>NC_141694.1:1745199652-1747612652 GCF_964263255.1 Lissotriton vulgaris
TCCTACATATCATGAATTGTTATCTAAAGGTCCGTCGATGTATCATCATGTGAACAATCTGAATCATTGTAAGAAGTTTGATATCGGCACCAGTGACGAAATGATAGACAGAACGATCTTGAAGTAGTAGATTTGCAAGCTGAAGATGGATGATATTAGATCTATTAATGAATTTTGAAAGGAGAATGGAAGTTCAGCAAAATGAAGAAGTATGCTAAAGGCAACTTAACGGTCTGATATGTTATACTCTGTATTAATCATGTAGTGTGTAATCAATTTTTGCATATCAATTCCCTATTGTATTTATATATTTTTATGAAATGTCGCTACTCGAAGCTCCTTAATAAAAATAATACAAAAAACAAAATAGAAAGAGTTGGGTTATGTTGTCATTGAATCAAGATGAAGTGCTTGATTCAGAAGGTGCATAGTTAGTGTTGAATAATAGCTTGTCCCTGCAGAATCTCTGCATTTCTATATCTAAGATTGAAACTAAGAAGTAGGCACTGTAAGGGTAGGTTATCCCCATATATATGGCACCTTCATTACACTGAGGTCATCAAGTCATCTTTTGCTTGGCATATATATTGAATTGCTAAACATTCAGTCCAACTACTATCAGCACACTGTAGATGAGTAATAATGTAGCCCCATTATTAATAGCAGATAAATCCCTAAGTGGCTTTTGCCTAAGTAGTAAATCCATTAAAGAAGAAGCATTGGCTTTGAATAAGTCTGTCTTTGTCTGCCAGCCTAATGACTTTGCTGATGCTTTTAAAAACAAATCTTTTGTAAGTCTTTATTACAAAAACATTTTAAATGACGGACTCCTATATGTACACATGTATGCATGCACCAGCGGCCGTCACTGAATATATGTACAATACTGTTATTCAGAAAAACTCAGACAGTGTCCTTGACAGATTTTGTAAAAACATTTTATAAAAGCATTCAAAGATGGCGGCCTTTGCATGTGTCTATCTGCACACATTCAGTCGTGGGTTTAAATCAATTAAAAAAATGTAAGCCATTACCAGTGCTGGAAAGGTATGAGGTGCACTGCAAGGAGCAGCTGGGACCCAATAGTAATGTTTGGGAAACTATTCCATGTCATGTTTTGGGCCTTTTCTGTTGCAGTCATAAAGCTGAGCCACACAAGTGGGATACAGTTAATAATGTGATAAGTGTTGGAAGGCTGGGTGCTAGGGATTTTTTGGATCCACACAGATTACAGAACTTTCCTTCACAGAAATGTCAGGAAAATGCCTGATTTTAGACAATGCTTGACGGTGAAGGGCATTTTGGGTAAGAAAACTCTTGACTTCCATGGTAGGCTATTTCTAAGAAATGTCTGGGGTCCTGACGTTTCCCTGGGTAGTAGTCAAGCCAGGTCCCGAATTCTGCAGCTACCCATATCACCAAAAGTGATTGTTTTTCATGACAAAAATGTGATGTCGTCAAATCACAAATTGGGGTCGTTCCTGTTGCAAGCGAAGATTTATAAAGAATAGTAGCAGATTTATATGGAGTAGTGATGAACACAGAGTAGTAAAACATTTGTTATTACCAATTGGCTTTCTCTCCATCTTTGACCTCCAAAATTAAGTCAGTTTGCAAGAAAGAATGCATTTTGCAAAATTTTGTCTGAATCACGTAATAGTATTCCTTAAAATCAGTGTTTTACAAATACCCATTATTCCGGAACTCAGTATTTAGTGCAAATTTCCAAAATACATAATATTCATAATACCCATTTTTATTAGATTTTACCATATGAATTGCTACATGGTCGATAATCAATGAAAAATAGTTTCAGTTTAGCTGTTGGCTCTGGGTATTTCATGTTTTTCTAAAATAACAAACACTGTATATCATGCTTAATATTTTGGCATATTTATTTTTACTGTATACTGTTACTATATTTTAAAATTATGTTTATTTTTTATGTTATTATATTTGTGGTTGTTGGAATTTTACGGTAATAGAGTGTGAATTATTTTAAATCTATAATTTGACTTTTTTAGTTTATATAATTTTCAGGTTTGCAGTTATCTGCAATAAATAAATCTGCAATAAATATGTAATGTTAACAATATTTTCTTCATATGTTTATAGAAATGGATGCAATTTATTTGGTATTCATTTACAATTGGGACAATTAAATCTAAGCTTACTTTTTTTATTTAATTGTTTATATTTTGTTTTTTTAGCCATTAGTATAATACCTTAAAAAAACAATAAAAGAAAAGAAGAGCTTTTTCTTAACACTTAATAAGATTGATACAATACTTAGTGAGAGAGAGAAAAAGAAGCATTTGCAATGCAATCGATCTCGCCTTTGGGACCTAATATGTATTTAGCTATGCAGCACATTAGCCTGGGTGCTGAAACATCTACTCTTCTTTAACATGGAGGGAAAGTAAGCACCAAACTGTGTGACACGCCAGATACAGGAACACATGGAGAGAAAATTGCCTTTCAGCTGGAAATGGTATAGTCCAAAGCTCTGTTTATAATATAAAACCAGGGCCTTCGGTGGTCATATCACTGAAAATACAAGATTTAAAAAAAATATTATTGTCTACGGGTGCTCGTTGAAGACAATTTCAATGGACTGGAATCTAGAGAATGCTAACGTTTTTCTGGTATTTTACTGACCTCTGCTGGTCGTTTTCTATCAATACAGTTAAATAGAGGCAGTTGAGCAGAAAAAGAAGCCCTTAAGCGGAAGCAGACACTTCCTAGGGCTGATCTCCAGAGCCGACAAAGTACATGCAAATATAAGTATATACTAAAGTATATATTAAAGTATATTCTAAAGTATATACAAGAGGTCTCGAATGCTAGACCTAAAAAGGGGATGGATTGACTTACACAGACTGATTACATCAGGCCTCAAAGAGACAGCGCATGCGATGTCTACCTCAACCTAAAAAATGTAGGCTACACCCCTAGCTGTAATACCCCACATGGGTGCATATTCCTCAAGAAATACCTTTGTGAGTTTTGTTATCTCATGAGGAAAATAAATGTTAATTTATGTTCATGCAAACATCACTGAGCAAGTGCAAATTCGCTTGCTAACATTTCTTTTCTTTTTTTCTCCATGGGGGGAACATTTTTAGAGTAAGGAGGAAGCCCTTTGTCTATACTTCAGCTATTTTGGGGATTTGACCTTCTTATTTTCACTCTGGACATGACAAGAACAAATCTACCAGTCAGTCACTTAGCTTTATTCGATTTTGATTTAAAATCATAAAAGCATACAGATAAAAAAAAGACAATTTTAGAATAAAAACAAAGGAACATACATACAGTAATATATCTACAAGTTAAAAAAAAAGGACGTGTGCCCAGCCTGTTGGAACATTTCCTTAATTTTATCGCACTGTACATAAAATGAGCATTTATCGTCTGAGTTAATACGTAAGTTTGTCCCTTTATAAAGGGGTCTTCAGAAATTACAATTTTTATACATTAAATCAAATCTATTGAGGGCAGGAGAGTTACTACCAGTAAAAGCACGAGGTCCCCTTCCCATCAGATATTTGTGTACTGCCGTTGATCTTGGTAGGGGGATATGTGGGGTGCTTGGGTAAAAATCGTACAAGTTCCAAATGGAAATGGGGCCATCTCCTTCTTGGGGCTGGGAGGATCGTAGATAGGGGACAATGTTCTGATTCCTAAATTTAACTAGAATTAAGTCCCCAGGGATGTCTTTAGGTAGTGACCCTAACCAGCCCACCCTTCTAACGCTCAGGATTCCACCATCTTGATTGGGTAACAGTGGTCTATTTTTAGTTAACCAAAATATGACCTTATTTAATAGGTCCTGATGTCTTTCGGGTTTCCCATAACTGGGTGCAGGTATTCCTGAGAGAACAACCACAAAGGGGGCTGCTTCTGGAGGTAAATGTATACATGCTACTCTGTTTCGCTCCGTTCTGGCAACAGTGTAGTTAGTTAACACAGATTTGGGGGCAATTTTAGTAAAAGTAGGGGGTGGTATGTTAGGAGTTTGACTTTCAGCTGGGACATTTTTTCTGGTATTAATTGGCATAGGCACTTCGGGTGCAGTGGGTGGGTTGGAACAATTGGATATTACCGTCTTTATAGGAGGTGAAGAGTTGACTTTAATGATTCTCTCTATACTTGTCAGTCTATCCCCCAGGATATTAATTTTTTCTACCAAGGGTACTATTATAATTCTTAACATTTGCTCAAACTGGAAGAGCAGTGGCAACTGGGACGATGATACTTGGTCATCCAAACTTTCAGTATCCCCCTTAGATAAGATGGAAATAATGGCGGGCGATGAGGGACCAACACATAGTTTTTGTATTTTAGGTTGATTTCCATAGTCATTACCCCATCATGCTTCCTTTCAGCGCTTGGCCTCTGAGGCAGTGCAGCAGCTTGGGTGTTGGCCTCCTTAGATGATAGGGATGGTTCACACAGTCTGTCAACGGGGGTGTCGATACTGGAGCATTTTACAGGAGAAGGGGTTACTACTGGAACGAACTTAGTACCACACAAAGCATTAAGTTCCTCCCAATAAGACAAGTTTTGCAAACCATCCGGGGTTAGTGGGGGAGATTGCGAGGTTGCGTAGTATCTAGGGGTTGGCAAGAATCAGTAATATCAACTTCACTTAGAGTGGGCAGTGTCCTCCCACTCGGGATTAACTTTTCCATCTCCTGCCCCGGCCCCGCTGTGGGATAGATTTGTTTTAAGCCCTGTTGCGTGTCATGTTAGATAAAATTTAATCAATATTAATGTCTTTAAACTGGGAGATAAGGTGTTTTTGGAAAGTTAATATGTAGAGTAGATCACTGTACCTTCTCTTGTCAGAATGCCAAGGGAGGTGGCCCGTCCCGTCCTCCTCAGGCCTTGGAGGGCATTAGAGGGCCCGCCCTTTGCCCGGGCTTAGCCCGGCTAGTCCCGCGCGCGTTCCGCGCTACGTGCACCGGATGTGGTAATATAGCCCGGTGAGCTGGGAGCGGGCCTCCCCACAGGTGCAAGCACGCACGGGCTCCTGGTCCCTGGAGTCCTGTGCGGCGTGATCTTGGCAATTATGTCCCCTCAGTGGCGGCTCGGCAGGTTTTAGCAGTTCACCTCCCGGGGCAGCAGCAAACGGCAATGAGGAAGGTGCGGTGCGCGACGCACAAATCTACCATGTTGAGAGTAGGAATGAGAAGAGAAAGGTTTTATGAATCCCCACAAACATTTAAATCTATGGGAATTCACAAACCTTCATACCACTCGGGACCTCCCACTCTTCAACCCTTGGAGTAGATTTACTCACATGAAAATCTTTGACTTAGCAATGCTTTTTTATTAGTCTACATATGTCAACTAGGAGTTATAAGGGGTCCCAACTGTGACACCTAGGCATTCTGTTGCGACCCCCAGTGTTTGCTTGTGATACTTGGCTCCAACTGACTTTTGTCAGGGCACCATTAAGTTTATTGTCCTCAATAAAATAATATGCCTTCTGCTGGGATCTTAGCAATCAATAAAACTGTTCCATGGAATGGCTTGAGATTCGTACGGCCAGAATGTGTGCTATCACATCGCGGCGTGCACTGGTAGCATGCAATTATTTCTGTGCATGATGTACTTCCACGAGCTTGGAGGCTTTCGGAGCATCTTCAGCTCAGTGCGCAGTGCTTCGTTTGCCCCACGGTCCAGCATTTTATGATTTTCAATGCCATCATTAAAGATGGAGCACAGTGGTGATGTTGATGCAGCATTTGTGTCCCATTTAGGCTCTATAGCCGTGTCCCTCCACCCAGCCCTGTAGGTGAGCGGGGTGCTGTTAATGCGCCTACAAGTAGGACGCGCGACAGGAAAAAACATATAAAATTGAATTAATGTTGTAAGTCTCTCCTTCAGGGTGAACTTAAACCTTATTCTCCCGCCTTTAGCATCCTGAAATCAGAAATGCTTGTAAAGTCAATCTCCAATAAACAGAGATGTTTTTATATGCCAATGATTTAATGTTTACAAGTCTGAATACATATTTACATGGGATACATGCTCTTGGCTCTTGTCGCATGCTGCAAATTACACAGCTCAAAATGCCTTATATCAAACGACTTGGCATGGATTTTCCTTCCTACTTTAATTAAACAAAATATATGTGCTTGCTGTAACATTAATAAATGTATTCCCTCCAATTTTTAATGGAGAATTCAAGTTGGATCAAAATTCATTGTAGGGGAGCTCTCCCTGGAGAGGAGTTATGAGATCTGCAGAAGTGGGTGAAAGTGCTGCAGAATGCACAGTTGGGCCTGATGGGGAGCAGTTCACAGCTGCTACCCCCGGCCAGCTTCACTGTCGGTGAGCAAGGCATGAGTTTTAGAAAGAAAAATATAAAGTGCTGCAATTGGTGCTGAAATACTCAATTGCATAATTTTTGAGTTTGCGTTTGCAAGATGATTTTAAAAGCAATATTGAGGCAGGCACACTTGAAGGTAGGTACCTTTAGACAGAGAGAGTGAAAAGAAAATGGTGAAGAGGAAAGAGTTGACATGAAATGAGATATGGGGTAAAAAGATTGGAAATAGATGTGGTGGGAAAGCTCACAAGTGTCTAACAGAGTGAGACACTGCAGTGGAAAGTGGTGTACAGGGGAGAACAGGAACAAGCGACCTACGCAACCACTGCCTCCTCCACAGGCCTTAATAATACTTAATTCACAGTGTCATATTTTCAGACTATAAATATTTTAAAATGTAAATATTCATAGAAAAATCTTTGTTGTTACTCGTTTTTAGGACAGGCCTGGGCAGCACACGTGCTTCTTTGTGAGGTAGGGACTTGAAGCTCCTCCCACCTTCCCCCCCAAATTTATTCATTTGTTTATGTCATTGTCCACTGTAATCTGTGGCTGTTCATTGGTCAATAGGCTTAGTAGCCCCTCCTTATTTCCGCCTGTTATGAGTGTTGTTACTTGATAGGCTTTAAATACAGCCTCTGAGCACTATTTTCTCAAATATATTTGCCCTGCAGGACACGCTCTCTCCTAACTCTTTCTTTACATTTTTATAGCACGGGCGCCAAACGCATTTGCAATGCAATAGGTCTTTCATTTGCGAGAGTTAGGCTATTGGTTTTTGTAAATGCCTTTTTAATTATCTGTTTTGAAAACAACACATAAATAAAAGGCATTGTCATTTACAATGATAATAGCACAAACTCTCGTAAATGAGAGATCTATTGCATTGCAAATGCTTGTTTGATACTGCTAACAAGCGGCCTGACTTTATATAGGTGCTCGTCCTTTGTTGTCTTATATCTCTGATGCAATAACAAAAAACGCACAGAGATCCCCTAAATATTGGTCAGGTCACTCGCTGTGTGAGGCAGAGGATTTTAGGGGCATATTACCAAGGGTGGCGATATTGAATTATCGCCGGTTTAGCGGCTGTTTTCGGCCACTAAGCGGCGATAATTCTATTGCTTTATTACCAAGCTGTCGCTAACTGATGTTAGCAACAGTTTTAGGCGATAGCGAGCGGTTTGGGGCCCGCTTTGCATGTCAGCGATATTTATCGCTAATGACATGCAAAGTGGGCGTTCCAAACCTGTTAGCGACAGAAACAGTCGCTAACCTCACTATCTCCTATTACCAACACAGGCGTAGCGATGGAAATATTCCCGCTATCGCCAAAAACTAACACCTGCTCTGACCAGTTCTTAGCCATGTTATCCAATCGGAGGTGGATAACATGGCTAAGAGCATTTGGTCGCTAATGCATGAATATCGCTGATTTTTTAGCGATATTCATGCATTTCGCATGATTTTTATCGCTTTTGAGATAAACCTTGATAATAGCAAGGTATCACAGTGATAAAAATCGTCGAAGCGCGGCGATAAAATTATTGCGGCTAACCCTGCTTAGCGATAAATATCGCTATTTCTTGGTAATATGCCCCTTAGTTCTCACATTTTTAATCCATCCCTTTAATTGCATGGGACATGTCACTTGGAATGGATCCCTAGTTCTGCTTCTTCGGCCACACTCCTTTTAGAGATTATCTTGCTTTTTAATCCCACTTAAAACTTTTCCTGCTAGTGCACTCGACTGGCATCCATTGTATGATTCGGGTGCACATAGGAAGTTCTTTCCGCAAAAGATTTGGAAAGTGTGTAAATGATGGCAAAAATTGCAAAGGAAATAGAACGGTTTTGTCTCTTGGTCGCAAATAAAGAAGAGGGTCTCAAACAGACTAATGGTAATCCAGTACAAACTAACTGCCTCAAAGTCTATTTCAAAACTGTCTGTTTTTTGGTTTCGTGTCAGTTTTGAAACCTATTTAGGACAAGATAGTATTTAGGTGTGTGCCCGACCACGGCTATCACACGCGCTCATCCAATCTGATTAAACAAATGCCATGTGTAATTGGAGCACAGCTACTTACACAGATGATTATAGGGCCAATCTAAACATTCACATTTACTGGATTAAAAAAATACACAGTCTCCGAGGTAAGAGTACATGATAGCTCAGCACAATTGTCCTTTTTATGTTTTATTGTTTTCTGTTTTACAATCCATGCCAGTCATCTATTTCACTCAATGATTATCCATTCTTTTTGAAACCATAGACTTCCATTTTTTTAAAGCTTTTTTTTAGTTTTCTGTGACTTACACACAGATCTCAACAACAAATGCACTAGTCCGCAGGGCTATCTTATCTGATTCTGATTCTAAATATATATGTAAAACAGTATCCCTTGAACAGGATACAATGCATTATTCTAAATTTACACTGTAATCAGGATACTGCACTCAATGTGGCCTTTCATGATAATATAGGTGCTTCGACCTCTGAGGTGACTTGCAGTATCTTCACTACACACTTCATCTCTTCACATAGTATCCTGTTGTGTATACACACTGCGACTCCCTGCACCTGAGGGTGATTGAACAAAATATAGAATTATACATATTGTGTAACATGAATATCATCTAAAAAATATTGTGTTGGGGATGGGGCCTAGTAGACCAACATGACCACAAACTAGTAGAGCACCATGCTTGACACCCCTTTAGGCAACAATTGTGGTATTCTACAGGGGACAATTCTGTGTGATGCATCGCGGCGCACCAGAGAGGGGCACGACTGGTGCGGGAGCTTCTCTACGGAACAGTTGTGTTCTCTGGGACTCCACCCTCCATGCGCCAGGTCAAGTGATTTGTGTCAATAAACTTGTTATGTCACCGTGTTGGCGGAATTCCCTCCACATAGCCTTACATTGATGGGCAAGAGTGACCTATACCCTTTTTAAACACCTAATTAAGGTAAGGGGGGTATTACATAAGACTGGGACAGTAAGACGTCCTGAAGAAGACCCAAGTGACCCATTATTTTAGGGCAAAGAGAGGTCGAAACATGTTGAATACAGATTAGAGCAGTAAAGGTGAGGCGCTAGGGGGTCCTAATACCCTACTCTAGCATCACCATCCACTCATTTTTAATCCTGACCTTGGAACCTACTAATAAATTTGTTTGTGGTATCTAGGAGCCAGTTTTAACTTTTCCCTACTGCAATTGTTTGTCTATCACTGTACTCAGTCTTGATCTATTGTTGGCTTGTTTGTCTGTGAACATTGTTGTCACTTTCAGTTTTGTGTTATAAGTTGTCCTTGTAGCTCTTTGTTCCCCCCTCCCTATGCTCCACCCAGAGCGTGGCTACGCCCGGGCGTTGTAGCAGACCCGATGATGAAGCATGTCACACACATTGTGTGTGAGTGAGGGCAGTTTTTCATCACACAGAAGTGTGCCAATGCTTGTACACTTTTGATTAGTTGTGTATCTTCTCCACCCCTCTTTTGTGTATATCAGATTGATTTGGGGGTTCGGGTGGTAGAACTACATATAGACCCTCTCCCCTCTTTTGTGTGTAAGAATTCTACAGGGGACCCCAGGGAAACTGACATATGGCTAGGTGTTCGTACTGACTTTTTCTGTTTGGCTAAGGCAATGCCCTAGCCAGACAGAATCTACCACTCCCTTCAAGGGTGGGTGATTACACACACTGTATTATCTGCACTATCCCTTGAGTAGCTTGGCACTGAGCAGTCAGGACTATCTCAAAGGCAATGTGTTGAGCACTGGCACAGCACTCACTCATGATAAATACACTGAGCGTCACAAAAGAGACGTCACACATGATGTATGTAAATAACGTTTGTATTCAAAACACACAATAATTAACACAACATTAACATAATGTATTTTAGGGCATAAATCCCACTTGGAAATATTACTAGTAATACTCGGCCCAACCGTGTTGAAATGACATCAGTAATATCCACACTTGATACAGATCCTATTCTAACGCCCTGCCAGCACCCTTAGGCTGTGCAACACATTGTCAAACCCAGACGCACCATAGCAATTATTATAATTCAATAGTACACAGTTAAAGGGTTCACCCCGAGTACCAACAATATCAGAAATATGTACATACAAAGAAATATAACACTTTTTAGCAGCACTGTGGACCGAGGCAGCGCAGGTAAACCCAATCTCCAACGTATTGTTCTTCTGGCAAGGAATCAATGTGTAAAGCAACACCACCAGTCAGTGTTCGTAAATCACAGTGAGACCTCAGACTGTCACTCCCACACACCTACTCCATCAGCACCGATACACAGTGCAACAGATATCAGGCATGTCCATCGGGAATGTGCTCGCACACATGCACACTCAGCACCATAAGCAGTGCAACTGATATCCAGCACGTCAATTGATAGCACACTGCAGACCACTGGCCTAGGCCTCTCCCCACCTTTAAACTCACCGCAACTGTCCTACGCCACAAGATGGAAGATAACCAGCCCTCCCCCCAGATACTACGCCGCAGGCAGCCGAAGTCACACTTATCGGGGTCCAAGGAAAACATGTGGGAGTAGGTAGTAGGATTAATTATCAGGCAGTCATCAAAGGGGGGTTTGGCAGCCACTCAAGAAGTTCACCCACAGGATGCGGAGCAGAAGCAGTTTTAGCTCAATAGTCGGGCACTCAAAAGGGTACCACTAGGGCCTTCCGGCACCAACCCAGTTCTGCAAAGACCAGGGAGGGTCACACAGTCAGTTGACCCACTTCCAGTCACTATTGGAAGTGTTCCTCCCGACCAGTCAATCACTCACAGTACCCAAGCCAGAGCCAAGCAACAATACCTGGCAACACAATATCGTCGGGTCAGGTGAGGAACAATCGATGAATGGAGAATGAAGCTCAGGAGACTGCAGAAGAAGGAGGCCACCCGTCTTGTACACGTCGATCAGAGGTGCCCCCCGGTAATCTGGGCACAACATCTACTGAGTGTTTATATGGGTTGCACCAGATCGTTCAGGTCACACACAACAAAGAGTTGCAAATTCCGTACCTTTCTGAAAATGAGGCACAATGTCCAGTGTGCGTTGATATGGGTCACACCAGACAATTCAGGTCACACACACTGAAGAGCTGCAAATTCCGTACCTCTGTGAAAATGAGGCACAACGTCCGTTGCAAGTTGATATGGTTTGCACCAAACGATTCGGTCACACATTATGAAGAGTTGCAAACTCCGTACCTCCCTGGAAATGAGGCATAATATCTAGTGCACGTTGATATGGGTCGCACCAGGCAATTCCGACCACACACACAGGTGCAACTTTAGCAATGCCTCATTCGGAAGAATGAGGCACTACAACGGTTGCACCCCCACCTCCAAAAGTTGCAACCTGCGAATCGGACACTGCATGCAATGAGCATGCAAGTGGCATATCGCACGAGAGATGCAGCATGATTCATGAAGCAGGACACGTGGGATCCTGGAACCGGAGAACCTGTCCACCGCTAACATGATGCTTATGCATGCAGAGTTCTCCAAGATGCAGGGGCCACACGCCTTAGATGCTGGCAAGACTTCTGGAGTGCCACACAAGGCAATCCAGTCTCCAGGCATATTTGTTAGTTCCACACTCACCCCGCTCTACCAGTTGGGATCCAGCTGATGAGGTGGGCACTTAAGAGGCACTTATTCCCTTTCAATGGCAGTAATACTCCTTGTGCACAACAGATTCATCTGACTATGTGCACCACACAGTTCGAGGTTCTCCGGTCCCATGTCCCCACAAGTGTATCCCCCGCACTGCTGCAGTATGCCTTTGAAGCTGGGGGTGGTTCAAAGGGTCTCAATTTGAACCACAGAGGTCTCCCCTAAATGTCAGTCCTGTCTGCCTTGAGGCCATGGAATGCACATCTTAATCTTTAGTGGGGCTATGATCTGGATCCAGAAGCCAACTGTCACAACCTCTCCCTCTAATCTATCTAGCCAGGACCTCAAATGGCAGAGATCTGTTGTTCCAGTTGCATGCACAGTGTTTTATAGCTATCACTGGAGAATGCCCATGCGAGCTCCCCCAGACGCAAGTGTGGACTGGAGCCAAGTAACAAGGAACACAAAGAGTTTTAGAACAGAGAAATACCCACTTTCTAGAAGTGGCATCTCTACTCCAGTAATGACAAAACCCCATTTACTACTGGAAAGGGGTTTTCGTTGCAAATCCTATGATAGAAAACATTATGAGGCTGCTAGCAAGCAATCCACTATTGCACCCTGAAGTACATTCAACCATTTTCCCATGTTAGCCTAAGGGCAAACCTCATAGGTAGTGAAAACACAAATGGGTATTCCTCACAAACCTGGGTAGGCGACACAAATATTTACCTACCTGGCCTTTCACCTAACACTCGCTTCATCCCTTAAGACATACGCTCGGGTGGTCTAGTGGTAGTGAAAGGTCCTCTCAGGATGACTAGTGAATTAGAAATCCCAGTAGGAGGGCAATTGCGTACTCACAGACCTGCAATGGCAGGCTGGACACATGTTTAGAAACACCATTGGGGAAAGTGAACAAACCAACCTGCAATGACAGGCTGGATACATGTTCCAGCACATCACTGGTGCAAGTGTGCAGACTGGCCTGCAATTTCAGGATGGACACAAGTTTTAGAACATCCCAGGTGCAAGTGTGCACACCAATGGCAGACCTGACACATGTTTAGAAACATCAGGTAAGCACCACTTCGTAACATGTGTAGGAAGGGCGTACGCACTTTCACACTGCATTTCCAGTGCGAAAGTGCTTAGAGGCCTGTGGCCACTACAAGGAAGTCAGCAAAACCTAGGAGGAAAAAGCAAAAGGTTTAGGGAAACACTACCTGAAGAGAATCTGTTCCAACAATAGGCTATAGAGACCCATGGGAGTGAAAATCCAACTGGTTGGGGGTGCAAACATCCCTTCAAAGCCTACCTTGGCTGTTGTCATGGGAGACTGAGGCAGAGATATGGTGTGGCTGAATCCAGCGACCCAACACCATAGAATAGGTGATCAGATCCTACATTGAGTGGGTGGTAGTGGTGGAGTGAGGCAGATGGCAGAACTCCTGAGGAGAAAAGAGCTTTATTGAGATATGGAGAACACTTCACCTCCTTCACTGGCAGTTCCATCCCGAAAGCAGCTGAAAGCAATAAGACCCAAAAGGGTAAATAAATGAGTGAACCATCTGCTCCTGACGGTTCTGAGGGACAGAGTCTGAAACTACACTGATAAAGGTCAAGGAAGAGCCGGGAGTGGCGCAGAGAGAATTCTGGCCCTCAATGGCTAACTACTTAAAAACCATTGTGGTGATTGAGAGAGACACTTGTGTGCTGCCCACCAACTGTGGGCTGCTGTCCCATCACCTTGGGGAAACAAGAACCAGCTGGCCGGCACTACAGAGTAGAGCAAGGGAGCCTTGGGATGTCTCCAATTCATCTCTTTTTTTCGTAACAAACAGGGACCCCCATTGAGAGTTAAGCCCCCTGCTGGTGAATAATTGAAAACCATGGATGAGGGGCAACAAGAGGTGGGTGATAAGTTGACGGCTCAATATTTCGTCCAAGGCTACACTGAAGGTGGCACTGTACTAACCTGCTGATCCATAATCACCCAGACCGGCCCCATTTCACCCAGGCCACCCAGGAGACAGGCCCAAAGAAATGTCACAGGCTTTTTTGATGCTCCCCACGATTTAAGATACAAACGGAGAGATAGTTACACACATGGCCCTCACAAAAGCGGACCTGTTAGCCACTTTATTAACTTTCAAAGCTGAACTGCATGAAGACCACAAGACAGACCTATCCATGGAGCTTGCAATTCTAAGGTTCGACCTGGGAGAGAAAATTGTGATCCTACAGACTGATGTAGACTCAGCAGGTTTTAGGTTGGTTGAGGCAGAACAGTAACTAGCAGCCCTGCAGTTTCAAAGCTCAATTTTTAAGGACAAATTCTCAGCCATCCACTTCCAAAATGAGGCATTGGCGCAGAGGATTCAAGATTTAGAAAACAGATCTAGGAGAGAGAACCTGCAGATTAAAGCCCTGAGTGAGGGGACGGAGGGAAAGGCAGTGCTTAATTTGTGCTGGTGCTTTCTGGTGCATATCGCTGGCACTTTTTCCTCAGGGCTGGGTCGAAACATGCAATATCAGCTCACTAAGTTCACCCGGTCTCCCAGGTGAAAAGCTGATATTGCACGGTAAATCCATGCCTGCCTGGGTTCAGTTTTGCCTGATTGGGCTGGATTGCGCGAGAAATATTTAAAGTTGTACCCCGCAACTGCCCGCCTAATCATGAGGCACACGGACACTGCCAGAAATGGTCTGGGTGAGGTCCCTGCCACGTGACTAACAGCGATCAGAGTAGCACTAGTCCAATGCGAATGACTGCTTGAAAATAGTCCGCCCCTCCCTCCTTGGCATTGTATCGCCAAGTGTTTCCTTTCCTTCTGAGTGAGTCGGACCAATGCATGAGTGTCCCCACTTTTGCCCGCCCCAGCATACTTCGCAGCTGCAGTGCAGTGCTGTGCTAGTCAATCGGCTCTAGATCAAGCAGCATGCCGCGCACCAGCAGGCCTGTAAAAACACGAAAGGCACTGAGGAAGTAAGAAAATGATTTCATTCTGGTAGTAATGCATGTGCTAGTGTGAAGCAAATATGCTTACTGTTTAATGTTTGAGGTATGTCACATGCCTGAAAAGTAGAGTATTGTAGTTACCAAAGAAGTGGTTTCCCCAGCAGCGGTAACCACATTAAAATGTTCCCCCAACTATTCTCGTAGCTCATTCCCCAGTTCTGAATTTTGGAAAGGTGGGCAGCTGGGTTGATCACAGAAATCTGATTGAATGAGCCTGCATTCTCGTCTCCTGCTGGTCGGTGCATATTCCGCGCCCAGATGCAGAGATCTTCAAGAAATGGCACTGCAAGGAGTTCATTCAGCCCACCTTGTGCCACAGCACCCACCACAGTCAACTCTCCCAGACTAGAGGAGCTCAGAGATGCTGGGCACATGCTTCCCAGCTACCCAGCGCCTTGAGACCCTACGGGTATGTAGCGCGCTTTATAAGTGTCACTGATTGATTGATTGATTGATTCCCAACTCAACTTCAAGGCATTGAGCCCTGACTACCGCTATGAGAACTTCCATTTCACCATCTGCCTCGAGGCGCTGCAGTGGAGCTACATGGAACTCTACTGGGGGTATTGGACAATGAGGCCCACACATTGAAGGCGGTCCACCTGAGTAAGTATCCACTCAAATCGGAGTCAGTGCAGATGTACAACCCCTCCAGGTGGAACATCATGGCCATTGACTCCTGCCTGCCTGGGAGTAGCACCCTGATCCTGGGAAGGTGCACTCTCCTTGGAAACGTGGATGTGTGTGAGACAGCAAAAGTTCTCTGGGGTGGCAGCACAGCAGCCACATCCTGAGACACCCTAGAAACAAATATATAAGCAGGCAGAATACATCATCCACAAAGAAAGAGCAAAAGCCTCATTTTCTTCGCCATGATCCCTGTTTATAGTGACTTTTTCATCAACCAATTACTAGACACAGTGTCCCTGCACAACCACTTTTTCGCCTTGCTTATCACACGGTGGGCTTCCACTGGGCTCGAGAAACTTTCAAGAATCGACAGCAAACTTCTCATTTGAGGCAGGTGTGAAGTTCAGCCCGACCCTATCCCTCTCTTTTGTTTGCACCTTTCATAGTGCTCATTTTCTCTTCATCCATCTCATTACCTAGATTTCTTTCTCTTCTCCATGTCTGTCTCTCTTTTCCAGGCTGTCTTCTCTCTTGTTGTATGCTTAAGCCTCATTCGCCTCCACTCATTCTATCTACTTTTTTTTATCACATCCTTTCTGACTCCCTTTAATTCAGTTTCCCTCCCTCCATTTGGCTTCACGTTTTGCTCTTTGTTTGCAGCACACATCTGTGTATCCTCGTACACTCGTTGTTCTTTTCAGATACCATTTCTGGTGCACATGCTGTTGATAATCTTTCAGCAGCACTACACCTACAGAAACCACTGGCCTACCCAGCAGCACAGACGTTTTAAGGCATGGGGAAAGTGGGCTCAGCCTCTGGCCCATGTAGGGTGACCAACCGTCCGTAAATTTCACGGACAGTCCGTCATTTTGGCTGTCTGTCCGTTGTCCGTGAAGGATTCTTTAACGGACGCCATTTGTCCGTAATTTTAACCGGCACAGCTTGCCCCCACCTCCCTTCTTGACTCCGATGCTGTATGAAAGCTCAGACCCCCAGCAGCACCGTAGAGGCACAGCGGGATGGCAACCCTCACACCTCCAGCCCTTGATGAGCTGTTAAGAGGTGCTTCGAAGGTGACAGAGGGAGGGGCTGCAGGTTCAGGAGCAGGGGGCATCCATTCAGATGCAAACAGCCCTGAATGCGTCTTGTATCTGCTATTTAGAGGGGGCTCACACATTCCTTTTCTAACCCGGGCCCCAAACATCCGAGACTCGGCCAGATTACACCCCTGATTACACCGAGGCAGCACCTGCTTCTCTTCACCGAGCTTAATTACTGTCACTAATTTGTAAGCAAACCTCGGTTCTTCAAACATGCATAATGTAATACAATAAAGAAATGGCACAATCGCACCCACACTGATTAACAAAGTTTGGAGGACAATCAGGTCAATCAGTTCTCTTAGAGTATCTCCTGTAAGTACTGTATATCACAGTGGGGGATGGCATTTTGGACAGAAAGCCTGTCTTCTTGTTGTCTTGTGCAGGAGGGAGCGAGAAGCCCAAGATGATACTAGAATACTGCATGCCCACCCCTGTGCCCACCCTGGTGGATCACGTTCCCTCTCCTGTGATGGCTCCTGTCCCCCCATGTGGTGGCTCCAGTCCAACCCCCGCCTGTGATGGCTCCTGTCCCCCCATGTGGTGGCTCCTGTTTCCTCCCCCCCTCCCCCCCCCCACCCCCTGTGATGGCTCCTGTCCCCTCCTGTAGTGGATCCTGTCTCGGCCCTGGGTGGCTTCTGTCCCAGTCCTGGAACAGCCCCTGCAGCGAGGGTGAAGTTCTTGATGGGCCTCTTCTCAGAAGGGCTCAGCTCAAAATTAATATGGACAGGTGGGCGAGTAAGTAAGTGAAGGGATGTGTGAATGGCTGGATGAATTAGTGAAAGGGTGAATGGATGAATGAAAGATTGAATAAATGGATAATGAGAGAGGATGGATGGATTGATGAGTGAGGGGAAGGATGGATGAGAGCAAATGTAAATAGCTGGATGTATGGGTGGAAGGGTAGCTGGATGATTGATGAGGGGAAAGATGGTTGAGGGGAAGGATGATGGATGGAGGGGAAGGATGGATGGATGAGGGGAAGGATAAATGGATGAGGGGAAGGATGGATGGGTGAGGGGAAGGATGGATGAAAGGAAGGATGGATGAGGGGAGGGATGATGGATGGAGGGGAAGGATGGATGGATGAGGGGCAGGATAAATGGATGGGATGGATGGGTAAGGGGAAGTATGGATGAAAGGAAGGATGGATGAGGGGAAGGATGGATGGATGACGGGAAAGGATGGATGATGAGGGGAAGGATGGATGGATGGATGATGAGGGGAAGGATGGATGGATGGATGGATGGATGGATGGATGGAGGAATGATGAGGGGGTGGGTGAACGGATGGATGATGAGGGGAAGGGTGGATGGATGGATGATGAGGGGGTGGGTGAAAGGATGGATGGATGGATGGATGGATGGATGATGAGGGAATGGATGGATGATGAGGGGGTGGGTGAAAGGATGAATGGATGATGAAGGGAAGGATGGGTGGATGATGAGGGGAAGGATGGATGATGAGGGAAAAGGATGGATGGATGATGAGGGAAAAGGATGGATGGACGATGAGGGGAAGGATGGATGGATGATCAGGGGAAGGATAGATGGATGGATGGATGAATGATGAGGGAAAAGGATGGATGGATGATGAGGGGAAGGATGGATGGATGATGAGGGAAAAGGATGGATGGATGATGAGGGAAAAGGATGGATGGATGATGAGGGGATGGATGGATGGATGATGAGGGGATGGATGGATGATGAGGGGAAGGACAGATGGATGGATGGATGGATGGATGATGGGTGGGTGAAAGGATGGATGGATGGAGAGTGGGTGAAAGGATGGATGGATGGATAAGTGGGTGGGTGAAAGGATGGATGAATGGATGATGAGTGGGTGGGTGAAAGGATGGATGGATGAGTGGGTGGGTGATGGTGGGTGGGTGAAAGGATAGATCAGTGGATTGGATGGTGGGTGGGTGAAAGGATGGATGTGTGGGTGGGTGGATGGTGGGTGGATGATGGGGGTAGGTGGATGAGTGAAATGACGGATGGATTGATGGATTGATAAGTGCAAGGGTGAATGAATGGACATATGAGTGAAAGGGTGGGTGTAAGGATGGATGAGTGAGTGAAAGGGAGGGTAGATGGACAAAAGGATGAATAGATGTGTGAAGGAGTGAAATGATAGATGGATGAGTGATAGGGGAAATGGATGGATTCATGAGTGGATGAGTAGATGGATGGATGGGTGGGTGGATGGATGGATGGAAGGAAGGCTAAGTGAAAGGGTCGATAGAGAGAGAAAGGGAGGATGGATGGATGACTAAAAGAGTGGATGGGTGGAAGGATTAGTAAGTGAAAGGATGGCTGGATTGGTGAAAGGGTAAACGGCTGAATGGATGAGTGAATGGATGGATGGGATGAAGAGTGGATGGATAAGTGTACAGGTGGATAGGGTGAAAGGGTGGATGGATGGATAGATAATGGAGGATGAGTGAAAGGATGGATGAGGGGATGGATGAAGGGATGGGTGAGTGAAATGATAGATGGAAGGATACATGATGGATAGGTTTGCAAATGGTTGAATATGTTTGGAAATGGCTGGGCTTACTTATATACTATTGCGCGACCTCTGATGTGTCTGTAAAACGTACCGATTGTCCTGAAGTTTTGTCCTGAATTTTGACCTCCTGTCCTGAATTTGTGTCCTGAATTTTGACCCTTTGTCCTGAATTTTTACACTCACCGTCCTGAATTTGCACCAATGCCAGTTGGTCACCCTAGACCCATGGCCCAAGCCTTTCAGGGGGGGGGCTTATAAAGGCAGCTATGTTCTGCAGAGAGTCTAGCCCTGATTACCTTGACTAATTCTTAAACAGTTTTTTAAACTACTGTTTTCCTTTTTAATGTGGGTGATATCTATTATGGACACTTTGCAGAGACACGTTGTGCATTTATGTTTTATGTCGTTAAAGTTTCTTTTAGCTCAAAACAACACAGTGCAAATAAGAAATGGGAGGGTGTCACAAAGACTATTTGCAGCAATATTAGTGCATGCTGCTGTGTTACTGCATTGAAAACACAGGTCACTATTTCTAAATATTAGATTAGTAAACTCATTTAGAATTTGGATAAGTGTGCCTTGGTCACATGATGTGCATTTGCCTGCAGCCTGCACTACTGGACACTAATTGTCCACAAAATTATACATTTGCAAAAGGTTTGAGACACTGGGCAAATATCAGCTGCCCTATGATGTGCATATGCCAGAGGCTTTAACAGCATGAAATATGTAATAAGCTAATCAAACAGAAGCCTTCATAGGTGGACATTTCTGACTTGGGTATAGGAAATTTGCAGACCTCCATTATATTCGCTGTAATTCCTAAATTGTCCTTTAAATGCACTGTTGATTTCATCTTTTTCAAAATGTTCACGTGTGGGGGGAAACCTCATATCAAAACCTTACTTGAGGAAGGCTACCTTGCTGAAATTCAGATTGGGTATTACATCTGGCTTTCAGCAATGCCACTGGAGGAAGTGGGTGGAGTCAGTGGATGAAGTGGGTGGGGCCAGGGGCAGTGGGTGTGGCCTCCTGCAAAAATGTGAGCACCTGGACTTAATTTTTTACAAAATAAGCACTGGGGAAAGGACATTGATAAGTTCAGCAAAATCCTCCTAGCTTCTATTGCCTAACAAGAGCCCACAAAATCCACCTGTACAGAGTACATTGGATGGGACCAAGATACACTGGGGGGGAAGCAAATAGGCTTAGAGATATGCTGCTGAAATTCCATGACTCTCAGTGCAAAGAGTCAATCTCGAAAGCAGCCAGAGCCAAAGACACATTAGGACGCGAGGGCTACCACTTCTTAAGATTTCAGGACATTGCTCACCCACTCTTTTTTGCAGCTAACACTCTGCACAGTAACAAACTATTTGAGACACAATAAATGATGCTACAGATGGAGCCACACCTTTGGCATTGCATTTAAAATGGGAAATCAATCCCACCAATTTACAGACTGAAATACATCAGCCCATGTACTTGGGGTGAGATTCCAAGCCCCACAACTCTCATTTACAAACACATAGCTTCAGAGACAAGGTTACGAAAAGTGACGAGCATACTTCTGCACCTACACGGTGTTATAATTAAGACTGTCTCACTAAATGTAAAAGTACTAAATTCCCCTTCAAAATGGACTAAAAGTTAGCAATTCATGGGGCAGGGAACTACGATATAATGGCCGTACACGAAACCCATCTGAAGAGCACTGATGAGACGGTACACAGACAAAATATCGAGTTTTAAATATCGATATACCAAAATATCGAAGTTTAAATATCGATAAACAAAAATATCGAAGGTAAGTAATATCGACAGTCTAAATATCGATATTGGTATGATATCAGTAATATCGAAGTTGTAAATATCGATGTTAACAATATCGAAATTAATAACTTTGATGTTACTAATATCAATTTTTAAATAAATTTAGTGTATATTATATTGTATTTATTATGTTTTATTATTTATTTTTAATGTAATTTAATTAAATATTGTCTTTTACTACTGTAGCGGGTTGTGGGTTTATAGGGGAATAGAGTGGGAAGTAATTTAATTATGTTAAATTAATTAATAATTAGTAGGAATTATTAATTAATTAATTTTTAATTATTTTTAATTAATTGATTAATTGATAAATATGTTCTGTAGCGGGTTATGGGTTTATAGGGGAATAGGGTGGGAAGTAATTTAATAATAATTAATTAATTGATATATGTTTGTACATATTTTAATTAATAATTAATTGGTAATTAATTTCTAATAATTAGTTAATTAATTATTATACTTTTTTACATATTTATAATTATTAATTAGTTGGTAATTAATTATTATTAATTATTTTATAACATTAATTATAGTAATTTTTTTATATATAATTTATTGTTATTCTTAATTAATTAATTGGGCAAAATAATATTAATTATTAAATTTAATTAATTACAGCAAATGTGCTAATATATTTACTTTATTGTTATTGTTAATTAATAATTAATTGGTAATTAAATAATATTAATTAATTTTGGGTACAGGGGTATTTTTAGGGTTCAGGGTCAGTTTTCAGTTCATGGGTACAGGGGTATTTTTAGGGTTCATGGTCAGTTTTCAGTTCATGGGTAAAGGGGTATTTTTAGGGTTCAGGGTCAGTTTTAAGTTTTTGGGTAAAGGGGTATTTTTAGGGTTCAGGGTCAGTTTTCAGTTTTTGGGAAAAGGGGTATTTTTAGGGTTTAGGGTCAGTTTTCAGTTTTTGGGTAAAGGGGTATTTTTAGGGTTCAGGGTCAGTTTTCAGTTTTTGGGTAAAGGGGTATTTTTAGGGTTTAGGGTCAGTTTTGGGTTTTTGGGGTACAGGGATATTTTTAGGGTTCAGGGTCAGTTTTGGGTTTTTGGGTAAAGGGGTATTTTTAGGGTTCAGGGTCAGTTTTGGGGTACAGTCGTACAGTCGTACAGGGTAAAAATAAAATAAATGTAAATTAAATCAATTATGTGAAATTAAAAAATATAAAATTACATTAAATTATTAAGTTTTTAATTTATTTTAAATGTATATGTATTAGTTTTAATTTTTTACTTATGTTTTAATATTTTTATTTAATATTTGTAACATTATATGTATTTTATAATTATTTTTACATTATTATTAATACATTTAAAAAAACGATATTTTTAATTTCGATATTTTTGTACTACAATATTAATTTTTCGATATTTTTGTACTTACCTTGTTAGGGATAGGATTC
The DNA here is from genome assembly GCF_964263255.1 of Lissotriton vulgaris. Classification (NCBI taxonomy): domain Eukaryota; kingdom Metazoa; phylum Chordata; class Amphibia; order Caudata; family Salamandridae; genus Lissotriton; species Lissotriton vulgaris. The sequence goes on from NC_141694.1 coordinate 1,745,222,161, forward strand.
CTATATTTTTGACTTCGATATTTTTGTTCCGATATTTTTGTATTTCGATATTTTTGATTTCGATATTTTGTCAGACTTTCGATGAAACAACATTTTAACATTAAACATTACCCCATGGCCATCTACTATTTAAGCCAAAGTAAACACAATGGGGTAGCCCCTTTCTTAAACAACAAGCTATCCTTCGTATAGCTGTACAGTAAAAAAGACAGGGAAGGAAGAAACCTTTTTCTTAACGGATCGTTAGAGTGGAAGATGTTTACATTAGCACAGGTCAAGATGACTTAATTTACAAAATGTTGGATTCATTATCAGGCTTTGCCAAGAAACTTAAAAATACGTTTGGGGAGCTAGGCCCGCATGTGACATTTGGAGGGAACCCAACAAAAAAGCAAAATACTGCATGTTTTTCTCACACATTCACAGAACATTTTCTAGAATAGCCAATGTATTTCCCTATACTCCTCTCATACAACTGGTCGTCCAATCTGACATAGGTTCAATTACTATTTCAGACCATGCACTGATACGCGTTACCATAAACTGTCGGGAAACCCCCCGGGTAGTAATAGATGGATTTGCCATCCATCGATACTTAGAGACCAAGTTCTCAGAGACAAAATTAAAACTCACATTTCAATCTAAGACCAAGAAAACAACACCCAAGAGACCCCAATTGACCTTTGTAATGTGAGCCATCTCTCTTCTTAGAGGGATCAGGCTCCCTTCCTGTCCCCACCCCCTTGTTGGCAGGAGGGCAGGCGGCAAAATGCCGAAAGAATAGGAAGTGTGTCCCCTCTGACAACTCCATACTTCACGTGCTGGAGTTGAGGTGAAGTACACTTTTCAGTGCCCACCATTTTGAAGATGGTGGCACTCCTCAAATCAGGAGCAGGGATATGACCACTCCCCTGTGGGTTGAGCACTTGGAGAGTGTAGTCACCCTTAAGGTAGGTACCCCATTGGCTACTACCTGCCACTACCTTTAAACATACTTAAATGTAGTATTTAGGTGGCTAATACTGAGCCCTGAAATTGAGTACCTGACGACATAAGAAGTGCTGGACACTACTGAGCAGCACCAACAGAGAAGACTGCAGAGACCAACCTACTTGGCCCCAGCCCTACTGGCCTGTCTACAGCTCTTGGCGATCCTGCACCAAAAGACGACTTGTCCAGCAGCCGGGTGACCTGGCAGGACTGACGGCCTTCAATAAATATCAAGACTCCCAAGAACAGCGGACCTGTTCACCAAGCAACCGTCTTCAAAGTAACGACTCTGTGACCTGAAGAACATCGAAGCCTGCCTCCAGCTCCACCTCTGCACTCAACGCCACTGGCCCGAGTCCAAGTGGCACACCAGTACCAGCAAGGTTTCCCAGTGCTCAAGAGCCTGAGTCCACCACGAGCGGACCTCTCCTGGACTCCTCAACGTTACCTGCAGCCTATGCATGGAGACCCCCCCAAACGCGACCTGCTCCAGTAAGCCGTTTCTGATACCAAAAGGCACACCTGCACCCATCCATCCATGGCCTTGGTGAAGAGTACAAAAGGTGCCCCAACGTTCCTGAGCATCACAAGTCACCACTGCCGCTGTAGGTTTCCTTCAACCAGCCTCCTGGCCTGAGCTGTCAGCCCTTGTTCGATTTAGCCATTCTCAATTGCTTTGCATGGGGCACCTAATGCTTTGTTTGCACCCTGCACGCGGCCGCCCCTGTGCCGCTGGTGGTGTAATGTTGGTGCTGCTTCGGGCCCTGACAAGTGGTTGCTTCAACCCCTGGGGACTGCCCCCGCCTAGCTGCTGCTACTTACCTGTAAGCAGCCTCTGACCGATTCCCCCAACCCCTATTGATTTGTATTGGGCACCCTACCTCGAACTTGCACCCTGAACCTGGCCACCCGTGTGTCCCTAGTGGTGCACTGTTAGTGCTGAACTGAACCATTCCCAATACTGACCTTAACTACCAAAGACAGGTCTTGTAAGTCAATGTTCTTCCTATGTATGCTGAATGTTTTCTCCCTCCCATAGGTTACCATTGCAAAGTCTGAAAATTGCACTGAGTCCATTTTTGAATCGGAAAAGTATTTCTATTGAAAAACGGATTAATCCTATGACGAAGTTCTGTGGTACTACAAAATAAATCTAACTAAGCCTTATGTTTGCTAAATTGGTCTGGGATTTCTTCATTGAGTGTGTGTCTCATTTATTGCCACTGTGTGTAAAAACAAATGCTTAACACTACCCTTAGATAAGCCTAACTACCCGCCCACACCTCCACAAAAGAGAGCATTAGTATTATCTACTTTAGCCTCTGTAAAGCCTCTGGAGATCCACTGGACTCTCTGCACGCTGTACCTCATCTTAGTTTCTACACACTGACAAGAGAATCTCCAAAAACTGAATGATTTATGAAGTGGTGAGTTGGAAGAAGAGTTATAGGAAATCTTAACAGGTCTCTTTTTAGTTTTGCAGATGTAATTTTAAAAGCATTCTTGATGGCCATTTATTTTACGTCTGCATTCCTTTGTAGTATGTGTGGCTCTTCAGAGTCACTTTTTGTGCTCTTTAAAAGTTTCTGTTCTTTTTGTAGCTTTGTTTTAAGCATCTGGATTTGTTAAATGGTTACTTTAACCCCTTGGGTGCTAAGGACAGAACGGTTACTTCCTCAGCCATGGCGCTCACATGCTCAGGATGCAACAGTTATGTCTGGCACCCACGCTTGAGGTAAGAGTTGAAGCTCCCCGTGGGTTTCCCATCTATGAGCCCCCACTGGGGGTAGCAGCGGATGTGCTTCCGCTGCCAACCACTCCCTCGGCGATCTGATGGCATCGTCGTGCACAGCAAACACTCAAAATATGCCAATTCGCGATGAAAGCTGTTTGCTGTGGTGACTATGTCTTCACCTTGCACTTTGAACACACTTTAAAAAGTATTATTGATGCTTCGTTCAGTTCTCTTTGTGAAATATACACTCAATAAGCTCTTTTGATAAATAAGTCTTCTTGAATATAAAAAATGTGATTACATGTTTCTTCCGTAATTAACTTACTGTTATAATTTGTACTCCTCTGATTGATTCCCATTGACACACTCTACCCAAGGAGGGACAGAAGCCCACTCGACACCTGGGATATTGATATTTGACATGCGGGTGAGCGGCCCCTTAGGCAAGGGCTCTCCGCCTTTTTTGTGCACTATTTAGGTCCTTTCTGCCCCCTCCGGGGGCATGTCAGCCATATTTTTAGGCCACTCTGCTCCAAAGGAGAGCAAAACGCCACTAAACACCAACAAGTTTTATATTTACATGTCGGTGAGCGACAAGGGTTGCTCCCCTTTTTTGGAGCAATATGTTGGCCATTTTCTTTATGCCTATCTGCTCCCAGACAGAAAACTACTAGACACCAGGGAAAGTTTATGTGAGTGTGTGAACTGGAGTTTTTGTCTGATGGTCTGCATGTACTGGCATTTGGCTGGTGGCGCGTGTAGACTGGCTCTTGGCTGGCGGTACATGCGGACAGGTGCTTGGCTGGTGGTGTCTGTTGACTGGCAGTTGGCTGGCGGTGTGTGTAGACTGGATCTTGACTGACAGTGTGTGTGGACTGGCGGTGTGTTGATGGCTGGTAGCCAGTATGTATATTGACTTGCTTGAGGTGTGTTTTTCAGTTTTCTGATGTTTGGTGCTTGGTGGCATGATTGGCATTAGTCCTGTTGGCATATGAGATGCATAAAAGGGTGAATGGACCATAAAGTGATTGGTGTTTTGATGTGGCTTACAGCTCACAAGCTGTAAGTCAGTGGTTCTTGGATCTAAGATTGAAATTATTAACAATGACTTTTGTATATTTTAAATTGTAAAGTCATTGGTGAAGCAAGTTTTTTTATGAACCATTTAGCTTCTTGTGTGCCAAATCCAACCAGTGTGCCTGTGATTGACCAGTGGATGGTTTTGAAATCATGTTTTGGTGTTTTATTGCTATTTAACCATTAATCCTTTCTCTCTATGTAGTGTACATCATCTGCCCTCACATATTTTTGGGAACTGGTCACTAAGGGAATAATATGTGGTGTGTTTTGGGTGGATCCCAAAAGGTTTTCTTCCCCAGAAGCCTTTGTAAATTTGATTAATTGACAAAAACATATTGTTTTATCACATTTCTTTGTGGGAAAGTTGTGGGATCACTAAGTCAGCATACATTTCCTACCAACCAGATTCCCCCCCAGGTCTGCAGATACAAATTCTACCTCACTTTTATGGGTGGGCCAAGTGCCCACGACAGGGAGGGCCCCAAAACATATTGTGGAGGCATCAAAATCATTTATCACAAAACGACCTGAGTTTGCAAGGGGGTCACCTGCATTTTTGGTCCCGAATTCAGCGGCCATCTGGGGAAGCCTACCAAACCCACACATTTCTGAAAACTAGATACCTGGGCGAGTCCAGGGAGGTGTGGCCTGCGGGTTCCCCCAATGTTTTCTTTCCCAGTATCCCCTGCAAACTTCATATTTAGACCATTTCCTGTTACGGGCATTAGGCCTACCCACACAACTGAGGTACCATATTTATCCAGAGACTTAGGGGAACACAGAACAATATAACAAGTGTTATTACCAATTGTCTTTCTATGCATGTCTCCCTTCCAAATGTAAGACGGTGTGTAAAAAAAAGTCATTTTGAAAAATTCCCTCTAATTCACATGCTTGTATGGGTACCCACAAATTCAGAGCTGTGCAAATAACCTCTGCTTCTGAACTCCAAATCTTCCCATTTTGGAAATATATAGGTTTCCTCGATACCTATTTTGCACTCTTTATATTTTACCAAATGAATTGCTGTATACTCGGTACACAATGAAAAACCATTGCGAGGTGCAACTCAGTTATCGGCTCTCTGTACCTTGGGTACTTGGTGAACCTTTAAGCCCTATATATCCCAATAGCCAGAAGGATCCAGGGGCATAACAGTAGATTACTTTAAAAGATCTGCCATAGTTAAAAGAGGTTACAAGTGAAACATAGGCAGAAATGGCTGATTTGTTCAACTCAATTTCAATATTCTTTTATTTCAACTGTTATATTCTATGAGAAAACCTTCATGGATCAACACAAATGACCCCTTGCTGAATTCAGAAGTTTATCGATGTTTCTGAAATGTATAGTTTTTCCGGATCCATTATTGGTTTTATACCCATTTTGACCACTAACTGGAAGTAGGTTGAAAACACAGAAAAATAGGAAAAATAGGATATGTTCCAGTAAAATGCCAAAACTGTGCAGAAAATGTTCGTTTTCAAACAAACGTCTGCCGGTTTCTGAAAGCTGGGTAGATGGTGAATTTAGCACTGCAGACCCTTTATTGATACCATTTGCAGGGAAAAACAGACACTTTTTTCTGCTGCACTTTTTTCCCCCCAAAAAACAAACTTTTACTGTAGTTTGGCTAGTTTCTCGGTTCCCTCCAGGGGAATCTACAAACCCTGAGTACTATTAGAATGGTCATTGTGTTGGGAAAAATGGATGCAAATTTGGCGTGGATATGTCATGTGGACAGAACCTTATGGGGGTCTAGGTGTGAACTACCCGAAATAGCCCAAAAAAGGCTTGGCACGGAGGAGGGACGGCACTAGAAGGCCTAGAAGTGAAGGGGTTAACAGATGCTGTTAGTAGGATCATTGATGATTATACAGTAAAATATTCTATGAAGCAGACCATTCACAGTTTGTCAGTTTAAATGGTGGCTTAGACTTCCATTTATTCCATGGGGTTTGAGATGACGTTTTCTTTTTATAGATCTGAGGATGCGCTATTGTAAATTGGCACTTACTGATTTTCTACTGGATGTACAGTGCATATACAGGATGTAGATTTGTTCTTGACATGGTAGTTGCTTCTGGCTTGAGTTTTGGATCAAAGGATGATACAGGTTTGTAATCCCCAAAGCAGTACACTAGAAGAAGGAGGATTACAAGAAAACAAGAGCCAGCCAGGGCACAAATCCAGATCCCAAAGAATACAATGAGTCACAAAGAAATGAAATTTCCGAGAAAGAAGTGTTGCAAACAAATGAACTCACCAAAAAACAAAAATATATTGCAAATACAATGTTTTGGCTTACACCTTCCTCAAGTAGTACAAGATAGTTTGCTCAGTGGCTGCACAGCTGACACTGCTGGGTTTTCAAAAATCATCATGAGTGAAGATTATGTTTGGAATGTGGAATCAACAAGGTCATGATATCTCTCAAGATATGTAGTAATCAAGTGGTATTGTCAGTTATGTTCAGTCCATCTGGATGCAATGATTTTAAATGGTATATCCAGAGATTTTCTCTGGAGTCCAGTAGTTTTTCCTTTAAGACATGTTCTACAGGGAAAATCTTCAAATCTGATAATAAATTATCAACAAGGTTAAAATGGTTGTCTACTGTCTGGTCGAATTTCTTATTAATTATTGCAGATTTTTGGTTTCTGTACGGATGGTTTTTACTGTTTGGCCTACATTTTGGTTTTACAGTTTAGGCATTGGCACTGAATAACATAAATAATGCATGTTTAGTGACATGAAAGATGCTGTCTTATTCTATAGGTCCTTTTCATAACAGAACTAATTACTGATGATGTTTGTAAAAGGTATTAACATGTGATGCACCTTTTAGTCACAGCAATACATGCCTGCATTGTTACAGCTTGCTTGAGTTCAACTCTCACAATAGTAGATTGTAAATTGGGAGCTCTGCGGTAAGCAATGACTGGTGGTTTTGAAAAAACCTTTTGCAATTTTTTACAAGTGGACAGTAAGGGAAATGTTTTTTGCATTATATTTCTGTGGTTGGGAGATGATGGATGACAGACAACCGCAAAAGGGATTCAGTCACTTTTGTTTCTGATATTGGTATTCCAAACAAGTGCTTCACTGGGTAACTGCAAAGACTTGTCAGTTTGTAGCTGTCTGATATGCAGAGGATAGCCTTGCTTTCAGATACTGATGAGCAAAGCTTTGGTAGCTGAAATGCAACAGACGAGCAGCCAAATTAACAAAGTGTGGTTCTGGCAGCATCCTGGTGCGTACGACTCATGTTTCCAAAGTGAAGTGTATTAGTTACGCAGTAGCGGCTCAAGAGGGATTGCTGCAAGGCGGGTGAGGGGCAGGGTGGGGGAAGTAACCTCCGGGATACAACAGATCAGAGTTAGGTAAACAAATAAAACAAATTAAATTGCGTGCGCTGCAACGCCAAATGCGTTGCAGCATCCCCAATTTAATTTGTGTTATTTATTTATTTATTTACCTAACTCCGATAGGCCGTATGCCGGAGTTTACTACCCCCACCTTGCCCCCTCCCCCACCCTGCCCCACCCCACTGCCCCGCAGCACTCCTTCCAGGAGCCCGCTAATATAGTTAAGGAAAGTTCAGACCCCAGCTGGTCTTTGTGAAGCTGTGTGTTGTTCCTATTCACTCCCACCTGCCAAGCAAACTAACAGTGGATGCCCTATGAATAACTCGTCCATGTATTCCTGCCAGTAGGTCAGGCCTTTTGTCTTCTCATAGGCAAAGTATCAAAGAATTACTTACTTGAACGGCCTGTTCAGAACTGAATTATTTAAGGTCCAGTATATCATGCAGAGAAAGGCAAGTGTTTTATAAAACCATATTTATAGCCTATTTAACTAAAGTCAGAGTTCACCACTAGAGTAAATGTTTAATAAATTGTTCCTTGCCATATAGATACAATTTCCTAAGCTGACTTGGAAAATATGGCTTTTAGTCATAAGCAGATTTGTAATATAGGAATAAGATGATAAAATATGAATTTATATTCTGTTTCTGCAGGAACATGTAGCTTTAAAACACTGCTTCTAGGTGCCTTAGTTAATGTCAAAGCAGCCATGTAAACATGTCAAAATCAGTTTGCTTTGACGCGCTTGCAGCAACATTGCTCACGGTAGTTCAGAGCTGCAATGGCAGCCGTGACCCCATTCACGAAAGTTATTCATGAAAGTTATTCATGTAGATGCTTAGATCCCGGTGTCATTTGCCTACTTTCTATTCTCCACTATTGCATGCACCATCTCCTCCCCCTGCAATAACCTGAATTTGTGTCTGGTTTTCAGATTAGCTCCCTAATTCTTCAACACTCTCATAGAAAGGCTCTCTTTCTGACTTTGTTAATGTTTAGTATGGGACAGCTAAGGTTCAGTTTTGAGTCGCCTTCTTTTCTCAATACATACTCTCTCCCACTAGATCATTTCAACTTTTGCATTTCAATCTTACTTCTATATTGTTCATTCAAATCCCCACACCTTTTCCTCCATTTATTCCTCTCTGCGTCAATATGTTTCTGCTTGCTTTTCCGCCATTGAATCCTCAATGATACTGACTCATTCTCCTTTGAGTTCTTAGGTCAGTTTTTCTCATTCGCTGTATCTCCAAATCCCTCTTTAGCTCTCACACACACTTCTTTATCTCTGAAGTCTTGCCCTCTCAAATCTCTGACCCAGATTTATAAGGACCCGAGCCGGTGCAAAGCAAAGTAGTACATAGGGCCTTATTTATGAGGCCTTGAAACACATTTGCGCCACCGTTGAGTCACTTTTTGTGATGCACTGATGGCGAAAAAAATGCACCATATTGCGCTCTATTTAAAATAAGTGGCGTCACTTTGTAAAGGCCTGCACTACATTATACCTTCATCAGGTATAATGTATGCGGGGTGAGCGTTCCGACAAAAGAAAGCCTAGTAGAATTGGCACAGTGAAATCTATCAGATTTCCCTGCGCCACTTCTAGGATGCCACTGCCTCAAATCCTTAAACCTGCCTCATGGCAGGCGTAAGGGTGACACAGTGCTATAATTATAGCCCTGTCCCATGCATTGCTGGAGGTGTGTCATGCTTCCAACACAACTCCAGGAATGCATCAGTTTTGCGCCAACAGATATGTCAGGATTCCTGACGTATCGGTCATTCCTTGCGACATGGAGCACCGTACAATAAATACAGCGCATCTATGGTGTCACAAGGAGGTCGCAGTGAAAACTGTTGCAAGGCCTCATGAATAAGCCTACAGTATTTACTTTCCAGCGCAAAAGGCATTTCATGCTGGAAAGATGCACTTTCCTCCCAGCAAAAACCACTGAGAAGTGCTTTGTGTTGCTTTGCATCAAGTGGGCAATATTGGGGTGTTACTTTGTTGGATCAGCGCCAACTCCCCAAGGCTTTTATGCTCGATCTTCTAAGATATGTGGACCAAGTTTTGTGGCAATACATAGACCTCCTTGAATGTTTTTTTTTCACAAAATGCAGTACATTGCATTGTGCTGCAGTGCACAGCATGCAACCAGTGTGTGCGATTATTCTAGGTTTGCATAGACATAGGAATTTGTACTTGAAGGGCATGATTCAACATCCTGTGCCAGACAGCGGTGAGAACTGGCCTGAGCAGTGCTGTGTGTCTGTCACACAAAACAGCCATTTAGTTCACCAGTGCAGGGGAGGGCAGCAGCAGAAGGCTAGACTTTTAGGTAGGACTAGGGGCAATATTATCAAGCAAGGGCGATACATTATCGCCGCTTTTATCGGCAGGAAACTGCTGCTAAAGCGGCGATAATGGGCTTGATAATATGCCCTTGTGAATTCCCATAGAAGCCCAGGTTAACACCAGAACCTGGGCTTCTAAGGGAATTCACAAGGGCATATTATCAAGCCCGTTATCGCCGCTTTGGTGGCAGTTTCCTGCCGATAAAAGCGGCGATAATGTATCACCCTTTCTTGATAATATGGCCCCAGGACTTGTGTTTTCCCTTTTGTGCAACGCAGTACAGTAAATTTAGGTGCTGGACTGTGTGAAAAAGTATTACATCTGGGCCTATGTCTGGAAGTCATCTCTCGCCTCTCTGGCTCTGCGCATCTCTGAATCTTTGTCTACACGTTTTCTCATCAGCCTCCCCACTCACGCCTCTAATGAGAGCTTAAGTCTTTATTTGGTATACCTGTTTGTTTTGTGAAATGTTGATTATATCTTTTGACCAAAGGCTACACAAAATGAATGAATTACCTGTGACAAAGAAGCAGTAAGAAAAAATGCAGGGACATAATCGTTTTAGAAAAGAACTGAAGGTGTCGCTCTGCTCTTTAAATTTCTATGTTACTCTTTTCCCTTTTCTACCTCTTTCTCTTCTCTTTCTTTGGCTTTTTCTCTCTCTTCTCTCTGTCTTATGCCCTCTATTTCTCATTCCACCTCTTTTTTACGCGCTCGCTTTCTTTCAATTGCTATCTTTCTCTCCTCCATCCTCGCTCTCTTTTCCTTCCTCTCTCTCTCGTTCTGTCTCTCTCTTTCTCTCTCTTTTGTTTCCTCTGTTTTGTTTCTCTCCCGATCTTCCCCACCCCTTTCCCTTAAACTTACAGCCCGCAGTTATGTTTTGGGGTTTGACCCAATCTGCATATTAAAATAAATGCAGACAGGCAGCCTGTGACTCAGCCTTGTTTCCAGTGAAATCACTAGTCAGTGGCTTTCCTGACCTGCTCTACCCTTTTCAAAATGAATAATGGGGAGTCGGGAACATCCTCAAAGTTATCTGAATTATAGGACCAGTTAATCGAATTTCGCACAGAGGCAGTAATTGCAGTAATTTACTGCAGTTGTCATCAAGAGGTTGAGTAACGCACTGTCTTCTTTGTCCAAAGTGTGCTCAGTATGTATCAGCAATAGGATGTCATGTAATAATTTATGACATAATTAGGAAGATTGCCATTTCTCCTGAACTCTCTTTAGCAAATGGACCAGACATGGCAGAATCCAATGTTATTACACGCAGCTCTACACATTGTATTTATAAAAAAGCAAGTCAAGGTCAGGCAGCTCCACACATACATTCAGATGATTGAATAATATCATTCTATGAAATGTACTGAAGCATCACTATTGTGTAGAACCATTTTTAAGGTTTTGACGCTGCAGCCTTACACTGACAATTAACTCCACAAAGAAGTAGCATGCACTTAAATCCCATTTTTCACATTTTCTGCATGTTCCAAACACATTTTCTACACATATGTTGAAATATTCCGCCGAAAGGAAAACACTGATGTAACCTTGCACTTTTTTGTCAGTAAGAAAAAACAACGCTGAAGGAGTGTTGGAGCATGACTGTTCCCTGGCAGTGGCAACTCCTCTGATGAAGTGGATCAGCTTCACCCACTGCTTTCAAGCAGTGTCACTAGGCAGGTTTGCGGGCGGGAAGGGGCGGGGCTGCTCTGCTGACAGAGCAGGGGAGGGGAGAGGAGGAGTGGCTTGCCCTCTCTAAAGTGCGCATGAATGTTTGGCCGGCCCTCTGGGGCTAGCCAAACATTCATCGGCCAAACATTCATGCGCACTTTGAATGTTCTCCATGCAGGTTGCATCACAGCATTGAGAACATGCCCAGCCTTCCATTCTCTGGCTGAGCGCCAGTCCACGGAGCAAAGACCAATCACAATGCAGCATTGCAACTTGGTGACTGGCTATCGGGAGGCTGTGAGCCGGGTGCATCCTGCTTCCTGCATCCTGACCTGGGAGCAGAGAAGAGGGCATGGAGGAGGGGGCGGCGACGGCAGCGGCAGACAGGTAAGGGTGAATTATTTTTCTTTTTTCTTTAATTCCCTCCCCCCTGCGACTCGTCCCCTGCCCCAACGGCCTTCAAATACCAGACGACGCTGTTCCCTGGATGGTGGACAGCCTTGTTCGCCTGCCCTGAGTGCCCCATTGCCGGTATCTGGTATCCTGTTTTTTATTTTTTCCCCCAGTCTCACACCAATATCTATATATGCAAAGGCCTAGGCCTGTCCCTCAACATGAGTGCAGTTCCGGATCAGTAGTTGCGATCTGACCTTTTTATCTGTGTCATAGGAGTGGTGACCTATTGGCATACTTGTTCAAAGTTCCATTTCTACTAACTAACTCTAGTCCTAGCTCTGAAATCCCAGTGTTTGTTATGCATTTGCATATGTGTGTAGCCTGCATGGCGCAGGGATTGAGTATATTAGTGCACTAGAGTTCCCGGTCTGTCCATTGCACAAGATGACTGCAGATTAGTCTTCTTGAGCACTACCACTTGGTAGATGGTGGAGGGTGAAGGGTGGGACTACAGTCTCTGTTATCCGTAGTGTGAAGGACCCTTTCGATGAGGCCAGCCTTTGGTCCCTTTCTTGATCACGGTTCAGTGTCACTGCTGATAGCCAGTTGTATAAAACTCGCACCTCTTTGTGCCTCTAGTGTTCAGGGCTCCAAACTGGAGATTACACTTCTGTGAAGAACATCACTCTACACAAAGTCTGTGTCTGGAGATTAACCTAAAGAAGACACATGAAAGAAGAAGCCCCACAAACTGGTTCTGATCGGCAGGGAGAGAATCCACATCCTTCCTGTGTTGTTGGCAATAGAAAAATGGGAGTTGCTGACACATTTGTTCCAGTTCCATGTTTCCCTTGACCAAGGAAGGGAATGTTCTGCATAGTACTCTAACAACTGCTGTGCAGCCAGAACTGGTGTTTGCCTGACAGACAGCTTTTCAGAGGTGAGAGGACATCACTTGGAATCAGACATGAAAGGAAGATCTTTCTCCACGTCCAAATTTGCCTGAATGCTAACTTGCCTGTTGAGAGAGTGAAGGGGTCTGCCAAACCTGCAGAAGGTGTGATTGTCCAGGGCAAGCCAAAAGCAGCAACTTCCATAGCTGATTATCAGCCCACCCATAGAGACTCAGGAGAAATACATGCACACTCCCAAATTGGGCACCGTCACCACCGCTGAGAAGCCTATACTGCAGCACTGTTCTGAAGCTGTGCCTGAGTGGACTTTGCTGTTGTGAACTTAAAATTGTGCCTCACCTGACTGTGCTGCAGTGCTGTCCTAAGGTTTTCCTAAGTGGACTCTGCCTCTGCAATCCTGGAGTGGAATTCCAGCGGCCTGCATCGGAGCGCTATCCTGCAGTTGGTCCTGAGCAAACTGTGGTGCTTCAATCATGAAGTTGTAACTGAATGGGCCTTGCTGCTGCAAAATCCCAATGTTGTGCCTAGGTGGACTGTGCAGCTGCAAGAGCCTGGAGTGTACCCAGACTGAGTGTGCCACTGCGACTACAGAGTGAACTTAAGCAGACAGCACCACTAAACCAGAAATATGACTTGAACCGGGAATGTGGCACTTTCAAAATAGCATCGTGACCTCTGACCCCACTACTCACCAATCAACCCACCTGAAGCCTAGAAGCAGGCTTGCAACCAGTCATAGACCTGTGATGATGCCAGAGTCAGCACGCCATCACAGACTCCAGATGGAAGTCTCCTCTGCTGCTCCCAATTAATTTGTCCTGAGTGCCAGAGCACTTACAGCCACATGCGGGCTGTGAGAAACCAGGGCTTTTTGCAGTGTCTCCCCATGTTATGCCCCCGTTTTGACTACTTCATGCTGGTTGTCTGACTCTGATTGTGCCCTGGGCTCCGATAGCCAAACCCAGGTACTCTGTGTAAAAGGTACATGGTAATTAGGTATATTTGCAATTGGTACTGACAACCCACCTACAAGTCCCTATTATATGGTAAGGCATGTAGGTTTAGAGGCCCAGTGGGTTTAATGTATTAAGTGTACACTGCTGTGTTGCCTGCTTTGCAGGCTCCTTTTCATCCCGTCGCTGCGGCGGCAATTCCGCCGCAGCGCTAGGGGGGAGGTGGGCCGAGCAGCGCTCACATGCTCGTGACGGAACCGCTCAGTCACGAGCCTCGGTTGAGCTGTGCTCATGACGGAGCGGTTCCGTCATGGCCCCACCCACTCAATAGAACGCGCCTCGCAGGCGCGAAATCAGCGACGCGCAGGCGCGCCGAGCGGGCCATGACGGAACCGCTCCGTCATGAGCACAGCTCAACCAAGGCTCGTGACGGAGCGGTTCCATCACGAGCATGGAAGCGGTTAAATAGAAACGATATGCAAATTCGACTTTGGAATTAAAAGTACTTCCAAAGTCTTAAACTACCTTATATATTTATATATATATATGTCACCCACTAAGGTCTCCCCTAGGGGCACCAGGGGTAGGTGCCATGTAATTGTAAGCAGGGACATTATAAAAGATGTTTTATATCCCCTGCTGAGGGAAACACTGCCAATGTTCTGTTTCCACATTGTAACGCAATGGCTCTCTAGGCTAACATGGGAATATTTTAATAACGCATAATTATTAAGCACAAGGGAGCTAAATTACTATTTTAAATATTTTAAAGAATAGTTATGATAAATCTATCAACTTGCCAAGGTCAGATTTATTATAACCATTACAGAAAATAAGGTATAGAACTTGCTTTGCTGTTATACAAAAATCCAACCTTCCAGCAGCCTCTCCTGATTGGCCAGCCTTTGACAGGCTGAGCCAAACTTCTCTGATGAGGTGTGAAGTTACCTGCAAAGAGACAATGGACTTCTGGTGAGAGGAGATCTGCAAGCTGCAGAGCAAAAGGCAGGAAAGGATGGAGTGGCCAAACTGGCCTTCAAAGAAGAAATGACAGTTAGTACAGGACACAGGTACACCCCCACATCCTGTACCCCTAGGAACTCAGTAATTAGATCAGCAGAGGGGAAAGAGGTTGGGTATTATCCCTCATGCCATGCTGCTTCAAGAAGGTCTCGTCTAATGGCAAGGTAGTTTGCAGGCAGCAAGTCACAGACGTTGCATAGTTGATAGTATGGGTTACTTTAAGCTCAATGCCCTACATTCTTCCACCTGGCTTCCAGCACCAATAAGCAGGCCTTATGACAACGTTAACAGGTCCCATAATTCTCTGCAGTGTCCTTGTCTGTGTTACAGCCTGTGACAGGATGCCTGACTGCAAGAACAGCACCGATAAGGCTGAGAATTCAAGAGATCCTACTCTTATCTCAGTCTCGACCTCCCGTGCTACATGTCTTGTTGACTTCAAAGAAGTCTGAAGTATGAATTTAATATTTTTTTAAAGTGTACTCTTTAATTTCTGGGATTGTTTTACTTTAGCACATTAGATTATATCACTGCGCTGAGTAATTTTCTTTAGAATTGATAATGAACTACTCCCCTCCTGCTCCGATGTTAATTTTATAAGTGATTTAAAAGCTAAGGGCCTGATTATCATTCTGTTGGTGGGACTGCTGATATCCCGTTGGTGGTGGTCCGACCACCAACAGCCCTTCGGTCCTCCTGCTGCATTTGAAAGGTGGTGGTCAGACCAACATCAGCCCCACACCACAGCCACCCCCTGGATCCTGGATCCCGACGGTGCGGCAGTCGGATTAGCGCCATGGAATGGTGGCGGTACCGAGGCAGGCACCGTCGTCTCTATTACGATGCCTATTTCAGACAACCTTCTCATGGCAGGAACCCCGCCATGAAAAGGTGATTGGAAAGGGGCAGAGGGGCAACAAACAGGGCCCCTTGCCATCCGACCCCCCCCCAAAAAGTGTGGTACTGACCGCCGTGCACCGTGTGCCATGTACGGACATGCAGGAGGTGCTGCATGGCAGCAGCATGTGCTGTGGCCTTTTTCCTTGGCCGCAGCATGCCCCTACCGTGGCACTGCCGACTTCGGACTGCCAAAACACAATCACAATACTGAGGCCACACCACAGCATGCTCGTCTTGGGATCTCCAGACCACCTCAATGACTGTCGGCAGTCCGACCAGCAACATCATAATCAGGCCCTTATTCTGTTGTATTGTGCTTCCTAATGAGCCTTCTCTGTTGTTATGGATGGAGCACATCATGGTCTAATAAACTATATATATACATATATAAATAAATATATATATATATATATATATATATATATATATATATATATATATATATATATATATATATATATATATTACCTTATGACTGTCACCAGTAGGCAGTTATAGTTAGGATCAAGATTCCATAGGAAAAGCATTTTTTGACCTGCCTATAACTTTGGCATAGTTTGACCAATCTTTATGAAGTTAAAATGTGAAGTAGGTTTTGTGTCCCACGGAAAGTTTGGGTGTGATCCGTGCGGTGACATCCTAAAAATAAGGGGCGCGAACTAAGGGTGCGTTTGTAATGTTAATACCTATAGGACTGCGTTGTTGAACCTACAGCCCGCGCTGCTAGATGTTTTTACACCAAACTTGGCAGAAAGGTTGATGTTGATACACAAATTGTGATTTGTGTTATTTGGTGTAAATCCATTTAGTAGTTTTTCTGAAATTTAAACTGAAAATTATAGTGATATCTCAGGTTGTGAAGCCTCTGCAAAAAAAAGACGAGCTCATGCAAGGAAATGCAGAACTCGGATTGGCTGCCAACACTTCAACCAGGGAGTGTAGGCAGCCATCTTGGGACTCAAGTGCCACAAAAAAGTGGAAATAAAGAAAAGGGGGCTAGGTAGGAATACCCTAACCCCCTAAACAATGCAGTTCGGGTCCCGTTGGGACTCTGCCACAGCATAAAAGAATTTTTGAAAAAAAAGAAAAGTGCTGCAAAATCACAACATTCGTGGCAATTTTCATTTTTTAATAGCAAACGTGTCTCCCATGCTTCCTTTTAAATAGCCCCCTGGTGGGCCAGGTCCCGGGGACATATAATAAATATAGGAGGCTGCGCGCAGGGCTCCCCTCCTAGGGCATATCAAAGCCCCGGGAACTGGCACTTCCCCAGGACAGTAACATTAATATCTACTGGAGAGCCTCTCTTCTCCCCCGCTGCCCCAGGGACGGCCACCACATAGGCCAGATGGTCTCCCGGCAGCCCCGGGGACCACCACCTCCCCGGGGCAGTCATTTACTTATATGCGAGGGAGCCTCATGGCTGCACCAGGGACTGCCACCTCTCTGGAGCACTGTTGTATAAAAATGTGGGGGCAAAGCGCATTTTTTTTCACCTTCCCGGGGCACTTCCATTAAATACAATGCGGGGGAGGCCTTAGGGCGCAAATAAATAATAATGCATGGGGGGCTCCAGCGCCCTCATGCAGCCCCAGGGGTCACCACCTCCCCAAGGCTTACTTCACAAAGGAGGGGGACCCTCGGCCCCCATTGTAGAGCTCTACATGGCCCTGGGGACTGCCACCCCCCAGGGACGGCTCTAGGAATGTCCTGGGGTGCCTATGCCAGGGACATTGCAGTTTGCAACAACCTCTCCAGTTACGTCCAGTAAGTCCAGTAAGTCCCACACAGTGGGATTGTTAAGGGGTATTTAGAGGCTCTCCCCCTTTCTCGACCACTCTGTAAACATGACTACTACTTTAAAACTTATAGAAATTCACAAAGGTTACAGATATGTTATAGTTAGGAATTAGTATTTAAAAAACCTTAGAAATTCACTGAAAAAACAAAGGTTACAGGGACATTATAGTTAGGAAATAGAATTTAAAAACTGAAAAAAACAAAGGTCACATCAGGGCTATCTATTTAACTGGCAACTTTCCCATCTTTTCTCTTTCCTACCTCTATGTCCACCTGTCACAATAAATGTATAGCAAAACCAGTGTACCTCCTCTAAACAGAATTCATTTTACTGATAAATTAGGAATGCAGCTCTGGATACTCCCTCCTCGCTCTTTGACTATGTAATGCCTTCAGCACTTATTATTGTACATTCATGAGAATAATCCCATATTGAGGTCAGCTAATCAACTCTTTTTCTAATTTATAAATATTACACACATCATGAAAACTATGTGATATATATGTATTTATGTTCCTTTCTCACTTCGATTTAAAGCACTCTAACATCCCCCAAAAGGAAGACAGGCAGCAATAGTCAGGAACACACCCCTAAAATCCATTCTGAAAAACCCTCAAGAAGCAAAGAAGAAATCCTCTGACATAATCTTCTCATTTTCACCCTCCTTTCACCCCCCAGAAAAATAATTGATATACAAACTTTACATCAAAAGAAACAGATGGAAAGAGCACACCCCAAGATTAGTAATGAAATAATAGAGTCCAAAATCCCAAATTGTCAAGTGTCCAAAGCATTAAATATGTTTCTATAAATATCCTTTATTTCATTTCACAACAAGATGAGAGATACAGCCGACGTGTTTCGTCCCAGAAAGCAAAGGGGACTTCTTCAGGGCTGTCACAAAATAAAAGAACATATTTGCAAATACAGTTTTGTTGTCAAATTGTTTTTATTGAGATTGCAGGGTTTCAGCATCACACAGTATATTGTCATTAAATTGACAAATCCAGATCAACACTGCGCTAATGACAGGTACAGATTATCAAATGAACATTTGGCGAGATAACTTAATTAGATCATTTTGTACAAAGATATGTGAAGTATTGCAAAACATCATATCTTGATCTGATAAAGAACCCCTTTTTCAAATCATGCAAAACAACAAATAACAGCCAAATTAAAAGAAAAAAATGATAGAGTATCATTGAAGCGTGGGGATTTAAGGGCCTGGTGTGTCCCGATCGTAAGATTTAGGAGTCGAAGGAGGACGCATACGAGGGATACCCCATAAGGCTTTATATGGAAGAGGTGGAGAGCTTGAATATGGAGGTAACATGAAAAAAGGAGGAGCACCCTCGATAGATAGTGCACTAAGAGAGCCCATATATAGTCAGAGCCCTTCCGAGTATCACTTACTATAACACCCATACGTTCTTATGCCAGGGCATGCCAGAAATGAATATGCCATTGGGAAATTGACGGGGCGTCAGCCTTCTTCCAGGCTGCCGTTGTGGCCATTATAGCATCCCCCAAGCATAGCCATATAATAGAACAATCCCATAGAGTCTGTTATTTCAATAAAGGATCCTATTGGCCTAATATAGCATATTTTGGGTTATTAGAGATAGGCTAACCCAAGATTTCCCTCATTTTTCAAAGGATTTCTTTCCAGTATGGCCGAATGGATGGGCAGTCCAACCATATATGTCGAAAGTCTCCTGTCAACCCACACCCCCTCCAACATGTATTCGACATGTTTGGGAAAATTCTGTGCGGTTTCTCTGGGTATAAGTACCAATGATAGAGAAGTTCATAATGCTCTTCTATTAACCCCATGGAGCAATTATTTTTACAGCTATTGCTGTAAAGCGTGCACCAGTGTTTATCATCAATTATGAAGACTAAAGTGTTTTTATTAAAATAGAACATGGCAAGGAGAGTGTGTGTGCTAAGTAGAACCTTGGTCAAGTAGGAAATACAACCCCTGGTTGTCCCAGTATTCCGAACAAATCCCGCGATAGTTCCCTGCTGGCAGCCAATTTTATATGGGGCTATAGTACCCAATGTTTCACTTGGCTATAATAGATTCTTTAAGAGTGAAGTAATGAAAAATCTCTACAACAGTTTTAAAATGTGAGAATATTCTCACCATGGAATAGGTCGGAAATGGTTAGATAACCCCCATCCAGCCATTTGTCAAACGGTCCTGGGAACGGTGCAGGAGGAAACGCTGGATTATAATGGATAGAAGTATATGGGGACAGAAAGGTCATCAGCTCATGTGATTTAACCACTTTATCTCATACTTTGAGCATGGTGGATGTGGGTATACTTAAATATGTGTTTTGTGGGTGGTCTTGTTTAGGCTTCCATAAAAGATCCCAGATTGTTTGTTCCACTATTGCCCTGTCCATATGGAGGCAATGCTTGTCCAAGGCTCTAAGGAACCACTCAGATATAACCCTAAGTTGCACAGCTCTATAGTAGGTTAACATATTGGGCAGAGTTAGGCCTCCCAACTCCCTGGGCTGGGTTAAAACTTTGTAGGAAATTCTAGCTCGTCGGCCATACCAAACAAAGTTAGTAACTATTGTGCATTTTTTCCAATAAATTCCCTAGCTAGGAACTTCAATTGTCAGTCCTTGGAATAAGTAGAGAATGTGAGGTAGGGCCATCATCTTGATTACATTTAGTAGGCCTATCCAGGTAAGATATAATAGGGCCCATCTCTTAAAATCTGCTTTAAGTTGGTGTAGCATAGGGGGAAGTTTGCTCTATATAAATCTGTTGTAATTTTCTCCCTAGACCACTGAAACGGGGAAGTATCTGCAAGGTACTCCATTTCCATTGGGGGAATTGTCAAATTCAGAAAAAAGGATTTGGAAAGATTAACTTAGGGGCATATTATCAAGGAACTGAGTTAAAATTATCGCTGCTTTAGCGGCAGGAAACTGCAGCTAAAACGGCGACAATGGGCTTGATAATTTTCAGCAGATAATTCCAATAGAAGCCCATGTTAACACCAGAAAATGGGCTTCTATTGGAATTCTCAAGGGCATATTATCAAGCCCATTATTGCCGCTTTAGCGGCAGTTTCCTTCTGCTAAAGTGGCGATAATTTTAACACCGTTCCTTGATAATATGCCCCTTAGTTTGGAGTTCCTGCTGCACGGTTAGTAGGGAGGTGTGAGGAAGGGGATGGGAAGGAGGATATCATCCATGCATGACAATATTTTATTTTCATCCAGACCAAATGGGACTCCCCGGATGTCATGATTTGGTCTTATCCTTGCTGCTAAGGGTTCTATACAGTGAGCAAAAAGAATATGTGGGCCATCCCTGTCTTGTCCTTCTTGTCAGGTCAAAGAACTCCAATACTGTGCCGTTCACCAAGACTTTAGATTGGGCTGGTAATAAATAGCCTTTACCATATTTATAAATCTTTCCCCAAATCCAAACTGATGAAGCATGTTCATTTAAAAGGACCAATCTATGCAGTTGAATGCCTTCTCGCCCTCTAGTGCCAACAAAACCGAGGGGATCCGAATCTTATTTACTTTGTATATCAGATGAATAACACATCTCAAATCACCTTGCGTTTGAAGGCCCGTAATAAATCCAGACTGGTCAGGATGTATCAATTCAGGGAGTATTTCCTCCATTCTAGTAGCCAGTATCTTGGTGTATCATTTAGCATCCAGGTTAAGCAATGTTATTGTCCTATAAGAAGAGCAAAGCTGTGGATATTTTCCTGGTTTAGGGATGACCAGGACTATTGCTTCACTCATCGATGGGGACACCTCCTGAGATACGGCTATATGATTAAAAAGGTCAGTCAAATGAGGAGAGAGGTCTGAACTGAAGGTTTTATTAAAATGGGTGTTAAAACCGTCAGGGCCTGGAGCTTTATGAAGTTTGAGGGAGTCTATGGCAGCCAGCATTTTTTCTCTTGTGAAAAAGTTCCCTTTCAACGGCCTGTCTATCCACAGCTTTTTGTTAGAGGAGAGTGGAAATGAGTGAGAAACATTTGCCGCATATAGCTGTCTTTAATGTGCTACATGTGTAACAATGGGATGAATCACTGGGGTCATTTAACTGAAAGAACTCTTTTATCGTTTACCGTATTTCATCCCCAAAGAGCCTGTCTCGTGTGAGTGAAGTAGGGAAGAACCATCTACGAATGTTGGGGCCAATGACAGACACCCTCCAATGGGGCATGATTTGAAATTATATAGAATGGATTTCCATCTTCTGTATTGTGTGGAGTAGCTCCTGACTTAAAAACATATAGTCCGTCCTAGAATAGGACCTCAGGGAGTGTAAAAAAGGGGATAGACTTGTGTGGTGGGTTAAGCATCCTCCATATATCTAGTAACCCAAATTGTTGAAGAGCGGATTGTACCGCCTTGGGAAAAACACCCACTTGTGACCTTCGGGAGTGGGTAGTGTTTAGTGTGGTGTTCCAGATCAGATTAAAATCCCCAGTTAATAATATACCCCCTCAGCAAAGCCACACAATAAGGAAAGAAAGAGTAGTAGGAATTCAGATTGGCCAGTGTTAGGGGCATTAATCATGGTTGTAGTACATAGACGGCATATGGAGGTGACCATGAACTATCACTAACCTTCCCTCCTTAACGTTTTTTTGATATCCAGTAGTTGAAAAGGAACAGACGAGCGAATAAGCAAGGCCACACCATTGTGCTTTGTAGCATTTGAGGACATATAAACCATGGGATATAGCTTATGACGCAAACAATGTTCATCGACCCTCCTCAAATGTGTTTCTGAATGGCTAATAAGATCTTTCAAATATCTCCAAAGCTGTTGCCTCTTGTTAGGAGAGTTTAAATCTTTAACATTCCAAGACCAAAATGTAAGAGTCATGGTTCAATAATATAGATTGTTTCCCACATTTCCCATTTAATCGAACACTCCATAGGAATCTGGAAGATGTCCCCACTGCTTCTCGCCTACCCCATCTCCCTCTATACCCCCAAAGTCTAATATCACCCGATCCCCTATGCAAAGACAAAATAAAATAAGAAAAGTACAAATAGAAGCAAGACTATGAAAAACCACATAAACTAGAAATTCTGGTTTCCTCCATCTTCCCTGAGTACGATAGGGGTGAACATACATCCGCTTACCCACCCCATTTAGCAAAAGTAGGTGACTATATAAAACTGTTATCCAAAGAGAGGGGAGTACAGTTACTGTGTAGGTGACTCACATGGTTAGGCAATGTGATGCATCAATGCATGCATATAGCGCCATACCCCATGTCCGCCTAAGAGTTTCCCAGTTTATGCATGGCCATGAGGTTGCCTCATATCAAAGAGAATAAAGGGATACCATACATGGTATACTCCAATAACGGGACCTCTATAAGAGTTCTCGAGCTGGATGAAGAGAGACGTGCTCTCTTGACTTCTTATGTGGCCTGCCCCCCTTCTAAAGAGTTTGTCAGATCCTCGCGGGTTGTCACCTGCCGGGTCCCACTGAGGAAACCTCGAAGATCCTGACGGACCCCGACGATTCCTCTCCATCAGTTCCTAACAAACCTGCTGCTTCCACAAAGTCCATGACATGGCAGTGTTTAGTTTAAATATTCAAAGGCAATGCCAAAAGGGAATGTCCATCTGCACTTAATATATTTAGATTTCAGCATCTCGGTAACTGGGTGGAATTGCTGTCTGTGAGCTAACGTATCTGGAGTAATGTCTTGAAATAGGGAGCACGTAGCTCTCTGAAATTCCACCATTTCAGTTTTCTGTCTTGTTAAAGGACTCTTTCCTTAATATTAAAAGAGCAAAATTTGGCAAGGATATCCCTAGGCCACTAGCCATCTCCACTGTGGACTTGCTCCAGTTTTATCTCTGGATGTTTATCTCCCAGGACGTTGGAAAACAAACCAATGATAAAGGTTCCAGATCTAGGCCATCAATATCTGCTTTAAGCTTTTGGCAGTTCGGGCTGGACTGTTCCCAAGAGGCACAGGGTCATGACTGATTTGCATATAATTGAGTCTGAACTGAGGTGGTGAAGTGAGCTAAAGAATGATGATGGATTTAACCCAGATCTGTGACTGGGGGTGAGTGTCTGAAAAGTTTCAGATCTCCGTCCATCATCTCCTTGTGTTTGCCTTTAGCTCTTCTCTCAGCTTTTTTTAAAAATTCCCGAAGGCCATAGTGTCATCCACTGAAGGAGCATCACTCACCACTTTTGGCTCCGCTGGCCAAAAATAACTGGAGACTCTATTTAAAGGAGCAGCCATGCCCAGGGGGATGTGGTCACAAGGGCCTCATGGCCCTCACCCCCATTCAAAATGGCCTGGCCCCAGGGAATGGGGTCCCCGGTGACATAATCATGAAAGGAAGGGGGGTCTCACAGTCCCTCTCCCATTTTTAAAGAAAATGAAGAAAAAAAACAGACCAGCAGGTCACCGGAGGCCCTGGACCCTTTCTGCACCACTCTGCAATCACATCTCTTGGTGCACAACTGGTTGGAGGGAGGATGTCCCGTTGGCTGCAGATGGTCCTTGGTACCCCTCTTGTTACCTTCAGTAAGTCCCACACAGCGGGATTGCTGAGAGGTCATTAGCGGCCTGCCCCCTTTCTCCACCACTCTGAAAATGTGCCACATTTCCTCACAAGACCTCTCAGTAATCCAGCAGTGTGGGACCTACGGGAGAGGTAGTTGGCACCCAAGGACACTCTGGAGCCAAGCAGACTTCATTCCTTTTCCAGTAGTGCACCAGGAGGTGCGTTTGCAGAGTAGGGGAGACAGGGATCATGGCCTTAGAAATACTCTCAGTAGTCCCGCTATTTGGTACTTACTGGAGGTAACAAGAGGGCTTATTGGCCCTCCAAGGACCCTCAGCATTCAAGAGGGCTTCCTCCCCCAACTAGTAGTGTGCCAGAAGGTGCATTGCCGAGTGGTGGGAAAAGGGGGCATGGCCTCTGACCACCTCTCAGCAATCCTGCAGTATAGGACATACTGAATGTAATATGAGGGGTTCCTGGACCCCAACAACCCTCAGCAATCAAGTGGACTTCATCCCCAACCCAGTAGTGCACCGCGATATGCGTTTCCAAAGTGATGGACAAAGGGGGCTGGATATCCACTCTCTGATGAGCTCTCAGCAATCCCGCTGCGTGGGACTTAGTGGTGGTAACAGGAGGGGTTATTGGCCCCCAAGGACCGTCAGCATCCAAAGGGTAGTCATCTCCCAATGAGTATTGCACCAGGAGGCGTGTTTGAAGAGTGTTGAAAAGTGGGCTGCCTCCAACCCGCTCTCAGCAATCCTGCTGTGTGGAAATTAATGGTGGCAACAGGAGGGGTGCTTGGAGCCTAACGATCCTAAGCAGCCAATGGGACTTCATCCCCCAACCAGTAGTATGCCAGGAGGCATGTTTGCATAGTGCTGGACAAAGGGATGGTCCTCCGTTGAACTCTCAGGAATCCCGCTGTGTGGGACTTACTGGTGTCAACAAGAGGTGTTCTTGGCCCCCAAAGTCCCTTTGCATCCAAGGGAACAAGTAGCGCACCAGGAAGCATATCTGCAGTGTAGGGGGACGGGGGCTCCAATGAGCTCTCAGCAATCCCTTTGTATGGGACTTACTAATGGTAACAGGAGAGGTTCGTAGCCCCCAAGGGCCCTCAGCATAGAAGGTGACTCCATCCCCAAATGAATAGTGTGCCAGGAGGAGCGTATACAGAGTGGTGGGCAAAGGGAGTGTGGCCTTTATAATTTATGCCCCAGGAAGTTGGTGGCCCCCAGGGCTTCAAACAGTACCAGGAAGGGGGTCCACACCCCCCTCCATTTATGAAAATCAAGCCCATGGGAGGTGGGGGTCCCCGGGGCTCAAACCTGCCTATGGATGGGGATTTGCACGCCCCCTCCAATATTTTCATAAAGCCCCTGGGAGGTGGTGGACCCCAGGGCTCAAAGAGCCTTAGGAAAGTGGCTCCATGCACTTTCATCTTTTTTTTTTAATGCCCCCGGGACATCGCATATCTGAGGCTCTTATTACAACGAGCTCAGGGGCCCACGTTTTGTTTTTAAACTTTTGCCCAGATTATGGCTCGGTAAGATAAACAGTGCTTTTTGGCCCTTTTGGGGTCACAGGGGAATCCCAGAGCTACATTTAGGGGTCAGGGTATTCTTACCCTTACCCTTTTTCTGAAGCCGAGTCCCAAGATGGTTGCCAACACTTCTTAGTTGAAGTGTTGTCAGCAAATCAGATCTCAGCACCAGATCAGAGGGTTTGGGGAGTCTTCGCATCCCTACATATACAAAATTGGGGTTTTTCGTTAATATTGTCCAAATAACTGAAAGGATTTATGCCAAATAACTAAAAGGGTTTTTCTGGACTAACAGCTGCCTATCTACCAAATTCGGTTTAATTCGGTCTTGTGGTTCGGGCTGTACTTGTGTCTAAAAATCTCTAGGGAAATTAACATTGAAAAAACACATTTTTGGCACCCCTTTTTCGTGCCCTCAAGCACCCATACTCTCACTCATTTACCCTCACAGTCACCCATACATATACTTATATAACTGTTCAGTCACTCATTCAGCCACTATGCAACATCTCATTCACCATTTGCAGCTACTGACACATCTGCACACTCAGCGATACATCCACTCATTTACCATCTCATTCACCCTTATAGCCACTTACGCACCCACTCACCCATGGAGATAGCCACTCATTACTAATACACCCAAAGACTCACCTGCTTACTCACCCATACAAAAACTTACCCACACACTCATTCATGTATACAGTCACATACCCACTCATTCTTCTATACACCACTTACACACTCACTTAGTCACCATTACAGACACTCCCAAAGCCACCTACCTTAGTAAATATGTTTGACACCCAGTTTCTTTTAGAAAATAGTTACAATCACTGGATGATGTCATCATTTATGTCATTTGAAATGTCATCAGTGATGTCATTTGAGATAGCATCAGTGATGGCATGAGTGATGTCACTGACCATGCCATGAGTGATGTAATATGTGAGGTCATAAGCAGTGCATTGCGAGGGCATAAGTTATAGTTAGCTCAGCTAACTTTAACAGCTGAATTTCTATGGTTTTGTGTGAGTGAAATGTCAACCTAACTATAATGTCCCTGTAACCGTTGTTTTTTTAATATATATATATATATATATATATATATATATATATATATATATATATTTACTTAAATAACTTCTATTATCAGCCAATAACTCCACCTACATCTCAGAGCCTTTAATCCAAAAAAGGTCGACTATTCCAGGCTGCAACTCAACAACTCTCATCCAAAACATCAATTGTGACCAATGATGTACATCTAACCGATAATTTAATTGAAATCATTATGAATAAACCAACATTTGTCAATGATATATATATATAGCACCTTGAAGTATAAAATCTCTATATGGAACCCAAATGACGCTATCTGTAACTCTTTTCCAAAAGACCCTTTCCAATTTAATTTAAAGCTTCATATCAGTCCCAAAAAGCACCACCAATAAAGGTTATCTCAGCCTTTTAAATAGTTATTTATCGACTGGCTTAACAGGGTTCAATATTGAACTTATACTCATTCTCCAGTGGCCAGCTACAAGAAATTATAATATCTGTTTTCTTTTTTAACCCAAACTCCACTGATTTCAAATGGCAAATCTATTTTGCCTCACATTATCTAAAGTGTTGTGTCCTATCTCCACCTCTCACATCACTATATATATAATCAATTCCATGGAATTTAAAAAAATCCCCATTGTTGGCAGTACAGGGGGTGTGAATTGTCTTTATTCCAACATGCTCTCACATGTTCCATAATCTGAGATTGTAGCCCTACAGTGGTGCTGCCCACATATATTTTTTACACCCACAAACAATCACATAGACAACAGTTTTGGTATGACATATTTCAAACCCGATATCCTATTCATTCCAAATTTACATGCTAAAAACGTGGTATAGGTAAAAAAACAATGGTTGATCTGGTATCCAAGTCTTAGTGACACTCGATATTGATGAACTAAAGCTGGGATACACTATTTCTTTAATAGTGCGGGCCCTCCTAAATGTAATCATGGGCTTGTTAGAGAGCACATTGGCTAAGCCAGGTACAGTTAAAAGTAGATACTTGTGTTTCTTCAAAATTTTGAAAATCTGCTGACACTTAGAAGAGTAGGTTGCATTAATAGTAAAACTGCTACCTTCAGATCTTTGTTCAGTTGGTTCAGTAAGATTTGCTCTAGGAATTGCATTGACCCTCTGTTTGGTTCTCTGTAAGGCCATTGTATTATAACCCCTCTGTGTCATTCTTTTGATCATAAGATCAAGATTTTGTTCACATTCCTCTTCACTACAATTCCTCCTATCCAGGAGCATCTATCCATACAGAATAGCCCTAAATGTGATTGCTGGATGTGCACTAATGGGTAACAGAATACTATTGCATGCAGTTGGTTTCCTAAATAGGGTGCTTGGTTTTCTGTTATTTTAGATATACATAGCAAAGCTGAAAAAGATATTTGTGTTTTATGAAAGGTCATGGTCAACTGTGTTAAGTATTTCTACCTAGTAGGCATGAAAGACCTGCCTTTCCGTATAATATTCCTTATATAGACTTTTGAAACATGTCTCAGGAATCTCACTATTGTGAGGTCTACCTCTCTCATAGGTTAACATTACGTCATGTTATTACATTTAATAAGTTATAACCTTTATTTGGGAAAATGTCAAGATTGGTCTCTTGCTCCTCTGAACTTTAACTCCTCAGACATTTATCTTCAAAGGTTCCTCTAAGTCTGAAGGTAAGTGGAGACTGGGTCCAATACACCTCATGTATCCATTGCCCTCATCCATAACTTTCAACTTTACCCCAGTCTTGTACAACTAGATGTCTGCAGTTAGCGCTTTGATGATTTAGGCATTTGTTTTTATTATAAAATTAAAAAAATCATAATTCCTGCTCTACTGATTGTATTGCTGTCTTTCTGATGCCAAACGTTCTTTATTTTCCTACTTTATTACTATTTGAGTGATGTAGAAATACTTAACACACTGCTTCTAAGTTATACCTGATTTTGAGCAAAGCTACCATAGGGTTAAACACAGTATAACTTAGTGATTTTGTTGTTCGCTATGACAGTGATTGTGGTTTCTGCTTGAGAAGGGTTTTCACTCCCCTAAACCCAAAACCAATTTCCTACACCCTGTCTAGTTGCTAAATGAGCAGAAACACCAAAGCAAAACCTAATCAACTACGGTACCCAAGGCCAGACTACTTGTCAATGAATAGGTTACAACTGTGTGGTCATATTTTGGAAGATGCAAACCCTTGAAGCCTTGATGCCTCTGGTTCCTCCCCACGTATTTCGGTTCATGAATGCTGAAGTCCCTGCTTTTGTCCTACCTGAATTCTGTCTCTGGGTTTGTGGGTACAGTGCCTGCGTCAAACGAAAGTAGAATTTAGTGTTAAGGAGTTTTAGTGTTTAGTGTAAGGAGACACTAGTGATTTCATTAAGACTCCCCCCCCCCCCCCCAACACACACACCAATCCCTTAGGGCCCATGTTTAGTGTGGCCAAAGACTCTCACCATCTTGCAAATACCATGGCACATGACATTTTGGACCTGTTTTCAGTAAGGCAAACATTAGCTACTGAAAAGTGTGAAGGGTTGCCTCCAGGAATATTTACACTGTTGGTTAGGGAGTGCCCAAGTGCCCAGGAGTCAGCCGATAGTAACAAGCCTAAACGTGACACCTCAAGTCACCTTTATCAGAACACTACTGAGCTTGCAAAAAGGATACCAGATCAAATGAACCTGCTGCATGTGGCATCTGTGATCTGTGAGAAGGACATGAGGAGGTTGGGCCCAATTCTCCTTGAAATCTGAGGACAGAAAGAGCTGCAACGATCATAAGACTGATTCCCTGGGTGGCTCCATAAACATAAAAAAGCTGAAGAGGACATCAGAAGCAGCAATACCTGAACTGGTCTCTGCTCTTACCATCTGCCTGACTTGATACACTGCCTTTTTAATACCTATCTGAATAAGCCTTGGGCTATGGGGCGGGAGTATACTGTCAGGCAAAGAAATGTTCACCCTGATTTGTTCCCTTCTTGCCACTGCATTCTGCCTCATATACAAGGTAGCTGTCAGGGCACACCAGGACTTGAGGGTTTGCAAACAAATGCGGTCAAGATAAGAGCTCTCCTGCAAACAAGGTGGCCTGGCAGTTTCCCTCATTTCGTCCATGTGTTGCAGTTATGGTGATCAGGTCTCTCCCTCTTTCCATATGTTGTCTCGACCTGGTCATTCTATACCTGACTTTTCTTCTTCTCTAACACACATATTTAAGATGGATGCTTTGCCAGCAGTGGTTACAGCAGACTTCACAAGCCAAGATGGGCTTCCCACTTCCTGTAGGTCATTTCCAATTATTTTATTCCTGTCCTAGCTACTTCTTGTTCCTCTATTGCAGACCTACCTAAGATGGACACTTTTGCAAGATGAACTCCACCATTACAGTATGCCTTTTACAATTCTTTACCATTCTACTTTCTGTTTCTTCACCTCATAAGACCTTGTGGATCCAGTGACAGTGCATTGCAATACACAGTGCAATGCAGTCAGGGTGTTGTTTCTGGGTTCCTCACCCCTTTATCAATTGTATTTGTTACTCTTGGGCTTTTATCTTCATTTTCTCTGCCTTGGTCATGCTTGCTTGTCCTGTTCTGCTCAGTTCCACATTGAGTTGTATTCATGTCTGTCTAGTGCCAGTATTGATCTCCTCCTCACCAGCCACTTCTGTCTTTTGTACATGCATTGTTGTCTGTGAAAGATGTGTCTGTTAAACATGTGCATTCACATTGTTTGTGTTTCATGACCCTGGTTGATGATGTCACTATCAATATCCAGATATGCTGCAAAAACAATAGAATGCTTATTATACAGAAGTGCATAAATGCATAAGTGTGTAGGTGTCTCTATAGACACCAAAATGAGAAGCACTGAAATACATAGCGTTATAAGAACATTGCTGCACAAAGTATCAGGTAGCTAGAATAATGTTGAGCCAGTATCACCTATGAATATTGACAAAATGAGAATCCTATTGTGTTCACTTGGTTAATCGCCCTTTACCATCACCTATGAAATACAAAATGATTCCTCTTGGTTGTTCCCTTATGCACACACACACACAAACACACACACACACACTATAGAAGGCCTAGAAAGATGGATCACTCATGCTGAGATGAGTACTGTTCTAAAATATGACTCTGATTGTGGAGCACTAAACACGCAATTTAGCTAAGCATGGCCTGACATTCAATACAATGTAAGGGATTGTGACATTGTATGATTTTCACACATGCCATGGGCACTTAGGGGCCTATTCACACCTTAATTTTGTAAAACATAACGTAGTACTACAGTAGTATACTCATCATGTACTACAAAACGTTATTTATATGCCTATAGCTGGAGACATCCCCCTCTGCATCTCCTATCTTTTCTGTGCCAAGGTGGCAGAGACCTCTGCACATAAAAGTTTGTATTTTTGCAGTGGAGGAAATACAAGGAGAAGTACCTGAAAAATGGACAATACTTACTTACTAAAGGGGGGAGAACATGGCGGCTGTGAGCTGAGCAGTCGCTTGCCGAGGCGGGTAGATCTCCTGCTCTGCCATCATGCAGCACGCTAAAATCGCTTATGCGGTCGCGATAGAGCAACTTCTTAAAGTTAGTTAGGTCGGTACCTGTGTTTAAACACTCGTGGATGTATGTGGGTAATTCATCGGACCTGCCGCGCTGTCTCATGCCTGCCCTGGAACTAAGGAGGGGCTGGAGGTCTGCTGCTCATCGGCTGCTCCGAGGCGGTGTCTCCCGAGGTGTCTCCGGGAGCGTTGCAGGCAGAGCCAGCACAGGGGAGGGGGCGGGTGGCGCCACATTCACAGTGGAAAGGAAGTCTGAAGTCGTGGTGTCGGAGAGATTGGAAAACGAGTTCCTCATTGCGAATAACAGCGGTCCATGCCGGATTGAAGGTTTGGCTGAAGACGGAAAAACGAGGGAGGCGGCCAAGGTATTGGGGCCCCAAGAACACAGGGTCGAGGGCGGTGAAGGTAATGCATAAAGCCCTCATCCGGGTAAGCTCACTGTGCCTTATTCTGCGCCTTACTGCTTGAGACGGGGGGGGGGGGGGGTCTGAATAAATCAGCTCACATTAGTAATAATTTGCAGGTTAATCAGATTAAAACGGGCAAAACAGCTAAAACCCCAAAAGTTAAGTCAGCAAAAAAAAAAAGCAGGAATCGCGAGGCAGCACGAGAGCCCGAGACACAGGAGCCTAGGGCAGGCCGTCTACCCAGAGATACTATAAAGGCACCCCCGGAAAATAAACAATTACTTTGTGGGAAGCTGGTGGGAAACTCTGAGGAAAGTACTTTTCCCTATCGGGATTACAAAGGGAAGGGCGCAAAAATACAAGAAAGAAAGGCTCTTCTGTAGATCCTAAAGTAAGAGTTAGCCCCTCACTGAGGTCATATTTCAAAGTTCTTTCACAAGTTTTGGATGTGGTATAGCAGGGAGAAGCTCTCAGGTAAAGTTGTGGTCAGTCCGGTTTGGAAAAGCAGAACTTTTCTTTCTTAAGCATGACAAAAGAGAGTCCATCACCCCTGCCCTTGTTTAATGTCAGCCTGGCCACTCTGCCCACTTCTGGTCCGCTTTCAAACCCCGTTAAATTACCTGTGACACTGGCTGAGCCACTGACTAAGCAGCCCATTCAGTTAAATGAGTCTGGTTTTCCAGAAGCTACAGAAGATAATGGGGCCATGAGCTTAAATGGGCAACTAATAGGAGCTGATGTAATCAATTCTGAAGGAGCTGTCTCTGTGGAAGCAGTTGTGGTCGGTGCTGGGAGTGACAATGAGGGAGTTGGGCGGCCTTAGGGGATAAACCCCCCTTAGGGAGCTCGCTAGAACTGTTATTTCTCACAATGGCATCTGATTTTCAAAAAAAGGATTCGCAATCTTTGAGTCAAATCAGGGAGATATTAGACTTTTTTGTGAGTCCCTAGAGAAAAGGTTGGAC
This sequence comes from Lissotriton vulgaris, assembly GCF_964263255.1. Taxonomy (NCBI): domain Eukaryota; kingdom Metazoa; phylum Chordata; class Amphibia; order Caudata; family Salamandridae; genus Lissotriton; species Lissotriton vulgaris. The sequence goes on from NC_141694.1 coordinate 1,745,254,479, forward strand.
ATATTAAGCTCCATGACGGTGGTTTTAGAGAACTCTGTGGAAGAAATTAAAACAGATCTGGGAGTAGTTAAAGCAGATATCTCCACACTCAAGAAGGATGAAGCCGTACTCCGAGACCAAGTGGAGTCGTCGTTGGAAAACTACTCCAGGCGCAATAATTGACACCTTTTGATGGTGCCGGAAGGTAAAGAGGGCGAGGACCTTAAATATTTTATTGTTACCCTCATTAAAGAGGCAGTACAGATTAATGAATCAGACGAACTACTAAGGCGAGACATACAGAGAATACAGAGAGACCCTTTTAGGAGATATCCCAACTGAACAAAACCGAGGAAAATCCTAATCAATTTTCTTACATTCGAACTGAAAGAGAAAATACTAACTGCTGCTCTCAAACTGAAATCTCAGAAACCAAGAGACGTCACTTTTGAGATTAGGTTGGATCTTTCACGTGCTACCTTGGATCGTCAATGGGAATTGGGAAAGAGAATGGAAGACTTCAAGAAACTGAGGGCTGTTGTCCAACTTAAATTCCCAGCCCAATTGAAAATCATGTTTAATAACAAGATGCACAATGTGCAAACTGTGCAGAAGGCAGATGATATTTCAAAAAAATCTAAAATAATTCACTCTCTGCTAGGATATAGTATGCGCAATTGGATTACATTTGCTGGGAGAAAAAAATCAGGCTGTGTTAAGAAACTACACCAGTAAACACACATTGTACACATCATGAAACACTTAGGGGGTCATTAGGATGACGGGCGGACTTAGTCTGCCCGCCATCCTATCGGATAATGAGACCGTCCGCTATAAGGGCGGGGATCCCGTGGGTGGTATTAGGATGCACCCGCCACAGTGGCAGGCGCATCCTGCATTTTTAACCTTGTGGTGGGCGGTGCTCTCAGCACCGCCCGCCACAATGCTAAAATTGCACATATGCATTTGCATACACAAAGCGGCAGGCACCGCGCGGTGCCTGCCGCATTGAGTATGCAAATACAGGGGTGTACCACAGGTAACCCCCATGTGCACCCCCCACCTCGCCTTCACTATGGGGGCCCGCTTTCCGTCCACTGTGGTCCCCCCCGCCATAGTAATGTGGCGGGGGAAATGGGTGGCGGGCGGTTAAGGATGTCTGGTGGATCGCCACCATCTGCATGGCGGTGGCGATCCGCCAGACATCCTAATGGGCCCCTTAGTCACATTAGCCATAATAGTAATAGATGAGCTAACTAAGGTTTTTAATGGAATAAACGTATTTACTCAGTATTAGCACTACCATAAGGCAAAAATGAGGTAGAGCAGGGTTCACCGGCAGGCAGAATCTGGACTCGTCCAGGTAAATTGGCGTAGGGTTCCCCAGGGTAGAAGGGGAGGGGTTTAAGGGTGATGTGGGGTTAGCACCGGTGGGGGAGCAGAGGGGAAAAAAGAAAATAAATACATTCTTTTTCGTCTTTCAACCCTATTATGTTCTATTTTCCACTGTTTTTGGGTTGGCGTTGATATCTTGCAGGGGGGGGACAGAGTCAAAGCACTTTTTTTTAATCCTCCATGCGAACGCTCCAATTTGTATCGTGGAACGTGAATGACCTCCGAGTTAAGAGAAGGAGAAAACATTTTTTTCAGTACCTGAAGGATTCACCGCACATATAATCATCTTGCAAGAAACCCACCTTCTGAAAGAAAAAAATACTGAAATAAATGTGGGAAGCTTAGGTGGGTTGCACACTGGCTCTGTTCTTGTCAATCGGCCAATGTTAGGAGGTTGCTCTCTTAATTAAAAGACAAGCGGATGTTAGCCTTTTGAATGTTATGACTGATGCAAATGGCAGATGGGTCATAGCTAAGATATCTTTGGAAGGTACGCCCATCACAGTAGTTGGATATTATGGCCCTAATCAGGACGACCCCTCAACCTTGAAAACATTTGTTTTAAATCTGTTGGGGTTCCCTGATAGGACAATCTTAGCAGGGGATTTCAATATAGTAATTGAACCCCATACTTGATAAATCCCCAAGCAGCAGGGCGAATGTCCCGTCTAAATCTAGAGCATATTTAAAAACCATGATGAGGCAAAATGCGCTATTCGATATCTGGAGGGAAAGGTTGGGCACCCAATTGGGGGTGTCTTCCTATAATAAAAAATATAGACACAAATCCAGGATCGATTTTATTTTAATTAGTAATGATTTTAGAGGCAACATCAAACATATAGGCTAGCGAATCCCCCATCTATCAGATCATGCGGCCGTTTGGATGCATTTGGATTTCACAGGGAATTTTCAGCAGAGGGTCTGGTCATTGGATGGCACACTCCTCGAAGATGAGGCTGAAATTGGTTATTTGTCCCAGGAGATAAAATCCTTCCTAAGTATCAATATAGGTTCAGCTGACTCTTTTGTGGTTTTGGATACTTTAAAATCATTCTTGAGGGGTCTAGTTACTAACAGGACTTTTTATAAACACAGGCAGTATAGAGACTACATTTCATCTACGGAGTGTCAAATGAAAGAGGTGGAAAAGAAGATTATTAAAGAAACCGATCAAGACCAAATCCAAATATTAATAGGCAAATTGGAATCTCTGACAGTTCTTTTGGAAAATATAGTTCAGACTAGAATTTCCAATAGGTGGGAGGCAAGCAAGCTTGCTCATTTTGAGTATGGCGAGGGGGCTAGTAGATTACTAGCCTGGAAGGCTAAATGAGACAGAGTGCGTAACCTAATAAAACAAATAGATGTTTTTACACACCAATACAACAAAAAGCAAAGAAGAAAAGATGCTTTCCATACTTTTAAAAGAAATTATATGACGAGGATAACAGCATAGATATCGCATTGGCAAGGGATTGGTTAAACCAGATCCAGCTTCCAGTCTTGGAATCCACTAAACGAGAAAATCTAGAAGTGGAAATTTCACAACAGGAGGTTAGGAAGGCACTTCTCGCCTGCAAAGCTGGTAAGGTGGCAGGGCCTGATGGCCTTCTGGCCGAAGTGTACAAAACTCTGGGTGAAGCGATAATTCTATTCATGACCACAATTTTTAATAACATTCTGGTAGATGGGGCTAAATCCCCCCCTCATGTGGAGAAGCTAACATCACTTTGATTTTAAAACCGAGTAAACCTTCTACAAACTGCAGGTCATATAGACCTATCTCACTTCTTAATTCTGATTAAGAGGTATTAACTAGGATTTTGGCCGATAGGCTGGGAGCAGTTGCAGGAGATCTGCTGCATACCGACCAGAAAGGTTTTTTACAAGGCAGAAACCTTTTCGATCTTACGCACGATCTGATATGCGCGATTGATTTTAGCTCCAATTTTACTCTCCCCTTGGCAGCAATGACGCTGGATGCAACAAAAGCTTTTGATATGGTTAATTGGAACTATCTTGCTGCCGTGCTTGAGAAATTGAATTTTGGTCCAAAATTCTGCCGAACTATCAATTTTATATACAGAGACCCTTCGGCAAGGCTGGTGGTTAATGGCAAACTGACCGAACCCTTCAGCATTAAGAGAGGAACTAGACAGGGCTGCCCCCTCTCTCCCCTCCTCTTTGACTTGTACATAGAGCAATTTGCCTAGTGTCTTAGGGAGGAGTCAAGATATTTTACCATTTAAGAGTGGCACATTGGAGAGGAAGGTAGCCCTGTATGCTGACGACATACTTATTCTTTCGCCAGACCTAGAGTCATCACTCCCTCAGGTCATCAGTTTAGCAGAGAAGTTTGGTTGAGTTTCCGGCTATGAAGTTAACGCAGGAAAGACCAAGATTATAACTTGGAACCTGCCGAAGAGTTGATACCAAACCAAAGACGAGATTAGGTAGTGTAAAAATCGTCCCTAACACAGAGAAGATAGCCAAGGTGAATCTCTTTAACATCCTAAAAGAGGGCCAAAAACTAATGAGATCCTGGGTCCACCTTCCCCTGACCATTTTAGGTAGAGTTAACCTGATAAAGATGACAATCTTACCAAAAGCAACATTCCTTTTTAATACCATCCCATTATATTTTGAGAAACAATTAATTGACAGATTTCAACAATCTATCAATTCATTTGTGTGGGCCTATAAAGCAACTAGGATCTCCTGGAAAAAGCTACGGCAGAGAAGGGAAAAGGGTGGGCTTGCACTTCCAGATGTTCAGTATTATGCATGGGCGTTTCAACTAACCCACTCAAGAATGTTGCTAAAATCTCCAAACTTGTGAGGCAGAGGGAAGATGTACAAAGCCATGTTAGATCAGGCGGGGCTTCCACATGAAGTTTTTCTTTTAAAATATGGTGACATTTTTTTTTCCCGAAAGTAAGGCTGGAGGTTTTATGGGGCGCAGCCCAAATATGGGCCAGAATTGAAGCCTTAATAGGTCTAGAATACCAATCAAGACTAGCTCCATTGTGGGATAGCCCGGGGGCACTGAGTTGCCTGAAAGACATGCTGGCTGTACCTTTAAAAACAGCTGGGTTATCCACAATGTGAGACTTGGCTGCAGATGGTTCTCTCCTTCCTTGGGCAACATTTAATGAGAAAATTGAAGAGGGCATGTCCAGATTCAAATACCTACAATTAAAGAGCAGGTCCCAGCACCTAAAAAAACAAATTGGGCTGGGGAATGCTCTAGAAGAACATCTGGTAAAAAAGCTAGCAGGGAAGAAGGAGGGATCTTTTTACTATTGGACAATTGAGGGGGCTGTTGACTGGGATTTTAGACTAGCGGGCGAGTTATGGGGAGAACCCATTCTGGAGTTGGACTGGACTGAGCTATGGCAGACTTCTTATAGCACTTTTTTCTCAGTTGTGGAGCCAGCGTGGCTGAGAAGAAACCATTACTTCACCACATATGGGGCTTATCTAACCCGGCAAGACTTTCCAAGATGTCCAATGACCCACCAGCTAGATGTAAAAAATGTAACATGGAAAACAATCCTGATACACCTATGTTCTGGACCTGCCATTTCGGAATACTGGGAGAAAGTTGGGATCACCTTAAAGTCAATTTTAGGATACTCAGTACACATTACCTTTAGTTTAATAATTTTTGGCATCCAAACTTAAATCACAGGCTCCAATAGAGGTTTTCTATTTTTTGCCATATTGCTGGCCAGACGAGAAATATGCAAGAGATGAGCTGAGTCCTCTCCTCCTGTACATTCGGACTGGCTCTCTTCTGTGTATAGAACATCTATAACCGATCTGGCCAGATTAAAAAATAGTAAGAAGAGTGCCATTTGGGATTGCCTGCTAAATTGGACTCCAGCCTAGACAGCCATTACTATTATGTTTTTGATTAATCTTTTTTGTAAAAATTTTTTCTTTTGTCCTATGATTAATCCTCATGGGAAGCTCTCAGATTGTGCTGGACCCTGCTGTTATCACTGTCATTATCACTGGGGTCTCAGGTTATGGTGATTTGAGGTGGGTTTACAGCAACAGTCTTTGTTTCCTTGAAATCAGTAGAGAGCATGACCACCCTCTCATTAACAACGAGAGGTCAGCAACAGGAAGGAAGTTGGTTCGCTAGTGGTAGGCGGGCGACAGACTGATGGGGCAGTACCCCAAACAAACAAACAACCTACCCCTCCAAAGTGAGTAACAGTGGCGACCTTCGGATCTCCAGTTAGCTGGGGTTAGAGGCGAATGAGGAAAAGAAAATACTTACTTACTAAATGGGAGGGGTTTATTAAAATGTAAAGAGGGATTTCGGGAAGGGCACACTATCACAAGCACATATGCACAAAAGGAAACACCATTGCTATTCAGAACTTACAATTAAAACGGTACTACAACCACAAAGATGTCACAGCAGGTGTTAATGTACTCTTGGGGTAAGTCAACCACAATACATGAGCACAGACTGGTACTGCAATACACTCCCTCAGAAAACAATAGAAGCATATATAATTTAAAATGTAAAGAGAAGTTTATTCTAATAAAGTTATTAAACTTAGTTTGAAAATAAATTCAACATATGCATTATTATTTAAACTGTAAAAATTATTTACATTATTCCAGCAAATAACTATTAACAATATTTGCAACATATTAAATACAAAGAGGAGATCAGTTAGGCTGGGATTGTTTAGAAATTAGGCCCCCATTAGGATGGCGGGCGGACTTTGCCCGCCCACCACCCTTGCGGAAAACGGGACTGCCCGCGAGCTGAGCGGCGATCCCACACTGGACATTAGGATGCGCCCGCCACAGTGGCGGGAGCATCTTGCAATCATAACATTGTGGCGGGCGGGGCTCTCAGCACCGCCCGCCACAATGCTAAGAATGCATGTATGTATTTGCATACACAAAGCGGCAGGCACTGCGCGGTGCCAGCCGCATTGCGTATGCAAATGTAGGGGGGTACCCCAGGTACCACCAGTGTGCACCCACCACATCCCCCTTCACCATGGGGGCCCGCAGGGGGCCCCTGAGGTGAAGACCGCATGCCTTTCTGTGGCGGCAATGAGGCATCAGATTGGGCCCATTGTAATATGGCTGGCGGTGTCAAACTGACACTGCCACCATATTAAACCTTTTCCGCCCTGGCCGCAAGGCGACCGGGGCGGAAAAGCGGCGGACGGTCTTTCCGTCCGCCGCGGTCCCCCCGCCATACTAATATGGCGGGGGGACATTGAGGAGAGGATGTCGGGCGGATTGCCCCAGCCAGGCGGGCGGTTGTTACCGCCAGCCTGGCGGGGGCAATCAGCCTGACATTCTAATGGGTCCCTTAGTGTTTAAACATTATTGAGGGTACTATTACACCCAACAGTATCCCAATGTAAAGCACATCATTAGACCGGAATAAAAACATTGCAGTGATTAACACACATGACCATAACACATAGTAAAAACAAATTATAGTATCCAACACTTGTATTCATTTTTAAGAACACACAAGCGTGCACACCCACTAATCATTGGCCACAGTGATATACATTAGCAATGCAACTCTCCAGGAAATAGTCCAGATAAATAATGTACTCAAAAGGGGATCAACCCCGGCTGGCGATCAATGTCACAGTGAAGCACCGGCAGCCAAAACATCAATTCAAACATGATCTGAAATACAAAAGACCACACGTCTGCATTTCATATTTTCATCCATGTTCTCGTAATCAAGCTCAGTCTCAGAAATATCTTCCTTCCAAATAACATTTCCACAGAAGCCACTATCAAAGGAAGGGGAAGGACGAACATTTTCTTATCGATGTGGATACATTTTGCATAAGTCCTTCTTTGCCCAGTTTGCAGTTGGATGGGTTTACCATCCGCCTTTGCCTGCAGGACCACACCAACTTGTCAAATGAAATGTTTTTGTGAAAATTTGATGCAAGAGAATCCCCAGTTATTTGCCTTTTTGTAAAGGAAGGTAAAAACTGCTGCTACTTTGCTCGACCTCAGCACTAAACGCCATGAAAGCCGCACGACATAGCTCTGAGGTCGATGCAAGGCCAGGCTCGCGGCACTATGTAACAACAAAGTACATAAACAAATAATTGAATCATTATCCAGGAACGGTGTTGCGAGTGTTTTTCCGATTTATGTGAGGCAGACTCATTTTCTGAATCCTTGATGATTTAGTTTAACTACTGCGCGCTAATGCTCTGGAGAACTGCACGGATATTTTAAATGAAAATTGCAAGCGTTGCATTAAATCCCCTCGGATCGGTACTATTTTGAGAACAAGAGCTGTTGCTACAGATTTGCATTTTCAGCAGGCATCTTGTTAAGCCATTGAAGGGACGCTTTCTGAACATGGGCGGGTCCGGAAATAAAAAAGTGCCATTTGGTGTTTAACAAAGGCTGCATTTGAAACGGATACCATAGGGGAAGAGTTTACTCATTAAGAGAAACAGTTTAGAAGACAGAGATTTTCGCACAGCTGAAAAATATGAAGGAGTGTGGTTGATCGTCTCTCTATCAGCCGGGCCCTAGAGAGCCTCCCGGCCCCCGAATCTCCCATTCCTTTTATAGGGGGCCTTTTGGAAGACCCTCGGAAAAGCTCCTGCTTGCAGGGCCAGCCTTGGGCACAGGGGCGTAGCTAGAGCTTGTGGTGCCCGGGGCTATCCCTCAGATTGCCGTCCATGGCATCCGTGGCCCTGTGATTGTGTGAGCTTAAGTCTCGGACTCGAATTTTCAATCTCACCTCACTGTCAAATTTCGAGCCCAAATATTTCCCACGTGTATCATTGGAATGCTAGTTTTTCATTGGTCTTTTAACTAGTGCAAGTAAGTGTTAACTATCTGAACTCGCGGCTGCGCACAGCACCCAGAGTATTTGTAATTTTCTGTTGAGCGTTTCTTTTAATCTGATTATTCAGTTTTCCATCAACAAAAAATACAAAGCACTAACACTGCAGCATAGTTACAGTTGACACAGTTTCATTTAGGTATGTGTGGTGCGTGCAGAGTCTAGACAGGGGAGCCCAATGTGTACTCTCAACATCGTGAGGACAAGAAGAAAGAACAAAAACCCTTTCTCTGTCGTACACGTTACTACTACACAATGTGCATGTGTGCAGCCAACGGGGGGGGGGAGGAGAATTTTCAGACCCAAGACTGATGCAACGCCTGTTCAAAGGGACTACCGTCAGGTCCAGTCAGATCCGACAAGTGTTCACTATTGGGTGAAACTTGTGAGTCCAATGCTTCCCGCTGCTCACGCTCTGAACTTGTATCAGTGTCTCCCAATGTTATTGAGTCATAATGTACACTGCTATGTTTACATTGTTTACCAAAAGTTCATGGCATGACAATGGCGAATAATTCAACCATGTGAATAGATGAAAGATCTAGTATTAGAGAAGACTTGTTTAATATTTTTACATTTCAACCCTATATAATCTCCAATTGCAAGCCCACCAATTTAAAATCCATATAACATTTACCAACCATGCATCAAGTTCTGCTTTTATAAATATCTCAATTCATCCTAAACGGGCATGATGTTACATCATACATCTAGATACAATGACAGAAACAGCAAAATACAAGTCGGGTGGCACACTATGCTAAACACAGATTTTTAGCTTACGTGTTTTAAGCCACGCCCTTAATTACATTGTCCACGCCACGGTCTTGGGTTTTAAAGAAAAGGGAACTTAGGCAGTACCAGGTCATACAGATAATGGCCATTGCTTTAAAACTCCCCTGTCAAGTTTTATGAGAAACATGGCTTTGTCTCCAGTTTTATAATCTCTGAAGGTAACGGTGTACCACTAACCCTGTTAATGGCTTCTGGTTTGCTTTTACTGCGAACCAGTCAGAACTTGTAAACGTATTCGAAACTGTTCATCCATGGAAAATCCAGACACCCAGAGCATTAGGGTTACACTTAGATAGACATGAGCCTTGCACATGAGAGGCGTGAAATTCATAGTTTGAAGCACTGGTGATCTGTCGGTAATGAGTGGGCTACCCCGTTTCACAGTTCTTTTGGCCATTATGTGACAAAGTGTCCTTTCAGGTACAACAAAGAAGCAGACCTTTTTTAGGATGTTTTTTCTTTTTTGCATGAGGTTAAGGACCACCTACCTTACCCCAGCTGTATTCGTTAAATATGATAGCACAAAAGTAACACTGCCGTGAGTTTGGGCTAGTAAGTGGAGTTGTCACTGCAATAAAAGTCTGACATAGTAAAGGCTCTCCAGTATATTTGTATGGAGGTCAGAACTATAGAGATTCAACTAGCGGGAAAGGGGCTTCCTCCACATGGAATTGCCGGGAGGTACTTCAGCTGCAATGTGGAAATTACACCGGGTGTGGGGATGCAGGGTTTAAAAAACGAATATAAGGCACACTTTCATAAATCAAAACAATACAAGCCCCATCTTAAATCCTATTACAGCAATTACTACCACATGTTCAGACAAAAAAATAGTGCAAAACCCTCATAGAACATGAAACACTAATGAAACATGAATGAGTACATGTTGAAAGACAACCCCATGAAGGTTTCCTTTTATAACATTATCCATGTGTCACTAATACGTGCTTAGAGATGACTCCTTATAAATATAAGATATTGGTCACCAGGACTTGTTCAGAGAAAGCACCCATACAAAAGGACAGGACAGTGGTGTGCCTGAATGAAGACTTGTATATATAGTATCAGCATGCATCAACTTAATCCTTGGGCTCCTTTAAAGAGGCTACGCACAAGTTAAATACACTCAGCGTGTGAGACGCACTGCTTGTACAAGGAGTATCAGGGCTAATATCACAATGCAGCTAGGGCAGTCAAACCGAACAGCTCCAAAAAGACCAAAGGTAAGCTGCTTCGGTCTCTCTCTGTGCATTGATAAATTACCACTTCCATTTATTCAAGCATGGTCAGACATAACCTACAACATTACCCAAGGCATCTGACCTTGCAAACTGAGGGAAAAATAGCACATCTATCTCGCAACACAAAATTTGACTAATTCTTTTGAAAAAGTAGCTTTTTTGGCAATGACCGTCAAGCATGAATGAAAACTAAAATTGTCAGAAAGCGATTTCATTTGCATGAGACATTAATCATTAGGGCATGCTCACAGGCAGTTCTACAAACTTTAATAACTGGAACACGAGCAGATAAAGTCCTTCTCATAACATGATGCCCTAATCCCTCGGCACGCTCAGACACAACACCTAGATATAGGTATCACTTTCTGAAATATTAAAAGAGGGGACTCGCAAATTACCACTCACTCTATAAGTGAAACTCCTTCTGCTCTTAAGATGATGTAGTGGTGCAGCTCATTCAGCAGAAACTGGCGGCTTCATGCAGAATGGTGCTGCTACACGGGCAGTTCCTGCCAAAGCATGCATCAAACACAAGCATTGCGGTCTAAACAATCACTGCTGGCACAGGTAACAGAGGTGGGGTGGGGCTGTGAGAGGGGAAGGGGACAGACAGTAAGATACAAAAAAAACACGTACCTTCCTCTTGCTGCTTCGCCGACTTGGCGATGCGGCAAGCGCAGGGCACGTGGTTTTATTTAAATTTCCCTATTCCACGGCCTATCCACTTCCCCACCACCCCACCCTACCGCTGTTACCTGTGCCGGCGTGCCTGGGTCTAACTGTTTACTTGCTAACTGACATCGCAAGAGTTGTCTGAAGTATGGTGTGGTGCTGCCTTTAAGCTGCTAGTGATTGGTGGCTTGTGTCTTAGCTCTTGCTTAGTATTTAAAAGTAGAATTCTTTTACTTCAGAGGCTCTGAATGGAAATCAGAGGGAGACCGTGGCATGAAAGTCACGGGCGGCTCACCTATAACACCTTCTCTCCTCCAGCTGATGGACCCAACACGAACCGCCGTGAGCAGAAAATCACCCCTGCAGCAACATCCTTGTCCTGCCTGGGCCGGAAAAGAGGCGAGCGCTTGGTGCGTGATACGTCACGGCCGCGCTACTTTTCAGCGCAACGCAAGGGCTGACCAAACATTACGCCCAGGGCCGTCATTGGTAGCGCTTTCGCGCGCTACCAGATTGACGGCCCTGGGACGAGACCCATAATATACAGAATATGTCGCGCATGCATAAGTTACAATCAAGCGTGCTTGCTCCTTCACACGGGGGCCGCGCGCGGGCCCCAGTGTCGGCGGCCTTTATAATTTATTTGTGGACACTGACTCTGAGTTTCCCCAAATAAATTATAAAGGCTGTCGCCCCCAAAATCATGCCGCCTGGGGCGGACCGCCCCCCCCCCGCCCCCCTAGCTGCGCGGCTGCTTGGGCATGGTGGAGCTGGCCCAGGCCCTGGGCGCCGTTATTCTGAGGGGCGCAGCAGAGAGCTGCGTGACTTAATGTTATGCAAACAGCAGCTTTCCCATCCCACTTGGTCTCAATTAAGTCCCAAAAGACTATGGGTCTCATTTATGAGAAATGACGCATAGCTGCGTGAAAGCAGCGATGCGTCACTTCTCAGTGCGCACTCCTTGCGACATTCCAGATGCGTCATATTTAATGTATGTCGCATCCTGTCGCAAGGAGTTACAGATACGTCAGTATTTCTGACGTATCTGTAAGCGCAAAAGTGACGCAACTCCAGCAATGGTTCCTTTCAAATGGGGCAAGCCCCATGTGAAAGGGCCTACGTCAGTCTTACCCTTGCTGTGAGGCAGGCGTAAGAAATTGAAGCATTTGTGTCCTAGAAGTGGCGCAGTGAAATCTTATAGATTTCACTGCGTCACTTCCATGACCCTTTCTTGCGTCAAAACGCCCCCCTTGCATACATTATACCTAGCGCAGGTATAATGTGGCGCAGGGGTTTACAAAGTGATGCATCTACCTAGATGCGTCACTTTGTACATATGGTGCAACAGAGCACATTTTTTACGCTGCTGGTGCGTCACAAAAAGTGACGCACTGGCGGCGTAAAAGTGATGCACGGCCTCATAAATGAGGCCCTATGTAATCAGCCCTTACTGCACCTCAGCGTAATTGTTAGCACCCTATCAAACCTACGCCCTCCTCCCATCTTCCTCACACCCAGGGCGCTGTCCCGGTCAATCCAATTTAGGGCCAGCTCTGCCTGCTTCTAAGTGGAATGTTGAGGGCGCCAGGACCTTACACTGCTATGTGACCATGAAATTCTGATGGTACTGTTTATGGCAGTACTCACCGGTGAGCTGTGGTCTTGTTTCTGGTTATATGCAGGCCGCTGCTAATTGCCTGTTGGACCACGCTGTCGATTGTTCCCACCTGCTCAGGCAGGGTGAGGTATTGCAGGAGGGCATGCTGGGTGAGCATAGCCCTTACCTCTGGCTATGTTGCTTTGGCTGGGAGGCAGGAGTGCTGTCAGATGCACCAGGCCATAGCTGGCTAACCCAAGAAGAGGAGGTGTGCTAGAGGCAGCAGCAAGCCAGTAATATCAGCTGGTGTCAATGAGGAGGACTGTGGCAGCAGTGGGCACCCGACATGGAGCATGGTCTAAAGAACTCGAGGAAGCCCAAGAAGGCCTGTTATAGATAATACAAAGCCCAGGGAGACCAAAGAGTTGTCAGCCCAAGGAGCCCAAAATATCCCTTCAACTGTTATAGGGTCAACTGGATTCACTTGTGGGGTGGAAATGTTTCAAAATGGGAAAGTATCAATCATGGTCGCAAATTTGTTTCTCATAAGAAGAGATCCAAAATGTATTTCTGATGGTTGAGCATGGTAGAAGGGGGAGTCAGCTGGAACTTGAATGGTCTGAGAGCAACCTCCACGTGCCAATATGTTAGGTAAGAGCTAATCATGCTCAACCCACAGCTGGTATTCCTACAGGAGACCAATCTTTGTTTACATGAGGTTACGAAAGTGGAGAATCGTAGCTACAGAAAAATTGCAGATTCTGGCAGCGAGGGATCACAGAAGGGTGCCATTCTACTGGCTAGGAATCATGAGTGGTCAGTTTTTCTACAGTTACTTTACGAGAAATGGGCAGCTGGCTTATTGCTCAAGTAAGTAAGGAAAGCTCACTTTCAACTCACCTTCTGCTCCTAACACAGGTGATACCTTTAAAAAAATCTTTTGGAATTAAGCCAGTGGGAAGACCCAATTATATAATCAGTGAGGATTTTAATCTGATATTTGAGTCTGATTTGAATTCAACTTCTTGGACTGAATTAGCTTCTAGACGGATAAGGGGTTCATGGTACACTCTTTATCAGGTTATGGACTTGCATGCCCTTCAGGATGTATGGTGGACTTGTCTGGAGCTAAAGCTGAGCTTCACATTTTATTCAACCCCACATGATATGATGTTATGGAAAGATATGATTATAGCTAGTCCTTCCATCATCTCATCTCTTTGGGCCAGGAGACACCCACAAATCCTCTGGGATCATAGTGCTCTCTCACTTTTTTTTTCAGCCACAACTCTGCTACCTGTGGAAAAGGGCCTTTGCACTGGTCATTTGATTGCAAGTTATTACATTACAGGATGCAGCCTATGTTACTGTTATGGCTTCTTAAAGCCACGATTAGGGGACAGACACTTAGCTGCTGTTTGATCCTGCAAAATTGCCAGGAACAGAAATTTAAAATCTCAATTATGTACTGACCTTGCAAAACTAGAATTAGAATACTCTTACTGTCAGTCTAATCCTCCTGCACATCATGCATAGCGGACATTTGAACAATTAATCTCTGGTTGGATGATGAATCAGAAAAGGTCTGGGCTAGGCTTGCAAAAATGGCAGAATAAGAAGGCATCTTGCGTTGAGAACAGTGAAGAAATGGGTCTTATACTTGTCATTCTAAGAATGTGATAACTAGTACTAGGAAGCCCTCGGTCAGGTGGTGTCAAACACCTATGAGGATTTGGATGTTTTCCATGAGTTCTACACAGCATTACATGCAGAGGATGTAGGGACCTACCACTAGTAATAAGGCCACCTTCACAACAAAAGGGCCTGTCAAGGTCTAAATAATGTGTTCCCTTGCTCAAAACTTGGTAGCTGGGCGCAAGCAGGCAGGCCTAACTTAGGAGACAGGTGTGTAAAGCATTTTAAAAGACCAGTACATTAAATAAGTAAGACACAGCACACAATAATCCAACACTAATTTATAAAAATAGGAAATACATGTATGATTAAAATGACACCAAAATGACAAAAGTCCAATGTAGGGAACCAGAGATATGAATTTTTTCAAAATTAAAAGCAAAACTAGTGCTTAAAAACAAATAGCACTCAAACGGTTTTAAAAAGCGGCACAGGAGCAGGACAAAGTGCAGAGTTCAGGCCACCCGCAATTTAAAACTTTTTCGCTTACTTCCAGAAGTGTTTTTTGATTCAGGAAAGTGGTCTACAGCACCAGCCCAGGAATGTAGTGTCCTGGTTTGCCTCTTGGTGCCTGGGACTGCAATTCCCACAATGCACCTGGTCAAATTATGTAACTTTTTACAAACGTTGCTCCAAACTTCTGGAGGTTCTTTTTGAAGTTACTCTTATGGGTTCAAAGTGTCCCCAACGCCAATTCATGGGTTTAGAATCACTGAGATAGTCCTTGGGACGTGGGACTACTATTCCAGCAATGCACTGAGCTAAATACTTAAAAGTCCACTGGACGCACTCCAGGCTGGGGACTTCTTGGTGGAGATGATGCAGGTGGGCTCTGTTAACCTGTAGTGTTCGGGAGCCAACTTCTTAATCATTGTGCAGCCAGGCAAAGTCCTTAGGTCTGTAGTGCCAGATTGTGCAGCAGGTGCAGGTCTTCAAAGTGCAGCCTTGGGGTGAGGATCAGGGTTCCAGCAGGGCAGTCCTTCTTCTCCTTGTTGTTTCAAGCACCAGATCTGAGATGCTTGGCAACTCTCCCATATGTATTCAGTGTTACTGGGTGTCAAGCAGGAAGGCACCCCTGACCAATGGGATGCAGGGTGCCACCCTTAGGTAAGACCACTTCCTCCAAAGCGTGGCATATTTTTGTCCCAGAAAGCATTATTCTTCCAAAAACCCAAATAGATAGAATGTTCTCCTGGAAGGGTAGATCTGGATAAGCCAACACATTGGTGTGGCTAAATTAAACTAGCACTCCCCTTCCAGTCCCTTTACTAATCAAATTACAGGTGTTCCTGTGTGACTGGGGGTGCAGGATGTGGATGTGAGCCTGTGCTGTCCTAAAGTGTCATTCTCCCTCTGAAGACCAGTTTGGGCACTCCACCCACATCATGCCTTTTGCTTCTGCAGCTGCAGTTCTCTACCCACAGGAATTCCTTTGTCTCTCTAGCAGGTAACGTCACACCTCATTAGGACAGCTTGATTCAGCCTGGCAGAGGCTGGCTAATCAGGAGAAAGAAGCTGGAAGACTGGATTTTGACTGACAGAAGAGAACGTTCTATAACGTCTTTTCAGTAATAGGTATTATAAATCTAACAGTGGCAAACTGTTGAATTTATCATAACTTTAATTTTAAGTTTTTGAATGACATTTCTAGCTCACTCCTGTCAACATTTATACTACTTAAAATATATCTATGTTTGCCTATGGAACAAGTTTTTTACAATGAGGAAAAACAAATTTGGTAGTTTTTAACTCTCCAGGGCTAATAAAATATATTTATAATGTCCCTGCTCATAAATAGAAGGCACCCTACCCCTGGGGGAATCTAGGGGAGATCCTAGGGAGTAACATAGGAAAAAGATAAGGTAGTTTGGGACTTTGGAAGTACCTATAATTCCAAAGTCGAATTTCCATATAGGTTCAATTTAAAAACAGCCTTCAAGGCAGGACTGGCATTTAAAATGATAGCATGCACCACAGTAGTGTGCACTTGTTGGATATTGGGTTATAAGTATAGGCAAATGTATATCTGCCTCTGGAAAGAAGGCCACAGCCACAATATAGAGCTCAGTACAGGTCTTAGAAAATGATTCCCATGCTCAACCCTTGGTAGCTTGGCTGCAAACAGGCAGGCTTAACTTCAAAGTCAGGTATGTACAGCATTTAAAAACACCAATTCAGTAAATAATTAAGACACAACACACAATAAAAATCCAACACTAAATTATAAAAATAGAAAAAAAATTAAATGACACCAAAACGAAAAAAAAATACAACGTAGGGAATCGAAAACATGATTTTTTAATCATTTATCACTATATAGCACATAGAAATCTATAGCAGCTATTGGAACATCTGGGTGTGCTACACAGGGTCAAAGTAAAAGTTTCAGGCCGACCGCGATGGAGCCCTGCGCTGCTACCCCTCGCGTAAGGGCTCAGTCAAAGTTTTATCCTTCTGACTTAGAAACTTTTCTGGAGTTTTTCTTCCAGGGTCCCTTGAAGCTTCCAACCAGTCCGAATTCGGCCAGGGTTCGCCAGCTTGCCTTGCGAGCTCCCGATCAACCCTATGGAAGTCCCGTCTCTGAAGCTTTCCAGTGGGACGAACCAGTGATCCAGGCCGGCTCGCAGTTGAAGGTGGGCAGCTTGGCTCTCAAGGTTGGTCCCGGTCACCTTTTCTACGTTTGGACTTAGAAACTTTCATTGACATTTTTCTTCAGGGGTCCCTCTTAACCATGCCAGCTTCGGTGAGGGTTTGCTTGTTTGGGTTTCTTCCTGCTCCTGGTCAAAGTCTAGAAGACGGACCTCCGGAGCTTTTCAGCGGGATGAACCTGGACAGCAGGCCGGCTTGCGGTTGAGGGCTGCCAGCTTGGCTGGCCATGTCAAGTCGGTCCACTTATGGAGCTTTTTTCCAAAGTTGCTCCAAACTTCTCCAATCATCTGGAAGTTCTTCTGGAAGTTCCCCAGAGGGTCCCAAAGTCCCAAACTGCTCGATGAAATTACATCACATTTGGCAGAAACCTAGCTCCTTGTCCAGAAAGAGGGCTTTTTGTTGTTTGGTCTAAATTCATTCAGTAGTTTTAAACCTATTTTAGTTTGTAAATATAGCGATGCAGATCATTTGTGACACCTACACAAAGCTTCATGACCCACATGCCGGGAGCAGTGCTATGATTGGCTGATCGCAAACTGTGGAGACATTTGCACCTTCTATTTTATATACCAGGACATGGTATCAGGGGTAAAAATAAATATTATAAACTATAGAAGCAGTCAGAATAGGGGTACCCTGACCCCATGTGTGCATTGTAGGGGTCTCAGAGTGACCCCTTAAGAGCATCAAAATGCCCTAACCCATTTTTTTCCGCATGCTAGCATCACAGATGCTTCTCGAAACTCAGTGTGGCCCTCCCATGTAGAGTTGTGCCAGAGTCGCAAACCTTTGCGAAAAAATAAAAAAACATATGCATATGCACACACTATTGCATGCAGTCACAGACCCACTCAGGCACTCATGCACCCACTCACAGACCCACTCGGAGATGCACACACCAACTCAAAGATCAACTCAGACACTCATGCACCCACTCACAAACCTACTCAGACAGTCCTGTACCCACACACAAACCCACTCAGAGACTCATTCACCTACTAACAGACCTACTCAGACACTCATGCATCCATTCGCTGGCTCATTCGGACACTTATTCACCCACTCAGACACTTACGCACCCACTCACTGAACGACTCAGACACTTGTGCGCCCAGTCACAGATCACTCAGAACCTCTTGCAGCCACTCACAGACCCACTCACAGACTCATGCACCCACTCATGGATCCACTCAGAAACTAATGCACCCATTCACAGACCCACCAAGACACTCATAGAACCCACTAAGACACTTATGCGCTCACTCAGACACTTACATACCAAATCAGAGCCCCACTTAGACACTCATGTGCCCATTCACAGACCCTCTTAGATAGTTTCGCACCGACTCACCGACCCATTCACAGACTCATGCACTGACTCACAGACCCACTCAGACACTCATGCACCCACTCAGATACTTGTGTACCCTGACACTTATGCACCCACTCATAGACCCACTCACAGACTCATACATGCACTCACAGACCCACTTATACACTCATGCACCTATTCCCAGGCCCACTCACACACTCATGCAACCATTCCCATACCAACTCAGACACTCATTTACCCAGTTACAGACCCACTCAGACACTCATTTATCTACTCACAGACCCACTCAGACATTTATGCACCCACTCATAGACCTACTCAGGCACTCATTCATCCAGTCACAAACCTACTCAGAGATTGACATGCCCACTTACAGATCTACTCAAACACTAATGCATCCACTCACAGACCCAGTCAGACACTTATTCACGCAGTGATAGCCCCAATCCGACAGTCATACACTCACTCACAGACTCCCTCCAACAGTTATACGCCCAGTCACAGATCCACACAGACACTCGCACACCCCCTCACAGGTCCAGTCACAGACTCATGCATCCGATCAGAGATGCAATCAGACACTCATTCACCCACTTGCAGAGTTACATTCAATCACATACTAACTCAGACAGTCATATGCCCAGTCACAGGCTCACTCAGACACTTACACAACCAGGCATAGACCCAGACACTGACACACCCACTCAGAGATTCACTCAAACAATCATGCACCCGGCCACAGACCCAATGAGACATGGACGTATACACTCATGACCCATTGAGACACTCATGCACCCAGTAAGGGATCCACTCACACGGTCATGCACCCACTTACAGACCCACTCAAACACTAATGCACCCACTTACAAACCCCATCAGATACTAAAGCACCCAGTCAGAGACCCATTCAGACACTCATGCACCCACTCACAGACCCACTCAGAGACTCATACACCTCCTTACAGATTCATCAAACACTCATGCAGCTACTCACAGAGCCACTCAGGCACTCATGCACCCAGTCACAGCACCACTCAGAGACTGATGCACCCATTCACAGACCCACTAAAACACTCATGCACCCAGTCGCAGACCGACTGACATAGGCATGCATCCTTTCTTACACCCACTCAAACACTAATGCACCCACTTATAGTCCCAGTCACATACAAAATCACCCTTTCAGAGACCCACTCAGACACTTATGTACCCACTCACAGACCTACTCAGAGACTAACACACCCAATTACAGATCCAAACAACCACTATTGAACCCACTCACAGACCCAGTCAGACAGTAACACACCCAGTAACAGACCCACTCACAGATTGACAAACTCACTTACAGATCCACTCAAACACTAATGCATCCACTCACAGGCCCAGTCAGACACTAACATACACAGTGACAGGTCCACTTAGACACTAACTAACCCACTCAGAAGTCCTCAACCTACTCAACAACAGTAACAGGGCCATTATTGTTTGGAAATGGTATTAATAAAAACGTAGAAATTCCATTAAGAAAACAAAGGTTGCAGGGACGTTATAGTGTGGTTCAGATTTTACAAACACCAAACCATAAAAATTCAGCAGTTATAGTTACCAGGTCTAATTATAACTTATGCTCTCACAATGCACTGCTTAAGATTTCACATATTATATCACACATGACATGGTCAGTGACTTAACTGATGACATCATCTACAGAACCACCCACACACCCACTCATTCATCCATACAGCCACTCACACACACACACTCACTCGCCGATACAATCACTCACAGAGCCACTCACTTACCCATACTCCTACTCACACAGCCACGTACTCACCCATATAGTCACTCACACAGCCACTCACTCACTTATACAGCTATTCCTTCTCCTATTAATTTATCCACACAGCCACTCACATACCCACCCACTCACCCATTCAGCCTCTAAACAGAGCCACTTACACCCATACAACCACTTCCATACACATTCACACATCCATACAAGTCCTCACAAATCCATACAACCACTCATTCAGACACTCACTCTCCAATACAGCAACTCACCCAGCCATTCAATTAAACAAACAGTCACTCAAACAGCCACAAGTTCACCATACAGTCACTTACACACACAGTCGCTCACCCATACCGCCACTCACTCAACCACTCAATCATCTATACAGCCACCCACTCACCCACTCCACTCATAAATCCACGCACACACCCACTCACAGACCCATACAGTCACTCACACAACCCCTCACTCACCAATACAGCCACTCACTCAACAATACAGCTACTCACACACCCACCTATTTACCAATACAGTGACTCTCCCACCCACTTATTCACCCATATAACCACTCACTCACCCATTCACACACCCATACAGCCACGTACATTACATAAGTTAGAAGTAGTATCACTCATTACAAGTACACGCAATATTCTAATTTAACACTCATAAACGTTTAGAAAACACTGAAGTCATCAGTTTATGTAATCAGTGATGTCATTTGAGATGCCATAAGTGATGAAACGTGTCATGAGGGATGTAATATGTGCAGTCACAAGCAGTGCATAGCAGGGGCATATATTATTGGTTGCTCAGGTAAATATATAACTGCTGAATCTCACTGGTTTTGGATGAGTGACACCGAGCCTATCTATAACATCCCTGATCCCTGTAACCTTTGTTTTTTCATGATATATATATATATACACACACACACACACACACACACAAACACACCCACACAGCACTGATAATATCATCCACAGAATCACTGATACATCCACTCACACCCCATTGAACCTTTCATATACCCACTCCCACACAACCAATCACAAACACATTTAAACACCCATACTAGTACTTACACACCCATTCACTGATTCACAGACTTATAAACATATTGACTCACTCACCCATACAGCCACTCATACAGCCACTCATTCCCTAATACAGTCACTGACATATCCACTCATACACCCATAAAGCCCCTCACACACTGTCAGTCACCCACAGAGTTACTCACACACCTAGTCACTCACCCATTCAGTCAATCACACATCCACTTATTCACCCATACAGATATACACACCCGCTCACTTACTCACACAGATATGAACACATACTCACTCACCTATACAGTCACTGACACAAGTCCACACTCACTCATACAGCTACTCTCATATTCACTCACTACCCCATATAGTCACTCATATACCTTATTGCTCATCTATATTGTTTTTCACATACTCATTTACTCACCCTTATACCACTGACACATCCACTCACTCACACAGCCATACACACACTCACTCACCCATACAGTCCCTAACACACACACTCAGTAAACTATAGAGTCACTGATTCACCCACTCTCTCATCCATATCAGTAGTCACACACTCACTCACTCACCCACAGAGACAATCAGACAACCACACAAGTACTCAGAAACAAAGCATGCAGCCACTAGCGTACCCACTCACACACCCATACAGCCACTTAGACACCAACTGATAGACTGATACAGACATTCACACAATCAGCCACTCACTGAGACACCTACACTCTCACTTAAACAGTCACACACCCACTGAATCACCCAGACAGACACTCATACACCCACTAAATCACCAATACACATTGGAGTATATATCCGGCACTGTGCAATCAGTAAGAACAGCATTTTGCACAGTGCACTACGCAGTTTGCGTAGCTATGCGTAGCTCACATAGTGCGAAGTGCACTTTGCGTAGCTACGCGTAGCGCTACTATGCGAACTACTCCCAGGGTTATTATAGATGGATTTCTCTTACACTCCTATAATGATAAAATGTATATTGAATGTTTTGGAAGGGTCCACGAACTCTAATGCTGATCCCTCGTTCGTTGCTTATCAAGATGGTCCTTCTACGCATCTCTAAAGCATTCTAAAGCCAGACGGTTTTTAATCCAGCTTGCTATATAGTAACTGTAAATTCTTCATTAGCTGTTCAGAGACTATGGGCCTTATTTAAACCCTGGCTATACTCTGTTCCACCAGAGCAACGGAGGGATGCACTCCGTCAATGCCAATAGAGGGATGTACTCCACAGGCAAGGCAGGCTACAGCCCACCATATTTAGGGATGTTTGCTTGCCAGGTGGTGACCTCTGTATTGTTTGAGGAGCTGCCACCTGAAGGTACTTTAGCCTTGCTGTACAGGAGCCATGTTCAATGCACTTGCAGAGCAAGCAACGTTATTTGGAAGGAGTTAGTTTTCGTAAAACAAAGAATAACTGTCAATGACATGCTGGGAGTTTTCTCCAGGGGTGTAGAGGTCATTTATGTGTTTGCTGTTTGAGACTACCATATACATATATTTGTATGTATCCTTTAATTATAGTTTTTGGGGAAAACATCAAGTTGGAGAAAAAGGTAAGGTTGTCCCTTTGCCAGACCAATGTATGAAGAGGGCTGACTGAAAGTCGGTCTATATATGTTTTCTTTATAAAAATACTTGAAAAAAATATGTTTGGAACCCAACCATCTTTAATACATACATGATTCCTCCAGTCAAAGTCATCCACGCACATGACATCAACACTCTCTCATACGTAGACAACACTCAAATCATACTTTTCCTTTCTGGTAAGACCCCCCAGCAGAAGAAACAAGTTCACCATCTGCATGACTGAAGTCGCTAAATGGATGAAGCCCAACTGTCCCAAGCTCAATACCGACAAGACAGAAGTTGGGATCTTCGGCAAGAACACCTCTCCATGGGACTCTTGATGCCGGACGGCCAAACTCGCGCCCACACCCAGAACACATGCCCGGAACCTCAGAATAATCATTGACAGCACACTGGCATAACCATACAAGTCAACACCATTACTGCACCCTGCTACCACACCCTGAAAATGCTGAGGAACATCTTCAAATGACTCCCAAGCAATACTAGAAAAACTGTCACTCACACCCTGGTCACCCGCAAGTTAGCCTATGGGAACACCCTTTATCACTGAGCACGTCACTAGAAGACCACAAATGATACAGAACTCGGCAGTCAGACTTATCGTCAACCAGGCAAGTTAGACTATGGGAACAATATTTAAGCAGAGATCACTGAGCAACTCAGTAGAAGACCACAAACAATGCAGAACTCGGCAGCGAGACTTATCGTCAACCTCCTATCCAGAACTCCTATCACACACATTCAAGACACTACACAATTCGGGACTCACCTACCTAAACAGGTGTATTTCCTTCCATCAATGGCTCAGACACCTCCAATCCACAGGGCCCCTACTGGTACACATTCCATACACAGAAGCAGGTCAGGGGGATAGGCGTTTTCTTATATCACTCATTAGGCATGGAATGACCTCACACTCCACACCAGAGCCTCCTCTTTTCTTCTTGAATTCTGTAAGAGGCTGATGACCTGGTTTTTCAATCAGCCAACCTACTATAGGCAGTGCTAAGCAAAGAATCCTGCTCAGTGCCAGGATACCTGTGCGGGTGACACTACATTTTAAAAATTCACATAACATAACAAAAACAAAAAAGGTCTTGGATAACTCCAGACCTAACAAAAGATGTCATGTTCCTATGCCTAGATGATTTCTCGAACAGTGTTCGGTAAGTTGCCTTATTAATATTTGCCATATTTTCAAGACAGATGGTAGCTAAATCTCCAAAGCAAAGTTTGCAAAAAGAAGCGACAGGCAAAACATTCTCATAGAGAGTGGACATATGCGTCTGCAGCTGTGCTTTGCTCCAACTGTGTTAGAAATAAGCTTTGTATTGATAAATAAAGGCAGTTTTGTGAGCTCATTCTGTCCAAAAGCATGAGCCATACTCTTGGGGAATTTATTAATATTGAGCCATGGTGTCTTAATCACGAAGGTCCTGTACAAAAAGAAGCTCTACAAAGGTTGAAATATTTACATCTTTTGCCAAATGTGTGGTTTCTAAACCTACTATTACAAGTTAAGAGGAAAGCTCTGCAGGAAACCTCTTAAGAAATGCATGCTAATATAAAAATAACACTTGTCAAAGTGCACCCAGAGTCAGACTGGGACAGAAAAAAGTCCTGGGCACCAAAATAAAAGTGGCCCCTATTAGAGAATCAGATAGCTAAAAAAGAGCCCATGGTTGCAAATAGGAGCAGTTTTGCAATGTATGGAAGATTGCATGGACTTGAGCTTGCTGCAGGAAATGTTTGTTTTAATGTCAGGAAACTCAACTGAAAAACCAGGCCATAACACAGGTCCAACAACCAGTCAAAACAAGCATTGCCAATGGGTCTGCTTTATGAATGAAGGGGCATTTTGGTCATTGATGGGTTTACCCTCATTGAAAAAAAGGCATAACCAGACGGTAGTCCCCAATCTGCCTCCCGGGGGGCAGAAAGCACCCTAGACACTAGGGAATCATTTTTCTAAAGGCCAGGGGTGGGGGCTGCAAAGGATGGGCATTCAAATGCCCCCACCCTTTTCCCCAATTACTGTAAAAGTCTTTCCACCCTTTCCCCCAAAAGGCAGATGGGGACAACAGCTCCTGATCAGCTCCCAGGTGCCAGAAAGCCCACTAGGCACCATTTTTTTTACATAGTGGTGGGGGCTACCCAGATAGGGCATGCCAATACCCCCATCCCAAGACAATTTGCTGCAGTATTTTTGGTCCCCTGGGAGGCACATAAGGACCTGATATGTCCCGTATCTGCCCCCCAGGGTGGGGGGGGGGGGGGGGGGGCTTAAAGCCCACTAGGCACAAGCGGATATCTTTTTTCAAGGTCAGGGGTGGAGGTTGCCCAGACTGGGCATGCCAATGCTCCCCCACCCCAAAATGCCACAGTCTTTCTGCACCCCCTAGGAGGCAGATGGGGGCATTGAACAAAATATTCCCTGGTGCCTAGTGAGCTTTCTGGCCACAATATACGTTTTGGGCCCTTACCTGCCACGGGTACTTGACCCACCCACATAAGTGATGTATCATTTTCATTGGGAGACCTGGGAGTACACTGGGTGGTAGGGAATTAGTATCACACCGGTGATCCCACAGCTTTTCCACACAGAAGTGTGAAAACATTTTGATGTTTTGCAGCTAAATTTGAGGTTTGCATGGGATTCTGGGTAGGAAAACATTGGGGGATTTAGGCAGGTCACACCTCCCTGGACTCCACCGGGTGTCTAGTTTTCAGAAATGTGTGGGTTTGGTAGGTTTCCCGAGATGGCTGCCAATCCCGGGTCCAAAAATGGCAATTGCTCCCCTTGCAAAACCAATTCATTTTGTGATAGATATTCTGAAATCTCCACAATACATTTTTGGCCCTTCCCTGCCACGGATACTTGACCCACCCACAGAAGTGAAGTACTATTTTTATTGGAAGACCTGGGGGAATGCTGGTTGGTCGGAAATTTGCATCAGTGATCCTACAACTGTGCCACACAAAAATGTGAGAATGTTTTTTTTCTAGCTAAATTTGAGGTTTGCTGGGGATTCTGGATTGGAAAACGTTGGGGGATCCACGCAAGTCACACTTCCCTGGACTCCTCCGAGTATCTAGTTTTTGGAAAAGTCTACGATTGGTAGGTTTCCCTATGTGGCCGTTGAGACCGGGATCAAAAAACGCAGGTGACTTGCTCACAAAACAAGTTATTTTTGTAATCTATACTTTTGAAGTCTCCATAGTACGTTTTGGGCCAATCCCTGTCGAGGGAACTAAGCCTACTCACACAAGTAAGGTACCATTTTTATTGGGAGCTTTGGGGAATGCTGAGTGACTGGAAGTTTGTGGCTCTCCACAGATTCCAGAACTTTCCATCACAGAAATGTGAGGACATTATTTTTAAGGGACAAAGTTTGAGGTTTGCAAGGGATTCTGGATAACAGAATATGGTGAGAGCCACACAAGTCACCCCATCCTGAATTCCCCTGTGTGTCCAGTTTTGAGGTAGGGTCCAAAATTCACAGCTAGGCCCATTGCAAAGAAAAGAGTCAGTTTTCACTGGAAAAATGTGATATGTCCACAGTGAATGTTCGGCCGTTTCCTGTTGCAGGCACTAGACCGACCCAGACAAGTGAGGTAGCATTTTTATCGGGAGACTATGGGAAACACAGAATAGTAGAACAAGTGTTATTATCATTTGACATTCTTTGCATTTCTGCTTTCCAAATGTAAGACAATTTGTAAAAAAGAAGTCATTTTGAAAAATGACCTCTAATTCATGTTTGTATAGGTACCCACAATTTTGGAGATGTGCAAATAACCACTGTTTCTAAGCTCTATATTCTGTTCCCATTTCATAACTATATAGGTTTCCTTGGAACCTATTTTTTACTCTTCATATGTTTCCAAATAAATTGCTATATATACTGGTACACAATGAAAAAACATTGCAAGATGCAGCTCAGTTATTGGAACCAGGTTACTCAGATTCTTGGTGAACCTACTAGTCCTATATATACCCGCAATCAGAAGGGCACAGCAGATGTAACAGTTTATTGTTTTTAAAGATCTATGATACGTAGAAGAAGTTACAGGTAGAGACAATGGCACAAATGCCTATTTTTTTCACTCAATCTCTATATTTTTTATTTTCAACTGTTAGTTTCTATAAAAACAAACCTTGAAATAGCTACACAAAGGACCCCATGCTGAATTTAGAATGTTGTCTAGTTTCCAGAAATGAATAGCTTTCTGGGATCCATTATTGCTTTTCTACCCATTTCTACCACTAACTAAAAGGAGGTTGAAAGCACAAAAAATTGTAAAAATAGGCTATGTATAAAATGCCAAAACTGTGTATAAAATGTTGGTTTTCTGACAAAAGTCTGCCTGTCCCTGAAAGGAGAAAAGATGTTGATGTCATCACTACAAACCCAATGAGATACCATTTGCAGGGGAAAAAACAGCCAGTTCAGTTCAGTTCAGTTCATCTTTATTTCGATGGTTGAAAACCATCATAAAAATACAAATTACAAATCCACATTCAACACTTGTTATTCTGAACTTTACAATATTATTTTTTTTTAAAAATATTATTAACATTAATTAAAAGGGAGAGAGCAATTAATTCATTTCATCCTACATCAACCCCTGGTATTTCTTAATTTGACAACAATGTTTAAAAAACTCATGATAGAACACAGAGTACGCATATCAGCTGCTCTTTGCAAGAATAATAAAGCAGATTTAGCATGATACATTTTTGACTCCTTTAAAATATCCACAAGAAATCTTCGGCACGGGATTCTATAAAAAGGACATAATAGTACAAAATGAAGGGTGTCCTGCGGAGACCTGTTGTCGCAGCCGCAGGCACCCTTCTGCTCAATTGTTAAGGTAAAACCAGACGGGTAAGCTAAAATGTTAGGTAACAAATTGAGCCTAAAACGACACATTAAAAACCTCTCTTGTTGACTATGCATTAAAAAAAGATACGGTTCCATACCCATTTCATTACTCACAAGAGAGTGCGCTACTACAGATGTTTTATTAGAGTCAAGTTGATTCCTGCTATAACCATATTTGTCCAATAACTGCTTTTGGATGCGATATTTGCAAGAGCTATCAATCTTTGATGGGTCAGTAAATAATATTTGGTGGTCAATAGACTCTAGGGTTTCTTTAATGTATTTAAGCCATGGGATTTGCAACCATCTATCTCTTTGGAGACAGTCTTCAATAATCTGTCTAGTTAGTTCAGCGTTTGGATTTAGCCAGATTCGAAGCCAGGTGAGAAGTGGTCTTACTTTAATCAGGTCAGATATGTACGGGGTGCCAAGCTCCTTGTGTGTAATTGCTGCCGGGATGCTCTGTGGTAGCTTTAGCAATTTCTTTAGGAATTTATCTTCCTCTGCTTGTATCTGGTGTGCATCCCTAAAGCCCCACACCTCTGCCCCGTACATGGCTTTAGAAGTGCTGACCGCTCTATACAGTGTCATAACTTGTTCAAGGGACCAACGACCCAGCCTTCGCTCAAAGTTTAAAATGGCACAATTCGCTGAGACAAGTTTCCTACACCTTTCCTCCATCAGTGGGGCAAACCTGATATTTTCATCAAACAAGAGACCCAAATATGAGAAAGTGTTCACAGTGTTCAAAACATGTGTTCCTATTTTGAACACAAATCTCTTGAGAGGTTTTTTCCTGCCACCATGATGAAGGACTTCAACAGATTTACAGAAAGATCTAGATTCTCCATGAACCTTGCAAAGCCACTAATTAGCTGCTGCAGACCCACTGCTGTTCGTGCGAGTAGGACCGCGTCATCCGCGTACAAAAGTACCGGTATGTGACGTGATCGTACTCTTGGGCAATCAGTCCCCAATGTCAACAGTGCACTCTCCAGGTCATTTATGTAAAGGGAAAATAGGAATGGAGCCAGGATACACCCCTGCCTCACCCCGCTAGTGCACAGGAAGGGATCAGTACTCACCCCTCCTGTGCTATAGCGGACCTTGGCAGTGGTGTTCCAATGGAGTTCCTTAAGTATGTTTATCAGGTCTTGATCAATTCCCAATCTATACATAAGTGCCCAGAGTTTAGTTCTATTTACATTATCAAATGCAGCCTCAAGGTCCATAAACCCCATGTACATGGTTCCTTTATCTGATTTAGTATATTTAGCAGCTAGTAGGTATAAGTTGAGACATTGGTCACTAGTTGACTTGCCTGTTATAAACCCATACTGGGTATCCACCAGGATGTTGTGTACTTCAGTCCACTCTGTAAGGCGGTTTAGAATTATTATTATATTATTATAAGGGTTTGTAAAGCGCCTGGTGACGCCTCCCGGCGTGTCCCCGCACTGTGGAGAGAGAGTATTTAGAAGGGTGGAGCCAAAACAAGCAATTTAAGGAGTAAAAAGATAAGTTTTTAACAGTTTTCTGAAGGATGCCTCATTTTTATCTTGTCTGATATTCATGGGGAGGGTATTCCACTTTTTAGCTGCAAGAGTGCGAAAGGACCTGCCTCCCATTCTAGCTTTTTTAGGGAACGTTGTTTTGAGCAGACCTGTTCCCTTGGAACGTAGGGATCTATTGGGTTCGTAGAGTGAAGCTAAATCAGACATGTAGGAGGGGGCTTTATAATGAATGATCCTGTGGCACCAGAGGAGTGCCTTGAATAATATCCTCTTGCTGATAGGCAGCCAGTGCAGGGTATCCAGAGAAGGTTTAGAGGGAGCTCTGCGGGGGAGTCTTAGCACAAGACCAAGGCGCTGAATTTTGCAGGACTTGTAATTTCCTAATGTTTTTTTCGGAAGTGCCCAGCAACAGCACGTTCCCATAATCTATACGGGAAGTAATAAGTGCCTGAGTCATGGTACGCCTAGAATGCAATGGAAGGAGATCTAGGGTGCGGTTAAGAGTTTTCATGACTCCAAAGCACTTACCAACTGTTTTTTTTATGTGGCTGTCATAGGAGAGCTTGTTGTCTATCCAGACACCCAAATTCTTAGCTTCCTGGCTGGGAGTAGGTACGGGTCCCAGACATGTAGGCCACCAGTCTTTGGTCCATTTTGTGATGTTCCCACCTATTATGAGCACCTCGGTTTTTGTTCCATTTAATTTGAGGCAGTGCTCGGTCATCCATACAGCCAACTTGCACATGCAAGATTTGAAATTGTCGGCCTCGGAGGAGGGAGCTTGAGACAGGGAGATCAAGAGTTGAGTATCGTAAGAGACAAGCTCTACGCCGAACGATTGGACCACCTCTGCCAATGGAGCCATATATAAGTTGAACAGGGTGGGACTCAGGACAGAGCCCTGGGGTACCCCCTGTTCTAGTGTCATGCTGTCTGAGAGAAAAGTCCCTCTTTGGACCTGAAAGCTCCTGTTGGTAAGGAAAGCTTTCAGCCATCCCAGTGCCTCTTTAGTGACCCCCGCTCTGTTTAGACACTGTAGCAAGATGGAATGTGCTACAGTGTCAAACGCGGCACTGAGGTCCAGCATGATCAAGGCCATGGTTTTGCCCTCGTCGGCTCCTTCCCGCAGAGTTTCAGTTGCTCTTAGGAGTGCTGTCTCTGTGGAGAAACTCGATCTAAAACTCGATTGTGATGTATGAAAGGCACTTTGGGCTTCAAGATGGGTCATAAGTTGGGCATTAGCCACTTTCTCTGCTAATTTAACGAGATAGGGTAGGAGGGAAATTGGACGTAGGTTCTCCATTATGTCCTGACTCATGTTAGTTTTTTTTTTTGATGGGGAACACTATGGCTTTTTTCCAGTCTGCAGGTAAACTGGCTGTGGAGAAGGATATTTGGAGCATATGTCTGAAGTGGGGCTCTAGGACCGAGAGGCTAGCAGTTAGAATTTTAGGTGGCGCGGGATCTCGTGGAGAGCCGGATTTGATGCTTTTGCAGATTTTTATCAGAGTTTCAGCGGGAGGTACAGAGAACACACATAGACGGGATTGAGTGCATATGTAATCTTCATTCTCTGTAAAATCAATGCCAGGTTTTATATTGCTAGAAAAGTTCGCATAAATGTTTGTAATTTTATCAGAGAAGTACTTAGCAATTTTATTGCAAGTTTCCACTGAGTCATTATGGGAGGTGGGGTTAGAATCGATTATAGAAATTTCTTTGTAGATCTGGAAGAGCTCCTTAGAGGAGTTTTCAGCTTCCAGAATCCGGTTATTGTAGTGAGATGCTTTGGAAATGCGTACCTTTTTATTGTATTCTTTTTGTGCTGTTTTATATCGGACTTTAATTTCAGGGCAGAAATTAGCACGCCATTCTCTTTCGAGCTTTTTACATGCCGTTTTAGCAAGCTGGAGCTCCTGACTGAACCACTACCTAGTAGTTTAGCTGAGACATCAATCAGCGAGATTGGTCTGTAGCATTGTGGATTATCCCTACAGCCTTTCTTATATATAGGAACAATCAATGCAGTTGACCAAGATCGCGGAAGACCAGATTTAATTGCTGCATTAAGTACTCTGGTCATAATCGGTGCCCATAAGTCCGTGTTGCTTGAAAAGAGGTCTGGGGGGGTGCCGTCCGGGCCTGGCGCCTTATTACACGTCAGCCCTAGCACTGCCTTTATGACTTCCACACTCACGCACACAAAGCCCTACACGACCAAGGCCCGAGCTACCTCAACAGCCGGATCAACTTCTACGCTCCCAAACGCCACCTCCGATCAGCCAACCACGCCCTCGCCGCCGTCCCCCGCATCCGAAGAGCGACTACAGGAGGAAGGTCCTTCTCCTACCTGGCCGCCAAGACCTGGAACTCCCTCCCGACCGACCTGCGCCTGACCCAAGACCACCTCTCCTTCAGGAAGAAGCTGAAGACCTGGCTGTTCGAGCAGTAGCGGCACCCCCCCTCCCCCTAGCGCCTTGAGACCCTACGGGTATGTAGCGCGCTCTATAAATGTCTTTGATTGATTGATTGATTGATTGATTGACTTCCGGCAAGGAGAATTCTAGCTCAGTTGCTCTGGGACCTTCCCACACTCCATCCCCGTTTTCTCCCTCCTGTTGATTATACAGACTTTTAAAATGGTTAATCCATTGTTCGGGGAGTATATTGGTGCTAATTACAGGGGAGCTAGAGTCTTGGTAGCAGGGTCTATTTATAATACTCCAGAATTGAGCATAGTCCCTATTTTCTCCTGCTTCTCTAGGTCTGCCCAAACTTCCTTTTGGAGTGCACTCTTTCTTTGCTTAACCTGTATTTTGTAATTACGTCTACAGAGGGCGATTTCATTCTTTTCTCTCGGGGACTTCTTTAGGCTCTGTTTTAATTCTCTAAGGTGCCTGTGAGCAATTCGAATCAAACCATCTTGGGGTTGTCAGTTCCTTAGTGGGCCGCTTCGTTTTTAATAATCCTTCAACTACCCTAGTTAAGGATTCAAATGCCAGGACCACTTCTCTACCCTCTGTTGCAAGGTCTAGACAGATCTCTATATGTTCTTTCCCTCTTTCCACTAGGGTGCTATAGAATTCTTGTGGGTTAATCTTTGCCCATCTTATTGCCTCCCTTGATCCGTTGGTCGGATTACAGTATCCCCCCTCAGTGTTCTACCGGTGGATCATTATATTCTATTTCAAGAGTTAGGGGGTTGTGGTCGCTAAAGGGGCTCCACTCCGTTCTTACCTTTATAATCTGCTCTTTAGCAAAGGCAGAGATAACTATAAAGTCTATTATAGAAGCGCAACCTCTTCCTTTGAATGTGGGTATGAGGGTGTCCCCTGCTTTCACTGGCAACAGGTCCATTGTATGGGTAAGGGCAAAGCTATCTAGTAACTTCATAAGCAGTGTGCCTTCTCTGTTATGTTCGAAGTGTGGTCCACTTTCTACAGAACAGGAAGACCAATCAGGGGAGATAGGGAGTAGCTTTGGGCACAGATGACAATTAAAGTCCCCCCATCAGCAGGACAATTGGTTCGGCCCCCCCCCTGCCTTAGGTCTGTTTCCTCATTTAACCTACTCTCTAACTCTAGTAATATGGGGAAGTTTCCATCAGTCGGGCCCGGATTGTAAAAATGTTAAATTAGAAATCTCTGTCCTTGTCCCTGGTATATCACTGCTTGTATGGTATCTGACACCCAGACTGCTGTGACCAAGTGCCTTTTAGGTCTAAATCGACATATATCACTAACCCTCCTTTTGCCCTCCCAGATCTCACTTCTTGGGCTGGCCTGAAGAAGCATTTATAGCCCTCCAGTTGGCAGGAGTCAGAGTTTCGTGCCCATGTTTCTTGTAAGGCTATAAGGCTATAGTATGAAAGCCCCTTATGTACTCTCTCCACTCTTTATTGTCACATTCCAAGACAAAAAGACTAATCCTGCCCTATTTGCTTTCCTTCCCTCTGTGCTGTGTTCATTTATTCTACAGTCTACTGTTTTATAGGTCTCTGGAACATTATCGTTCTCCTCCCTCTGTTTTGAGGGGTATTCTATCCTAATTTTTAGCCCATTCCTACTATTTTCACTTCCATCCTCTGTTACAGGACTTGCTAGTTCCCCTGTTGCAGTAGTAGTTGCAAGCTCTTTGTCTGTAGGGGGTAGTCAATCATTTTCATCGAGCGACTGCAGAGGGGCAAATCTATTTCTCCACTGGGGATAGTCTCGGTGGGGTAGAAACTGGTCGGGGTAGTTTGTGGCTCTAACCCTTTGGGTATGTTGTGGCCTTCCCGGATTCCACATTAAATGGTCAGAATTATTACTGCTTCATCTCCTTGGGTAAAAATACCCCAGGGGGAGCGCACAGATTGTACTGGTATGATTTCTGTTAGAATTCCTCAGTATATAATCCAACAATCTAGCATCTCTGAAATTTCCCACAATGCAATCCCCTCCTATATCCTTTTTCCTACCTCCAAGCCAGTTAACTCTTCTTACATGCACTACCTCCCCCCTTTCCCCGTTGTTCAATGGTCTATGTATATCCAACCACTTTGAGATTTTAGCATGTAATTGAGAATGCGATTCTTTGTCTGATGCCCTGAGTTCCGGTACCCCTGCAAATACTATTACATAGGGACTGGCTTCTGGTGGTAAATTTATATGTGGGGGGGGGGGGGCTATCTGGGCTGTAGAAAGGGTCAAAGTCCATGTAGGGTGAGCTATAAGGGCAATTTCTTAAATGATGGTCTTCCTGGCCCCTTTGTATTAGCGGTTGCTGGGGGGCTTTATCAATGTTTTTGGAGCTCATCTTTTGGTTTGATCCCCCTCTATGATCTTGAGAAACTTTCGGGGCATCATGTATCTGGGCAATCGTGTGTTGGATATTGCTGACACAATTGTTATTTGAGATTGTATTATTACAATTATTAGTGGCCACACTAATGGGTTGATTAGGACATGAAGGGGGTTTCTTAGTTGTCAGGTCTATTATCTTGCCTTGTTTGGTCAGTTCACTCGCTATTTTGTCCACCCTACTTATGATGGGTTTCAACTGGGCAATAATAAAAGTTTCCATATGTTTCTTGAGTTCTCCTATAACATCCTCAATCCATCCTGGTGGATTTGTGTTTGTGTGCACCTTGTCGTCTACCAGGATGACCTCATGTCTGTTTTTAGGTCGACCATCTCCTATAAGTGACTTATTTTTTCTCTGTTGTCCCTTAATCCTGCCCCGCCGTTTTGGTTTGCTATGGTGGATAGGGTCACTGTGCCCTAAGGTTTCTGCCCCAGGGAAAGTAAGGGTTGAGCACAGGGAACACCCTCTAACGGGTTACTTGGTGACACTAAATTTTCAGTCGTATTAGGGCTGTCAGCTAGTTACTATAGGGTTGGGTGAGGTGGATAAGCTCCTTTCCATACGTTCTATCTCCCCAGATACCTTCCTCAACATCAAATCAATTGCGGTGTTTTTTTTTACTTTGTTGGGGGCTAGAATGTTTGTTTCGGCCAGAGTTTGTTTAGGAGTTTCAACTAGGTGTGCTTTGCTCATAGCCGAGCGTGTTTAAGGGTGATTAGACATAGTGAATGTAATTTTAGACTAGCTCTTATCCTCCCCCAGAGAGCAGTCCAAGCTTCCTTCTAATGGGTAGCTAAATATATCTAATACTATATTTACTATATTTGTCTTTATCCACTACCCCCCTCTTCCTAGTAGAACAGCTGAATGTCAACAAGTTCAATTGTCCTATCAGGCACAGGCGGCCAGTCCAAGTTCAACAGTACCTGTCTCAAACATCCGAGTCGAGGGGGGTGGCCCGTCCCGTCCCTGGTCGTCCCTGGACGGCCACAGACGGCCCGCCCTCTGCCCGGGCTCCGCCCGCGCGCGTCCCGCGACGCGGGAGGAGTGGCTGTTTTTTATGCGACTCCTGGCGCCAGCTGGTGACGCAGCAAGCGTCGTCCACGGGCCCTCGCTAGGGATGCTGGGCAATGTAGGCAGGCTGTGGTGTCAGCGGTGAACGCTCCCCCCACTTGGCGGCCGCTATGGCAGGTGCGGCGGCGGGGGAGAGCAAATCAAGGGACGTGGCTGCCAACAAGACCTCTCGGGTAGGTGGTATGTCCTGGTGCTGCTCCCGGTCAGTTTGTGGGCCCCGCTCTCCGGCAGGAGCGGCTGTTCTCTATGCGCCTCCTGGCGCTAGCTGGTGACGCAGCAAGCGTCGTCCACGGGCCATCGCTAGGGATGCTGGGCAATGTAGGCAGGCTGTGGTGTCAGCGGTGAACGCTCCCCCCACTCGGCGGCCGCTATGGCAGGTGCGGCGGCAGGGGAGAGCAAAGCAAGGGACGTGGCTGCACACAAGACCTCTCGGGTAGGTGGTATGTCCTGGTGTTGCTCCCGGTCAGTTCGTGGAAAAAACAGTCATTTTCTTGTACATCACTGTTTTTCCCGTTTAAAAAAAAGAAAAGAAAAGAAATGTAGATGTATTTTGGCTAAATTCTGGGGCCCCTTCAAGAGAATCCACAAAACCTGGGTACCTTTAGAATCCTCAAGATGTTGGAAGTAAAGGATACAAATTTAGTATGGATACCTTATGTGGACAAAATGTTACAGGGGCATAAGCGCAAACTACCCCAAATAGCCAAAAAATGGCTTAGCATGGGGGAGGAGGCCTAGCAGCGAAGGGGTTAAAAGAACATAAGTAGGAAAAAGAAAACATGCTGCCACCTAAACACGGTACAAAAGGGGGTGGTGATGGACGGAGCATCTGAATCAATCAAACACTCACACGGAGTCAAAAGATCTGGGTTTAATCCATCACCGTTCTTTAGCCCACTCTGCCACCCCAGTTCAGACATGGCTATATGCAAATCAGTCTGACCCTGTTGCCTCATGGGAACAGTCCAGCCCGAACTGCCAAGCCATGTCTTCCCTGGACCGGAAACAAGCTTCCGAGGACCGGTTTCTGGCATTCCAGCCGTCTTCAGCCCGGCTTGCTTGAATCCAGTGGCAAAGTGAGCAAGGGACTCACGTCTGAGTATACCCTGCCACACTTATGGCGGCCAAAAGCAGTACAAAAGGGGGTGGTGATGGACGGAGCATCTGAATCAATCAAACACTCACACCCAGTCAAAAGATCTGGGTTTAATCCATCACCATTCTTTAGCCCACTCTGCCACCCCAGTTCAGACATGGCTATATGCAAATCAGTCTGACCCTGTTGCCTCATGGGAACAGTCCAGGCCGAACTGCCAAGCCATGTCTTCCCTGGACCGGAAACAAGCTTACGAGGACCGGTTTCTGGCATTCCAGCCGTCTTCAGCCCGACTTGCTTGAATCCAGTGGCAAAGTGAGCAAGGGACTCACATCTGAGTGTACCCTGCCACACTTATGGCGGCCAAAAGCGGTACAAAAGGGGGTGGTGATGGACGGAGCATCTGAATCAATCAAACACTCACACCCAGTCAAAAGATCTGGGTTTAATCCATCACCGTTCTTTAGCCCACTCTGCCGCCCCAGTTGAGACATGGCTATATGCAAATCAGTCTGACCCTGTTGCCTCATGGGAACAGTCCAGCCCGAACTGCCAAGCCATGTCTTCCCTGGACCGGAAACAAGCTTCCGAGGACCGGTTTCTGGCTTTCCAGCCGTCTTCAGCCCGGCTTGCTTGAATCCACTCTCACTCTCACTGTACTTTTGACTGGGTGAGAGTGTTTGATTGATTCAGATGCTCCGTCCATCACCACCCCCTTTTGTACCACCTAAACACAGCGGGCATGTAACAAAACTATATATAGCAGTAGGTATCCATCTTCTAAAGGTATTGTAAATAGTCTGTTGTAGTTTTGAAGTTCAAGCATGATTGCCACATTTTGAACCAACATGTTGGCCATCTTAGAATGGTAAAACAACAATACACTTTGGTCAACAGCATTCCATGTGGGTCTCCTGGTTTAGAGGAGGAGGTCATGTGGAATGTAGTGCACTGAACATGAAATGAGGAGCAAGCTAGTAACCAATTAGCACTGCCTGAAGAGCTATATTATCCTCTTGGGAAATTTTAGAATAAAAAGAGGATAAGCAAAGAAAAAAAAGAGGAAGGAGAAAAGGAGAAAAAGTCTAAATGGAACGACTGGACAACCAGCCCTGACACTGAAGTACTCTCATTTTCAGGTGGATGCACACTTGATCTGAAACAGGGCAAGCGAGCCAATGACTGATATGGATTGAACCATTACCCCCTGCCGTTCGCTGTCAGGGATGGAAGCAAAGTGTAAATGACACTCTGGCAGACTAATGGCACGATAGGGCGTACCCAAATACCCTCTATGATTCAATATATAGATATATATTTATATATATGGGGATGCATGTTTTCTTTAATTATTGTTTTTTGCACGATCCTGGCAGACAGCTAAGAAGAAATTCTAGCAAGCATTATTACAGTGCAAATCTTCTCCCCCTAGTATTTGTCAGAGGCAGTAAATAACACCAAAAACATTGCCTACAAAAGTAATCTGTGACATTTCATGTAACAAAATACCTATATGTAGACTTTACCACGTAATTTTAGATGCTGCCTTATGCCCAGAGCCTACCTCGCCCCTGCCAAAATGAATCGCAAACGTCACTGTGGGAACTCTGGTAGATGCAGACCTGCTACACATGCTATGGTCTGGTTCCTTTCTTCAACTTTACTGACAGGGTGTTATGGCCAGGCTGTCAGCTTGTACGGAAGGCCCCATATTACAGAAATGGGAAACATGCATCCTGGGTCTTTATCACAGAGACAAATAGAAAAGATTTCTTGATTTGGGCTTCCTGATGGCCAAACACCTCATCACCCATAGGTGGAAAGGGCCTGGACCCCTTTCACTTGAGGCATGGACACAGTCCCTCCTGACGTGGGCACAGGGGGAGAGTGTAGTGTTACACAGAGAAGATGCCATGAGGTTGCGTAAATACCTTATAGCCTCCAATCAGGACACCATACTATCAGATCTCGAGACTCTTGCACAGGAGGGGGATGGAAGTGACACAAGTCCACCCAATGGTAGAGATGTAGTGTCAGGTGATCACACCACACACACACTGGCTGCTCACCACATCAATCCAACAATATCCTTGCTTTCGTTTTTTTAGGTTTATTTCCTCTTACATAATCACCAGTGTATTCAAATGTCTTTTGCCTGTTGAGTGTGGGGCTCAGGAGTGTGGTTTGCTATAGTTACTGTTGTTCTATTTGTTATACAGCTGAGTCTTTTATCCTCCATTTCATAGGTGTATATCAGTGGTCCCTCATTTTTTTCTTTTTGTTTTTATTGTTTGCTGATTTATATAGCGCGAACTCGACCCGAAGGTATTGGAGCGCTCTACATGAGCACCAGTTACGTCACACAAGGACACATTCATATTTTTTTTTTTTGGTAGGCACAGAGAGATGAAGTGATTTGCCCAGAATCCCAGGATGTGGAGTCGACCCCTAGGCTCGAACCCTGGTTTCCAGCTCCACAGTCGTCAGTCTAGCCGTGAGACTGTGGATCATCGCTTGCTCATTCTTTAAAACCAGAATGTTTACGTCCGTCAAACACATGCGAACAGATGCTTGCTTGGTCGGTTCATTGCAATACCTCTGGAATTGCTCGATATTGTAC
This sequence comes from Lissotriton vulgaris, assembly GCF_964263255.1. Classification (NCBI taxonomy): domain Eukaryota; kingdom Metazoa; phylum Chordata; class Amphibia; order Caudata; family Salamandridae; genus Lissotriton; species Lissotriton vulgaris. The sequence continues at coordinate 1,745,293,211 of NC_141694.1, forward strand.
TCACTGATTCGTTGATACCATTAACATGGTGCAAGACGGCTGTAACAGTGATTGTAGTTGGCACTTGCTTCATTGGTAGCCCTTCTATCCCAAATACATTACATCAATAAAAAGATTTAAAAAAAATAAGTAAGAATACATTGTCTGGCCACAACTGCGCTGTCAGGTCAGACCATAATAACAACGGCCACACACTGACCTAGCATACCAGCCTGTCATGCACTGTGCAGCCTTCGCTTTTCAGAAGGGCTCTGTCACAAGTAGATTTCTTTAGGGACTGTCCTACTAAGCTGCTGCAAAAGAGATTCACCCCAGCTCAGCCTTTTAGCCTGGAGGCAGAGCAGAGGACACACTGACCTATCAGCCCCACCTGTCATGGCCTGTGCAGCCTTCGCTTTTCGGGAGAGTTCTGAAGGGCAGTTTTACATGTTGGAAAATATTCTTCTGATACTATTTAATAACATAAATACTTAGGGCGTCATTTATGAGAAGTGACGCATCGCTGCGTGAAAGCAGCGATGCATCACTTCTCAGTGTGCCCGCCTTGCGACATGATGGATGCATCATATTTACTGTATGACGCATCATGCCGCAAGGAGTTACAGATACGTCAGAATTTTTGACGTATCTGTAGGTGCAAAAGTGACGCATTTCTGGAGTGTGTCACAAAAGTGACACAACTCCAGCAATGTGTTCTTTCACATGGGGCAAGCCCCATGTGAAAGGGCTTGCGTCAGTCTTACGCCTGCTGTGAGGCAGGCATAAGATATTGACGCATTTGCACCCTAGAAGTGGCGCAGTGAAATCTGGTAGATTTCACTGCGTCACTTTTAGGAGCCTTACTTACGTGGGAACGCCCACCCCTGCATACATTATACCTGACGCAGGTATAATGTAGCGCAGGGGTTTACAAAGTGACGCATCTACCTAGATGTGTCACTTTGTAAATAGGGCGCAACGGGAGGCATGTTTCATGCCGCCGATGCGTCACAAAAACTGACACAATGGAAGCGCAAAACTGCCGCAAGTCCTCATAAATAAGGCCCCATATATTTCCATATTTGTCGCGTTGTCACATTGTAATATCCATCATTGAGCCAAAGCTGACAATTTTTTGCAGTTTAAAGACATGTAATCAGAAAACATTACTTCTGCAAATTGTAAAACTATGAGCATCAGGGAGTACGGATCCCTGTGGCGCCTCTCCATCGGCTGCCTGGGGATGCAGCGAGCCGGACGTGGGCGATCTGTCATCCGGGTGGGTGAACTCAAGCAGGAAGGAAGGGGACGATGACATGTGATGCTGGTCTTGCCAACACTGTGAGTGACAGGAGGCTCAGAGGCAGGGACAGAGCAACCACGAGAGGCATGTGTTGCAGAAGAGAGACTGCTTCTCTTTACACCGCGGGCGCAGAGAGCGCGCTCCAAAGAAGACTATGCTGCGAGCATGCGAAGAGGCCACGGAATACACTTCTTCCTCGAACTGACCACTCATTTCAATATCTCTCTACCATACAGCATATATCCAGCCTGTTTCACACCTGCAATGGCTCTTTTTCTGCTGAACATACCACTGTTGACTCCTATTCTCACCCAACTATTTCACAGTCTCTTTATGCTTTTCTTCAAGATATTAGATTAGTTAGTCTTCAATTGACTCACACTGTAACTCTCCTCAAACAACCTTTTCAACTCTTTCCAGTCAGGCTGAAGAACAACTGACCCTGAAAAAGCAGCACTGCCACACATATTTAGCTTCATTACAACTGCACACCACAATTGTCATACTATTAGACCTGTGTGCTCCTTTTGAAACAGTTGATCATACTACCATACTCTGTTCTCTGGAGTTAACAGGCATACTGGAGTAACACATAAGTAGTTATTTTCTTACATCTCGAGGTTCTCTAACTCAGTTGTTTGGAGCCTAAAGAACTCAGCACACCTCAAACTCCCAGTGCTAAGTGCACTTGGCACTCTCCTCATTAGTCAATTTTCCCTTGATGACATCATCTTCTAATGTGTCTCCTCGTATCACTTCTAGGCAAGTGACATCCAAATCTTTTTATACTTCCCAACTCTGATAGCTCTCTTCCAGTCATTCATGTCAGACCACCTCAGTCCATCCAACACGGAGTGGCACAATGACTCCTCAGGCAGAATTCCTCCACAATTGAATATTATACTTTCCTCCACTTCTGTAGATAGCCTGCATTCTGACTCCCTTTCTTCCTTCCAAAGTCCCGGAACATTCCTCCTTTAGCCAGAAATTTCAGTGTACTACCCATCCATCTCTAATGATTGAAGCTTTCATCACAGAAACAGCCATCAATGCAAACTATTATCTACAAAGTGTAAACCCAGATCAATCAGTGCATCACATGGATATATTAGTAGTATCCTCACCCACTAGCACGACCAGTGGCATGCATCATCATCGGATCCTCACCCACTGCAGAAAGGTGTGAGTGGGTGGGCTTAACACGGTTTAGAAGCAGAGCTCTTACTAAAACCCAAGTGCAAGTTAAGCTTCAGGGTTCCAATTGCTACACTGCAACTCCGACCTGCTAATGACAACTTTCCAACAATTCCAAACACAGCAAACTAGCTGCCTTCAGGCTCTGGGCTATTTACCTTTCATGCATGCAATAGCTCTCTCTTCCACCTGAAGCTCAGGTTGTCCACTCTTTTCACGAGTTCAAACCTGCACTTAAAAGGCATCTGCTCCTACTTGAAGGGCAGGAAGGGTAAATCACCCATCCTGATGTAACTATGCACACTTCAGGTCAACATAGGCACAGCACTGCTTGTCTGTTTCATTAGCTAATACATATGAGTTTGTCTCTAACAACCAGGTCCATGCACGGGCATATCTTTACCCAAACCTGACAGTTAATTCCACTATTTTATATCAAAAACACCAGAGCACACCAAGATGTTGTTACTATACTACTTAGTGTGTTATGCACTGCCTACATAAATGTCCAAGTTCATAGGTCAAATTCCATGTATGCTGTCTGAACACACAGTCCACAATAAATGATCTGCAGCTGAAGAACTGTTTCGCAATCACTTTTCATTTCTTACAAAAATGGCAGACGACATGCGTTTCGCCCTCCTGGGCTTCCTCAAGGCTGCAAAATTACATGCAAAAACATGATTGTGACATTCTATTTTAATGAAATACAATAAAACACCAAGGAGTATAATAACTATATCTTGGTGTGCTCTGGTGTTTTTGATATAAAATTGTATCTGGACTACATTTGTAGGTCTATTGGTCTAATACTCAAGGTGGGTGAGTATTTGGCACCAAGGGAGCACCCGATACAAAATAAAATGATATTGATTTGATGCGGTCTATGCTATCAATGTATACTAGTTGATGTGCCTGTCGAAAAAGAATATCCACCAATTGTTTTTGATAGAGTAATTCCCCTATGTTAACTATAATGCAAATGTCACCTATGTACTGCCACTGTTGATACGTACACCATTTCTGAGTCTGAAATGTAATTGTTGCTGATCAGTAATTAAAATGAATGAACGCGTTATTCATTTAAAGGACTGAATTAGTTGTAGAATATTTCTGTAACTAAGCAACTGAAAATAAAGGGCTAAACAGAAAAGAAATATCATGGCCCGGGTGTTCAGTTGTTTTACTGTAGGATCTCTTAATAAGAGTTTCTTTCGGGCATACAAAGTAACCTGGAAGATTATGACACATGTTTCTTTAGGGTTTAGCAGTCAGAAGTAACTGAGCTTTAGGTAATGTTGGGGCATATTATCAAGGGGGTTTATCTCCGCTTTTTTGGCTTTAAAAGCCAAGAAAGCGTAGATAAAATTATCTCCCTATTACCTAGCTGTAGCTAACACCAGTTAGCGACAGCTAGTAGGAGATAGCGACCATCTTGGGCCCCACTTTGCATGTCAGTGATATTTAGCACTAATGACATGCAAAGTGGGCGTGCCAAGATGTTAGCTACTGAAAACAGTCGCTAACATCGCTATCTCCTATTACCAACTTTTGGAGATATTCGCGCTAAGCGCGAATATCTCCAAAAGCTAACACCTGCCCTGAGCAGTTCTTAGCCATGTTATCCAATGGGAGGTGGCTAACATGGCTAAGAGCATTAGCTCGGTAATGCATGAATATCACTGACTTTTCAGCGCAATTCATGCATTGCGGCCGATTTTTATCGCATTTGCGATAAACATTGGTAATACCACGGTTTATTTGCGGTAAAAAATCGCCGCAGCTCAGCGCTAAATTTTTCACGCTAACCAAGCTATTGCTTGGTAATATGCCCCGTTGTTCTTTCAGGGAACTGAAAGATATGTATTTCGAATTACCAATATAACTAAAGTAATACATATGACCAGAGAATACTGTGTTTCTAAAGTAAATATTGACTTAAATGACACACATTGCATTTATGTTGATTACCTAGTCAACTCTTGGGTGTTGGTACAGTGAATTGATGAAATGTCATACTCTCATTGCAGTCTGCACCAAATGGTCCACTTGACTTGTTCAATACTATGGGGCATTGAGACATAGAGCTGCCAACCAGTCTAGCTTAGAGTAATGGTAGAGCCACATCTTTAGCTGACAACAAATCCGGAATGGTAGGTTACAGAGCTATGGTTTGAAGAGGGTCAATCTCAGAATGGGCTGGACCATTAACCATCCACAACCCAGCTACCTCTCCACACAGTGCGGGCGCACCGCTGCTCCTATTTAGGAAAGAGTTGAAGACCCACTTCTTTACAGACCACTACATCATCATATCATTGATGACATGCCAGTATCATTCACATGAAGGACTAGGGGCTGATCTTGCGATTTCAGGGTGATCTCAGGCTGAAAGCTGTTGGAATAAGCCAACCCACGAGCCAGAATGTGTTCTCTCAATGTTCGGGCCTAGGCAGAGATATGAGATGAGAAAGGGATTTTAACGTCCACAGTCCTGGCACACTGTTATTGATATACCAAGCCCTTTCTACCAGTCCCAGGTCATGTTCGTAGGTTTATATTTATAGTATTTCTATAGTGCAAACCTAACCAAAACGCAGACCAAAACAGCTATAGAACCCTATACCTACGACTACAAAAACTCAGCAGCAACTGTGACTCTCTCTGTACCTTGGATGAATATTGTGGGCCTGATTCACAAAGGTTAACTTACACTTTTGTGTAAGTTTATGATTGTTGGCTATTCACAAAGATATTTTACTAGTAATATCTTTATGACTGTGGAGTTTCCACGCCTAAAATAGGACTGTCCTGTCTTTTTATGTGCAGAGACTACGGAGTCATAAAGATCGAACACAAAAGTGTAAGTTTGCCTTTGTGAATCAGGCCCTCTGTCTTTCACATTTGAGTATGCCGCTGAGAGAGTAACAGGAATGTGAAATCAGGCCACCAGCAGTCATGAAGAAGCAGCGCCATTCACAATAACAACACTGCATAACAGAGACTTGTGCAAAATTAGCAAAACGACAGCTACGTCTACTAATAGGGACATTTGTCTTTGCAGGCAAAAGTATGAATATATCTTTTTTCCTGAGTAGGTGGGCATGAACTTTACTGACTCACTGGGACAGTTTTTTACTATTCTGTTTTTTTTTTCTTTCTGTTCAAAATATGAAATTAAAAATGGAATAGTGTCCATCCAAAATCTAAGTATGAAATCTCAGCAATCCAATTGCTTGGGATTTACTTATTGTGGTAATTACCTCATATCCTAAACAATATAAGTTCCGACCCAGCACTATGACTTTGCCTGTGATCAGTATCTAAAGATTTATACCCATGTTAAAGATAGCTCATGCATATATAAGTGTCCAGTGCACTTGTTTAACAGCAGTAGTTATCAATACTATTATAATCTCAGCCGAAAGTCAATGCTCTTAAGAGTTCAAGATATTTGTATTTTTTTGTGCCTCTTTCCACCATATTTTGTTGATTTGAATGAATGAATGAATGAGTACGCTCTTGTGGCATCCCAGCGCTGCGAGACCATGGGCAGAAGAAGACACTCAGTGAAACAAAAATGTCTTCAATCGCTTACTGAATACGAGATGGTTCATTTTCAGCCTGATGTTTCTGGGAGTTTGTTCCAACCCTTGGCTACATGAAAGGATAGCTGGCGGCCACCCATCCGGGCTCGCTTCACCCTGGGTACCACCAGCAGATTTTTCTGATTAGATCTCAAGGATCTGGAGGCATGATGCCGACGAAACAAGGGCTGGAGGATAGTAGGACCAACATTACTTATTGACTTATGCGCCATACAGAATGTTTTAAACATGATCCTTTCCTGGATCGGAAGCCAGTGAAGGGACCGAAGTGCCACCTTTGCCGAGCAGCGTCTGGGAAGATTCATAAGCAGCCGAGCTGCACAGTTTTGTACTGATTGGAGAATCTTGATAGAGCCAACTGGAGCTCCCAGATAAACAGCATTGGCATAATCCAGACGTGATAAAATCAGCGACTGGACCAGCACGCGCCTGGCCTCAAAAGGTAGGAGAGACAGGACTTTCCTAAGGACCCTAAGCAGTCCATAACAAGTCGCCGCCACCTTCTTGGCCTGAACCTGGAACCCCAAGGTGGTATCTAGCCAGACTCCCAGACTCTTTATTTGGTTCTTTGGGGTGGGAGGGGGGCCCAGACACTGCGGCCACCATGGGTCGAGGTTAATGGGAGCTTTATACCCCAGGAGCATGATGTCAGTTTTTGCCCCGTTTAGCTTTAAAAAAGGCGTCGTCATCCACTCTGAAACCTTGGTGAGACAGGGGGTCAGGTTGTTACTCCCCTGATCTCCGGAGTCCTCTCTAGCCAGAGAGACGACCAACTGCGTGTCATCGGCGTAGGTGATAAGCTGAATTCCCCAGGGACGCACCACCTCAGCCAAGGCACTCATGTAGATGTTAAATAAGGTTGGACTGAGAGAGGAGCCTCAGGAACGCCGTGACACAGTTGCAGTTGGTCGGATGATGCCTCCTCCTCAAAAACGGAGAAAAATCTCTCCGCCAGAAAGGACTGGAGCCATTTAAGGGCCATTCCTGACATCCCTGCCCGATGGAGGCGCTGGAGCAGAAGTGGGTGATTAACAGTGTCGAAGGTTGCGCTGAGGTCCAGCAGGACCACCGCAGCGCAGCCCCCGGCATCCACAATACTCCATGTCGCCTCCACCACCGCCACCAGGGCAGTCTCCGTACCCTGTTTGGCTCTAAATCCCGTCTGAGAGGAATGGAAGGCGCCCGAGGTCTCAGCAAAAGAGGAGAGGATCTGGTTGACTTATTTTTCAGCAATCTTACTCAGGCCCGGTAGCAACAAAATGGGTCTGTAGTTAGCTAGATCTTCTGGGTCCAAGTTATTTTTTTTTAAAATGGCTTTCACTTTCGCCATCTTCCAGATAGGGGTACGATACCTGATTCCAAGGATGAATTAATGACCTGCATAATAACAGGGCACACCGTCCCTGAGACCTGTTTAAGAACTGCAGGAGGCGCAGCATCCAGAGGTGAACCTGATTTGAGGCCATCGAGCAGTCTTTCCACGGTAGCCAGGTCGAGTGGTGGAAAGGCGTCAAGACTTTCAGTGGCATCAGAAGGAGTCTCTACCAGAATCCCAACCAGGCTTTCCATGGAGTCAGAGGTCAGTCTTGAAGACTCAAAACCTGCATAGATAGCAGACACCTTGGCGGCAAAAAAAGCGGCCAAATCGTCACATCTTTTCTGGGGATTAGGGGAGGCCCTAATGGTGGATGGGGGGGTGACCAGGGCTTGAAATATTTTAGAGATTTCTCTTGGCCTATTAGCTGCTTCGCTGATTTTAACCTGATAGTACGCCGACTGGGCAATTTTTTGTTGTTTTTTATATGCCCTTAACTCTAACCTGTATTCATTTCTGGAGGCAGTTGCAAAATCTTTCCTCCACTTCCTCTCTGCTCTTTTGCAGCACTGTTTTTGCTCCTAGAGTTCCCTAGAATACCAAGGCTGTTTGTTAGGGCCGATCCTGTGTTGAACCACTTTTTTTGGAAGAGTGGCAACCAATGTAGAGGTAAGCCACTCATTAAAAGCCTCATTGGCAACAACAGGGTTATTGTGAGGGGTCCGAAGGGGACCTCAACAAGGCAGGCTCCCAGTCCTCAACTGACAGCCTCGACCACGTTCGGCTGAGTTTATTAGATAGAGTAGCTGTGGGGGAATATTGGTCTCTAGGGGCCCATTGTCTATTATTGATTACATTGGGATTCTGCTCTGTTCAGGATAGCTGCATTCAGTGCTTAATTTGTAAAATGACAAATGCTGGTGCCCAAAGTTTTGCTCAGAAGCCTGAAGAAAGCGCAATAAAAAAACACAGGGATTCCAAATTTACGATAGAAAGCCAGGGGTGTTGATTATCAAAGACCTTTAGTCTTGATTCCACGTCATGTCTTTTACATCTGCCACCAAAACCTCCCTGCCCCTTTATCTTACTCTGTCAGCGTCTTTTGCTTTGTTTCTTTGTCACTGTTTTCTGTCATGCTCGTTCTCCCTCTATTCCCCTTTTTGTGTTATTCTCTCTTTTGCACTGGGTCGGTCTAATGAGTTAAATGAGTGCAGGTCCCCAAAAATCAGTCGCAGTGGGCCCCACCTGTGTCACAGACTGCAATTAATGACTGGATATTTTGCTCTGTAAATAGCACAGCCATTTTCAGGTTTTGCCTGCACAGCGCTTGCAATGTGCTTGCAAAATCTATGGTATGTCATATGAATCTTAAAAGGGGCTTACTTCCCATCCTTACGTTTCATTGGGTTGTGTTCTTGCTACTTGTTACTTATTGTCTGTAGCATACTATTTCCTGTTGTTGCTCGTTTGTTTCTCCTATCAGTGTCCCAAGGCCCAAGGACTGTTTCATCCGCTTTGTGCAACTATTTTTTAGCGCTTGCCCTGTGCCTGTTTTGCTTGTCCTCTGCCCTTTACCTAATCTTCCCGTGGCTGGACGCATTCCCTGAGCAAGCATGTTTCCTAGGTGTGGGTGGAGGTCCTGGAGTTCCACTTCACAGAGATGCACGAAGTGACCCTAAATCTCAGCTACCCTATGTGGAGTTCTGCAAGTGGCTGAGTGCATTACGTTGTGCACTTAGTGCTGATGTTTGGTGCCAGGTATTTGTCCCACTCTGTAAAAAAATCAGCACAAACGGCACCACGTGCAGTACAAGGGGGTGCTGCTTCTTTCTGCCACTCGAGTAGATGTTCTACTTGAACTGCAGCTTCCTCAACGGAAGGTTTCTCGACGCGAGCGGTAGTGACCATCCACGACAGCTTGCGTTAAGAAATCTCACCGGGAGGTGGTTTGGAATAAGGTTTTCCTTGTTCGCGCTTACCAACTTAACATTGGCGAGTGAGGAATATACTCTGCTCCATTCAGTTTTTCAGATCTCTGTGCTCTACCCCCTCCCACTGTTCGTTCTTTTATTTTATCAATTTAAGATAGTGCAAAGAAATCGGATCGCTTTACATTAGCGCCAGTTGAATTAAGTGATTTGCCCAGAATTACAGGATGTTGAGCCTCCCACTGAGACGTGAAACCTGTTCCCCAGCTTCTAGGTCAGCGCTTTAGCCCTTACGCTACATTCTCTGCTTGATTTAAGAAGATCAGCATATAAGATTGCTGGCACTCCTTCGGAAAACACAATTAAAATGCATTTTTATTAAGCAGCACAAACTATCTTCTTTTTGTATTGCGGTTAGTTTTCTGTTGTGCTTGTTTTCTACTTGCTAACAGTTCAACTTCATTTTCACCGCCGGGCGATGGTGAGAAGCGCTTGACTCTGCTTCCCGGGTGTTGCTACTTAAAGTGTTGTCTCGGAAGTAATATGCATTGGCAAGATTAAAGAGAGCGACTGGTTTAGGGAAATTAATTACAACGACAAGGTAAGACGTGCTGTGAATTGTCCACTGCACTCATTTGCAAATACCTTCCGGTAATTACCTTAGTTCTTTCAGTGCCATATGCAATTTTACATTCTCTTAAATTATTCTGCACTGAAGTAATTTGGAGCGTGTTTTATATGGTCAAAGAGAAGGCATCCTTATGGACGGCTAAGCATCAGTTAATATTGCATGTGATCCTTCACATACCATGATACCACTCTTTGATTTAGGTCAATCTGACAATTTCCTAATGATATTGCACCAGAAATCATCTGTAAAATCTATCTTCAAAAGCCGTAGGGCGAAATATGTTTGCGGTTGAAATAAGAGCTACTTTTGCCCTAAAAGCACCTGAATCCTTAACCTACATAAACGACATCATATCTTTAAATCTATAAAGCAACCTCATCGTTTGCCTACAATTGTACAGCATTTCTGTCAATTTGGTGACAGATAATTGAGCTATAAAGGCAGGTGTCACAATACCTACAGATGCAACTAAAGGTGATTCCCCTTAGATGATCGATTCACTGGTTAGCTAGGAGTTGCTATCTTGCCGGAGCTGTTAAACTACCGCCGCCATCTTGTCTTGCAGGCACATATTTCAAATGCTAGGAGTTGCTATCTTGCCGGAGCTGTTAAACTACCGCCGCCATCTTGTCTTGCAGGCACATATTTCAAATGCTAAACTCAACGAGGAAAACAAGTATTGGAAATGCCAGTAGTTCTGGCTTTAAAAGAATATTGTATGGTACTATGAAGCTTACAAGGTAAAAGTATTTGTCTGGAAGCAAAGAACTGTAGATTCATTTTGGTGTAGGATAACAGGACAGGTAACAGTTGCACTGTCAAGACAGACCAAAGAATCTAAGTAGATTAATGCCCTGAGGTCTGGCAATTAAAACACTTAAATTCAGGCTGACATCAGCACTCTACATATATCCACTCTATTAAAAAATACCCTGGGGCAGATTTAAGACGGACTTGCGCCACGTTTACGCTGCCGTTGCGTGACGCAACGGTTCAGAAACCGGGCGCATCCCTGCGACCTATTTACAACGTGACGCATCTAGGCAGATGCGTCACGTTGTAAAGCCCTGCGCCACATGAAACCTGCATCAGGTTTCATGTGGGCGTTCTGTCGCAGGGTGGGCGTTCCCTCGTAGGAAGCCCCGTAAAAATGGCGCAGTGAAATCTACAATATTTCACTGAGTCGGCTTTACAAGGCTGCTGCGTCAAATCCTTACGCCTGCTTGAAGCAGGCGTAAGGAGTGACGCACCACGTTATGTATGGGTGGCCTCTGTACATTGCAGGAGTTGTGTCGCACTTGCGACGCTACTCCAGCAATGCGCCGCCCGTACACCACAAGATGCGTCACGCATCTGCCCTTCCTTGCACCATGGTGCGCCGCATTGTAAATGTGGCGCATCTGTGGTGCCGCAAGGAGGGAATTGCGTGACGCATCAGTTCTGGCGCATCCCTGCTGATTTGCAGAGATGCGCCAGAACTCATAAATCTGCCCCCCTGTGTTTATTCATTTTTTATTTATTCTGCAGTTTTATATAGTGCAAACCAGACCAATTTTGTCTGAACAGTACATGGTTGTGGCACGCAGAGTAGTTATGGCTTTGTATTTGATCTAAATCACAAACTTTTAATATTGGCTTGCGTTATTTTTGCTGCAGAGTGTATGTCTGCTCGAATTTGTTGTATGTTGCCCGTTTACTTCCCCCACATCGCAATTTACCCCCGGTAAACTACAGTTGCATAGATCCTCTACATCCCCCCACCAAAAATCGCCTCCACATTCAAACTTTCTTTTCACAATTTTATTTTGGGGTCAGTTTTATATAGCACCAAGCTGGCCAGATCATTTCTTAATAAACTGTGAACTTGGAAGACTGGATCTAAAGGGAGAAGGAAATATTGCCAAGAGGGTAGCACAGAGTAGAGCCCAATCCAAGTTAAAGAAGAGGAAAGAAGAAAAGATATTTGATTCATTAGACTGTTATCAAGAAAAAACAACAGTGGAGGTAAATTGTGAACATTTACAGGAGACAATTAGAGATTCGCTGGATAAAATAGCACCAGTAAAAGTGCTAACTGTGAAACCAAGACCCTCAGCACCTTGGTTTATGGAAACTCTGAAAGAATGTAAAACCCAGTGAAGGTAGTGTGAATGGCAGTGGCAAAGGACCTATTTGGAGAATGGCAGGCAGCTTTTAAAAAATGTGCCAAAGCATTATAAAAATGAAATTCGGAAAACTGAAGAAAATATTATGCTAAAGCTATCTCAGAAGCTGTGAATGGATTGGAAAAAAATATTTAGCATAGTGAATGAACTAGCTAATCCAGAATGCTTAATGCAAATTGTGAATTCTTCACAAGAGTTATGTAACAGTCTATCAGACCTATTTAACAATAAAATTGAATAAATCATGAAGGACATTTATGACTTGATGGATGATCTTAAGTCTGATAAGGAATGTACTAGAATTATTCCTCAAAGAGAGAAGATAGCTGGTTCAGGAGGAATTCACTTAAGTTTTATGGTAGTAAAACAGAATTCCTGTGCTGTGCCCCATCTAAAGGGCCATACACACTTCCTTTTGGCCTTGAATGTGCACGGAGACACCTGGGACAACGCAGGCAGTAAGGAATTTGGGAGTATTTGTGGACGAGAAATTGTCCATGGAAACTCACAAAGATAGGATGTTTTCAGTTTCTGGAGACCCAAAGAAAATTGGTCCTTTACTACCCCAGCCAGCTACAAAACTAGGGATACAGTGCACCATATTAAGCAGGATTGACTATTGCAATTCACTTCTACTAGGAGCACCTGACTACCTGATTAAGAGACTGTGTAGGATACAAGTCTTAGCAGCCAAACTGGCTTTGAATAAGTCTAGATATGACTCAGCGTCAGGTACATTGGGAGAATTGTTTTCAAGGCCCTATATATTATCCATAAAGCGGTAAATGGGACAGGCTTTGTGTTCTTACTAAATAAATTCAGTTACTACAGGCCCCAATGGCATTTATGATCCGCATCAACTGACTTGGTATGTGTGCCAAGGTTCAGGAAATTGAACTAAGGCAGCTCAGCTGTGGAATAAACTTCCAGAGTCCCTGAGAGCCAGTTAGAACTTGTACAGCTTTAGGAAGAGTCTAAAAACATGGCTTGTCCCAAATTAGGGAGTGGGGTACTCAGTACTAAGCTATCTGTTGCATAGTTAGGTAGGTTTGTTGCGTTTTTCAGGCTATATGCTACCCCCATGATACCTGCTAGGCGAATGTTTGCACTTTATACATGTCTGTTAATAATAACATTGCCTGAAGTTACAGGAACACTTCATATTACCACCAGTTACTTCACACAAGCACACATTTAAACCTGATTTTCACAGTTTTATATAGCGCCAACATCCCTCGAAGGTACAGGAGCACTTTATAGTACCACCAGTTACTGCACAATATATTACCTTCCTCAATAAACAAGTCATAACACTTTTATGAAGTTTCTTTAACTTATATTGCACAACTGCTCACCAAGCTAAAACTTACAACAGCAAAGAAACGTATTTTTAATGACAAAGGCGAACCCTATTGCATTTGCCAATGCTTTTTGATTAGTGAGTCCGAAAGCCACTGCTCTGACTAGTGTGATGTCACAATTACACCACTGAGCTAGCATATCCATTTTACTTTTGCTAACTTCCGGCCCACCAACTAATCCAGTTATTAATATTCAGTTGTTTTCCTTTGGCATTGTTTTTAATTAATAGAAAGTCACAAAACCATGCATTCTCTCTCAAATAGTAAAAACATCCTTGTTGATATTTCTGAAGAAACTATATCAGTAGACAGATTACCAGATCCAAAACTATGCATATACTGTTAACTGATGTCATGCTCTTTAGGACATTTCACTTTTTATGATGGAGGCTGTTGTAGCTCATTCCATTTCCAGAGTTGGACAAGTTTTTCGGCAAGTATGGAAGTAATGAGGATAAAGGGTGCATGGTCGGGGTGCCATTTTGAGGTAGTTCTTGTAAATACCCTGCACGTGGCAGCCAGTGGCTTCAGATGTGCGACGGGATCATATAGTTATGCTACATATGGAACTAGTTGGTCCTAATGTGTAGTAGATTTGAGTTCTTTTAGGGACTCAATTTTTATTTTCATTCAGAATTATACTAGATGGTAATAAAGTAAAATATGTGAACAGTTGCTTGGATGGAATCAGGCTGATTAGGGCTCTGCTCTTTCTTAATTGTTTATGTTATGCCAAACTTATGATCTCAAAGTTTGCCATCGAACTTCCGCATTTTTTCCATCGTCTGACCTATCACAAATCATCAGCGACTGTAGTTTTTTAAACAAATTTATTTTAAAAAGTACATCATTTTTCTCATCTGCAGCACCAAATAGAAAATTCTAAAGCAAAATGGAAATGTCAACACAGTTAGGACTGGAATTATATATGAAGATTATTAGATTTTTTTTTCATTTATGTTCCGTATAACTTTTGATTGATTTTCCCTCTAGGCAGCCAAATCATTTTGTGATATTTCCAATTATTGACCAAGCTAAAATTTTCATATCAACAACCATTCCAGTCGTATTTTTGTGAACGACTCTGTGTATTGCTGAAACCGCTTAAAATGTAGGGAGCTTGAAAAAACTAAAACTCCATTTATAATGTATTCTATAATAAAATTATTAATGCATTCTAATGAATTATGCTCTTTCAATCTAGAGCATAATTTAGCATAATTCTACAAAGGAACATTAATGTTACCATGTTTCTAATCCTTGTAGACCTGAAGTAAGAATGGTTATAATGCTAATGAATCCTATTAGTGTACTCATAATGCCAACATTAATGCCTAATTATGCCTAATTAACAGAACATTCATAACGTGACTGCGACTTTGATGCAAATCAGTGTCTGTCCTGATATATCTCATACAGAAACATACAGAAAAACTTTTTCTCACAACAATTCAACCGCTTTAGACATTCCTTTACCTCAACAACAGTGACTACCGGCACGGGTAAGAGTAGTGGGGTGGCGGGGCAGGGAGGGGGTCAAGTCGACAGACGCTGCGGTAGTTCAAATAAAATTAAAAAAAAAATAAAACCACTTACATTTCGCTCACCACATCCTCTACTTGCATCTGCCTCACCGATCTTATCTGTCTTACCGATCTTACCTGTGCCGGCCGCCACTGCACAACAATCCCCATAAAACAGAAGATGTCATAGTTCTGTTTGAAATGAGAAACTTAAGAAAAACAATGAGGGGCATATTTATCAATGAGTTGTGTCACCCTTGCTCCACACAACTACTAAGTCAGATTTATCAAGCCATGCAAGGATACCTTCAAATGCATTATGCAAAACACATAACAAGAGGAAAAAGCATCGGAGGATTGATTTTGTGCAGTAAGGTGTCTCTTCCTGCACAAAAACAAACTGCCTGCAACACAGGGACCCTTGCACCATGGCGTAAGGGTGCCTGTGTCTGTGCTAGGCAGCACATTCCATGCCAGGACAAGGAAAGTATAGTAATGCGCCATATGATGTTAAATACTGTGCAGTCAGGCTCTTTCCCTTTCATGCAGTGCAGTTTAGACCGAATTCTATATCTACTATCATGCCTAGGCAGATAAAAATATGTAGGCATGACAAAACCCAACGTATGGTCCCAGCAGACGGATACAAACAAGAGCATCCGATGTGCATGCTTGCTGACAACAAAATGATTGGCACAATTTAAAGAGAGCAGTCATACCATATATGACTTCACGTAGATGGTTATTGTGAAAATCAGAGTGAGTGTCCAGATTGAACATACCAAACCGCAGGCTCAAAGACATTTGCATTTCGGCCGATTTTTATCGCTTAGGAGATAAACCTTGATAATAGCAAGGTTGCTAAGCGATAAAAATCGCCGCAGCTCCGCGATAAAAATATTGCCGCTAAGCCAACTTAGCGATAATTATCGCTAGTTGTTGGTAATATGCCCCATTGATTTGAATCAAACTCATAGCAGATCTTTTAGAGACTTTGGGGCATATTATCAAGGGGGTTTATCTCTGCTTTTTTGGCTTTAAAAGCCAAGAAAGCGGAGATAAAATTATCTCCCTATTACCTAGCTGTCGCTAACACCAGTTAGCGACAGCTAGTAGGAGATAGCGAACATCTTGGGCCCCACTTTGCATGTCAGTGATATTTATCACTAATGACATGCAAAGTGGGCGTGCCAAGATGTTAGCGACTGAAAACAGTCGCTAACATTGCTATCTCCTATTACCAACTTTTGAAGATATTCGCGCTAAGCGCAAATATCTCCAAAAGCTAACACCTGCCCTGAGCAGTTCTTAGCCATGTTATCCAATGGGAAGTGGATAACATGGCTAAGAGCATTAGCTTAGTAATGCATGAATATCGCTGACTTTTCAGCGATATTCATGCATTGCGGGCGATTTTTATTGCATTTGCGATAAACCTTGGTAATACCAAGGTTTATCTGTGATAAAAATCGCCGCAGCTCAGCGGTAAATTTTTGTCTCTAACCAAGCAATAGCGATAATTATCGCTATTGCTTGGTAATATGCCCCTGAATATATTATTTGAAAATTCGCCCCCTACATTCTTATTGTACCTCATTTTACAAACAGCTGCCCTTTCTTGCCTCACCGTGTACTATGCAAACTCAAGGAGAGAATGAGCCAAAGACATATCTACACTCATTGGTTTTGGAAACTAGGCACACGCAAACTCTAATTTCCTACACCAGATCCCTCACACTTCTTCCACTGACTCAACCCACAAAGTATATGGACAACCATTTTGTTGAGTGTATGCTAGGACCTTTCCTGATATGAAATGTGTTTCAGCAGGTATGTAACTCTTTTATAAGCTACAACGTACCTGTTGTTTGTTACTAGGAAAAAACATGCAAGATTATGACCATAGTGTAAGGAATGACTCCCTCTGTTCATATTGCTACATGAATCATAGCAATATTTATAGAGGGAGTTATTACTTGAACTATGAACCTAGTTCAAGTAATAACTCCCTCTGTTAATATTACTATAAGACTCAAAACAATATTAACAAAGGGAGTTATTACTTTAACTATGAGCATAACTGTGCCTGTATTTTACCTATTAACAGACAACGTTTGTGACCACAGGATTCAGTCTTGGCACGATCAAGGTATTTAGCCGTCTACCTAAATTCTGTTCAATGTACAAATGTGAATTGCTGATCCACAGTTTTAATCAAAGAAATTTCCCAATTCAGGTGGTCAAAGCATTTGAGAAATGCAAGACAAAAAGGAAATGTATGAAAGGTAATTCGCCGGCAGTTAAAGTTTAGAAAAAGTGAAAAGACTGATAGAATGTAAATTGATTGAACGTAACATGTAATAACTGATACAGTCACGAATAAAGAGTTTAAAAAAAAAAGCATTTTAGAAATTATATCAAGCAACAGACAGAAGCCCGGAAATGCATGTCACTGTAGATGCTTCTCGACACGTTTACAAGCACTAGATAGATGGAGGTTTTACTGTGCTCAGTAACAACTGGTGCACCGACATCTAAGTCACTGAGAGAAGACTATACCCACTTTTCAAGTGATATGCAAATAGATCGTGCAAATGACATACTGACTCTGGTTTCAACTCTACACGTCTCTGTAGGCCCATCAGAGAAAAGTAGAAAACTGCAGCAGAAAGTGCTTCACAATACCAAAGACATCAGCAACATGGGGAAGTAGAAGCATGAGTCCCGGTGTTCTCTTCTGAAGCAGGAGAAATGTGACAAGTGTGATCTAAAAATAGAGCTAAACATAAAGAGTCCATTCACGTGAGTATTAGAGAATACATGGGTTTTAGAGTTGGCCGTCTCTGCAGGGTCACCGCCAATTTCTTTCCTTTTCCCTCATGTTTCTGCTGAATTTGTTTTTATTGGCATTAGGACTCTGCACACTATACCACTGCTAACCAGTGCTAAAGTGCTTGGATGTATGACATCACAAAGCATGCTTTTACTCCGCATGCCATTACAACGCAGTTTTTACAACGCAAGTCGTTACAACGACTTGCGTTGGGGGGCGCTGGATAGTGGAATAGTTTACATTTCTATTCCAACTCCAGTCCCCGTGGATAGTAGAGAAGGTGTTGGATAGAAAATTAAACTATTCCCTATCCTACAGCACCCTCCAGCGCAAGTCGTTGTGACGACTTGCGTTGTAATAGCTGCGTCATAATGGTAGTGTGGAGTAAAAGTTGCGTTGTAAAGGATGTTCCCCTACTTTAAACAATGGGGAATTGGCTTGCTCTAATTAGCACATTTAATTTACCTTTAAATCCCTTGTAAAGTGGTACTACCTGTACCCTGGACCTGTTAATGAAATTTTGATACTAGGTCTGCAGCACCGATTGTCAAACCCATTTACGTAGCCCTTTATACATCTCAGGACTGCCATTGCAGTATGTGTGTCCAGTTTTAAGTCGTCATTTTATCTGGCAAAAGAAACTGTTTGCCAGTCCCAAAACTTCATTTTTAATTCATATGTCACCCCTAGGGTAGGCCCTAACAGCCCAGAGGGCATGTTGCAGTCTATTTTAAAAGTTGGACATGCACTTTTACCTTTTACTTTTTTGCGTGTCCAGGTAGTGAAAAACGTGTTTTTCACTACTACAAAGGCCTGCTCTTTCGTAGGATAACAGTGGTCTGCCTTATTATATTTATTAAGCAAAAAACCTTTGATTGCAAGCAGTCAGGAATGTCAAGTTGGGGCTTGAAAAAATTGTAATTTAAACCCTTGTTAATGGTAAAGTCAGAGTGCAAGTCACAATTCTTAAAATGCCACTTACAGAAAGTTAACATCAAGACATTTTGGTGGCTGTATCCTGGGTAAAATGACTTGGTGTACCTGGCAGTTGGTCTTTGTGTATTGCTCCAAGACAGAAAGGCAAATGATTAATGGGTGTTGGCAGGATGGGTAATCTCTGACTTGATGGGGGGCAGAGATGTCACTCACCACCCCTGAACATCACAAAGCCTTCGACTCAGCACACACACAAACGGTTTCACACTGGTCTTCTGTTCCACCAGACAAGCTGGCGAGGGCAGGGAGGCAGGAAATTCAATTAACCTCTGTTGGAAGAGGAACCTAGAAGCTTGTGCCTACTGCAAAGTGGTGCCAGGTGTAAATAGTGGACCCTTAAACCCAACTCTTCAGTACACATCTGGAGCTTTGGAAGACTCAGAAGAAGGACTGCTATGCTGCTCTGCTGGAGGAAGGACTACTTCTCTGGAGCCCTGCTGCCTGAATCAGAGAGACTGGACCTGCCCCTTGAACCCAGGGCCACACTATAGACTGCAAGGGCTAGTTGGCGGGTCTCCGGATCAAAGCCACAGGGACAAAAAAGGCTCCAACCAACCAGAAACCTGCCCTGGACTCTTGTCTGCTGTATGTCCAGCCCCCAAGTGGTGCCATCCCAGTCATGGATCCCGTATAGTAGGCCTGAACATGCTCTGCCAGCCCAACTGTGATTCTAGCAGAACGGGCTGGTCCTAGCAGAACCAACACAGTGCAATGCACCGCCTTACAGCTCCGCATTTGAACTGCCACTGCATGATGCATCCGTGATGCAGGACTTCTCAGTCTGTCAGAACAGCCCCTGCTAGATGCATCCTCATCAGAGGAACCCACATTGCAGCCATGCAGCTCCTCGAAACTACAGCTGTGCGGCACATCCGCAAAACGGGACCTAGCAAAACTCCACAACCAG
Source organism: Lissotriton vulgaris (assembly GCF_964263255.1). NCBI lineage: Eukaryota > Metazoa > Chordata > Amphibia > Caudata > Salamandridae > Lissotriton > Lissotriton vulgaris. The sequence continues at coordinate 1,745,312,954 of NC_141694.1, forward strand.
TATTTAAGGATCACTGCTCAGTAGGCCCTATATCTGGTCCTCCTCCAACGCAATTGGCCTGAACTTGTGACTTTCTCACAATCAGATTAAAATTGCATGATTCCGGGTCCACCAATTTGATATTTCTCGTTTTGGTGTCAAATATTTTGTTACATTTTACTAAATTAGGGTTGGGGTTTTTCTTGTGTTGGGTTTCCACTTCATTATTGTTTGTAGTGCTGCATAAATACTTTACTCTAAGTTAAGCCTGACTTCTTTTGTGCCATGCTCCAAGAGGGTTAAGCACAGGTTATTTTGGGGTTTGCATGTGTTTCACCCTGACAAGAATTGTGTTCTCCCCTTAACCAGTAACGCAATTTCCTACAATGGGTCATACTTTAATACAGCTGGAAAAGCAAAGATTGTACTAATTTTAGAAAATATCTACATGGACGAACTGTCTTGGTACGTCACTTAGAGGTCTAATGCATATTGCAAGGGCCATCCTTGTCGTAAAGATCCTAAAGCCAGATTCCATTTTGAGCCAGTTAAGTTAGTCTGTCTGCCTTTGGCCTATATGCTGCATCTCATTATCTATAACAGAAATTACGAAAGTCATTTAATCCTGACAATGACTTTGTTAACACCATAGGCATCACAAGTCTATTACAAGTTCCCTGATATCTTCATTTCAAGGACTGACAGTAATTTGCAAAGTCTAGTGCACAGAAGTAGTCATTAGGGAGGTAGACTGTTAGAAATACTCCAATCATGTTAGAAATGTTCATATTATTCTCACAGTTAGTGACATGCATTAGTGCTGTTCGAATTATTTTCTGTGTGGTTATTGCTCATGTACTAAGCAACAGGATGAGACAGTTGAAATGAACACTTAATCATATAGTGTATTTTCTTAGTGCAGTGCTTGTGTGGGCTATTTTAAAGAACAAAATTAGGTTTGATTACTACTGCATCCTACCCCATTTACAGACTGTTTGTAACCCAGAAGGCACGGCTGAATATACACAGGCCCGGACTGGCCGTTGCGGCCACCGGGCAATCCCCCGGTGCGCCGCAAGGGTGGGGGGGGGGCGGTTTTGAGCCCCTGGAAGTCGCTGTTGTTACAGGGCCGTATTTATATGGCCCTGTAACAAAATCGGCCAAAAACCAGCCCCGGCAAAGAGCTCGGTCGCACCCCGAACACCCCCGCCCGGTGGGGGGGGGGGCGGAATGAGCACTTTGCCAGGGCCGGTTTTGGTTCCCAGTCCGGCCCTGAATATACACAATTTCCACTTCCTTAGACCCCCTCCACTTGTTGATGTTGTAAGAATTTTAAATTGCACTGTCTCCTTACACAGGAAACCCATTCAGTATGTGCTACGAACCCTGAAGACTGGACCACTAGTATAGGGACTGTTTGCCATGCAACCAATCAGTTCACAGACAATAAATGGAATCATGGGAATAATGCCCACAAAGTGTGATAAAATTCAATTTCAATTTCAAATGTCTTTATTTCGATTCAATTCATCATTAAAGACAGTTTGTACTGTAAGTACAACCACAGTAATAAGTAAGTATTTTATTAGCACAGTTAATTAAAACCAATGCAATACAAAAGTAGAATATATAAAAACAAGAATAAAATGACATGTATTTTAAAACCGACATAACATAGTCATTGCTGTTCTATTCGTGCTGGTAGTAAGGTTCACGCAAAAAGTACTTTGGCAGTGGAATTAGTTTTTGTTTTAAAAGAGGTTTAAACATCGGTTCTGGGCATTTTTTTTCCACTGCCTTTATAAATTTTACCAGGCTGCAACTCAGCTGGGGGTCCTGAGATGAAAAACAGGTGAGAACTGCACTCCTTCGTGTGCGAGTCCCGTATCGAATGAAATGGCGCTTCAACAGGAGTTTCCGCTCATCTAGCAGTTTCTCGCAGGAGCATAGCAAGTGTAGCATGTCCTCTTGCGTAGCGCCGCATAGCCGGCATAGCGTGCCTGCTTTCTCCTTTAACCAGTGTGGAAAATGCTGAATGCAGGGTAGCAAACCTAACCGGTACCTTAGGAAGCACATTTTAGTAGTTTTGGAATAGCCCAGGCCGAGATAGTTCTGAGGAGCTTTTGCCGAGTACAAGTTTAGAATCATCCAGGCATGCGTTCTTTTTGAGAAGTCAGCTTTGTCTTGAACCCATGGCAGTTGTTTGATTGACTTCTTGACCACGTTTTTAAGCGTTGTATGATTTATGGAGGTGGCCCAGAGCTGTTCCAACCCAGTATTTACCAGACTGTTTGCCAAATACTTGGCTGCTGGTGAGGTTGGATGCTGCTCTAACTCCTTCCATAGATAGTCATTCAGTGATCCTTGTGCGGATTTCCTCACTTTATCCCAGGCGCAAATATCGGCCCCCTGTCTTGCCAGGAGCTGACGTTGGATGCCAAAATCCAGCCTAATCTACGATGGAGAGGTTTGCTTGGGAAGACTGAAGATGATTCTGTATGCAGCTGTGATAGTGCTGTCAAGTGTTGTTGCGTCTCTGCCTCGCTGCACCTCGCTCCCGTAGGTAATTGTTGGCAGCAATTTGGCGCAGATAACTTGTATCAGAGGAATTAGAAAAGGGCCAGAAAGTTTGTTGTTCAGTGCTTTTAGAGAGATTGCCAATGCAAGGCCTTTTCCTCTGATGCTTGATCTTTGCACACTGAATCATCCGCCGTCGTCAATCTTCACGCCTAAGTATTTGTAAATCGACGTGTCTTTGATTCGAAAGTTGTTCCAGAACCACAAAAGGGATTTCTTTTTGCTTTTGCTAATCGTCATCGTTTGGGTTTTCTCAAGGTTTATTGTTAGGTCGTTTGACTTGGAGTAGCTCTGCGTCGCGTTCACAAGGTTTTGAAGCCCTACCTTGGTGTGACTTATTAGGACTATATCGTCTGCGTATAAGAGACATGGTAGGTACAGCCCTCCTAATTTGGGAGCATGAGAGTTACAGTTGTTCAAGATTGGTACCAGGTAACCTAGATACAGGTTGAATAAAGTGGGGGCCAGGACGCAGCCCTGCTTGATACCCTTGTTGGTCTGTATGCGCCTCGACAGCAGTGAGCCGTCCCCCACCTTTATGTGAACCCCAGTCTGCGTATGCGGATTTATCAACAAGTCCAACAGTGGTTTTGAGATCCCCCAGCCATTTAGTTTTGACCATAAGAGATTCCTGTTGATGTGGTCAAAAGCAGCTTTGTAATCTATGTAACAGAAGTGTAGGAGCATTTTTTTGTTTCTGTCTTGTCTATTAGCATGCCCATAGTTAGGATGTTGGTCATTGTGCCCACTGATTTGACAAAGCCTGTCTGATTGACCGGTAATAAAGACTTCTTTACGGACCATGCCTGTAGCTCCTCCAGCAATATGCCTGCGAAGTACTTCGTCTCATTGTCAATTAGGGCCCAGTCTGTAGTTTTGTGGGTACGCCCTGTCGCCTGCCTTGTATATTGGGGCGATGATGGAGCCCTTCCAGGAGCCTGGCAAGATGTTAAAATTCCTGATCTCCAGGAAAAGGGGTTCAAGTGCTGCTGCCCAGCTATTCACGTCTTGTTTATAAAGGATTTGCGGGATCCCGTTTGGTCTCGGGGCTCCTTCCCTGATAATATGTTGCAGTTTTGGGGGATTGATTAGATCATGACTGTCTTTGATATTTTTGTGCAGTTCTATTAATTTTGCATTGTCAGCTGTGTTGTCTGTTGTCATGTTAGTCTTTGATAGGTCCTGGTTATTGGGCAAGTCTTGATTGAAATGATTGCCAAGGTAGAATGCTCATGTTTCCTCTGTGATGTTAGATGAAACCCCGATATTTGCGGGTCGTGTAAGGGAGTTAATGGTTTTCCAGAACCTTGCCCCGTCATTCAGATGTCAATATAGCTGTGATTGTATGACCAGCCTTTTGTAGAATTGTGTAAATATCTTCTTCTTTGTCACTAATCATCCAATCTTCACTGCACCCTTTCATTTCACCTAAGCAAGCTCCTTCTTTGCACACCCTTAGAAGTACCATGCTCCTTTGTACGCTAAATATATGTTAAGAAATCGATATAAATTGCTCATTATGATGGAGTGATTCAATAAACTCCATATTCCTAACACTTACTCAGTTGTTGCACATGTTAAATAATAACTTAGTGTATTGACACAGAGAGTTTACTAGTTGGACAAACAATGATTATAAATATATGTTTTATTCATGCATAATCTATAGTATTGGACCATTGTTTTTGATGCTATTCACAAAGGTAACATTTCAATGAGTAGACCTACATGTGTAAGTTTACTTGTACACTTCATAGTAAATTTACATTCACAAGCATCAATTTACATCAACCTGAAGACGTTCATGTCTCCATGCCCTGAATTTTGGGGTGGGGCCAAATTTACGAGTGTGAAGTTATCACTATGAATTTTTCACATGTCCGTGGAGATTTTGCCATCTAAATGAGATCTACTTATGATGAAGTAGAGAGAAAGGTAAAAAATGTATTAGACTTAAAAAAAGAAAAATATGTTTCTGTTGTCTTCATTTAAATGAATGCTATGTATCGTTTTTAAATGTAGAACAAAATAAAAAATGCTACAGCATTCAACATAATTTTTACATAAATAAGAATTTAAATATATTAAATTAAATTATTTCGTAAAAAATGTCACCCACCGCCGTGCCAGGCCAGTCAACACCCGGCGGTGGGTGACTGGCCTGGCACGGTGGTTGTGGACCGGGCTGGGCCGGCGGTGTGTGACTGGCCTGGCACGGCGGTTGTGGACCGGCCGTGGCCGGCCGTAGTACGGTGGATGATGCAATGTGACTGTAGGGGGGTCATGAACTGCCATTTCGATTTTCATCATCACAAGGATGTGTTGGCCTGCACCTCCCCCGCGGAATGCGTGCACCGCCATGGTGGCGCCACTGATTGAACATTGTTGCAAAAGAAGCATCCTTCCCGGAGGCGCGCACATGCGGTTGCCGATGTGTGACCGTGACGGTCCATGCACATGCAGCCAATGGGAAGAGGTAACGCGGGGCGCGTATGCCTAATCTAAAATAGCGGAAGCAGTGCACCGCCATGGGGGCGCCACTGATTGTATATTTTCAAATGCTGCACCGTGGTGGATATTCCGCACATGCGTTATGAGGGTTGTGACCGTGATGGCGAAACTGCATATGTCATGCACTATATCATGTGTGTTCATACTATGCCCATTGATGTGCACACAATGTGCTACACATGTGCATGTCGACGTGTTGACGTCTCGTATTTCCCTACACACGTTTCAACTTCTTCACATCTACACAGTACATCAAGGCTGTCTGGCCACATTCAGAATATGTTGTCAGTGTGTGGTTTGTGTGTGCAAGTAACAATGGTGGGGGTACACATGCATTCTGTGTATGCGTATGTGTGTTGCCTCTTCTGTGACCACGTATGTCATGTGAGGATGCTCACCATTGTCGGTGTGGTCATTTGTGCATGATGACATGGAGTGTGTGTAGCATTATCGTATGATGTTTGCACGTGCATGTGTGTCTGTGATGAGGCTTGTCCACATTTGGGTCCTTAAGCATGTCTTGTTGGCAGTAATTTTAACATGAGAGTAAGTTGCATTGTACATGTTGACACACATCATGTTGCTAGTGGCTGCACATTGTTTTTACGCTACTCCGTATTGTAGGTAATTTCAGATATGTCACACATATGACAATTGTCGACAACATTTATCATTTTGCTAGTGTTGGCCTACATGTGATGGAGTTGCACAGCTATGCGTTGTTGGTAAATTGACATCTACTACATCTACTCCCACACAGGAGGGCTCCAAATGTGCATCGCCCATACACTGTGCTGGAGGATATGGTTGACGAGGAGGTGATCAGGAAATTCCGGCTTGATCGACGTAGATTGCTGGAGCTTGTAGACCAATTGTCTCCTCATCTGCAGCCACGAAGAACATATCCTGGTTCCATTACACCCACAGCAAAGGTGATGGCGGCACTACACTTTTTTGCAACTGGCACCTTTCAGTACACAGTTGGACATGCCGGGGGGATGTCACAGTCCATGTTCAGCATGGTACTGTGGGATGTTCTAAAAGCCATGATGCTTTACAAGGATGAGTACATCCATTTTCCACGGCCAGCAGAGTTGGCAGCAGTCAAAGCAGACTTCTATGCACTGGGCCAGATACCACACGTAGTGGGTCCCATTGATGGAACCCATATCGGTCAAATTCCATCCACGGGCACGTGAGCCGGTATATAGAAATCGGAAGCACTTTCATTCTCTCAACGTGCAGGTGGTGTGCCTGTCTGACAACATCACATCCCATGTGTGTGCAAGATTTCCAGGCTCCGCACATGACTCCCACATCATGCGGAGCAGCATTGTCCCCCAACTGATGGCAAATCCGCGTCCAGAAAGTGCGTGGCTTGTTGGTGAGTATGCTGTGGGGACAGTTGTGTTTTCTGTGTGGCATGGGGTACCCACCAATTCTGGTTGTGATATTTGTGTCTGTCATCCCCCTACATAGGCGACTCTGCGTACCCAAACCGGCCGTGGCTGCTGAGTCCCATACGTAATCCAACAACAGCGGGTGAAATGCGATACAATGATGCCCATGGAAGGACACGTAGAGTGGTGGAACGTACTTTTGGACTGCTAAAGTCTAGGTTTCGGTGCCTGGATAAGACTGGAGGGGCCCTGCCTTACTCACCAGGCAAAGTATGCAGGATCGTGATTGCCTGCTGCATGCTCCACAACCTGGCCTTGCGCAATGACATTGAACTGATCTTGGACCCTGAAGACCAACAAGTTCCTCAGACTCCCATCCCACCCATGTCGACTGATGAGGATAGTGGTGAGGAGGAAGGTGTGGACCAGAGGCGTCAGCTCATTGATCGCTATTTCCCTTGAATGTGAGTAACTACCTCTTGTGCCGGTTGACAATGCGTTATGTATGTTTGCTGGTGGTGTGTGGATGTGGTGTTCATCAGCTGGCTGTTCTGGTATGTCATGTTTGCATGTGTGTGTGGTAATTTTTGTGTACATACAAATCTCCATGATGTGTGTCCTCTCATCCACTGATTTGGTGATGAGTGTGTTTTGCGGGATGTTGCACTGCAGTGTGTTGTGATGGGTGTGAATCAGTTTCCTGACGTGTGTTTGTTGTCTCTCTTTTTCCCTAGGTCACTCCCACAGAGGCATGATTCTCACCGACATAGATCCCTGCACCTGGTGACGTCTGTTTCTGAGTCAATAATGTGATTAAAACATGGAGGCAACACATCATTGAGTGTTTAAGTGAAATTTATTTACAGGATGTGAATTGATGCTGGTGGATATTTACAAGTAAGTGTTGGGTGGGGGAGTGTGAGTTAAAGGTCATGGTAGATGAAAAGACCGTGGTGACACCACATTGGGTGATGTCCAGCTAGTCCAGCAGACCTGTGCCAATACTTGGCGTAGTGGGACCGGATAGTTTGCGGGTGGATGGCAGCCTCAGGCAGTGTTAGAGTCATTGGCGTCCCCTCTTTGAGCGGGTAGATGGAGCATCCCCACTGCTCTCACCTACTTCCAGCCTCGGATGGCCCCTCCGTCTTGGAGCTGGAACGGAGTCAGCAGGGGGGCAGGTTGGTCAGGGGCCACATCCGTGTCCATGGCCACAGGTGGCGGTGGCAGTGGTGTTGGTGACCGTGGCGGCTGGGCACTTGGTTGAGGGGGGGTGGTGTGGTGCGGGATAACCATTCCCTCCACAGTGCTGTTTGCTGGCCCATGAGGTCCACTATTTGCCCTATGCGGCTGTCAATGGACAGCAACAGATTACTGTTCTCAACCGTGTCCTGGTGGGCACGATCAGCCTGTTCCTGCCGACGCTCATAGGAGGCCTGGACTCTGGCTAGGGCTTCCAGTGAATCTGCGCCAGGATGGGGTGGGTGTCCTTCCGCAGCACGCCGGTGGGAAGCACTCCTTCTTGGGTGATGTGGCCTCAGCTCTCTCCTTTCCCATCCACTCTCCCTGCTTGGCTGGGATGTAGATGGCCCTGCATCGTGCGGTGGGTCAGGCAGGGTAGCACAGGCAGGAGTGGTGGTACTGGTGGTGGTGGAGGTGGTGGTGGTGGCTGTACAGCTCACTGTGGCAGGTGTTGCTGGAGTGACACAGGCCAAGGTTGTGGAGGCAGGGATGTCCAGTGAGCCTGATGGCCCTGGGAGTGTGCTTGGGCCTGCTCCATCCTCCGCACCGGAGCTGGCTGTGGGATCATCCCCAGAGAGTCCTGGATGTGAGTGAGGCGAGTGTTTCGGGCGGTTGCTGGTTCCACCAGTCAAGTTGCGATCACCTGAGGGACAAGATTTTCATGATCAATACTGTGGACATGACATGTTTTATTTTTCATACATTACATTTCACTGTCCTCTCACACACCCCACCCACCACCACCCTCCCTGTGGACATGGGGGCCTGTTGGGAGTTGTAGTAGTGACCTCTCACACACCCCACCCACCTCTCAACACACACCACCACCACCCTCCCTGTGGACATGGGGGCCTGTTGGGGGTTGTGGTAGTGACCTCTCGCACACCCCACCCACCTCTAAACACACACCACCAATACCCTCCCTGTGGACCTGGGGGCCTGTTGGGAGTTGTGGTAGTGACCTCTCGCACACCCCACCCACCTCTCAACACACACCACCTCCACCCTCCCTGTGGACATGGGGGCCTGTTGGGAGTTGTAGTAGTGACCTCTCACACACCCCACCCACCTCTCGACACACACCACCACCACCCTCCCTGTGGACATGGGGGCCTGTTGGGAGTTGTGGTAGTGACCTCTCGCACACCCCACCCACCTCTCAACACACACCACCTCCACCCTAACTGTGGACATGGGGGCCTGTTGGGAGTTGTAGTAGTGACCTCTCACACACCCCACCCACCTCTCGACACACACCACCACCCTCCCTGTGGACATGGGGGCCTGTTGGGAGTTGTGGTAGTGACCTCTCGCATACCCCACCCACCTCTCAACACACACCACCTCCACCCTCCCTGTGGACATGGGGGCCTGTTGGGAGTTGTGGTAGTGACCTCTCGCACACCCCACCCACCTCTAAACACACACCACCAATACCCTCCCTGTGGACCTGGGGGCCTGTTGGGAGTTGTGGTAGTGACCTCTCGCACACCCCACCCACCTCTCAACACACACCACCTCCACCCTCCCTGTGGACATGGGGGCCTGTTGGGAGTTGTAGTAGTGACCTCTCACCCACCCCACCCACCACCACCCTCCCTGGGCACATGGGGGATTGTTGGGAGTCATTCACATTTTGGTGAGTATGTGGCCCACATGCATGGGTTGGGGCCTGGAAGATGTGTCTTCTAAGTTGTGTGAGGCAGACCATGTCGGTGTGATAGTGGTGCTTGGTTTGTACTTACCAGCCTCTTCTCCTTCGTCAATTCCTTCCAGGCTCTCTGGGTGCAGTATGCCCAGCACCTTTTCCTCCCAATCAGTATACAGTAGTGGCTCCGGGGGTGTGCCGCCGCCAGTGTGGTGTGCTCGCAGGTGGTTTTTGGCACGGATGCCTTTGACCCTGGTTTTTAGGTCTTGCCACCGCCTCTGGATCTCGTGCTTTGTCCTTGGCACGGTCCCTGACGCATTCACCCGACTTACTATCCTGTCCCACATGTGGTTTTTGGTTGCCACGGTGGTCTGCTGGACTAGTGTGCCGAATATGTGGGGTTCAACACGGATGATTTCATCCACCATGACCTTCAACTCTGTCTCAGTGAATATAGGGTTTTTCTTAGGTGCCATGGTGTGTGCTGATCAAGGTGTAGGTGGAGTGGGTTGGGAAGTGCAGGCGTGTGGTGTGTAGGAATGGTGTGGTGGGTGTTTGTGTGGTGAATGTGTTTGTGTGCTGGTTGTATGTGTGAAATTTGTGTCTGCTGTCCGACATATTGGGCCTCTTGCTAGCAGCTATGCTGTGATGCAAAGGATTGTGGTAGTGGGTGGGAATCATTTTATACTCTGTGTCGTGGTTGTGTGCCAATGGTTGTTGCCAGTCAGGTGCTAGGTGGGTGTGTGGATTTGTAGGTGCTTGGGGGGGTCATAGTGGCTTGTGATTGGTGTAGGTGTTTTAGGTGGGTGGTTGTCCTGTTTCGTGTGGTTTAAATTTACTTCCGTCAGCCATTTTGAAATTAGTTTGACGGTAGGGATGGTGTTCGTGTTGGCCTTCCGCTGGGATGCACCGTTTATCGTTGCATTGTTTTCGCTGCGGCCGTGGATGGAGGTGAGTTCCGTAGGACTGGCGGCGTTATCCTAATCGCGGACACAGAGCCTCCGCAGGTATTGCAGTGGCTGTGGCTGTTCCCGCGGTCATGCTCGTCCGCGGTGGTCGTTGTTTCTTAGGTTCCATCCGCCGGAGTTTGATGTGGTCCGTCCGCCGCGGTCGGAGTTTCGTTCCATTATCTTGGACGCTTCCTTGACGGACGGAACTCGTTTCCGTCCGCGAACCTAATCAGCTCCTAAATTCGGTTTATGTATATGTTCAAAGGATAAAAATAAATTAATGTATTTTAACATTTCTTCACATGGGTTGCTATTCCCAAAATATTTTCTAGACAAGAGTGTCACAGTAACTGTGATTAGTCATGCGTAGCGCTGGTCTTACTCCAGGTCTGAGCTGGATTACTTTTCTAACGGTGTTGAGTCCTTTTTGCCTGTAGTAACTTTAGAATTGCATTTTATGAATTGGAGCGGGCTTACTCTTTTGTGGGTGAGTGTATATGCCTCCCTAGCCATCCTGAAACCCCTCCTTACTCGTCCCTAAACTCCTCCCATTTAGTAGCAAGTATTCCCCATTTTTTTGTGACTTTCCCCTGTCCTTCTAACATATAATCCTAAAACCTACGTGCATGTGGGCCGAGATCTCCACAGTCGGGCCACAGATCTCCACAAATAAAAGACAGGAAAGGTGGTGGTGTAGTCCTTAACACGTAGATTAGTAAATAACATTCTGTAGTAAGTGAGTAGTACTATTTTGGCAATAGTTACCATGCTACAAAACACAGTTTGCATAAGCCTCATTCTGTTTAACCCCTTGCGTGCGGGGCATATTCTCCGCCTGTGCTGACTCCGCCTTGCGCGGGCGGAGTCATGACGGAACGGTTCCGTCATCAGCACAGCTCAACCGATGCTGATGACGGAACCGTTCTGTCATCAGCATGGAAGGGGTTAAAGAAGGTTTAACTCAAAAGTATGTTTTTCATTTATTTATTTAAAATCATTGGGTTTTCCTTTAGTTGCCCCCATCTGTGGTTGATTTCCTACTCTTACTTGCACATACACTGTTTAAGTAACTCATGCCCCAAGGCTTAGATGTCAGTCTGTTTCCCAAGTGAGATCGCCTTAGTGCCATATTTAAAAATGGTTTGACCCCGTTTACATTCCCGGGATCTAAGTTGCATAGATAAGGTTCAAACACTCTGAGCCACACCACATTTAGTAGAGCGATATTGACAGATTATGGGGACAGGTAGTCATATTGTGCATGGGTTAACTGCCTTGTTACTGACACACACGATGCATCCACTAACATGTTTACGGGCCCAATGTGAGGCTTATCACGATTGTCCCTGGACCGATAGGCAGTGGACACTGATCTTAACAAGACCCACACACATTCCACGGAATGTGAAATTCCGGCTTATACAATTTGATATCATACACAGAGCATGCCTAACACCTGCAAATGTGAATCAATATTTTCATCTGACGTACGCCGCTTGCCCCCGGTGTGCATTAGTTGGGTCTGATCTGCTCCACATGTTATGGCACTGCTTTTTTTTTACACACCTACTGACAGGATATCACTTCCTGATTATCCTCCGTCAAGGAACGCCAAGCATTACGCACTTGGGAGGCGTGTGTACTGGGTCTGTTCCCCAGACCCAAATGACACTGAGTTACTTCCCGATTACTCGACCTAGGCATTATAATGGCTAAGCTGTTTATTATTTGCCGGTGGAAGTCCCCAGACCCTCCCCCAATTAAGGCTTAAATACAATCATTCCTTGTGTGGGCGTAGGCGGAGAGTGGAGCACTACATAGGGAGGACCCTTTAGGACTGCGCAAATACCCAGTGGCACAAAATTGGGATGCAATACTTGTGGATTTCCAATTATTGACATAGACACCCGAGGACACACATGACTGAGGCAAGAACATGAGATTTGGAGGTGCGAAGACTGTCCAATATTTGCAAAGGCATTAGGAGCTAGATCACATGCAATATGATGCTGCGTGGCGCCGCTCAGATGTCTATGATCAAGCACATGCACTGGCATTGCTGATTGTTTGTGGAGGGAATGACAAGTCACATATCACTATATCTGTAGACTTAAGTTGGGCACATTGTTTGAAGTTTATTTTTTCATAATCAAGAATCTTACTATATACGCTGGACCAAGCTGTTTTTTTTATGCCGGCACAGTATGTATGTAAAATGCTGTGATAACATGGGCGGAACAGAGGTAATCGCCTTTGGTAATCCTGGCTTCATTCTGAAATTGTCATTTGTCAAATTCCACGCAGGAGATATAAACCTTTTGTAATCTGAAGCAGATGATTAGTTGCCTAGTGGGAGCTGTACTGTAAGAGATAACCACTAAAATGCAATAAAGAGATTCAAACAACACAAAAATAGATAAGGTCGAAACACTAGTACACTCTAGGGTCCCTAATTTGGTTGGCAAAACGAGGTAATTAGTACATTTATAAAATGGACACCCTTCTGTGTCCCAGGTGTAATCACCATGATTAATAACATAACATAAGTATTTGTAAAGGGCACGTTTCATCCTTAGGCATCTTGGCGCTGAATAGCAGATGTTTATTGTAACCCAACTCAATGGTACTCTATTGATCTCAGATGGATGAAAGGTTGACTGGACCCACCAGGATTTGAATCTGTGACTATGAGGTTAAACAAAGACGGGAAACATCCTTTGCAACGCAACTTTTACCACGCAGTGCCTTTACGACGCAACTTTTACAACGCAAACCATTACAACGCATTGCGCTGGGGGTGCTCAAAGATAGGGAATAAGTTTAATTTACTATCCAACACCTTCCCTACTATCCACGGGGACTGGAGTTGGAATAGTAAATTAAACTATTCACTATCCAGCGCCCCAAAGCACTATGCGTTGTAAAGGCATGCGTTGTAAAAACCGCGTCGTAAAGGCATGCGTGGTAAAAGCATGCGTTGTAACGTCATACATCCAACACAGACCATTGCAGTGGATGCATTAGTCCACTGAGCCACCAGACCCAGCAATATGATGCTCAATTAAAAGTCGGGTAGACCCTTGTATAATGGTGCTTCGGCCTTAACTGCAACAATAAGTATTATCAGCCTCCCTCCTAATTCATGCTTCATGTTTACCATTCCGAAAGTCTCATTTTTTATCCATGTCTGTCCAGAAGGCCATTACATTTCATTACCAACAACCTGAGCAGCTATGTGACAGACAGGACTATACAAAACCCCTGATTCGGGGAAACACCTCTGTTGATGCTGCCACTGAGTTAGTCGGGTTGCCTTTAAGAAATGTAAATTCCTTAGTCTGTTCTCCCGTGCCTTCCTCCCCTTTAGTCAAAACATCCTCTATGTTGGGAATGCTGTTCTATACATGACCCCAAAAAACATGAACTCTGCACATCAATCAAAGATGGAAACCATGAGTCAATCAATGTTTACTCAATGGTTATACAGACTGTACAAAGGTCAACTTCAGTCAAATTTCAGTCAAATCCATGGTCAACCATGCATGAACCTTGGATATCCACCAAAAAATGAAACTATTGAAAAATATACTGTGGTACTCATGAATATACTGTGTTATTTAAGTAAAGTAAATACATTATACTTTCCATGACTGACCACAACATTTAAACATGGTTTTCATGAGTAAGAAGTAAAGCCTTTGCTGACACTATAACCCGTATTTTTTATTTCTGTAATTTTTTATTGTAGAAAAAGATATATTCATTGGTGATTTCGAATTAAAGTAAAGGTATACACCCGTTACAACGCATCTTTTACTCCGCACTACCATTACAACGCGACTTTTACAACGCATACCATTACAACGCATTGCGCTGGGGGGTGCTCTAGGATAGGGAATAAGTATAATTTACTATCCAACACCTTTCCTAGGGTCCACGGGGACTGGAGTTAGAATAGTAAATTATACTTACCACTATCCAGCACCTCAAAGCGCTATGCGTTGTAATGGTATGCGTTGTAATGGTCGCGTTGTAACGGTAGGTAGTTGTAATAGTATGCGTTGTAACATGGTACATCCAAAGTAAATCACTCTTTGGCTCGATGACTTAGTGCCTTACAGTTTTACTATTTTACAATTTCATATATTTTGCGGTTAGTTACTCGGTCCATTTAGTCAAGTTTACAACCAGGGGCCCACACACTGGGAATGTGTGCCCAATGTATCTTTCTGATCTTTAATCCACCACGTGAAAAGGGCATGTTTAGCTTAGGCGTTCTATTTAGGTTTCTTGCAGATAAACGATGCTGGCAGCTTCTGCCTGTGCCGGCCTTTGCTGCACTGCTCGAAGTCACTGCTACTTTTCATCAGAACCATGTTTCGCCTCCTGCGGCTTATGCTGAATATATTTACAAAGAAGGGCCCTGAGGCTTTTCGTATTAGTTTTGGTGGATGACATCAGGCAGATGGGATTTATAAATATATTATTCCCATCCACTGCTTCTGAAGGAGGGTGGCTTTCATGTGAAGCTGATAAAATAATGAGTAAAATACACACCTGAGCCTCATACAGATTTGAAGCCTTCTGAGAGCCATTAGAAGCCTTGGTATTTGGCCTATGATTTATTACAACGCAAGCACTATTTATTGTTTTTTCATTTAGCACCAGTATGTTTGACCAAGCTACCACTGTGAATGAACATAAATTAAATAGAAACTTATTATAGAATATTAACTTATGAGTTTATTCCTGTTGTCTCATAATTTTTCGGCACAGGCTGAACACTAATATCATCGATTACACTGTGGGAAAGTATTGACTTGCTAGTGGATCCATAGAAGCGAAAGAACAAAATGATCCACAGATTATGTATTGTGGAGAAACTGAAGACCTAGGGGCATATTACCAAGAAATAGCGATAATTATCGCTATGTTGGCTTAGCGGCAATATTATTATCGCCGAGCTCCGCCGTTTTTTATCGCAGATAAACCTTGCTATTATCAAGGTTTATCTCAAAAGCGATAAGAATCAGCCGAAATGCATGAATATCGCTGAAAAGTCAGCAATATGCATGCATTACCGAGCTAATGCTCTTAGTCATGTTATCCACCTCCCATTGGATAACATGGCTAAGAACTGCTCAGGGCAGGCGTTAGCTTTTGGAGATAATCCCGCTTAGCGCGATTATTTCCAAAAGTAGGTAATAGGAGATAGGGATGTTAGCGACTGTTTCCAGTCGCTAACATCTTGGCACGCCCACTTTGCATGTCATTAGCGATAAATATCGCTGACATGCAAAGTGGGCCCCAAGATGATCACTATCTCCTACTAGCTGTCGCTAACTGGTGTTAGCGACAGGTAGGTAATAGGCCGATAAAATTATCGCCGCTTTAGCAGGAAAAATTCCCGCTAAAGCGGCGATAAGGCCCTTGGTAATATGCCCCCAGATTTGGAGGTTAGCAGATGGAATAGGATAGGTCGGAATGGCAGAGGACATTACCTCTGCCATGCCAAGTGTACTCCGCCTGCGAAATGTTGAGATGACTGCTGGCCCTGTGCCCAGTTGTGTACATTGAAAGGAACTGCCGTCATGGCTGTTCTCTTCAATGTACGAAAATAAATGTGTATGGCTGCCATTGATTTTGCATACTAGAATTTTTTCATGGCGTTTTCTTGATTTTCCAAAGCAAATTCTCAAAGTGGGAATTTAGCCCTATTCCATCCTGCAGTTGAAGGAGGATTGCAGTCGACAGAGCAAATAGGGTCTCCACCGAAGAAATACTAAAGGTACATCTCTAAATGAGGGGGCTAGACCAAGGGTTTGGCTGGCAGGATACTCCATCTCTCTTGCCACAGAGTACCATGTTCACCAAACCTACAGGTCCTAAGTGTTCTGTTATCCCTTAATGTCTTTAGCAATAACACAAGTTAGGCCTATAATATAGAAGAAATGAATCCTGTGATTGTCTCAGACTGAAATCAATGTTCCAGCCCTTCTACTTTCGCTCTTAGATAGTCCTTTCCTCCCTTCTCCTATCTCCGCATCCTTGATATCCTGAGCTCATCCTGATTGGAGGCCTGAGTTCAGATGCTGTCTTTTTTGCATGCAACTATATCTCCAAGGAGACACAACACCTTCATCTTTTGATCACTGAAAGAAAGAGGGAAAGGAAAAGAAAAGAAAAGAAAAAAGAAAAAGGAAAAAAAGAAAAAAACAGCAACAGTAAAGTAAAAAAGCAATAAGAATCTTAGCTGTTCAGTGATTCTCCGAAGCTGCTGGATGGTTCTAAAAGGAAGCTGCAATTGGTTCTTGATGCTCACTTTGAGCAGCACTATGAAAGTCATTACAACAGGAGTCCAGATACCACAATCAGTTCACTGATATTCTTAGCTTAGATGCAGCTGACACCTATAAGCAACTTATCAAAGAAAGTATCTATTTTCTTTTCATGTCTTTGATGCGCAGGAACCATGTCCCTAATGGTGTAGGAGATGTGTTAGCCCAACTCCTTCAATCCACATAATACTTTATGTAAGCAATTGCTGTACCTTGCACCTCTGTAGTGGTCTTACGTTCTCACAATGGTCAGTGAGTACTTAACATACAGCTTGGCTCATCGAAATCCTGGTGTTCTGGAAGTTAGAGTCAAATTCTTCAGAGTTGACATGAAGCATTCCACCATACCATTTATTTGTGGCTAGAGCTGTGCTGTTTTCCTGTGAGTGACACCCATGTATTTCAAGATCTTAATAAAGTTTGCACCTCTGAATGAGGACCATGATTTGTTTTGTCTGGGATTAGCAGTAATGCCCCACAGTAGGTACATGATATCTGAAGAACCTGTGGGAATTGGCTATAGTTGTCAATGATCATCAGCAAGTACTTCAGTCTCCAGCAGACCATAATGGTCTGTTGCCAGTAAAGTCAGTACAGCATCAGAAAAATCTGATATTTTGAGCATTTCCCACCATGGCAGCTTCATTGTACATTGATATGTGACATGACCAAATCACTGCATCAAAGGCATGTCTATCGTCAGACTCCTGCCTTTTCTTTGAGGGATTTCTTCAAGGCACACATGCCTCTGTGGCTGTCAATTAAGTTACATAAGAAGGCAATGAAGGTCTACATTTGTACAAATCCAAAACCCCACATCACCAGGTGCAGTTGCCTGTGTATGTGCTTTTATCAAGGCACATATTTAAAATGAAAACACTTCCCTGCATGGAAAAAAAACACATCTTTTGTATTGAAGTACCATGGTAAATCGATATTAACTTAGTAAGAATACAATGCAGCAGATATAAAGTCTCTCGAAAATGCACATAAAGGAAACCAGTTTGCTTTATATCACTGCAACCTGTCTTTCATGATCCAAAATATGACAAGGAAGCAGGGCAAATGTGCGGACATGTCACATGAGGCACACTCAAGCTAGAGGCTACCCCTCCTCCCCCTCCCCCCAAGTCCCCCCACGGCCCCCATGTCGGGTCGTGGCATGGTAATGCTCCAGGCTGTTTGACTGCACTGTTGTGCCCTCTTGCAGAGTATGCTGATTACTGAGGAGTGTGGCCAGCTGGGGAAAAACTGAAATACATCATGGATGTGCTATGGAAGGCAATCTAGCATATGTTGAAGGCAGCATGGAGACAGTGAGGTGACAAACAGAGACCTGAACAGTTGAGCGTGCCTGGAGTCCCCCTGACCGACCTGTGGAAACAGTGTTGGTCTTCCAGGGAGCTGGGAGGTGAGAGATGAGTATCCCAGGTAAATTGCTTCTGGAAATTGTATTAAGGGTATCCTGCTTAGTGCTTTATTTAGCCTTTGTGACGCAGTATACTTCGAGAGCTTCTCAATGTCTTTCAATGCTTAAACAGGCAGAAACATAAACCCAGCCCTAATGCGACAAGTGCTATGGCGTAAAGTTCATCTATACTAATATAATAAAGAGAGAGCCCAAACCTTTGAGGCAGGTAATCTCAGGAACCACAGCACCAATCACAACACCCAATACAGCGTTGGAAAGGGCAGTTGCAGCAGAAGGACATAGGCTATGCAGACACCCACCATATACATTTAAAAGGTAAAAGAACTTTGCCAGCAAAGTAGTCCCTAGTGGGCGTGTCTGCGTTGTGCAGTGGGCGTGACAAATGATAGGGGCATGTGGTACGTTCTGCCCTTCATGCCATGTCTCATATCATGTGCTAATCCCACCCTGCTCCCTTTAAATACCACTGCATCCCATAATCATAACCCACCCTTACTCCTTGAAATACCCCAACACCCTTAAACACTAACCCATCTTAACCCTACAAATATACCCTGTACCCCAAAACCCAAACCTATCCCAAAACCCTATTAATACACCGGACCCAAAAACCCAAACCTACCCCAGAACCCTACAATACCCCTGTACCCCAAAACCCAAACCGAGCCCTGAACCCTAAAAATACCACTGTACCCCAAAAACCAAACCTACCCCTGAATCCTAAAATACCCCTGTACCCCAAAACCCAAACCTAGCCCTGAACCCTTAAAATACCCCTGTAGCCCAAAACCCAAACCTACCCTTGGATCCTAAAAATACCCCTGTACCCCAAAACCCAAACCTAGCCCTGTACCCTAAAAATAACCCTGTACCCCAAAACCCAAACCTACCCCTGAACCTTAAAATACCCCCGTACCCCAAAACCCAAAACTAGCCCTGAACCCTAAAAATAACCCTGTACCGCAAAACCCAAACCTAGTCCTGAACCCTTAAAATACATCTGTACCCCAAAACCCAAACCTACCCCTGAACCCTAAAAATACCCCAATACCCCAAAACCCAAACCTAGCCCTGAACCCTAAAAATACCCCTGTACCCCAAAACCCATACCTATCCCTAAACCCTAAAACTACCCCTGTACCCCAAAACCCGAAACTATATCCGAACCATTAAAATACCCAAACACCCCAAAACATATACCTCAGTACCCCAAAACACATACCCCTATACCCATACTTACCTTACCCAAACATTAAAAAAAAACATGCTTTTCCCATTCATGCATTTACAACGAATTTCGTTGTAAATGTATGCGTGGTAAAAGCATATAAAATGTAATGCCATGCGTTATAATTGCATTGCGGAGTCATGGTACTTTCGTAATGAAAGTATGGGAAGTGATGGTATTGAAAGAAAGTTGCGGAATAATGGGTGTTTACCCTCCCCCGGTAAGTACATTGGTGGCACGGCGGCCCACATCTCCAGCAGCATACTCATATTTTTTCACCACCCATTTGAAAAATGCAGAGGTCTCTCTCATTGATGGCCAGCACCGACATACACTTTTAGACACACCTCCTGCCACAAGTTCTAGAATTGCGACCTTTAGAGCTGGGGAGCTACGTTTGAATCTCGGCATCAGTTAAACATCCTGTGATTCCAGGCAAATCGATTTGTCTCCCCGTGCCTACCACAAATGAATGTGCTCTTCTGTAATGTAAATTGTGCTCATGCCATGTTGTCGAGTTCGCACTATATAATATTGGAAGGAAAAATAAAGTAGGGAAACTCGAGTTCACACACTACTGAACGTGCACTCTTAAGTGCATCAGCAGTGCACTGTGAATCGGAGCATTTCACAGGCTTGTCACAGATAAGAAATGCTATCAAAACGAAATCCTACAAAACAATACACTACTGGCCGGCAGCAATTCATACCCGGACAACGTCGGGACGGGCTGCTAGTTCTGTATACAAAAAAAGATAATCGGGCTGTTAATTCATTAAATGTAAAATGTATCCCACAATTTCCAAGGCAAGGGGAATTCCAAAGAAAGGGGCTTTAAAGTCAAAGGCCTGGCAATTGAGACAGGAATGTTTAAGGAAGCTAGGGTTTGCTTCAGTATAGAAACTCTTCATCCTCCTGGGGATATAATATCAGCGTCCACCGAGGAGAATGGGGATGCGGAAGGAAGAGTTTCACTATCTTTGAGCAATAATACACCGGCAATTAATTCCCTGTTGGGTCAAGATACAAAGAGCCCTGTGAAGCCGGGACTGGAATGCAACATTCTGAACTTTAAAATTGACATTAAAGTAGAGGAAAGTCAGGAAGGAGCTGATAGGAACCTGGAGCCTGATAAAGCTGTTCAGACAGATGGTTTTGTTAATATGGGTAGGCTCGGTCCTTTGTGTATGGGAGTCAGTGGGGCCTGGAAGCTCCATGTGAGGGGTTATGTTGGCTTCATCTCATGTGAACTTAGCAATCATGGAGAAGGTCTTCCCAGTCTTCAGTATGGCAAATATGGTGGCTTTAAATGAAAAGTTGCCTGGTTACCCTAACGAGGTGAAGATGGAAAGAGTGAGGCAAGAGGGTCTTAGACGGCATGAGAATTATGTGAACCAGCCTGACCATGTATTAGATCCAGAAAGAAACATGATAAACACATGGCTGCTGATCACAAAGTGTCCCCCAAGGTGGCAGGCACAAAAATTGAATCTCTACTGGTGCCAATTTTGGCAGAAATACAAGAGAAAAAAGCAAGCCAAAATTTGCTGGCCTAAACATTAGGTAACCGGGTGGCAGAAATTAAAAAAAAAATAGAGACTTTTGGGAGTTAATTTGAGGAAATGATAACAACAAAATTGGATCTTGAGAACAGTCAGTGTGAATTGCCAAAATAAGCTCTACTCTTAAAAAGAAGCTTAGCAGTGTGAAACACAATTGGAGGACCATGGAACCTGTTCAAAAGAGTCCAATCTTAGATTTGTGGGTATACCAGAGAGGGAGCACAGAAGACTTTACAATAACTAAAGTGCACCCCACACCTGATCTAGAATATGTGTACAGCACTCGCTCTTGCATGGTATTGGTGAATTTTGGTGACAATAGGTTACACAAGAAGGTGCCTACTAGCCCTATTAAACAAAAAGTCATTAACATTTGAGATGGTTCCAGTTTGCTGTCTTCCCAGATATATCATTTGAGACTTCTAAGAGACACAAGGAGATGTGGCACATTATTCCATTATTTCAGGCTGCTGGGGGGTAAGCCAGGATTCTGCAGCATGCTAGTTTGAAAGTTTTGTTCAAGGGAACTTTGATGGTGTTTAATGGCCTTTGAGACAGCACAACATTACCTGCATGAAATTCAGACTTAACACATTGCAAGGTAGAGATTTTAATTCTAATTATGATTGATTTGAAAAAGCTTAAGAGATTGTTTCACACTTAGCTAAATAATATGCTTTCTTTATTCCATATCGGAAGCTTTGGGGATTGTCGTGACCCGACAGATATGGTGACAGGACAGGAGGACACTAGGACTCTCTGGGTCATGAGGGAGGTGACCAGGTCACCGGACACCACATCCGGTTAGGGACAGAGAGGGCAGACTGACCAGGACAGCAAGCAGAGCGGACATGCCTGTAACCAGCTATGATATCAAACAATAAAAGAAGTACACCAAACCAACCTGTGTCTCTCAGATTGGTGTATCTCCGAGCTGCAGTGAGGACACGACAACTGGCGACGAATGCTGGATCGAAATCCAGCGTGCAGAAATCGCGATTGAAAACCAGGAGCCCACGGATCGCGTCGTGGTCAAGAGGAAGAGGGAAGAGTGAAGCGCCATCCAAGCGTCTGCAGCAACGTGGGAGCCCACCCCGATCGCCGCGAACGAAGAAGCAACTGATCCGGTATGCGCCAGTGCAAAAGAGCGCGAGCTTCAAAGAACTGGAAAGCCAGCGCGAGCTCTCGCGAGAGTCTCAACGGCCATATTAGAGCCAGGCGCGAGAGCCAATAAGAAGGAAGATCAGCGCAGCGGCCATTTTTAAGTCAGGCGAGTGAGATTTTGAACGCGAAATCTCACGAGAAGAGCGGCAGCCATTTAAAAAAAAGGACATAACGAAGAAACACCATAGGAATCAACAAGGCGGCCATATTAAGGCCAGGCAAGACAGAAAACAAGCAAAATACATGGAAAAAGAACAGAATAAAGAAAAAAGGACTAAGAGAGCGCAGAAGAGGCTAAATAAAGCCAAATGAAGGAATAAAAAGAAGAAATAAAAGGGAAGAAGATCACAAAAGAGGAAAATAGACAAAAGGCAAACAGAAAGAAAAGAGAAAAAAAAAGAAGTGGAAAGAAAGAAAAGAGATAGCAAACGAATAAAAAGAAAAAAAGACAAATAAAAGCAGAACAACAAGGAAAGGAGAGACAAAGACCCACAAAGGCAAAAGTGAAGGAAAAGAAGAATCTAAAAGGAAAGAAACAAAAGGAATCAGAGAACAACACACAAAGAGGCAATAGACCAAAAAGAGAAAAGAGCATAGGAACGCAAGAAGGCAAGAATGGCAGACCCAAAGCCCAGCGCACAATACAGAAGGCCTCTGCCGTTCAACTTATCGGAGCCACAAATAGGAATCAGGTGGGAAAAGTGGATCAGACGGTTTGAAAGATATATGGAAGCGACAGATGTAACAGACAGAAAGAGATTAGGATTACTACTGAACTTAGCAGTGGGATGACGTCGAAGAACTTCTGGTGACACTGCCTGCCGAAGAAACAAAGACATATGAGAAATTAAAGAAATGTCTAATGGCCAAATTTGACCCACAACTGAATGTTGACTTCGAACGATATACATTCACTATTGCGTGCCAACAAGTCGACGAAACGCTAGATGACTTCGCAACAAGGCTGAGAAAACTGGTGACCCATTGTGAGTTCGACAAATTCGATAATGAACAAGCAATAAGGCTACGGATCATATAAGGCTGTCGTGACACAGGATTCAGGGCAAGAATACTAAAAGAACCGACCTCATTGAAAAACATCCTGTCACTAGCCAGAGCAGAGGCGAGAGCAACGGAACATGCCAAGGAAATGGAAAGAGGGAAGAACGTCGAAATCGAAAACGCACACCTCATGACAAACAAATATCGCACAGGCCGGTGGAAAAATGACTGGAGGGAACAAAAAGAGAGGAGACAACCTGAAGGAACATGCTACAGTTGAGGAATGGAATTTCCACACAGAGGCCCGTGCCCAGCGTTTGGCCAGATGTGCAAAAGATGTAATGGAAGAAATCACTACGCCAGCATGTGCCAAGGCGTACAATTCAGAGATGACAGAGGAAGGACAGGAAGACAACAAGAGTCGACAACAAGACACGTCAGGTATGTCGACAGAGAAAGGAGAAGTTCATCACGAGGGTCAGGCGAAGAAGAGGAAGAAGAGAAAGTGGAAAGACTATACCACATGTCGGAGGTTCACACAGAACTGAGTGGGGGAGACAAAAAAGGAGAAACAACACACCGTACAGGCAGAAGCACCCAGGAAAAGACGGACTTGACAAAGATAGGAGTAGGAGCACATGAAGCAGAATTTGTACTGGACAGTGGTGCAACATGCAATGTCATGTGTGCATCAGAGTACGAGAAGATGAAGCCAAGCCGTGAGAGCGTCCAAGGTGAAGATCTTCACCTGGGGGTCAAAGAAACAGGTAACAAACCTGGGAAAGTTCACAGAGGAACTGAGGTATAAAGACAAAAAGAACAAAGAGGACATCCATGTGCTGAAAGGCGACGTCCCAGGACCATGCCTGCTGAGCAACAGCACCGCCCAAAAAATGGGTCTCATAACTATTACATATGACAAGGAAAAAAATGAAAGATGCACTGAGAGCAAGCAAAGAGAAGACGCAGGGACCAGAGAAAGAGGAAGAGAACGAAAAAGAATCACTGAAGGAACAAACAAAACAAAGGGCGGCCGTAGAAAGAGAGGAGCCAACGGAGATAGTGCCAGCTGGCCCACAACATTGGGCACACGGCAAGGAGTTAGAAGCAGACGAAGAGAGGCTGGCAAGCGGAGAGCAGAAGGAGGACAACCGACAAACAGAAGCAAAAGCAGATGGCAGAGAACAGCGACCGAAAAGGGAATGCAAGGGGACAGAGAGACTAAGTGATGAAACGTAGGAGTCAGCAACTGGAGAGACGGGTCGACCAGACACCCGGACACTCTCTCTCTATCTCTATCTCTCTCTCTCTCTCTCTCTCTCTCTATCTCTCTCTCTCTCTCTCTCTCTCTCCCTCTCTCTCTCTATCTCTCTCTCACCACAACAATGAGTAAATGCTTTAAAGGGTGATGGGGCGAAATTGATCAGTAGAACTGTACCATGAACATTTGTTTGCAACAAAGGGGGAGATGTTGTGACCCGACAGATAGGGTGACAGGACAAGAGGACACTAGTACCCTGTGGGTCATGAGGGAGGTGACCAGGTCACCGGACACCACATCCGGTTAGGGACAGGGAGGGCAGACTGACCAGGACAGCAAGCAGAGCGGACATGCCTGTAACCAGCTACGATATCAAATAATAAAAGAAGTACAACAAAGCAACCTGTGTCTCTCTGATTGGTGTATCTCCGAGCTGCAGTGAGGACACGACAGGGATATCAATTAATAAGATACAAGTGTGTGAGTCTTCAAAATAAGTTTATTTCGGGGTTGATCACCTTAAAAACGCCATAAAATACAATCCTCACTATAAAGCTTCATAATAATATTCATATATAAATAAACAATGATAAAAAACATGCTTTAAAACAGTGATAACCTAGTTTCTAGAATACAAAACCATCTAAAATTATTACACAATATAATGCTTCGAGCTTATAACAGTCATACAACAATATAGAAGTAAACCACGAGACAAGTCTGCTTGATCAATTTAAGATTGCCAATTAATTCAAAAACAATAATTGTATACCCAGTCTTTTCCTTTGGGACCAAACAGCATGTAAATAGCCACTTAGAGCAAAAAATATGAGGGGCGTAGAGTCCATCAAGAGGATTCAAGTAGCAACTTTGTAATGTCTCACACCCAAGTTTAGACAGAGCATCCTAATCCATGCCCTTCTTGCCCTTGTATACATTGCACAAAAAATAATACATGATCAACATTCTCAACCATATTGCTGTGAAACATACAGTGAGGAGATTTATCCCGGTTAAGCTTCCATTTACTTGTAAACTTACCAACCTTCAACGTGACCAGCCTGAACTTGATAATCAATGTTCTTGCCTGGCATGGTATAAAGGAAAGCATATATGGAACCAGGGAGGACCTTAGTTTATGGGACAAAATATCATTTGCAAGTCCAACAGGTTTGGAACTTCAATAGTATGAAACAATCTTAAGATCCCAAGAGGCCTCTTTTACAGTGTCCTTAGTAGTATTGTAGGATCGTTTCTGCAATTTCCCATTCCTAAATCAAACAGGTGCAAATTTATATTTTAAAGCCAGGGTATAAAGTACACTTTCCCCATATTCATGATTTCTGTTAGGGCTTGCCTATAGTGTAGTAACTGGAGGGTTGACCATAGTCTGACCCAAAGTCAGAAGAGGTTTCAAGGTGTCTAAGTCAACAGGTTTTTGTGCCCTGTGTCAAAGAATAAAGGGATCGAAGAAGTGCTTTGAGGTAGACTAAATAAGGATCTTAAAAATCTATTCTCCCTAATGGTCAACCCAGTAGTATTCCCTACTCCCCAGTTTTCTTCCCCATAAAGAATAAAGAGCTGCATTTTCTGCCTTTGTGCAATAAACCTCAATAGCCAGGGAGATGGTTCTAGGGGTAGTTCCCTCCCTTCCTCTCCGAACCCACCAATATCAACTGAGTAGTACCCCAAGGATCATCGCTCAGCCCCATGCTCTTCAACATCTACATGACCCCCCTCGCCGTCATCGTCAGACAGCATGGGCTCAGCATTGTATCCTTCGCCGACGACACCCAGCTCATCCTCTCACTCACGAAGAAACCCGAAGACACCAGACTCGGCTTCCAGGAATGAATGAAGAACATGGCGGTCTGGATGAAGGACAGCTGCTTGAAGCTCAACTCAGTAAAGACCGAGGTCCTCATCTTCGGACCTTGCAACTCCACCTCGGACAACACTGGTGGCCTCCCCCCTCGTAACCTTGGTATCCCCCTCGACTCCACCCACTCCATGAATCGCCAAATCAACGCTGTCGCTTCCACTAGCTTCAACTGCCTGCGCATCCTCTGTAAGACCATCAAATTGATCCCCTCTGGCTGCAGAAGGACCGTCACCCATGCGCTCATAACCAGCAGACTGGACTACGGCAACGCCCTACACCGGAATCAGCAGAACTCTTCTACACAAACTCCAAACCATCCAGAACGCCTCTGCCAGACTCGTCCTCGGGACACCGCGCCACGAGCAAATGACTCAACACTTTTAAGACTTCAACTGGCTCCCCGTCAAGAAAAAGGCAACCTTCAAACTCCTCACCAACGCCTACAACGCCTACAAATCCCTCCACAAAGTCGGACCCAAATACCTCAACGAGAGAGTATCTTTTAACGTACCCAAGAGTAACCTTTGCTCCGCCGACCTCGCCCTGGCAGAGGTCCCCCGCATCCGCAGAAACAGAACAGGCGGGAGAGCCTTCTCCTACATTGCAGCCAAGACCTGGAACAACCTCACTGTGAACATTAGACACTCCCCGACCCTGAACACCTCCAGGAAGGATCTCAAGACGTGACTTTTCAACTGATCTGGAGCTGCGCCCCCCCTTGAGACCCTCATGTACAAACCATAAAAGTACATATACAATAATAAAACAATTTAAAACACATGACTTGTAAACACATATCAGATAAAGTGCCAAAGGTGCAGGAATGGGCTGTCTTCCAAACAACATAATCAAAAAGTAGATAATTCATCACAAGAGACCATTACCGGTCCATACAAATTCTCAGTCTCACAGTCAATTTTAAAAATTCAATAATTTGGAGAATACTGTCACTATGCAAAAGTTGTAAATGCATTAATGCCGGTCTGATCTGAATAAAATTAAGTTTTTTTAAAAGAGTAACCAGATAGCGCTTGCGTGGGTATTCATAAAACCTACATAAAAACATAAAATGCAGCAAATCCTGCGGAGACTTTCCATCGCAGCCGCAGGGTGCTGCAAGTTTATTAAAAATATCAGTTTTTGGCCTAATCAGCAGATGGTGGAAAAGATTTAACCTAAACCTTGTTAGCAGGAACTTTTCATGAGAGGTCAGTGAGCCCAGCAAATACGGCTCTATAGTTTCACAAGTTTTCAGCATGACAAATTTTCTCACACTTTGTTTCTGGAGCTCTACACCTTCCCTCTGGGTCTTCCTGTCCATAAGGAAGGCCCATTTAGTTGACTCCAGATCCCCTTTTACAATCTGACTTGGGTGTTCAAACAGATCCAGGCAGCCAAGCCTGGCAAAACTGGATTTCAGATATTTTATCCATGGAGTATACATTGCCTTATCCTGGATCAAATAATCCCTCACTATCAGATGTGTCAGTGGTATATCCTGATTCAACCACAATTTTAACCAACAGGTCAGCGGGCGTAAGGAAAAAATTTCACTTAGATATTGTGTCCCTAGCTCTCCGTGTACTACAAAAGTTGACGTACCTGCAGGGACACACAAGAGGCGCTTCAGGAAAAAAATTTCAGCGATATGCAGCTGCTCACCAGCAACATACCCCCAGATTTCACTGCCATATGTAGCAGTTGCCACTGATTTTGCATTATAAAGTTTCAACATGGCACTGGTAGGTTTTTTCCCAGTTTCAATGCAAAATTGAAGATTCAAGCATTGACCCTAACCAGTTCCCCTTTCTTTTTTGCAACATGAGATCCCCAGTTAAGTTTAGTATCAAAAAGAACTCCAAGATACGAGAACTTTTTTTGATATGGGGATTACTGCTTCATTGATTTTAAATGAAAACTTCCTTCTTGGTTGTTGGCCAACTTGCATAACAAATGATTTTGAATTGTTGACCAAAAGGTCTCTTTCCGTCATGAACAGTTTAAAAGCATTTAAGAGAGCCTGAAGACCCCTCTCAGTAGCGCACTTTATAAACCCCCTGGTTGATTAATTGAATGTCACCAGTGGGCTGCAGCACCTATTGAGCCATCCACTACAGTGACAGTGTAAACATTACTTCAGGCCAAACATTTGTAGCCTAGATGTACAGTTCTAAACTGCAAATTCAATCTACCAAAATAACCCATTTTGACTGGCCTAAACCTTCCTATTGTATAATTATAAGTCATTGTTATGTAGGCCTTAGTGCCCTCAAGACAGAGTGCTTGGTATTTACAAGTAGAATATGTAAAGTTTTAATGCTAAACATACCCTTACGGTGAAATAAAACCCAAATTCTATTTTCACTGTAACAAGGATGTTGTGCTATAGGAAATGCTTTGGGATACTAATATTAAATATAATAATATTATCTCCGGCTTAGAAAATTAATTCTTGGACTTTTTGGAATATTTAGTCCAATTCACTGGTGATGTCAACTTTGTAATAAATAATTTTGAAAATGTACTTTTAGAATGTTATACAACAAAGAGGGGGAAGTAGGGTCTGTTTTCCACTGTCAGGCAAGAGTGGGGGGTCCAGCACAATAGAGGCCTCAATAGTCGTAATCAAACAAAAGGGGTTGTGCTGTTCCTCAGTGAAAAGTTGCTATTGGAATCACGGGTGACCTGGTCCCGCTATATCAAAGAAGTATATAGATGGAGATCCATATTATTATTATTATTATATTTGAGTTTATAAAGCGCTCAGCTACCCGTAGGTTTCCCGGCGCTAAAACCAACAAAAAGAGAGGGGAGGTCAGAAGGGAGGAAGTTACATGTTGAATAGCCAAGTTTTTACCTGTTTGCAAAATCTAAGGTAATTGGGTTCTTTTCGCAACTGAAGGGGAAGAGAATTCCAAAGTGAAGGGGCCAGCCAGGCAAAAGAACGGCCTCCCATTCTGGCTTTCCTGATTCTAGGCACTGAGAAAAGATGTTGGTTAAATGAACGCAAAGTGCGGGGGGGGCAATGGTGGTGAACCAAGGATGTGAGATATGGTGGGGCCAGACAAGTATTTATTTTGTGCATGAGGCAGAGAGCCTTGAATTTCATGCAGTTTTCAATACGGAGCCAGTGTAGTGTGCGAAGGGAGTTAGAGGTAGGGGAAGTATTAGGTAGCTTGCATAGCAGTCGTGCTTCCATATTCTGGACTGTCTGCAGTTTACGGGTCACCTCTTTACAGGCACCCAGGAGAAGAATGTTGCTGTAGTCTAGTCTAGAGGTGATTAGAGCCTGGACTACAGTTTTCTGAGTATCCACGGGGAGCATCCAGATGATCTTGTGCAACCACTTAATGATAGTGATGCAAGTGGAAGAAGTTTTGACCACATGGCTTTTCAAAGATAGCTGGTCATCGAAAATCACGCCTAAGTTGCGTGCTGATTAAGAGGGGGTGGGTGGAGTGCCCATTTGAGTGGGCCAGTGTTGGGGTCCCCATAGAGTGGTATTGGGGCCAAACAGAAGGAGTTCTGTTTTCCCCCATTCAGTTGCAGTTTTTTGTCCAACATCCAAGCTGCGATGTCGCTCAATCCTGAACAGAGGGAGGATGAGGGGGCATGAGGGTCTGAGGAAAGAGAGTAGATGATCTGGGTATCGTCTGCGTAGGAGTAAATGGTGAGCCCAGCTTGCTCCGCAATAGATGCCAGAGGTCTGACGTATAGGTTGAAGAGCAAGGGGCTCAGGATGGAACCCTGTGGTACTCCATACGCAGATGTAAAAGTTTGGGAAGCAGGTGAGGAAGAGAAGACTTGGAAGGTGCGGTCGGATAGGAAGCTAACAAGCCAGTTGAGAGCTGAGCCGGTGATGCCAGATGATCGGAGGGCATTGACAAGAATGGGGTGGGAAACCGTGTCAAAGGCTGCACTCAGATCAAGCAGAATGAGTGCCACGGTTTCCCCCTATCAACTCGGAAGCGGATGTTTTCCGAAACTCCCAGCAAAGTAGATTCCGTCGAAAAACCGGATCTAAAGCCGGATTGTGACGGATGTAAAATTCCCCTTAACTCAACATGGGTAGCAAGTTGAGAATTGATGTGCTTTTCTAAGATTTTAGTAAATACCAGAATAAGCGAGATAGGACGGAAATTGGCTGAAATGTTGGGATCGGCATTAGCTTTTTTTAATAAAGGCATTATCATCGCGTGTTTCCATGCAGAGGGTACAATAGCTTCTCTAAGGGAGGAATTTAGAAGATCCATGATGGGTTCTAGGGAGGAATTGTCCAGCTTTTTTAGAATTAGGGGAGGAATAGGGTCCAGTGGGGAACCGGATTTGATGTTACTGATGATGTTGGAGAGGGTCTTGATATTGAGCGGAACCCATGTGTCGATCAACTGTGCGATAGGAAGACAGGTATTAGATGTAAGCCTAAAGTCACAGGAGAACGTGGGTGGAGAGGGGGGGGGTCGACGGAGAGTGGGTGGGGCTGTTGTCCTCTGGTGTCCCTTGATCGGAAGATAAAATTGGGGCTGGTAAGTTGGGCAGAGAGGGGAGGGGAGAGGAATTCTCAAAATTGGAATAGATGGTATCAATTTTGGCGATGAAGAATTCAGCCAGTGAGTTGCACTGTGTCCTTTTAAGACAGGGAGCTTTGGGCTGACACAGTGCATGTTGGATCTTAATACCTTCACACACCCTTTCAGGTGTCATGCTTCATCATTTGGGCTGTTCCTCGTTGGGTCGGCGGTGCAATACATAACGGGCTCCCTAAAGTAGGGGCACTTTGTCGGAGATCTTCTATCCAACTGCCGTTTGGGGAAGTGCAGGTGTGGGGCCAGAACTGTGTAGATGTGATGGAGTGATTAAAATAGGATTGGGAGTACCTAGAAGGACACATTTTATTCTGGAGGTCTCCTACCCTAGCTAAAAACAGTGTACAAGGCACTCGCCCAAGGGTAATGGTTTGTGTTGTCCTTGTTAAAGTGTGTTGGTCAACATGTTTCACGCTTTCCTGTTCATTAAACTAGCGATTCTTCAGGACCTTGGAAAATGTTATCTACATCCAATGCAAGCGGCGTAAAGGCTCGCGCATATAGGAAGTCTCAGTTAGACTCAAATACCTTATTACAACCTGGAGCTACCTTTTGTGGGAGACAAAAAGGAGTAAAAGGTAACATACGTGGTGATATCATGTATCATATGTGAAGATATGGTCGCATCATGACTCCACAGCTTAACTTATACATAAGTGGTGGACACAAATGCGTGAGGTGAACTATAAAATCTGACAATGGATTGAAAACACTGGTGGTGAAGAGCCACTGTGAGCTAAGGTGACGAAAAGCCCATGTGCAGAGTTAACAATAAACAGAAGAAACATCACAGCGAGGACTCATCCCAATCAGATGGTACCCAGGCTTCAACAGTGCCCAGTGGATTCACACACAAGGCATTGTTCCTGTGTGTGAAGAACTGGGGAAGGGGGAGAATCATATATAATGGGTAAGACATATACATTGTTCTAGCAAGCATATCTCTTGTACTTGATCTTGTCGGTATGGTTGTGTCCCAGACCCAGAAAGAGCATGTGTGTTGGCTATGACACGAGTGTAAGTGTGTCTACAGCAATAGACCCAGTATTAGATCAAAAAGTCCAATGAACCACCCTGCAAAAACTGGTGAGACAGGTGTGGTGGAGGGTAGTCTCTCAGTGCATTCAAGCCACTCGTGGTGGTGTGTTCAATGACTGAGCTAGTTAGCCCTCATGGAAGGCATCAAGGTGCTGGATTGCATCGCACATGTGTAAGAGGAGATGGCGGTAGATGAATTATTTATCCAGGCTGATGAGATATCGTATCTTTTTCCCCTGATGGTGCGACCGATATGTGTAGGAAGTGGAGGGCCTGTGAGGTGTATATCTGCTAATGAAGGGTAGTTTGTGGGTAGCGTTCTCCTATTAAGTGAGCGCTATGTCTTGCCGTTGTAATAGCAACAGACTCACTGCAAAGAGCCTGATCGCGAAAAAGTCACGCCCAGTATAAAAATGCTTTCAACTTGGGGGCCCGTGGGTGATACAGGAATGAGCGTGAAAGATAAGCCGGGTTTCGTTCATCCCCTGAGTCGCAGGACAAGAGACCCAGGTATAGGCAAAGTGGCCGGGAGTTGGTATGGGTGTTAGAATGAGCATGAAAAGTAAATAAATGGGGTTTCGTGCATCCCCTAGGGAGCAGAACTAGAAACCCCGGTGTAGGCAGAGTGGCCGGGAGTGGGTATGGGAGTCAGACAAAGAGGGGGGTAAGTGCATCCTCTCGGATAGTATGGGTAAAAAGTTTCAAAGCGGGCGGAACCCTAATAAAGCAACATTAAACTGCCAAGAGTTGAGCTTGAAGAAAGATACAGTCTACCATTGCCTTGTACTTACAGTTAGGGCGCTGTACGTTTGCCCCTTGACCTACCCAATCCACCGACTCCCGGAGGTGCTCGAACCGCCATTGCCCCGTGATTAAGAGCACATCATGTGAGTCATGTGAAGTGCTGGGTAACGCTCTCAGTGGCTAGTTAGAGTGCGAGTGGCGGCCATTAATAAAAGGTGCATGCGGCATGTCATCTAGTGAATTACAAGGGAAACTTGTCAAATAATAGTCCAGGCATAATGGAGGCAGGATTGTTATATGTTCCTGAATTCATCTAACACCCAAGTATGGGTATTTTGATGTTGTGTCAAGCAGTGCGCTTTCACAGGCATGAAGGGGCGGCCATTTCGTAGTGGTACCAGGCTGTGTAGCACTGTGTTCGGCAACCGGTCATTAAGTGATCGTGAGCATTCTTAAGTTGTAGAGAGCGTGGCATGCCTTTGTGGAAAATCAGAAAAATTGATGTACATAATCAGCGTTCATTTGCCTTTTCCTACTCCTCTCCCTGTAAGCACCATGAATACCATAAAATATTAACCGCATCACTCCGCCAGTAAAAGTCCGTGCCCATATGTACATGACAGCCATTTTAGGCACCCTGGCCTTTTGCCCGCTCATTAGAATCACCGGCTTCCCTCCTGCGCGTATTTGAGCACCCCCCCTTCTCACATGCATAGACCATAAAACCCTCTCCCTCTGCGCGACCCTGCTCTGAAAAGCAACCCTCCTGCTTGATCCACGAAACCCCCCCCCCATTTCCTCTTGAAGAAGTATCCTTCGCCTCAGCTGACATAACCCTCCCCAGCTGTACCTGACTGCCCCCGCTCTCTCATGCATGGGTCATAAGATCTCTCTCTCTCTGTGCAACTCTGTCCTTGGGAGTCACGGCCGCGCCTGACCAACACCGCCTTTCCTTTCATGAATGACCCCTCGGTTGGTAAATCCTCCCACCATTATTGACTGTCCACACAGGTCCGAGGTCATCGCCTAAGCCAGGAGATACTGTCTACTGCCCCTTATTGTATGAAGTCACTCCTCTTCAAAGGACCCACTATTGATCCTGGCCACCCCACCCCCTGGGCTACGATCAGGCGCACACATCCTAAAAATTGGCGGAACACTCAGCTGCGTGATTACCCTCCCCCCCCTTATCAGCAGGTCAAGGGTCTCTATTGTGAACATATGTGGGGTAGGATTGACACGAGGATTATGGGGATGTCTTTTCCTTGTTTCACAATGTCGTGATTGTAATGCCAAGTGTTTTGTAAGGTATAAAAGACGATGTCTCAGCTCACTTGTTAGAGCACCTCCTGAAAGACACTGTGTTTCGTGTCCGAAATGACAGGCTCTCCTCATGAGTAATAAATCCTGTTCTTGTGACTCCGGCTTCCAGCGCCCATCTCTTTATTTGGTAACTAATCAGAATGAGAACTGAGAGGCGACTTGCGCCAGCAGCCCCGGGCATCGATAGTGATATGGGCTCACTTTTTACAATTGGCGTCCCAACGCGGGGCCCATCAGTGACATAGGGTCCAGTAAGAGAGATCCAGACGATGAGGTGAACATCTAAATGATTGGAGTATACCTGCCTTGAGAGGGCCCTCGTCCGGCTGCCGATCGAATGAACTTCACCGACTCTGAACGGACCTCTCTCGAGTGACCTATTGTCCTGACTGGAATCCCACAGGAATGCTGCACAGAGTAAGAGAACGATCGGGCGCTGGAAGGGGAAGACGAAGAACTGTCCATATGGTCCGGTCCGGGTAAGATTAAGTAGGGCGTATTTACGCCTGATTGGTAGGATGGTTTTATCCATCTGATTGATTGATTGATTGTATTGGAATCGGTATTTAAATACTGATATTGTTTGTTTATTGGTTCATTTAGCTTTGGTTGCTACTTGAAATATTGGTTCTCTTCTTGAGAACGAGACATTCTCTGTTTGCAAACAGCGGCGAATAGGAACGTTCGTCTCTCTTTGCAGATAGAGAAGGGTAGGTAATGCAGACTTTTGTCCCCGTTGTAATCCGTCATGCCTACCTTTCTCCCCAC
Source organism: Lissotriton vulgaris (assembly GCF_964263255.1). Taxonomy (NCBI): domain Eukaryota; kingdom Metazoa; phylum Chordata; class Amphibia; order Caudata; family Salamandridae; genus Lissotriton; species Lissotriton vulgaris. The sequence continues at coordinate 1,745,347,586 of NC_141694.1, forward strand.
TGATTGTTTGAAATCGATTAATAATCGATTGTTGCTCTTTGAGATCTTCCCTGTCCACAAACAGAGACGAATAGGAATATTCTGTCTCCCTTTGCAGATAGCGAAGGGCAGGTAATGCAGACGTTTGTCCCCGTTGTAATCCGTCATGCCTGTTTTTCTCCCCACTGATTGATTGATTGACTGGACATTATTGTCCCAGGAATTGTTTGTTTGAGGTATTTTCTGTTTGCAAACAACGTGGAATAGAAATATTCTGTCTAGTCTTTGCAAGTAGTAAAGGGTAGGTTATGCCCCTTTATGATTCGTCAGTCCTACCCACTCCCCACTGATTGACTATTATTTGGGGGTAGCTCACCTGGTCCGCCCAGGAGGCTACCCTAATGGAGGGACACATGCTCCCCACTCATTGACCACTTATTGGAGGTAGCCCATCTGGTCCGTCCAGGAGGCTACTCTAGTAATTGGAGGTACATCATCTGGTCCGTCCAGGATGATACCCTAATGAAGGAACATGTGTTCCCCTTGATTGATAATCTAGTTCCACCCCGGACCATTTATTGGAGGTAACTCATCTGATCCGTTCAGAGGTACCCCTAATGAAAAGGACGCATAAAAATATGAAGTGATCACCGTACCCTGTTAACAGAAACTTTAGCTCGAAAGACGCTAAGGAAAAGAAGGAAAAATAAAAAGAAATCGGGCTAAGTCAGTAACCCCCTGATGAGCTTTCGACTTCACTAAAAATAAGAAAAATTAGAAAGAGTTCATAATAAGAAATATAAAATGGCGAAAAGTCTGGCAGCAAGACAGCCACGAGGTAGCTAGGTTCCGCTGCCTACTCCTGCTCCAAACATGTCTGCCTCATTGCCCACCACGCCCAAATAACGGTCACATGAAATAGATACAAAGCAATAGGTACCTACCCCCATTCCGGAAGCTCCCGAAGTGCAACAGGTCCGCGGTTACGCCCAACCGGAAGGCAAGGCCTCGATGCGTGCAGGGCTCGGCTGGCTGCAGTCGGAAGGGGAGGCTGTGGGGCGGACGGCCCGAAAATCGTAATGATCTCTCCTTTTCCCCTCTTCTGCTGCCCTGCAGGCCACGGGGGGGATGTCTTGCCGCAGCCACCGACCCCCCCCCCCTCTTGCCTGATCCGGCTCTCATCGAAGGCCGAAGCCAAGGCAAGGACGGCGCCGCTTCTTTGCGCAATGATGGCTGCGACGACACTCTTGAAGTGGCCCTGGATAGTTGCAGGTAGTCCCGCCACATGGCAACGCCTCAGTTGCAGGTAGCCCCGCCACATGACAAGGGGGGGATGTCTTGCCTCAGCCACCGACCCCCCCCCCATCTTCATTGCCTGGCACGGCCGTACCGAAGCGCTGGAGCCGGAGAACGGCACGGGGTCGCTGGAAGGGGGAGGCGGCGCGAACGAGCCTCCCCCACCTCCCTCCAGGTGGAGGCTTCCAGCGACACCCCAACGCTCCTGCTTAAAGAGGGTCCATACCAAAAAGCGGTTCTTTGCCCGGGACGGGCACACGTCCTATACCTTCTCTCCTCAACTTTGAAGATTCTATGAGAGCCGGGGGGCCCCGACCCCTCCACATGGGCGCCCCCGTCCCCCTCGCTGGGAACCGCGACATCGGCGCACTCCTGCCGTCGCCGACCTCAATCTTGAAATGACTAAAATCCTGCAAAGATACAGACTTGTTCAGTTCCGGTGGGATGCCAGTATGACCCGGTAGGAGAGATCGTTGCTTCCCTCCCCACTTTTTGACTGATGGCTCATATCGCCAGTCTGTTGCCCTATTATGAAAAACTTTTTGAACTACCAACAGAAGGTTCTGGTCCTACCACAAGTCAGTAGAGACGGTCGGACTATACTGGGACCTGCCTGATCTCGCCCAAAATGGCGCCGATACAAAATGAAAATTTCAGCTCCTTGTTGTACCCTGATTGCTCAAACGTTAATGTTTTGGGATATGTATGTAATTGTTTGGACAGTGAAGTGATATAAGTTGGATATTAATTATGTGTTAGAAGGAACGAAGTGATATAGGATGGATATCGATTATGTGTCGAGACAATGAACTGGTATAGGGTGGGTACTAATTATGTGTTGGAAAGCAATGAATTTATACGAAATAGAGTACTGATGGAATATTTGGACGATGAATTGATGCTAAGTTTTAAACGCACCAAGGTCATTGAAAATTTAACGTTTTTGACATTTATAATGCCTGCTCCCAATGAATTTCGATACGATTTCATTGCACTTGCCGCACTCTTTATTATAAAATTAAAGGTTTTTGAAAAAGCAAAGTACAGCTGTAGTGATCGCATTAATGGGTCTCAAATGTGTTGCTACTGTCTCCGATATGAGCGAAATGCAAGCAGCTTTATGAAGGTTGAAGGTTAAGAAGCCCAATACTTAGGCTGTTGCATTGTATGCCACAGGCAGCAGGAAAAAAAAGTGTTTTAGACGCCCTTAAAAGACACCACAGAAATACCACCTGACCGCCACCCTTGCACGCAACCTAAAGGGGTCACGACCAAGTGACTCATGTAGATACGCAGAACACCAATGATTATCTATCTGACACTACTGGTCCGTCTGGGCTTAAACGCCGAGATCGTAGAGAAATGCACTACGCGGAGATAGGTCGAGTATGTGGTAGGTAAAAACATTTTCGGACTACTGCATGATGATGTGGTTTGAATGCTGCCCCCACCCCCTTCTTTCTCCTCCCTTCTGCAGGTCGCGTCGGAACACCGGCTGAAGTATGAAAGAGCGATGATTGAACGACCGACGAAAAGGGAGGAAGGGGATCTGAGCATAGTACTTATGTTGATGAGTTTTTAAAGACGTAGACCTAGACATGACTGTTCCTCCTTAGAACGTAGCGACTGGGAGGATGGACTGACATAGAAACTTGACGGGTACTGTATGACGGAAATTGACTCGAAATAGAACGTTAGATAATGTAACTAGACGTTTGACTAGATAGGGAAAGGACGAAGAAGAGTGCTGGGGTAAGGGTTACCAGGGCACCACCCATCTGGGAAGTTAGAAATGTTGCTGATGTTCAAAATGTACCACCTCCTTCTCACACTCTTATAGATATAGCCAAGCTGTCCGACTGTTCTCCCGATCAATACCCGCCGTTGCCTCAGCCTGGAGAACTTCCCACCAAAGGAAGAAACTAAAAAATGATTTAAGATCCAACCGTGGGTAAATAGCCCGACCAGGTTAATTTCTGACCGGCTGACCGAGGTGTAAGTATGGGCAATTGAGAACACTCGCAAAAATAGCAAGCGAGAGGGAAAAGGAGGGAAAGGTAAAAAGAGCTAAGCACGTAGGTAAATAGGATATTAAAGATACGCAGGATGTAAAAATAGATCTTTTTGGCCAATAATTGTTTTATGTTTTGTAATGAATGTCTTATATATGTAATACATGTACTGTCTTCCTTCGTCTGAGTTTGTGTGTATGTACTGTAGGGGTTTATGTCTTCCCTCTGCTTGCGTCTCTCCGTTACCTGACCCCCTGCTGTTCTGTGTTGTGAGCGCACTAAATGACCTATTTTCGTACACGTCACTCTCTCTCTCTCTCCCCCCCCTTATCTATCTATCTATCTATCTCTCTCTCTCTCACTCTCTACATGTCATACGTGTACCGAATGGCTCGTTTGGATTGCGGACGACTCTCACTCTCTACGAGAGTCCCCCTGTTCCATCTTCCATTTTATGGTAAAATTGTGCCATGTTGGCACCAGTCTGATTGGATACTTATTGAACGCGAAGGTGTTCAGCGAAATTGACCGAAACCAAAATGATTGTAACTCGCCATATTACTACCTCTCCTTTCTGCCAAAATGAATGAACTCGAATTGACTGAGAAGGAAAGGACAGGCAAGACGACTAAGGTCCCCCAATCTGGCCTTTTATAGGGGAACTATATGTCAATGGCACCTTATTTTTTAGTTCATCAGAAACGAACGCCAATGTCTAGATTGACCCCCAACGCCCAGATTGCCCCACCCCCTTTTGCACCCAAGCGCGAATGCCCGAAGCATCCCCGCCCCACTTGATTGACCCCAGCTGCTGTCCCCGATATAAATATGATGACCATGAGTAACTGTCGTCCATCGAGAAAAACTTGTTTTACCCTGACTCTCGATGATAGCGCCCCCGCCCTGTTTGAAAAGGTTAGCCAGCCTTGAAGGGAAATGTTAGACAGTTAAAGGCTCGGGTTTGAAAGGCAAGTCTCCACTGGAGGTTCCGAAATGTTGAATTTGATGAAATACGCAGTTGATGGGAGTCTTATTTCTCTCCATTTGTGTTATAAATAGACGATGAATAAACTTGGCATGAACTCAGCAGGAATGCCGACATATGCACTGCTTGGTAATAGACTTCTGACTGTGACCGATGAGCGTATCTCCCAAGTGCGTAGGATTGAGGGAGGAATTCACATGCATAAATGTCTTCTCCTGCCAGTTCTCTAAAGCTTGTTTTGTACCTATTCAAAGATATACGATCACCGGAGGAGAAGGGTCGGACGTGACGTACAGCCTGGCTGCAGATCTTGAGACACATGTGACCTCGACCAAAGGTGGAGCTGCAGAGCAACAAGATGCGGGACGAGACAGCAATCTCAAACGTGGAAAATGAAAAATGACGGGCTGCCCTGAAGTCCCCCGTCTGCTAACCCACGTGTGCCTGAAGTCTCCGTCCCCCTTTTTGGGCCCGATTGATGGGCCTGCCTGCTCGTTATCCTTTGCTCCCTTGGTCCCATTGGTGTGTCCCAGGAAATATGACCCCACTCCGCCCTCTCTCCTATTGACTATTTGAACCACACGCCCTCTTTTCCATGTGACTTCTTGCCAACAGGAAGAACAGCATTCAGGTGGGAATAGGGTGTTGCCATGGAAATATAGGTGCCGAGCATAAGGCACCACTAAAAGGATTGGTTAGGGAACAGGACTGTGGTCTAACAGCAGAAGGACTGACCGCACCCTGCAACGCGTAAGGATAGATCCGAGCTGGACCTATAGCTCCACCGCCGGTGCTCAACAGCGCCAACTAAAGGACACGGACCAGAGCCTACCAGTGATGGCTCACTGCTAAAAAGACACTGTGACTAAGAGATCTTGTGTATTGAACTGAATTCCGCCCTCAACTACTTGGTAAAGATGTTCATTGGTGATATTATTTGAGAAAGTCAGAAGCATTTATGCTGTGTAGTACGTTTGAAATGTCAGGAACTCAACAAATGCAATTTCCTATGTGCTGCATTCTGCCAATCCCATCAACTGTCCATGATTACATGCCAAATGTTAGTATTGACAAATGCTGGTTCTTCCACGGCGCCTGTTTATATGTACCTCCATCAATTGGAAAAATTAACTCTGTTATGTAAAAAGCGGCGACTGTGGAAAATCAGAAAAATTGATTTACATAATCAGCGTTCATTTGCCTTTTCCCACTCCTCTCCCTGTAAGCACCATGAATACCGTAAAATATTAACCGCATCACTCCGCCAGTAAAAGTCCGTGCCCATATGTACATGACAGCCATTTTAGGCACCCTGGCCTTTTGCCCGCTCATTAGAATCACCGGCTTCCCTCCTGCGCGTATTTGAGCACCCCCCCCCCTTCTCACATGCATAGACCATAAAACCCTCTCCCTCTGCACGACCCTGCTCTGAAAAGCAACCCTCCTGCTTGATCCACGAAACCCCCCCCCCCCCCATTTCCTCTTGAAAAAGTATCCTTCGCCTCAGCAGACATAACCCTCCCCAGCTGTACCTGACTGCCCCCGCTCTCTCATGCATGGGTCATAAGATCTCTCTCTCTCTGTGCAACTCTGTCCTTGGGAGTCACGGCCGCGCCTGACCAACACCGCCTTTCCTTTCATGAATGACCCCTCTGTTGGTAAATCCTCCCACCATGATTGACTGTCCACACAGGTCCGAGGTCATCGCCTAAGCCAGGAGATACTGTCTACTGCCCCTTATTGTATAAAGTCACTCCTCTTCAAAGGACCCACTATTGATCCTGGCCACCCCACCCCCTGGGCTACGATCAGGCGCACACATCCTAAAAATTGGCGGAACACTCAGCTGCGTGATTACCCTCCCCCCCTTATCAGCAGGTCAAGGGTCTCTATTGTGAACATATGTGGGGTAGGATTGACACGAGGATTATGGGGATGTCTTTTCCTTGTTTCACAATGTCGTGATTGTAATGCCAAGTGTTTTGTAAGGTATAAAAGACGATGTCTCAGCTCACTTGTTAGAGCACCTCCTGAAAGACACTGTGTTTCGTGTCCGAAATGACAGGCTCTCCTCATGAGTAATAAATCCTGTTCTTGTGACTCCGGCTTCCAGCGCCCGTCTCTTTATTTGGTAACTAATCAGAATGAGAACTGAGAGGCGACTTGCGCCAGCAGCCCCGGGCATCGATAGTGATATGGGCTCACTTTTTACACCTTTATGATGTTGATGTCAACAATGCGGTCAGGGTGATTGTAAGTATCATGTAACAATTCAATGAGTTTATTCTCAAGATCTGAAGTGGTGGTGCAAACACAAGAGTAGCATCATGTGTTTTCTATTGAAAGCCTAAGTGGGCTGGTGTTGAAATATAGCTTCAGCATGGTGTTGTCTGTCAATAGGGCATTGAGGATGGGGTTTAGAGTGTTGCCAATTGTATGAGTAGTTGGTGGATGGTAAGTGGTCAGAGAGGTAATAATCAGTGTGTGTGGTATCTAGGGAGCCAGCATCTGTTAGGTTGTTTAGATTTAGGTGTGTGGCCCCCTGTAAGATTATTACTCACTGAGGAGACACCCAGGCATGGGTGCGTAATGCCTCATAGGAGTATCATGGTTACTAGATATTATTAAGGCACTCCAGGGTATATCCTCGTTAAGCCCACTGCATTGTATGGACAGGTGGTGTATCCATCTTTGTTCTTTGATGAAGAGGCTTTTTTTTGGATATATTGGGAGAGGCTTCTAGAATTACCCACTTAAGGGAATCAGGTGAATGTCTTTTTTTCAGGTAGTGGGCACACAATTTAGTGTTAGTTTTCTGGCAGCGGAAATTTCTGTGGTGTTCTGATACTCGTAGTTTGATCGGTCATGTAGTCATGCCTATATAATAGAGATCGCATGGGCAAGTGAGCACGTATATACAATTGGCCGTGTTGCAATTTGTGTGCGTGCGCATTTCCCATTTGAAGGTGTTGTTCAATGTGATGTTCTTCTGTATCGAGGTGAATGCGCAAGCTGTGCATGAGCCACAGGGATAGTGGCCTGTAACTGCTGGTAATTGCCACAGTGTATCCTGTCTACTTTTTGCCTTGGGCTTTGTTCTAGTATTTATGAGCATGTCTTTGAGGTTTCTGGGCCGATTGAAGGCAAAACGTGGTTGGTCAAGTTGTAGAGTGCCTATATTTTTTTTTTAACCTTTATTTGTAGTATATGCAGTTACAGGTATGGGCCTACAACCATCCCGGCCGGCCACTAAACATGGCTGGAGTAAAGCAAGCACTATACGTAATTATAGCAGTTCGAGATCCGGGATAAGAAAATAACAGTGTGTAGCTTGTAATCATACATAACAGCTGAAAATCAGGATTCAAGAGGTTCATTTTTCAAATAAGAAACTAAAGAGGTGTCGCACAATCATACACAGTCCCACAATAATGTGCAAATCAGGATATCTGCAAACAATAGTGATATGAAGGAGTCATCGGGGGGGCAAGATATACAAAGCAGGAGAAAGGTAGGCATAGCCTCATCGGGTAGCAAGTCTAATCCCCGCCCCTCAACACCAAACATACCGCAAAGAGCATGAGTGACGACAACACTAAAAAGGAAGAAAGACTAAAGGGCCATAGAAACAAATATCGATCAAAACCCCCACCCTGCACACCCGCAGAAGGCCATGGCCTACCCCCCCAGCAGCATGCCTGTCGCCCTAATAGAGACCCGAAATATAGAAAGACAGAGAAAGAAAGCGAAGAAAGTAAGCGGAGGAGGGCCCTCATCGTGCCGCCCGGCCCCGCCCTTCACCCCTACACAACGGAAATCCCAGGATGGAAGTAATACTGTACTGGAGAATAATAAACCCTGAGCATAAGCACGATGAAATATCGATCGAACATACCCACTGCACCGTCTGTCAATAATATTACCAATAGACCATTAACACATCATCCCTGACCCTGTCTGGCAGTGGCACCGCCAGAAGTCCTCTCATTAATCAATTTATTGCGCAATCCTGAAGGTCCAAACAGTATGAGCGAGTCCGGCTGGGGCGCAGCCATGGAAGAGTACAACAATCCCAGCCCATCAAAATATAAACAGCAAAGATCCGACAATATCAACGCCTGTCCCGGGAGCCTCTCGAAGCTCACAAACAACAGCGCCATCAAGGAGAGGAAAGTCACACAGTCCAGCCACCGCTGCGACACGACCAGGCCAGTCCGAGAGGAAAAACAGCACTCCACCCCCAGCCGCCAGCTGGACAAGCGACCCAAGGAGACATCCAGGCGAGCAATCAAGTCGGTCCGCTCGGGCACGAGAGCCCGATCCTCAAGCGGCCCCCGGGGCCCCGGTGGAGCCGAAACCTCCTCCATGGGCTCAGCAACAAGTTCACCGGCAGACCCGTGGAATCGGGGCGTGGCCGCCAAGGACGGCGAAACAACAATGGCGTCCATTCTTCCGCCCAAGTCTCGAGCATGGCAAAGCATAGTTTCATGCAAAACTGTTAAAGCAGCTATCACGTCTCGGGAAATGAACTCCTTCGTGTGTTGCGAGCCTCCCGGCCCCATCCGTACATCAGCCGTCCAACTTGGACTCGGGTCGTAGAGGAGGGCACCAGCCGCCATCTTGATCCAGCAGGCCCCGTCCCTCTTCCACACTCAGGGACTAGGCCTCACCACGGGGGCACCGCGGGATGCGTCTCCAGGGCAAACAAACTGTGGGGCAGGCCCCAGAAAGGAGAGCCACCAAAAGGCTAAAGTCCCGGCCGGGCCCCGGGAGTTGCCCGCCAATATCGGGGGCAGACCTTGGTTATGCCCGGGCAACAAAGTTTGGGGAGGGGGGCAGGAGTCAAGCGCCCCCTCCGATCCAGTGCCACCCCACTGCTCCTCAAGGGTTGCCGACAAGCGGACCGGGTCTTCACCGCCAGAAGCGGTCTTTCACGTCAACGGCACCCACCGGCAGGCCCCTTATCGTCAGCAACGGCCGTTGATGCTACCGCCGCGGCCGGAGGCCCCGCCGAGGCAACGCCCCGGTCCCATCGCCGCGTAGGCCGCGGAGCAGACGGAGACAGTTCTCAGGATCCGCTGCACACCGGAGCTCCGGGAACAAACGGTAGGTGTTCGTTTTCCTTCTCCTAGCAAAATATGCCTTCACGGCACAGGATAGACGTCAGGATAGACGTGTGGGGCGAAAGGGCTCGCGGAGCCGGGCGACTATGCGGCCATTTCGAATGCCCGCTTGGCTCCTCCTAGAGTGCCTATATTGAGTATGCTCCAATGCTTTTTCAATACTTTTGAGAACTGGTTGGATGCTGGTGTGTACGTCGTTACACATGTTAAGGTCTTGGCTTCCTGTTTGTCTTTCTGTTCCAATAGACTTTCTCTATTGTTATTGAGTGCCCTTTTCCTGGACAAGGCACTGCTCCTCTGAGGGTAGTCCCTGTCAGCAAGATTTTGTGCAAGGGATGCTGACTGCGTTTTGTAATTGCTCACTGAACTGCAATTTCTCCTAACTCTTAGGAACTGGCAAAATGGTAAGTTTTCCTTGAGTGATTTCGGATGATGGCTACGGTAAAATAGGAGGCTGTTTCGGTCTGTACTTTTCTTGTACATTGTAGTAGTCAAGATTCCCCCATGTAGTTTTAAAGCAAGGTCTAGAAATGGTATCTCAGAAGGGGATGCGGTGATCGTAAATCTAAGGTAGGGGTTCAGGCTGTTGACCCATTTGAAGAACTTGTACAAATCTCTGTCTCCCTTCCAAAAGATCAGAATATCATCAATGTAGCACTTCCATAACCTGATGTTACCTCACTATGGGTTAGATTTGTGGTCAAGGTGGTGTCGCTCAAATGATGCCATATAGAGGCAGGCCACACTGGGCGCGAAGGTACTCCCCATGGAAGTACCCTGGGTCTGGTGGAAAAGTTGCCCTTTAAACTCAAAAAAGTTCTCAGTCAGGGCCAGTGTCGCGCATTCCATGACGAAGCAGGGGGGTGTTGATGACTCCCAAGGGGTAGCATTGAGGTCCTTCTCAATCACATCTAGGGTGGCCATTTGTGGAATGTTGGTATAAAGGTCTTCAACGTCTAGAGTGGTGAGGAAGTCGATCTCGTCTGGCCGTTGAAATTGGGCCAGCAAGCGTAAGACATCAGTGGTGTCTTTAAGGTAAAAGGGAATGAGTTTCACCAGTGGTTGCAGAAAATAATCACAAAATTGTGACAGGGGTTCCAGAACTGAGTCAATACCTGACACAATGGGTCTCCCCGGCACAGGACTCACTCCCTTGTGGATTTTAGGGAGGTTGTATAAATATGGGGTTTTTGGGTCTTTTTTAATGAGGAAGGAGGCCTCCTTCATACTCATCCAGCATTGGCTTTCCGCTGAGTCCACTATGCCTGTGATTGATCTGATAAGTCTCTCAGTAGGGTTCCTAGTGATGGGGGTGTAGTATTTGCGGTCACCCAATAGTCTAAGGCACTCAGTGTCATAGGCTGATGTTGACATTATCACTGTTGCATCACCTTTATCGGCTTGTTTGATGGTGATGGTAGGGTCATTAACTAATGACTCTATGGCCTGAGTCTCTTTTTTAGAGAGGTTGTTAAAAAGTTCTAGTGGTGGTCAATGCGTTGACATCTTTGAGGACTGCCTGCTCATAGGTTAATACCTCATTGGGTATCATGCCATTGTGAGGGGTAAAGGTGGACGGATTGTGTAGTCCAGAGTCATTCTGTTCCTCTCTGTCTTTGCCTTCAAAGAACGCTTTAATTCGCACCTTACAGAAGAACTGGTGTAGTTCACATGTCTGTCTAAAGTTATCCACTTTGGGAGTAGGGACAAAGCCTAGCCCTTTCTGGAGAACTTCCTCTTCTAGTTGGGTCAGCGGCCTAGTAGAGGGGTTGACTACTAGATTATTTTCTTAGTGTTGGTTGTGTGGCCGCCACTTGCACTCTAACTAGCCACTGTGGGCGTTACCCAACGCGTCACATGACTCACATGATGTGCTCTTAACCACAGGGCAATGGTGGATTGAGCACCTCCCGGACCGGGTGGATTGGGCAGGTCAAGGGGCACACATACAGCTAGCTAACTGTAAATACAAGGCGATGGTAGACCGTATCTGTCTTCAAGCTCAATTCTTGGCAGTTTAATGTTGCTTTATTAGGGTTCCGCCCACTTTGAAACTTTTTACGCATACTATCCGAGGGGATGCACTTACCCCCCTCTTTGCCTGACTTCCATACCAACTCCCGGCCACTATCCCTACACTGGGGTTTCTAGCTCTGCTTTCCAGGGGATTGCGCTAAACCCCGTTTATTTACTTTTCATGCTCATTCTAACGCCCATACCAACTCCCGGCCACTCTGCCAATACTGGGGTCTCTTGCCCTACGCCCCAGGGGATGAGCGAAACCTGGCTTATCTTTTACGCTCATTCCAACTCCCGGCCACTGAGCCGTTCCCTCAGCTTTTTCCTGTTTCACCTGCGAGCACCCAAGATGAGAGCATTTTTATACTGGACGTGGCTTTTTCGAGATCAGGCTCTTCGCAGCAAGTCCGCTGCTATTACAATGGCCAAGACATAGCACTCACTTAATAAGAGAACTCTACCCACAAACTACCCTTCATTAGCAGATATAAACCTCACAGGCCCTCCACTTCCTACACAAATTGGTTGCACCATCGGGGGAAAAAGATACGATATCTCATCAGCCCGGATAAATAATTGATCCACCGTCATCTCCTCTTACACATATGCGAAGCAATCCAGCACCTTGACACCTTCCATGAGGGCTGACTAGCTCAGTCATTGAACACACCACCACGAGTGGCTTGAATGCACTGAGAGACTACCCTCCACCACACCTGTCTCAATGGTTTATGCGGGGCGGTTTATTGGACTTTTTGATCTAATACTGGGTCTATTACTGTAGACACACTTACACTCGTGTCATGGCCAACACACACGCTTTTTCTGGGTCTGGGACACAACCATAGAGACGAGATCAAGTACAAGAGATATGCTTGCTAGAACAATGTATATGTCTTACCCATTATATATGATTCTCCCCCTTCCCCAGTTCTTCACACACAGGAGCAATGCCCTGTACGTGAATCCACCCGGCACTGTTGAAGCCTGGGTAGCATATGATTGGGGTGAGTCCTCGCTGTGATGTTTCTTCTGTTTATTGTTAACTCGACACCTGGGCTTTTAGTCACTTTAGCTCACTGTGGCTCTTCAACACCAATGTTTTTAATCCATTGTCAGATTTTATAGTTCGCCTCATGCATTTGCGTCCACCTCTTATGTATAAGTTAAGCTCTGGAGTCATGATGAGACCGTATCTTCACATATGATACAAGATATCACCATGTATGTTACCTTTTACTCCTTTTGTTCTTCCACAACACGTAGCTCCAGGTTGTAATAAGGTATTTGAGTCTAACTGAGACTTCCTATATGTGCGACCCTTTACGCCGCTTGCATTAGATGTAGATAACATTATGCAAGGTCCTGAAGAATCACTAGTTTATTCAACAGGAAAGCGAGAAACATGTTGACCAATACACTTTAACAAGGACAACACGAGCCATTACCTTCGGGCGAGTGCCTTGTACACTGTTTTTAGCTAGGGTAGGAGACCTTCAGAATAAAATTTGTCCTTCTAGGTAGTTGCAATCCTATTTTAATCACTCCATCACATCTACACAGTTCTGGCTTCACACAAGCCCTTCACCAAACGGCAGTTGGATAGAAGATTTCCGACAAAGTGCCCCTACTTTAGGGAGCTGTCGGGTATTTGCCCGCCGACCCAACGAGGAGCAGCCTAAATGATGAAGCATGACACCTGAAAGGGTGTGTGACGGCATTAAGATCCAACCTATGGATCCCCATCTATATCCTTCTTTGATATAGTGGGACCAGGTCACCCGTGACTCCAATGGCAACTTTTCACTGAAGAACAGCGCAACCCCTTTTGTTTGAAATTAGAATGTTACCTTTTCCCTGACTAAAGCCTCTGGAGGTCCATTTGCATGAGCTCCAACTGTTATCTGGCAGCTTAATAGCTCCCTTCATGAAGTATGAGTTTTCCCCCAGAACAGGGACAAAGGGTGTCAGAAGGTGATGTTGTTGCCTCGAGAGGATGGCTGTGGGCTGTACCAAGGAACTTCATTAACTTCAAAGAATCCTGCCATGACACAGGTAAATTCTAGCTGATGTCGAGGCTGGTCCCTCCTTTGTTCCCCCACTCAGCAAGGCACCAATCTTAGTGGCGAGGAGCTGCCCCATGAATTAGTTTAGCATGACCACAAAGGAGGGGTTGCTCCTTTCCCTGGCCACAGCCCTGGAGATGGGCACAGGTGCTCTATGCAGGGGAAGAAAGGTTCATGTTGGTTTTAGGTAGAGCCGGCATACAGGAAATGCTGTAAATTTGGTAGGGCCACCTTTTGAAACTTTAACCTTTTGAGTTAGGTTGAGCATGGCCAAGAGTTTCCCCAACCCACAGGCTGGTACCAGGCATAAATTTGGCATCCCTAATATCCTTCTCTTCTCAGAACCCTTTTTGGACCTGTGGAAGATCAGGGACTGGACCTGATGATAGTGACCTGAAAAGAGCCTAGAATAGTAGGTCAGCTCTCCTCCATGTAGTGAGGACAAAGAAGTGAACTCCAAGGATCATAAGGCTGACCATCTGTTCAAATTGCAGGAACTTAACAAGCTGCAAGAGGACCTTTCTGCAACTTCCCAGCTGATCACCTCCAACTCAACTTACCATCGACCCTGCTGCTGGCCTCTGCTGGAGTGAGTCTTGACTCCCAAGTGTTGTCCTAAACTTCCTGGAGCAGTGCTTGTGTCAAATTTCCCTCCTTCTAACATATCCTGAAATCCTGAGACTTAGAAACGTTTTGACTTCAAAGATCTCAGGAGGACCGGAACCAACCTGCCAAGCAATTCCAATGAAGGTCAGTTGCTGCGGGGCCAAAAATCCAATTTGCTACCGCTCGTAGCTTTTTCACAGAAGCAAATGCAATTTAGTGCGACGTTGCAGGGAAAGTATCCAGCTTCGTGGATCATTCTTCGGCTGCACCCTGCAGCCTTTTTCTAGTGGAAGAAACAAAGCTCCAAAAGCTGAATAAGTACAAACTTAGAAATCTTCACTTGCAGAAGGCCTCAAAAATATCCTGCCAGCGAGGGACAGTGCAGTGCAAAATTTGTATCTTTCCCACATGGAGCTTACAAGCCAAATTTAACAGCTTCACTGGGACCTCGTCTGATAGCTATCTGGGGTTGTGGAACCCTTCACAACCATAGCCTGCAGCCTTGTCCTGCTGAGGATTTTTGATTTCCATTTCAGAGACTAAGGCCCACATGCATCAAGCATTTTTGGAGTCGCAAACGGTGCGATTCCTTAAAATCGTCCGTTTGCGATTCCAAAAATGCTTTTTGAGATGCATCATGCTTTTTTAGAAATCGCAACTTTTTTGCGATTTCTAAAATTGCGATTGCATTTCAGAAATCGCAATTTTGCTGTTTCTAAAATGCTATGCATCATTTGATTTCAAATTGCGAAATTTGAAATTGCAAGTGCAAATTACCACGAAGTTCAACCTCGTGGTAATTTGCGAAATTGTTTAAAAAAGCACAAACATGCATTTTTTAAACTGTAAAGTTACAGACACACATGTCCTTAGGACATGTGTGTATGTAACTTATACTCAAAAGTACATTTCATGGGTGAAGGGGGGGGGGGTCATTTGGACCCCCCTCTCCACCCTTGAAATGCATTGCTGAATTGCGATTTCAAATTGCGAATTCGCAATTCCCATTCATTCCTATGGGCATTTTAGCCCATAGGAATGAATGGGAATTGCGAATTCGCACTTTGCTAATCGCATAATATTTGAGAATCGGTAAAAATTGCGATTGTTACCGATTCTCAAATATTTTGCGAAAATGTACATGCATCCCATTTTGCATTTCCTAATTTGCGATTCCCTAAAAATCGCAAATTAGGAAGTGCAAAATGAAACAATGATGCATGTGGGCCCAAGTCAGGAGATAAAACATATCACTGAGTCAAACATGGCTTCTGTATCTCATCCATGTTCTATCGTAGTTTGCCTCAATTTATACCTTCTACCGATCAAGCGCAATCAGGTGACCGTGGTTGCCACATAATGCTTTTTGGTGCTATTTTGCACTTTTAAAAATTGATATCTCCAGTTCCCTTTTAGGGATTTTATTTGTCATGTTGGTGTAATTTTATTTATTAAAATGCAGTCTATTTTTCTAAATTGGTTTAGGATTTTTCTTCTGTTGTGCTTTGACTTTATTAGTGTTTTTGTGCTACAGAAATGCATTATATATTGCCTCTAAGTAAAGCCTGGCTGCTCTCTGCCATAGCTACCATAGGCTTGAGCTCAAGTTTATTTAGTGACTTTAGAGGTTCAACCTAATATTGGTTGTGATTATTACTTGAGGTGGGTACTTTCCCCTCACAACCTGCAGCTCATACCACAATTTCTTACAATGAGTGGATCAGTGGTTTGCTAGTCCCACCATGCTCCTGTTAGGTGCTCTCCAAACCTTTGTGCCTTTTATGGTTCCCTCTCAATGGTCTGGGAAAGAGTTCCACATATATTCAAATCAGTAACAAAGCACTTCTCAGACTGTTTCAATTCTGTGCTGTGTACAACTAATTTCTTAGTCCGTATAGCTGTACCTGGGAACGTTAATAGTTTCAGTCAATTGCCTTTTTCTGGGAGCCAACAACATTTTTCCAAACATCTGATATGTACTCTACTTTTGCCTCAGATTATTTTGCACTGCTTTGAGATTTGTCAAGCAAAGGATATTGTTTTCATAAAAAGAACTCATATTATTGCCATGTGGGCAAATGTGTTGGAAGTTGTGTCTTACTCAGTGGGGCCAATTCACAGAACTAACTTAAGACGAAATCCTAAACTTACTACTTTTGGTATTCACAGAAGTTAGGATTTTGTCTTAAGTTTGTCTTAAGACAAACTTAAGACAGACTTAAGACAAAATCCTAACTTAAGTCTGTCTTAAGTCTGTCTTAAGACAAATTTAAGACAAAATCCTAACTTCTGTGAATACCAAAAGTAGTAAGTTTATGATGTTGTCTTAAGTTAGTTCTGTGAATCAGGCCCAGTATGACTACAAAATATATTTACTTTCTCTGTGCTTGGTTGTGAAATGTGCATTTCTTGGGCTGCGAAAAATCCATTCTATGTTAGGATGCATCAAAATGTTAAGTATAAGCTGACTGTCTACAGGCTCTGTGACTAGAAGCCGGAGTAGTGCAATACCTGTGGCACCTATAAAGTTTAGGCAACTCCTAAGGCTGTAGTGAATGCTGCCACTGGGCACCTTATTAGTCATAGTTTGTTGTAGTTGAGTCCTCTACCACTGGATCTTGGGGAGGTGACATCTGTGCGTTAGTGGGTAAAGACTCCACATAAGCAGACTAGAGACCATCAGTAGAGCGCGTGCACCATACCAGTATGTGTTACAAAAGACGGTATCTAATAACACTGAGGAGGTCCATTGAACCGCTGTAGTCCTGGTGGTGGTCCGAGAACTGCCAGACTGGTGGTCTAACAGCCATATTCTGACTATGGCGGATGAACCATCACTGGTCCACTGCTACTTTCGGGATCTGCAATCCCTCAGCAGTGGTGCAGCCGACAGAGGCCGCAATCCACTGGTAGTGGCGCTGCAGCACTGCCAAGCATAATATGAGTTTTCTCACTTCTCTAGTTTTCTTGGAGGTGAGCCTGCTGTGAAAAGTGTGGCAGTGAGGAAACCTGGTGTATCTGTGCCAGAGGATGCATCCAGGGAGGCACACGGTGTGCCCCATGTCTGCATGCCCCCCCAGTTCATCATGACATGGACTTGACAGTCCATGCCATACAGGAACATGCAATGGCGTTCCCTTTGCGAAGCCCTGCATATGAGCCTTAGCAAGGCACTGCTGTGGGCCAATTGCCGTAGAACTGCCTGCCCTTGATTCAAGTCGGAATCCGGCAGACAGTCTCATTATGGGTTTGGCGTTTTTGGAGCCAGGCCCTGGCATGGTGGCATGCTCCAAGACCGGCAATCTCATACTAAGGTTCATAGATAAATGACTAAAGGACTTTTGCAGTCATCTTACCAGGATGAATGGTGTCTCTAATTGACATCTAGATTACACTTTGTAAAAGGGGATCATTTTGACGTCATTGCAGTCATGGAGCAGCATAACATGGTAATTCATCATTTGATTGCTCAAATTGTTGAAGATAAATCTAATCTGACTGGTGGTGGTGTGAGGGGCAGGATTAGATCAGGAAACATTCCATAGAACATGATGAACTATTGGTAAGTATTAATTTCACATGTTTATGACCAGAAAAATGAGCTACAGTCTCACAAATGGCAAGAAGTAAGAAACACTTGATAGAGCAAAAAAAATTGGTAGTGGGTATGAACGACTAATTGTAATCTTAAAAACTGTGAAGGAGATATATTTACATTTTTGAAGCTAATAGCACAATGACTGCTGGAGCTGATGTAGTCAAAATATCATTGATCAACAGAAATCAGAATCTTACGTGAGAGGTCTTTATTGCTCTGGATGGGTATGTAGTACCTTGAGGAGCTCGATTCCAGTTGAAATCCACCTGACAAGGTCGGAGGATAAATCATTACCATTAAAACTATTACAAACAGAAAGGCATTGGGCCCTGACATAATGGCTACTAGAATGGCTCAGATTTGCTAGCTAGAACTTCCAACAGAATAATAATCTGTTGACCTACAGTTCAGCACTCTGCTGGAAGAAGAGCAGTAACATGCATATTATTGAAGAGGTGTTACACTGGGAAGTGTTTAATGTTAGAAAATCAATCCAAGTTCATTCTTTGCTACTTGTGCTGGGTATGATTCAGCAAATCAATCAATATGCCCTTCAGTTCTGTTACCATATATCGTGATTGATGCTGAGGATGAAGTTTGCTGATGCTCCCGAGAAGGAGCGTGAAGTCTGAACATATTATACACAAAACATTCATTGAAGGTAGCCGAATTCTTAGTCCTGTCTGGCTGAGTCAATGGCCAGCAAAGCTTACATTGAGGTTTTAAATTGACTATTGTAAAACATTGGCAGTAATGTGCAAAGCGTCATATTGGACTCATCCATGTTCCAAAGCTTTTTATTTTTTATTTATTTTTTGGTCCTCGTATGTGACAAACCAGCAAAGGTCTATGATTAGGTATGATCAGCTTCTGGAGCCGCATGCCCACAGCCTGCTAGGCATTTTCTCCCCTGGTGACCTTTCTGCAACCAATTTGAGAGATTTTGGGTTCACCCCACTCCGGCTCTCTATGGATGAGGGTGTCTTAATCCTTGGATCTTTATGTCAGAACTGAATGATGGTTTGAAGTGTGTGCTGTCAGCGGTGCTAACTCTCTTTTTGGACCCACTTATGCAGTCCAGTCTACCTATACGTCTTGCTGATTTTAGCCACCCTGCACAAGACGGTGGTGTGGAGGAGACCCAATTAATTCAGATTTCCCTGCTTTCTATAATTATCAAAATGAGTAAGAGTTGCTCTTGCAATTTTCTATTTCTTCCCTTAACGCCTCCCCCCCCTCTAGCACCCCAAGTATAATGAAAGACAGGCTCACCTCTATTCCCTTTTTCATGAGGACTGTTAAAACCTTACCCACGTCTTGCCAGTAATCTGTACTCATGGCCATTGGCAAAACATATGCATGTCATCTGCTTTCTCCAGTACAAACTTCAGGCAACACTTAATTCTTTCTCCTATTTTAGATCATTTCTTGGGAGACCAATACGCCCTGTGGGAGGTAAACAGATGATTTCTTCTTAAACGTGCAAGACCAAAGTGTAGTCATTGATACTTGCCAAAGGGATGATAGATCAGCTGCAGGTAGGACTTCTTTCCACTTTTCTTCCGGCAGCTTGTTACGACTGTCTTCTGCTTGGACCAACATCCAGTACCATATGGTCACTTATTTTCTTTGCAGGTTGGTGCCGCAGATTTTTTTCTCCCAGTCAGTGGAAAGTCCTACATTCAACTGATCTTGAGCCCAGTTGCTAATTGCAAATATTTCTTTACTAAGAAGTCCCATGAAATTGCGTTAGCCTCTTCCAACAGCTGTCCCCATTTCTCTATCTCTGCATCCATTATTGGGATAGCTAATGAATCCAGTAAGCACAGTGGTGTTCTGGTGGATTTCCAATTTGGGGCCATTTGACTATAATAGGGAATTCCTAGGATCCTCCTGACCTGTATCCATAGCTTACATGCCGTGATCAGAACTCTTAACCGAACATTTTTGAAAAATTTGGGGTGACCGAATTTAAAAAGAAAGTAACTTCCTTGTTCTGCCAAGTCATTAGTTAGAGCCCCGAAGCAAGCCCCTATTGGTAGTGTTTCTTTAACAATGTTCTGAAGTTTTTCAATTGAATGAAGTTTTTCATTTGGAAGGCCCAAGAATATAATTGAAAATTTGGAAAGGCTATTCCAC
Organism: Lissotriton vulgaris; assembly: GCF_964263255.1. Lineage (NCBI taxonomy): Eukaryota > Metazoa > Chordata > Amphibia > Caudata > Salamandridae > Lissotriton > Lissotriton vulgaris. Next base: position 1,745,367,409 of record NC_141694.1, read on the forward strand.
CATCCATTTTTTTTACGTACCTTCTTCCAGGCTATTCTTATGCCTTAATTAGTCCATTTAAAATTGCTCAGCTCACCCAGTACTTTCCTGAACCAATTAGCCTCAAAGTGCAGAGGTAGGGCAATAAACAAGAATGTAAATTTTGGATGGATCATCATTTTGATGAAGTTAGTTCTACCTATAATTGATAGGGGGAACTGAGAACAAAGTTGTAGTAACCTCTTAGTTTCCTTCATAAGTTTTGAGCAATTTATCTGAACCATGTTTTCCAGATTTTACACCAGCTGGACTCCTAGGTACCTTTTTTCTCTTTCTTTTTGCGTAGTATCTAAAGGTGCACTCCAGGCCATAATCTCAGTTTTTTCCTCGTTGACCAGGTATCCTGATACTCTCCCAAAGTCCTTTAGAATATAAAAAATTATAGGATAGGCACCTATAAGATGTTTTGTGTAGATCAATAGATCATCAGCATAAAGGGCCTCTTTCTTCACCCAATCTTGATATTGGAAAGGCAGAATTCGCTATTCTCACCTAATTCTCCAAGCCAGAGGCTCAATATATAAATTGAACAGTAACGGAGATAGGGGACAGCATTGTCGAGTGCCTCTACCAATCTTCAGTTCAGGAGTAAGAGATCTATATACTAAGATCTATATATATTTCTGAAACTTACTTCCTAACCCATTAAGTCTTATAACTACGTGTAAACTAGCTCCATTGTGGTCGCTCCCCCACGCTCCCAGCCACGATCTCCAGGCTGATTGCTGCACTCCTCCTGCTCCGCTTGCTGCTTCTGACGACTGCCTGCCCCAGCTGCTGCTCCTAACACCCTCTGCCTACCTGGGTGATCGCGCTCCGACGCAGCCTGCACTCCCTGAGCGCCTCGAGGGAACATAGCGCCTGGTATCGCTTTTACAACGCAAGGCATCTCCTTGCATATTGCGCTGCTTTAAAAGTGTTTTTATTTACTTTAAACGCTCTGATTGCAATCCCTGTTTGTTTTCCGCCCGTCCATTTTGGGTTTGGTCACTCGTGGACCATGTCTCCTCCCCGCTCCCCGCCTCCCAGCAGCCCCTCCCACGCTCCGACCCCTCCACTCTCCATTTATGTTAGATGTCCACACGCGCAGCGTCCACGCGCTACGGACACGCCGAAGGTGCGCCAAAGGTAAGCCCGTCTACGCCCGTCCGCGCCTGGACCGCGCCAAGCGCCAGACCCCCTGGCCCTCGCATTGCCCAGCCCTCCCGCATTACCTACGATGCCACCACCCTCCTAGCCCTTAACCCTGGCCGCTCCCCCAACTGCGTCCAAGCCGCTCCTGGACACACCCATGGACCTTTCTCATGCTACTCCTGCAAATTCATCGGCACCGACAACAACTCCGCTACGACCACACCACAGATTCCCCACCCCAACCACCTACAATGCATCTTGCTCAACACCCGATCGGTCCACAGGCACGCCATTGACCTATGGAATCTACTAGACACCATCTCTCCGGACGTCGCCTTCCTTACAGAAACATGGATGAACGCCTCCTCCGCCCCAGACATCACCATTGCCATCCCAGAAGATTATAAGATCATACGCAAGGACCGTACCGGCCACACAGGAGGAGGAATCGCTATCGTCCATAAGAAATCCATCCACATCTCAACCAGCTCTGACGTCAATCTCACCAACTCTGAACACCTTCACTTCCAGATCCACATCGACCCCAAGACCACACTCAGAGGCACCCTCCTTTACAGGCCACCAGGACCCCGCGCACAATTTAGTGAGGACATCACGGACTTCATCACTCCACACGCGCTCCCCTCCAAAGATTACATCCTTCTGGGAGACCTCAATTTTCACCTTGAAAAGAACAACGACCGCAACTCCACCACCCTTTTGGACAACCTCGCCAACCTCGGACTTAAACAACTGGTCACTACCCCCACCCACATCGCAGGTCACACCCTCGACCCTATCTTCACCTCCAGCAATCATGTCTCCTTCAGCCACACTATGGCTCTCCTCTGGACTGACCACAGCTGCGTTCACTTTACCTACAACAAGCCCAAACCCAACAACCACCCCCTACCAACTCTGCAAAGAAACTGGAACAAAATCACCATCGACCAGATCTCCTCATCGCTTCTTCTAAACCCCCCAGCCCACTCCTCAAACCCCGACCAAGCCGCCACCAACCTCACCCTCTGGTTATCCAACAGCGCCGACATCCTAGCACCACTGAAAAAACGACAAAGCAAACTTGGCAGCAAGAAGGCCTCATGGTTCAACGATGATCTTAAGAAATCCAAGAAACTCTGCCGCTCCCTTGAGAAGGCCTGGAAAAAAGACCCAACCACCAGCACCAAGGACGCCTTCAAAAACGCCACCCGCGTACACCATCAACTGATCCGATCTGCCAAGAAAACCGCCTTCAAAGACCGACTAGATAACAACGCCCACAACAGCAAGGAACTTTTCAACATCGTCAAGGAATTTACCAATCCCTCGGCCAACTCTAACGACATCACCCCCTCTCAAGCCCTCTGCGACTCCCTTGCTTCATTCTTCCACAACAAAATTGCAGACATCCACAACAGCTTCGACAACCAACCCGGAGACCAACCCACCCAACCATTTGATGGACCTTCACCCCCCTCGAACATCCTTAATGACTGGAACCCAATCTCCACTGAGGACACCATTCGCCTGATGAACTCCATCCACTCAGGATCCCCCACAGACCCATGCCCCCACCACATCTTCAACAAAGCAGACTGCATCATAGCACCGCACCTCCGAGACGTCATCAACTGCTCCTTCAACTCCGCCACCTTCCCGGAAATCTGGAAACACGCTGAACTCAGCGCCCTTCTGAAAAAACCCACAGCGGACCCCACCGAACTCAAAAATTACCGCCCCATCTCGCTCCTTCCATTCCCGGCCAAAGTCATCGAAAAAGCTGTCAACAACCAGCTCGCCGCCTTCCTCGAAGCCAACAAATCCCTCGACTCCTCACAGTCCGGCTTCCGAGCGAAACACAGCACTGAGACCGCCCTCATCGCAGCAACAGACGACATTCGAACTCTACTGGACAATGGAGACACAGTCGCCCTCATCCTCCTCGACCTCTCTGCAGCCTTCGACACAGTCTGCCACAGCACCCTTCTACAGCGCCTCAGAAACATCGGAATCCAAGGAAAAGCACTAGAATGGATCACCTCGTTCCTCACCGGAAGAACCCAGAGAGTCCGCCTTCCACCATTCAAGTCAGAGGCCACTGAAGTCATCTGCGGCGTACCACAAGGATCTTCACTCAGCCCCACCCTCTTCAACGTGTACATGAGCCCCCTCGCGGTCATCGCACGCCAACACAACCTCAACATCATCTCCTACGCGGATGACACTCAACTGATCCTATCACTCACCAATGACCCTAGCACCGCCAAAACTAACCTACACGAAGGAATGAAAGAAGTAGCCAAATGGATGAAACACAGCCGTCTGAAACTGAACTCAGATAAAACAGAAGTCCTCATCTTAGGTACCTCCCCCTCCGCATGGGACGACTCTTGGTGGCCGGAAGCCCTTGGAAAAGCACCCATCCCGACAGACCACGCACGGAACCTGGGCGTCATCCTGGATTCCTCACTTTCAATGAACAGACAAGTCAACGCCGTCTCCTCATCCTGCTTCAACATTCTTCGCATGCTCAAAAAAACATTTCGTTGGATCCCCACCGAAACCAGGAAAACGGTCACCCACGCTCTGGTCACGAGCCGACTGGACTATGGAAACACCCTCTACGCCGGTACTACCGCTAAACTCCAGAAAAAACTCCAACGAATCCAAAATGCCTCAGCCCGGCTCATATTAGACATCCCGCGTAAAGAACATATCTCTGGTCACCTGAAAAACCTCCACTGGCTTCCCGTCAATAAGAGGATCACTTTCCGGCTCCTGACCCACGCACACAAAGCACTCTACGAAATCGGACCAGAATGCCTCAACACACGACTGTCCTTCTACACCCACTCCCGCCAGCTACGATCATCCAACCAAGCCCTTGCCACTGTACCTCGCATCAACAAAACCACCATGGGAGGTAGATCCTTCTCCTACCTGGCAGCTAAAACCTGGAACTCACTTCCCACTTACATTCGCCTTACCCAGAACCACCTAGCATTCAGAAAGCAACTTAAAACGTGGATATTCGACAAATAATTCCCCACCCCCCCTCAAGCGCCTTGAGACCCTCTGGGTATGTAGTGCGCTATACAAATTCTCTGACTTGACTTGACTGACTCACCCTATCAAATGCCTTAGCGGCGTCCACCATGATAATGGCTAGGGGAAGATCTTTATCTGTAGCCAAATCAATAGCACACACCAGGTCGTATATAAGGTCATGTAGATGTCTATTTTTTCTGAACTATTTTTGAGATGTGTTGATTTGTTCTCCCATTACCCTATCCAATCTTTTGGAAAGAATATTTGTGTATAAGTTATAGTCATTATTAAGCGAGGAAATCGGCCTATATGATTCACATTTTTTAGGATTTTTATTTGGTTTTAAAATTAAGGTGATCCCTGCAGCATTCCAGGTTTCGGGTAGGAGGGTGTTGTCTATATATATGGTAATGAATAAAGAGGTCAATACAGGGGTGATTTCCTCCACTAAGACCTTATATATCTCACTCGGAATGCCATCAGGCTCTGGAGCTTTCCTCCTTTTTAAACGCTTGATGGCCTTAAAAACCTCTCCTGATTTGCATATAGCCAGGTTCTGAGCTGGGATGGGGCAGTGAGATAAATAACGGTGATGGATCAAGCCCTGATCTTTGGACTGGGTAAGAGTGGTCTGCTCAATTCAGACACTCTGTTCATCACCACCCCCTTTTGTAAATCGATTTTGGCCACTATAGGTGTGGCAGGGTATACTCAGACATGAGTCCCTTTCTCACTGCTCCATCAGGATTCAAGCAAGCCGGGCCGAAGACGGCTGACATGCCAGAAACCGGTCCCCGGTAGCTTGTCTCCTTTCTGGTAAAGAATTGGCTTGGTAGTTTAGTCTGCCCTGTTCCCATGATGCACTGGGCCAGGGACAGACTGATTTGCATATAGCCAGGTTCTGAGCTGGGATGGGGCAGTGAGATAAATAACGGTGATGGATCAAGCCCTGATCTTTGGACTGGGTAAGAGTGGTCTGCTCAATTCAGACACTCTGTTCATCACCACCCCCTTTTGTAAATCGATTTTGGCCACTATAGGTGTGGCAGGGTATACTCAGACATGAGTCCCTTTCTCACTGCTCCATCAGGATTCAAGCAAGCCGGGCCGAAGACGGCTGAAATGCCAGAAACCGGTCCCCGGTAGCTTGTCTCCTTTCTGGTAAAGAATTGGCTTGGTAGTTTAGTCTGCCCTGTTCCCATGATGCACTGGGCCAGGGACAGACTGATTTGCATATAGCCAGGTTCTGAGCTGGGATGGGGCAGTGAGATAAATAACGGTGATGGATCAAGCCCTGATCTTTGGACTGGGTAAGAGTGGTATGCTCAATTCAGACACTCTGTTCATCACCACCCCCTTTTGTAAATCGATTTTGGCCACTATAGGTGTGGCAGGGTATACTCAGACATGAGTCCCTTTCTCACTGCTCCATCAGGATTCAAGCAAGCCGGGCCGAAGACGGCTGAAATGCCAGAAACCGGTCCCCGGTAGCTTGTCTCCTTTCTGGTAAAGAATTGGCTTGGTAGTTTAGTCTGCCCTGTTCCCATGATGCACTGGGCCAGGGACAGACTGATTTGCATATAGCCAGGTTCTGAGCTGGGATGGGGCAGTGAGATAAATAACGGTGATGGATCAAGCCCTGATCTTTGGACTGGGTAAGAGTTGTCTGCTCAATTCAGACACTCTGTTCATCACCACCCCCTTTTGTAAATCCCTTAACCACATCGCTGCTGCACATTTTCCCCTCCGGTGCTGAAGAATTCAGATTTACATCACTTCATGACGAGCTCAGCTCGTTATCAGCACAGCTCCACTGTGCCTCATGACGAGCTGAGCTCGTCATGAGCATGGAAAGGGTTAAAAACCTCTCCAGCACTTATTTGCTTGTTGAGATATTCCTCTTTGTCTTGTGCAAGTTTTAGAGTAGGATCTGGTCTCAGCCAGTTGTTAATCTGCGCTTCTGTCGCTAAACAATCTTCCCTCTATAGATTTGGAAAAAAAACTAGTAAAGGTCATCCCAATGCCCTGTTCATTCTGACAACTTTCCTCAGTTCTTTCCACTTCTACTTCTTTGATTGAGTTTCTAACCAAATCACCCCTTGAATTTCAAGCCAATAATTTCCCGCAGCCTTCACCATACTTGTAATATGTGAGTTGGTAAGCATTCAATCATTTTTTAATAACCTCCTCCAGGTGCTCTGTAAGCTCCCTTTTGGATCCATCCAACTGGGTTTGAATTCAACTGCGTTTGGATTTCTGTTTTTATATCGAGGTCGACTGCTTCATGTAGTTCTTTGTACCCGGCGGCTATTTTCCTTCCTAGCCCCCTTATTCTATAATTAGCTTCCCTCTGCCTATGCGTAGCTTAGTTAATTAATCTCCCCCGAATTAAGGCCTTACAGGTGTCCCAGATTATTCTTGGGTGGGCAGACTTCTTATGCAGCTGAAAAAATTCTTAGGTTTCCTGTTTCAAGCTAATTATTATCTTCTGTTCAAGTAGAGGTCTATCCAGAGTCTTCCTGGGAATAATTGCACCGCAGTCCGGGGTTAGCTCTAGCTTCACTAAGGAATGGCCTGATAACTGCTCTGGTTGATGGGCGACTGCTGTCACTTTATTCATTAGTCTAGTATCAATCAGAATATAGTCTATGCGAGAGGCATGGTCATACTTTTTCTACCCGCCTTGTATCTCCAAGGGTCTATAAAGCCTAAGCTCTTCATTAGATTCTGAATAAAGTCTCTCATTATTGGTGTATTGACTGTTGGCCTAGGGGAGGATTTATCTAAAACTGGATCAAGTAACGCATTAAAATCTCCCACCATTATAATGATATTTTCATTGTATAAGAGTTGTTGAAAAAGTTCCTGAAGTGGGGATGGGTTGTCTGTATTTGGCCCATAATATGTTATCAAGGAACATTTTATGTTGTTAATTTTGACTACAGCGATTAGCCATCTCCCTTTGGGGTCTGCAATAACATTTATTAATTTATCAAGGGCTGAGTTTTTTAATCAAAATTGCAACCCTTTTCACATTACAGTTTTGCTTTGTACATGCAAACTGATGAACCCATCTATGACTTTTGATGATTCCTTCCCACTTTGCCTGCCTCAAGTGCATCTCTTGCAGCATTAAAATATGATTATTTGACTAATTTAGAAATTGGAGGATTCTCCTTCTTCTGCTTGGCACCCTTAAACCATTTATATTCCAGCTTAATATCTTCAGGCTGTGTGTCTTATTAGAAGCGGCTATCTTATGAGGTCCCACCTTACTCCCGCACTCCTTGGTCTTGTATTAACTGTCACATATGAGAACCTTTTTTTTGTTTTCTCCCACTGCTCCCCACCCAATGTAATATTTACATTAATTTTAAAGTGCTCCCCGCCCCCCTTCCTTTCCCCCTGGAGGAATCCTCCCTTTAACCAAACAGGACATTTTCATAATGCTCTTCAGCCCTCACCTCTCCGGATTATATATGTGTCCCTAACTTATCTGCTTATCTGTGGACCAATATCCTAGCACTTGATTTTAATTCACGTGATTAGATTCTACTTTGGCGGGTTCTTTTATGTTATACATCTTATTGTTCCACATTATCCTAAATGTGGCTGGGAATTTTAATTGGGCCGTGGCACCTAGATATTTGAGCTCTTGTATGTATCTGCCTAGCTCCCACTGTCGTTTTTGTGTCTCCTTGGCTATATCTGAGCGGATGTGGAAGGACCATTCATCCTTGGTATATGAACCTGCTTTTAACGCCTCAGTGAGAATAATTTCTTAAGTCAGGTAAGTGATAAAATTTACGAGGCTCTTCCTAGGCTTATCTTTGTATACTTGTATGTCCAGATAAAGGTCTAGCGTCCTGACTGTTGTTGTGAATTGTTTTATCAGATTTACAACACATTTTTTCAGATTCCCTTCTTCTCTTCCCTCTGGGATATTCAGGATTCTTTGATCATTCCTTTTGGAATTATTTTCTAATGTTTCAATCTTTTCCAGAAGTGATTTCTGGCCCAATTTAAGATTTTCGATGTCTTTGCTGTCCCCTTCTATTGCCCCCTTTATGGACTCCAAAGCTATTTCCAGATTTCCAATTCTTTCTCACAGATCTGTTAATTTGTTTTCTGGACTCTAACAAACGACACAAATTTCTGCTTGGTTTGCTTCAGACATTGCAAACCTAGTTTTCATCTCCTCTGAGAGTGCAGCAGTCCCCAATGTTCTTCTGCGTTGTGGGGTATAGGTGTGTGCCCTCCTCTACTGTAGGTGAATTCATCCCAAGTTCTGTTGCACTTGCGGTTTCAGGGGATATTGCGTCTTCTGCCAAAACCTGGAGCCTATTTGTCAGACCCAACTCCTCTGTCATTCCTGTTTTATCCTATCAAAACTATGTGTATGGTAGCTCCTTTTTTGCTGCATCACAAATTCGCCCCGCGCACATCCTTCGACCTATGACAGCAGTATACGTTTCTGCTACCCAATGCTACCACGTATCATTGCTGGAACATAGATAATTGTGAACAGCGTTTTTGATATCCCTACCAACTCCAAAGTGCAGTCAATGTGAAATCTTGGGCTCAAGCGTCATTTTCAAGATTTCTATATTTCACTTTATATGTTCCACACATCTATTCCCCAGTTATCTATATCTTTGCAGAGTTTCCGTTGGATATATCACTTTCATGCTATCTTGTCACATATCATTGATTAGGTACGCTTAGGACGCTCTACAGTTTTAACCAGTCTTCAATTATATTTTTGCCAATACCCGGTTTTCACCTAGTACTTAGAAATTCAAGTGGCTTCTCCTGAGGAGGTCATATGTCACGCCGAAATGCACGTAGAGAATACTATCTATATCTACAAAGTTTTGCCACCTTTGGTCTTTACCATCTTACCATGAATGTTTGTTGTTTGTTGTATATGGTATTTAGTTATTGGTTTTAGTAATGTATATGTATTTGCCCCATGATTTGTTATATTGATTGTGATGTCATTGTGTTGTCACTATGAATGTTACTGTCAAAACTTTTTTATTTAAAATATCTTTTGTATGAATAAAATGAAGTGTCTTTAACAGTCCTATGGGTAGTGCACTGAGCCTGTATTTATCATTGAGCATATACAAGATCTGACCTTCGCCAGATCCCTAGTTGCCTAGGAATGTCACTATTATAAGTTCTGAGGGAGCATCCCCTGCACTTTCGCTTTCCCACCCAGCCTGGGGGTCTTTTTAGGGCACATATGTTGGTGGAGGTGGTGAGCCTCTGGCGTTGTCGATTGTACCGCAGCCCCAGGCTGCACACTTGTGGTGACACCGCCGCCTGCGACCCGGAAGTGAATCTGAGCAGCAGCCCGCATAGCCTGGCGTTGCTGCAGAGCAGCCAGGAACCACGGACCTCTGTGGGTAACTGGCATCGACCTGGTGTCTCCAGACTATGCAGCTTCAATAGCGTTCTGGTCCCCCTTGCTACGAAAGTCTCACAAACCTGCACAGAGCCTCTGCTTTAATTTTCCACTGACATTAGCATGATTCGACAGAGCTGATTCACCGGAGAGGTAAGTAGCTTATGGCCCACTCGTTAGCCGACCGCCATGTACCTTCAAAAGCTTTTTATGTTCTCTTTATAGATTTGGTGCATACTAATCCAGAGCACGTGAAACTGGCTCTTAGATTAGAAGTGGAGAATAGTAGGATGCTTGCAATGTTGTGAGTTTGGGCCAATTACTGTGTAATGTAATACTGGTCACAACCTGGTGCTGCCAAAGGTGCTTGCTTTTGTAAGTTGTGCCGTGCTGAGATCCAGATGACATAACCTGGTTTTGATATCTTGAGCTCAGAGCTTGGTTTTAGTGAAAAATATTTGAATGTTTGAAAATTTATTTTGTTTAATTATTGTAAGTTCAAACTTCGCCTCAAATCATTGGGTTTCGTTAGAATGGGGAGTATTGTGTAGATTGGGGCATACTGTTATCCTCCTCAACCACTATTGTCTAAGCAAAAGTATTTGCAGTATATTTTTGGCATTTATCAGATTTTATGGTTTGCATTTTAAAATGAATAAAACTGTATTGAAAGTGTATATATATATATATATATGTTTAAATGTTTTATGAGGCTTTAAAATTCTACTAATATCTTTTCATGGCTCTTTGGAGTGGCTATGAAAAAACCTTGTTGAGAAGAATAGTTTAAAGGTATCTGTTTATATTTATTATTATAAGTGTTTCCTTCTGTATCTTTGTTTTCTCCCTTAGATATTGTCTTTGCCATATTTCTGGTTTTAAGGAATTTCCCCTCATTGGCAAAGGAAACTAGTAGAATGCGAATATAGCAAAGGCTACATTTTCAGTGGCGGTTCTTCCATGGGGGCGTTTGGGCCCCCATGGAAGAACCGGCGGGAGTCTGCAGTCTCGGGAAGCCAAGGTAAGTTTTTTATATTTATTTTATTATTCTTTTGGGACCACTGTGCTTAGCGATGTGTATCATATGGCTGAGGGGAGTTTCAGCTGCAGTCTTTATGCTAAGTCTGTTAAGCTTGTACCCCTGCTAATAACGAGTATTGTTCAAATGTAATCTGATAGTTTACTGGAGTAACTTAAAGTGATTCTTTCGGTGTGTAGAGCGGTCACACAGCAGCGTGAAGACGGCTGACCTCGCCGGGATGTTGTACCCCGCTGACAGACTCATACACAGAACGCGGGCGATTTATAATCTGCTGTTGCAGTGTTTAAAGAAACACGTGATCTTATAAACTGACTGGACTGTTTAAACTGTGAGAGGACTAACTGTATACCTTGGTTTAAGGCTGTGGAAAATAGTCTATCGAGTGTGGGGCTGGGTCACCTCTTTACATCCCCGCAACTGATCGACCACACGCACAAGAATTTAACAAAAAAGGCCCTCAACGATTCTTACCGTAAGGAGAGGCTAAGGCGTGACTTGGTAAAGCCTACAACAATTAGATACATCTTCCTCATGGAGCAAAGTGAGAAACCATCTGCCCTGCCTCAGGGCTATCTCCGCTTAAAGCTAGGTAGATGGAACAGGAGTTTGCTATTTCGGTTCAGGGACGGAAGCATTATAAATTTACTCTGCTTCCCGTTAGGCTTCAATAAACACGTGGAAAATCTAAGCTGTTCCTGTAACCTAGGCGGTACACAAAGTCTGCTTCATTTTATTTTCTTTTGTGGTTTTTATAGAATGCACACTTTGAACTTTCTAATGCCGTACTGCAGAAAAAACGCTCTGATTGATTTTAAATTAGCTTTTAAAGACTTATTAATGTTAAAGACGGATGATGCCATCTTCAGAGTGAGCTGCTTTCTTAAAGCAGCTGTACGGTCTCGTGCTTCTCTGTTAATTGACTAAAATACTTGCACTATGCACACCTTGCATATTGCTTATTGCACATTGCATATCTTGCACTAATGATTGTATTTTTGCACATGATAAAACTGTATATCGCTATGAATCTGTAATTAAGTGGGATGTCATTTGTGTTTTTACTTCTGCTGGATTTTATGTGTATTTTTATGGATGTTTTACAATCCGAATAAAGAACATTTGACTTGACTTGACTTGATAAACTGACTTTAGTGGTAATAAAAAATAACCCAGCCAAGTGTGTGCTGGAAACATAACATTTATGGACCGTCGATGACGTGCCTCCTGAGGTACACACACGGGTCAGGCCAAGCTGCACCAGACCCGCACAGTGTGCACAGGGTAGACAGTGGGCCTGTACAGGCGTCTAACGCTCACACGACAGGCGTTCAAGTGCACTCATAGACAGATACACTCGAAGGTGTACCGAACCATTAGGTTACTGTGTAAGTTATAAAAACAACTACGAAGATATGAAGGCACCAAGAGGCACACAACATACTCGCACTCCTCGTATGCCTACAGATAGACACTCAAACACACAAAGGATCACAGGTCTTGTGTAACTTTAATAGAGATGTACACAACGCACAGACTTATGCACAATCACATATACACACATTCACAGAATGACACCTAGACTCAAACAGGCACACTAAAAAACGCACATTCAGCCATAAGCACGCATACAAGCTGAGACAAATGCATGAAAGCACACACGCACAGATGCAGACAAACATACTAAAATGCACACAAACACTTTCAGACAGACTAAGGTATAATAAATGTATTCTGGAGTAGAAAGGCATACGGACATTCGCAGACATACACAGACATAAATACATGCAGACACGCCAACTCATGGATAAAGATTTACACACAGACATAAGCGCACATATCCATGCACAGGAGCTCATATAATCATACATACTCATTATGTGCTGTCTTTTCCATGTGTGAGTGTGTGGGAAGTCTGCAGGGCTGTTATCTCGTGTGGCGCATATTATGAAATCACCGGCCAACTTTTCTCTAACATTCTAATAGCCTCTGGTGTTTTTTCCTGTATGGACTTTTCTCCACCGCCAATTTTACGCCTCACCAATTTCAAATGTCACCAGCAGCCACTGTACATTTTAGACTTTAATGAGTTTAAGGACTAGACATAGGCACCAAGAGGGCCTTATTTCTTCATCTGCTTCCTGCTGATTTGTTAAGATTCATGGCAGAAAGCTGAAGTCTTTGATCTGATTTACAGAAAGATTGTGCTGGTGAAGGCGTTGGTAAAGGGGGCCACACCGTTGACTATCCAGTGTAAAAGCCATTTTGTGCTTGATAGGTGCATTTTTTATAGCATTAAAACCACTTTGAATCAAGGGGAAATTACTTACTGTAAGTCTATGCAAATGCCCAAAGGTTTTGAGTCAAAGCCTAATCTACTAAAAAAGGACAGGGCTGTATGACAGAATATCGAGAACAATATCAACATACCAGAGTGTTGTGATAAAATGTATATAAACGACCAAAATATTTAGTCAAAAATATTATGGAACTGAATATCGACATAAGTAAGGTAAGAATATGAAAAAATGCATAGCTATTTTTTCTGGAGTCTTACATACAGCAAACTTGACCCGAAAGTATCAGATATCAGAGTGCTTTACATGAGCACCAGTTGCGTTACAAAAGGACACATTCATTTTTGTTAAGCATGGGGAGATTAAGTGATTTGCCCGAAATCACAGGATGTTGAGTGTCATTGCCGAGACTCAAACCCAGTACCCCAGATTTGAGATCGACCACCCTAGCCGTTAGGCCACATCCTCTCCCTAATACAATTATATGTAATTTATTTAAATATAAACATAATAAATAGTAATAATATAATAGCAAATAAAATAGCTTTAATAAGTAATGTCATTAAAATATATCAATATTATCTAAACCATTTAAAAACAATAAACATTTTTTTAAAGACATTAAATTATAGATATTAAGAAACACCTAAACGTACAAATTATGAAATATATACATAACTAAAACATGTATATTATATGATTTCATTATTTAAATGAATACAAATCTCTATTGGAAAAGGGGAAACAGCACATAGAGATGTGCCTAGATCTATCTGTAAATGGTTCTCCATTGGTGGAGGCCTTCGAAGAGGTAGGAAGGCTAATAGATGCCCTAATGCGCAACACAGGAAAGGGCAAGATACAGACAGACCCCAAGTGGTTTGACAGAGGGTGCTCCTTAGCCCAGAAAAATTTAGGAACCGCCCTCAAACAGAAGCCACGAGACAGCCAAAAGGTTATGTACTGCAGACTAACCTACAAGCAGGCAGTAAGGCGTAGGAAAAATGCGCTCCAGACCAAAACGTGGGAAGATCTCAGGGGAGCAGCTGAAAAGAGAGATCTTTCAACTTTTTGGAAGATAGTTAATAGCCCTTGTTTTCAAGATGGGAACAGCCCACAGATAGCATCTAATGTACTCCCGGAACAGTGGGTGGAACATTTTAGAGGTCTGTACAACAGAGGGACCACCGCTTCCAAAGAGTACAAGACAAATTAGGGGGGTGAGATAGCGGCGCTAGCATTTACACTAAAGGAGATTGTGGAGGGCGTTAAGGGTTTGACCCGAAATAAGGCGCCAGGACCGGATGGAATTCCACCAGACCTCTTCTTAAGTGAAGTAGACCTGTGGGGCCCAATCCTAACAAGAGTGATAAATGCGGCCATAGTCTCAGGGTTACCACGCTCCTGGTCAACGCCTATAATAGTGCCAATCTTCAAAAAGGGGAGCAGGGATAACCCTCCGTGTTATCGCCCTTTCTCCCTGATAGACGTAACAGCTAAGGTTTTGGGAAGAGTAGTCTTGATCCGCCTGACGAGTTGGGAAGAGGAACATCATATTCTCACTGAAGTACAGTACGGATTTCAGGCGTGCAGATCTACGACAGAACAATGCCTGAATTTATACCTGCTGGTGACAAAATATACAGTGGCCAATAAGAAAAAGGTCTACTTAGCGTTTATGGACCTGGCTGCTGCCTTTGTGTGAATAGGAGTTGTGGATCATATTGTCCAATTTAGGGGTAGATACTGACCTGATTAACATCCTGAGAGCCCTACACCATAAATAATCTGCGAGAGTGAGGTACAACTTAGAGGGAGAAAATACCAAGCCCTTCAATTGTTCCAGTGGGGTCAGACAGGGATGTATTCTTGCCCAATTTCTGTTTTCTCTGTACATTAATGGTCTAGAACAATCCCTCATGAAATTAAAAGTGGATTCACCCAGAATACGAACTAGAGCGATCCCTCTCCTGCTTTATGCAAACGACGCGGTCCTGTTGGCACGCACACCACTCGGACTGCAGCGACTGTTAGATGGGTTCGTGGACTTCATGAACGATTTAGATCTAACTGCCAATTTGTCTAAATTGTATGTTATGGAGGTCGGCCCAAGAAGTGGGGGAAAAATGTTCAACTATAAAATAGGTACTTTTAGTTTAGCAAAGGTTCAGTCCTTTTCTTACCTGGGAATTTTATTTGATAAGGGTCTAAATTTTAAACCACTGATTGAGGAACGTTGTAACAAACTAGTAGCAAGCTCAGGGGCAATAATGAATTTTGGCCACTGACTTGGGCGATGGTCACCTGAGCAGATGATGGTTTTATATATTTCTATTTGTTACTCAAAAGGGGCTTATGGGGCGCAACTTTGGGGGATGGCGGATGCCTTCAAATTGCAAATTGAGGAGAACAAATACCTGAGAAGGCTCCTCAAAATCCCCCAGTGTGTTTCCTCCCATATTATACACAAGGAACTGGGCTGTGATTTCTTAGTTGATAGGGTGGAGAGTAGGAAACTGATTGCATGGCTAAAGATCTGGATCAACCCAGAAGCCAGTCTGACAA
Source organism: Lissotriton vulgaris (assembly GCF_964263255.1). Taxonomy (NCBI): domain Eukaryota; kingdom Metazoa; phylum Chordata; class Amphibia; order Caudata; family Salamandridae; genus Lissotriton; species Lissotriton vulgaris. The sequence goes on from NC_141694.1 coordinate 1,745,382,944, forward strand.
AACAGATAATTACGGACTGCCTGGGGAGGGAGAAGGGAATGGCCATTCCTTGGCTCAAGTATGTTAAGGGAGGCTTGGAAAGCATTGGGTGCGAAGATCTTTTTCTGATGCCTTCCTGTATCACAAAAGGGGATCAGGCTAGAGTAAAAAAGATGTTTTTCGAAAATAAAGCCATAACACGAGAAGCCAAGGATAGTAACAAACAATCAGTTAAGGCACATACTCTGAGAAGGTCCTGTGTAGGAATGGAGCCCTATCTTGCACTAATACATAACGCCCATGACAGATTTTTAATAACTCGTTTTAGGCTCAACTTTCTAAATAACCTGCTAGCTGAGCCAGCAGGTTTCACAAATTCTGTTGAGTAAAAGGGTCCTTGCTGCTGCGATCAACGATCTCCGCAGGATACCCTTCATTTTGTTATGCCCTTTTTATTCAATGCCCAGGCACCGTTTTCTAATAAATTTGTTAAAAAAGGCTAATTTTAGACATGTGTCAGAAGCCCTTTTATATTTACAAATGGCCGGAGATCATCTGACTTTATTTGCAGTGACAAATCTTTTAAGATCAGCAGCTAAACTGAGGGATACTAGAGGCATCAGTTGAATAAATACTGGGGGGGAGTATTGGTCTTTTAAAGGAACTATGTAATCATGAATACTATATCATTTTCAATGTGTTTCTCACTCCGAATGTTTTTAAATTGTATAGTTCAAAAGTTTTTATTGTACTTTATAGTGTTTAATGAAAATGGCGAATAAAGAAAATTAAATGAATATATATAATTAACAATGTGAACTAAAAAAAATATACATATATATATATATATGTATATATATATATATATATATATATATATATATATATATATATATATATATATATATATATATATATTCACTGAAAAAACCATAGGTTTCACTGACCATGTCATGAGTGATGTAATATGTGATGTCATCAGCAGTGCATTACACGCGCAAGTTATAGTGAGTCCAACTAACTATAACGTGGGAATTTCAATGGTTTTATGGCAGTAAAATTTCCAGCTAACTATAACTGGTGTGAAACCTATGGTTTTTTCAGTGAATTTAATAGGTTTTTTAAATGCTAATTCCTAACTATAACTGGTGTGAAACCTATGGTTTTTTCAGTGAATTTCATAGGTTTTTTAAATGCTAATTCCTAACTATAACCTGTGTGAAACCTATGGTTTTTTCTGTGAATTTCATAGGTTTTTTAAATGCTAATTCCGAACTATATATAAGGCCCCAAACCTATGTTTTTTAGTGAATTTCTAAGGTTATTTTTTCGCAAATATCTATAGCTTAGAAAGGTATGTTTTTCTAAAAATGAATCCTATATTGTATATTAATATAATATTTTGTTTCAAAAAAGTATATTCATTTTTTTTTATTTCACTCTGGAGCGCTCCCTGTGCGCGTACCGGTGAGCGCCCCGGAGCGCGTACCGGGGCGCGTCCCGTCAGCGCACCAACAAAAAAAAATAAAAAAAAATAATGAAGGAGTGGGCATGAGGAATGGGGACAAAGAGAGTGGTGTAAAGAGAAAGAGAGCTAGAGGGAGAAACACAGAGGGACTGTGTAATAGATAGTAAAACAGAGAAAAGGTATAAGAGGAAGTAACTGAGAAAAGGAAAATGAATAAGGGAGCAAAAGAAGAGAAGAAAGAGGAAGAAAACTAAAGCAGATGTTATGGGAGAATGTGAATGGGTGATGTAAGTAAAAGGAAGGAGAGTAAAGGATGAGGAATGACAGGTAGTGACGGAACCAGAGAAAAGGAACAGTGGTGACGGAGGGAAAGAAAATAGCAGTGAGTGTAAGTAAAGAGGAGTGAAAGAGGGTGGATAAAAGTGAATATGGTTAAGACATGGGGAGTGACAGAAAGAAAGAACAGAGAGAGTAAAGGAAGGAGTGTAAGAAAGGGACTAAGTGAAGCAGAAAAAAAAGGAAAGAAAGGGAGTGTGGGTGAGCAGGGGCACTGAAAGAAGTTGAATGTGGTAGGAAAGTAAGGAAAAGAGAAGTAAATATGGAGGTATAGAATAAGTGAGGGAAGCAGAGTAAGGAAACAGGGGTGAGGTAGGGTGAGAGAAAAGTAGTGAGGTTAACCCCTTGGCTGCTGCGGTAATTCCGCCGCAGCGCTAGGGGGGAGGGGGAGCCGTGCGGCGCTGCCATGCTGTCACGAGACTCGGGCGCGCTGTGCTTGTGACCGAGTGGTTCCGTCACGGCCCCACCTGCTCAATAGAATGCTCAGCATAGGCGCAAAATCGCTGCCGCGCAGGTGTGGCGTCTGGGCCGTGATGAAACCACTCCGCCATTAGCACAGCGCGTCCGAGGCTGGTGACGGAGTGGTTCCGTCACCAGCACCCAAAGGGTTAAAGCAAAGGGTGATGACAAACTACATTTTGTAGTCACACTTACCATATAATTAATGAAAACTTACTTGCATCTTTAAACTACACTTTGTATCTGTGAAAGACAAAAGAAAAAACAAGTTATAATTAGTAAAATATATATTTTAAAATAGAAGAAACAGGTCAAGAGGTAAAAAATGAAAAAAAGTGTACTAAGAAATAAAGCAATAGTGAAGGATACAAAAACAGAAATAAAGTAATGTAGAAAGACAAAAAAGAGGGAAAAAGAAATAGAAGGAGAAGAAATTAATGAAGGTAATACAAATGTGGAAATCAAATGGATTGGCCAGAGAGGATTGAGATGTCACCAATTGATACCATTGGTGAAAACCTTTTTGCATCTGCCAAACCCTGACCTCTTAATAGTGCACTGTGGTGGAAATGACTTGGGCACTATGACTGGGGTTGGTCTGGAAATGCTTTTAAAGGACACCTTTGATCAATTGATGACCCTTTTTTCACAAACTGCCTTGGTATATTCTAATATATGCCAAAGACAGAAATGGAACTGGTCCAACCAATTTTGTCAACAATTTGAGAAAGCACGGAAACATGTGAATAAATCTGTTTCTGCTTACATGAGAGACTGTGGAATGGGTTCAATATACAATAATAACTTGCGTTACAACATGCAAGACATCTACAGAGGAGATGGTGTGCACTTCTCAGATGAGGGGAATAGAATATTCCTCTTGAATTTAAGACTGTGCATTAGAACCTACTTGTAGGTACCTAAATCAGCGATAGAACCCAAAAGCTCTTTTCAGGGCTACCCTACCTCTGATCACTCATAATGATTTTCTTTTTCTAACTTTTTTCACTATTTTTCACCAAAGTACGCTCCCCGGTACGCTCCCCGGTACGCTTCCCGGTGCGCGTACCGGGCGCTCCCCCCGTGAAAAATTTAAAAAAACATTTTTTTTTTAGCCTTTATGAGCCTCCTAAGCCCCCCTCAGAAAACCTAGGGGGTCAGGGGCTGTCTACCGTGCCCCCTTCTACCCATTCCCAACGTTGTTTGTCCTCCATCTTGTGTCTCGATTGTACCAAAACACAAAATGGAGGACTCCCGTAACGCTGCCGGTGCGCGTACCGGGGCGCACACCTGTAAGCGCTCCCTAAGAAAAGGTGGGAAAGTAATTTACAGAAAAAACACTGGAGACACTTTCATCAAATATAGAATAGGTCCTACTACATAGCAGTCCCTACCATTTACCCAAATTTGGTGGAATTACATTGAGACATTTAGGCTATAGGCCTGTCTAAATATCCTGAGGTAAATTACATGATTAAAACACATATGAAGTGTTAGAATTTACAACCAATTAAAAAGTTACTTTCATTTTCTACGATTATTTCCTGACATTTGATTGGTTATGTACATGAATATATATAAAAAAAGAGAGGGAAACACAGCCATTTTGACTACTACTTCCTGAAGTACATTTGAAAAGAAATTACACTGAGAACTTCAACTGCTTTCTCAAAGGTAAATTGTTCTTTTGGAAAGTGAAGTATGTTGTGCACTTTAAGTTAATTTGAGAAAAAATATTCTGTTAGTTATATACTATCCCTCTGTAATAGTTATAGATTGAGATAGGCTTCTCTGTTATAGTTATAGATTGAGTTAGGCTTCCCTTGTATAATTATAAATTTACTTAGGCTTTATCACATACACTTTTTTATATTTCTAATTCCAGCCTGATACCATACACTACCCAAAGATAACTTCACTGTTAAAAAATCCAAACTACCTGTCTGAACTTAAACACAACAGTGCCCTATCTCTACTGATATATTTATTTTTTATGCAATTTACAGCAACAAAATGGAAGGAGAACAGGATATTTCTTTTGAAATTGTTTTGGACAACAACACAGAAGAAAAAATTGCTGAGAAAAATAACTTTGATTTTATGGATGAGTCTCCGAACCATGAATTAGTTCAGTGTGTGGAATCAATGGAATCACAGAATGAAAATGAGGGCAATCCAGACAATATATTGTTAGAAGTTTTATTAAATTATGAAAAAGAATCTGTAGAATAAATGTATATTTAATAATCAAAAATTGTTCAAGCCATTATTCATTTTTATATGTAATTTATCAAGTAGTTCTAAAATGTTTATAATATAAAGTGAGACTAATAGTATACTGTCCAACTTTATTGTGTTACATAGTAAGTTTGCTCATAGTTACTTCCTTTCTCCCACTATATTATCTCCAATGTGTATTTAACATCTCTTTATCATCTCCTGCCTCCATGTTGTTTCTGCTTTCCTGACAGACTATGCTATGAATTCCATATACCACAATACCTTCTGTAACAACATGCAAGATATCTACAAAGGAGACAGTGTATATTAAATTTTAGACTCTGCATTGGTACCTACATGTTGGTACTTAATAAAAATAAAAAAAAACAACAAAAACAACAATTAATAAACATACAATTTTTGAAAAGTCTGTCATTCTTTTTTCCCCATGGTACGCTCTCCGGTACGCTCCCCGGTCCGCCCCCCGGTGCGCGTACCAGGCGCTCCTCCCGCGCAAAACGAAAATGTTTTTTTCTTTTTTTTTGCCCCGCAGGGCCCTTTTATAGCCCCCACATCAAACCTAGGGGGTCACGGGGGGTCTATCCCTGCCCCCTTATCGTCATTTCCCCCTTTGTTTTGGCCACCTCTTGTGTCTTGATCCTACCGAGACACAAGATGGCGGCCACTCCGGACTGTTTCGAATGTTTACAGACACCCGAAAGCGAATCAGCTTTCTGTGCGCAAGTCGCGTGGCGCGCCCGGTACGCACCCCGGTGCGCGTACCGGGGCGCGCTTATAGATATATATATTTTTTGGAACCTAAATTACTCAAAATCCACTGGAGCACATATCTTGAGACATAGCAAAGGCACATCGGGCCACCAGTCCCTACAATTTTGCCAAGTTTGGTGGAAATCCATTCAGCCGTTCGGGCTAAAAGTGAGTTCGACCACCCTATGGAAATTAACATGGGGAAAACACGTTTTGGGACCCCCCTTTTATCTTGGACCCCGCTTGACGAATCCCCCCCAAACTTTCAGGGAAGGACCGGAGCTCGACGAGGCAAATTTGAGGAAATTTTCAGGCAGATTTGTCAACCGGTGCCAAAGTTATTCCAAATAGAATTTTGAGATTTTGCATTAAAAAAAATCCTAACTATAACTACCTACTGGCGACCGCCAGTAGGTAATATATATCTATGCATGTATATATATATATATGAGGACAAGACACATTTCGGGCTTACAGAGCCCTTGTTCACATGCACTTGTTCAAAGCCCTTCCTTTTATTCTGTGCAAAATTACAGTTAGAGGGAAGAGGAAAAAGTGCTGTGAGTGCATGATGATATTGATCTGTGTATATAATGCATAAATGCTGATTTTGACGTTAAAGGAGAATAAATGTCTTCCTATATGTCATATTAAAAGCAGGCATAAAAACATTTAATACCAGTATAAATACATCATCATGTAAAAAGATTGGATAAAAAACACCCTGTGTAAAATAAGTGCTAAAAAATCTCACATCTAAAACTCATGAATATATAAGTATAAAAGTGAATACTATGAACAGAGAAGAAGTAGAACGTGATGAAATATGCATAGAAGTGGCTGACAAGGAACTTGACCAGCCACTTACATCAATATATACGAACATGATATTTTATAGGTACAGTGCCTCAGAATAGGTCAAATCCCTAGATCACAGGGAACCTGATATATCTAGGGAGCCAATAAGATGCTGTTTAGGATAACAAATTTTCTTATTTCGGCATTTGATGATAGAGTGAGTTTTTAAAGAAAGTGGCGTAGATCCTCTGTATTATTTAGCCCATTAGGCCATTTGCTGTCGTATTCGAGGATGAAACTCGACTCTAGCCGCCTTAGTTTGAGCTCCCGATTGCCTCCTCTTCTAGGCTTGGGGACAGAAGCCACTACATAGTATGAGAGGCAATTGATGTCTTTATTATGGGTGCTCTCAAAGTGGCGAGCCACTGGATATGCCTGGTCACTATGTAAAATAGCTCTAATATACTGTAAAATCCTGACGTGCACTTGCTGTTTTGTACTGCCTATATAATTGAGGCCGCAAGTACACGTCAGGACATACACAGCATATTCGGTTTTGCAGGTGTGGCTACCTTTGATTGGGATATCAACAGTGGAAAAAGGAGTTCTATAATGAGTTTTGTTGACTCCAAACTTGCATTCTCTGCAAGTTGTACATTTGCGAAACCCTGCTGATATTAACCAATTAGGTTTCTGTTGTAATTCTGGGCTGCTTTGGTCTAAAACTGCGCCCATGCTTTGTGCCCGCCTGAAAGTGACCAAAGGTTTGTCAGGTAACATACATCCTAAAACAGCATCTGTCTGAACAGTAGGCCAATGTTTGTTAATTATCTGCCTGATTTTATTCTCCTGACTGCTGTAGTCTGTGATGAATCTAGGGCAGTCTACATCATGTATTTCGGTCACATCAGTGACCGCTTTGTTCTTATTTACAGTGTTAGAGAGTAGACTGGCTCTAGAGAGACTTTCCGCTTTGGCCAATGCTTGGTTGAATACATGGTCTGAATACCCACTGGCCTTCATTCGAGCTTTTAACTCAAAGATACATGTTTTAAAATCCTCAGCAGTACTGCATATTCTTTTTAACCTTAGGATTTCTCCATAAGGTATGCTGTGGTTAGTGTGCTTAGGATGAAGGCTAGAGGCATGCATCGTGGTATTGCCCGCCGTGGTTTTTCTATGTAAGGTAGTTTGAATACGGCTATTATCATCTATGTATATTTTGACATCTAGAAATTTTGCTTGTTTGGCACTGATGTTAGAAGTAAATTTCAAATTGAGGGGGTTATCATTGATTTCAACAATGAATAGCTGTGCCTCGTACTCCTCCCCTTGCCATACAATAAAAATGTCATCAATATACCGAAGATATTTTACAATTTTCTCCCGTACCCATGTTTGGTGTGTAGCATTGAGGACCCGCCCCTCCCACCAGCCAACGTGTAAACACGCAAAGCTGGGGGAGAAGCAGGCCCCCATAGCCACACCTCTTAGTTGTTTCCAGATTTCCTTACCAAATGAAAAATAATTATTGCCTAGACACCATTCAATCAAACCTAGTATAACCTTGTTATGTTCGTAAAGATCAGCAGGTCGCTGGCCAAGATAATATGTTATTGCATTTAAACCATCAAAATGAGCAATGCTGGTGTATAATTGTTCAACGTCAAGAGTAATGAGCAACATGTCGTCCTGCCATTCCAAATCCTCTATTTTGGCCAAAAAGTCGGTTGTGTCCCGGACAAAACTGGGGAGATTGCTGACCCAACCTTGTAGAAAGAAGTCAATGTACTGGCCCACATTTTCTCCACAACTGTTAATGGCGGAGATGATGGGCCTGCCGGGAATCGGTGATGTCCCTTTGTGAACTTTCGGAATTAAATAGAGACATGGCAGGACTGGATGTTCATTGTACATACATTTATATTCATCTGCTGAGATGAGGCCTTCTCTGCGATATTTTAGAAGTAGTTTATGTAGATTGTCATTAGCTTTTAGATACTCTTTATTAGTTGACTTGATGTAACAGGCAGGGTCTTGTAATTGCCTTTGTGCCTCTGTAGAGTAATCAGACTTGGGCCAAATGACGATGTTACCCCCTTTATCTGCAGTTTTTATTATAATATTGGGGTTGTCTTTTAATTTCTTCATAAGTTCAAAATATTTGGCCTTTTGCACATTGTACTTCTTTTTCTTTTGATTGTTAGTTTTTTTGTACAAGTCTTTGATGTCTGCAATTATACAATCCTGGAAAACATCCACCGCATCTTTTGCCATGATAGGCACAAAATCTGATTTGCCTTTAAATGGCGTGATACCCGCACCTTTTTGGATCATATTAATTTGTTCTAGTCTTTTTTGTGTGCTTGTCTCGCCATCATCAGTCATTGGTTGAGAGCTGGTTGCGCCATCTAGATCATGCAAATCAAGAAAAAGTGGTACATCAGAGGCTGATAGTTGAGCTATATTTTCAGTATTGCTAGTATTGGTATTAGCTTCAATGCCTGTTGCAGATTTCAATTTTTGTAACGCAAAGAATTTCTTCAGTTTTAATTTTCGAATGTAACGATACACATCCACTCTGGTGGGGGCATATCTGAAATTCTGTTCAGGGCAAAAATTAAGACCAAGCATCAGAAGTTGTTGTTCCGCTTTCGTTAGAGTTATGTCTGAAAGGTTTACAATGGATCTCCCCATCTCTATTTCTTCTTCTTCCATGATTGGTTTGTTTTTTTGTTGTTCCATCCCCCTTTGTTTGCGTTTTTCTTCTCCTTTCCCGTCTTTTTTTTGTTTCTGCTGGTATTGCTGTGTTCTTTTGGCGTGGTCTCAAAGTGCGCAACCGTTCTTCTACTAAAAAACCAAGCTCTTCATCTATCTCAAAAATAGGCATTGGGAGACCAGTTGTGGTTAAATCATCGTTTGAGCTAACTGATTCACTTGATGTAGAAGCGATATCAGAATTAGAACTCCCCGTGACTTGATCTTGTGCCTCCATAGATGTGGTTGTTGATGTTGCTTTTGGCACTATGGTCCCTTTTCCTCTGAATTGCTGTCGTTTTGTGACATTATATTTGCGTGCAAACGTAAATATTTGACCGTTGGCATAGTCTGCAGCGTCACATGCAAATTTACTGACTTTCCTTGTTTTGATTTTATCTGCATGTTTCTTAAGTCTCTCATTCATGGCATCTTTTAATTTTTTAATGGTTTCAGTTTCTTCCATTGCATTTATTTGCTCTTCAATTTTCTTAATTGTGATCAAAATGGCATCTCTGTCAATGGCAGCATATTTGATTAGAATATGGACTAAATTCATTGAGGCTGCTAGATTGCTTTGGCCCCATTCCTTTAACATCAAAGGATTTGGGTTTTCGAAGCTTGGAGCCAACATAATTCTTAAGCCCCTAGGTACACGTTTGGCATCCGCCATGAATAATATTCCCACCACTTCGTGATTTCAAGCCGTTTTTGCGTTTCTAATGTCTTGTATAGCGTTTTAATGTCCGTGTCCGCTTGTGTCTCAATATTGCTGATTATTATGTTACCATTGCTGCCTGGCGTGGTGACCTGATTAAATAACTGTTCTGCTTCTTCCTCCCTCACATGGAACTCCTCCGCAGACATTATCCTCTTTCCCAACCTAACACTTGCTTGCTAATGTACACCTTTGTTCTTAAAGTTGGCGTACTGTGTGCTCCCTTCCCCAGCCGGGGGCGTGACCTCCTCACCTCCGCTTTGCCGTCTGGTATCACTCACCGCGTTTCAGTGGACAGCACGCTTTGGCCGTGTCTTCCGACTCGACCGCCGAGAATCGTCCTACACATCGGTATTGCTGTACTTCTGGCCGCAGGAGGGGGCATCCACTTACGATTCCATTCAGGAACTTTGCAGAAAGTAGCTTGACCGTGGATGCCGACTTTCCAAGGAGGGGGTCCGTGAACGGAAGCAAGCTGACTTCCGTAATCCAATCTGCGCAAACTCCCAAGAACGCCACTTCTGGTCCTAGTACGATTCAGAACCCACGAGGCAAGCAGGAGACGGACCGCAATCAGGATTCACAGATCTTTAATGCAAAGGTTGGAAAATACGAGGGCAAGACGCGTTTCGGGCTTACAGATCCCTTGTTCACATGCACTGGCTCAATGAATTCTTTTTGTTTTTATAATGCAGTGAAGCCCGCCTCCCCGCCACTTTTCAATCAGGTCACATGAGCATAAAGGTAGAGAAAAGACTCTACAATATAGATGACCAGCTACAATATATGTACTATATGAGTTACATTCACATCAAAAAATAACTTAAGATAATAAATAGACATTTCTTTTTAAGAAAAACATTTACATTTTTATATGTATGTATATATATATATATATGTATATATATATATATATATATATATATATATATATATATATATATATATATATATATATATATATATATATATATATATATTCCGCTCCGTGGGGTTGTCCAAAAAGCGGGTAGCACTCGAGCCTGCGTGCGCCTTCCCCAAGGCGTTAGTTGGTATGGGCAGTTGCGTGCTTGTAATAGGCCCAACGCGTTTCGGAAATTTATTTTCCTCATCAGGGGCCAGCAGTAAAGTGCACAACGTCTACCGTCTCCCTTTATGAAACCAAGCAAGTGCTTGTGGGAGATGTAGTCCATATTATCCTGGATGGATATATATACATATATACATATATATATATATGAAGAACTCAGTTTCATTCCTCCAGTTTACCGTCGGCAAAAAACAGACACGTACCCAGTCAGGTACTTTGCGTGAATTTATTCTGTGTACAACACAATTGCCGCCATATATGCATATATATGTATATATATATATATATATATATATATATATATATATATATATGTATGTGTATATATATATATATATGTATGTGTATATATATATATATATACATATATATATATACACACACATATATATATATATATATATATATATATATATATATATATATATATATATATTATGTCCCACAAGTTGCCTTTCTTAGGATGCACTCGCAACAAGTATTTCAAAGCGCAGGAACACTCTTGGATGAAAGACAGATAAAATCATCACGCATTATTCGCCTGACGCGTTTCAGAGTAAGTCTCCTTCCTCAGAGGCGGCATGCATAGCAGTGTTTGTTTCGTGGCTCCTCCAACTGAGTATCCCCTCAATAAGTAACACGCCCATCCGGGCTTTTGAAATGTTGCATCACGGGAGTTGGAGTCCTATTTTAACCCATGTGGGTCCGAAATATACGCGTTTTAGAGTAAGTCTTTTTCCTCAAAGGCAGCATGCATAACTCCAACTTCCATGATGCAACATTTCAAAAGCCCGGATGGGCATGTTACTTATTGAGGGGATAATTTTCTCAACAACTACTGGAGGGATTTTCACCAAATATAGAAAAGGCACTACTGCATACCTGTCCCTACCATTTTGCCAAGTTTGGTGTAATTCCGTTCAGCCGTTCGGGCTGTAGCCGTGTCTAAAGGTCCCATAGAAAATGCCATTTGAAAAATTTCAAATTCAATTTTCTCTAGAACTACTGGAGGGATTTTCACCAAACATAGCGAATGCACATCTGCATACCAGGCCCTACCATTTTGCCAAGTTTGGTGTAATTCCATTCAGCCGTTCGGGCTGTAGCCGTGTCTAAAGGTCCCTACGGAAATTAACATGGGGAAAATACGTTTTGGGACCCCCCTTTTTTCTCGGCCCCTGCTTGACAAATCCCCCCGAAAGTTTCAGGGAAGGAGCGGAGCGGAGCGAAGCAATTTTAAGGAAAATTACACGCAGATTCCTCAATTGGCGCCAAAGTTATTCCCAATAGAATGTTGGGGATTTCCTATGGTAACTAGGTCCTAACTATATATACCTACTGGCGACCGCCAGTAGGTAATATATATATACATATATATATATATATATATATATATATATATATATATATATATACATACATACACGGAGGGAGAGAGAGAGAGAGATAGATAGATAGATAGATAGATAGATAGATAGAACTTCTAAAAACTCTGCTCTTCCAAGCTGCATTTGACTAACCTCCTGCTCTCGGTCCCCCATTTGTCTATAAGCGCCAAGAAACCAATGGTGATAGAGCGCGTTACAAATGTTTTTAACAATAACAATAACAATAACAATAGATAGATAGATAGATAGATAGGGATCTATGATGTTACAACGCGTTATTTTACAACGCATGCTGTAACATCGCAACTTTTACAACGCAGGTTCCATTACAACGGATGTCATTACAACGCAGGATATTACATAGCAGATGGTATTACAACGCATACCATTACATCGTAAGTATAGGTAAGTTTAATTTATTTTAAAAAATGAAATTAAGTTAATTTTATTAATTTTATTTTACTAATATAATTAAAAAAAATTAATAAATGTAATTAATATAATTTATTTTAATAAGTTAAATTTAATTTTAAATAGGAATTAATGTAATTTAATTAAATTAATATAATGTTATTAATTTAATTTAATAAATTTAATAATAGTAATTAATTAAATATAATTAATTTAATTAAATTAATATAATTGTATTAATCTTATCTTTATTTAAATAAGTTTAATTTAATTTTAAATAGGAATTAATGTAATTTAATTAAAATAATATAATTTTATTAATTTAATTTAATAAATTTAATAATAGTAATTAATTAAATATAATTAATTTATTTTAATAAATATAATTGTATTAATCTAAAAATTGTAATTAATTTCATTTAAAAAATTTAATTAATTTTAATTAAATTAATTATTTTAATTTAATTAAAGTCGTACTTTAAAAAAAATAAACCCTAAAAATACCCCTGTACCCCAAAACCCAACCCCTGCCCTGAAACCTAAAAACACCCCTGTACCCCAAAACCCAAACCCTGCCCTAAAACCTAAAAACACCCCTGTACCCCAAAACCCAACCCCTGCCCTGAAACCTAAAAACACCCCTGTACCCCAAAACCCAAACCCTGCCCTAAAACCTAAAAACACCCCTGTACCCCAAAACCCAAACCCTGCCCTAAAACCTAAAAATACCCCTGTACCCCAAAACCCAACCCCTGCCCTGAAACCTAAAAACACCCCTGTACCCCAAAACCCAAACCCTGCCCTAAAACCTAAAAACACCCCTGTACCCCAAAACCCAACCCCTGCCCTGAAACCTAAAAACACCCCTGTACCCCAAAACCCAAACCCTGCCCTAAAACCTAAAAATACCCAAACACCCCAAAACATATACCTCAGTACCCCAAAACATATACTCCTATACTCATACTTATTTTAAAAATTACTTAAATTAATATATTTAATTTATAATATTAAAAAACATAAATAAATATATTTATTAATAATTAATATTAATTAAATTATGAAATAAAATTAAAAAAAAAAATTAAATACTTACCAATACTTACGATGTAATGGTATGCGTTGTAATACCATCTGCTATGTAATATCCTGCGTTGTAATGACATCCGTTGTAATGGAACCTGCGTTGTAAAAGCTGCGTTGTAACAGCATTACGACGTAAAAGTTGCGTTGTAACAGTAACGCACCGATAGATAGATATGCAAATGTTCATATCCACAGTTCCTCTCCAACGAATAACACCCCACGCCAAGGTTGCAAAAAGCTTGTATTTTATTCCATTTCAGGAAATCCATGATTGGAACCATGAAGCATTTTAGCCTCGGCAGTCGACATGATTTTTCTCTACGTTCATGAGGATACATAGTAAACAGTGAAAAAATAAACTTCCTTCCTAAAGCCCTGCATATCCAAAGAGTCAATAACAAAACAAAATAAAAATGTATAATAAAATAAGTTAATCAATATGAAAGTTAATTTAAACAATAATTTATAATTTAAATACCATCCAACCCTGTACGCCCACAAACCCAAGAACCTGCTACTAAATTAAAAATTTACTATTAAATGTACAATTACAAATGACAAATTATACTAGGCAAACTATTTTATTACTAATACTATCACCTGAACTTAATAAAATAAGTGATATATATATATATTTTAATTAAATATTTAATATAACTATGTTAACATGAATGATATATACACTATTTTTAAAAATCATACTATACATATGTATATATAAAGTGATATGCATACCACAGTATCCTGTTCCTTGATATTTTGTATGTACAATATTTTTTACACAATACTTAAACAACTGGATACTTTTGAAACAATATTCTTGTCATTTACCATAGCCAGCCTTGTGTAAAAAACGAATGCCTACTAGAAGCAGGTGCAAACATGGAAGAAAGCATTGATTTACCTCAGAAACCACCACACTACATTTCTGCTGCACTGCACAGCTCACACCCAATAGGTTTGACTTTCTGTTTGACAATACACATGCAATTATGCTTCTGATTCCATTACAAACCCATGTGTACATTCGCCTCTCTGCCATGTTGAGAAGCTGGCGTTACAAAAATCAGCCTATTCCGCACCAACACAAGTCAGGACAATAGAAGAAGGCCAATGTTTGTAGAAATGGTGCTGTGTTTAACCTCAACTCAATGCAGCAGATTTGGATGCTGAAGTGTGTTATATGATGAACAAAGTAAAGCTGGAGCTTTGGCCTTTAAGAAAAAAGATCCTATTGTGAGCAAATTGGTTGTTAGTTGAGGGGTGTGAAACCCTACTCAAGCAACAGCCACAATCCTTATCAGGGTGAACCACAAAAAGTCATTAAATTAACCTGTGCTTCACCCGCTAGTACTTTGGCACAAAACCAGTCAGGCTAAACTCAGATGCAATGCCTATAGTATTCATGCAACACTTACACAGTAATCAAATGCAACCAGACCACAAGAAAAATCCCACATAAATTTGACAACAAATCCACACAACTCCAATCAGTAGAACCAGAGTTATGAAATTCTAAAGTTTAAACTAGAATATAGCACCTGAAAGATCAAAAAGCACTGCTAGATCTGGGGGTCTCTAGTTGTCAATGGTATTCACCTTTGTCCAAATAGGGACCCTTACTTCTAAGTCAGGATAAGGGGATTATTTATTTAGTTTATTGTATTTATTTAAAGAGTTGTATATAGTGCTGGCTAGACCCGAAGGTATCAGAGCGCTTTACATGAGAATCAACAATTTAACAGAACAAGTTCTACAAATTACACAATACATCAAAAAATAAGCAATACAATTAGGAGGGGAAAGGAGAGAGAGAAGTAGTGGAGGGGACAGGGGAGGTGAGAAAGGGAGGATAAGGGAAGAGACAATAAAGAGAGACTAAAAGAAGTCTGTCTAAAGACCGACTGGGTAGGTGACGACCAAGGAGGGAATTCACTGCCCATCTCCTCTATAGCTTAACCAGGTAGCTCCATCGGGCGTCAGACAAAATAGTTCAGCCTCAATACATAGAGAGAGGAGAGAAGGAGAGACATAAAATAGAGGGAGGATGCGGGAGGAGAGGACAGGAGAGACAAAAGGAAGTGGAACAATGTGGTGCAACAATATAACAGAAAAAGATCAACAATTACACATTACATCAAACAATGGGCAATACATTGGGAGAGGAGAGAAAGGAGAGAGAAAAGTAGTGGGGGGTAGGGTAGGTGTGAAAGTGATGATAAGGGAAGAGACAATAAGGAGAGACGAAAAGGAGTCTGTCTAAAGACCGACTGGGTAGGTGATGACCAAGGAGGGAATCCACGGCCCATCTCCCCTATAGCAAAACCAGGTAGCTCCATCTGGCATCAGACAAAATAGTTCAGTCGCAATACATTGAGAGAGGAGAGAAGGAGAGACATAACTTGAGGGAGGATACGGGAGGAGACGAAAGGAGAGACGAAAGGAAGTGCAACAATGTGGTTCAACAATATAACAGAAAAAGATCTACAATTACAAATTACATCAGACAATCAGCAATACATTAGGAGTGGAGAGAAAGGAGAGCGAAAAGTAGTGGGGGGTGGCGGATGTGAGAAAGTGAGGATAAGGGAAGAGACAACCGTAGAGACGAAAGGAAGTCTGTCTGAAGACCGACTGGGTAGGTGATGACCAAGGAGGGAATCCATGGCCCATCTCCCCTATAGCTAAACCAGGTAGCTCCATCGGGCATCAGACAAAATAGTTCGGTCTCAAGTGTCGAGGGAAGAGGCTCACTGAGAGACAGGGTGGGGACAAGGGGCAGGGACAGGTGATGGCAGAGGACAGAAGCTGGAAAGAGTAGGAGCGGAGAGGGGAGAGGGGAGAGGTTTGGGGGAAGAGAGAGGGGGAAGATAAGGTCAGGAGAGACGCAGGAGCATTTGCCCAAAGTCCGGCTAGGTAGGTGATAGTCAAAGGAGGGACTCCAAAGTTAATCTCCCCTATGGTTCGCGAGGTAGCTCCACCCGGCATCATACCAAGGTAGCTTTAGAGTTGAGGCCACAGAGTTGAGACAACAGAGTGTAGTGACGCAGGCTCCCGTCACCGCCCACTCCTTAATAACCCCTACTCACCCCCTTGGTAGCTCGGCATGAGCCGACAGGCTTATCTCAGAGGCAGTGTGTTAAGCATTTGTGATTATACACAGTAATACAGTGAACACACTACAGATGGACACAAGACAGGTTTTATAAAAAATAAGTATTCTTTATATAGACTTAAACACAAGACCGCAAACAACAAAAATCCACAATACTACACTTAAGATTACTTAAAAGATGATTAAAGTCTCTTAGTTCAAGTTGTTGGTAAATGCAACAAAGTTCTCAACAAAGTACCTGGATGCGTAACGCAAAGTGAACAAAAGGCTCGCAAAAAGGGAGATGCGTCGGTTCCGTGACCCGGGGGAACAGTAGCGTCCTTCTTCAATGCTTGCGCAGAGTAGGAGACTCGTCGTGAGCCTTACCGGGTCGGAGGTGATGCGTAGATTCTCGGCCTGCAGGCCCGTTGCAGTGTGCAAGATGGCACCTTGATGTGATGCGACGATCCAGTTGCGATGCGAGAAGATGGCGCCCTTGATGCAGCGATGCGATGACAATGACGCACTGGTAGCCTTGCGACGACTCTGTACTTTGGAGCCGCAACAGGCCCTGCGACACACTTCTCTGGTGATGCGTTGGCGACTCTCACGATGGCGTCAAGCTTCTCCAGTGATGTGACAAAAGGCAGCTTCGATGAACACACTCTTCCAGGTAGATGCAGTGAAGGGTCGCTTCTTCGGCGTTGCGTTGATTTCAGCTGTGGCGGTGACATGCTTCTTCTTGATGCGTTGCACTTCCAGCTCCCAGCGGCACGCAAGTGTCTGGAGTCAGAATTCCCAGCAAGGAAATTCAGGAGGGAGCTGGAGGTGAAGTCTTTTGTCCCTGAGACTTCAGCAGGAGGCAAGCACAGTTCAAGCCCTTGGAGAATATTCTGTAGATAAAAGTCCTTACAAAGTTCCTTCTCCTTTCCCTTGGCAATGAAGCAACCACTGCAGGCCAACCCAGCAAACAGCACACTGGCAGATGGCAGTCCAAACTCCTGCAGCTCCCTTGGTTCTTCTCCTTGGCAAAAAGGTTTCTTGTTCCAGAAGTGATCTAATTTCTTGGGCTCAGGGTCCCAATATTTATAACCCAAAATCATTTGTTCTCTGAAGGCAGAAAGACCTCTGCCTAGTCCAAACCAGTTTTTGAGCACTTTGTTTACATGACTATCTACTTCCTTTCACTGTGCAGGGCAGAGACATGAGCCGCCCCACAGGAGGAGGAGCCAGCACAGGGGAGGGAAGATACAGCTCTGGAGCACTCTGTTGACATGATTCCTCCTCTCCTTTCACAGTGCAGGGCAGAGACATCAGACAAGCCACAGGGGGTGGAGCCAGCATTGTAGAGGGAAGGCCCAGCCCTATTCAGGTCCCAGGTGCAACTCCTCCCTCCCATCTAGATGCAGATCTCTCTATTCACCACTGGGCTGCCCCAGCCTGTCTCCTGGAATTCCTCAGCCCTGTCACTCACAAACCCCGACAAGGAATACACAACCCAGCAGAGGCAGGCTCAAATGGTTAGGCAAGCAAATAACTGCTTTCTAAAAGTGGTATTTGCAAACACAAAATATTAAAATAGGCTTTACTAAAAGATGTATTTTATTATTTTTAGTTCAGGCATACTAAATTCGAATTTCTACCATGTTCCCTGAGTCAGGTAGGATTATAAGAATGTAATAATCTAGCTGCCCATTCTGGCCTATGAGAACAGGTAGCCTTCAATAGTGAAAAACGAAAATGGCTGTAATTCACTATTAGAACATGCTACACATATCAAAGCATGTCCTACCTTATACTTACAATGCACCCTGCCCTTGGGCCTACCATAGGGGTGTCTAATATGAAAAAAGGGAAGGTATAGGTACTAGCAAGTGGGTGCACTTGGCTAAGTCGACATGGCAGTGCTCGACTGCACATAGGCCTTGCAATGGCAGGCCTGAGACACACTTTACACTGCTTCTGTGGGTGGCACAACCAGTGCTGCAAGCCCACCAGCAGCATTTGATTTACAAGCCCTGAGCATTCATGGTGCACTGTACTAGGGGCTGACAGATAAATCAAATAACCCAATCATGGAATAACCAATTAGTACATCAATTTAACATAGGGAGCACTTGCACTGTGGCACTGATTAGCAGTGGCACAGTGCCTAAAGCATAAAACCAGCAAAAACATATAAAAACAGAGGAGGCAATCCATCAAAAATGGAAGGGAGACTCACGCCAATGATGCCAGGTCTAACAAGCACCAATCACAGAATCTAACCATGCGAGACGGGACAGCTCAATAGTTATGGCCAGCCGCGTTCGGCAATGGGTGTACCTGCGGGGCAGTGACGTGGGGAGGGGGATAAGCACGGTGGGGGGTAGTAATCTATGGATTACGGAGCTTTACAGGTAAGTAAATATTTAAATAAATAAAACAAATTTCATTGCACTCACTACATCACATTAGGGGATGCAGTGCACACAACTAAATTTGTTTTATTCAAAGCACTCATCCAGGAGGTGCCAACACGTTGGAACGCAACTTATTACATGCTTGGTCGTTTTTTTGATCAGTACAGACCAATCAATGAGTATGTCATGCAAAGAATAAGGAATGTGACTGTGAAAGGTATGACCCTATAGATGGACCAATGGGGCCTAGTTAAATGCCTAACAGAGATGCTTCTTCCTTTCAAGCTCTTCACACATGCAGTCAGCAAGGAGGACTGTACTATGGGCCACTCTATCCCATGCTAGAGCAACAGCTGAAGGAGGTGTCTAAAGCGTGCACAGGTGTGGAGGAAAAAAATGAAGCATATGAGTTAATGGAGAGCTTAGCTGAAAATACAAGGGTACAAAAACAGATTGTTTCAGGAAAACATTACATTTGTGCCACAATTCTGGATCCACAGTACAAATCAGCACTGAACAGTAAGACATTAAATCCTTTTTCAGAAGTGGATTTTGCCTAGTACAAAACTGGGATAGCTAAGGCAGCCAGTGACTTGGAAAAAGAATGGCTGTTAATTAAAGGCCCACTACTCAAACCCACAACAAGTGCTGCAGCAGGGCATCTGGCGTCAAGTTCAACTTCAGAACCTAGGGGAAGTGTGTTTGGCTCAGAGTGGTCACCAACACTATCGACAACAGCAAGAACCGGATCATCAGCCCCAGTAAAATTTGCACAGGATTGGTATTTACAGCAAGGGATTGCTAGGTCCAGTACTGATGCAAAGACAAAAGAGGCCAAGCAAAGTGGAGCGCCCCTGAACATTGAGCGGAAGGTCTAGGCCTATCTGGATGACCCAAAAGAGGTCTACATTGATCAAAACCCATTGCAGTATTGGTATTGGTATTGGTATGGGGAAAGGAGCCAATGTCAAGTGCTCAGCTGGCTGGCGATAAACTATCTGGCTTTCCCTGTCGCAAGTGTCTTTCTGAACGTGTTTTCTGTGCTGCTGGTGCCATTGTAACAGGGAAAAGGACCAGTCTCTCACCCAAAAATGTTGGGAAGTTTTCTATGCTCAAAATTTGCTAACACTTTAAACCAGCAAATTACACAATATATGAATCAACGCAGGAAGATGAGAACAGCGATTTAGGTGACGAAATTAGTGTGTTAGATGATTACCTACTTCTGGTTGAACCCTCAGAGTTTGAGGACGAGCTATACTTCCCTGACAACTAGGCTTAAACTTCTTACTTTCTTCTTTCCTTCTTTACTTTGATTTGTGTGTTTGTATTTCTGGTTCGAAACTTCGATTCACAACAAACCCATCACCACCGTCTTCTACTATTTTTATTGCCATATTGGAGTTGCAGCTGTCTGCATTTAACTGAAGTCCACTCCTCCGAGTCCTGCTCCTCCATTCTCCTTACTCCCCCTAAATCCATTTCCCTCAAGCCAGATGATGATTGGATGAGGAATAATAGTACAAGAAAAAAGAAATTGTTGCCTTGTTGAGTCCCTCCAAAAGAAGTGGAACATGATGACTACTATAGCTATCCTCCTTTCCGACCCGAGAGAGACTGCCCCTTAACTTAAGATGAGAAGGAACAGGTAATGAATGATGGCATGCATTGGACCCTGAATGTGTGATTTTGGTGTTTGTGTTGTTGTTGTTTGTTGTGCATGAAGTGAATTCATTGTGTACTATTATTTATTCTACACACTAAAAGTAACTCAAGTCAATGTTTCCTTTCTTATTTTTTAATAACAAAATTGTACTGCTACTGCAGGCCGATCCATTGCTTTTTGAATATGGAATGTGGACTCACACTCACTCTGTACACTGCTAACTGAGTTGGATAACACCATCATGATGACCACAGTGACTTAATATCTTCGCAGTCAGTCAGTAGGATCGGAGATGATTGATGGAATAAGTCAGGGCGTTTCATGAGTGGCATAGAAGGTAAACAGGTCAACAACAACCACAGAAGACCTACATGTCTGTGTAGTGGTAGAGTCGAGTCACGAGAGTAGTGGTGGTATGACTGACAGCTGTGCATGCCCTTTATTTAGTTACCTACTTTGGAAAATGCTATGTTGCTGTATATATGACATGTGTGCTCTGTCTAGCTCAGTCAAAATCTAAGCTAAGTGGAGGTTGGGTGGGCGTCGTGGGCCTGCTCTGTCCTGTTGCTTTTGTAAGTTAATGCTGGAAACAGGCCTGTTCTTTAATAACAAAATTGTACTTCTACTGCAGGCTGAACCATTGCATTTTTTGAAAATGGAATCTGGACTCACTCGGTACACTACAGACTGAGTTGGACACCATGATGATGATGATCACATACTATACTCTTCGCAGTCAGTCAGTAGGAGCGGAGATGATTTATGTAAATAGCTGCGTTTCATGAAGTAGCATAAAAGGTAAACAAGTCAACAAGAACCACAGCAGACCTACATGTCTCTGTAGTGGTGGAGTCAAGTGTAGTGGTATGACTGACAGCGGTGCATTGATTTAGTCACTTAATTTGGAAAATACTATGTTGCTGTTTATGTGTTCTGTCTGTCTCTGTCAAAATGTAAGCCAAATAGAGGTTAGGTCACGGGTGTGTGGGCCTGCTCTGTCCTGTTGTTGTTGTAGGTTAATGCTGGAATAGAGTAGACATGATGTATCCATGCCGCCTCTGAAAGTGTTCTTGTTGCACTCCACCGTAATTTATGCATTTTTTCTCCTTGATTTTTCAATATCCCTTTTGTTTTTTCATTTATAATTACAGGCGGTCCTTACCCTGTGCTATACTAAGAAAACAACTCACACTTACCTTACCAATCCGCATCCACCAGGCAGGCAGTGGCGGCACCCAAGATTGATGGACGTAGCGTCCATAGAATGGAGGACCAGGAGGAATGCCAAGATGCAACTCCCCAATTTGGCCAGGATAACATACAGTAACAGTATCAACATTCATCATCTTTTAAATAATTTGATTCCTTTTTTATCTTCAATCATTACAACTGTGTGTTGTTGTTATTATGTTTGCTCTCTGCTTATAATTCATCCCTACAGATTTGCATCCTCTGGTTTTTTCCTGTCGCCAGAGCGCGCCAGAGAGCTGCGAACTCAGAACGCCAGAACGCCGTTCCGAAACTGGTCGAACAGGTCAACGTGCCACTGCGGGGGAACGGGCTACCGGCTTATTATTTGTCTTGCTGTGAAAAGCCGTTTGAAGCCTGTTTGGAACCCACCGAAAAACCACTGAAAAACCACTGAAGCCGGAGCACACCGAAGCTCGCTGAAGCTCGCTGAAGTCAACGGAGGCTTACTGCAGCACCTCCTCCGCAGCTCCCGAGCAGCTGAGCTGAGCTGAGCTGCCGCTGCCTAGCAGCCGTGAGAGCAGAGAGAGTGAAGTGGGGATCGGACCCGGCTCCGGAACTGAAGTGGTATCGGCGTAGCGGTCCTGTGCGCACTGAGCCGGGTCCGTGCAGGGCCAAGGTGCTGCCATCGGCTCCGAGTGCGAACAACAGCTAAGTGCCCACTGCTGCAGTGTGTGCACTGATCAGGAAATCACCGGGTCACTGGGTCCGGTGTCCGGAGTCCAGCATCTAGAGCACCTCTGACCACCCCCCCACCCCCCCCGAGGATTCCGGTGGAAGTTGGTTGAACTCCAGGGGCGCCGCGCCAAGCCGTGCGGAACAGACCGGCGGGTGACTTTGTGGGGCGCGGCGTGGAAGCACATTGCCCAGCATCGCCTGGTCTCGATCAGCTGGTCTCGCTTGGTGGCTGGGGGAAGGCTGCGGGATCCTGCGAGCCGACCGCCGGCATCGAACCTGCAACCGGAGCTGCAGCGGAAATTCGGAAGTGGAGTTAAGTGTAGCGGCGGAGAGGACCGGTGACGGCAGAGGAGCCAGAGAAAGTGGGAAGGTTCCTCTCATGACCTGTGGGTCCCCTGATGCGACTCCCGCCGTGACCCATGGAGTAGGCAGCAGACTCCCTAGATCTTCCAGATACCATTACCAGCAATTCATCATCAAAGGGGAGGCCAGTGGTCACTCCCAGTCCCCCTTATTGACGGATTTACCTTTACTCTGAGCAACTGCAACCAGCGAGCCGCAGGTGTGGACGAAACCTTGGTCGAAACCGTGAGGAGCCGTGAGGCGCCGCGAGGAGCCCAAGCTGGGGCGGGAAAGCAGGGTTGAACAGCGGCAGCAGCCCCGGGGCACCCGGCAATCGGCAATCACCATCCTGCATCCAGCGCATCGTGTGCAGCACCGGCGGCGGTGGCGGTCACTAGCGGTCACTAGCGGCGGCGGAAGAGGAGAGGTGAGCAAGAGGTGAAGGCGGAGGTGGGAGAGAGGAGTGAGTGCGGCCCTACGGCCCCCGCCTCGCCTCGTCTTGCCGTTTATCGCGTTGCCCGCATCGCCGTGGGCCAGTGCCTGTGGTGAGCGTTTGTCAAACTGCCATCAAAGCCAATAGGTTACCGCTAGCTTTGATGCACAAGAACCTGTCAGCAGAGCGAGTTCAGAGGACGTTTGTGGAGCTCGGAGCTTGTGCCAGGCAGCGACACCGGTGAAGCAGAGAAACGCCGGTCAGAGGTGGCCGCCCCCCTCCCTTCCTTCCCTCCCTACAGGCACAGGCCAAAAGCTAAGCACTGTTGGAAACAATCCTGGCTGGTGAAAGCGGTCCAGTTCAGAAAGGAGGGCGAATTGACAGGACGAGTAAAACAAACAAACAAAGGCAAAACCAACAAACATACAGATATCTAACAAATCAGAAATCAGAAATCAGAAATACAATTCAATACAATTTTTTTTTTTTTTTTTTTTTTTCTCTTTAAAATTGGCAAAAAGACTAAAAACAATAACGACCATCCCCAAAAAGAAAAAAAACTCATAGCTCCGCCCTAAGCAAAAAAAGGAAAAAAAATCTTCGCCACAGCATCAAGTCGCAAGGCGGGTGGGCAACAACCCAACAATGAGGTCTGGAAGAATAAGGGGGGATGAGAGTAAAGAGAAAAAATCACCATCTAACCCCAAAAAATCCAAAAAAGAAATGGAGATGGAACCAGAAATAGAAACGGAGGTCATAAAGGCGATGGTTAAGGAGGACAACAGTATAGCACCAGGTACTACGCAGGAAGGAATGTCACCTACGGAGCCGAGGCAAACAAATAGCGACAAGCAGTACGCAACGGAAGGCGTAACACAGGGCATTACAGCCATCTCCGGATCCGCAAGCTCAAAGTCAACTGTCAGCAAAAAAGCGACTGAGACAGCCCCGCCTGTTATTAACGAAGGCGGCAAGAAGGGCATACCACCTGCACCAAAAAGGCACTATTCATGCCCAAACAGCAGTAAACGGGCATTGATCACCGACTTCCTAAAAGTGGCCACAAAAACTGCGAAAAACAACCAGGAAGGCGACGACCATAAACAATTTGCACATTTACAAGATACCAGTCCTAGCATTGACACCTTTGACGGCCCAAGTGAAGCCGATACGAATATCCCCCTCGATAAGTGCATCAAGAGTCGTATTAATGAAAAAGCAGAACCTTGGGCGATAGGTCCAGACCTGGATCACGCATCAGAAGGCGAAACCCACGGCCCCCAAACTCTAAAAATCATAGCCCTCTCAGAAGGTGGTCACATCCACAAAGTCAACGCCATAGAAGCAGAAATACATCATCAGCCGCTCATCCTAGTATTACAGCCGAAGGGGCAACAACAACTGTTACCAAGCCATAATGGTCTTAACGGTAACAAAGAAGCCATCTCAACACATCAGACAAGCACGGGCCTTCTAAGCCCCTTCGGTACCACACACATGCTGTCACCGGCCCTACTCACAGACGACCCGGTCAAAGCAATAACCAACAAGCATTATTCACCGGAATCTGTCTATCAAAGTAGTATAAAACCATCACCCTCAAGGCAACAAGATGACATATGTCTTAGTCTTAGTCTAAAAAATCTCGAAAATTCTCCCATGATGCCGCAGTCGCAAAATAGGGAGATAGTACACGAAATTCCAGCCTCTCAGGTTTCCTTGCCCCCAGAGCATACACCTTCACCGGTACAGGCAGCCAGCTCACCACCCTCTGCAGTCTGGTCCCATTTGTTAAACACTTTGGACACTATCGGCAAAGCCATGACCTATCACGCAGACAAATTAGACACCCAAGTTGGCCTGTTAAACATTCTAGCTATCTACGTACAGGGGGTGGAACAAAAGCTGCAAAACCTAAATGAAATGATAGAGCGGGTGCAGCAAGACCGAGAAACATGCTACCTAACAAACCATTGCCATTGCACGCAAATCATAGATCAACTAGCCGTAGTTCCAAATTTAATGTCCGAACTACTGGGGGTCGTCAGGGACGCCTCAGCACAGACTAATCCACCAACAAAGAAATTCAGAGAAACCCAGCAGGAAATGGATCAGGTTTACCCAAGTCCCCCAAAAGAGCACAATGTAAAAGCAGGGGGGCTCAACAGTGCTCTAACACCCGAAAGCACAAAAACATTACAGTTAAAAACCGTTTCTGAAAATGTAGCCGTCTCGATCATCCCATCAGTTGATCTTTGCAACAATCCACTCGCAAAAGAAGCAATTACTAAAGCCCCACTATCAAAGCGGGAGAGGAAGCGACTAAGAAAGTCAAGAAAGGGAAAACAAACAAGACATGCACCAATCATAATCAGTACCACAACGGAGCAAAACGTTACCCAAAGCGAAGACGATACACCAACAATAAACACAGAGAAAGTAAGCCTGGTGGTCGACACAGTTCTATCTACCAATAAGCCTACCAACACAACAATTCAAAAGCAACCAAAAATGGAACACTCGCAGCCAGCAAACGTATACAGCATATTCAAACCCATAGAAAAGGTAGAGAATCGGCATGTAACATCACAGCCCACTCAAATCCCAACAAACACTACCAGATGCAACACCTTAGTCACATTAGAACCCGTCAAAACCAGCTCAAATGACGTAATTTGGCCTAATGAGGGAGACAGCAAGGATGGGTGCACCGCCGACAAAATATACAGGATTCACAGGGAAAGCAGTGTTCCAACCACTGCAACAAACAATGATATACCTCCTCTAAACACCGCATGCAACACTCAGAATCCTCGCCCGTCCACTGCGGGACTACCCTCAGAGGGAAATGAACTTAAAAAAAGCCATCACTCAGATCTGGTCCTTTCCGACAGCAATAACTGCTACTACAAAAAGCTGCATTTCATCCCTCATTTCGAATCGAGGGGAACCCATGACATCCTTAATAGAAGCGTAATACTAAAACTGCTCAAAGCACTCCCGTCCCTGCGTCATATTGAGACGGAGAACCTTGAAAGCGTCGAATTCAGCCCTAATCCCGACCCATCCGGTCGAGAAATCACCACAGTAAGCTTTACTGATAACTCCATCACAGAGCAAATCTGGCAGCAGCAGGTTTCTTTTGCCAAATGGGGTATAGAACTAACAAAACCAACGCCCGCCCGCTATCCTACCCCACTTCAACAACTAAAGTCATCAGAGAGCTTGTTGAGAGGTGCGAAAGGCCCAGAACACCAAAGCCCAAGAATTGGCAAAGATCAAGACGGAAGGAAAATAACCATAACCTTCGTTCATCCTGAAGCTGGAAAACACACAGGGCAAAGGAAACAGAACCCAGCTGGAACCCGCCAATGCACGGCATGAACAAACCCTTCCAAAGCAAAAATAACAGACCACGGGTGCAACATTTGCTCTTGGAACATAAATGGCCTGAGCTCAAAACTAGAAGATCCGGACTTCATGGAATTTCTCAAAAAACACGATTTAATTCTTCTCCAAGAGACATGGCAAACAAATCCTTCACCAATAGTAGGTTACAAAGAATATCTTAACCCGGCCCAGAAGGACTCGAAATATGGTAGAGCTAAAGGAGGGCTTTCAATCTATGTCTCGACCCACATCTCCTGGCAGGCCACGGAAGTAGATCTAGATACAACATGGATGCTATGTATCAAATTAACAGCCCCGTCCTTCTGTAGCCTACTAATATTGAATATATACATCCACCCATCATCCAAACAAAAGAGATTGAATATTGACACTCTAGCAGCAACACTGGATACATTAAAACTGGCTCACCCACACTCCAACATAATTTTATCAGGAGATTTCAACATGAAATTACAAAATCTAAGGAAAGATAGTCCAACAGGCCATGCTCCACCTAGCAAACAACGTGACTCACATGGTAACAGATGTGCCTCTCTGTTGGAAGAAAGATCATTGGGCGTGTTAAACCGACAAGTGACATCAGAGAGCCACCAAGCATATACCCGAGTAACGCAGAGAACATGCTCCATCATTGACTATTCATTATCAAACCTAGACCTTCTCCCCCACATCACAAACTTTGAAATAAAAGATAGGTCAGAAAGCGATCACCACCCACAAACCTTCACCTTACTCGTAAATATGGCCGACCCCGCAAAAGACAAAGAGATGTCCCAATTCACAAAATGTTACAATTTGAAACGTCTAATTTGGAAAAAGGAAAATATCGGTGACATCATGGCCACATGCATAACCCTTTCGGAGAGCTTTAAAGTCAATCCATCATGCATAAAGGCTTGGGAAACCTTTGCTCAAGACCTAAACAAAGATTTCTCAAAAAATGGCCGCAAACCAGGCAGACCAGAAGGGAGAGGGTGGTTCACCACCAGTTTAAGGAAACAAAAAAAACAATTGAATAAACATCTAAGGCATCTGCGAACTCGAGGCCCAGAATCTACTCAGGACATTCTCTCACTAATAACAAAAGCAAGAAAAGACCTCAAAAGAGACTCCAAGGCAGCCAAGAAAGCCTTCAGAGAAGAACTCTGGGCAAAACTCCTCCATGCCAGCAACCAAAAAGACTCAAAGCTCTTCTGGGATATAATCAACCAGCTATCGAACGGCAAGAACAGGCACTTCAACTCTGACGTAATGGAGGACACTTGGAAAGCACACATCGAGCAAACATATAATGACACCCTACCCTCAGGAGCTAAAAATCAGGAAATCCCCACTGCAGAAACAGTAGATGACATACCAACAATCGAACTGTCAGAACCACCTCTGCAGATTTCCCAAGATCGGGTCCTTAAAACCATAAAAAATCTAAGGCCTGAAGGAGCCCCAGGACCTAACGGATTGCCTAACGCATTATTCCGGCATGATCCCTTATTGTGGTCTGATATCCTTACTCCATTATTCACACATGCACTATTGTCAGGTACGATCCCAGACTCCTGGAGAGGAAGCATCCTTAATCCTATACATAAATCTGGTTCACGTTCAGATCCTGCCAACTACAGATTGATTGCACTCATCGATGTTGAAGCCAAAATCTACGCCTCCAACCTGCTGGCAGAGTTAGAAGACTGGGTGAGCCACACAAACTTGATGCCAAACACACAAACAGGATTCCGGCCTGGAATGGGCACCCTCACCAACATCTCTGCGGTCACACTCCTTGCCAATCAAGCCATGGCCAAATCCCGCTCCCTCTATGCCTGCTTTATTGACCTTAAAGCAGCATTTGATAAAGTACAGAGGGCAAAGCTGTGGGCCAAAATGCAAAGCTTGGGCACACCAACAAAACTCTTGGAGGCAATTATAAACCTTTACTCGGATACATGGGTCCAAATCAAAAAAGGAGACGGGTGCAGCATAACAAGTAAGATCCAAACTAAAAACGGGCTGAAACAGGGGTGCGTGCTGGCCCCCTGCCTCTTTAACATCTATACCGCCGACCTCGAGAAATACCTTCAACAAGTCCAAACCGACCCTCCAAAACTGGGCAAAATACCAATCACCAGCCTTCAATACGCAGATGACATCGTCCTTCTATCACAAACACCGATAGGCCTTCAACGATCAATGACCCAACTAGGAGCATACACCATTGCATCCCAATTAACAATCAACCGCAAGAAAACTAAGGTGCTGTGCTTCTCAAAACATCATAAAAAAGGGTCAAAAGGCAAATTCATCTGGTACCTGGGTGACAAACCAATAACCCAGGTGGAATCTTACAAATATCTAGGGTTTCAACTTGACCAAAACCTTAACTTCAAACACCAGCTGAATCAAGTGAGAACGAAAGCAAAACAACTTCTCTACGCCTTTAAAACTTTACAAAGGAAATTAAAAGGCAGCTCAACAGGCCATGTGTTGAAGGTAATCGCAGCCAAATTTATACCAACCATATCATATGGGTCAGAAATAATGCATACAATAGATGCAGCCGCCCTTAATCAAGCCCAATCAAGCTTCTTCAAGAGGTTGTTCTTAATCCCCCAGCACATTTCTCAAGCACAGATTCGACTGGAATACGGGCTAAAAAATCAGAAACCAGCCAGACAAGGGGCGGTCATCAAATACTACTGGCGGATGAGGCAAGCAGAAGATAACACATTAGCCCACTACTGCTGGGAAGAAATCGAAAAGCAAGCGACGTTAAATAATTCCATCGTCACGGTCCTAAAAGCCTCACTCAAGGACTTACACCTCGAAGGGGTATGGCACACAAATACCCCTTTTTCTGGCTTCAAAAAGGCAGTAAACAGCGCAACCAAACAAATTTCACAGCTAATGGATAAAACGGCATTCTCAAAGAAAAAACACGCTTGGGCAGTGATTAGTTCTTACCAGTCGCTCAAACCACAACCATACTTGTTAGACCATTTTTCACAATATAAAAAACACTATCTGACCATGCTACGACTGGGGTCATTCCCTACGAAGGACCTAACCCCAAAATGGAAACAAGTATGGTCAACAAAAGAATGCCGGCTGTGCGGACAAGGAGAAGAGAGCCTCTTACATCTACTATGCATCTGCCCTACACTACTAGAAATTCGGAAAAGGGTCCTCCGCAAGTTGCTGATAAAAAATCAGCTACGGACATGCAGAGCGGCAGTTATATATTGTCTTGGAGGCCACTCCATTGAACTTTCTTGCAAAGCCGTCATGCTTTGGAAAATGGCAGCCAAAGAATTAGACAACAAACAAGAATGAACTGGAGTGGTTCAGTTCAGACCACTTGGACCCTTGTTCATCCCCTGCATTAACACAAATTTTGGGCCCCCGGTGTACAGCATCGCCTCTCTCTGTTCAAAACTTCTTTTAACATGAAAGTTTTACTTAATGTATTTTCTATGGACGATAATTCAGGTCGTGACAGCTTTGTGTTTTCATTTCTTTTTTGTTAGCTCCTTTTTAACCCTCAACATTTTATCCAATTAAGTAACCTTGTTTCTTTTTTTTACATGTTTGTATCATTGAACTTTCTCCATTCTTTTATGATTTTTAACGAGATCAAATAAAAGTATTTTTGACTGACTGACTGACTGACATCCCTACAGCTTTTTTAAAATTTTCGTTGCTATCTTTAAAAGTATGCCCGGTACAACAGAACAGAAACTGTATGTAATTTGGATCTCTACGAGGGCAGACAGGCAAGGCAAATTGCATATTAAGCTGCTGCCCTGTACTGTCTAATTGTCTAGTAGTAGTTAGTAAGTACTACTTATCATTAACCATCAAGTTATCATCATCATGCATGCATTTCCTTTATCTCCCTTAACAGATTTATGGATATGGGTGTCTGCCAAGATTGTTTTTTGTTGTTTGTCCATGCATAGTGTTTTTCTTTGTCAAACCTTTCCCCAAAGCCCCCTTCCCAATCATTCATCAAACCCTAACCCTCTTCCCCTGGTCTGTGTGATTTATATTGAGGTGTGACTAAATTAAATGTACACCAATAATTGATCACACACTTGCTGGGCGGTTGTGGTGAAAGCAACACTAATTCAATTTCAAGGCAGGGCGAGGATCTCCTGCTTGCCCACCCATGCTCAGTATATTTGCAAGTCAATTTGTTTTCCAAAGGAACCTAATCGATCATAATTAATTTCTGGCATCGATTGGATTCAACAACATCCTCCTACACAGCACTAAAGGTTAAGCTAGTGTAGAGTAACTCGACACAACTACAGTTTGTAACTTGTTGTACTAGGCTATCCCCGCCACCATTATGTTTTATTTTACTTTAGCATTGCTAATCAGCAGTATTATTATTGTTTGGTAGTCTTCTTGTGTATTGTACTGTACTTCGTTCTACTACTCCTTTCAGAGTCTCTCTCGGGCAACTGACTGCCTCATTTTCTTTTTTTGCAAATGCTACTGCCACTGTGTGAGAAGTGTGGCTCACTGGTTAGAGTAGGCAGACCCTGAAGCAGAGGTCAGACCCGGGACCAGGGTTCAATTCCCGACGCGGCAGGGTCTTGAGCTCAAATGTCCACGGACTCGATAATGCTCGCTTCGGTGCCTGACCTAATCATGGGTTCACACTCTGCAACTCTGGGCATTAAGCTTGCTTAATCTCCACAACGGCCCCCCGCGGCGGGATGCCTGGCTTTCACCTTGGGGATGCCCTGTAGGGGCTATCTCACAGGGAAAAGCCAGGACGGGTTCCCCAGGCAAGCGCTTAGAGACCCCTGGGTGATAAGCGCTATATAAATCCAATATACAATACAATACAATACTGTGTACTACTACCACCACAACCATGGCATCTCCATTCTCTTGGGAAACCAAACCATCATCGCCATGCAGCCTTCACTGTGCCTAACTTAAACATCAATAACATATTAGATAAGAAGTTTGGGGGAGGTATAATAATGGACTAAGAGGAGAGACTGACAGTACTAGTAGGACAAGTCACTCAGTGAAGGGTACTGCATCTATCTGTTTGGGTGTTACAAAATCGGCAGAATATGTAAATCGAATACTGGCTGCAGCAGCAAGGAAACCATGTGAAGTAAAACAGGTTCTTCCCCACAAAACATTAACAATGTATGCTATGTTTAAGTATAAATATAATGTAATCCACTAACACAAATAAACTATGTAAAAAATCCCACACCAGACCCACCCATCTCCCTAACCCCAACCAGTGTCCAAAACGAGAAAGTCCAACCAATGTCCAAATTGTCCATAATGATAAACCCCAACGCCCAATTCCCATCCACCAAAAAAAAGGATTAATAAAGGGGCAATCCAAAAGTGTCTTATCGGCGGGCTCTTCTTATTTCCATCTTCAGGACCTTGATCTTCTTGTTCAGTCCTCTAAGTGCCATTCGGAGGAGCGTGCAGCGCTCATATGCCCTGCAGTTGCATACACAGGGGGGGCAACAGTGCTGGATGTTGTAGTGCATTTTTTACACAATATATCATTTCAAAAATCGATAAAAACAGAATGGTTGCCCGAAGAAGAGCGTGCAAAGAAAAAGAGTGATCAGAAGAGTGTGGCAAGTGAACGGAAAGGAAATCACAGTAGTGGATGGAAAATTATTCACATTATTTAACAAACAATATCGATCATATAATTTGCCGTATTGAGTACCTGGCCAAAACTTTTCTTGTAAAGCGTTATTACAATCAAAACATTATTGCACACAAGCATATGTGTCTAAGATATTTTTTGCACTATATACAAAGGTGTTAAATAATTGGTCCAAGGTTATATGATAATAGTGTCGACGTTTTGACTCGTCTTATACCCAAACGGTGATTTGAACCTGAGGATTGCGAGTCTTCATCAGGACTGGAGAAACAAACGAGGGCAACCAAGGGATAATGTTAACCCCTTCAAAATTGAGAGAGCAATAGGAGGTAGTCCAAAGTTACAACTTCCCATCAAATATCCTTAATGTTAAATTCCTCTCCTCACTCATGTTGGGAGGGCAGTACTTCAGATATGCATCATGGCGGATGAATACCTTGCTATAATTGTCTTTTTTCGAAATCTGGTGTGGGGTGCTCCTGTTGATAAGATCAGGTAGCTTGAAAAGGTGATTACGATGCACATAGGTAGTAAAGTCTTAATTTTTAGGCTCCTACTCTGTAATTCCGCCTTTGTGACGTGCCAAGCCTCACAGTGAGGCTTGGTGGGTTACAAAGGCGGAATTACCGGCAATAAGCCACTCGAATTTACAAGTAAGAGCCATTATTAATCCAAGGCCTGTTTCGCATTGAAAATAAGCTACCTGAATTCATGAGTAGGAGCCTAAAAATTAAGACTTTACTACCTATGTGCATCGTAATCACCTTTTCAAGCTACCTGATCCTATCTTACCCTTATACAACGCCCCAGCACCGTCGGAATACAAGGAAAAGTATTGACCTGGATCGTCTCATACCTCGCCGGAAGAACCCAGAGAGTCCGCCTCCCCCCTTTTAGACCCGAGGCCACCGAAGTCATCTGCGGCGTACCACAAGGATCATCACTCAGTCCCACCCTCTTTAACGTATACATGAGTCCCCTCGCATCCATCGCGCGCCAACACAACCTCAACATCATCTCCTACGCAGACGACACCCAGTTGATCCTCTCCCTCACCAAAGACCTAAACACCGCCAAAACCAACCTACACGAAGGGATGAAAGAAGTAGCTGAGTGGATGAAGAGCAGCCGTTTAAAGCTGAACTCGGACAAAACGGAAGTCCTCATCTTAGGATCATCCCCCTCCGCCTGGGACGACTCATGGTGGCCACCGGCCCTGGGAAACGCACCCATACCAACGGACCACGCACGTAACCTGGGCTTCATCCTGGACTCCTCCCTCTCGATGACCAGACAAGTCAACGCCGTCTCATCATCATGCTTCAACATCCTACGTATGCTCAAAAAAAAATTCCGTTGGATCCCCACCGAAACAAGAAAGACGGTCACTCATGCACTGGTCACAAGCCGACTGGACTACGGAAACACCCTTTACGCCGGAACCACAGCCAAACTACAGAAAAAACTCCAACGCATCCAAAACGCCTCAGCCAGACTCATCCTAGACATCCCCCGCCAAGACCACATTTCCGGTCACCTGAAAGACCTCCACTGGCTCCCCGTCAACAAGAGAATAACGTTCCGTCTCCTCACCCACGCACACAAAGCCGTCTATGACCTAGGACCCGAATTCCTCAGCACACGCCTGTCCTTTTACACCCCCACCCGCCAACTACGATCGTCCAACCAAGCCCTCGCCGCAATCCCACGCATCCAAAGATCCACCATGGGGGGAAGTTCATTCTCCTACTTAGCGGCCAAGACCTGGAATTCTCTCCCCACCCACCTCCGCCTTACACAGAACCACCTCTCCTTCAGAAAACTAAAAACTTGGATATTCGATAATTAAAGTACCCCCCCTCCCTCAAGCGCCTTGAGACCCTCTGGGGGAGTAGTGCGCTATACACATTTTAAACTTGAACTTGAACTAAGTCTCTCAACAAACCTTAGTTTGTTTCACAAACAACAAACATGTATTCTTTTGTTTGAAACCACCATCCTTGCGTCCTTCCTTCCTTGCTTGCTTTGAGTGTGACCCAAAGACCCCCGAGGATTCTTGCTATCCACCCATACAGTTTCACCCACCCAGGCAGGCATCTTTTTTTTCACCTTTCACCCATCTTTGAACCACTCATGCATCTGATTCCTACTAGCCAACTATACATGCATCCCACTTATCCTTCTCTGCCAGTCAAATATTACATCTCACCCGTCCTTCCTCCTTCCACCCTTCTTTCCATTTTCGTTCAACCCATCCATCAAGGTCATCTGATCTGACTTTTAGTCTTCTCCTTAGAAATTTCACAGCTGAGTTAAAGTCAGATAGAAGAGGCCATTGGTTACTCAACTCCCGTCACTAATGTTTTCGCTAATGCTAAGTAAAGGGTGTCTTCTTCAACCGTTGTTCACAACAATTTCTTACTTACTAAGTCTCAAAAGTACAGTGTACACCCTTGCAGCGAGTGTAATGCCAATAAGTAAGGAATTTAACTTACCTCCACCCGCCACTGCTGCTGGCTTACCCCCTGCAGCTCCAGCAGCTGACGTATCTCCTGCTCCCTCCAAAGAGGCCGCGTCGCCATCACCACTGGCCCCAGCACTGGTGGTCGGTAGTACGCCTAGAAAAAACATTACACATTTTTTAGTTGCCATATACACCTCCCCCTATTTATTCTTTTTCAGTAGCAAGATTGAAAAAAAGTTAATACATACATATATAACATACGTCAATAGTACAAATTGGGTACTAGAGTAGAGTAGACACTAGTAGTGTTATATGGTCCCTGGGGTCCGTCTAGTCTTTGCTAAGTTAGCCTGAGCCATGCAACCATTTTAGCTTTGTGTGTTTTATTTTTGTGCACGTTACCTGGCAGCTTGTTGTGTAAGACACCTTTGAGCCCACATGAGCTCATACTGCTACTGTCTGAGCGCTGTGTACAAGGTCGAAAAACAAGCCACTTTGTTATGGAGTTTTGGTCAGTCCATATTGCTTAGGCATAACATGCTACACTTTTTGGCACGACTGAGAAATGCTTGCATTATACTAACGCGCACCATTTTTCTCATAACAGACGGAAAATTCCCTTCTACGAACCAGAGCTTTGCAGAGCTTATGATGTAACCAGTACTTCTAAGTTCTAAGGTGAGGGGTCCCCCAGAATTCGCTCAGAGATCTTCATTTATATGAACTTCATTCCTACCTAGGGGAGGGTGGTTCTTTCACCACTGTTCAGTTATTGCCTTCTATGCACTTGTATTTGTAACAATGTTTATTGTTTAAATCTTATGCATTTTGCTGGTGGTGCTGGCTTGTACACCGCATTATAGATCAATGTACAGGACGTGTTAGTTGAAAATAAACCCTTTGAACTTACATAGACTCTGTGGTATTTGGTGTGGACTTACACAAGTGAGTTAGCGAAAGGGTGTGAATAGCTTCAGCGACTCTGAGAGGTCAGGAGTGTTATGTTCTGGGGTGTCTAATCATTGGGTATCTTCTAGGAGTTCCGGGAGCTAATGAGACACTATAGCTAGTCGGTCAGGGGATTGTGGGTTCTGAGGTGTGAGGAAGGTCCAACCTCCTATCACAAACATCCAATTTTCTTGTGCATAGTTCTGTATGTGCAGAAACCCTACAACAGTGGTAGTATGTTCTACCCAATCAAAAATAGTAAAATATCTAGTTGGGCATTTTGTTGGTGGTTTTTGTCAAAAAGCCACACGATTAAGAAGACTAGAAGAAGATAACCCAAAGGACTGGACTCAGTAGCTAGAGCTATTGGTGAATCTGAGTTGTATTTAAAACCTTTTAAATAAAGAGTGGCCAACTAGGCAAGCTTAACTACAGACAGACGAATAGTAGTAGTACAGACAGTCATAGCAGAGGCAATTAGAGACAGGGATAAGAAGAATTTAGAAACAGACAGTTTAGATCGAAGAAGATTTTGTACAAAATAGAATTAGGAAACCAAAATAATAGTTCAGAAAAAATAAGGTGAAGTTAAAGTGAGGGAAGTATAATTATTAATATTAACAACAGGAGGAGTTACTGGGGCCAGAAGCAGAACCCTTGGTAGAGGAGCGGTCCTGCCAATCTTACAATGCCGTTTTCTTGCCGATGGGTACTGATCATGAAAGGTCTAAGGAAGAAACAAACAAACATGGGTGATTGGTGTAAAACAAAAAAAACATTAGAAAAAATGCTCAAAAAAACATTTACAGAAACAACAATTGCAATAAAATTGACCTATTTAATCTGGTTCACTGGTATTGTGGGATTCACGGACCATCTAGTTATTATTTATGAACATTAATACAGTGCTCCATTCTGATTTCAGAATACTAACTAAGCCAAAGTTCCACCTGACCTAGCCCACCTATTCCAGATGGGCCAGTTGTTCACTAAGTCTGCATTTCCATTTATTTTAGTACTCAAAAATGCATAGAAGGAGGACACATGCTTACATTTTTGCATACACTAAATTGTTGGTTGTTTGCTGCTGATGTTCTGCTAGTGATAAGCCTATTACTACTCACTAAACAAAAGGTTCTACTAAGCACTGGGGTAAGCAGCACTCAGCAGCACGTGACATGACAGAGGATGCATCACACAGACCACTAAAAAATTAGAAAATAATACTAATAAGTAACTAAACCTATCAATCCACCACTATCTCTTCTTAGTGGCAGGAGGACAAAGGAAGGACTAGATTCTCTTTAGAATTACCTAACCTAAGTCCTCTAAAGTAAACTCTTACATAATCAGGCCAAGCGAGCGCAAAGTTGCAAACAAGTAAGATTAGTAGCGTCGAGCACCTGTGTCATAACAATCACAGAAGATTTGTAAACGTAATTTACCTGCAATGTAAGCAGTACCATTCTCGCTGTTCGGCAAAAAAATATATTCGCAATATATAACTCAAAACAAAAGAACACAAATTAGTAATATTACATGGCTACACACCAAGCCCCGGGACCTCCACTCCTACCAGGTCCAGCAGGTCCTGTTCCCGGTCCAGGATTCTGGGCCAATTGTGTGTCGGCTGGGTATTTGTGCGCCGGACCCCAGAGCAGCGAAACACTGCCAGGCGCACCTTTCCCAACCGCTGGTGACGCTCCCGGACCCTGTACCCGGATCCAGGCCTGCCATCTGCTGCTAGGGTTATGAGGAGGTGGGTTAAGAGGAAGTGCGGCCACCTCCACCTCGTTGAAGATGTCCCAAGCCTGCACCCCTTGTGGGCGCCGCCTATCGCAGGGAAGGTGGTCGCAGCAACGTGTAGCCTTGCCCTTGCCCTCTCCCTTGGCCATGGTTGTGGGACTCAGGGGGGGGGGCGTAAAAGAAAAGGGAGGAATTAGAAAAGTGAGTAAAAGAAATGAAAAAAGCAAGTTATAGAAAAAGAGTGAAAAAGTAGTAGAAAAAGTCACTAAACGTAGAAAAAAACCCTCAAAATATAGAATCCGAAAAATAGACAGCTAGATAATAAAAAAAAGATTTTAAAAAAGTGTACAAAAAGAAAGGATTACAAAGATAGAGGGAGGATAGAAAAGCTGGCCCCAAACCATGGCAATAAAGTGAAAAACAAGATGGCCGCGCCCATTGCGACCGCATGGGCAAGTTTGCTTGTTATTCCCCCCCCAAGCACGCAAAAAGGATTGCAAACGCGTAATACGAGTTCCCAAACAGGATATACTCATCCCGAACGGGCGGGAGCACTCAATACGTGACTGGGGACAGGAAATAAGTAACGGTCGTGACAAGTGAAAAACAAGATGACCGACCCCATTGGCAACCGCAAGGGCAAGTTCGCAAAATATTTCCCCCCGAGCACACAGTCAGAGTTTCAGAACGGGAAAACGCATCGCGAACGGGCACAACAAGCAACTCCGCATGCTTGAGGAGCTACGCGAAGCTCGCAGAGTGTTTTTACCATTTGGCGAAACTACCCCCAGGGTTAGAAAAGGGTGGATGAGACGAAATATTGTTCCTTTGTGTAGACTAGACTCAGTGTTGCAAGTAACTTCTGTACTTTAAGTGAGGAGGGATGCTTCCATTAGTTGACAGAATACAATCTGTCTCCCCTGCAGATCCTATTAAACTGGAGCAATAAAGTAATTGCCTCAGCTCATCCCGCCTTTCTGTAAGCTGATTAAGATGTCCCTGTCCATGGCGGTAGTTCCCAGGGCTTGGAAACGGGCCATGGTGGTCTCCCTATTAAAGAAACCCAAGTTGGATAGTTCTAAACCAGAGAGCTTTCACCCGATCTCTCTCCTGACGTGGGTGTCCAAGATCGCTGAAGCCTTCATCAACTACATTCTGACAAGATTCCAAGAAAATAACAACATCCTTGACTCTTCGCAGAATGGTTTCCACCCTGGTCCTAGCACGGAGACTTCCCTCCTAGCTGTAACTAGGCCTTGCAGTGAACTTCACACTGTTTGTGGAGTTTGAAGAGTTTTCTGCACTCGGCACTCCGCGGAGCTCGCAGAGTGCAGAAGCTTTGCGATGTGCAGCAGAATTTTTTCCCCCCCATTGCAATCGTGAAAGGCAAGTACCCGAGCGGCAGGAATACCAGCACAAACTGCAGTTCACACTGTACTCCTCCACTCTCGGAACTTCGCAGAGTTTTTGTGTAACTTCGCAGTGTTCAGCGTACCAAAACTCCACGAACTACGCCCATGCCTGGCTGTAACTGAACATCTAAGGGAGGCATTAGACGCCGGGCGAACATTGGCGTTGATCTTATTAGATCTTCGCGCCGGGTTTGACACAGTTTCCCATCAGATTCTATTGCAGCGCCTGAAGGAGGCTGGCATCGAGGATCCAGCCCTGGACTGGTTCGCCTCTTTTCTATCTGAGAGAACCTTCCAGGTGTCAGACCCCCCTTCAGCTCCCAGACACACGCTATTAAACAAGGGGTTCTACAGGGTTCAGCGCTGAGCCCATCTTTATTCAATCTATCTGTTCAACCTCTGGCGGCGGTAGCCAGGAGAAGGGGACTAACTGTGGTATCATATGCTGATGATAACCAGCTGGTGGTGGCGCTACCTAACGATGCCACACAGGATGCACTCAAGTTTAGGAGCAATCTAACAGCCATTGCAGAGTAGATGACTTCCAACTGCCTCCAGTTAAATGCAAGCAAATCAGAGATTTTGCTAGTGGGGAGAGACATTAAGCTGTGGAGTGAGCGCTGGTGGCCTTTGACTCTGGGCTGTGCACCCACCCCTCAACAGGTGATTAAAAACCTGGAAGTATGGGTAGATTCTGCCCTTAACTTTCAGGTCCAAACTAAAAAAGTAGCAGGGACCAGTTTCGGACTACTGAGCGGGCTCAAACTGCTGCTGGACTTCTTTGACCCAACAGTCCACCAAGTCATCATCCAGGCATCCATTCTATCGAGGCTGGACTACGCCAGTTCACTTTACCTAGAGAAAACAAGACTGAAATCTTGCGTCTGCAAAGGGCTCTAAATGCAGCTGCTAGAACCTTACTAGACCTCCCTAGAACATGTCCCATGACCAACGCTATCCGTAGACTATATTGGCTGCTGGTGGTGAAACGCATCGAGTTTAAGTCTATCTGCATCGCGCACAACATCATGAATATCCACTCTCCAGATGTCCTGGCAAATCTGCTCTCACCCTACACCCCCACCCGTAAACTACGATCCATGGGTCAGCATCTGGTGGTTGTCCCCCGGGTGAGGAAAGTGCGTACTGGAGGTCGCTCTTTTCGTGTTCTCGTTGCAAAACTCTGGAATTGTCTCCCGATCCACATCCATAGCATCAATACCTATACTGCATTTCGTGAAGCCATTAAAACTAATTTCTTCCCTATGGTATAGGCCTTGTTCTCTTTTCCCTTCTCAGTTTCCTCTCAATATCTGCAAGTCAGCACTCGGACACCCTTGTGCTGGGGCAGCTGTGCTCTCTACAAAACTTATAACATAACATAACAAACACATTTTAAGAGTGCTTATAAGCATTGCACCACCTGATGTAAGAGTTGGTTACTGAAGTACTGTTTTTTTGCATGTTTCTTTATTTTGTTGCAATTAGTTGCTCAGTCTATTTAACCCAAAAAAGAAGCTAGGGTTGCAGGCCTGAAATTGTGAGGAATGTTTAAACAATGAATCCTAACTCATTATTTAATTAAATGTACAATTTCCTTCTCTAAACTGCTCAATTTATGTGCTAACCCACCGACCCACTACTCACAAACAAGCTTTGATGGCTTCCCTTTCTTTGCCCTGCCCAATTATGTACAGGCCTATGTTCCTGTTTTTTGCTAGATGTTTGCTATATAAGTCACAGTAGTGCAGGAAACAAGTCATACTTTGCAGTAGAGCAGGAGCGAGCAAGGCAGGATACATTCTTTCTTTCTTGGACTCTTTTTAGGTCAAGCCTAGTCAGTGCGCATGCACTGTCTGCAAGACCTGTTGTATTAATAAAGGACTTTGCTCTCGCCTGCTGCTAACGATAGGTTCAGTCCACTGTCGCTCTTCTTTGCTGCCACCTAACTGGTTCAAGCAACGGTACGTCACTTCCGTTTTTTCAGAGGAGCACTGGCCAAGTACAGTTTCCTTACGCTTTGATTGTTTATCAGTTGTTTGGGAGAACTTTTTTTTATTGTTTCCTGCCTTGACCTGTGCTTAGCTGTGGGTTGTATTTCAGCACCCGTCATTCGACACGCCCCCTCAGAGCGTCCCCTACTGGCAATGATAACTGGTAAGCAGATGCAGGTGAAGCCACTACCCATCTGTCCACCAGCCCAGAAAGTGGGTGTAACGCTACGCTTGGTGGCTTTACTCCCCCGGATGATCGTAAGGCTGACAACATGGGCCGACAGCTTATCGTTGGGTTGTCGCATATGCAGCTAATTGGGATACAACAAACATTCTTTATTTCAAAAATCATTCTGTCACATTCCCAACCCCTTCTTTCCAAAGCTGAGGCAGCCGGTAGATCTATTTAATAATTACAATAACATTTGTGGTAGGCTCGCAGGTGCGCACTTGGCCTATATTTGCCCTGCAAAAGACTTTGTAGTTTGTGCCTAAAAAACTCAAATCAGTGGCATAGCTAGATCATTTGCTGCCTATGACGGTCCCTGCCTTTGCCGCCCTGCGGCAGCTGCAAGTAGAAGGGGGCGGGGGGGCTGGTGATACCTGCGTTTGCCACCCGGCGCAATGGTTGCAGTTAAGAGCAGGGTAGGAAGGCCGCGGCCCCCAAAACTCTTGC
Organism: Lissotriton vulgaris; assembly: GCF_964263255.1. Classification (NCBI taxonomy): domain Eukaryota; kingdom Metazoa; phylum Chordata; class Amphibia; order Caudata; family Salamandridae; genus Lissotriton; species Lissotriton vulgaris. Next base: position 1,745,424,595 of record NC_141694.1, read on the forward strand.
CGCCCAGTGCAGACCACCCTTTGCCGCCCCCCTTGCTACATCACTGAGTCAAATAGTGTCTTTTGAGCTTCTTGCAGCAGCCAATCAGAATGCCATACATCGAGAAAAAAGCAGCACCTAAGGTGCTTTCCCTCGCCATGCGTCTCTCTGCCTGTACATGATGTCATGCACAATTCACACAAATGCTCTGGACATACGCATTCATTGCAATGTTACCTGGCCTTCAGAGGGTCCGAGTAACACAACCACATGAACATTTAGGGGCCGATTACTATGTCGGTTGGAAAGGCTCCGACCAGCAGTCGGATTCTCCTAGACCATGTCTGAACCCTTCCGACCTACTCAGTCGCGTTACATTCTGACCAACCGATGACAATGTTTGCGGTCGGAAGGTAAACTTGTGGTCATTCCAAATCAGTTCCGACTGGCTCTCGGAGTATCTGTGTCGATCGGAACTGCTTTTACAGCCCTAGGCACTGCTTTTCCGACCTCGGGATTGCAATGTCGATTTCCAACAGCCTTTCCAAGTCAGCCTGCCCGACACAAAAAAGCTGTTGGAGAGTGGCTTTGGAAGCCGCTCGCAGGGCCCCCTTCATCCTGAGGCCTCCAGTTGGTGGCAGAGAGGGAACCTAAGGGACCCCCCTGTAAAACCATGCACTGTGCGACAGGGTGCAGAGTTTTCCACACACACCCCATTTCTCCATACAAGCCTGTATTACGGCCGGTTGTCGGGCAGAACACAAGCTCCCTTAGGAAACAATGGGAGTCTGACCACAATTCCGATTCTGAGGCGTGTCAAGCAGAGTTTCCGACCGAGGTCATAATCGGCCCCTACGTTTTTTATATTTTTTTGTTAGTGCAGCATGCACAACATGCTTCTAATGAGTCTATCATTTTTTAAGTTCTCTAATTGTGTCTCATTCATGCTGCTTCCAAAATCACAGCAGTCATGGAGACAGAAGCAGCTCCAGATGTGCATCAATCACCTCAGCTCTTAAATGGCTTCACGCTCTTTTCTTTCACTGGCCTTTTTCATCCCATACTCCTCTGGGTTTGATTAGACAAACTACACATTTATTTTGTCACTTGGCTCCATTACATGCACTGTGCTCTCTACACGGCTTGGCAGTTTACGAAGCGAGTTATAGTCCTGGTGGGGAGTTTGAGATCCTGTTGTTTATAGAAAATTATTCACTCTGTGTTCCACATACCACTGCAGTAAAGATAACGATCTTTACTACTAGCTTAATTTGCATTTTATTATCCAGTCGCTGTCTCCTTTTCCAACTCGTCAAGAAACAATCTAACCTATCACACTAGTCCCGACTACTTGGGGCATTCTCCCTTCTTTTTCTGATAAAAACGTTTGAATACATTACAATTAGCTTACAGTGTAAAGGTAGCCTAAAGGCAATGTTACCATTTATGATAATTAAAAACAACATTCGACAAAATGGCTTAGATTTATGGGGTTTTTCGAGCTCGCATTGGTGCATTTAATAAAAATATGTTTACAATGTTCGGTTGTAGTATGTGGCGTTAATGGCCAAAGCTACTGACTTTAGTGCTGGGGAACCAGGTTTGTGTCTCAGGTCGGCTCAACATCTTGTGAATCTGGGGAAATTATTTCTTTATTTATTTATTATTTATTTTGGAATTTTATAAAGCGCTTAGTTACGCTCTCTGGCGTGTCCCTGCACTGAGACTGAGTATGTGGGGGGTGGAATTTAAGGCAGTGCTAGGCGAAACAGGTGTGTTTTGAGGGCTCTGCGGAATTTGGCCTCAGAGGGTTCAAGGCGTAATGCAGTCGGTAATAGGTTCCAATTCTTGGCTGCAAGAAGTCTGAACGATCTGCCCCCCATACTTTATCTCCCTGCGCTAACCAGTTGACCTTGTGTACATTTAAAGCGCTCAATACCTCGGGGTCGAGTTTGTGTTGCGTAAAAAAACTGAAAAAAAAAGGCAGTACCGCTATATCAAAAGCAACTAAAGCCATTTTTCTCTTCCACATTTCTTCTTCTCTATTTGTTTGTTCCTAACAATATCTCTCCTTAAAAGAAAGTGCTGCTGCATTAAAGTGCACGTAAAATAACTACTAAAACAACACGCACTGTTTCACATTTAAATTACCTGCACCATTTCAGGTATAAGCTAGATCTTTGGAAAGAAATTGTTTTTAATTTGCGTTTACACATTTTAGTAATATATTTTGTAATGTAGTTTCTTTTACTTATGTGCTTTCCTACAAACAAAAGGCAGCTATCCTTCTTAATTATATATTTAGTAATAAATAGTGCTTAATAATATTTGAAAGGCAGCGTGTTTTTATATGATTATTTATTTGTTTGAAGGTGCAATTATTTACTTAATATGGGAACAGATCGCGTTAAAGTGCCAATAAGTATCGTAGGCGCTACTCTGCCATATTACACTTCTTGCAGCAATACTTACATCTGACAATAGGGAAAGCGACCACTCATCACTACTTTTTGTGTGATTAAACACAACTCACAGAATATAGGTAGAGGAACATAACATCCGCTAAAACAGCAGTGGGGTAAGGATAGGTGGCGTTATAGAAAATGAAGAAAGTGCTATTACATTGTAGCATTTGTAAAATAATTTTCAGCATGGCCAGGGGCGTAGCTAGAGCTTGTGGGGCCCGGGGCTATCCCTCAGGTTGGCGCCCCTTGGGACGGGGGGGAGGGTGCTGGGGAAAAAGTATGGTGAGCACTTGAAAAATGTCCGAGAGACACGTAGTATTGCTGCTAATAGTTACCTCGACCATGCAAGTTACATGCATACACATGACTCACCTCTTCAATTAGTCTAGTCTGTCTCTAGCTGCCAATGCCACTCTCTGCTCTGCCTGAATAAAGCACTGCCCAGTGCCCGCCGCCGCCCCCAGGCCAGAATTAATTAAACTAGTCTCCGACACAAGTCACACAACCACGACGAGAGCGTAGCAGTGAGCGCTTAACGCGTCATCTCTGCTACGTTCTTCTGCCCGTGACTCGTGAGGGCTGGCCAAAATCTCCATACTCAAAGTCTCATGCCTGTCTCGTGTCGTGCCTACCTTAGCTTGCCCATCTACAAGAAATACCAGCACTCAAATAGGCCCACAGTACAGATTGATCACACCAACATAAACGTCCACCCGGTACAGTGCAGAGTCCTGCAGCTTAAAAGATGTACCACAGATGTTGCTCCCAGAGGTGTAGAAGTGGTGCTTAATTTGTGCTAGAGGTTTCCGGTGCTCAGCACCTGCACTTAAAAGTCAACACCTGCTCTTATGGCAGTCAGACACATGGGGGTGCTGTCTGTTACTTTTAAAATGAGCACAACAACAGTTATTTAATAATGTAATATTAATTTCAAATGACAAATACCTGCTGCCTGAGGCATTCCTGTAGCTTTTAGTGGCCTAGAATAGTCTTTGCGGCAGACTTTTAGGAGTGAGATGGATAGTGGTAGTGCTGGTACAGTCATTAGCAGAGCTGGCTGGCAAGGGTAATGGGCAATGCTGGCTGCTATGGCCACCTGACTAGGGCCCTGGTACTTCGTTTTTTACATGTTAAGCACTGTCTGTGTAGAAGCTTCACGAGTGAGAGGGACTGGTGGGGCCGTATAACAGTCATGTCATGCAGGAATATTTAACATTTGCACCTGTAAGGTCGCTCAAGAGCAAGCAATGCATCCGACCCAAGCTTGAAATGCAACCAATACCAATGCCATTGCAGATGAAGGATAATGATTTCTAGATGTCTGACTCTCACTCACCTCTTCAGTCGTCTGTCTCTAGCTGCCAATCAATGCCACTCTTTGCCTGAATAAAGCGCTGCACTGCCTAGTGCCCGCCGGCGCCCCCAGGCCAGAATTAATTAAACCGACACCTGCAGGCTGCACACGAGTCACACACAACTACTGACGACGAGAGCGTAGCAGTGAGCGCGTAACACGTCATCACTGCTACGTTCTTCTGCTCGTGACTCGGCGAGGGCCGGCCTAAATCTCCCATACAGGGCCGTCATTGGTAGCACTCGTGCAGACCCAGCACGGCACGCTACAACTGATTGACGGCCCCGGGCCTGGAGGACGTCACTTCTCTGAGGGGGGGGCGCCAACAACGGTCGGAGCGAGGCGAGGCAGGACCAGTGTGTACTAACACGGCGGCGGGTCTTAGGCGCGCGCCCTGCACTAATTTTGGACTGCACTCAGTGGCCACACTCATTGACTGCCGGCACAACCGTGACTGGGCGGCGGGCCGCGGGCGGGGCAATGGAAGCCCGGTGTTGCGGCCGCCTTAATAATTAATTTTATTTGGGGGACACACACTGTGAAATCGGCTGGCCACTGCCCACTTCCAAATAAATATTAAAGGACGCGGCGGCCGCAAAACGGGCCTCCAGTGCCGCGCGGCCACGGCCGCCTCAAGAATGGTGTTGCCCCCCACATCCCTCCCCGGACCCTCCTAGCTACGCGGGTGAGCATGGCGATACCATTTGTATCCTCTTAGAATAAAATATTTTACAAAGCCTGCACAGAAACAAAAATGTAAAGTATTCAAATAACATAACACCACACTAGCTTAACACAATTTCGATGTGTTTAATGAGATGTTTGCAACAAAAACATAGACCACAGAACATTTTGCATCACAACCATTAATTGCATATTTGCTACAGAACTTTCAATATCAAACAATAACACAGGAACAAGTCCTCTATTTCTTTTCATATCTACTGTGATCACTATCATTCTAATATATAAAACTTAAATACAACTCCACATAAATACACTGTATGCCACACACCAACAATCCATAAAAATTCACCCCACACCATTACACATAATTCTAAAAAACATAATTTTACACAACACCACCCAGTTACACTCCACACAATTCAACTCCACACGTTCCCAATACAGTCCACATAATTCCATACCAAACACCATACATCAACTGAACAATACAGTTCCACAACACACCACATACCTCCAATACACACACACAGTTTCACATAATGGCAAAAATATAACAGCACACCATATACATTAAGTCCACAACAGGCCGATACACAACACACAATACCATTCCACAGAATAACTCCCACAACACACAAACTCACTCAACATAATTCCACTACACTTAATACCATTTGATTACTATCCACAAAATTCTACAACACCCCATACAATATATTACCACTTCACAACTCTACACCAGCCCACACAATTCCACAACAAACAATTTCATTACATCTCTCCTTTACATTTCCACCAACACTATCATCTCTCCTGTACACCCCAATATCCCTCTCATCTCTCCCTCACCCTCGCCCTGACTCTCCCACTACCTCCTCTCATCTCACAATTCCACTGCCCCCTCTCATCCCTCCCTCATACTCCTTATCTCCTCTCTATAATACCTGCTCACACATGCTACCTTCCGTGTACCTCCTCGCGCTTTGCATTACTACACATCTTGCCTTGCCATCCCCTATAGGTGCCCTCTCACTTCTCTCTCTCGCTCTTTCAATCACTTTTCCCGAGTCTCTCATCTAGTTTACTTTAGGTCTTGGAGCACAACATCTTTCATGTGCCTTTTCTAGGTTTCCATCCCTCAAACCCATGCTCTCTTCCTCTTCTTTGAGTGTCTTTTGCATGCACAAATGCTCGCTCTTTATATGTTCGTAGCCTGCTATCCCCTTCTTTCTCTCTTTCACACACACATTTCTGCTTCTCTCTCTTCGTGCATAAACTACCTACCCCTCTATATCATTCTTTCTATCTATTCTCTGCATCTCTCACCCCTATCTATTCAGTATACCACATAATTCCACTGCACAAATAAACTACACACCACACAATACCACTCCACACAATTCAACAACTAACAATTCCAAATCAACGACATATGTCCACTACAATCTCCTCTTCAAGGTTCCTGACACTGCTGGAAAGCCTCCTTCTAGGTAGCTTTGCACTTTATAAGAATAGATAACATAACTACACACCACAGACATCCACACCACTCCAAACAAAAACACATACGCAAAATACATCATCAATTACAACACCAATAGCTCTAACTCTTGCAAATGCAAGACGAATTGCATTGCAAAAGCTTGTTTAAGCTTATGTCTGCTACAATTCTGGTGAAAGCTCATATCTGTGAAGCCCTGCATTGCACCAAACCACTGCTATTTTTCTTTAAAGTTTTGTTTTGCAATTGGGAGTTTATGGGGAATATATTTACAAAGAAGGCCCCGCAGGCATTTTGTATTCATTCTTGAGGGGTGACCTCAGACAGATGTGATTTATAAGTAAATCATTCCATCTCATTGCTTGTCAGGCTCTTGTCACATGCATTCGATTAGTTAAGGAAAAAATGCTCCCGAGGCCAGTACTGTGTTTTTGAGACTCCTGCTCCACTGAGCAGGAGATGCATTAGCAGTACCGACATGTGTAATTTTAATGCAAGTGTATTAGTTAAAATGTGCGTATGTTAACTATATCTGCAAGGATCCTGTGATTGCGGTATAGATGATTTAGTGAGTTAACAGCGTGATGTTGCATTCAGTGTGATCTATGGGCCCACGGTCAAACGCTGGCAAGGTCAACCTGTTCTTTCATCTGTTTCAGGAAAGCGATGAATTTAGAAGTATTAAATGAATCCTTGCAAATAGGTGCTAAACAAGTAACATTGACTAAGACCACAATTCTCAGTGCCGCTAAGGGGTGGGGTTTAGAACAGAACTACAGCATTCCACCTTCAATGTGGTACTTCATGTAGCATCTGACACATACTGAGTGCAGCACTGTTGTGTGACTTTCTACAGGCTGACAATGGCTGTGAGTGGCTGTGTAGACTAAATAGAGGAATTGTCATGCACAGGCACCAGTTTGGTCAGTGTACCTGACCATGCGCACCATCACTTGTGCAGTGCAGAACTCAGCACCCCCATGCTGTGGGCATACAAGGAATGCCCCCCATCTTCAAATAGGGACATAACACGGGCAATTATGTTGTGACCCCACACTGGAAGGTGTATAGTGAATGTTTTTCTACCAGAACCATGGGGGATAATGCACCAATCAAAGGTAAAAGGCACAGAAGAGTAGTGTCAGGGCCCACTACCAATCCAAAACCACCACTTACTGCAATGGTGGCCTCTGCATTGAAAAGCCCTCAGATAAAGAGAGTGGGAAGTAGGCTAAACACATATTTCAGGGCCATGAGCAAAAAAATGTCACTGCTGCACCATTACTACAAATAACGATATTTACCCCCAATTAACTAAGGTCATCACATGCGAGAATGTTTTGAATAAGTGCTGAGTTTGCATAGTAAAAGCAGACAGTGTTCTCTAGACATGGTTTTATTCCATGACAATATGTGTTACACAAAATGAGTGAGGACCCATACACAAACATTGCTAGATAGAACACCCACATCACAACATTAAATGGTTCCACTTTAAGGGGTGGCCAGGAGGCCCATCTTTTGCATGCAACAAGTGGTGTTAGTTATCACTGCAAATGAACCTACGCTAACTCAGAACAGGGTCGCTCTTTTCAGAAGGGATTGTACAATGATGAAAAATGTCTCCCCGGTAACTAATCTATCTATATAGCCATTGCTTGCTCCTGTGAGGAATCTGTTTCATAGCTGGGTAAACAGCCTTCTTTTGCCCATCAGTATGCAGAAGTAGAGTAGACACATGTAGTTGCATAACCCAGTCACTGTTTTCAAAGTAGTAAGATGTCTCACAGTAATTAGAGATTACATACTCACCATAGACACACATAAAACATAATTTCAGCAAAATAAACTAACTTGGGTCACTGTACGTACAAGGCTAATGGGAAGGAGGATGTCCCTGTCATGGGGCCTCTGACTATATTTTGGGCATTGATGCTTCTTCATGGATAAAACCAAAACCCAAGAGATCCCGACACAAATGCCCACTAACTGGTCATAGTCTAAACCTTATTGGATTGATAGACGATGCGGGCATCAGTAAATGTCATGGACCAACAACAATTTCTCCAGCTCAACCCTTGCCTCTAACGCTGCTTGTGGAGCCAATCTACCAGGGCTCCCTATTTGAAAAAGGCTTTTAATTTATTGCTGCTAGATTCTATAAACTATGGGCCAGATGTAGGTATATCTGAAATACCGATTTCTTAATAGCAAATTTTACCGATTCGCTATTAAGAAATTGGTATTTCCTATGTAGGTAAAGATTTGGTAAAAAATACTGAATCCTTAATATTCCTTATTACCGAATCGGTAATTGAGATTTGGTAATAAGGAATACCTACCCCTTCATTTCTATTGGCTTGGAGGCCCATAGGAATGAATGTGAAGACATTCACTATTAGCGATTTGGTATTACTGAATCGCTAATAGCGGGAGCACTTTCAAGGGTGCCAGGGTGTCAAAAGGACACCCTGTTGCACCCCTGAAATGTGTTTGTGTGCACATGTGGCACACATACATGCCCTAAGGGCATGAATGTGTGCCACATGGCACTTAACAAAAAACAAAAAAGTGATTTTTATAGGAAATCGGTAATTACCACCAACTTGAAGTCAGTGGTAATTAACGATTTCTTAAGGCTCAAAGGCACTCCTTAATGTGCTTCCTACATTGCATTTAAGGAATCTGTATTGCTGATTCCTTACATGCAAGAACAATAAGGAATCGGTATTTACAGATTCCTTATTTACCGATTCCTTACCTACATTAGGAATGGCTAAATACCGGTCGGTAACGCTGAAATTTACCGAATTTCAGCGTTACCGACTGATATTTAGCCACCTACATCTGGCCCTATATTGCTAAATCTTTTTGGAACTCATTCACCGCTCCCACCGGTGTTAACAATCCAGTTCCGTACATTCATGATTTGAGCCAAGACTAGCTTTAACGCTGGTGGCGCCCAGTGCAACAATCATTTTTGGCACCCCCACACCCATGACCGCATCCCCAGATTCTCTCACCACCACCGGGAAAAAGAGACCCTCATCTCTTTCTGTTTGAAAGCTTTATTGAAGGAAATGACATGAAACTACAATGTGACATCAGCAGATAAAATAAAATGCAGAGCAAAACATGTCGAAAACAACAAAAATCTACTGATGACAATACTAAGAAACCAAGCATTTTCAGTGTTTTCTAAAGGGAAAGGAAAGGAAGGGGGAAGGGAAAGGAGGGAATAGAAACCATAATATAACAAAATAATGTGTATATAAAATTATCGTCAGGCAAGACAATTGCACAATGAGTAAGAAAAATTACACAATGTCTGAAAAACTTTATATTATAAATAAAACTGTGAACTGTAATAAATAAAACAAGTAGGAGAGAGTAAAGATCTTTCAGGGAGGCTTAACATTTTCTGAGGAGAGAAAAGTGTACCTCTGGTTAGCAGAATGATCTAAGTATGTGGTAAGGGGCAACCAATAAAGTTCAACATTACGAGAGGGTTTACAGGAGGAGGTAAATGCAACATCGAGTCTATGGAAATGACATAGTGAATTCCACCAACAACGTATGGAAACTTTGGTAAGAGACTTCCAATTGGAAGAAGTAAAGCGAGAGAGAGAAAGAGGAGAAAAATAAAGTCTATGATATAGAAAAAATAAAGATTGAGTAAGGGAAGCGGAACAAGAGGTTTTCAGGGTTTTGGACCATAGCTTATCACAGAGAGAAACAGGCCATGAGCAACCCAAATAATTTTCCCAAGAAGTCTCCAATTTAGATTTGGCATGCTCAGGGTTAGGGGCAGAGAAGAATCGGTAAATAAGAGAAGCTTTAGGAAGAGTGGCAAGTATCACGAGAAGAGGAGAAGGAGGGGAAGGCAAACTTGAAGAAGGAAGAGAATAATAAAGGTCAAGAATAATTTCTATAAGAATATGAAATTTCTGAGAAAAAGAACGAGGGCAATGAAATCGCGCTTGAAATTGGGGGAAGGAGCAAGGCGAAGTACCATCGAAGAGTTGATTAACCCAAATAATATCTTTTGATCTCCAAGAGGTCCAAGCAATAGGTCTGTTATTCAACAAGATAAGCGAATTATACCAGATGGGCGAGAGTAAGAAAGATTCACGAGAAGTAGACAATGGGGAAAGCAAAGGTTTCAGGAGAGAAGTGTGCTTAAACAAAGGGGGAATGGTATAGGGGGATTTGGTAGTAAAACGAGATACGTCCTGAAATGAAAAGGGCAGTAATAAGGAATGTTCAATGTGGAGCCAGAGGGGGAAAGAGGAGACTGGACTGACGACAGCCATTTAGAAGCCTGACGTAAAGAAAAGGATTTGTAGTATAAATGGTAATCAGGAAAATTAACACCCCCATTCGATTTGACCTTACGGAGAGCTAACAAAGACATCCTATCTTTTTTGTGTTTCCAAAGAAATTTGGACAAAGCCGAATCAATACAATTGAAATAGAGAACAGGAATATGAACAGGAAGCATAGAGAGCATATAAATAAGAATAGGGGTAATCATCTTTTTAATAGAGTCAAGACGACCCCACCAAGAGAGAAAGAGGGGATTCCAGGAGGAGAACAATTGTTCTATCCGGGAAATGACTGTAGACATTTTTAATTTAATTGATGATGAAATAGAATTGGAGAACAAAACACCAAGATATTTTATTTTAGTGCTATTCCAGGCAAAACCAGGAGAAGAGAAGAAATGAGGAAGACAAAATTTGGTTAAAGGGAGAATTTCTGTTTTATCAGAGTAGATTTTATATCCCGAGACGAGAAAACGCTTCGAATTCAGCCAATAAAGAAGGGACAGATGTTTCTGAGTTTGAAATAAATAAAAGAATGTCATCGGCATAAGCAGAGAGTTTTAATTGATTATCCCAATATGGAAAGCCAGAAATGGAAGAATTATTACGGATAGAAGAAAGAAAGGATTCAAGGGCTAACACAAAAAGAAGAGGGGAGAGAGGACAACCCTGATGAACCCCACGCTGAAGGGTAAAAGAAGAGGAAAGCTGACCATTAACAAGAACCGAGGCTTTGGGCATAGAATATAGCAAAGATAGAAAAGAGATAAAGTTAGGACCAAAACCGTGCCACTTTAGGGAAGCAAATTAAAAAGACCAATCACCCTATCGAAAGCCTTTTTAGCATCTACAGAAATAGCTGCTAAACGAATAGAGAGAGAAGAAGCTTTATTTAGGACATTAAGAAAGAGTCTAGAGTTATCAGAAGTAAGACGACCCTTAACAAAGCCGCATTGCTCTTTTCCAATGAGGTGAGGCATGAAAGGATCCAAACGTAGCGCAAGCAACTTAGCAAAGAGTTTGTAATCGACATTGACTAACTAAATTGGGCGGTAGTTTTACAAAACTTTGGATCATGACCTTCCTTGGGAATAAGACAAATAGTAGCGTCTTGAAAGGAACGCTCGGCCACACCAGAAGAAGAAACGGATTGGAAGAGAGAAAGAAGTTTAGGTAACAGAAGATCAGAAAAATGTAGGTAAAACTCAACCGGAAAACCATCAGGGCCTGGGGTTTTACCTTTGGTAAGAGCGGACAGAGCAGTGGAAACTTCATGTAGAGAAAGATCTACCTCAATATCTGAGAAATTAAGTTGAGGAGTAGAAGGTTTGGGCAAATTGTCAAAGTAAGACTGAAGAAGAGAGGACGTAGGTGGAGCTTCCGGAGTATACAAGGTTTTATAAAACGATTGGAATTGGTCAAGGATGTCCTTATCTGTATGAAGGAGAACATTGGTAGGGGAATAGATGGATTCAATAAAGGTACGCTCTTTACGAGATTTAAGACAGTTGGCCAAAAGCTTGCCTGATTTATTACGGCCGCCATATTAACACGCACTGCTGCGAAGGAGAAAAGAGGAAGCAGAGTCAGTAGTGAATTTATTGAAGGCAATCTTGGCACGAAGTAGCTCAGATGACATGTGATTGTTAGAGGAATTATAGAATTGATGTTCCAATCGTTTTATATGGGCTAGAGCAACTTTACGCTTCTGAATAAATTGTTTCTTTTTCTTAGATACAAAATCAATGATGAAACCACGCGCCGTAGCTTTAAAAGAGTCCCAAAGGACGTGAGGAGAGATATGAGAATCAGAATTGAGCTGAAAAATTTTGTTAGTAAAGGAACGGAAAGAAGAAGAAAAATTAGGATCAGTAAGAAGTGAACAATTAAAACGCCAACGAGAAGGTTTAGGAAGAGGAGGAAGCAAGTCAAAATCTGTAAAAATAGGAGCATGATCCGAAATTACAATAGGTTCAATAGAGGAAGACAATACGTTTTGAGATAGGGATGGGGAGAGGAAGATATAGTGTAAGCGAGAAAAAGAGGCATGAGGAGGAGAGAAAAAAGAAAAGTCTAAGGTGTCTGGATGAGTGAGTCTCCAAGAGTCAGAAAGATGCGCTTGTGAGATAGTATCCAAAAATTGTTTATGAGGCTTGTGAGGGATAAAACACAGGATTTACGATCCAAAAATGGGTCAACTATCGGATTGCAATTGCCTCCTAAAAGGAAACAGTCATCTTTATGTTGGATACATTTGCTGGTGATTAAAGGCCAAAAGGAAGGATCAAATTGAGTAGGGCCATAAACATTAACTGTGCGCTCAATAAATGCAATAATAATAATAATAATAATTAAACACAGTGATAGGAATTGCATTAATAAGCAACTTACCTAAAATCCATCGACCATCAATGTTTTCTCTTCTAATAGCATTTTACATTTTAACTTTTTATGAAGTAAAACAGCGACACCAGAAAATAAGACAGTACCAACCCAGTTCCTTTTCAATTTTAAGGGTTCAAGGTCAGAGAGATGAGTTTCTTGTAGAAGAACAATATTGGGGTTATAAGGGGATAAATGAGAGAGTACTCTCTACCGCTTAATAGGATTCTTAAAACCTTTCACATTCTAGGAAACAACTCTAAATGTATAAACAGAAGAAACATAATAACTTCAAAAAGTGCAAAAAAGCAAGCAAACATTAACAAGCTGAAGCTTGAAAAAAGGAAAAGGGAGAGGAAGGAAGAATAAGTACAAAGGGGCTTAAGGGAGAAATGAGATAGGAGAAAAGAAAGATAATTAGAAAAGAAGTAGGGAAGGAGTAGACAGAAGAGACAGTACGAATCCAGAAGATGACTGAAAAAAACATACCTGAGAGGGAGTTACAAAAGGAAGGTGGGGAAATGGCGACACTTAACAAGATGAAGCAGCCAAGGAACAGGGACACAACCGCAATGGGACGTCATAGAACCACAAGAAGGATATCGCAAGAAGGAGGGAACAAAGAATACAAATCTGTGGGAGGGAAGAGAAATAATTAGAACCACATTTAGGACAATAAAATACATTTAGAAAAGTACAACAACCACTACAACAAAGTGGTAAACAGGAACAAATAGAGCATAAGACAATCGCTTTAGATATAATAAGCGCAAAGGAAGCTTATAGAGAAGAACAACAAAACAATTAAGAAAGAAAACTTGAAAACAATTACAAAACATCAAAAAGCATCCAAAAACTGTTCAGCCATTAGAAGAAGAAGAGGAGGAGGTCTCCATGCCACTGTTGGTTTGTAGAAGAATGACATTTTTAAGATCACCAGGATCCTGAAAAGTCCACGTCTTATTTTGATGAGTAACTTTAAAAATGCAAGGGTAGAACAGGCCATAACGCGCTCCAAGGGAGCGCAAAGAGGGGCGAAGAGAAAGGAATTATTTTCTTCTTGAGGCGGTAGCATTAGAAACATCTTGAGCAAGGAAAACACGCTGACCCAACCAGGAAACTTGATGTTTGGCTCTAGCTGCAGAGAGGGCCAAAAGGAGATCAGTAAATTTCAGAAAAAGGATGATAACTCCATGTGGCTTTGTAGAAGCAGCTGTGCGCGGGCCAAGTCTATGAGCTCTTTGAATAATGATGGAAGTGGATGGTGGCATGTCTAAGAGCTTTGGAAGAATGGAGGTAAAGAAAGTTACGGGTCATTCCCTTCAAGGGATTCTGGCAGGCCATAAATACGAAGATTGTCCCTTCTGTTCCTATTTTCCAAATACTCCGTATGCTGTTGGAGGGAGAGAACAGACTTTTCTAGAGAGGAAATAGGCTGTCAGTTGGATTGTATTTCAGGGACTTGCTGCTCAACTGAAGTGATCCGGGCGTCCATGACCGACCATCTTTCTTTCAAGAGTTGCATGTCCTTATTTGGTTCCTCAATAAATGGACGCAATGCACGTATTTCTTCCAGAATCAACTCCATGGAGGAGGAAGATGATGTTTTATCAGGGGAGGGAGAATCATGCTTTAGGCGTTTGGAAGAAGATGCAGGAGGTGAAGATTTATTTGAAGTAGCCTGCGCAACAGAAGAGCGATGAGGAGCTGAGCCAGCTATTATTGGTGCAGAGATGGAAGCACACAAATCCGCAGAGGAAGACTCATGAACACTCGTGGAGGGAACAAAAATAAATTGTGGTGTGCGAAGTTTAACCATAGGAATATGCAGCAAAAAATAATCAGTGAGGCAATGCAGAAACCCGAGCCAGAGCTAAGCACAATAAAGCATGAGGCATCCAATTGATATCAAAGGAGTCCTATGGAGGAACACTCCCAAAAACATCAGATTGTGAAAGAGGCTCAGTTTTCATGAATTATAAATATCGGTAGAAGAGCCTGGCTGAAAAAACATTCCTTTATAGAGCGGGTAGAGCCAAAATTACAAGCTGGGCATAGATAGAATGTCTAGAACATTTAGACTCATGAGGCGAATAAGGAAAGGCAGGGATAATGCAACCTGAAGGAAGGACCCCCCGTCATCAGCAGCTGAAGAGTCAAACAGCAACAGGAGGCAGCATAAATAAACAGGCGCAGAGCATGAAACACCAGATTGACAGCGGAGAAATCACATGAAGGGGGTTCACATTCACCAACATATGAGGTAGACAATAACAGCTGCGGAGCACACCAAAAGGATGCGTGGCTGAAGAAGCATTCCGGAATACAGTATGCACGTGAAGTTAGTGAAGTCACAATGCAAAGGTAGCTTTAGGAAACACATTGAGGTCCATGGGAATTAAATAGCTCGTCAGCGGGTGCATAGATGAGGCAGACCGTCACAGAAACATCACCAGTACACTGAAAATGCCATGCTCACCAGCGCAGTTGACAGTCCTGAGGAGCGGTGAAAGGCAGCATCAACTAGCGGGAAGAGAGCGGACAAAATGGCGGCGGCCGCTCCGTTGTGAGAAGAACGGGTCGCGGCCGCTGAAACAGCACTGACAGGCAGTAGAGGCTCAATAAAGGTCTCTTGGAAAGCCTCTCACATTCCGGCAGTCGTTTCTACGTCTCAAGTTGATGGAAAAGGGCAGGAAGCAGACAGAGTGTCAAAGGTCCGTCCCGATGCAGCGGAGACTCCACGCTAGGAGGCCATCTTAGTCGGCGCCGTAGCCACGCCCGACCCTCATCTCTTTAATCATTAATTATTGCTAAACACAGTGCCCCCCCCCGAGGTCAGTGCCAGTGTCAGCGCCCAGTGCAGCTTCACTAGTCGCACGGCTCTATACCTGGCCCTGATTTGAGCTCATACAATCTTTAAAGCTGTATAATTTCAAGGCCGCCAACCAAGTACCAGTGGATCAAGGTAATTAATATGAATTAGTTCCCTACTTTTCATCTGTTGTTGCAGCTGTGTCTGGACGGAGTATACTCCAGCGTAATTTTGGGCATTGCAAGTTATGCAAAATTCCTAAAATTAAACCATTACACCACTTTGAGTAATTACACACCGTTATCGGTAAATATTTAACACAAATGTGCTATTAGTGGTAAATATTGTACAGTAAATGCGCATAAACAGCGGGCTGTGGATTGCTGTTGTTCATGGAGCTTTTGTTTCTTGCACATTTTGGTGGGGAAATGTATTCTCACATCAAAAATTGACATAAGAATGCATTTCGCAGTACAATATAGTGCTAAATGACAGATTTGCATTTCATGTAATTATGAGTACATTTGTCAAAATCCTTACCCGAAAGCATATTACATGTATTTAGCACAGCCCTTAGTAGCAGGCCATTTTCTTATTTGTGAATAAATATGAACATATCGATGTATGTGACATTTTTTGAGCTGATTTATTTAAATATATTCAGTTATGCAATTACTTCTTGGATTTGAGTGGGACAGGTAGTATCTTGAGACCATTATGGGCAGAATATAATTGGTTGTATTACAAAGTAACAGGAACAAAAATATTACTAAAAAATATTGAGGTCGCTAATATGTAAAGTCAAAAATATCAGCTACAAAAATATAGAACATCACAATATTGCAATATCAGTATCAAAAGATAGCCAAAGAATAGGAATGCATATTGAATTGAATTGTAACTAGTGGCCAATGTCCTACATCAACACATTAACTTTAAAAATATCATTGTATTAAAAAATATACTTAAAAAATCAAATGTACAAAGATTTTGTAAACAACAACAATAAAATACACAGCCATATTTTAAAAATAACTGCAAAAAAATAAACATATTATTTTTTCAACATAGAAAATAATATATATAATTTCTAATTACAAACACAAATATATTAAAAGATGTAAAATATACCCTAACATCCAAAGAAAAAATAAATTCATAAAAAATGCAACAAGAAAATAAAAATTAATTCTCACCAAATTGAATTAAAACAAAAATATTTATCAAAACAATTTGAAAATATCAGATACAAATAGACTTGGAGGAGTCAAATTCACTACTCCAAATCCAGTCTGAGAAACAGTAGAGAAAGCATGGAGTGTGAATGGGTCAGATTTGCTTTTCCGTCAGAACAAAGGAGACTGCCATTCCTGCAGGGGGAATGACAGTCCAGGAGGAGTGAGGAGCAGAATGACCCCGGTGTAATGAGTTGGCAAAAGACAGGGGCTGTGGAAATTGATCTGTGTTCCCTCGTGCCAGAGGGCCCCATACTCTCCGGTGTGGTTCCGGGTGAGAATTGTGAAGATTGTGGCTAACCCTGACTGGCTGTGCCCAAACAGAGAAGTGCAGCATAACCTGAACTGCCATGCCCAATCTCAGAGATGCAGCTTGATCTGTGCCGCTGAACTGTTGAACACTATGGCATGACACGAGCTGTTGTGCCAGAGCTGTGATGATTGTGACATGTCTTGATCTGTGCCCGAAATGTGAATCTGTAGAGTGGCCCCAGCAACTGCACCTGCACAAGAATCAGCTTGAACTGGAGATGCTGTGTAAACCAGGCCACCACTTGCCTGAAACCATAACCATACACTGGACCTTAGAGACCTGTGCAAGGCCTTGGTATCAGCCCAATTCCAGCCAAGCTAAGTCACACTAATACTGTCCCGACCAGCCTGAGTGGGGCCGTAATGAGCACTGGCTGTACCAGTCGTAAAGAGGTCCTCTCTTATGCAGGCAACCACCACTATAACCATATTGTCTAGCATGACCACTAGGGAACCTGAGGAAGACTACAAGCTTGCATTTCACCCAGAAGGGGGTTGAGCAAGAAAGCACCAAGGGAGCTAGACGGCAGCCCAAAAATAATGCCCCCTCCAAGAACCCCCTTCTTCCTTAGATAGTGGTTTTACTGTCTGTCTTAAATTTGAAGGGCATTTGTTACATAAAAGTGGCTTCTGCATCAGCGTAAGAGGTACCCTTGATGGTGTTTCAGTAGATGATGTCCTTCTCCTGGCTCAGGGGACGTTCCGGGTGCAACATTTTGTATCCAGTAGTGATGGCTGTGGCGATGTCCAGCGCGGATGTGAGGTTGTTGCAGGTTTTGATGAAGGAGATTATGTTCGTGCATTGGAGTTCTGATTTGGTGAGGGGTGCTGTGTGTGTGAGGGTGGGGACAGTGGGTGTTGGGAGGCATTTGAAGTTGGCAGCATGATTATTGATATGAATTGGTGCATTTTCTTATATTGTAGCTATTGATCATTTTTATAATAATCATTAATGGATGTCTATATTAGAGGAGTTTTTGAATTGATTAATTTTGATAAACATAATTGCAGGATCACTCATGAAGGGTAAATGATAGAGGTGATATACTGAGACTATCATGATGCAAATATGATTAATTATGCAACACATATCTTCTGTTCTATACTACCATAGACACTTAACTCGTAATGGGAAGGTGACTTTGTTACACAGGTACACCTGTACTTAATGTATTTTGATGAACTGGCTTTTTAAAGACTGATGTGAAATGCAGTGAGGATTATCATCTTGAAAACATTCTCAGCAGTGGGTGAAACACTATTGCTTCATTTGATGAAGGAGCCTTTGTAACCTGCTATTTTTATCATCTAGGCCATGACTATCCTATTTTTAAATTAAGATGGATAAAACTGAAAAGGCATTTTTCATAACAAAATTAAGAAGAAAATAAAGTGATATAAAAATGACAGAGGATGGTGCCACTTTATAGGACAGCAAAGTACCAAATGACTGGAAATAGTCCATAGTGGAATGACTGAAACTCAAGTCATACAGCTTTATTTTTCCAATAGAATTACAATGAACTGGAGATTAAAATGATCCTCTGAGGGAAAATGACCTCCAGACTTCCTAAAACCGTGACACTGCAGCATACAAACTTTATCATTCACTGGGTGAGCTTAAGGTCTAACTGGCTCTCAGAGTTTCCAACCAAATCACAAGGTCATACACCATTATCAGCCCTAGATTCATCGTTGTTGATTTGTAACCAAGTTAGAATGTGTGTGGCTGAAAATTAGATGACCCAACTCATTGTGCATGACTCTGATGGCTTTCATAACTGCATTCACCATCTTATTTGGATATAGTATAAATTGGAATAAGTGTGAAGCTCTTTGGAAGACTCCACATACCACCAGAGGGGGTGACATCATTCAGATGGGTTCCAGATGCACTTCATTGTTCAGGCATCTCATTGAATCACAACTTCTATTTCATGTTCAAGGACAAGTTTGAGTACAAGCGATATTGTATATATTATTTGAACGAGCCTAGTGCTACAGTGATACTGGAATATTGGAACCCCGTTAAGAAGAACTCTAAAATATGGTAGGCCTCAGCAATATTGGTGACAAAAATGTGCATCATGCTCAAATGTAAATCAAAAACATGCCCACCCCTTGAAAAATTGCTCAGGTTACTAATGACAATAGCAATCGGTTAAATGAAATTATGTAAGCTGTGAATTGCATGCATGTTGCTTGGGGGGAAAATGGAACAAATCCTTGAATCACACACTGTTGGTAGAAATTAGAAACACAATTAAAGACTGGGGTACAAATATAATCCATAGACTACAAGAATATTGTTTTACATCCATTTCCAAACATTCATGCCACAGCCATAGTTATCCCATGGGTGGATAAATGATGGAGGGATGTGATGAGGTCTAACAGGCGCATTTATGGTTGTCAAAAGTTGATGAAGAGGAGTACCAGTTTCTAGAAACTTTTGTCGGAAGGGGGTCCTTACGCCTGAAAAGGTTTTACAAGGGGGTCTCGGCATCAAAAAGTTTGAAGACCTCTGCATTACATGGTACAATACACAACACCTCCACGCTGGATGCTGAAGTGATATGTTACTGTTGCTTCTCTATTCAGCTAAATGTGAGTGACTTCATTGAAACCAGCTGGGTATCTCCTGCAAAATATACCCCACATCTCCCCCTACAACAAACCTTCAGATGATTGCCCCCACTCTTATTCTGATGTATTTCCCTCTGGTGAGTAGATGGCTTGCACAGCACTGCTTTCCTTTGCCCCCATTCCTCTCATTGCCAGACTACCCCCTTTCTCTTTCACCTTCTTCCATTATGGAAATGACTTACCAAGTCTTAACATCTGCCTAGCATTCCCATGCTCATCATCTTATGCCTGAGGTAGAACCATTAGCCCTCCCGAAAAAACATCCATCCTACACTACAACTCACACCCATTGGAGGATGGGTATTGGCAATAAAGCTGCAAAGTGACAGCTGGCCTTTTACTATGTGTTGCTGGGAGTAATGATAGAATGGCTGAGGTGTCTGACTCTTAGTTGCTGTGTTATTACATTACTACTTTGCTAAGTTCATTTAAACACTGTCTGAGCACCAGTTTGGGGCTATTTACAAGGGTAACTAACATGTGTGAGTAATTCGCACATGTAAATTTACTCTTACACTTTTGAATTACTTTAATAAATTTGGCTATTCCCAATATTCAAGTGCAAAGTCACTCAAAACTGTAGTCTTACACATCTCTAACCACTCAAACAATGGGTAGAGCCAAATTTATAAGTGTAAGTTACTACAGCGTAAAAGAAATAGTAGTGAGTACAGAGCACACATGGCCAGCCAATGATACTGCAACACCCTCCCTTCAGAAATAATGGAAGTAGGGACTTTAAAAAAAAAACATATCAAATATTGTTAAATACATTATAGAATATATTAACAATAATTTTTAATTAAAAAATGTATATTCCATTACATTAGTAACATCTTAAATTACTTTTAATTCATTCCAAGTTTTACTTTTAATAATTGTATTTGCTAGGTGGGATTTATTTACATTTACACTTAACACCTTAGCAGCTATGGAACGTCCAGCTCCAGTGCTGAACGTTCCATTGCGCAGGTGCAGTTGGAACGTCCAACGGCCGAAGGCAGCACTCCCGAGGTAGTGGTGCCGTCGGCCGTTGGACTGGGGGTAGCACTCATGAGGTTAAGATAAATACGTTGAATTAATGTATCATATTTAAATAATCAAAGATTTTATTCAAAACTAAGTTAATAGTGCTATTCTTTACCATTATAATATTTTACTAAATTCTTAAACTGTAAACTACGCTTTTACTTTTCTCTATATTTTACCATACCAAGCTTTATAACCCGACTGTGTAGTGCCTCTATGGTAAAGTATAGGAAAAACTAAAAATGTTTATTTAACTTGAAAAATAGTAAAAATATGTTTTTAAGTATTGATGTAAATTATTTGTATTTATTTCAAATATAAAACAAGAGAAAATGTTAAAGCACTACTAGCTACATTTTTAATTAAATCTTTCATTATTCTAGAGCTATTAAATTAAGTAAAACATTTTTCTGAAGTTTAAATAAAAACTAAGCAAAATGTTTTTATTATGCATCAATAGATATTGAAAGTGATTTATAGAATTAATTAAAAGTAATGTAATTACATTTTAATAAAAAAAGTTATGTTAATTTTTAAATTCTTTACCGGCTGACTAAAGATAAGCACATTACGTTTAAAGGTTTATGCAACATGTTTAAAGTCATGCCTCAGAGAGGACCACAGTTCCTAAGGTCGCTGGTTAACTCTTACACAAATCGAGCCATGGTCCACAGGAAACTCAAGATGCAGGCACGACCTTGGTCACCGCTGAAGCAGCATAAAATTGACCTCTGTATGTATGGCATGAAAGCATAAATTCAAGGTCTAAAAAGATATCTGAAAGCAACAAGAAGAGTTGTATTTAAACAGAAGAATTTCGAGTAGGTCATGTGAAAGGAAAAATTCTTACAAAGATGCCCTTACTTAGGTCTAGGATGATAATTTAAGAGGGTCTTTGATAGTATTACTAGGCAATGCTTGTGGTTGTGTTTAGCACATGACACTGAAAGAATAGACTTCTGTGCCCTTTATTTCTATTGTATGGCTTCATGCTGTGTGATTCTCTATTCTGAAACTTCTACTGAAGTTTATTGCTGACACCTTTCTCTTTTTATTATATAGATTGTACTAGAATGCACTTTAGCATTTATAGATTTAGAGATCTTCATACATTGCAGACAGGAAGGTCGAACTTTTGAATATTCTTATTCTGTTGTGGTTCTGTTGCTCTGTACCATCATCACTGAAGTTCTCATTGGCTATTTTCTGTTGAGAATAAATTTCGCTCGCAGAGCTGGAAGTCCATTGACAATCCTATATTGTTATGCACTGTTTTTAAGATTGATTTATATTACGCGGACTATACATTTGCAAAATAAATGAATTTAATCTGAATCTTGACTTGGAGCTTTACTGTGTAGCCAAATGGGTTACACTGTATTACAATTGTATTCTGTAAACTAATTCCTTAACTCTTCGAGCTCCTTAAAAAGAATGGGCCTCATTTATGAGAAATGACGCATCGCTGCATGAAAGCAGCGATGTGTCAGTTCTCAGTGCGCACTCCTTGCGACATTCCTGATGCGTCATATTTATAATATGACGCATCATGTCGCAAGGAGTTTTTTCTGACGTATCTGTAGGTGCAAAAGTGACGCATTGCTGGAGTGTGTCGCAAAAGTGACGCAACTCCAGCAATGTGTACTTTCACATGGGCAAGCCCCATGTTGTTAGTGCCTGCGTCAGTCTTACGCCTGCAATGAAGCAGGCGTAAGATGTTGACGCATTAGCGGCCAAGAAATGGCGCAGTGAAATCTTGTAGATTTCACTGCGTCACTTCCATGACCCTTTCTTGCGTCAAAACGCCCCCTTGCATACATTATACCTGGCGCAGGTATAATGTGGCGCAGGGGTTTAAAAAGTGGCGCATCTACCTAGATGCGTCACTTTGTAAATATGGCGCAACAAGACGTATTTTTTATGCCACTGGTGCGTCACAAAAAGTGACGCACCGGCAGCCTAAAAGTGACGCACAGCCTCATAAATGAGGCCCAATGAGTCCAGAGTGCAAAAAAAGGGCCAAAATTTCCTTCGCTGGATCACCGCTTTGAGTCATACAAAGCCACCTTGTGTGAGATTAATTATGAATGAACCAAACTATTGGCTATGTCAATATATGTTATATGTAGAATGGGTACACAGTAGCTGCAACTGAAGCTTACCAAATAAAACGTGATAAAGAATTTCTTTTTTTTTTCAATCACACATTCTTTGTTTTAATGGATCATGGAGGGCAGACATAAGCAAACTAACACAAACTAACATGAACGGCTGAGGGAAATGAAATGTGGAAACATATATTTCACATTGTATAACTCAGGTCCTCAAGTGCAAAAAAAATCCTACTCATGTTTTAATTATTCTAAAAACATGGCACACTAGATTAATTTTAAAAAGTGATCTGTTCTTGATGAATAATGTGAATGAAGTAGAGATAAACAAATCCTCCACTCTCCTTAAATTCAGGCATTGTTCCCTTTCGAATCCATAATAAACATAGACGTGACATATGCAATTGCTTCTGTTTCTCCCTCTGGCAGGTTCTATTTATCACCCCACTCTGGTGACCTCGTTTACCCTTTCCTCACCACACTAATGTTACATTTTCTTTAGGACTCTGCAGCAGGAGTGGAAGATGAATTGCTGTGCATCCTCTCAGGGATGCGAGTGCAGCTCAAACTCTTATGTGTGCATGTTCTGGGCCTTATTTTGGAGCAGGCCTTCCCTGCGCCCTCTCACTTTAGCAATGGCTGCTTCTCCAAAGTTGCCCTGATAAATGAACCCACTTATTGTATGTGACATGCATTTGCATCCATATTCATCCCCACCTGTTTCTGTGCAAACGGATGCATTTGGCGTAACACTGCTGATGGCTTCTATTTGCTCTGAATACACAAAAGTCCCTGCCTTTTGCTTTGTAGATTTCGTTATAAAACAACAAACCTTTCTGGGTGACGTCCTATGCAAAATGTGTATTACAATACAGGTGCAACATATAGAAAGAATACACCATAGTAAGAAACACAATTCATATTGTACAATATTTATTATATGTAATTTAACTGCAACTCGAGATGCAAAGAAACTCGTTCTGCTTTCCATTGTCCTGCTTTCTTCGGCCAAGTCCTCTGATGCTTAAGACAGCCTGGACGTCAGGGTCAGACTGTGACAAAAAATAGTCCCGGGCATAAAAATCAAAGTGGCCCACATTAGCGAACATGGGCCAGATGGACGACCATACTATTTTGCGTATCACATCTTGTGCCTTGCAAAATGGAATGTACAACAGTGTCTCAGATACTGTTTGCGATTCCTGATGAGGGCGATAAAGACCTACCTCAATAATATTGATGAGGTAGGTCATAATTTGTGACCCCTAAGGAATCTCACATATCACAGGGATGGAGGCCTCCTGGGGACAGCAGACCACAATGTCTGTGTTTGCTTTTTAAATAAAGCAACTTTTTTTCAAAGAAAAAAATGAAAAGTTTTCTTTTTATTTTTTAAGGGCAGGCAGTGGTCCTAGGGACCAATGCATGCTCTTTAAACATATTTTTGCATACATTGACAAAGGGAAAGGGGTCCCCTGGGGACTCCTTCCCGTTTGCGACACTGTATGTGTGTGTGATGTAAAATGCTCTGACCCCTTACACTGGTATGAGCGGTGATAAAAAACAAATGAAATACATTTGAGAGAGGGGCTATGGAGAGATGAGGGACACTGTTCGAGGATGATAGTGAGGGAATCATTGAAGAACCCCAATGAAGATTGCCATATCCTGTTGCACTGTAAGGTCATCATTTACTTAGTTTTAAAACAGATAAAATTGAATAAATAATGAAAATGTGTAGTAGCATGCACCATTTTTGACATTATTTCTCACTTTTTCTTGCGGGGAGAACCACCCAACCGCCCTTTTAGAGGTCAGAAGCTACTCTTTCTCGCTGTGCGCCGTATGGGGGTGGTCTGACAAAATTTGCTAGGACTGCTTGCGTTCCCAGTCCGGCTCTGCTTAAGTGTAACCTAGGGGTGCAAATATTGGGGTTCTAATTTGAATATCCAATTTAGAGAAACAGGATAAGTTGTGATTTGAAATGTAAAGTGCATCAATGAAGACAAAAAATCCTCCAGAAAGGCAGTTTTGCAACCTTGAAAGTTTAGCATTAGGGAAGTAAGGAGACTTGCAAAAGGCATTGTTGTGCAAAATGCATGAAATATTCAGACTCATGGATTTGTAGGTATTCGCAAATATTCTGCATGACAATTTCCACTTTTTTATTTACGCAAATTAGAGTTAGGAGTTGCGACTATTTCCAGTGTGGGACTGATAAAGTGTGTCCACACATTGAAACAAGTGTGGAAGATGTGGTTACAGCATAGGGTATTATAAATCAACACTAAAATAAATATGCAAATGTACATTTCATCTTGACTTCACTGGATTTTTGTCATTGTGAAGAATCTGCATTAGTAAATATCTCTAGGTAGGTGTACACATGTAATCTACAGCTGACATAGGACTTAAGGAATACTCCTGGAGATGTCAGAACGGTAGTACAAACATAGGACAACCGCAGCATCTGTAGGTGAATGTGTTTATTTAAACAGAGTTTAGTGAAATACCTATATTTGTATTTGTCTCTACAGAAATTTATCAAATGACATGTTGTAAAATGAACACAGGTCAAACAAAACATATGCGGTCGAGGCATATATAGACTAGAGTGTAAGTCAAAATCAGCTCCTGGGTTGCAGTCAGTAGTATATTGATTCAATAGACTGTAAAACATGAAGCTAAATATATTTCAAATCTGATGAAATTTGAAATACTGCAGGGAATAAAAATTAAAACCTCTCTGAAATCTGTGAACCACTTTAATAGTTGCTCTTAATTTGAGCGGAAATAACGCACTCAGGGGTATTTTTACAAGAATTGCAGCTAAGCAGTTTTGACGTTGCTTAGCTGCAATTTATTTTTACAGCTGTCTATCGCCATGTATGCAGCGAATTTACAATACGTCATTACATGGCATTGAATCAGCTAGCAGCTGCAAAAAGTTCTACTAACCCGAGCGTCACAGCTGTAAAAATCTTGACGCTAGTGTGAAAAAAGTGCCGACCGGCTAATTGCAGGCAAGAAAACTCACGTTAGGCAGCCGCACGTCACTTTTTTTGCATCTAGTTGAAAAATAATTACACAAAAACGCCACAAACACCCCAAAAAAATAAAATACACCTGAGTGCCAAATGGAGCGGCCTGGATCCAGTTCAGCACCAGATAACACCCAATCCCCTCAACAGTCAGAATGACCAGCCAAAGTCCCAGGGGAAGAGGAAAAGGAAAACCAGATTCTGTCTGGAGGAAAATGAGATCCTGATTGTGGAGGTGATGGAGAATCAACACCAGCTTCAAGGTGTCATTGAGGTCCAAAAATGCGATTTGGCAGCCCATTGTCAGCAAGGTAATTTCCGTAGAAGTCAAGAGGACAGTGACCAACTGTAAAAAGCACTGGCATGATGCCAGCACAAGACTAAGCAGAAACCGGTCAGCAATCGAAGGCAGCACTGCCGACCGGTGGTGGGAGTCCAGCACCACAGGAGGAGCTTGATGCCTTGGCGAAACGAGTGTCCACAGTTATCTGTGAGGAGTCAAAGGTTGGAGTAGAGGGACAGGATAGTGCTGACTATGACCGACTACATTGGCAACAGGGTAAGCAACAACCATTTTCCTACTTCTCATTACCCACCCACACTGTGTACAGATCAAATGCTAACTACATAGGTACTCAGGGGTACAGTCACATGTCTCTTGAGCTGTTGCTATAATTTACAAACACGTTGAAAGTCACATAACGGTGGTGTAAGGGTCTAGTGATCAAGCACACATGCATACATACAATGTCAACTGACCAGTCAGTTGTCTTCTAACTCTGGGGCATATTTACAATAAAAGTGACGGAGTGACGGTTTAACGCAGCGCTCCACCACTTTTGAAATGCAGGGCTGTGCCATATGTACAGCAATATGGCTCAGTCCTGTGTTTCCCCCTGCACTAGCATTAAATGTAGCTGCCTAGCACCAACGCAGGCAATCTTGCACAATGGCGCAAGAGTGTCTGGATTTGTGCTAGGCAGCTACATTTTGCGCCAACGCAGGGAGAAATGGCATGCTGCACCGTATTGTTGTAAATATGGTTCTGACCTGCGTTTCGGAAGTTACTGAGCATGGTGTTAAGCCAAGAAGGCTAATGTGCGCTCCGTCACAGCCTTGTGCATATGCCCCCAAGTACAGTGTGAAATTGTGCCTCATTTACAAGGTGTTGCCAAGCCAAATCAAGTAGGTTAACACTGTCTTGTAAATATTCAAAGCATGGTTTCCCACATTAAAGTTTAAAAGAGTGATGGTCCTGTGGCAATTGTGGCTTTGAAATAAGCCACAAGCAATAGCTATTGCTTACCTGCTGGTTTGATGTGTGTAACTGAATGCAGCACACATAACCACATTAAAAAATGTTGGCTAGCTCTTTTTGAAGTTGACTCACCCCTGTTGTGTACACGAAAAGGTGCACATCTCTTGCAAGCACCTTGCATTGCTGATGGGCACATTTCATAATGATTATAAATGACATGACACCTTGCACTAGAGGTGCAAGGTGAATTCAATGTTTGCACACATGTTCCACATTTTTAAGTATTCTTTACTGCCCCAGCATTGTAGAAACTGGTTAATTTAAATACCAACATGCCTGTTGTGGATGCAATGCTCGTTGAACCACACATTCCCCGCTCCTTTAATGGTTAGTGAAGGGTGAGAAGGGGCCTCATTCTCAATGTTGCAATAATGCACATTATTTGGTTACACGTTGCCTTGCTATTATTCCTCCAAATGCATATATACACATGAAAGTTGCATAATGTGATGTTCTGTTGGCAGTATGTCATTGTATTAATGGTCCTGGGTTTGGTGGTCAATGACACAAATTGACATGCTTGGAACCCGGGTCTTAGGTAAAGTCAAAGGTGGCTGGGAGAAAATGCATAGCTACTGATGTCTGTAAATATTGTTCAGTACAAATGCATTGAAGGATGATGTACACTACAGCATGTATCATCCATGTGCTCACTCCTGTGCTGTTCAACAAAGGTCTGCTGTGCAACAATGCACCAATCCTTGAAGCCTGAATCAAGGTCCTGTGTCCTCCTTCTTGCATTAAGTAATCATTGTCACTACTGTGGAAAACACAAGGGGAGGGCATGCATATGTTTAGTCTGGCCAAGTCTCGTGTCTGTAGACACATGCTGGCTTGAACCCTTGAAGTTGTTGCTACACCAGGTCCATTCAAAATCTGATCAGAGGAGTAAATATTGTGAAATCCCACCATCAACCCAAGAAAGGTATCCCCTGGTGTATTGCATGATACATGTCACCTTCTAACAGATTGCCACATCTTCCTGTTCCTTATGCCGCACTGGTAAATAGGTGGCACTGCCAACATCAGGGGGGGGTGCAGTGAAATGTTCACCTCAAAACTCAGTGACAAACACTTATATGTAACCTGAAGAATGTAAGGGTGCCTTATCCCCATTGCGGTGTTAATCCATGTGATGTAGCTTAATTCTGCATTGTAAATAAGGTGAGGCAACCAGCACCGCAGGAAGGTCTGACTAGATGACGTAAATGTGTCAGTAGGGGCTTATAAATATGGCCCTCACTATTGGCTTGCAGGGCAACTTTCCAAATCAATGAACAACATAAATGTATCATTCATGGACTTTGTACATTCATACACAAAGTTGCGTGTCACAGGTGTACCATGTAACACAGGAGAATGGAAAGTGTTATGCACTCTGATTCTCAAATGCAAAAATACATGGTAACATATAACAGACACATACAACTGTATCTTCCCTTCACACCCATCGGCCATGACACCCTCCAAGAGCTGCCCGACCCCATAGGCAGCCCATCTCCAGACCAGGGGAGATCCGGCAGCATTGTGGCATCTCCAAATGCCCTACCAAACATCCAGCAGGCACCACCTACCACCACAGCCACAAACCTAGACTCCGGGGACCCACAGAAAAAATGTCAGCGCAGTGCGGTAGGAGTCCAGCGTGAGATGGCAGACCAGGTGTGGGTAGGGTTGGAGACCCTGGCAGCCAAACTCAAGGGAATCCGTGGGTCCCTCAGTTCCAATAGGGACCACTCAGCTGCCATCAGAGGCACCTACAGTCCGATCCATGGTCTCCAGCAGACCCTGGCTGACAACACTGGTGTCATAACACAGAGACAACAACAACTTTCCGGCCAAAGTGGCATCAGGGATGTGGCCAAAGAGTTGGGGGCAATGAGGATGTTCTTGGAGAACATGGAGCCGAAGCAGGATTCCCACTTGGCTGCCATGGCTGCCTACCACTTTGACGTTACAGGAGTCTTGCAAGCCCTGCCGCTCATCCTTGCTCCAGTGATGTCTCATCTTTTGGCCCTGATGAATGCTGCTGCATATACAGCATCCACATCTTCTGCCCGTGATGTGTCTGTGTCTTTCTGGGCTGACGCAAATCCAACATCACCCTCGCAGGAGACACCACACACATCAGAGGAGGAAGATGTGGATGAAACATTTCTCATAAGGAGAAGCCAGCTGTAGCATTTATCTGTGTCAAATGGTCAGTTTCTGCTTAGCCCTGTTCTTACCATCATACCTTGGAACATCACCAGTCATTGTCCTCATATTGACCATGCTACCCTCACATTGGACATTGTATGGACTATCAATGTGGCCATTGGCCCTCAATGAAACTGCACTCTTCCTGAATGAAGATTTCTAATTTCTCGATATGTCTCCCCCACAAGGACGACTCTAGCTGGCCACCCCTTGGCTATGTACACAATTTTGGGGTTGTTGTCAAAAGAACTGGTCCAGTGTGACAATGCATACTTTACACATGTAGATACATGCACTTTCATTTGTCTGATGTGTGTTTTCTGTGACCATCAGACTGGAGAGGTACACTATCAACAATACCTAAGCATTGTAGACAGTATAACAACTACAGAGGACATTCCAAAAAATGGGGTCTGCTGAGTCTCTGTCCTTGATATGCAGTGAGATGACAGACTTATGTGAATGACACAATGGGTCAAATTTCCAAGGCACCATTGCCACTGGATTGTCACTTTTCCCAATGTTCAGGTATTGGTATGGCCTTGGGAGACTAATCAAGTCAGTGTAAATTCATGTGAAGTGGCTTAACCTTGCCTTGCTAACAAGACACACTTTGACCCTATACTGAGTGTCAATGTGGTGGACAATGGGTGTTGTGATGGGTGTTCAACCAAAACACATTTTAAGATAGAATCTTCATAATATTCCTTTGGATGATGTAAAAATGTTGCAGAACAAGGAGAAATGCTTCGTAAATAAAACGTTTGCTAATATACCTAGTGTGCAGCATTTTGCTGCACTCACACAGGCAGCAACAGACCATGACT
The DNA here is from genome assembly GCF_964263255.1 of Lissotriton vulgaris. NCBI lineage: Eukaryota > Metazoa > Chordata > Amphibia > Caudata > Salamandridae > Lissotriton > Lissotriton vulgaris. The sequence goes on from NC_141694.1 coordinate 1,745,454,818, forward strand.
GTCAGTGTGAGTGCAGAAAGGGATACCTTCCAGCACATGATCAAACATTTCCGCAACACAGGCACCCTTGCATTATGGTGCAAGTGTGCCTGTACTTGCGCTATGCATCGATATATTACACATGTTCATGGAGAAAAGCATTGTAACGCTGTAATGTCTGAACTACGACACAATCCTGTGCTCAATAGTGAGGGAACGCAGCATTGGCCTTCTTGCCCTAAGTCCGACCTTCACCACTGTAGTTATAAATATGCACAAATGGCTCACGTATATTGCCTAAAAAACGTAGTGATACTCTACATTGCTAAACTGTCAACATCTCATATAGACAAACCATTCCAACCCAAAGTACAGTGTCAAACATTGATAAACATATCTTTGTTGTGGGAGGCAAATGTAGTGGTTATCATAGTTCAAGACCAGGCAACTAAGTACCACCCAACATACCTACATCAGAGAATCAACACTGTGAGAGCTCAATGCCTCCATTACCTACTGTGTTTTTCAACTCAGAGAAGTTTCGAGATGCCAACGTATTCAGCACACTATCCCTATGCAATAAAAGAACTTACCTTTGCTATCCTACATATCATGCATGTCTCTTAATCTCAATCAGTCTGCAGTATGACTGTATTCTGTCCCTAGAAGATGACTTTAATCACATTTCTGATCCCAAAAATATTTTTGGGAATTAATCTGATGTATCAAAATACTAACTCAAAAGTTCTCCGATGATTCAGATTAAACATTATTAACACCACAAATTACTAAACACTATACCTTTATTTCAAATAATCAAGTACCTAAGCTAAACCTACATGTTAAATACTATCCTAACCTACGCTATTCTAACTGATGCTAATTATACTAACCTAATTTCCTAAGCTCAACTTATACACATGGAGAAGTGTGGCTCAATGATTAGAGCGGCAGACCCTGATGCAGAGGTCTAGCCCGGGACCAGGGTTCAATTCCCCACATCGGCGGGTCTTGGGCTCAAAAATTCCACAGACCTGATAATTCTCGCCTAGGTGCCTATTCCAATCATGGAGTCCCACTCTGCAACTCTGGGCAATAGCTTGCTTAATCTCCACAATGGCCCCCACAACGCTAAGGATGCCTGGCCTCCACCTTGGGGGTGCCCAGGAGAGGACACCTCACAGCGAAAGCCTGGATGGATTCCACAGTGGTATTTGTACAAGCGCCTTGAGACCCTTGCGGGTGAGTAGTGCGCTATACAAGTATCAATTCACATTTTTTTTTTTACATAACAACATATGTAAAAAATACATCAACCCCCCCTGCCCCCTTAAGGCACATGTGGAGACAGGGCAAAGAAAACTTAACCTAAACATATTTCCTCAACAAATATATATTAATTTTTTTATCAAACAAGTACAAACATATTAACCCCCCATCCAAAGGAAAAGAGAACTTAAGCCCAAACACTATGCCAAAATATAAACTAATGTAAAACCTTACGTACACCTAACACTAACCTAAACCTACTCTAAAACTACACTTAACACTACATTATGCAATAAATATATACAAGATATAAGTAAAAAGAAAGGATTAGGGGGACCATATGAGGAGCATTATCCAATCACAAGTAGCTCAGAAAGGGAGCCCCAGGGCACCCTAAGTGTCCTGAAGATGGGTTAACACCTCCGCCATGGCTCTTTCCAATGAGGCCACCCTGACATTTAGGTCCAACAGCAATCTGCGGTCGTCGAAGGTGTGGTCTGTTTCTGGGTCGGGGGTGGTGCTGCTGCAGCCGGTTGGGCAGCTGCCGTTGGTGGTGCAACATGTTGTAGAGCTGCTGATGGCACTAAATGAGGGGTTATATGTTGTATGCCGATGTGGTGGAAGGTTGTCACTGTCACTTTGGTGTCTGGAAGTGGCAGATAGCACACCACTCTGTCTGATGGGTTTCAGGGAACCCTGGGGAATGGCCTTCCACCGTCCTGCCCCCCCCTCATTGTACCTCTTCTCCATTACATGGTACCCCTTTACAACTCTGTGAATAGGCCTGTATCTGTCCTTGCGCTGCTTAAAGATTCTGGCTGCCTCAGGTGACATGTTGTCTGTAATGAAACACACACATGACAAGATGTAAGAAACAAGACAAAGAACAAGGTGCAGCAAGTATCTTCCACACTCACGTGTACAACAACAGGAACCTAACACTCTTATCAACAGTTTGCTACATCAAGAATTATCTGAAGTGAACCTCTTATCACAACCTGACATTGATACCGTAATGGTAATGTTTGGTATAACACATAGCAATGGCAGAGTCCAGGAACACCGGTGGAAGGTTAGCTAAATTGAATGATGACGTTGACACAAACTCAGCAAACACAAGGAGATGATGAACGGAGCACTAACACTTTTCAGACACCCAGCCCCAGTCACAGACCTGAGTTGAATTCATAATCATTCTTTAGCTCACTTCTCCACCCAAGTTCAGACCTAGCCATAAGCAAATCAGTCTTGACCCTGTTCCTTCTGGGATCAGTCCAACCTGAACTGCCAACCCAAGTTTTCCCTGGACCAGAAACAAGCATCTTGAGACCAGTTTCAGGTAATACCCCTGCATCAGCGAGGCTATCTTGAATCCAGTGGCAAAAGGAGCAAGGGACCCACGTCTGGGCATACTCTGTCAACTTTGGGTGAACAAAGCAAACACAAGGAGATGAATGATGAGGCTCTGAAAATTTTCAGACACTCACCCCCAGTCACAGATCTGGGTTGAAATGATCATTGTTCTTTAGCTCATTTCGCCACCTCAGTTCAGACCCAGCCATATGCAAATCAGTCTTGACCCTGTTCCTCATGAGAACAGTCCAACCCAGACTACCAACCAGATCTTCCCCAGACCGGGAACAAGCATCCTGGGACTATTTTTGGGGTAACACCCCTCATTAGCCAGGTTAGCTTGCATCCAGTGACAAAGTGAGCAAGGGACCCACATCTAGGAAACCCTGCCAACATAGGGCGAACAAAGCAAACAGAAGGAGATGATGGATGGAGCGCTAAAACTTTTCAGACACTCACCCCCAGTCAGAGATCTTAGTTGAATCCATCATCATTCTTTAGCTTACTTTGCCACCCCAGTGAGCTAAAGAACAATGATAGATTGAACCCAGATCTATGACTGGGGGTCAGTGTCTGAAAAGTTTCAGTGCTCTGTCCATCATCACCATTGCCCTAAGATGGCAGGGTATGCCCAGACGTGGTTCCCTTACTCACTTAGCTACTGGATTCATACTAGCCTGGCTGATGAGGGGTTTTACCCCAAAACCGGTCTCAAGATGCTTGGTCCCGGTCAGAGAAGACCTGGCTTGGCAGTTCGGACTGGATTGTTCCCATGAGGAATACAGTCAAGACTGATTTGCATATGGCTGGGTCTGAACTGAGGTGTCGAAGTGAGCTAAAGAGCGATGATGGATTCAACCCAGACCTGTGACTGGGGGTGAGTATCTGAAAAGTTTCAGTGCTCCATCCATCATCACCTTTTGTTTGCTTTGTTTACCCTAAGTTGACAGGATTTGCCCAGACGTGGGCCCCTTACTCACTTAACTACTGGATTCAAGCTAGCCTGGCTAATGAGGGGTGTTACCCGGAAACCAATTCCAGGATGCTTGTTTCTGGTCTAGGAAAGACCTTGCTTGGCATTTAGGGCTGGAATGTTCCCATGAGGAATAGGATCAAGACTGATTTGCATACAACTGGGCCTGAACTGCGTTAGTGAAGTGCGCTAAAGAACGATGATGGATTCAACCCAGATCTGTGACTTGGGGTGAGTGTCTGAAAAGTTTTAGTGCTCCGTCCAGCATCACCTTGTGCTTGCGTTCACTCAACCTCAGACAGCGTATACCAGGGGAATGTACCCAAGAGACTGAGTTACAGGTGCTTTGCATACCCAGGACATGACATTTACCCAAAGATATAGGATGTACTGGCTGTAATAGAGGCAGACTATTAAGCACTAAAGTGTTACACAACAGTCACTGAAATCACGAATCCTCCAACCACTACATAGTTGCATGTGCCTCCACAGCCCCACATCTAGGAATCATGCTGTTTAAATCTACTTGAAGCATGTGAGTACTCGTTCGTCACAAGTCAGCTATTTGAAAATGCAACATGACGTATATTTTTCATATTGGATGACATAGAACAATGGTTGAAAGTGCTGTTGGTCACATCACAATGTATCAACCTTGAATTTTCTGATTCCAGCCAGTTGTAGGTCTGGCCTGGACCTCTCATACAACATTGTCACGTACACCAAATCCCATCTTGTGTATGAGACTGCCTCATTGTAATGACACTTGTCACTGACAAGTGTCGCTCCAATGCTCTGATCCTCAGTGTCTGCTACATCATGCCAGTGTGTACATGGATTCCATGTCTGGTCATACACATCACCAACATCCCTTCAATGTACTGTTGTTTTTATGTACACTGTGGAACACAGATGCATTGACTGAAGTAACACACACAATTTTCACATATGACACAGTGAAAGTGCTACAGGAACTTCACAAGATTCACATACTTGGTGGAGAAGCGTGGCTCAGTGGTTAGAGGCAGCAAACCCGGAAGCTGAGATCGACCGTGGACCAGGGTTCGATTCCCCGCCTCGGCGGGTCTCGGGCTCAAAATTCCACGGACTCGACAATTCTCGCTCTGGTGCCTACTCAACTCACGGGGTCACACTCTGCGACTCTGGGCAATAGCTTGCTTAATCTCCACTACGGCCCCTCGCGGCGGGATGCCTGGCTTTCACCTTGTGGACACCCTGCCGTGGTTTCTCACAGGGGAATACCAGGACGGGTTCCCTAAGCAAGTGCCGGGACGCTTACGGGCAGCTGCGCGCTTTACAAGTCCAGCACATTTACATTTACATTTACATACTTACAGAGTCCCTACAGCTTACAGCATGTGTATTTTTTTCTGTAGCCCTACAATGTGTATTAATGCTGCCCTATACACATGCTACACTACCAAGAAGGCATATTCCCTTAGGGAGGTGAAAAAGAAGTTGTAGTTGACTTCACAACACTACGCTCATTGCAGGTACATGGTGTAACAACTTCACACAGTATTAATATCTGTAGAAACACCATCAGGTCACAGCATCAATTGCCAATTTGAAGGATGTACGCAATGGTACCATAGTATGGAACATCAATTTAAAATAAATTATGGGGGCACCCTTTGAGAGGACTGGTGTAGGTAGTGTCATTTAAAATTTGTTGACAATCTGATCTAGCATGTAGAAAATGCATTGAAGTGAGGAATGTGCCATATTAAGGGGCACCCAACAGTTTTCAAAGATAGCAGTGCCAACTTTTGTTGCCTAGCACCAACGAAGGCACCCTTGCACATTGGTGCAAGAGTGCCTACATTGTTGGTAGGCAGCTAATTTTGCACCAGTGCAGGCATAACGCTGGACTGAGCTAAATTGTTGGAAGTACAGTGTAGCGCTGCATTTTCGAAGTGGCGATGCACTGCGTCAAGCCAAAAAGGATAATGCTGTGCTCCATCACATCATCATAATTATGCCCAAAAATCTTCTCATGATGCTGCCCCATCGTGATATAGGTGAAATCCATGTCATACACACCCAGAGTGTGATCAACAACATACCGCACCACCAGTCATCACAATATTATTTTGGAAAGCAACATACATGGACTAAGGCACTCCTCAGTGATGTGTGGGTCCTTGAGTGCACAATGGTCATCCAGCTGTGATACAGGAAACAGGAGTATTTATTAGTCATGAGGTGGCACACATGTCATGTTTACTATTGAAGTCATCTACATACAAATGTAAGACCATTACATACATGTCTCAGTTCATGTTGCCTACATGAAGGGATGTGAATTGACTGTCTGACACACAACACATGCCCAATGCTTGATTGTGGAGTATGAGATGATCTTGCAACAATACATGATTATATTGTGAGTACAAATTGAGGGGCATATTTAAAAGCCCCTTTCTCCACCACAATGAAAATTTTTCTCGACGTTGTGGTGACGATAAGAACTTTGCATTATTCACAAGCCAGCGTTAAGCCACTTATTGTGGCTTAACACCTCCTTGTGAATGAGGCACCCTTTCACGCTATACTTAGCAAGAAAAAGGGGGCAATGGGTGTTGTGGTGGGCGTTCCACCCCGACACCCATTGATTTTGAAGCTGCCCCATATTTACAAGGGTAGCATAAATATGGGCCAGCACCTAATTAAGGACAAGTGAAAACCTGGTCTTACCCTTGTGCAACACAGATAAAAGTTTAATTTCTCCACGCTTATGCTCATCGAGGGCCTTTGATCTGCCATGGGGGGTTCCCCAGGGCTCGTCGCTGAGCCCGTCCCTTTTTAATCTATATGCCGCCCCACTAGCCAACATCATCAGGAACTGCGGGTTCGTCCCACTATCTTACGCAGACGACACCCAAATTGTGGTGGCTATCTCTAATAACATCACGGAGACCGCAAACAGTTTCAGACTCTGCATGGACCAGGTCAGCAACTGGATGCAGGACAACTGTTTAAAACTTAACGGGGACAAATCGGAGGTTATGGACTGGAAGCCAACCCGGACATCTGGTCCAATCTCTGGTGGCCGGACTCCCTCCGTAGATGTCCAATGCCGGTGGACAAAGTTAGGAATTTAGGGGTATCATTTGACTCCAAACTCACCTTCGAGGCCCAAATAAATAATCTCTCCTCATCGGCATGGTATATTTTGAAACTCATTAGAAAATTGCTGCCATACATTCCACCCGACACCGCCAAAACCCTGGTTACCTTTTTAGCTCTATCTAAACAGGAACAGCAACGCTCTTTATGTAGGGTTACAAAAACAGCTGCTACATATACTCCAGCGACTCCAGAACGCGGCTGCCAGGCTGGTTCTCGATATTCCCAAGTTTGAACCTGTAGCGCAAAGAATTCAAGGCCTACACTGGCTCACTGTAGGGAAAAGAATCCAGTTTAAATCAGCTTGCCTAGCGTACAAATCACTTCATGGTTCAGGTCCTGATTTCTTAAAAAGTAACCTAAAACCTTATGAACCAACCAGGACGTTAAGATCTAGTAGCGCCAAAATCCTGGTTACTCCCAGATTCAAACAGCTTAGGTGGGGGGGAGAAGCTTCATTGGCAACATGGCTAAAATTTGGAACAAGCTTCCTGCCGAATTGAAAAACAGCCCCTCTCTATGGTCGTTTCGCAAGAACTTGAAAACCTGGCTGTTCTCATCTTAATCAGGAGGTGCACTACTCTTACGGTCAGACAGTTTCTATCTCTTACAGCGCCAAGACGCCCTCGGGCATTCGAGCGCTCTACAAATCACAAATCAAATCAAATCAAATGCTCTTTCCATGTGTGCTGTGTTGTGCAGCACACATAGAAACAGTAAAACGCCATTTATTGCTAATGAGCAGGAAGATGTACCTTCCTGAACATAAACAAATATTATAAAAATATGAAGTTTTGCAACTTCTATGCATGCTTCATTAAGCAGCACACATAGAATTTTCAAAATGCCATTTCAGATTATCTATGTGCAGGAAGGAAAACCTTACTGCACATAAACAATCATTCCCTTCAACGCAACCCCCTTGCACAATGATGCTAGGAATGTTTATTTTTAACAGATCTAGGGCAACATCCTGTTGCATAAATTATATTTTGCAATTCATACAGTTGTTACCATGGAACCCACAGTCCGAAAGCAGGCAACATGTGTCATGTGTTTACCACCTTGCCTGCTTATGATGATCCACATGGTTATCTAACAGGTCTCCCTCACGGCCAACGCAATTCTGCCACCTATGTTTCCACTGGTGTACAGTCATCTCCATAGTATATAGATTACACACATTATGCTATCTATATTTGAAATGTTGTAGTGGCATTCCAGAGGGAGGTGATGCCACTTCATTGTGCTACCATGTTTTTTGTGTGCAAAAATACATTAGCCTTTGAAGCTGTGATTCGTTGTATGTTACTTGGATGTTTTGGGCATACCTATTGGTATCCCTGATGCACTTTACTCATGTGTCCGACTGTCCGCCAGATTTCCTTTTTGGTTTGTGACCAACAGTAAGTGTGATGGGATGAGGATAGTGCCAGTTCACAAAATTAGTTGGGGGAACAACCCTTACTACGCGGTTTTTACACTGCAATTAAGCATGGGCTGAAAATTTGTTCCGCTCGCGAAATTTGTGGATTTTTGGCAATTTTGCGATCCGCAAATCGCGCGAAATTGCCAAACAATCTGCAATTCTCTAGTTCGCAATTTTATTTTGCTTGTTCGCGCTTCAAAAATACAATCTTGCGCTCGCTGCGTTTACTTACCTTGATTCTGAGTTTGCCGAGCTGTCTCCTCCCGCGAACAAGATGGCCACGCCCAAAAACGATTGCATGGGTACGTTTGCGGTAGCCGCGCTAAAAAAAAACCAGCGAACACGCCAAAATAAAAAAATTCACGAGTTTGCACAAATTCCCGAATTTTGCGGACCGCGAATTTGCTTTTACGTGAATTAGCAGACCACAAATTCACAAATTTCGCCTGTACTTAACTGCAATACAATCACAACACGGTCAATACAACGACTGCGTTTTGACCATGCAGAGGCACTACAGCGCAAGTCGTTACAACTACTTGCGCTAGATGGCGCTCTAGACTAAGGAATAGTATGATTTACTATTACAACACCTTCCTTAGTGTTGCGCACACTGGAGTTGGAATAATAAATCATACTATTCCTAAGTCCAGCGTGCCATCTGGCGCAAGTCGTTGTGACGACTTGCATTGTAATGGAACTGGGTTGTCACAACACAGTCGTTGTAACAACGGCGTTGTGACTGTATTGCGGTATAAATAATGTGTTGTAAAAGTATTTATTCCATTAGTTGCCATGCCACACTCATGTTGGTGGACATTGGACATCCACACATTCTCCTTATTACAGTGCCATCTCATTTGACCTACATACATAATAGTGAATGCTGATGCTCTCACAGTTGTCCCATGGCTAACCTATGTGCCAGTGTGCTGCTAAAAGAATTGCAATGTAAGGTCATTGCAGTGTTGAAAGATGAGTCATACACAGTGTTTGTGTTGCAAGACATTTCCAAATTTGTCATTTCAGTGACACATGTGTCAGCTATTGAGGCAGTAACACTTGCAAGTGCTAAATATATGTGTATGAATGGTGTAAAACACAGATACTGCAATGTATTGATTTATCCGTTAGTCTGGCTCAACTATCCTTTGATTCTTGAGCCTCCCCACTGCCAATTTGATCCTGATCACCATTGTCATGTATCTTTGTGACTTTTGTAAGAAAACATTTTTCCAGTGGCACAGATTACACAGATACACAGAGAGATTGTTTGTCAAAGCTCTTGAATATATTTGAGCATTGTATTTGAGCATTGTGGCCCTAGCTACATCGAAGCACCATACACACATTGTCTTGACTCTTAAACTCTTAGGAGAAGATGGACTTGATGGAGCTTAAAGCACACCACAACAAGCACATGTATTTCACAATGATGGCCCATATACAATCTGTAGTTCCAATGCAAAAAACATTTTAGCATTCCAGGTCATGGTTTAGTTGGTGTCATACACCCTGCAAGGTGTTTGCTCTGTGTGACACTATTGGTTGGAAAACTTAGATTTTCCAGATTGTTCACCTTCTAAAGTCACAAACAAGCATACAAGATAGAGGTAAAGTGACTGTTTATTATACTACACCATGAGGCGAACATATAGGTGCCAAGGTATACATAAAACAATATAACTGTGAGGTGACATTATGTGAAGAAGTTGTTGATGAGTGCATCGCTCCTCGATGTTGCAGCTGCAGAAGTCGAAAGTTGGCTCCGATCCACTTCTTCCTCAAGCCCATCATCTGGATTTTGCTTCTCTTCTTGGTATTCAGGCAGAGGTGTATTTGTCCTTACACAAATGTTGTGTAGTATACAACTAACGAGTATTATCTTGCATACCCGGCCTGGCTATTAAGGAGCCTTCCGCCTGAAATGTCCAGACACTAAAAACTTGATATCAGAACTTCAAATGCTCTATCTACTATGTCACTTGTGTGGCCTAGTGCCATATTGAAGTCTCTCTGTGCCTGTGTGTGTCACTTTCATGGGTGTCATCGCCCATGGCAATAGTGCATAGACTTGGCCAGCTGAAAGTGAGAAAAGTATATGTCTATTACCATGATGTGTTAGCGGATTACATTTTTTTACCTTTTTGTCCAATGTGCAACATTCTACGTTCGCCGTACACATGGTGTGGTGCAGACAAATAACTGGCATCTATGCCACTAGCTTGCCTAATATTTACAGCATACACATCACTAAAATGCTATTGGCAGGATGTATGGGTACCTTTACATAAATGTGTCACTCACCATCCTTATACTCAAATGACACATGGCAATGGCTGTAGGAGTTACATCCATCAGTGAAAACATGCAGTTACATTTACATTTCTGGATGTAAACGTTTCAATGTGTCAGGCATAGACATGAAAGCAGATCTTCATATTTAGTGCAAACTGGTCATTTTTGGGACACCATACATTATTTACAATGTGTGTATGGAGGTTGGACATTAACATTGGCAGAAGTATACTGCATAAACTGCAAGGCAAGACATCTTGGTGCAAGTATATACCACATCTGTGACACTGTTTGTTGTCCATTCATTGTGTGCATGCGCTGGAACATGCAGTGCTGTTTACCACTGTAACATACACAACATTCCCTTGTAGACATTGTTATTAGTTTTGATAGGGGATGTGTTGTGTATATACAATGTGATGTGTACTTGCTGCACAGTATGATGCCGTGGATGATATCTAGGGTGATGAAGTTTTTCTCAATTATCTTCTGGTTGCTTAATTGTCTGCTATTTATTTCATTAGTTGTGTTATGTTAAGCAGTATTGTCTAGCATGCCTATTGCAGTACTGGTGTCCATGAGTCTTTTGTTTACTCATAGGAGTGTGTAATGTTATCTCTCCTTTTGCCCGTGGGAACACCTTCTGGGCCACTGAGTTCACAACAGGGATGAATTGCTTTAACATTGCCTAGTTGTAGCTGTTCAATATGAAGTGTGCATACATAAATGTCCGGGACAATATCTGGATGTGCACATGGTTCATCATGATGTTTGGTGTGCCACTGTACATCGGTGATTGTGTAGATGGCTGAGCTAACCTGAATGCAGAGCAAAGTGTTGGTATGTGCTTTCGTTTGAAATACACAACATCCATGCACATTGTGGACATGTTATCTTGTGTGGAGCTGACATTAGGTTATGTAATGCAATGTCACAAACCTTGCAATGTAAGCTGAGTTACTCCCTCTTACATTATGTGATACAGGTTACACAAACTAATCATAGTGTGTATGAGGATGATATCTTGATTGTTGCAGGCTAACAAATTGTCCCTGTAAGACAATGTTGCTATTTGCAAAATGTGTGATGTCTTTTCTAGTTGGTTGCCGTTCTGATTACCTATTTCTATTTGAAACACTTAGCATTATTTCTTCACATGACCAGGTAGTGGGACAATGGCCATGTCCTCTACCATAGCATCATGCTAGATGACATGCCCTCATCCCATGAGACTGGCTTCTGTGGCCCGCGATGTCTTATTAAATGTCAACAAGACGAACATCAGGGCATAGGACAGCACACACTATATGTACATGATTGAGCATGGGAGATTGTGACAGATGTGTTTGACATCCCATACTTAAATGTCATCAGTGACAGGACTGGCATTGTAAGGGCAAAGGAGAAATTAACAACAGTGGCAACATTTTTTATTAGGCTACAATTGTGAATCTGAGGGTTTAGGAACTGTGACCCACAAAACAGGAATCATGAACACTTGATGGATAATGTTTTGTTAGTTACAAAGCCATAGCAACAGCAGGACAGAATGATGACAGACTGAAAATGAGTGTGAAAGGTAAGGTAATTGAAGCAGGATAAACCTTGAGTGCACTTGCAACATAGGTCATGGTTGAATAATAGGAGTGTGAGAAATGTAAAGACTCAACTTTGGAAAATGGTTTAGGTAATACACATCTTAGTACAATTTTGATATTATGTGATTACCAAACAAATTAGACGGAGTAAGTTGGAAAGCAGACCAATCAGATTTGACATGGAGCTGAGTGTTGGGTAGAAGGGCAAGGAAATGAACATAGGCAAAGTACGATTGGATGAAAGAAGATAAGAAGGGACGTTGGAAGGGCTGGAGGTAGATTGTCCGTCAAGACAAGCCAAAGTGGAAAACAATGATACATTGTGAAGCAGCTTAAGAATATTGGAATGTGGACAATGAGCAATGGTGAAAGCTAGAAGAAGAACACAATGTTGAGGGAATGGACCAAAGTTAAGTGTGCTTTAAAAAGAATATGATACACATGGGATTTTAGGAAGTAAATTAAATGTTGTTAGGACATATATATTTAAAATAGGTGAGGTATGTAGTGAGCAAATGTCAATGCTGAATTGGCACTTTTAGTATTTTACTTAAAATGTACGGCTGCAATACCCATCATTGTGAAGCATTGGACTAAGGGGAGCTAACACTACAAGCACTTGAATGGTAAGTGCTGAACTCCATTGGGCTTAGTTGCTAGCCCCTTGCGCTGCAGGTGCGTCACTTTTTGTGACATACCCGCGGAGCAACCTGCTGCGTCGTACTTACAAGGACATGTAAAGCCACCTGCATGGCTTTTCATGTCCTTGTGAATATGGCACCTTTACATGCAAAACTTTGTGTGAAAGGGGCTTGCCATGTGTGTTGCTGTGGGTGTTCCCATGCAACACCCATGGCTTCAGCCGCATTTCCAGATTAATGAGAAATCGTAATCCTGGAAATGCATCAGAATGATACACCTCACCAGGGCAGGCATAGGGAGGCACACTGAGGAGAATTCTTTTTGCTAATCTCTGCCTTTTTTCTTCTTTCTAAGCGAGCTGCATCCTGCAGCACATATAGGAAGAGGAAAACACCTCTTGTGATAGTTTTCATGCAGGAAGGTGTCCCTTCCTGCATGAAAACAATCATCCCCGTGAAGCAGGCACCCTGCATTGGAGCATGGCAGCTAATTGTGTGCCAGCGCAGGAGAGAGCAGAAGGATCAGTCATTTTCTCCATTCCATTGCACCCAGATAGCAAATTTCTTTTTTCTTTTGAATTCGACAGTCATGTGTACGTCTGGAACCGTGTTCCTCAGGGGTATACAGAGAGTCCATCGATTTTTTTATCAGATTTTGAGAAAGTGCCTTGAGTCTTTGGTGCTGCCAGCACAGTCAGTCCTGGACCAGTATATAGACAACCTCTTGGTGGCGTCTAAAACTCAAAATGACTGTGTTGTTGTTACCATTGCCTTGCTGAATTAATTGGGTAAAGGATGGCATAAAGTGTCACCTGAGAAATTACAATTTTGTACCACGTCAGTGAAATATCTGGGGCACCAGATAGAAAGAGGGATCAGAAGAGTCACCTCAGAGAGGATCAGAATAACAAAAAACATGAATCTACCTCAAACTCAGAAAGAGATCAGAATGTTTCTTGGAGTTGTAGGTTACTGCAGTCAGTGGATTGTGGGATTTGCAGTCCTAGCAAAGCCATTGATACAAATGACAAAGAATAGAGCAAGAGACCCAGTAGAATGGGATGACGAAAGCATGACTGCTTTCTTGAAATTACGAGAATGTTTGTGTAGAGCTCCAACATTAGGGATGCCTGACTATTCAAAAGATTTAACAATATTCTGTGATACACAAGATAATTGTGCACTTTCAGTTCTGACCCAAACTCACGGTCTAATGAGACGTCCTGTGGCATATTTTTCTTCTAGACTGGGTCCAGTGGCATCTGCATTACCAGGGTGCCTGAAAGCAGTAGCTGCAACCTGCATGAGCCTTGAGCAACGTGAGTTCATTATTATGGGACATCCAGTGACAGTGTATGTTCGACATGCAGTGGTGATTTTGTTAACAAGAACCAAGACTCAGTACCTAACTCCTAGTCGGCTGACCAAGTACGAGCAGATCATTGTAGGTGCAGGAAACGTCACCATTGCCAGGTGTAATATTCTGAACCCAGCAACACTTCTACCTGATTCACACTTTGCAGAAGTAAAGGGAGAAGTCGAACATGATTGTATCGACCTGACTGAATACAGTACAAAACACGCCCAGACATAAGAAAAGAGCCATTAATAAATTTTGAATATGAGCTATTTGTAGATGGTTTTTGTATGAGACATGAGGAAGGAGGTTTGAGTGCTGCCTATGCAATGTGCATATTGGGGGGTCCAGTTGAAGCATCCTATTTACCTGGAGTCAAGTCTGCACAGGTAGCTGAATTGGTTGCATTAACAAAAGCCTGAAAATTTGGGAAAAGTTGGAAAGTAACCATTTACACTTATAGCCAGTATGGTTACGGGATTGTGCACGACTTTGGCCAGCTTTGGATGCAAAGGGAGTTTCTGATTTCTTCAGGTACTCTATTAAAAATGGTCATTATGTAAAAGATTTACTGGAAGCAATTCAATTGCCAAAAGAAGTGGCTGTGGTCAGGTGTGCTGCTCACCAAACTGGAAATGACAAAGTGACAGCTGGTAACCGATTTGCTGACCAGTTAGCCCAACATTGTGCAAAATTTAAAATGGCTGTAAACAAGACAATTGAAGTAGGGGGAAACAGCTGCCAACTTATGTTGCTTGAAGGTGTGAGAACGTGGGAAGAAGTGAGAGATTTGCAAAATGAAGCAGAACCAAAGAAAAGGGAGGATTGAAGAAAGATAGGTTGTCAGAGAAGGGCTGAAGATGGTGTTATTGTTTACCTTGATGGTAGGCCTGTGTTACCAGACGGTATGCTTGCTCCTATGGCTTGGATGTACCACGGAGACTCTCATTTGGGAAGAGATGCCATGATACGTTTGTTTAGACAGTCATGGTTTACTGCGAAATTCAGGAACATAGCAGAAGCACTTTGCCATAGATTTTTAATTTGTCAGCAAATGAATCCTGGGAAGAAAACCGTAGTGTTACCGGAAAGATTGGATAGGCAGAGGGTCCCTTCATACGATTACAGATTGATTTCATTCAGTTACTCCCTTGTCGAGGACTAAAATACATTCTTGTCATTGTCTGTTTGTTCTCAAAATGGGTGGAAGCTTACCCCACATGTAGGAATGATAGCATCACTGTAGCCAAATTCATACTCAGAGAACTCATACCTAGGTTCAGTTTTCCAGTAACAATTGAATCAGACAGAGGCTGTCATTTTAATAATTAAATAATTGGTCTAATCTGTGACGCATTCAACGTTAAGCAAAAGCTGCACTGTGCATACCCCCAGAGGCTTCTGGAGTGCTAGAACAACTGAATGGCACATTCAAGTCAAGATTGGGAAAGATGTGAGAATCTACCCGATTAGAGTGGCCAGATGCTTTACCTCTTGTTCTGATGGGACTCAGAAGTATTCCAGACTGGAACACAGGCTTGAGTCCTCATGAAATACAAATGGGAAGAGCAATGAGGCAAGCATGGGTGCCAGGACACAAGCTGATAAATATATCTGATGATGTAGTACTGAAGTACTGCAAAGAACTGGCTGGCCAAGTGTGTTCTATCTCTCATCAGGTGGGGGAATACGCTGTCGCCAGACAAGCAACACCAGCACATGACCTGAACCCAGGTGATTGGGTAGTGTTAAAGAAACACACTTGAAAATCTTGCCTTGCACCAAGGTGGGGAAAACCACGTCACGTAATCTTGGTTACCACCACAGATGTAAAGTGCAAAGGAGTTCCACACTGGATTCATGCCATTCACATGAAGAGAGTGACTGAACCTGATAAAACTGAAGCTGAAGGTTGTGCAGCTGAGGGTCTCAAGATATCGATCCTGAAGTAGCTGAAGAGGAACAACAGAGCACCAGTCAGGATGATTGGATTCCAGTAGTCGACATCCCTGCAGAATACGTGAGAACCAGAAGTCAGACTTATTTAGACAGTCAGAGTGATAGTGAGAACGAGATAGGTCTAGAGGAACGTACTCAGATTACAGAAATCCAAGCCAGTAGTAATTCTAAAGAGGACCAGATAAGGAAAGGTCAGAATACTCAGACAAATGACACTCCACCAAGAACTCTTGAGTCTGAGGAGGGACAGATAGGTAATAGGGCGAGAGCTCAGGCAGAAAAAGCTTCGAAGCTTCGAAGAGCTTGAGCAGGACTAGATAGGTGTAGAAAAAAGTGTTCAGGAAGAAGAAGGCGAAACAAATCAAAATCAAAGTCAAATTCAGCAGACACCTGAACAAGGCCAGATTAGTAACCAGGCAGAAGAGACAGAAATAAGACCTGGACCTAGTCAGATAGAGAGGGATACAGAAGATAATATTGAAATAGATGCGCCACAACTGAAGGAAAATAAACGAACACTGGAAGAAGGCCAGAGCACAGTTCCAGCTAAAAGACTCAGAAAAAGAGACAAGTGGCCTAGGTTTGTCAAAAGACTGAGATTTCGTCTAAAGACAATAAATGAAGAACCAGAACAAGTAAATGAAATAACAAGTCAAACTGAACAATCTACAGTACAACCAAGAAGGAGAATTCCATGTTTAAAGAGACTGAATAATAAATTCAGAGGCCCTGAATGGACTTACGTCGTCCTTGATGATTTCGAGAACTTAGAAATAAGTGACGAAAGTGATGACAAATTAATTGCTGATCAGATTGACGGAGAAGTGAAACCCACTTGAAAAATTTCACAGATTAAAAGACTGTATAAAAGCTACAAAGAGGGGTTAGGACTCCTTGGTCAGAAATGGCTGATCATACTGTTAATGGAAGACCGAAAATAAACTGTTTAAAAACATGCTGTAGAAAATGCACATGTAGTATAGTTATAGTACTCATAGTATGGTTAGGACTGACAATAGCTATTCCTTACATAATGAGTAGAGACATAAAGAATAATACTAAAGAGCTACAAACGATAGATATACCTAGAAAAATAGATACACAAGAGAAAGCACTTAGCATTAAACAACAGAAGTTAAAGTTAGAAGCATCAGATGAGGAAGGATTACATTATACTAGAATTAAAAACAGAACTCACTTAAATGTATTTGCAAATCTATTAGTACACTATGTAGAAGTTATGTAAATAGAGGATTGCTATGTTTGTATGACGTTACCTACTTCGGTAGCCGAAGGTGTGACTTACCACCATTTACCGCTAACATATGGTATTTCAATAAGTATTTTAGCTAGTTTATTCTATAAGAAAGGGCCTTTGCAATATTACTATTCTAATTCAGATCTGATATTTTCTGAACATCCTATACGTAGTAACCTGAATCCTGTATATACTAAAAGTGATGTAACACGTTATATGGGTGAATACTTTCTAACTGTAGGTACAATAGATATAGATGAAGCACACAAGAATAATTTAACATGATTATTACGTGAAAAAGAGAAAATATTTTTTAATATGGTTGAGAAAAGGAGAGAGAATTTCCAAAGAAAGGCAAATGATAAGAATCATAAAATTCCTAAATGGGCTGAAAAAATAGGGTTCACCCCAAATTGCAAGACTCATGCTGCTATGTTGCTGGATTTCAAAAAAAGGGGGAAACTCTGTCTCCACAGGGAAAGAACTAGTTATTATAACAATATATTCATTGGTTCCAGTGAATGTGAACACAATTATAAGGTAATTAGGGGTTGGGGTTTCAAAGATGGAACTGAACCTGTGTTTCCTGGAATTTATTTTATATGCAGAAACAAAGCTTATTACAAACTGCCAGATCATTGGTATGGGAGCTGTTATTTTGGAATAGTATTCCCAAAGATATATCATGTAAACAAAATCACTGGAAACAATGAAGAAACTAATGGATTAAAACGTAGCAAAATAGCTAGTTTTGGAGAAATAGTAGATGATATATTTAGTGCATTAATACCTACAGTGGGAGTGGCTCTGAATACGCAAAGAATTTGCAAATTATCAACAGTAGTGGATCGGTTATCGACTGATACTGCTGGAGGGTTCTTAATGGTCAATACTGAATTGGTTGCGATCAGATCAATGGTTTTACAAAATCGACTTGCTCTTGATACATCATTAGCAAGAGAGGAGAGTCTGGAGAATGTTGAAAGCGCAACATTGTTGCACGTACATACCTGACAAAAGTGTTGAAATTAAAAGATATGTAAGAAATATTACTAATTTGAAAAAAGAGCTGAACCCCTCCCATGCTCATGACGAACTCAGCTCGTCATGAGCCACGGTTCCCGTGTGCTCATGACGAGCTGAACTCGTCATGACCTTTAGAACGCTCGCACGCTGGGCAAATTCCCCTGCTGTGTGAAAGTTCTAAAGAAACGGGTGTGGTCATGACGAGCTCAGCTCGTCATGAGCACACGACCACCGTTGGCTCATGACGAGCTCAGCTCGTCCTGAGTACCTGGGCGCTGCAAGCGCCCCCCCTCCCACCAGCACAGCGGGTGAATGTGGCTAGCAGCCAAGGGATTAAACCACTGGAAGTTAAAAGTGCATGGAAGAGACTTACCGTTGGTCTCTCCTCTATAGTTAGTTGGCTTTCTAATGTAGGAAAAAGTTTTGTAGGTAGAATACTGCTGCCAAAGGTGGGAATAGGCTTACTGGTTCTAGGGATAATATTTTGTTGCAAATGTCGGAAGCACAAAAAGACATATACAGTAAATAAGAGAGTGAAAAAGAGAAATATTGAGGAGCTTAAATTTGAAGAGTTGAATGGAAATATATACAAGAAAGTGAAAAACCTTCACACAAACAATGAAAAGAAACAAAATAGAAAGTTTGAAGAAATTGAGCTAGGTGAAATGTGAAAGGTTGGCATCTGTTTCATTAATTGGTGATGATATAAAATATCATCAAAGAGGGGATTGATGGATCAAGGATTCGCACTTAATGCGACTTGCTTGTATTCAGTCCTCTCGACATAACGTAATGTACTAATCAACATGTGTTGTCCTATTAATATTGCATTACATGACATCTAGGTGAAACTTGCATATGTGGTTTTACTAATGATAATCCGCTTGCATTAAAATGGCCGCTGCTATGCAGGTTTTCTTATTGCGCATGCGTCTTTCACACTCATGTGACATGACGTACTTTCTGCTTTGAAGGGAATCTTTTGCTTCTGCGCACTAGAACTAAGATGGCTGCTCTATGTTCTCACATGCAAGAAGCTTGCACCGCTGCTTTTGCCAAGCTGTTCGTTCTGCCTAATTTATAACCCAATAGTTAAAAATAAAGTAATGGGAATAGAGTAGAGATAAGTGGTATACAGTGCATTCATTTATTCTTTGTTCTAAAACTGTTTCTTTTCTGCTTTACTATCAGCTCGTGTTTTTGCCTGAAATGTATCGGTGACTCCATTTTGAAACCCACACCGCGCATGTGCAAAGTTTTCAAGAAAACTCAAGCTGTGGCATTGAACTCATGCCAGCTACTGTCCTACCAGATGATGTTCATGAGAGCGTGAACTCTCAACCCCACAAGAAGAAGCTGGACTGTACAAGCATAAATACATTGTTTGATATTGTTACACTTATTGCTGGGTGGAATAAAAGTGCATGGGAAAATAAATTGATGGGCGGGAACGCAAACATTAATATTTATTCTACAAGTTTCATTTCGGTATGGTGTGATGACCTCTCCTCATTCTTTTGTCCAATCAAAATTGAGGATCCTTACACTTGCAACATTGGAGGGTGGTACACTGACCTGGAAAATAGTATAACTAGAGTACACTTAGCTAGTTAATTTGTCAGACTTGTCTGAATAGCTGACCTGTCACTGACCCAACGCACTCAATAGGTGATCGTGAGCAGAGGTGCAGGCAGAGCACTCTGTCAGAAGATTCGATAACCCAATCGGGGTTCGGGAGTAAGGGTGCTGGCGGAGCACTCTGTCGGAGAATTCGATAACCCAATCGGTGTTTTGGCTGTTAGCTGCAGAGAGGGTCGTAGCGCTGGCATGGCAACTTTAACTGTGGGTGCCGGTCTTAGCCTGTGGTGGTCCTGTCCTGATCCAAATTTGGTTGCACCTGTTATCTCGCTGGCACTTGCACTTTGGGGTTCTGTCCTTTAAACTGACCCGTGGCCAGGGTTAGTTCTTCACACCATTCTAGGTAAATATTCTATGTGGGTATGTCATTGTACTGTTTCCTTCTTTCTTCCCACCCTAATGTCAAAAGCGTAAAAATTGCTTTATAAAATCTCTGCATATTTTCATTCTAATCGTTATTTTCCTAATTGAGAATTTTCTATTGTTCAATGCAAATGTTCTTATTCTACCTATTATTAAAACACCTTTGATCCCTTAGGACTTTAGGTACCGATGATGAGGATTGGTGAGACAATGGTTTAGGTCCGAAAAAGATTTATAAATCACTGATTAGTGTAAGTGCACAGTTTACCTGATTAAATCTCATCATATGTTGTTTATGGGCTCAGGTGAGTATGGTAATCTGAGTCGGGTGACCTGCGTGCTCAATCAGTACATATGATGCATTCCTTTGCTTTTTAATTAACGCAGCTAAATGGCTTGCAGCACTGCATTAATTCCTTGTAAATAAAGCCCAATGCATTTTGGAAGATATGTATTTCTAGAGTGACAAAGTGGTTTGTAAGTACATTTCCAGGCAGACTAGCTACATATATGTTGTGCTTTTACATTATATGATTGTGTATTGCAGTTGGCCCAGAAACAATTTATGCACAATGCAGTTTCCTACATGTGCAACTTAAATATATTGACCTACATGATTGAGTGGCTTGAAGTGTGTGGTGTGTTCAAGTTGTACTTATCAACAAGCAGTCCATTTCCTTTGGTGCCATTCTGGAACTGCGGGTTGATGACAGATAGGCAGAAGATAAATAAATCATGGACATTGCCAGAATACTTGGCCGAGACATTCAGGAATACACCAATATGGTCAACTATTGCCTGCACCTTCATGTGGTAGGTGTGCTTCCTGTTTCTGTAGATGTGGGCAGTTTCTGCAGGAGGCACAAGTTGCATATGGGTGCCATCCATTGCCCCAACACATGCAGTAAACCAGAATGGCATAAAAGCCTTGCTTGTTGGTAAGTTGTTCTAGCGCAGTGTTGGGGAAGTGGAGATACTGCAGTGTCAGGCTGATGACGGTATCCAGGACAGTGGGAGGAACCTGGAGAAGGATGCCTGGGAAACTCTGGCCACTATGACCTGATGACCATTTTGCCATCAAGAATACGCCAATGTCGCTCAATGAATGCTTTGATCATGTCTCATGACTTGGATCAGTTATGACGGCTCCATCTCTTTGAAGAAAATTGCCATCAGACTTGCACTTGTGCCACAGCTTTGGAGACTCGCAGTAGCAGAAATGGGTTACACACGCCAGACACAGGGATCTCAGCCGTTGCTGTGTAGGGAAGCCGTCACACATGGTGCTCTCAGCAACTTCTGAAAGTATATGCGCATGGATGGAATCTCAGAAAACCCATGCCATAATTCGAAGTGAGAAAAACTGATAATGGCTGATCCTCTAAGCAATCTGACATTCTCAAATAAAAGATTCTGCTAAGAAAAAAATGCGTAGTAATGGTAAGTCGTAGTAGTGTCCGCGAAGTAATTATAGATTATCGTTTATATTCTCTGTTTTGAGAATTGTAGTATTTGGTTGAATATTCAATTCAAATACATCAGTCAGGTTTTGGAAATAGCACTGTATCGTGCCCTCAGATTAAAAAAAATCTGTGATTCGCCATGCTGACAAATAAAATTGTAAAAAGTTATGCGGCTGTTTGAGTAGCTAACTGCTGTTAGCGACAGCTTGCTGATAGGGCGGCAAAAATATCGCCGCTTTAGCAGCAAAAAGTGCCGCTAAAGAGGCGATATGGCCGTTGCTAATATGCCCATAGGTTATTGGTTAAGGGGTGTGGGCCGTCTCAGACAACAACAACAAAACTTGTCAGGATAAGCCACAGGAAGTCACTACATTAACCTTTTCTGGTACCTTCATAAAAAGCAGTCAGGCTAAACTTAGAGGCAAAATGTAAAGAATAAATGCAGCACACAAACAGTAAAGAAGTGAGAACACAAGACAAGAACATCCAAAACCAAGACATATTGATTGAATTTTAATGAATAAAATGATACCAGAATGACAAAAATGTCATCAGTAGAACCGGAAATATGCAATTTTAAAGTTCTTATGGAAAGAGCGCCTCAAACCTCAGCTGCGGATATCTGTTCACATTGACCGGAGAAAAGTCACAAGTTCAGGCAGACTGCGAAGAAGCCCAGGTTGGATATAGGGACCAGGTCAGTCCTGCTAAAAGGTTACCTTCAAAGTCCGGCACGAAGAGTTCCATTTGCGTTGAAGGAGGCCGTGATGAGCTAGGTGAGCATCATGAACAGTGACCGCTGTAGCATGAAGAGCAGGTCACAGACAGTCATTTCTGTAGTGCAAAGAGCCAGTCAAGCATTGTGGATGGCCGTTGCTTTAGCTTCACATTGGTGATCATCATCAGCTATCATTGCTATAGCACTAAGTGCAGGTCTTGCATTACTGTTGATCATCGGTGGCTGCTGTTGATGCAAAGAACTGATCTCAGTGGAGCTTTGCGTGGGCCAACATCGCGGGCGCCTGAGTGTTAGCACGAACGGGCCTGTTCGATGTTGTGAGCAGCCCAAACTTCAGGATGTTGAGCCGATGCCGGGACTTGATCCTCGTTCCCCACTCCAAAGTCAGCAGCTCTGGCAGTAGCACCACATCCTCTCTCCATAAAGGAAAGGTGCCATTTATAACATCTTTCACAACCACACCTCACTGGCTCATTTTGTTGACAAGGACAACTTCAACCACTGAAAATAGCACTCCATATTGAATTCTAGAGAATTGTAGATACTTTCCTCTCTGTATTTTCAAACTAACATTTAGACAATAAAAAATTGTGCCCAACATCCAAACAAAATACAAGTATACATTTTCCAGAGATGATCATGAGCAACATAAAAATAAACCATATTTAACTGTCCATCAGTACGTAGCACACTGCGAAGCATCATCGCTTGCCTGCATTAGAAAGAACACTCTGGCCAGTGAGGCATGTGTTGTAATAGTTACCTCCCACCAGTGAGACCTAGAGTTCCAAACAATGAGCAGATTGCATTTACAATTGCAGCATAGCAGTATGTGAACTGTTGTGGGGATTGCAAATGCATGACATATGTTACTCTGATGCCCACAGTACAGCAAAATGAAAGCATTTCACATACCAACCACAGCTTTAATTTCAAAATAAGCGAAAGCTTAGTGACAACCTCTCACACAGCTTCATAGAGAAAATGTACCACAGCTCACTGACAGCTGTGTGCAAAGCCAATGCAAAAGCAGTGAACGTTGATGAATTGTTTGCTTTCCTTCCATTTAGATATGGAGCAACAGTAAAGAAGTTCACAGGAAGAATTCAATCCACCAAATAGGGCGGATCCAGGCGAGTCACTTACTCACCCCCCCAGCTGCAAATTTGTTTTCTGCTGGTCCACTCACAGGGTTGAGAGCTGAGAGCCATCGTCTGGACTGGAGTGAAGCTTCAAGCGAGGTGACTCCTTTAACCACCAGGTTGCAAAGGGAATCTGCAGTGTGCACCTTTGCTCCAAGCCATGAGTCTGCCAGAGCTGGAAATGCCATCCCACATCTGCAGCGCGGGAATCAGGCACCTCGAGTCTGCGCAGTGTGTCTTCAAAATTCATGATGATAAACTGTTCAGACTCGATTTCTTGGCTTCCTGTGTGCATGCAAACTCAACCCCACCTCTCCTTAACTCGTCACAGAGTGAACCTTGTGACAAATTGGTAAGGAGTGGGGTGACCATATCCTCCACTACCTGACTGATGTTAAGCCCCAAAGCTACAGAGCTACAGTGCACAATGCAAAGGGCTAATTTTATCCCTACGGCATCAGGGAGTGGCGGCTGGACCACAAGGCTATGTCTTTGCCAAGCTGATGACCTCACAGGCCTCAGGGCTGTGAGATCACCAGCCCAGCAAGTACTCTAGACTTTGCGCATGCTCAGGGCCAGCATGTTTAAGGAATGCATCAATGCCTGTCACAGCAGCAAGCACAGTGAGTGGCAGTGTGCATCAGCCTCTCAGCCAGTCATCAAAAAGTGTGTGTACTGATTTAAAAATCCAAAAAACTGTAATAGGTAAACACATTGCTTTTATTTTGATCTGCCATGGCGGTAAAAGGAAAGGGGGTGTAGGCCCAATGCCTTCGAGCAGGAATCGCAGCTGTTCTGATGAGTGGCTCTGGAGGTTGAATATTTATAACTTTTGCTATATGAATTTGTCCAGACCTCTGTGTTACAAGAGTAATGCAGCGGCCAAAATCAGTGCAGAATGAAACATTACGCCTATTCATGGGCTTCTGTAATGAAAGAGGAATGGAATTAAGGGGCATATTACCAACAACTAGCGATAATTTTTGTCTCGAACTTGTTTAGAGACAAAAATTATCGCCGCAAATCGGCGATTTTTATCGCAGATAAACCTTGCTATTAGCAAGGTTTATCGCAAATGCGATAAAAAACGGCCGCAATGCATGAATATCGCTGAAAAGTCAGCGATATTCATGCATTATCGAGCAAATGCTCTTAGCCATGTTATCCACCTCCCATTGGATAACATGGCTAAGAACTGCTCCTGGGCAGGTGTTAGGTTTTGGAGATATTCGCGCTTAGCGCGACTATCTCCAAAAGTTGGTAATAGGAGATAGCGATGTTAGAGACTGTTTCCAGTCGCTAACATCTTGGCACGCCCACTTTGCATGTCATTAGTGATAAATATCACTGACATGCAAAGCGGGGCCCAAGATGGTCGCTATCTCCTATTAGCTGTCGCTAACTGGTGTTAGCGACAGCTTGGTAATAGGGAGATAATTTTATCTCCGCTTTCTTGGCTTTTAAAGCCAAAAAAGCGGAGATAAACCCCCTTGATAATATGCCCCTCAATTCTTCTAAATAAGTTTATGTTCCTGAACCCCTACAAGAACCGCAAATAAATACTGAATTTGGGATCAGTAGAAATAGAGCAAGTCACAGATTTTGAGTATCTTGGGTAAAGCTAGCCCATAATATATTTTGGTCGTCACAGTTAATACAAAATTAACTTAAAGGGCATCTCTATCCTAGACAAATAACAAAAACATTTTTAATGTCTAAAACTAGAGCATTTGAAATATAAAATGTTTTATTTGTGCCAACTTATACGGAATCCAAAAATGGGATCATAAATCCAAATCTAACAAAATCAGAAAATAAAATCCTGAAAGGTCTGATTAACTCGCCCCCTGGTGCTTCCCACTTGCCTATTCACCTGGATCTAGGTCATAAACAATGTCCTCAAACTGTGAAATTGCATCCACTTTTATACTTGCGCAGACACTGGCCTATACATAAGTCGGGTACTCCTTATAAATCAGCCCTAGCTGAAATGTTAAATTCAGCCCATCTACAGAAGATACCATTGCTAAATTATGTGCGAACTACACACTGACCTCACTTGGGTCACTTGGGCTGGATGCTCCATGGCTGTCCCCGAGAAATTCAGTTAATGTTTCCAAGGAAACAATAAAAGAATGATTTTGAACCTATGCAATAGGGGGGGGGGACTAGTGAAATGTAAGCCAGGCAGTTATGCTGATCGCTTCTGTCCATTTTGTCAGTTTCCTGACAATATTTTACCACCCGGTGCAAAACATTTATACATTATATCTACATACGGCATCCTACCAATTAGCAGTTATTCAGTAAGTGGGTCAAAGTTCAGACTAGTAATGATAGGTGCCCTGTATGCAAACCAGAAATAGACAGTGATGTGTACCTATGGTTTTTAGTAATGAATATATTACTGTTGGGAAGGAATGGGTAGTTCCTACATGTGGGTCGCGATACAAAGATGCCCTAATAGTTTTATGAACTGACATAAGTGAATATATTGATTTCAGTGTGTCAAAATAATTAGGGGTAGATTTATGTTGCCTGACGCATCTCTGCAAATCGGCAGAGATGCGCCAGGAAAGATACGGCACGCAAGTTTATCCTTGCACCACCCATGATGCTCTGCATTTACAATGCGGCGCACCATGGCGCAGGAATAAACAGATGCGTGTCGCATCTAGGGCGTGAAGTTGGCGCAGTGCTGAAGTTGTGTTGTGTGCGGTAGGCAACTCCAGCACTGTTCCAACTTGCCCTACCTCTAACGTGGTGCGTCAAGCCTTACGCCTGCTTCAAGCAGGCGCAGGGTTTTGACACATCAGCGTTGGGAAAGTGACTCAGTGAAATCTTGTAGATTTCCCTTAGTCACTTTTCAGGGGAGTTCCTGCGACGGAACGCCCCCCCTGCGTGGAAACGCCCACATGAAACCTGATGCAGGTTTCATGTGGCGAAGGGCCTTACACCGTGACGCATCTCCATAGATGCGTCACGATGTAAGTATGTCGCAACGTGGCGCAGGATTTACGCCGGCGCTGCGTCACAGAAGTGACACAACGGCGGCGCAAAAGTGCCGCAAGTCCGACATAAATCTGCCCCTCAGTGTCTAAGCGGAGTATCAGGAGGAAACTGATTAATATGGAAATAGAATAGATGATAGTCGAGCAACTGAATTACTTGGGTTTTACATGTTTATCTTTTGATGCTTTTAAAGTATATACATTTTATTGATTTATGATTTTCATTTTATGATGTACATAATTTGATTTGACTTGATGATGTGTTTATCTTCAATGTGTGAGTCTACAGTTCCTCACACCTCTGAGTGCAAATTTCAACATGTACTTAGTAATGCTGAATGATGATGCAAATCTAAGTATGTGCTGCGAATTCAATGAGGATTACTGAGTGATGGTACACATCCAAACTTACATTTACGGTTTATGAGTGATTGTGCTAATCTGAACTTGCAGTAAGGGTCAACAGACCCGACATATCGCCACGCATCACTTCCCAGAAACTCCACAACAGAGCCAATGCTCTGTGCATTGTCTCACCACACTCTGCACCGGAAGTACTGGGTGACGCGTTCCCGACACAGCATTTCACATCACTGCCAGCAGAGTCCTCAGAACCGCTGTTGCACAATGCAGTTCTTCGCACCACCTGCCCTTAGTTGAAACCATCTATATTTTCTTAAATCATTAAAATTGCATATATCCAGTTCGACCGAATGGATTTTGGCATTTAGTCTTACATTATATAATACATTTTACTCAATTTTTCTAAATTGATGTGGGATTTGTGTTGTATTGTGTTTCACTTTATTAATGTTTGAACTGCTGCATAAATACTTTACACATTGTCTCTAAGTTAAGCCTGACTGCTTTTGTGCCAATCTGCCAGTGGGTAAAGCACAGGGTGCTTGTGACTTCACCCTGACAAGGATTGTGATTGCTGCTTAGCACAAAGCGGGAGGACACACCTGTTGCACCCACAGGGTACAATATATAATATGGCCCCTGGAGTTGGATCAAATGTTAGAGCAATGTTTGCCTGTGAACAGATAGCTTCTTGGAAATGAGACACTGACTGTGCCTGGAGCCATAAAGTGAAAAATATTGCAGAGGATATGAAAGGGAATTATTGGTGTAGCAATCATCACCAGAAGCATTGATATCTTTAAAAGCTGGTATGGCATGTACTCCAGGAGTGGAGAAGTGTGGCTCAAGTGGTTGGAGTGGCAGACCCTGATGCAGAGGTCTGGCCCGGACCAGGGTTCAATTCCCCGCCTCGGTGGGTCTTGGGCTCAAAATTTCCCCGGACCTGACAATTCTGGTCTTGGTGCCTATTCCAATCATGGAGTCCCACTCTGTAACTCTGGGCAATAGCTTGCTTAATCTCCACAATGGCCCCTCGCAGCGGGATGCCTGGATTTCACCTTGGGGATGCCCAGTAATGGGTTATCTCGCAGGGGAATACCAGGACGGGTTCCCTAAGCAAGCGCTGGGACGCTTCCGGGCAGCCATGCGCTCTACAAATCAAATTTCATTTCATTTCATATGGTTTCACCCACCGCAACTAGTAACCCACTTCTTACAATTCCTATTTGTGTGCACGTGGCGCCTCGCAATACACAGTACTTTATGCATTCAGCTAAACTAATCCAATAACCAAACCAACCAATAATATTACAAAAATCCTTTTAAAATTTAAATCACAAGTAAGAATAGTGCATCAGAACCACAGTAATCAAACTACCTATTGAACCCAAATTCAGCTTCCCACAACCAGATAACTCACACATAGCATAACAATCCAGTTCACATAGGAAACCTAGGCAACACACCGTAAAAACATACTTTAACTCAAAATTGTTCCAAAACAGCACTGCAGTTCAGGTTTCTCTGCAAAACCGTTTAGGGAACCCCGAAAGCAAAAGGAGGTGCTCTGTAACGTGGAACCATCCACTGCTGCCAAAATATTGTGGGAGCAGAGATGCTACTGAAAAATCAAGACACCTCAACATTTTACCTTAAACAGGCCTCCACAATTTACTGGCTCAGAGACAGTGTTAACCTCAATTTCATGAGGCAATGTGTCTTTGCATTGAGGCATCTCCATTGACACAAAATCAAGTAAAATACAATGCATTAAAATGTAATATTGAATGCACCCACTCATTAACTGAGTTGTAGAATAATGAAAAGTGAAAGGGTTCTATTACAAAAATAAAACAATTAAACAGTACAGAGTCAAATCCTTAAAGGCTTTGAATTTCTGAGTTATTCAGAGTATGTAAAAATGAAAAAATATTCTTAGTCTCAACTGTCAGCAAAATTCAGGAAAGGATGCACAGTATCTCTAGTTCAATAGGAAAGTCTGGTTTACCCCTAAAATCGAGGGGTTTTATACACAATTCTCAGAGACGTTTTAAGGCATGGGCAAAGTGGGCTTTGACCCAGGGCCTCAGACTTTCAGGGGCCCCTTGATACAGCCAGCTATGTTCTGCAGCGTCTTGCCCTGATGAACTTGAATGATTTTTAAACAGATTATTTTGAATACGATTTTCCTTTCATTTATTTTTAACGTGAGTAATCTGTGAGAGTCTATTACAGGCATTTTGCTGAGAAATGTTGGGTATATTTTTCATGTAAAGTCCATAAAAATTGTTTCTTTTTGAAAAAAATAGGACCACACGTGAGAAATGGGAGGATGTCACCGAGCTTATTTGCAGTAATATTAGTGAGCTGCTGCTGTGTTAAAATATTGAAAACACACGTCATTATCTCTGAATATTAGATGCAAACACATTTAGAATTTAAACGAGTGTGCCTGTGCACTGCCAGTGACCTGGCATCAAAGGGCTGAAATTGAATCAAAAATTCGAAACTGTTGCAACAGGGGGACCAAAAATACGTTTAACCCAGGGCCTCCGACATCCTTAAAATGTCGCTGACAATTCTATATTAGAAGATAAACATTTCTACAGATTCACTGTGGTGTGAGCGAATATAACATTTATTCTGCAAATCAGAAGATACAGAAATAAATGTCACAATACCCTCCCTTTTCAGCATCATCTGGAGATGTCTAAACAGAATAAGATGCATTTATAGTGTCACTCTGTGAATGAATGGACATCAGTTAAGAAATGGAAGGTATAGAAACATGGTGCCAGTTAAATCCCATCTAGAGAAAGTTCACCATGAGCAGAACAAGAACAAAGGTAGAAATACACTTCAGCTTAGCTGTGAATTGCAGGGCTGGGGGGGGGGGGGGCGGCACAGAGTGAGTGTCAGGGATGACTTTCATCTTGGTCAAAATGGTGTTTAACACAGAAATTTTCTGGCACAATTAAATCACATTAGAAAATACACTTTTACACATCAAAGAAAACTTGTTTTAAAAGCATTTTTATTAAATCCATTGTTACACAAGAAATCATGTGATTAAATGCTTACTGCACTTTCTTAGTGATGCACAAAAATGTAAATCATTTAAATTCTCTTACATTCGCATCAAGAATGAGCCTGCAATGGTGAACTTGTCAAATGTGTTGATTAATAGTCTAAGAGCATCACTGTCAGGCTGACATTTTTTTTACCAGCTCACATAGAAAGATGAAATGATGTGCTCAACATTTTTATTTGTTTAAGGAAGCTAAATAGCCCACAAATGGATTCAGCACTGTGAATTATGGGAAATAATTCACAGTTCAACCTCTTTTCTGTGAAATAGAGCTTTAAAACTGCTGGCGTGTAATATATATTAGTTGGTTAAACCTTCCTATTCAATGTTTGCCTGTGGCTGCCTATCTCTCTCTCTCTCCGTAGTATATTGTTTGACTCTTCTGCTTGGGCATTCTCCCTACCAAAATATGTTCTCACTTTATTTATACAAATTGCTGGAGCTTCATCTTTTCTTCCTTTCTCTGTTGCACTTTCACTGGTTTGGGGGCATATCATCAAGCAGCAGCGATAATTATTGCTGGCCGCGTTTAGTATGCACAATTCTAACGCCGTTGATCACCGGATTCTATTGCCCGGTCAGCGCACTATTAACAACGCGCATCGCCGAGGCGATAGAAATCCCGGCAATAGCGGTGATAAGCGGCAATATCGCAGGATTATCAGCAATAAAACAAAGCGTTAGGGAAAACATTGTAGATAGGGAGATGTGGACTTAGCATTATGATCCACTTCCCATGATACATATAGCTAAGTCGGGAAATTAGCAGGCGTAAGGAACCTGCGATATATCCGGTCAGCGCTACTTTTTATGTCGCTAGACAGGGTAGTGATTTCCGAGTTGATAGGGAGAAGCTGTGTTAGCGATTATTCCCGCTGAATTTAAGTCGGGAACGCCTACCTCGCATCTCATTAGCGATGCGAGGCGAGGCACAAAGAAAATGGGTGCAAAGGCATGGATTCAGGCGTTAGCGTGTCCATGCTGATAGGGCGATAAAGTTATCGCCGCTTATCGTCCGTAAGCGGACGCTAAAGCGAAGATAATTTTAACGCCGGGCCTTGTTGACATGCCCTGTGGTACTTTCTCCCTTCCTCTCTTGCAATTTCCTCTAGTAAAAAGCTTTCTCCCTCTCCATTTGTGTTTTTTTTATAACTCCCTTCCACTCTTGCCTTTTTCCCCGATTTATCTCTTTTTTTTTTTCTCATACTTCCCTCTTCCTTCCCGCCCCCAATTCAGTGCTGTACTCTGTATTGTCCAATATAGCTGAAATATATCCACTGTGATAAACAGCTACAATTTTGCATGTGTGCTTTTGGTAAGGCGCTTGTACAACGTGCAGCCAATCAGAGGAAGGACAAAGGCCGCATGTGGCTAAGGCACACAATGCTGGAATTAAGCACGGAGCACAGAACCTTAAATGCTCAAAATCATTTTGCGAGGTGATATGACACGCGCCTTGCCTATTGTTCAGATGGCACAAGTTGTTCATCGATTTAAATGCAGGAGAGAAAGGCGGCTGGGAGCTCTGAGCACTGCTCCATATGTATGTGGTCTGATCATTTACCGAATACAAGAGCAAAACCTCCCGAAGGAGAGGACGTGTTCAGCTGATAGCTGAGCATAGTTACCACATTAATTCTGATATGTTTCTGGGTCGTTATTTGCAAAGACCAAAGGAATCTTAAGTTATCATTGATTTTCCTTCTTCTTGACGTTTCTTATGGATCTGTATGTGTTACAGGTTGCAGGGAAATAAACTGACTAAAATGTCTGGGAAGCACCATTCAATATATATCTCTTTTTATAGTGTATAATTTTATTCGTCCTAAATCACATTCAAAATGCAGCCCGCCATAAACAAAAATTACATCAACTATAAGACTGATATTACAATAATACTCTCTAAACTACAAAAAAATTCACTTTTAAGAAGTGAAAACTATTCAGAGAAGTATAAGAGTTTAGATGTTTAAAGTTGTCTATACCTCTGTGGACTGGCCCTTGACTCTGCTGACACACAGGTGCCCCTTAACCCCTTCGATGCTGATGACGGCCCCCAGCCGTCATGCACTACGGTGGGTGTGTGCTGATGACGGCTGGGGGCCGTCATAAACCCGCCCACTAGCGATTCTGCCCCACAGGCGCAGAATCAGGGCCGCGCCCAAGGGGTTAAGTTGCCAGGAGGCTGTGCTACCATGGGATGCAGCAGGGAGCAGGTTCAGCGTGCTGGCATTGGGTGTGCTTTGAGACTAAGGAATTATTTACATAAGTATTCTTGTTTTAGTTTTTACCTGGCCTTACATCTGTGACGAGTTTATTCCAGAGCCTTGTGTGAATTTTTCTTTATCTTTTTTGGCTCTCATTCGCTAGCAAGCATTGACAAAGCAATACGTATTTTGCATTGTGCATGCGCATAGAGGCACACATCACATTGGCGCACATGCACACACAGATCATGAATACAGAGAAGCACAGCTAACAACACCACATTTACAAAGACCAACAACTATGAAGCTACCTTCCCTTTATTGGGAAACAAATACCAATTGTGATGTTTGACTCTAGCGAAGCCAAGGCCAAGGCCAACTCAGGGGAAGTGGTGCAAGCTAGTACCCCAGCTTGCTGGCACACAACAAGCACAACTCAATCAAAAATCTCAATCATTGTCCGGTCAGTGCTTCATCCTATGTAAAGGAATACTACACATTAATTACAAATAAATATACTGTTAGACCTGACATCCTTGGCATTGTATTTCCCCAAATATTTTGCCTTCACTTTGCTACTGCTAACCAGTGCTAAAGCACTTGTGCTCCCTCCTTCAAACATTGTAAAAGTGGCAAACACCTAATTGGCACATTTAATTTACTTGTCGGTCCCTAGTAAATGGGAGTAGGGTTGTAAAGTTTATGCTACTCGTTGGCCTGCAGTACTCATTGTGCCACCCTCTGACATAGCCTTTTAAAAGATGTCTCGGGCCTGCCACTGCAACTTGTAGCGCAGATTAAAACTGCCATTTCGACGGAAGCCACGTTTGACAGGCTTAAACCTTCTTTTTTAATACATCTAAGTCATCCCTAAATGTGCATAGGGCTAAGTGCATTTCATTTTAAAAGTAGGACATGTGGGTTTAACTTTTACATGTTGTTTTCCATTGTTTTAAGAACCATTACGTTTAATAAGTGATAACTTTTGATTAGGAACAGGTTGAAATATACTGTTTGCACTCATAAAAATTGTAGTTTAAAATCCTCTTTAATGATAAAGTCAGATTTTATGTCCTGATTTTGAAAATGTCACTTTTAGAAAATTTACATTTTCTTGTCCTAACCATTTTTGCTTTCTGCCAGTGATCTCGCTAACATGACCATGAATGGCTTTGTTGTTGGAGTTTGTTTACTCCTCCCAGACAGTGGCACAAAGAGGGGTGTAGGTATGGACAGGATGGGCCCTTTGGAAGGAGGAATGGTAGGAACTGTCCCCAACCCCACTTGCACTTCAAAGTAATTTGCCTCACACACACACATAGACACAAACTAATCTGACACCATTGGAAGGGGGGGGAAGAATTTAGTATGGCTGCCATCAGGCACAAATATTAGACCTCCCGAGCCACTCATCAGTACAAGGCTGACCTGTGGACATTTTAGAACAAGGACTGCTGTGCTGCGTGAGGGTTGTCCTGCTCTCTGGGAAAGAAGACTGCACCTGCGTCTTTCAACAAAGGTTAACCTGAGTGACTCCAAGGGTCAGTTGCCTGACCTTGTGTCTGAGCTACAGGGGGCACAACAAGCTCCAGAGGCCTCCAAATAACTGCCCAGCTGACCTGCTGCACTGGACATGCCTGGGCCTGCAACTGGACCGGCCTTAGCCCTGCTGTGCTCTGCTAGATTGAGTTACTGATCCCTAAGAGGTGCCTCCCCAGGTCCTGGAACATTGTGAATTCACCATGACAAGGATTGTGGTTGTTGCCTGAGTGGGACTTCCAACCCCCTCAACCAATAACCCAATTTCTTACAGACTCCCTCCTAAGTTTCGCTCTAGAGGTCTCCAGTTTGTTTTTGTGAACCTGAGCTTGCTTGGGCAAGGTGGTGTGTGAGGAGTAAATTAACACATGCATAGTTCCTAGCTATCATTTTTGCCCAGTTCCTTTAATGGTATGGGGAGAACATTGTCCTGCTGGACAGCAGATTAATACATTTGGTCAAGTCAGGGGGAAAAAGGTATGGAATCTGATTATGGCTGAACCAGAGAAACATGACAATCCTTAAAGTGCCTTAAGGAGTACAGTTATCACAAAAGTGACAGTGGATCTGCACTCGGTGTACATGTTCACCCTAAAATTGATACTATAATGGCAACTCTAGGCCTAAGTATGGCAAAATTCTGGTGGTGCAGATTTTGTCCATAAGGTAAAGCTGACCTACACTTTGCATGCCCACTCACATAAAAAGTTCTGCACCAGGAGAGCCTCAATCCATGAAGGATTCCTTCTACAACAAGCCTTCTGTGCACAAATACTGGGCTGAGGTAGACCGTAGCCTCACATGCTCAGTCTATACAAGCTGACACGTTCTCTTCTGTTCACGTTAACCAGTCTAGAGCCTTTTACCCTAGATCAGGGGCAGCTCCTCCGTTATGGCGGAGGAGTGTCGTCCCACCTGCTGCAAGAGCAGCAGGCACACACATTAATAAAATGGTAAAAAGTAAACTTTTATTGATGTGTCCCAGGCTCGCGGTGTTACACCGCGAGGGCAGGGGGCAAGGCTGATTAGTGCAATTGCACTATTGCTTCAGCCCCTGCCAGTCCACATGTGAGATTGGTCGGCTTTTTACAGCTGGCCAATCTCACAATCTCACTTCAGAGTCTGCAATTCCAAGGCTGAAAAAGAGCTGAGGGGTTGCACCTGCAGACCCCCAGACTCAAAATGAGTGCTGGGTTAGCCTGCCCCAGCCAATCCTGGGGCTGCATCACTCAAGGATTGGCTGGCTTTGCACTGTACAAGCAAGGAAGTCCTTCCCCCTTCTGCCCTAGTCACCGCCAACGGAGTGCCAGGAGGAGAGAGAGATGGCAGCTGGACCCTCCATCAAAGGCAACATGAATATGGTTTATTTTTTGGCCATTGCGCCCCATCATATCTAAATGTTGCTGGCCAGTGCTGCCCTAGACATGCAACAGTACCACTCTCAATCCATTTCTATAGAATTTACTGAGAGTGAGGCTGAGGTGGTGCGATTAACTTACATTAAAGGTCAAAATTCAGGAAGTCAAAAGCAAAAAATGTATTAAAAGTCCCGCACCAGGTGAGCCCCAATCCATGAAGGATTCCTTCTACAACAAGCTTTCATTGCACAAATACTGGGCTGAAGTAGACCCTAGCCTCACATTCTCAGCCTGTACAAGCTGACACGCTCTCTCGTGTTCACGTTAACCAGTCTAGAGCCTTTTATCCTAGACCAGTGGCAGTTCCCATGTTATGGTGGAGGAGTGTCGTCCCGCCTGCTGCGAGTACAGCAGGCACACACATTAATAAAATGGTAAAAAGTACCATTTTACTATTGTGGCCCAGGCTTGTGCTGTTACAGCACGAGGGCAGGGGGTGTGGCTGGTAAGTGCAATTGCCCTATTGCTTCAGCCCCTTCAAGTCCGCCTGTGGGATTGGCCGGCTGTTTACAGCGGGCCAATCTCACATGCGCACTTCAGAGCCTGCAATTCAAAGGCTGAAAAATATATCAGTGATTGCAGCCGCATGCCCCCAACTGCAAAATGAGCACTGGGTTAGCCTTCCCCAGCCTGCTGCAGCTCCAGAATTGGCTGGTTTTGTGCTGTACAAGAGTGGAAGTCCTTCCCCTTCCTCCCCAAACACCGCCGATGGAAGAGAGCGCCAGAAGGAGAGAGCGGTGGCAGCCGGACCCTCCATCAAAGGCAACAGGAATATGGTGATTTTTTGGGCATTGAGCCCTAACATATTTAAATGTAGCCAGCCGCTGCTGCCCTAGACATGGAACAGTGCCACTTTCAATCCAGGTGGTGCGAATAACTCAAAATATAGGACGAAAACCAGGAAGTCAAAAGCAAAAAATTCAAGGAGATTAAATGGGCGGAACCCACTTTGCTGCACATAACAATAGCCATAAGTAGCCCTGTACAGCTGGAGAACCAGGGTAATGCGCATCAGCAGAGCATTTGATGATGTTCAACAAGGTATTTAGATACAACAAGAGACCCAATTAGATCAGAGGGGACCTTTGGGGTGACGTTCTTCAGACAACAATGGTCCCATCTCAAGGGAATACATGAAGAATAAATATAGACACAATCGTAACTATATTGAATTATAGACTTGTCCAGCCAGACAGTGGTCTAATATTTTTACTTCTGAAGAACAGAGCAGAATATTACACAACAGTACACAATGTGGGGCACAAGCTTATACCGAACTTACAAATGTGCAACTGACACACACTAATAACAAAGGAACAAGAGGGCTTGTAGGCACAAGCGTGAGGTTCAAAGTACTAGAGTTTACACAATGTCATAGTACATCACAACATAGTTTACACCTTTACATCAATTTATAGCTGTGCAGTTTTGTATCAGGTGTCATTTGAGTCGACGGCGTTTCGATCTGTGAACTAGTTACACAGATCATCATCAGGACATAATTCTTATGCCAAATATTTAGAAGCCTCTGATGCCGAGAACCGATTAGATGCGGCTCGGAGTCATTAGTGCGTAGTGGCACTTGCGGGCAGCCCGTCGGCGTGGTAGCCGGGTGCAGGGCATATACAGCGTCTTAATCGTGGCGTCTGTCTGGGTGTTGAACTCCGGTGTTGGTTCAGGGAGATTTGGCAGCAACTGTTATTAATGTTCACTGGGCACAATTCCTTCGACAAAAACTAATGTCACAGATTCTACAGAACTGACCCTAAAGTTCCCAGGACCTGATAGTGAGAATGCAGTTGACACAGAAAGCTAAAGCGGATCTAAGTTGGTAGCTGAGCTCGAGATACCTTTTCAGGGAAATTCTTCTTGCTCCCCCAGCTCCGATCATTCTCTTTATGGATGGCAGGTTAACAGGAAGGGGATTATGGCTCGGGGATCCAACATTGCAGGGTTCTTTGTCTCGAAAAGAGAGTGAATGTTCTTCAAATTGGAGTGAATTGGAGACAGTGAGAATACCCTTGCTATTCTTTTTCGAATCAGAGGGTAGGTAGTGCTGGTTTTCACGGACAATATGAGCAATTAAACAGGGACATACAAAAATCCCCTTACCTGGCCAGGATAGCACACAAGATATCTCAATGGGCTCAGCACTCTCTAGTGTCAGTTCTGCAGTGCATATTCAGGGGGTTTGCAATGTGGTGGCGGATAACTTGAGCATAGATATTCCCTCCTCTCTCAACTTCTCACTACATCACAAGATGTTTGGTCTCCTTGCTCTTCAATGAGGTCTCCCAATCATAGATCCTTTTGCCTCGCCAGAGAATGCCAAGGTCCCACAGATTTGCTTAAGGGGCGAAAAATGTAGCATGGGCAATAAATGCCCTGTTGTGCAAATGGCCCAAACGCCTCATATATGCCTCCCCCCCCCTTCCTGCTGATTGGAATGTTTTACTGAAAGTGAGGAGGCAGAGAGTACAGGTAATAATGATAGTTCCAGCTTGTTCCAGAGCCAATTAATTTCCACGATTGACATCAACAAAGGTCGAAGAGGAGTGGAGGTTACCTGGTCTTCCATCTCTCCTCTTATTCCCAATCTTGAGACAAGAGTCTCTAATAAAACTCAAACTGATGGAATGGAAATTGAAAAGAGGGGTACGAGACATTAGGGTTTGTCAGAGGAGCTAGCCGTCACCCTGCATGCATCTAGGCGACCCGCACTCTCAGGTCCTATGGAAGACATTGGGTTTTATTTAGCAGTTGGTCTTCCAGAAAGGAATGGGATGCCACTACTATGGATTTGTTTCCTATTTTCGAGTTTCACTAGAAGGAGCCAAATTAGGCTAAAGAGAGGCAACACTGAAGGTCCGCTGGGCAGCCATTCGGGCCTTTAGGAGGTCATGAAAAAACTTATGAGATGACAGTGGTCTGGTTGTAGAAGGGAGTAACTAATAGCTGTTCTATTCAGTCTAGAGTATTTCCTTGCTATCGTGTAACCCTAGTTTTAGATGCATTATCCTCCTTTTGGGCCATTGGAGAAAGTGGATCTCAAGCATCTCTCTCAAAATCATTTTCTTGATAGCCATTACGTCGGTAAGGCGGCTGGGAAAATGTGGTGCCCTCTCCTATAAACATCCCTTTTGTAGGCAATTCCTAGATAGAGTAGTGATGAGGACCAATCCTTCCTTTCACTTAAGGTTTATTCCCATTTTCATCGAGAATAGGAAGTGATACCTTATCCAGAACTGGAAGAAGAGCACACAACTCACTGTTTAGTTGTCAGGAGAGCTCTTCTGGTTTATTGATAAAGAGTGGAGTCATTCAGAAAGTCTGCTCAGTATTTGTGAATCTTAGTCCAAGCAGAAAAGGGGAGAAACCAGCAACATCTTCCTTAAGTAGTGTTTTACGGTTTCTACAAATATAGCAGGACTGTGTATTAAACCAAAACGAACTTCACAATATAAAGACTCAGTCCACATATACCATCAGTAAGTATTGATGCGTTTCAGCTAGCTAATATTACCACATCTAACACCTAAACTGACCAGGCTAACAGATGTTATTGGCAACCTCAAAAATGAAACTCTGATTTTCAAGGAATCCTTGGAAACAGATCTTACTCTTTCATTTGGTCACTCTTGCATGCCCAAGTTAAACACAAGAAAGATACAACAATGCATTTTCAAATGTTTATTGAAATGATAATTTTCTTGAAAAGAAAACATGAGCTGTGATTATTAGAAAGATGCGACGTTACTGTAATCAGCATTATTAGAATGGTAAACAGTATGAACAATTCAACCATGTTAATTGTTGCTGAAGTTTGCATAATCCTATCTGAATCTAATCCTACATTAACGAGAGCGCAGCGGAAGTACCTTTCTGCCACAACAATCGGGATAGTCTCACCCCTATACATTGGTCTTAGGGGTAGGGAAGTCGTCACAGTGCACAGGTTATATTCCTTGGCAGGATGGAGTTTGAGTCAACAAAGTTGCATCTCAGTCACTGTTCGCAGTGGTTCTGTGATAATCCCAGCATGGGAATGCTCCTCTCCCTGAGCCTTAGTGTAGAAGCTGCTTATATAACAAAGGACTCCTCTTATCACACTGTGGCAGAGGTGCAGAGCAGCTCATTTTGTTTCATCTAGCTAAATGAAGTGTCTCCTACTGAGCACAGAAAGTATGAAAAACAATGACATCATTTTCTTCATGTACATCCCTTGAACTAACTGCATCGACTACTTTGTGTTAGTGCCTATTAGAGTGCACATACAGCACATTCACGGATTGTCAGAAAAGTGTGTCAAAAAGAACCATGAGAAAGAGATGTCAACCTAGGGAGTTAAATATGAAATGGAGACCACACAACTGCCATGCAACAGTTGATGGATTGAAACACTCATAGTACATGCCTATGAAGGCTGTGTTGTGGGGCAGACTCCTCCACTGGAGGAGCAAGGAAGATCTCCCAGAAGTATGTCCTCCACTGTAGCAGAATTATAAGGAGCCACATTTCAGGGAATATGTAGAGCTGCACATTGGCATTCCTTCTATGTTCATTAAGCAGCATAGTGTGTCAGAGCAAATGCATCTGGATTCAGTGTTGGGGTATAAAGCATTATCCTCTAAGAAATATTAGAGCATGCATATGTGTTTTCGGTATTCAGCTTCAGTTGTCTGTTATTTTATTGCCTTCTAACTCATTTGTTATGAATGAAAGGAAAGCGAGGGACATTGAGGTAATGCCCTAGTTACTCTTCATTATTATTATTAATAATATTATCCTTGCTGAGCCAAGTCCAGGATGAGGCAGGACTTGAGCATTCTCGTTGACAGCAGCAGTAGTAACACAGCTGCAAATGTGCATGTCAGTTTGGCCGGCTGTCTTAGGATGGAAAAACCGACATGCGCATATAGATCTTTCCTCCTGATCTGAGTTGCACAGTCCGTTGGATACAGGCATAGTCTCCCGGGCCCTTACTAAGCATGAGCCGAAAATCCGTTCCGCTCGCAGATTTCGCGGATTTTTGGTAAATTCGCAATCCGCGAGATTCGCGAATTTCCCGCAAAATCCGCGAACGAAAATCCGCGAATGGAACGGATTGGGTCAAAAGTTCAAGCTGACTTTTGTAACTCTTTTAGAATGGCGCCAGCAAGCTCCCAGAGCCATTCTAAAATAGTTACAAAAGTCAGCTTCAACAGGAAGCTCTAATAGATAAAGTAAAGCAGGTGCTGCTCAAATTCAGTTACACAATCATTAATCACCCCAAACTTGGGGTGATTAATGATTGTGTAACTTAATTTGACCTTCAACTGGAGCACCTGCTTTACTTTATCTATTAGTGCTTCCTGTTGAAGCTATTTCTAGCTATTTTAGAATGGCGCTGGCAGCTTGCCAGCACCATTCTAAGTGGGGCTGAGGGCAGAAGGGCACAAAAGTGGGACAGAGGGCAGAAGGGGACAAAAAATGAGTGGGGCAGAGGGCAGAAGGGCACAGAAACAAGTGGTACAGAGGGCAGATGGGCATAAAAAACAAGAGGGTGGCAGTGATTAAGCAGGCAAAAAAAATACCCCGCAAAATTGCAAAGCGCCTCGCAAACACCCGCGAGCACGCAAAGCGCCTCGCGAACACCCGCGAACACGCAAAAATAAAAAAATCCGTAAATTCGCGCGAATTCGCAAATTTTGCGCTTTGCCAATTTGCAAAATCCGCAAATTCGCGAATTGCCAATTCGCAAAATTCGCCCATGCTTAGCCCTGACTGAGCGACAGACCAGGCTGCTCAGACCAATCCTGGCGCTGCTCTCATGCTGGGTATTACCAGCATGAGAGCAGAATCTGGATTGGTGTAGGGAGTCTGTTAGCCTGCGAGGAGTTGATAGGAGCAGAAGAGGACCGAATTTATTTAGTTATTTTTCTCCCCCTGTGCTTCCCCCCACTTTTATTTCATGGCAGCCGATACTGCATTTCAATAGGAATAATGATAATGTGATGCTATTTTTACATACACTATCTCATCATGTTAAACTGCCATGTGCATGGTGGTCAGGGCTTTAAACTTAGACTTCGCTGACCATTGTGGCCGTCAAGCAATGCACTGCCTGATTTAAGAATGGCTTTTGTGATGGCTGATTTTCTTTCCTATTAGTCCACAAACCTATGAAATGTGCAAATGCTGTAAAAGTAAAATAATTAAAAAAAATATCCATTCCTGAAGCATGACACTAACAACCAAACACAAGGCTAGCAGTTCCACTTATTGTATCACAGCTACGTTACCTCTCTTAGTTTCTGATACATGTAACAAACACAAACATGCGTTTGTGTGATCAGCTTGAATGTGTCTCATCTCATCTAATAAGGTGTACAAAGCAAAATATTACGGTCTGTGATCAGAAATATTCCTAAGATATATGCTATCAAAAGCACCGTCAACTTTACTCAGTCAACATGTAGATATAGGGGAGTTATATTAAAACTATTGAATACAAGGTTGGGGTACTTTGTCCAATATTATACAAGGTGTGACACTCTTAACACCATTTTTTAACTAGCCTGGTTCTTCATTACAAAATATGTGGGTCTAGCACAAGCAGCATTATTTACCATTTTCATACAAAGGCCAAAGTTTCTTGTCAAAGAAGGTCCTCGTAATCACTTTGTAAACAGAAAGTACTTTTTCGGAAAACACATATGCTTTTATTCCCACTAAGCCATCACTAGAGGGAGGTAGACCAGCCATGGTGTGCTCTACCTTTAGTGCTACTGCCCATAACAGGAAAACATAATGAGAGTCAAGGATAATCTCAAAGACCTTCTGAAAGACTCTTACCAGGCCCCTGTAGCCTCTATGGTTTAGGGGCCCCCACTCTTAAAAGGGCCACAAGGTATTTAGGAGGACCCCATACAGCCCAAGGCCAATGCATATGCTGTGCGATATGTGAGACTCCTGGGCCCCTCATCACATTCTGCAAAGGTGACCTATCATTTTGCCTTATGCCACTGCCTTCTACATAAGAGTGGGGATGTGTAATACTCAAAGATTGGTTTGTGCTTCTTGCTGCAGAACTGAACAACCCACCAAGGGGGTCAGAACCTGGCCTCCATTGCAGTCAAATCCATATGCTGCCTTTGAGTGGGACCTGAAGCTATCATGATCATAGGCCCAACAAGGAACCATTCATACTTTCAAGGGTACCCTTAGTATCAGTATTATATACATGCTACTGGGATTCAGCACCTATCAAGCTTGCACGCCAAATCGCTGCCATTGAGCATTTTTCAAGCTGTAGGGCCTTCATGACATAGATCGGGAGGGAGGAACAGACACTTGTAGCTGAATAGGGCTGTACCTGTCCCCACATAAAGAGCTGCATACCCCCTTCTACTGTGTCTGGAGCGACGGCAGGGATTTTATGATCTTGAAGCCTCGTTGATGTTTTCCCCACTTCAAAGGCACATTTGGGTATAAGTACTAAACCCCTGACACCACCAGACCAGACCTCTACTGGAACAAAGGACATTCTGCCTAGAAGAAGAGTTGCTGTGCCACAGGAGGGATGGTAACTTTGCTACCTACATTGCTGTGTTGGACTGAAGCCTGATGTTTGCTGTGCTGTAGGCAGGACTAACACTTTGCATTTTGCCCTCCTGTGTTGTCCTGCTGCCTGCTGCTTCTCGGTTGGGCATGAGAAGGACTGACCTGCTTTCTGTATCCTTGAACCCAAGTTTCTCCAAGGGCTTGCCTCCAGTTTTCTGAAGTCTCAGGTACACAAAAGACTTCTTGCAATTCTGCTGGTGATGCTCTAATCTGTCATATGTGAGTCCTACCCTTGCCTAAGGTGCTCCCTCCAATCTTGAGACCAGGGAAGCTCAAGCTTTTGTCCTCTTTGCGATTGCAAATAGTCCAGTTCGCTCCGAAACCACATCACCACAGCATCGCCATTTGTGATTGCGAGGCCCCAGCCTGTGTATCTGCGACGCCGGGAAGCTCTTGATGCATCGCAGACCACCACAAGTGATGCTCACCATGCTCCCGGTGAACTTCTTGCCTTCAAACAGGACTCTTGTCTCAGCTTGAGGAGGTAAAACATCAGTGGGACATGTATGGAACTCTATCCGACCTGCGCTTCAAAATGGTGGACTTGACTTTTAAGATTTGGCCAAATATAGTGTGACACCAAATAACCCTTTAATACTATTGACTTCTAAACACTGTTTTTTTATCTATTCTTTAAAAATTATTATCTCAACTTCTACTGATTGGAGATTTGTTGTTTTGGTCTTGATTTACTCAGATAAATAATCGCTATGCATCTAAGCTGGCGTGGAGTCTTTTTGTGGTGTTTTACTATGTTACACAAATATTTTACACATTTCCTCTTGATTTAAGCCTGGCTTGTCTGTGCAAAGCTACAAGCGGGTGAGCAAAGGTTAATGAGGGAGTGCATCTAACTTATACTGACTAGGATTATAGCTCCTGTGTGGACAGGGTGTATACTCTGCCAATCAGAAACTCTAATTTCCAACACTCCATAATCAATCAGTAATCTTATAAAGCATGACTACTCTCCTGTGAGGGTCTCAATGTTCTGAGTTGGGGAAAGGGGGCGGGTCTGTGGTTTAGTCGAAAAGCCAGGTCTTGAGGTCCTGAATTGTGGCAGGGATGTGATTGCCTGATGTGCAGAGGTAGTGAGCTCCCGGTCTTCGCATTGAGGTAGGAGAAGGATCTACCTCCAGCCATGGTCTTGTGGATCTGTTGGATGGTGGCCAAGGCTCAGTTGGGTGGAGCGGAGATGTCTGGTGGGAGTGCAGAAAGAGAAGGAGGTACTGATATTCTGTATTGTGCCTCAAGGTCTCTTTCTGTATGACTCAATATCGAGGCAATAAAGCATTTTATCTTGGTCCTGGGTCTGTTGTTACTGAGTAGAAATTCTGGCGGATACTATTTTGTATCATTTGTGTACCAGATCCACAGTTACTATTGCACTCCATTTGAAACAACTAACTAATAAACAACCCAAGAACAGACAGTAAAGAATATTGCAAAAAAACGAAAATGGAAGAAAAACACAACTCCTGTGGACCTCTTGATAATGAAGTTCCTCCGCACAACACACAGACAGCTTATCACATCAGCTAAACCAAAGTACTATAACAACACTATCAATAAAGCCACCAACAGAAGCGGATTGCTGTTCTAGACAATTCAGCACTGCGTCAAGTCCCTGCCAAACCCAGCTATAGCTCACTCCACAAACAAGTGCAATGCCATCAGCCTCTTGTTTACCAAAAAATACTGAAATCTCACAGTACAACCACAAAAGCAAGCCTGTTTCAGTCATTAAACCCACCCAATTCTGTAGAATAGTGCCATTGTCAGCCTTCAAAGCCCTATTTCTCCCAGATCTAGCTGACTGACATACACAACTGCCTCAAAGACAAATCTTCTGATGAATTCTTACCATTATCCTTCATCAAAGCTGTTTTGGGGGACAATCTATTACCCCTGATTGCCATTATCAATGCCTCCTCTACTCAAGGCATCTTACAAGAAGCTTTCAAGACAGTCATATCAAGGTGCTGCTGACCTTGCCAACTATCGGCCCACCATTAACCTATCATTCATTAGCAAGATCATT
Organism: Lissotriton vulgaris; assembly: GCF_964263255.1. Taxonomy (NCBI): domain Eukaryota; kingdom Metazoa; phylum Chordata; class Amphibia; order Caudata; family Salamandridae; genus Lissotriton; species Lissotriton vulgaris. The sequence continues at coordinate 1,745,499,722 of NC_141694.1, forward strand.
GTAAAACCATTCTCTGTTCAACCCCAAGATAATATCAGTGCAAATCGTCTCCTGGACAACTATTAATCTGGCTTCAGAATCCACTGTAGCACAGAGGCCACAACCTGACGAATTGTAGATAATTCCGTTTTGACCACAGACGAAGATGACCCCCATCCCCTGATACTGATAGACCTCTCAGCTGCCTTCAACATAGTCAACCGTCTCAACCTCATATGCACAGAGGAGTCTCAAATGGGAGTAACTGGCAATATCAATCAATGATTCTCCACCTATTTTTCCAACCAACACCAGTTTTGTTCACATGGGTATGTCAAGGTCATAAAAGAGCCCTATCCCCTGTGGAGTACCCCAGGGTTAAATGCTGTCTCCTGTCATCTTCAACCTTTACATGGAGCTGCTTGGTGGTCTGCTCACAGATAAGAGCATTGAGATTCACCAATATGTTAATTACACACAGCTCTGCTGAAATGTCTTCTCTGCTTTAGACATCCATCACCTCAAACACTGCTTGCACAACATCTAGACATGGTCTAGTCCAGTGCCTGCCTGAAGCTCAACCAAATGAAAACATACTTCCTCTTATTTGCAAAAAAACAAGGAAGAAACAGTAAAGACCTTGACTCTCAATGACACGATCCTTGATGGATTCACACCCAAACTTTCACCAAATAGCAAGTCACTTGGGTTCACCCTTGACACTGACCTCAGCTTCAAGGAACTCATTTCCTAAAAACAAAGATGAGCTGGTACCACCTCTCTCATTTAAAGAAAATGAAACTGTTTCTTCCAGAAAGTGGCTCTAGAACTGATGTTCAAGACTTCACATTCCTGCATCCAGATGGTGGGGATGTCTTACTCTCTAGTCTCTCAGATACCCTACTGCCAGCCCGTAACTGTCACAGCAAGTCTCAAGCAGGGCCTGCAAAAGATGATCACATTAACCCCATCTAGCTGGAGCTCCCATGACGGCCCACACCAACTTCAAAGCCCTTACAACCACATCCCCAACAATCTTGCAGACAAACTCATACCCTCTGGTGGGTCTCTGCACACCTTTAACCAGGATACCATCTGGGATCGAGCACACTGATGTATGTGGTAGTATGGGGAGCAGTTTTCTACCCTTAGAAAATTCTATGTTGTTCTTTTGAGACAGAAGATGGAGACCACTAGAAGAAGGTTTGGTAGACTGTGGGTCATTTTTCAAAGGGCCAAGGAAACTGAGAACACAGGATTAATGGTGTATTGACCATATTGACAGACAGGGATGTGGTGACTTCCTTGATTAAGGTAATTTCATGAGGGCTGTCAGAAATCTGATACCCCATACAATGTTGATACCTATCCTACTTCGATATCCTGATTCCTCTGTGCCTCTGTGATTAATGTTATACTAGTAGTTCATACCTTATAGACTACAATTTCTGTACACTGAGATATTGTTTAATACGAGTAATCCGGTCTCCGTTCGGCCCTCCGTCGCTTGGCTACCTTCGTTGGAGACATCGACAGACTGCAGTCCCGGAAACACTCCGTCCCCAGCAGCCGCACCACTGACGGGAGAGACCAGCCGCTCAGCAAGATGGACCTGTGCCGCACAGGATGCGAACAAGCAGAAAATTACGGTCCCCAGCTCAGTCCGTGGTCCGGTAAGGATCCCTAACTCCTGCATCCTACATTACCAGTGTGGGGGGAGATCATATCGCAGCTATGAGGCAGACTGGGTGGGAGGGTTCCAGCGGCTGCAATCAAACAGCCGCCATCTTGCTGACCTAAGCTCCTATTGTGTGTGGCTGTTTAAGGGTAATATACAAAGCCCAACTGTCACCCTCACCAGACGTGTATCAGAGACAGGCAGCAGGCACCAAATGGTTAAAGTAAGAAAATGCCAATGTTCTAAAAGTTCAAAACACCACACCAATAAAAATACTGACTTTTCCTTTTACATACCCTTAGTTTCCTTTGTTACCACTAAAATCAATAACAATGATCACCATTTATTTTCCCAATCATTAATTGTTTTCAGTACCATCATTCACAAAAGCACATTCTGAACATATCCATAAATTTACAATACATTACACACCCAACATACATTTTCATCCAAGACATTAGACACAGACACCAATTTACAATATTGCATTAAACAAAAAACAAATATGTCATTTCTGAATTTTCATTGCTCTAACAGGAGATATTAATAATTTACACACAAAACTAATATATATGCACTCCGTCTTCAATGGGCAAAGCAACCAAATAATGCTGCGCTGATGAAACCAATGTGGTTTTTACTCCATTTTTCAATCCCTTCCACCCTGATATCCAGTGCCAATATTTGGTTCTCGTTGGTTGCACAGATGTAAACGTATTTCGAACCCACTAACTTATTTTTGGGTTCTCCTCACGATTAAGAACTGATACCCACTGGTGTTAACTTGGTGTTTACATAAAAGTACATCAAATGAAAAACTTTCCTTGCTCATCAGATGATTTTACAGAAGTTAATGTAAACCAATGCTTCTTCCACATTCAATGCCTGGCTGCTATGTCTTACTTGCTGTGGGCCTCGTTTTTTTTTCTTATCGCTCTTCGATGCTTGAATTGAAAATGGCTTCACTAATACAGCCCCTACGGCGCAGTGTGTCTCCTCTGGAATTTCAGAAAATGTGGCATTTTCTAAGTTGCAATTTTAAATCCAACATTAACATAAGTTGTGAAGTTAAATTGTGAGTCCAGAGACAACAAACGTGAAAAGTCTATCTCTTCTCAATTGGAAATTACACTCATAAAATATAATAAGGTAATCCCAAAGAGTCAGAGCGCCACTTCCTCAGAGTCTGTACGTTGCTCTATGGGCCCACCTCTCGGTACCTCCAATTCAGGATGATATTACAGCACTGAAAGTTGGAGTGACCAAGTGGGGGTAAGGGTTTGAGGAAGGGAACAGATGGGAGGGAGCCCTGTAAAACAAACAGATAAACATACAAACAATAGCAATCAGTATAAATAATTCTCAGGTACCAGACTCTGCTACACGGAGTCTTATTGCTAATGAGTCTCTACTTTATCACGAGCCCGTGATACAAATTATACAGAAAATACACTTCCAAAGAATGTGTTACAATCACACCTTCCTAACAGTAAAGTTCAATAATATACAGAGCATATACTCATAATTATGACCACACCCAAAGTGTCTTCTGTGTGGGGATTCTGGGATATGACCACACCCATAGGCAAACACACCCAAAGTGTCTTCTGTGTGGGGATTCTGGGATATGACCACACCCATAGGCAAACACACCCAAAGTGACTGCTGTGTGGGGATTCTAGGATATGTAGTCCCCTTTAGTTACATCCAGCAAGGAAAAAGGAGAACATAGAAAGGAAAATTAACAAATGAAAGGGAAATACAAAGAAAACATATTGCAATGTTTAATGTACATTTACAGGACACCGCAGCCACCATTTAGCAACAGGAAAATTTAGTTTCCCACATCGTACCACAGTGCGGGTGGGCCCTAGAACGCGTGCCACAGAGGCGACGCTAACACAAAGTTATCCTATTGGGGAGATAGTTCTTGCAGTAGTGAAAAACAAATTTGAGAATTTTTCACTACCAGGGCATGTAAAACCTAAAGGCACATGCCCTACCTTTTAAATACATTGATTGCACCCTGCCCTTTGGTCTGTCCAGGGCCTACCTTAATGGTGATTTATATGTATGAAAAAAGAAGGTTTAGGCCTGGCAAGAGGTTCATATTGCTGGGTCAAAATGGCAGTGTAAACTGCACATACAGGCTCTGCAATGGCAGGCCTGAATCACGGTTAGAGGGCTACCTAAGTGGGTGGCACAATGAGTGCTGCAGGACCACTGGTAGCATTAAATGTACAGGCCCTGGGCACAGGTAGTGCACTATACTAGGGACTTAAACGTAAACTAAATATGCCAATTGGGGATGAACCAATATTACCCTGTTTAGCGGCTAGAGCACAAGCACCTCAGCACGGGTTAGCAGTGGTAAATTGCACATAGTCCGTAACTCAGCCAAAACAAGGAGAGAAAAGTGGAGGGGTAGGCAAAATGTTGGGAACACAACCACCCTAAGGCTTTCATGTCAAACAGGTATGTAAAGCCTGGTCTACTAGGAACGTCTTTGAATTGTGTTGGTGGGGACCTCTCAAGATTTTCCCCTCTTTTATAGTGACTGGCTGACTATTTCTGGTGTGTAGGGCGCATGTTAACTGCTGTGGTTTTTCAGCATGTTCCTTCATATTAGGGTCATTTGTTAAGGCCTTATTCAAAGAGCATCATATTATTTTATTTTAAAACATGGAGGGGAACAGAAAATGGGTGTTCAGATTGCGTTTATTTGCAAGAGGGGTAATGATGGACTTAACTTTTATGTAGCCATATTCAGGTCGTTGGTTGTAAATACATTTGTTTCTGCTTTGTGAGTGCATTGGATTGACAATTGGAGGACAGCTTGCTGACTATGGAACTACCTAAAGCTATTTGGGGTGAAGGGTTTCTACACTTTAATCAAAAATCTCTAAGGGATTTGTTGGGTTAATTTTGAATGTCTGCTTTCCATATACTAATGTACCAACTCGGAGGGTATTCCTTCTTTGTGTTAGGGGGCTCACACCTCCCACTAAAGACTCATTGGTGACCAGGAAGATCCTAAGGAGCAAACCTGTTGTTTTGTTTCCTTAATAAACACATTCAGACGCCTCAAAGGAATTTCCTATTACAAGTAGAGAAATTGTATAATTTACAGATCCTCAGTGCTGATTGTAATTCTAAAGAAATTTATCAGAGTGTTTTGAGTAAATCAGATTGGGCAAGGATGTCTATAGTGTCAAAGAGAGCGAGCAGAAGACCTCCATATCTACTAAGGTATGGAGCTGTTTCTCTACACTAGATCACTTTTGGCTGTCTTGTGCCATGAACCTACTCTTGAATCACAGGGCAAGGATATGTCCATGTCTAGTGTAGGGTTTGTACTGTAAGGGTACTCTTCTATTGCAAAATATTATGCTTAGACATAGATTAAACCTTTTTCTAACTTTGTATGTGTGCTTTACAGTACATACACATTTTGAAACGTTTTGAGAAAAGACATTTTTCTCATGCTTTATACTTGCCTTTATGCCTGTCCGCATAAAACAAGTTTTGTGCAGGAAAGAAAATTCCCAAACAGCACTTTGCCCTTTTATGATACAAACTTTGTGGAAAGTATTAGTAAATTTGAATCTTTGTTTGGTACTGTGAAATTTGCAAGTCCCTGGCTGTCCGACTAAAATTATAATGCCTGCGCAGGGTCTAAATTTTGGTTCAGTGGTTAAATGCCATGCACGTGCACTCAAGAAGATTTCACAGACCTCCTATGCCACTCCAAAATGTGCTCAAATATCCTACAAAATCACATTGTACCTTTAAAAACCAGCCCCATCCAAGACTATGGTAAACTGGATGTCCCATAAAGTGACTAGCATATGCCCATTACTAGCGCCAGGATGACCACAAGGACTACCTACAGAACTAGATGATTTTTCTCTCCATCTGTGGTTGCAGGGTATTCTTTGCTCTGCAGTGGAGCTCACTGCAGGCAATGGTGCACCTTCACAGTGCAACCATTGATAAAAGGTACTGAGCGAAGAGCAGGGGATTTGGCCACAGAGGCATGCAGGGCCTGGGGAACACAACAAGTTACCATATGGGTTACACCGAGGGGTAGGAGCACCAACAGAGGGGTGGGAATGATCCAGAATGATCCAGAAGGGAAAACAAGTGTTGGGCTGACACGTCGATCAGGAAGTAGGTTGGAGTGGAAACAAGTCAAACATGAGGCAACCAAGGAGGAAAAAGGTGGGCACTTGAGTCGGCCATGTGCCTTGATGAAGGGATCTGCCAGCAAAGCCTCTTGAGGAATAAAGGGTTTTTGTTAAGTCAATGTGGTAACAATGTTACAATATGAACCCTGTAGTGGACATACTTTGCTTTTCTATACAGTAAATGACCTATATGACATTAGGGCCTCATTTATGAAAACTGCCATGCAACAGTTTTCACTGCACCCTCCTTGCAACGAGATGGGTGTGCTGTATTTAACGTACGGTGCTCCATGACGCAAGGAGTTACAGATGCATCAGTATTTCTCATGTATCAGTAGGCGCAGTAGTGATGCATCGCTGGAGTGTGCGGCAAAAGTGACGCAACTCAAGCAATGTGTCATTACACATGGGCAAGTCCCATGTTAAATGTGCCTGAGTCAGTCTTACGCCTGCTGTGAGTCATCCTACAAGTGGCGCATTAAAATCTGATAGATTTCACTGCGCCTCTTCTATGAGGATTTTTATCGGGGAACGCCCACCCTGCTTACTTTAAACCTGACGCAGTTCAGGGCTTTACAAAGTGATGCATCTGCTTAGATGCGCTACTTTGTAAGTAGGGTACATCATGGCATATTTTTTACACCACTGGCGCGTCATGAAAAGTAACACAACGGTAGCGCAAAAGTGTCACAAAGCCTCATGAATAAGGCCCCTAGAATATTTCTCGCCCTTCACCTTGTGACCTGAGAAGTGTGGCTCAGGGGTTAGAGGCGGCAGACCTGGAAGCTGACATCGGCCCTGGAACAGGGTTCAATTCCCCGCCTCGGCAGGTCTTGGGCTAAAAATTCCATGGACTCGATAATTCTTGCTCCGGTGCCTTCTTGACTCACGGGTTCACACTCTGCGACTCTGGGCAATACCTTGCTTAATCTCCACAACGGCCCCTCGCGGCGGGATGCCTGGCTTTCACCTTGTGGATACCCTGCCGGGGTTATCTCACAGGGGAATACCAGGACGGGTTCCCTAAGCAAGCGCCGGGAAACCCACTGCGGGTAGCTGTGCGCTATATAAGCTCAAATACATTTACATTTACATTTTACCTACTCTGCAGTGCCATCCCCATAGGGGAAAACGTACACACAGAAAAATATGGGCCACACTAATAGGTATTGTATTAGAAAACGAGTGGTGCAGGTTGCTTTGCATTAAAAGATGGAGGCGCATTGCTCCACTAAGTCGGAATCTGCAGGCCTTTCAGAGGCGGTGTTTCTCTTTCATGTGGCTGAGGCAGCATGAACTTCTCAATTCAAATCTGTTCTCACACTGCAGGCAGCCCATTCATTACTCCCTGTATATGTGTAAGGCGCTATAAGCTCCAGTGGGGAAACACATCTGATACATTCACCCTGGAGCCTGTATCTGATTCAGGCTGATTGTTCTGGGCCTGCTGCAGAGCTTTGATGCTTCTATCATCAAACATAATTACGCTGCTTTGATAGGTTGTATCTACTGCGGATGCGAAGCAAATGTCCTGACAGTTGCACCTGCAGGCTTAGAGTACAGTAGCAAATAAATGTACAGCTTTTGTATAAGAAGAAGAAATCCTTTCTCCTGTTTCCTGCAGTGCACTGGCGTGGAATGCACCAATGCTGCTGTAAGGTAAAGTGGGCTGCCTTACTGGCCATACAACATACCGGTCATGTGCTCAAGACAATGAACACATTGTATGACATACTGATATTGGACCGGCCAAACATATTCATGACAAAGCTGGCTTTAGTTACCTGTGTTTGTCGGCTTTGCACTATCAGTGGCAGAGGATCTGAATCAGGCAGCACAGGGGGGATGTTTATATGCCTGCCCTGCTGGAGACTAGAAGAATGCCTGATAAAAAGTGCATAATCTCTGACCTAAAGGAGGCAATTAAAGGCAACGAGCCAGGCTTCCAGGCAAGAGATGGATTAGGAAAGAATGCTCCATAGCTTGGATGCAGCCACCCTCCCCATCTTGCTGTCTGGAATAGGGGAATAACCAGGGGATTTTTTTCTGCAAAACGCAGCTGTCTAGGGAGTACATATCGTTGAAACAGGTTCATCATTTTTTTAATCTGTTTTTATTGATTTTTTCAAAAGCATACAGCAGCCACAGCATGAATTGTTCTCTCAAGCCTACCATTAGCCTTTGTTAGCTTAGTGTTATGTTGTTCGGACTCTTCACACTTCCTATAGCGCCATGAAGCCCACGGGCGTACGAGCGCTTTATAAATTGATTTTAACATAACATAAAGCACGTTGTCAGTCATTATAGACATGCACATCATATGTAGAATGGCGCTGACTGATCAAAAAAAGAAATCAAATAAATACAACATAAACAACATTGCAGGTACATACAATAAGAAATCTTGAGAGCTGGATGTAATACAATCGGTTAGCTGTCACAGTGGTTATATCTTGCCATAGGGGACACCTCAGTCAGTGAGCTCAGGGAGGAGATGCAAATAAGAGCAAAGTGGCTGCCAAATGTTTTTAGGGTGGGAGGCGGTGGCAGCAGGGACGCATAAATATCGCTGGTGGTGTCACAGAACGTCAGGTCCCTCAGCCAGGCTTTCACCCACGAGGGTGCAGTATCGCCCCAATGCAAAGATACTCGTCTATTGGCCAAAAACAGCGCAATTGCAGTAAAGCATCTAATCCCAACCCCAGCGGGAGAACATATCCCAGCAGGGCCAACAGCGTGGCAAAGGCGCAAGCTCAGATTCGACCGTGAGTTCAAGCTGTCCAAGCACCGCCTCCCAAAATGCCAGAACTGCCAGGCAATTCCACGCCAAATGGATGAAATCAGCATGCGCTGTTGGGCATCTCTGACAAGTGTCCGGCTTACTGTGGTCCATCTTTGCAAGCAGCACAGGGGAGATGTATATTCTATGTATGTATTTAAAATGCAAGAGCTTATGGGGCATATTACCAGGCAATAGCGATAATTATCGCTATTGCTTGGTTAGAGACAATAAATTACCGCTGAGCTGCGGCGATTTTTATCGCAGATAAACCTTGGTATTACCAAGGTTTATCGCAAATGCGATAAAAATCGGCCGCAATGCATGAATATCGCTGAAAAGTCCGCGATATTCATGCATTACCGTGCTAATGCTCTTAGCCATGTCATCCACCTACCATTGGATAACATGGCTAAGAACTGCTCAGGGCAGGTGTTAGCTTTTGGAGATATTCGCGCTTAGCGCGAATATCTCCATAAGTTGGTAATAGGAGATAGCGATGTTAGCGACTGTTTCCAGTCGCTAACATCTTGGCACGCCCACTTTGCACGTCATTAGTGATAAATATCACTGACATGCAAAGTGGGGCCCAAGATGGTCGCTATCTCCTACTAGCTGTCGCTAACTGGTGTTAGCGACAGCTAGGTAATAGGGAGATAATTTTATCTCCGCTTTCTTGGCTTTTAAAGCCAAAAAGCGGAGGTTATCCCCCTTGATAATATGCCCCTAAGTTTGTAATAATTGGATATATAGTACGTTTGTTCACAGGAATAGGTCCACATTTTATCAGTCAGAGGGTGCGCCAGATCACCCTCCCAAGCTGCCCGCACTACCCCCAACCACCACTGAACGTAGTGTTTGTGCAAGATGATACATTTGGGAGACAAGGTGTGTGCTGTCAGGTAATGTGACTATTGTGGTAAGCTGTGAGAAGTCTGGAGGTTCCACAGCCAAGCGGCGGATTGCAGCAGCCAGTGACACTCGCGTCCTGTGCACCAGGAAGTGAACCAGTGTGGATATGTTACAACCCTCCATCAGATCCACAACCCAGCTCATTTGTACGCCCCTGAACATGTTGCCCATGGTCTGCAGCCAGCAGTGGGTGAGCGCTTGTTTTGTTAAAGTTTCGGTTGTAGGGGGTATCCACCGATTATCCAGGAGTGGCAAGTGCAGAGAATAGAAGTGGTCGGACTTCAAATATTTGCGAAGGCATCCCCAGGCCCAGTATGCAATCTGCAAAGTGTGGATCTCATCTCAGCCGAGGTCCTCCCAAGGCCAAGCGGGAGAATAGCGGAAAGAGGATAAGGATGGGCTTGTGTGTGCGCAGGCCTCGGAAATTGCAGCTGCGCATCCAGATGGTACCAAAAATAAGCATAGTGTGTTTGCGCAACCAAATTGTATAGTTAAAAGTCGGGTACACCAAAGCCCCATGTGCAAAGTGCTGAGTGAGCGTTTGCGATCCGACTCGTGCCCAACGACCCACCCAGACCAGCCACATTAGCATGCCCCGAAGAGTGTTAAAAAGGGTGACCGTAAGTGGGATGGGAATGTTTAAGAACAGATATAAAAACTGTGGCAGAACCACCATCCTAATGATCGCGATTCGACCAGTAATTGATAGAGGAAGTGCTATCCAACAAACTATCTGCCCAGCAAGAAGGTCTATAGCCGGACTGTAATTAAGACGGATGACCTCCGAGGGTGTGCGGTGCAAAAACACTCCGAGTTTTCTGGGGGGACCCTCTCACCAGCGCAAGGGGAAGTCCAGCGCAAATGGGCAGTGGCGTCTGGTAAGGGGAAAACCTCTGACTTGGTCCAATTGATTACTAGTCTGGAAAATACACCAAACTGCACAACTACTCGTATAATGGGGGAGAGATAAGAAGCCGGTTTCCAGACAAATAAAAGAATATTATCTGTGTTTAATGAAGCCAGAAAAGCGCCCCGGTGGAATCTGACCCCCGATGAAGATGCCGCACCTACAGAAGTCGCACCAACGGGTGCATCGCTATGATGAACAACAGGGGTGAGTCGTTGAAACAGGTTCTTAATTCCCATAGAGCCTGTATTGCAAAGTACCTTATGGACAGTGCATAAGGATTTGAAAGTGGTTTGTTTAGTGCCTGGAAGCCAATGCAGTGTCTGAGTCGCTGAAGAGACTGACTGATATTCAGGAAGATCAAGAATGAGTCTTGCCACCATATTCTGGATGAGCTGCAGCTTGACTGTGGCTACCTTGAAAATGTCCAAGTAGAGCACATTGCAGTGAACCATCCCGGATATAATCAATGCCACCGCCGCTTGTTTGTTTGCAGAAAATGAGGGAAAAAGGAAACACCTTCCTAAGGGTCCTAATCACCCAGAAACAGGATGGTACCATCCTTTTAATATAGAGATTGTAGGACAAGTTGTTATCCACCAGAACGCCAAGATTATTTGGGGAGTCAGCAGGGTAAGGAAGTTGAACCAGCATTTCCGGCCACCAGTAATGGGTCTAAATGGACGGTTGGCTACGAAAGATCAGAACCTCAGTTTTATCAACATTGAGCCTGAGGTCGTTTTTTTACCATCCTGATAGCCACAACCTGCATGCCGTTTTTAAAGTTGATGGCAAAAGCCTCTATGTTCCTTGTGATAGACATAATTATTTGTGTGTCATCAGTGTAGGATTAAGCCTGTAAAACGAAAGATCTAATCAGTTGGGCCAGTGGAGAGACATGTAGGTTAAACAGTGTGAGGCTTAGGGATGAGCCTGAGAAACCCCATATGGAGTAGGTATGGGTGCAGAGTAGAATTGGCCCACTACCACTGTCTGTGATCTATCCATCAAGAAGAATGACAGGAGCTTCATCGCTAAATCTGTGACCCCAATTTCTTGCAGAAGGTCAATCAGCTGGGTAAGAGAGATGGTGTCAAAGGCTGTGGATAGATCCTACAGGATCAGCACCGCAGCTTGTTCAGCATCCACCATGGAATGGATGTTATTGACTGCACACAACAGTGCAGTATAGGTCCCATGGTAACTCCTAAATCCAAACAGGGAAGCACCCAGCAGATGCTGTTGTTCCAAATAAGTCATCAACTGGATACTTAGGTTTTTCTCCAAAATCTTAGTGGGAACCGGCAACAGAGAAATGGGCTGATATCTTTTCAAAGAGGCCAAGTCCAAAATAGGTTTTTTAAAAAGAATTTACCTGCTTTGGAGATGAGATCCAGGAGAGATAGCTTTCTTAGGAGTTGATGTAAGGTGAGTAATAATGATGTCCGCTCCCAACTGCATCAATTTAGGAGAGAAGGGTTGAAGTGTGGAGCCTTATTTAATACTTGTTAGAACATTGGAATGTTGGTAGCTCCATTGAAAACAATGGAGTGCTCTGGGCTTATAATGGCTTTTAGAACATTGGAATGTTGGTAGCTCCATTGAAAACAATGGAGTTGCTCTGGGCTTATAATGGCTTTTAGAACATTGGAATGTTGGTAGCTCCATTGAAAACAATGGAGCGCTCTGGGCTTATAATGGCTGGTATAAGCCTGGAGCTCCAACATTCCAATGTTTCTTTGTTCACAGCTCTGACTGTGAACAAAGGCTTCAGGGAGCCTGAGAGGATTTCAATCCCCTCCCTGAAGGCTTTGTTTTATTTGTTAGAACATTCTGCCCTCTAGTGGCAGAATTTTCTAATAGCCTTATAGCCCATCATAGCAGGGCTATACCGGCAATTAAAGTCCCGCTGCTTTGTTAAAGTCCCTCGCCTTCGGCTCAGGCCTTTAACACTGCAGCGGGCCTCTAATAGACAGTATAGCACGGCAACGGCAGGCTATAAGGCTATAGCAGAAACTGTTCAGTCAATTTGTTGGTCAGAGGGAAAATGGCAGAAAGACAGGTATCCCTGCTCATAGACTGTAAAGAGCTAGCTGCATAGATATTCTCTTGAGCAGAAATGGAGGGGCCGATTTGAGATTGTCCAAGGTAGAGAATTATTGGAATTAAATGTTGACTGCGTTTACAAACATATTACTAAAGAAATGTTTCCACTAGACAATAAATTATCTGAGTCGACTGTGCATAGCACATCATATATAAATTTGACCTGCCAGATTAAGGTCTATGGATTGTTATTATCATTATCGCCATAATTAAGGAAGTGTCGATAATGATATTAATAACAGATGAAAGACTGTGAGGTAGGACCTGTGAATAAACACATCTGATGAAAGATGACTGAATTGATGGATGAAAGAGTGTAAGAATGGATGGTTGGATGCATGGCTGGACACACAAGTGAACATATAGGCATGAAGCTTGTTACAATGGATGAATACGTTTGTAGATAGATCTATAAATGATGTTGAAAGAATTAGTGAATGTCTGATAGTGAGAGGTTGTCTAACAGGTTGGTAGATTCACTTAGTACATGGCAATGCTCACAGGATGTATAAACAGTGCAGGGAGAGTCTCGTTATATCAAAGATCATTATGAAGGAACACTACCTCTTCTCAGCATTTGCATAGTTGTACATTATTTATCAAAATATGTAAGCTGAGTTGATTGGTAAGTTGGGTGAAAACTAGACCTACTTAAGGAAGTAGCCTGAAAAACAAAAAATGAAGGTGTCCTTGTGTAATGTAACTGGTGCTCATGTAAAGCGCTCCCCTACCTCCTGGCCCAGTTCACGCAATATAAAATAAAAATAAATTTTTAAAAACTAGATGTTTCTGGAAAATATTTTAGCGTATTTTGCTTTATCATATCTGAATGTAATTACTTTTGAGTCGAGTAGTAAGGAACTCACAGACCATGGGTTCTGATCTAAGTTAGCACATTTGAGGTTCACAACTATTACAATGATTTGTGGTATTATATATTTTTGCAGAACTTTGAAATTACTATTATGTGATAGGATGCATTTTGCAAAGAATCTGTTAGCATTATAATCAGTGTTTTAAGTAGGATGAAAGAAGAGGGTGTCTAGAAGGTGAAGGACTGGGTTCTGCTAAGACCCAGCGGTGCCAGGGATAACACCTAAAACCTTCGTGGGTAACCTGTTCCGGCGTACAAATAACAGAGACACGGGACACTTCCTTCGGCGTCAAAGATTCGAGGTTTATTACTGCAGGGAACACAGAAGTCACGAGAAGTACATATCATGTAAGTTCACGGAGCCTGATTCGAATTGCTACTGTGGGTCGCTCCTTTTATACAGTTTTTCCTCATAGGTTAACATGGTACACAAAGGTTTACAACTCGGTTCCCATCATAAAAACCATAAGGGGTTGCTTTCATGTATTCAAGGCCCGGAACATAAGTACGGAAACGTTTGGTGGTTCCCAACTGTAAAACCCATCTTCCCACCATTAGTACATTCCAATCGGCAGTAAACAGATCGAAGAAGGAACAGAAACAGGTGCAGAGGAAGACAGAAACAGTGGGGAGATCGGAAAGGGTGTAAAAGGGGTGGTATCGGGAAACACGAGCTACAGGCATCAAAGGGACGTGCCTAATGAGATGCACGGCTGAGACAATAAAGCGACACGGCAAGATGAGCCTCAAGCGGAGCCATCTGCCTTACAGTGTCATCCCCCTCATCATAAAGACACTTTCAAAGGAAACGTGTCTTCCGCAAGAGTCTTGTGAATCCCAGGGTCGCGAAGCGGACAGCGTCCGTTCGCTGTCTACTTGAGGGCAAGAGACAAAATGGATGCCGCATCTAAGATGGAACCCGTGGGCTCGGATGTAGAAACCCATGAAACAAAACGAACGGTTTAGGCTAGCACAGCGAAAACGCGTACACCCACTAAACTCGTCATTTGCGGTTCATAGATACCAGACTCGACCATATTCGTGCGAGTCCAAAACACCACTTACGATCGTCACGGAACCTCAGACGCTCCTTTTGCCCTCATGTAGGCAAGCACTAGTCGGAATCATACTCGATATTCATCAGACCATCTAGATGTTGCTGCAACATAATTCTATCCAACCGAGCTCCTTTGGTAACAGGCGGCTGTCTTATACACGTTGTAGCACAGAGGCCACATAAGGCAGGACCACACTGCACACAAAGGCAACACGTGAACAGGAATGCTACAACAACCCCGATGATCATCAGAATCTTCCAACCCCAAGTCGACATTAGGCCCCAAAACCACCCAAGTAGCGTCCAATCCCCTACATCCACGTGTATGGACTCGGAGATCTTATGCAACTTTGAAATGGCTTGATAGACAGTCGGAGCGTTATCTGGAATGAAAATACAGCAGCTCGAATGGATCACCTTACATACTCCACCTCGATCTGCTAAAACAACGTCTAAAACCATACGGTTTTGTAACGTCATAAGCCTATCCGCCTGAAGTTCTGCTGTAATGTTGCCAAGGGCACTGGCAGTGATATTAGCTGTCGATTCCACCACTCGGGTCAACTGTCTCAGGTTCCTACTATTGACCATAGGTCCCCAAAACGGAAAGAAACCCTTGAAAAAGTCTCCTGCCTCTTGACCGGCAGTGTCCTCTTCGCTAATCACGCCCCTCACAATTCGGGTCTTGTGGTAATCGGAGGTGACTGTAAAAGTCGGTGGCAACAAATTTGCAATGTAACATGTGCCCGCAAAGTCGGAGGGCAACCACGTGTACGCACGATCATGACAAACAAAGTATGTACCCTTGGCAGTCAGAAACACAGGGGAAGAGAGCATTGGTAAGACATACGTCTCGGAGCAAGCACTCTCTCCAAGATGTGCTCTCGATCTTTGGCCACGACCTTTTAGACAGAAATTACCAAGGTGGGGTACGATCCATATGGGAGACGAGCTTCTAAGCTGTCTTTCACCCACGAGCGCACTATACTCAGCCTCACTCAGATCCCTATAGGCTCGCACCTCTTCCTCTGGGATGAGCGACGGCTCATAGATATCCCTATCTAAATCAGCGATCGCTATAGCCAAAGGCTTGTGGTACGGACCGGGACCAAAGTGTGGAGGACGTGGCTCTCGATTGGGGTAGGAATCTAGTGCACTTCGAAACATTGTTTGGAATGCTCGAGCTGAACCCTGGGAACTATAAGGAAGGACCAAGTACGGAATTCCCTTATCGGTGGTATGTGGCATCAACCCACACACCCAACAATTGGTAGTGTTAACCACCAACTGATGTTGATGAAGGAGCTGAATGAAGGAATTGTTCATAAATTCCGCACGTCTAGCCTGCTCGTGTTGGGGTAAGATATGGAAGGAATGAGGAGAAACAGTAGAGGTAGTTTTAGGCTCAGGAGAAGGGGTAGGTGAGGCAGAAGGCAAGAACGTCAACATCAGGTAATACACCCCACCCACCAATAGCGAAGAAACAGTTAAGAACAGAAGATTCACCTGTTACAACGCAATTTTTACAACGCACTACCACTACAACGCAGGCATTACAACGCATACCATTACAACGCATTGCGCTGGGGGGCGCTCTAGGATAAGAGGTAAGTTTAATTTACTATCCAACACCTTCCCTAGGGTCCACGGGGACTGGAGTTAGAATAGTAAATTATACTTACCACTATCCAGCACCCCAAAGCGCTATGCGTTGTAACGGTATGCGTTGTGAATACCGCGTTGTAATGGTATGCGGAGTAAAAGTATGCGTTGTAACGTCATACATCCGAAGGAACACTTGAAACATGAAGCATTTGGTACGAGTAATTTGCTGCAACTTGAATCTTTGGGCCTGAGCTTTTTCCAAATCCACTAGCTTAGAGAACGGCATCCTCTAAAACCGTCCGCAACGTTTCTTGACGCACTTCGTTCTGTGTAGCAGTAGTCAATCCCCAGGAGTTCCCAGGAATCGACGGCCTTCGACCTAGTGTCAAGACCTACTAACCAGAAGGAAGTACACGCGCGGCCCTACGGCTCACCCGAATGCAAGGTATTTTATTTACAAGTATATACAAAATCTCCTAGCTGTGGAAGCAAAAACACATATGGAAACAAACTCACAATATTTACAAAAGCCAAAATCATACAAGTGTGTTCAGACTGAATGGTATCAATGGGGTAATGCGAATGTCAAAAAGGGGAAAGCAAAAGCTTTTTTATTTGTCCTTGGGATTGGATCGCAGAAAGTATCGGCTTCTCCCGGGACGTGTCTGTTCATCAAACAACTGATCCGATGGTGAGACAGAGTTCTGCTGATCAGTCAATTGTTCAGATCTTGAGTTTTTCGATGGTAAGGGTTCAACAATGTCTTTCTGCTGCACTGAGGGCTCTCCAACAAGTTGAGCGTCGCTAAAAGGGACGAAAGTCTGTGCAACTTCTGTTTCCGATGAAGCAATGCCTTTCCTCACCCACGAGTCTGCTGATAAAGGTATAGGTACCTTTTTGGTGTGGGTGGCATGCACCCAGTGTTTACGTCCTTCCAAAGGAACTGCAGTCCTCGTGGCGAGTAACACTTGGTAGGGTCCAGTAAAGCGGGGTTCGAGATTTCTTTTTCTTCCAAAATTACGAATCACCACCCAGTCTCCGGGCTGGAGCTGGTGGCCTGGACCCTCCGTCTGCGTCGGCAGTGCTTCAAAGACCTGTTGGTGAATTAACCTCAGTTTAGCAGTCAGATCATGAAGATAATCGATCAACATTGGGTACTCAAGATCAGAGAACACACTCGGTCTAGGGACCCCCCAAACATTTGCAGGACGGCCGAACACTATTTCATAGGGACTGAGCCCTACTCGGGAGTGTACAGTCGCCCTAGTTGATAACAGAGCTAGAGGCAAAGCGTCAGGCCATGAAAGACCAGTTGTAGCCTGAATCTTCGCCAGCTTTAATTTGAGCGTACCATTGTAACACTCAACCAAACCCACTGACTGAGGATGATTGGCGCTATGGAACTTTTGAGTAATTCCAAGGCCCTTACACACATTCTTCATCACACTCCCCACAAACTCACTTCCGTTATCAGACCATACAATCCGTGGCATTCCGTACCGAGGAAAGTATTCCTTCAGTAGGATTTTCGCAGTGGACAAAGCAGTGTTATCTTTGAGAGGGTAGGCTTCAATCCATCGGGAGAATGCGCAAACCACAACTAAAACGTATTTCAGGTTATTGCATCGCTCCATATGGATGAAGTCTAGCTGAATTACTTCAAAGGGACATGAACGGGGAGCAAAATGGCCAGGAGGTGTAGGAGTTCCTTTTCCAGGGTTGTACATCATACATATCATACAATTCTTAACCAATCTCTCAGCACATTTAGTAATACCGTCATTCTTCCATACAGGGGACAACAACTTGCAGATACCTTTCGCACTAATATGTGCTAACCCGTGTGCCATCGTCACAACAGCTAGTACATACGCATCTGGCAACATCCATCTCTTATGCTCCGACAAATCAATCCAACAGCCATTCGCGTCCAACTTTCCCGTACTCTCTTTCCACTTCGTTTTTTCAGTCTCGGTGGCCTCATTCTGTATCGCTTTTACACTCTCAATAGTATCCTCACACATACCAGTCTCTATAGGCCACCTTACCGAACTCGTCACATACATTCTAGTGCTAAGGTTCCGGGCAGTCTCCTTAGCAGTCTCATCTGCAAACGCATTCCCACGACCAACATCATCCGTCACCTTACGATGCGCACTACATTTAACAATCGCCACCTGCTCAGGCAATGTAAGTGCATCCAGAAGATCATTCACAAGCTGTCCATGCTGAATCTTAGTGCCATGCGACGTCATAAAACCTCTCTCTCGCCACAATCGTCCAAAACTATGTGCGGCGCCAAAAGCATATTGGCTGTCGGTAAACACATTCACCCGTTTCCCTTTCGACAACACACACGCTCTAGTCAAGGCAATCAGCTCTGCCGCCTGGGCAGAATTCTGATTCAATCTCGCAGCTTCCACAACCGTACTTAATGTCACTACAGCATACGCGGTCGTTACATCACCATTCGGCAACTTAAAACACGACCCATCCACATACAAAGTCCCATCGGGATTTTCCAAAGGAGTATTTTTCAGGTCCACATGACCTTTGGTTTCCTCCTCAGTTCGTAGGTAGCAGTCATGAGCTGCTACTTCATCTGATTCCATACTGATTGGCAACAAAGTCGCCGGGTTCAGGACATTACAGCGTTTTATTTGAATATGACTTGCCAAAAGCGTCAACTCATAACCAGACAACCTTGCACTCGTCAAGTGCTGAGTTTTCGTATGATTCAAGAGAGTGTCAACTGCATGCGGAACCATCACCGTAAGCATATTATCCATGACCAATCCTGCAGATTGTCGAATGAACACCGCAGCTGCCGCTGTTGCCCTCAGACAACTCGGCAATGCTCTTGCTACTGGGTCCAAGGTCGAGGAAAAATATGCACATGGACGCTGCTTACCACCGAATTGTTGTGTCAAAACACTCAACGCACAACCTTCCCTCTCGTGAACGTATAGTGTAAACGGCTTACTGTAGTCAGGGGTACCTAACACAGGAGCCGAACACAATGCGTCACGCAGTTCAGAAAAACTGTTCTGACATTCTTCCGTCCATGGCAAAGGAGTTGGAACATCCTTGCATGTAAGAGCCACCAAAGGTTTCGCTAGCAATGAAAAATTTGGAATCCATTGCCTGCAGTATGACGTGATACCTAAAAAGGCACGCACATCTCTCTGAGTTGTTGGCACAGTCATTCGGGCAATCGCTGCAATTCTCTCTGAGGTCAACCTTCTTCCCTCCTTTGACAATAAGTGACCTAGATAGGTTACTTCTTGACAACAATATTGTAGCTTAGAAGGTGACACCTTGTGATGTAAGTCACAGAGATGTTGCAACAACGACACCGTAGCAATCCTACAAATGTCCTGAGTATCTGCAGCCACCAATAAGTCATCGACATATTGTATTAAGGCCGCACCGGCCGGCAACACAAACACATCAAGTTGACCCTTCAAGGCTTGACTGTATATCGATGGACTTTCACAGTAGCCCTGAGGAGCACGTTTAAACCGGAAGCTGCGGCCACCAAGAGAGAACCCGAAAAGGTCTCTACTCTCCTCAGCAATCGGTATGCTGAAAAACGCATTTTTCAGATCGATCACTGAGAACCAAGATGCAGAGGCTGGAATCAGAGTGAGTAGCGCCGTGATGTCGGGCACCACAGGGAACTGAGAAACCACAATTTTATTCACCTCCCGTAAATCGATAACAAAACGATAAACAGGGGGTTTTGATGGATCAGTGCGCTTCAAAATGGGCAGTACAGGGCTATTGCACACGTTTCCCCGAGTCTCCTCAATAACGTCTTTCTCAATCAAATCGTAGATGATAGCTAACAATGCCCGTTCACCATCAAGGGAGATACGATACTGGGGAATACGTGGCAAATGCACGTTAGATTTCAAGTGAACAACATAAGGGGAGATGTCAAGCAAGCCCACGTCATTGGGACCTGTTGCCCACAAAGATGCAGGAAGCGAGCTCAATTCCGGTGGAAGTTTATCAAGAGACAAGTACATTGGAGAGATAACTCTCTCACCCAACGTAAGCTTCACTCCCGCAGGAGAACAAGACAAAGTCGCATACAGACGTTTTAGCAAATCCAGGCCCAAAAGATTTTCACCACAACCAGTGGTCAAAATCAGCGGAGCTTGCAGCTCACGAGGCCCAATTGTAAGGGGCAAAGGGCACGAAACCGGATTGCTAACAGGGGCGCCAGAGAATCCAATGGAAACATTTGTTAAGCCAGACAAAGGTGCGCCAGGGAGTTTCTAATGCATGATAGAACTTTTCGCTGCACCAGTGTCCAACAGAAAAGGCTCAACGACGCCCGAGGTGGCAACTGCGACGTAAGGCCCTCTCTGATCAACCGGAACTGATACTACTCCCTCTCTTTGTACATGGCTGTCCTAGTAATTACTATCGTCGATATTGTGATCAACGTAATAATCGTCTACATTGTACTGAGCAGATCTGCTTTGTGATGATCCACGTCGATCAAAACAGTTGTTAGAATCGGAAGAATTATTGGAACGATCAGTTTGAACACCACGACCTCTACCACGTGATGCTTGTTTGGGCCGCTACGACCTCCTCTAGAAGAATTACCGCTGTTTCGATCACGCAAAACCGGACAATCGAATTTCAGATGACCCTCGTTCCGACAATAGGCACACTGATTGTACCCCAATGAAGATCTGTCAGAAGAGGAGTCATTTCGAGATTGCGATCTGTTCGACTGAGACTGCGGCCTATTTCGCTGTTGCGAATCGTTCTCATTCGAACGTGGAGGATACGCTTGCTGCAACAACACTTTTGTTTTGAGCTCTTTCGTCTTTTTATCAGCACGATCATTTTCTTCTTTCTCTCTGTTCTCATAATACTGTGCTGTGGCCAATATTTGAGCAGAAGTAGAAACAGCCCAAGCACTTTCTGAATTACGCAATTTGTTGCTTAAGTCAGGCAGCAAATTCGAGACAAACTTATCCACAATCGCTGTCCTCCCTCAGTACCCATATCTTGACCACTATGATCAATGAATGCCTCCTCAAATCTCGTAAAGAAATCAGAGACACTCTCGTCCTTCTTTTGCTTGCAAGCGGACAGTTTGTCCCAATTCACCTTCATAGCTGGCATAAGCGTTTTCATCAGAGTGATAATTCTCTGAGGTAAGGCTGTAATCAACTGTTCAGGCTTAGCCCCACCAATTTAACGGGTGTCCGCCGCTATAAGAGCAGCCCAATCACCACCTAATTAATTTGCATGGTTTTCCTGACGAATCTTTGCCCATACCGGTTGCGGTACGACATTACCAAACAGCATATCGATATCGGCAAGATTCATTATCGTAGCATCCACGAGCTGCGATAATTCTTTATAGTACCCTGCAGGATTTTTGCGAGGGTCAGGCAAAGATTGTTTTACCTGCAAAACTTCCGATCGTTTCCATGGAAGATGTATCCATACTCTCTGAAAGTGTGGCAAGATCGGCGGAGCTTGAGTAGCATCACCCGGCATCCACACTGGTGGAACCTTGCGCATGGGGTACTGACCAGGCGCTTCTAGCGGTCCCTCAATGTCCTCTACGAACAATGCTCGAGGCATTATAGAAGGACGAAAAGACAGCAACTGCTCGACAGCACGTCGAACATTGCTACCCACTACCATTCCGCTCGAGAACTGAAGCTGGAGGTCAGTCAGAGCAGACATCGTTTCTTCAGATGCATCAACTGATATTTGGTCTCGCAAAACCTTGCACATTTCCTCAAAGACAAACCTCTGTGTCGGTATATTGAACTGAGAGAACGTGTCAATTACCACACGTGGTGGATTCCTAAGAGGATATTTCATCCAAGCCATCGCCATATTATATAGACAGTCACGTTCCCGACTACCGGGAAGTTGACTTAGTCCCTGAGGACCATCGGTATCAGCGGTCTCAAGAATCGGACCAAGAGAATTGAAGAAGTTAGCAGCAACAGAAGGGACACGTCGTCCAGTAGACGGGGTAGTAGAGTAACCTAATGGGGTGACAAGAGAATTACCAGAAACAGAGGGAACAGCAGGAGAAATCAGAACAGTAGAGGCAGCGGGAGCAGAAGTATGAGGAAGTACGAGCGGAGGAGCAGTAGGGATGGAAGCAGGTAGAAGAGCAGGAACAGCTGGAAGTACAGGAACAGGAGCTGGTTGGGGAACAGGGACAGGGGGGACCACAGGAGCAGTGGTACCCTGTACATACGGAGGTGGTGACTTCATGAGATAAGACATTAAAGGGTCCTCTGTACCTTCCTCCTTTTTATCCGTATCCGCTGGTAAAGCGGGATAGCACTTATCTATAGACATACGCTGCAATCTATCAAAAACGTCCTTTTCCTTTTCCTCCTTATCTCGCTGGAACTGCTCTGCGTTTTTTACCGTAGTCACAATTCCTTCCCTCTTATTACGTTTAATTTGTTTGATTTCTTTCTGTTTGGCTTCTTTACGCCACAACCGAAAGGAATCAAACATGGCCGGCCTTGATTTTTTCTGAAACAACTTGGCTTCAAGATTATCTAGAATCGGGGTCTCAAAACTACCATGAGGTGGCCAACTAAGGGCACCATCATTTTTAGTATAGCGAACCCAACACTCATTGAATGTAATCGGACCTAACCCGTGCTTGCTATACAGCTCATAATTTGGAGTTCCAATCGGAGGTATCGGACGCGAGTCCTCCAATCGGGAATCCGCACCACAACGACCAAAACAACTGAACAAAGTACTACGGCCAGGCATCTTGCACACTAACCGAGTTTCACAAACTTCAAAGGTTATAGGATTAACAATGTCCCTGCAAAGAGCAAAAACCCTCGGTTTTTGGCGACTGCAGACGTCAAATATCACAACAAAGAACCAAGTACTAAGAACCACAAATGCAATGGAACCATGCAACAACTAAGCACCCACAACTAAGGACTCTGGGAGCGACCCACAAATGCTTAACTCAAAGATCAATGGCGTCACCAGGAAGGCCCGTCTATCGTCTCGCTGTACCAAGGTCTACGCCAGGCGCCAAAACAGGTCTACAGTCAGGGCAGCAGTCCGTCGCAGCCGTCAGGAGGCGGGGATCTTCGCGGGAAAAGTCGTCGGGCCACCTGTTTCGACAACAGGATCGATGCAGCGGGGTGCACCTTCCCTCGGAGATTTCACACGAAGTTCCTCACGATCGTCGGGCTTGGACCGGTACCACTGATGCAGCCCCACGTTGGGCGCCAACTGAAGGACTGGGTTCTGCTAAGACCCAGCGGTGCCAGGGATAACACCTAAAACCTTCGTGGGTAACCTGTTCCGGCGTACAAATAACAGAGACACAGGACACTTCCTTCGGCGTCAAAGATTCGAGGTTTATTACTGCAGGGAACACAGAAGTCACGAGAAGTACATATCATGTAAGTTCACGGAGCCTGATTCGAATTGCTACTGTGGGTCGCTCCTTTTATACAGTTTTTCCTCATAGGTTAACATGGTACACAAAGGTTTACAACTCGGTTCCCATCATAAAAACCATAAGGGGTTGCTTTCATGTATTCAAGGCCCGGAACATAAGTACGGAAACGTTTGGTGGTTCCCAACTGTAAAACCCATCTTCCCACCATTAGTACATTCCAATCGGCAGTAAACAGATCGAAGAAGGAACAGAAACAGGTGCAGAGGAAGACAGAAACAGTGGGGAGATCGGAAAGGGTGTAAAAGGGGTGGTATCGGGAAACACGAGCTACAGGCATCAAAGGGACGTGCCTAATGAGATGCACGGATGAGACAATAAAGCGACACGGCAAGATGAGCCTCAAGCGGAGCCATCTGCCTTACAGTGTCATCCCCCTCATCATAAAGACACTTTCAAAGGAAACGTGTCTTCCGCAAGAGTCTTGTGAATCCCAGGGTCGCGAAGCGGACAGCGTCCGTTCGCTGGCTACTTGAGGGCAAGAGACAAAATGGATGCCGCATCTAAGATGGAACCCGTGGGCTCGGATGTAGAAACCCACGAAACAAACGAACGGTTTAGGCTAGCACAGCAAAAACGCGTACACCCACTAAACTTGTCATTTGCGGTTCATAGATACCAGACTCAACCATATTCGTGCGAGTCCAAAACACCACTTACGATCGTCACGGAACCTCAAAGGGGCATGTCCTACATTCTTGAGGGCATTGCTTAAACATGTAAACTAAATTTCTCTTATTCCCATAGTGTGCCACCCAACTGGTATTTTTGTTACTCCCTGAGCTCTCTGTTATTGCATCAAGACACATAACACAAGAACTGACATACACCTGAAACGATCCAGGAATATTGCATCGTCACTAGTTGTTAGCTGTTTAAGATAAATGAGTAACAACGATCATTCTGTTGTTAACAATTTAAATTGAATATGTTTCAATTCTGAAATTGTGAGACTGTAAATTAAATATTACTGAGGCTTGTTGAAGAGGTGGTGGTCTTAAGGCTGTCTCAATACCTGCTGTTATGTTCTCTCTCTGTTAGATATATACACTTTTTTCGTTTCACATATCGTCCATCTGCATATCTTACATCTCATCTCTTTCTTCTTCAGCACCCTCCGTTCACTTTCTCCTGAATTACTTCCTTATTATCACCTTCAGTTCACCACCTCCATAAACACAGCACCCTCAGTCACATTAAAAGCACTGCTATGAAAGTGAACATTATCTCCCCCTTGTAAAGTGGGTGGAAGCCTTTGCTGCATGAGAGGATGTTTGAGCCACAGTGAGGCATGGAGTGTCAACCTGCCTATTTGCTGCTCTCCAGTTTATAACACCCTACCTGTAAGGAACACTCAGGATTGTCTTACTTCACATTTTTGTAACTATGATCTGTAACGGGATATATTATTGTTAAACTTCTTGAGTAGGGGGTGGGGGGAGACATGGCAGCCAACATAGGGTTTGAGTTCATTGGTGAATTGCCACATAGTCTTTCAAAATGAATGGTTGTCAGCCAAAACATGTATCACTGGTGACTTGCTTGGCACTGTGTCGCATTGCATTGTAGTGAATGTGTTTGCTCCATCCAGACCAGGAGGACTCTACACTCCGAAAAAACTGGTCACGCCCAAATTTCATAGATCCAAATGGGGCTGCCGCTCCTTTCCGGTTGCCGCTGTCAGACTTTGGAACTCACTCACCCCTTCCATTGCCAACTCAAGCTCGCTCTCGGTTTTCAGGAATCTTCTGAAAACTTGGCTATTCCTTTATTGTCTGCCCAGCCCCTTGACATCTTCGGGTATAGTGCGCATTACAAATACTATCCTATCCTATCCTATCCTATCTCTTCAACCATGGCTTGCGGTGAGCATTTGTTGAGCCTTTCTTGATGGCAACTTGGAGGGTGAAGAGTAGGATGTGATTGATGATGCCTTAATTGAATCTTATTTTCTGTGTGCGTTCTTGATCAGTTTTGTATTTTGATTGATCCTCCTTCATGTCAGAGCATGTGTGTGTGTGTGTGTGTATATACGGGTGCACGCACTCCTACTGGTGTGTTGCATAGTATGCATTACTTTTATCGTTGCATATGTATTAGTTTATAGGATTTCTGCCTTCCTTTAGCGCATGACGTGCATTTTTGTCTATCCATTCAAATGGGGTAGTTAGGCTAGAACATGCCCTTTTATGGTGCACTTGTGTGCCACAAGGTTGATCTCATTCCATTATCCGGTGTGCATTACTTGTGCAATGATTTGCTCTTACAGGTGTCACCATGATGCATGCACGTTCACCTTGATGTGTGTTTTCACTTGTTAGCAATTTTTAATGTTTGGTGGTTTTTGGGGCTAATTTTAAGATCAATCAAATGGGCGCACTGCCGTAACTCAGCATTGCTTCCTTCCAAATTTGTGGTGCAGCTGCTATAGTGTTTGCTGGAGAAGCACTAGGCTAGTGAATCCTGCACTGGCACCGTCAGGGTAAATCCCGGACCGGGTGACCATTCCACCAGGGGCCAACAGTTCAAAAGATGGTGGTCCTGCCCTAAGGGCGTGGGGCAATAAGCTCATTTTCTCTTCCTATGTCTGCATGGGCAAAGAAAATGCAGAATGGCCAACACTGGCATGGAGAAAAGGTCCTGAGTGTCTGTGAATGGACAATTTAAACATGGCACCTACTCGACAAACCCTCAGTGCTACGAAGGGTGTGTTGGTGGTGGCAAGTTCCTTCACAGCACAGAGATCACCAGGGCAGTTTCTTTAAATGGGACAGACAGTCCTTCAAGATGGTCTGACTGAGACCCATTGTTTTCTGTGATCCATTTGCTCTGAATAATGCTATGTGTGTTCTTTATTTTTGGCTTTGAATCACATTGCTGCAGTTTTGCTTTAGTAGATGGCTTTTGTCAATGATTTGTTTTTGTGCTGAGTCTAAGGGCCTCAGTATGATGCCAGTCAGGCTGAACGTATGCCCGTTGTCTTCACATGCCCTTTCTGACCGCCAAGGCTGGGATGCTTCCCCCACCATTTTACAATGCAAAGGCTTCTCCTGCATCGCTTGCAGCTACGGCAGAGCACATATCCTTGTAAATGTCACTGTAAATGTGAACAAAACAGAAACCATGTGATAAGTGCACATATGCAGAGCATATTTGGGGATATGACTTGTGCTACCCGTACCCCATTGCTGGATTGTGGCAGAACATGCATAGTAAAGTCAATGGGGATACATACCACAGAAGGACTTACCTGGATACCGGTGCCCACAGGATTGTTGTCATTGGGGTTCAGCTTTCGACATATATTGGGGGAACCTGGAGTAAAGGATCCACGGTAGAGACTGATGGAGAAAAGCGGATTGGGGTTAGTATGCACCACAAATCCTTTGTTTCTGGCGACTCGAGGCAGCCAGTCGGGCCGCCATGGTCGGCTCTACGGAAACCCACATCGTAATCCAGGCGGTGGTCGGGTATCCCTGTATAGCTCTTTGATTGCAGTTTTTCTCTGATCGCCATCTTGGCAGTTGGAGAAAAGCTGTCGCAGTCTGCTGTCCTTCAGCGGTCGTCGGAGTACACAATGCATGAATCGTAATCCGGCGGTCCTAATATCACTTCCGAAGAGAACTTCGACGGTCCAACTGCCTCTGACAGGACCTCGGAAGTCGTTACGACCAGGATCGTAATCAGGTGCTAAATCTGAAATTTAGATTTTCATGTTTAGACTTGACGGTGCTGACGGAGCTGATGGTGCCACCATATTAAAGGACAAGATAACTTTGATCATGTACATCCACATTTCCTGTCCTAATAATTAAAAAAAATATTATCTTACTTAATTGAAAGCCAACATTTTGGTATTATGACTTCCTGTTTTGAATGAAGACATCTGTTTCAGAGAGAACATTTTCCATTTTAGCGTAGAGTAGATCACTGGAATGTGCAAATGCGTTATCTTTATTAATATCATAATAGTTGACAAGAATGTTGGCTTTATATATTTCTCAATATGAATCTTAGGTCATTTATATTTTGCTCTGGTAACTGTGGGAAACAACTGTTCTTTCTGTTATCATTCAAATCTCATAAATGGAGTGAGCTATCATTATGTACTGCTCAAGTTATTGGTCTTGTGTGTTATGTTTTTTTAGTTCAAATTGAAAAAGGCTTGCAATCAGTGCCGGCATTATCCTCTAGTCACTGAATGAAATGTCTTTCCTTCCAGGTGGCTGTTGTGTCATAATGACACCTATTTAAGGTCAGGCGACCAACACCGTTATCCAACACTCTTTAAGGTGGGGTGACCAGCATTTTTTGGGAGTGAAAGTATATTTTTCTGCTTTATGAGTGAAATCTTAAAACATATTTAAAAAATTGCAAAGCAGGTGCATCAAACTTGGTGCCTAAATGACAATTCTTTTCTCTTTCAGTGGAGAAGGGAATGCTGTGGACATGGTATCCAGCAGCCTGACCGCCTGCCAGACTGTCCCTCATTCTTTAAATGACCCACAAGACCTTGTCTGCTACTTTTTAGAGTCTCCTGCAAGACATCAGTGAATGGAGTTATTATTTTTGACTGCTAGATATAGATTCTTTTCTGCTGCTTTATTGTTATTTCACCATTAATTTTGATTGCACACTGTACATTCTGATATGGAATCCTATGTTATCACTTACTCTGTTTGCACACATTTTAATGCTTTGTTTCAAAGACAGAGTGGTCTTAATCAAATCTTTTATCGCTAGTATCATTGTATAGCATACTACTTTATCATGGATCCTCTGTTTTCTGAAGAATGTGCTACCATTACGATAAAGATAGCCTCTCCTTCTAAAGTGGCCAATTTTCCCCAATGCTAAAAAGTACCTGATCGGTAAAATGGCTCATGGTTTCATTTCTAATATTGTTCATCTTGATGTCTTCACTCTCAAAGTGAAAGGGAAGAGAATGGACAGAAAAGACTGTCACACTGTAAAGTCATGAGCCCTAGTGATAGAGATGTGGTACTCTTTCTGAAGGAGTATCAAACTCTCCCAAAGCTGTCTCCTATGAAGCTATGGCCCTTCCCTCCGTTATCACTAAAGCTATGTCCAGAGACATTGTCTCCCCCTTACTCATCATCGTCAATGCCTCCTTTATCCAAGGAATATTCCCAGAAGACCGCAAAATGTTCCATAAGTTCCTGCTCCTGAAAAAAAACAACTTAGACCCTGATCACCACACCAATTACAGGCCCATAATTCACCTCCTTCATCAGTAAGATCATCAAAAACGCAGTCCAGGCCCAACTGCTCAATTACATCAACCCATTCCATCTCCCGCATGAATATTAACCCAGCTTCCGAATAAGCTACCCTCCAAAACAGCATCCTTAAAAATCGTACATGATAGCCTTCACAGACTATAAGGAAACCTACCTCTTGATATTCTTGAACATATCAGCTACCTTGAACACAGTTCCACATCCAAGACTCATCCATACTGTGAGGACTCAAATGGATTCACTGGCAACATTGGTTATGTTGTCCTTCTTCTCTTCCATCTAACACCAGTTCATCCCCTTGTGCACCTCCACATACAAGAAACTACGTCACTTTCAGTGAACCTTTGTATTCATCCTGCCATTGTTATCATCAATACTTACTTAGAGCACATGTGAATGCTACTCACAGTGAGAAATCCATAATTTTCTAGCCCCGTTCACTCCCACTTTTTGACTGATACTGGTGTTAGCCAGACCTAGCACCAGTGTTCTGATGAAAATTGCAATTGGCAATGACAGACCCTGTAAGTCCCTAGTATATAACAGGGCAGGGGGGTTTAGAGGCCCATAGATTGGAGTGTGTATTTCTCTGGCCCTATTGTCATTTCTAACTTCAGGCCTGCTTTGCAGACTGTCTTTAAAAGTAAATTACATGAAAATTCAACGTTGGTGGTACAGATACTACCAAAGTGTCGTGATCTCAA
Organism: Lissotriton vulgaris; assembly: GCF_964263255.1. Taxonomy (NCBI): domain Eukaryota; kingdom Metazoa; phylum Chordata; class Amphibia; order Caudata; family Salamandridae; genus Lissotriton; species Lissotriton vulgaris. Next base: position 1,745,529,266 of record NC_141694.1, read on the forward strand.
GTAGGTTACCACTAACCTGTTCAGCCGGGTACAGCGGAAGCGAGGAATGGTGCTAGTTCTCCCTATCCTCTAGCGATGTGACAACCTGTGAGCATACAGTAAACTCTACAAGGTGTCACAACACCAGGGAAGGGGAAAAAGGGACAAAGGAAACAATAAAGTTGCAGCAGCTTAAATAATCTGGTAGGTGCCTTCGGATACGTGTAAGAAGAATGAACCTCACTGGTATCAGACTGGAGTTCCTGTAGTAGGAGAGAGAGGAAGTTACACACACATACATGGTTACTATTAGCAAGATCAACATCCTATGTGTGGACAGTAACTTACAATATTAAGCTGCCACGTGCTCTCCATAGAAAACAGAAAAAAGAGAAAAATAAATCTTAAAAGAAAAAGGCTCTATTCCTTCAAGTAGCAGCAATTTGCGTGTTCCTGAAGTATGCGCCATTCATTAATTCATAAAGCATATGTAGTCACTAAAATCCTCTGGTACTGGCATTCAGGTTGGCTAGACATGAACCAAAGTATTTTCAATACACGTTGGCACCTGACTGCAGTCCTGTGCTATCGTCGTAGAGTTCATAAGAAAATGCCAGTAGTGATATATATGACTCCTCCTGTCACTCGGTTGTATTGTAGTCATACAGATGATTCAGACGTAGCAAACACCGGATAAATCACACTGGGCTTCAAAGAGAGCAGGACAGTATGGAATGCAATCCAGGCCTACGCCCTCCTCCGGTAACCCAAGCCAGATGGCAGGTCCGGGAATGGAATTTGTAGGAGGGGGGATGTTAACGGAAATGGCCCACACTAGTAGGTTGGTTTAGCCAGCTCTTTCTCCTAAACTAGCATCTTGAATTTAAAAGTGCAGTGCTTAGTGGGACAAGAATATGGCATACTTTGGAGCTAGATATCAGGCTTTTGGGTAGGACCAGGCACCTCATGGGACTGCGGTGTTCTCTTTCTTGCCACCCCAGATCATTGAATAAACATGTGAGAGCTGCATAGCTACTCAAATTTGCTGTCTGAAACAACAACAAGAAGGACTGCCTTGCTGGAAACCTTGTCTGAACCACACATGATTGATCCCTGATGGATTGCTCCTGTTGCACACTTGAAACTACAGGCCTGAGGACTTTGCCTTGCTTCAAAAAGGATTAAGGAGTTGACTCCCTGAAAGCAGCAGGTTAACAGAGATTTCCTGCACCATGTCCCACAAGTCCCCAGCCGTGTGTGTTTCCAGTGGGCTTTTAAGAATCTGGCCAGGTGCATGGTGGGAACTGTAGTACAGGCCTTCCAAGGACAATCTCAGAGCTTCTAGACCCTTGGATTTGTGTTTTGGACACTTGTGTAAATGTAAATGTAATGTAAATGTGTTGTATTTGTATAGCGCGAACAGTAACCCGTAAGCATCCCGGCGCTTGCACTCCTACCACAAGGGAACCCCTCCTGGCTTTTCCTTGTGAGGTGTCCACTCCTGGGCATCCCATGGTGAAACCAGGCATCCCTTGTGTATCGGGGGCCGTTGTGGAGACTAAGCAAGCTATTGCCCAGAGTTGCAGCGTGGGGCCCATGCTTAGATTCGGCACTGAGGCGAGAATATCCGGTCAGAGGAATTTAAGCCCGATCCCGCCGAGGCGGGAATCAAACCCTTGTCCCTGGCCAGCGCTCTGCATCGAGTTCTGCCGCTCTAACCATTGAGCCACACTTCTCCACTTTAACCACTTCCATGCGTCAGACGTCTGGGAGCCGTCTGACGCCACAGTGGGCCTGTGCATCGGACGGCTCCTGGCCGTACGAACACCCACCAACGGGGGAAGTGCTGGTGCTCCCGCCTGGGCTACTCTTCAGGTTGCCCCACCACGGAAGGCAGCGGGAGACCCCGGCCTCCCTTCATGTCATCTAATGATGTCTGCGTGCATCCTGCGCAGACGCAATTAGATGTAGTTCGATGCGCTGGAAGCCATTTGATTCCAGCGCATCGAGGATGAAGGTGAATTTCTCCCTGGAAAGGCGGTGGGGTTCAAAGAAAGAGGCATCAGGGTAAATGAAAGGGTTTTCCTTACCTCTGAAGTCTCTTTGGAGCATTCCAGCTGCACAATTGCGCATGAGGTACGATCGTGCAGCAGAAATGCCCACTAGACACCAGGTTTTTTGGGGGGGGATCAATTTCTTCATTGTCAGGGAGCGATCCCTTGGAGAAGGGTCACTTCCCTTTGGTGAGCAATTATGTTGGCTGTTTAGATCAGTGTTCTTTAAAAAGAAATTAACATTCACTAAGCCACCAGGATTTCCCTATATTTCTTAATGTTCTTCATGTTGGGAAGCGGCCCATTAGGCAATGGCCACTCCCCTTCATGAGGGGAATATTTTGGCGGTTTCTGCTCCCTTGGGAGCGGTTTGGCCTAACATTTTTAGGCCCATCTGCCCCCAAGGGGCTAATATGTGGTAGGAAGCATCTTGCACAGAATCTGTTACAATTATAAACAGGGTTTTAAGTGGGATGAAAGAAGAGGCTGTCTAGAAGGGGCATGTTCTATATAATTAAGGGCATTGCTTGAACCTGTAAGCTAAATTTCTCTTATTCCCATAGTGTATCACCCGACCTCTATTTTTGTTCCTCCCTGAACTCTCTGTTATTTCATCAAGACACATAACACAAGAACTGACGTACACCTAAAACCACCCAGGACTATTTGCTTGGTCACTTGTTGGTAGCTAGTTAAGATAAATGAGTAACAACAATCATTCTGTTGTAAACAATTAGGATTGAATATGTTTCAATTCTGAATTTGTGAGACTGTGAATTAAATATTACTGAGGCTTGTTGAAGAGGTGGTGGTCTTAAGACTGTCTCAACACCTCCTGTTATGTTCTCTCTTTGTCAAAAATACACACTTTTTTCTTGTCACATCTTGTCCATCTGCATATCTTACACCTCTTCTCTTTCCTCTTCAGCACCCTCCTTTCACTCTCTCCTGAATTACTTTCTTATTATCACCTTCAGTTCACCACCTCCAAAAACACAGCACCCTCAGTCACATTAAAGCACTGCCTTTTTTTACTCTTGCCTTATTAATAATATTTTTCCATCTGTGAACCTCCTTCACACATGGGTACAAAATCATAATTGCAACTGGGATTTGTGACCATTGTTCTGTGCGCTGTGCTGAGAGGCCAAGGATTGGATGACCATGTTTTCTGAACACCTTTTTGACCATCTGACAGTCACTTTGAGGAACTCGCACTGCCTTCAGCCTCATTTTAAGAGGTCTCAGTCGTTCCCCGTTATAAAAACCTGGTTTAGACTCAGGTAAAGTATGCACTATACAAGAGTGATATGCTAAATGCAAAAAAAATACAGAAACAGCAACCTGGAAATAGCTAACAGTCTTTGGGAAGGAAAAAAAAGTAAAAGATACAAAATATAAACAGGAACCAAACTGTTGACATGGATTACCTTAACGTTTTTTATATTCATTAATCAGAGGAAGATCAGTGTTTTTGCCATTACAGTTAAGGACATGAACATAAGGTGCACAAGGCTCTGTTAAATGTCTGTTTTTAATTCCTACTGGGTCTGAGACCTGGAGGGACCAGGCCCACTTAAAGCCCTGAAAATAACCAACTACATGTAGTGCCAGTAAGCTCCAAGATGGTGTCAGCAAGCAGTACATAACAAATGACATAATTACATAATGTTTTGGCAGATTTTGCTGAGGAGAATAGATCACATGTACAGGTGCATCCTACAGTTCTTGAGCCAACCCCATCTAAAAAATATCTCCCGCAAACGTTACATTTCCTTATATTTTAAGAACGATGGACTGCAGACACAGCTCATAATTGCAGACCATCTCACAAGGCCTTTCTGAATCAGAGGCATAACAAAACCTGAGCCCGCCGCAAAGTACATGTCAGGAGCTCTTAGACACGGGGACCTGCCGCCTGTGCACAGCACCGGAGGGGGCCCCCTGGAGAGCCCCCCCCGCACCACAGGGGCTGTGGGGGCTAATGTCACGCCACTGCGTTGAATGCCTCCAGTCCATGTGTAGCTGAGGTGCATCCTCTCCCGGTAGAGTCCCAGCAATCCCCCAGGGTCCAGCAGGCGAAGGACGACAGCCTGACAGGGAACTGCACTAATGGCCACCTGGTCTGTGACCACCTCAGCAGGCAGTCTGAAGCGTCCTGAGCCCTGGGGGAAGCGGCCTGTTAGAGTACACTGCTCCCATTGCATTGCAAGACAGACACACCTGCGCACACACACACGTGTACTGGCACGCACACATACACAATCGTATGCATGCACACACACACATGCACGCACGTGCACACACATGCACCAATGAATGCACACACACACACACACATGCAGGCATGCACACACACATACAAACAACATAACATAACTATACTTATGAGGGCTGGCCATTGACCGTAATGAAGTGTGTAATTACTATGCTAACTCCATGCGCGCTTTGACAGTAGCGTAGATTATAAAGCGCACCAAAGCAAGTCTATCTGCTCCTTAAGGGCCTCATTTATGAGGCCTTGCGTCAGTTTTGCGCTTCCGATGCGTCACTTTTAGTGACGCATCGGCGGCGTAAAACATGCCTCCTGTTGTGCACTATTTATAATGTGACGCTTAGATGCGTCACTTTGTAAACAAACCCCTGTGCTACATTATACCTGCGTCAGGTATAATGTATGCAGGGGGGCGCCCCCCACAAAAAGCCTCATAGAAGTGACGCAGTGAAATCTATGAGATTTCACTGCGTCACTTCTAGGACGCTGTTGCGTCAAAATCTTGAGCCTGCCTCACAGCAGGCGTAAGACTGTCCCATGTGAAAGGACACATTGCTGGAGTTGCGTCACTTCTGTGACACTCTCCAGCAACGCATCACTTTTGCGCTTACAGATATATCAGAAATACTGACCTATCTGTAACTCCTCGTGACATGATGCGTCATACATTAAATATGACGCATCAGGTATGTCGCAAGGAGTGCGCACTGAGAAGTGACGCATCGCTCCTTTCACGCAGCGATGCGTCATTTCTCATAAATGAGGCCCTTAGTTTTTTGATACACTCGCTCGGAAGTACCAAAACTCACTCTTGTGACCAATCCTCATAATGCACCGATCCTCACAAAGATAGAGTTTTTTTTGGTTCTATCATGGTTAACCCACTGTGTGGGTTATGGATGCCCACACAAACACACTTACATGCGCACACGCACACACACACACGCACACGCACATGCACACACACACACACACTCTAGAGGATTCTCGCACAAGCACTAAACAGTTACAGAATAGGCAGTGCTGTTTCCACCCTCAGAATCTTATAGGTGTCATACTGAATGAGCTATGTTGGGCTAGATTTGAAAGGGGTGAGACTTTCTTGGCGCTAGTCACATCTCTGGCAATTTTATATTTGGACTAGAATGCTGTACCCAGTTCTAGAGGGCACCTCTGGCGTGCTATGACCACCTGTTCGGGGCAGACACTTTCTTCAGCCATGGTCAGCAGAGAGCTGCTTTTTGAATGTCTTTCCTTCTACTAGGTTCAAAGCTCTGCATCTGAGTTAAGTTTGAACCCAAGTGTGTATGCGAAGAGGAAGAAGCTATGCGATGTGACCATCTAGGATGTCACCCACTACATAGGCGTAGCAGCCTACTTACTCCCCTCTCACTACAAACCATGATAGATATAGACGTCTGTCTGATGCAGGCATCACCCATAACCCTCATAACACAGCCATGCAGTGTACCATGAGCCAGCTTAGTAGTTTAACTCGAACGTTGAAGTGAGCTGTGAGAAATACCCTGTATGTAAGTATGTAGGAGTATGAACCTAACGTGGAGCACATCTCGGTTTTTGGTATGTTTGCATTTATGGGCCTGTGTGGACTTTGTTTCATTTTTCACTTCAGAGTTGAATGTAGCTGTATTGCAGCCATTTTCACGTATTTTTTGTTTTGGCAAGGTTTTTTTCTTCTTGCCATGGCACACACAGACCATAACCTCCGGTTAGCAGCCGCCAGGCTTCAGGCACAGCCTTCCTTCCTCCCTATGTACAGACTCTAGCTGATATAGCCCTTTCACCCTCCACTCACTCTATGATATAGGCATCAGCTGTAGGCCAAGTCACTCAATTAGTAGCAACTGAGTTTGAAAACTGTATGAAGCTTGACATCATATTGCTCCCGGTCAACATCAGACGCTCCCCAACTCTCCATATGTTCAGGAAGGTCCTCAAGACCTGGCTCTTCGACTGACCCGGAGCTGCCCTCCTCCCCCCCCCCCTTTCCCCAGCACCCTGATACCCTCACGGGTGAGTAGCCCGCTCTATAAGTCACTGATTCATTGATCATTGGCCTGAAGAAGGCCTCTAAAGTAGCCTGAAGCATGAAAAAAGAAACGTTAGCCTTCAACAACATATTCTGAATAAGAGAACGGCGACCCATAACTAACTTTGGGGTGCACACAAGTAACCGTCTGTTTGGGTCTCACTGGTTACAATCAGAATGCAATCATAGAAAGCACACACAAACACATGCACACACAAGGCCAGTCCAAAATGAGAATCTTGGGGGCCAAATTGGAATCTAATGGCTTGCCATTAGAATTTACATAAGGCATGCAATTTTAGGGGTTTGGAAAACCGCATTTTTGGGGAATTTATTGAAATTCCATTTACAAATCGCTCAATTATGCTTTTAGAGCAGAAATGTGGTTTTCAGGTATCATCAGAGACTTTTATCAAACAAGTGCGCACTTTGTGTGAAAACCGACTTTCGAGATACCAATGGGACACTAGTTTGAGCAGAAAATAGCTCTCTGCAAGAAATCGTGTGCATGAAAGATTCCCCATGTGCACAAGTGTGTGAAAATTGCATAATGCGACAGTGTAAGAAATGTCATGAATTTTGGCAAATTATTCAAATTTTGCCAGCATAATTGATAGCTCAAACAGGGCCTAGCTGCAACAGCCAGGCACTGTGTCTACTTTAGGCGACACAAAGAGACCTGATACTCTGCCTCATAAGCAGTGACCATCAAGGCACAGTACTGGCAGAAGCAAAAATCTTGTCATCTGAGAGCAACAAAGAACACTGATTTCACCATAGATGACGTTCTCATGCTTGCAAATGAGAGCTGACTTTTTTCAAAGCCACTGGTGGTAGAACAAGCAGAGGGAACCTAAGGGGTAATATTTGCAAAGGGTTCTGTGCACTAGCACAATTTAGCCAAATCATGGCACAAATAAAGATCAACATTCACTGAATAAGGCGGCCAATAAAGACAAAGACTGATTCAAGATGGGTACAGATGACAGTCTTTGGCACTGGGCCAAAGACCTCCAGTAGCATGTCCATGCAGGAGCACATTGAAGGAATTACTACATCTGTAAAAGATGGGCTCCTGTCTGCGTTACTAACACGTGTTCGTACGCATACAAAAGAGACGAGGCACATATAAGACATCTTTGTCAGACCCGAAGCAATCCATAAACAGCCACAACCATGACTTCCCAAACCACAACAGACGCATGACAGAGCACTCTATGAGAGTGAACATTATCTCCCCCTTGCACAGGTGGGTGGAAGCCTTTGCTGCATAAGAGGATACTTGAGCCTCAGTGAGACATGGAGTGTCAACCTGCCTGTGCATCTGCATTGTGGAGCCGTGAATGTCACAGCACTGCTGTATTCTGCGCTCAAGGGTATACCACCCTACCTAAGGGAACGCGTCAGCATTGTCTTACTTTACATTTTGGTAAATATGATCTTTAACAGGATTTATTATTGTCAAATTTGTAGTACTTCTTGCGTGGGGGTGACTTGGCAGGCAACATGGGGTGTGCCTGGATTGGTGACTTGCCACATAGTCTTTCAAATGGATGGTTTTCTGTCAAAACTTGGGTCTCTAGTGACTTGCATGGCACTGTATCACATTGCATTGCATAGCAGTGGATGTGGCAGCTCCATCTCTTAAGCAGTGGCTTGAGGAGGGCATTTGTTGAGCCTTTCTTGGTGGCATCTTGGATTGTGAGTAGTAGGATGAGATGGATGGTGTTTTAATTGAATCTTAATTTTTGTGTGCGTTCCTGATCAGTGTTGTATCTTGATTGATCCTCCTTTATGATGGAGCATGTGTGTGTGTGTGTGTGTTAGGGTGACCAACCATCCATAAATTTCACGGACAGTCGTAATTTGGGCCTCACGTCCGTTGTCCGCGAGGAAACCTTTTACGGACGCCTTTTGTCCGTAATTTTGGCCGCTCACAGGGAGCAGCGCTGCTCCCCTGTGAGAGGCCTCACCTTCCTGATGGGGCGCCTCGCGCTCCTCCTTGAGCAAAAGAGCAGCCCCTCCCCGCCCTTTGTCATTCTGTACGGGGCTGATTGCCACATACAGAATGTCAATGGGGCAGTCTGGGCTGGTAAATCATGTGGCGGCCTCCTCCTGCCTCAGTGTACAGCAGGGCATTCTGTAAAATAAAAGGCAAAACGCTAATGCTGCAACTTTAGCAACGTGAGAAAACAGTGTATATAAAGAAGCCTGTAAAATAAGTTAAAAAGAACGGGTTATCGTTCTTTCACTGTCTCATAATTTTTTAACTGAAGTATTTTCAATATTATATCCAACAAAGCCATGGCTGCTGCTTTTTTTAATTTTAAGTAACTAAGAACCATTGGCAAAGCCAATAGTCCTGATTTTTGTTGGTGTAATGATACTTGCTGTATTATATATATATATCTGGATGCAAAGACATAAACAACATAATACCAGTCGGGAGGAACACTACGCTAGCGCTGATTTTTAGCCTAGGTGTTTTAAACTACGCCCTTAATTACATCGAACACCCCCTTTGAAGAGACCCCACAGTTTTTTTACACCACTTAAAGCCCTGGAAACAACACCATGTCACAGTCACCTCACATCTTGGAACTGTGCATCATGCATGACTCATGACTTCTACGTTTTCAGACTGCCTATGTGCAGGGGCATAGTGAACTTTCCCCCACCCCACCCCACCCCACCCCTTGCTTTAGGCACTACAGCAAGGTGAAGTTCTTGATGGGCCTCTTCTGTCTGCAACTCTGTAGACAAAGGCTCAGCCCATAATGTGAAAAGGTGGGTGAGTAAATAAGTGAAGGAATGTGTGATTGGCTGGATGGATGACTGAAAGGATGAATGGATGAATGGATAGATAAAACAAAGGATGGATGGATGAGTGGAAGTATGGATGAGAGAAAAGGTAAACAGATGGATAAATAGGTGGAAGGGTAGATGGATGGGTAAAAGGGTAGATGGGTGTATGAAAGGATGGATGGATGAGTGAAAGCTTAGATGATGGGCAAGTGAATGGGTGGATAGATGGGTGAAAGCATGGATGGATTGAATTGATAAGTGAAAGGGTGAATGTATGGATGGATGAGTGAAAGGGGTAGATGGACAAAAGGATGAATAGATGAGTGAAGAAGTGAAAGGGTGGATGGATGAGAGAACGGATGAATGGATGAGTGAAAGGATGGATGAGTAATAGGATCAATGGATGGAATAAATGAATGGATGAGTAGATGGATGGGTAGATGATGGATAGATGGATGGATGGATAAGTAAAAGGGGGATGGAGAGAGAAAGGGAAGATGAATGACTGAAAGGGTGAATGGGTGGAAGGATAAGTGACTGGGTGGATGGATGAGTAAGTGAATACATGAATGGCTGGATGGGTGAAAGGGTAAATGGCTGGATGGATGAGTGAATAGATGGGTGGATGGAAGAGTGGATGGATGACTGTATGGATGGATGGGGTGAAAGGGTGGATAGATGAATAATGGATGGAGGACTTAAAGGGTGGATGGAGGGATGGATAAGTGTAATGATGGATAGAAGGATATATGGTGGATAGGCTTGCAAATGGTTGAATATGTTTGGATATAAATGGGCACATAGATGAAAGGACAGAATGAAAGGTGAAAGACTGAATGATGGATGAAAGAATGATTACACCTTGTAGCACCCATTATCTTAAGTAGCATTTCCTATACATTGACTTTCACGTTAATATGAGTCATTGTCTCTATATAATGTGTGTGATGTAACGCACTCCGACACCCTGTCCTACATAAGTGGGAGGAGTAACACTATAAGAGAAATTAAATACACATGAGAGGCGGTCTAAGTGAAGATGAGGGGCACCATTGAAGGGTGATAGCAAGGCAGGACTGGCCGGACTGGGCATCAGGTGTTTCCCTGGGAGGCTGGAAAGGGGGGGTGGGGGTTGTTACAGGGGGCTGGCACTCCAAAGTTCATTACATATCCAGTAGTTTCCAATCAACAATAAAAGCGGCTTCACTTATATTCAGGTGTGGTTCACCATTGTCTGGTGATTAATGTACCTGCTGGAGTGAGATGCAAATTTCGAATTGTCTAAGGCAGCAAGCTGCAGCCATACTGAAAAACCGTGAAGTGCATGATTGTCTCAACCTAATATAAACCTATTTTGACTTGTACTTAGATGGTTGTCTATTTACTTACATATATACTATTGCTAGACCACCTCTGACGTATATGTAAAACTTTTGTCCCGAAGTTTTGTCCTGAATTTTGACCTTTTGTCCTGAATTTTTGTCCTGAATTTTGACCCTTTGTCCTGAATTTTTACACCCACCGTCCTGAATTTGCACCTATGCTAGTTTGTCACCCTAGTGTGTGTATGGGTGCACGCACTCATCCTGATGTGTTGCATTAGTATGCGTTACTTGCATCGCTGCATATGTATTCATTGATTGGCTTCTTGCAGGATGTCTGTCTTCCTTCAGCGCATGGCACACATTTTTAACTAGCCATTTGAGCGGGGTAATGATGCTAGAACATGTACTTTTATGATGCACTTGTGTCCCACGAGGTTGATCCCATCCCATTATCTGGTGTGCATTATTTGTGCACTGATTGTTCTGTCACAGGTGTCTCCATAATGCATGCACGTGCAACTTGATGTGTGTTTTTATTTGCTTTGTTTGGAGATTTGGGGCCTAATTTAGAGATTGATCAAATGGGCGCACTGCCGTAGCTCAGAATTACTTCCTTCCTTCCAAATGTGTGGTGCAGATGCTGTAGTGTTTGCTGGAGAAGAAAGAACTAGGTTTCCATTAGTGAACCCTTCATTGTCTCTGGCAGGGAAAATCCCTAACCTGGTTGCCCGTCCATCAAGAAGCCAACAGGTCAAAGGGATGGTGGTCCTGCCCTAAGGGATCTGGGCAATAATCTCTTTGCGCTCTGCCTATGTCTGCCAGACATGTGCAATGAAAATGCAGAATGGCCATCACTGGCATGGAGAAAAGCTCCTCAGTGTCTGTGAATGGACAATTTAAAGATTGCAGATACTCGACAACACGTCAGTGCTAAGAAGGGTGCCATGGTGGTGGCAAGTTCCTTCACAGCACAGAGATCACCAGGGCAGGTTCTTTAAATAGGACAGACAGTCCTCCAATATGGTCTGACTGAGACCCATTGTTTTCTGTGTTCATTTGCTCTGACTAATGTTGCTGTGTGTATTCTTAATTTCTGGCTATGAATCACATTACTGCAGTTTTGTTTCAGTATTGCCGGATTTTGTTGATGGTTTGTTTTTGTGATAAATCTAAGGGATTCAGTACAATGTTGGTCGACCCACCATCCAACTTCCATCTTTGCTAGCCCTTTCTGACTGCCGAGCCTGAGAAGCTTCCACTGCCATATTAGGAAGCAACCGCTGCTACGACAACGGTCGCAGCTACGGCAGAGCATATATCCCCAAATATGTCACTGCAAATATCTACAAAACTCACAGAAACCATGACATTTGTACACACATGCATAACATATGTGGGGAATTGCCTTGTGCACCCTGTACCCCATTGTCGGAGTGTGGCAGAATGTACATAGTTCAGTCAGTGGGAATACATACCGCAGAAGGATTTACCTGGATCATTGCCATTGGAGTCCAGCTTCCTAGGTGTAGCGGGGACCTGGAGGAAAGGATTCACAGTGAAGACTGTTGGAGAGAAGCAGATTGGGGTGAGCATACATCCCAAATAAATTGTTTCCGACAACACGAGGCAGCCGGTCGGACCGCCACAGGCAGGTCGTCACAAGCCCACATCGTAATACAGACGACGGCCGGGAGATCCCTGTACAGTTCTATGGATGCGGTTTGTCTACGATCGCCATCTTGGCAGTCGGAGAAAAGCTGTCGGAGTCAGAGGTCTTACAGCGGCTGGTCGGAGTACACAATGCATGCATCATAATCGGGCGGTTGGACATACCCTTCCGCAGAGACCTTCGATGGTCCGACCGCCTCCGACATGACCTCGGAAGCCGATCCAACCGGCAGCATAATCAGGCTCTAAACCTGAAATTTTGATTTTCAGGCTTAGACTAACGATGATCATGTACACCCAGTCCATATTTCCAGTCTTAAAAATGTTGAAAATAATATCTTGCTTTACTGAAAACCAACATTTTGGTGTCAGAGGTTCCTGTTTTGAATGAAAACATCTGTTTCGGAGAGCACAGTTTCCATTTTAACGTTGAGCAGATCACTGGAGTTTGCAAAGGCTTCATCACTTTTAGTATCATATTAGTTGACAATAATGTTGGATTTATATTTTTCTCAATATGAAATTTTGATTATTTCTATTTTGCTCTGGTAACTTCGTGAACAATGACTGTTCTTTCTGTTATCATTAAACGCTCATCGATGGAGTGAGCTATCATTATGTACTGCTCAAATTATTGGTCTTGTGTGTTCTGTTATTTTTAGTTCAGATGGAGGAAGACTTGCAATCAGTGCCTGTATTATCCTCCAGTCACTGACCTAAGGTTTTTCCTACCAGATGTCTATCGGGTCATAATTACATCTATTTAAGATAGGGCAACTATCACAGTCATCCCACACTCTTTAAGATGTGTGACCAGCATAGCTGTCTCAGGGAGCACAGTGAGGAATGACCCCTGTGCACAGTTTTTATTTATTTATTTGAAAGTTTATTCTTCCGCTTTAGGAGTGTATACTCAAAAAGTAGAAACAATTGCAGAGCTGGTGCATCAAACTTGTCGCTTAAATGACAATGCTTTTCTGCTTTCAGTGAAGCCGGGAAGGCTGAGGAGATGGCATCCAGCAGCCTGACCGCCTGCCAAACTGTCCACCATTCTTTAAATGACCCACAAGACCCTGTCTGCTACTTTTTAGAGTCTCCTGCAAGCTATCTGTGAATAGTGTTATTATTTTTGATTGCCATATATAGATTATTTTCTGCTGCTTTATTGTTATATCACCATTAATTTTGATTGCTCACTGTACTTTCTGATATGGAATCCTATGTTATCACTTATTCTGTTTGCACACATTTTAAAGCTTCTTTTCAAAGACAGAGTGGTCTTCTACAAATTATTTATCGCTAAAACCATTGAATGCCATATTACTTTGTTGTGGAACCTCTATTTTCAGAAGAATGTGCTACCATTAGGATAAAGCTAGGCTCTTCTTCTAAAGTGGCCAATTTTCTCCAATGCTAAAAAGTACCCGATCACTGACATGGCTCATGGTTTTATTTCTTAGATTGTTCATCTAAATGTCTTGCCACTCAAAGTAAACAAAAGGATGAAGTGAAAGGGAAGGGACAAAAAAGACTGTCACAATGTAAATGTATGAGTCTTAGTGATAGAGATATGGTATTCTTTCTGAAGGACTATCAAACTCTCTCAAAACTGTCCCCTATGAAGCTAATGCCCTTCCCTCAATTATCACTAAAGCCACGTTCAGAGACATTGTCTCCCCCTTACTTATCATCGTCAATGCCTCCTTTATTCAAGGAATATTCCCAGAAGACCGCAAAATGTTCCATAACTTCCCGCTCCTGAAGAAACCCAACTTAGACTCTGATCACCTCACCAATTGCAGGCCCATAGTTCACCTACTTCATCACTAAGATCATTAAGAATACAGTCCCTGCACAGCTGCTCAATTACATCAATCATTTCCATCTCCTGCATGAATACTAACCCATCTTCAGATCAAGCTGCCCACCAAAACAGCAACCCTAAAAATCGTATATGACAGTGAGCACAGACTATGAGGAAACCTACCTCCTGATATTTTTGAACATATAAGCTACCTTGATCACAGTTCAAAATCTGACACTCATCCATACAGTGACGACCTAAAAATATGTACTGGCAACATCATTTATGTTAATTTTCTTCTCTTCCATCTGACACTAGTTCATCCCCTTGTGCACCTCCACATCCAAGAACCAACATCACTTTCAGTGACCCCTGGTATTCATCCTGCCCATTGTCAGCATCAATACTTACTTAGAGCACATTGAATGCTACTTACTAACCCACTGTGAGAAAGTCGTCATTTTTTAGCCCTGTTCATCCCCACATATTGACTGATACTGGTGGTAACTGAATCTGACTGAGTCCTGGGCTCTGCTAACCAGGCCTAGGGCCAGTGTTCTGATGAAAAAGGTATGTAGTAATTCTGTAAAATTACAGTTGGCAATGACAGACCCTGTAATTCCCTACTATATATTAGGGCATAGGATATTTAAACTACCTATAAGTCCCTAGTATATAAGAGGGTAGGAGTGTTTAGAGGCCCAGCAGATTGGAGTGTGCTCTTCTGTAGGCCTACTGTCATTTTTAAAGACAGCACTGCTTTGCAGACTGTCTTTAAAAATAAATTACATACAATTTTTACTTTGGTGGTGCAGGTACCGCCGAAGTGGTAATCAACCTTATTTTTACATATAAGTCATCCTTAAGATCTCCCATAGGTGCCCCAGGGGTGGGGTGCCATGTAACTATAAGCAGGGGGTTATAATATATGTTGTATAAGCTCTGGTGAGGAATAAACTAGCCAGATGTTTTAGCTTAGTAGGCTAACATTGAAATATGGTATTTACAAATAACTATTGGTACTAAGGGGTAAAAGGGTCATTCAAAGACTTAAGGATGTGCAATTATAAATCCAAAAACTTGTCTCTGTTGAATTTACCATAACTGGCCCAGAAAAGAAGTTATAGAACTTTCTTTTCTGTGAGCCAAAATCCAGCCTTCAAGCATAAACCTTGTACGTTGGGCTGACAATGTTTAGAATACAAGCATCGCAACTGGATGGATGCATATTTTTTTTTCTCACTGATCCTTAATATGCATTCAGCGCAATTCTTTGTGAGATTTTTCCCGAAAACAATGCTTAGTAAATTTTATTGTGCAAAATCTGTTTCCGTTTTTTAACAATGCCATAGAGAATACAGTATTTGCAATAGCAGTTTCCGCTTCTTGTTCCTCCAGAGTGTTCCCTGTAAATTTGTTAAGTCTGGTCATTTTAGAGGGAAGGAAAGCATCACTCTTTGTCTGCGAAATATGCTGCATCAACCCTTGCATTTTTAGGAAAATCAAGTAGAATTATTTCATATTAGGATATTTATGTTTTATGGTGTGATGGAGAGGGCCTGAGAAAAAGGCATGCATAGGACTACGCTGGAGAAAGTGAGTGGAAACAAAACTCAGAGTGCCTCATGCACTGTAAGGGCAATTGGAATTGTGTAATGGTGGTTGCATTGCAATGTATTTTATTGCTATTGTTGTGTTTGCCTATATTTGTTGGTTAGATCTTCTCAGCATTTGTAGATAACTGTTCCTAGATCCCGACCAGCAAACTGTAGATACGGAACTAGTTGCATGGCCACTGTCAAGGCCTGGGACTCTCTCTCACGATATCTCCTTGCTGAATACGTCAACATTAAATTCAGAAGACTTCTGATTTGTTTTTTAATCACTGCTAATGGAGTGTGTTTTGGAGTCAGTTGGGGAGCCTCTTCAATCTCTAGGTGCATAAGCACTCTACAATATAGTACCATAGATCATTTGGTACGTTTCGTTTCATATTGAAGGAATTCATTATGACTACCTGTGTGCTACGAGGTGCACCAAAAAGGTCTCCATTTTATCAGTGTAGACAACTTTCAATGGTACTTACCATTTGTTGGGCTATCCCATGTTTCAAGCTTTTACCATGGGTTACTGCAGATGTGTTAGTAGGTTATCGAACTCATTGGTTATAAACTATGAAGGCAGTTTTTAGTGTTCAAAAACAATTTGTATATTTCTCTAAAAACACCTTTTAATGGGAAAGTTATGTTTAACCAATCATTTACTGTAGGAAAGTGCCTCATTTGACAGGGTAAGCCCCTACTTTTTGCCTGGAACATGATGTGATTTCGGATGAAAGTGCGCTAGGTCCCTGCTAACCAGGTTCCCAGTGCCAGAGCTCTTGCCTAAAGCTGTACCACAATTGGCACAACTTCAGCAGCCCCTGTAAGTCCCTAGTAAATTGTACCTCTGATACCTAGGGCACTGAATCTGAAGAGGGTCACAAGGGTTGCATCACGGACTGTGCCACCCTAAGGACCCCTCACCAAGACCATGCAAACTGCCATTGCAGGGCGCATGTCTTGGTGCAAGGAAAACTGAATAGTCAACAAGGTGCACATCCCTGTACTCCCTGCCCCCAGACACTGCATGAGGTATAGGCATGTCACCTCTACTGCAGGTCTTACTGCCCTAAGGCAGGGTGCACTATATCACACGTGTGGGAATATCTGTCTAAGCAGATATGACCCTGTAATATCTAAGTCCATTCCAGGATATTGTAGGTGCACAGGGAGTACACCTATGTACAGGGAGAACATGGGTGTTTAGCCCATGTACTCCCTGTACAACACCCATCTATACCGGTTTCTGAGCACCATGATGGCTTCAGTGTACCCAGGGATGTTTGATACCAAACATATCATCATAATAAATCCACACTGATTCCAGTGCTGGGTTTATCAAGAAATGCACACAGAAAGCATGCCAAGCACTGGGCTTAGCCAGTCTGCCACCACCAGACATGTTTCTGCCCTCATGGGGTGAGAGCCTTTGCTATCAGAGGCCGAAAACAGTGCCTGCTCTGGACGGAGGTGCTTCACTCCTCACCCCCTCCAGGCGGGAATGGCATTCCAAGGCATGAAGCTTCAAAGGCAATGCCTCTTTTGAAATGCAACCCATGCATCTCCAGTTAGTGGAGGATTCCAGCCCAACTGTCCTGCTCAACCTTTGGTGGGAGAACAGGGGGGAAAATTAGTTAGATTAGAAGGTGTGCCCACATTCAACCAGTACCATCCCTATGGTGGGGCAGGTGATGTGGACCCCACTTTTCCAATGACTCAATCTTGTGTTGAAGAGAATTAGTCAGCCAGTGTCAGGGTTAGGGTTATGCCTACTTCCCAACGGAAGTGGTCACAGAAGGGTATAGTCACATTACAGGTAGGTAGGCCATTGGCTACTACCTATCACTCTCTTTAACACCCCTAGATTTAGTATTTAGGTGGCACTCCTAGACTCTGAACTTTAGATTTGATGGACCTAAGAATAAAAATGGACAAAGAAACGCTGTTGGCCCAAGAACAGAACTCCTGATGCAAAACTCTGGCACAAAACTCTGCCTGCTGCCCCAAGGACTTGACCATCATGGTGTGCTGTCTCGTCCTGCTGCTGTGAGACCTCCAAGAAACCTGTAGCACCTCCAGACCTTTGATAACCGCCAGAAAACTACGTTGAGTAAAGAAAATGCAGGAACGAAACCTACAGAGTCCGGCTTACCGACTTGCCGCTCCCCAGCGACTGCCAATTCTCTGTAGCACACCTGCTACTAACAAAATCAGCACCCTAATCCTGGCCGAATCCAGAATGCTCCTGACGATCTGCTGGTGGAACATTGGACCTGGCCTTGCTACCCTCCTAAAACCCAAAGTTGAACCATGAGAACCAATTGTAAGAGCTTCCATACATTTTTCTATTTTTCGCCATAGACTTAATTTGTGCATAGTTGCGCACTACTGTGAGTTATTTTCCAAAATGTAAAAATTCATAACAAAATAAGTACTGCTTTCCCACACTACCACAAAAAGAGCATTAGTATTGTCTACTTTTGTATCTGCATACCAATCTGGGTCTCACTGGACTCTCTGCACGGTGTACTTAGTTTTAGTACACTATATAAAGAGCCAGCTTCCGAAATTCATACATTGCATTTTAGGAATTAATACATCATCATTATTATTATTATTTATTATGTAATGCATTACTATCACTACACCGGCTACGTCTAACAGTCTGAATTGTTTTTCTCTATGCCTGCAGGTGAACCTAAAAGAGTATGCACAAAGAGTTTTGACTTCTCATTTAACCAGCAAATATAGATGACACTCAAAGCAGCAATCTTCGAGGAGGGCACTGGTGTCATCGGTGGCAGCTATGAGGACGGTCTCGGTGCTGTGGTTGCTGTGGAATCCGGATTGAGAGGTGTCTAGGATGTTGTTGGTTTCTATAAAGTGTGCTAGCTGGGTGTTGACAACTTTCTCGATGACTTTGGCGGCGAAAGGGAGTAGAGAGATGGGCCTGAAGTTCTTGAGATTTGTCGGGTCTGCGGAGGATTTCTTGAATTGAAAGTAGTCTTGGCTGAGACTAGTAAATCAGAAATTGAATTGTCCCAACAAACATGTGTGACCTGCCCTCAATAAAGTTGGGGAGGAGGGCCTAAACCGGGAACCACCCCCTCGCATGGGCCATACACCAAAAAGATATCAGGAGGGGTCCTTGAGGACCCCTTGTGCCCCGGGCACCACCACATCCCAAAGGCTAATGTATTGTTAGGGGGGCCTCTTGGACCCCATGTGCCCTGGGGACCACCACCTCTCCGGGGCATAAAATAATTGTAGTTGGGGTGCCTGAGTGACCCACCCCTGGATCCCGGGGCCAACCACCTCCCCTGGCCAAGGTAACTTTTTAATAATGGGATGGAGGCAGCGCAGGCCCCCGCCTAGGCCTTTCTCAGCCTGTGGGACCACCACATCCCTGGGACATGTCCTAGAGCAAGAAAGGAGGGGGCCACTCGACCCCACTTCTGGAGACAATAATGGCCCTGGGGACCGCCACACCGCAGGGTGGGCTCCTGCTATTAAAAATCTTCTTGCTTGCTGAAAGCAGAGCTAAATTGCTTTCACAGAGAGGGAGCTGCATGTTGAGCAGTTCCCTCTCTGTTAAAGCAATGCCGGTTCCATTAGCAGGTGGGGAGCTGGGAGTGACCACAGGGGCCTTCAGTCTCCACCCATGGTCCAAGAGGAGAATGGGTGCCCTGGAGGCACCCACTGTAAATGACAAGGCCCTGGGGGATCGGGTCCCCGGGCCCAAATTTGGCCCAGGGAGAGGGGCCATGCACCCCCTACCCCATCTGTAAATGCCTGGGCCATGGGGTCCCAGGGCCTAATCTGGCCTAAGAAGGGGGTCCACGTGGCCACCTACTCTAAAAAAAAAAGAATTTTAAAACCCAGAAAGTCCCGAAGGCTTTACCCCCGTTCATCTCCACTCTGCAAACGCACCTCCTGATGCATTACTAGTAGGGGGGTGAAGTCCCCTTGGCTAGAGAGGGTCCTTGGGGGCCAACAAGCCCTCCTGTTACCTTAAGTAAGTCCAACACAGCCGGATTGCTAAGACGTTTTCAGAGGCCATACCACTTTTCTCCACAACTCTGCAAATGCAACTCCTATCAGATTGCTGGTTGGGGTATGAAGTCCCCTTGGATGCTGAGGGTCCTTGGGGCAAATAAGCCCTCTTCTTTTTTCTAGTAAGTCCCACACAGCGAAATCGCTGTAAGGACTTTGGAGGCCACGCCCTTTCTCTACCACTCTGCAAACGCACCTCCTGGTGCACTTCTGGCTAGGGTATGAAGTCCACTTGGATGCTAAGGGTTCTTGGTGGCAAAGAAATCCACCTGTTACTTCCAGTAAGTCCGACGCAGCGGGATTGCTATGAGCTGGCCAGAGGCTCCTCCCCCTTTCTCTGCAACTTTGCAAACACACCTCCTGGCACACTACTGGTTGGGGGATAAAGTCCCCTTGAATGCTGAGGTTCTTTGGGGGCCAAGAACACCTCCTGTTACCTCCAGGAAGTCTCACACAGCATGAGAACTGAAGGCTGGTCGAAGGCCCCATCCCCTTTCTCTACTACTCTGTAAATATGCCTCCTGGTGCAATAGTGGTTGGAAAATGAAGACCTCTTGATTGCTGGGGTTCGTAGGAGGCGAAGATGCGCTCCTGTTATCTCCAGTAATTCTGACACAGCAGGAGTCCTGATAGCTGATAAGAGGCCCGCCCCTTTTCTCCACCTCTCTGTAAACAAGACTATCAGTGAAAAAAAACATAGAAATTCACTTAAAAAAACGCTATTTAAAAAAAATACAAATTCACTAAAAAAAAAACATAGGTTACAGGGACGCTATAGTTAGGCTCAGATTTCAATTGTACAAAACCATAGAAATTCAGCAGTTATAGTTACCTGAGCTAACTAGAACTAATGCCCCCGTAATGCAATGCTCATGACCTCACATATTCCATCATACATTACATGGTAAGTGACATCACGGATGACACCACTGATGACATCTGAAATTACATCACTTGTATATATATATATATATTTATATGCACACACACACTCACACACATATACACATAGAAACTTAATAGTAAATGTAAACTTACTCATACTTACTAATGTAGTACTGGATATTTTGGCTACAATATGTTTGAAAGGTGGTATATAAAACACAATATTGTTATTCAATTACAAAATAGGAGTTCCTGCTGGAGAAGTCAAATGGCAAGCACAATTCTTATATTGAGTAGTTTCCAAATATTCACATAGAAATCAATCTTCTTCAAAAGTGAAACTATGAATTATTTCAGAACAAATCATAGCATTAGATATCAGGACTTAAGCACAGGCATTCATTCTATAAGGTAGTAGTGTATCAGCGTTATTAGAAATGGGATTTCTGGTTGGCTAAGGCTTGCGTGAAAGCCAGGCAGAAACCACCAATCTAGTCAGGGCAAGGGAGTTACACACTGAAGATAAGCCCTGCTCACCCCCTTGGTAGCTTGGCACGAGCAGTCAGGCTTATCTCAGAGGCAATGTGTAAAGCGTTTGCGCAACACACACACACACAGCAGCAACACACTAGACACACCTCAAAACGAACTCCACACAAGGTTATCTAAAAAATAGCCTTTGTATGATCATAAACACATTAGAAACATAATCACACATTTACACTGTGCCAACTGGCACTAGGCAATATTAACCTCATAGCTGCTATGGAACGTCCAGCTCCAGTGCTGGACGTTCCATTGCGCAGGTGAGGTTCGAACGTTCAACGGCCGACGGCAGCACTACGGAGGTAGTGGTGCCGTCGGCCGCCGAACGTGCGCAGCACCTAAGGGGTTAACAGGGGAATATATACAGGACAAGGCCAATCGGACCACGGTCAGAACCATCAGATCAGGTAAGTAAATGAAAACCACAACCAATAACTACTGGTACCATAATGACCTAAGCATTATCACATCAGCATTACACACCATCCTAAAATACAATAACATGACATTAGGCAATAAATCACATTAGGCCCAAACCTCATTAGCATAAACACATTATGTACTAGGCCTCACCAGCATAGACACATTATGCAATAACAATATATTAGGCCCAAACCTCATTAGCATAAACACATTACGCACGCCCATTGGGTCTCAACATCATAACATGACATTTGCATTAGGCATAAAACACCATTTAGCTTAAACCAAGTGTGCACCACAGAACACTCACCAGGTGTCCAAACCTGACCCAGCCCTACTGGCCTTACTCGGGGCTCCAATGCCTCCAATGTCAGGGTTCTCGGGGGGACCTTTCACGGGCCTCCATGGCTGCCTCAGCAGCGACCACAAAGTGCGCAAATGCACTGGGGCATGGGGTGTACACACCCCTTCTTTACTTCAAAAAAATGGCCCCCACGTTGCAGCTGCCTCCTACGTCAGAGCAGCTGAGGATCATAAACAAGACCTGACACTACTGTACCTATAGGAGGAGCCCCACTCTGAAGCACTGCAGAAAAAAAAAGATGTCCAACGTTGCAGTTGCCTGCTGTCTCGTGGGGCAGCTGGAAGCATCAACAGACACTGGCACCAATGTGTCTTTCAGTCCTACTCCTGCACTCTGGCACCAGCATCGCCCCAAAAGGAAATTGGCTCAGGCACCCCAGTGCCTCTGGGAGCGCCAATGCTGCTCATAGGGAGCACCACTCACCGGAGCTCTCGGGACTCTGTTCCTTTCTGCATCGGTCGTCACACGTCACCACAGGGGGGCCGCGAGGACTCCTATCTCATAGCGGCTTCCTCCTCTCTCGGCGGTATTCACCGGGGTTCCCTTCTGCTGGCAGGACCACGAAGGTGGGGTGGGCACCCACTGGACTCCAGGCTCCACAGAGCCTCACTGGCAGGACAACACGCGGGGCTCTCCCAAGCTCCCCGCAGCTCTGCTCGACCGCGCATTCTTCCGGTTTCTGTGAACAGCCCGCCCACAGTCAGGCAGACTCTGCCTGGCTACCAGGTCAGGCGGCGACACTTCCCTTTTGTTCTGCGGCAAGTGCGGGGTGGGCTCCCATCTCAATTAAAGGAGATACGCGGAGTGGGCTCCCACTGTCGAACACCGTATGCAGGGTGGCACCCACTCCAATTTAAAACCTACCCACGGCAGGAACGCGGGGTGGGCACCCGCTGAAGCACACCACAACGCGGGGTAGGTTCCCGCTGTTTGAGCAAGGTTTTAAAATAACGCAGGGTGGGCTCCCATTCCCCAGCAGGAATAACAATGCGGGGTGGGCACCCGCTCCTTACACAGTGCAAGGGAGTCCCCACATCGGGATTCCCTCGGTAATGATCACAGCTCCATGCTGCAGTGCCCACATACACTGCTTCTGTCAGGGAAAAGGCTGGACAAGGAACCCAGCACTAGAATAATTCAGCAATAAAACAATCCAGCGCTTACCAGGCGCTAAGTCCAAGGCAAAGTTCAGGGGGCACAAGGCTGGGCTCAGGCAGGCCAGCACACAGGGCCCTCCAGCAGGGAGGCAGTCCATTGTGGTGGTTCTTCCTGGAGCCCAGCAGCAGCAGCCCCCAGCAACAGGACAAGCACAGGAACTAGCTCAACTTCATGGGGTCAAAGCCCCTACATTTATATTTAACTAGCAGCCCGTCCCGACGTTGTCCGGGTATGAATTGCTGCCGGCCAGTAGTATATTATTTTGTAGGATTTCATTTTGATAGCATTTCTTATCTGTGACAGGCCTGCGAAATGCTCCGATTCACAGTGCACTGCTGATGCACTTAAGAGTGCGCTTTCAGTAGTGTGTGAACTCGAGGTTCCCTACTTTATTTTTCCTTGCAATATTATATAGCGCGAACTCCACAACATAGCATAAGCACAATTTACTTTACAGAAGAACACATTCATTTGTGGTAGGCACGGGGAGACAATGCGATTTGCCTGGAATCACAGGATGTTGAGCTGATGCCGAGATTCGAATATAGCTCCCCAGCTCTAAAGTTCGCAATTCTAGAACTTGTGGTGGGAGGTGTGTCTAAAAGTGTATGTCGGTGCTGGCCATCAATGAGAGAGACCTGTGCATTTTTCAAATGGGTGGTGAAAAAATATGAGTATGTTGCTGGAGATGTGGGCCGCCGTGCCACCACTGTACTTACCGGGGGAGGGTAAACACCCAATATTCCGCAACTTTCTTTCTGCATACCATCACTCCGCATACTTTCATTACGAAAGTACCATGACTCCGCAATGCCATTATGACGCATGGCATTACATTTTATATGCTTTTACCACGCATACATTTACAACGAAATTCGTTGTAAATGCATGAATGGTAAAAGCATGTTTTTTTTATGTTTGGATAAGGTAAGTATGAGTATAGGGGTATATGTTTTGGGGTACTGAGGTATATGTTTTGGGGCATTTGGGTATTTTAAGGGTTCAGATATAGTTTTGGGTTATGGGGTATAGGGGTAGTATTAGGGTTTAGGGGTAGGTATGGGTTTTGGGGTACAGGGGTATTTTTAGGGTTCAGGGCTAGGTTTGGGTTTTGGGGTACAGGGTTATTTTTAGGATTCAGGTCTAGATTTGGGGTTTGGGGTACAGGGGTATTTTTAGGGTTCAGGGGTAGGTTTGTGTTTTGGGGTACAGGGGTTTTTTAAGGGTTCAGGGCTACGTTTGGGTTTTGGGGTACAGGGGTATTTTAGGGTTTAGGGGTAGGTTTGGGTTTTGGAGTACAGTGGTATTTTTAGGGTTCAGGGCTAGGTTTGGGTTTTTGGGGTGCAGCGGTATTTTTAAGGTTCAGGGCTAGGTTTGGGTTTTGAGGTACAGGGGTATTTATAGTGTTCAGGGCTAGGTTTGTGTTTTGGAGTACAGGGGTATTTTTTGGGTTTAGGGATAGGTTTCGGTTTTGGGGTACAGGATTTATTTATAGGTTTAAGATGGGTTAATGTTTACGGGTGTTGGGGTATTTTAAGGAGTAAGGGTGGGTTATGATTATGGGTTGCAGGGGTATTTAAAGGGAGCAGGGTGGGATTTGCACAGGATATGAGACATGGCATGAAGGGCGGAACGTACCACATGCCCCAAGCGTTTGTCACGCCCCCAGCACACGCCCACAGCACAATGCAGACACGCCCACAAGGGACTACTTTGCTGGCACGGTTCTTTTACCTTTTAAATGTATATGGTGGGCGTCTGCATAGCCTATGTCCTTCTGCTGTAACTGCCCTTTCCAACGCTGTATTGGGTGTTGTGATTGGTGCTGTGGTTCCTGAGATTACCCGCCTCAAAGGTGTGGGCTCTCTCTTTATTATATTAGTGTGGATTTCTCCTTTGTCTGCAAGCAGAGGGTTTGGGGGAGCCAGTTAGAACTGGTTCTGGAGCATTCTGTTTACTGTGCTCACACCCTTCTTTCAGACGCACCACAGGGGGGGGAGCCCGCATTGTACAGGCCAGGCACTGACCTATTCAGGGACCAGGGACTTCCCCTCATACTACTCAAAATGAAATGTAGATGTCCCATTCAGCCCATCACTGACTCACCCTGCCCCTCCTGGAGCCACACACACCTCACCAGCTCCTGTCACTCACAAGCCAGATATGCAATTCACATTAGGCAGGCAGACACATAGCACACAGAAATGCCAACTTCTAAAAGTGGCATTTCTAAAATAGTTATAATAAACCATTGCGTAGCATTTATTTTCACTATTCCAAACATACCAAACGTGACCACGCTGCGCCTCTCATATCCGGGATCACCGCTGAAACACTTTTCAGGGAATTTCCAATGAATTCCTATGTGAGGGCAGCCCCAAAGTAGCGAGAAACCAAAAATGTCTGTTTGTCACTACCAGGACATGTTACACACTTAAGAAACATGTCATATCTTTTACCTACAATGCACCCTGCCCATAGGGCTAGCTAGGGCCTGCCTTAGGGGTGACTGATATGTAGTAACAAACAAGGTCACGGACATGGCACACAGTTTAGTTGCCACGTCACAGCGGCAGTAACACTGCAGCACAGGCCCCGCAATGGCAGAGGCCTGAGATAGGTTTGAAACTTGGCTACTTTGGTGGGTGACACAATTAGAGCTGCAAGCCCACCAGTAGCATTTAATTTACCAGCCCTGGGTATATGAGATACCACTTTACAAGGGACTGACAGGTAAATTCAATAGGCCAAACAGGTCTAGACCAATCTTACCACATTTATCACAGAGAGCACACACACTTTACATGGGACAGCAGTGCTAAAGTGCCCAGAGGCCTAAAACCATCAACACCATGTCAGAAAAAATGCTAGGAGAAAGGCAAAATGTTTAGGGATGACCTTGCAAAAACGGCCACATCAGAAAAGTGGCTTTCAACTAAAGACATGGGTTCCTTATAGTCAGGAAGAATCTCATACAATATTGTAGTTGCTTTAAGCAACATATTCCATATTTCTCGTTTGTGTGTTAAAATAGGTATGGGAGTACATGCTGCGTGCAGTAGCAGGACACATTGGCTATGTGGCCCAGTGGACTACTGCAGGAATTTGTGTTTTACATCATGGTTAGAGTTTCAAATCCCAGTGGGTCATCTCAGCCTTTCTTCCTTCTGAGGCAGAATGAACCTGTACCATTTCGTTGGGCAGCAATAAACGGCTTTTGTTCAGCACCAAGATACCCATCAGGGGCAGCATGAGCTTTAAAAAGGTTATGTTTATGTTATATGTTATGTTATAATGCACTTTTAGAACACACATGCACCCAGCTGTTTCTTGGTTCTAAGTACAACAGAGGGCCCAAATCAAACCTAATTCACATCTAAAGAAGTGGGGAGACTAGTAGACCTGTCTTGTCAACCAAGTCGTTAGCTCTTTCCTAAATTTCCGATAGTCCATCTGCTAGTGAAGAGGGTGAGGCCTTGCACCATCCATCCTTTCCCTCTAGAACTTGGGAATAGTGAGTAAGTTGGAGGAGAATGATGATAACTTCCTAGTTAGTAGATATTTCATGATTCTTGTTCTCAAAAATTGGGGACCCTCCTCCCTGGCTTAAAAGGCGATCGTTTGTTCCAGTGGGAGCCTGTAAATATCCCTCAAAAGAGGGGTGATATGGCAGTTTCTAGGTGCTTTAACAATAAATCTGGCTGCCTGAATTTGAACTGCCTGCCTGCGTAGCTAGTTTCTGGGAGGACTAAGATACCAGGAATTGGCATAGTTGAACTGAGAAGTAATTAGTGCCGGGACCACCAGAATTAGGACCTCATAAGTAAGGTATCTAGCAATCTATATTATTTTCCTCAAAGTCAGGAAAGAGATTGAGATCACATCAAATTCACAACTAATGTTATCTTATGGTGGATGTCTTACAAATGATCAAATGGTTGTTAACACACAATTTGTTAGTAAATAAAACAATAAGAAAAGAGTGAGCATTCTGAGATCATAGATGATTGACTAACGTACATTACCAAAAGTAGGTGAAGTCCCATCAATTCCTTTGATCACATCTAGGATTTTTTTATGTGGATGTTAAAGGTCTTGTCAGCAAGAAATCTTCGGATGCCAAAAACAACTAAAGTTAGAGCGGCTACTGGACTTACTGTACTAGATAACTTCAAGGGAAAATAAAAGTGTGTCTTGTTATTGGCAAACTCTCGGATGACTGCAGGCTTTCCCACGTTTTCTGCTCAGGGGCAAGCTCTCTGTCAAATTTGGACACTGGGGCACTCAGTGCCCTAATTTGCTATACAAAGGAAGAAACGAGATTCTGACACGCTGTGTGCGTGTCTTAGTGCAACCAGGGCATTGGTGAGGAGCGCCTGGACATCATGTGCACCAATGGAGGAAGTGAGTCTCGGACGCGCTGGATGCATGTCGGGTGTTGGTGAAGAGCGCCGGGGTCTCGTACGCACCAAAAGAAGAAGTGAGTCTTCGACATGCAGGAGTGCATGTCGTGGTGCAGCCAGGGCATTAGGGAAGAGCGCCTGGACATTGTGTGCACCGGGAGAAGAAGTGAGACTCAGATGCGCAAGAGTGCATGTCGTGGTGCAGCCAGGGCATTGGTGAAGAGTGCCTGGACATCGCGTGCACCGGGAAAAGAGGAGAGGCTCGAACGTGCAGGGTGTGTGTTGCGGTTCAAGCGGAGCGTTGATGAAGAGCACCGGATTGTCATGAGCACCAGAGAAGAGGCAGGTTTCGGATGTGCCGTGTGCGTGTCGAAGTGCAACCTGAGGTGCTGGTGAGGAGTACCTGGTGAGGGGTGTGCACCGAAGTTAAGTAAAGTCTCCACAGTGCTGAGGGCGGGTCTTGGTGTAGACTGAGACTGCCGGAGTGAGGGCCAAGTCATTGGGGCCCTCGGAGTCAATCAGAGGTGGCCCGGACAGGCAGCCACAGGAGAAATGAGCCACTGGCCCGAGTCCGCCGCAGCCCATGATGGAGTTCTGGATCAAGGCCCAAGGCGCTGATGTCGGGGAGGAGAGTGGGATCGCGCCCCCCCCCCCCCCCAGGTAACCTGGATCAACACCTGGGGTGGGGTGCAGACCCAGAGGGACACTCTCTCGGCCTCCCACTTCAGTCAGCTGTGCGAGCCGTTGCTTTGGCTCAGATCCCGAACTGTTGGGACCCGAGATGGGGCAGTACTGGTGCCGGAGTGGGAGCAGTCCTTTCTGTGTCCTCATTTGATTCATAACGGCGGCACTGTTAATGGAGCAGGTAAAACTGTTGTATTACACTTTGCATTATTGCTGCTAACGAACTATTGAACTGTCGTATGATGCCTGACCTCATTTGTGCCTCACAAACTTTATGCTTGATGTGTTACGCACTGCATTATTTCTCCCTCACATATTAACTGATTATAACGTGGCACATTGCATTATTTCTTCAGTGCACTGTATCTTTGTATAACGTAGTGCAGTATATTATTTCTTCATTGCACCGTACAGGATTGCAGCATGACACATTGCTGTGTTTCTTCCTGGTACAGGGCATGCTGGTGGTTATACGCATTGCATTATTCCTTCAATTGCAAAGTGCAATGGCATTGTTTCTCTGTTGCACAGTATAAGAGACTATTGTTACTCATTGCAGTATTGTTTCCTTTTGCAACGTGTGTGATTCTAGCAATACGACTGGCCTAACCTTTTGGGAAATGGTTAGAACTGAGCTTAACTGTTAGTTAGGAGCGGTGTTTGGGATAACAACCTACCATCCCACTGGAAAGAATACTACCCGTACTTATATGTTGATTTTGTATTGTGTGGTCATATCGTATAATTGTTTATACTCATTTTATCAGTACTCGTGTGGAGTCTATTTGTGATGACATCATGGGGTTACTGTGAGCGTGAATGCACATATTGAACACTTGGCCTTGGAGATAAGCCTGGCTGCTCGTGCCAAGTTACTAAGGGGGTGTGACGGTGCCCTGTGACTGTGATTGTACTGGGCCAACTGTATTGTGCCAAATTAGCATTTCTCCCTTCCTGTTACATTAGGTATCGCCACTGCACTGACTTCTCCTACAGCTCTGCTGCACCAGTACCGGCCATTTTTGCTGTCCCAAGTCTAAACCCACCTCCTGCAGCCAAGCTCCCCTCCCATCCTAGGACCTACTTAATGGAGGCCGAAGCACAAATGCACCCCCGGCACGCTGATAGCATGCCAAAGAAAATCCTGTCTGTACCTCGTCCATGCCTGGACCGACCCAGCGCCCTGACCCTTGGACCTGCGACCACCTATCAGTACTCCACTGTCAAGATCCTCACTCTGACCCCGGATGCCTCAACAACATCTGCTGCACCTTATTCCCTCGCTCAACAGAAGGATACTTCTCCTGCCTCAGCAGCGCCTTCACATGCAATGGCAGACTTCTTGCCTGCACAGGACCAAATACCACCACCGCCAAGCAGCCAGCAGAATCCCCAGGACAGCTCCATTACCTTTTGCTCAGCACCAGGTCCCTTTGTAAGCATGCCATGGAAACCTGGGACACCACCACCCCAATATAACCTTCATCACAGAGACCTGGCTCAATCACTCCCCATCCCCCCACATCACCCCTGCGATGCCCGACGGCTACAAGATGACAGACCATGACCGTGCCAACAAACATGGAGGAGGCATCGCCATCATCCACAAAGAAACCCTCCAAAGCACCATCACTGAAGATTGTACCACACCAATAATGGAACACCTTAATTTACTACTTCAAACCGATGGTAAGACAACCATCAGAGGGACCCTTGCTTACCAGGGCCGGACTGGCCATAGTTGGCACCAGGCAATCCCCCGGTGCGCTGCATGGGTTGGGTCCGGTTTTGGGCCCCTGGGGGCCGTTTTTGTTACAGGGCTGTTTTTGTACCGAAAACCGGCCCCGGCAAAGAGCTTGACTGCACCTCCAACCCCCCCGAGTGTGGGGGGGGGGGATGGCAGAGCACTTTGCCAGGGCCGGTTTTAGTTCCCAGTCCGGCCCTGTCACTTAACAACACCCTGGGTCCGGCCCTGGCTTCTGCAATGCCATCTCTGAATTCATTGCCACCCTGGTCATCAAATCCTAGCACTACCCCCCCCTTGGTGACGTTAACTTCCACCTCAGTGACCATAAGGATGCCAACTCCACCAATCTTCTGGAAAGCATAAGCAACCTCTGCCTCACCCAGGTGGTCACCTGTCTCACCCACACAGCAGGACACATACCAGACCCCATCTTCACACACAGCAACAGAGTCAAGTTCAGCAACGTCTGCGAACTCACCTGGACCGACCACAGCATCATACACTTCATCATCGCCAGACCCCCTAGCACCACCACCATGCTCTTAGACACACCCCACCCCAGATGGAACAAAGTCAGAGACCCAATGGACGTCCACCTTCAGCACCCCCTGGCTCGACACCACTAGCAACCTAGGACAAGCAGTTAAACAATTCTCCACATGGATTTCCAACTGCCCCCTAAATAGTTGCCTCCATGAAGATGGCCAACACCATCAGATCGACCAAAAACACCAGCTTGTTCACATACCAGAACTTTCGATCATCAAATGTGAATGCAAGGAACTAGAAAGACAATGGCGCACCAACAGGGACAGCACAGACCTCACTACCTTTAAAGCAGCCCTCAGTAGATACCACCAATGCCCCACAGAAGCCAAAAAAGACACCCTGACAGACCACATAGAGGCTAGCGCCAACTGCCCCAAAGAACTGTTCAGCATCATCAAAGACTTCTCCTGCCTGCAGCCACTGAGAACACAATACGCCCCTCCCAAGAACACACTAGCCAAGAACTTCCATGACAAGAAATCCACCATCTATGGCAACTTTGACCCACAGCCCACCGACTTCGACACCTCCCCACACAAACTAAAAACACCCGCGTCCACCCCCTCACCACCTGGACACCTCTCACAATGTAGAAGACCACCACCATTATGTCCTCCATCCAGTCCGGAGCACCATCGGACCCCTGACCCCACCATGTCTTCAATTGTGAACACCAAGAATTCAGCAGCGCACTCACCACCTTCCTCCAAAAATGTATCACCATGGCCACATTGCAAGAACATGCAGAGGTCAGACCCCTACTGAAGAAACCCTCCGCCGACCCCAGTAAACTAAAAAATTACTGACCGGTCTCACTGCTCCTGTTCCCCACCAAGGTCCTCAAAAAAGCCATCAACCACAGCTCACCAAGCATCTAGAAATGTACAACCGACTCAACATCTCCCAATCCGGCTCCTGCACCACCCACAGCACCATAACCGCCCTGATCACCACAACTGATGACATCAGATCCCTCCTTGACAGAGGGGAAGCAGCAGTCCTGATCCTTGTCGACCTCTCAGCAGCATTCAACACGGTATCCCACTACACTCCCATCACAAGACTCCGCCACAACAGCATCCAGGGAGATGCCCTCAAATGGATCACATCCTTTCTTACAGGATGGATCCAGAGAATCTGACTTCAGTCCTTCACCTCTGATCCCAAGTGTATCATTTGCAGCGTCCCCCAAGGATTATCACTCAGCCCCACATTGTTAAACACCTACATGACTCCACTGGCCAACATCGTCTGACCCCGTGACTCAACATCCTCTCCTATCTGGGCGACACCCAATTCATCCTCTCATTGACAGAAGACCCCACCAGAACAAGCTTCCGAAACGCCAGGAAGAACTTTGCCAACTGAATGAGGACCAACTGCCTGAAGCTCAACACAGAAAAGATCGAAGTGCTGATCTTTGGAAACAACACCTTACCATGGACGACACTTGATGGCCCTTGGAGCTTGGACATGTACTTACCCCGACGGGCTAGGCCCGCAACCTTAGAATCATCCTGGACAGCAAACGTACCAAAAAAACATGTCAACGCAACCACCTTCTCCTGCTTCCACACCCTTCACATGCTGCACAAGGTCTTCAGATAGATCCCTAGCGACACCAGGAAAATGGACACACAAGCCTTTTGTCATCAGCCAGCTAGACTACGGAAATACACTCTACACCAGGATCACCACCCAGCTCCTCAAGAGACTCCAGACTATACAGAACACAGGTAGGGATGTGTACTATGGTTCTGTAGTGGCACGTGCTCTGTGAGAAAAGACTGCCTTCACTCACAAATTGTGACACGCTTCATCATCGGGCCTGCTAACTGACACCCCTGAGAAAACCAATGCCTGGGGTGGAGCAAAAGGGAGGGGAAGACAATGCAAACATAAAATAGTGGGATTACCAAAGAAGTGTGCAGTTTGTGAAAGTTAAAACTACCTCGGCAAGGGTTAAAAATGTGAAGGATGGTGGTGAAAGGAGAAAGTTAGGATCCTTCCACCTCTCCTTACTTCACAGGTGTCTATATGTTTCTGTCGATTAGACTGCACGCTCTGGCATTCACCGGGACCATCAGGATCCCAATCAAAATACCCTCTAGTCCTAATTAAGGATTTTTCTGGGTAGTTCCCTTCTAGATCAGGGTTTTGTATCTCACACTCTCAAGGAATTGAGTTCTGTCAGTCAGTAGACTTGAAATGGCGAGGAAATCGGAGTGACTCCCTGTGGTGGTCACACATTTGTCAAGGTGAGACCGCTGCCTAGCGATTGCCCTTCTCTAACCCTGGGCGTAGTTCGCAAAGTAGCGCTACACGTAGCTACGCGAAGTGCACTTCGCACAACACAAGCTACGCGAGCTGCGTAGTGCGGCAGGGAAAATGCTGTTCGCATTGATTGCACAGTGCCGGATGCTTGTCCACACTGTGCAATTATTGCAAACGGCATCCTGCACAGTCAAGGGGTCATTTTCTGCCGTTAGAGTAGATTTGTACTTGAGCTGCAGTTTTCTCAACGCAGACTGGTAGTTTCTCATTGCGAGCAGTCGCGAGTATAAGCAACCACTCGCAATGAGAAACCTGACCTCCCCGAGTTGAGAATCTCGCCGGGAGGTTTATTTTCCTCGCTCGCGATGGTCAACTTGATGTTGCTGATCGTGAATGAGGAAAACGTCTTGCCGGGATGTCATTTTGCTCGCTCACGGTCGCTAACTTGATGTTGAGGACTGCGAGCAAGCAAAAAATGCCCTCTACACTATGCGTTTTTGCACTGTGCTACGTGCAATTCGCTTAGCACGTAGTTGCGCAAACTACACAAACTACACGAGCGTAGCATAGTCCTACGCCCAGGGTTACCCTTCTCTTCACCATGAAGGTAGCTCTCCTGCTTCCGCACCCTTTGCATGCTGCACAAGGTCTTCAGATGGATCCCTACTGACACTAGGAAAATGGTCACGAAAGCCCTTGTCATCAGCCGGCTAGACTATGGAAACACACTCTATAACAGGATCACCACTCAACTCCTCAAGAGACTCCAGACTATATAGAACACAGCCTTGAGACTCATCCTTAACCTCCCCAGATGGAACCACATCACACCCCAACTCATGAACCTCCACTGGCTCCCCATACAGAGGAGATACCAGTTCAAGATACTGATCGCCTATAAAGCCCTCCACTTCCACAGCAGAGTCTACATCAAACACCGCCTGAACTTCTAGCAGCCCATCTGACAACTGGGATCCGCTTCCCATGCCCTGGCTCATGTTTCCGCATCCACCGGAGCTATAGAGAAGGTTGTTTATTTTCCCACCTCGCCTCTAAGTCCTAGAATTAGCTCCTCCTACGAACAGTACCAACTTTGGCAGACTTCAGGAAGGGACTCAAGATCCTGCTCTTCGATTAGAGACCCACGAGACCTTAGTGGCTGGATACCGTCTGGGGTGATTAGCCGCACTCTATAACACTGATTGATTGACTGATGGATCATAGTTATGAATTGGGCCATAGTGTGCAATGGATTTACATCAAAGTCCATGCTGCCCTGTACAGCCTAGACAACTGTCATGATTTGATAAAGTAAACAGATGGGAGGCTATGTCAATTCCAATCCTCTCCTCGTGTCTGAGCAGAGACAGATCCTCCCAGGACAAAGGCTTCCTGTGGTGAAAAACCATAAGATAGAAAATAACATGGAGGGTGGTTAGTGTGAACAAGATGACAATGGTTCCAGTGATAATTGTAAAGCAGTTGGAAGTGCAATTAATGTCACATTTAAAGCACTAAACATCAAATATATAAAGGAAACATTAGACTTGGTACATTTCTTAATCAATCAATCATGTTTCTTGTATAGCACGACTACTCGCCCGTTAGGGTCTCAAGGCACTGAGTGAGGGTGAGGGGGTGGATCTGGGGTTCAGTTGAAGAGCCAGGTTTTGAGGTCCTTCCTGAATTGAGGAAGTGATGGTGAATGCCTGAGATGAAGCAGCAGGGAGATCCAGGTCTTCACAGTGAGGTAGAAGGATCTTCCTCCAGCTGTGGTCTTGTGGATCCATGGAATGGTGGCCAGGGCCAGTTGGGAAGAAAGGAGGTGTCTTGTGGGAGTGTGGAAGGAGAGGCGGTGGTTGAGGTATGCAGGTACGACGTTGTGGAGGGCTTTGTAGGCGTTAATGAAGAGCTTCAAGGTAATTCTTTTGTTGATGGGTAGCCAGTGGAGGTCTTTTAAGTAAACCGTTGATGTGGCAGTGGTGCAGGATGTGCAGGATCCTGCACCACTGCCACCACTTTCTCAATTATGGGGACTCAGCATCACTTCTGTCGTCTCCCCCAGGGATTCAAAAATAGTCCCAGGGTTATTTTCAGCCAGAGTAACAGAGTTAATACAAACCTATGATGATGAGGCATTATCATATGTCAATGATATCTATCTAACAGACGATGACTTGGATAGGCATTTGAACAGAGTGAACACCATCATACTTGGCTTCGCCTATGAAGGGTATAAATTCACTTTTCAGAAATCAAGAATTGCCCACCTCAACGTCCTTTTTCTAGGGTATGAGTTATCAAGTGAAGGGAAAAGCCTGGCAGCCAACTTTTTAGAAAAGTACGCCCTGCTCCAACCTACAAAAAACGCGGAAAAACTTACAGTCAATTCTAGGTTTCCTAAATTTTGGAAGAACTTACTAAATTACGCAGAAAGGGTTAAACCTCTCTACGAATTAATCAAACCTGATTTCAAAACAGTTAATTGGACTCAAAAACACACAGAAATATTGAGTTGGCAGCAACACATTTATAGACACAGTAAACCTACGCAACTTAGTGATCCAAATCATTCCTGGAAGATGCGGATTCACGTACTTAACCTTTAATGAAGGAGAAAAAGTACTCATAGCTTATAAATCACACTTGTACACACAAGCAGAAATGAAATTCAACTCTACAAAAAAAAATCTGACAGCGGTTTAAATTGCAGTAGCAAAAGAGAGAGCCCTCGCACAGGGTAAGCGCATAATGGTCGTTACTCCTGTACCTGCCTTAGAGGCAGTGACCAAAGCGAGCATTCCAAATGCAAAAGCTTTACACCTGAGATGGATACAATCGGTTAATTCTCTTGCTGCAACATACGTTAAATACGTTTTCGACCCCTATTTGAAAACACAAGAATTTCTCCAACACGAACAAGAATGTCCTCTGCTTACTGAGATTCTGCCTCTAGAACAGTATGAATATATATTTTATACAAAGGGATCAGCACAACCCGCTATTGGGGGTAAACAAGCTTATAGTGCGTGAGCGCGATTGTTAAAGGTCGCTGGTGAGATGGCAAATTCTAACCAATGGTCACTAAAAATCAATCTCTAGGAGATTGTACAGCTCAGCAAGGTGAACTACAAGCATTCAAGATGGCGCTTGAAAATACTGATTGCGAATTCCCCAAACTCATAGTGTGCGATTCCTATTATTGCGTTCAATCTTACAATGAATACTTACAGAACTGGATACAAAACTGTTTCAAAGATGCAAAAGGTAGCATAAATTGCTTTGGGAACAAGTAGTTCAGTTACGACAAGAACTACAAAAGACTCACGTGATACATACACTGAGTCATCAACGTGATGGCATTCAAGTTGCAGGGAATTCATTGGCTGATGAAGCGGCAAAGGCAGCTGTGCAAACGGCTTCCGTAGCTGCAATCACTCGTTCGAAAATGAAAATGGACGGCGAAATAATGCTAGCTGTCAATGCAACAAGCAAAGGCAGTGGTGCAGCATTACCTCAAAACTATCCACTCAAATATTCATACATAATTGACGCAAACTCCGTTCCTTTTGCTCGCATCCCTGGAGTGGGGGATAGAGTAATTCCAAACAGGAAACGTAGAGTAGCTTTGATACACGAAGCACATTTGGGAGAGGGTATGACACATCAGGGGATCTCTAAATCTATACTAGAATTAAAGGAGACATACTGGTGGCCAGGGATGAATGGTCACATTCACACATTTGCAATTAACTGCCATGGCTGCAACAGAGATCGCAGCAGAGAACGCCGCCAGATACCTGACTACAGTGTAGCCAGCCCAGTACAGACACCATTGTTAGACAGCATTAGACTTTCTACACGCAGACGTCCCTGTGGACAAATGCGGTCCCACAAATATTAAGACAAGATTCATTTGGATGTGGCCTCAGCGCTCGGCTGACGCTCGAACTGTTATAAAAGCTTTGCGAGTCTTTATCGGCACATACGCAGCCAGCATGCTACATTCTGACCAGGGTGCTGCGTTTACCTCAAAAGCTTACAAGGAAGCCATGGCAAATCTGGGCATTGCATTGAGGTATTCCATCCTGAGGGAAATGTGGATGTGGAGAGAAAAAAAACGGGACATAAAGCAATCTATAACAGCTAGGGTATTAGGCTCGGGTGACGGGAGGGTCAAACATCTAATAAGTGTCCAATGAAGTCTTAACAATCTGCCAAGAAGTTCTCTAGGGGGATTCACTCCATATGAAATCCTTTTTGGAACTAGAATGATTGTTCAGGACCTTGATCGTCACGCTTCAGTGGTGGAACAAAAACCCTTTGTTATCAAAGACCGTTCAGCTGTTTTGTAGGACTAAAATGAAATAAGAAAAAGCCAAAGCAACGTGTTAGTGAAGCCAACGACCACTGAAGAAAAACCACCCGTCCTAGCAAAGCCTGCCTGGGTTCCAAAGATTGTGGATCTAGTCAGAGAAAAGATCGCAGACAAGAAGGAATTTAGGCCTTCTTACAGACAACCAGTACCTGTCCTATCAATCCAAGGTTCAAGAACAGTAATACTGCCGCTCCTTGCTGGTAAAAAGGAGAACAGGTTCGTGTCCATCAACCTGGTCAAAAATCTACACTAAGGGAAGTAACACAACACTTATCTTTACTTAAAGATGGCGCTGATCTGAGGGACTTCTTAAAAGGACCTACTAAACCGCGTCATAAACGTCTTATATATGCAGGTACCTATGCTGCTTATAATGAAGCATGGAAGATTACACAAGCAGAAACAGCAGACCGAATATGAGAAATTGATCGTATTAACATAGAGAAATGTCTCTCTGTAGTTGACAATGGGTTAAAGACTCTGTCATCCAGAATATAAATGTCTCTCTGTAGTTGGCAATGGGTTAAAGACTCTGTCATCCAGAATATATTCTTTGGATAGCATAGTATCCTCTGCCATAGACATAATGGAACAGGACTTGGTCATGTTACAACATGGTCAGTCACAATTGTGTTCTATGATGCTATTGGGCTGGACGTTACAAAACCTTTGTTCAGGCTATGTGCCTTGTCGTCTAATCAACACCACCTCATTGTTTTCTGAATTCAGCCTTACAGATAAACAAATCACACTGGCACAGAGGGGAGCAGACTATACGATGCTGAGCATTGAAAAACTGGAAAGATTGCCATTATCTGTTTCTGAGAACCAGCAACAGAATGGAAAATACACGGTACAATCACTCCACCTGTTATAATTTTCCATTTTCAGTATTGCTTAAAACATATACCAGCAGGCGTGTATGAAAGGTTGAGTAAAGAATACAT
The DNA here is from genome assembly GCF_964263255.1 of Lissotriton vulgaris. Lineage (NCBI taxonomy): Eukaryota > Metazoa > Chordata > Amphibia > Caudata > Salamandridae > Lissotriton > Lissotriton vulgaris. Next base: position 1,745,567,238 of record NC_141694.1, read on the forward strand.
CAAGACATCCTGGGATTTACCTTATACACACAGATGTTGTAGTGGGGGGAAAGAAGTGTTTCTTAGTGGTACAAATTGTAAAAACGCACCAAGCGGTTCTCTCCTATGCCAGGGTATGAATTTACACGGGGTCTGCGATGGTTCCTCGAACAACTTATCCTGCCACCTGCAAGGTTCACCAGCTGTGGTGATTGATCCAATTATTAGGCAACTTTCTAATGGAAGTTACATTATGTTGAGTGATCATAGATGCTGTGGCATGTTGCCAGGAATACCCTGTCTCGTAACAGTGTCAGCCAGGGTCACTTGCTGTATGCAGGTATTGTTTCCTAAAACGAAGACAGACGGGGAGTCGCCGTTATGGCCTTCACTGAACATCTCTTCTATACGAATTGATACTTCAAGCAGAATGAAAGCCATTCTTTTACAAAAAACTGTGCCACTGACATCGGCCAAAGAGACGTATGATCTGCAAGTTCCAAGGACTTCTGCAGCGATAAATGCCCTTTTATCCACAAACTGCCCTATACATTTCTCAGAAATGTTAGGACGTATCTTAAACATGTCTGATGTGAGTGGTATTGTACATGTATTTAAGACAGTTTTTTTAGGGACTGTTAGCACCGTTTGAAGCAGTCCTAGGAATATTTCCAAACTTCGTACACTCTGTGTTTGGCGGACTGCCTCTCATTTTGGGACTCGTAGCAGGGATACTATTTTTGCTCCTTCTGCTCCAATATGGCGTTTTAGGCTCTGGGTGAATTTTCCCTATTCATGCCCTTATATAGGTAATATTCACATTGCCCTTATATAGGCATTGAAATCAAGCCCTTATTTAGACATAGCTCATGCTACCCAAATACGGGCATGGCTACTTCCACCCGTACAAAACAACACAATAATTTTTTGGAAAATCGGCTTAAGCAGTTAGGGAACTTCCCCATTGCTTTAATATTGATTTGTCCAAGAACTCATGTACTTTGCAAAGAAGAACTATTCCCTAGGGGTTCTTTCCTGACGTTATTATGCCCAACTTTACTATGGCATTCCTAGACACCTTCAAGGTATAAATATACCTTCACTTGTTCTAGCAAGACACAGTGGTTCGGAGCAGTTTGACTATCTACTTGCAATCAATCAATCAATCAATCATGACACTTGTATAGCGCACTACTCACCCGGAAGGGTCTCAAGGCCCGATGCAGCTCGCTACAGCAAGTGCCGAAGGAAGCCGACTCTCCAGCTGACGCACTGATCAGGAAGCTGTCTCTTCCCCTGCCGAGAATCCAGCTCCAGTGTTTCCAAGCTCTCCTTGCGGGGTGTTGGGAAATCGAGTCCCGAGACAGAGATACCATACCTCCTTCATTCTAACTAAGGCATAGAGCTGATTAGAACCTAGAGAAATCTTGGATAGATTCTTGGCAAAGAAAACTAAACCTATGCTACACAATACTTACTCCTTCCCTAGTACTAGAACTTAGGTTAGGTACATTGGGGTAGGCATATTTTAGAAGCATCAGTTGAGTATTTTAGTCAATGTTATTTATGTATGTATTTTTATATGGCTTAGAAACCATACAATGCTCTTACAGTATTATTTTATAATATTTTTCTCGCTGTACGCGTTATACTTTGCAGTCTGCATTACGATTGTAGCAGTTCACTTCTCTTGCATGAGAAAGAAGACTGTTCAATAAACCCTTTTTATTGAAAACGCCCGTCTATCTATTTCTCTGCAACTCTGTAGAAACAAAGCATGCACGATTGATTGAGTGAAATACTTATCTATTGTGTCCGCGAATCTAGAGATATATTTCTTATTCTTGGGAAACAAAGTTGTCATGTTTATGCGGTTGTCAGAAACTAATCCCTTCTTGTGAATTCGAGAAAGTTTCTAGTGACCTCTGAGCTAGCTGGCATTCACTATTAAGTTTAATATATTCAATAGAGACCTAGTCAACCTCAGTCCTACGTCTAATCTATAGGATATATCATTCCAATGAGCAGAGCCTAATGGGAATATAGGAACTACACTACAAAGGGGAGCATAGAGATGGGTCTGTAGTTCTTGAGGTCCGTCAGGTCGGCAGAGGGTTTCTTTAGTAGGGGGTTCATTAAAACAATCGAATGTTGACAGCTTCATTGAAGACAAAGGGGTAGCTCCGGGCTTAGAGTGGTTGGTATAACTCTTCTGCTTCAACATTCCGATGTTTGTCTTTCTGTTTGTCACTTTTAATTTAGGACATTCTTTCCTTACTGGGTGGAATGTTCTAATAGCCTTATAGCCCTTCTGCCTCTTTATAGGCCCTTGCCTGTGGCTCAGCCTGTTAATCGGGTTCAGGGCCTTTAACAACAGGGATAGCCATCAACAGCTGGCTATAAGGCAATAATAGGTATATTTAATGAACATAGGTGCAAAAAACACTACAGTAAAAAAGGCACAAAAGAGCAAATACTGTGATTGGGTCAGAATAGTCTGTGCTTTCCATTATATACATGATAATTATAATGGGTCAAAAATAGTTGTCTTGTGGAGCAGGAGGGAAGAATTTAGAAGGGCTGTTTGGAAAATTATAGTATTAAACTGAGATTTGGGGTGATTCAAACAGGGATATAGGAGGGAAGGGTCTGGAAAGGGTTATTTAGGAGATCATAGTAGCAGAGTGAGGTTTCGGATGAGTCAGAGAGTGGAAGTAGAGGATATATTGAGAGAGGTATACAGTGAAATATAGAGTAGAGCATTAGAGAGTCGACGTTTTTTTTTACAGTAGCAGTAAAGAAATAAATATATAGATACATAAGTACATATTAATATACGCATTTATATCAAGAAAAACACAAAATGTAGATACATTCATATAAAAAAATTAAATGTTTATATACCCGGGGATATACTGTACATTTTTGTTTGAGTATGGTGGTTATGTAGGAAAAATCCAACTCTTGAGTAGCCTGCTGAAGATAAGATAGTTATCTGTGGCTTTTATGTTTGGGGGTAATGTATTCAATAGTTTGGTTGCTTGAACAGAGAAAGGTGTGCCACCTATGATTTTTTTCTTGTATGGTGGGATTTTGAGGTGAGATGCTAATCTGGAGTGGAAGTTCCTGTGTTGAATGTATTTGATTTTATTCCTGATGAAAAGTGATCCTGTTCCATGTATTGCTTTGTGGTTTATACAAAGCAGCTTGAATGTGGATCTTCTGGCAAATGGTAACAAATGTAGGGCCCTCAAGGCAGGGGAGATATGGGTTGGTGGCTTTCCATGTAGGATTAGTCTGACAGCAGAGCTCTGATTCCATTGTAGTCTTTTTATAGATGTTGAATATGGTCCTTGGTGGAGACCATTGGTGTAATAAAGATTAGAAAGTACAAGAGAGATAGTGTCTTGGACCTTGTGTGAAAATCCCAAGTGGGGGGAGATGAATCACAGAGTTTTCATAGTAGTGAAGCTTGATCTTGCTAATTTGTTCACTTGGGCATTCATTGATACCTCGGAATCCATGGTAAATTCAGGAGGCCTCATTTATGAAAAGTGACGCATCGCTGCGAGAAAACAGCGATGCGTCACTTTTTATTGCGCCCTCCATGCGACACCAATGATGCGTCATATTTACAATATGACGCATCATTGCGCAAGGATTTACAGATACGTCAGTATTTCTGATGTATCTGTAATCGCAAAAGTGACGCATTGCTGGAGTGTGTCACAAAAGTGACGCAACTCCAGAAATGCGTCCTTTCACATGGGGCAAGCCCCATGTGAAAGGGCCTGCATCAGTCTTACGCCTGCTGTGAGGCAGGCGCAAGATTTTGACGCAATGGCGTCCTAGAAGAGACGCAGTAAATCTCATAGATATCACTGCGTCACTTCTACGACCTTTCTTGCGTCAATACGCCCCCCTTGCATACATTATACCTGGTGCAGGTATAATGTGGCACAGGGGTTTACAAAGTGACGCATCTACCTAGATGCGTCACTTTGTAAATATGGCGCAACAAGGCGCATTTTTTACGCCACTGGTGCGTCACAAAAAGTGACGCACCGGCGGCGTAAAAGTGACGCACAGCCTCATAAATGAGGCCCAACGTTTCTTACTTCCTTCAATATTTTAGGAGATGGTCACAGATAGTTAGGCCAGGCGCAAAGTGGGTCTTAATTTTCCCTATCGCTACATGTGAGCTTTTGTGTTTTGGAAGCGTTCAATTTGAGATGGCTCCATGTCATCCACTGATGTGAATTTCCTATATCTTTGGGGTTTTCCAGTTTAAAGAGTATTTGTACGCCATCTGCATAGTTATAACATGTGAGCTGAAATTCATTGATGATTGCTTGTAATGACTCCATGTGGATGTTGAAAAGCATGGGTAAGATGATAGAGCCTTGAGGGACCCCTGCTTTTGTGAAGTACAGCTTGTATAAGAAAGGTGGAGTATGAATGACATTTGTTCTGTTTTAAAGGTAGGAAGTGTTCCAGTCGAGGGCCGGCTTGTAGAGTGTCACGGTCAATGTGTTGAAGGCAGCTCAGAGATCCAAGAGAAGTAGTTCAGCAACCCCTTTGTGGTCTACTATGTTTTTACGGTCCTCCCAAATGGTGATGAGGGTAGATTGCTACTCTTCCTCAAAGTTTACCCTGAAAAGGTTCTTCGTAATCAGTCTGTGGTTGACATGGTCAAGCAGGTCTAGGTTCGTTTTCCTTAGTAATGGACATATGTTTGACTTTTTTAGGTGTTTTGGAAAGATTCCCGTAGTTACGGAATTGTTGATTAATTCTTCTTACTGGTGTGGCAGCAGATGTAGTTAGAAACATTTTCTTAAATATTTTTGGTGGGGCAGAGGCAGAAGGGCGGCGATAGGCCTGCTTGCTTTTACCAGATCCGCAAAGTCACTTTGTGATATTTGTTTGAAGGAGAGGCCTGGTCAGCCTGCTCTTGGAGGCTCTTTTAGAAATCGGTTGGTTCTGGTGGCTTTTCTTTGTTTTGAATAGGAGTTCAATGTTTCTGCTTTGGTTGTGTAATGATTTGCCAGTTTGCCAGTTTATCCATGAACTCTTGAGTAATGCATTTAGTTTTAGGAAATTCTGTGAGAATTTTGTAAAATTCTTTATTTGCATTTTTAGAATCTAATTCTGCACAGTGCCTTTTTCTTGCTTTTTTGAAAGCTGAATTGTATAATCTGTTACGTTTCTGTAGGTGAAGTTTGTAGGTGAAGTTTGTCCTACCATAATAAAGCACTCACAGAATAGGCCAAAGGTCCTATTGTCTGCATAGAAAAGAAATAAGCAATTGTGGTACTGTGTCATGGTGGGGGGCACACGAGGATGAATTTTTGGTGAGTATGGTATTTACAGAACAGGAATGCAGGAATGAATGACCTGAGTTGAATGAGAACAGGTGTATACAGTGTAGCTAATTGTGTAATCAATACCACATTCTACCCATTCTACCATGTGTTGGAATAAGTCAGGCAAAGAGCAAGGTAAGCACAATTGTTAGAAATGGCGGTCTCTAGTTGGCAGAGGTAGGTACCTTTGTCCTAATAGGTACACTTGGTTCTAGTCAGGGTAAGTGGGATACACCTCTAAAATAACCCCTGCTCACCCTCTTGGTAGCTTGTCACGAGCAGACAAGCATATCTCAGAAGCAGTGTGTTAGACGGACCGGGAGGGTCGGACGAGGATAAGGGGAGAGGTCTCCGGGGAGAGCCGTCTCCAGCGATCGTACAGACAAGTAACTTCCCCCCCACAGACGGACACCACACAAGGGTAAAGTTCAACAAGACTTTATAGGCAATTCTTTAAGGTTACGATGGAACGGTACAAGGAGGTCTGGACTCAGGGGTCCCCTCGGTTCTGGTCTCTGGCTTGGGAAACGGGTAGCGGGACAGTCTTGTTACCAAAAGATGAAACTAGCTCTCAATCCTCGAGCTCGGCGTTCTAGATGATCGGGCCGCGGCGGAGCCAGCAGGTCCCGAGATGGACGAAGGAAACGACGGGTCGCGGCGGAGCCAGCAGGTCCCGATGAAGATGGTGAATGCAAACGGTCCGCGGCCACGCCAGCAGGTCCCGACGACGATGAAGGATATGAAGGTTACGAAGGTTGCAGCAGCACCAGCAGGCAAGACGATGGTGCACGAGACAGAGCTATGGCAGCGCCAGTAGTCCGTCAAGGATGAGTTCTTCTCTGCGTCTCTCGACTCCAAGATACAACTGCCTTCCTGCTCTGGAGCTGCCCCAGTTATAGGGCTGGTGTTCTTTGATGTCCGGACCCTCGCACTTGGAGGTCGGGAGGTCCGGGATGAGGGAGTTCAGACACCCAGCAGGGGGGTGGAGCCAGCGCCCGGGGAGGCGATGGGCGAGCGGCACCTGGCGGGGGAGAGCCATCGACACCTCTTTCCCCCAGTGACTTGCCAAGTAGCCCGCTCACCTCCTGGGTGGATGGTGGTGCCGGGATGTCTGAGACCTGGCCAGGCCCAGGGTTGAGGTCGATCTGGGGCCAGGCGGCCTCGTGGTGGAGTGTCCATGATGGCGCCCAGGATGGGCGCGCAGGCCGGCAGTGAATCAGGCCCACGAGGCCGACATGTTCGAGGGTAGGGGTCCCGGAGGGGACGGAGGACGTGTAATGGTGGGGTGTGGTACCTGCGTGACCGGGCTCGGGCCTGGTCGGGCCGGGGGAGAGTGGCCCTTCATGTGGCCTGTCCAACATGCGTCCCCCCCAGCTGAAGGCGGGGAGAGTCACCCATCCTCTTGGGGACTCTCCTCGTCGAGGCGGAAGAACCGGGACAGGCCATCCGCGTTGGCGTGATCTGGCCCAGGCCGATGTTCAACTGTGAAGTCCATCCCTTGGAGGGAGATGGACCAACGTAGTAACTTCGGGTTTTCTCCCCGCATCTGCATCAGCCACTGCAGGGGTCGGTGGTCGGTCTGCACCCGGAAGTGGGTGCCAAAGAGGTAGGGCTGGAGTTTCTTGAGGGCCCATACCACGGCGAAGGCCTCCCTCTCAATGGTGCTCCAGCGTTGTTCTCGTGGTAGGAGTCGCCTGCTGATGAAGGCCACTGGCTGATCAAGGCCTTCGGTGTTCACTTGAGACAGGACTGCCCCGATGCCATGGTCGGAGGCATCCGTCTGGACGACGAACTCCCGGCTGTAGTCGGGGGCCTGGAGCACAGGGGCGGAACACATGGCGGCTTTCAATTGTTCGAATGCTGTTTGACACTCTGGGGTCCAGTTGACTTCCTTGGGTTGATTTTTTGACGTGAGTTCCGTGAGGGGACCCACTATAGTACCATAGTCTTTCACGAACCTTCGGTAGTAGCCCGTGAGGCCCAGGAAGGCTCGTACCTCGGTCTGGGTGATGGGGGGCTGCCAGGACTGGATGGCGGCAATCTTGAGCTGCAGAGGGGCCACCAGGCCTCTTCCCACCTGGTGTCCGAGGTAGGTTACAGACCCTTGACCAATTTGACATTTGCTGGCCTTGATCGTGAGGCCAGCTCGCTGAAGGGCTTGTAGCACGGCTCGGAGGTGGTGGAGGTGCTCGGTCCAATGGTGGCTGTATACAGCGATGTCATCTAGGTAGGCGGCGCTGAACCCTTCGAGCCCCGCCAGGACTTGATTGACGAGCCGCTGAAAGGTTGCTGGGGCATTCTTCATGCCAAAGGGCATGACCTTGAAATGGTAATGGCCATCGGGGGTGGAAAAGGCGGAACGTTCTTGGGCCCGGGGTGTGAGGCCGATTTGCCAGTAGCCCGCCGTCAGGTCGAAAATACTGAGGTAGCGGGCAGCTCCCATGCGGTCGATTAGTTCATCTGCCCGGGGGATGGGATGTGCGTCTGTTCTGGTGACCGCATTTAAGCCCCGGTAGTCGACGCAGAACCGGAGTTCCGGCGTGGTGCCAGGGGCGGCTGCTTTGGGGACCAGTACTACAGGACTGGCCCAGGGGCTATCTGAGGGCTCGATGACCCCGAGCGTGAGCATTCTTGCTACCTCTTCCTGGATGCAGGCCCGTACCCGATCTGGCACGCGGTAGGCCCGGTGGCGGATAGGGGGGCTGTCCCCTGTGTCCACATCGTGCACACACCAGGAAGTGACACCTGGGGTGAGGGAGAACAGGCTGGCGAACTGTGACAGGAGGACTCGACACTCCTGGTGTTGCTCTCGGGTGAGGGCCTCCGAGAGTCGGACCCCATCCACGGAGCCGTCTTTCTCCTGAGTCCGTAGGAGGTCAGGGAGGGGCTCGGAGTCCTCCTCAGCCCCATTGTCTGTGGCCATCAGGAGGCTGAGTTCTGAACGCACAAAGTGGGGTTTCAGTCTGTTAGCGTGGAGGACCCGGAGGGGGTTCCGGGAAGATTCCATGTCGATGAGATAGGTGGCAGGACCCTTGCGCTCGACTACTTTGAAGGGCCCTGTCCACTTGTCTTGCAGGGCGCAGGGTTCGGTGGGGGACATCACCCATACCTGTTGCCCAGGTTCAAATTCGATGGAGGAGGCATTCCGGTCATACCACTTTTTCATGTCCTCTTGACTGGCCTCTAGGTTGGCTTTTGCCAGCTCTCTGAACCGCCGGGTCTGGTTGCGGAGGGTTAGGAGGTATCGGAAAACATCTGGTGGGTTCTTTAGAGGGGGCATCTCCCAGCCTTCCTTGACTAGGCTGAGCGGCCCCCGCACTGGGTGTCCATATAGTAGTTCAAACGGGCTGAAGCCCAGGGACTTCTGGGGAACCTCTCGATAGGCGAAGAGGAGGCACGGCAGCAGCACGTCCCACTGGCGGCGGAGGGGCTCTTCCAACCCCCCGATCATCCCTTTGAGTGTGCGGTTGAACCGCTCAACGAGTCCGTTTCCTTGAGGGTGATAGGGGGTCGTGAATCGGTAGGTAACCCCGCACTGTTGCCAGAGGGACTTCATATATTTAGAGATAAAGTTCGTGCCTCTGTCGCTGACGACTTCTCGGGGGAAGCCCACACGGGAGAAGATCCCCAACAGAGCCCGGCCGACTACCGGGGCTGTCACGGTTCGCAGGGGAACAGCCTCGGGGTAGCGGGTGGCGTGGTCCACTAGCACCAGGATGAATCGATGGCCTTGTTTGGTGCGCGGGTCCAGGGGTCCCACGATGTCTATCCCGACCCTCTCGAACGGGGTGGTGACCACGGGAAAAGGTTGCAGGGGGGCTTTTAGTTTGCGGCCGCTCTTTCCACTGGCTTGGCACGTGGGGCAAGATCGGCAATGTTGGTGTACATCGTTCCTCATTTTGGGCCAGAAGAAGTGGGTCACCAGACGACTATAGGTTTTATCTTGACCCAGGTGTCCCGCCAGGGGGACATCGTGGGCCAGGTTCAGCAGAAAGTCTCTAAAACGGAGGGGCACCACCAGTACTCGGCTAGCCCCCAGCTCCGCGATTCTTTGCTCACTGTACAGCAGTTCATTGTCCCAGTAGACCCAGTGCGTTCCGGAGGTATCCCCTGCACTTTGGGCGAGCGCTTGTTGGCGGAGTCCCTCGAGGGAGGGGCAGGTCTTCTGTTCTTGGCGAAATTGTTCTTGCTTGGGCTCCCCCTCTTGAGGCCACTGGTCGATGTTAGCGAGGTCTGGAGGTTGAGCTGGTTCTGGGGGGACGTCACGGTCGGTGGTTTCGGCTGGGGCGACCGGAGGCGGTGGCGCCGGCCATTTGGGTTCCTCTGGACGGGGGTTGGCACGGGCGGCCATGGACCGGGTGGTGACGCACGCCCAGTCCGGGATGCCTAACATCCCCAGGTGTTCTCTTCGTTCTACGGCTGCCCACGGAGAGCTTTCAAGGTCATTCCCCAGGAGGCAGTCTACGGGGGCATCGTCTCGGACCGTTACCTTTAACATGCCGGAGACCCCTCCCCATTCGAAGGGGACGCAGGCCATCCGACACAGACTTTCCGAGTTATCGGCTGAACGTACAGGGCAGAGAATGTTCGGTAGATATTGTTCTGGGGTCACCAGGTGACAGCGGACGGCTGTTACACTGGCCCCAGTGTCACGAAGGGCTTCGGCCCGGCGTCCATTGATGCTCACCCATTGGCTGTATTTCTGGGTGTTAGCGGGTAGGGGGACCCGCGGAACCATGTCTCTCCCCCCTAAGCAGGCTAGAGCCATGGCGGCTGGCTCCCATTCTTGGTGTTCCTGTTCATATTCCTCCTGTTCCTCTGAGATCTGTTCCTCCCCCAGAGCAGCAGCGGCTACTTGGCGGGGTCTTGGGCTCTGGTACTGGGGGCAGTTTGGGTCGTTTGCATAGTGTCCGACTCGTTGGCATCGATGGCACGTAACATTGGCTCGATATCCCGGTCGCGCCGGGGTGCTGCCCCGGTTGGCCGGGGGGGTGGTGCTGGTAGCGGGGGCGACCGGAACGTTGTCTCTTCCGCGTCCTTGGCCTCCTCCTCCTCCTCGGGGACGGTGTTGACCACTGTTGTTCCGGTTTTGTTCGTAGGACCCATTTCGGCCCACTCTGGTGATTTCCCACCGGTCAGCTTCGGCTGCGAGCTGCCGGGGATCCGTTAACTTGCTGTCGAGGAGGTGCTGGCGGAGTTCAATGAAGCAATTGTTCGACAGATGCTCCCAGACCATAAGATTGAACAGTTGTTCGTAGGTTGTGACCTTGCTTCCTTTGATCCAGCCTTCGAAGGCTCGGCTAAAGTAGTTTACATAGTCCACCCAAGTTGTACCCGGGTTGCGGGTGCAGTCTCGGAACCTCTGACGGTACATCTCGGGTGTGAGGCCATAGCGGGTGAGGAGGGCAGCTTTCATATGGTCATAGGAGGTCATCTGGTGGTCCGGGAGTTGCAGCAGGGCGTCGCGGCCCTCATTGAGGAATCTCCCCCACAGACCGGCTCCCCAATCGCTTCTATCGATCCGGTGTGCAGTCATAGCGATTTCATAGGCCTTAAACCATTGCTGGATGTCGTCCTCTCGGAAGTACTCTCGAACGACATCCTTGGGGATGTGTACCTTTTTCTCTGTTACCCCTGGGGTGTGGGGTTGCTCGGACACCCCTACTTCTTTATTCTGCTTGCGTAGGTCGATCTCAGCTAGTTTCCGCTCATGCTCATATGCCAGTTTCTTTTCCTCGAGCTCCCTTTGTCTCTGTTTCTCCTCTCTTTCTTCTCGGAGACGCAGGTGCTCTAAGTTGATTTTTTGTTCGGCCAATTTAAGTTCAATGTCCATTTTGAGCCGGGCCATTTCCAGCTCGTGTAGTCTGGTTTTCTCTCGTTCCTGGATCTCGTCTTGCGAGAGACCCGTTCTTCGCTCCTCAGGGGCCGTGGTGGTTTTTGCTGCGATGCTTTGATCCGAGGTTCCGGCAGCCCCGGTTTCTGCCCAAGATTCTAGGGCCTGCTTAAAATCGTCTTTGGTACTTAGTCCGGTGGTAGCGATACCTAGTTCGATGCAGAACTGCTTTAGTTCACGATGGCTGTACTCGTTCAATTTCTCCATCTGGAATTTCTCCGTTGATCCGCTTTCTTTAGTTGACATCGTGATTCGCCGTGGGGTGAGCTACTCTCTGTACGGTTATGCGGTGATTCGGATCGCGCCGCTGGCCACCAATGTTAGACGGACCGGGAGGGTCGGCCGAGGATAAGGGGAGAGGTCTCCGGGGAGAGCCGTCTCCAGCGATCGTACAGACAAGTAACTTCCCCCCCACAGACGGACACCACACAAGGGTAAAGTTCAACGAGACTTTATAGGCAATTCTTTAAGGTTACGATGGAACGGTACAAGGAGGTCTGGACTCAGGGGTCCCCTCGGTTCTGGTCTCTGGCTTGGGAAAAGGGTAGCGGGACAGTCTTGTTACCAAAAGATGAAACTAGCTCTCAATCCTCGAGCTCGGCGTTCTAGATGATCGGGCCGCGGCGAGCCAGCAGGTCCCGAGATGGACGAAGGAAACGACGGGTCGCGGCGGAGCCAGCAGGTCCCGATGAAGATGGTGAATGCAAACGGTCCGCGGCCACGCCAGCAGGTCCCGACGACGATGAAGGATATGAAGGTTACGAAGGTTGCGGCAGCACCAGCAGGCAAGACGATGGTGCACGAGACAGAGCTATGGCAGCGCCAGTAGTCCGTCAAGGATGAGTTCTTCTCTGCGTCTCTCGACTCCAAGATACAACTGCCTTCCTGCTCTGGAGCTGCCCCAGTTATAGGGCTGGTGTTCTTTGATGTCCGGACCCTCGCACTTGGAGGTCGGGAGGTCCGGGATGAGGGAGTTCAGACACCCAGCAGGGGGGTGGAGCCAGCGCCCGGGGAGGCGATGGGTGAGCGGCACCTGGCGGGGGAGAGCCATCGACACCTCTTTCCCCCAGTGACTTGCCAAGTAGCCCGCTCACCTCCTGGGTGGATGGTGGTGCCGGGATGTCTGAGACCTGGCCAGGCCCAGGGTTGAGGTCGATCTGGGGCCAGGCGGCCTCGTGGTGGAGTGTCCAAGATGGCGCCCAGGATGGGCGCGCAGGCCGGCAGTGAATCAGGCCCACGAGGCCGACATGTTCGAGGGTAGGGGTCCCGGAGGGGACGGAGGACGTGTAATGGTGGGGTGTGGTACCTGCGTGACCGGGCTTGGGCCTGGTCGGGCCGGGGGAGAGTGGCCCTTCATGTGGCCTGTCCAACACAGTGTGTAAAGCATTTGTGAACACACACAGTAATACACTGAAAACACTACAAATGGACACCACACCAGTTTAGAAAAATAAGTAATCTTTCTCTAAACCAAACAAGACCAAACGACAAAATTCCACAATACAGTAAAAAAAAATATGACTTTCAAATGGTAGAAAGCAAATTGCAGATGCAACACTTTTCATACAAAGTACCTTTGATGTGTCTTGCACACAGACAAAAAGGGCTGCTGGGAAGGTGATGCATTGGTTCCTTACACTCAGGGAAGGTGATGCGTTGGTTCCTAGCTCCGGGGGAGATGATGCGTCGGTTCCTTACTGCTGCGCAGGGGATGTGATGCGTCGGCTTCTTTCTGCATGGTGAGGTGATGCGTCGGTTTCTTACTGCGTCCCCCAACTGTTGCTAGGATCCTGCTGCTACACAGAACTGTGCACAGAGACCCAGGACATCATTGAATTGTGGTGTACCAGAAAACCACAACCTGCTAGCATCAGTGTCACATTTGCTCTTCGTCTATAGCAAAGTAACAAATGATTAGACAACCTAGAACATGCGACTTAGGACCAACTCACGAATGGTGGGAAGGGAGAACACTCTTTCATTATACTCTCATATAAGCATGGGCGGAAAATCCGTTCCACTTGCGGATTTTGCGGATTTTTGGTAAATTCGCAATCCGCGAACGCTCTCAAATTTACCGAAAATCCGCAAATTCACACGCAGCGGATTTTTTTTCTTGGTGATACAATTTTGCGGCGGGCGGCGTTCACTTACCGTCATTCAGCGTTTGCCGAGTTGTTTTTCCCGATATTTTGCGAGTGCTGCGCCATTTTGGATCTTGCTGCGAGATCCCGCGGGAGTTTGGCGACCGCGATTACGTCATCGCGCCCGCCACCTTGCACAGCGAGAGTTTGTCAACGCGAGTACGCCGTGATCACGTATCGCGGGAGTTCGCAATTGCGAACCCGTGCATGCGGCGGGCAGCAACAATCTCGCACTCGCGAAAACACAAAATTTGCAATTCTGCACAAGAAATCCACCAGCAAGCAGCATAAACCTTCTGAAAATTATGATTTTTATCAGAATAACTCCTCAAGTTGACATTTGCCTGCACTTTTTTTTGCAAGGAGTCCATTTTGGGGGGGGGGGAAGGAAGTGCCCCACAGTCTCCAACTTCCTGTTCCTGTCCAGCAGGCTCCTCCCAGTGCTTTCTTCATGTGCTGGTCACTTTCATTCGGATTCTTCACCTGGAAGGATTACTTTTTGTGGATGCTGCTGGATATTTGGATTTGAGGCCTTTTTGACTTTCTTTGGATCAATTTTGGATTAGAAATTTCACAAGTAAGTTTGTTTGGGGCATTACAGTTGCTGCAACTACAATTTTGTAATTTTCGATTTTTGGGCTGTTGTTGGGGCCTTTTGCCCAGGGGTACTCAGTGGTGGGTGGACTGAGTCTTTCTGTGGGGTCTCTTTAATAAAAACATCATGGAGGGCCTGGATGGCTTGGGATTGTGCTGATTTTTCTGTGATTTTCGTTTTTTTGGGCTGTTGTTGTGGCCTTTTCACCAGGGGTAGTGAGTGGTGCATGTGCCTAGACTTTCTGTGGGGTGTCTTGAATTTAAACATCATGGAGGGCCTGGATGGCATGGGATTGTGCTGATTTTTCAGTGTTTTTCGATTTTTTGGGGTGTTCATGGGGACAGGCCATGTGGTTGGGGGCCATTTTTAGTGCTGCTACAGGCAGGCCCTGGCCATGTGCTGGGAGGCAGGGGGTCATTTTGAATGCAGGCAGTGTTCTTAGGTCTGCAACCATTTTGCCTAGCTTTCAACCTTTATACCCAGGGGTAGTGAGTGGTGCATAGGCCTAGTCTTTCTGTGGGGTGTCTTGAATTTAAACATCATGGAGGGCTTGGGATTGTGCTGATTTTTCTGTGATTTTCGTTTTTTTGGGCTGTTGTTGTGGCCTTTTCACCAGGGGTAGTGAGTGGTGCATGTGCCTAGTCTTTCTGTGGGGTGTCTTGAATTTAAACATCATGGAGGGCCTGGATGGCATGGGATTGTGCTGATTTGTCTGTGTTTTTCGATTTTTTTGGGTGTTCATGGGGACAGGCCATGTGGGTGGGGGCCATTTTGAGTGCTGCTACAGGCAGGCCCTGGCCATGTGCTGGGAGGCAGGGGCCATTTTGAATGCAGGCAGTGTTCTTAGGTCTGCAACCATTTTGCCTAGCTTTCAACCTTTATGCCCAGGGGTAGTGAGTGGTGCATAGGCCTAGTCTTTCTGTGGGGTGTCTTGAATTTAAACATCATGGAGGGCTTGGGATTGTGCTGATTTTTCTGTGATTTTCGTTTTTTAGGGCTGTTGTTGTGGCCTTTTCACCAGGGGTAGTGAGTGGTGCATGTGCCTAGTCTTTCTGTGGGGTGTCTTGAATTTAAACCTCAATGGAGGGCTTGGGATTGTGCTGATTTTTCTGTGATTTTCGTTTTTTTGGGCTGTTGTTGTGGCCTTTTCACCAGGGGTAGTGAGTGGTGCATGTGCCTAGTCTTTCTGTGGGGTGTCTTGAATTTAAACTTCATGGAGGGCCTGGATGGCATGGGATTGTGCTGATTTTTCTGTGTTTTTCGATTTTTTGGGGTGTTCATGGGGACAGGCCATGTGGGTGGGGGCCATTTTGAGTGCTGCTACAGGCCCTGGCCATGTGCTGGGAGGGAGGGGGCCATTTTGAATGCAGGCAGTGTTCTTAGGTCTGCAACCATTTTGCCTAGCTTTCAACCTCTATGCCCAGGGGTAGTGAGTGGTGCATAGGCCTAGTCTTTCTGTGGGGTGTCTTGAATTTAAACATCATTGAGGGCTTTGGATTGTGCTGATTTGTCTGTGATTTTCGTTTTTTTGGGCTGTTGTTCTGGCCTTTTCACCAGGGGTAGTGAGTGGTGCATGTGCCTAGTCTTTTTGTGGGGTGTCTTGAATTTAAACATCATGGAGGGCCTGGATGGCATGGGATTGTGCTGATTTTTCTGTGTTTTTCGATTTTTTGGGGTGTTCATGGGGACAGGCCATGTGGGTGGGGGCCATTTTGAGTGCTGCTACAGGCCCTGGCCATGTGCTGGGAGGGAGGGGGCCATTTTGAATGCAGGCAGTGTTCTTAGGTCTGCAACCATTTTGCCTAGCTTTCAACCTCTATGCCCAGGGGTAGTGAGTGGTGCATAGGCCTAGTCTTTCTGTGGGGTGTCTTGAATTTAAACATCATTGAGGGCTTTGGATTGTGCTGATTTGTCTGTGATTTTCGTTTTTTTGGGCTGTTGTTCTGGCCTTTTCACCAGGGGTAGTGAGTGGTGCATGTGCCTAGTCTTTTTGTGGGGTGTCTTGAATTTAAACATCATGGAGGGCCTGGATGGCATGGGATTGTGCTGATTTTTCTGTGTTTTTTGATTTTTTGGGGTGTTTATGGGGACAGGCCATGTGGGTGGGGGCCATTTTGAGTGCTGCTACAGGCAGGCCCTGGCCATGTGCTGGGAGGCAGGGGGCCATTTTGAATGCAGGCAGTGTTCTTAGGTCTGCAACCATTTTGCCTAGCTTTCAACCTTTATGCCCAGGGGTAGTGAGTGGTGCATGTGCCTAGTCTTTTTGTGGGGTGTCTTGAATTTAAACCTCAATGGAGGGCTTGGGATTGTGCTGATTTTTCTGTGATTTTCGTTTTTTTGGGCTGTTGTTGTGGCCTTTTCACCAGGGGTAGTGAGTGGTGCATGTGCCTAGTCTTTCTGTGGGGTGTCTTGAATTTAAACATCATGGAGGCTTGGGATTGTGCTGATTTTTCTGTGATTTTTGTTTTTTTGGGCTGTTGTTGTGGCCTTTTCACCAGGGGTAGTGAGTGGTGCATGTGCCTAGTCTTTCTGTGGGGTGTCTTGAATTTAAACCTCATGGAGGGCTTGGGATTGTGCTGATTTTTCTGTGATTTTCGTTTTTTTGGGCTGTTGTTGTGGCCTTTGCACCAGGGGTAGTGAGTGGTGCATGTGCCTAGTCTTTCTGTGGGGTGTCTTGAATTTAAACATCATGGATGGCATGGGATTGTGCTGATTCTTCTGTGTTTTTCGATTTTTTGGGGGTGTATAACTGAACTGATGTTCCTCTGTCTTCCATTGCTTTTAGGTGCACAAGACTCAAGAGAACCACCAGTGCCAGGAAGCAGTACTGCAGCGGTGTGTGTGTGCAGCATAACGTCACGCGTCGTCACGTCTGGCCACAGACAACTCTGCAACTCGTGCAACTGCGGCCTGCTGTTCTGACCTGCTCTGAAGAAGATGGCCCCAAAAAAAGTTCCCCCGTAGCTCCTCTAGCAAGAAAGTTGCCAGTAAGGAGCAGAAGAAGCAAGTTACCAAGGAGACTGGTGTGCCGCCCGCCACATTTTTTGGGAGTAAAAAAAAAAGTACACCTGCAGCAGCAGCGGGATCTGCTGGGGACCAAGCTGGGAGCAGCACCCCCGCTCCTTTGGGCTCAGTGCCACCACCACCACCACGCCAACTTAAGTCCAAGCCCTTGAGTGCTGCAGAGGCACTTAGTCTAGTTGTTCAATCACCATCGACCAGTGATAATGGCTCATCGCAAGAAAGTAGCAGCAATGTCCCTGAATCAACACAGGTTGTTGTAACTTATCTGACGAGTGTTGAACAACCGCAGCCGCAACAACCACCACATGTGCAAGTACAAGCCCAAGTACATGTGGAAGGAGAGGCAGCGCAAGGAGATGCGCAAGCAGAGGTGCATGGAGGGTCACAAGTGCCCACAATAGTTGTTCCTCCCGAAGTAGGGGCACATCAGGAAATCGACAATCAAGCCAAGGTATCATTTGAGGAAGCCACTCCTCCTGATGATTATTCATTGTCTTCCACATCCCTAGCAAGGAAAAGATCAAGGGTGGTGTTTACATCTTCTTCAAGCCCACCTCCTTCTGATGATATGGATGAAAATTGGGAACCACCACGGCCGTCTGAGAGTGAGGCACACCATGATCTGACAAAGGTAGTTAAGCGTAAAAGGATGGTCGTCGAAAAACTCATAGTTATGGAGTGTGATGAGGCTCAACAAGAAGTGGCAGATACTGCTGCTGATGAAGACTGTAACAACGTCGACCCAGTCATCATAAAGGTCACTGAAGCCCCAGGGGGCATGCAGCAAACAGACATTTAACCCTAGCCTGAGAAGCTGCTGAGCGTGATGATGTTGTCGATGAGGAGGCAGTGGAAGAAACACCACAATCATTGTAGTTAACTAGTACACCAACACGTACCGCTTCCATATTTCTTCCTCGCCAGAAGGGACCTCCATCCACCTCAACCTCAATTAGTGGTGGTGAAAGTGCAAAACGTACTAAAGTTCGGCAATCCACATCCTCCACTTCATCTGGCATTAGCAGCAGGACCACCACCACCAGTATTGCCGCCTCCTCCGGCCCCCAAAGACATTTGAAGTCCGCAGTTTGGGACTTCTTTAGTGTTTGCCCAAAAAAGGAAAACCTCGCAATTTGTAGCATTTGTAAGCATGCAGTTAGTCGTGGTAAGTTTGGTACCAACTATGGTACCGGAGGCCTGAGAGGTCATCTTGAGAGACAGCACGCTGTCCAATGGTTTGCGCACCTAAAGGAGATCAAGGAAGCCCGAATTGCAAGTCAAGAAAACGTTGATGTTTCATCTGATGATGACGAGGAGGAAGAAGACGTGTCAAACACTTCACTTACCCCGAGTACCCCTGTCAGCAGCACACCCCATGTGAGCCACACTAAGAGTGTGGGAGAGAGTGACACACCAATGCGAAAAAGTTCATCAGCGAGCGTAACTGGGTCGAAGAAGTCATCATCATCATCCCGTAAATGCTTGGTCCAGGGCAACATTAGAAACATGTTGTTTAAAGAAGCGCCATATGAACGCAACCACCCACTGACGCGTCTGTATAACACTAAGCTGGCTAAAATGCTAGCTCTGGACCTTCTCCCTTTTTCTTTTGTAGAAGGGATTGATTTTCTAGAATTAGTGGCAGCGCTCTGCCCTAAATGGAAGGTTCCTAGCCGGTTCTATTTTGCCAGAGTTGCGGTTCCAGCACTACATGAAGATGTGCTGGAGGTGATTGGGGCAGCTTTGCAGAAGAGTGCTGTTCACACTATACATCTGACAACAGACATGTGGACCAGTGGCGCAGGCGCTGATTACATGTGCATCACTGCACACTGGGTCTCTTTTTCAGGGGTTAAAGCAAAGCTAAACGCAGGTGTTGACCCGGACCAAGTTTTTAAAGCTGCTCGGAAACATGCAACACTAGCCATGTTTGGCTTGGAGAAACGTCACACAGCACAAAACATTTTGGATGAGTTTAACACAAAGGTCCTTCACTGGCTGTCCCCAAAAAAACGCCAGATTGGTTATGTTTCCACGGATAATGGCCACAATGTAGTTAAGGCCATGGAGCTGGGTGACTATTTCAGAGTGCCATGTTTGGCGCACTGTATAAACCTGGTTGTTAAAAAATTCTTGAGTGATAAAGACAGTCCAGCGTGCGAGGTAGTGGACACCTGCCGAAAAATGTGCAACCATTTCAGCCATTCTTTTAAGGCCCGGAAGCATCTGAGGAGCCTGCTACATGAACGTCGAATGCCAGTGAAAGCACTCATCCAGCAGGTGGCAACACGGAACTCAACCTTCTGCATGCTTGAGTGTCTGTATGAGCAGTATACGGTACTCGATCACTATTTCTTAAAACAGGGTACAGCTCAGAAGGACCTGAGGATGGATGCGGCGCAATGGGACATAGTTAAAAGCCTGACAGACATGCTTCGTGCAGTCAGCAAGGAGGACTGTAATTTGGGAAAAGCTATCCCATTGTTGTACATGCTGGAGCACCAACTGAAGGCGGTGTCTTCTGTGTTTCAAAAAGATGAAAAAAAACCAAGACCCTTTTGTTTTGGCGGAGAAATTATTAGAGCGCCTACAAGGTGATGAACGTCTTAAAATGATCCACTCAGAACAGCATTACATTTGTGCTACTATTCTGGATCCACGCTACAAAAAGGCGCTGGCAGGCCGAGCATTCTTTCCTTTTGCTGATGAAGATGTTACAACAAAGTACAAACGTTGGCTAGCCTTGTCAGCCAAGAGGTTTGAAAGAGAACGGCAGCTCATTGAAGGAAAAGGCAGTACATCAGCATCAGCATCAGCAGGCCATCCCCAGTCAAAACAATCCACTTCTGCACCTGTGGCTGTGGCACAAGTGACCTCTCAGCCGTTAAAGACACCGGCAACCGGATCATCTGCACCAGACACAACTGTAACATTGGATGCTGAAGAGGATTGGCTAACTCTGCTTGGGTTTGGTTCTCAAAAGTTCACAGCAAAAGCTAAGCAAAGTGGAAGAACCTTGGAGGACCTTGAGTCGATGGTGCAGGACTATCTGAATGACTCAACAGAAGTCTATGTTAATGCTGACCCATTGGCGTATTGGCATGGGAAAAAAGAATTGTGGCCACCGCTCTCCAACCTGGCTTTAAACTACTTGTCTTGCCCACTCGCAAGCGTGTCTTCTGAACGTGTTTTCAGTGCTGCTGGTGGCATTGTAACTCCCAAACGGAGCCGCCTCCCGCCCAAAAATGTGGAGAGGTTAATAATGATCAAGATGAATCAGCACCTCATACCATCAGATTACAAAGTACGAGAAAGCACGCCGGATGAAGACGAGGTGGACAGCAACGTAGATGAGGGAATTTCTTCTCTGTTAGGTGACACTGAGCTCACCCTGCCTGAATTCGCAGAGTATGATGACGAAGCCTTATTCTTATTCCCTGACACCGAGCCCTGAAAATGAGACAATAAATCAAAAACTTTCTTTTTCGTCCTTATTCACTTTTATTCCTGTGTGTCTGTCTTTCTTTGTTGTGCACAGTTCATATAATTCAAACTTTAATCACCTAATCACAAAACCAAGCCCATCAGCAGAACTGTCTTCACTTGTTTGCTTATTGATTTGAAGGTGCCGCAGTCTGCATTCCTCAGGTTCACAAGTTCAGAAGAACATGCTCCTCTATCCTCCTCCTCCAGACTACTATTTCCCTCAAAGCAGAGGGCTGGATTACGCCCAATGAAGAAAGACTCAGCACTTGTGGGGGTGTTCTACTTCTTTGCGGGTGAGTTGACGGCTCTGGGGCCATTGCTGGGAAGCTCTAATACCGGATAAAAGTGGTTTGGACCAAATCGGAGGTGGAATTTTGTTTGCGTTTTTGCTGACTTGCTTGCCTTTCAGGTGCTCTTTGGGGCGGTTCCGGGTGTTTGTGGGTGAGTTTTGGGGTCTGGGAGCACTGCTGGGCTAGTCTAATCTTGATTGCATTTGCTTTTCAGGAAATCCGTGGTGGAAAACGGGAGTTATGACCTAGCTGCACAGCGCGTTTGGACCGAAGGCCAAGAAATATTGTAAGTATGAGATTTTCCTTTTTGGCTGTTTGGGGGTGTTGTGCTTTTTGGCGGGTGGGTTGGCGGGTCTTGGGGCATTCCTGGGAAGGTCTAATACCGGATAGAAGTGGTTTGGACAAAATCCATGCAGAATTTCTTTTTGCTATTTCTGTCATTTTGCTCAATGTAGCGTTTTTGGGGGCCTGTTTGGGGGGCTTCCTGGTGTTTGTGGGTGGGTTTCGGGGTCTGGGAGCACTGCTGGCTATGGATACTTTAGTTTGCAAGAGGTTTGAAGCAAATCCATGGTGGCAGAGGGGAGTTAGGGCCTAGCTGCAGAGCGCGCGCGGAGTGATTTTGGAAATTGGCAAGAAAATGACTAAGTCCACATTTTTGTACTTTTGCTTTTTGGCTGTTTGGGGGTCTTCTACTAGTTTTCTCCTTGGTTGACGGCTCTGGGGCCATTGCTGGGAAGCTCTAATACCGGATAAAAGTGGTTTGGACCAAATCGGAGGCGGAATTTATTTTGCGTTTTTGCTGACTTGCTTGCCTTTCATGTGCTCTTTGGGGGGGTTCCGGGTGTTTGTGGGTGAGTTTTGGGGTCTGGGAGCACTGCTGGGACAGTCTAATCTTGATTGCATTTGCTTTTCAGGAAATCCGTGGTGAAAAACGGGAGTTATGACCTAGCTGCACAGCGCGTTTGGACCGAAGGCCGAGAAATATTGTAAGTATGAGGTTTTCCTTTTTGGCTGTTTGGGGGTGTTGTGCTTTTTGGCGGGTGGGTTGGCGGGTCTTGGGGCATTCCTGGGAAGGTCTAATACCGGATAGAAGTGGTTTGGACAAAATCCATGCACATTTTTTTTTGCTATTTCTGACATTATGCTCAATGTAGCGTTTTCGGGGGCCTATTTGGGGGGCTTCCTGGTGTTTGTGGGTGGGTTTCGGGGTCTGGAAGCACTGCTGGCTATGGATACTTTAGTTTGCAAGAGGTTTGAAGCAAATCCATGGTGGCAGAGGGGAGTTAGGGCCTAGCTGCAGAGCGCGCGCTGAGTGATTTTGGAAATTGGCAAGAAAATGACCAAGTCCACATTTTTGTACTTTTGCTTTTTGGCTGTTTGGGGGTCTTCTACTAGTTTTCTCCTGGGTTGACGGCTCTGGGGCCATTGCTGGGAAGCTGTAATACCGGATAAAAGTGGTTTGGACCAAATCGGAGACGGAATTTTTTTTGCGTTTTTGCTGACTTGCTTGCCTTTCAGGTGCTCTTTGGGGGGGTTCCGGGTGTTTGTGGGTGAGTTTTGGGGTCTGGGAGCACTGCTGGGACAGTCTAATCTTGATTGCATTTGCTTTTCAGGAAATCCGTGGTGGAAAACGGGAGTTATGACCTAGCTGCACAGCGCGTTTGGACCGAAGGCCGAGAAATATTGTAAGTATGAGATTTTCCTTTTTGGCTGTTTGGGGGTGTTGTGCTTTTTGGCGGGTGGGTTGGCGGGTCTTGGGGCATTCCTGGGAAGGTCTAATACCGGATAGAAGTGGTTTGGACAAAATCCATAAGGACAAGCCTTTTGGCACTTTTTGTAACTTAGGTTTCGTTAGGGTTAGCCCTAGCAGCAGGATTGTATGTGTTTCGGGGTGTTCTAGATTTTTGCAACTGAGTTCTGGGGTCTTAGAGCACTCGTGAGAATGTGTAATTTTGGTTGCAAGTCATTTGAAGAAGATCCATGGTGGGAAAGGGGGGATTTGGCATAGTTAAAGAAAGCCTTTGTCACTATTCTTAACCTAGGGCTCGTTAGGGTTAGCAGTATTTCTATTGCATGTGTTTGGGTGGGGGGGTTTTCGAGTCTTGGAGCGATGTGGATACTTTTGCTTGCTTGCAAGTGGTTTGAATACAATCCACGGTGGGTAAGGGGGTATTTGGGCCTACTTTTACTTTCAAAGTACGTTTTGTCACCAGTTTTCTGCTAGGCCTCGTTTTTTGAGATCTGATTGGGGGTCTTCTACATTATTGCGACTGGCTTTAGTAAGGGTCTGGGTGGGAGCACTGCTGGGAAGGTCTAATTTTGTTCTAAAACACAGTTTACAGTACACCTAGCTTGACGGGAAAGATCCGCTAAATTAATTTGCCCATACTTATTTATCCTTCAAAAGGTGACTCAGACAGAGTACGCACTTTCAAAAATATTGTACTGTCTATTAGGAAAATCAAAGTGTGACTTTTTGCACTACACAGCGTACATACCTTATATTTATTTATCAGTGGTGTTGTAATATATCACTTCCTGTTTTTCGTTCAATAATTACAGGCCGGGTTTCAGTCTGTGCAATGGGGAAAAAAGGATGGAGTCAGGCTTCACATTAGCGAGCCGCAATTCAGCATCCGCCAGGCAGGCAGTGGACAGGGTGTCTTCTGGTCACCACATTTGATAGATGAAGCGTCAGCTGGAATGGAGGAGTGCCGCTAATAAGAGGAATTGTTTGCTGCATGCAACTTACTTACCAAATTCAACAGGACAACTACAACAACATACAGATACAGTATCCATTGTTTTCTTCTATGAGTGTGACTGCATTTCGTGGATCTCTCTCTGCTTCTAAATTGATCCCTACAGCCATTCTATAGGTTTTACTTCGGCTATTTTTTAAACCTAATTTAATGTAAGAAGTGTTTCTCTGAGTGCAGAGATAGGCAAGTGAAAACGCTGCAGCCCTGTACTGTCGCATTCTAGTACTACTTACTTTTCAGTAACAATGCATGCAGTAGTGCATTCACTTCCTTTATGTCACTTAAAAGATTTATGGTTAGCTTTGTACCCAAAGATTTCTTTATCTTCAATTATTGTTTGTCCATGCTGTGCTTTTTTTTTCTTCTCTCAACAAAGCCTACCCAAAAAGAAACCCCCATTCCCATCCATTTTCCAAACCCTAACCCTCTTCCCCCGGGCTGTGTGGTTTTGCTTGATGTGTGCCTAAATAACATCAATAATTCCACACACTTGCTGGGGAGGATAAGGTCATAGCAACAGGCTGGTGAAGGAATCCGAGGATATCTTCAATACTTAGTCAGCTTCAGTACTATTTCTTGTAGTAGTAGCCAATGTCAAAGAAATTCAACGCAAGTACTAGTTATACTTTCAATGCTTTACCATTTGTTAGGCTACATTGTGGCACTGTTCTAGTGTACTGTCACCTGCTATATTCTCTATCGTACCGTTGTAATGCTACAGTAAGGTCAAACCAGGTTTCATTTTTTTTTTCCATAGGCATGCAACTGCCACTGTGTCACACCACTAGTACCACCGCAATGAGGAGGACATTTCATCCGCCCAGGATTGCCAACCTTAATCGCCATTTCCCGTGGAGCCAGCCCTGGGCCTAGCCCTACTTTCAAACACAAATTAAAGGTAAGATAAGCGTTTGGTTTGAGGTAGTATAATGGAGTATTAGGAGAGACGAGAGATTGACGGTAGTACTACTAAAGTCCTAGGACTATTCAGGAAAACAAACTTACTGTTAAACCCCCACCCACCAGACGCAAAAGCAGTAAAAAACAGGTATGGTCAGATAAAGTTTCAAAAAGTATATTTTTGTAGCCCTAACAAAATAATCTCCCGCAAGACCCTCCCTAACCCCAACGATTGTCCTTCAAAAGTCCCAAAAACAACCCAACTCCCAATTCCCACCCCCCAAAAGTCTCTAAAAAAGGGGCAAGGGACACTACGGCAGGGTGCTGTTGACTTTAGCGGCCAGGGCATCATGCTCCTTGCGGAGGGTGGCATGGTCGAAGCGGAGGCCCTCCACCAAGTTCTTATAGGTTAGGACCTCCTGCTCCAGGTAGGACACTCTGAGGCATAAGCGGCGCTCGCGTGCCTTGCAAATCCTGTGGGGGGCAGCTGCTGTCTTTGCTGCTCGGCGGTGGTGGTTGGCTTTGGTAGTCTGGCTCCGTACCGCTGGAGCACTGTGCTGGCTGGCAGCCCGTGGGGGCACGGAGGAGGATGCAGCTGTCCCAGTGGATGTTGTTGTTGTACCGGTAGACTGCGTGTCCTCCTCCTCCAGGGCCACCAGCCGCCGATATTCGGCGACAGTGGCATCCAGCCTCCGTTGCCGGGCCATTCGAGCCAGCTCCCTCCTCCTTGATGGTCTGTTTGATTTAGAAGGAGCAACTATATGAAGAAAGAAAGACATAGTCTGTAACCAATGCTCCTTAAGATTAACAGAAAATGATTGAGCAGAAAGTTGTGTCACAGTACAAGTAGCAAATTGAAAGCACAGTACATAACTATTGAGGACAGTAACTATGTAACCTCCGACTTCTTCATCCTTGCTCTAACATTAGTGGGAGTTTAAGGAACAAATTCTACGAGCACTATGGACTTCCATTACAGTCGACTATGACAGTACACCAGTCTTATTCTTCTTCTTCTCTCTTGTTTAGGAAAATTGGTACGTTATCTTATGCAAGCCGGCATAATGCCAGCGCAGTGAACTTGCACCCGAGAAAAACAGACGCACACCATGATGAGTGAGACAGACTTGCGTTACTGTACCGGTCCAGTACATGCAGGTGGTGAAGCTCTTACATTTCTATTACGGGTGGCACTGAGAATACTCTGTTAAAAGGGCTACTGCTTAATTAATTTAGCTTTCACCCTAGAGTGCAAATGAGTATTAGAAAAGGAAAATGAAGAAGCTAAATAATCTGATTATCTATCACTTCACATGGGATGTATTTGATGACATATGGGATGACTTTAGGTGCTTTGCTTATTATTGAGTGAACAGTGATACACTCACACATGAATGACGTACTACTACTATACTAAAGTTATTAAGAGAGGTAGGGAGTGTCCACCGTAATAACCGGATATATGCTGTGCTTGCAGTTGCAATACAAACTACTGCTACTATTCATGGTAGTATTTGGACAAAATTACAACTTCTTTTCCTTGCCTTTCCTACACTGGAACGGACGTGCGGGTGCGGTATTACATGCTCTTCAAAGTAACACTTAGTTCATCCAGTGACCGTCTACTCTCTCTAGATACACATATGCTATCTAAGAGTCAGATAGTACCATGATCCAGGCATCCATCCATTCAAAGTATATTCACACATACAGTTTCTGTTTCACCCACCCAGGTTGTTCTCCTTTTACCCATCCTTGCTTCATCATTCACCCAGCCATGCACCATACCATATTCTTTCCTTCCCAGCCACCTCGAAGACCAAGCAAACACATATCATTCTTCTTTGCCAGTCATCATTACATTTCTCGTCTTTCCACACTTACTTACACCCTTCTTTCGCTTTTCGTTCATCCCATCCATCAAGTTCATCTCAGGTCTGATTGGGATTCTTCTCGCCAAAAACTTCACAGCTAAGTCGAAGTACATTTAGAGGAGGCTACTACCTGGTTGATTTATAATACACCCGTGCAGAAAGCACACTCTGCAGTCTTCAATCTCAATAAGTAAGGAATATATAGCTTACCTCTGCCCGCCACCACCGTGTTATCCCTCACAGGCATGTCCGGCACTTGCACCGCCTCCTCCCCAGAGTTGTTCCCCTCGTCCAATACCACCACCTCCGCGCTGGCCCCGCCTCCAGATGTTCCACCTACAAAGTACATTTAAGAATGTTAGAATACACCACTCACTACTATATAATATTTGGTCTAGGAGGAAGAAAGAAATGTGAAAAAAACAGAATACAATGTAATAATTTGTGACTGTCTACTCTAAAGTAAAAATGTCCCTTTTTCCAGGGAAGGCTGTTGTCTTGCTGCACTTTTTGGCACAACTGATGAATGCTTGCTTTTTATTTTTAACACGCACCACTTTTTCTCCTAACAGACAGAAGCTTGACTTCTAAGAACACGAGCAGGATCAAGTTCAAACCAGGTGAGAGCTCAGCTCGACCACAAGAAATGTGTCCAATTAATTGTCAGCACTAAGCACTTTTCCATTTTCAGTAAAACGTTTACTTTTATGACACTTGATTTTAATAAATGTGTTTACTTTTAATAACGCTATTAAACTTAAATAGACTCTGTGGTTTTTGATCCTCCAGACTATAGTGGATGAGCTAAAGGTTTTGGAATTTTTGCAAGCATGAGACCGTGCCTCTGACATCATTGGGGATCAATCATTGGTGACTTTGGGAGCTAAATGACTCTGCCACACTATCTAGTCAGTAAGGAGATTGGGGGTTCAACTACAAAGTCTGATATCACTGAGGTATGTGGAAAGTCTAACAGCACCTATTATAATTGATAAGCTAAGCAATGCATTATTTAGTGTCCATAGTTCTGTTTGTGCAGATTTGTCCCTGCAACAGTAGTAGAATGGATTGTCCTACTATCCAAACTAAAAGTAAAGTAGTATCTTATTCTTTCTTGGTGGTCATTCACCTTTTTATTGTTGGCAATTGTCAAAGCATAAACATTTAAAAGACTTGAAAAGACATTATGGACAATCCCAGAGGACTGCACTCAGTGCATAGAGCTATTGCTGACTAGAATGGGAGTCCAATGGAATTGCCAAATGTGCAATCTTAGTTAGCTACACAGACAGACTAATAAGAAGAATCTAGTAATACCACAGGGAGTCATAGTCAAGGCAGGATAAGAATTGTTATGTTATGTTATGTTATGTTATTTTGTGTCTTTTATAACGCTCGGCTACTCAAAAGAGTGTCCCGGCGCTTTTAGATCCAGTCTACAAGAAGATCAAAGACGATTTAGAAAAAATCGAATGAGGAACGCTAGGAAAAAATAAGTACTCTATATTAAAATTAAAACTTACTGGGGCCAGCAAAGGAGCCCTCGCCTGCCCGATCCTGACCTGCATCCTGAACAGCACCCTCCTCCTCCTCCTGTGTCCTCTTGCCCCTGGGGCGAGCTGATGTACAACATGAAAGAAAGAAAGACCAGAAAACATGGATGATATTTGTCAACCAAATTAAACATTTCAAAAGAACAATAACAAAATATTTTGGCGAAATAGCAAATAGACATCTATTCCACGGGATATATTGACCGATCTCATGTGGTCTACTACGTTATTAGTATTGCTTGATTTGCGGACTGTCGAATTGGAAACTTCTTATGTAACTCACTAAACAAAGTACTAAAAAGGTTTTCCTAGGATTGGCAGGCAGCAGTCCGCAGCACGCAAAGTGACAGACAAAGTCCATCGTGATTGCAGATCAGCGACAACACTAAAGTTTCCTACTACATTAACCAGTCATTAAAATACTCAAACTATCAATCCACCACCACTATTTCTTCTTATCGCCATGTGTACAAAGGAAGGACTGGACTTGAGTCTGTAGGGGCTGATTTAAAGGCCCTTTGCGGCTCTTTTGCTCCATTGTTGCGTGACTTTTGTGACGCAGCGGCAGAACAAAAGAGGCGCAATGGTGCGGCGTATATTAACAACGTGACGCATATGGGAGATGCATCATGTTGTAAAGCCCTGCGCCATCAGGGGGCGTTCCTGCGCAGGAACGCATCCTAAAAGTGGCTGAGGGAAATCTACAAGATTTCAATCACTCACTTTAACGACAATGATGCGTGACTCAAACCCTGCGCCTGCTTGAAGCAGACGTACGGCTTGACGCAGCATTGGGGAGATAGGGCACCCCAGAGCATTCATGGAGCTGCGCCATCATTGCGATGCAACTCCAGCAATGCGCCGCCTTTACGGCACAGATGCGTAACGCTTTGGTGACGTTTTGGGCCCATGGTGCGCCGCATTGTAAATACGGCGCACCATGGGTGGTGGTGGCGTGGCGCACAATTACTGGCGCATCCCTGCTACTTTGCAGGGATGCGCCGGTAATTAAAAATCTGAACCTTAGAGGCAGATTTATGTTAACTGGCGCATCCCCAGGGATGCGCCAGTTAACGTGCGCCACAGTGCGCCACAGCTCCACCACCCATGGTGCGCCGCATTTATAATGCGGCGCACCATGGTGCAAAAACGGCACAGATGCGTGACGCATCTGTGCCGGAAATCTGGTGCATTGCTGGAGTTACGTCGCAAGCGCGACGCAGCTCCAGCAAGGTTCGGGGGTGCCCCATCTACACAAGGCTGCGTCAAGACCTACGCCTGCTTCAAGCAAGCGCAGGGTTTTGACGCAGCATTGCCCTGAATGTGACTGAGTGAAATCTCATAGATTTCACTCAGCCACTTTCAGGAGGCGTTCCTGCACAGGAACGCCCCTCCCCCCCCTGCGCTGGAATGCCTCCTTATGGCGCAGTGCTTTACAACATGACGCATCTCCTAGATGCGTCACGTTGTAAATAGGGCGCATTGTTTGCGCCGCAGTTGCGTCAAATAAAGTGACGCAATTGCGGCACAAAGAGGCGCAATGGTCTCATAAATCGGCCCCTTAGGGGCAGATTTATGTTAACTGGCGCATCCCGAGGGATGCGCCAGTTAACGTGTGCCACAGTGCGCCACAGCTCCGCCACCATGGTGCGCCGCATTTATAATGCGGCACACCATGGTGCAAAAACGGCACAGATGCGTGACGCATCTTTGCCGGAAATGTGGTGCATTGCTGGAGTTGCGTCGCAAGCGCGACGCAGCTCCGGCAAGGTTAGGGGGTGCCCCATCTACACAAGGCTGCGTCAAGACCTACGCCTGCTTCAAGCAGGCGCAGCGTTTTGACGCAGCATTGCCCTGAATGTGACTGAGTGAAATCTCGTAGATTTCACTCAGCCACTTTCAGGAGGCGTTCCTGCACAGGAACGCCCCCCCCTGTGCTGGAACGCCTCCTTATGGCGCAGTGCTTTGCAACGTGACGCATCTCCTAGATGCGTCACGTTGTAAATAGGGCGCATTGTTTGCGCCGCAGTTAGGTCAAATAAAGTGACGCAATTGCGGCGCAAAGAGGCGCAACGGCCTCTTAAATCTGCCCCTTAGTGTCTAGCATTACGCAGTTCTTTAAACTACACTCATACATAATTTCACAGGCCAATGAAATGAACACTAAATCGAAAACAAATAAGCATAGTAGCAACACTACTGAGAAGGAGAGCAGTGCACCTGAAATGCACAGAAGATTTTGAAATATAATTTACCTACAATGTAATCAGCAGCATTATTGCTCTTGGTAAAAAACAAAAATTTGCAATATAATAACAGACAGAGCAGGAGAAAACAGAGTAGTAAAGAAATAGCTACTACTACTCACCAAGCCCGGGGATCTCAAGGCCAAGCAGGTCGAGCAGATCGCGTTCACGGTCCAGGACATCCGTCCAGCGGTGGGTGGCCTGGTTGTAGGTGCGCCGGACCCGAGAGTGGTGGTACATGGCCCGGCACACCTTCCCCTACCGCTTCCGGCGCTCCCGGATCCCGTACCCGCTACCGATCCTGCCGCCTGCCATGATGGTCCTGGGGAGGCGGCGCTGAACATAAAACACTAGTGCGGCCACCTCCTCCAGGCTGAAGATCTCCCGGGGTGCGACTGTCTCCCCCCTCAAACGCCCACACGGGAGCCGGGCACGGGGTGCGGGACCCTTCCCCTTCTCGGGATGCTTCCCGGCTCACTTCACCATGGTCTGGGCGGAAAGGAAGCTAAATATTAAAGAAAATAGAATAGGGAAGAGAAGAAAAGAAAAGAGTTTAAAAAAGTAGTTTAAAATTAACCAAAAGTAGCAGAAAACACAAAAATATAGGGCTAGAAAAATAGAGGGATAGATAATAAGTAAAATAGATCAAAAAAAACTTCAAACAAGCAAAGGATGACAGAGATTTAGAGAGGATACAAAAAGCATGCCCAGAACCATAGCAATGAATGAGAAACAAGATGGCCGCGCCCGTTCACGACCGCGCGGGTAAGTTCGCGGGAGATTTTCCTCGCGAACACACGCGAAATTGTACTAGCGAGCTTCACACTTTGCGAGATTACACTTCGTGCCCGGAAACGGAAATACGTCATGCAAACAAGATGGCCGCGCCCTTGAACGACCGCGAGGGTAACTTCGCGCCTTGCGCTACAAGCGGCTCGCTAAAACGCACAAAACCTTGCGAACTAACACGCCGCAAAAAAACCAAATCGCATATTCGCACGAATTCGCAGCTTCCGAATCCGATCTCGCGCAAGTTCGCGCCCCGCGAATCCAGCGAAATTGCAGAAAAACGAGTTTTGCAAAACTGAAAGCACTCAGCAGGTGCAAGAGTTCAAACTCATCATTAGTAACCATTCCCTGTAGTGCTTCCTGACTGGGGCCCCTCCAGAGTTCAGTCGCTAGTTGCAACAATTGTATGACCCTGCTCTGACCCTCACAGCAGGCTCATAGAATAGCTATAAGTAGGCCACAAAGGTCCTGGAAAAAAAAATTGCACTGCAGAGAAAGCAAATTACTGATAAGGAAGCAGGTGCCAGACCTGGAATTTTAAAACAGTGACACATTAATAAACCAACCCCAAATTAATTCATGTCAGTTGAAGCAGGGCAGGTGTGCTTGTTTTTCCCCCCCATTATCTACAGTGATGATGTACCAGAGGGTGGCATTGATGTACCAGAGGGTGGCATGGGTGAAACAGAGGGTGGCAGTGGTGAAACAGAGGGTGCTGGGAACCTGTGATGATGAACCAGACGTAGAAACAACATAGTCGCGACCGTTGTGAGCCGACAAGTAAGTTCGCAATTGCGAACTGGTACCAAACCCTCGCGAACTGGCAGAAACCCTTGCGAATACAAAAAAAAAAGAATCTCCAAATTCGCGAGAATTTGCGCATTTTGCGGATTGCAAGTTCGCAAATACGCAAATTCGCGAACGCCAGATTCGCAAAATTCGCCCATGATTACTCTCATACCAGTCCACAACAGGAGTAAATAAGAGACACAGGTACGGTTAAAATATTTATTTTAACGAAGTGCTCTCAGGTGCAGTATCTTTGCCAACATAAGCAGACATATGATTAGAAATAATATGATCAGCATTGTTACAATTCCATAAAATACAAAGGGAGAAATCATATTACAATGATGGTGAAAACAGGTTTTATAGTGCCTAGTTATAACACCCTCCTTATCAAGGAACTATGGTTTATAAACTAAAGAAGGTCTCTTAGGTTTGGAAGTGGGAACCCATTACCTCTCAGCTCAGCAAGAGTGAATCACATCAGGATCAGCAAAAGCTCTCTGCATCCTTGGAAACGGAAAATCTTCCAAGTGTGTGAAATCATGGCTATTGTGCAATAATAAAGGCGCCAGAAACTCAGTTGGCTCTCAGCTGCCATTTGTTGTGTCTAAAAAAGTGTTAGCCGATAAGTTCGAAAACAGCTACCATGTTTTGATAACCTTGATGGCTTCAGCACTCACTGTGCAGACTAAGGTCACGATGTAAGTCTAGGGATGTCGAAAAACAAGCCTTTCTCATGTGAAGACATTTGCGCAGCCTAACTTACAAAAACAGCTATATGCAGTGTTGTGTGCAAAAGCAAAAAAAAAGGCAAAATGGCGTTTAAACTTCTAATAAGCCATGCTAACATAACATGTGTGCAAACCAGGCTTAGGCCACACTACACCCTCCCTTGATCGGAGAACACACAAAACGAGGGCGATATTTGTAGAACGCAGAGTTCAAGTTTGAATGAGACAGAATCAAGTTCAGAAATGTTGCCAAACATGGTAATTGGGAGTAAAAAATCTGAATTAATAATTATCAAACCTATCAAAAGTTCATGGGTGGCCATGGAGTGAAGAAGACCTAAAAAAAATGTAGACAGAATAATGCATCAGGGAAAGAAAACAAATCACGAGTCCAGTGATGGAGAAGTGTGGCTCAATGGTTAGAGCGGCAGACCCTGATGCAGAGTTCTAGCCAGAGTTCGGGACCAGGGTTCAATTCCCGCCTCAGCGGGTCCTGGGCTCAACTTCCTCGGGCCTGATAATTCTCGCCTTGGTGCCTATTCTAATCATGGGTTCCACTCTGCAACTCTGGGCAATAGTTTGCTTAATCTCCACAATAAGCATGGGCGAATTTTGCGAATCTCGCGTTCGCGAATTTTGCGGATTTGCGAATTCGCAATCCGCAAAATCCGCGAATTCCCGCGAATTTGCGGATTTTTTTTTTTGTGTTCGCCCGTGTTTCTGCCAGTTCGCGAGGGTTTTTACAATTTCGCAATTTGCGAACTTACCTGTCGGGTCGCAAGTTTTGCGAACTTGTTGTTTCTACGTGTCCAGCCTGTTTGGGACACTCTTCTTCATCACTGCCACTCTCTGTCACCACTGCCACTCTCTGACTACTCATGCCACCCTCTGGCCCACCCATGCCACCCTCTGTTTCATCACCACACCCTCTGGTTGTCCAGTGTACATTATTTTCGGCAAAGCAAAGCACACCTTCCCTGCCTCAAGTGACCTGAATTAATTTGGGGCTGATTAATGTGTCACAGAATATTTTTTTAGATAGCACCTGCTTCCTTAGTGCGCCCTGATTAGTGATCTTTTGCACTTGCTAAGTGCTTTCATTGTTGCAAAATTAGTTACAACACCTGCCCTGCCCCAACTGACAATAATGAATTAGGGGCTGATTAATGGATTTTAACTTCCAGCCTGGCTCCTGCTTGTCTCCCTTAGCTGTAATTCAGGACCTTTGTGGCATATGTGTAACTATTCTGAGGTTCAGAGCAGGGTCACATAATAGTTGCAACTGGCAACTGAACTCTGGAGGGGCCCCTCAGGAAGCACTACAGGAAATGGCTACTAATGATGAGCCTGAACTTTTGAACCTGGTAAGTAGTTTCAGTTTTGCTAAGATCGTATTTCTGCAATTTAGCACTTATTCGCGGGGCGCGAAGTTGTACTGGGAAGCCGCGAACTCACGCGAACAGTGCGAGCAGTGCGAGC
Source organism: Lissotriton vulgaris (assembly GCF_964263255.1). Taxonomy (NCBI): domain Eukaryota; kingdom Metazoa; phylum Chordata; class Amphibia; order Caudata; family Salamandridae; genus Lissotriton; species Lissotriton vulgaris. The sequence continues at coordinate 1,745,601,135 of NC_141694.1, forward strand.
AAAATCCGCTGCTCGCGGATTTGCGGATTTTGCGGGAGATTCGCAAATCTCGCGGATTGCGAATTTCCCGAAAATCCGCAAAATCCGCGAGCGAAACGGATTTTCCGCCCATGCTTACTCCACAACAGCCCCAACAACGCTAGGATGCCTGGCTTCACCTTGGGGGTGAAAATTGCAAAAAACACAGTTGATTGACAGAATGTAGAACAATGTCATACATTCACCCCAGTACAAGGATCTGGACCTAAATCCATCGTTTTTTTGCACTCCACACCACCCTGGGTTAGACACTGGCTATATGCAAATCAGCTCTGACCCTGTGCCTCATGGGAACAGTCCAGTCCGAACTACCAAGCCATGTCTTTCCCAGACCGGAATCAAGCATCCAAGGACCGGTTTCTGGCTATCAGCCTTCATCAGCCTGGATAGCTTGACTCCAGTGGTGTGGAGAGCCTGGGACTCACGTCTGAGTATACCCAGCACACTCGGGGTGAAAATTGCAAAAAACACAGTTGATGGACAGAATGTAGAACAATGTCATACATTCACCCCAGTACAAGGATCTGGGCCTAAATCCATCGTTTCTTTGCACTCCACACCACCCTGGGTTTTTCAATTTTCACCTTGGGGGTGCCCAGGAGTGGGCACTTCACTGGGAAAAGCCAGGAAGGGTTCCTCAGCGATATTCGTACAAGCGCCTAGATGCCCATGGGTGATTTGTGCGCTATACAAGTACCACACATTTACATTTACAGTACGTGTCTATGAAGCAGAAAATATGTCACATCAATCCAACAGCGTAAAGGCACAGTATATTGCAACTGCCTCCAATAGGAAGCCGTTGATATAATCCGTGAACATTTCAGCCATCCAATTCAGTAATGGAAAGAAACATACATGTTCTTCAATAGCGGGAGCCTCTAGCACCATCAGAGGACAAATCGGGCTTTCTTTGATGTAACTGCGTGCCAGAAAGTCATGGGCTGCAGTCCATATGTTCCAATTGCCCAGGGCCCCATGAGCTGCTGCGCAGGCCATAATCCCAATTCCAGAACAATCAAGTACATGAGCAACTAAGAGACTCATTAGTAGATCATAATCCGGGTCAGGAGACACCATGTTGCAGAGACCCAAATCCAGAGCCCATTCAAATCTGCAATCCAGGCAGTGGAATACTGGTTGCACGCATGTAAAGTAAGAGAACCGGAAAGATAAACCATACGCCACACTCAGAGTCACCAGAAGTAGTGATCCATAGTATTCAAGCATCCCGTTACGAAGCTGGAGCAGCCAGGGCAGACAGTCGTGGGGCACAGAATGTGCTACCATTTTGGAGGAAGCAAATTAACAGCAGTACGCCGGCACCCAAAGCAAGAATTAACAGGAAACCGCCAAAGACGCTGGAAAAAAAAGAATGAAAAAATGCAGGTATCACAACAAATATAGTTTGGAATGAGGTCACAAGGCAAGAACTTACTACTTTAAAAAAGTGTGCCAGGCCCGTGGTGGAAGAGGCATTGAAAATTGTGTGAATCAAAGCACCAAAATGCAGGGGCAGATCTGTATTTAATAAGGCATTTACCTCAGTACGAGTGTTAGCAACGTGATGCACGAATGTTTCACGCACAGATGTAAGGGCCACTTCTTTCTGGGACAAAAGAGTCCTTATTCTACTCATCTTTTTGAACTCTGCTTTCAAGGTCAGAATAAAAGGCCAGATGGAAACATCGAGTCTCTCATGTGGAGGAGGAAACAGAACATTCCTACAGCAGACAACACGTTGGGAAACAGTAACGATGTACGGAATTCCCGCAAGCATACCACAGCAATCTTCATTATTTAATAACAAATAGCTACCATTTGCTAACAATGTGAAAGTGGGAGTAATAGCCGGGGCGGGGGTGCCTTTTAAAACACACGCAAGATTTGGTGCTGTCATATTACACGAACCGTGCAATTGAAAATTTCAACAGACTAATGAGTGATCAGTAGTGGAAGTACAGTCTTCACCCTTTAAATAAACTTCATTTCCTTCCCTCAAGCACCTATATGTAAATAGGAGATTCCACACTTCATGGAGAAAAGCGCTACCTAAAGGCTCAAATCTGCCAAACTGCCGAATTTGGCTCGGCCACAGAAAAAGGTAATGGCTCTAATTTCCCAAAATGCAACAGAGAAAACGTGGCGTCTTTCATTGACATAAATTGTTGTTTAACAGTCAAATTAAAAGGCAAAAATAGTGAAGTCGTATTCATGTAATCCCAAGGCACTTTCCCAGCCTTTAACGTTTGAAGAGTCCATGCAAACTGCATAATAGAACGTATCTGATTTTGGCCGTAGTACAAAACTGCAACATCTTCTTGTACAATATCAACGACAGATGAAACAATATTATCTAACGTGTAAATACGGGAAGAAAGGGTGTTAATGCTATTATCTACAACTGCAAGCACTTTTTCTAAATTGGCCTGATCAATAGCCCTGAGCCTAGAAGCAGCTTCAATTTGGGACAGTTTCCAAACTTCGTTGTAAACAGCATATATCCATCTTTTCGATCTGCCAGATGCAGGACCTTTCACAAAATCATTCAAATCGACGGTGTCAGTTAGTTTAGATCAATGTAATTTCACTGACACCAAGGTCGAGTGTTTGAGCCAACTCTGACACAGAATAGGTGGTGACCAAATGTTGACTTTCAAATCGGGGATCTATTCTAACCTCTGTATAGCCAACGGTCAGACCCAGAAAACAGTGCTGGCAGGAATCTGCACTTTGTTGCCACAGCAGCCAGCCTTCGGGATTCATGCTCGAAACAATAAAATAGGAGTTTTGCAACGGGGTCTGTAAATCACTAAGGGAAGTACTGGTGTTATTATTCCATTGGGGGTATTCACCCAAATCAGGAACTGAAGGAGCATTTCATTTTTTAGACGTAGTCAATCCAAAGAAGGTGGTTTGTGAAATAGTAGCATTCAGAAACAACATATGGTTTGGGATGGGACATGCACGATGCAAAGCCTCCGTACCTTGCACTTGCCAACTTTTAGAACCCCAAACAGATTTAAGATCAACTGTATCTTTCCACAGCTCATAGCCCCCAACAGCCAATTGGTCATTAAAGGACTTTGAATACAGTAATTTAGTCTAACCTTGGAAGAGGACTTCTCAGTCATCCTAAAATAAAATGCACCAGGGTTGGTTTGAGTAAAATCAGTAAAGTAAGAAAACGTCTTTAAAAGAGTTTTAGAGCTGCCTTCAACAGGTGCGGGACAATGTTCCCACTGAGTGTAATTAAGCACCGTTCTAAACGTGTTTGCTTTGTGCAAAAAGTGATTTCCATAGGGATGGTAACAGAATAAATCGGCATAATTAGCAGAATCTAGATTCAAATCCTCAGCATCAAAGGCAGCATAATATTTCAAATCAGAAAATAGAGCCTCTACGGCCTGGACATCCCAATCATCAGAGCAAATATTTTGTTTAACCACATCCCCCATAGAAACACAAAGTATATTAGGGAAATTAATAACCTCTGTGGGACCATGAATCTGGAACTTTACAGCATCCCATACAATCCCATCTAAGACAGGCCAAGCAGTTATGTTCACAAATGTCTGGTCCCTCTTTATTCTGTGTGAGGAGGAGTGGGGTGCCAAAGTTCCATCAATTAGCCTAATCGTAGATCTTTCCTTTACATAGTGTCCGTTGACAAGACGGAAAAAATACACCACTAATCCAATGGACATGAACAAAAATGTTTTAAAAAGTACCAGCCAAATGTAAGTCCAAGGGGGAATCAAAAAATGTTTTTTGAACCAAGCAGTAAAAATCTAAACTTTCGAAGGGGACTTTGAAGTGGTAGAGCCAGTGTCAAATGAAAAATGTGATTGATTAGCCACACAAGTCTCCAAATCAGGCATAGACAGGTCAGTGGGGTAAGTGTATTCAGTATCATTAAGAGGATCACCAGCCGGTGGATTTAACAAAGGATTCTTCTCAATGGCAACATCAGGCCTGATGGTATAATCTGGGGCCAAAACAGAGTTTCATAGCATTGCTGGACAAGAGACTGCAGGTGTCATACTAAGAAGAATCGGCCACTCTGTGCAGTTTGACATTGTCAATGGAGATGTACCTGTTCCCCTTTCATCCAGGAAGCGGTGATAAAATGACTGTTCTTGTACCCTGCATGCCAAGCACAGGAACTGGAGCTCAATAGGAAGGCCTGAATTCCTTCTTGTTCTCAACCTTCTCTCGGACCAGTTCTCCAACTCGGGGTAGCCAGCCAACTACCGGAATATGCAACGCAGCATCAGATGTGGAGGGCAAATGTTCCTTTGCAAGACTGTCTCTGGTCTTTTGTAGGTTCTGTAAAACATTAGAATGTTCATCTACGTCAAAGGATGTGGCAGACGCCGCCATGTCCAGACCCTCAAGGTCCGTAATGAACATTTTGATGCCAAAGAGCATTTTGTATGGGGTCTGCCCACCCAGAGACCTTCTAGGGAGATTATTAAGTGCACGCTGAACACTATTGAGGTGGGTGAGCCATTTCTGGCCTGTACCTAATACCTTAACTGTCAAGGATTGCTATAAGTCACGGTTCATCCGCTCCACAACACTATTGCCCTCAGGCTGATATGGGGACAAAAATTTGACTCGGACCCCCAATGAACGCATGGCATCCTTGTATGCCTTAGAGGCAAATGCTGGACCCTGGTCCGACAGGAAGGTGCCACATGCAAAAATTCCCACAAAGACACACAAAACCCTTATGACAGTTCTGGAATCAGCACTGCGTTGTGGCCACACCCACACAAAGCACGAACAAGAATCAACTGCAACTAAGATGTACTTATACGCAGTATCAGAGGAGAAAGGACCGCAGTGGTCTAAATAAACACACGCAAGTGGTTTATTAGATATGTACAACGGTGTCTGGGGCGGGCATGCATCCGTAGAAGGTTTAATCTGCTGGCAAGTGTCACAATGAAGGACATAATCATGGGTCTGTTTGTACAAACTGCGCCACCAGTAACGCTGCTATAGGAGAGATACAGTGGCCGACAAGCCGGCATGCGCTGAGGCCATACCCTCGCGAGCCGCTGTAATCAAAGTCTGTCTGCGGTCCGCTTTGGGAATCAACCTGTCACCAATGTCATTAATTCTCACATAAGGAACTTTATCAGGACTTAAATGATAAGAGTATTTAGAAGGGAAACCTTTCGGGTAATTACCTCCCTTCTCTGTTGCGGCAATAGCTGCCAAGATGTCATCATCAATCTTACTTTTGCAACGTATAACTGCTGCTACTGAATATGTTGCAACTGCTGTCTTGGCGGCTTCCTCTGCAAGACTATTGCCAACAGCATGAACTCCGACACGCTGGTGACCCAGAGTATGCATTACAAAGACAAGTGGGAGCCTCTCTTTAAGCTTGGCCACTCAAACCCAGATCATTTTATGTTTTTTTATGCGACCTTTGGAGTCACAGTAGTCATTTTGAGTCCAAAAAGATAAATTGTCATTGTATGATTGAACACAGTAGTAAGAGTCACTTACGATAAGAGTAGTCACACAGGGATCGGAGTACTCCAATGCAAGCATCAGAGCACAAAGCTCTGCCAATTGGGCAGTACAGTCCCCTAATGTCTGTGTATGCACGACATCGGACTTGACTTCACCATCCTCCATAGTACCAACCACTATTGCGCAGGCCGAAACATATGCATGCTTTGAACCGGTAGCAGCTTGCGCACTACCGTCAGTGTAAATGATACAATGAAAATCCTCAAGTGGGCGCATAGTGAGAGGAGCAGGGTGAACGAATTCATACGGCAAAAACTCCTGAGTCTGCAGAGAGGAATTAAAAATGAACGTGACATTCCAAGATGTCAATGACGTGGCCCATTGTATCCACCGTGGGTGCAAAGCCTTTGAATTTGGTACACTGGCTTTCGTCACTGCCTCCAAGGCAGGATACGGAGTAACAACCAAAATGCATTTTCCCTGCGCCAAAGCACGTTCCTTAAGAATCGCCATTTGCACTGCTGTCAAAACTTTTTCCAGAGTGGAAAACCACAACTCAGCCGAAGTGTACAAGTGTGACTTGTAAGCGATAGGGACTGTGTCACCCTCATTAAAAGTGAGGTACGTGAAAACCCACCACCCCTGGCATGATTCAAATCACCAGGTTGGTGTGGTTATCACGAGTCAACAAGAATTTAGATTCTAGAAGATCAGCCTGCAAAGATTGCAAGATGGCTGTATGTTCAGGTAGCTAGCACGATATGGAGTAAGTTGGTTTTATCAAGGCTTAAAGAGGCTTGATACGCTGGGCATAATCGGGAATATAAGTATGCCTGAAATTCAAAAAGCCCAGCAAAGATTGTAGTTTGTTCAGTGTTGTTGGAGCGCGCAGCAGTGCACATTTCTCCAAGAACTAAGGAGCCTCTACCTTCATTGTTGTGCTCGTAGCCCAGGAACAACACTGTGCACTCTGCAATGTGAGATTTCGCAAAGATGAATTTATAGCCAAAATCTGCAAAACGGCACATAATGCAGTCTACACGACACAAATGCGGCCATAATTCGTCGTTTGTGAGATAAATGTCATCCACATACGAACATGCATCTGAGTCGAGTCCCTCTAAAAGAGAGCCTATGCCGGCGGCAAAGACGCCTGGACTGTTTTTATAGCCCATAGCCAAATGACGAAATTGGTGTTGTTTGCCACCACTGGGTAAAGCTGTCAATTGTCTACGAATAGGGGACAGATTATGGGCAAAAAAAACATTGGATATGTCAAGTGTGGCTTTGAACCGTTTGCGTACGGGACTATCCACAAGTGCAGAACTGTGAGCATTCTGTACCGCACACGTACGACAATGGGAGTTTAAGTGGCGGTAATCCTGTACCAAACGGTACAAATCATCAGGCTTAGTCACAGTAAAAAGAGGGTTATTCATCGGAGAAACACATGTTTCAATTACACCCTGATATTCAAATTTTCAAGGATCTATGCACCAGGAGCTTTTGCTTCACGCGCATGGGGTATTGGGGTTGAGGCTGTGGCATAGATCGTAAGGGAATCTCATGTCTGGGGGAAGATTTGTCCCAACCGCAGTGATTTTGATACAAAGCCGGCGCAAGCGCCTTCGCCCAATCTTCTGCAAAATGCATGGCCTGCTCCTTCGGCACTGTGTGCGCGAAACTAGGGAGGATCACTTCCTCCCCTTGCGGAGTTGCTAAAACAAAAGGGGGAGGCCAGTCGACCTCTGCCAACAAATGTCATAGGTAGTAGTCAGATTATCCCAAAATACCCCTTTTATGGTACGTTGTATGTCACTTTCAATTATAAGGACAATGTCATAAAATCTTTCAGGGGGAGCTACCCTAGTGTCAGCTGTCTCAACCACAACAAATGTGTCAGTCGCTGTCACCTTTAGTAGTGGACGCAGGTCCTCTCGCACTATGGTAATCTCTGCCGCGCTGTCCAACAGCGTCAGCGCCCATGTCAGATTCTGAAGCTGCGTTCTCACTATCTGTGGCATATCTCGCTGTTACAGCAGCAACCTTCTTCTTTTGAAACTGAGGCCTCGTCCTGCTTGCCTTTTACATCAGCCTTGCAAAGCTGCTCACGGCTCTGTTGGGCACCTTGTCCTCTGCTTTAGCCTCCTCCACCGGTGGGTGAGACCGATGTTTCCTGCAAAGAGCGAGGAGAACATTGTTCAGGTACCTGAAATCTATCAGGTGACTTAATCGTAGTGCGGTCGCGCAACTCATATGTACGCTCAGTAGGGGCAGGTATTGGTGAAGCAGGACAGGACCCCTGTTTCTGTTGCTACTTTCCCTGTCTTTTATTATTACTCCAATTTTGTTTCGGAACTATCTGGCGATCATCTTCATCAGAATTCGACTGAGTCTGCTGCTGTGCTTGTTTTTTAGCAAAAAGCTTTACACCAGTCCTTTATTACTGCTGTGTTGATGCCTGCTTTTAAGCTTCACTTTCTTTTCTTTGTCCTGCATACCTGCACATTAAAATTTTAAACGCACTGGAACTTTGTTCCACAATTCTTTTTAACTGTAGAATCGTGCTGTGACTGGGCATTTCTTAATCCCTGCGACGTTATCTCAGCCTTTAGGGAGAACTACACCCTTTTAACTCGGCGCCCTCCCCTTCTCGCTTCAATTGCGGGATAGAGGAAGGACACTGCCGGCTTCTAGGATGCCCCTCCTGCGCTGACCGGCAGGTATTTAAACCACCCGATGCAAACGCGCAGCGAGGACAGTCCTTTATTACTGCTGTGCTGATGCCTGCTTTTAAGCTTCACTTTCCTTTCTTTGTCCCGCATACCTGCACATTAAAATTTTAAACGCACTGGAACTTTGTTCCACAATTCTTTTTAACTGTAGAATCGTGCTGTGACTGGGCATTTCTTAATCCCTGCGACGTTATCTCAGCCTTTAGGGAGAACTACACCCTTTTAACTCGGCGCCCTCCCCTTCTCGCTTCAATCGCTGGATAGAGGAAGGACTCTGCCGGCTTCTAGGACGCCCCTCCTGCGCTGACAGGCAGGTATTTAAACCACCCGATGCAAACGCGCAGCGTGCGCGTGCAGCGGGGGCGCCGATGGTGCGCCGGAGGCGCGCCAGAGGCAAGCCCGTCTGCGCCCGTCCGTGCCCTGCAGCGCCCAGCATCCAGAAACCCTGTCCGTGACGAGGCAGAAACCCGCTGCCCTGCCTCATACTCATACTCTGCTGAGGAGCTGCGCCGGTTTGGAGGTAATTCCCTCACTTGCCCTCCCGTTGACCTATCAGCTAAAGTCCCGGCAAAACGTCCCCACTGTCATCTTGCTCTCAGGAACGAAACTGGGTTTGCAGTGCAATCATCTCAATCATATAAGTTTTGTAGCATTAACTGCCGCTCACTGCCAAAAAACAGAGATCACATTTTTGACCTACTTACCTCTAACCAGCCTGACGCCCTGTTTTTAATAGAAACCTGGCTTCATGCCAGTTCCGGACAAGATGTGGCCAGTGCCCTGCCACCCGGCTACGTTATTGTCAGACAAGACAGAGACACTGGGAGAGGGGGAGGGTAAGCAATTATTTTTAAGTCCACTCACTCCTGTCATCTGGAAGCTCTCCCCTTCCCTGACTGTGAAGCCGCTCTGTTCAAATTAGCGGTGTGCCCCCAACTGACATTGTCAGGAATGCTGATTTATTGTCCCCCTAACAAACCAAACCAGTGGCTACTAACCGTTGCGGAGCAATTAGCTTCACTTGCTCTGAAGTCAGCCAATTTTACTATTTTGGGGGATCTGAATCTCCATTTAGAAGACACCCAAAATAGCGTAAGCAATATGCTTCTATCTGACTGCGAAGCCGTTAACTTAATACTATGCAACCAAGGCCCAACCCACCAGGCGGGACACTTACTTGATCCCATCATTTCTAATATCTTGTTTGATTGTAGCGTTCCCGCTCTTCCCCTTCACTGGTCTGACCACTTTGCCATTCATTTCAGTCTGGCTGCAGAGAGTGCTAAAAAAGCGACTTTTTCTGGCGCTATGGGCAATTACAGGGCCTTGACCAAGCTGAATATCCTGGCGTTTAATGCCTCACTATCGGCTAGCCGCCCAGACATGAAGTTAACATGTACTTCTCTGAATCAGGAAGTTTCCCACTGGTTGACCTCTAACATTAACCGCCATCTGCCATTATGCTCTAGACGACCCATTACACACCTCCCTTCGGCCCGAGGTTCACGGACGACCTGAAAAAATTGAAGTCCAAATGCAAACATCAGGAGAGAGCCTGGAGAAAAACATACACCCCAAGTGACAAACTGACATATCGTTCAGTTCTCAGGCCGTACCATCGAGCCTGTAGAAAGGCGAAGGCCCTATATGTTTCGGAGACCATCAATAGTGCCACCAGCCGGCCGAAAGCCCTTTTTTCAATGGTGAAGAAGCAAGCTGGCTCAAACACTTCCCCTACCCTATCGGTTCTGGGAGAAACCCAATGCAATGAAATCGCCGACTTTTTCATATCCAAAGTCGACACAATTTATAACTCTAATTTCTAATTTAAAAATATTTCTAGAGCGCAGCGTGCACCTTACGGTTTCTTGGCGCTAGGGGGATCGGCACGTGAGGGAAAAAGACCAGAACAAGAGATGCTCTCAACTGCTTCCATCGGGTTACTTCATGACCCTCCAATTTTGGGAACTCATGGTTTTCCATCTTCTACGGCACAGGTCACAGAGTGGCCCCAGTTAGATCAGAGTTCGCTTCGGAACTGTATGGCCAGGGTAAATTCAGGTTCTCCCCTGGATCCTATTCCAATCGATATTCTTCGACAGCTATCGCCTGATATACTCCTGGTCATTCAAGAGCTCCTCAACTCCTCATTACGGGAATCCATCGTCCCGGGTGAATGGAAAAGAGCCATGGTGGTTCCACTCCTAAAAAAAAACCGGCGCAGACCCTAAGACGCTTTCTAACTTCCGCCCCATCTCGCTGCTGCCAATGTTCTCAAAGTTCTTGGAGAGGCACGTTAACACACATCTAACCTCCCACGTGGAGACTACTGGCTTCTTGCATTCATCTCAATCTGGGTTCCGTACCCACTTCTCCACGGAGACCACTCTCTTGGGGGTCACTGAGAGCCTTCGCTCTCGCCTCGATCAGGGCGAAACCTCGGCGCTAATACTTTTAGATCTAAGCGCCGCATTTGACACGGTCTCGCACCCTGTCCTCTTGAACGCTTTGAAGGCGGCTGGGGTGTCCGGTTCTGCGCTGGCCTGGCTGTCCTCTTTCTTGAGCGGACAATCATTTCAGGTTGTTTCTTCTAACTCCTCTTCCTCTGCCCGCGCGTCTGCGCATGGGGTGCCCCAGGGGTCCTCACTGAGCCCTATGCTCTTTAACATCTATGTGAGGCCCCTGGCAACCATTGTGGAAGACACTGGTCTTTCCCTTTACTCCTACGCAGACGACACTCAAATCATCTTTTCCCTTTCCTCGGCTGAGTCAAGTGCTCCATCTGCTCTCAAACAGGGACTCAGCCTAGTGGCAGAGTGGATGCAGTCGAACCTCCTGAAACTGAATGGCGACAAGACGGAGGTGGTCATATTGGGCAAGCATAAACATCTCTGGGGCCCCCAACATTGGCCGCCTGAAATGGGCTTGCTACCCATGCCTGTTACGCAGGTAAGAAACCTTGGTTTTGTTCTGGACGACTCGCTTTCTATGCGGCACCAAGCGGTCTGAGTGGCAGCCACCTGTTTTTCCATCTTAGGGTGGCTCCGGAAAATCCTCTGGATGCTCCCGGACTCAACAAGGCGCACTGTGGTCCAGGCCCTGGTCATCTCCCGCCTGGACCACGGCAATGTGCTCTACCTTGGAGCCACCGTGGAAATCCAGAGGAAACTACAGCGTGTCCAAAATTCAGCTGCACGTCTCCTGTGCAATGTCCCCTGGAGATCCTCCATCTCCCCCTATTTAAAAGACCTACACTGGCTCCGTATTGAAAGCCGAGTTAAATTTAAGGCCCTCTGCTTCATGTTTAAGATCAAGCAGGGGTCTGCTCCGGCATACCTCCAGTCCCTGGTCCAACAATACTCTCCACCTCGTCTTCTTAGATCTTCATCTTTAGGGAACTTTTTGATTCCACGTTTTAAACTGACGAGAATGGGCGGACGCTCCTTTTCCTGTCTGGCTCCTAAGCTATGGAATTCTCTCCGTGTTGCGCTGAAACTCGAACCTTCTTGGATGAAATTTCGAAGAGATCTTAAAACCTGGCTCTTCCCTCAGTGATAATTGTTGGGACTTTACCGCCACCACTATCGCCGCCGGGAGACCCCATGTGGGTAGCTGAGCGCCCCTCAAGTTTAATTACAAATCCCCAAACTATTATGGCCAAGGGTCTTATAAGCCTCCATAATAATTTTCAGTAACTGTTGGTTTTTTCGGCCTCGGGAACATCGCGCAAAGCATTAAACACTTGGAAGCTTACCGCATCACCCTCAACATTAGGAAGGACGAGATCGCGAACCATGTCAAACGCTCCCACGAGGCGCATTCCCAACTCAACAGCCGCCTCCGGCCCGTGTTCATCTTGAACGCGTTTAATGACGGAGGGTAGGACAGCCATTGACGGGGTGCCCAAGCACCTAGTATAGACTGCCGAAAAAATCACACCCCATGTGGTACAGTCATTTACATCCGGCACTAAGTATTTCTGCAAACTTAGAGTCAGGATCCTGTGTTTTTCCACATGAGTGGTATTAGGAAAAACTGCCTCCAGTTGGTCAGATTTCTCGGCAAGCCAGAAAGGCATCTCATCCTTACCCTGGGGACGCTTGCTCATAATCGCATTACCCATAACGGGTCTAAGCTTCAGCCCATTTGGTCCAACTGGATGCGCCGCGCCTCCTGGGACCCCACCCGGGAGGTTGCGGGAACTATAATGAACCAGACCCCTTATCACTGCCACTGCAGAGGTATAAAGGGGCCGTAATTCATCAGCTGTACATCGCACCACAGCAGGGTGCGGGGTAAAACCAGCTAAAACAGGCCAAAACGCGCCTGGACTTGACAACGGTCCCATTCTACCCGATGTTAAAGTGTGGGGGAGGGCGCTATTAAAGCAAACGCTGTGCTGCCAAGCATAAATCGGAACCTCCTGTGTTCTATATGGAGCCTACTCTGCATCACGGCAGTCGGAGTGTAAGAATGAAACACATTAGTATTAGCATCAACCGCAGGAAACGTAAACCATGAGTAAAACAACTCAAACGGGTGAGCTGCGTCAGCAGGTACAACAAAAACCACTGCCATGCCTTCTAAAGAGACATTGAAATCCTGCAAATGATTGAGCACAGACAAGCGACTGTGAACTGGGATATCAACAGCAGCCATAACAACACAGAAAGATCTAAGTACAATGCAATAAAATGAAGCACAACTGGGTAGTAATTCAATAGAAACTGTTTTAAAATATCAAGCTTGAAAATACCTATTTAACTATAGGAAGGTTCATCCGTCACCACTGTTAACCGGAAACAATAGTGAAGGGGTCGTGGACTGATACAAGCACTACTCAAGAGTCTCACAATAGGACCACTACGTTAGGTGCACCATGTTGCAAGGATCCTGCTCCTACACAGAACTATGCACAGAGACCCAGGACATCAGTGAATTGTGGTGTACCAGAAACACACCTCAGTACCTAGAAAACCCCAACCAGCTAGCATCAGTGTCACAATAGCTCTTCGTCCTATAGCAAAGTAACTAATGATTAGACAACCTAGAACATGCGACTTAGGACCAACTCAGGAATGGTTGGAAGGGAGAACACTCTTTCGTTATGCTCCCATACCTGTCCACAACAGGAGTAATTAAGAGACATACTAAGGTTTAAATTTTTATTTTGACAACGTGCTCTAAGGTGCAGTATCTTTGCCAACATAAGCAGACATATGATTAGAAATAATATCATCAGCATTGTTACAATTCCATAAAATACAAAGGGAGAAATCATATTACAATGATGGTGAAAACAGGTCTTATAGTGCCTAGTTATAACACCCTCTCTATCTAGGAACTATGGTTTATAAACTAAAGAAGGTATCTTAGGCTTGTACGGAGGACCCAATTACCTCTCAGCACAGCAAGAGTGAATCACATCAGGATCAGCAAAAGCTCTCTGCATCCCTGGAAACGTAAAATTTTCCAAGTGTGTGAAATCATGGCAAATGTGCAATAATAAAGGCGCCAGAATCTCATTTGGCTCGCAGCTGACATTTGTTGTGTCTGAAAAAGTGTTAGCCAATCAGTTCGAACAACAGGAACCATGATATGATAACCTTGACAGCTTCAGAACCTACTGTGCAGACTAGGGTTACGATGTAAGTCTAGGGATATCGAAAAACAAGCCTTTCTCATGTGAAGACATTCGCGCAGCCTAACTTACAAAAATAGCTATATGCAGTGTTGTGTGCAGAAGCAGCAAAAAGGCAAAATGGCGTTTAAACTTCTAATAAGCCATGCTAACATCACATATGTGCAAACCAGGCCTAGGCCACACTACATAATAATGCAACAGACCTGATGCCTCGATGTGATGCGGCGATCTGGGATGATGCGTGGGTTCTTGCAGCCACACAGCAGGCCTACCGTCAGAATCAGTGCGGTAATCCCGGACTTCGGAGACTTCAGAACAGGATGCAAGCTCAGTTTCAAGCCCTTGCAGATCTTCCTCAAGCAGGGCACACAGCAAAAGATCCTTTCTCCTTTCCTTGGCAGCAAGTAGCCACTGCAGGCCAACCTCAGACAGCAAATAGCACCGGGGCAGTATTGCTCCTCAGCCTCTCCAGCTCTTCTCCTAGGCAAAGTTTCCTCTTTATTCCCAGAAGTGTTCTAAAAGTCTGGGGTCTGGGCCCGCCTTTTTATAAAGTAAATCTCTTTGTTCTCGCCTGGGCTCTGAGCCCAGTCCTAACCAGTTCTGGGGAGCACTCTGCAAGTGAAGTAGTGTGGCTCACTGGTTAGAGGCGGCAGACCCGAGAGCAGAGGACGGCCCGGGACCAGGGTTCGATTCCCGGCGTGGCAGGTTTCTGGACCAGGGTCAGCGGACTCGATAATTCTCTCGCCTCGGTGCCCACTCTGATCAGCGATCACACTCGGCAACTCTGGGCATTAGCTTGCCTCATCTTCACTAACGGCCCCCCAGACCGCCGGGGATGCCTGGTCTCACCCTGGAGATACCCATTAAGGGACCATCTCTCAGGGAAGCCAGGAAGGGTTTCGCAGCGGTCGAAGCGCCAGGACGCCTACGGGTAGCAGTGCACTATATAAATGCCTACACACAAGTGAACAACAACCTCCATTGTCAGTGCGAGCCCTGGCTACAGACACACCACAGAGGGGCGGAGCCATCATTATGGAAGGCACACACAGCTCTATTCAAGTGCAGGTGCTACTCTTCCCACCACTCCAAATGCAGATCAGGCCTATTAAGCCTGGCATTGACTCATCTAGACTCTCTAAAGCCACTGCACATCCCCAGCCCCTGTCACTCTAAAGCCAGACAGTCAATATGCATCCTAGGAGAGGCACATTGGATGGCTAAGCAAGAAAATACCTTCCTTCTAAAAGTGGTATTTTCAAACTCAGAATGTAAAAATCACCCGCACTAGAAGATGCATTTTAACATTCTGAGTTCAGGCATACTAAACTTTATTTACCTATCTTGTTCCCAGTGGTAGTTATGCTTATAAGATGTTATAAGCAAACTCCCTATTCTCTCCTATGGAAACAGATAGCCTTACAATAGTGAAAAATTAAATTGACAATATTTCACTATCAGGATGCCACACACATCAGGGCATGTCCTACCTTTCACATACACTGCACCCTGCCCACAGTGGTACCTTGGGCCTACCTTAGGGGGGACTAACATGTAAAACAAGGGAAGGTTAGGGCCTGCCAAGTGGATGCACTTGCCAGGTCAACATGGCAGCACTAGACTGTAGGTCAATGCTAGGGCCTGTGTTGAGGATGTGTTGCTAGCAGAGGTTTAGATGAAGCTGCAGGCTGCAGCAGCGATGCAAAGTGCTTGCAATGGGAAAGTATACTCAGCAAAGCCGATGCATTGATTCTGCTTGGTGTTGCAACACGCAGCAGAGGAGATGCGTCAGTTCTGCTGGGTCCAGAGATGCACTGGCAGAGCTCCTTAAGGCCCACTTTTAAGGGTCCAGGTGTGGGGTGGCAACACTTGGCAGGGTACAGCTTACAGTTGTAGAGTCCAGGTGCTGGTTACAAGCGGCTAGCCCTTAGAGTCACGCTGGTAGTCCTCGGTACAGGTTGCAGGTCCAGTTCTTCTCACCCAGTTAAGAGGGGATGCCCTGGGCAGCACAGCACAGCAGCATTCCTTCAGGTTGCAGTCCAGCAGAATGACAGTCTTTTCAGCAGCACAGCCATCCTTTGGTCCAGAATTCTACTGAAAAGTTGGTGTCTGAGATCCAATATTTTTACCTGGTGCTTCCTTTGAAGTGGGAAAAACTTCTAGAGGTTTCCTTTTGGAGTGCACAGATTGGCTGCCTCCCGTGATTTTGCAGCCGACTAACTACAGGGGATATGGTGCCCTTTGTGTGAATGCAGGTCACAGCCGATTCAGGTGTAAGTGGGGCTGTGTCCAAATCTGCACCCCATCCTGCTAGTGATGGTCCATCCAAGCAACCCTAAGCTCTCTATTGTGTGTGGCTTTCTTGGAGGAATACACAAAGACCAACCACCAACTACATCTAGTCATGTGACCCAGAGACAGACTACAGGCACTAAATGATAACACAGGAAAATGTCAACTTTCTAAATGGGCATTTTCAAAATTGTAACTTGAAATCCGACTTTACCATAATATTTCTCATTACAATACCAAAGACACCAAACATGAACTGTTTACCTGTTCCTATTTGAAAGTTAAAGCTTATTAAATGTAATAAGGTAGCTCCAATGTTATCCTATTGGAGAGGCAAGCCTTGCAGTAGTGAAAAACGAATTTAAGGGTTTTTCACTACCAGAACATGAAAAACATAAACGTACATGTCCTATTTATTAAATACATGGCACCCTGCCTTGTGGGCTGTTTAGGGCCTACCCTAGGGGTTACTTATATGTATAAAAAAAGAATGCAAAGGGTTTATTTTTCCAGTTCAAAATCACAGTTTAGAACTGCACACACAGGCTGAAATGGCAGGTCTGAGACATTTTTTAGAGCTATCCTTAAGTAGGTGGCACTATCAGTGATGCAGGCCCCCTTGTAGCATTTAATTTAACTGCCCTGGTCACAGGTAGTACCACTTTACTAAGGGCTTATAAGTAAGTTAAATCTGCCATTTGGGGAGAAACCAGTGGTCCTCACAATCAGGAGCATAGAGGGAAAAACAAAGGACCCAGGTTACCCTCCACTCAAAGTGTACTCAACAACAAAACCTGGTCCTGATTCTCAGAGGTGTTTATTCTCACATCACCTGTCCACTACAGTGTGTGGATGTACTTGAATCTACCAACCACATTATTTCCCTAGACAGAGTGTACCTCCTTTTTGTCTTACTAAAAACCGTTGTGTGTCTACATATGTCTGCGTGGCTACCATCCAGATGCCATACTCAGTGTCTATGAAAAAATGTGTGTGAGGAAGGAAGGAACCTCATGGGAGCAACCACCAGGGAACTACTGACTGGTACTCGTCAGTTTGTTCCTCTTATCATCATTGGCTCCTTCCAAGAAAGAAAACGGTGTAAAAAGTGTAAGTGATATTAAGGAACACAAAAAGTGATTCTGCCTACTTACATCTATATTCACCCTACTCCCAGGGTGAGAGAACCGCTATTCAGTGCTCTACCCTATTAAAAATGGGTTCGATGTCCCTAGCTAAATGATACTCTTTATTCTTGCTGGGTATCTACTCCTATTAAAAACCTATGCTCCACAGTTGAGCTTCGTTTTAATCTATAAGAAGCCAACATGTTTCGTTGCCTGTCTTACTTGGTCGGCAACTTCTTCAGGGCTGGGGGTTTGTCTTGCCACACACTGCTGTAAATATCCAGTGCTCAAATCTTTTTGTGGTCACCTGCTGGCATACCTATGGCCACCCGTGGACTGGACTTAACTATGGGTCCTCTTTAATTCCTTGCGGTCGCTGTATGTCAACCATCACCTTGGATAGGCTAACACTCTATCGGGCTCCCGATAGAGCATTATGCTCTATCGGTGCACAGTCCACTGGTGATATTTAACTCACAAGCCCAGGGTACACTGAGGGGCATATTCTCAAGGACTTATCACAAGTTATCGGCACTTTATTGCAGCCAAAGTCATTATAAATATATCACCCCATTCACAAGCTGGTGCTAACAGTCCATATCACCAGTTTACCCACGATAGCAGCTGCAGAAAACATCGCCACAGACGACCCCGGCAACTATAGCTAATGAGATGCAGAGTAGGCGTTTCTGTGCAAAAAGCAGCGACAACACCAGTCCGCAATATTCTCAATGACCAGCCAGATCGGCGATAAAAACACAAAACATGCGATAAGGCGCGTTAGCAGCAGGAAACTAACACCTGCTCTGACCTGGTGCAAAGTCGGACTACAACCTGCACCACAAAAAGGGAGCCCAGCCCAGAGCCACACCTGAAGGGCAACAGATGCCATGGAGCCACTGATTATGCAGCTTGGAGCCCCAACAGGACCAAAACACCCACTGCCACCCCCGCTGGACCTCTCCCAGTCCCCCCTCCTGGCAAAGACATGCCACATCATCTGCATGGAATCATGTACCAAATAATCAGCCTGATGTCGCAAATCACATCTGGTGACATGCATGTGTCATCATAAAAATGAGCATCACACATTTGCCTTCAAATCAACAAATGAAACTTTATTCAAATAATCACAAAACAGAGAAGAAGACACATGGTGGCTCCCCTTGTGACAATCCGTAGGTCACAGCCTGCAAGACAAAAATCATGATGAGAAGGTGTGTCCTGCACACATCAAGGGACAGAGAGAGAGCGAAGGAGAGAGGGAGACAGAGAGAGAGAGAAAGAGAGGGAGAGAGTGATAGACGGACAAAGAGGGGCAGAGAGTGATAGTTGGACAGAGAAGAGGTGAGAGTGATAGACCGACAGAAAGGGGGAGAGAGTGATAGACCGACAGAGAGGGGGAGAGAGACACAGAGAAAAGAAGAAAGGGGCACGGAGGAGAGTGCCGACACTGCGCACCCAGGCCACACTGCTCACCTGCTGCCACCAGTGTGTCTCTAACCACGTGCCGGTATGTAGTGCAGCTCACCAGGTCCCACATCTGAAACATCCGTCATCTGAAACAGAGTCCAGATACATGAATGGCAAAGTACATACAATTGCACACAAGATCATCGCCTGTCGGCCCCTGCGCACACAGGCAGATGCAACCCATCCCCTCCCACCGCCCAGCGGTGCATGCCTGCCCCTGCGCATCCAGGCCTCTCTGCTCACCATCCGCCACCAGCGTGCAGAAAAGAGGGCATAACACTTGCTAGTGCAAGCCCCAAGCCTGGGGCCCGAGGACAGGGCATCCTCAACATCATGCAGCCCCGCTCCGCAGGCCACCAGGTCTGACATTTGGTGCTGGGTCTTGATTACCTCATGGCAGAGGATATACTACTGCACAGGGCATCATCGCAGGCTGCACTCCCGCTCAGACCTTGAGGTGCCACTAACTCCGTGACCAGCGAGGCAATACCACGTGGCGGTAGGCCTGCACTGCCCACTGGCTCTGGCCTGCACTTTTGTCCAGCAGAGCACAGAAAACCTGAGCTGTCCAGTCCACTGGGACGGGGCATCATCGCATGCTGCACACCCGGTCAGCACTTACGGTGCCCCTACCTCGGTGTGCCGAAAGTCACCGTCCCAGACACCCACAGTCCACTCCATGCGCTCCAACGGACCATGGCTGACATTGCTGGAGCCCTGACTCAGAGACCAGAACAACTGTCCAGTCAGAGTGGCTCTAGCGATGTCACACAAGAGTTGGGAAACATGCAGAGGTTAATGGAGACCATGAAGCAGACCAATGTGGAAAGAAGAGCTGCTATTGCTGCACACCAGCAAGTGGTTGCTGGGTTCCTCAATGACCTTAAAACCATCCTCATGGCATTGCTGCCACAAGGCCTGGCGCTGATGCATGCTGCTGCTACCACTACATCCACATGTCCGCCCCTGAAGTGTCAGTGCCAAACAGTGCGACAGACATCCCACCTCCAGTCCCTGAGGTGTTACTGCTACACAGTGCAGGAGACAGAAAATCACCACACGTGAGGCACACGTGAGGCACATGTAAGAGCAGGGTATGAAGATACGGATGATGCCTCATTTGTGGTAAGAAGGATGCAGTAGCATTCATCTCCGCCATGTGGCTTGTGCTAGCTGCAGTGCATCTGATGCCACCAAGTCTGTGCCCCAAAAGCCATGGACCCCTATGGTTGGGTATTGTTGTGCGGATGCCATCATGTCACCTCCAGGCCTGCGGAATGTGGTGTCGCAGGGCCCTGGGTCCCTTTGTCCACATGCACACCACACGGATACACCCCGAGAGAGGTCGGAAATGGCATTGAGCATGTGCGCCCGGCCCTTTTTATTGCGCGGGTCACATGTCCTGAGACGCGTGTGCTGGATGGGTGTGGTGTAGGTGTATACCAGCCATGAGGGAGTGGCTGTGGCATGCTGACAACTTGACCTGTGACCAGAAGATCACTACAGGGAAGTCCTGGCATATGTAGAGTTGTCGTCCCCCGCATGAGCAAGTGTAAGGGTTTGTACAAAGACCCAGGGCTCTGGGCATGGTATCGTAAGGGGCTGGACAGGGAAGTAACAAATGCGTGTGTCGCTGTTATGGCGTGGGCACCACCTGGACAACATTCGGCAATGTGTCACCCTGTGACCCAAGTCCAACGACATGAGCCTCATGGACGTAAGAGGAATTCTCCGACCCTACGTTTATCCATGCTACCACACGACAGATCATAGACACAACACATCTGTGTGATTCAGAATGTTTAATGCACATTCAGTGGAGTGTATTATCTAGAGCAGTACAGGGTTGTACACACCACACATGACGATGTTGGCCCGTGGAGTGCCAGACAGAGTCCTTCAGGGAATGACAAGTCCAAAGGAAGGGGAAAAGTACAGTCCGCAGTCTGATTGCTGTTTCATTGGCGATCAAACAGGACATGGCAGTCCATGTCGAGGTCTAAGGTGAGTGTCGCAGGGTGAAGCTGGGGACAGTGGAAGGTGATGATGCAGAGGGCAGTACCAAGCTGAAACCGGCCACATGGCGGAGATGAATGCTACTGCGTCCTTCTTACCACAAAGGAGGTGTCAGCCGCATTTTCGTCCCCTGCTCTTACATGTGCCTCACGTGTGGGTGGTGGTGTTCTGTCTCCTGCACTGTGTGGCAGTGACACCTCAGGAACTGGAGGTGGAATGTCTGCCGCACTGTGCGGCACTGACACTTCAGGGGCAGACATGTGGATGTAGTGGTAGCAGCAGCATGCATCAGCGCCAGGCCTTGTGGCAGCAATGCCATGAGGATGGTTTTAAGGTCATTGAGGAACCCAGCAACCACTTGCTGGTGTGCAGCCGTAGCAGCCGTTCTTTCCGCATTGGTCTGCTCCATGGTCTCCATTAACCTCTGTATGTTTCCCAACTCTTGTGTGACATCGCTAGAGCCACTCTGACTGGACAGTTGTTCTAGTCTCTGAGTCAGGGCTCCAGCGATGTCAGCCATGGTCCGTTGGAGCGCATGGAGCGGAGACTGTGGGTGTCTGTTAGGCACCGTGAATGGTCCCTGATGGGACTTAGACACCCACGTATGACACCTAGTTTGTCTGCCATGCGATCGAAGCCCACCCGCACCTGTTCAGCCAGCTGCTCCAGGCACCCCAAAACATGGCATTGGAAGGCCATATTTTCTTCGTGGGGGTCCTGGGAGGCAGCCATAGTGGTGGCTGCTGCCTGCTGTGTGGTCCGTTAAGTGGGTGAGGTATCCTCGATGCAGCTGGGCTGCCCTTCCTCTGGAGGTGTGTTTGGGAGGCTGTCAATAAGCTCTTGGAGGGCGTCGGAGTCGAAGCTGTGGTGGTACTCTTTGTCCTCAGAGAAGAGAGGGTGGGGCTGCTCTGCAGGAGGTGTTGACTCTCCCTCTGCAATGTGAAGAGGAGATGCAGTTTAACACTATGTTCACATGTATGTTATCGCATTGTCCATGCTTACATACAGACTGCATGACTGTGTACATCGTGGCTGTTTGGAAGGAGCTGCCTATTTGAGGGGGGACAGTGGACATTTTGTCAACAGGCGTGTGTGTGTTTGTACTTGTGGATTTTCAAACCACATTTCCCTGCATAACCACTTGTGATTGGCCAGTGCGTTCATCCAGTCAGCACCAGTTGTGTCCTGTATTCTGTTGTGGCCGTGTTGCGGTTTGTGCCATATTGTTGTCAGTGTGGATGTGCTTTGCCTAATGTGTACGTGCTGCATTTTGGGAGAGTCGCCCCTGCAGCTCTGATTTTGCTGCCCCTTCTCTATTTCATGCAATGTACCTTTGACTTCCGTGCTTATGCAGTGCTGAGATGTTGCACACTTGGATACATTGGTCTCTTGGTGGGATTTGGCGGCTGGGGCATGGTTTGTCCGCAGGTGTACTCTACTTAATTGTACATGTGTGCCATTGTGCCCATCTCCATCCCCCCAGTCCCTGGTCGTTACTCACCCGGGTGCTGTTGTGCCCGGTCATGTTGAGCAGTGTTTGGTCCCCCGACTCCTGCCACAGTCTCCCCACTGATGACTGTGGACATCATTTCCTCCATCTCATGCAGCTCCTCCTGTGGTGCTGGACTCCCACCTCCAGTCTGCATTGCTGCGTTCCGGTTGTTGGCGAGTTTCTGCTTGGTTTTGCTCTTCACATCATTCCAGCGCCTCTTGACCTCTTCCATTCTCCTCTTCAGTACTCCAACTGCATTCACCTTGTCCACGATGGACTGCCATAGTCCATTTTTGGTTGCCAATGACACAGTGGAGGTGACGAACAGTTGTTGATGGTGTTCACCACCGCCGTTATCAGGATCCTGTTTTCCTGCGGCCTGAAGCGCTTCTTTCTACTCTTCTTCTCCTTGGCCTTCCCTGATCCCGAGGTCCCAGGCAGGTCCTCCGGGGGGCTTTCAGGGTTCTGATTCTCCTCCATACTTGCTCCGGCACCATCCATTGTGCTTCGCTGTTGTTTGGCATTTGTTTGTCTGTTTTTTTCTTCTTTTATGGTGATTTTTCCTGCCTGACACATGTTAATTGCAGGCCTGTAGCTGATTTTCACAGATTTTTGTAACGCAATTAGCCTAATTGCAGGATTTTTTGAATTCATATTTCGCATTTATGCGGCGTGGCGTTGGATTTAATGCGGACATTTGCCGTGTTACCTGGTGACCATCGCATGGGGCCGCCGTGTTGAGAATGCTTCGTTAACATGGTGTATTTTCCCACAATAGACTGCTATATTGGGAGTTGCGTTAAGTTACTTTTGCGATGGTTATCACACGTTCTTGAGAATATGGCTCTTTGTACCATATCCTGGGGACTTGCAAGTAAGTTAAATGTGCCAATTAGGTGTATAATCAATTTCGACGTGTTTTGGGAGTCAGCACACATGACATGGGGCCTAGTTAGCAGAGTGCCAGTGCACAGAGTCAGAAACCAGCAGCATTAGTCCACAACCTAACACCAGGTTACCAGCCTCAACGGCAGCCCCACGCCACCCTAAAAGAACTATGCAACAAATCATTGCTGTGATGGTGAATGTGGCTCATTATTTGCAATCAGTGGGTGACTTAAATGTAAAAAACAATTGTTATTCTGCGAAAAAATCAAACTTCATAGCAAGCTTTTTAAAGGACAACTTCCCACCATGTAATGTGACCACCTCGGCAAGCAAGGGGTTACATTTAGAGCGTTCCTTCATATATACTTACGCGCTGTGTTATTCAGATTTAAAGATATCAAATTGCTGCAATTCAAACTAAAAAGAACCAACAATTTTGTCCTTGAAAACTATTCAAATCCTTTCTCCATCTGTTTAATACAAGCAGCGAAGTATGTTTATTCTGCAATTTTGAGGCTTTTAAAAGTGTTTCGAGAAAGCAGTTAACAAGTAATAGCCCGAGGAACCAAAAGCTGCTCTTTCTTACAGGGCACATTTCCCTCTTTATAGAAACTCTCAGGCAGCATGCAGCAATTTCTGCTGGCAGTGAGGTATTACATTGCAATTACCCCAGATGTAATTGTCACACGGAGTATTTCGCAACATTCTGAAGTGAAAGTGCCTCCAAGCTGTGCCTTTATTGCGGAAGCACTGCCAGGGGCTGTGAGTGAGCAGCTCACAGAACCCGTCTTTTGCACCATTGTAGACCCAGACAAGATTGTCTCTGAGTGACTGAAATATTTTCGTCTGCGCCGATCCGCATTGTGCAAATACAGAGTTATAAAACATCCGCGGGCATAAACTCCATTTTACATAATGAGCACGCGGATGCAGCCAGCGCCATCACTCGCGGGAGCGGGATGAATCACTGACAGTTTATTGTTTTGATGGCAGCCGATTCCGTATGCAGCCAGCCAACTTTCCCGCGTTTACACATCACCATTCGGGCAGAATTGCCTTTGATGTTATGTTCTGTTTTGACAGGAAATGGAGTTGTGCGATGAATGCGTTGTGTAAAATGTTCAGAGGAAAATCGAGGATTTAGGATCTGCATTTTTCGCAGAGCAATCATGTTAGATTTCGTCAGTGCTTAATTTGAGCCGGTGGTTGCAAGTGGGGCCCATCAGCACTCAGTTTTGGCCCGTATTTTTCCCTATCAGACTTAGGCCGGAGCAAGAGAGAACAAGCATTTGCAATGCAATAGGTCACGCATTAATTAAGTTTGAGCTATTGGCATTGCTAAATATTGCAACACAAATTGCAACAAAAGTCTATAAATTGTAGGCCAAAAAAAGTGTATTTATTTCTGTAGCAATGGTGGCATGCTGCGCTTTAGATGAATATGTTTAAAAGTAAAGTGCACCACACTGCGATTGCTATAATAGTTATTTGTGGATGCGTTAACAATTGACGTGTGCCCTGATGGCTGGTGGTGTGTGTGCCTGTAGAGATTGTGCACTGATGGCTGGTGGTGTGTGTGCCTGGTGGAAGTGTGCACTGCCCGCTGGTGGTGTGTGTGCCTGGTGGTAGCATGCACTGACAGCTGGTGGTGTGTGTGCCTGGTGAAAGTGTGCACTGACGGCTGGTGGTGTGTGTGCCTGGTGGTAGCGTGCACTGACGGCTGGTGGTGTGTGTGCCTGGGGAAAGTGTGCACTGACTGCTGGTGGTGTGTGTGTGCCTGGTGAAAGCGTGCACTGATGGCTGGTGGTGTGTGTGCCTGGTGAAAGTGTGCACTGATGTCTGGTGGTGTGTGCCTGGTGAAAGTGTGCACTGACGTCTGGTGGTGTGTGCCTGGTGGAAGAGTGCACTTATGGCTGGTGGTGTTTATGCCTGGTGAAAGCATGCACTGACGGTGGTGGTGTTTCTGCCCGGTGAAAGCGTGCACTGATGACTGATGGTGTGTGTGCCTGGTGAAAGTGTGCACTGATGGTGTGGTTGTGTATGGTTGTGTGTGTGTGGTTGTGTGTGTTTGTGTGTGTGTTTGTATGTGTGGTTGTATGTGTGGTTTTGTGTGTGGTTGTGTGTGTGGTTGTGTGTGCATTTGTGGTTGTGTGTGGTTGTGTGTGTGATTGTGTGCGTGTGTGTGTGGTTGTGTGTGTGTGTGTGGTTGTGTGGTTGTGTGTGTGTGTGGTTGTATGTGTGGCTGTGTGTGTGGTTGTGTGTATCGTTGTGTGTGGTTGGGTGTGTGTGGTTGTGTGTGTAGGTGTGAGTGTGGTTGTGTGTGTGTGGTTGTGTGTGTGGTTGTGGTTGTGTGGCTGTGTGTGTGGTTGTGTGTGTGGTTTTGTGGTTGTGCATGTGTGTGTGGTTCTGTGTAGTTGTGGTTGTTTGTGTGTGTGGTTGTGTGTGTGGGTGTGTGGGTGTGTGGTTGTGGATGTGAGTGTATGTGATTGTGTGTGTGTTGGTGTGGTTGTGTGTGTTGGTTTGTGTGTGTGGTTGTGTGTGTATGTGGTTGTGGGTGTGCTTGTGGTTGTGTGTGGTTGTGTGTGTGGTTGTGTGTGTGGTTGTGGTTGTGTGTGTGTATGTGTGTGTGGTTGTGTGTGTGTGTGTATGGTTGTGTGTGTACAATTCACTTTGTTCACACTGAGCTCTGTTTCCAAAGGTCATGTAATTTGTACATGTGATTTTGAAAGTATTGTATCTCTGAGAGCAGCACCCACTTTTTTTTAGATACCTGCTTACTAGACGACACATATCTTCTTACAAAGTAAAGGAGGCCCTCCCTTTGTCGGGAAAACAATATAATTCTGTTTTTAAATGAGTGAAGGAAATGCACAATTGGTTAACAACAAACAGGGTGCCCATAGGAACGTGCAATAATTAAGGCCAAGAGACTGTCTCTAAGTTAACACCCGCAATAACCTCCGAGAAAGGGACTTGTCTAGAACAAGCATTGTAGGCAAACTCTAGGAAAATAAACGTGATTACCTTAATATATGTGTTGGGGGAAACTGATGGTCTGGGGCTTTGCTTCACAGCAACAAACTACAACCGTAAGTGCAAATCCAATAGGAAAGAAAGATTTGCGGGAACTGTTCGGTTCATCATTCATGCCAACGTATGTTTACAACCCAGTGTTCTCAAAGCACCAGTTATTTTCTCATGGCACTCAAGTTAGGAAGATTGAGTCCCAAACATGTTGTATTCCTTTTTAAAGTCCTATAGTTTTAATCAGTAAGAGCCTCGTGGAGAAACACATATATAATTGATATGTAATATACACAAAATACTTTGTTGTGTAGATCTTTTCTCTGCTTATAGAGGCCCTACGTAGTGAGCACACTGTAAATCAGAAATTTCGGACACACGTTTTTCAGTGGGGTCAAGAGAATTCGAAAGAAATGCCTTTCATTAAAAAAAAGACGGCTTGTACATAAGAGAGTACAACGAGAGACGTGTGGCGAGTAGCAGAGATTGTCAGGAAAGGGGTCAACTCACTTGTGTGATAGACACAGGGCAACAGCGCTAGGAAGGGGGCAGAGTGACATGATGCTGAGGCAGCCAGGGAGCAGGTATGGAGGTACAAAGATCGAGCACACGGGAAGGGGTGCTGTGACAAGGTGTAGATGCCGTGTGGGTAGGGAACAGGTATGATGTATACAGCCAGCTGGAGCGCAAGGGATGTGGCATAAGTCTTGAGAGGGCTGGTATGAGTAGAGAGAACCAAATCATGGATTTTGCAGTACGATCATCCTTCGCGCCATCATAGACCGCATAAGCCTTTAACCCAGAGTGTGCTTGCTTTGTAAACAAGCAATGCGGTGATAAACACACAAGCAAATGCTGAGCGTCGGATTGCTTTACATGAAGCCAGTGTTTTTTATTTTTTTTAACCTATGCCACCAATGAAAGGAGGAGACCCTGCAGAAGATTGTACATTAGAATTTTGGAACAGTTACCCTACGCTTCTGATTAACGTGTATATAGATCAACTGCTGCTCCAGTCACAAAAGTTGCAACTCCACACAGCAGCACAGAACCCAAAGCCCTCCTTTCCAGATCTCCAAATGATTTGACGTGAATGAAATGGAATGAAAAGAATGTATAAAGCCCACTATACCCGGAGGTGTCAACGGGCTAACGGAAGGCGCCCATAGCTTAAAAAGTGCTGTTTGCAGCATACATAAAAACGGAAGAAAATGAGAAAAAAAAGGGAGTGTGACGCGCGTGGAGCGCACGCGCGTCACCACAAGTGCTACCTTGCCGGCGATGAGCTTGCTATAAGGCGCATGGGCGCGCTCTTGTGCACTTTCTAGCAAGCTGATCGCCGTCAAAGTAGCATTTTTCAGAGCTACAAAATGTCTCGGAAGAGTACAGCGCATGCGCTGCATCAGGTCGAGACCTAAAAATACTAAAGTGGAAAGAATGAGGAAGCGAAAGATGGAAAAATATTGACAAAGAAAGAAAGCAGAGATGAGAAAGAACCTGGGAGAGAGAGATAAAGCAGCAGGCTGTGCCTGGTGGTAAATCAAAGAGGCACGAGGTGGAATCAAAACTACGCACCTTTGGTATTTGGCAAACCTAACATTAAGCAACACCCGCAGCGGGATTCTGCGAACCAAGGGGCATATTATGAAGAACGGCTTTAAAATTATCGCTGGTTTAGCGTCAGAAACTGCAGCTAAAGCGGCGATAATGGGCTTGATAATATGCCTTGGAGAATTCCAATAGAAGCCCATGTTGACACCAGAACATGGACTTCTATAGGAATTCACAAGGGCGTATTATCAAGCCCATTATCGCTGCTTTAGCTGCAGTTTTCTGCGGCTAAACCGCCCATAATTTTTAACGTAGTTCTTGATAATATGCCCCCAATTTGGGCCGCCACTTATTGTTTTACAAGGTAAGTCCTGGATTTCAAGCTCAAAAGTCTAGTAATGTGGGGGACCTTTTGTGACGTAAAGAATATGCTGCCACCTGGCAGGTAAATGTCTATTTATTCATTTTGTCCAAGTTGTTTTAGGAGTTATCTTTCAAAGGAGTTGCATGTTGGTGATTGTTGGGTTACTCTGTGGGTATTTTGAAGTGTATTGGAATGCTGGTGTTTATGTTCCTATGGGTCATTGGCAACCAGAGGTTCCAGATGTCAGATGGCTGCTGGGGGTCTGGTTGCTGACGGTTGATTAAAGCTTTCCTCTACCTACCTGCGTGTCCTCTTATTTTCAGTGGTGACGACTGCTGCCAGTACCATTCCCTCTGTCTTCATCGCTGTGCAGAAGTGTTCTCAACTTTTAGGTGAGCTGTGTCTCCCCTTGTTCATTGCTGATTCTGCGGTCCTGGAATTTATGTTGTAACCCCTGTGCCACTCCTTCACTGCTTTGCACTCCAGATGACGATGACAATTCTTCCGGAAGATCCTGGTATCGGTTAAACTAAAGCTCTGCATAGCCTTCTGGGGTCAGCCTTAGCGCGGGTAAGTGAGAGCTATTGTCTCTAAAAACACGCAACACAGCACATATGACAGAACGTATCCCAAACTTACGCCTGAAACTGTACGTGAATAAAGCGACTGGTGGTCATAATGAAAAGTTGGTAGGTCTTCCATTGACTTCCATTCTATTGCAGGGTAATGGTATTATTTACACTTTACTACCGGCATTATGAGTGATAGGCACCACTGTTCAATAAAGACAATTGAAAAGTGTCATTCTAGCCTACATTTCAAGTGACAGGCACAACTCCAAAGTTTACAAGCATTGGTAAATGCAATAGGTTTCGCCTACGTGATTATTAATCATTTTGAAAAAAATACGTTTTAGCTTGGTGAGCAGGTATATTATTTATATAGCAAACTAATATTAAAAAGGGGGTACCTGACTGCCAGAAAGTAAGTGTGCAACATGCAAATGGTGTACAGGCTCACCGATAGATGTAATGTAAATAATAATACCTTACTGTATGTGGGACACTGTAGGAGA
Source organism: Lissotriton vulgaris (assembly GCF_964263255.1). Classification (NCBI taxonomy): domain Eukaryota; kingdom Metazoa; phylum Chordata; class Amphibia; order Caudata; family Salamandridae; genus Lissotriton; species Lissotriton vulgaris. The sequence goes on from NC_141694.1 coordinate 1,745,630,345, forward strand.
ATAAGGGACAAGTAGATACAATGGGCTGAGCCAAGAACAAAAAAATAGTTGCAAGGAAAGAGACATTTAACTCTCATAAGCCAACAGTAGAGTAGCCTAGGTTGGAACAGCAAGTTGAGTTAGAAGAAATAAACACCTGGTGTAGGAAAGAAAAAGAGTGAACTCACAGAAACATTGGATATTGAAGCAACATCACAAAGATCAGATTGAGCACCGAAAAGTGAGAAATCAGACAATGGTGATGAAGAGTTATCGTAGATCACCTCAAAGATGGCAGATGGCTTGATCTAAACCCATTAAAAGTGTATCCCAGAGCAGCCATGAAAACAATGCTGGAAACCTGGTAAACAGAGGGTTTTAACAGGTTCCACAAGTAAGACTCTAGTCATGCCCAAACCATAAGCGGATCCAAGGGTGGTCCAATTGTATCAAGAAATAGGTCATGGTTTGTGCAGGCAAACGTAATCACATGCACAGTACAAGCACTGTGTAGGCGAAACCTAATCACACTCACAGCGCAAGTGCTGGGAGAGGAAGATCACCATACTCACGAAGGGACTGGAAGGATGTTAGCGCTTGATGGTGGGTTTTAGGGTGGCCATGTAGGTGTCATTTTCTGCTCTGTGAGGGAGAAGATGGAAAAGAGGGAATAGTGCCCTGGAGAGAAAGGAACAGTGTCAGTGCAAGTCGATGATTTGGGACCGAGGGAAATTCAGAAGAGGTGTAGCTTGCTTTATAGAAGTGTGTGCGTATCACAGAAGAGAGGCAAAGAATGTAAAAAAACTTTTGCCAGATGTGAACAGTGCTACAACAGAAGTGGTCATAACGTGTTGAGAGCTGGAGGCAGATTTGTAGGTATGCTATGCCATAACAATGTACTAGTTTCCCAGTGGCACTTCCTAGATGTGGAACCTGGGAAAACCCAAGGGAACATTTAGCGAGGGTAATCAAATGCAGCAGGCAGCACTAGGCAGCATTGGTCAAGTATTTTCCAATGGAAGGACTGAGAGTGTAATGGTTCATATCTTTGAGGAGACACATGTATTTATGGAATAGAGGCCTTACGGAGTAAGAGGCTTGAGGTTGACCATTGTGTGGGAGAAGGGAAAAACAAGCTTAAGAAAGGTAACTTAATAAGGAGTGTCTAAAATGTTTAATAATAAAGCTGCCTCTGAGTGGTTGAGACTATGGAGGCTCAATCCTGGCTCTGGACAGAATTCTGTATCAGCCTTTGGTCTCGAGGGACTATACAAGACTAATAAGAATGAGCTGGTATCTCAAATCTCAACATTCTTGGAACTAAAGAGAAATCGGCATTCTGCAAGGTACAGTTGGTCTTAGCAGCTATGCAGTGGCGCAGTACAACAAGTAAAAGTTAGCAAAAAAGGTCAACAGTACCCACCCTGCAAGTGGCACCCATCACAAGGGGGTATTAAGAGGCGGTGACTGAAATAAAAGGCAGACAAGTATTACACTGAATTACCACATTAATCACAAGGAGGCCACCATGTTCTAGATGCCAGAGTTGCACCCTTCTTTGTGCTGGTGAGGACCTAGGGCCTCTTCAGTGAAAAACGAAGGGCACAGAGAAACAGCGCTTTAAAAGGATGAAATGCATGCAGCCACGGGGAGATATTATGTAGCGCAGTGTAGGCAAAATATTTTTTAAAAGGTCACCTAAGTGGATGAAAACAGTATTTGGGCCTCGGGACACTGATAAGAACAAACACATGAGGAACAACAGGAAATAGTATGCTACAGCCAATAAAAATTTGTTGTGGGGTTGTTTTCTTTGCCGGCTGGTTGTTCATTCACCAGTACCATTTTGGAATTTGCCTACGGTTCTGCAGGGTGTACAGGATGCTTTGTTTGAGACTGTGGAGTTGGCTGACTTCAAGTTTCTTTCAGCAAAGGTTGTTTTTTCTGGTGGCTATTGCCTCTGGGAGATGGGTTGGGGAGATTGAGGTGCTGTTGTCCTCCCCACCCTTCCTCTGTTTTATTCCAGACAAGACAGTGCTTTGTCCTAGTCTGGCCTAAAGTGGTGTCCTCTTTATATTTGGATTCTGATATTGTTTTGCCTACCTTATTTACGTCTCCTGTGTCTGATGATGAGGTGCGTTTACATTCTCTGGATGTACATTGTGTGCTTTCTGTGTAATTGCTATGCACTGCTGTGTTTCACAAGTCTGATGAAGAGGGGTTGAAAGCCTTCTCTCTCTACCTTGTCCCATTGGATTAAGTTGGCCATTTCTCATTCTTATTCCTTGACTGGCCAACCTGTCCTGGAGTCTTTCCCTTGGAGGTCTACTAGGGGTAGTTCTGCCTCCTGGGTGGCATTTAACGAGGCTTCAATTTGGGACATTTGTTTTGCTGCCACTTGAGCTTTTCCCTACATATTTATGACCCATTACCATTTGCAATTGTGTGGTGATGTATCCTCTGTTTTTGGTTTGGCTTTCTTGAGTTCTGTGGGTATTCCTGCAGTTTACTGTTGTTTCGGTCATTGAATTAAATTCACTTGTTTTGCTATGTTCATGATGTTCTTGTCGAAATCAGTTTCTTGTCTACGTAAGGACAGTGAGAGGAAGACAGACGAGGAGGTAAGGTCTGGGTAATTGTCCATCTCTTCCTCGTCACAGTCCTGAGTTTCCTCCCACTTCTCCTTCTTGCTCAACTGATTTTTTCTATGCTTACTTATTTTAGGAATTCCTTCCCAGTAAATGAAGTATTTGAACTCATTTGGATCTTGGTTTGGTAATTATGTTCTGCATGGATGGAGATAAACTTGGATTTGGAGTAATGAGATTTACTGTTAAGTAGCCGGGCATTATTTAATGACACTTGGGGCCCGATGTAGGTAAATCTACATTTACCACTTCATAAATACCGAATCATACCGAATCGGTATTTATGAAGTGGTAAATTAGAGGGGGGGAGATGTAGGTATTTCAGATTCGGTAAATACCGAATCTGTAAGATTCGGTATTTACCGATTCTGTAAATACCGATTCGGTATCCCCCATTGCTTCCTATGGGCCTTGAGGCCCATAGGAATCAATGGGCATTACCAAATCGGTAATTACCGATTCGGTAATTACCGATTTGTGCAAGGGTGCAGGGGGTGTCACTTTGACACCCTCTAGCACCCCAAAAAAAAGGCATGTGAGCCATGTGGCACACAGACATGCCCTAAGGGCATGTCTGTCTGTCACATGGCATAGGTGTGCATGCACACATGTGCATGCACACCTGGATTCGGTATTTTAACACCCAATTGGATTGGGTGTTAAAATACCGAATCTGAAAGTGAACTGAAACTGTAGTCCCACCTACATCCCAAATTTAAAAAATCGGTAAAATTACCGATTCGGTATTTTTGCGATTCGGTAATTTTACCGAATCGGTAAAATACCGAATCGGACAAAAAAAGGTCCCCTACATCTCATTAGGCCAAATACCGGTCGGTAACGGCAGAAATCGGCCGTTTCCGACCGGTATTTGGTACCTACATCGGGCCCTGAATGCCTAGGTTAGATGATTGGGGAAGATGCAAGCCAGGCAGGTCAAATGAACATGGAGACTTTACAGTTTTAATTCAGTGGTCATTATGAGAAACCAGCCAGTAATTGCCTACTGGAAGATTGACAGTAGCGGGGATGAAAGGTTTTACACCTCCAACCAATAAATAAAAGAGCAGTTCATCCTCACTGCAAATACACTTTAGCTGCAGTTTCCTGCCAATAAAACAGCAATAATTTTATCGCTTGTTCTTGATAATATGGCCCGTGGTCTGCTCAGAAGTAACGGAATCCGTGCATCTTAAAAAAAATGCGATCAAAGTCAATCTACTTGCCAGATCCGCATTCCTCGCATTACAAACTCAACATTTAGTAAACTTGCGTTTTGAATGTCCTGTAAGAAAAATGCTTCTTGGGTGTATTCTCTGGGATCATTTTGAACACCTTTTGATTTTGTAGCAATTGTAAATTATGTATGGCATTTTGCTGCAGGCACTGTGTTATTGTTAACTGCAGTCAACGTAACGAATAGGCTGTTTCTTGATGATGAACAGCCATTTTAGAGCTGAGAACATGAAACTATATTCTTTTGCAATGGAAAAACAGACCCTTCGGTGATAAAAGTGTTCTCTTCAAGCTATGAACTGAATATTGACTTAGCACACAATGGTGGTGGTAATATGCTTTTTTAGGAAAGGAGAGGAGAACCAGGGCCGGTTAACTCAACCATAGAAGTCAGTAACATTTTATCACTCAGTTCACCTGTCTGAAATGCCTTCCACAAAGCCCTGTGAAAAGTACCAGCACACCTCCTATCTTTCAATGATAATGGTAAAAAATGCAGCACAGAAAAAATAACACATTTTCCAAATATATTTCACTGAGGCTTAGTGAGATTGTGCATCAGTCCTGCAGTCCTTTCATTCTTTCCGTCTTTGCTGTATTAATGATAGCAGAGGGTGAGTTAGCTTTTCATGCATGGGAATCATTCATTGAGCAAATAGGTCACTGGCTTCGGGCTATTCTTCCCGTTTTGTGACATTTTCAGGGAGATGGATGGGTCATAGAGTAGCAGCTGCTACAAACAAGGTGGTGCCTGCCACAGGGCTTTGGATAAGCCTTGAAAAAAAGTCATTCTTGAAATATTTTTCAAAGACTTTCATGGATAAAAAAGATTGTCAAAGGAGCTGCCCTACAGATGGCATTTAGACCCACAGTCAGGAAAATATCAGCAAATAAAATAATGTTGTCTTTACAAACAGAATTAACAATTTTGTGTCAAAAATCATGCTCTCAAATTAGATCTGTGCCCACAATGAAATTGCATCCTTTCAGTGTGTAAGACTTTAGGTGAAAGTGCTCCTGCGTGACCCCTTCACTTTTCCAGAGCCCCATGTATTAATATTATGATCACAAATAAGTTACTGGTTTTTGCACACTGAATGCATTGCGACCCAAACTTCATTGAACAAAATGGCCATTTGGTAATATTCACAGATTTTTAGGCCTGTAATATGAATGAGGCAGCCAGGATGCTGTTTGCTAATCCCAACGAACAGTCTGTGAATGCAGAGGTGGAGGCCTGCAAGAGTCAACAGACCTTCCTCCTTGCTTTCACATTCAGACAATGTCTTTTTATAATTTCAGTCCCTATTACCAAAAAAAGGACATGGTTGCAATCAAATAGCCATTCTGTGAGTTGCATGGTGAGAGCATTCAGAGCTTCCCTGGAGCCAATTGAGTAGAATGTGGGAGAAGAAAAGAGAAATGGGTAATACCCTAATTAAAAATATTGGTGTGAGAAATTTGATTATTATTTGAAGTGGCTGGTAGTCCTTACTAGGCCAAGTAAGTACTCAATAATTTTAACCTGAGCTAAACCCTTGGTAGCTGTAGCACAGAGCAGACAGCTAGGAGAAACAAGTGTTAAGCATTTATCAGTAACATCCCAGTTAATAACTAGAAAATTCAACACAATAGAAATGCCATTATAATTTATAACAATAGATCAAACCTTACGGAAGAGGTTTACATCAAATAAAAATCTGCTGTACCGAACCAGAGATATACATTTTCATAGTTGTAGATGTTTCTACAGCGACTTCTTATTGATTTTGGGGACCCCGGGATAAACCTTTTTTGAAGGCCCCTCTTTTCAACAACTTTGAATTTATTATCCATTTTCAGCTAAATCACGTCTATTTCAAAACCGTAAAAGTTAAGCAAGCAATAGTAAATAAAAAAAAGACAAATAGGCAATTCGTTATTTCAAATCAGCACTTGTACCCTTTAACATTCCTCCTTTTCTTGAGTTGCTCTTGGACTGCCACATACAGCACACATATTAGCATGGAACTAGACCATGGGGCAGCCTTGTATGAGGCTGTGGTATGCTTGCCAATATTCTATGACCAAAGGAGGTAGAGGTAGTTATTACAGCTTTAGAATTCAGATAAATTAGTGAGGGGCCCTGTCATGACCAAATAACGAGGCCCTTTAAGGTGGGGCCCTCAGCCAAAGCCCAATTCGCCCATGCCTTATACGTCTCTGTGTTTCTAGTGCCAAAAATTGCAAATCGCAAACTGTGGTTACCTGGTCGCCCTGAACTGTGTCACATTCAAACCTTAAAGCCGAGAGCAATAGGGCGTGGGTTGGATACAGCGATCAGGTTTAGTTCAGTGGCACGTTTACCTTTTGACTTGTTCTTTGTTTTGGAGAAAATCCTCATTGACAAAGCCGTCAATGGGTTAGGGTGCCAGTTGAATCCTAAGAGGGGCATGCCATCCAAGGTGCAGGGCCTTGGTAGGAGTCTTGGCCTTGGCATGACGTTCGGGGCTCTGTGTCTGATGGCAGCAAAGTTCCAAGCAGGCAAAGTTTGAAGTTTGTAGCTGGGGAGGTCTGTGGTCTGGAGGTCAACCTTCTTTAAGGTGGGGCAAACCAGCACTTAAATCAGAGAGGTGATGCAACTTCAGCCACTACATCCAGCTTTACAGTTCTTTATGGGAAGAGAGTCGAATCTTTGCCAGCAAAGGGCACCTTTTGGGAGTTGGGATTCAATCTCATAAAAGGGTTCAGGGCAAGCCAAGTAAGAACTAGTCAGATGGTCTCAACGGAGTTTGGGCTTCTTGCAGCTTTTGAGTTCTGGGGGCTTAATAGGAGGCTAGTCAACTAGTTTAGGAGATCACTCTTAAGTCCTAGGTACAGGTGGGAGCAGGTCCAGTCCTTGGGATTTTTCTCCACAGGTTAGTGATTGCAGTCCTTTTTTTGAAGTCTGTGGTTCAGCAGGTGCAGTTACTCTTCTGTCTTCCACTGGTCAAGAGGTATTCTGAAGATGGTATCCAGGGTTGCCTTGGCAGAATCTTTCTTCCCTTGGTCACAACTCTGGACAAACCCTTGAGGTGCATTTTAGGTAATGCAGAACTCAACCTACAAAATCAATTTTATGACAGGTACCCCCACTAGGATTGGTGCCACTCTGGCTACTTTGACAATGGCAGGGGCATGCCAACATGTGAGCTACATCTAACTTTGATAGAGGCTGGTCATTTGAAGCATGTACAGTTGATTGTCACATCCCCTAGGCCATCCAGTCAAGAGGAGGTCACACCTCCTCCCAGCCAAGGCCATTTTGTTCGCTTTCCTGAGAGCAATTCATACCTCCCAGCAGGCTGCTATGGGTGGAAATATCCATTACAATGCAATCATTACAATGCACTACCTTTACAACGCAGCTGTTACAACACAACTGCCTTTACATCGCATGCCATTACAACACATGCCATTACAACGCATGTACCTACAACGCATGCCATTACAACGCATGCCATTACAGCGCATACCATTACAACGCATGCCATTACAACGCATCAAAAGGTAAGTAAGGTGGGTATGGGTTTTGAGGTACATGGGTATTGTATTTTTACCCCCACACTATCCAATACTTACCCTACTGTTGCACTCACTGGAATGGGAATATAATTTTTTACCCCTACACTATCCAACACTTACCCCAATAGTATTATGCGTTATAATGGGATGCGTCGTAATGTTATGTGTTGTAATGGTATGCGTTGTCAAAGTAGTTTCTAAAAATGCATTGTAATGGCATGCGTTGTAAAATCATGAGTTGTAATGGTAGTTGCGATGTAAAACCCGCATAGTAAAGGCATGTGTTGTAATTATTTGTATTGTAACGTCGTATATTTGCTAGGGACACTTGGGGATTTAATGAGAAAGGGCTACTAGAGGCTTTAGGCAGGAACATGTCCACTTACAAAAAAAGACACCATGCTTGTGTCCATATGGGTGCCACAATATATTCAGGCAAGTAAAACATATTCTGGCCACCCACATATGTCCCACACATATGAATGGGCAATTGAATTCTTTTAAATGTGGCCTGATAGACCTTTACAGGGGAAGCTGCTGCACAGTCTCTCCACCAAGAGTGCAGGCAAAAAAATCTGTGTAACTCTCAACAGCAATTACTGCCAGGTCAGACAGAGGCATTTTAGCCTGGTAAGATGTAGTAGTGCCCAACCTCACTCGGATTGGGGTGTCACTTGGGGTGACATACATCAGAAGTGCCAAGTTCTGCTGATGAACCACATACTAAATAATTAAACACTGTCAAAGGACTTGCAGGTTTTGCAGCTCACTGGGGATAAACAAGTACAGGACAGGGTGACACAAGCTTTTCCAAACCATGTAGCATACCTTCGTCCCAGCTCTGGCATGCACATATTTGAAGGGCAGGAAAATATATGGAATTACTGTTGTTGTTCCAAGTATACCTACTCTCCACCATTTGTTAGTGCCAGCTGGATGTGTGCACAGTTCCTTGCACCCACCGTATTAAATGGTTTGCTACTGCATGAAAGCACACTTTGACTGGAATCACCTAATGGGAATTTGACTTGTCACTACACATGCCCATTGTGCATATGCAGAAGCCAGTGGCACAGTAGTGTATGGGGCTGAAGTATGACTGTATCAGTACAGATAAGAGGTTACTTGCCGGCCTCAATGTGTCACAACATTGATATTAAGCATTCCATCTTAAATTTATATGGAATCATGAACTGATGGGCTGCCACACGCATTAGGCTCCCTCAGGTTCAATACTCTCTTGTAACTCTCCTTGGCTTCCTATTGCCAATCATATGCCAGCATCAGGGGTATGTTGTTAGGTTCAAAGAGTGATGCTGGTGAAGTGCATACTCTTGTGTGATATATTCGTAATTGGTTTTCTCCCTTGTTGAGTGCTGAGTCTTTGCACCTGACGCAGGAGTGCTACATTTACTTACCACAAGCTTTCATGGGATGTATGACTGAACCACTCATGCATTTATCACTCATGCCGTTACAACTCAGCCTCTGCCCTGACTGTGATGTTACCACGCATTACCGTACCACGATAGTCATTACAACGACTTGCCTTGGGGGGCGATGAAATTCAGAATAGTATAACTTACTATTCCGACTACAGTCTACCCAAAGGTGGGGAAGGTGTTAGCCTATAAATGCAACACTAGTCCAACAACACACCCCCTAAAGCAAGTTGTTGTAATGATTTGCATGGTAAAGGAATGTAAACAGCCTGCCGGAGTGTTGAAAAAGGCTTGATTAGAGTTAGGGCCAGATTATGAATCTGGCGATCCTTGTACCGCCACACACATGGTGGCGGTGGCAGATCCAGCCACTACCGCACCCGCTGTCCGACCTCCCGATTACAACTTGGGCAGTCAAACCACACAAGAACCGCCGGCTCTGCCAGGGAACTGCTGTCACCTGGCATAGGAGCGACCATCAGATGCTGCAATATGCTTGGCGGGACAGCATATTACAAGGTTTCTGGCAGAGAGGAAGCAAAGGGGACCCTACAGGGCCCCCCCTGTGCCTCAGAAATATATGGATGCACACAGGGGGGACATAACATGTGCCCCCCAGTGTGCATGCACATAGTTTACTGCTCGGCATAGACTTACGAGTCCATGCCGTGCAGGAACCTTTCGAGGCATTCCCATTGCGGTGTCTTTTGAAAAGGCACTGCCGCATTCTAAAGAACACCTCGAGGGTAACTGCCATGTCGCCCACCTGCCAGACTACGAATAAATCATAATCTGTTGGACGGACAGCGCAAGCTTTGGCGGATCGGTGGCGCAGCGGTTTGCACCGCCGCGCCAAAATATCATAATGTGTCCCATAGTGTTATTTTTATCAGGAGGTTCAAATTTCTTAACTGTCACAAATAATTCTTTAGATGAGTTTTTAGATGTTTTAATCTTTGAGGGAAGTACAAGTTTTTTTTCTTTAAGATGAGGGTTTTGTAGTCACTAATTGTAATTGTTCGTAGATGTCTTTAAAGAATCGTCATTTGTTTCTCCATCTACGCTCCTGTCTATGACAACGTTGTTCCTGAGCTTTTAGTTTGTCTGAGAAACAAATGATATGGTGAAAAACGTCCCCAGTTAATGTGCGCTCTTTCAGGAGCAAGCTGATTAATCACAGGCCCGTGCCATGGAGAGAAATCTTGAATGGCTGAGTCTAGATCATTAGAAACATCGGGCTTTGAGCTAGAGAGAGCTAAATTAAATTGAGATGTCTCTGTTTTATGCTAGGCTCAACCCTTTGCGGCGGTTTAGGAGGTGTTGATTACAGCCAAAGTTCAAACATAACAGCCGCAGTGAGGGGGTAGATTTAACCCCTTCCATGCTGATGACGGCCCCCGGCCGTCATGCACCACGGTGGGCGTGTGCTGATTGTAATGGTCAGCGGTCTAGTTTACACCCTCATGCACCCATACATCCGCAGGCCAGGCGTGGCCTGCGGGAAAGTAATAAAAGGGGTGCGCCTGCACGGAGGCGTCACTTCCGGCCAAGAGTACGAGTGTCCGAGGGTCATTTACTGCCGCTGCGCGCTCTTGCCCCTGCGGCCTATGCAAGTGGCCATAGGCCTTCACCCCCCCAAAAAGCAAACTTAACACTGGCGACAGAGGGTGGGATGCTAGCAAGCACCCTGGCACCCACAAGACGAAGAAGCGAAGGTTCGTACCTGGGCCCCGCAGGAGCGGCACACTGAAAGCCGCGCGTCGGCGCTGATAACAGAAGTGCTTGAAGTGAAGCACTGGCCTGAGAGGAATCCCCTCTCCACCGGTAAGCAGGGGGCATGAGGAGCGGCGAGACGGCCTGACTGGGAAGGGCCCAAAAAGAGCGCAAAAACGGGAAGCGGGTGGTGCGTCAAGAGACGCCTATTGCTGACAGGAAAAAGGGCGCGCATGCGCAAAAGAAAAGCGGCCTACCACAGACACGCGAACCGCGTGAGGCAGCGCTGAAGGAACGCTGAAGCCCAGGACACTAGAAAACAAAGGGCAGAACGCCTGTGGGGATGAAATAGCAAGAGAGAAAAAAAAAACATTGGCAGCTACAAGAAGCCCAACCACAAGGAAAGGCCAAACAACCATTGGTAGCCACAAGCAAATCAAACACCACGAGCATTGGTTGCCAAAAGACAACACTAGGGACTATCGCACAGGCACAACAAGCATTGGAAGCTACAAGAAGCCCAACCATAAGGAAAGGCCCAACAACCATTGGTAGCCACAAGCAAATCAAACACCACGAGCATTGGTTGCCAAAAGACAACACTAGGGACTATCGCACAGGCACAACAAGCATTGGCAGCTACAAGAAGCCCAACCACAAGGAAAGGCCCAACAACCAGAGGAAGTCACGAGCAACACAAGGGACCGTCAACTAAGCACGAGTAGCCACCGGAGCAAGGAGTAAGGAAGTAGGATAAAACCTCTGACAACTAGCCATGGTAGATGAGGAAGCGCCCGCTGCCCAGATACATGTCCCTTACCAACATGCTGCGTCTGGGGTACTACCACCTTTTAGCGAAATGGAGGACACATCCACTGCATCCCCGCGCTGGAGAATATGGTTAGAGCGACTAGAGAACTATTTTATGGCCACCAGGGAGACGGACAATGCAGTCAAGAGGTCTCTGTTACTCCACTATGCAGGAAATGAAATATTTAAATTATTCAAACACCTGTCCAATACTGGCGCTGCAGGAGACTACAACGCAGCAGTAAACGCCCTCAACGGACACTTTGACCCGTAACTAAATCTTGATTTTGAGGTCTTCAAGCTGGGGCAAGCCAGGCAAAGGGAGGGCGAGTCCATGGACCAGTTCTATGCCCGAGTGAGGGAGCTTGCCAGCACCTGCACGATGAAGATCAACCTAAAGCTATACGGCGACAACTGATTCAAGGGTGCAGGGACAAAACGCTACGAGCATTAATCCTACGGAAACCAGGGATCACATTAGAAGACATTCTAATCCTGGCCAGGTCGCATGACCTATCAGCGGTCAGAGCCACAGCGATGGATCAAGCGTTCAACAAACCTCAGGGAAAAGCTGACACGATCAAGACTGAACGAGCTGACACAGTGAAGACACAAACACGAGGTCGCTACCCCAAAGAGGCCAAGAGGGAGGGTCCTCGAACCAAGTGTGGATACTGTGGACACGAGCCCCATGCCGCCAAGGACTGCCCAGCCCAAGGAAAAATATGTGCACATTGTGGGATCCCAAACCATTTTGCATCAGTATGTAGACGACGTAGTTACGCAAGAACGTCCAGGAAACCAAATCCACCAACAAGGGCAATAAGACATCTAACTTTGAATGACACACCACCCACAGAAGGAGCCCAAAGGAATCCGGGAAGGTACCTACCAACTGTAGATGACGAATCATCAGACTCGGAGGACGAAGAAGTACATGTCATCTCGTTTGCAAGAGAGTTGAAGCAACGCCGGCGACCACAGCCCACGTGCATCGTCCAGATGGGGGGGACGCAAGTCAAGGCGGTGATCGACACGGGAGCCACAGTAAATGTTATGGGGTTGCAACAATTCAAAAAACTACGTCCCCGTCCGTCGATACTACCCTCCAAAACCCGGATTTTTGCCTATGGAGCGGATACTCCACTTCCCCTAAAGGGAAAAATTACGGTCCCAATCAAAGCGGATGAACTAGAGGTGATGGCGACCATTCACGTAATTGAGAGAGAAGCTGACACACTTCTGAGCAGCCACACAGCCGAGGACCTCAAACTGATAGCTTTTGCCAATCGGATCCGAGATCATCAGGTAGATGAACTTTTAGGACAGTTTCCCGAACTCTTCGTGGGACTGGGCTGCATCAAATGCAAACCAGTGAGATTGCATATTGACAAGACGGTGACACCTATCGCCTTACGACATCGCCGGATTCCTTTCCACTTGAGGCCACGAGTGGAAAAAGAACTAGAAAAACTGGAAAGACAAGGGGTCATTGAAAAAGTCTCAGGACCTACACCATGGGTGTCCCCGATGGTGATCGTGGAGAAGCCCCGGCAACCAGGAGCGATTCGTCTGTGCATTGATATGCGACTACCAAATAAGGCGATCAGAAGAGAGCGTCACCTAACGCCTATCATGGACGACATCATCGCAGACGTGAATGGGTCAAGGTGGTTTTCTAAAATCGACCTAAATGCAGGGTGCCACCAGTTGCCCCTGGCTGAGGAGAGTCGCTTCATTACTACATTTAGCACCCACCTTGGGCTACGGCGCTATAAACGATTACATTTTGGCATTTCCTCAGCGGCGGAGGTATTTCAGAACACTATCAGAGAGCTGCTGCCTGGTTTACCTGGTGTCATCAATGTCAGCGATGACATTCTTATCCATTCCAAAACTGCGGTGGAACATCACAAACACCTACGAGATACACTGAAAAGACTGCGTGACTATGGGGCAACGCTTCACAAAGAAAAATGCCAGTTTTTCCAATCCACAATTGAGTTATTTGGCTATGTTTTCAGCCAGGAGGGTATCCAGGTGGATCCCAGAAAATCTAAGGCCATCAAGAATACCCCGGCGCCACAATCCCCGATGGAAGTTAGGAGTTTCCTAGGCATGGCCACTTATTGTGGCCGTTTCATACCCTGCCTAGCCACATGGAGTGAGCCGCTACGGGCATTGACCAAGACTGACACTGCATGCCAATGGGGACCGAAAGAGGATGAAGCTTTTCACGGGATAAAGGACGCCCTGTTAGAAAAAGCCACTCTGGCTTATTTTGACCCTGACAAGCAGACAGAGGTATTAGTTGATGCCAGTCCCGTAGGTTTGGGCGCGGTACTAACTCAAGAACAAGAACCCGGCCGTTTGACGGCCCTAGCTTTTGCCAGCAAGGCTCTCACCCCTACAGAGACCAGATATGCGCAAATTGAACGGGAGGCCCTCGCTATCAAATGGGCATGCAGTCACTTCCACCTATACCTGAGGGGCCACCCATTTGTCATGGTCACCGATCACCAGCCACTGGTATCCCTTTTCAAAGTGACAGCCCCACACCCACCTCCGCGCATAGAACGATGGGTGATTCAACTACAACCCTATGAGAAGGAAGTAATATATCGTCCGGGTGCCAAAAACCCAGCGGACTTCCTCTCCCGCCATCCGGATGAACAAAGCCAAAAGGGGGAAGATGGGGGCTGTGACGAGTTTGCCCAGTGGGTGGCGCTTACCGCGTGCCCCCAAAGCATGACCCTGGACGAAATCAAGGAAGCAGCTGCCACTGACGCAGTGTACGCCCGTACGTTGAGAGCCGTACAGGAGGGATCATGGGCTGAATATCTTCGTCACACTCACAAAGATGTGGCGGATTCGACATGAGCTGAGTGCCACCTCAGACAACATCCTGCTGCGAGGATCTCGACTAGTCATCCCACAGTCCCTGAGGCACCGAGCGGTACAACTTACCCAAGGAGGACACCAGGGGATCACAAAAATGAAAACCAGAATGAGGGAAAATATGTGGTTCTCGGACCTAGAAGCGATGGTGGAAGAATATGTGCGAGGATGCATGCCTTGCCAATTGACAAGCGACCCCGAGAGGCCCCAACCTGTCATCACCGAAGAGGCCTGCTCAATGCCATGGACCAAAGTGAGTGTAGATTTTGGGAGCTTCCCGGGGGAAGGACATACCCTGGTAATCCTGGACACTTATTCTAAATATCCAGTGGTAGAAAAGGTGGCCTCCACTGCTTTCAGCCATGTTGGACCAGCACTAGAGAAGGTTTTTGGGATGTTTGGATACCCACAGGAGGTGCGCAGCGATAACGGCCCTCCATTCCAAGGAACTGATTTTGCCACCTTCCTCCAACAGCGGGGAATCCACCATCGACGCATAACACCCCAATGGCCTCAAGCCAACGGAGACGTAGAAAGATTTATGTGCACGCTTAACAAGACTTTTTGCATCGCCCTGGTAGAGCATGTTAACCCCGAACAAAGACTGCATGAGTTCTTGCGTGAGTATCGAAGCACTCCTCACTGCACCACTCAGAGGAGTCCCTGGAGCCTCATGTTTCAGGGGTCCCGACGAGATCTTCTCCCTAGCAGACCGGGGGGAATACCAGCCCCAGCCGTCTACGAGGAAGCTCAGGAGAGGAGGAGACAATGCAATGAGCGAGCCAGCTATCGCCGAGGAGCAGCTATGAAGAAGATGACACCGGGAACCCCAGTGATCCTAAAGAACAGGCGCCCTGGGGGAAAATTCCAAACCCGTTTTGAACCAGGTACCTGGACTGTCACGTCAACCAAGGGAACCATGGTGATGGCACGGAAAGGTGAAGAAGAAGTGGAACGAAACACCTCATGGTTCACAAAGGTATCACGGACCAATGACAGGGGAAACACCCCGGAAAACCTGCAGCCTGACGGGAGCATATTTACAGAATACGAAGATGAGACAGCAGGAGCAGAACAGCCACGAGAAGCTGGTGAAACAACAGGCCCGCTGACATCTGATGTCCCTACCGGTAGCCCCAAACAAGATGTTCGGAGTGGGGGTGTCCGTTCGCAGAGATACGGTTTGAGACCCAATCCGCGACCAAGCCAGAGACTCAGAGACTATGCCTGTTTGCTGAGACCCTGAACTCTCACCAAGGGACACACAAGTATCATGCATGATTCCCTTGTACCTCATTGAATGTAACACGTTTTGGACTTTGATGTTTTTGTTAAAAACAAAAAAAAAGTTATAGTTGGATAGGGATGTAATGGTCAGCGGTCTAGTTTACACCCTCATGCACCCATACATCCGCAGGCCAGGCGTGGCCTGCGGGAAAGTAATAAAAGGGGTGCGCCTGCACGGAGGGGTCAATTCCGGCCAAGAGTACGAGTGTCCGAGGGTCATTTACTGCCGCTGCGCGCTCTTGCACCTGCGGCCTATGCAAGTGGCCATAGGCCTTCACCCCCCCAAAAAGCAAACTTAACACTGATGACGGCTGGGGGACGTCATGAACCCACCCACTCGTTAAAAGTGCCGCACAGGCTCAGAATCACGGCCGAGACCAAGGGGTCAAGAAAAGGATTGTTGGTGAAAATGCCATCCAACATGTAGCCTGCCAGGTGTGTTGGGGTGTCTATTATTTGAGATAGAACTAAACTAGCTGTAGTGCCGATTAAAAATCAGGAGTCTCTCTCTCAGGGAATCTTTAGGTAAAAACTGAAGTCTTCAAGAATTCTAAACTCTGCAGAATTTGCACTGGATTCAAGGTTAGGTCTGATGTCCTAAGTGATGATAGATCTAGAGTCTGGGGGACGATAGAGTAGCAAGCCATTGAACTAGTGGTTTTTAGTTAGCTGCACTTGAAATGAATAGGAGGACTTAACACTTGAGATTCGTGGACATAGCAGAAAAAGAGGCAGTGTGCTGATCACGATAGATTATTGCCAGTCCTCCACACCTCTTAGCAGCTCTGTCCATTCTAAAGACAGAGTACTCCATAGGGAATGCTGAAACCAAATCAAGACCAGAAGCGGAGTCAGCCCAGGTTTCAGTATTACACGCAACATCTAGCTTGTAGTAGTCTAATAAGTCAACAAAATCAACTTTATTTGTTTTATTTATTTATTATTTATTTAATTTTTATTTAAAACACTTGTAGAGCGCGGCTGTCACCTGGCAGGTATCCTGGCACTGAAAAGCTTACTCCTGAGTTAAAAAGCAATGGGAATTTGATTAAGGAGGGGTGAATGTGGCGGGGGAGAACTAGGGGAAGAGCCATGTTTTTATTCGTTTCCTGAAAGGTAGAAGCTGTGGAATTTGACGAATGTCGGCAGGCAGACTGTTCCAGAGCTTGGCAGCAGCCACTCTGAAAGATCTTCCCCCAATCCTGGCCTTCCTAAATCTAGGTACCGTCACAAGGCAGGCATTCGCGGATCGTAGAGTTCTGGTTGGGATATACCAAGAAAACATTTGTTGTAGGGGTCTTGGTCCTGATCCGTGTAATGCCTTGAAGACCAAGCAGAGGGCCTTGAAGGCTATTCGTTGCTTCAAGGGAAGCCAATGTAGCTCGGCTAAAGCAGCTGTGGCCGAGGATCTCCTGGTCCAGCCAAGGGCCAATTTGGCTGCTGCCGACTGGACTCGTTGGAGTCTGTCCAGAAGTACCGTAGGAGATTCGAGCAGGAGGGCATTGCAATAGTCGAGGCGACTAAGAATAGTACACCTGACTATCAATGCTCGGGCCTGGGCTGGTATAGTGGCAAGATTTTACGTAATGAGCGCATAAGGGCCGAGCAGGTAGCGACTGTTCTGGTAACCTGCGTTTCCATGCTAAGGTTGTTATTTAGCATGACGCCCAGATTGCGAACACCGGCGATAGGTTGAGCTTTATCTGGGTTTTCCGGGGGCCAGAACTCCACAGGCAAAAGGCGAGGGATTCGGCTCGCGGGACAGAACAAAACCTCGGTTTTCGAGGAGTTGAATTGGAGGGAATTACGGTGTAACCAGCCTGCAGTGTCTCTTAGGCAGTCGTGGAAAGCTTCCAAGGGGGTGGAGTTTTCCCCTTCCCATGAGAGAATGAGCTGGGTATCGTCCGTATAGTTTACTGTTTTCATTTTATGAGTTTTGATTAAAGTAACCAGTGGCTTTAAGTAAACATTGAAAAGGATCGGACTGATGGAAGAACCCTGGGGTACACCGTGAGGGACTGGGGAAAAAGCAGATTGGAAAGGGGGGAGGGATACAGCCTGTTTCCTATCTCTAAGATACGAGTGGAACCAGAGCAGGGCAGTGCCGTCAACCCCAGCCTCTATCAACCTCTCTAGCAGAATCCCGTGGTTAACAGTATCGAATGTGGCAGACAGGTCCAATAGGATCAAGGCCACTGCTTGCCCCTGTCTGCCCGCACGCAAAGTTCTTCCATGGCAGTAAGCACTGCTGTTTCGGTGCCATGGGCTGGACGAAATCCAAATTGGAAGTCGTCCAGAACGTGATTCTGCTCGAGGTGAGTTGACAGGCAGGCGCTGACCCATCGATCCACCACTTTCGCTGGAAAGGGTAGAAGTGATATGGGTCTAAAGTTGGAGAGGCACTCTTGATTCAGAGATGGTTTTTTCAGTAGCGGGGTGATAAGAGCTTGCTTCCAGGGGGTGGGAACGAGTCCACAGCATAGAGATTGATTGCAAATCCTCCGAAGGGTGTGGAATAGCTCCTTTCCGCATGCTTTCCAGGTTTTAGGGGGAAGTGGGTCCAGGGGGGACCCGGAGGTGATACCAAGTGCCAGTCTCTCAAATTCTGCTTCGGGGATGTGGGGAAAGGCCAGGAGACTTTCCCTAGGAGGGCATACTGGACTCGGAGCATCACGGTTGGCGGTATCGGCTCCGGGGGAGGTTAGTATGTTTTGCGATGGGGGTGTTGCCAGGTTGTTAATGATAGTCTCGATTTTGTCCATGAAGAACTGTGCGAGATTGTCACAGAGGGTCTGCGAAGGGGGGATAGTTTTCTTGGCGCAGTTAGGGTGTATGAGGTTATCCAGAATCTGGAATATGCTTTTTGAACTGTTAGCTGCGTCAACTATAGTGGAGCAGTAGTAGGACGATTTGCTCTCTGCGATGGCAGATTTGTATTCACGGAGCTTGTTTTTCCAGAGGGTTTTGCTGTTGTCACAGTATCCCTGTCTCCACTTCCTCTCAGCCTGTTTGCAAGCTGTTTTGAGAGTTTTCAGAGAGTCATTGTACCAAGGAGCAGGTGCTCTGCCTTTAGGTTTACAGTGTTTTAGTGGGGCAATAGAATCCGTGATGGAAGTTATCCTCGTGCTGAAGGCTCTATAGTAATTTTCAACCGAGCTGGTTGGAGAGAAACTATCTTCCACATCGAAGACAATGGTGGTAGAACTCAATTTTTCCAGGGCTTTCCAGTTTCTGTACGTAAATTCTGATAGAGTGCTTTTGTTCAGCTTTCTTGTAGTAGTGCTGGTAATGTAAAATTTGATAAGTGAATGGTCCGTCCAGCTCATAGGCAAAATGTCACTTACGTGTGTTAGGTCAGGACTCGAAAAAATAAAGTTGAGTCGATTGCCTGCTGAATGGGTGGGTTGCTTAACCAATTGGTGAAGCCCCACGCTGTCACAGGACAGCAGGAGATTATCTAGACCCGTATCTAGGCTGCCGTTTGGCCAGAGGTTAAAATCTCCAAAAATGATTAGTTTGTTGTGGGAGGTTGCCATATTTGTAAACGTTGTGAGTAGTGCTTGCTGTTGCGGGATGGAAAATGCCCCTGGAGGTCGGTAGCAAATGATTGCCGTGAAAATGTCTCCTAGGTGGCAATTTATGGCCAGGCCAAAGAGCTCAATCCCGGGCACTGGGTCTATGTCTATGGTGTTTATTTGCCAGGAGGCTCGGAAGATAATGCCAACTCCGCCACCGCGGCCTTTGGGTCTAGGGAGATGCAAAATATCGAAGTTTAGAGGGCAGGCAGATGCTAAATCAATATCGCAGTCGGCTTGAGTCCAAGTCTCAGTTAGGAAAAGGACATCTAGATGGTGGGATTCTATAAGGAGATTGATTTCAGTAGCATGCTTAGGTAGCGATCTGACGTTCAGCAGGCCTCCCATGAGCAGGCCCTTGTGGGTGAAGTCAAGTAGAGGAAACGCTGTGTCTTCAAAGGTGAGCTTACCTTCGTGAGCGGACCCTCGTAGATTAAGCAGTGAGTCCCGGGTATACCGTAAGGTCTGCGGGCAGATTTGGGCATAATTGGCGGCGCTGGTCGCGTCCTCGTCGCGGACGAGCGCAGACGAGCTTGCCTTGAGCGCGCCTTCGGCGCGCAAACGGCGTGCCCGCTGCGCTTCCGGTATTCACTCATAATTTGTAGTGGCAGCTACAGACGTAGGAGAGGGGCGTGGCCAGCAGAGGTGGGCGTGTCTGTAGGCTCCGTCGGCGTGCTAATGGTTATCAGTGATCTAGTATTTAATAATGTACAGGAAATGATACGCTGTCTAACCGGGTTGTTGAATTTGACTAACCGTCTAGTGCAGATGGAACTAATTTTGTGGTATGCAAGTGTGAGGGTGCACTCTTGACACCTCAGAATGTCCATGACGCAGTGTGGTTGGAAAATAGGACAGCCAGGGTTCTCACCTGAAGTATTGAGAGCTAGAAGTTCATCCCTGGCGTATCTTAATTAAGGCTCCCCGTTTTCCGTTTTTACGGATTTTTACACATAAATACAGACAGAAAACAATGTGTTTTCAGTCTGCATTTATTTTTAAAAGTGGATAAATACAGAAAATTGTGGTTCTTCTAAGTGACTGTCCGTGCTTTCTTTCATGAATAATTGGAAAGCAGCTGAACAGATAGACAGCATGGGAAATTAAACACGGGATGAACTTTCTTTATATTACAGCATATGTCAACATACATAATGTTAGTACTTACCAGTGGATGTATTGTTAAGTAATATTTGACAGCTTAAATAGCTAAAACACGACAGACATCAAAGGTTGGATGCACGCCTATCAGTTAAATAGATATGGAAACGTACAGTTTTACAGCTTCATTTATACGCAAAACACAAAATAAATATGGATAAATACAGATACAATGTACAAAAATAAATATGGATAAATACAGCTGGAAATTACCAAAAAATAAATACCTTCAAACCGGGAGCCCTAATCTTAATATTGGGGATGTGTCAGACTGGAAACGAGCAAGGGGTCTAAAGCTGGGTGCTGTCCAGGCAGGGTCAGGCGCATGCGGGCTTGCCTTTGCAGGCCATCTGTGCCCTACCGTCAGGCCCGCTGTGTGGATTTACTGTGAGGCACATTATGAAACTGTCATCCAGGGGTGGCTTTGAGGATTGGCGTTACTCAGCGCGAGTCAGAAATTATGAGGGCAATTAAAAATCTAAATTGGGATCCAGCAACTCTGCCATCCTAATACTGGCTCCCCTGTGGAGGAATAGTAATGGTAAATGAGACACAACTAAATTAAAAGGGTGACATTAAAAATATAAAACAAATTTAAACAGGCAACAACCCTTTACATATGGTGTCAGGAGTCAGGCACCTACTGAAAAGGAGACTGCTAGTGCCTACAAGGAATTGAAGGACAAGGTGCCTACCGTCAGCATCCCTGGCTTGCAGCACCCTTGCTATTCCAGTGGTAAGGCATCAGTAATGCTCTGCAAGGCAATCTCATTCCTAACATAGCAGCTCCTCATTTAGCTAGACCAGTGCATCATAAGACTGGGTCGTGATGTAGACAAATATGTCAGAACTGCAACAGGTCCAGTGCGCACATTTTTATGTGAGCAAGTGTGCCTTGCTTAGGATAAAAGTGCTGCGGAGGCACAGAAGACCCACCGCCAAATTAGGAAGGCGGTGGGTCTCAAAATCCGTCCGCTGCTTTTCCGCCGCAGTCGCCTTCCGACCGCGGCGGAAAAGCCCTAACATGGCTGGCGGTGTCTGTCAGACACCGCCAGCCATATTAGGATAGCGGAAAACATATGCTTACCATGGCGGCTTTTCCACCGTGGAAAAGCATACGGAGATTGCCTTCGGGGGCCCGTTGCGGGCCCCCTTGGTGACGGGGGGGTGGGGGGTACCTATGGTACCCCCCTGCCTTTGCGTGGACAAAGCGGCGGGCACCGCGCGGTGCCTGCTGCTTTGTGCACGCAAATGCCGTGCATGCTTTTTTAACATTGCGGCGGGTGCAGCTTGAAGCTGCACCCGCCGCAATGTTAAAGATTGAGGATGTGACCGCCACCCTGGCGGTCACATCCTAATCCGCACGGAGGGACCTCCGCAGCCCCTGCGGACGGTCCCTCCTACTCTATGGTGGCAGACGGACTCAGGTCCGTCCGCCATCATAATCGGCCCCCAGATATATAAAGCTGATAAGTGAGTGATAAATTGTGTGGTGAGACATTATTATCATTACTTAAGTGCCAGAGGCATTGCACCTGTGGCTGCTTTGTACTATTCACGCAGAGGCATTCCAATTGACAAATCCTTTTTTACATTACTGCTGGCAACCGTGTCAGATGCACCGAGGTAATCACTACCAGCAATTTTAAATATGATAGCCACTAATGTAATCTTGCCTGATGTGGTGACTATTGCAACATTAATATTAGTACCTTTCAATGATTTTCACTGAACAGAAATAGCTCTTATTACATGAAAGATTGGAGACCCTTGGTTTATAACATACCATACCATTGTTCCCAAACTCACAAAAACGTCATGCTTTCATATACATTAGTTATACATGTTGAAAGACACCAGTGTGTCATCAAACAAAAACTGACCCAAGATATGAATCTTCCAAATTGAAGATTCTGGAAAAGCAAAAATGAATGAACTTCAACTTCTTGTGCAAGAATCATTATGAGTACCAAATGGTGATTTTTCACAATTCGCATTTACAATTTGAAGGTTTCCAATTTGCTAATTGTTTCAATTAAAATTGAAAATTGTTAAAGTAGCACTGGTTGTGAATAGTGACAGCACAAGCAGGAAGTAGCCAAAGCTACCACATTTAGGAGCATATGTAAAAGGAAATGGCGCAGCATCGTGCATTGGCAAATTTTGCAGTGCCACGCTGCTCCATTCCCAAAAGGCAGGCGCGAGCCGTATTTACAAGAATACAGCACAACTCTGTGTTTTTGTTGGGGCTAAAAATAGCTTCCTAGTGCCAACAAAGACACCCTTGCACTATAGTGCAAGGGTGCCTGCTTTGCAGGGAAGATTGTTTATGTGCAGGAAGGTGCACCTTCCTGCATTTAGCCAATCAGTAATGGTAATTTGCTACTTCTATGTGTGCTGCATTCTGCAAATTGCCATTATTTAATGATTGTTTTTGTTCTTTTAGGGACACCTTCCTGCACACAGACAATCTTTAATGGCGTTTTGCTTTTTCTATGTGTGCTGCAGAAAAAAGCACACATAGAAAATGTAAAAAGGAGGAGAAATAAAAGTATTTCTCTTCTGTGCGCCTATTTAATGCCTGCTTTTGCATGGCAATATTTTTGGCGCTGTTACAGATCCTTGTAAATCTGGGCCAGTGTCAAAAAGCAATGGGTGTTGCAGTGGAATGCCCACAGCAGCACCCAATGCAAGCCCCTTTCACGCCGATACCTAGATGAAAGGGTACCATATTTACAAAGTGTGATTAAGTCACATACCCCCACATGCATCATTGTTCCATTTTGAGATTCCTTAATTGCGAAAATTAAGGAATCGCAATTAAGGAATAGCAAAATGCAATTCATTAAGAAATTCGCAAAAAAATTGTGATTTCTTAAAATTCCTTAATTGCGATTCTCTAATTGAGAATCGCAATTAAGGAATTTCTACCCATGGGAGGGCATTCTCAATTTGCAATTCATCATTGTGAATTCGCAAATTGAGAATGCATTTTCAAGGGTGCAGGGGTGTCCAAATGACACCCTGTTGCACCCCAGAAATTTGCTTTTGGATATATCTTACACACACACATGCCCCAAGGGCATGTGTGTGTGTAACATGTAACAAAGAAAAATGCATTTAAAAGCATTTTTCTAGATTTTCGCAAATTACCATGAAGGTCAACTTCATGGTAATTTGCATTTCTAATTTTCGAATTCGCAATTTCTAAAAGTATGATGAATTGCATTTAATGAATCTCAAATTGAGATTCCTTAAATGCATTCGCAATTTAGGAAATCGCAATTGTGCGATTTCTTAAATTGCGAATTTCTGAAAAAGATTGGTGCATCCCAAATCAGGAAATTGCATTTGCAAACGGCCGAAAAATGCGATTCGCACCGTTTGTGAATGCAATTTACCTTGATGCATGTGGGCTAAAGAGTGGCTTAACTCCACTTTTTAAGTATGGAGTAGGGCATTGCACCACTGGAACTTCTGTAAATGAGACGTTCCAGTGGTGCAATCCTCTTGTGCATATGCCCCCCAGTTTTTTAACTTCTGTCCCAGTGTCGCAATACTTCTTACAAAATGAAATACATGTGCCAGTTTTGAGGGAAGTTCAGGTGGGCACAAACACCAGTAAGATGCTGCAGATGGCTTCATCTCCATCGAAGATCACATCATGTAGCATGAGACGAAGGAAGGCATCCCTCGGTATGCACTGGTGGTACCTCTTCTCACCTTCTGTCTGACAGCCAGAGCCGGTCCTTGCTTGGCTAGCACTCCAGGTGGATGGACATGTGTCTTACTGCTGCTGGTGAACGCAATGAGGCAGCAGGGTTTCCTTTTTTGCATTCACAGATCAGTCACAGGCTGATTACATTAGAGCAGTGACTGGCCTCTGTACACGAACACTTCTCCTAAGCTAGCCTGATTCATTGAGAATTTAGCTCCATCACGCTGGTGCCAAGTTGTTTCTGCGGTGGACAGGGTTGTCGGTGTGTGGCAGCAGGGGGTGAGACGGACATGGGAGATAAGGAATGGGGCTAAAGAGGTGTTAAATTGTATCTGCAGTCAGACAAAATAATTATTGCAAGCCGTTTAATTGCATATTGTAGCCAAGTGAGAGGGACACAGCTGTCTAAAGGACCACAATACCGACATCTCTGTACTCCGGATTTGTGCCCTGGGCCTTGCCCCCGCTTGCCCATGCCAAAATCTGGCCTGCTGACAGCGCGGCAGCACCCCTCAACTTGGTATGACCCGCCATGCCTAAACTGTCAAACTATGAGGACCTCTTTACATGGGAGAAAAAACAACATATGGTGTGTGGTAGCAGAGTGGAACATTAAGTAAACTTTTCATTGTTCAGCAAGCGTGTTGTCAGATGTCTTTATCAAAATATGCACTTTTGAAGGAGACCACGACATTAGCCTTCATTGTTTAGTGTGTGGTTACCACAAACACAATATTTGTATGTGTTAACAGGATATATTGTTAGATTTAAATATGAAGTCTACATAGCAATGTCTCTGAAATTGCATGTTAGTGCAGTCCTATGGTGATGAGAGGTATTAGTATAGCCCGATGCGGTCCCTGCCATTTTGTACTCCGACTTGTACACATATTTATATAGTATGTTCCGGTTTTTGGATTAACAAATCTGATCACGCTAAACACTTTACAACCCAAAGGAGATCTTAGGAGAGGAGGTGAGTGTGAGCCACATTGAGGCAATAGAAGAAATGGCAAAACTAGAAGACGTGGGAAGAAAAAGCAAACACATGCAGCCGCGGCCCGGGCAGGTAAGAGCAGAGGGCCGGGTGGGGGGGATTTCGATGAGCCATGACGAGGGAAAATTAATTATTCATTTAATTTTCCCTTGCCATCGTCTTTCGAAATCCCCCCCACACGCGGTCCTACCGCCCACCACTCTTACCTGCACAGGCCACGGCTGAACAAATCTTTAGTGATCTCAGATCGTATTATGCATACTCAGGCCCGGACTGGCCGTAGCGGGCACCGGGCAATCCCCCGGTGCGCTGCAGGGGTGGGGGCCGGTTTTGGGCCCCTGGGGGCCGATTTTGTTACAGGGCCATTTTTGCAGCATAGGGGGGGCAGTCGAGCACTTTGCCAGGGCCGGTTTTGGTTCCCAGTCCGGCCCTTTGCATACGGCGCACATTCCACCATGCATCTTTCAAAAGATGTGCCGGATGCAATTAGGGACAGGTCATCCTATTAAAGACGAACGGGGGAGAGATCTCCTAGTAGGCAGGTGCCCATGGGACCACCTTTCTTCCCTCCAGAGGGCTGCCTTTAGGAGGTGCACTCAAAATGGGCCACCTTTTTGTGGCGTATTTCTAGTGCACCTCCTAAGGGCATGTTTGTTTCCAAACCCATGTTCATTATAGGGTGCAAGAGCACAGGCAAATGAATTCCTTCATTTTCATGGAGCTAAACCCCCATGCATATTAGGGAACACCCTCTCATGATAGCATCAGTATTACAGAAAGGGAAGCACAAGTGTCTGCTGTCCATCCTTCAATACCACTGTGCCCCGGGAGTGCCCAAAGCAGGAGGACACACCTGTTGCACCCACAGGGTACAATATAATATGGCCCCTGGAGTTGGATCAAATGTTAGAGCAATGTTTGCCTGTGAACAGACAGCTTCTTGAAAAGGAGACACTGACTGTGCCTGGAGCCATAAAGTGAAAAATATTGCAGAGGATATGAAACGGAGTTATTGGCGTAGCAATCATCACCGGAAGCATTGAGATCTTTAAAAGCTGGTATGGCATGCACTCCAGGACCAAAGAAACACCAGACGCTGGAGGGGGACCCTCTACCCAGCCCCTACTCCCTACAATAGAAGAGGCCATTAAAACTACCCAGTTTCATAGACTGTTAATGTAGTCAGTGCATTTGACATATCAGCAACTCCTCAGTCACCACTAAGTTAGTGCTTACAATCCAAACACCATTATTAAAAGTGCACTACCATGCAGGAACTGTGTCTGATTATGCCGTTTCCAGTCACATTAAAAAATTACCATGTATATTGTCTGGTTCACATACCAGTTATTATGTATCCCATTCAAATGCAATTATGGGACTTGTTCTATATAACACAGGTATCAGCAATTATGCATGGACAGTGCACACATATCTCCTACAAACAAGTATTGTTTGAAATGTTGCTTTTTACATCACTTCATGAATGTTCAGTAGTATACACATGATACAGCATACATTATCCATCAAACGGCTTGGCACTGACATATATGTTATTGAAAAACATGCCTTTTACCAACAGAAACATGATGATGCACACAGCAGAAGCATGAGAGGAGGCAGTAGTTAGAAGGAGGAAGAGGTGCAGGGCAATGAGATTCCAAAATGCCCCTGACCACAACCCCAACTCCAACTACACAGACAAGTGCAAAAGGTCACAAAGCAGTTCGTCACAAGACTTCATTATTAGTACTTGCAAGACCAATCATACCACCTTCAAGATAACCTATGGCAAGGTCTTGCTTGCCTCAACAGAGATTGAGAAGGCACCAAAGAACAGCCAGTAGACCCAGGGGAAGTAAAGTGGGCAGTCGAGGGCCATCCATACACAAAGCCATTGAAGTCATTTCCCACAGCGTGTATTTCTTAACAAAGGCAGTCCTTGCATTGTGTGATGCACTGCATGATGACAGCGTAAAACAAAAATAGTGCCATTTCCCTATGCTGATTAGGCTCCAAAGATATGGAAGGTCTGCTAACTTGTCATGCCACTGGTGTTTTCTCATAGACAAATGTGAATATACACGGTGAAATGACACACTGGAAGCTGAGACGTGGCCATAGTACTGGACGAGGTACCTTCTGCTGTAGAAGTGCCTCACACACTGCTGTAGAAGTGCCTCGCACACTATGTGATTTGGAGCAGAGAAGTAGACTAGGAAAGAGAGGAGGTGGTGACCTTCAATTTGTGCCAGACATACACATGGCAAACAGCCTCTACCACCAACAACTACGACACGCAAAGAAAAAGGCCCTTAGTCTCAGACACACAGCCAGCTCCAAAAACGGCAAATAATTGTTCACCATATTCAAGGAGTTCTCCAATACTGCAGCTGCCAACAATGACATCATCCCATCCCAAGCACTCTGCAACGCTGTCTAATGTCTTCGAACAGAAGATTGCTAAGATCTACAACAAATTCAACCCACAGCATACCGATATATAAACTCCCCTGCCAGCCAGACACCTCCTACCTCACCAAACGGTAGCTAAGCAACTGGAAGCTCCTACTGAAAGAAGGAAGGACTGCCCTGATAAATACGATCCACTCAAGAGCCTCCTCAGACCCTTTCGCAATTCACACACAATTGTGGAAGAACCATGATCCCACCCGGGCTCACAGCTATCATTAACACCTCCATAACCGTCAACACCTTCCTCTCTTGCTGGAAAAATGCAGAAGTCAATGCACCACTGAAGAAACCAACAGCAGACCCCAACACCCTCAGCAGCTACAGACCAATCTTACTCCTGCCTTTTCCAACTAAAGTCATTAAGAAAGCCATCAATACCGAAGTCAGAAACCACCTAGAACTCTGTTAACTCCTAGACAGCTTTAAAACAGGACCCGGGGACCTAACCCAGGACCTGGGTTCGAGTCTCGGTAACAACGCCAAACATCCTGTGATTCTGGGCAATTCACTTAATCTCGCCGTACCTAACAAAAATGAATGTGTGTCCTCATGTAACATAACTGGTGCTATGTAAAGCACTCTGATACCTGATTCGGTTCGGGTCAAGTCCGCGCTATATAAAACTCTGCAAAAAAAAAAAGAGATAGCCCTCATTGTATCATCAGGAACTTGCTCGACCGAGAAGAAATGTCCACCTCTCCACAGCTTTCGATACGGTCTCCCACAAGTCCCTCATTAGAAAGCTACAGCATGTGGGTATCTGTGGACCGGCCCTCAAGTGGATATCCTCCTTCCTCATTGACAGAACTCAATGATTTAGACTTTGCTCCTACTCCTCAGAACCCAAGAAACTTTTCTGTGGAGTCCCTCAAGAGTAATCGTGCATCCCAACACTCACAAGACATCCCTCGTACACATCGTCAGAGCCCAAGGCATCAACATACCATCCTATGCTGATGACACACAGCTCATCCTCTCCCTTGCAAACTCAATAATCACCACCAATGTAAACTTTACCAACTGCATGAGCAACGTCGCTGCCTAGATGAAAAACAACTGCTACCAACTCAACACAGACAAAACTGAAGTCCTTATCTTTGGCAACAAACCTCTGGGATGCCTCTTGGTTGCCATCTGAACTTGGCCCCACACCAGATCTTTCCATGAACCTCAGGATCGTCCTGGACACCAACCTCTCCATGAGTAGATAGATCAATGCTGTCTCCTCACCATGCTTCCACATCCTGCGAATGCTACGGAAGCTTTTAAGGTGAATCCCACTGAACAGCAGACGACTGGCCACCCAGGCTCTTTTCACAAGTAGATTACAGAAATGCCCTATACATTGGAATACCAGCCTACGGCCTATGCCAACTCCAATCCATCCAGAAGGCCACTGCCAGACTCATCCTGAACAACTGTGAAATAACTACATCTCTCCACACCACAATCTCCACCGGCTACCAGTCCAGGAAAGATGTCATTTCAAGCTACTCACCTACACCTACAAATCCCTCCACAACACCGGTCCAGCTTACCTCAAAAACCACCTGAACTTCTACCAATCCACCAGACACTTTCTATCTGTGTCCTAGAAAAGAGTACACCTCCCTGTCATCAAGAAGACCAGAAGCTGAGGACACTCCTTCTCATACCTCTCAGCCAAGACTTAGACGTACCTACCTAAACACCTCAGAACCTCCCCTTTCCTTATGGAGTTCCAAAGGAACCTCAAAACATGGCTCTTCCAGACGAAACAGGAATGAGCTCCTCCTCCGCACTCAGACCTGCCCTACTCAGCACCTGGATACCCTCATGGGTGATTAGCTGGGCTCTACAAATGTCCATAACATAACATGGCACACAAGTGGCTATAGTGGAGAGGCAGAATAGGAGAGAGCATGGTCTACCATTATCAGGCCCACTTGTGGTAAAGGGAGAAAGACACACTGAAGATTTAAGTGTTGCACATCCAATGGTGTTTGAATACAGTCATGGTAGTTTCATCATGGAAGATAAGCAATATATGGAAGTTATGTTGTTGGTATGTTGAGATAATCATCTGGTTAATTAACCATACAGTATTCATGTATTATTATTTCATCGTTAAATATGATTTGCGCTTCTGCAGGAGTGGTTTGAGGTGGTGTCAGACTTGTGTGCTTTTCCTTCAACAGCTGCTGCTGAATCCATGATTTTAGGGTGGAGTATGATGGTCATAATGCAAAGTAATTTTCAGGCAGAGAAGGTTGTGTACCTTTGCATAGAAAGCAGTGATTCTTCATGTAGTCTCATGAGCTTATTGAAGGGAAATTACTACTTTTATGTAGACACAAGGGTGCTGATTCACAAAGGTAAACTGAGATAAAAGTCTACCTTTACAACTTTCGGTATAGATAAAAGGCATTTACAAGTAGGCCATATGTGGCCCCAGGGACCCTATCCCCTGGGGCCCGGTCAATTCATGAAAGGGGAGGAGGTGTTGTGGCCCCCCTCACTGGCCAGATGTTAGCCCCGGGAGCCCAGCCCATTAATAAAAGAAGAGGTGGGTCATGCGGCACCCTCCCCAGGCCAATTATTGCCCCATGAACCGCATCCCCCAGGACCTGACCTATTAGTGAATGATGAGGACACTCGTGTGATCCCTCTCCCGGGGACGATTTTGGCTCTGGAGCCAGTCCAATTAATGAAAGGGGAGGGGAGTGATGTGGCTCCTCACCCTCAGATGATTTTGGCCCCAGGTACCCCATCCACTGGGGCCCAGCCAATTAATAAAAGATTTGGTGGGTCACACAACCCCCTCCTCAGGCTGATTTTGGCCCGAGGGACCCCATCCCCCGGGGCCTGGCCAATTAGTGAAAGGGGAAGTGAGGCCATTCGGCCCACCTCCCTGGGGTGATTTCAGCCCCAAGGACCCCATCCCTCAGGGCCTGGATTCTTCATCTTGGGTGCCCTAGCCACATCTAGGGCACCCAGTGTTCACTGGTGGAGACTGCAGGAGGGGTCCCAATGCCGGCTACCACCTCCAGCATGAGCTGCTATTTCTCCGGTACACAGTGAGCAGCAAAAAAATACGAGGATCAATTCTTTTATCAAAGCGGTTAGAAAAAACAATTAAAAAGATAGAGCAGTTTTCCTGCCCGTTGACAGTGGACTTTTTTTAATATTATTTTCCCAACATTTGCAGATCTGCCATGATTATTGTGGGATTTCTTTTAAAGAAAAATGCTTTTTGGCTTTGGCAGGGTCCCTGGGCCAAAAAGTCCAGGCCTAGGGGTCAGGGTATTCTTCCCCAGCCCCCTTTTCTTTAGTTTTTTAACTTTTTGGGGAGGACTCGACTGAGTCCAAGTTTCTAAATGGCTGTTACAGCTTCCTGGTTATAGTGTTGGCAGCCATTCAGATCTCAGCATGAGATTTTCGAATCTGCTGAGGGTTTGTACCCCTAAATATCTATATTTCTTTTTTCTTAAATAACTCCAAAACTGCTGAATGGATTTACACCAAATTACAACAAGCATTGGCATAGCCAATGGGTCTCGCGTTTGGGACCTTGTAAGTGATTACAACAAGATGTTGTTTAATGAAGGATATTGTGCTGGATAACTAAACACTTATAATGTCTCAAAGGCGAGACCTATTGGCTATGCATTGGGGGTCTTATAAGTGTTTAGGTAGAGCTATTGACTTTGCCAATGTTTCTAAGCTGTGCTGTAGAGAAGTGTGGCTGCTGTGCAGCATGTTGAGAAGTTGTAATTAAAAAGTGCAAGAAGCACTAGTGATACTGCGGTGGTTGAATGATGCTGTGCTGGCCCTGAGTTATGCAGTGGTGGCATTGAGTGATGCTGTGGTGGCCCTGAGTGATGCTGTGCTTGCCTTGAGTGATGCTGTGGTGGAGCTGACTGTTGATGTGGTGATGTTTTTTTGATGCTGTGGCACTGTAGAGTGATGCTGTGATAGTGCATAGTGATATTGTGGTGGTACTGAGTGATGCTGTGGTTCTGCTGAGTGATGTTATGGTGAAGGTGAGTGATCCTGTAGGTGCCCTGAGTGATGCTGTGGTGGTGCTGAGTGATGATGTGGGGGGGGCTGGGTGATGCTGTGGTGGTACTGTGTGATGCTGTGGAGGTGCTGTGTGATGCTGTGGTGGTGCTGAGTGACACTGTGGTGGTGCTGAGTGATGCTGTGGTGGCCCTGGGTGATGATGTGGTGTCCCAGAGTGATGCTGTGGTGGTGCTAACTGATGCTGTGGTGATGCTGATTGATTATATGGAGCTGCTGAGTGATGTTGTGGTGGTATTTGAGTGATGCTGTGGTGTTCCTGAGTGATGCTGTGGTGGTGCTGAGTCATGTGGTGAAGGTGAGTGATGCTGTGGTGACCCTGAGTGATGCTTTGTGGGTGCTGAGTGATGATGTGGTGGTGCTGACTGATGATGTGGTGGTGCTGACTGATGATGTGGTGGTGCTGACTAATGATGTGGTGGTGGCCTTGAGTGATGCCATGGTGGTGCTGATTGATGCTGAGGTGGTGCTGACTGATGCTGTGGTGACGCTGAGTGATATTGTTGTGTTCCTGAGTGACGCTGTGGTGGTGCTGAGTGACACTGTGGTGGTGCTGAGTGATGCTGTGGTGGCCCTGGGTGATGATGTGGTGTCCCAGAGTGATGCTGTGGTGGTGCTAACTGATGCTGTGGTGATGCTGATTGATGATATGGAGCTGCTGAGTGATGTTGTGGTGGTATTTAAGTGATGCTGTGGTGTTCCTGAGTGATGCTGTGGTGGTGCTGAGTCATGTGGTGAAGGTGAGTGATGCTGTGGTGACCCTGAGTGATGCTTTGTGGGTGCTGAGTGATGATGTGGTGGTGCTGACTGATGATGTGGTGGTGCTGACTGATGATGTGGTGGTGGCCTTGAGTGATGCCATGGTGGTGCTGATTGATGCTGAGGTGGCGTTGACTGATGCTGTGGTGACGCTGAGTGATATTGTTGTGTTCCTGAGTGATGCTGTGGTGATGCTGAGTGATCCTGTGGTGTTGTTGAGTGATGCATTCTTGGCTCAGAGTGATGTTGTAGTGGTGCTGAGTGATGCTGTGATGGTGGTGAGTGTTGCTGAGGTTGCGTAGAGCGATTCTGTGGTGGCACTGAGGGATGCTGTTGTGGCCCTGAGCGATATTGTTGTGTGCTGAGTAATGCTGTGGTGCTGCTGAGTAATGCTGTGGTGGTGCTGAGTGATGCTGTGGTGGTGCTGAGTGATGCTGTGGTAGTGCTAAGTGATACTGTGGTTGCGCTGAGTGATGCAGTTGTGGTGCTGAGTGATGCATTCTTGGCCCTGAGTGATGATGTGGTGTTGCTGAGTGATAATGTGGTAGTGCTAAGTGATCCTGTGGTGTTGTTGAGTGATGCATTCTTGGCCCTGAGTGATGATGTGGTGTTGCTGAGTTATGCTGTGGTGGTGCTGAGTGATGCTGTGGGGGTGCTGAGTGATGCTGTGGTGGTGGTGAATGTTGCTGTGGTTGCTATAGCAATGCTGTGATGGCTCTGAGTGATGCTGTTGTGGCCCTGAGCGATATTGTTGTGCACTGAGTAATGCTGTGGTGGTGTTGAATGATACTGTGGTGGTGCTGAGTGATGCTGTGTGGTGCTGAGTGATGCTGTGGTAGTGCTGAGTGATGCTGTGGTTGAGCTGAGTGATGTTGTGGTGGTTTTGAGTGATGCAGTGGTGGCGCAGAGTGATCCTGTTGTGGCGCTGAGTGATGTTGTGGTAATGCTCTGGGTGTACTGAGTGATACTGTTGTGGTGTTGAGTGATGCTGTGGTGGTGCTGAGTAATGCTGTGGTGGTGCTGAGTAATGCTGTGGTGGTGCTGAGTGATGCTGTGCTGGCTCAGAATGATGCTTCAGCATCACATAAGGGCACAACTGGTGCACGTTCACATGCAGAATGTAAAGAAGTTGTGCTGAAGGTACCTTTAGGATGCTTTACAGCTGTCTTAAAAGTACTATCATAATCATGGACTGTAAA
Organism: Lissotriton vulgaris; assembly: GCF_964263255.1. Lineage (NCBI taxonomy): Eukaryota > Metazoa > Chordata > Amphibia > Caudata > Salamandridae > Lissotriton > Lissotriton vulgaris. The sequence goes on from NC_141694.1 coordinate 1,745,663,844, forward strand.
TAGAAGCAGGTTACTAAAATGAAGTTCACTCGATGGCTTCCATAAAGAAAGACGTGCAGTTCTGTTAGCCAAAATCTTCGAGAAAATAATTGCACAGACGTGCCGTTCCGTTAGCCAAAACTTTTGAGAAAATAATTGCACATTTACTAAAGTGGTCGATAGGCCAAACACTCCTCTTGCCCCTTCCTGAGTTTATGTATTAGAATGAGCTCAGCGTCTCTCATTGTGGGGAGAGAACCTGTCTGCAGGTCTAATGAGTAATAGAGGGTTGGCCTAGGTTTCCCATTGGCAGAAAAATACTTTAAAAACCTAGTATGGCCTCATTTTACTGACAATGGACTACTGGCCCAGTCATGGGTTTAGTATGAATTTTCTTGTCATTTCTCTTCATTAGTTTCTTATCTCATTCTTATCTGTTGTTCTCTTCCTGCTTTTCACGAAAAAATAAACTTTGCAAAATACCCCTCCTACCCCCCCCCAAAAAAAAAGATTTATAGGGTGTCAGCAACCTATACAGGGCATTATAATAAATATTTGAATATCAAAATGCCTCTGGTGGTGTGTACTAACGGTTTCCCAACTGCAGGCATGGAGCACCGTATCGCAATTTACACACATGCAAAAGTTCAATGTGCGATGAGAAGGTAGCAGCAAGCAAGGCAGTCAGCCCCCAAGCTGTCCACCTCTTGCTCTTCTGAACAATAATGGTGTTGAGGACAGGTTGAGTGGGCAGCGCTAAGGCACAAAGTAACTGAACTGACACTTTCAGACCCCAGTCTCCTCAGAGGACTACTTTGACTATCATGATAACAACTTCTGCCAATTCCTCTCCTAAATCGTCCTTACCCTTTTCCTTCTGCCCACCTCCCTGCACCCCCCAAGAACAGGGGTGGATACAAGTAACCTACTCTGTGAGGAGGAGGAGTTTTTGAGGAGGAAGCTGCCTCTGAGGTAGCGATCACACTTTTTATTGAGTCTCAATGTTTTGAGTAGTTCTTCATCAGGACAAAGATACCCTAATGAGTTCATAATGTCCTGTTGAGATCATTACAATTCAAGCCAGTTTGGCAAAGGGGCATAGGAAAGATAAAAATACAACTCCATATGAGGAAGGGTATAGAGCTCTCTCGTCCGCCTTGAACTAGTCAAACAGGTTCACCGCAGATGAGGCGTGTACCAGAACCTTTTGCTTGAGTTTTTTTTTGTTTTTTGCCCAGATAAAGTGACGACATTGAATCATGAAATACGTTTTGGCAAATTCTTATGAATGCCAAAAAATATAAATTTTGGCAACTACCTGGTTAATTGGAAGGAAACAAAAATAGTTTGAAAGAAAAAGACAATGTTAAATTATAGACTAGTCAGAGTATCACTCGTACACTTGATCACTGTCCTTATGACTTTGCAAAACACAGGTCGACTGAGTCTTGTTTCTACTCACAAGTGAATGAGACTTTCTAAACAAAGGCGGGAGAGGCTCTTAGAAGCACAAGTCTTTAGGCACCAGGATGCAGCTGCTGCTGCAAAGGCAGGACCTGGCCACAACATGCCCCCGGCCCATGCCACCAGGGAAAAGTGAAGAAGCGCTGGCGCAGACGAGTGCTCCTCTGCATGCCGAGATGGGGCCAAGGGAGGATAGATAATATTAAAATGAAGGAATGCATTTTCAAGTGTTTGTGAATCACAAGCTCAACCTCAATTTCTTGCTTCTTTCTACACCTCCGTTGCTTCTTTCAGCAATTCTCTTGCCTCTTACTACACTTCTCTTGCTTGTTTCTTCACTTCTCTTGCCACTTTCTGCACCTCTGTTGCCTCTTTCTGCACCCCTCTTCCCTCTTTCTGCACCTCTCTTGCCTCTTTTTGCACCACTGTTCCCTCTTTCTGCACCTCTCTTGCCTCTTTCTGTACCCCTTGCGCCTCTTTCTGCAACTCTATTGCTTCTTTCTGTACTTCTCTCTCCTATTTCCTCACCCCTTTTCAATCTTTCTGCACTTCTGTTGCTTCTTTCTAAACTTCTATTGTCTCTTTCTGCACCTCTCTTGCTTCTTTCTGCACCCCTGAGGTCTTTTTCTGCACCTGTGTAATCTCTTTCTGCACTTGTCTTCCCTTTTTCTGCACCTCTATTGCTTCTTTCTACACTTCTCGTGCTTCTTTCTGTACCTCTCTTGCTTCTTTCTGCACCCTTCTTCCCTTTACTGCATCCTTCTTGTCTCTTTCAGCTATTCTCTTGCCATTCTCTGCACCTCTCTTGCCTCTTTCTCTACCTCAATTCCCTCTTTCGGCACTTCTCTTGCTTCTTTCCTCACCTCTGTTGCCTCTTTCTGTACTTCTCTTGTTTGTTTCTGCACCCTCTTGCGACTTTCTGCACCTCTGTTGCCTCTTTCTGCACCTCACTTGTTTCTTTCTGCACCCCTCTTGCCTATTTCTGCACCCTTCCTTTCTCTTTCTGCACCTCTCTTGCCTGTTTGTGCACCCCTGTTCCCTCTTTCTGCACATTTCCTGACTGTTTCTGTACCTCTGTTGCTTCTTTCTGCATTTCTCTTACCGTTCCACATACTTCACACCTCTTTCTGCACCTCTGTTACTTCTTTCTGCACTCATCTTCCTTCTTTCTGCACCCCTCCTGACTATTTCTGTACCTGTCTTGCCTCTTTGTGTACCTCTCCTACTTTTTTCTGCACTTCTCTTGCCTCTTTGCGCACCTCAGTTGCTTCTTTCTGCACTTCTCTTGCATCTTTCTACAACTCAGTTGCTTCTTCCAGCAATTCTCTTGCCTCTTTCTGCACTTCCCTTCCTTCTTTCTGTACCCCTCCTGCTCTTTTGTACCTCTCTTGCCTCTGTCTGCACTTTTATTGCTTCTTTCTACACCTCTGTTGCTTATTTCTGAAATTCTCTTGCCTCTTTCTACACTTCTCTTGCTTATTTCTGTACTTTTCTTGCATCTTTCTGTACCTCTGTTGCTTCTTTCTGCACTTCTCTTACTCTTTCTGCATCCTTCGTGCTTCTTTCCGCACCTCTGTTGCTTTGTCTGCACTTCTCCTTCTTCTTTCTGCACCCCTTCTACCTCTTTCTGTAACTTTTGTTCATCTTTGTGCACCTCTCCTACCATTTTCTGCACACCTCTTGCCTCTTTTTGCACCTCTGTTGGTTCATTCTGCACTGCTCTTGCTTCTTTCTGCACCTCACTTGCCTCTTTCTGCACTTTTATTGCTTCTTTCTGTATCTCTGTTGCTTCGTTCTGCACATCTCTTGCTCTTTCTGCACTCTTTGTGTCTCTTTCAGCACCTCTGTTGCTTCTTTCTGCACTTCTCTTCCTTGTTTCTGCACCCCTCCTGTATCTTTCTGTACCTGTCTAGCCTCTTTGCGTACCTCTTCTACCTTTTTCTGCACCCTCATGCCTCTTTTTGCACCTCTGTTGGTTCATTCTATGCCGCTCTTGCTTCTTTCTGCACATCACTTGCCTTTCTATGCACTTCTCCTGCTTATTTCTACACCTCTGTTGCTTCTTTCAGCAATTCTCTTGCCTCTTTCTGCACATCTCTTCCTTCTTTCTGCACCCTCCTGCCTCTTTCTGTACCTCTCTTGCCTCTTCTCTTTGTGCACCTTTCCTACCTTTTTCTGTATCCCGCTTCCCTCTTTTTGCACCTCTGTTGGTTTTTTCTGCACAGTTCTTGCTTCTTTTTGCACTTCACTTGCTTCTTTCTGTACCTCTCTTGCTTCTTTTGGCACCTCTGTAGCCATTTTCTGTACTTCACGTGCTTATTTCTGCCTCTTTCTGTACCTCTATTGCTTCTTTCCACACTCCTCTTTTTCTTTCTGCACCCTTCGTGCCTCTATCAGCACCTCTGTTGCTTCTTTCTGCACTTATCTCCTTTCTTTCTAGATCCCTCCTGCCTCTTTTTATAGTTGACTTGCCTCTTTGTGCACATCTCCTACCATTTTCTGCACCCTCTTGCCTGTTGTGGCACCTCTGTTGGTTCTTTCTGCACATTTCTTCCTTTTTTCTGTACCCCTCCTGCCTCTTTCTGTACTTCTCATGCCTCTTCGTACACCTTTCATACCTCTTTCTGCACACCTCTTGTCTATTTTTTGCACCTCTGTTGCTTCTTTCTGCACTTCACTTGGTTATTTCTGTAACTCTCTTGCTCTGTTGGCACCTCTGTTGCTTCTTTCTGTACTTCACTTGCTTTTTCTGCCCCTCCCTTGCTTCTTTCTGTACCCCTATTGCTTCTTTCTGAACTTCTCTTGCTCTTTCTGCACCCTTCATGCCTCTATCAGCACCTCTGTTGCTTCTTTCTGCACTTCTCTGCCTTCTTTCTGTTCCCCTCCTGCCTCTTTCTATAGTTGTCTTGCCTCTTTGTGCACATCTCCTACCTTTTTCTGCACCCTCTTGCCTTTTGTTGCACCTCTGTTGGTTCTTTCTGCACGTTTCTTCCTTCTTTCTGTACCCCTCTCTGTACTTATCTTGCCTATTTGTGCACCTCTCATACCTCTTTCTGCACCCCTCTTGTCTTTTTTTGCACCTCTGTTGGTTCTTTCTGCACTGCTCTTGCGTCTTCCTGCACGTCACTTGGTTCTTTCTGCACCTTTCTTGCCTCTTCCATTACCTCTGTTGCTTCTTTCTGCACTTCTCTTCCCTCTTTCTGCACCGCTGACTTAGAGGTAGTTTTAATCCCCCTACCCTATTATGTACTAGGGCCTTACGGTGAAGGTCATGCCAATCACAGGGGTACTCCAACCGATATTGTACCCTAGTGTATGTAGGTGTTGTCACTGTATTCTAAGTGTCTTTCAGCATAGCACTGTCTCCGGGCCTGGTTAATCAGAGTCAGTTACCACCAGTACCAGTCAGCAAAAAGTTGGGGGCACAGGATGACTTTCCAACAAGGCCTCTTTCTGCAGCTCTGTTGGTTCTTTCTGCGTATCTCTTGCTTCTTTCTGCACTTTTCTTTGTCTTTCTGGACTTATGTTGCCTCTTTCTGCATTCCTTTTGTTTCTTTCTGTGCCTTTCTTCCTGTTTCTGCACATGTTCTACCTCTGTAGGCATAGTTAGAAATTAGCATTTATAAAACCTTAAAAAATTCACTGAAAGAACCAAAGGTTTCAAGGACCTTATAGTTAGTTGGGCATTTCACTCGTACAAAACCTTAGAAATTTGTCTGTAATAGTTAATTAAGCTAACTATAACTCGCTACCCCGCAATGCACTGCTGATGACGCCACATATTCCATCATTCATGACATGGTCAGTGACATCACCTTTAACATCACTGATGACATCCCAAATGACATCACTGATAACATCATCCACGTGATAATCTGATGCACCTCCTCACACCCTAATATAACCTTTGATACACCCACTCTAAAATACAGACTACCGTTTTCGAACCATAGACACACCAATACCAGTTACTACATTCCCACTCCCTGATTCCTAGGTCCTGTTGGTAGGAAAAGATCAAGAGCTGTGGGGGGAATGGTGGTGGCTGTCCATACTGTTCTGTGCACCTACCCCTAAGCAGTTGGTGAAAGATCTAGGTGTCTGGGTTAATTCGGCCCTCAGCTTTCAGTTTCAAACCAAGAAAGTTGCAAGGACTTGCTTTGGCATACTTCGAGGGCTTAAACCATTGCTTGGTTTCTTCGACCCGTCCATCAGGCAAGTGATTATCCAGGCCTCCATTTTGTCAAGACTGGACTATGCCAATCCACTGTATTTAGGAGTTAACAAGACCAAAACCCTGAGACTACAGCAAAGTCAAAACACTGCGGCTAGAACCCTTCTGGGTTACCCTAGAACCTTTCCCACCTCTAGGGCAATTTGTCGGCTACATTGGCTGCCTGTTGCCAATTGACTGGAATTTAAGGACCTTTGCATTGCATTCAAAATTTTGAAATCTTCCTCTCCTGGCTTTCCATCTAATTTGCTTTCACTTTATTCTCCTTCACGCCATTTTCGCTCTATTGGACAACATCTGGTGACCGTGCCTCATATGAGGAGGGCAGGATCGGTCAGGCACTCCTTTCGTTTACTGGCTGCCAAGCTTTTCAATGCTGTGCCAGTGTCCACCCATGCCTTGAACAACTACATGGTCTTTTGTAGGGCCATCAAAACTCATCTTTTCCCCTCACTCTAGTACCTTCTACTGATGACCAGCTTCCAAGTTCTGCTTCAGCACTGGGACGCCTCTTTGCTGAGGCAGCTGTGCACTATACAAAACATGCTAACATAACATAACACACACATCCACTTATTCACGCATACAGTCACTCATCAATACAGCACTATCATTTGCACTCATTCACCTATACAGACACTCATACACCGCCACTCATCCATAGAGTTACTCACTCACCCTAGTCAGTCATGCAAAAAATCAATCACACTCCCATTTGCTCACCTATACAATTTTACGCACACCACCTCACTTATTCATACAGTTACGAACACATACTTACTCTCTTATACAATCACTGATACAAGCACAGATTCATTCATACAGCCACTCTCACAATCACTCACTCTCACATATAGTCATTTATATACTCCAACACTCACATATACTGCCCTTCACATATGTAGTTACTTATACATGTACCACTGAGACACCCATTTACTCACTAACACACCCGTACACATATTAACCCACCCATGCAGCCCTTCACAGATGCACTCTTGAACCAATACACCCTGTGAATCACCCACTCATGCATCTATACATAGAGTCACATACACCCACCCACTCACACAGACACTCAGGCACCTATACAGATACTCAGACAACCAATCAATAACCCATATAGACATTCATGTAGCTACTCACCAATCCATGCAGCTGTTACACACCAACTGAAAGATTGATACAGACATTCACACAGTCACTAACCCATGCATGCAGTAAGACACATTTAATTACTCACTTATACAGTCAGTCACACACCTACTAAATCATCCATTCAGACACTTATACACCAACTCATTCTTCAATACACCTTGGCGCATATATATATATATATATATATACGCCAAGGTGTATTGAAGAATGAGTTGGCGTATAAGTGTCTGAATGGATGATATATATATATATATATATACTCATGAGAAAATAAACGCTACTGCTTGCACTTACTCTGGGCTCGTGTCTGCTTTTTACTGGAGATTGCATGCTGCACCTGATCTCTTCAAGCGGCTTCTGAGATATATATATATATATATATATATATATATATATATATATATATATATATATATATATATATATATATATATATATATATATATATATATATATTCAAACAAAGAGTTTAGCCCTCAGTGGAAGACGCCACAAGAATGGTAAAATTTGGATCCATTTCTTTAAGGAGCAGCTGCAACAGGAGACGCAGAGAGAACAGTCACCATCTGTTCGTGTACAGCCAGACCGGTTTCGGGAGTCTATCCCTTCTTCAATGGCTCCTGCTTGGCAATGATGATGCAGTATGCACTCGTGATATTAAAGACTGCCTTCAAGGGCGTGGTCAAATGAAATGGCCTTCTGGGTCTTGTAGTGCATACACCATTTACCTCGTGTGAGTTCATCATTGTGGCAGTTAATAAAAGTACGATTAAAACCCATGTGGGCTGGTGAGCATGTGGCTCTGGGTGTCCTCTTGTCTGTGGTCAGCTGCTTCTGGACACCACTCCCCCGTGTACTGATCGCACCGTTGGGCGCAATCACGGGTCCGCAGCAAGCGGCAGGCTTTGCTTCCGCGACTGGGCTCAGCCGCAAATTATTCAAACAAAGAGTTTAGCCCTCAGTGGAAGACGCCACAAGAATGGTAAAATTTGGATCCATTCCTTTAAGGAGCAGCTGCAACAGGAGACGCAGAGAGAACAGTCACCATCTGTTCGTGTACAGCCAGACCGGTTTCGGGAGTCTATCCCTTCTTCAATGGCTCCTGCTTGGCAATGATGATGCAGTATGCACTCGTGATATTAAAGCCTGCCTTCAAGGGCGTGGTCAAATGAAATGGCCTTCTGGGTCTTGTAGCGCATACACCATTTACCTCGTGTGAGTTCATAATTGTGGCAGTTAATAAAAGTACGGTGGCATCTTCCACCGGGGCTAAAAACTGTGTTTTGGATGTTAGCGGCTGGAGCCCAGCCGTGGAAGAAGCCTGCCGCGTGGTAGCGGACCCAGATGACGCCTGAACGGTGCCATTAACAATGGGAGGCTGGCTTCACTAGGCATGCTGTAATCAACACCAGGCATCATCAGCGTGACATTTTACCGACCCCACAGAGGTTTTAAAAGCACATTAATTTTCTGTTGAACTAAACAAGACAAACTCACTGGAGATGAAACCGGAGCACTACGAGGACCACAAAGCTGTGCAATCAGCCACGCCCACAAGGGTAGGTACTGTTGAAATTAAGTGCAATGGAATCGCCGCTTTTCAACAGTAAGCCATTGAGGAAGGGAAGATGCCCGAAACCGGTCTGGCTGGCTAATACTTGGTGACTGTTGCCCTGTGATTCCTGTTTGTAGCTGCCTTTTCAATAAATGAAGGAATGCTGTACCAACCTTGTGGCTTCTTCCACCGGGGCTAAAAACTGTGTTTTGGATATATATATATATATATATATATATATATATATATATATATATATATATATATATATATATATATATATATATATATATATATATAACAATTCCAAAGTTCTGCAGTAAAGCAAAAGTCGCGCACTCAATTCAATTCATATGCTTTTATTCGATTTGAAAATACAAATCATACAAGCAACATTAAAAATACAACACCATATATATACAAGTAGTACACAATATTCACATTAAAAATGCGGAAAAAGGTAAGGTAAAAAGCATATACATCAGTTATTGGGCAACAATGATTTAAAAAAGGAAGTGATATGGGAATATATACAGATATGTACAGACAGGAAATCGGTATATTTAACACACAGATGACGTTTCCTGGCAGCTGTACATGAAATTTCTGAAATGTAAAAAGGGACCTTACAATACATACTGTGGACGTAGAACATGAGTAACCACTCAATATTTACAACTGATAAAAACATTTATGTACAGACAGGAATGTATAAAATAATAGCAGCACTATACACTTCCTGGCAGCTGTACCTCTCAAAAGAATTACAGACAGGTAAGTATAAGGGGGTTACAGCACTATACTTTTCCTGGCAGCTGTACATTTCAAGATATAGGTAGCCAAAAAAAAGCAAATATCCAAATTCTCCATTGAGCATAATAGTATTAATGCTATCTTTGTGGTGCGAATATTATATTTTATAAAAATAGGCTTAAGGTATTTTAACCTAAGAGAATGATAAAATTTACAAAAAAGTAAGAAGTGGCAACAACTCTGTCGCGAAGTATTATCACACGGGCAGGGAGTCTCTGATCTGACTTTCTGAGTTGGGAACGCAACAAGGTGGTGTACGATACCCAATCTAACACGGGTTAGTACAAATTGGTGAGATGGACGGGTCACGTTCACAAGGTAAGATTGTAGCCCCGGAGTTAGATTCAGGTCTTTATAAAACTTCACGGTGGCTAGCTTACCATACACTTTGTCTCGCTCAACCTTTTTAAAGTTTAGAAATGTTGACTTAATTTCTTTTTTGGAAATGGCAGCAGCCTGCTCTGGGTCAAGAAAAACATCGATATCAAATAGAAGGTTAAACCAGAAATGAATGTATCTCATCCACTTTATACGTAATGAGTGGTCAAGACCTATACAATCAAGAATAATCTCTTGAGTGAATCGAGTCTCTGGCTTAGCCCAAATAGAACGCCACAATAAGAGTGGCCGAACGGCTGCTAAGTCAGATATAAACTCGATCCCTACCTCATCATGGATCAGTTGTACAGAGGCAGAGGGAGGAACACATAACAATCGCTTTAAAAATGTATTTTCGTCAACTTGGAGCGAAGGACCTTCACTATGGCCCCATACACCTGCCCCGTACAGTGCAGAAGAGACACAGCGAACATTATATATATTAATCATATCTGGGAAGCTTCTAGAGCCAAGTTTGGAAGCAAAACGAAATATGCTACTGGTGGACCGTAACATTTTCAGTCTGATGTTGTCAAATTCAGAAATCCAAGACCCACTGTTGTTATACGTGATTCCCAAATAACAGAAAGTTTTAACGTATGTCATTTTATCTTTGTCCAGGAAAAAGCTATGCTTCGTCTTATTTGCAGCCTGCCCGCATGCCATAACATAAGTTTTGGATTTGTTCACACAAAGCCTCCTGTTTTGAATGAACAACATAAAGCTATCGATTAGGCGCTGGAGGCCAATCTGTGTGCGTGATAAAAGAACAGTGTCGTCCGCATAAAGTAAAAGTGGGACAGGTGTTCCTCCAATCAAAGGGGCATCAGCAGGGGTATTGACCAAGTTACGGTCAACGCCATTAATAAAAAGGGAAAATAAAAGAGGGGCCAAAACGCATCCCTGGCGTATTCCCCGTGAAACTTTGAACAATGGTGTGCATTCGCCTAGGGTGCCATAACGGACCTTACATGAAAGTTTTTCATAGAGCCTGGCTAAAAAGTGGACTATTTCCTTCGGTGTCCCCCAGATTCGAGCAGAACCTCCCAAAGAATAGCATGATTAACTAAATCAAACGCGCTGCTCAAATCAGCAAAACATAAAAAGAGGTTGCCTTTTTTGGCCACAGTATATTTGTTAATAATAAGGTCCAAATTAACACATTGTTCCAGGGTGCCCATACCTTTACGGAATCCAAATTGTACTTTAGTTAAAATGTTCGAATCAGTTGCCCAGGTTTCTAACCTTTTAAGCAGAATCCGACTCATAACCTTGACTGAGGCATCCAACAGAGAAATTGGACGGTAGTTGGAGGCCTCAGATTTACTGCCTTTCTTGAATAGGGGAATTATAACTGATTGGCCCCAGGAAGGAGGAAAATTATCTTCTGCCGCACAATTAAAGATCCTAGCTAGGATGGGGGCCCACAGATGCAATTCGGCTTTTAACAAGTCGATCGGGACCCCATCCGGGCCTGGAGCTTTTCCTCCTTTACTATCAGAGCCCATCATAGACTTCCTCCAACGTTACTCCCAAAGGTAGGGGTGTCCAAGGTGTGGCCTCGATAGTTAGTGCCTCGAGGGGTATCCCTTCCGGGTTGAAGATGATGGAAAAGTGGGTAATCCAATCATTGCATGCGACATAGGAAGTTAATTCCGGAATGTCTTCATTATTGAGAAAAGGGCTATTAATCGTTTTCCAATATAATTTGCAGTTTTTGGTCTCTGCTGCTTCCTTTAGCTTATCCCATGCCTCACATTGTAGGAGTTTTTTCCTATTGATGATTGCCATTTTATAGTTGACCCTAAGGAGTTTAATTCCATCCCTATCTCGTGGTTTGATACCCAATGCCTTCTTTAATTCCAGAAGGGCAAGCATACAGGGTTTATCAAACCACCCCTGCTTTACACCTCGGGCGGAAGAAGGTGCCCTAGTAAAAATACCTTCGATAATGGTATTGATGTTGATGAAATGTGACAATAGGGGCTCTGGGTTAATTACATTGCTTAAACAATAGCTTATATGGGATTTACAGCTAGTTATAACCTCCTTCTGCTTGGCCTTTGAATTAGTTCCAGACCATCTAATCCTTAGACCATTAGGTCTGATGGGTACTAGGTCAGTAGAGCATTTTTCTCCTAACTCTGATGATAATGTACCATGACCCAAGAGAGTAATACAAATACTATTGTGGTCGCTGAGACTTTCTTCTTTAATATATAAATTAGAAAAGTCTCCGGTACTGGACAGCAGGATGTGATCTATAAATGTCCCAGCATCCCTTCCTGTGAAGGTAGGACATGTAATTGCCTGTGTGTTTCTATTACAGTTTAACAGGTGCAGGTCTAGCTTAGTTAACATTTTGTTAAGCAATGTGCCATAATGACAGTGTGGGAAGTGGAGGAATTCCTCCTTCTCTCCCGTTCCCCCCCATTGGTTGGACATTGCTACTCCTAAACCACAGGAATTCCCATTGGACAGATGGCATGGCTGTAGGTTAAAGTCCCCTGCCCATATAACCTCAGCCTTTCTATTCGAAATGCCCATGACCCTTACAATTTCCTTCTCAAGGGGCTCTGGAGGCATCGAAGATATTGTTATAAAAATTAACAATAACCAGATCGATCCCCTTACTTATATATATATATATATATATCCAGCAACACAAAGCAACAAGAAATTGCTGGCGCACTCCCCTCCAGACAAAAAACGCTACCACTCCATTTCCAGTTTGCAAAATAAAACGGGTTTATTTCTCCATAGTCACACGCATGGTAACACGAGCTGGATGTAAAACCCAACGCGTTTCGACGAAGAACTCGTCTTGATCACGGGTACCACCTATGTCTACGGTATTGCAATACCGTAGACATAGGTGGTACCCGTGATCAAGACGAGTTCTTCGTCGAAAACGCGTTGGGTTTTACATCCAGCTCGTGTTACCATGCGTGTGACTATGGAGAAATAAACCCGTTTTATTTTGCAAACTGGAAATGGAGTGGTAGCGTTTTTTGTCTGGAGGGGAGTGCGCCAGCAATTTCTTGTTGCTTTGTGTTGCTGGATACACGGAAAGGGTGACCTTCGACCCTTGGGCGCACCGCTGTCCTGGTGTCCCGGCTACTTCGAAGGAAGTGTGGAACCGTATATATATATATATATATATATAACAATTCCAAAGTTCTGCAGTAAAGCAAAAGTCGCGCACTCAAGGATTTCAGTTGTGAAGTTTTTAATCACCGGATATCGCTACGCGTTTCGACACACCAAGGTGTCTTGATCACTAGACTAGACCGCCATCATATACAATAATTTTTGTATGTTGTCTATTTTTGAAGCTCAGGCACTGCACGGGGATCGTGTAGTTTAATCAAATGCTACACCTATCAGTATTAAGTGGGCACTAGACCGCCAGCATATGTGTTCTAACTATGAAGTTCATAGTACGGCCAGGACAATTCTGACACTATACGTATTGTCAATTTGTTTTCAAATATACATGGTTGAAATGTTGATTAGTAAAATTACCTAATCATTTTACTTTAACCCGTTATGCAATATGAATTTTTGTTAAATCACTAAGAATCCTGGTTGATTTACAGTATGCTTGACCCTTCACAAGGGTTTCTAGATACCTTTTCTTACGAGTGACCCCACTCCAATATGGCCGACAATGTATTGACCTGCATGTATGGAGGGCTGATGACCTTTTCTATGTTTATGAATTGTTTTCACATTCTGTATTTAACATGTCGAATATGGGAAAATGGTTATCGTGTGATCAAGACACCTTGGTGTGTCGAAACGCGTAGCGATATCCGGTGATTAAAAACTTCACAACTGAAATCCTTGAGTGCGCGACTTTTGCTTTACTGCAGAACTTTGGAATTGTTATTGAAACTTTCGGCTGAGGGTTTGCCGAACTTTCGCGCCACCTGACTACGGGAGGAGGTCCCAGCAGAACCCAGTGTGCTTTGGAATATATATATATATATATATATATATATATATATATATATATATATATATATATATATATATATATATATGTGTGTGTATATATATATATATATGTGTGTATATATATATATATGTGTGTGTATATATATATATATATATATATATATATGTGTGTATATATATATATTCTCCATGACTGGTTCCTTTTGCCACTCCGACAGCGCTCGATACGGGTGCGGCGCCCTGCAGCTGAATATGCATGAATAGAGTCAAATCTGTTACCACACTGCTAACTAATCCCACTAGAGGGATCCCAATATCACCAGCATGTCACAATACCTTTAATTGCAATTAATGAAATGTAAACTGTGAAAAAAATTGGGCAATATGAAGTAATGTTGACACTTTGGTAAAAAAACTACATGTCCCATAAAGCTTAGAGGCTCTGACATACCCCTAACAGGAAGTGATGTATTGAATACAATGTACTGCAGTATATCTTGAAGGGGTAGCCCAGAGAACGGTTGATCGTGAGCAAGGTATTTGTAATACCGAAACGCGTAGATCGGAATATCTGCCTGTGGAATGTAACTAAAAAATAAAAAAACTGCAAAAAGAGAACCCGTGGAGTGCGACCCATTTGTTTCCTGTGAGGGAGCTGTGGAAAATATATATATATATATATATACTAGCAGCCCGCCCCAGCGTTGCCCTGGGCAGAAGGGGGCTGGGGGCAGCATTTCAGGCTTGCGTGGACTCCCACCCCGGCCCCCGCCCACCACAACATTGTCTGTGTCCCGGACAATGTTGTGGCGGGTGGGGGCCGGGGCAGGAGTGCACGCAAGCCTGAAATGCTGCCCCCAGACTCTGAGCCTTACCGCAGTTGTTCCGGCCCAACCTCCCGCACTGGCTCCCTCCCGTCTCATGTCCCAGAGCCTTACCTGAGCCGCCGCTCCTCCCCGAGCTCCTCACTTCACCGCCGCTCCTCTTCGCAAGCCTGAAATGCTGCCCCCAGACCCTGAGCCGTACCGCAGTTGTTCCGGGCCAACCTCTCGCACCGGCTCCCTCCCGTTCCATGTCCCAGAGCCTTATCTGAGCCGCCACTCCTCCCCGAGATCCTCACTTCACCGCCGCTCCTCCTCGTCATCACGTACGTTGCGTCCAGCGCTACTTCGTGGCTGTCAGCGTCGCGGCCAGCGCTACTTTCAGTCGCTACTTTTTTTTAAAGTTATATTTTAAATTTATGTTTTTTTTAATTTTCTTTAGCCTATGTCCATCTGCACACCCTGAGGATTACAACAATGTATTGGGTGTGTGGATTGGCGCTGTGGTTCCCGAGTTTACCTTGCCAAAAGGTTTGTGTTCTCTCTTTATATTAGTAGTATATATATATATATATATATATGTATATATATATATATATAATATGTGATGTCATCCACAGTTCATTGTGGGGGTGCGAGTTATAGTTAGCTTAACTAAATCAGTGAAAAATCTGTGAATTATTTAGATCTAGAAGTATTTCTGGAACAAGGCACTCCGCAAACACAACTATAAAGAAAGCCCACAGCGGGCAATGTTGTGTTACACGCAGCTAGCCATCACCCCAAGAGCTAAGTGAATAATATCCCATATGGGGAGCTACTGCATCACAAACACAACTGCTTGACCAACAAGATTTCCAGCAAGCAAGGGAAGAGACTCTGGGGAGGTTCAAAAGGAGAGGATATACCAACTCAATCTTGAAACAGGCGAATGACAGAGTAGATAAAGTAGAAAGAAGCAACTTACTGGTAATCAAAGTATAAGAGAATACTAAACAAGAAGGACCAGCCAGAATGATAACAAACTACAATGAGAATTCGGGGGACACAGTTAATATTTTTAAGAAAAACTAGCATATACTTAAAACAGATAATGTTCTAAAAAACCTGATTCAAGCGTATCCCTTGATCACATATAATCGAAGTCAATCACTTAAAGATCATTTTGTCCATAGCCACTATGATGTGATACCAAGGGTGCAGAACAAAATCGGTGCAGTAGGGTTTTATCCATGCGTGCATTGCAAGAGATTTAAATATAGCAATAAAGTTACAAGCTACACAGGGAGATCAGGGGACCCTAGGACTCTAAGAAACATCAAACAATTCCTAAACTGCAATTCAGACTTTACGGTGTATTGCTTGGAATGTCCATGTTCCAAGCAATACATAGGAAGCACAATCCATTCCACCAAAAAACGTGTTCTTGAGCACATGCGTGTGATAACGAATAAGGATACAAACTATCCAGTTGCACGCCATTTTGAGAAGTTTCACAAAAGCAATCAAGATTTGTTGACATTTTTCTGTATAGAGTAGAAATTGAAGAGAGAGGAGGTCATCTCAAATTACATCACTGATGACTTTAAATGCTAATTTCTAACTATAATGTGCCTGAAAACAATGTTTTTTTTCAGTGAATTTCAAAGGCTCTTTAAATGCTAATTTCTAACTATAACATGCATGAAACCTATGTTTTTTTCTGTGAATTTCCAAGTGAATATATAACTCAAGAACTGCATTATGAGTAACAGAGTGATTGGTAGACTGTATGGTTAGTACCTGAGGTCTTTAAGACATTAATGAGCAGTAAGTAGGTGGTTATAGGTTTGTATAGGTAGTGCACAGGTGAATGTAGTACTGGATGGATAGTGTTTGGACTATTTAATCACCTTTACAGTAGTAGATATCAAAATATTCAAAACAAATTGCAGTTGCTTTTTATAATTTAAATTTTAAAAACTTTCAAACTTTAGAATTAAGGTCTGTAAAAGAGAAGAAAAAAATATAGTTATAATATATAATGTTATAATTTTAAAAACACAACATAATTTTAGCATTATATAAAATATTTAGGGGCTGATTAGGATGGAGGATTTTCCGCATCCTACGGGCCGGCGGAAGCCACAGCCGGCCTGGAGGATGCGGAAAATCCTCTGCGGACCCACCAAGACCCACCGCCACATTAGGATGGCTGGTGGGTCCTGGTTTCCGTCCGCAGCTTTTCCTCCGCGGTTGGCTTACAACCGCGGCAGAAAAGCACTAATATGGTGACGGTGTCTCTCAGACACCGTCAGCCAGATTAGGATGTGCTTGGAAACATGCTTTTCCGCCGTTGAAAAGCATGTGTAACTTCACTGCGGGGGCCCGTTGCGGGGTGCACATGGGGGGTACCTATGGTACCCCCCTGCATTTGTATGCAGTAAGCGGCAGGCACCGTGCGGTGCCTTCCACTTTCTACATTCAAATGCAATGCGTGCATTTTTAACATTGCTGCGGGTGCAGCTTGAAGCTCCACCCGCCGCAATGTTAAAAATAGAGGATGTGACCGCCACCCTGGAGGTCACATCCTAATCTGCACAGAGGGATCACCGCAGCCCATGCGGACGTTCCCTCCTACTCAGGGGTCGCGGACGGACTCAAGTCCGTCCGCGATCCTAATGACCCCCTTAGTTTGCCTTTTTTGCTGTTCTCTGAATATATTGATTTTCACTATAGATAGTGATTTCAATGTTACTTATCATATAACAGCAGGCAAAAAAAAACAATTAATAAGATTGTTTAAAAAACAAATCTGTGTCAAAAATATTTTCAACATAGTCAACTATCTCTGCACATTGCATAAAAAAACATCCTCAATAACATTGCATATAATACAAATATCAAATATATAAAGTGCTTCTTACTAAAACAATTTTGTAACCACAATATGAAAGAACAGAAAGAATAATTCAATCAGCAATTCTTCATGATTCTTATATACTCCAAATTATGTTCTTTAAAACATTTTCTTTCAGACTATCCCAAAAAAATGGCTTAATTCATATCAATATCTTTCCTCTAAGCCAAATGATATTCCTGAAATCCTTCATACTGAAATTCTTCAAAATAATCTCATTAATACATATTAACATATTCCCAATGGGCCGAATTATGTTCTTAGAACTTTGGCTTTAAAAATATTAGTTAATAATTTGGTAATTCGTTAGGCAAACAATATTTAAAAACCAATTGAGCATTATTACAATATTTCCATCCTTTATTGCATTTTAAATAGACAGTGTAATGTCCAGATGTTGTAGAAGGTCCATCGTGGAAAATAATTGCTACTGCTACAAAAGTTCTTCTTGATAGTGATGGTTGACTTGCTACAAAAATGTTATGTAAAGTTTCCAAATTTTTTCCATCTGCTCTACAACATTGTATCAATAAAATTATATATTGTCCAAATCTTTGTATAAATAATGTGATAACATTTATGATTTGCATTAGCTACACTCCATGTTTTGATTAGCTGATTTAACTAATTTGTTGAAAGACACTGTTTTACAATCTGGTATTGTCAAATAAATGAAGCTTTCAGTGTCTATGTCAGTGGTGGAAGTAAATCTACAATTTTCACATTCATGTTGCCATCCATAAGAAAGTCCAAACAGATTTTCAATTTCTATTCATTCATCTTCCAGTACAGCAAGCATACACATTAGAAATTCCCGAGCACCTTGTTGCACATTCAGTGTAAATTGTGAAGAACCAGAAGATACATCCAGAAGATTCCAAATATCAGAAACACGTTGGATTTTACTTTATCAGTTCTCAATTTTTCAAAAATAGAATGCGACATTGAACAAAATCTTTTTTCTTGATTCTCCATAATTTGATGTTGGAGATTTTTTAGAAAAAATACAACATTCACCACTACATTAGCATAGCAGTTGATACCTGAACTATTTTTTAACTAATATCCTACATATTATATTCTCATATCTTCATTTTTGACCTACTACACCCTTTTCATATACAGGATATTCATCTAAGTTGGGAGTATTCAGTCTTCTTAACCGATAATACTCTCCTACACAATTTGCATCTGCACTAATCTTTCTCTCATCAAAATCAATCATATGCAATCCAGATAAAGTTCTGACTCGGGCCAAAGCAACATATGCCATACCCTTTTTAAATACGGTACTTCCAATGTTTACCAAAGTACTGTCTACACTTAAACCTTGAGATTTATGAATGGTCACCACATATGCCAAAGAAATAGGAAACTGTTTTCTAAGAACATACAAGTCTTTAATAAGCAAAAAATGAACAGAACAACAAGCAATTTGTTTTACTTCTTCAATATGATCAAATTTGATTTTCAAAACAAAATCTAAATCTTTTCCCATTGCTCCATTTACGAAACCTTTTTCCACATCCAAATTACACCGTAAAATGACCCGACAGTTTACACATACCTATACATTCTTTTCTAAACCAGCAGTTTTAGATATAGATTTTTTCAAAGAATCCAACTTTGTTTTTAAGTTTTCCGTCAAAATACTAATAATTCCTTCATGCTCTATTTTATTAATGACTTTCATTTTAATTATTTGTTCTTTTTCAAGCTTTAAACGTTCTTTATTGAATGTAGAACACTCTTGCAGTGTTGGCATTAGGCAGCTTATAGATTTATTTTCTGCCATTTTTTTGGTATATTTTTTCAGGAACTGGGGGGCATATTATCAAGGGGGTTTATCTCTGCTTTTTTGGCTTTAAAAGCCAAGAAAGCGGAGATAAAATTATCTCCCTATTACCTAGCTGTTGCTAACACCAGTTAGAGACAGCTAGTAGGAGATAGCGACCATCTTGGGCCCCACTTTGCATGTCAGTGATATTTATCACTAATGACATACAAAGTGGGCGTGCCAAGATGTTAGCGACTGAAAACAGTCGCTAACATCGCTATCTCCTATTACCAACTTTTGGAAATATTCGCGCTAAGCGCGAATATCTCCAAAAGCTAACACCTGCCCTGAGCAGTTCTTAGCCATGTTATCCAATGGGAGGTGGATAACATGGCTAAGAGCATTAGCTCGGTAATGCATGAATATCGCTGACTTTTCAGCGATATTCATGCTTTGCGGCGATTTTTATCGCATTTGCGTTAAACCTTGGTAATACCAAGGTTTATTTGCGGTAAAAATCGCCGCAGCGCTGCGGTAAATTTTTGTCTCTAACCAAGCAATAGCGATAATTATCGCTATTGCTTGGTAATATGCCCCTATATTTTCATTTGAAAACAAGTTTGTGAGTAGCTGACTTTACAAAGCTTGTTTGCCATGTTCTGTCAATTCTCCAATTCTTATACCTTGAAGAATGGTTCCATAATCTACATAATTTGCCTGTCGCATATTTTTAATACGTTCTTTATATTCAAAATATCACCAAATGTTAACATTTCCAATACTTCCCAAAGACTTTCTGGTGTCTTTATGCGCAAGCGTTTTAAATACTGGTTGCCCTTTTATAGGAGTAAGTTGCAGTAGATCACCAATTTTTTCCTCCAAATAAGACATTGTATTCTGTTTTTAAAATGTGCTGCATTCTTAAAAGCACAAAGGCAAGCATTACGTTTGAGACCATGCTCACCTCATCAATAATCAGAAGTTTTATTTTCTTTAGCACTCTTGAAACTTCATAACAAGCTTCTCCAGATAGCTTGTGATATTCCGTATTGTTTTCACGCTCTACAAGTATCATTAGTAAACAATGTAATGTAATTCCTTTAATGCTGTGTGCTGCCAACCCAGATGGAGCAGTTACAACACAAGACAAATGTCAGTTGTTTTCTGTAGATAACTGGTCAAAACTTTAATTAAGAAACTTTTTACTGTACCAGCTTGACCACTGACATACATTCGGATAGGTTGAAATTATGTGCATTCTTTATTTTCATGAAGAAAACCATGGTCAATCTGTTGTCTCACTTGCTGATATATTTCTTTCTGTTCAATGGTTAAATGTTCTTCCAAGTTTCCTAAGTCCATCATATATTTTTGAGCTTGATGCATTGCTATTTCCACTTTACTCATGGCGAGTGTTGCTTCATTTTCAAGAATTGGTTGTCCTAGTGGATCTTGACTCGATTGAGCAGAACTTTGACTGTCTTGAGAACTGTCTCTAGCAATCTCAGCAGCTATAGTAGCTTCTTGCTGAATTTCTTTAATTAACATTTTGTGATAATTTGCAAAAACCGTGCATTCAATGCTATCTTTACATGCATTGAAAGAATCTTCATAGCACTGAAAATCTTCAAGTAATTCCAGTTCCGTACACCAAGGCTTGAAGAGTTGCAGAAGTGCTAAATAGTAAAATTCTCTTTTAGTACCACAACTCAGTTTCCTATGATTTATCAGATTTCCTTTATTAAGTTTCACCAAACATCCTTCTGAACCAATCACTGCATATTTTTCTTTATTTATGTTCTCTCTATTATTTCTCTTCAAACTGTAATATTGCAGCACTTCATAGACATATTTTTTCAAGATGAGGACTTCTCTTTGGATAGTATGTATCCAACATGTTTGTTTTAACAATATCTGTGCTTTCAGGTTCATTTAATGCTAAATATTCGATTTCTTGTATAGATTTAAGTACTTGATTTCGCGTTGCAGCAAGACCTAGACTAACTCAAATGATTCCTCTTGACTTTGAATATAAACTTGCAGAGGACAACCAATCTGAGCATTCGTATGCTCCAATCTCTCGATGGGACAGCATTTTCAAATTAAAGCTGCACAATTTCTTAGTTAGACTCTTCTGGTGTGAAATTTCTTCCCACATTTATTTGTTGTTATTGGTATTGTTAATTTGGATTTGTAACGCTCCCAATCACCTGCAGGTCTCTAAGCGCTTAGTCCGTCTTTTCAGGTTTTGTTATGTATGTTGTTACATACTGAGCAACAGCAATGGAATGATCCGCAACATGCTGGATATCCATATTAGCATTCGAATTTGATAGAATAACTGGATTATAATCATTAATATACTTTGATTCTTCACTTCTTTTTAAATTGTAAGTATTTTTGGGAGATTTTCTAGTGATGGTATGTCTGACTGCTGACATGAAACTGTTCACTCTTCCTTTGGATATTACTGGATGTGGAAATCCGAAACGACATTTGGTATAAAACTTTTCCTTCGACTTCTATTTCGGTCAACAGTATTTGCCACATCGATGAGTTTGAAACCTTAATGAAACCTTAGTGAAGTAGTGTGGCTCACTGGTTAGAGGCGGCAGACCCGAGAGCAGAGGACGGCCCGGGACCAGGGTTCGATTCCCGACGCGGCAGGTTTCTGGACCAGGGTCAGCGGACTCGATAATTCTCTCGCCTCGGTGCCCACTCTGATCAGCGATCACACTCGGCAACTCTGGGCACTAGCTTGCCTCATCTTCACTAACGGCCCCACCAGACCGCCGGGGATGCCTGGTCTCACCCTGGAGGTACCCATTAAGGGACCATCTCTCAGGGAAGCCAGGAAGGGTTTCGCAGTGGTCGAAGCGCGGAGGTACCCCTTCGGGAGTGATTCCTGCGCTATATAAGCACACAATTAATTAATTAATTAATTAACACTTGTTGCCTTAAGGTGTTTTCTTCTCTAGTTTTTGGTATAGCACATGTAACATAATCTTCAATAAAAGATAAAACAGTCTCATCTGTATCAGTTCCATTTTTGGGTGCATCCTTGATCCATTAAAGCATATGTATATGAGGAGCACCTCTAGCTTGGTATTCTTTTCTCCCCAAAAAATCAATCACTTTGCCAATAGGTGGATTTTTTTATTGCAGATCAAAGATATCATAGCTTCAAACCTATGATTAAAACATCTGCAAACATTTACAGGATCTAGAGAACACAGTTCTTCAGCTGTTTTCAATTCAATATTGTCTATATTTGAATTTGCTTCTTGTAGAAAATCTAGTAAATCATCTCATGCGTGCTCAACACAACTAAGTGTAATAAACCATGTAGGGGTTCCTAAGTTTCTTAACATACATTTTAATTCCCCTTGACGTTGATACCAATATTCATTATTTCCACATTGACATGCCATCAAGTTAATTAACTGTGATTCTAAATGTTCGTCTCTTTCTTCAACTTTGTACATAAATTCTTTTGCAGAAACATGTAAAAGATGCGTTCCCATTTTTTAATATATGGTTGAATACATATGAAAGTGCAGACAGATCACTCTCAAATAAAAGATGAAACAAATATAGAATACACTGACGGAATCTTGGATCTTGTGAGCACAGTTGTAAAATACGAGATTCTGAAGCTGGAATCTGAACTGGCCGTTCATCATATCGTTCACCTTTTCCAGTAGGAAACAGCTGCGGAAAACAATGAGCTTCCAAACTTTTTTCCCCCACACTTATGGGAGTTCCTTTTGCTTTTTTCAACTGGAACAATTCAATAGTATCTCCTATCAATTCTTTTGAATGTAGAGGGTGTATAGTATAATGTTCGTAATTTTCTTATTTTCTGGAATTCTCCACATTTGTCCACCTGAAATGTGTGTTTCATTTTCTAAAGTCATTTCTTCTTCTTCTACATTTACAGTTTTATAGTAAATATGACTACAGGTTCAATAGCTTCTCTTTCTACACCAACAGTTTCAACATTTATCTTAAAATCTAAAGGTAAATACACAACTCTTCCTTTTAAACCTCTTTGTAGACCTGTTTTAGGCTCCATACGAATTATAGCCTGCAAAGGGTGCACAGATTGTATAAGAATGGCCTCATATGTGTTTAAATCTTTAAGTTCAGGAGGAATAGCTACTAATTGTAAGTCATTATGGATGGATAGCTCTAGCTGGCATTTTGTTTTCTTTCAAGTTATTGTAACAGTATTTATAAATACATTGTGCAGTGCCTAA
Organism: Lissotriton vulgaris; assembly: GCF_964263255.1. Taxonomy (NCBI): domain Eukaryota; kingdom Metazoa; phylum Chordata; class Amphibia; order Caudata; family Salamandridae; genus Lissotriton; species Lissotriton vulgaris. Next base: position 1,745,687,141 of record NC_141694.1, read on the forward strand.
CTCAAAACGACCTTCTACAAACTGATAAGCAGCAAATTCTTTCCATTTCTCATTGTTTTCGTTTTCACTTTTCAAAAACACATCTACATTCCTAATTTGAATTTTAAAATGAGTACGTCGGCAACAAATACAAACATAGTTGACATTTTCACCAGAAACTACTTTAAACTTTGTTATTTCTTTTTTAAACTTCACATTAGTAGTATCTTCCACCTCTTATTCAACACCTACACTTATCAAACTCTCACTTTCTCTACACTCCTCTTCACCAGCAAAGAAACGTAACTCTATATCATCACAGACTTTTTTACATCCAACACTGAGCCATGCAAAAGAGCTGTATTAATTCCATTTAGACATAAAGCAGGGGTTTTCACGTAGTATAATCTTCTAACTAGCATTCTCATTTCGGAATGATGTACTGCTAACATTCTTAAATGATGAAAACAACTTTGACACTCTTTCCTAGAAAGACAAGCCAGAGAATGACCTTGCAACCCTGAATTTTTTCTCACTTTGCAAGGATCCAGTCCTTGTAATATCTTATTCTTTTGTTACACAGATTTTCCTTCCATATTCTCTTAATAAATTTAGTAAAATATCAATAGATTGATGATGTATACTACAAATACTACTACAATCCCATGTAAACACTGGAGCCTGGCTACGTCTCCCTTTAACTTTCTTAGCTATTACTTCTTCAACATTTCTGGGAACTATCTTTTCTTTTTCAATTGGACAACCATTTTGAATTTCGTAACAAAGACCACAGGTATCAACTGCATGCAAGAATCTATTTTGTTGAAAATAACGTTCTTCATTAAAATAAGGTTCCTTACTAGAAGTAAGCTTCCATTCCCCGGAAAATATTTAACAAAAATTTCTTCTATTTACAATACTTTTCTTTTAAATTTGTCCTTCATACGCTTCATTATTGTATTCAAAGGCTTTATTCTCTTTAGAATTAAAATAAATACATTTTTTTCAATTCAAAGACTTCTTTAACGACACTTAGAATCTCCTTTTTTGTCTGTAAAATGCTGAATCTCCTTTTATATATTTTAAATTTATTTAGTACATTTTGGAGTACTCTACTTTTATAGATTCTCATTTGAATTTCTGAAAATGGTTTCTTCCTTCTTCCCACATAATCCTTTTTCCGCTAATCCAATTTTCCACTTTTTTGTACATTTTTCTTTTCTTTTTGTTTCACTGTTCTTCTTCTATCTGTCTCTTCTTTATTTATAAAATTGGAAACAGTGTTTGCAAGTTTTCCCAAAAATTGTTTACTTTTCTTACCAGAAGACTTTTTCTTTAAAGATCCATGTTGTACTTGATCCAATTGCTTTTTTCTTTTCTTTGTTCTCTTTTTCTTTTCTCGTCATAGTAACTCTTTCCTAATAAATATGCAAAATAGCTGTAAAAAAAGAAAAGTTTTGAAAATAATTTAATATAATTAAAATAATTATATGTAAATATTCACATGTATTACTATAAAAATACATAGACATTAACTACATCCATTATTTCAGCAATGGAACAGCACTACCTGCAGAATTGTAGTAGTGTATGAGTAGTGTGAAAGATACTAGAGCACTGCATTAGCAGTGCACATCTGATTGTGGAACTGCATGGTTAGAACCTGTATCATTCCATGAATACTAGTGACTAAAAGAGTTCAATACTACAAGGGGAGTGCCAGAGTGCATTTATAAGTACTTAGGCTTTGGTGGAGTGATAGGATAAGTAGATAGTGCTGAATGGGTGATTAGAAAAGTGCATGGGACAGACAGGAGGATTCCTAGACTGCATAGCTACAACCTGGGTATTTATAGCACGGTACCAATAGTATAAGTGCTTAGATATGAATGTAGAGATAGAATAAGTAGATACTGCTGGATGGATGATTGGAGAGGTGCATGCACTGACAGCAGGATTGCTAAACTGCATGGCATGCAGAGGGAGAGCTGCGGGCTGGCTAGAACAGGAACAGCTGCGGTCCCAATACTATTGTGAAAAGTACGAGGCGTCGCCTTGCAAACTGATAACTGCGATCGGTGATGTTGAAAGAGAATGCATGAATGCAATATCTCGCAAAAAGAACTGAGGGATATTTCTAGTGTTGGCTTGCAGACGACTCACAGACAAACATCTGCAAGCCGAATGATAGAGGGAGAGCTTTGAGCTGGTGCGCTACCTCATAGAGTAAGACCTACGAGTCGACTGGTTGGCTGGTAGAGGGAGAGCTGTGGACCGGCTCACAGAGGAATATCTGCAGGCTGGGAATGCTGGCTCGTAGAGGAAGAACTGTGAGCAGACTGGTTGGGTTGTAAAGGGAGACCTGCAGGCCGGCTCACAGAGGAACAGTTGCAGGCCGGCAGGCTGGCTCATAGAGGAAGAAGTGCGAGCAAATTGCCTGGCTCATAGAGGGAAACCTGGGGGCTGGGTCACAGACGAACAGTTGCGGGCCGGTTGGCTGGCTCGTAGAGAAAGAACTGCGAGCCGACTCGCTGGCTCATAGCGGGAGAGCTGCAGACCAGCTCACAGAAAAAAAGCTGCGGGCCGACCAGTATAGGGAGAGGTCGGGCCATCCACTTGTAAAGGGATATTTGCACAACGGTGATGTGGGGAGAGGAAGCATGAAGAGGGTATCTCGCAGAGAGAGCTGCATCATATTTCCAGTGTTTGCTTGCAGAGGTATAACTGTGGGCCCGATGGCTCGCAGAGAAAGAGCAGCAAGCCAACCAGTGATTCTCAGAGGTAGAGCTCCGGGCCAGTGGGCTGGCTCGTAGACGAAGAGCTCCGAGCTGACTGGTTGTCTCATACAGGGAGAGTTGCGGCCCGTCAGCTCAGAGGGGAACAGATGCAGGTCAACTAGTATTGGGAGAGGTAGGGGCCGTTGGCTTGCAAAGGGATAGGTGTAGGACAGTATTTTGGGGTGAGGGATCATAAAGGGGGTATCTCGTAGAGAGAGAGCTGTGGTATATTTCCAGTGTTGCTTTGCAGAGGTACAACTGCGGACTGGCTCGCAGAGGGCTCGCACGTAGAGGAAAACCTGCATGCCGACTGGCTGGCTCGTAGAGAGAGAGCTGCGGGCCGGCTCACAGAGGAACAGTTGCGGGCCAGCGGGCTGGCTCGTAGAGGAAGACCTGCGAGCCGACTGGCTGGCTCGTAGAGGGAGAGCTGTGGGCTGGCTCAAAGAGGAACAGTTGCTGGTTGGCGGGCTGGCTCCTAGAGGAAGAACTGCGAGCAGACTACCTGGCTCGTAGAGGGAGCCCTGTGGGCCGGCTCACAGAGAAACAGTTGTGGGCCGGCGGGCTGGCTCGTAGAGAAAGAACTGCAAGACAACTGGCTGGCTCATAGAGGGAGAGCTGAGGACCGGCTAACACAGGCACAGCTGCGGGCTGACCAGTATAGGAAGAGGTGTCAGCCGTCTACTTGTAAAGGGTTATTTATATGACAGTGATATGGAAAGAGGGACCATGAAGAGGGATTCTTGCAGAGAGAACTGCAGTATATTTCCAGTGTTCGCTTGCAGAGGTACAACTGCGGGCCCGATGGCTCGCAGAAGAAGACCAGTGAGCCAACCGGTGATTCAGAGAGGGAGAGCTGCGGGCTGGCGGGCTGGCTGATAGAGGAAGTGATCCAAGCTGACTGGCTAGCTCATACAGGGAGAGCTGAGGCCCATCGGCTCTTAGAGGGAGAGCTGCGGTACAGCTCACTGAGGAATAGCTGCGGGCCCACTAGTTTAGGGAGAGGTGTGAGCCGTCCACTTCTAAAGGAATAGCTGCCGTATGGTGATGTGGGGAGAAGGAACGTGAAGGGGGTATCTCGCAGAGAGAGAGCTGCGTTATATTATTAGTGGTGGCATGCAGAGATACAACTGCGACCTGGCTCACAGATGAAGAGCTGCGAGATAACCAGTAGTTTGCAGAGGCAGGGCAGGCGGGGGAGGGGGTAGAGGAGGAGCTGTGACCCGACTGGCTGGCTCGTAGAGGGACAGTTGCGGACTGACAGCTCAAACAGGGAGAACTGTGGGCCGGATCACATAGGAACAGCAGTTGACTCCTATAGGGAAAGCTGCGGGCTATCAGCTTGCAAAGGCATAGATGCGGGACAGTGATATAAAGAGAGGGAGCGTGAAGAGGGTATCTTGAAGAGAAATAACTGTGGGATACCGTTGGGACCCCATGAGCAGCCCTAGGGGTCAGGGTGTTTCTACCCTACCCCCTTCTCCTGTTTTATATCTTTGTTTCTCAGTTTTCTGGTGACTCGCTTCTACCGAGTCACATGATGACTGCCAACACTTCCTGATTTGGAGTGTTGGCAGCCAATCAGATTTTAATGTAACTATCTCAGGGATCTGAGTATATACAGTTACAGATGATAAAGTCACTTTTTTGAACTCGCAGTATACACTTTTTTCTTCTTTTGCACAATCTTTGCACTGTCTCACATGCACTTTTATCCTATTGCTGCTTTTGTAATTTTGCACTAATCACTTTATAGACATCCCAATGTTGAATATTTTCATGTAATAGCATGTGTAATATATAATTTAATGTATTTATACGGACAATAATTGTTTATTTAATATTTATACTTTGCCATTGATTCCTATGGGCCTGGAAAAAGTGTGCAATAGCTGCTAATCCCTGTACATGGTCAGTACTGGTGTAGAGTGATTCTACATCGAGAGTAATTAGCAACATATTAGTATTGCATTTCAGGTTTTTAATTTTGGTTAAGAAATCGCTAGTGTCTTTTACAAAACTTGGTAACTGCTTGACTATATCTTTTAAGAAAAAATTGATATATTCACCAACTTTTTACCCCATACTTGATGGCTGATATGATGGGACGGCCCAGAATTGGGCTAACACCTTTGTGAACTTTCGGGATTAGGTATAGGGAGGGAAGAACGGGAAACTCTACATTCATACATTTATATTCCTCAAAAGAGATTAATCCCTCTCTTCGCCATTGTCCAAGCAGTTTGTTTAAAGTTGTTTTAGCATTAGCGTATTCCTTATTAGTCGATTTAGCATAACACATGTTGTCATTCAACTGTCTATTGGCCTCTGCTATGTAGTCTTTCTCAGGCCAAATTACTAGATTCCCACCCTTGTCAGAGTTTTTTATAAAAATGTCATGGTTGTCGCTCAATTTCTTTATCAAGTTCACATATTCTCGTTTAATATTAGAACATTTCTTACTTTTCTTGCTTCTGGTACTGTGGTATAGCTTCTTAATGTCATTGGTTACACAGTCATGGAAGACATTGATGCTGTCTCTAGGTAGCAATGGTGTATAGAAAGAATTACTTTTGAATGGGCTCAGTCCTGCTCCTTTTTGGTGAATGTCAATTTTTCTTAGCCTAATTTGAGTGGCTAAGTCAGAGTCTATTTCTGTATTATCAGCTCTGGCGCTTGATAAATCTTGAGCATTCAAAAGAGTATGCTTATCTCAGGCACTTAAGGCATTGGCATGATCTATTTGAGACTCATTCAGATTGTTACCGGGTCAGTAGGATCGTTAACAGGTTTGGCAGCGAATATATATATATATATATATATATATATATATATATATATATATATATATACATACATACATACATATATATATATATATATATATATATATATATATATATATATATATATATATATATATATATATATATATATATATATATATATATATATATATTCCAGTACTCTATCTTTAAGAATCCACTCGACAACAGGACTCGGATAGACAAGCGCGGACCCAGTACTTCGTGCTTTCTTCAAAGTTTATTTAAAGAAAAGTTTCGCCTGCATCAGTCTGCCGCCATGACGCGTTTCGGTCCGACCTGGACCTTGATCACATGACGCGTTACTCATGGACCCATGCCTCTTTTAAAGTGACAAGCAATAAATAATGAAAAACAGCTGTAACATTTGCACCGTAGATCTAGAAAACAGACTGTGCAAAGTTGTAAATGTCGACAAGACCGCTAATAGCAAACATATATACAATCCATATAAATGTTATACAATAAAAATGGATACTATTTACAAATAAATTCATAAATATACACTTATATAATGATACAAAAAAATATATCTATGTATATACATCTCAATAAAAAATCATGTATATAAAAATATATAGATATACATATTTAAATAAATTAGAGATATATTAAAAGACGATTCTCCAATGTTATAAGTAAATCATCCAAAATTCTATTATGTATCCATTCACTTTAAAAGCAGTCTAGAATTTTAGCTGTTTCTTTAAATATAGCCCAAGTGGGCGATCACTTTAAAAATAGGCAAAAGGGTCCTGGGATATGAAGGGATCGATGTTATCAACTACCTAAAATGTCTAGGCGAATAAATAAAGTGATAACGAGTGCAACAGTGAAAAAATTATAATACAATCAACAAACATATCAGACCCTGTATAAATAACAGAGATACCATGTAATGTAATGTGTATAAGTGATTTAAAAATTTGAGTATTACTCAAATATGTTATATAGCGCAGAGATGTAAACTAGCAAGAGACATCTAAAAAGGCGATTTATGAGATTCTGGGACATGCTGGCAAGCAAAAGTTACTATACAATTAAACAATTAATTTGTTAACAAATTGTCCTGGAAGCCAGTAAACCCAAGTGTTCAGTATTGAGATATATATATATCCAAAGTTAGTTTTGCGCTCTGGACCCCTGCCCCTTGCAGCGGAGGGCCTGGACGGGGTAGCCACTCCCCAGAAATCCAAAAGCAATTCCACACGGTGAAGAAAGGAATGTCCAGGCCAGCTTTGCAGTTTAAAGAGCTTTAATGTTCAGCTCCTACCCAACGCGTTTCGAGGTAAAACCTCTTGATCACGAGGCCGATCAGCAGGGGTTTTTACAAGTGCATGGTATGCAAAGCATGCCAACATGGTGTTAATACCAAAAGATATACAACAGTGATTCCCAAAACCACCAGGGAAATAAAACAGCATTTAACCTGTAGGACAGAATACTGTGTATATATCTTAGAGTGCGACTGTAAGCTCAAATACATTGGCAGCAGCAAGCTACAAATACACAAGCGTATCTTGCAACATTTACGCGCCATTGTAAATAAAGACCAAAGTTATCCAGTGGCCAGACACTTTGAGGCATGTCACAACAGTAAACCTCAGTGTCTGAAATATTTTGCTATTGAGTCTGTAGCACTTACCAGAAGAGGAGGTGATAGGGAGGCATGCATGCGCAGGCTGGAAACCAAATATATTTTGGAATTCAACTCAAAGTGGCCGGGGGGTCTTAACACCACGGAGGACCTCCACACATACCTTTGACCACTCTGGGACAAGGCCACCCTCACCATATTATTAACACCATGACAAGATCTCAGTCTGAAGAACTATAGGAGTTGGTCCGCACCATGCACTTTGTTGACATATCGTGTTTATATTGTACTATACTATGTATAATTTATATGTTGAGTGTATATATTAGGTGTGTGTATAAATACATTAACTGATTGATTTTAGCCGTCGCTTTAGATATTAGGATAGTTCGTTTTTTATCCTGGTTTTTGATATGGCGACTGATTTTAGTCATGTTACGGATTCCCTCCTTTTTAGACTGTTTTTATGGTGTGAAGATTATCCTTATATGTGCAATATTGATGATGTATATAATTAACTTGTTTTGATAACAGGAAGCTAAGCTCTGTTCTAATAGGGCCTAGACTTCCCTTCCTCTTTTATCCTAGTACTGTATAACCTCCAGCACCAGCCACTTTATTTGTATTTGCACTTTATTGACCGCACATTGTCACTTTAGAGGAAGGAATTACAATTAATAATAATTTTTCCCTTAGAGACACGAGGTCACTTTAAATATATAAGTGCAATAGTCCAGCCAAAGGATAAGAATGAAATAATGGAGCCGGATGTATGTTTAGGCGCCACAATCTTTTTCTTTTTTGAGCTTTTGTGGCTGATATTTTTGACGTCTTGAATTCATTTCTTATTGTTTTTCCCCCTTTTTTAAACAAAAGAGATCCACATTGATAGAATAAATTTCTTCCCCTTTTTTGTTGGATTCTCTTTTTTCACTACAACCATAACACGAGTAGTGAATAGCTGTATAATTTTGTATTATACCTTAAATTCACTAGGGTGAGCACATATCCTTTAAGCACAATAATTCTTGTTAGATTGTGATGGACAAGTTGGTATATTTCTTTCTCAATGCCATCGGCAAGAGTAATATAGGCATTTATGCATTTATCACCAATTTTTATCGAATTGGCAATACTCTTTGCACATTGAATTTGAAAACAGTATATGCATAATTTTAAATCAATTTATAACGATGCAATATTATGACTTATTTATGTATTTATACAGGTATTTTCTAAGTTTTAATATTGGCAGTGTGAGAAAGTGTATGTAAAATGTATTCATACATGGAGTATTTTTTCTATGTCCACCATTGTCTGACATGTGACCACACGTTATCACTTTAAATGGGCAAAAAGCAATCTGTATCGTCATGTGACCAAGGCCGCTTTGACGGCTGAAACGCGTCATGACAGACTACCTGATGACTAAATAAAGAATGCTGAAAGAAAGTTGGTCCTTGCCTCGAGTTTCCTTTGGAAAGGAGCGCTGCTGCGAGGTATTTGCAGAATATATATATATATATATATATATATATATATATATATATTCACTGAAAAAACCATAGGTTATAGACCATATATAGTTAGGAATTAGCATTTACAAAACCTTATTTTACTCACACAAAACCATTGAAATTCGCATATATAGTTAGTTGCACTAACTATATATCGCGCACCCGCAATCCACTGCTGATCATGTCACATATTACATCATTCATGACATGGTCAGTGACATCACTGATGACATCTCAAATGACATCTCAAATGACATCGCTGATGACAACATCCAGTGACTGTATGTTTCTGTAAAGTTAAAATATGTCTTACATATTGAAGAATGAGTGGATCTATAAGTGTCTGGATGAAGGATTTAGTAGGTGCATGACTGACTGTATGAGTGAGTGATTAAATGTGTCTAACTGAGTGCATGGGTTAGTGACTAAACTGTCTTAATTTGTGCATCATTATGTCTGTTGTTCTGTAAACTGCTGCATGTGTTGATTAGTAGCTATATGAGTAACTATATGGGTTATTGATTGGTTGCCCAAGTATTTATATGTAAGACTGAGTGTGTGTGTGGGTGGCTGGGAGGTGTATGACTCTGTGCATAGATGTGTGAGCAGTTGATTCACTAGATGTATGGGTTCAAAGGTGCATGTGGAAACAGCTGTATGGGCGGTTGACTGTGTGCATGAGTGTATTGGTGAGTGAATGGATATCTCAGTGCTACATGTCAAAGTAAGTACATATGTAAAACACAGTACATGTGAGAGTTGACATATATAAATAACTGTGCATAAGAGCCAGTGAATGTGTGAGTGGCTGTATGGATCATTGTGAACTTGTATCAGGGATTGTATAAGAGAGTAAATATGTGTTAGTATATGTTTGAATAAGTAAGGTGTGTATAACTGTATAGTTGAGGAAATGGAGGTGTGATTGATTCTTTGCATGACTGACTAGGTGTGTGAGTAACTCCATGGATGAGTGACAGTCTGTGAGTGTCTGTTTACACTGAGTGTATCTAAGGTTATATTAGAGTCTGAAGAGGTTCATCTTATTATCACATGAATGATGTCATCAGTGATGTGATCAGTAATGTCAAATGAGATGTCATCAGGGATGTCATCAGTGATGTAATTTGAGATGTCATCAGTGATGTCGTCAGTGATGTCATCAGTGATGTCATTTAAGATGTCATCAGTGATGTCATCAGTGATGTCATTTGAGATGTCATCAGTGATGTCATTTGAGATGTCATCAGTGATGTCATCAGTGATGTCACTGACCATGTCATGAATGATGTAATATGTGACATGATCAGCAGTATATTGCGGGTGCGCGATATATAGTTAGTGCAACTAACTATATATGCGAATTTCAATGGTTTTGTGTGAGTAAAATAAGGTTTTGTAAATGCTAATTCCTAACTATATATGGTCTATAACCTATGGTTTTTTCAGTGAATTTTCAAGGTTTTGTAAATGCTAATTCCTAACTATATATGGTCTATAACCTATGGTTTTTTCAGTGAATATATATATATATACATATATATTTATATATATATATAACATTTCTATGGCAAAATGAAACCCCTCATTTTGTTCCTTTGCAAATTAAATGTTTTAAGTGTTAACACTTTATTCCAATCAAGATAACTTCAGGTGTGCTATACTTTTGTCATAAGTAAGACTGTTAGCGCTCTAGTTGTTCTTTAGAACACTCTGGGACATTCTGTCACTGGGCTATAGTTGAGCTACATCTGGCTGATATTTGGGCTACATTTGTTTTTTTGGTATCTGGTGGCCATCTTTGGGCTACATTGGGCTACATTGGGCTGCATTGGGCTACATTTGGGCTCTAACATATATATAGCCCAATGTAGCCCAATATATATTTTTCAAAGTTAATTTTCGTAAAAACCACTGCAGCATATATCTTGAACATAGCAAAGGCACATCGGGCTACCAGTCCCTACAATTTTGTCAAGTTTTGTGGAAATCCATTCAGCCGTTCGAGCTAAAAGTGAGTCCAACCGCCCTATGGAAAACTCAATGTTAAAAACACGTTTTGGGACCCCCCCCTTTTTTCTCAGCCCCTGCTTGACGAAACCCCCCCAAACTTTCAGGGGACGCTCAGAAACAAAATGTGCCATTTTTCTTAAAGTTTCAGCCAATTTCGTCCATCAACGTCAAAGTTATTCAACATAGAATTTTCAGAAATCCCTATTCAAAAAAATCCTAACTATATATACCTACTGGCGACCGCCAGTAGGTAATATATAACATTTCTATGGCAAAATGAAACCTCTCATTTTGTTCCTTTGCAAATTAAATGTTTTAAGTGTTAACACTTTATTCCAATAAAGATGACTTCAGGTGTGCCATACTTTTGTCATAAGTAAGACTGTTAGCACTCTAGTTGTTCTTTAGAACACTCTGGGACATTCTGTCACTGGGCTATAGTTGGGCTACATCTGGCTGATATTTGGGCTACATTTGTTTTTTTTTGTCTCTGGTGGCCATCTTTGGGCTACATTGGGCTACATTGGGCTACATTTGGGCTCCAACATATATATAGCCCAATGTAGCCCAATATATATTTTTCAAAGTTAATTTTCGTAAAAACCACTGGAGCATATATCTTGAGACATAGCAAAGGCACATCGGGCTACCAGTCCCTACAATTTTGCCAAGTTTTGTGGAAATCCATTCAGCCGTTCGTGCTAAAAGTGAGTCCAACCACCCTATGGAAAACTCAATGTTAAAAACACGTTTTGGGACCCCTGTAATAAATAAGGAGAAATCCAAAGATATATTGATAAGTCCAGGATTTATTCAGCTGCAGCACAGTACTTCCAACCATCAAGTTCACAATCCCAGTATCTCATTTCAGATCATAACAATTCTAAATGGAACCACCTGAATGGTGTGCATGTGCAACATAGAACAAAGGTTCTATTAAAAGGGAAATATGTACAGGGTTGGATTAAAAGGGAAATACCAAGAAGTCAGAATATAACACATTTCCCCCCTTAAAGAAAAGGAAAAGACATTAACCTTAAAAGCTGTATATACAAACATCAGGATGCGTATGTATAAATCAACTATGGTACACATTTCGAAACTCTTCTAACATTCCATCTTTTCCCATCTTGAGTAACAACACTATTATGATAGACTCGCATAACTTTCATTGGCTTACCAAATTTGTTCTCTCCTTTAGCAATGAACCCTGGTTTGCGAATCCTGACAACATCTCCAACCATGAATACTGGTTGTCTAACCTTCATCCTAGAATCATAATTGCATTTGTACTTGTTTTGTTTGAGCTCCACTTTTCCAGCCACATCCTTAATATTCACATCAGTCACTTGTTGACTACAACTTTTCTTAAACCACCAAGGACATAATCCCGAAACAGGATCTCTACCTTTTAGTAAACGGAAAGGAGAGACTTCAGTAGTGGCATGAGGTGTAATACGGTATAACCATAATTTCTCTCTCAACTTATCTTTCCACAGACCTCCTGATTTGCGAGCCCAAATCAAATCTTCCTTGAGGACTCTATTATATCTCTCCACTAGTCCATTACCTTGTGGTTCATAGAGAGCTGTGGTACAATGCTTAATGCCATACGTGCTCAAAAACTCTGACATAAGTGAGGACTTGAACTGTACCCCATTATCTGATACAATACACTCCGGAGAACCTTCTCTGGAAAAAATCTCTTTTAAAAATAGAATAACACTTTCAGTATTTGGGTGAGGCACTAGTTTGACCTCAGGCCACTTTGAGTGATAGTCCACAGTAACAATGGCAAACCTACATTCTTGTGGTAAGAAATTGAAAGGACCAGCTATATCAATTCCTAACTTTTGCCACGGATGATCTGGCCACTTTACAGGAACTAAAGGTGCAGGATCACACTTACACGATTTATCACTCTCAATGCACTCAGGACATTCCCTGACATACTTATCCACTACTCTATCAACCCCTGGCCACCAGAAGTTGGACCTAATAAGTCTTTTCATAGAAGACATTCCCATATGACATTCATGACTCATTTGTAAAATCACACTTCTTATAGCCAACGGTGGAATACATTTCCCAGCTCTAAACAAAAGATCTCCCTCAATGGCCAAATCATCAGCAACGTTGTAGAATGGTGTGATCTCAGCAGGAATACGCTCTTTGGAAGGCCATCCCAACCTCACATAGTCTCTGACCTTACATAGCAAATCATCCTCATCCATACCTCTCTTCCACATATCCTCCGATATAACTTTGTATTCCTCTGAAAACATTTCAGAAACACTGGTTACCACCTCTGTATCCTCTTCAACCCCAGAACTTGTACATGGCAATCTAGACAAACAGTCTGCAGTCACATTTAGCTTCCCAGGCACGTATTCAATGTCAAAACTGTATTCTTGCAAACGTGACATCAATCTTGCAATGCGAGCTGTGGCATTTAACCCTCCACCAGGTGAGAGAATGCTCACCAATGGTTTGTGATCAGTGCGTATGAGGAATCTTGCACCCCAAATGTAATTCCGGAAATGCTCAACGCCCCATACACATCCTAACAATTCCTTTTCTATGACAGCATACCGTCTTTCAGTTTGATTCAACGATCTGGATGCAAACGCAACGTTCCAATCTTCCTTTCCAGAACGTTGTGAAAGTACACAACCTAAACCATAAAGGCTGGCATCTACTGTCAAAATGCAAAGTTTATTCAAACAAAATGGCCTTAAAGTAGGTGCTGACACCATATCGAGTTTGACACTTTCGAAAGCATCCTGCTGTTTAGATCCCCACAAAAATTCTACCTCCTTCCTTGTCAACTCCCTTAACGGCTCCATCTTTGTTGCAAAGTTTGCAATAAACTTACTGTAATATTCGCACAGTCCTAGGAACGACAACAACTTGTCCTTACAATCTGGTGCAGGAGCCTTTAAGATAGCATCTACCAAGGATCTTTTTGGAGCAACACCCTTACCAGAAATTGTGTGTCCCAAATATTCTATAGTTTTTTTAAATAACTTACACTTCTTACTCTTAATAGTAAGTCCAAACTTATCTAACTTCTTGCACACGTTCCTTAAATGCTCCATGTGTGTTTCATCATTTTTGGAGAAAACCAAGATATCGTCTTGGAAACACTTCACGTACTCACTCATGTCCTTAAATATATGGTACATAGATCTCTGAAAAACAGAGGCTGCTGACGCCAAACCGAACGGCATCCGTTTGAACTGGAACAAACCCTGGGGTGTGATAAAAGCAGTGAGATGGCGTGACTCCTCTGCTAACACAACCTGATGATACGCCGATTAAGCATGAGCGGATTTTGCGGATTGGCAATCCGCGAATTTTGCGGATTTGCGGATTCGCAATCCGCAAAATCCGCGAATTCCCGCGAATTTGCGGATTTTTTTTTTTTTTGTGTTCGCCCGTGTTTCTGCCAGTTCGCGAGGGTTTTTACAATTTCGCAATTTGCGAACTTACCTGTCGGGTCGCAAGTTTTGCGAACTTGTTGTTTCTACGTGTCCAGCCTGTTTGGGACACTCTTCTTCATCACTGCCACTCTCTGTCACCACTGCCACTCTCTGACTACTCATGCCACCCTCTGGCCCACCCATGCCACCCTCTGTTTCATCACTACACCCTCTGGTTGTCCAGTGTACATTATTTTCGGCAAAGCAAAGCACACCTTCCCTGCCTCAAGTGACCTGAATTAATTTGGGGCTGATTAATGTGTCACAGAATATTTTTTTAGCTGGCACCTGCTTCCTTAGTGCGCCCTGATTAGTGATCTTTTGCACTTGCTAAGTGCTTTCATTGTTGCAAAATTAGTTACAACACCTGCCCTGCCCCAACTGACAATAATGAATTAGGGGCTGATTAATGGATTTTAACTTCCAGCCTGGCTCCTGCTTGTCTCCCTTAGCTGTAATTCAGGACCTTTGTGGCATATGTGTAACTATTCTGAGGTTCAGAGCAGGGTCACATAATAGTTTCAACTGGCAACTGAACTCTGGAGGGGCCCCTCAGGAAGCACTGCAGGAAATGGCTACTAATGATGTGCCTGAACTTTTGAACCTGGTAAGTAGTTACTTTCAGTTTTGCCAAGATCGTATTTCTGCAATTTCGCACTTATTCGCGGGGCGCGAACTCACGCTAACAGTGCGAGCAGTGCGAGCAAAATCCGCTGCTCGCGGATTTGCGGATTTTGCGGGAAATTCGCAAATCTCGCGGATTGCGGATTTCCCGAAAATCCGCAAAATCCGCGAGCGGAACGGATTTTCCGCCCACGCCTAACGCCGATCTCAAATCCAACGTGGAAAATATCATACCACCTCCCAGCATACTCACGACCTCGTTGATATTGGGCAGGGGATGACAGTCTACCACTATGTTTGCATTTAGTGCTCTCAAATCTATGCACAACCTCAAAGATTTGTCAGGTTTGCGTGCCAAAACCATTGGCGAAACCCATTCGGATGACTCTATTTCTTCTATGACATCATTTTTTAACATGTCATTCAGTGCATCACTTAATTCTTCTCTAACATTAAGTGGTACTGGCCTACGTTTTTGTACAACCGGCATAGCTCGTTGTTTAAGCTTAATGACATGAGTGAACCCACTTAATTTACCTAATTTGTCTGAAAACACACGAGGAAACTTATCAGACAGAGTCTTCCAAACATTACTCTCTTCTACTGATCTGATTTTATCCTCTGACATATCACAATCATATGACACCATGACAGGATCTTTGTTGCGTGGATTCAACGTAATGTGAAGTCTGAATTGATCCCGCCACCTCAACACATTCACTCCCTTCACAACCACATACAGTTTGATAAATGCAGATTGATCTTTAAAATACATCATGGAGGCAATGTACCCTATAAAATCAATACTAGAACCATTAAAACCTTTTGCCATGACATCGGGGGGACACAATTCACTCTTAGAAATTATGTTCTTGTACATTTCATCAAAATACCTTTCAGTTATGATGGTCCAAGGAGACCCCGAGTCAGCCATCAACTCTAACTCTACTCCTTTAAACCTAACGGAACATTTTGGAGACTCCAAATAATCCTCTTCAAGCAGACTTATACTTATAATAGACACAATCATCCCACTTACTCTGTTGGGTTCATCAGACACAACAGGTTCATATCTAACTAAACTTGAATCATAGTCTGTTTCATCTCTCACACAAGAAACTTCCTTTTTCTTGAAATAACTACCTTTATCCCCAGTTTTCTTTCTGTCTTCTCTACATGAGTTGGAAAAGTGACCCACCTTTCCACACTTGTTGCACTCCTTGCCCAAAGCAGGACAACATTTAAACGTAGCAACATGATTGTAACTCCCACATCTAAAACACACGATGCGGTTACGTGGTCCAAACTTATGACTTGGGGAACCTCTTGCAACATTGTTCATTGCACACACTTCTTCAGTTAACTTATCACTCTTACTACTCTTATTGTTTGTCTCCTCTATCGTTTTCATCCATTTGTTAGACTGTTCAAAAGCTTTAGCAGTTGAGATACACTCCAACAAAGTTGGGTTGCCTACAATCCACAATTGTTCTTGTGTTTTCTTGCATTTAACATTCACAATAATATTATCTCTAAGCATCTCATCTGTCATATTACCAAAATTACATGGCATAACTAGAGCTCTCAAACCTGTTAGAAAATCATCAAAAGATTCATTTTCCTTTTGTGTTCTGGTATAAAACTTGTACCGGTTTAAAGCTAGACTAGTGGTGGGTTTAAAGCGTGTTTCTACACGAAGCATAGCTTCATCAAAAACCCCATTGTCACCAGGAACGGATGGTAAATTTCTGAAAATAGCTTGCCCCTCGGATCCCAAACAATGTAAGAAAATGTTTTTCTTCCTTTCATTTCCCATCCTTTCTCCATCAATAGCTTTTAAATATGTCATAAACTCCTCCTTCCATCTGTTCCACGGAATGGGAGGATCACCTTTGCTTTGCAAAAATTTTGAAGGAGGGTCGAACTGCATGTTAATTAGTAAATGCAAATATCACAGCATTGAACAACAAAAAAAAAAAAAAAATAATAGCAATATAACAGTATAAATAATAGTAATGCAATAAGAACGAAATTGCACTAACTGCTACAACTTAATGACAGATAAGTTAATGAGTACACAAGCTGTGTACATCAGCGAAATTGAAATGAAATCAGCGTAGGATTCAAACTTGCAACATGTGGTAATTCTTCCTGAATTCAGTCTAAAGTAGTAATTTCGTTGTTTAAATCACTTCTCACGCGCTTTCAAAGTACCTTCAGCAACGTTGTAAATAAATGCCCGCTCTTCAGCAGCGCTTGGCAGTAGCGTTAAGTCTTGTTTTTAAAGTACCTTCAGTTTTCGTTGTGAAGCAATGCCCGCTCTTCGCAGCGCTCGGCAGTAGCGTTGAAAACAAAGTAAACAAATATGGCCGCTACCGACGCGTTGCGCATTACGTCATGCGTTGCGTGTAGCTTCCTTCGTTGCCATAGGTACAGCTTGCCTGACAGCGCATGCGTGTAGCTTCACTCGTTACCTTGGATACAGCTTTCTCGGCGGCGCATGCGAGCTGCAACCGAAGACTCCGCTTTTTGAAGGTAAACACTCGTAAAAATAAAATATTAGTTTAAAATCTGCAGGATTACACAGGAAAGGTTCCAAGTCAACGCAATTTTTGTAAAATGGAAAGAAATCAGGAAGCTTGTAATAAATTGAAATTCCTTGTAGTAAATCCACAATGAAGAAGTTGAAAAACGAATCCTTTCTTGAATCTTTCCCAGTAGATTTACAGGTCACACTCCAGGTCACACATCAAACGATAGTTTCTGGAGGAAAATCCAAGTACCTTTGGAGAATAAATCCTCAATCCAAAAGCTTCTGGAAATGGGTAAATACTGCAAACAGCTCAAAAATTTCCCAAAATTCCAGTTTTGTACCACGCCTGTGCTGCTGATGTAGAAGTAGTAGGTACTGGTCACCCTCGTCGCCAATTTTGTAATAAATAAGGAGAAATCCAAAGATATATTGATAAGTCCAGGATTTATTCAGCTGCAGCACAGTACTTCCAACCATCAAGTTCACAATCCCAGTATCTCATTTCAGATCATAACAATTCTAAATGGAACCACCTGAATGGTGTGCATGTGCAACATAGAACAAAGGTTCTATTAAAAGGGAAATATGTACAGGGTTGGATTAAAAGGGAAATACCAAGAAGTCAGAATATAACAACCCCCCTTTTTTCTCGGCCCCCGCTTGACGAAACCCCCCCAAATTTTCAGGGGCTGCTCATAAACAAAATGTGCCATTTTCCTGAAAATTTCAGACAATTCCGTCCACAAACGCCAAAGTTATTTGACATAGAATTTTCAGAAATCCCATAGGAAAAAAATCCTAACTATATATACCTACTGGCTATCGCCAGTAGGTAATATATATATATATATATGAGGTATGTAGAGCTCCAGAAGTTAACCACTGCAGCGCATTCAGCCACTCAGGAAAACAGGAACCAGCAAGACCCAAAGATGGTGCAAATTTTCTTTTATTGAATGTTAGCCCAGCACCAGTCTGCCATGACGCGTTTCGGCTAGAGATAGCCTTGATCACATGACATCGTCATGAGGGCTGACCACCCATTTAAAGTGCAAAGTGCCATCACATGTGATGGAAACAGAAAAAATACTTTAAATGTTTCCATACCATTGCAACTGATACATTATGGCATAAATGCCGGTATTGCACACAAATGTCAACAATTGATCAAAAATTGCAGTAAAATACAATTAACATTGACCAGAAAATGACTCTCAGGTAAGTAAATGCAGTATAAATATACATGGCAACGGCTATGAAAAACTTTTAAAATAGTATAAAAGTTAAAAGCCGAATAAATAATTATATACAATTAATATATAACCATTAAAATACCAAAGCCCACTGCTATCATGTGCAAATGGAGATGTGCAAAATTGCTCTAATTGTAATTCCCCGTTGTCATGGAATCAAAACAATATACGATAATGCCCAAGGGGGCAATTTCATAAGACCTGAGGTAGAAACTGCAAGTTGTGCAAATACGCTGTTAGTGCAAAACATTGTAATGGCAATAAAGTGCTACCAAGAAAGTGAAAAAGTTTGATAAATCAAAATAATTAAACAAAAAGGGCATGAAGGGTATAGGGAGCATGTTTAAAATACGGAATTTGTAATCCACAGTTCATAAACAGACAGGCTTATTTACAAGATTGAATCACTTAAGGTGCAGAAAGCTGGCAACAATTAGAATCAAGGTACTTAGAGATAGGTGTGGCAATCCTCCCCAATATTAAGGCCTTGCGGTGCCTTGGTGTCAAGTAATATTATATAGCGAGTCTCCAATTTACGAAGTAGAGACTCACTATCACCGCCCCTCCTTTGGGGAGGAACACAATCTATCGCAAAGTACCTCAACAGAGAGGCATCTTTTCCATGTTTGGTCTCGAAGTGCCTGGCTACAGGATATGTTGTATCTGCGTGGGTGATAGCTCGCAGATGCTGTAGTATTCGCTTGTGCACTTGTGGTCTAGTGCTACCTACATATCTCAGCCCGCACGGGCACTCTAGAACATAAACTACAAACTCAGATTTGCAGTTCAATTTCTGTTTGATTTTGATTGGAAAAGGCGATAGAGGAGTAATGACCTCCGTTTTACTGATACCATGTTTACAAGCTTTACAGGTAGAACACCTTAAAAAACCTTTACTGTCATTAAGCCAAGATCCAGAAATCACCTCAGGGCTACTAGATACCAGACTATCATGCATTGAACGGGCTTTACGATAGGTAATGCTAGGATGTTTGGTCAAAAGAGGGCCTATAATGGGATCACTGGAAACTAAAAACCAGTTATCCCTGACAATTTTATTGATACTTTTGTGTTGGTTACTGTATTCCATAAAAAGTCTGGTCTCTTCACACGATTTCTCAGTGGAAGACCTTTGTTGAACACTACTTGAGCCCAGGAGTGTTGCCCTATCAATCTTATTTGCCCTCTTGATAGCATTGTCTATGGTTTCAGACTTGTAGCCCCGTTGAATGAAACGAGCCCTACAGAGGGATTGTGCCAGCTGGCATTCTTGCTCATTGCTGCTTAATCTCCGGACACGAAGCATCTCCCCGTAGGGGGTACTACGTATCAGATGTGCTGGATGATGACTATCCGCGTGCAGCAATGTGTTCCCTGCTGTGGGCTTACGATATAGTCTGGTCTGAAGGCTACTTTCCTGGACAAAGATCTCCACATCCAAGAACACAATGGACTGTTTGCTAAGGGTACTAGTGAATTGAATGTTGAGATTGTTATCATTCAATTCCTATATATATATATATATATATATATATATATATATATATATATATACATATATCTATACTACTATTGTAAAGAGAGAACTGTGTCCTTTGAGCCAGGTAAACTCGAAAAGTACACCACCAATCAAAACACCCAAGACATCTTTGAAAACCTCAGGGCAAGCAGAAGGACATAGGCTATTAAAAATAAAAAATATACGTTGTTTAAAAAATGTAGAAATAAAAATAAAGTAGTCCCTTGCAAGTAGCGCCGGCCACGACGTCTGCGTGATGACATCATTTTCGCTCCCAACACTTCCTGAACACTTCCTGAAATGGTGGTGAAGATCGCGACCTGCTGGGAGGACTGCTGCGGCCCTGCTTGCTGCCGGGCGAAGTGGGGGCCTGTGCGGGTGGGGCGTCTGGGTCGGGACCGGCGGCTGAGGTAAGGATCGGGCTCTCCGGGACACGGGCGGGAGGGGGCTGGGACGGGCCGGGGCGGGAGGGGGAGGGGGAGGGGGGCGGGAAGTTGGCCCTGAATAACGGCGGCTGAGGTAAGGCGCAGGCTCCGGGACACAGACAATGTCGTGGCGGGCGGGGGCCGGGGCGGGAGTGCACGCAAGCCTCAAATGCTGCCCCCAGCCCCTTTCTGACCTAGGCAACGCTTGTGCGGGCTGCTAGTATATATATATATATATATATATATATATGCATGCAACATCACACGCTGCTTCTGCGACGCAATCCAGGCCACACCAGCAATACTCTTTCAGGTTGTTTTTATTCAGGTTAAAAAAGTTCAGGCATAACGCGTTTCGAGTCCCTTGACTCTTCATCAAATGCCGACAGCTCTTACATCAGTGGGTTCGTTGCAGATTATAAAGGAACGTAACTTTAAACACTGACTAATGTCTGTATTGTTCCGGATTTTAAGGGGACAGGCTTTTAAGTTTTCACAGTTCATTTCAGCTACAGAGGTGGGTACCGTTTGTATTCAATTGTTAATAGTAACGTTTATACAGAATGTTCATTTTTCAAAGGTTACCTTAGCTGCCCAGTCTCTTTGATGTAATGTTCAGATACATGGGACTACAGTTCCCAGAATCAATTGCGCCTGTCCTCCGTGTTCTTCACCGGATTTCAGTGTTTGGTGATGGCAAAACTCCACTAAACACAATGTGTGCCGAATGCGAATCACGCAATAAAAAGGACATTTCCAAAACTCAGCCACAAAGTGCATGTATGGTTTCACGACCATTGATGTAATCAGTCTTTTTAAAACGCCGAGTACGCCGTGCTTCAGACAAATTCTTCAGCATACCCTGGCTGTTTCCAAATTCCGTTCGCCCGAGCCAGGCGGGCCTCACTCAGTAGCCTCATCCATCAGGTTCGTCTCCTGTAGCTTGTTGCAGCCGGGGGGCACCCATAAGAAAAGCTCCTCGCTTCTGTCACATTTTCCTGACAAGTGAGCGCCTCCCCCTCGCGGGTCGTGGGCCTGGTCTCGAAGTGTGTCAGAGACTGCTGTAAGATGCACGCAACATCACGCGCTGCTTCTGCGACGCAATCCAGGCCACACCAGCAATACTCTTTCAGGTTGTTTTTATTCAGGTTAAAAAAGTTCAGGCATAACGCGTTTCGAGTCCCTTGACTCTTCATCAAATGCCGACAGCTCTTACATCAGTGGGTTCGTTGCAGACTATAAAGGAACGTAACTTTAAACACTGAAAAAGGACTAATGTCTGTATTGTTCCGGATTTTAAGGGGACAGGCTTTTAAGTTTTCACAGTTCATTTCAGCTACAGAGGTGGGTACCGTTTGTATTCAATTGTTAATAGTAACGTTTATACAGAATGTTCATTTTTCAAAGGTTACCTTAGCTGCCCAGTCTCTTTGAAGTAATGTTCAGTTACATGGGACTACAGTTCCCAGAATCAATTGCGCCTGTCCTCCGTGTTCTTCACCTGATTTCAGTGTTTATATATATATATATGAAAACAATATCCTGCTGATTCAGCACTCGATGCTGCAATTTTACCACAGGTACAGATCTCTCAGACACCAGGATTCGTGAAATAAAGTGTTTTATTCTCTCCTCTCCACCAGCATGACGCGTTTCGGCTGTTTCACAACAGCCTTGATCACATGGCATCAAAATACCAATGGGAGTGCTTAAATACTGTGTTAATTAAGATTGACACCAAACACATGAATAACTGACATAGAAAAAATATATATACCACGCTATTTACAAGGGTTTAAGAGGGAAAAACAACGAGAATACATTGATGTAACAATACCCACATGTCATTCACATATAATGAATCTAACTTCATGATAATGGGTTCCAAATTTCAAATTACAGTCTGTGAATTCATCAATAATAAATATAATACGAATGCTCATAGATATAATCATAGTGATGAAAAAGTATTTTTCTATTTACAATGAGACCTTTACTGCATATACAGACGTGTAAAACCTCGTGCCCTCTTTCTTTTGATGACATCAATTTATTTATTTGTGTCATTTATAGAGCGCACAGCTGCCCCAACGGGGCGTCCCGGCGCTAGTGAATTTGGTAACAGGGATGCTATAGGAAAGGGAGGTGGATTATAGGCAGAAAAGGTGGGTCTTAAGGGATTTTCGAAATGCGGCTTCTGTCTGGCAGGCACGAAGGGCAATCAGGAGTTTGTTCCAGTGCTGACTTGCACAGACTTCAAAGGTCTTCCCTCCTGCACGTGTCCTTTTGAATCTAGGAGTAGCAAGGAGAATTTGGGAGTTGGAGCGCATGGTTCTGGCGTTTTGATATGGACAGAGGCTACTTTTCAAGTGGGCTGGTCCTTTGCTCTTGGAGGCTCTATAAGCTAGAGTCATGGCCTTGTATACACATCGTTTGGCAATGGGGAGCCAGTGTAATCTACGGAGAAGCGGAGAGATATGTTGTCTGGGAGGAATTCTCTCCACCAGACGTGCCGCAGCGTTTTGAGCAGTCTGGAGTTTTTTACATAAGCCTGATGTAATGCCTAGGTACAGCGCATTGGCGTAGTCGAGGTGGGAGGTTATCAATGCGTGAACCACAGTCTTACGGCAGTCAGAAGGCAGGTAGTTGATGAGCCTGTTTACTGTTTTAATCTTAGCAAAACAAGATGCTGCTACTGATTGAACCTGGGTGTTGAAAGTAAGATGGTTATCCAAACGGACCCCCAGGTTCTTTACAGAGTCTTTGGGTATGGGGGCTTGACTCAAGTCTCCAGGCCACCAGAGGCTGGAATCAAGAGGAGATGGAGTATTAACCCCTTGGATGCTAATGACAAGGGTAACTCGTCATGCACTTACCATTCATTTCAATGGAAATTAGAGGGCGATTATAATATTGCCTTAGCACTAAAGGTGTTAAAAAACAGGATCTCCGTTTTACCTGAATTCAATTTTAAGGAATTAGAGTCCATCCACTTAGAGATATCCCTGAGGCAGGATTTCAAAGGGTCAAATGCAGAGGCAGAAGGCTCATCAAAGGTAAAAAGAAGCTGGATGTCATCAGCGTAGGAGGTGGTTTTGATCCCAGTTCGTGCAATCATATCGGCCAGGGGGGTGAAATAGACATTAAATAGGAGCGGGCTAAGAGAAGAGCCCCGAGGAACTCCCCATTTAAGTGTTATAGCGGGGGAGGTGAAAGGAGGGGTGTATACCTGCTGTGGGCGGTCCGCTAGATAGGAAGAGGTCCATTTCAGCACAGTGCCACCTATACCCAAATCCTCCAGTCTCCTCAGCAGAGTCTTGTGAGAGACGGTGTCAAATGCTGCTGAGAGATCCAGCAGCACTAACACCACCCTCGACCCCCGGTCTAGCATACATCTCACCGAGTCAGCCATTTCAATAAGGGCGGACTCCGTGCTGTGGCCAGACCGGAAGCCATGCTGAGAGTCATGTAGAAGCCCATGAGATTCAATATAATTGGCAAGCTGGGAATGAGCCAATTTTTCCAGGATTTTAGCTGGGGCAGGCAAAAGAGATATTGGCCTGTAATTACTCGGATTGTCTGGATCCGAGTTGGGCTTTTTCAGGATGGGAACTAAGGAAGCGTGCTTCCATTTGGCAGGGAACCTACCCTTTCTCAATGAGTCATTCCAAATAAGGTTGAGAAAGGGATTAAGAAACACTGCCAATCTCTTGTAATGCTTCGCCG
The DNA here is from genome assembly GCF_964263255.1 of Lissotriton vulgaris. Classification (NCBI taxonomy): domain Eukaryota; kingdom Metazoa; phylum Chordata; class Amphibia; order Caudata; family Salamandridae; genus Lissotriton; species Lissotriton vulgaris. The sequence continues at coordinate 1,745,711,408 of NC_141694.1, forward strand.
GCCAGGGATCATTCGGTGATCCGGATTTACAATTAAGTAATTCTACAATGGTGTCAGCTTCAGGGATAGCTGCGAATTCTAAGAGGACAGGGGACCGTGTATTCTGAAGAATGTGCTCTTTCTCCTGTTCTATATCGTTAGAGGTGGAAAAGGAGGCATATATGCTCTCGATTTTTTCCTCAAAAAATTCCGATAGTTTGTCACAAAAAGACTGGGTGGCAGGCTGGCTCCAGGTCAGCGCGTGGGGATCCGTAAAGGATCTGACAATACTGAAAATCTCCCGGGAGCTATGACTGGCTTTATTGATTCGAGAGGCCAGATAGTCTCTTTTGTGCTCTACAATCAGTCTACGGTATTCCTTGAGGGCCATCTTGTAGGTAACTTTGCTTTCCAAGGAATACTTCTGCCTCCAAATACGTTCAAGGGTTTTGCATGAGGCTTTTTTCTGACGAAGCTCGTCGGAATACCAAGGAGCAGAAGGTGCCGCCCTAAAAGTTTTAATAGGCTTCAGTGTCAACGTGGCAATGTCAACCTTATTTGCAATCTATGTCAGTTAAAAACAGATAATCGCCTGTGCTTGATGTAAAAAAAAGTGCAAGTGCTTAAAACAATTAAAGTGCATAGTGATTGCGCAATATTTATAAATTTGTAATAAAAGGTGAATACAACCAACCATCATAAAATGATCAATTATGGTAAAATATGCGCTAAAATTTCATATATGTACACAGATGTAAACACTGAAGCACAAAAGCTAATTATAGGAACCTTAGTTAAGCCTTAGTGACTTAAGTTCAAAAGAAGTTTTCAAGGTGACGTCTATATCCGGCTTAAGAGAACGGATACCAACTGTCTGCTTAAATGCAAATCTTCAAAAAATAATCAAAAGGCTTCATATTTACAAAATTCGGAAAAACTATACTACTGAAGCAAGAGAACAGTGTGCCTGTTCTATTGTGAAGGATCCTAAGTAAGAAGTGGCATCCATAAAAATCACCCGGGTTCAGAGTTAATGGACGCTGGACCGCATTCAGTTCGAAATTGCATGATGTTACCAGGAGGGGTAAAAGGCAAATCCATAGAGAAAGACCTGAAGGTCCTCCCCCCTATTTAATCCATTAGGGATTCTGGTATCTAGAAGCACGATGTACTTGCTTTCCAATTGCCTTAAATGTTTTTCCCGATCCCCTCCCAGTATATTTCTGGGCACAGCGTCGATGACAAAATATTTAAGGTGATTCCGATTTTTGGCATGCACTAATTCAAAATGGGGGCGACTGGGTATGTGACATCCGAATTAACAATCGCTCTCAGATGTTGCAGTATTCGATTGAAAGCTTGTAATTTGCTGCTACCCATGTATTTTAACCTGCAAGAGCATTCTAATACATATACAGCAAAATCTGTGCGGCATGTGTATAGCTCCTTTATTGGTGTAGGTGTGGGGTTAAATGGCGAACAAAATTCTGAGGTGTTTACCCCGAACTTGCAAGCCCTACTTGAGATGCACTTATGGAAGCCTTTCTTGTTAGAGACCCATGTCTTGCTCCTTGTAACTTCTGGACTAATTTTGACCAGAGAGTCCCTCATGGAAGGTGCCCTCCTAAAAACAAGGGAAGGTTCTGCCGGTAGTATGGGAGCTAGACTAATGTCGGTTTTAAGTATGGGCCAATGTTTCTTTAAAATGCCCCTTATCTTGCGTTCCTCTGTATTGTAGGTGGTTATCAAACTGATTGTCCTTTCCTCCTTGACCACTACATCGGTGCCATCTGTGTCACTACCCTCAGCCAGATTTACCAGATAGTCCTCTCTGTTTTTACTGTTGGCCTTCTCTTTGGCTGCTATAAGTTCTTTGATTGAGTAGCCACGTTTCAAGAATCTTTTGAAAGCCTCATTCTGGCATACTTCTAAATCTGGCTCGGAACTACAGATTCTGCGCATCCAGGTGAATTCCCCATTGGGGATGCTTTTAATTAGATGACCCGGATGGGCACTAGTGGCGTGCAAAATGGAATTGCCCGCTGTGCTCTTCCTATATATATATATATATATATATATATATATATATATATATATATATATATATATATATATATATATATATATATATATGTATATATATATATATATATATATATATATATATATATATATATATATATATATATATATATGTGTGTGTGTGTGTATATATATATATATATATATATATATATATATATATATATGTGTGTGTATATATATATATATATATATATATATATATATACCGCCAATAGGTAGTTATAGTTAAAACCTAGTTCCCTAGGAAAGCATATTTTGATTTGCTAATAACTTTGGCGTCGTTTGACGAACTTTCGCCAAATTCTAAAAACAAAAGTCTTTCCAGGTCACTCCTATCCTGAAAGTTTGGAGGTGATTTGTCACCCAGATGCTGAAAAAAAGGGGGGTCCCATAACGTGTTTTCCCCATGCTAATTTCCATAGGAAATTTTGCTACCAGCTACAGCCCAAACTGCTGAACGGAATGACCCCATATTTGGCAGAATGGTAGAGCTTGGTTCAGAAAGCGACCGTTTTTTAAATGGTGTAAATCCATTCAATAGTTGCTGGGAAATTAGAAAAATAAAAGTTTTGATATCTGGGTGGAGCCTAAGTCCCGTGCACAAGCTTCACTGTGATTGGCTGCCAACACTCCAAATCAGGAAGTGTTGGCAGTCATCATGTGACTCGGTAGAAGCGAGTCACCAGAAAACTGAGAAACAAAGATATAAAACAAGAGAAGGGGGTAGGGTAGAAACACCCTGACCCCTAGGCCTGCTCATGGGGTCCCAAAAGGACCCCAGGGCCAAAAAAAGCATTAAAAAAAATAAAAAATTGGCACGAATCGTGCTGAGGTAGCGGGTTCTCGTGTTTTATTTTAATGAGACCTCTGGGTGGGCTAGGTCCCTGGAGCATTTCTTAAAAATATTAGCAGGGCTCGCTGGGACTGTGGGGGCCCGCTGTGGTCCCTGCAGTCCCTGGGCTTCACTCACTTTGGGAGGGGGTTGCGCATTTCCATTCCTGGAGCCCTCCATTTGCTTACGGAGTTCTACATATATTTATATATTCAATGAGAATCCCCAGACCTCCACACCGACGGCGTGCCGAAAGAAGGAGACAAACCCCACGGCTTCAGGCAAGATGTTGCTTTAATTGAAAACCTTCCTGGCGACGCGTTTCGAGTAACTTTTACTCTTGATCATATATATGTATATATATATTATATATATATATTATATATATATATATATATATATTCAATGAAAAAACCATTGGTTTTAGGCCATATATAGTTAGGGATTTGCATTTACAAAACCTTATTTTACTCGCATAAAACCATTGAAATTCCATATATAGTTATAAGCGCTAACTATATATCGCGCACCCGCAATCCACTGCTGATGATGTCACATATTACATCATTCATGACATGGTTAGTGACATCACTGATGACATCACTGATGACATCTCAAATGACATCATCCAGTGACTGTATGTTTCTGTAAAGTTAAAATATCTCTTACATATTGAAGAATGAGTGGATATATAAGTGTCTGGATGAAGGATTTAGTAGGTGCATGACTGACTATATGAGTGAGTGATTAAATGTGTCTCACTGAGTGCATGGGTTAATGACTAAACTGTCTCAATTTGTGCATCATTATGTCTGTTGTTCTGTAAACTGTTCCATGTGTTGATAAGTAGCTATATGAGTAACTATATGGGTTATTGATTGGTTGCCCAAGTATTTGTATGGGATACTGAGTGTGTGTGTGGGTAGCTGGGAGGTGTGTGACTCTGTGCATAGATGTGTGAGCAGTTGATTCACTAGATGTATGGTTTCAAAAGTGCATGTGGAAACAGCTGTATGGGCGGTTGACTGTGTGCATGAGTGTATTGGTGAGTGAATGGATATCTCAGTGCTACATGTCAAAGTAAGTACATATGTAAAACACAGTACATGTGAGAGTTGACATATATAAATAACTGTGCATAAGAGCCAATGAATGTGTGAGTGGCTGTATGGATCATTGTGAACTTGTATCAGGGATTGTATAAGAGAGTAAATATGTGTTAGTATATGTTTGAATAAGTAAAGTTTGTATAACTGTATATTTGAGGAAATGGAGGTGTGATTGATTCTTTGCATGACTGACTAGGTGTGTGAGTAACTCCATGGATGAGTGACAGTCTGTGAGTGTCTGTTTACACTGATTGTATCTAAGGTTATATTAGAGTCTGAAGAGGTTCATCGTATTATCACATGAATGATATCATCAGTGATGTTATCAGTCATGTCAAATGAGATGCTTTCAGTGATGTCATCAGTGATGTCATTTGAGATGTCATCAGTGATGTCATCAGTGATGTCACTAACCATGTCATGAATGATGTAATATGTGACATCATCAGCAGTGGATTGCGGGTGCGCGATATATAGTTAGCGCTTATAACTATATATGGAATTTCAATGGTTTTATGCGAGTAAAATAAGGTTTTGTAAATGCAAATCCCTAACTATATATGGCCTAAAACCAATGGTTTTTTCATTGAATTTTCAAGGTTTTGTAAATGCAAATTCCTAACTATATATCCACTATAACCTATGTTTTTTTCTGTGAATTTCATTGGTTTTTTAATAGCAAATATGAAAAGCTTTAAAATGTCAAGTACGTGATAAATAAAAACATTTTCGTATTTATGCACGCTGATGTGCTTTGAACGCTGCACCCCCCCCCCTCCCCTCTTTTGTCTTAGTAGTACTCTCTCTTTGCAGATACTGAAGGGTAGTTAACGCAGGCCTTTACCCCCGTTGTAATCCGTCGTGGCTGCTTGTCTCTCCATTTGATTGATTGTTGTCCAAGCATTTACTGTTTTAGAATTGGTTCTCTTTGGATCATTCTCTATTTACAAACAAGCACAAAGTCGCAATACTCTGTTTAGTCTTTGCAGATAGTGAAAAATCGTGTAAAAAAAATAAAAGTAATCGAGCAAAATCAGTAGGCCACTAATTGGATCTCTTTTTGACCTCGCTAAAATAGAAATATTAGGAACAACCCTTCATGAGAAATACGAAAATAGTGAGATGAACTGAGCTCCACACCATGAGGGCTGCAAGACAGCTCGGCTCCATCACCCACCCCGCACAAAATAACGACAAACCGTATGCAAATATTAAAAATATAGACAACACACCAGCAAAGAAACAGGGTAAAACATTTTATTAAAAAACTATTTACATAACGTTGGTTTATAAGATGATGTCAGTAGTGGACCGATGTGTGATAAGATCGAAAGCAGCACAAGGCTCCAAGATCCGGATGGCAAGCTCCTGGATGTTGGGTGCCATAGTTTAGAGTTCTGAATTTGAGCCTTTTTCAATGTCTGTGCTTTGTTGAATCAAATTTGCGGCTTGACACAAAGCTAACTCAAGCGTTGCTACTGATGCTATGCAGACCAAAACTGGTTTTCAGTTTGTACATTTTTCTAGATTTTTAATCCAAGTTTGGTTGACTTTGTAGAACGATGGCTTCAAATTTTCAACATACGCTGTGGTGGCGCTGACTGGGAGGGGGCGCTTCGCTCCTGCCCCCTCCCCAAGTAAGATTTTCATACGTGAAAGTACGTTAATGGTTTTGGTCCCTGAGATGCTTCGATGTCACTGCCATTCTCAAATAGCATAAGTTCTGGATGTTGGGTGCCATAGTTAAGAGTTCTAAGCAGCGCTTGTAACACTGTCTGAAGCTTATTTCCACCTACTGCAGCTTCACTATTCTCAAAGTAAGTGAGTGTCGTTTGTGGACCTGACTGCATTAGAAAACAATGTGATATGTTACCTTCCTAAACAGCTTGACGAAGGCCCCTGAGGGGCGGTGTGATGGCCATGGACTCGGAGAAGACGCTTGGCTCCGACACCCTCCCCAAGTCTTATAGCACTGGTGTAGCCTGAGATCGCCCCCGACATAGGCGGCCGGCTCCCAGGATCCGGCGGAACTTTTTGCCTTTTGATGACTCTTCAATTCTGAACCTTGTCCCATCCAGCTGAGTTGCGCCCACTCTTGCGGCTACAGCGTCTTGCCCACCATCCAGCTGAATTGCGCCCACTCTTGCGGTGCAGCGATAGGCGACTGCCACAGGACTCTCAAAATGGCGGCCGGCTCTTCGGTTTTGGGCCTGGTCCACTAAAATGGCCCTGGGACACCTTTGAACTCGGACGCTTCCCTGATAGGGCTTGGGTCCCATTCTCGAAAGCGTCCCCTCAGCCGTGAAGATTCTACAAAAGTCTTGGGGGCCTCCGACTCCCGCAGGCTTCTGGTGGGGAGCGGCTGCCATGATTGCTCGTGGAATGGCCACGACGGAGCTACGAGATGGTAGTGCTCTCATGCTGACGCCAGCTTTAGTCTGAAACATCCAGAAACACTGTAGACTACCAATTCGATCAGTTCCGGTAGCGCCCCAACATGACCCGGAAGAGAAGAACTTGCCCTCCCCTCTTTGACTGATGGTTCTTGTTGCCTGTCCCCTCTGTTGTCATTTAACAGAACTTTTTGGACTGCTGAAAGGAGTTGTGTTCCGAACGCTGGTTGGTGGAGACATTTTGACTATATTCTTGACCTACGTTGTCGCGTAATGCGTTATATGACACGCCGCGTTACCGCACCCGGAAGTGATCCGCGGCGCGGCGCGCAGCGCGCAACGTAAGCATAACAGGACATGTGACTTGTTAATAAAACTTTTCATTGGTTCATTTTACTTTTGTTAATTTAATGATGAAAAGCTTGGTCATATGACCTAAAAATTACGCTTTTTATTGTTTTCGAACAATATTTTTTTTTCAAACATATGTTATAATATTCCAGGCTAATATACTTTCCCGGAAAATTTACAACTGTCTTGTAAGTAAAATATATTCCTTTTTCGAGAAAAAGGGCGTTTCTTCCTTCCATAACGGAGCCGTTGAGTAAAAGAGATTCGGCCTGCTATCTTAGTCGCCGATACGCCTGATTATCAGATTCTTATCGATCACTTTATATTGCAGACATGAAAAACACAACTGCTATTAAGCATTTATCTTTACTGCGTTCCTACATATTATACCTTTTATCCGTCATGTAATTGGACTGCTTTATTTCACTTGCCTTTACTGATTCGAAAACAGTGACTAAAAGTAAAAACTTTACCAATGTAAATACTACTACCGTGTTTTGTTTTAAAAACCTTTATTGTGAAAATGTCAGTATACAAATACGGGCCTATAACCACGTGGGCCGGCCACGGAGCAAACTGAAATCGTATATGATGAGGAGACATTTACACTGTAGAAGAACGTAACGAGCGGGCCATTAGGTTGCAAGAACAAAGGTGTCTAACAGTTGCGGAATCGGTGGACGTACATTTTGTAATTAAAATACGACACAGCCACTTACAATAACATTTTCTAGATATACATTTGCGGGCAAGGAGTTACGAGTCCCATTTATACCGGCGCCATTTTGGGCGAGGCCGGGCAGGTCCAAGATATAGTCAAAATGTCTCCACCAACCATCGGCCAGACCAGAACCCCTTTCGGCCCTTTATGCTACAAGATGGTGTCTTCCATTCAGAAAATATTGTTGGCAGCATAGGAACAGAAACAGCCGTTCTCCTAGTGAGTTTCACATTGTTACATTTAGGAAGAATGTTGAAGAGTAGTATGTGGAAAATCTGAAGCCATTTTTCTACAAACTCTCAATCAGACTTGGATGGAAAAAAAAAACCTGAAGAATGTACAAACTGAAAACCAATTTTTGTCTGTATAGCATCAACAGTAACGCTTGAGTCAGCTTTGTGTCAAGCCGCCATTTTCATTCAATCAATAGCGTCCCACTGCACACATTCAGGGACCTGGTCGTGTCTTCAGATGAAACGGATTGTAGGAAAAGAAGCAGAAAGGAAAAGGAAAAAAGTTCCGCCGCACCTCGGGATCCGGCCGCCTATGTCATGTGCCACCTTTGGCCACACCAGGGCAATAGTGAAGCTGCAGCAGGTGCAAATAAGCTACAGACAGTCTTACAAGCACTGCTCAGAACTCTCAACTGAGGCACTCAACATCCAGGACTTGCCATTCGGATCTTGGCGCCTTGTGCTGGTTCCGACCTATTCACACATCAGTCCACTACTGACATCACCTCATAAGCCAACGGGGCACCCCACGCCGACTTTCGGCGCAGCATTGTAGGATGGCCACACCAGTGCGGCCACTTGCTGGACACCACCTCGGTGCCATCCGGATCTCGGCGCGTTCGACTCACTGTGCCGGAAGAGTGACCGGAACTCAGCTGAACACGCCGTCTTTCGGCGCAGCATTGTAGGATGGCCACACCAGTGCGGCAATTTGCTGGACACCACCTCGGTGCCATCCGGATCTCGGCGCGTTCGAGTCACTGTACCGCAAGAGTGACCGCAACTCAGCTGGACACGCCGTCTTTCGGCGCAGCATTGTAGGATGGCCACACCAGTGCGGCAATTTGCTGGACACCACCTCGGTACCATCCGGATCTCGGCCCGTTGTGCTGCCTTCGGCCTATTCGCACACCGGTCCGCTACTGACGCCGCCTCACGTGCCAACGGATTTTCTACGCTTTTTGTAGCCCTATGCCGCATAACAGGTCATGTGACTTGTTTATAAAACTTTTCATTGGTTCATTTTACTTTTGGTTTCCTAAAGATGGAAGGCTTGGTCATATGACCTAAAAATAACACTTTTCATTGGTTTAGAACATTTTTTTTTCCCAAACGATGAAAGCCCCACCTTGTTTCTGGATGTTTCAGACTGAAGCTGGCGTCACCATGAGAGCACCACCATCTCGTGGCTCCGTCATGGTCATTCCGCGAGCAATCATGGCAGCCGCTCCCCACCGGAAGCCTGCGGGAGTCGGGGGCCCCCAAGACTTTTGTAGAATCTTCACGGCTGAGGGGACGCTTTTCGAGAATGGAGCCCAAGCCCTAGCAGGCAAGCGTCCGAGTTCCAAGGTGTCCCAGGGCCATTTCAGTGGACCAGGCCCAAAACCGAGGAGCCGTCCGCCATTTTAGGAGCCATGTGGCAGCCGCCTATCGCTGCACTGCAAGAGTGGGAGCAACTCAACAACATGGTGAGCGAGACGCTGTAGCCGCAAGAGCGGGCGCAACTCAGCTAGATGGCCGCCACCTGGGGAGGCCCGTTCACGCCGCCTCCCCCACCCCCGGGCCGCCGCACGCCAATTTTCGGAGCAGCATTGTAGGATACCAAAACCAGTGCGGCAGTTTACTGGACATCACCTGGGTGCCTGTCGTACATGTTGTGTCAGCCATGTGACACTGGACACCGTCCCATCAATATCTCAACGCGTTCTGCTGCCTTGGGACTATTCGCACAACAGACCGCTACTGACGAGGCCTCCCCCCGCACCACCCGGGACGCCCCACGCTGTTTTTCTGTGCTGCATTGTAGGATCCCAAAACCAGTGCGGCACCCAGGCGACATCACCTGGGTGCCGTCCAGAACTCTGCACGTTGTGCTGCCTTGGGACTATTCGCACAAAAGACAGCTTCTAACCATTGTTGCTTTTTGTGTTGAAAAATGTTTAAATGTTTTTAGTTTTTGTTCCGTTCGTTATAGTTAATAGTTAATAAAGTTTTATAATCTTACTTTGTTGGAGTGTTATCTATTTTTTTAAAAACGGGTGAATGGGGCCTTGAATCGGGTATTGTCATGTGTGGGCTTTGGAAGTGTGCTGCTGCAGGATCGGACATTTCAAACTCAAATGCACGTTCTTTTTCTTACCTTTCCGAAGCATGGAGCGCAATAGCAGGCAGAGAAAGGGTGATGCACGTGTTGAACACTACCTGACCTGGCAAGTTGCTGGCAGTGCCTCCCCGCCCGCTCCTAAAAGAGGGCACACACACACCGCCGCCCTGAGTACTTCACAAATCTTTAAAAGACCATGCGCTTGTTCATGAGGCTTAAATGGTTTATCACCTCTTCTAGAACCCCTGCATCGACCCTCTGACGTTTCCTGGAAAAATTACCATGTAACACAATACCAAGCCCTGTCAGCTGAAACCCCCAAGGAATCGTGGGGCATATTATCAAGGGGGTTTATCTCCGCTTTTTTGGCTTTAAAAGCCATGAAAGCGGAGATAAAATTATCTCCCTATTACCAAGCTGTCGCTAACACCAGTTAGTGACAGCTAAAAGGAGATAGCGACCATCTTGGGCCCCGCTTTGCATGTCAGTGATACTTATCACTAATGACATGCAAAGTGGCGTACCAAGATGTTAGCGACTGGAAACAGTCCCTAACATCGCTATCTTCTATTACCAACTTTTGGAGATATTCGCGCTAAGCGCGAATATCTCCAAAATCTAACACCTGCCCTGAGCAGTTCTTAGCCATGTTATCCAATGGGAGGTGGATAACATGGCTAAGAGCATTTGCTCGATAATACATGAATATCGCTGACTTTTCTGCGATAATAGCAAGGTTTATCTGCGATAAAAATCGCCGATGTGCGGCGATAATTTTTGTCTCTAAACAAGTTAGAGACAAAAATTATCGCTAGTTGTTCGTAATATGCCCCCGGGTTTTTGCTTGCAGAAATCGGGAGGCGGGAGACTAGCACTGAAATCAGTAGTCACACGCCTGAATCGGGAGGGTTGGCATGTCTGAATTCTCTACAGCTGGGGCCATAAACTACATCCGCAGGGGTAGGTGATAGCCTGGGACCAGCCTGGCATCTAAAATGGATGCCGTGCACGACAAAATTGTGGCATTGGAAAAAAGGCAAGATGGCGCAGCCGCTGGAAGAGATGTATCAACATATATGAGCCTCCTCAGCCACCCTCAGGAAACATAGGGGATTAGGATACGTCTCCCGCACCCCCTTATACCTAGTAATTTAATTAACGAAGCACAAAATGGCGAATTCCCGTTTCGCTACCAGTTTGCGGCCCAGTTCGCGGCCCGTGAAGCGCTTCTACCGTGAAAAATCATTTTTTTTTTCTTTTCCCCACGGGACCCTTTAATAACCCCAACAACATTCCTAGGGGGTCAAGAGGGGGATACCTTGCCCCCTTTCATTAAATTCCCCTTTCGTTTTTCACCTCTTCTTCTCTCTCGATCCTACCGAGAGACAAGATGGCGGCCGCTCCGGACTGTCACGCAGCAAAATAAAAAAAAGCTCACGCACAGCCGCTGGAAGAGATGTATCAACATATATCAGCCTCCTCAGCCACCCTCAGGAAACATAGGGGATTAGGATACGTCTCCCGCACCCCCTTATACCTAGTAATTTAATTAACGAAGCACAAAATGGCGAATTCCCGTTTCGCTACCAGTTTGCGGCCCAGTTCGCGGCCCGTGAAGCGCTTCTACCGTGAAAAATCATTTTTTTTTCCTTTTCCCCACGGGACCCTTTAATAACCCCAACAACATTCCTAGGGGGTCAAGAGGGGGATACCTTGCCCCCTTTCATTAAATTCCCCCTTCGTTTTTCACCTCTTCTTCTCTCTCGATCCTACCGAGAGACAAGATGGCGGCCGCTCCGGACTGTTTAGAATGTTGACAGACACCGAAGAGCCAATCAGCTTTCTGCGCGCAAAGTTCCGATAAGCGAAAAGTAAGCGGACCGGATCGCTGCCCGGAGCGCTGTTACAGATATATATCTTGATTTAAACGTTAATTTCTCAAAATCCACTGAAGCACATATATTGAGACCTAGCAAAGGCACATCGGGCTACCAGTCCCTACAATTTTGCCAAGTTTCGTGCAAATCCATTCAGCCGTTCGAGCTAAAAGTGAGGCCAAAGGCCCTATGGAAAAATGAATGGGAAAAACGCGTTTTGGGACCCCCCTTTTTTCTCGGCCCCCCCTTGACGAAACCCCACAAAATTTTCAGGGGCTGCTCAGAAACAAAATGTGCCATTTTCCTGAAAATTTCAGCCGATTCCGTCCACAAACGCCAAAGTTATTAGACATAGAATTTTCAAAAATTCCATAGGGAATTAATCCTAACTATATATACCTACTGGCGATAGCCAGTAGGTAATATATATATATATATATATATATATATATATATATATATATATATATATATATATATATATACACACATATAAAAACACGTGTGTGTGCACATATAGTCAAGGTACTTGTAAGCAGAGTTAAAAAATATACTTCTCTGCTGACCTAATAAAATTAATAGTTCTCTGCTTACCTATCTGTAGCTGTACTACATCTAAGCGACAAAATACCATGTATCAAATTTCCTTATTACAGTCAAAATGTGACTCTAGTCACCTTTAACATGAAAATGACTCAGCTGCTCGACTACAATAACTTATTACAGTTGACCTTTGACATCATAAATGCCTGCTTGCAGAACCTGTAGGCAAGTTGAAAGGCAGGTGCTGTTTAAACACAGAAAATGAGAATTGGCTTTTCATTCTTGTAATCTGTTTTTTAAATTACCAGTGATGAGCAGAAAGAAGAGATTAACTACAACAGGTTTATTTTTTGCAGGTAGTTTATAGCAAGGAAAAAGAGTTTCTGTACATGTTACACTTATCTAAAACCTCAACTTTTTTTTATCTCATTTTCATTAAAATTGTTCTAATACGATTTTACAACATATTACTACATTTTGGTGGAAATAATTTTGCACTGTCAGTTCCTATCGTGTACTTCATGTCTGCCACCATCCTATTTCATTCATCTGAAGGAGCAGGACCCCCAAGGTTTTAAGAGGTTCCTAGGGAGGCTATTTATTAAAAGGAATAAAATACCCTCTGTTGTATGTTAATAACATATTCAGTCATAAAACTCTGTATACCTTATGGAACGTCAAGCTCCCTATCTGAGAGTGAATCAAAAAGATCTTCCAATAAGACAATGTGTTCGTGTCCTTAATATGTTTCATTTCTATGGAAAGACAAATATTTGAAGCCTTTCTCGACATCATGGGACATCTGGAGGAAGATCTGGCTTCCAAGTCGCTGCGTGGCGACCTGAATTCGGGAAACCAGGCTGATGCGAGGGCACATTTTCTTGTGTTGTTTCCATTGGTGTCAAAGTGCGGCAGCTGATGCTCCTTTGTTAAAAGCTCTCAAAACTCTGGGGCAGCTCGGAGAATAATTGGTGTGAGCCACGGTGCAGGGGGGCCGGCACGCTGGAGGGCCCCCTCTCTCCGAGAGTGATATGCCAGTGAGAGTGTTAGCTGTAAGCAGACGTCATATCTCTCCCTAAGTGACTTTGAAGTGCCATTTCATTAATTTTCTTCAGTTCCCTCACAGCCCAGCACTGTGGGTCTGTGTCAGATGTTTTCTTCTGATCCCAGGAGCTGATTCCGGGCTCTTTTCAGATGAGTGGCGGAAAGAAGAGTCTCTGAAAATTCTTATTTCATGGAGAGAGAAATGAGAAAGGAAAGGAGCAGGGGGGCTCTCTTAATGCACATTAAAACTGCTACACTCAATGCGGTGTGAGCCGTGATGCTTCGACTTGACAGCCTTAAAATGGCCACGCAGAGCACTGAATGCCAAGTGGTGAAAAACATACAAGCACAATTGGTCTTTCATAAAATTCAGCTGTTGTAGATTTGGTGGAAAATCATATTTGAAAAGCTTCAAATATTTCTTATGGTAAAAGTGAAAAAAAAAGAATAGGATAAAACGCACAGCAGCTCCAGGTTGGCTTTTGAAAATGCCCATCAGAATGTCTGTCCTGCATAAATGAACACCTGAGCTTTGTTAGCCGGACCATTGCTGAGGTACGTAAGAGGACAAAACGGCAAAGAAGGACAATGGTGACAATGGTGGTTGCTGCCTCAAAGGTACCTCAAAGGTGCTGTTCTGCCTTACCTGCTGCAAAAAAAACGAATTGCACATGAAATTCACCAAATTTCTCGAAATTTCAAATTACCCAATTTTACTTAATTTTCTTTAGCAAGTGTGTGCATTGCACAAAAAAGTTTCACAACATACCAGCAGGAGGTTAGTGCACGCAGAAAATGTATTTTCTGCTCAAACCAATACCTACCAGTACCATGCCAGACAATTTTTACACGAGGTGTGAGTTTGACTAACAAGCATTCGCAAAGCCAATAGGTCACTGCAATGCCTGAGCACCAAGCTATTGAAGTTGTCAATGTGAATGTCTTTTAGCCGTATTCGGACCCTTTAGCGATGTTACTGTGACATTGTTGAGTCTTAAATAAGAACAAATTTAAAAAGAAACATGCCTAGTGTAAAACATCAAGCATTTGTAGCCCAATGATGACATCACTACCAGGAAGTAGCCTGCTCCATGCTTCATTCAGACCACAGAGCTGGACACAGGAGGAGGCACACCCTGCAGTGCCCACCCTGCAGTGCCCACCCTGCAGTGCCCATACAGGAGTTGAAATCAAACCACAATTTCCCAGGGAGCTGCAGGACCAAGTGCAAAACCCCGCAAGAGCAAACTCAAGTTTAGTGAAAAAGAACTTGAGTACCTGATTGAAGGAGTGAGCAGGGACCACGATCAACTGTTCGGGAAGCTGTCCCGGAAAGTGCCTGAGGCATCCAAGAGGCGCATCTGGGTGCACATCAAGGCAAAGGTGAATGCGGTGGGAGTCACCCACGGTCCATCAATGATTTAAAAAAGAGGTGGTACGACATCCGAGGCCGTGCCAAGGAGCGAATAGCTGATAGACTGGGGAGACAAGGAGTACGGGAAGGGGACCCTCCACAGTCCCTGAAAACACCCCCATGGAGGACCTGGTGGAGGACGCCATACACTCTGAACCCTGCATGGGCGTTACCCAACTGGACACCTCCCGCACCACGCACCAAACACAAGGTAAGAGGTATGCTACTGCCAATGCCCATGCCCCCAGTGCAATCCTTATTTGTGACCACAGTATTCCAGTCCCTGCTCCTCCCAAACACCCAAATGCATTGTGGAATCTGTAGTGTGTAAATGTGCCAGAATAATCAAGATACACAGACCCCTAAAGCCAGCCAGGGAATGCAGACATTAACCAATAGCAAGCCTGCGTGCATGTTGCAACATCCCAGATGCCTGAATCATACCAGTAATCATGCACTCTTCCACATCACAGGTGCTGCTGATACTGACACGTCCGACAGTGACATCCTCCACATCGCGGAGACACCTGAAGAGATGGAGGGGGAGAGGCAGCCTGCACCTGCACCTGCACCGACACCCAGGGCCACCCCTGCAGCTACATGCGGAGCACAACATCACGTCTCGGCACATATGGAAGTGGAGCAGACCCCACCCCCACCCAGGAGGCAGACACGAATCACAGCAAGTGTGCAGGCCAACCCCCACAGCAGGTTTAGGCAGCGCCCATCACAGCAGCCATAGAGCAACACGCATCCAATGTGGGCCTGGGCATTGAGGCCCAGATGCTGCGTGTGCACCGCAAACAGGCACAGCACATGGCAGCAATGCAGCTGCAGCTATACAAAACAGCATGCAACATCAGTCCCCTCACAGAGAGTGCGCAGGAGCTGACCACGACGGTGAAGGAGAGCAACCAGCTGATGGGAGCGCAGCAGGACGTCACCCGCAGACGCCACAGGCAGCTGCTCACACGGCTATCAGCCTACACCTGTTCCAATCACTTGATCGGGAACGCCACATCCCAGCTCGCGCGAAGATCATTGGCCATGCAAATCCAGATGGTTCAATGCTGTTCTGACGTAGCAAGGGCCCTGGAGCAGGTCATCAACGCTGTGGAGCACCAACAGGTGGCAGACCATAGCAATGCAAGGGGGGGAGGATAATGCCAGCGAAGAGCCTCAGAAGCCTGTCTGTGCCGGTGCAAACAGACAGGAGGTGCAGTGCCCTGCCCAACACTGCATCCCGACAGAACCAGCCTAATGTAGAGGGTGAGAGGCGACAAGGTGCGCGCGGCAGGAGGTGCTAGTTTCATGACATTTCAGGCTGTGCCGTGGTGAGGCAACCATGCACACCAGCTCAGGTTACATGATCTTGGATGTTTAAAAGCCGTACCCTTTATTTGTTGCTGATGGAAGCACATTGAGACTTTGTGAAATAAACAAAAGCTTTATTTTGACAACAAATCATCCTCATGTCAATCATTGATGTGGCTTGCATGAGTGCAGTGTTGTGTGAGGGGTATGGATGTACTAGAAATAGTGCACATGTGCAGGTGGCAGGTCGTCCCTCTCCGACTCACTACCAGACACCTCAACAGGTATCCTTCGCATGGTGGCAATGTTGTGCAGCATGGCGCTTACGGCCACGATGCGGCAGCAGATCTTGGGCCAGTATTTGAGGGCCCCGCCAGACTTGTAGAGGATGCAGAATCTACTCTTTAACATGCCAAATGTTCGCTCAATCACATTTCTGGTGTGTATATGCGCACCATTGTACCTCCTTTCCTGTGGTGTTGCTGGGTTGAGGTATGGGGTGAGGAGGTATTCACGGAGGGCGTAGGTGCTGTCGCCTGAATGGAGGAGCAGAGGGTCAGTGCCTGTTATGTGCGACAACATGGTCTTAACATACTGGATGTGGGCATGTGTACTTACCTAGGAGATGTCCCTCACCAAATTCACCCCTGACCAAGTGGGTATGTATTCCGCTGTGCCGGAAGATAAATGAATCATGCGTGCTCCCTGGGTATTGTGCCACAATGTCTGTAATGATGGTCTTTGCATTTCAACCACCTGAATGTTGAGAGAGAGTGATATGACTTGCAGTTCCGGTACATGTATTCGGTCTCTGCGGTGGACAGATGTGTATGTGGGTGCAGTCGATGCAGCCAATTACATGGGGAAAATGGGCAGTTTGATAGAAGTCCTGTTTAGTTTGCATTAGTTCCTGTTGGGTTGTTGGGAAGGTTATGTTGTGATGAATCCGGCTCAGCATGGCATCCAGGAAACTCTGTAGGCAGCGTTAAAGTGTACTCTGGGATACACCCCCTGCAACTGCAACTATCCCCTGGAAGCTGCCGGAGGCCAGGAGGTGAAGGCAGGACAGGACCTGGACGTGGGTGGGCACGGCATTGGTCCTTTGTGTTGGGTGCTGCATCAGGGGATCAAGGTCTGTGATGAGCTGCGGGATCATCCCCCCTTTGAGGCTGTAAGATCTCATCTTCAGTGTGTCCCAAGTGGTGTAATCCGCAGCCGGTAGATGCGTTCATGGATCCTCCATCTGTTCTGGGCTGCAGCCTGGAGCCTCAGCCACCTTGCCATGATGTATAGACCTGCCATTGTGACTTTCCTCATGCTCCTAATGAGTCTCCTTAAGTGTGTTTGATTTACCCAACACCTGTTCGTTATTTCCAAAGACTTTTTTATCCACCTTGACTTCATGGTTACCACCTGGTTTGTGATTGGACAAGTGAAACTATGTAGTTGAATTACACTTAATTAGACAGATTTGTTTTTTAAGGTGTGAAATGACCGCTAAGCTAACGAAACTAATAGAAATATGAGAAATACAGAGGCAAACAGTACGTGACTCAGGGTAATTTAATGGAAGGTTGGCCAAAAACTCAATAGGTCTTGTCTGTGGGAGGTATTTTTTTGTATATTTTTGAACTATGTTGTATCCACTGTGCTGCTGTCCACATGGGTAAAACACTTACAAATTCGATACCTCACGTGGAGGAGACTCATTGACTTTGCCAGCGTTTCTTTTTCATGCTTACTTTCAGCCTGTCTCTGCTCTGTGAGCTGTTCGTTATCTGGCAGCAAGGCTTTGACAAAGCATTGAATGCCACATAATAAACCTAATATGATTGTTCAAAAGCTTAATATCATACTATTCTCTGCCAAACAGAAATCAGTCTTTAAAACTAGAGTCAGGTCCACTGGAATTATGCAATTGTGTGGCACAGCGATTTTTGGATAAATATAGATCTGCTGCACTTGCCACATAATCCACCATCTTCCGCATATTCTGTTGATTTTAACAAAAAAAATGTTTGTTTACAGCTCAAATGGTTGCAAAGTTACTAAGAGTACAGCAACATGTGTTGCCGCTTAGTGGAAGGCATTTTGCACAGCTGGGCTGGTCATCTTTTATTATTATTATTATTATGTTTCTTATATAGCGCCAGAATCGACCCCCGAAGGGGTATCTCCGCGCTTGCCTTGGGAACCCGTCCTGGCTTTTCCCTGTGAGATAGCCCCTACAGGGCATCCCCAAGGTGAAAGCCAGGTATCCCGCCGCGGGGGGCCGTTGTGGAGATTAAGCAAGCTTAATGCCCAGAGTTGCAGAGTGTGAACCCATGATTAGGTCAGGCACCGAAGCGAGAATTATCGAGTCCATGGACATTTGAGCTCAAGACCCTGCCGCGTCGGGAATTGAACCCTGGTCCCGGGTCTGACCTCTGCTTCAGGGTCTGCCTGCTCTAACCAGTGAGCCACACTTCTCCACTTTCTGTTGCTTATTGCTATAGTTGAGTGTCAAACGGTTACTAATGAGGTGTGAGAAATACCCAGACAGTGTTTGTTGGTTTAGCAAGCATTGGCAAACCCTATAGCTCTCGGCAATGGCCTTGTCAATGTGAATGGCTTTTAGCCACATTGTCTAGCAGCATATCTGCTGTTCAGCATGGTTGAATAGTTACTGAAAGTCCAGAATAACAGGATGTTGAGCATAATCTCTTGCCCCCCCTCCCCCAGTTTGAGTTTATTGTCATACCCCTCCTAACAAAAAAAGCGCTATGACCTGACCTGCGCTGGCCGCATCATAGCGATTTTGTCAGTGACTTTCAGCCATGCTGAAAGCAGATATGCTGCTAGACAAGATAGCTAAAAGACATTCACATTGACAAAGCCAATAGCTCGGGCACTGCCAAGATCTATTGGCTTTGCAAATGTTTGTTTGGTGTTGATGGGGTGTTGCTGTACAAATGTGTAAGTAATAGTGAGAAACAGTTTAGGTGCTTTGAAGTGAAGTGAGGATGTGGCACAATGGCCTAAGCTGCCAAGATGGTAAACGAGGAGCCGGGCTTGAATCTTAGGCCAGCTGAACAATATGTGAATCTGGGCAAATCCCTTAAATTTCTCCCTAGATACAACAATTAATGTGCCATTGTGAAATGTTATATATCAAAGGAAGAGAGGTTGCATGTGTCTCAGGAGCCACAAAGATGGAGTCATGTAAAGAAAAAACCAACCAGCCCAATTTGGGAAGATAGGAAAGCCCTCACACACCGACCTAGTCAGTGTCATGCTTCATCATAGGGCCCCACCTCGGAGGTCGAATACCTCCTCGGTGTGCTACAACGAAAGGAGACTGCGGAGCAGGTTGTGTGATAAGGCGTGCAGTGAAAAAGATAAATTAAAAGTGTCTAATGGGTATCTCAAAAAGACTTTATTGGTAGATCCCTATAGAACAATTTAAAATAGGTCTTATGTGATTGAATTTAAAGTCAAGAGTAATGAGTTGGTTTAATTCAAATTAAGTAGTCAGTCAACATGTTTCAGCCTTTAATTGGTTTCAATTTACCTCGGCATTCGTCAGGACTAGTGTAACCCCGGTGGTATGGATTCTCTAATCATCCACCCTACCTGAGGACGTGAAAGTGAAAAAAGAAAATTGTGAAAAAGTGCAAAAAAGGGGGGGTGGACAAATGTCACATCCCAAAATCCTGGATTAGGATATATCTGCACCTGCGGGAAAGAAAGACAGACACAAACAGACTAGGTAGGTGTGTGAGGGCTTTCCTATCCTCCCAAATTGGGCTGGTTGGTTTTTTCTTTACATGACTCCGTCTCTGTGGCTCCTGAGACACATGCAACCTCTCTTCCTTTGATATATAGCCTTAAACCGGGGAATAAGAGAGTGGTTCTCAATCTCCCTATCTCTCCCTTTGTTTCTACACATTGTGAAATGTAGCAGGTACTGAAAGTGATCCAATGGCATCAGTAGATGTTAGCACTATGGCAAGATGGAAGATCCAACAAGCTCTCCAATACAATTAGATCATGCAAAAAAAATATACAGCAGGAGAATTTAGGGATGTAATGGAGGTCTGGGTCAAGCAGGGAAGCAGAAGGGGATGGGGAGATGGTCAAGCAACGACTAGAAAAAAAGACCTTAATTGAAGCAGGATCAGCAACAGAAATGAATGTGTCATTGTGTAATGTTACTGGTGAGCACTTAAAATGCTCCAATATCATCGGCTTGAGTTTGCGCTATGACAAGACGGCCGAAGGAGCGAGCACTCTACTACCACTAGATGGCGCAAAAAAATTAAAATAAACAAGTGCTGTTCGTATTATAACAACTTTTTAAGAAATGCATTTGTTTACGTACACGCACATGGACTTTAATGGTATGCTTGTATGTGTACAAGAGAGGCTGTTCGATACACAAGAACTCCTATGGAGCCTTGCAGGCTGGTGACCCTGTGACAGGGGGTCCACGCCTGTTGCTGAGGAAGCAGCAGAACTTACTCACTTGGAAGACATTGACTTTTGCTATTTTGCTATTTTAACCGGCGCTCCGCCGAATTAAACGCAGAGGCGCGCTTTTAACCTACGAACTTTTCATCTTGTCCTAAACTCCTTTCCAGATCCTGAGCACTACAGGACGCTCACCTGCTCACTCCTCCCGAGAGCACCGGCGGCCGGCTGGGTGCTGATCGCTTCAGCGGGCTCTCAGCGGCCGGGGGCGCCATCTTGGGCTGGGATGCTCAGGCGAGGCGAGTGACATCATCGCCACACCCACCGAGTTCCGCCCCTACATAGGAGTGTCTATTCCATCTCTCGGCACTTGCAGGCTGGTGACCCTGTGGCAGGGGGTCCACGCCTGTTGCTGAGGAAGCAGCAGAACTTACTCACCTGGAAGACATTGACTTTTGCTATTTTAACCGGCGCTCCGCCGAATTAAGCGCAGAGGCGCGCTTTTAACCTACAAACTTTTCATCTTGTCCTAAACTCCTTTCCGGATCCTGAGCACTACAGGACGCTCACCTGCTCACTCCTCCCGAGAGCACCGGCGGCCGGCTGGGTGCTGATCGCTTTGGCGGGCTCTCAGCGGCCGGGGGCGCCATCTTGGGCTGGGTTGCTCAGGCGAGGCGAGTGACATCATCGCCACACCCACCGAGTTCCGCCCCTACATAGGAGTGTCTATTCCATCTCTCGGCACTTGCAGGCTGGTGACCCTGTGGCAGGGGGTCCACGCCTGTTGCTGAGGAAGCAGCAGAACTTACTCACTTGGAAGACATTGACTTTTGCTATTTTGCTATTTTAACCGTCGCTCCGCCAAATTAGGCGCAGAGGCGCGCTTTTAACCTACGAACTTTTCATCTTGTCCTAAACTCCTTTCCGGATCCTGAGCACTACAGGACACTCACCTGCTCACTCGTCCCGAGAGCACCGGCGGCTGGCTGGGTGCTGCTCGCTTCGGCGGGCTCTCAGCGGCCGGGGGCGCCATCTTGGGCTGGGTTGCTCAGGCGAGGCGAGTGACATCATCGCCACACCCACCGAATTCCGCCCCTACATAAACGGTCCCTCATGTGTCAGCGCAGCGGACGAGCGCAGCGGGCGCGACGAAGGCGCGCCGGAGTTGCGCCTGAGTTAAGCCCGTCTGCGCCTGTCCGCGGCCGACCGGGACTGGGGCCCATTCCCCCTGGCCAATTTCTCAGGTACTCTTCTTTGGAATTACAAACCCTGCGTTCCCACACACCCCTTGCACCTTGCCTTTATTCATTGCCCCCGCTCACACTGACACGTATCCAACAGTTAGGTCTTTCCTCCCTCCCTTTTCCGGCGGACGACGCTCAGTCTATCTCGCCATCGAATCCTGAGCGTCGGCCTGCATCTACAACAATTCACAATCTGTGTTGTTACTATCTGAACACCCGGTCCCTGATTAAAAACCAGGTTGACATTTTTCTATTCTTGAAGGAGGTAAAACGTGACATCCTTTTACTATCTGAAACCTGGTTAACCCCTCACTCCCTCCCCAATATTCTTGCTGCACTTCCCTCAGAATATTATATTCTGACAGCCAATCGCACATCCGGGAAGGCGGGAGGAGGCGTAGCAGCTATCATCTTCAAGTCCCTTCACTTCAGGGAATTACCCTCTCTGACCCTCCCGGACACGGAGAATCTGGTGATCAAGTTGGACACTGAAAGTGGGGCCCTTTTCCTGGTCTTGATATACCGCCCCCCCCCAATATATGGCCAACTATCCATCTCTTTTGGCAGAGCAGCTGGCCTCATATGTAGTAAGCTACTCTAAAACCATTCTAATTGGGGACTTAAACTATTGGTTCGATAGCATAGATACAGACACTCAAGCTGCAGAATTAAGAGACCTGTTCACAGATCTTAATTTAACCCAGCATATCTATTCACCTACCCACCAAAAAGGTCATAGCCTTGACCAAATTTGGACACACAACCTACCACTACCTAACCCTGTTATCAGTCCATGTGTTTGGTCAGACCACTTTGTCATTCAGTTCACGTTAGAAATACGTGGGAATGTCAAGGCCAGATCACTCATGGGCAAAGAATTCCGTAAATGGAAATCTATGGATCTTCCTGGATTCATTGATGTATTAAGTAAATCTATACCTTTGCCACATGACGACCTGGACTATGGCGAAAAATTATTGTCAAACTGGCTACGCCACGCAGCTGACCTTTTTGCCCCCCTTGTACAGGTCTCTAGTATTAGAGGGAACGATGCCCATAAATGGTTCACCCAAGAACTGAGAACTCTTAAATTAGGGGTACGACAAAAGGAACGGAATTGGAGAGTAAATTACTCCCCACAAGACAGAGAAGTGTACTGCGCTGCTAGGAAGGAGTTCCAAAAAATCTTGCACCAACATAAAACTAACTATTTTTCTCAGAAAATTTTAACCTCATCCAATAAAACTAAAGATATATTTAACATAGTTAAGGAGCTCTGTGACGATGATAGGACAGCCCCTTCAATAGTTCCCACTCAGAAGTTGTGTGACTCTCTGAATGAATATTTCAGAGAGAAAATTGTCATGATAAAACGCAACATTGCGAGCTCCCCTACATCATCTCCTTTGGATGATATTTTTAACAACCCTGTCACGTTAGATGCTTTCCCGGCTATAGACTCTAAAACCTTTTCCGCACTCCTGGCACGTGCCAAGTCTGGTTCACCCAACGACATTTGTCCACCCCATATCTTTACAGAAATAGGGCCAACTATACTTCAAGGGATCCTTCCACTGCTAAATGATTCACTGGATCAGGGAAAGGTACCTGTAGGTTTTAAACATGCCCTACTTATTCCCTTGATCAAAAAACCTGGCCTGGACCCCCACGATCCATCAAATTATCGTCCAATATCCTTGTTACCATTTCTTTCAAAAATTCTGGAGGCACATGCTTCTAGCTGTCTCTGTAGCTTTGTTGATTCCACAGGATATTTGGAACCTAATCAAGCCGGGTTTCGACCGGGCCACTCTACAGAGATGGTGACACTGGCGGTCCAGGATGTACTTAGATGCAATGCGGACAAGGATATTCATCAAGCACTAGTACTTCTGGACCTGTCGGCCGCGTTCGACACGGTCGACCACACCATCTTGGTCGACCGTGTCGAGCAGGCGGGCCTCAGAGACTCGGCCTTGGAATGGCTGAAATCATTTATTTCGGACCGCACCCAGGCAGTGAGACTGGGAACCTTTACAGCCCCTAAAATTAAAAATGAATGCGGAGTCCCTCAGGGATCGTCCTTGTCCCCACTTTTATTTAATTTGTATCTACGGCCCCTGTTGTATTCGCTGAGAAAGTTTAAAGTTTTAATTTTTAACTACGCTGATGACCTGCAATTGATTTTCCGCCTGTATTCCCCTGGCGCTGCCACCGAATTTCGGGAGGCCATGGTTCACATCCAGAGATGGATGAGTCTTAATCATCTAAAACTAAACCCAGGCAAAACTGAATTGATTTTGCCTGGGAAGAGTGAACTTCACTGGGGGCCACACTTTTGGCCTCCAGAAATGGGAAATCCCCCGGCCAAGTCTCATACAGTGAAAAGCCTAGGGGTTACTTTTAATGAAGATCTCTCTCTTAAAAGTCAGGTAGGGACGTTGGTATCCTCAAGCTTTTTCCAACTCCGTAAGATCAGGAAAATTGCCCACCTGTTAACTTACTCTGCTCTGATCCAAGTTGTGATTGCTCTCATGCTGTCACGACTGGACTACTCCAATAGCTTGTATTTGGGTCTTCCAGTCGGGCAGCTCAAGAGACTACAGCTGGTTCAGAACCAAGCGGCCAGGCTGATCTGCAAGCTAAAAAAACAATAAAGGAGTAAACCCTCGTGGGTAGAGAGAAAGGTAACTCTCTTACAATGAGCACTAGTGCTCTGGTTAGCACATTTTGCCCCAACCTGTTACTGGATAGAGCATATCCTTATAGAAGACCCCTCACTCACCAACCTAGTTGGTGACATGCTTCATCATCGGGGTCCCACCCCATAGGCCGAGTGCCTACAGGGTGTGCTGCGACACCTGATTACAGTGGAGCTGGTTTCGTTTTTATGTGTACAAGACTATCAAAATTGTGTATTAAAAAGGGCCAACACTACTCACTTCAAGTATTTATTCTTGAGCGCTTGAACCCTTAGTAAAAATAAAGTGTGGCACCTTTGCCCAATTAGGAAGGCTTTGGTGTCAAAAAGTCGTGTTAAAATATATAAAAATAGCGAAAGTGTGCTATGTGAATGTGAATGTACAAAACTATTGTTTAAAAAGGTCTACATGTTTCAACCCAAACATGGATTCAAGGGTTTTCGTCAGGACCGTAGGTGATTTGAACTGGGTGGTCCGCCCACGCTAAGGAGCGTCCTGCCCTAGTTCAATTTAGAGATCGTAAATAGGGATCTCGTGCAAAAAGGTGCGTTTTTCACTTTTGAAAAAACCTGTGAAAAGACAGGGAAACAAAAAACAGGAAGGGGTCACATACAGGGGTAGACAAAATGGATTGTACCACATGTAACATATATATTCATGATTATTTAGGAACAATCATAATATCCACGTGTGGAATCATACCAGCATATCACTATCGTGATTAGAACATATCTACTGCGTGGGTGGCAACAGAAATATAGTGATAAAATGCCGGGAGGTGCCTTTCAATCAAAGGGCAGTCGCCAAATGAGAGGTGTCGAAATGGTTTGGCGTCTGGGATACGTGAAAATCAGGGGTCGGTAAATGGGAGAGTGACCTGTTAGCGTGCTGCGCTGTGAACGGCTGCCAAATAATTGTGAGCAGTCGTGAGAAAAAACCGTCTCAATAGTATTGAGGCGGCTGGTTATTCAGTGCTTACGCTTGAAAGCGAAACTCTCGCTTCATAGGCACCAGCGTTACCAAGTGGACAGGATTCCGTTCTCCTGTAGGTGAAAAAACAAGTTTCCAGTGTCAGCGCTGTGATCAAAGCGCATTGACAATCGAGTATTGCCCCAAGAAGAAATAGTAAATAATACAGGCGGTCGTTCCCGCTTAGCGGTCCTTCAAGTGTACTTACTTGTCGCTTCTGTTCATCAGACCGATTAACCTACTTGGTTCTTGCTCGGCGTGCCCCGTGGAGTGTCTCCGGTGCCTGTTTGCCGGTAATGTGAACACTTCCTCGTTGGGCGTGGCCGGGTCACGTGTGGTGAGCACGTGATCCGGAGATGGCCAATCACAATCTTCGGTGAACACTATTGTAGGACTTGCCCGAGTCAAGCAATGTATACATTGCCATGGAAACAGGTGCAGTGATCTCGGGCGGACAGCGCTCGCGTTGCTTAGCTAAATTTCTTGGGTATTTTTATCGTGTTTCTAAGCACATACATGGGAGTGGATGGGCAATATTTACAAGGTGTTTAGTATACAGAGATTACTTTCAGGACATAGGAAAATGATTGCCTTTTAGAGACTTTGACAAAACCGGACAGGCATAAGATAAATCCGTCGGGTGGGGTGCTCTCTTATGTCAGTACATTGTTCCACAGAATGTTATCGTTTAAGCCGGTTTTGTGCGTGGAAAGTCTGTAGACCCACCTCTGTTCCTTCTCGTATAGGCGTTTTTCTAGGTTTGTACCAGGTTGTATTTGTTCAATTATTGTCCACTTTATGTCATCAGCAGTGTGACCTACCGACAAAAAATGTTCAGTAAGCTTTGTATTCGTTTTCCTGCACCTGATGGTGCTTCTGTGCTCACCTATGCGAAGTTTTATTTTTCTGCTGGTCATTCCTACATAATGCAAGTCGCATGGGCATGTCAATCTGTAGATGACATTCTCGCTATTGCAGTTGGTCTGTCCTCTAATTGTCCACACTTTGTTAGGTTCCAACAGTAATGTTTTTGTATTTGTGGTAAAGGGGCAGACACTGCAACTTCCGCATTTGTAGTGACCAGTTACCTTAGGTAGACCCCATAGATTAGTTTGTTTTTCTTTCTTAGGGTGTATCGCTAGGGGTCTGGTATTGACTACCGCATCTTTTATGCTTCGTGCTCTTTTGAAAGAGAATAACGGTTTGTTCCATCTTAGGTTGCCTGTATTCAGAATGTTCCAGTGCTTTTTTATTATTCTTGACACGTCATTGGATATAGTGTTATATGTTGTAACACACGTCAAGGGGATCTCTTCCGGGACCCTTTCTTTTGGTTCCAAGAGCGCTGCGCGAGGCTGATTACGAGCTCGCTTCTGGCTTTTCTGGAGGATTCTGTTAGGGTAACCTCGGTTTTGAAGTTTCTGAGAAAGATCTTTGGCTTGGCTCTTGTAGTCATCCAGTTCACTACAGTTCCTACGGATTCTAAGGTATTGCCCGTATGGTAAATTTTCGCGTAGGGGTCTGGGGTGAAAACTTTCAAAATGAAGGAAGAGCACGAAGCATAAAAGATGCGGTAGTCAATACCAGACCCCTAGCGATACACCCTGAGAAAGAAAAACAAACTAATCTATGGGGATCACTGCACCTGTTTCCATGGCAATGTATACATTGCTTGACTCGGGCAAGTCCTACAATAGTGTTCACCGAAGATTGTGATTGGCCATCTCCGGATCACGTGCTCACCACACGTGACCCGGCCACGCCCAACGAGGAAGTGTTCACATTACCAGCAAACAGGCACCGGAGACACTCCACGGGGCACGCCGAGCAAGAACCAAGTAGGTTAATCGGTCTGATGAACAGAAGCGACAAGTAAGTACACTTGAAGGACCGCTAAGCGGGAACGACCGCCTGTATTATTTACTATTTCTTCTTGGGGCAATACTCGATTGTCAATGCGCTTTGATCACAGCGCTGACACTGGAAACTTGTTTTTTCACCTACAGGAGAACGGAATCCTGTCCACTTGGTAACGCTGGTGCCTATGAAGCGAGAGTTTCGCTTTCAAGCGTAAGCACTGAATAACCAGCCGCCTCAATACTATTGAGACGGTTTTTTCTCACGACTGCTCACAATTATTTGGCAGCCGTTCACAGCGCAGCACGCTAACAGGTCACTCTCCCATTTACCGACCCCTGATTTTCACGTATCCCAGACGCCAAACCATTTCGACACCTCTCATTTGGCGACTGCCCTTTGATTGAAAGGCACCTCCCGGCATTTTATCACTATATTTCTGTTGCCACCCACGCAGTAGATATGTTCTAATCACGATAGTGATATGCTGGTATGATTCCACACGTGGATATTATGATTGTTCCTAAATAATCATGAATATATATGTTACATGTGGTACAATCCATTTTGTCTACCCCTGTATGTGACCCCTTCCTGTTTTTTGTTTCCCTGTCTTTTCACAGGTTTTTTCAAAAGTGAAAAACGCACCTTTTTGCACGAGATCCCTATTTACGATCTCTAAATTGAACTAGGGCAGGACGCTCCTTAGCGTGGGCGGACCACCCAGTTCAAATCACCTACGGTCCTGACGAAAACCCTTGAATCCATGTTTGGGTTGAAACATGTAGACCTTTTTAAACAATAGTTTTGTACATTCACATTCACATAGCACACTTTCGCTATTTTTATATATTTTAACACGACTTTTTGACACCAAAGCCTTCCTAATTGGGCAAAGGTGCCACACTTTATTTTTACTAAGGGTTCAAGCGCTCAAGAATAAATACTTGAAGTGAGTAGTGTTGGCCCTTTTTAATACACAATTTTGATAGTCTTGTACACATAAAAACGAAACCAGCTCCACTGTAATCAGGTGTCGCAGCACACCCTGTAGGCACTCGGCCTATGGGGTGGGACCCCGATGATGAAGCATGTCACCAACTAGGTTGGTGAGTGAGGGGTCTTCTATAAGGATATGCTCTATCCAGTAACAGGTTGGGGCAAAATGTGCTAACCAGAGCACTAGTGCTCATTGTAAGAGAGTTACCTTTCTCTCTACCCACGAGGGTTTACTCCTTTATTGTTTTTTCAGATTAATTGGGGGACCAGGAGTTCCCACCTCACATAGTGCCTAGCATTATTATTTTCCCTCTCTCTCTCCATTGTTGTGAAAATGATCTGCAAGCTACCCAAGTGGCAGTCCATCAGGCCGGGTCTTGCTAGTCTCCACTGGTTGCCAGTAGCGCAGAGAGAAACCTTTAAAGCTGGATGCATTATCTTTAGGGCTCTACAAGGTAAGGGCCCCGGATTTATTAGCAGCCTGCTTGTTAGGTATACCTCCTCACGTGCTCTTCGCTCGGGTCATAAGAGCTTGTTAGTTGTGCCTCGCATCAGGAAACAACGTCAGGGAGGCAGCTCTTTTCACTTTCTAGCTGCCTCCCTGTGGAACTCTCTGCCACTGAGACTGAGACTCCATGAAGACATCCTGGCTTTTAGACAAGCCTTTAAAACTTGGCTTTTTAGGCAAGCTTATCCATAGTTAATTCTGTCCTTTCTTTTGTTGTGTTATGGCTCTGCAAATTTTCCAATAGCGCCATGAAGCCTACGGGCGTACGTGCGCTCAATAAATTTTATTTAACATAACATAACATAACATGGAGTGGTTAAAAATAAAGAAAAAATAGCCTCATAAATCTGGATCAGTGTAAGGAGACATGAACTTGGTCCATGTGCTATGGGAGGACCCAATACAAGAAGAGGGCATGATGCCGCATCCCATGTCGAATGGCATCAAAGGAAAAGAGGCCGTTCTTGAAGATTACCAATGGTAGTAGATGGGTGGGCTGTAAGTCCACAGATAGAACATAATACGTCTCTTCATACAGCGCATGTGCTGTCTAGCCGAGACCTAAAAATGTATTTGAACTTAAAACTATATGTATATGCAGGCAAGTAAAGAAGGAAAACTTTCTCTCAACATGAAATTAGATGAAGATAGATTTAAGTAGTCTTTCGATATAGCAGAAAAGGAATCTCTAATATGGATAATCATTGCTGGCAATCTGCATGCACCTGAAATAAAGAAACGGGTAACTAAAAGGGTCGCCCAGCACCCTAGTTTACACAAAAACTAATGAAGTTATGATACAATTAGAGCATCTAAAACATCTTTGATGAAGGAACTTCGATGAACCAAGCAACCCAAATTTAAATTAATAACGAAATTGTCATATTATTCTAATAGGGTATGTAATATACATAATCCTCAAAAACAAACGTTTAGAATTATGCATGAGCTCTCTAATGCTGACAGTCAACCTTTAAAACCTTTGTAAACCCATTGCTATAAATTAAATACTTTCTTCATTGCCTGAATTAAAGAAAGCATTGTGAATGCAATGTAATGTAATGTATGTATACTTGTAAAGCGCACTGTTACCCTATCACTCGGGGCATCCTGGCGCTGTATACCTGGGGAACCCGTCCTGGCTTTCCCTGTGAGAGGGCACCCCCAAGGTGAAGCCAGGCATCCCCGGCGCTGATAGGGCCGTTGTGGAGATTAAGCAAGCTATTGCCTAGAGTTGAAGAGTGGAACTCATGGTTAGCATAGGAATCTCGGCGGGATTTATCGAGTCCGCGGACATTGCCAGGCATCCCCGGCGCTGATAGGGCCGTTGTGGAGATTAAGCAAGCTATTGCCCAGAGTTGCTGAGTGGGACCCATGGTTAGCATAGGAATCTCGGCGAGATTTATCGAGTCCGCGGACACTGACCCAAGACCCTGCCGCGTTGGGAATTGAACCCTGGTCCCGGGCCGACCTCTCCTTCAGGGTCTGCCGCTTCTAACCAGTGAGCCACACTTCTCCACTTCTCCACTAGTCCTATAATTGTAATTGCTGCTCATATGTAGGATCAAAATCTGGTTGCATTGACTGTGTTTAAACCTAAGGAGATATAACAGCATTCATTACCCAAAATTAGGTCTGGCTCTCCTCTGGAGTTGTACCCACAGGACGTATTAGACCCTTTGGCAGAGAGTTGGCAGTGAGAGGATGCTGGCTGTAGTATGCAGATAATTCTTAGACTCTGTTCCGTCTGGACTGTTGCAATACCTCCCAAACAATGTTCCAATACATAATGTGCTTCATCTATGGGTGGATGAGGAACAATAACCTAAAATTGAATGCAGACAAGACTTTAGCTTATGAACCCAGCATTTTTGGTCCAGGGAAATGGGGCCATAGCCTACTGCT
Organism: Lissotriton vulgaris; assembly: GCF_964263255.1. NCBI lineage: Eukaryota > Metazoa > Chordata > Amphibia > Caudata > Salamandridae > Lissotriton > Lissotriton vulgaris. The sequence goes on from NC_141694.1 coordinate 1,745,742,040, forward strand.
AAGAAGTCTGCTAAAAGTTTGAGAGTACTGATGGCCAGTACCTGTCAATCAAACCTAACATTACCTTGGTTGCATCAAACTGTGTTTTCCTTTCAACGACTACCAGGACATTTCTTCTCTACTTTGCTACTGAAGAACTTAAAACCATTATGGCACCTATAATCGGGTCCTGCTTGGATAACCAAATGCCATTTACCTGAGGCTTCGCAAAGGAGATTGAATCAGCACAGATTCCAGCGGCTTGACTCATTTTTAAAGCAGTTTTTAGAAGTCATACAACTACTCGTTTGAAACAACTGCATTGGCTGCCAATCAAGCAAAAAAAAAGGCAATTTAAAATGTTACTTTTTCCCCAAAAGGCCTTTCCTGGAATTACTCCGCCAATTCGTAACCCAGTGGCTTTGTACGTATGTGCCATTACAGGCTCTCCGATCCTCTGCAGCAAATATACCAGTAGTTCCTAGATACGGGAAACAGAGACACAGTAGAAAGAGCTTTTCAGTTTTGACTCCGATCTAGTGTAACTCTCTACCAAATCTTCATCCACAACTTGATCTTTATGAGATCCTCAAAATAAACTTGACTATTCAACAAGGTTTTTCATGCTGAGTAGTCTGGCAGCTCTTCTCTTAGTCTGACGTTTCATTCCTTCGATATTTACCTACTATTGTTTATGACCATGAGACCTTTGGTGTACGTGCACTCTTTTAAATAAATATAACAAAACACTGGCCAAAAAGAGAACTGCCCTCCCCTCACAGGAGTGGAGGGCAGGAGGATGTGGCCAAACATTTGCACCTTATAAAGTGGAGGGGAGAGCAGAGGGGAGGGTGCGGGTGCGGGGGGCCACCCTTCCACTACCTCACCTGAAGGGGAACTTCTGGTTCTCCACTGCTATTTCAACAGGCATGGGAGGCTGTTCGGGTAGAGCTCAAGTGTCTTTTGCATGTGGAATTTAATAAAATATGGGGACAAAGGTCCTCCTCTTTAGACATGGGCTTTACATTAAGTAACAGTGGCAACTGTAACTAAAGTGCACCCAGAATAGGATCTGGGAAACTACAAATTCCAGAATGCATCCCATTGACTGTATAACTAAACCTAGGGGGTGTGGCACCTGACCTAAGTTCACCTGCTAATGTAAAAATGCCCCCTGTCCAGACAAACTTGGCACGCAGGTGTAATAAGTAAGTGCATGCATTAACTTTAGGAGCCCCTGAAGCTACTCTGGGCAAGCTACAACGAACCCAAAATGCGCCTGCCCGGATGCTGATGGGTCTTCCCCCCAGAACCTCTGACAGACCAGCGCTTAATGCTCTCCACTGGTTGCCAGTGTGAGAGAGGATCGAGTTTAAGGCAATGTGCATCGCTCACAAGCTCCTCAATGGAGAAGGCCCTTCGATCCTACGAGATATGGTTACCCCGTACAAAGCCCTGAGATCTCTGCGCTCGGACAATGAGCGACTGGCAAATGTCCCCCAGTTTAGGAGGGTACGTACTGGAGCTCGTCGCTTCTCCGCAAATGCAGCCACGCGCTGGAACTCGCTTCCCCGCAGTGTGCGGTTGGAACCCTGCTACTTGCGTTTTCGCAAGCAGCTCAAAACTCTGCTTTTCCCTAAATACGTTTTTTCTCCCCTCTTAGCCAATTTCTAGGTCTCACAGCGCGGGGATGCCTCCGGGTCACCAGGCGCTTTACAAATCTTTAAATAAATAAAATAATAATAAACTAAGTGCCCAAAGCAGCATGCTGCCTGGCCATACTGTAAAATGCACGTTGGTCCAATAAACAGGCAGTGTGTCCTGCCCTCCCTCTCACTAGAAACGAAAATCCTGCTATGAAAGGCGGGGGTCTTTCTGAGGCAATCAGCAATGAAAAATATGCCTAATGTTTTTGCTGATGCCGCCCAAAAAATTGGTACTGCCCTTTCCTCCTTGCCAGCTCCTGGCCCTGGGGGATATGAGATCCACATGTCTGGAACAGTGGAACACTGGCTACCTTTGGCTGCCGAGTGCTTATGAATTATTTCCTGCACGAGCAGCGTGCACTAAAACCCTGCCAAGCGGCTCGGGGAAAGGTAACCCGGAGCCGTCCTTGCCCATCTGCTACAATAAATTCCATGTTCCAACCACTGTCATTCGAAAATATAGCACGCGCTGGGGAAGCCAAAATAACTTGTTGAAATCCCAAACTCAAATCTATCGCCCAGCTGCAGCCGGAAAGCCTCCTTTCTTCCGCTCCGTTGTTAGGAGAGCAAGTGAAAAAACAATTGCTGTTAACAACAGCACTGAAGCAAGTGAAAACACAGCGCTCCTAAGTAGGAGTCATAAACCAAGAAAAAATAAGTCCTGAGAATGGTCATATATTCAGAGCAGTGGAGGGATAGTGTACTTGGTCCCTGCTCTTGGGAGTGGATAAACAGAGGAAGAGGCATGGCATGGACAAATGAGGACAGTGAAAAATGGAGTGACAACGGTACCAGCAAATAGGAAGCCTATGGGTGGGGTGTAAACCCATGAAATAGATACAGCATGTCTCTTTCGAGACAGTGCATGTGTGCGCCTAAAGCAGAGACCTAAAAATTATGAAATAATGATGTAATACGCTTACACCATGTGCTGCTTTATGCTGCATAATCTGCCTTTCCTTGCCGCACAATTTACTCAACTCTGCTGCTCATTTTGGCCCTATAATGATGCTTAATTCCAGTGTACCTGACTAGAGTATACACCCAAGTCTTATAGCGTTAAACCTTTGAAGACAAGAAGGAAAGAATTAAGAAATCATTGGTTTGCACCCAGTTTTAAACCTGTCTGCCTGTGGAGGGGGGTTTGTTTTTCATTTGACTGACGTGGATTCCTTTGCACAGCACCTCAATTTCAATTAACCCAAAAAGTAAAAGTTTATGACTTTTCTTGTTCCTTGGACCTGCTGTCCTTTGGCCAACATTAGATTATTGAGCATGGATCTCCGAAGTGCAAATGTAGCCTTCAACGTCACCGGAGTCAATTAAGGTAAAGCTCGAGCTAGCTATTGTCTGGAGGCATACAAAACAGGAAGCTCTGAGTAACATGGTAAAGATTCACCCACTGAGGAAGTATGGCATGTATGCAAGCAACTAAAATACACCAGATCCCCTCTTTCATTGGTAAGGTAGTAAAAGAGGCACATTTGTGGTGCAGTGGGACACTGCCCACATTTGGTGCTGTTGCCACTGAACCTGCTGTACTATTGATAGTTGTGCTCCTGAATTCAACACAATGGGTTGCAGTTAGCAGCTTTGTGGGAAGCTACAGAACAAAGCATATTAGGAAGCGGCATAAGGGTGAGTAAAACAAGAGTGATTTAGGTCCCCTGGGCACATTCTTCTCCCCGTTTTACCCCACATAAGCCAACAGATCTCTATTTACTGCACAAGTTACATGGAGTGTTGTGGGAAATGACTGTGTGTGCAAGCTGTTATACGTGTATTGTTGTGTTTCTGTCTGACACCCGGTTGTTTGATGTTACAGGCAGTGAGGAATTCCACACTGTTTATTCTGTATCTTGCAATTGAAGGACACTTCATCCATCAAATAATGTCTGTGAGGTTTCAGATGTGTCATATGGGCCTGCGTTCAAGTGTGTTTCGTACTACTTTTGAGGAGGTGCCTTTGATGGTGTGTTATGTGTGCATGTTTGTGTGTGTTTACACACACACACATGTTTGTGTGCTATAACAATGTTAGGGTTTGATTGGGTGTCATCAGGATGCATGTTCAAGTGTGTTTTGTGTGCATTGAAAGCAAAAACAACAGAGGATAAATAGAATGCTGAACAATGCAAACATTCACCCCCAGCCACACATCTGGGTTTAATCCCTTGCTTTTTTGCTTACCATACCAGTTTGGACCCATTCATATGAAAATTAGCCAGATCTCTTGACTGGGGGTGAATGTTTTGATTTGTTCAGCACTCCATCCATCAATTGTGTGCCTTTTGTTTTCTTGCCTTAAGTGCGCCAGGTATGCCCAGACGTGGGTCCTGGGCTTACTGTGCCACTGGAATCAAGCTACCCTGGCTGAAGAGGGGTGAAGCCCCGAATCCGGTCCTAGGATGCTTGTTTCCGGTCCAGGGAGGACCTGGCCTAGCAGTTTGGGCTGGACTGTTCCCATGAGGTGCAGGATCAAAACTGATTTGTATATAGCCAGATCTAAACTGGGGTGGCACGGTGAGCAAAAGAATGAGGGATTTAAGCCAGATCTCTTGACTGGGGTGTTAGATCAGGTCTCTAGTTGGCAGAGGTAGGTACCAATGTCCAAATAGGGACCTTTGCTTCTAGTCAGGGTAAGGGGGATACACTCTTTGGATAACCCCTGCTCACCTCCTTGGTAGCTTGGCACGAGCAGACAGGCTTATCAAAGGCAATGTGTAAAGTATTTGTACCAACACTCACAGTAACACAGTGAAAACACCACAAATGTTCTTCACACCCATTTAGAAAAATAAAGTATGTTTATCTAACCTACACAAGACCAAAATGACAAACATCCAACATACACAGTTCAAGAATATGATTTTAAAAGAGTTCAAGGGTTTGCTTTAAAATAATCCACAGTGCCGTCACAATAATCCACAGTTGCATCACTTTTAGCCCAAAGTATCTGTAGATGCGACAAAAGTGGCAACTGCAGCGTCGAAAAACAAGCGATGCCTCACTCCTGAGACCCTTGGGAGGCGATGAGACAACCTCGCTGCACGCAGCAGGGGTGTTGCAACAAATCCAATATGTATGGGGAGCGATGCAATACCTTGTATGTATTCCGGGGCGCAGCTTCTCTGGTAGGATGCGTCTCGCACAAGCATGATGCAACGATCTTCCGGGCGGCAACGATCTTCAGTGCAGCGGCGATGCACGGCGCAGCGGTGATTCTCTTCTGCTGTGGCCCCTCGATGCGTTTGCGCTGGACTCTGCAACAATGTTCGCAACGACGGGATGCGGTCCGCAAGCAAGCGCTGCAACAGTTTCTCTCAGCAAAGACAGGCTTTGCGACGGTACTCGCAGCGACAGGAACCTTTTGCACCGGGGCGCCGCGCTTCACAAGTGAACAATGCGTTGGTTCTTACAGCGGTACCTGGCGCTGCGCCGATCTTCACGACAACGGAAATCTTCTTGCATTGTCGACGATCAGCTCCGCAAGTGAGCGATGCGTAAAAATTGTAGATCTTCTTTTCTTCTTGGCCAGCTCCCCAAACAGCAGGAAACAACCTCCAGAGGCACCGCAAATGGATCAAGCACTCTAGGCAGGTCAGAACTCACACAGCAGAGTTCAGGAGGGAAGCTGGGGATGAATCCCTTTTGTTCCTGGGACTTCTTAACAGGAGGTCAGCTCTCCTCAGACCCTTGGAGATCTCTTCAAGCAAGGGGACACAGCAACAGCAAAGTCCTTCCCCTCTCCTTAGCAGAAAAGCACCTGCAGGTCAGCCTTACAGCAGGTCAGTCCTTCTTCTTCAGTTTTCCAGCTTTCTCCTTGGCAGAGGTTCCTTCTTGATTCCAGGATGATATAAAGTTCAGGGGTCTAGGTATTCCGTTTTATACCCATATTTTCTTCGTTCTCTGAAGGCACAGAGCCCTTTGCCTAGTCCAAACCAGTTCTGGTCAGTCCTAGAGCACTCTGTTTACATGACTCCTTCTTTCCTTTGAGAGAGAGGGGCAGGGTCATCAGCCACTCAGCAGGAGGTGGAGCCAGCATTGTGGAAGGCTGGCACAGCCCAATTCAGGCCCAAGTGCTATCCCCTCCCACCACTTAAGATGCAGATGGAGCTATTCAGCCCAGTGCTTACTCATCCAGCCTCCTGGAACCGGTGAGCAGTCAAACTATCGAAAATAAAATATCTACCTACAATAATATTGAGGTGATAATATCGGTGGGGCAGAATATCGAAGGTAAGTAATATCGATTTTTTTAATATCAATGTAAGTAATATCAAAGTTAGTAATATCAATATCAAATATATCGATATTACTAATATCGATGTTACAAATATCGATATTTATATGATTGTTATGTATTTTAATATTTATGTGTTATGTTTTTTTGTTGAGTGTTCTACTGGTTTTAAAATATATGTATACAATTTTTATATGTTACTAATGTTATTTAAAGTTAATTTTTTATTTTAGTACCTTAGCAGGTTGTGGTTTTATAGGGGAATAGGGTGGGAAGTAATTTAATTATACTAAATTATTACTAATTTCTAGGATTATAAATGAATTTTAATTAATTTTTGCATGTAAGTTCTGTAGCGGGTTGTGGGTTTATGGGGTAATAGGGGGGAAATAATTTAAATGTAATTAGGTAATAATTTATTTTCATTCATTGGTATTGATAATTATATTATTGTTTATTAATTATTAATTGGTCATTCATTTTTTATTAATTGGTTATTCATTTTTATTAATTGATTAATTGATAATTATGTTAAAAGTATTATTTTATTATTGGAGTGTGTTGCGCGTTTACAGGGGAATAGTGTGTAAAGTAATTGATATCTAATTAAGTAATTATTACATTTATAGTTGGGTATTGAGAATTATTTTATTGGACATTAATTATTATTTGCTAATTATTCAAAAGTATAATTTTTGTGTTATGAAAATTACTGTATTGTTTAATTAATAATTGGAAATTGAATATTACTAAATATTATGTATTGACATTTTAAATGAATATATTAATAAGTAATTATTCAGTGGTAATAATGTTTAATAATTAATATTTTGGGTATAACACATTATTTAATTGTTCAATATTTGTTAATTGGTAATTACTTTGTAAGAATTATTATGTTTTTGGTATAACAATATTTTATTCAATATTTATTAATTGGTAATTAATATTTATTAATCAGTATGAATTGGTATTTATTATAAATTTATTTTTGATGAAGTATTAATTGGTAATTATGTTTCTAATAATTATTTATTGGTATTTGTAAATAGTTCAGATTTATTTAATAATTAATTCATTAATTATTTAAAAACATTAATTTATTTATAAGTATGTTATTTTTAACTTCTACGCTATCCAACACTTTCCCTACTATTGCACTCTCTGCAGTGTGAATAGTAATTTATACCCTATGCTATCCAACATTTTCCCTACTGTTGCACTCTCTGGAGTGGGAATAGTAATTTTTACCCCTATGCTATCCAACACTTTCCTTACTTTTGCACTCTCTGGAGTTGTAATATTGATTTTTACCCCTACGCTACCCAACACTTTCCTACTGTTGCACTCCCTGGTGTGGGAATAGTAATTTTTATCCCTACGCTATTCAACTCTTTCCCTACTGTTGCAATCTCTGGAGTTGGAATAGTAATTTTTACCCCTACGCTATCCAACACTTTTCCTACTGTTGCACTCTCTGGAGTGGGGATAGTAATTTTTACCCCCACGCTATCCAACACTTTCCCTACTGTTCAGTAATGTTTACCCCAACACTTTCCCTACTGTTGCACTCTCTGGAGTTGGAATAGTAATTTTTACCCCTACGCTATCCAACACTTCCTCTACTGTTGCCTTCTTTGGAGTGGGAATAGTAATTTTTACCCCTACGCTATCCAACACTTTCCCTACTGTTGCACTCTCTGGAGTGGGAATAGTAGTCTTTACCCCTACGCTATCCAACATTTTCCCTACTGTTGTTTTTTTTGGAGTTGGAATAGTAGTTGTATTCCCTCTGCTAATTAATATTTTTTGTATTATTTTAGCTAATGTAGTATATAATTAATTTTGAAAATATTAAAATTAAATTTATTTTTTTAATTTGCTTTACATAATTATTTAATTTGTATTTATGTTATTATTTTATGTGTATAGATGTATTTGTAATTTATATTTTTAATAGTTTATAAGTTATTAAAAGAATGATTAAATCTGAATATTAAATAAGTATATATATTATATATTATATATATGTTTAATTATTTTTTTATTACATTATATATATTACTTATTAATTTTAAACATTATAAAATATTTTTAACTATGTTTATTATATTTATAAGTATTATTTAGTTTATTTTACATTTTCTTAAATTAAAAAAACTATATTTTTTTATAACAATATTTTTTACATCAATATTTTTTTTCTCGATATTTTTGTACTTACCATGTTGTAGAGAGGATGTTGATATTCTTGATATCGATATTTTTGCTCCGATATTTTTGTAGGTTGAATTTTTGACCTTTGATATTTTGTCAGTGATCCCCTGGAGCCACCCCAGCCCCTGTCACTCACAAACCAGACAGTCAATTCACAAACAGGCAAAAGCACACAGAAAGGTCAGACAAGAAAACAGCCACTTTTTAAAAGTGACGTTTTCAAACACAGGATTTAAAAACCATCCTTCCTAAAAGATGGGTTATTAAATTCTGAATTCTGGTATACTAGACTTCAATTTTCTATCTTGCTCCTAGGGGAAAATATGCAGGTAAGCATTATACACAACATACCCCATTCTAGCCTATGAGCAAGACAACCTCTCAATAGTGAAAAAACAAAAATGGCTGTACTTCACTCTCAGAGCATGTCACCTAAACTAGTACGTGCTCTACCTTTCACATACACTGTACCTTGCCCAGGGGGGTACCTTGGGCCTTCCATAGGGGTGTCCAATGTGTTCAGAAAGGGAAGAGCTAGGTCTGGCCATTGGGGACACTGGTCAGGTCAGCATGGCAATTAGCAACTGCACACAGGCCCTACGGTGGCAGTCCTGAGACACCACTTTAGACCTTCTCATGTGAGTGGCACAATCAGTGCTGCAGGGCCACTAGTAGCATTTGAATCACCAGCCCTGGCACACTCAGTGCACTTTACTAGGGACCTACTGGTAAAACAAATATGCCAATCATGGATAACCAATCACAATAACAATTTACCCAGGGAGCACTTGCACTTTGACACTGATCAGCAGTGGCAAAATGCCCAAAGCATCTAAACCAGCAAAAACGAAATCCAGCACAGCGTCAAAAATACAGGAGGTAGAGGCTAAACGTCAGGGGACACCACGCCAAAGATGCTAGGTCTAACAGGGGGTGAATGTTTTGATTTGTTAAGCATTCCGTCCATCAATTGTGTGTCTTTTGCTTTCATAAGGACTATGGGCATGAGAATTTGCCTATTAAAGAACAACCGTGCAAATGTATTTACTGTAGAATCTCTTCTGTGTGAGCAGTGGGGTTATCAAATTAGGATCATCAAGTTGTCATGTTCGCTGAGTGACATAGATGTAGATGAGTGCAACAGTGTTATCGCCTCACATGCCTCACATATTCCATTTATAGGGTGTAAGTAGTTGGTTGATTCGAAACAGACTCTCTGTGTCAATCAAGTAATTGCAGCTTGTTGTTGCACTCTGACGATCCATGAGGAGACAACACATTCATCAATTGCAGTAAATGTACTTGATGTAGGTGCATATCCAATACAGCATGTGGGAGGAGGAGCCAAGACGTCGACCAAGATGGCCGCATAGGTGCCCGGCTCCGCCGCTCGCCCTCTCCCTCCTAACATCCTGGCATTGATCCTGCACCAAACCCCCATCTCCTTGCAGCTGAGACGACGCGGTGCTCGACCGTGCAATTCCGAGCTCGCAATCGCCCCGGATGACCTAGTAACGTCGACGCAAAGATTGAGGCCTGAGCGGGTTGTACTCCGGGGCCTCAGGTAGTGACGCTGCCGGCGGTGAGATGAACAACAGCGGCAGTGGCTGGACAATAAGTACTGGTGAACCCCAACGGGAGTTGCGGTTCGCTTGATTTTGCCGGTGACCACAGGCGAACCAGTGTCGTATTACGGATCCCTTCCCTCTGCATGGCCGGTGAGATGTCTGTGGCGCTAAAATACGGAGTGCTTTGAAGGGCTCCGTCACAATCGCATCATCTGGTGCTAAGGGGTAAAGCGACCCAGAACGCACGACACAATGTGTGCCCTCCAGCCCGGGGGGCCCCCAGGGGCGAGGAGCGTTACAACCACTGAAAGCGGAGAGAGGGAATACACCCTGAGAGATGTCCTCCTTGCTATTGAGGACTGCCGCACCTCCCTAAGCCGTGGACTGCTGGCCATTCCTGACTCCCTGGTGGTTATTGCTTCGGGCATGATGCCGGAGGGTGCGGATGGGACTGTGATGGGGTGTTCAGCCGGCTATGCTCAATCTGTAGCTACCGAAGACTCTCAGAGGTATAAAGGGCTGGACCCTGAGGACAGTGAGTACATCGGCCATATTTGCACGACGGACAATTCCTTTGTTTCCCTGACTCAATTGATAGCTGCCGACCGACAAAGCCAGACACTTCCACTATCGGATAGCGACTACTGGAATGGAGGTCTCGTCACTGTGGGGCTGTCCACACAGAATACTCGAGTGGCTCTTAAGAGGCAGTTATGGCCACCAGGTTCGTCTGCCGGTGGAACTGAGGAGTTGGGGACTGTGTTTACTCATGCTCGAACTGGCCAAGGATGAGCAGTGCTTGATTGCTCTACTACGTTGGTGATTCCGGTGGTGATGCGGGACTCGGTTTGGTATTGCAACTGTGGGGGGGATGTGATGGACAAGTAAAGATGGCCGCTTTCTTCTTGGGGAGCTTACACTCTCTTCTGAGACGTAGTGGGGTGGAGAGGGGGTGGGACTAGGGGGCGGGCGCGAGGGCTCCTCCTCCAATTTTTCCCATAGTCGGGGTTTTTCTTTGTAGGGGCGACAGGCATGCCCATAGGAGGGGGTAGGCCGTAGCCTTCTGCTGGTATGCAGGGTGGGGGGTCGGGGGGATGGGGCTTTGTTTTCTTTCTCTTTTGTTTCTATGGCCTTTCTTCTCTTTTCTTTTTATATACCTTTGAACAGGTGGGGGCTCAAGGCTACTTCGTTTTGGGAAGAATCTTGCAAAGTGCGCTTAATGTTTTTACAGTGATTGTTGATCTCATGGGTGGACCGCCGAGTTAGCGCACAGTTAATGTATGCTTGCATATTTTGCTTTTCGTGTTTTTGAGTCAATTTCCTAATCGTTTCACGCTGAATGACTACATCCTGCTACACGGCTTGCTCCAAATAAGGCTTCGCTAGATTGTATGTTCTTAAGATCCTCATTCCCTTATTATAAAATGGAGTCCTCTCACATTCTGCTAATTCGTGGACACGCTTTTATATGAATCCTGATTTTACGATTTGCTATAACCTAGGACCGGTAGTTGTTGTACTGTACTCATTTAGATTTGGATGACCTTGATTTGTCTAGCGCCGGTCCTAAGGGTTGTAGGCTCATGTCTGTATCTTTCTGAAGCAATATATATGTGGTTTTCCAAATAAATATTTTCAACAAAAAAAAATACAGCATGTGGGATTGACTTTGGTTCACTCTTCTTGAGATGCAAACAAGTTGGTGGGGATTTTACACTTCCACCAAGGTGTTTGTAGACCTTTCAGCAACAAACATTGTGGTCTTGAAAAAAATGGTATATATGAGTTATCTTTATTCAGGATTGTAGGTCCCTCACGATGTTTCTTGTGAGTCTAATTGTAGATTTGTGGGAAACAACAACAATTATTGGAAGCCATTGATGACCAGACAGAGTCCATTTGGAAGACATGTCATGTGATGTGGAGGTGAGGAGTATTTTAGTGAGGAGGCACCAATTGTTATTAGGGAAGAAAGGTTGGTTTGAAAGTCCACAAGTGGATACAATGAGCAGGTGCACAAACTTAAAGTCCAGTTCTGGGTAACACAGGAGGTGGCATGATGTTAAACACAGGACCACTAGAAAACTATGCAAGAGGCACTGAACAATTGTATCTGGCAGTTCGCCGATGAAAACTAGAGAACTCCACAGCTTCCTCATCTTATTGGTTTTGTGCCTCCCCTGCAGTTAGTAGCGTTTGTAGGGGAAGCATTTGAGGCGCACACACATCAGAGGCAGGAGATGTGGCTCCCTTGTCCCCACCAGCATTTGTTTGTGCCAGTAAGGCAGCCGACAAACGCCTGACAGGGGTCTGGTTTGTTGCCAACATAGCAATAATGTTGCAATTGAGGGTACCCATTGTTGTAATGTAGGTTGCACTCCATAGATTTCATGATGGTACGGATGGCATCCAGCTGCATGACAACTTCACTGGTGTCAGCTGTAGATGTCTGTTGTTCCCTCTGCATCATGACACCAGCGAAGTCAGCTAGGCACTCATCAATCCCATGGAGTCAGAGTAGGTGTCTGTAACAGCCTTTGTTATGCCCTTATTAGGGCTCAGACACCTATGGACTCCTTTTAGGGTGCCCGCTAAGGTCTACCTCCCCGCCCAAACCTCATCAGCCATTTGCTGCTGGACTCCTACATCTCGCCATTGAAATTCAAGTTGGGGACCATCTGAGTCCTCAGCTGGGATTGTACAAATACATGGGGCATGTCCAGTGGATGGCTGTTCCTCTGGAGACCCTGCAACATCATCTCATCTTGCCAAGACCAGAGGAGAAGATTCAATAGAGTCCAGGAGTTGTTGGAAGTTGTCATCATCCATGGGGTCAGCAGTGGCTGATCTTTAGGAAATTATGTTTTTCCCTCTCGAAAGACATAGGAATATATCAATAATGTTCAATGATAGATGACGTCATAAGTGATTTTGATTACATTCAGACTGATTTTAATTCACTCTTAAGTACCCAGGGATGGGTAGCACTACCAGTAAATGAAGCCACGTTACACTATTGTTGCCTTTCACATGGCAAAACGTTTACATTCTTCACACAACCTCTGCATGAACAAGGGTGCCTATTTGTGTAATGACACATAACACATAACACAACACAGCTAGGCAGTTTGCTAGCCTGCCCTACCTGAAAGAGTGTGTGCAAGTAAGGGCACTATTTGCAATTCCGTTGCTTTTCTGGTTTATGCCTACATTGATGTGACATTAGCAGACTTGCCAACTTTAAGAAAAATCTCACCATGTGAAGTGGGGGTCTTGGATGTGGCAGGGCCTCGTGTGAGAAGTATCTAAGAGGCACTTTTGCCCCCACTCTGCCCACAAGGCCCGATCATAAAAATAAAAGTTTGCTAAGGCTGGTGCTGATGTCCTGAGGTGTTTTCACATCCCTTAATGGACGTCAGCAGGTCAAAGCCTTGTGAAATGAGTAAGGGTGGGTGGCGAACTCCGCTTTACCATCGGAGTTTTCGGAGTTTTGCCAACTCCGCCCTCCATTGGGAATGCAAAGTTCAGCAAAAACACTGATTCCGCGGAATGGCTGAGTTTGCCCCTGCCACCCATCACTAGCGAGGCCGCCGCAGCTTACCTGGTGCATTCTCCTCCATGACCGGGCAGTCCTCCTTCTCTCCTTTCCTTGTCCATGCAAAATGAAACCCCTATGCATGCCCAGTCCTCCCAAGACATACAGCGTAGGGGTTTGGTTTTGGACAGATGAGGAGAGGAGACAGCCAGGAGGAGGAGGAGGAGGACAGTCTGGGCACGGCAGAGAATGCACCAGGTAAGCCAAGCAGGTGCCAGTCTTGGGGTCAGGAACCCTCCAGGTCTGCTAACTGAATCATGCTGCATGCAGGGGGAGGAGTGGAGCGGAAATACACTGAGTTTTTATTCCCCGTAGTGGCACTCCGCCAAATCCGCCCACCCCTGAAAACAAGCTGAAATCGACTATTTACAGTGGTTTTCTGCTCATTTTCCCTGCCACCATGTAATATTGGCTCCTCACCAAGTGACCATGTGATTGGTGCTGATATTGAATGTCACACAATGGCACTGTGTGAGCCGGCAGGTCTGCATTAGCTTCTTGACACCACTGCTGAGACCCTTGCTTTATGTCACCATGGTGCCTGCATTCCCGCTAGCCATCAGTTAGCGCCACAGCACTGAGCAAGTAATGGTATTTATTTATGTATTACAAATAATCCTGCTTTCTGGCTTGCACACAGTAAAACACAACAATGAACCTTGCTGTACTTTACTGTCTTGCATGCACTTTGTGCAATATTGTCTCCCAGGGGTCATATTATACACACATCCACACAACTCTACACAGCAAGCAACCTTGCTACACTGCAGGAAAGGGTAAGGGCATGTATATACCATAACTTAATTATTTTTGTTGAATCCAGTAGTTTCCTAGCACACACACGGTCATCTCCAGAGTCCACAACAGTAGACACTGAGAACAATCTCTGAAGGGATAGCCTCCATCACACTTGGAAATATTCAACAGATCAAGCTCACTTCATTTCCTAAGAACCCAATATGCTCAGCTGCAGAGACCGACAAATCTCTTCACTCAGCCCCACTCACTTGTACTTGTGCATGACTACTCTGGAAATCATAATTATGACCCAGGGACTCCACTTAATCTCACACACTGATGAAACCCAGTTCATACTGTGACTCTCAGGATACACTAACACCACCAACATTTGGTATGTGATGCAATGAACCAACACCCCTAACTGTATGTGAGAATAAAGGCTCATACCGTATCTCACAAGATAGTAGTGAGGATATTTCGCAAAATGTCATACCCTGGTTGCCCACACAACTAGGCCCAACATCTCACCCTCCAACCATCCCAGAAAACTGTTTATCATCCTGGACACCAACCTCAACCTGACACTTCACAAGTCCCTGTTTTACCTATAACCTGCTTTCACATATGTTGCATATCCAGACTTTTCTTCGCATGGTTCCCTCCTGACACCTGACAGACCATCACCCAGGCCTTTATCACATGTACACCGTAATACAACAATGACCTCTGCACAACATCTCTTAACAGCTGCTACATAAGTGGTAAACTATCAAACACAGCAGTGCCTGAATATCACTCAGGCTATAACCGCACCGCCATCGAGATGCCAACAGGACGCCAGGATCTTGCAAGCTGAGGGGAGGACTACAGCTCCCAGCACTTCTTCCTGGAGGTCACGTCCCTCTTGCGCTCTTAAGTGCTGTGTGGCCCCCGGGTTGCTGTAACCACACCCTTATCAGGACACCATCAGGACGCTAGGATCCTGCAAGCTGTGGGGAGTAATACGGCTCCTAGCACTTGTTCCTGGAGGCCACGCCCCTCTTGCACTCTTAAGCGCTGCTTGGCCCCACAATCGCTGTAACTGCGCCACCATCAGGATGCGAAGATTGCGCAAGCTGTGGGGAGGACTACAGCTCCAGGTACTCCTAATAGATCAGTGCTCCTGGTCAACATTTATAACACATTTCTCTCCCAGCACCATGACGCTACTGCAATGCTAGCGCTAGATGAGTTCCTGGAAAGGGAAGGGGCATCACACAACATAGTTCTTGCAGGGGACCTAAATTTTACTTTTGAGCCCCTTGAGGAAACTATGAATGTCACTGATGAAGAGGATACTGAACTGGGCATTCCACACTTGAGTCAGGTAATCCAGCAAGAACGTGAAGGTAGCATTTCAAGCTGCCTCTCTCACTCTTAAATATGGGTTGAGGGCTGACAATGGCTCCTCCACCTCCTATCAAGAGCCCAGCCACACATACAAAAGAGCCACCGGTAAAACAAGGATTGACTATATCCTGCTTGATGTACTCCTCTGGAGCAAGCTAGTGGACATATGAGTAACTGAGAAATTTGATAGTGACCATGATGCCCTAACTATAGAATTATTTGATGTGGTTACTTTCTACTAGTCCCACTTAGAGAGTAGTTCATTCATTCCAACTGTTCTTAGTAACAACAGAAGGAGCATTAAATGGCCAGAGATTGAGAGGAGCATTGAAACTCTGGCACAAATTTACAACATAGAAGTCCGTTCACTGGTTGACTTGGGCACCCTAGGGATTGGAGGGGCAACCTTTGGTGAACATAGTCACGAGTTTACTTGGTAACATCAAAACGTTTTTCTGCAAGAAAGACAAGGGTAAGAAATTTGTCAGCAATAAGAATGAGTGGTTTGACAAGTCCTGTAAGCTAGCTTAACAAGCTTTGACGAGGGCTATTAAAACTGGCACAAGAAGAGGGGTAGCCACAAAAAGGAAAGCATATAATAGGGCCAAAGTTGAGACAAAGGGGAACTGGCACAAAGACTTTTGGAAAGATCTACTAGTTGCAGCGCAAGCCAAAAATAGCAACCAGTTTTGGCATTTGATAGCTAAAGGGTCGAAAAACCCAGTCGTAGAGGAAAACTTCCACATACAGCCACAAACTTGGGAAGATCATTTCAGTCAACTTTATGTAGGACCACAGGCCATTAGTCGAGTGCCCATTGAATCTCCCGCTGCAGAACTGGAAACAGATTGACTCATTTTTATTGTAGAAGAAATTCAGGGAGTAATTGCTACTCTGCAACAGGGTAAAACCTGAGGTCTCGATAAAATACCGGATGACCTTTATCTCTCTGAATCCAGAATTTGGGGTGTGAATTTAAACTACAGCTTCAACACTATTCTAAAGAAATCAGAAATACATGATTCTTGGTTAGTTGAAGAGGTTGTGCCCTTATGTAGAAAAGGAGACAGAAGTAACATGGTGAACTATAGGCTCATCAGCCTTATCGATATTGCGCAGAAAATATTCTGGCGGCACTTGCTTAATAGCCTCTTAGGGGGAGCATTACGCTTGATTCAACCTTATTAGAGGAGGGTAAGCAATTCGACTACTTGGGGGTAAGGCTGAGCAGTGTACAATCATGGGCCCCACACATTTGAAAAAGCCAGCTCTCACTCCAACACGTAGGTACTGCCCTAGTCAAAAAGCTGAGGAATTCAATCTACAGACCATTGGCTCCAGTAATTCGAGTGTACCAAGCTCAGGACATCAGAGTTGCACTATATGGCACAGAGCTGTGGGGCCATAACAATGTAGGTGCCATAAACATAGAGAACTCATTTATGATATCAGTTTTGGAGCTCCCTCGGAATGCCCCCCTGACACCAATGCACTTGGACCTGGGTTTAAAGAATGTAGCTCATATGATTGATTTTAAGCCTCTTGCTTTCTGGATCCATATCTGGTCAAACAACAAACCACTACCTATAAAAGAATCACTGATTGATGGACTATCACTCCATACTAGAGGGAGCATAGAGTGGCTCTATTTCATCAAGGCCTGGTTAAACAGACTGGGCATGAGTGAGCTCTGGACTAACCGGAGGAGCATTCAAAAAAGGATCTTGCCCATGCTTAAAAAGAGATACTGGCTTTATGTTAATGACACATGGCTAAACAAAGGAACTGCAGGGGAGGTGAGTTTTAAAGATAACTTGCACCTAGAAGAATTTCTGGAGCACATAGACCCCCCGTTAGCTAAATCTCTATACATGAAATTCAGGTATAGCATCCTACCAGTTAACAGATTTTGTAGTAACTGGAAGGGGACTAATATTTCACCCTGTTGTCCTGTATGTAAGGGTGATCTGGAAACTTAACAGCTCTTCTTGTTCTTCTGTCCCAAGTACACTAAGATCAGAAGAACTTGGTTAATTCCGATTTGTCGGATTTGTTGGATCTTAGTTGCAAATCAATTGAAAGAGATCATTAGGATTTTAAAAAGTTACTGCACAGAGTATTTAATGTTCAGTGTGTCTAGATACATGTTATATGCATGGAGACTAAGAACTAGGATGATGAAACCTCTGAGTAACAATTGTATTACCTTATGAAGTAATGTATGTCATTGTCTTCATGTACTAAGTATTGTTCCAAAATAGTATTAGAGATTTTATTAGTTTTTAAAATTATGGAGTTTTATGAGATTTTAATTATTGGTTGAATTAAATCTATCCCTGTAATGAAATCCTTTTACTGAAATTATAATGATGAAATATCATGGCACTTTATTTTGCATCATAGTGTATATAACACATTATTGACACCGATATAGCTGTGATATAAACTTTGAACATGGCCCTTCATTGAGTATTGTTTTAGGGGATAGGTGAATTGTTTTCCTTTTTAAATTGAATTGTATGTGGAAGTACTCATGTTTTCGAATTGTATCAATACCACTTTTACAATGGGTGACTAGATACTATTAATTTTACCTGTATGTCTTGATGTGCTTTTATGACTTTTACTAAAAATCGAATAAAGATTTCTACTACTGCTACTCAGGCTACCTTGTGGCACACACATCACACTTCACCTCCTTGAGATAGAATGGGTCCCCATTCAGACACACTGCCAGTTCAATTAGTTCAGTCACACCTACAAGGCACTACACTACGAGGGGCCCACCTAGCTCACACACCATCTATGCTTCCAACAAACAATCCTGGACCTCTGCTGTACATCCCCCCAACCCCCAAAATCCATTTGAGCGAGGCAGGATGTAGGGTGATCTCTAACGAGTTAGGCAACACCTGCAAAAGAAATCACCTAGCACATCAGGACAGCTGCGCACAGTATGGGTTAGTGCTAGTAGCTGTACACTTGGCTCTTCACGTGATCCTACTTGGGGAGCTTGCACATACTCAGCACTTGGATACCCTTTCAGATGAGAAGTTAACACTTTAGCAAGCCACATAACTTTATATTACATTGCATTGCATTCCACTTTTGGCTACAAAGACCCAAGACAAGCACACTTGCTTCATGGTGCAAGAGGGCCTGCATTGGCACTGACATATCTGCGAAGTTTCCAAGGTCCATGCATGATGTGCTGCTCCAGGCCAGGCTTTCTGCTTTGTATTGTGGGACATGTAAATGTAAATGTTGTATAGCGCCCAAATCATCCCACATGGGGTCTCTCCGGCACTTGTACAAATACCGCTGTGGAACCCTTCCTGGCTTTTTCCCTGTGAGGCAACCACTCCTGGGCACAGCCAGGCATCCTAGCGCTGTTGGGATTAAGCAAGCTATTGCCCAGAGTTGCAGAGTGGGACGCATGATTAGAATAGGCACCGAGGCGAGAATTATCAGGTCCGTGGAATTTGAGCCCAAAACACGCCGAGGCGGGGAATTGAACCCTGGTCCTGGGCCAGAACTCTGCAGCAAGGTCTGCCGCTCTAACCATTGAGCCACACTTCTCCATGTAGTCCTGGTTATTCATGTAGTAGATTACACTACAAGTCCAAGGATTTAATGGACAACATGGACTGGGGAAGCACATCACACATAGCTAAGAGAAATACGACATTGCTGGACCTGAAAATTTGTGACTGTGTAATTAATTTGCAGTTATGTGATGAATGAGTTAATATTTGAGATATTCCTGTACTTTACCTTGCATACCGTGCAGTGCAGCAAAGTGTCTTGCTTCACTGCGCTGTATGACAGTTTGAACCATATTGTCCCTTGTTTTCACCTACCCTGTACTTCTTACTAGTCCTTGACTGCAGCACTGTCCTGTCTGAGAGACTCCGGCCACCAATTCTTTTGGGATAAGTGATGCCGCAATGCTCTTCCAATGGATCTAACTCCTCCTGGACTTCAGGTCCTCCTCTGGTCCTCATGGCTGCCCTGAGGTTTCTGGCCATTTCCTCTTTGGTCCTGTGCTTGTGGTTGTGCCACCTCTTCTTGCATTCCAGCACTGACCTTTTTGTTTTCCCTACACTGTTGATTTTATTTACTTTGGATAGCCAAATGGCTACCTTCTTCCCTACTAGCAATATGGGGGGGACAAAGAGAAGGAGTTCATTCTTTGTCACCTCAGATATTGATATTCGGTTCTCCTCCTCACTGAAATTGGTCTTCCTCTTCCTCTGGACTTCAGTCTGTTCATCTTGACTGGGGCTGGGATTTGGGTTGTTGCCCTTAGTTTTTCTTGATGGTGCTACCTCAATTTTTCCCAGTGATTGGTGTTCAGAAGTACTATCAATTTTTTAAGCATCCCGCAATGCAACATGCTCCGGTGTGACGCAAAGCTAATTAGCAGCACATAAAAGTGCTTTAGGCTACGCAAATCACCTTTGCATCACTTAGGTATCAGTCGCGTTGCTATATTTCGCACAATTTTTCTTACTTACGCGTATGGATTTTTGACGCACCTTAGGTTCCTGCGGTATGGTGAGCAGTACCAGAAATACGCCACAGGCATATCGCAAGGAAGTGCCACAACACAGCACAAATATTTCTGACGCAACAGTGCCGCAACTCAGCGCTGCATCAGAATTCATAAAAATGCCCCTAAATTTACTCCAACATACTGCAATAAATGGATTTGTGGGCCACAAAAATCTCTTTTGTAGTCTGCAAAATGTTCAAATAAATATCCTTGGGGGTGGGTAGGGGTCTTTATATTGGATAGTGGTAAACTCTGACATGTATACCACTAGAAAATGCTGGCGTACGAAATGGATAATATAGAAAAACAAGTTATTATCCTTGGCTCAAAATTGCGTTCTGCGTTTCGTTTCAATCAGTAAAAATTCATCTTTACAGAACACGATTTAATCTCATGCAGATTTGTGTAATAATTAAAAAAGGAACAACGAATGCGAAAGCTATAGCTTTTATAGCGCACACTGAAAATCAGACGGTATCTTGGCACTGTTTACAGCATCGAAGTGAAATCTACCATATTGTCCTGGCTCCGGCAAACGGGTTTAATATACCTGCTGCCTTGAAGGGCCTTTCTTTAGGGTTTTCTAACCGAGCTAAAATTACTGCCATTTAAAAACAAGCAGAAGCAATCAGGTGCTGATGAGACGCTTCATCAGTTTACATTGATTATTTCTACTCTTGAGAGCTTTATTTGTTACTCATCTCTCCACCTCATTAAGGTACACGATCCACAATGAATCATTAACCATTTTATTGTGGCCAAACAAAACCGCCTAATTTCCACAAGCCTGTACCATTTTAAGAAAATAAATAAGGTAAAAGAGGGTGTAATTAAAAACAACGTCAGCTATTTTTTTTACTGCATTTTATAGGACGAACAATTGTGACCTGGGAACTTGCAAATTTCCCCTATTTATCTCAACGTCGGCGTTTGCTTTTTCTGATTACTTCACAGCATCTGTAGTCTATCTCCTCATTAATTTACATTCTTGAAAATTACGATTAAGAAGTTTGTGCTTACTTTAAAAGTAAAGCACTTCTAAAGTTTTATCCGGAAATTCGTAACAGAACAGAGAATAGTAGGTGTAGTAAAGAAAATGTATTAGCTTACTTTCATAAAAATAAAAACGAAAGAAATTTGCCGTCGTAAATTCCGTTTCTTGATTCTCAGTCGGGATTTGTGAAATGTTAAGAATCTAGGGGCAGATTTACAAGCCCCTTGCGCCACGTTTACGTCGCCTTGCGTGACGGAACAGCGGCGTAAACATGGCGCATCCCTGCGAGGCATTTACAACGTGACGCATCTAGGGAGATGCGTCACGTTGTAAAGCCCTGCGCCACATGTGGGCGTTCCGGCGCAGGGTGGGCGTTCCAGGGCAGGAGCTCCTCGCAAAAGTGACTGAGTGAAATCTACAAGATTTCACTCAGTCTCTTTTAGGCCAATGCTGCGTCAAAACCCTGCGCTGGCTTGAAGCAGGCGTAAGGCTTGACGTAGCATTGGACAGATAGGGCACCCCGAGCCTTGCTGGAGCTGCGTTGCGCTTGTGACGCAACTCAAGCAATGCGCCGCCTTTACGGCACAGATGCGTCACGCATCAGTGCCGTTTTTGCCCCATGGTGCGCCGCATTTACAATGCGGCGCACCATGGGTGGTGTAGCTGCGGCGCACAATAAGTGGCGCATCCCTGGGGATGCGCCAACTATTGTAAATCTGCCCCTAGAGAGGAAGGACCTCAGTGTGAGTGTGTAGGGACATCAGTGAATGTGAGTATCCACAGCTGTAAATGTAAAGCCTGTCTTGGGACGTGTGCTGCAGTTCACTGCACAAGAAGGTGAAGGCCTCAGACTCATATGTTTGCAGCTGTTCACTCACCACTAGGCTCATATGTTTGTAGCTGTTCACTCACCAGTAGACTCATATGTTTGTAGCTGTTCACTCACCACTAGATTCCCACCATGAAACGAAAGCACATTTATTTCTCTAAAAGCCAACAATGAATGACTTACCTGGATTGCAAAGCACAAGAAATATACACAGGGTTGGCTTTAGTGCTGGTGGCGCCCGGTGGAACAATCTTTTTTGGCAACCCTTCTCCACGGATTCCTTCACCACCCCCCTTCAACAGTGCCCCTCATCTCTGCACAGCCCCTCGCTTGCATGCATTTTGTTAGAAATGGGATTTCTGATTAGTAGGGGTATGCACCATGTCCGAGCAAGAACCACCACTCAAGTCAGGGTAAGTTATATACACACAAAAAATAACCTGTGCTTACCCTTTAATAGCTTGGCACAGAGCAATCAAGCTTATCTACAGAGGCAATGTGTAAAGTATTTGTGCAACACACTGACATAGCAACACAAGGATTACGTCACAAAAAGACGACACACAAGTTTAGAATTTTTTTTTTTTTATTCAGAACAAAACAAGATCAAAACAACAAAAGTCCAATGTATACAAGTTGAGATATTGAATTTTAAAACAATAAGTGAAAAATAGCTCTTAGAAGCAAATAGCGTTTTAGGGGTTACTTCTGGTCAGCACAAATAAAAAGTTTGGGCCATCCGTGATAGAGCGCTGACCAGCTAAAGGAGCCACGCAAGCCCCGGTGAACAAAGAACCTTTCCTGGTCACAAACAGCAAGATGCATCGTGAAATGAGCCAATGGTGGTCCTGCAAGTTTCGATGCATCAGTTCTGTGAACAGGTGTCAGAATTGAGAGGCATCAAGTGATACACAGGGTTTCTCCTTGCAATTGAGGGGATGTGTTGTTATCTGCAAGCTTCAGCTGCGTCAAAACGTTGTCCAATGCGTGATTTTCAACAGCTAAAGTCCTGATTCAATTGCAATGGACTAATTTTACTCCAGCCACCGGGGCGATGTACTGGTTCTGCTACACGCAGACATGAGATGCGTCTCAAGCAACAGGAGGCAAGCCAACAAGCTCTTGGAGCACACTCAGAGGAAGCGCAGAGTCCAGCTTTCCTTCAGCGAAGTCAGAGAGCAACAGGGCAACAAGCAGAAAAGCAGGCCTTCTAGATCAGCAGTCCAGTTGAGTCCTTTAAACAGCCCAGCATTCCTCCAGGCAGAGCTTCTGTTACAAAACCAGCAGTGTATGATTTGATGGGGTCAGAGACCCAGCACTTGTACCCAAAAGTACCTTTGATGTGGAGGGAACCTCAAAGTAGCTCTCTGAAGTGCACAAGTATCCCTTTCAACCAAATCCTGTCTGCCAGGCTATCTGTGAGGGGTAATCAGTCTTTTGTGTGGGGAAGTGAAGTGAAGCTCCTCCCTACCATCCTCCCCAGGCATGGCCATCAGAATTAATGTAGATGGGTCCTCAGACACACCTATCCATCCTGTGCTGGGGCTGTATAGAGGGAATGAACAAAGTGAAGCTGTCACCTATCCAAGAAAATGTATTGGAGATAGACTGTCAGCACGCAAAGCAGTAAATGCATAGAAATGTCCACTTTCTAAAGTAACGTACCAAGGCGTTGGACTCCAACCCAGCTAGATTGGGCCACTAATAATTCTGAACACAAACA
The DNA here is from genome assembly GCF_964263255.1 of Lissotriton vulgaris. NCBI lineage: Eukaryota > Metazoa > Chordata > Amphibia > Caudata > Salamandridae > Lissotriton > Lissotriton vulgaris. Next base: position 1,745,765,579 of record NC_141694.1, read on the forward strand.
GGATCTAGCTGTAATATTTTAATTGTCTTCTCTTTAGAATCAAGGCAAGAAAATTGATTCATCATGCCAGTGAATTTAATCACATATCTTTCATTACCATTTCAACATTTATAGTAGATTTTCAACATGTCATGGGATTACTTAAACATTTTCCAAATGCATGATTTACCCCCAGCCCTAGACAAGGTTGCTCGGTACTGATCCATGATACAAATAAAAAAATCAATATGCATTAAACACTAAACATGAATGTGTTTTAAAGGAACATATAAGTGAGTTATAGAATGCCAGTCAATACATGTCGACATTGAACAGAGGTGGCCATCACTGTCATTCTGTCTAATGTGTACCTCTATTTGCTAATGTCTCTAGGGGGTTCGAAAGATGATTGGTTATAGTGGGATCAGTGAAAGTTCATTGAGATTGCCCACTGGCCAGATGATGCAATTTAAAGGCACTCCCCAAAGGTATCCGTTGACGTGTTTCGAACCTCTTGTGGTTTTTAGGGTTCTACTCGGTACTCTGACTGGCTGGGATCTGGTGACTCCTAAACATGTGTGCCGTTGGGAATTGAATTACATTGTCCTTCAGGCGCACAGTATTGCTGTCACGAGTTTTCAGAATGAACCGCAAATAAATGCTGAGTAGCAGTCTAATGAACCTCAAAATTGTGGGCCTGAAGGGTATCACCCCTTCTTAGAGTTCCATATTTTACCATCACCAAGATGATGTAGTTTTCTTATGTGGGGTACATCAGGCAGCTCACCTTCAGTGTGACTGGCCTGGTAGTGCACCACTCCTCTCTGCATATCTAATTTTCCATCTGTCCTGGTGCCAAATGGCCCTCTTACTCTTACAGGTCTGGAGAAAGCCGGGGTAGCATATCAAAGGCAGCAGAGGTCTTTTAAACCTCCTGCCTTGATATGCTGACTAATTGGCCATCCTGATTGGAGGGGTGGCAACACCTCTGGCTAGAATAGGCACTGTTTCTGCCCTCAAAAAGCATAGGCTCTCACCTGTGGGGGGCTAGAACTTGACTGTGGTGGCAGGTTAGTTTACAGGAGTCAGCCTGTACACTAGAGGCTAGAAAACACCATAGACTTCAGTGAAGCTATCATGTGGCTGGGGAACTCATTTTTTCCAGTGTCCAGCATGCATACTTAAAATGGGTTTCCTATTCACTTGTGATATCTAAGAATTGACAGACAGCACAGGGGCATATTTGCTCATGTAAATATATCCATATAAGTAGCATAGTGCACCCTGCCTTACTGCTGTAAGGCCTGCTGTAGGGGTAGCTTACCTATACTGCATGCAGATTCAGCAGGCATGATGCCAAGTTGTGTTTTCACCTTTATGTGCTCCAAGACATGCAGCCTGCAATGGCAGACTGCATAAGCAAGGAGAGGGTTCCCTTAGGGGTACACAATATATACTGCAGACCCTAGGGACCCTCTTTAGTATCCATGCCCAAGGTACTCGGGATACCATTTACTAGGTAATTACAGGGGTGCTAAATGTTTGGACAATTGGGGGAAACATGTACATTTTTATGGAAAGAGATCTGGCACTGGGGACCTGGACAGAAGGAAACCAGTGCACTCGTGTCAAATTTGTAGCAAATACCTGGCAAAAAGGGGGGGTGACCATGTCAAAAAGGGGAACTTTCCTACATTTCATACTAGAAGGCAGTATATTTTGAGAGTGTTTGGGTCTGGAGAAGTTCAAACTCAGGATTTAACCTCTTGCCTGCTCATAACGGAACCATGCCGTCATGAGCCACGGGTGGCGTGTGCTCATGACGGCGTGGTTCCGTCATGTGGCTGACGCCTGTCCCACGCGGCAATAATTACCCTGTGCAGGTGAATTAATGAGCGGGCAGGGCCGTAACGGAACCATGCCGTCATGAGCACAGGGCCGCCCATGACTAATGCCGGCGTGGTTCTATCGCGAGCATGGCGGCGCCACCCTCACACCCCCAACCCCCTGCGCGCCGCGCCGAAATTAGCGCCGTGGCCAAAGGGTTAAAACGCACCTCAGTGGGTCGGTTGGCTTTACTAATAAGAATGCATTTCTACCAAAACAAACCCTTTTTAGCAACATTAGGACAATCAAAAACTGAGAAGAAAACATAACATCCTAACCTATACTATGCAGTTTGCATGCAGCTCTTTGATGCCAGTTGATGAATTGCAAGTAACAAAAGGATTGCTGTGACAGAAGTAATTACCCACTGAACTATTCACATAAAATACAGATCTGTGATGTGCATGGTATGTGTTCTTCGCAGCAGACAATTAATCCTCTGCACTACTTTATGGTGAGTCAAACCTCCCACTAGACAAAACTCTGAACTCTCTCCAGCCTGCAAACTGCTGGACATGGTACTCTGCAGCAGGTGCTTTCTTTCTTTCTGAACACAGCTCCCCCCAAGGTCAGCACCAGGTGCGGTTGCACCAATTGCACCGCCCTAACGCCGGCCCTGTACATACATATATAAAGGGAAGGAGGTTTGGCCACTGGAATGTAGATAGGCCGCTTCTAAATGTGAATTACTGTTTGTTTTGTTAAGCAAAACACAAGTAGATCCCACATAAAATACTTTTCCAAAATTTCTCAGACATGTAGTATATGATAAAATAAAAAAACACATGAAATATAGAGATTTTACAGCAAAGTTCTTACCTACATGCCCACTCATCTAGGTTTGTAACTAGTGCTTACAATTTTTCAAATCGTTTCCTACTAGTAATGAGAGAAGATGAAGCCTTAAATACTAATGATACATCATACATACCATACCCATTCAGAAAGGAAATTAAGCAAATGCATATTCTGTACATTTGTGTAAAGTTGTGGCATGCTGGTGGAGGCAAGGTATGCAGAGCTAACATTGTGATTCTTTAGTCAGCATGCCTTCATTTTTTAATTTACTACTCATGTCATTTATGATTGTGCACCAAACAGACAAATATGCATACCCTGATTACTGAACATTTATTAAATTGTTCATAATTAGTGATAGTGTCATGTCCAGGCAGTGGAAATCCATTAGCACTAGCAAAAGGTGTGAGGTAAAACAAAATGATCATGCAGTACTATAGTTACAGTTAGTAATTCCACATATTTTTTAACAAAACGTTCAATCGCTCATTATGAGTCTTCTTGAGTGGTACATATATATATATATGAAGCAATATTGCCCTGGCTGATTCTGAATCTCCTGGTATACCTGCACCCAAAATTCGTAAGCACAAGAATTCCTTTCCTTTAATTCTAAATCCACGTGTAAATACTGCTAAGGAACCTTTCTGATTCTAAATCCCTGCTGTAATTACCCAGAAGGAACCATTGTTTTATTGTGTTCTGTATTCTTTTTGCACCTTTTTGCTGTTGTTGCCATCCAATCAATTTATGGAGATTTTGAAGACGACTTATCCTTAAATACCATTAATTCAGTAAAGGTCTGGGAAACGTTTAAAGACACAATGTGCGAATAGCTTGGCAAATCGCATAAATTTCGCTGTTGGCTTTTGCCTGAGTTGAACTGAACTAAGATTAATGTATTTTGCATAAAGATGTACCCTGCAGCCTATCTCTAAACTCCTTAGGAGGAATGCTGCATTCTAGGATATATGACTGCATCCACTGTTTGGGGAAGTCTTTGGCTCTAATACCATTGTTCAGATCTCAAAATGGAAGGTGCAAGGGGAAAATAATTGAATAGCACATGAGAGAAATGCAATGCAACTGATACACCCACATATGGGGAAGTCAGCCTGGAACAAATCTCATTTACAAAAAGACCCATCCACACCTATTGAACAGTACTTCAGGCACAGCTAGCTCCCAGTTTCACCTATGCATCCTTGGTGTAAGTCATTCACAAGTAATATGCTTGCAATGCAGTTCCTATGTGAATGAAAAAAAGAGGAAATAGAGTATGCAAGGAGATGAACCAACATTGTGTAATGTTATCAATTTCTTGTGTTTCATTGTTCTTTATTGTTCTATGTGGCTTGTTTTATGTACAGTCCTTTGTATTGTTTGTATACAGTTTGATGTCATATCTATCTTTGTGATGATCCACTTATCATTGTATGAAAATAATTTCAAAAGTCTTCAAAGTCAATTCAATTTAATTGTGATTTTGTTTTTCATCATTATTTTTTGTCAACATTGTGTCATTTGGTCTTGTCATTAAATATATACTTTTTCTATTAAAAGATTGACATAATTTGAGCCTTCTTTTTGACAATTTGTAGAAATAAAATTAAGCACTTTATAACTAACATTGATACATTGGGTCTAACATCATTGCTGTTAATAAACTTGTGTTGACCAGTATTTTGCTTAGAGATTCTGTATTCACAATTGCATTTTCCCTGTACTAGGAACGTTTATTAGTAACATGGGGTCCTTTTCTTCATAATAGTATCCAGGAGTTCTAACAGGTCAGGTTGCTCGTGGAACAAGAGTGGTGATTCCTTTTTGGAATTAGAGCCTCTCACACTCTTAACAAGTGCCATGCTTCATCATAGGCCTTTTGCTCCTCGTCGTGGCACTGCAATGCTCGGCAGGCACCCTCTCGGGGGCTCTTTGGCAGAGTTCCTTTTCCAAAGCCGTATGTGAAGTGCCTGTGTAGGGCCCGAGTGTAGATGTGTGACAAGTGTATGTTTGGGATTGTGAAAGTGACTAAAAAGATCAGGCAGAACTCAAGGCTAATTCTGTGAGTTTACCTGTCTGTTTAAAAATGTGGGTGCCACCGATGGAAGCAATGATCTCTGGTGGCTTCTCAATATCATGAGGTCAACATGTTTCTTCCCTAAGGTTGCCAGTAAATGATCCATGGAAATTCTTCAGGACCAATAAGGGAAATAAATTATATTATACCAGCAGCCCGTCCCGACGTTGTCCGGGGATGAAATGTAATGTGTGCAATTTTTGTAATAGTAAATCTTAATTTATGTGGCGCCGAGTGAATTCCGCGGTTCTGCAAGCCGTGCCCCTTTTTTTAGGCCTACCCCCTCTGACAACGCCGAGGCTAAAAAATGAGTAAAGGTTTGTTTTTGTTATCGCCGTAAGTACTGTGAGTGTTATCAGTAACGGAGCGTGAATGGACGCGCACATTGAAATCCAAGTCCAATCATTTTGTGTTTTTTGTTTTGGCCCAGGCCCCTCTGACAACGGTGACGGCCACAAAGGTGTGAATATTGCGCTGAGTGAATTCCACTCTTCTGAAAGCCGCGCCCCTTTTTTTAGGCCTGCCCCCTCTGACAACGCTGAGGCTCACAAATGAGTAAAGGTTTGTTTTTGTTAGCGCCGCAAGTACTGTGAGTGTTATCAGTAATGGAGCGTGAATGTGCGCGCACAGTGAAATCCGCTCACATTTTTTTTTTGTTTTTGTTTTTGGGCCAGCCCCTCAGCCAACGGTCATGCCCACAAAGGCGTGAATGTGACTCCGAGTGAATTCCGCCCTTGTAAAAGCTGCGCCCCTTTATTTAGGCCAACCCCCTCCGACAACGCCGAGGCTCACAAATGAGTAAAGCTTTGTTTTTGTTAGCACGGCAGTTCTGTGAGTGTTATCAGTAATGGAGCGTGAATGGGCGCGCACAGTGAAATCCGAGCCCATGTATTATTTGTTTTTTGTTTTGGGCCATGCCCCTCTGACAACGGTGACGCCCACAAAGGAGTAATGTGAAGTGTAGTTTGAGACGCCAATCGCTACTTTGACACGCCCATCGCTGACAGCAGAACGCCAACGCCCACAAGGGACTACTTTACCCTTTCTAATGTATATTGTGGCCAGCTGTATAGCCTATGTCCATCTGCTGCAACTCCCCTTTACAATGCTGTATTGTGTGTTGTGATTGGTGCTGTACATCTTGAGATTACTCGCCTCAAATGTTTCAGCTCTCTCTTTATAATAGTGGTATAGATAGATATCTACACAATGCTTGGACCCAGCAGTGTAGCAAGCGTAATCCAAGCAGAAAGGTAATTCTAAAAATGTACCATGAGACCCCGATTAGGCTTTCCAATTTAGAGCCTAACAAGGTTGACCTTTTAGAGCATGGGTGGACAAATAGACAAATGGAATAAAAACGTCAATGACTGTGTAGCCTTGGCAAAAGTAATCCACCATGTAATCAGATTGTGCATGCACATTTGGCATGCTTGATACCGTGACCCTGTCTTGACCTGGTAGTCAGGCAGACAATAGTGAGAGAACACACCAACCACATTTACACATAAACTGTCAAGATATTGCGTAAGTTTGCCCACATAGTGAGAGCACTATCGGAGTAACCACTTACCCAAATCGGGTTGTGTGGGTTGCTCCTTGAGACAAACTAGAGAGGCACATTGAATTACAGTCAGGGCTTTAAGAGAACCGGGTCTCACTGGGTCTGAGCACCGTCAGTTTTTTAAAGGGGGGCCTCGAACCGGGTCTTTATTGGGCTCTGTTTTATGCCCTGGCACAGACGGTCCGTTTTGTTTGGACTGCAGTGACAGCAGGCATATAGATGTGTGCGTGCTCACACTGCTCGCTTTTCACTAGTGTAGAAGTTACGGCATTCTGTCATGCCTGGTGAGCGTTGTAGTGGAAGGGAAATCCTTTAGAGTCATTTTCTCTCTGAATTTCCCTTCTCTTTTTGAAACTCAGCAGCTGTCGTGGGGTGAGTGCAAGCTTTTTCAATATTATATACAAGCCACAGTTGCTGCTTATTTATCTTATGTAACTAACAACCATTGACAAAGCCAACAGTCCTGACTTGTTGTAGGTATGTTAATTGTTGTATCATATATCTGGGTCCAATGACAAAAACTGCAAAATACAAGTCAAATTTTTAGCTTACGTGTTTTACTGCAAAACTGCAAAATACATTTTTAGCTTACGTGTTTTAGCCACGCCCTTAATTACATTGGCCATGCCCCTTTGAGAGCCCCCCCGCCCCCCAGTATTTTCATACCACTTAAAGCCCTGATTACAGTAAAAGAGGAGAGGGTCCATTGTCACTCGAGGACATGCTATAGAACGTCCTCGTCCCTTTCTGGAATAAGAAAAAAAGGTGGATAGTATTTACATTGTCCTAGCGATCTTCTCACGGCGATCTACCCCATCTTCAGTGCCTCTGGAGTGAGGACCACAGGCGTCAGCTGCTTTTAATATGGAAAGGTAGCTAATCTCACTCTGGTGCCGTCCGGCGTACCGCCGCAAGTGGTGATTGCCTGCAAACAGGCAGCACTATCGTTTGCCTCAAAGGAAATGGCAGTGATTGTGCGCCATCTTGGAATGGAGAAGTTGGGTACTTGTTAGACAAATTTTTTATACAGGTGTAATTATCGGGCTATGGTTAAAACATGTTTTTTGAAGCACAGCCGTACAGAATCTGTATGGAAGGTATTTGTTAATCATAATTTTCTTGAAAATGGAAACCACGTGGTAGTTCACAAACTCAGGTGGAGTTGACGTGAACAAACTGGATATTAAAATATATTGCCAATGTTGGAAAGTACACTGAGCCCCAGATTTTGGTCATATTACTAATAACTTACGTCGGGTCAAGGGTCACTGTGTGGAGGGATGCCAATGTGGGTGGCCTAATTAGGAATTGATACCCTATCCATCGCTATTGATGGATGAGGAACTGGGTATATGTAATTGTGGTGTCACCCTAATTAAAAGGGTAGCCTAGGTACCAGGGGACAATGCCAGGGGGGGCCATCATCGGTATGGGTACACCCCAAACTGTCAGTTTCCCCCACAGGATGTGTTGGTTCAAACCACATACATGGGTAGATAAATGAAAAGTCCAGTTCTGCTCTCTTTTAAAGAGGGCGCCCTCAGTCAAGTTTGGCAGTGATTCAATGATTGTCCATTATATATCATCAGCAGAGTGTTTGAGATTGACAAAGTGGGTGCATATCTTGGTGCTGGTTCTCTAGCATCTCACATTACTTCAATGCTCTGTGATGTAGGTTTTCACTGGACAGGTTGTTATCCCTATGTATCATTTTTCACATGGGCATGTCACTGTGTAAATGCAATTCTTGGTGTTACAATTGGTATGTGATTTTTGTGTCCAAGTGAAAGTTCCAGAGGGTTTAATTTCCTTTGTGGCAGTTGTAAGGTTGCAAACTGAACATGAGCCACAAGGGAAATTACCTTTCACAGGAGGTAAAGACCACAAGCTGTTCCGGAGGAGGGCTGTCTCGGTGCTGTGGTTGCTGCGGAATCCAGACTGGGAGGCATCCAGGATGGAGTTCTCTTCGATGAAGGCAGTCACTTGGGTGTTTATGAGTCTCTCAGTGACTTTGGGAGGAGAGAGATGGGCCGGTAGTTTTTCAGATCCGTTGGGTCGGCAGTTGGTTTCTTAAGGAGTGGTGTAATCTCCGCCTGCTTCCAGTCGTCTGGGAAGATGCCGGACCTGAAGGAGGCGTTGATGGTCTGTCCTAGTACGGGTGCGATGGCAGCCGCGGCCCTGTGGAATATGTGTGGTAGGCAGGGGTCCATTGGGGCTCCTGAGTGAGTATTCTTCATGGTTGCGGTGATGTGTTCTATGGTGGCGGGATTCCAGGTAATGATGGATGGCTTACCGGTGGCGGGGGGGGGGGCAATGACCAGCATCTGTTTATTGAAGTTGTCGTAGAGGACCTTGATCTAAAGATGGAAGTAGGAGCTGAGCTTGTCGCAGAGTTCTTGGGAAGGTGTGAAGTCGGTGGCTGTGCTGGGGGGTTGTGTGAACTGCTCTGTGGCTTAAACAGTTCATTGGCGTTGGTCGTGTTGGTCTGGACTTTGTCTCTTATGAAGGTCCGTTTGGTGTCTCTTATGCACTGGTGGTAATCCTTTAGGGCATTCTTGTGATTGTTCTGTGCTTCCGTGGTTTTATGGTTTCGCCAGGTTTTCTCTATGCGTCTGCAGGAGCATCTGGCTTCTTGTAGTTCTGTGATGAACCAGGCGGTCTTTATGGAGTGTTGTTTGGCAGGGTGGTGGAGGGGTGCGAGTTTGTCGGTGCAGCAGGAGATCCAGCGGTGGAATTCTCTGGCTGTGGAGTTGGTGTCGGTCGAGGTGCTGGGGGGGTTTGGAGGAGGGTGGTGTTGAGGAGTTCCTCAGAGACCTTGCTCCGGTTCCTTTGTGGCAAGCGTGGGTGAGACTTCGGTGCAGCGTTGGTGTTGAAGGTGAAGTGGACGTATTGATGGTCTGTCCAGAGGGGCTAGGTGGTGTGGCTGAAGCAGATGTTTGTCCCACCCACTAAGATAGGGTCGAGAGTGTGTCCAGCTTTGTGTGTGGGCATGTTGACCAGCTGCTTCAGTCCGAGGTTATTGAGGAGAGTGGTGGAGTAGGGGTCGTCGCGGTTGTGGAGGTTGAAATTCAGGTCCCCGAGTAGGATGTAGTCCTTGGAGGTGATGACGTGGGTTGCGGCAAGTTCGGCAATGGTAGTTGCGGACTGGGTGCGATGCCCTGTGGTCTGTAGATGAGGGGGCCACGTAGCGTGGTCCTGAGGCTGGTTTGGATCTGGAAGTGGAAGTGGAGGTGTTCAGTGTTGTTGGGGGTCACTCGTGCTGGATGTGGCGAGTCGGAGGGGGTCTTGTGTGTGATGGTGAGTCCTCTTCCTGGGCAGTGGGGCCGGTCCTTTCCCTGGATCTTGTAGCCTTCGGGGATGGCAATAGCGATGCTGAGCCTGGAAGTGGCCTTGCTCCAAGTTTCTGTGAAGAAGGCAACGTCGGGCTAGAGGGTGTTGATCAAGTCCCAGATCTCTATGGCATGTCGGTGGAGGGAGCGCACGTTGAGGAGAATGCACGTTAGGGTTTCAATGGTGTGTGCATCATGCAGGCCTTCGGCGGTAGGGGTGGTTTTGTTGATGGTGAAGGATCTGCAGCAGAGTCAACACGAGAACTGTCCATGGGTGGTGATGGGCGAGGATCTTTCGCAATCGGAGTGTCTTCCGGGGTTGAGTGCATGGAGTGCCATGGAGTCGTATCGGCGGGGTCCCAGATATCCATGGTTCCTGGTGCTGCCCGCGTCGCAAACGGGTGCAGACGGTCTTGCCTTAGGAGCACCTTCGGCATGCCTTCAGCATGCCAGCGTCACGACCGCGCAACGGCTACCATTATGTGGTGAGGGGTCGTGGGTCAATGCAGCAGTGGAAGTGTGGGGCAAATGGGGGGAAAACGTAGGGAAAAGGGGAAAAAAGAAAATCAACAAACAGTGGGGCACAATGCAATAAAGTAACAAACAGTAAAGCACAATATAAAGAAATTAAGACAGTGAGGCACAATACAAGAAGTTAACCAACAGTAGGCACAGTATAAAGAAATTAGGAAATTAAGGAGCACAGCATGACAAAGGTCCAGATGAGGGTAGTCTTGAACCCTACAACAGTAGGGTAGCCAGGTGACGCAGAGCACAGCGGAGCTGCTGGGGAGAGTGCGATCCTGGGACCGAAGTTGGAGGTCTCACTCACACTCCCCCACAGCGGCCGCCATTATGTAGGGGAGGGGGGAGGGACGTGCAGCTGGGAGGTGGGAGCGGGGCAATCAGGGGGCGGGGTCGCGGTTCAATGCGGCGGCTGGAGCATGGGGCGCACGGGTGGTAAACGTAGGGAAAAGGGGAAAAAAGAAAACCAACAACAGTGGGGCACAATGCAATAAAGTAACAAACAGTAAGGTACAATATAAAGAAATTAAGACAGTGAGGCACAATACAAGAAAGTAACCAACAGTATGAACAAATTAGGAAATTAAGGGGCACAGCAGGACAAAGTACCAGAGCGAGGTAGTCTTGAACCCTGCAATGGTGGATCTGGCAGGCGACACAGAGCACAGTGGAGCTGCCAGGGAGAGTTCAATCCTGGGACCGAAGTCGGCGATCTCACTCTTAACGAATTGTTTAAAAGTTTTTGGGCATACATAGCTGTAGTTAAAGACAATATTTACATATTGATATTTAAAGAACATTTTGATAAATTGTTATTATTAAATATGCCATATTAATCATTTTCATACAGTATTGTATGTTCTAGATTTTGTTCCATCATGTAGGAATTTTACATAATTTGTTAGTGTATATTAAATAATTGTATATTTTTATACTATTGTTTCATTTATACTTGACAGTTTTTTAAAAATATTTTTACATTTATTAGCATTTGTCACATGCTTAACAATTTTTAAGCATTTTTAGCTTTTGTTCTCATTCATTACTATTACTATTCGTTTTTTGTTTAATTTAGCAGCCATTTTTTTGTATTCTATTTTGTAGTAGTCTAATTGTTTCATTTTTAGCCTATGTTTGGGGATTCAGGTTGCAGGAAGGTGCTGCTGTTTGTTGTAACAGGCAAGGCCCTTTTAAAGATTTTTCTTTAGGGGTTGAGGCTTGGCTGGATATAGATAGGATTTCTAGTTGCCAGTTAAAGTGTTGTGGGTGGCTTTTTACCACATTTAGTTGTGGAAATTGCAGTGTTTTTCTCTAGTTTGTTGGTCTAGTTTTCTGTACACTGTTTTTGCAATGTATCTATATGTTATATTATATTGTGTTATGTTACTTACTTTCTGGCAATTAGAGGAAATGTATATGTTGATTTTGATTTCTTTTCTTTTTTTGGATTTTCAGGAGTGTTTCGTTTTCTAAACACGTTTTCATTTTTTTATGGCTCCTGGATACTTTGGATTGCTTCAGTTGATCTCTATTGGACTGGTTTTATTTTTGCATTTTGTTTCTTTTTCTCCAATTGTTTTTCTTGTTTTTGGTGAATTATACTTTTGCACTACATGGAAATGGAGCATGAACTGCTGTTACATAATGGTAGTATTTAATGTATTTGTTCCAGGTAGGAAATGCTATATTTTATCATCTTTGTCAGATTTATGTGACTGTTATTTTGATATTATATGTTTTATGTGTGTAATTCTTTTTTATAATGGGTTGAATTTATTATTTGAGGTTTCTGGTGGGTGAGGTTTAGGTGTTATATATACTTGTTTACTTAGAGTAGGTCCATATTTAAGTGGTGCATGAGATTATTCTAGCTCTCACATATGGCTATATATGTGACCATAACCCTGCATTTTGTGCCCGAAACAACTTCACTATGAAAGGTCTGGCACACTGAAGCAGCAGTTGGTATGATCCTCTATACTTAAATCCCTAAATCAACCCTGAAAGACCATTGTTTGCATCAATTAGTAGATCTATGCCTGACCAAATGCACATGTGGCAAACAATTGCTTATTTTTAAAAGAGGAATGTTGAATTATGTTCTTTTATCAGGAATAAGATTTAGATATGCATGTAAGACATCAAAGACCTGATTCATACAGCCTGACAATAAATGCAGTTTCTGTTTCAGTGCCCCATAATATGACCTCCTCACAACAAAATACCTCAAAAGAAATAAAACATTCACAGTCCTGAACATGATGTTGGTAGCTTGAAATAACCAAATGGTCTAAATATTAGACCTACAATGAATTGTTGTAGTATTTTAATGGCAGACTATTTGTGACTGAAAATTCACTATTTGAAGTTTTTTATTTTAGAAATATACTTCATATTTAACTCATTTCACATAGGACGTGTTGAGTAACAGGTTGAAACTTTTTTAAATCTTTGTTGGGAGTAATTATGCCTACACATCTGAACATTGCAATGACCTTGCTTATGGGGAAATGAAAGACATGCAAGTGAAACAAATGGTAAATTCTATGAAATTCATACAACAGCGTCCATGTGGAGCTCTGTGGACCTCAAGATGACTGCAAAGATAGCCCCCAACATTGTCTTAGAACTGGTTGAGATGATGGAGATTGTGTTCTCCTCAATGTATCCTCAGGGACAAATCCTCTGCTGGCTTTGAGGGATAGATGGGTTCAGAAGGATGTCAACTAGAACTGAACTGTGGTGGGAATTGCATTCAAAATGGCCTTTGAGGAATGGGAGATTCTCCAGGTAAATCACAATGTGATATCCTGGCTCGCCCCACTACAGCAGAGGGTCCTGGCAGTGACCTTTGCCAAGCTAAATTGCCAGATGCAATACAGCAAGTTGTGATTATCAATCACTCCCATAACTTTCGAAATATACATCATTTGTATTGCTTCTTACATATTGCAGTTTGAAGTATAAGGGCCTAAAAGTATGGCCATATTAGAATGGTGTAGGAGAAAGGATGCATACATTTATCCTTGATTTACTATGTGAAACACAAAATCCAGACCTCGCAAATACAAAACATGTGGCTGGGTAGTGCATGAACTGCAATGTAAACATCTGCAGCTGTTGGGATTTCGTTTGATTTTATGTAACTATGCTGCATGGTCTGGTGTTTGTGGGGAGGGATGGGGGTGGTTGAGTGGGGGTGGGATCCGGGGAGTTGTCTTGTGGAACGTGCGAGGTATGGGTTCTGTGGCAAAACGACATAGAATAGCTGCGCAGTTGCATCACTGTAAGGCACACATAATTTGTTTCCAGGAGACCCATTTGATCTCCACTGAAACTGCGAAACTACAAAGGAGATGGCGTGGTCAGGTTTTTGCAACGGCATATTCGGCCTTCTCCAGAGGGGCTGCTATCTGGGTTCGGACGGGCATTCCCTTCTCACTTACTGAGAGCAAGTTAGATGATCAGGGCCGGTTTGTCCTACTGTTGGGGACGTTGGATGGCAGGCAGATAGTGCTGGGTTCCTTCTATGCACCTAACACGGATCAAGAGGCATTTTTTGTGCGTGTGTCTCAGGCGCTTGCTGGCTGGTCCCATCTCCCTTGGCTTATAGGGGGTGACCTGAATGCAGTCTTCGACATTGGCCTGAATCGTTCCCATCCACCTTTATTTAACACAGTTGCAAGGGCACAGGCTGTGACCTTGTCACGATGGGCACAGGGTTGGGACTTGTTAGACATATGGAGGGCAATGCATGTGAACGTGAGGGAATATTCCTTTTATTCTTACCCTCATAGGTTGCATGCACGTCTAGATTATTTTCTATGCTCCCCGGGTCTCTCCTCCTCAATTACGCATTGTGAGTTTCTGGGCAAGACAATATCTGACCATAATCCTATAGAATTGCGGTTGTCATGGGGCTGTACACTGGCTCCAATTCCAACGTGGAGGATGCAGCCTCTACATTTGGAGGACCGGGTCTATCGGGCGGCCTTGTCTGCAGCTATTGACACCTTTTTTATGGAGAATGTGGGTACCTCGTCGTGTGGGGCTATCGAATGGGAGGCCTTCAAGGTGAAAGTCCGTGGGGCGGCCATGGGGACTTTGGTGGGTTCACGAAGGGAGGTGGTTCGAGACTTTACTGACCTGTAAGGAGAATTGCATGCCTTAGAGGTAACGGCTCAGAGGAGTGATGTTGGCACAGAGCCTCTTCAAGCCGCTAGGATTCGATATCCGGAATTATTGGAGCGATTGCGTCTGTTAGATTTTGATGCTTACACATGCACACACACGCTGAGGCGGACAGGGCTGGCACATGTTTGGCAAGATTGATCCAGCCCACAATGAGTCCTACCCCTGTTTTAGCTATCAACACGGTTGGTGGTGTACGGGTTACGTCTCAAGAGGAGATTAAGACAGCGTTTAGAGAATATTATGCTCAGTTATATACTGCCAGAGTTCTGACATCTTGGCTCCCACGCTTTCCTTCTTGTCCGAGGTCCAGCTCCCTACAGCTTCTGATTCAATGGCCAAGGACTTGGTGGCCCCGATTACTGTTGTAGAAATTCGGATGGCACTTAAGGCGTTGGCCCGCAACAAGACACCGGGCTCTGATGGCTTCCCTGTGGAGTTTTATTCTACGTTTGCTGATAAGTTAGTACCGAGGTTGTTGCAACTCTTTACTACTTCCCTAGAAGGTGGGGTCTTGCCTCTTACTACCAGGGAGGCGATAGTCACATCCTTATTGAAACCGGGTAGGGCACCAGCTGATCTTTTATCTTATAGACCACTCTCTATATTGTACACAGAATATAAGGTGCTAAGTAAGGTATTGGCATCACGACTCCTCCTCTCCTTCCCCTTTCGATTCATACGGACCAATGTGGGTTTGTGCCCCAGAGTAGTACATCTTTACATATACGCCACCTCCACGCCCTGATGCATGCAGCGTCTGCCTCCTCCCCTTTTGCTGGTTGCTTTTCTTTAGACGTACAACAGGCTTTCGATACTCTCAGCTGGCCATATACGCTGGCAGTGCTGGCTAAATTTGGCCTGTCTCAGTCCAATTGTGCATGGGTTAAATTGTTATATAGTAGTCCCACATCACGCGCTAAGACGGGTAGAATCATCTCTTCCTCTTATTCGATATCCTGTGGTACACGCCAGGGCTGCCCCTTATCCCCCATGCTTTCATGTTGGCCCTAGAGCCTCTTGCCCAGTACCTGCGTCAAATTATTATTCCTTATGGCATACAGATGCATGGGGAGATGCATTCAGTGTCTTTATACACGGATGACATGCTGTTATATTTTCATGATTTGGAAGTGGATAAACGTGAGGTAGCTGTTGCCTTTTCAAGATTCGGGGAGCTTTCTGGCTTGTGTCTTAATGCCTCTAAGTCGTTGGCCTTCTCTTTCTATAACACTTGTGCGTCTCCTACTCTACAATTTGGCGGAATGCACTTCCGTGTTGAACCTGTCACTTTTAAATACTTGGGGGTTAAAATTTATAGATCGAACGCTGACATTATTGACGGGAATGTGGTACGTACCATTACTTTGTTGCGGTCCCAGATTGCCTTTTGGAATACGTTGCCATTGATTGTAGCGGGCCGTGTGGTGGTGTCAAAAATGGTTATGCTGACCCGCATCCTTCATTACTTCGTGAATTTGCCGGTGGTCCTGCCGGCTTGGAATTTTATAGTGCTTGATACGTTATTGACATCTCTTATATGGGGAACGGGTAGACATTGGTTGGCACTGGTTAAACTGCAGCTGCCCAGCACGGCAGGGGTTATGGGGGCACCTTATTTTAAGACGTATTGTATAGTGGGACAGCTGCAGTGGATGGCATATTGGCTGGCCGGTAAGAATTTATTCGAAATTTGATACTCCTTAGGTTGTTGGAGACGTGGGTTACTTCAGTCCCAGCTCTGTCCGGGTGCTCCGAAAATGCGAGATCCTCCGTACTTGCCGCATGTTGTGTTGTCTTACTGGGCACAGGCGAAGAGGTTGGCTCGGTTGCCATTTCCGTACGCTCCAAATATCCCCATATGTGGTTTGCCTACTAGGCGTGGGGTGCTCTTGATGACCCGGATACAGGGATGGACCCGGGAGGGGGTGGGGACGGTTGGGATTTATTTCATGAGAGCCATTTGATGCCCCATGACGAGTTTGTACGCGCTAACTCGCTGCCTGTCACCTTATTTCTTACTCACGCGGATGTAGTGCTCTTCATTCGTACTTACTGGTATGTAGACCAAACAGAGCCCACAGCTTTCCAGTTACTACGATCACTGCACATTATGGGGCATGGCTGACACTTGGTACGATGGCTTTATAGATGCCTTAGAGAACATTTGCATGTTCCGTTAACACACCTTAGGCAGATGTGGGCCGTGACCTTGGGACGGGAGCTGGAGGATAGAGAATGGGCCCAAATGCTTGAGAATCCCCGGCGAGTCTCTCGGAATCGCCGCTTAAAAACGATTCAGTTATTTGTATTACATCAAGCATACCAAGCCCCAGCCGCGATACGGAAAATGTTTAGCACAGCAATCACTGTATGTCCGCGGTGTAAGATGCACGACGCTGATTTTCTACATATGATTTGGTCCTGTCGGGTGCTACGGGGGTTCTGGTCAGAGGTTGCCCGGGGACTAGAGGTGTTGACGGAGCGTGCATCATGGGACACAATTGAGGTCTGCCTTTTGGGATTATTCCCTCTCCCTAAGAAGGCTAAGTTGTTATGCAGGTTTGCGGAGTTGGCTTTGATGTTGGCCAAGCATATGATTACGCGACGCTGGAAGTCTACTCTGGCGCCGCGAGTGGGTGATTGGCGTGAAGAAGTGGTCAGATGGGCGATTGCAGAAAGGGAAACCTTTCACCGCGAAGAATACAGGGGACTGCGAAAGCGCCCAATTTAGTTGGACTGGGTACATCTAGTAGAACAGTTCAGGGCTATGGAAGATGATGAGCCATCGGGTTTGCATCGTAGTGGGCTGGACAGTGGTGTAGTTTCATAGGAACAGATGGATTCATACTTTCCCGCGCTTTTCCTGGGAGTAACCTTTAAGTTTCCTTATCCCCGGCCTGGTTTCCTTAGTCCCTGTCCCACTTTGGATCTCCTTCTCTCCTTGTTCCTCTTCGTGGTTTTCTTCCTTCTCCTCCTTCTTCTTCTTCCCTCCTCTCTTCTTCTGACCCCCCTTCCTCCCCTTCGTTGGGGGTACCCCCTTTTTCGAGGTTTCCAGACTAGACGCGCACTGGACGCAGGAACATCAGTGCAGTGGGTAGTCTGTATACCAGCAATTAAGGTACCTGTTTGTTGGGGTATGGTCTGGGGTTAGTTAGTTTGGGTGGGGGATATAACGGGTACTGCACTTGATGTCACTCATTAGTATCATACTTATCTGTCAGGTTTTTACAAACTGCACATTTATACTGCAAGTTATGTTGCACTTACTGTACGTTGTCTGTACACGTTAACTTAACATGTGACCAGGATCCGGGTAGCCTTTCTACTATGCGAGGCCTCTAAAATTTTTCTGCGTTATTGTGTACACCTGTGTATGATTTGCAGTGCTCAATAAAAAACAATGTTTTAAAAAAACAAATAAAAAAAACCATCTGCAGCTGTAATTCGAGTCCTAACAACTAGATGGTTTAGGTCTGCCTTATTACAATGTATTGTGTTTATGTATAATGTCAACAGCGATGTAAGCAAGGTCGGACTGGCCATTACAGGGCATCGGGCTATACCCTGGGAGGCTGGAATGGTGGGGAACCACTTTTGATGCTAGGGCCGGTTTTGTAGCAATGCTGCAGTTTTAAAGCACTGCAGAGTTCCTTCTATATCCAACAGTTTTCAGGCAACGATAACAGTGCTAAGATAACTCTGGTGATTAATGTACCTGCTTGAGAAAGATCAAAGTTTTGTCTAGTGGCTGTTTTGCCCAAACAGCATTTTATGTGCATAGCTCAGTGGGTTACTGCTTTTGTCACAGACATCCTTTTGTTACTGTGCAGTTAATAAGTTACAATAGTAATCTAGAAAGGAAAGTTATGTTTTTTTCCAGTTTTCATTATCCTAATTTTGCTAAATAGCTTTTGTTTGGGTAGAAATAAATTATTTTTAATAAAGTCAACAATAACCACTGTGTTACGTTCTGACTCCTGAGTCTGTGCTTACCCAGACAAAGCACGTTTAAAAAATGTCAACCAGAACAGATGGCATGTGAATCCTACACCTTGTAGTCCCCTTTGTCTTATGTAACATTTTCTATTACTGATTTACATATGTATGATTCATTGTCTCTGCATGTGTATATGATGTAAAATGCTCCAACACACTACACTGTTATGAGAGGTGCTATGAAACAAATGAAATACATGTGAGTGAGGGGCTGTGGCTAGATGAGGGGCAATGTTGGATGGTGATAGTGTGGGTATCACTTGAAAACCCCAAGAAAGATTGCTGTATCCTGGTGCATTGTAAGGGCATGTTTTAGAAATGTATACAATTGAATGTATGATTTAAAATGTGTTGTAGAATTTACTGTTTTTGCCATTTTTTCCCAAAATTTGTTTGGGGGAAGAACTCCTCCCAATTCCCAAAGTAGTGGTCAGGCTCCCTCACTGTTCAAGCTCGCTATGCATCGTATGGGGGCTAGTCTGACAAAATGTGCCAGGATGCTTTAAGTTCCCTGTCTGGCCCCGGATGTAAGCAGTACTCATTGCTCGGTGTTTGAGTTCGGAATGTTTCCATCAGGTATTTCATTTGTGCTACTATGAGCCATGAAAATGGATTATGGCAGAGCCGTATATAGAAAGGGCAGAAAGAACAAGGCCCAAACCCAAGAGCCGAACATTCGCAGGTCATGAAGCCTGCTCATAAATCACTCAGAGAAATCCTCCTTGATATATACATGATAAAAAATGTAAATTGCTTCATTAGCTTGTAACTGTTTATCTAGTAAGTCATCCCTCTCAGCCTTAGCCAACCATTTGTGAACTGTTGAGATATCCTTTCCAATTAAGGGGCCGATTCTGGTGCAGTTTGGAAATCATTCCGACTAAATCGGTTTGGGAATGGTTTCTGACTGACTCGGATCAGGAGAGTCCGACTGACTGATTATGATGCATCCGGATGCTTCCAGATACAATTGGGTCTGTGCATGGCTGGTAAGGGGGACCCTATGGGTACCCCCATACGCCCCATAGGGAATGCTCCAGGTGCAGGGGGGCCTGCTACAGGCCCCCAAAATCTGATTCCGACAGCTGATTCAAGTCAGATGGCACGATTTGGAAAAGCTGTCCGAATCCAACATCATAATTGGTTGTTCGGAAGCGCGGCCCATAGAGATGTTCGAGTCTGCTCCATACGACTCGGTCATTCCGAATGCCATCGGGATTGGATAAGAATATTCCTAACGCCTAACTCGCATCGTAATCGGTCGATGGGTCAGAAAGACACTTTGGCGATCCGATTCGGAGGGAGCAAATGCCGTTCGGAGGCCTTCCAAACCGCATCAGAATCGGCCCCTAAGTGTTTACATTTATATTTTCTAGTCAACACCATGAGGTAAACAAATATTTCCTCTATGTTGCTACTCACCTCTGCATAGTGCTCTTATATCCTCAGAACAATTAAGTGAGTACCCACTACTTTTTTCTAGTTTTATATAGCAAGAAGTTGACCTGAAGATATTGAAGCGTTTTACATGAGCACCAGTTACAATAAACAAGGACACATTTATTGTTTTATTAGAACTTGAGATTCAGAGGCTGATTGACAGTTGAGCAGGGAAACCGCCAGTCCGCAGTAGCGGTAGTCAAGAGAACGCCACCAAACCAGCAGCATCCTGACTGCTGCATAACAACATTACCGCAGGGCTGGTGGTGCTGCGCTGCTGTGCCGCCAGCAAGTTGGGCGCACTGTTGTCATGATATGAGCACTGACATGTGTGGCATGGGAAGGCACAACATGTGCAGAGGTCACAAGGCACATAGGCTTGTTTGGAATTGGTCCATTTTGTGTGGGCCTTTACCTGCCTTTCCACCAACCTTGTCATGGAGGTGTCCTCACTTTGAAAAGATCTGTAGAATGCAAGTCATAAAATCCACGGCGGTGCCGATTCTGGCACTGCCACCATTGAATGCCGCTGTCTACACCGACGTAGCACTACAGATCTTGGCTGTCTAGCGGTAGTGCACCCACACTGTAATCCTGCAATCGGACTGCCAGGCTAATGGACAGTCTGGACTGCCAAAAGATGATAGCGGTCCCAGGACTTCCAAAGTCCTAATAAGGCCCTTAGGGCTTTATTATGAGTATGGTGATCCTCAGGTACTCGCAGCACACCGCAGGTCCACCCCCAGTGCCGGCTCTGCCATGATAAGGGATCCCGCAGGGCCGGCTGTCTGCAACTGGCCTGAATATGCTTCCTGAGCTGATGCCAGCACCGCCTTCCATATTAAAAGTTACCTTTTCAACGCCCTTATCATTGCAGTGAGCCCACCATGAAAAGGATGGTGCAGATGAAAATATGAGGGCCATAACAGGGCACCCTGCCAGATCTGGGCATGGAGGGTGCATGTGGAGGGGCACATGTTGTGTCCCCCAGTATATGCAACCCTATTCCTGCTCAGTGTGGCATGCGTGCTGCAGGAGCTGTCATGGCAGAAGGCTGCATGATAGGCTCTCCTATGCGCCTAACAGTCCACAACCATGAGACCACAGCAGCACCGCTGTCCTGCCATGGGTTACACTTGTAATAAAGTGGGTGGGTGCACTACAGGCTTGGCCATCCTCCTGTCAGTGCGGCGGGCCAACAAGAGGACTGCCAAACTCATTATGAGGCCCTAAGGGATTTGCTCAGAATCATAAGATGTTGAGGCAAGACTAGAGCCTGGGTCTCCAGTTCCAAAGTTGGCAGTCCTGGCTTTATGCCACACCCTCTCTCCCAATTTAAAGTCCTTTGGTATAATCATGTTCATAATCTTATATAACCTCTAAGTCTTTTATAGTTCAAGGGCCACACATCCCAAAATCATCTAAATATCATCTGCTTTGCAACTCACACTTGGGGCATCCTGGCAAGTCTTTTCAGTGACCAGTACAGCTTAGAAATTGTAAAAAAGGTTATGCCTCTGTAGAGGAACACGGAGGACGTTTGTATGTGGAGGAGTGTGGCTCACTGATTAGAGCGGCAGACCCTGATGCAGAGGTATGGCCCGGAACCAGGGTTCAATTCCCGACGCGGCAGGGTCCTGAGCCTATAAATGTCCACGGACCTGATAATTCTCGCCTTGGTGCCTACTCTAATCATGGGGTCCCACGATGCAACTCTGGGCAATAGCTTGCTTAATCTCCACTACTGCGGCCCACCTGCTGCGGGATGCCTGGCTTTCACCTTGGGGATGCCCAGTAGAGGTTATCTCACAGGGAAAAAGCCAGGACAAGTTCCCAAGGCAAGCGCCTTGATGCCTTCGGGTGGTATGTGCGCTATATAAGTCGCAATACATTTACATATGCATGAATTCAGAAGAAACCTGACATTCATTAGTTCCTTGAAGCTCATCCAAGCCCTCTCTCTATACTATGTCTAGCTGAACAAGATTTCCATCTTCCCCTTCTTTCCCCACTTAATATTAAGAGAGTGGCTAATAACATGGTAATGTTTTGGTGTAAGCTATTTAGACTGCAATGCCAGCATCTCAATGATTTTGTCTCTTCTGGGTCATTTTAGGGGGCAGACGGAGTTGAGAGCAGCAGAATGGAGGTGGATGTGAATATAAGATGAAGGGATGACTAAGCAATACAATGGATTTCCAATTCCTTCAACTCGTAAGGTCATGGACGGTGACTCCAGTCTTGAACCTTTCATCTGCAAATCATTGCTTCCGGGAGTGTTCATCTTTTTTTTTTTTTTTTTAGGGGGTTTTGTAAAGCGCTTGGTGACGCACAGCGGCGTGTCCCCGCGCTGTGGAGCGAGTGCTTGCAGGGAAACTGCAGGGGGGCAGAACCTGTTACCGGGTGAATAGTATTGTTTTTAACTTGGCTCTAAAGATTGTTTCGGATGGCTCAAGACGCAACGCCGCAGGAAGTTTATTCCAGCTTAACGCAGCCAGATGCCTGAAAGATCTTCCGCCCATCCTTGCTTTAGACACCTTGGGCATCTTACTGGTTCAAAGGAAAATATCTGACCAGAAGATTCAGAATACATTAGTTTATCACATAAAATTGTCCAAAACAGGGAAAAGTGTCAGTAATGAAATGGAGGGAAGTGATCACCTTACCTACTTTGTTTCTTTGCATACAGCGCTGTGACACAATGCATATGTATCTTAAGCTAACATAACAGTACGAATGAACATACAAAACACAGAGGAGCAGAATATTTTGTTGGTGCAACATGGTGCAGCAACCAAAGTTGCTATTCTGGGTTGTGAACGGGGGAGAGAGCAACACAGAGGCATATTCACTCAATGTGGCCTGCTGCTGCATTCTTTCCTTGCAATGGAGCAAAAAAAGGCTGCCTTGCACTTTGCACACACCTTTGCACAATGGTGTACAGATGTGTGTGATGTCAAACAAAACATAGGTTTTGTACCAGAAGTATAAGCTTCCAGTACAAAATCCTATACTTAGACAATTTTTGACAAATGTACACATTTGATGTGCACTGTACAGAGTAGCAGCCACCAATGTGAGAACTGTTAGGAGAAATAAATATCTTACTCAACTTTGTGCCTGCCTCAAGGAGATGCTATTTTTTGACACAAAGCCTAATCTGACATTTAAATTGGATAGAGCTTTGTGTCAGAAAGCATTTTATTTATTTAGAATTGTATAGAGTGCGAACCAGACCTGTGAGGGTATCAGAACGCTTAACCGGATTGGCAGGTGGTATACAAAAGACTTAGGAGGGGTGGATACAATTGGGATGAAAACAGGTAGATACATTATTCCAAGAAACAGACAGTTTCTATCCCATGATACATGTGGGATAAAAACAAGTAGATATATTATACAAAAAAAAAAAGTAGCAGTCTCAAAGTGCCGGGTAAGTATTATCCGGAAAGACCATGGGTAATGCTATAATAGACTGTTGAAAAAAGTCACTGAGGTGAATGTAATAACAGCGTTAGGAGAGAAATGTGCCCATTTGCAGAGTTTGGGACTCTTTTTTGAAGCGTCCTAAAGAGGGAGGTCCTCTGGTGGCGGGCAGGAGTGAGTTCCAAATTCTTGGAGCGGCCCCAGTGAAGGCCCGATTGTAAAAAAAAAAAAATCCGCACAAGTGCCGGTTGCAGCAAAAGGTCTCTTGCAGACCGGGAGTTTCTGGCTCCTCTGGATATCATGAGCTTCTGGGCAAGAAATGATGGGGAATTGGAGAATAGAGACTTCTGAGTGATGCAAGTTTGCTTAAGTATGATTCTGGCCTCGAGAGGAAGCCATTTCAGAGCTTTCAGGTGGGGAGAGATGTGGTTGAATTTCTTTGAACCTGTTAGGAGTCTGGTGGCGGCTTTGAGGCAGGCTTTCAATGGGGACAAAGAGCTCTTGGGTAGACCTGCGAGGGTAGAGCATCCATGTTCTAGTCTGAAGATGCCTGGATTACCATTTTTAAATTGGGAGTGTCAAAGAAGGGTTTCGGGTTTCTTAGGTAGCTCAGGTGAAATCTGGCGGTTTTGGCCATGAAGTTGATATGGCCACGCATATTCAAGCTGCAGTCTAGGATTATTCCAAGGGATTTAGCAGAGTCCACAATGGTAGTTTAACAATGTGATAACCTTGATCCGTTCTTGAATGTCTGGGTTGGTTTTGGTTGAGGAGATTAGAAGAAATTCTGTTTTTGAGCGTTAAGTTTGAGCTGGTTAGAGGGGAGCCAATGCAGCTTTAAGGCCTCAGTCAGGGAGAGAATGTCCTCAGGAGATGTAGATCTGTGTGTCATCGGCATACATGTGGTAGGCGATATTGGCGGTATGTAGCACCTCTGTGAGCGGTTCAAGGTAAAGATTGAAGAGGGTTGGAGACAGGGTTGATCCTTGTGGGACTCCAACCATGATCGGAGCGGAATCGGATAAGTTACCATTGGTTAGGATTCTCTGTGAGCGATTCTGGAGGAAGGACCTAAACCATTCGAGAACGGTGCCATCCAATCCCATCCTGAGTTTGAGGCTTTCAAGAAGTGTTTTGTGGTTAACCGCAGCGAAAGTCAAGGATAGGTCTAAAGGATTAGGAGACAGGTTTTGCCTTGGTCAAGGGCTTTGGAGGGCATCATCCACAATGTGGAGGAGGGTGGTTTCAGTGCTGTGTCCAGGTCTGAAACCGGATTGGAAGTCATCTAGTAGGGTGAAGTTGATGATGTGTTGGCTCAACTGCTGTTGCACACATTTCTCCAGAACTTTTGCTAGGAGTGGGATGTTGGATATAGGTCTATAGTTGTCAAGGGATGCAGGATCTAGCATAGGTTTTTATAAGATGGGGATGACTTGACCGGCTTTAAGAGAGTCAGGTATTGTTCCCAGTAGGAGGGATGCTATGATTATTGCAGTCCAAGAAGGGATGATAGCTTGAGAGGTGGCGGCTCGGCAGTTAGAGGGGAGAGGATTGTTGTACTGATTGTTCGGATTTAAGGAGGATAGAATTTTTGAGACAGAGTGTTTGTTGTGGACTTTGAAGTTGGACCAGTCCGCTAGTTTTTTGGGTGAAGTCTGTGAGGGCAGCGCGGAGAGAGAGATAGAGCCAGCTTGGTTTGGGAGTGCATTGCAGATTTAGGTTCCTTTCCAAGGGCAGAGGTTTTGTCACAGAAGAAGGAGAAAAATTCCTCGCATGATATTAGCGCTTTAGGGGTTTCTTTGGAGGTTTTAGCCAGTTTGTTAGATTGGTGTTTGACTAACTCAAATAGCTTGCAAGGTCTATTCTTGGCGTTCTCCAGTTCTGTTCTGAAGAATTCTTTTTTTGTGTTGAGGATTTTCCTATTGTAGGCATTTCTGGAATGGCGGAGAAGTTTTAGATGGGCTGCTGATGGATGCTGTTTCCAGTTGTGTTCTGTCTGCCGGAGGGATCTCCTCTCATTGTTGAGGGATCCATTGGACCAGGGGTTCCTATCTTTGTCTGGGTTTTTTTTAGTTTTAGCAGAGCAAGGTCATCGAGAATGTTGGATATAGTTGTTGAATAATGATCAGTGAGGTTGTTGACCATGGTGATACGAGGGGGGAGTCTCACAGCGGGCAGCCAGTTTTCTGTGATCAAGGTTCTCGGTGTCTCTAACCCAATGTTTGGGAATCATGGATTGTGGTGACCATGTCTTGTGGGTGCCAGCCAGAAGGAAGGTAATAGTGTAGTGGTCAGACCAATCGCATGAGTCTCGTGAGATAAGCTTGACCATTGATTCCTTAGAGATAATCCAGTCTAGATTGGTGCCTTTTCAGTGGGTTGGGAGTGAACAGGCTTGGGTAAGGGCTTGGTCGGGCAAGAAGTCTCTGATGGCGTTGTATTTGTATTTGTATTTATTGTTTATTAAGCGCAACTGTCACCCCCAAGGGTATCCTGGCGCTGAGACCGAACCGTGCATCAATTAAAACAGCTACATTACTCTGGGAAACAGATAAGTTTTGAGGCTCTTTTTGAAGGTGAGCAGATCAGGGCAGCTCCTTAATGCCAGGGGGAGGGTGTTCCACATTGTGGCAGCTGCAAAGCTGAAAGCGCGACCACCCATTCTCGTTCTGTTAATTTTAGGAACTTTTACCAAGAACGCCGAAGAAGATCTTAAAGGTCTGGCTGCCTGATACCAAAGGAAGAGGGTCTGCAGAGGTATTGGTCCCAGTCCATGCAGGGCCCTAAAAACAAGGCAGAGAGCCTTAAACGCAATTCTCTGCTGGACTGGAAGCCAATGTAGATCGGCTAAAGCTGCCGATGAAGAGGCGGACCGTGGTCGAGACAAGGCCAGTTTAGCGTTGACCTGAGGGTCCTTGGGGTCGTTCCAGTGTAAGTTGAAGTCGCCAAGGAAAATGTCATTGGGGTTAGGGAAAGCCTTGGCAGTGATGAATTCCATAAGGTGGTCAGTGAAGGTGTCATTCATGCCTGGGGGGTGGTAAAAGATGTGCAGTCTGCACAGTTGGGTGGTGTTGTTGCATATGGAAAGTACAAGGTATTCGCAGGATTCTGTAGGATCATCCATAAGTTCAGCAATAAGGAGGTTAGAGAGGTATATGCAGGCAATGCCTCTCCCTTTTTTGTTGGATTGCCTGTCCAGCCTTACGATGTTGTAATTGGGTGGTACTAAGAGGTCTAGGCAGGGCGAGGAGGATTCATTGAGCCAAGATTTAGTCAAGATTGCTAAGTCCGATTTTTCGCTCAGGATGAGATCGGGGACATCAGAGGCATGCTTTACTGCTGAGTGGCAGTTAATGAGGAGGCCGGATAGTGGTGGGTCGGAGTGTGTGTCGTTAGGAGGGGAGGAGATGGGTACTAGCGCTAGGTTGCTATTGATCACTCCTCTGTTGTGGAGGGTAGCTGATCTGTTGGGGTTGGTTGCAACCGTGCAGATAGGGTGTTTGTCACTCAGATCTGTGGGGCATGGGGATATCAAGGCAGATTTGTAGCTAATGAGGAGGTCTACAACTTCTTCCTCTGTTAGGTCTAGAGGGGTAAGCGTAACAGGGGCAGGTTTGTAGGTAAGGAGGAGGGACAGAGTTTCCTCATTCTAGAGGTGGTTGCTTGCAAGGACGCAGGCGTCTCAGGGATGGCAGAAATGGGTGGAGGAGGGGCATAGAGGAATGGGAGGGCGTAGAGTTCTGCGCAAGCTTGAGATTTGAAAAAGAAAGTTTGGTGAGGTGTTGGAGGTTCTTTAGATCCAGAATGAAGTTGTGGATGCTCAGGGTTAGTTTGGCAGCTATGCGGTGGAGAGTATCAATATCACTATAAGTGGGATGCTCTTGCGGGCAGAGGGCCAAAGATATGGGAGCCATTCTAAGGGACTGTGCTGGTAGCGTAGTCGACCAGTGTCATGAAGGGAGGGGAGATTTTGCGTGTAGCAGGTTAGAGGTTTGGGGATGCTTCTGTTGGCATGAGCCGATAGCATGGTAGATGGGCTAGGTCAGTTTCAATATCCATGAGAGAGGGAAGAACTTGCAGGCAGGAGGTCAGTGGTTTAGGCACACATCGGTTTGCATGCGTTGATGGCATGGTGGTGGTACTAAGTAGACCTGTGTCGTGAACCCTAGGAAGGGTGGTTCGTGAAAGGCTAGGCACCCTTGGCTGATTGGTGTGAGGGATGGTGCGGGGGAGCGTGGACGGAGGAGGGTCATGCACATATTGTTTGATTAGAGTGAAAAGGTCTGCCAATTTATTGAGTTCTTTGGGTGGAGCTAGAATCAGGATGATGCCAATTTTGTATAAAGTGATGGTGAGGTCAGCAAGCAGGTTAGCGGATTATACGATTGTGAGTTTATTGCCGTAAGGAATGTTCATGGCTTTGTGTACCTTAAGGAGGTTCGAGAAGGCTTTGTGTCAAAGAGATATTTTCCTGGAGTAGAAAATGAGGTCATTAATGACTGTGCCCTTGTCCGAGCTGAATCACAGGTCGGAGATCAAGATCTCGGAATGACTTTTTAGGATACAGTGTTGGAAGGATTTAGCTGAGGTTTTGAAGAGATTAGGAGGATAGACAACGTTGTAGGAGTTGTCGCCTGTGGAGGACAAGCATGGCCCTGCCGTGCTGGGGAGAGTGGGGAGACTCCCGTCAAGGAGGTCCGCAGAATTGCCTGGCTATGTCCTTGAGGAGCAAGCTCAGGGCCTACACAAGAAGTTTGCAGCCTAGCAGGGTGTCCTGAACAACGGGGGTGGCAAAAGATCAAGTGGCTGGACTGAATGCGATGGAGTAGGTTGACTTAGGGGAGGCAGGTAGGCTACCACTGTTAAAGGAGGCCGTTGCAGTGGTGGGCATCCGCAGGTGCAGTGCTGCTGGAGGGGGGGAGGCACAGACTCACCGGAACAAGTTGCCAGAAGCCTGGGCGGGTCCAGGGCGAAGAGTTGCAGTCATCACCTGGGACAAGAAGCCTTTGACATCCAATGTATCATTGAGGGAAATAAGAGGACACAGCCCCCCCTAGTGATCCTGGCCAAATCGTCGATCCTTCAGAGGGGAGGGGAGGACTCCTCAAACAGCGTGCCGCAAGCTGCCAGGCCATGGACCCTGGGCTCCAGGCAAGCCCAGGTGACACAAACCTTTAGGACTCAAGGCAGGACTCCCCACCAACGATGCTGGGCATTGGGAGAGTCGTTGTGGGTAGAGCTTGCAACCGGGGATCACCCACTAGTACCCGGAGGTCTCGATTTTCTAGATGCGGGCAGACGCTGGCCAGGGTGAGCCCACCTGAGGCAGCCTGAATCATAGGCAGGACTGAGGCGTAGCAGTGATAGAGGCTGCAAATTAAATTCACGAGCAGGCTCAGGACAAGACGAGCCCACCAAGGCATCTGGAATTGTAGTGGCACGTGAAGGTTGCAGATTCCGAGATCACTGGATCAATCAGTGCCGGCAATCACTGCTGGGCAGCCGTACTCCAGGCCGGATAGAAGGGCAGCAAAGCAAGGTGGCAAGATGACGACGGAGACCAAATGGTGCCGGTGATCTTGTGCAGTAATGCCCATGTACCATCCATGTAGGGACCCCTTGACATAAAACAGCTCAGAGAGTTATTTGTTCTGAATAAAATCCTTTGTGCTGGAACGGACCTTGGCTAGATTTTTCACCACTTAACATCACTGTTGTCACTCTTCGTGACTCTATGTGGTGCAAAGTCTTGGCAAATCTGCACCATAAAGCTACCTGTAGACTTTACTGCACTACCCTTGTGAATTTCCATAGAAGCCCAGGTTAACACCAGAACCTGGGCTTCTATGGGAATTTACAAGGGCATATTATCAAGCCCATTATCGCCGCTTTAGCGGCAGTCTCCTGCAGATAAAAGCGGCGATAAAGTATCGCCCTTACTTGATAATATGGCCCCTATTTTTTTTCTACATCTAGGCCCTGATATACGATTCCCATTTGGAAACTAGGGATGTGCAATTTGCAGCCTAACTGGTTTGCAGATGGGAACTTTTTGTTCTAATAGCTCACATCCCAAATTGCACGTTCACGGGGGGGGGGTCGCAAAATGACCTGCCTAATGAAAATGTATTAGCCAGTTCACAGTTTATGCTCCCCTATGGTTGGCTGCAAATGCGGGGATAGAGATCTATGTCTCCACAGTTTTTGTTTTTTAAAAGCAATCCTGCTTTTATAAAAGGTTTCATATGTGAAGATATTGGAGAGAGCATCCACCTTTAAATCACATACAAATATCCTTTGTGGTACCTGCAAGTGATCAATGGTTTGCAACAGCCATCGTGGTCACAAACCGTTGAGGCAGAAAGATTTCTCAGATTTGAAAAAGGCTATTATAAATGGTGAAGAGATATTTTGTAGTGGTGATGTGGTGATTTTGCAAATAGCAGACTTTGAGATCCCAAAATACCTTTGTACATCAGTCCCATTGTCTTTTGTACTTGTTGCTCAGTTTGCTTCAGCTTTCCTGCTCAACAGTGCCACGAATCCTTCTGCCAGGCCGATTTAAAGCACTTTACAACTTTCATCCCATGTCATGAGAACTTGCAAACATTTTCCCAGGGGCCGAAAAGAGTAGGGTTTATGGTGTGACCATATTGATGCTAACCGGGTGGTAGTTCTGGAAGTGGGTGTAACTGGGGAGGAGGGAAAGATAAGCATGTACATGGTGAGGACTGTGAGTTGTGGAGTTATTTTGAGGGCTACAGTCCATATTGCAATTAGGCCATGAAATAGCTTTGACAATAGTGTGTTATTCTGTATCTGAGTTGCTACCCCTATACTGCACTATGCTATTGCTTCCTTTTGCAAGTCAAGTGCCCAAAGTAAGCAACTTGATTATTGAATGATTTTTGTATCTAATCTACAAACA
Organism: Lissotriton vulgaris; assembly: GCF_964263255.1. Classification (NCBI taxonomy): domain Eukaryota; kingdom Metazoa; phylum Chordata; class Amphibia; order Caudata; family Salamandridae; genus Lissotriton; species Lissotriton vulgaris. The sequence goes on from NC_141694.1 coordinate 1,745,795,725, forward strand.
TTAGGAGAGCTTAGGAGTGCTTAGGAGTGCTATAAAAATCCTCATCAAAGACTCCTCAACAAGGTGTGCAATTCACTGAGGTGGGCAGGCACAAACTCCCAACCTCCACCACTAGACGTGGTACAAAGGGAAAGTTTTGTTCATGGCACTGGGAGATTTGACGTTGAATCCTGCCTTTAAAACTATGCCAAAATATGCTGGTTATGAACTCTATATTGTACGTTTGGGTAATTACCACAACACTGGTATTTCTTTCATGAGAGTAGTCCATGAGTCTTAACATCGGAACCACTCACACCAAAGTTGTTGTGTGATGAGCTAGAGGGACACTTAAGAACCATATGACATGGTTTGGATTAGTCCTGGCCTCCCCTTGTGAATAATTGTGCACTTTTGTCAAATCACTTACTAATAACAACTACTTTCCTCATGGCTCCCTAATCCCATTGTCCATAGAGTTGTTTAAAAACTATCACTTCTAGTCAATGCCACTCAGTGAAATGATGAAATCTGATGTACTAAGTTGAAAAACATCCATGTTAGAGATATACACTTTTTTGAATAGTGAAGAGACTTTGGGGCATATTCGCAAGAGCGTGTGATAACCATCGCAAAAGTAACTTAACGCAACTTACAACATCGCAGCCTATCGTGGGAAAATAAAGCTGTGTTAACAAAGCATTCTTAAAACGGCGGTACCATGCGATAGTCTCCAGATAACGTGTCAAATGTCCGTGTTAAAATCAACGCTGTGCCACAAAAAATGCGAAACACAAAAAAAGCTGCGATGAGGCCAATCTTGATACAAAACTCTGTGAAAAACAGCGACAGGCCTGCAATTCACACGTGTCAGGTGGGAACAATCACCATAAAACTAGAAAAAAAACTGACAAACAAATGCCAAACAACAGCGAAGCACAATGGATGTTGCCGGAGCAAGTACGAAGGAGAACCAGAACCCCACAAGCCCCCGGGAGGGCCAGCCTGGGACCTCGGGGTCAGGAAAGGCCAAGGAGTAGAAGAGTAGGAAGAAGCGGTTCAGGACGCAGGAAAACAGGATCCTGATAACAGAGGTGGTAGAACACCGTCAACTACTATTCGTCACATCCACTGTGTCATTGGCAACAAAAATTGGACTATGGCAGTCCATTGTGGACAAGGTGAATGCAGTGGGAGTCCTGAAGAGCACAATGGAAGAGGTCAAGAGGCGCTTAAATGATGTCAAGCACAAAACCAAGCTGAAACTCACCAACAACCGGAAGGCAGCAATGCAGACTGGAGGTGGTGAGTCCTGCGCCCACAGGAGGAACTGGACGATATGGATGAAATGGTGTCCACAGTCTGAAGTGTCAGTGCTACACAGTGCACCAGACATTCCACCTCCGGCCCCTTAGGTGTCACTGACACACAGTGCTGGAGAAAGGCCAGCACCACCCATATGTGAGGCACATGGAACAGCAGAGGACGAGGAAGCAGATGAAACCGCCTTCGTGGTAAGAAGGACGCAGTAGCATTCATCTCCGCCATCTGGCCAGTTTCAGCTTGGTTTGGCCCTCTGCATCATCACCTTCCACTGTCCCCAGATGCACCTTGCGACACTCACCTTGGACCTCGCAATGGACTGCCATATTCTGTTTGATTGCCAATGACTCAGCAATCAGACTGCGGACTGAACTATCCCTCGTCCTTTGGACTTGTCATTCCTTAAAGGACTCTGGCTGGCCCTCCATGGGCCAATACCATCATGTGGGGTTTGCATGGCCCTGTACTGCTCCAGAGGCAACACTCCAGTGAATGTGCATTAAACAGTCATATTCACACAGATGTGTTGTGTCTATGGTCTTTCAAGTGTGGTAGTATGGATGAATGTAGGGTCAGTTAATTCCTCTTCCGTCCATGTGGTTCATGTCGTCGGACTTGGGGCACAGGGTGACACATTGCCAAATGTTTTCTGGGTGGCACAGACGCAACAACAGCGACACACGCATTTGTTACTTCCTTGTCCAGCCCCTTACGGAACCATGCCCAGAGCCCCGGAGTCAGTGTTCACACCCATATGCTCGACTGGCATACGCTAGGCCAGCCCACTCTGCTCCCGCTCACAGAGGGGACAGCAACGCTACATGTCCCAGGTCTACCCTGTATTGATCTGCTGATCACAGGTGTAGTTGTCAGCATGCCACAGCCACTCCCTCACACTGGTGTACACCCACACCACACCCATCCAGCACACGCATCACAGGACATGTGACCCTGCCAATAAAAAGGGCCGGGCGCACGTTCTCGACTCCATTTCCAAACTCTCTCGGGGTATATCTGTGTGTTGTTCATGTAGGCATGGGGGGTAGGGGGTAGGGGCCTGCGACATCACATTCAGCATGCCCGGAGGCCCGGAGGTGACATATTGGCATTCTCACCAAGATACCCTATCATAGAGGGTCCATGACTTGTGGGGCACACTCTTGGTGGCACCGGATACACTGCGGCTGGCACATGCACAGTGCCACGGGATGGTGACTTTCGGTGCACTGAGGTTGAGGCATCTTAAGTGCTGAGCAGGTGTGTAACCTGCGATGATGCTCCGTCCTGGTGGTCCTGACGGCTCAGGTTTTGTGTGCCCTTGGACCGCAGTGTAGGCCTGAGCCAGCGGACAGTGGGGGCTTACCACCACGTGGCTTAGCCTCGCAGGTGACAGAGTTAGTGGCACCTCAGTGGCACCTCAAGGGCTGAGCGGGTGTGCAGCCTGCGATGATGCCCTGTGCACTGGTATGTCCTCTGCCATGGCAAAATCAATACCCAGCATCAAAAGTGAGACCTGGTGGCCCTCGGAGCTGGGCTGCATGATGTGGAGGGTGCCATGTCCTCGAGCCCCAGGCTTGTGGCATGTGGCTTGCAGCTGCACGTGGTGGCCCCTTCTTCCTACACGCCGGTGGTGGAAGGTGAGCAGTGAGTCCTGGGTGGGTGCGCAGGAGCGGGCATGCACCGCTGGGTGGCGGGAGGGGCTGGGGTGCATCTGCCTGGGTGCACAGGGGCAGACAGGCAATGATGTTGTGTGTAACTGAATGTGCTTTTCCATTCATGTATCTGGACTCTGTTTCAGATGACGGATATATTTCAGATGTGGGACCTGGAGAACTGCACTACATGTGGTTGGAGACACACCGGTGGCAGCAGTGTTACCTGGGTGCGCAGTGTTGGCACTCTCTCCCTGTCCATCTCTTCTGTTATCTGTGTCTCTCTCCCCCTCTCTGTCCGTCAATCTCTCTCTCCCCTCTCTGTCAGTCTGTCTCTATTTCCTTCTCTTTCTCTCTCTCTCTCTTTCGCTCTCTCTCTGTCCCTTGATATGTGAAGGACACACGTTCTCATCATGATTTTTGTCTTGCAGACTGTGACCTACGGATTGTCCCGAGGGGAGCTGCCATGTGTCTTCATTTCTGTCCTGTGTTTCTTTGAATACATTTTTATTTGTTGATTCGAAAGTGAATGTGTCATGCTAATTTTTGTGATGACACATGCATGTCCCCAGATGTGATTGTGTGACATCAGGCGGATTATTTGGTACATTATTCTGTGTAGTTGGTGTGGCATGTCTTTGGCCGGGGAGGGGGTGTCCTGGGGGTGGTAGAGGTGGGTGTTGTGGCCCTCTTGGGTGTCCGGCCTGCATGATCAGTGGCTCCAGGGCATCTGTTACCCTTCAGCTGTTGGTCTGGCCTTGGCTCCCTTTTCTGGTGCAGGCTATGGTCCAACTTTACACGAGGTCAGAGCAGGTGTTAGTTTCCTGCTGCTAACACGCCTTATCGCATGTTTTGTGGTCGTATCGCAGATCTGGCTGGTCATTGAGAATGTTGCGGAGTGGTGTTGTTGGTGCTTTTGGCAAGGGAATGCCTACACTGCATCTCATTAGCGATAGTTGCCGGGGTCATCTGTGGCGATGTTTATTGCGGCTGCTATCGTGGGTAAACTGGTGCTATGGGCTGTTAGCACCAGCTTGTGAATGGGGTGATAACTTTACCACAACTTTGGCTGTGATAAAGTGTTGTTAACTCGGCAATACCTCCTTGAGAATATGCCCCCTTGTCACATTGTTACGTGTTAGTTGCACTTCTTTAAACATGATGGTGTTCCTAAAGATAAGTGGTGCAGGACACCCTCTGAGCTGCTTTTTCCTTTATTTCAGATAATGATTAAATATGTGTTTGCACGTTAGTGTAAAACATCTTTTTTGAATGTTAATGCTCAAACAGGTACCCCATATTCAAGAGGGGTTCACATGTATTGGTCGAGGGGGCTGCATATAGCCCCTGGACTGCACAATAAGTATCTCTTTCCTAGTTAGATAAAATGCCCAAGTGTAAGTTAGATAGGGCCACATTTATTTCTTGGTAGTTGGCCCATTGTTCTGCCAGGATGAGGGAGAAAATTACTCTGTTGTCCTGGTGGAAGGACTGCCCACCAAATTTAAGAATGACCACGAAGCTGGCGGTCATTTATAAAGCATTGCCAATAAACGCCATAATGGTGGTTCTTGCATCATATTCTTTTTTAATTTTCAAAAAGAAAATCCTAAACAGACCTACTCCACAGGGCTGTCAGAGGAGTTTAGTCACAGCAGAGACAGAGTAGTCGCTGCCATTATTAGAACTATGGTCCACCCGCATTTCAATCTGGTGGGGGGACCATTATCCTGGAGGTACGCTTACTATGCTGCTGTTGCGATGTAATATGCTAACCGCCAAGATATAAGTAGGGCCCTTAATCTTTTATCAGCAATGCGATGTTACGCTATACACAAGAATGAAGACAATCTTACCTACTGTTTATTGGGAATAATGATGCACACCCACCGTGAAGTCCAGGCATCTGAAGCAGAATTTCAGAACACCGAAAATTCAATCATGATGTCAAGTGTTTGTATGTATGTTTGCTCTGTTGAGGTACAGTGGTGGACCACATGATCAAGTCCAAGAGTTATATAGAGAGAGAATAGGCAGGCTCACCAGTGCAAAGCAATATGCAACAGTGCATGAGTGTTACAAACGTACATAGCGGACCGTCATAGGAATTCCACTGTGTGCTTCCTTTCAACAAATCTGTGCTTTTTGTTTCGGTAAATAAAGTTTGTGGTTGGGTAGTTTGTCAAAAGGTTTGCAGTTCAGTTTGTGTTCAACGCTAGCAATATGAAGGCCACTCACTCTTTGCATTTGTGTCCTTCATAAGTGTCACAGGGAAAAAGCCTGGTCATGAGATTTTTGGACAGACTGTGGTGTGTTAAAAATATCTTATACCTGCATCTGGGTTGGACTGGTATGTAAGCATGAGAGCATCAGTGCTGTTCCATGGAGAGACTCCTGTGCACTGTATCAAGTCACTACAATCATGCATACCCCTTCAGCTTATGTACAATGTTTAGATAATTGTTGTGTGTGTCCTTTGGGGTACATCAGTACTTCTCAATACATGTCAATACCACTATGGTACTCAATTTCGGATGTGAAAATTGATTATATGTTGACTCTTTCCTCTGCTACGTTTGGCACAGAACTCTGCTTTTGCGCAATTGTACTACTTGGTTTGTGGTTGTGATTTTGTGGCATACTTGCTCTGACAGCAATGATTCTCACAAGAGCTATATTGTGATATTAAGTAATGATTTCACAGCAAGTGTTAGGTTAGTCTAAATAGTTAACATATGTTCCTTTTAATTTGTGTGTTTCTGCTGCATAATTAGCAATTCCACTCTGTGGCCTGTGTGAGGTGTTTCTTACCACAATCTAATAATGTGTAGGTCTGGTCTCTCTTGCATTTGATTCAGATGGGGGTATATTATTTGTGAATCATCACTCCTCCTAGATGACTTCCTCATGAGTGGGTGTGTGCTATGGGCTGTAACTCCCTTGTCAATCCAATATTTGTGCAATTATTCACAGTTTTGAGGTCCCACCTATGGAAAGCTAATCATTTTCCTCGTGAGTATTAATTCTGGGAAAGGGTGATATAATGTGTCTGTAGTGTAATTGTTCACATGCTTACTTGTGCCATTCCGCAGGTTTATGCATCTGAAGGCTATCTGTGAATCAATGACATTTTAAGTGTGGTATATGTAGTCTGCACATAAAATGCATTTACTTACACGAAGGTTTTCAAAACTTTGTGAATTAGGTCCTTTTTGTTAGTTATGATTGCAAACTCCCAGCCTAGGGGCTGATTTAGAGTTTGGCAGAGTGCATCCTCTCAAGCAACAGTGACTGAGTACCCTCTCCACCAAACTGATGGTCTGCCCACCTCATTTAGAGATGGATGGGTATTGATTATGTCAATTGCGGAGACATAAACTTCCAATGGAGTAAGGGCCATTGGAGGTTCTGCCAAGTGTCTAACCAACCGGTTTTTAGTGATCGAACAGATGGCCAATTTTCACTGCACGTGAGGATGATGGCAGGCAGTGAAAAAAACTTCAATATGACCCACTCACCATGGGAGAAAACTCTCATGGAGAGGGGGGCATTGATTGTTTTATTTTCCTAAACAAAATCCCACTTCATGTTTTTGTGTAGGAAAGTTAAAAAAAAATTACGTTTGTCGTCTGACTCCATCAGTGACCCAGCCGACATCTCAGAATTTAGCGGACGAGAACTCAGTCAGGGCGATGGAGTACTTTACTATGCTGACCGAAGGGAGGCAACACCTGTCTGACAACATCTAGAACAGGTTGTAAGGCTGAGTAACGTACTCTGCCGCCCATATTTTGAGATGTCTGCGGCTCAACGGACATCTCTAGCATTGGCAGGAACTGCTGTCATGGCAGCTCTTGTCAGTGTGTAGGGATTTTACAGACTTACTTACAATGTTTGTGCTCACCCACTCTAAATCGGGTGGGCACACACATGGCCAAACCTCCAACTGCCGACACTCCATCGGGTCACTAGAGGTTTAAGTTGGAGGTGGAAATGTAGTAGTCTCCTCCAGGCGCAGTTCCTCCGCTAAGGGGGAGGAGCATCACCCCACTGCCTCTCAGCACTGCAAAATAGGAAAAATAGAATGATAATAACGCGCTGTATTATAATTGCAATTTTCCATGCTGAGGCAGTTTTGTGTTGCTGTGCAGTGTAGCGTAAGGGGGAGGACTGGTGAGCACACTCCTAAGTGCGCATGAATATTACAGCCTGGGTGGAGACCATGCCCAGGCTCCCATTCCCCATCTGAGCACAGAACCACGGTGCCCAGACCAAAAACAACACTGCATTGCAGCGTTGTGATTGGCTTAGGGGAGCCTGGGTGCTTCCTGCTTCCTGTTCTAACAGATACCAGAAAAAGGACGGAGAGGCCTGAAGAGAGGCGGCAGCCGGCCGGCTGGCAGATAAGTGATCTTTTTAAAAAATTAATTTTTTTAACCCACCTTACACCCTGCCCACCCCACTACTGCTTCCTAGGAGCAGCCGCCACTGGTCTTCTCTGTCTACATGATGAAGGGCCAGCCATCTCTAAATGAGCTGGGCAGACCATCAGTTTGGCAGAGTGGGTACTCCATCACTGTTGCAATGGAGTACCGTCTCCACCAAACTCTAAATTGTCCCCTAATTTAAAAGTTGACAGACAGAATCCTTCCTCACAAATGAGGAAGATATCCCGTTAGCTGTCTTACGAGTGCATTAAAGCCTATGGCACTTGTTATGCGATTGGTTATGTTTTGACAGAGTTTAAAGTACGCCAAATTCTAAATGAGTCCCTTATATATTTTTTTATATAGCCTTATTGTGAAACATGTTCCACTCTTTAAAAGGCTCGTCACAAACCAAAATTCATTGGTCATTTGTGCAAAAGTGTTTTTAGGTTTCACCCTGGCCATAGCACTGCGAAGCAGTGCCCCGCCCAGGGCGAAATCTTATGTCCTACAGTATAGGGCTTCGTCCCGCCTCTGTCTTCCATTGGCTAGCTCCTCAAATGGAGGCAAGCCATTGGAAGAGATTGGCTGTCAGTCACTGTTTCCCCGTTGGAACGCGATTCGGGGGCGTTTCCGTGTCTTTTTTTAAGTCCCGCCCCCTCCTCTTTCCATTGGCTGGAATTTTACCTTCCAGCCAATGGGAAGGGGAGAGCACGCAAAACACGCCCCCCCAATCCCAAAATGACCTTGTGTTTGTATTCCTTTCCATGCACTTCGTTGCTCTTATTTTCCATAATAGCATCATTTCTGGATTAGGGGCTCACCCAAGTTATTCCTTAAACCGTGATTGGCGGATCCCTGAGGCCGCCGCGCTCTTTGGTGCACCTTTGATTGATGCACGGTCCGTGGTGTACACTCCCTGCTTCCTCCCGGCCAATGCTCCCACTCTGCCGGGTTTCCGGTTTTGCCCCAGGCTCCCTCTGGACTCTGGTGCAAGAAGATCTCGGGAGGAGGACAGTTTAGCCTGGAGGACTCGAGTCGGATTTTGAGGATCTTATTAAACCAGCGATTGGCGCCCCACATGTGATTGACGCACCGAGCGCGTCAGCATGCTAAGCACAGCATCTGTCTGGTGTGCCTCGCAGCCGGTGCAAGGAAGAGGATTCATAAGACGGGAACGTCCCTTGCTCCGGGCCGGGTGCGAGCGGCCTTCACCGCTCCCCGTTTGGTGTGTCAGTTTTTGGAGTCATTGCACAACCAAGTCATTTGTGAAGCGGGGGAGGGTCTGCCCGTAGCCTGTCCCCGTGTCAGAATCACTGCTTTCCGACGAAATTCGGTGTTTGCAGTTGTATGTAGCGTGAACTCGACCCGAAGGTAGTGGATGAGGTTAAATTAAACAAGGCCACATTTTTTTAGGCACGGGGAGTTTAATTGATCTGCCCAGAAGCATATGCTGTTAAGCCGCCACCGAAACTCGAGCATTGTTTCAAAGGCGGCAGCTCTGCCCGTTACCCCACATCCTCTAATTGCTTTCCTGTTGCCGTGCCCTCCTGGGTGGCACCGTGTGATTGGCTTAATTAATCTGATGGCATCCGGTCCTGGTGGGAGAGGGGTAGGCTCCTGAAGCTCCACGAGTGCCGAGGAGCCTAGCCCTCTTCAGGCGCACCGAGGTGCTGGAATCTCAGTGCCACCTGTTCTCAGTTAACGGACAGCGTTTTGTGTTACGCAATTGCCCACAGGAACGCATTTCAGTCGGCCACAAGTGTCCTTTCTGTAACAGGCTTCCCATACACTGACTGCGATGCAAGAAGGGGTTTAGCCTGTGCATGCTGTGCGTGTAATATATTTCCTTGGAGAGGTTGCCTGGTGCAGTGTTTCTTGGGTCCTCCGTGGTGGTAGCGGGCTCCGTTCTTCTTCTTCTTTGCTGCATATTGAAAGAAAATCCACAGGAAGGTGACGTGCGCGCCCCATGCGCTCTTCGGTACTAGGCGTGACAGCGGAGCGGGATCGGTGATGTGTGTTGCACCTGTTAATAATGCCACAGCTAGCTCCTACTCTAGATTAACACAGCATCTCCTCCAGCCCCAAAATGAAAGAATGCCTCGTTATCGGACCTGCACACATGGTTCATCTGTCCGCTGTAGCAATAGCGCGTGCGCCTTTCTCTTTTCTTTAGTATTCTTTGTGTAGGCGCCGGTATGCTGGTTATCGAGGTTGTGTAAAATGTGCACCTAACTATAATCCACAGGCAGCATACACTATATGTTTGTCACGCCAAAGGGCAGTTCACTTCTCTCAATTCGAGTTCAGCGACTGGAAAAAGACTGTGAGCTGAGACTCGTATCACTCTGGGTTTCTTTTGGAATGTGCGCTTCCATCGAGGCTCACGGGTTATTAAAGAGTTAGACAATTTCCGTCGCTTTGTCCGAGTAGCTGCCCCTCTTTCCCCACCGTACACACACTGGACCTCTGTAGGGTAGGCGCACCCAGCCATCCCCCCTCCCTTGTAAAATAGCCCATCAGTATCGTTTGTGTGCGCCAGTGTACAATAGTTGTTGGCAGTCCCTTTCGTCCTCTCAAGTATTTTGGTAGGTTTTTTGTTGCCGTTTTGTTCAACCCCCACATACAATTTCGCCCAAAGATGCGCTGCAAAGCACTAACAATAAACGCACAATTCAGTTCCATCCGACGCTTCGGCGCGGTTCCACATGAAGCCGCGCTGATCTGCATGCAGGACACACAGGGGCAGATTTATGATGCCCTTGCACCGCAATTGCGTCACTTTATTTGACGCAACTGCGGCGCAAACAATGCGCCCTATTTACAACGTGACGCATCTAGGAGATGCGTCACGTTGTAAAGCCCTGCGCCATAAGGAGGCGTTCCTGCGCAGGGAGGGTGCGTTCCTGCGCAGGAACGGCTCCTGAAAGTGGCTGAGTGAAATCTATGAGATTTCACTCAGTCACTTTCTGGCCAATGCTGCGTCAAAACCCTGCGCCTGCTTGAAGCAGGCGTAGGTCTTGATGCAGCATTGTGTAGATGGGGCACCCCCGAGCCTTGCTGGAGCTGCGTCGCAAGCGCGACGCAACTCCGGCAATGCGCCACATTTCCGGCACAGATGCGTCACGCATCTGTGCCGTTTTTGTACCATGGTGCGCCACATTATAAATGCGGCGCACCATGGGTGGCGTAGCTGTGACGCAGGTTGACTCGCGCATCCCTTGGGATGCGCCAGTTAACATAAATCTGCCCCACAATGTCCTGTTTACACATTGTAGTAGGCAGGCTAATTTGGGCTTTCCCTTGAATCTGAATTGTGGCCTGGCAGCACGGCATTGGGGCTTTGACTGACTTCATAGAGTATGGCGTAAGGAGAGGGCTCGAAAAACAGAGGCTGCTATGTATCGAAAATGTACATCTTTTAATCAACCAACCACACACAGATGAGCGTCAAGAATTGAATTCGTTTTATTTGGCAGTAAATGTATGGAAGCAGCAGCCCCACGCAAACTACAAATACCCGTCACATCTAGAACGGAGCAATCTTAGCTTAGACCACCTGTTTGTAGTTTCTTCTGCACCGGTGTTTGTAAATGTTTCAGGACATCGTTTTAAGTAGTTTAAAGTAACTGATGTCTTAATTATTTTTTATTTACTTTGTCCTTTGATTTTTTTATTCACCGTTACTCATTCTTTACTTATCTCAACCATTTCCCCAATTATAATTGCCCCGAAACGAGCTAATAGTTACAAGTAGGAGACCGTATCAGTTAGTTATTTCTGGGTGGAATTTACCAGCAGCGTTAGAGATTATCCATGAGTGACGCACACTAAAGTGACGGCAAGGTAGGGTGACGTGACCTTCTGTGCATTATGGAACACGTGTGATAAATACAATCTGTTGTTTTCCTTATCTGTTTGCTGTGACGCTACTCCCTTCCAACCAGCGCCTGATTACATTGAGGACGCGTTTTCTCTGACTCCTAGGGCGCCAACAGAAAGGAGGCACCGTGTAGCTCCTAGAAGATAACATCTGTCCTGATTACCAAATAAGAAGGCGTCAAAGCGTTGCTTCACCAAAGGGCAAGGGTGTGAGTGGCCGGTCTGACATCTGTGAGGCTTGCGTGTCCGCCTAACTCTGTTAAGGGGGCAAAAGGAGACCAATTTATTTTACATATTCACAGAGCACAGTATTTTATTGTTAAACATAGATGCCACTGAATTGAAACTAAAATAAACTGTAAAACGTGGCATTCGAAAGCTACTCGAACAGGAAAAAAGAGGGGGTTGGACACGTAACATAGAATCTGGCTCATACAGACAAGTACAATATTTGTAGGTATTTCTTATGGGATGAGCAGAGCATCCTTTTGTCTGACGTTTGTTTCAAACTAGGATCGATCATTTTGCAGTGGCCTGCAGCTCTTCATACAACAGGCACCTGGCTGAACTGGACTCAGGGGCAGATTTATGTTAACTGGCGCATCCCCAGGGATGCGCCAGTTAACATGCGCCACAGTGCGCCACAGCTCCGCCAGCCATGGTGCGCCGCATTTATAATGCGGCGCACCATGGTGCAAAAACGGCACAGATGCGTGACGCATCTGTGCCGGAAATGTGTTGCATTGCTGGAGTTGCGTCGCAAGCGCGACGCAGCTCCAGCAAGGCTCGGGGGTGCCCCATTTTAACAATGCTGCGTCAAGACCTACGCCTGCTTCAAGCAGGCGCAGGCTTTTGACGCAGCATTGGCTTAAAAGTGACTGAGTGAAATCTCATAGATTTCACTCAGCCACTTCTGCGAGGCGCACCTGCCCCGGAACGCCCACCCTGCGCCGGAACGCCCACAAGCGGCGCAGGGCTTTACAACGTGACGCATCTGCCTAGATGCGTCACGTTGTAAATCTTTCGTAGGGAAGCGCCACGTTTACGCCGCCTTGCGTGACGCAACAGCGGCATAAACGTGGCGCAAGGGCCTCATAAATCTGCCCCTCAGTGCTTATATCTCAGGCGCAGTTTGGGACTGGGACAGAAAATTGGCCTGGGTAGGGCAAAATCCAAATGGCCCCATTAGTAAATACAAATGTAGCCCACGTTTCCAAATTGGGGCCGCTTTGAACTTGCAAAAAGAACATTGTATAGCTTTTTGGAAGTGTGTGGGACTGCATGCATTTGTGCCTGCTGGAAGTAATGTTTATGTTCATGTTAGGGAAATCAACATTAAAGACAGACCCACCAACTGAACTCGCTGACCAGCCCTTCCAGTACTGCAAGGTTGCCCTCTAGGCCAATCAGACGCTGCTGGGGCCATGGCCTTCGAGACATCATACTACTGGGACAGCCTGCAGAACTGGACAAGTACTAGGTACTCGGGCGTGGCCTGCAGAACTGGGCAGGTACTAGGTACTCTGGCATGGCCTGCAGAACTGGACAAGTACTAGGTACTTGGGTGTGGCCTGCAGAACTGGACAAGTACTAGGTACTTCGGCGTGGCCTGCAGAACTGGGCAGGTACTAGGTACTCTGGCATGGCCTGCAGAACTGGACAAGTACTAGGTACTCGGGTGTGGCCTGCAGAACTAAACACAGTACTAGGTACTTGGGCGTGGCCTGCAGAACTGGACAAGTACTAGGTACTCAGGCGTGGCCTGCAGAACTGGGCAGGTACTAGGTACTCTGGCATGGCCTGCAGAACTGGACAAGTACTAGGTACTCGGGTGTGGCCTGCAGAACTAAACACAGTACTAGGTACTTGGGCGTGGCCTGCAGAACTGGACAAGTACTAGGTACTCTGGCAATGTGTGGCTCTGGGTGTGTGTGGCTGGCTCTGGGTGTGTGTGGCTGGCTCTGGGTGTGTGTGTGTGTGTGTGTGGCTCTGGGTGTGTGTGTGTGGTAGTAATTGCTGTCTGCTGAGCTCCTCCGTAGGGTACAATAGGTCTCACATTTGCGAGAGATTAGGCTAATGGCAATGTAAATGACAATGCCATTTATTTATCTGTTTTCAAAACCAACACATAAATACAAATTTTGTCATTTACAATGCCAATAGCTCTAACTTTTCCAAAAGTGAAACCATTGCATTGTAAATGCTTGTTTCTTCATGCATTCTGTAGCACTCCCCCTCCCCCACCTGCACTCTCCACGGCTGCCTGTGGCTTGGAGTTCATTTCTTGAGCAGGATCCAGCAGAGCCTCTTTGTAAAGTCTTCTAGATTGAAAGCCTGAACAGGAACAGCTGACACTGAAGATTTGGATTCCCTGGGATTAGGATGTATTTGCTGTCTTGCATTTCTGTTTTTAAGGATTCGATTTAAATGATGTCAAACGCTGGAGTCATTACAGCGTTTTCGATGAAGCTTGAACTTTTACAGCCCGCTGTATAATGTGTAGCAATTGTGCCAGGAGTTGACTCAGCAAGTCCTCCAAAGAGAGGTTTTCTAAATGTTCTGCACATTAAATAAATCTCAACTTTTCAGCCGGGGAGAGTCAGAAGTAAATTACAGAGTGTATCAAAAATCAAAGCCTTTTTATTTTTTTATTTAATAAAACACTTTATTTTTAATATAACAACTTCAAACCGACCCAGCACGTTTGTACATAGTGTGGCAGGGCATTTCAAATGACATTTTCAATGGGATGAAAACACAGTTCTATACATATAAGACATACATTCATTTTTCCTGGCCTGTGTCTGCATCAGAGGCATTGTACTGTTCCACCCATAACCGGCACATACATGTGTGCCTCTTTGGCCTCCCCTCAGCTCATGCATTTGCTGTCAAGGGCCCTGCAGTGATCCACCCCAGATTTCCATTTATCCAGACTAGGGGGGCCTGCATCTTTCCAGATCAGAGCAATATCCCTCTTGGCAATTAGTAATCTCAGACCTACCAAGGTTTCCATATACCTTTTAATAGTGAACTGATCCTTAATGTACAGAAGTGTGATTCTGAGGGTGAGAGTGATGTTGTCCTGTGTCGCCGCAAAATGCAGCACACCTAGAAAGAGGAAGTAACGAGGGAAGGCATAGCATTTCGGCTCATTCCCAGGTCTACCAGTAATAGTAATTCTGGGAATGATTCAAAATCCATGTTGATTGTGTGGGACACCCATGCAATGACCATGGAACACTTCACTCTGGCAGAGTAACCCAACACAGTGATTTGCGGTGTGTTGCGTTACTCCAGATGTATCAAGCCACCCAGGGTCATGCAAAGTGGCCATGCATGGCTCGGTAAATTGCATTTTGGGGTTGCACTTCTCATGCACCACGTTGTGTGGTGCGCAAGCAATGTAAACCCCTTCATAAGTATGTCCCTTATTCTTTAGTTCTAGAATAGGGCTTCTCCAGGAGTTGTATCCTCTTTTCTGTTCTAAGTTTAGCTAAATATCCCATCTCCTGACCACTTATTACAGTTTTAAAAGATGTTGGGACCGTGGCAGAGAGCAAAAAGATAGATCTTTAATATGAAAAGACAAATCAATGTTATTCCTTAAGTGTGTCATAAATTCAGCAGTACATAGCCTGCATGCATTCATGCTCCCTAACCATGCAGTGTCACACTAAGTCATGCATGGTCAAATAACACCCCGGTGCATCTGTAATGTAATGTAGCCAGTGGTGTCTATTCACAAATTTACACTTTGTAGTGCATTTAGTAGTGATACAATATTATCACTTATGTACCAAAAAATGCTATTCACAAACCTCTGCCTCTTAACTTGTGTATGTGCTTATCTCCACCCAGGTTGAGGAGCTCTCTGCCCATGTGTGCATATGATTTTATGGTAAATGAGGTAGAGACAGAGGGGAATATTGAATAAACGATAATACTTATCACTAAATGGAAGGGGTTTAGGAAGGTATATGGAAAAAGTTAGGAATGGATAAGTAGGAGATTAGAGTTGGACAAGCATTCACCCACAAAAGATTAAGAACATTGCTATTCACAAACTACCCTTCTAACGTTATGATTGCCAAAAAGGTTCCAAAACAGTAGCAAAGATATGCCAGATATAAGCCTTTGAGTAGCTCCAGCACCACACATAGCCAAACACAGGTTCTGCAAAGAAAGCTACCATTTTTTGTTTAATATCCAATAACTTTTGCAAACATTCAACTAAGTCTTGTGCGTTGTTATTACAAGGTTTTTTTTCACATCCAATATTTTTCAAAGCTAATTCTGTTGAACAAAGCTTGTAAAACATTGAACACACATGGTAAAGCAAGGAGTGATTGTTCTGAACTCCATCACCTATTTACAGATCAAACACATTTCATCCAATCACATGCAGATCTGACCACATAAGAAATGAACTCACAAACTAAACAAGTTTTTCCTTTTTCACTATATCAGTGAATGTATTTCTTGCCTTGCCACTCATTTTGAGCAATAATGGTTTGAGGAGGAGAGAGAGCAAAAGATCAACATCTTCGGGATGTCCAAGGAAGCAGTCATTGTTAGGCGTGTTGCACCAGAATAGAGGCCCCAGGACACAACTTGACTGTACAATATGGTGGGGCAACAACCACGGATGCGTCCCTCAAGGAAGACTAAACTTTAAATTCTATGTCACTGCGCTCCAGACAAATTTTGGAATCTCGCAAGAATGGCAGCCATTTTGGGTGAGAACTACTTCTTAATCAATGACTTATTCCTTGTATTGAATATTCACCCTAGTAACAGAGGTGTCTGTTGATACTCATCTTTGTTGGGTCTTCCTGGATTGTAGCTATGCTTGAAAACTCCTTCTGAATATCTTTGCACCAACAATGACCTGCAACATAAGAAAATAAAGATAGAACATTAATAAAGCAGAAAACTAATCAACATTTAGGGGCTCATTAGGATGGCGGACGGAAGTGCCTCCGCAGACCCAGAGTATGCGGAACATGCCTATTTTCCGTGCGCCCGTCGCGGACACTCCGTCCGCCAAATCAGGATACGAAATACGTGCCAAAATCCGTCCACGGCGGTAGAACACGGTCCGCCGCACCACCACACCCAACCACGCGGCGGACGTAACCTATCCAGAGACTCCGCCGTACGGACTGACGTCTAGGACCGTCCTCCAAATCAAGATGGCGGAAAACACACATAAAAGCGCAGCGGAAAAACAACCTGCCTGAACACGGCGGATGCTCCACAGCGACCATACCCACCACGAGCCGCTCGCCGACATGGACCCTGCACTACAGGCTTACCCGATACTCTACGCGATCCAGTACGTCCTCGTCTTGGCCCACCATCGACGACGACGCAGGTAGGCGACAAACCATTCGCTGTCTGGAGAGGAGTACCTGCAAGGGCGGTGACGTAGGGAGGGGGGAGTGACATGTCCCGAAATGCACATAATCTTGTGTACGGCAACGCCTCCAAGGGTCGTGACCCAGGTAGGGGAGAGTGACATGTATCTGAACCCACCGCTCTCAAGAAAATACTAATCCACACCAGCATCACACACTCAAGAATGACTCTGACAAACCACGACACATGAATCACAATTTTATTTACGCAGAATCGGAGCAACATCACAGTCTAGGACGGAGCATGGGCATTGTGGACACCAGAGCAGGTACATCAGAGGCACTACATCAGTATGAGAACAGCAACAGGACAGCAACAGGGCATTGTGGACACCAGAGCAGGTACATCAGAGGCAGTACATCAGTATGAGAACAGCAACAGGGCATTGTGGACACCAGAGCAGGTACATCAGAGGCACTACATCAGTATGAGAACAGCAACAGGGCAGCAACAGGGCATTGTGGACACCAGAGCAGGTACATCAGAGGCAGTACATCAGTATCAGAACAGCAACAGGGCATTGTGGACACCAGAGCAGGTACATCAGAGGCAGTACATAAGAGGGGCTAAGTGCACCAACAGTCCATTGCACTGAAAACGTCCATCAGAGGCAGCACATGAGAGGGGCTAAGTGCACCAACAGTCCATTGCACTGAAAACGTCCATCAGAGGCAGCACATGAGAGGGCACAATGCAGTATCAGAACAGCAACAGGGCAGTGTGGACACCAGAGCAGGTACATCAGAGGCAGTACATCAGTATGAGAACAGCAACAGGGCAGCAACAGGGCAGTGTGGACACCAGAGCAGGTACATCAGAGGCTGTACATCAGAGGGCACACTACAGCAACTTACAGCACACTATCAGGTGGATTGCGTGAAGTACCCGCATCGGACAGACTGCCAGCACCAGAAACCGGAGTGTGACACACAGCCACAGATGTAGTGACTGACACGTGAGCCACAGACCCAGATACACTGCCAGCACCTGATACATGAGTGTGAGACACAGCCACAGCCCGAGTGACTGACACATGGCCCATACACCCAGATACACTGCCAGCACCTGATACAGGAGTGTGAGACACAGCCACAGACCGAGTGACTGACACATGGCCCATAGACCCAGATACACTGCCAGCACCTGATACAGGAGTGTGAGACACAGCCACATACCGAGTGACTGACACATGGCCCATAGACCCAGATACACTGCCAGCACCTGATATAGGAGTGTGAGACACAGCCACAGCCCGAGTGACTGACACATGGCCCATAGACCCAGATACACTGCCAGCACCTGATACAGGATATGTCTCGACTGATACCCTGCCACTAACAGACACATGCGAGTCAACTGCACCTGCGCCACTGGGACCACAGAAATGATGAGCCACAGGGCTGTATGGTCCAGGAGGCAGGGTGGCTCTGGGAGCGGGGGATAGTTGCAATTGGCCGACATCGGATTGGGCATGTGTCAATGCTGTGTGTCTACGCTTCTTTTGGACATGTGCCTGCACCCTGGACTGGACAGGACTCACAAGTGGACCGGACTGAGAAGAAATTTCACCCACCATGGGAGGTGCATTTGCTGGGGGGGGGAATGCTCTCTGGGGACGTGCTGGAGCCTGCTTGTCGTTTGCTGTGTGGCTGCCTTGTGGCCTCTGCAACATGTGTCATGGGGGATGCCACTACAGGGTCCACCTGCATCCGTCCCTGACGGGCCCTGATGGGAGTGGAGGTAAGGGGTGACTCCACTGCAGAGACATCTGTATTCCGTTTCCCAGAAAACAGCTGCCTCAGTGCAACAATGGGTGATGTATGCCTGTCCCTGACAGCGCCACTGTCCATGGGAGATGCCTTGGGCCTTGGATGTTCCATTTCCGTAGGAGTACTGTTGTCTGCGGACTTTCCCTGTTCCCTGGATGGTGCCCTGTTCCAGGCAGCAGACTTGTCATCTGTGGTGTACATATCCCCAGGACACACCTTCTGCCCGTGTGTATCCCTGCCCCTGGGAGTGTCCGTGCTCCTCTTACGTGCGTTTGTCTTGTGACTGTCCTTGTCCCTGCCCTTGGGAGTGGCTCCTTCCTTCCTAGTGTCCCTGTCCTTGGGAGTGGCTCCTTCCTTCCTAGTTTCCCTGCCCTTGGGAGTGGCTCCATCCTTCCTGGTTTCCCTGCCCTTGGGAGTGGCTCCTTCCTTCCTGGTTTCCCTGCCCTTGGGAGTGGCTCCTTCCTGCCTAGTCTCCCTGCCCTTGGGAGTTGCTCCTTCCTGCCTAGTCTCCCTGCCCTTGGGAGTGCCTACTTCCTTCCTGCTTTCCCTGCCCTTGGGAGTGGCTCCT
This sequence comes from Lissotriton vulgaris, assembly GCF_964263255.1. Classification (NCBI taxonomy): domain Eukaryota; kingdom Metazoa; phylum Chordata; class Amphibia; order Caudata; family Salamandridae; genus Lissotriton; species Lissotriton vulgaris. The sequence continues at coordinate 1,745,814,746 of NC_141694.1, forward strand.
TCCTGCCTAGTCTCCCTGCCCTTGGGAGTGCCTACTTCCTTCCTGCTTTCCCTGCCCTTGGGAGTGGCTCCTTCCTGCCTAGTCTCCCTGCCCTTGGGAGTGCCTACTTCCTTCCTGCTTTCCCTGCCCTTGGGAGAGGCTCCTTCCTTCCTGGTTTCCCTGCCCTTGGAAGTGGCTCCTTCCTTCCTAGTGTCCCTGGCACAGGGAGTATGCGAGCCCTCAAGAGATGTATTCGTCTTCTCAATGTCCTCGTACAAGGTAGTGTCAATGGAAGTGGGAGTGAGTCTTGGCTTGGTAGTACCTTGTGTGTGGGATGGCTGTGCAGCATGTGTAGCCATTACACCCAACCCCTCTTTTGCTTCACGTGTGTGTACTCCACTATATCTGACGTTGTCCTTGTGAACAGATTTACCTGACCTAGGGGATGGGGTCTGAGGCCTCCGTGCCTTGACGTGCTGGCTGACGCTGCTTCTAGTGCAATAACCTGTATTAGAGTCCTGGTCAGAAAATTCACTCCCCCCTGACACATCCAGAGTTGTAGATGGTGGAACAGAAGTACCACCCACTCCATGCGACTGTACAATGGCAGACGACACACTGTTAGACAATGACTGCAATGTCCTGTGTACACCAGCCAGATCACCATGCATACCTTCCATGAATGCCACCACCTGCCCCAACTTCCTATCGTGGTCTTGGAAAGCATTAATCATATTGGTCTGGCCCACACACAGCTGTCGCAGCAGATCAACAGCCTCTGCACAAAGTGCATTTTGGCTCACCGAGGCTGGGGCAGCGGTGCCGACACCGAACGCCACTCTGCTCCCCCTACTCCTGCGTGCACGAACAGTACATGGTGCAGTTGGCGGCAGGGTGGGCCCTGTGTGCTGTGTCCCGACCGAAGGTGTTGGTTGCCCACTCCCAGTCTGTGACAACAGTGCTGACTCACCAACACTGTCGGAAGATGATGACGATGTTGTCTCCACATGCGAGTCCTCCGGGACGGTCCTGTCCCCCTCTCCGGCGCTGGCCCCTTCGGTGTCAGTCTGCGTGTGCGCGACGTCTGATCCGGATGCATTGCCTTCTGTCATCTCCGCCGTCTGTGGCTGAGTGCCCTCTGCCAAAGCTGAAATGCACAGGAAATGGGTGTAAGTAATGGGCACACACACGTACAGTACAGCTGCGGAATCCCTAAAGCCACTGATGACAATGTCCATCGATCCCCCAACCTGCACACGGCCCACCCCAACCAGTCATCCTCACAGGAATTCAGTGGCGTTGGCCGTAATACATGTACAGCATGCACACTGGCCATGAGGAACTACATATGCACACAAGTGTTGCCAAGGGGTGACGGAGCACTACAGCATGTGCATGAAAACTGAACCGCTTAGCGGGTGGCGTCTCAACATGCCGCATCGGGAAGTGAAATTTTACTGTGGCAATGTCACCAACATGCCATTGGAAAGAGCCTCACGATCGTAGGAAGACCCTAATGTGTGTGGGCAACCATACATGCATCGCACTCACAAGCAACATACACTGACAGTATGCTTACCGCCACGTTGCTGTTCATCCACACGCAACCGCTCTGACAAGTCAGGATGCGTCACAGCTATGATACGGTGCATGAGAGGGGTCATTGAGCGTCGGGCCAGACGTGCTGTCCTTGGAATCATCCCTAGTGTCACTTCCGCTACATTCTTGCTCAGTCTGGAAATGTCGTCCCAGCGTTTGTGGCAGTGTGTATGTCGTCTATTGGACACCCCCGCTGCTCGTACTTCACGTGCAATGCTCCTCCACACGTCCTTGCGAAGGTGCAGCTTCACCTACCAAGATGGGAAACAAAAGGGTGGAAGTCAGTGGACAGTTGGCCAGTCACACAGATAGGAGCAACACATTTCTCTCTGCAGCCATGCACATATCGATTCTTTAGTTGGTCACACATCACACCGCCAAGTTTCCAGAGCCCAGGTGTCATATGACACCTCATGCACAACAACTTATCCCCCACTGCACTTACCGCCTGTCCGGGTGCGCCGTACAGGCGTCCGTAGTTGCGGAGCACAGCGTCCAAGAGGACATCCAGCTCCGCGGCGGTGAAGGGACGAGACCGGACCTCTTTGACTCTCGACATGGCAAGGTCACGGAGTATGGCACTAGAGCGGCAGTCGGTGTTCAGCTCCGCAGCAGCAGGTGAAGGTGATGGTCACAGGCAGCAGTCGGTGGTCAGCTCCGCAGCAGCAGGTGAAGGTGATGGTCACAGGCAGCAGTCGGTGGTCAGCTCCGCAGCAGCAGGTGGAGGTGATGGTCACAGGCAGCAGTCGGTGGTCAGCTCCGCAGCAGCAGGTGGAGGTGATGGTCACAGGCAGCAGTCGGTGGTCAGCTCCGCAGCAGCAGGTGGAGGTGATGGTCACAGGCAGCAGTCGGTGGTCATCGTAGAAAGTATGCTTTTGCACATCACACATATATAGGGCCCTGTGGCCATGTCAGTGGCATACGGCGCCAGCCATTGGTCCGCCGTGAGAGCGTGTTTGGAATTGGGCCAATGATTGGCCCTGGTGTTGCGGTGAACAGCATACGGTACTTGCTATTGGCCAACCGTGGCCCATGTCCACACCTCCCATTGTCTGCACGTGCACAGACCGTCACGCTCACACACCGGCAAGTGCATGTGCTACACACCGGGACGGATGCATCATTTGCAACAAAGTTGTAACAGTGGCGCCACCATGGCGGGACACGTATTGGGCTGGGCCTGGCACAGCGGTAGTGGAGGGGGCCTGAAGCGGCGGTAGTTGGCATGGCCGGAACGGCGGTCATGGGCTGGGCCTGGCATGGCGGTAGTGGAGGGGGCCTGAAGCGGCGGTAGTTGGCATGGCCGGAACGGCGGTCATGGGCTGTGCCTGGCACGGCGGTAGTGGAGGGGGCCTGAAGCGGCGGTAGTTGACATGGCCAGAACCGCGGTCATGGGCAGGCCGGTGTAGGCTGGCTGATGCAATGTCACTGTAAGGGGGGTCATGAACGGCCATGTGCATGGACATCAGCTTATGGATGTTTTGGCCTCCACCTCCCCCGCCGAATACGTGTCCCGCCATGGTGGCACCACTGTTACAACTTTGTTGCAAATGATGCATCCGTCCCGGTGTGTAGCACATGCACTTGCCGGTGTGTGAGCGTGACGGTCTGTGCACGTGCAGACAATGGGAATGTTGAACGCGGGCCGCCTATGGCCAGACGTAAACAGCGGAAGCAGTGCACCGCCATGGCGGCGTCAATGATTGCATGTCAGCTGACGATGCACCTTGTTTAATTGTCTGCAGCTGCATGATGACGGTTGTGTGCGTGATTGCGTGACTCCACACTTCATGCTCTATCCCATGTTTTTCCATACCATGCCCATTGGTGTGCCACTAATGTCCGTCACTTTTGGGTCATGTCACATGTCTTGTTGGCAGTGATGTTGAGGTGAGACAGAGTGCATTGCACATGTTGCAACACATCATGTAGCTGGTGGGTGCACATTGCTACGTCAATCCATGTTGTTGTGACAATCAGAGATGTCACACATATGCTAATTGAACACTGCCTATTACATGTTGGATAGAGTGCGGTGACATGTGAGTGAGTTGCACAGACATGCGTTGTATGTGAACTGACTTCCATTCCATTTACTCCCACACAGGGCTCAAAATGTCCATCGCCCATACACTGTGCTGGAGGATATGGTGGACGAGGAGGTGATCAAGAAATTCAGGCTTGATCGACGTCGATTGCTGGAGCTTGTGAACCAGTTGTCTCCTCACCTGCAGCCGCGGAGAACCTATCCAGGCTCAATTTCACCCACCCAAAAGGTGATGGCTGCACTCCATTTTTTTGCAACAGGCACATTCCAGTACACTATTGGACATGCTGGGGGAATGTCACAGGCCATGTTCAGCACGGTACTTAGGGATGTACTGACAGCCATGATGCTGTACAAGAATGACTACATACATTTTCCACAGGCGGCAGAGTTGGCAGCGGTCAAAGCAGACTTTTATGCACTGGGTCGCATACCACACGTTGTGGGTTCAATTGATGGCACGCATATTGCGATCATTCCACCACGGGCACGTGAGCAGGTGTTTCGGAATCGGAAGCACTTCCACTCCCTAAACGTGCAGGTGGTGTGCCAGGCCGACAACATTATCTCACATGTGTGTGCAAGATTTCCTGGCTCTGCACATGACGCCCACATCATGCGGAGCAGCATTGTCCCCCAACTGATGGCAAATCTGCGTCCGGCACAAGCCTGGCTTGTTGGTGAGTATGCTGTGGTCACAGGAGTGATATCTGGGTGGCTTGGTGTGGCCACATGTTCAGGTAGTGATGTTTCTCTCTCTCTCTACTTTCCACATACACAGGCGACTCGGCTTACCCAAACAGGCCTTGGCTTCTAAGTCCAATTCGCAATCCCACCACAGCAGGAGAAATGCGATACAACGATGCCCATGGTAGGACACGTCGAGTGGTGGAACGAACATTTGGCCTGCTTAAGTCTAGGTTTCGGTGCCTGGATAAGACTGGAGGGGCCCTGCCTTACGCACCAGGCAAAGTATGCAAGATTGTGATTGCCTGCTGCATGCTCCACAACCTGGCTGTGCGAAATAACATTGAACTGATCTTGGACCCAGATGAACAGCAAGTTCCTTGCCCTCCCGACCCACCCATGTCGACTGATGAGGATAGTGGTGAGGAGGAAGGTGTGGACCAGAGGCGCCAGCTCATTGAACGCTACTTTCCTTGATTGTGAGTGTGCCCCTCTTGTGCTGCTTGTGTATGCCCTGTGTAGGTTTGCTGCTCTTGTGTCATTGTGTTGGGCATCATCTATGTGTTTTGTTATGTGATGTATGCATGTGTGTGTGTGTCCTCATTTATGAGTACATGCACTTCTCCATGATGTGTGTAGTGTCATCCATTCGTGTAGTGATGTGTGTGGTTTGTTGAAAGTTGCACTGCAGTGAGTTGGGATGAGTGTGATGGTGTTTCCTAACGTGTGTTTGCGTTTTCTATGTTTTCCTAGGTGACTCCCTTGCGGCATGATTCTGTACCACTTGGATCCCTGTACCTGGTAACGTCTGTTTCTGATGCAATCATGTGAATAAACATGGAGGCAACACATCATTGCGTGAGTAAGTGGTATTTATTTACAGATTGTGCATAGGTGTAGGTGCATATTTACAAATGAGTGAAGGGGTGGGGGAGTGAGAGTTCAAGGTAATGGCAGATGAGATGTCCGTGCAGACACCACATAGGGTGTTGTCTGCCTAGTGCAGCAGGCCTGTGCCAGGTGGGACCGGATAGTTGGCAGGGTGGATGGCAGGCTCAGGTACTCAAAAGAGTCATTGTCGGCTCCTCTTGGAGCGTGTGCCATGAGCTCCGACACTGCTCTCGGCCACTTCCTGCCTCGGACGGCCCCTCCGTCTTTGTGTCAGGACGGAGTCAGCTGGGGGCGCTGGCTGATCAGGTGGCACATCCGCCGCCAGGGGCGCAGGTGGCGGTGGCGGTGTTGTTGGCGGTGCCGTTGTATGAGGGGGGGTGTGGTGGGTGGTGTTGGCGGATGTCCTCGTGCTAAAAATGTCCACGAGTTGGCCAAGCCGCCTCTCGATGGCCCCCAACATCGCTGTGTTGTCCACAAAGTCCTGGTGGGCCCGGTCTGCATGTGCCTGGCTACGTGCATAGCCCGCCTCCACCCGGACTAGTGCTTCAAGACACTGTTGCACGGCATTGGGTGTAGTGTCATCATGCCTTCTTTCCGCTGTGCTCCTGCCTGCAGGATCTGCCCTTGCATTAGTGGTTTGCCTCAGTCTCTCCCTGCGTGGCTGGGATGGCGCTGCCCCAGCGTTGGCCGGTGGGTTGGGCAGGGTGGCAGGGGCAGAAGTGGTGGTAGTAGTGGTGGTGGAGGTGGTGCTGGAGGTAGCTGTGCAGGTCACAGTAGCCGGTGTTGTGGTGATGCCAGAGCCCGTAGTTGTTGTTGGTGCAGGTGTGACCTGCGAGCCAGAGGTACCTGGCTGGCTGCTTGATCCGGCACCATCCTCTGCCCCGGAGGTGGCTGGACAATCGTCCCCTGAAAGTTCAGAGTGTGGGGATGCGGGAGGCCTGGTGTTAATTGCAGCTGTCAGATTAGGATCCCCTGCAAAACAGAAATGTGAGGATGAGTCATGTTGCCTAAACATGTACATTTATTTCTATTTGACATTCAGTCGGCAATGGCACACACCCCACCCACCACCACCACCCTCTCTATGGACATGGGGCCTGTGGGGAGTAGGACTAGTGACCCCTCACACACCCCACCGACCACCACCTCCCTCTCTATGGACATGGGGGCCTGAGGGGAATTGTAGTTCCGTCCCCTCACACACCCCACCCACCACCACCACCCTCTCTATGGACATGGGGGCCTGTTGGGAGTTGTAGTTCCGTCCCCTCACACACCCCACCCACCACCACCACCCTCTCTATGGACATGGGGATCTGTTGGGCGTAGGACTAGTGACCCCTCACACACCCCACCCACCATCACCACCCTCTCTATGGACATGGGGGCCTGTTGGGAGTAGGACTAGTGACCCCTCACACACCCCACCCACCACCACCACCCTCTCTATGGACATGGGGGCCTGTTGGGAGTTGTAGTTCCGTCCCCTCACACACCCCACCCACCACCACCACCCTCTCTATGGACATGGGGGCCTGTTGGGAGTAGGACTAGTGACCCCTCACACACCCCACCCACCACCACCACCCTCTCTATGGACATGGGGGCCTGTTGGGAGTAGGACTAGTGACCCCTCACACACCCCACCCACCACCACCACCCTCTCTATGGACATGGGGGCCTGTTGGGAGTTGTAGTTCCGTCCCCTCACACACCCCACCCACCACCACCACCCTCTCTATGGACATGGGGGCCTGTTGGGAGTTATAGTTCCGTCCCCTCACACACCCCACCCACCACCACCACCCTCTCTATGGACATGGGGGCCTGTTGGGAGTAGGACTAGTGACCCCTCACACACCCCACCCACCACCACCACCCTCTCTATGGACATGGGGGCCTGTTGGGAGTAGGACTAGTGACCCCTCACACACCCCACCCACCACCACCACCCTCTCTATGGACATGGGGGCCTGTTGGGAGTTGTAGTTCCGTCCCCTCACACACCCCACCCACCACCACCACCCTCTCTATGGACATGGGGGCCTGTTGGGAGTTGTAGTTCTGTCCCCTCACACACCCCACCCACCACCACCACCCTCTCTATGGACATGGGGGCCTGTTGGGAGTAGGACTAGTGACCCCTCACACACCCCACCCACCACCACCACCCTCTCTATGGACATGGGGGCCTGTTGGGAGTAGGACTAGTGACCCCTCACACACCCCACCCACCACCACCACCCTCTCTATGGACATGGGGGCCTGTTGGGAGTTGTAGTTCCGTCCCCTCACACACCCCACCCACCACCACCACCCTCTCTATGGACATGGGGGCCTGTTGGGAGTAGGACTAGTGACCCCTCACACACCCCACCCACCACCACCACCCTCTCTATGGACATGGGGGCCTGTTGGGAGTAGGACTAGTGACCCCTCACACACCCCACCCACCACCACCACCCTCTCTATGGACATGGGGGCCTGTTGGGAGTTGTAGTTCCGTCCCCTCACACACCCCACACACCACCACCACCCTCTCTATGGACATGGGGGCCTGTTGGGAGTAGGACTAGTGACCCCTCACGCACCCCACCCACCACCACCACCCTCTCTATGGACATGGGGGCCTGTTGGGAGTTGTAGTTCCGTCCCCTCACACACCCCACCCACTACCACCACCCTCTCTATGGACATGGGGGCCTGTTGGGAGTTGTAGTTCCGTCCCCTCACACACCCCACCCACCACCACCACCCTCTCTATTGACATGGGGGCCTGTTGGGAGTTGTAGTTCTGTCCCCTCACACACCCCACCCACCACCCTCTCTATGGACATGGGGGCCTGTTGGGAGTTGTAGTTCCGTCCCCTCACACACCCCACCCACCACCACCACCCTCTCCATGGACATGGGGGCCTGTTGGGAGTTGTAGTTCCGTCCCCTCACACACCCCACCCACCACCACCCTCTCTATGGACATGGGGGCCTGTAGGAGTGGTTTGGACGTTGGTGAGTATGTCGACTGCATGCATGGTTGGGGTCTGTGAGATGTGTCTTCAGAGTTGTGTGAGGCACACCATGTTGTTGTGTTTGTGGTGCTTGGTTGGTACTTACCAGCCTCTTCTCCATCATCAAGTCCATCGAGGGTCTCAGGGTGCAGGATGGTCAGCACCTTCTCCTCCCACTCGGTGTACAGTAGGGGCTCCGGGGGAGTTCCACCGCCTGTGTGGTTGGCCCGGAGGAAGTTCTTGGCTCTGATGGACTTCACCCGGGTCTTGAGGTCGTGCCACCGCCTCTGGATTTCATGCTTGGTCCTCGGGACGGTCCCGGAGGCATTTACCCTGGTGACAATCCGGTCCCACAGGCTGTTCTTCCTAGCTATGCTAGTCTGCTGCACTAGGGATCCAAAGATGTGGGGTTCAACACAAATAATCTCATCGACCATTACACTGAGCTCGGTGTCGGTGAATTTCGGATTTTTCTTTGGTGCCATGGTGCTCGGGGTGTTTGTGTGTAATATGAGGTGCTGGTGTGTGGTGTTTGGGTATGGTGTGGTGAGTCTTAGTGTACAGGGTGTGTTTGGGTGTGGGTTATGTGTATGATTTTAACTGTATGCTGTTGGCCAAGTGGTGTCTCCTGCTAGCAGCTATGCTGTGATGCAGAGGATTTTTGGAGTGGGTGGGAGTTAATTTATAGTCTGTGTGTTGGCCCAGTGTGAATGCTGATTGGCAGTCAGGTGATAGGTGGGTGTGTTGGCAGGTGTGGTTTATGCAGTTCTTGGGGGTGGGTCATTGTGTCTTGTTTGGTTTTGATGTGTCAGATGGGTGTTCGTTAATTTTCCTGAGTTTGTTGATGAATTTTGTCGGTATGTATGTCATTGGTTTGACTGTAGGGATGATGGACTTCCGCTGTGGTGCACGGTTTCTCCTAGCATTGGTACCGCCGCGGACGTGGATCACGGTGGCTACCGGGGTACTTGGGAGTTATCCTAATTGCGGACACAGACACTACGCAGGTATCGCGGGGGAGGTTGCTGTTCTCCTGGTCATGTGCGTACGCGGCGGTCGGTGTTTTGTAGGTTCCGTCCGCCTGCCGCGGCCTCAGGTGTACTTCGACCGCCGCGGACGGAGATTGTTGTGCTCCGTCCGTCGCGGTCGGCGTTTCGGTCACATTTGATCCTAATCGCTATTGCGGTTTTTCCGCGGGCAGGTCCGGAGTATCTTGCCACCTTCCTCGGTGGACGGAACACGTTTCCGTCCGCGATCCTAATCGACCCCTAAGTATGGTAATGCACAAGCACAAAATAATGGCAAGTACTTACCATGGGGTGGATCCGCATGTTACAAAGTGTCCTCATCCCATCTAAGCAGGCCTACAAGAAAGAAAAGGAGAACATTGATAAGGCTGAAAACGTTCCCTATCAAAGTACTGTGATGCACAAGTGCCTCACAAAGGCAAGAACTTGTGGGGACATCCACATGCTACAATACTCCGACAGCTCTTCTACGCATGCCAGCAAGAACCAAAAGGGAGAAATATTTGAAACGCCATTGAATCACAGTTTCTAAATGTTGATCCTATAGGACTTCTGGTTTAAATCAGTACACAAAACATTTTTTTGTACTTGATGTTTCTGTGCCCTAAAACTATAATCAAGGAGACTGTGAACATTTATGAAGTCTTTTGAGAAGCATGAAACCGAAGACGTACACAGTATGGGCATACATGCAAGGATGTGATTACTCAATCCCAAGCTACCTCTGATATTTCAAAATATTTCCAGAGAGTCATCTTTGACAATGCAGGCATCTCACAGGCAAGCCAGTTTCAGTTCTTGCGTCAGGTACTGAGATGCATCAACTGAAAAGTTTACCAGTCTTTCACCATTCAAGGACACTAGCAGAAAGGCAAAAGATGGCAAGGGAATTTTATGCCTCTGGCCCCTTCCCTTCTTTGGTACGTGCCATTGATGTAGCCATGTCGCACTTCAATCACCCCATCACAGAGCACAACTTTTCCATAACCATGCCTGCTGGCACTCCATCAATGTTCAAGCTTTCTTTGATGCCAGGGGCTGCTTCACTGATGTTTTCCCTGGCTTTTCCGAAAGCAGACACAACAGCTACATGTTCCATCATCACCTCTTTTATGTCGGTTGGCTGCTGAGGATTTTGGTGACGTTTGGTTCATTGGTCAGTAACAACACCCCACATTAGGGCCACATGTGCATCTGGGGATGGCATCTCATACATCTCATTAATATATTCATAATATACTCAGTAATCACTACAACACAATGCACACATTACAATGACAAACACTGCATGTATTTAGGCATGGAGAATTACATTTGGAATAGAAGCCACTTTATTACCATTTCTTATGTCTTTGTTGCAGGTAGTGTCGGGTATACTTTCTCTCCCAATTTCCTCATTTCCCAAAGATATCCAATCACACTACCTCAGCAGAGGTACAATGAGGTACATATACACAAAGGAGCCATTATTGAAGGCACGTTTAGATCCTTAAGTCATGATTCAAAAGTTATAACCATACAGTGCTGGTGTACTCCCTAGAATTTGTGTGCAAGAATGTTGTAACCTGGTATGTGTTGCAATACATTGCTAAGGGACAGGGTCTACATATAGATTTGCACCCTAATCTATGCTCACATCGGAACACGGGGTGAGGTACAGAATAGGGGTCAGGCTATTCAGGTGTGGACTCGCCTTTTTAACAAAAGATTTCATTGAGCTGAAAGTCTGGGTCCACATTTATGTGGTTGGGTAGTCTCTTATTGATGATGAATGGTGGACTGCCACTGAGTCCACATATAGCATCCTGAGACATGAGATAACCTTGTTTAAATGTCACAATGGCATCAACAAACATGGTATGATCTAGTTATAATTTGTCTCTTTGTCTTCTACAGCCTTCTAACATTTTTCATTAATGAATGAATGAATATGTTTATTGTGTGATAACTTAAAATCATTGCAATATAAATTTAAAAGCATATGTCATGAATTAAAACATAATCAGAATTTAAAATCGGAGCAGCGATGGGGTGTGTGCCCAGCTGGTGCTGACTGTATGGTTAACAAATAAAGATAAAATATCACCATGGTTCATTCGTTAAGTTCCTGAGAAAAATAGTCCTTGCAGAGTGGGGTTTTATTGTGTCGGACCATGTCCTGCTGTTAGTCATTCCCTCCATTTTTTTTTCAAGAGTGAACGTGCTTGGTAGATGAATTAGCTGAAATTAGCAATGTCCTTCACTGTATCCAAGGAGTAAAGCTGGCAGATGGCATCCTTTGCGATACGTGTGTCCAATAAGTGGAGTAGGGGCCTGAGATAGATTTGGGGGGGCTTGACTCAGGGCTGGGCAGCATAGGAGTATATGTGCCGGGGACTCCCTTCTATACTTGCATAGTTGGCACACAGTGATATCTGTAAGAGCTTTCCAGGTTTGATATAGTTATTTTATTGGAAGCGGGTGTAATCTTGTAGCTAAGATCTGAAACAATGACTGACTCCCCACGGCCTGCGTAAGATGGTGCTTGGTTGTTTGTAGAATTTGTGGAAGGCACAGAGTTTCATGAAAGTCCCTGGCAGCGAAGGATTATATGTCCAGTTTGCGGAAGCAGCAACGCAGCTGCTTTTTTGGTTAATTTGATGGTGGCATGGTCAATTATACTCAGGCCCCAATTCTCAATGGCTAGCTGCAATAGCTCCTTTGATGCTGTAAGTTTAACAGATCAGGGAATATTTTGTTTAAAAAAAAAGATTTTTATGACGGCCTTCATAGAGTTAGCTGGGGCCATGGTTGCCAGATGGTGGTATTTTTCTAGTTTTTTTGGATGAGGTACAAATCTCAAGATGGATCAAGGTTTTTCTTGTGGATGCGGGCAGACGATATATTTTCTTGTACGCAGCGCATTGAATTTACTCCAGGTCGTCCACAAGCATTCCTGAAAATGCCTGTTGTGCATAGTTAAGTGATGGTAGCAGTTTGGCCCGCATTACCATTCGGATAGCCACGGTTGTTGGGCTGTCTTGAAAGTTTCGGGGTAATTTGTTAAGCAGGGTCTGAGAAAAAAAGGGTGTACCAAAATGTGTTTTCTCCATGTTAGTTTCCATAGGAAACTTTAGACACGGCTACAGCCTGAACTGCTGAACAGAATTACCCCAAATTTGGCAACAAGGTAGCTTTTGGTACAGAAAGCACTCTTTGTGGTAAATGGTGTGAATACGTTTAGTAGTTCCTGAGAAATTTATATGGTGACCTCGCTGGATCCACGAACCCTCCCGAGTATAGGTTTGGCTCTGATTGGCTGCCAATACTTTCAACCAGAAAGTGTTGGCAACCATCTTGTGATTCAGTTGAATCGAGTCACAAGCTAAAAGGTAAAAAAAAACAAGAAAATGGGGCAGGGTAGAAACATCCTGACCACCTGGTTAGGCGGTCCCACAAGGACCCCCAGGGTCCAAAAAAGCATTTTTTTAAATATTTTCAGCGGGATTCGCGTAGGGTGCACAAATCCTGCAGTTTCTGTCCTTTTTTTAAACTGAGTGCGGTCTTTGTTTCTTTTAAGCCCCCGGGTGGGCAGGTCCCGGGGTAATGCAAAATAAAAACATACCTATTTTCAAGATAATCGGGCTCATTTCTTACTTCTGCTCTGAGTTTTTCAGTTGTAGCGCGGGGACACGCTTCTTAGCGTAACCAAGCGCTTTACAAGCTTCCCTTATTATTATGCATTATTATAATGCATAAATATGCCCGCGGGAGCCCCCGCAACCCTAGGGACTGCCACCTCCCTGGGTCTTTTTCATACAAATACGCGTGGGGGCTTCTGCCCCCGCCACACTGCCCCGGGGACCACCACCTCCCTGGGGCTTTAATTTATCCAAATCCTGGGGACTGCCACCTTCCCAGGGCCTTAATTTATTTTGGGCAGTGGGGCCTCGTGGGCCCCCCAAGCCTCAGGGACCGCTGACTCCCCGGGGCTACTTTTAAAAACTAAGTGTGGGGGGTGCTCGAGCCCCCCCCCCCACACTGCCCCAGGTGTTGTAATTTGGCAGCGATCGGGGTTAGCATTTAGCTGAAGCCATCTTGTATTTGGAAGCCATCTTGTCTGCCATGTGCTCACCATGTGCTCTGTCCTACCTTGCTGTCGTTCACTCTTGTACTCTGCTTAGAGACAGGCTATATTTAGGCTCTGCCACTCTACACATGTGACTGTCCATGCACCTGTCCTTAGTGTGCAACTGTCAGGATGTGTTTACTAGAATTAGCAATTGCTAGCTCCTCCCACTTGTTGACTGTGCATTTCTGTATGACCTTTTACGTATATAACCCTTCTCTTCTGTACTTGTACCACCTTCTTTTGAGCCCCTGTGTGGGTATAAAAGAACCATGCTCCTTCTGTTCAGTGTGCTACTTCATACACTACCGAAGGGTGTCGTGTGAATTGGTTCCACCTCATGAGGTTTATCAATTAAAGCTTTGTTCCAGTTTCCGTGCCAACTTCTATTCTATAGGTCTGAGGACTTTGCGCAGAGAAGGGCGAACCCCTAGCACTGGTAGGCCTAGCTGAGGCCCACCCGGACACATGGACCACCACCTCCCCTGGGCACACTTTATTCAAATATTAGGGTCCGTTGAGGACCGCCAGGGACTACCACCTCCCTGGGGCTTTAACAAGTTGGGAGGGGGGCCACGCTGCTCCCCTTCTGGAGCACTATATGGCCCTGGGACTTTGCCATCCCCCAGGGCTGGCTCCAGCAATGTCCTAGGGTGCGCATCCCCAGGACATTGCAGTTTGCTATCGCAGGGCGGGGGCACTGCCCCTGTGAATGTGGCCCCCGGGTCTATATAGGGCTCAGGAGGGGGGCTGCCCCTCCAAAATGTTTTTTTTTAAAGCAGAGGCCTGGCCCTGGTGGGATGCGGCCCTAGGGGCCAAAAATGGCCCTGGTAGGGGGGCAACTCTGGCCCCCGTATTCTATTTTTTTTTTTTAAGAGTTGAGCAAGCCTTGGGGGATAGAGTCCCCGAGGCACAAAATGGCCCAGGAGAGGGGGACCAAGCGGCCCCCTCTCTTTAAAATTTTTTTTTAAATGGCCAGGCCCCATGGGATGGGGTCCCCGGGGCCAATATCGGGCAATGTAACTAGGAGGTATTAATGATTTTTTTCTTTTGTGATAGGAGTCGCAACCCTACCGCGGCTCTCCGCGCAACCTCCCCATCTAATGTCGCTGTGGATTCGCGGATCCACCTTAAATAATTAATTTAATAGTATATTATTCAGAAGGTAGTGTTGCATTTATGTCGTTTTTTATAGAGCTAGTGAGATTGAAGTTAATAATCACATCACATTTGATAGGATTAGACATAATATACAAAAATGTAAATTAAAAGTTCCATTTGAAAAGTGTTGTAGTACATTGAATTTGTGCCTTTTCTTTTCTAGAGTTGCAACGGGTTCGCAAATCCAGAAAATATTTAAAATGAGTATGTAGGTTAAAAAATAAATAAGAGTCACTATTGGGTTATAGGTTGGCTCTAAAAAGAGTCGTTGTCTTTATTATGATTCTGTTTGAGCTACATGTAAGTGCGAATGTACAGCTTGAGGTTATTGAGAAAAACTCTGTTTCCTTCATCTGTGAAATGAACTCAATCACTTCTGTAGATGTCATGCATATCAAAACGTAGATTGTTATTATAGATGAAGCTCATCCTATGATCTCTGAGATACGCAGAAACAGCTTTATTGACATTTTTCCTTGCTTTCTCAATCTATGGACAGAAATGATTTGACCACTTCCATTTTTGTCATTGTTATATATTAGAATGTACAAAGACAGTTTGAGACAAAAGCAACATAAATGATGCAAAAGTATCCTTCATTAGCAATTCCAGCCCATTCAATGTGCCTAGGTCATTGCCACCACAGTGCACAATCATGAGGTCAGGGGGTTGGAGATGCAAAAAGGTATTAATCAAAGGCATCAATTGGTGCCACTTTAGTCCTCTCTGTGCAAGCCATTTAATATCCATATTTCCCAAGACTAGGTCTTTGTCAATACCTCTGTGTTCAGCATACCTTTTGCACCAGAAAACAAAGCTGTGCCCCTCAATCCATACTGTAAGCATCTTAAAGGGATGTCTGGAAGGAATGATTGTCTCTAGCTCAGGTAGTCAGTTGGAAGAATGAGAGGTATCTAAAATGGTGGAGAAGATTCACTGTTCATTAACATTGTGCCCTCAAAAATAGGATGCATGTTATTTTGCTCAAGAAGCATGTTTCTGATTGGTTGTAGAAAAATGTTTGAAAGGTACAGTAGATAGGATATGCTATTATTTTGCAAAAGTCAACCACACCTTGCATTAGTAAGCTAGTGTGCTCAACTTCAAAATATGGTGAACTTGCGACCTTCTGGTGTAGTTCAATTTTGCAGAGAGTTTTACTATGGTAACTACGATTACGCTGAATGGGGGGAAGGTTGAAACTTAACTGTGGTTTTAACATAAGAAATGCTAACTTATATATAAGTGATATGCTACTACAGTACCTTTTCCCAAATCAGTACTATGTTTAGAAGTAGTGTGATGTTAAAAAGTAATACTAGTATTATTGGAAATAGGATTTTGTACTCCCGTAAGGGTTTGCGGCTCCATCGCGATGCTACACTGTGGTACTGTCGTTCCTCCAGTAAATTACAGAACCAGTTTGGGCACTTTAAGAAGACAGTTAGAAAGCGTTAATATGTCTAACCAATCAAAATGTGTTTCACAATTGGAAATAATTTAGGAAGTAAATTTATTTCTTACTTACATTTATTTGTGTGGAGAAAGAGAGGGAACGTTTGCCATTACTGGTTTTACATTGTTGAGAGTGCTGCATTACATTTATTGTGTGAGAAAGAAAATCTTTTATGAGTTTCTGATATTTAACATTCTGCAATACTATTACATAGGTGAGTTACACATTTGTAAAGTGTGTTATGTATTATGTAGTAGTGCTTCACTATTTGTAGTAATATTTTTTGATTTGAAAAGCATTATTTTCAACGTTTTGACATTATTAAAGAAGTGTGAGGTTTGAAATTTATTACGAAATGTATGGATGTGTATTGTAGATTACTTTATTGTACTGAAATGATGATTGAAATAGTTTGTGCATAGTAATATGTGTACATTGGTAGATGGATTAGTGATTATAGTAGTTTGTATCAGTTTGCGAAAGCTACAGTTGAAGTATGCCGCATAATTTTAGGTGTCTCTTTGAAATGGGAAGTTCTGTCAGTCAAGTTGTAAGGTCAGCATGGTCTTGTGACAGAAGTATGTCTCTACTCGCACATGTAATCTAATATGTATTATGGATCTGAAGATGTTGTACCTATAAAACAGAGGTATACATCTATTTGTATGTTGCTTTTATATAAGATACTACTAGCAAATGGTACAGAGACATGCATGCATGCTTTCAGGAATATGGTGAGACTTATAACAAGACATGTGAAGGGTAGGACCAACACTCTGAGTAGTCGCTGAGTAGTGAAGCTGCAAGAGAAAAGTGAGGTTTAAGATATGCTGGCAGAGGGATGAATGATTAGGCTACTTTGTATGAGTCTGTGGAAAGGCACAATTCAAGTACTCTGTATAAATTTAGATATCTGCTTGAAATGGGAAGTACAGTCTGTGAAATTGAAAGGACTGCATGGACTTGTGCCTTTGGTATTTCTGTACTTGTACATGTATTTTCACACCTGTTATGCACCTGAAGATGCTATACCTATAATACACAGGTAAACATCTATGTGTATGTTTCTTTTATGTTTGACACCACTAGCAAAAGGCACAGATACATGAATGCATATTTTCAGGAACATGGTGAGACTCACAACAGTGAGATGCAAAGGGTTGCTGCCTTATATTTGGCTAGGCTCAACATTCTGACTAGTCACTGAGTAGTGAAGCTGCAAGAGAAAAGTGAGGTTTAAGATATGCTGGCAGAGGGATTAGTGATTAGGCTACTTTGTTTGAGTCTGTGGAAAGGTTCACTTCAAGTACGCCATATAAGTTTAGATATCTGCTTGGAATGGGAAGTGCAGTGTGTCAAGTTGAAAGGACTGCATGGACTTGTGACTGAGGTATGTCTGTACTTGTACATGTATTTTCACATGTGTTATGCACCTGACGATGCTATAAAAACACAGGTATACATCTATTTGTATGTTTGTTTGAAGCCACTAGAAAAAGTTACAGACAAATTAATGCATGTTTTCAGGATTATGGTGAGACTTACAACAGTGACATGCAAAGGGTTGCTGCTTTATATTTGACTAGTCCCAAAACTCTGAGTAGTCGCTACATAGTGAAGCTGCAAGAGAAAAGTGAGGTGTAAGAGAGGCTGGCAGAGGGACTAGTGGGCTACTTTATACGAGTCTGTGGAAAGGTAGACTTCAAGTACGCCGTAAAAAATGTGGGTATCTGTTTAAAATGGGAAGTGCAGTCTGTCTAGTTGAAAGGAGTGCATGGACTTGTCATTGAGGTATGCCTGTACTTGTACATGTATTTTCACATGTACCTGAACATGCTAGACCTATAAAACATAGGTATATATGTATTTGCATGTTTATTTTATGTATGATGCCACAGGCAAAAGGCACAGAGACGCTCCATTGAGTGCATCTCTTCATTCTTTATGCACTTTTCTTGCATCTTTGTGCACATCTGTTCCTTCTTTCTACACTTGTCTTATCTCTTTCTGCAACTCTCTTGGATTTTTGGGCACTCATCTTGTCTCTTTTTTATCCATGTTGTCTCTTTCTGCATCCCTCTTCTCTCTTTCTGCACTTATCTGCCTCTTTGACCATCTCTCTTTCCTCTTTCTGTACCTATCTTGCTTCTTTTTGCACCACTCTTGTCTTTTTGTGCATCAGTCTTCCCAGTTTTGCACTTCTCTTGCCAAATATGACACTTTACCCCACATGCATTTACAACGTGAGTCATTACCCCACATGTTTTACTCTGCAGAAACTTTTACAACGTAGGGCTTTACACCGCAATCCATTACAACGCATAGTCCATTACAATGCAATTTACTATTCTAACTCCACTGGGGTGTTGTCATGGGGAATGCGTTATAATGGTTTGCAGTGTAAAGCCTTGCGTTTTAAAAGTTTCTGCGGAGTAAAGAATGCGGGGTAATGATGTGCACTGTAACACAGTCATGGTAAAGGATGTTTACCCTCTTGACTGTTTCTGCATCTCTCTTGTCTCTTTGTGCACTTCTCTTGCATGTTTGTGCACCTCCATTGTTTATTTGTGCATCCCTTATTGTCTCTTTGTGCACCTGTGTTGCATCTTTCTGTATTTCTCACATTTTTTAGTCACTGTGTTCTTCTTTGTGTATTTCTTTTTGGTGTTTCTAAACTTTTTGTTTTCTTTCTCGCCCTTCCTTTCTCTTTAGCACCTTTTTTCCTCTTTGTGCAGTTCTTTTGTTTGTTTCTACAGTTTTATATTTTATGTGTAATAAAGAGAATAGCAATGTAATCGTAAGTAATCGCTTACTTGTTAATATAAATATTGATATGTGTTTAATTAAAAATTGTTATTTCCTATAACAAACTATTGGAACTGTTCTTTGTTTTTTAGAAAATTCTTTTGTTTGGATCACAAATTGAAAATGGCAAGAAAACATGAAAAGAGAAAACAACAAATGAAAATACATCTACTTAAATAAATGTAAAAAGAGTGTATTAAAAAAAGACAAAATGTTACCAAGGATAAAGTCTGTTCTGGTAAGTTGCAGAGAGAGTAGAGAAAGAGAATAATAATGAAGGAAAAGGGAAAGTTTCACAACAAAGCAGATGGACTAGAAGATTTTTAATGGTTAATAAACATTAGTTTTTGGAAAAACAACGCATGTTAAAAGAAGAGAAAAACAATTTAAACAGATACACATATGAATGTTTCGATGTAGTGTAATTCAAAATGTATTAAAACGTAAAAAGTATAAAAAAGATATGCGGCATATACGAAAAAGCAACACATTTAAAGTGTAGTAGATACTGCTTTTGAATTGACTTATTTATATTAATATTGAAGAGAATGAGAACAGCAAAAGAAAAAGACTGGTTAATAGAAGTAACTTTTGTTAAACTTTTACTGGTGAATGGAAGCACACTTCCAGTACTGAGTCTTTCTTTAATGAAGAACGCTATTTACAACAGAACACATTAGTGCATGCAGTTGATACTAGTGGTCAAAACTATGAGATAAAAGAGGGTTGTCCCATTCTAAAATGGTTGTTAAGAGTGTGGAAGAAGTAATATATCTGAAGTTGTTCAAGGGAAGCGTACACAAGCTCCTGTATATAAGTGGGATCGCAGTAGTATTTGCAGTATTCAACAGGAATCTATTGTCATGTTGCGAGTTTTTTTATGAGAGTATGCAGAAAAAGGCTAAAACAGAAGATTAAGATGTTACAACTACAAGGACTAGATCCATGTAAAATAAGAAAATATACTATGTTGCAGGCTCATTCTCTGGCTTGTCTTTCAAGAAAAGTTTGCAAAAGTACTTTTCATCATATAAGAATGTTAGCAGTACACCACTCAGAAATGCAAAAGTTAGTAAGGAGACTTTACTATGTAAAAACTCCTGCATTATGTTTAAGTGAAATGAACACAGCTCTTTTGCATGGTTCACTTTCAAAAAGGTTTGTGATGATATACAGTGTTTTTTTTTGGTTCACAAGAGGAGTGTATAGAAAGTGAGAACTTTATAAGTGTAGGTGTTGGAGAACAGGTTGAAGATATTAGTATTGATTAGTTTGCAGAGTAAATGTCAACGTTTAAGACAGTTTCATCTGAAAAAAACAAACTATGGGGTCGATTAGGATGGCGGACGGAAGGATGACCGCCGGCCTTGAGCAGGCAGAAAATGCCTTATTACAGTCCGCCAGCCGCGGGCAGTCCGTCTGCCATATTAGGATGGGAAGCACTGTCAAATTTCCGTACGCCGCGGAAGAACATGCACCGCCGTGGAAATACACTCGACCCCGCGGCGGACGTAACCAATCCAGAGACACCGCCGTACGGAATGAAGTCTCCGACCGTCCTCCAAATGACGATGGCGTAAAAGACACAGCAAATCGCTGCGGAAAAACCACCAGCCTGAACACACCGGATACACCACAGCGGAGAGGCAAAACATTCCAGAGATACCCACCACAGGCAGATCGCCGTCATGGACCCAGCTCTACACGCATTTCCGCTCCTCTTCGTGCTCCACCACCAGCAAGTCATGGACCGTCGCCGACGACGACGCAGGTACGCAAACACACCAATCGCTGTCGGAAGGGGAGTACCTGCCGGGGCTGTTACGTGGGGAGGGTGAGGTGCATGTTGGGGAAACAGCATTTAAGATAGCACCAATATATCAACAATGCAAGGAGACAACCAGGAATGGCACTGAGAAACCACTACACACGAATAACTTGCTTTATTGCACATATTAGTAAATGATTCCTAGAGTAGGCAGGAGCATGGGCACTGGATAGAACAGAACAGGTACATCTGAGGTAGCACATGAGAGGGCACAATGCAGTATCATAACAGCAACAGGGCAGTGTTCATAACAGAGCAGGTACATCTGAGGCAGCACATGAGAGAGGTTAAGTGCATCAACAGTCCATGGCAAGGCACAGAGCAGGTACATCATAGGCAGCACATGAGAGTACACAATACAGTATCATAACAGCAACAGGGCAGTGTTCCTAACAGAACAGGTACATCTGAGCAGCACATGAGAGGGGCTAAGTGCATCAACAGTCCATGGCAAGGCACAGAGCAGGTACATCAGAGGCAGCACATGAGAGGGCACAATGCAGTATCATAACAGCAACAGGACAGTGTTCCTAACAGAACAGGTACATCTGAGGCAGCACATGAGAGGGGCTAAGTGCATCAACAGTCCATGGCAAGGCACAGAGCAGGTACATCAGAGGCAGCACATGAGAGGGCACAATGCAGTATCATAACAGCAACAGGGCAGTGTTCCTAAAAGAACAGGTACATCTGAGGCAGCACATGAGAGGGGCTAAGTGCATCAACAGTCCATGGCAAGGCACAGAGCAGGTACATCAGCGGCAGCACATGAGAGGGCACAATGCAGTATCATAACAGCAACAGGGCAGTGTTCCTAACAGAGCAGGTACATCTGAGGCAGCACATGAGAGGGGGTAAGTGCAACAACAGTCCATGGCACAGAGCAGGTACATCTGAGGCAGCACATGAGAGGGGTTAAATGCATCAACAGTCCATGGCACAGATCAGGTACATTAGAGGCAACACATGAGAGGGGTTAAATGCATCAACAGTCCATGGCACAGAGCCGGTACATTAGAGGCAACACATGAGAGGGGCCCAGAGCATCAACAGTTCATGACAAGGCACAGAGCAGGTACATCTGAGGCAGCACATGAGAGGGGTTAAGTGCAACAACAGTCCATGCACAGAGCAGGTACATCTGAGGCAGCACATGAGAGGGGTTAAGTGCATCAACAGTCCATGGCACATAACAGGTACATCTGAGGCAGCACATGAGAGGGGCTAAGTGCATCAACAGTCCATGGCAAAGCACAGAGCAGGTACATAAGAGGCATCACATGAGAGGGCACAATACAGTATCATAACAGCAACAGGGCAGTGTTCCTAACAGAGCAAGTACATCTGAGGCAGCACATGAGAGGGGCACAGAGCATCAACAGTCCATGGCAAGGCACAGAGCAGGTACATCTGAGGCAGCACATGAGAGGGGTTAAGTACATCAACAGTCCATGGCACAGAGCAGGTACATTAGAGGCAGCACATGAGAGGGTCACAGAGCATCAACAGTCCATGGCACGGCACAGAGCAGGTACATCAGAGGCAGCACATGAGAGGGCACAATGCAGTGTCATAACAGCAACAGGGCAGTGTTCCTAACAGAACAGGTACATCTGAGGCAGCACAAGGACGTGTGTCAAGCGCCCCGTCCCATGGACATTAATAATGCAAAAGTGGTTACAATGGCCTATGTATACACCAAGTACAATGACATGTGAGTGATGGGAAATACACCTCACAGCTCAGAATCCGGTGGACTGCTTGACCTAGTAGCCTCGGACACAGTGGCAGGATCTGATACCGGATTGGGAGATACAGCCATAGCTCTAGTGACTGACACATGAGCCATAGACCCAGACACACTGCCATCACCTGAAACAGGAGTGCAAGACACAGCCACAGCTCTAGTGACTGAGACATGAGCCATAGACACTGGGAGGTGCCATGGCCGTAGGAGGTGTCCTGTCTCTGGAATGTGCCTGATCCGTGGGCGGTGCCCTGTCCCTGAGAGTTGGCTTGTCCTTTGTAGTGTCCCTGTCCATTGTAGTGTCCCTTTCCTTTGTAGTGTCCTTGTCCTTGGGAGTGTCCCTGGCCTTGGGAGGTGTCCTTTCCTTTGCTGTGTCCTTGTCCTTGGGAGTGTCCCTGGCCTTGGGAGGTGCCCTTTCCTTTGCAGTGTCCTTGTCCTTGGGAGTGTCCCTGGCCTTGGGAGGTGCCCTTTCCTTTGCAGTGTCCTTGTCCTTGGGAGTGTCCCTGTCCTTGGGAGGTGCCCTTTCCTTTGCAGTGTCCTTGTCCTTGGGAGTGTCCCTGTCCTTGGGAGGTGCCCTTTCCTTTCTAGTGTCCTTGTCCTTGGGAGTGTCCCTCGCCTTGGAAGGTGCCCTTGCCTTGGGAGTACCTTTTGATGGGATGCTTGTGTTACATGTGAATCCCTGTCTCCCAACATCCCTTGAGGATCCTGTGTGTCAACTCCAGGGTAGCTGATGTCGTGTTCTGTGAAAGATTTCCCTTTCCTAGGGGATGGTGTCTGTGCCCTCCGTACCCTGCCTTGCTGCCTGTGGCTGCTTCTAGTGCGATACCCCGAAAATGAGGCCTGGTCAGAAATGTCACTCTCCGCTGAGACATCAAGTGGTGTGGATAGGGGAACTGAAGTAGAACCTTGTCCATGCGACTGTTGAATGGCTGCAGACACTGTGTTGGATAATGACTGAACTGTTCTGTGGAGACCAGCAACATTGCCATGCATCCCCTCCATGAATGCTACCACCTGCCCCAACTTCCTATCGTGGTCTAGGTCTAGGAATGCATTGATCATGTTGGTCTGCCCTACACACATCTGTCGCAGCAGATCAACCGCCTCAGCACAAAGGGCACTTTGTGTCACAGGGACAGGGGCAGCGGTGCCTGCACCGAAGGCTACTTTGCTCCCCCTACTCTGGCGAGCACGAGCAGTACTTGTTGCAGTTGGTGGCAGTGTGGGCCCTGTGTGCTGTCTACCGACTGAAGGTGAAGATTGCCCACTCCCTGTGTCTACCAACAGTGCTGACTCACCAACACTGTCTGAAGATGAGGACGATGGTGTATCCACATGAGAGTCCTCAGGGACAGTTCTGTCCCCCTCTCCGGGGCTGCTCTCTTCAGTCTCAGTCTGCGTGTGTGTGATCTCGGATCCGGATGCATTGCCACCACTGAGCTCTGTCGTTTGTGGGTCAGTGCCCTCAGCCAAAGCTGAAAGAGAGAGAAAAGAGGTATACCAAAGTGCCACACTCACGTACTGTAAGTTACAAAATCAAAACTTCCTTGACTGCTGACCAACATGTAGAACCCATCCTGCACACAAACCACCCCTACCAGACATACTCATGTCAAAGAACCGGGGGTGCCTGTGAAACATGTACATCAAACAAACAGGGCAAGTGCATGCAGACCACCACACATGTGATGCCATGGGAACACAAACCTCAACGGCATGTCCTGGGACCCTGCACTACAATGCAACTGATATGTCCACCTGGCTGATATGGATGCTAACGCTCACTCCGCTAATGGCACCACCATGCAATTGCAGCACAACATACACACCACGGATGTCACTACTGTGTCTGAGCAGAAATACATGCATGCACTCACAAGTCACAAACACATTCAGTGTGCTTACCGCTAGTTTTCTGCTGCTCCCCTCTCAACCGGGCGGACAGGTCAGGATGCGTTAAAGCAATGATACGGAGCATTAGAGGGGTCATGGTGCGTCGTGCAAGACGGGATGATCTTGGAATCAGCCCCAGTGTCATCTCCGCCACATTCTTGCTGAGTCTGGAAATGTCACCCCAGCGCTTGTGGCAGTGTGTGTGTCGTCTATTGCACACCCCCACTGCCCATACATCACGTGCTATGGTCCTCCACACGGCCTTGCGAAGGTACAGCTTAACCTACCATGATGGGAGACAAGAGGGGAAAGTCAGTGGACATTTGGCCATTCACACAGATAGGAGCAACAGGTATCTTTCAGCAGCCATGCACAGTACAGCACATGTGAAGGTCCCACAGCACACCTCCAAGATTGCAGAAGCCAGGAGTCAGTGACCACCTCATGCACACCAACATGTCCCCCACTGCACTTACCACCTGTCCGGGGGCACCGTAGAGCCGTTCATAGTGGCGGAGCACACCGTCCACAAGGACATCCAGTTCCGCTGCGGTGAAGGGACGAGACCGGATCTCTCGTACTCTCGGCATGGCAAGGTACAGGACTGTGGCACAACAGCTGCAGTTGGTGGATTGCTCAGCAGCAGCAGGTAGAGGTGATGGGTGCAGGCAGCAGTTGCTGGATTGCTCAGCAGCAGCAGGTAGAGGTGATGGGTGCAGGCAGCAGTTGCTGGATTGCTCAGCAGCAGCAGGTAGAGGTGATGGGTGCAGGCAGCAGTGGCTGGAAGCAGTGGATGTGTGCTGCAGAAATTCACACATTTATAGGGCCCTGAGCTGATATCAGTGGCACACCCCTGCAGCAATTGGTTTTCCCGGGCTGCCTCACTCAAAATGAGCCAATGACTGGCCCTGCTGTGGCGGTGCACGGCTTCCGCTATTTTTGAAATCACTTACGCGCCCCGCGTTACCTGTTTCCATTGGCTACATGTGCAAGGTCCGTCACGGTCACACACCGGCAACCGCATGTGCGCGCTACCGCGATGGTTTATCAATTGAAATTCAACACTCAGTGGCGTCGCAATGACGGAGCACGCATTCCGCAGGGGCGGGGCCGGCTTACACATACATTTCATTGTGCAAGTGGGAATGGCAGTTGATACCCCTCCTTTCAGTCACATTGCAGCACCCACCGCAGACCGCCGGGCCTGGCCGGTCACCCACCGCCGGGTGCGGGCGGTGGGTGAGCGCCCTGTGTGTTGATGTTAGCCTGGCATGGATGGCCCTGGCCGGTCATCCACCACCGGGTGCGGGTGGTGGGTGACCGCCGGGTGCGGGCGGTGGGTGACTGCCCTGTGTATTGATGTTAGCCTGGCATGAATGGCCCTGGCCGGTCACCCACTGCTGGGTGCGGGCGGTGGGTGACCGCCAGGTGTGGGCGGTCACCCACCACTGGGTGCGGGCAGTGGGTGACCGCCAGGTGCGGGTGGTGGGCAACCACCCTGTGTATTGATGTTAGCCTGGCATGTATGGCCCTGGCCGGTCAACCACCGCCGGGTGAGGGCAGTGGGTGACCGCCGGTCGTGGGCAGTCACCCACCGCTGGGTGCGGGTGGTGGGTGACCACCGGGTGCGGGCGGTGGGTGACCACCCTGTGTATTGATGTTACCCTGGCATGGATGGCTCTGGCCGGTCACCCACCACCAGGTGCGGGCAGTGGGTGACCGCCGGGTGCGGGTGGTGGGTGACCGCCCTGTGTATTGATGTTACCCTGGCATAGATGGCCCAGGCCGGTCACCCACCGCAGGGTGCGGGCAGTGGGTGGCCACCGGGTGCGGGCGATGGGTGACCGCCCTGTGTATTGAAATTAGCCTGGCATGGATGGCCCCGGCCGGTCACCCACTGCCCGGCCTGGCCGGTCACCCACTGCTGGGCCTGTCCAGTCACACACCGCCGGGCCTGGCCGGTCATCCACCACCGGGTGCGGGCGATGGGTGACCGGCCAGGCCCTGCGGTGGGTGACCGGCCAGGGCCATCCATGCCAGGCTAACATCAATACACAGGATGGTCACCCACCGCCCGAACCCGATGGTGGGTGACCAGCCAGGCCCGGCGGTGGGTGACCGGCCAGGGCCATCCATGCCAGGCTAACATCAATTCACAGGGCGGTCACCCACCGCCCACACCCGGTGGTGGGTGACCGGCCAGGGCTAGCGGTGGGTGACCGGCCAGGGCCATCCATGCCAGGCTAACATCAATACACAGGGCGGTCACCCACCGCCGCACCTGGCGGTCAGTGACCGGCCAGGCCCTGCGGTGGGTGACCGGCCAGGGCCATCCATGCCAGGCTAACATCAATACACAGGGCGGTCACCCACCACCCTCACCCGGCGGTGGGTGACCGGCCAGGCCCGGTGGTGGGTGACCGGCCA
This sequence comes from Lissotriton vulgaris, assembly GCF_964263255.1. Classification (NCBI taxonomy): domain Eukaryota; kingdom Metazoa; phylum Chordata; class Amphibia; order Caudata; family Salamandridae; genus Lissotriton; species Lissotriton vulgaris. Next base: position 1,745,841,410 of record NC_141694.1, read on the forward strand.
GGGCCATCCATGCCAGGCTAACATCAATACACAGGGCGGTCACCCACCACCCGCACTCGGCAGTGGGTGACCGCCCACACCCAGCGGTCTGCGGTGGGTGCTGCTATGAGACTGAAAGGGGGATACCAACTGGCATTTCAACTTGTACATTCAAATGTATGTGTTAGCCTGCCCCACCCACATGGAATCCGTGCTCTGCCATTGCGATGCCAGTGAGTGATGATTTTCAAAAGATGCACCGTCGCGGTAGTGCGCACATGCGGTTTGCGGGGTGTGACTGTGATGGTCCTTGACCATGCAGCAAATGTTATGCACTATTGAAGTATCACGGATCATCTTCTGTGTTGGGGGAAGGCGTACCCGGATGGTGTGTGTATACACACTGCATGTCTCCGCACCCATGTAATGTTCATAGTTGTAAATGTGTGTCAGGACATGTCCGGAATGCGTCAAGAATCATTATGTCATGTCAATGGCCCGTGTACACGTGTCTCATTTATGTCCATTACTTACATGTGTGGTCATACTATTGACCTTGCCAGTGGTTAACAAAGGCCAGTGATGTGAGCCCAAGTTGCGTCAGATGTGCATGGCTAGGTGTTGACGTCTTGGTTTTGAGGTCACACATTTCTATTGGTACACATCTACACAGTACATCAAGGCTGTGTACCCACATTCTGAAGCTGTCATGAGTGTGTGGTTTGTGTGTGCAAGTAGCATTGTTGGGGATATACATGCATACTGTGTATGCGTATGTGTGTCACCTGATGTATGCCCATGCCTGTCATGTGAAGATGCAGAGCATTGTAGGTGGGGTCATGGGTGCATGATGACAAGGAGGGTGTGGTCCATGTTCGTGTTGTGTGTGCACATCCATGTGTGTCTGTGGGGACGCTTGTCCACACTTGGGCACTCAGTCATGTGATGTTGGCTGTTCTTTCAACATGTGTGCACGTAACATTGGACATGTTTGCAGACAGGATGTTGTTTGTGGGTGAACATTGTGTGTAGTCAACTGTAGTGCCTTATATGTCGGTCACGTCACATATACAATCAGTGTCTGCAACATGTATTATTTGTATTGTGTTGGTAAAGATGTGATAGTGTGGCACAGCTGTGCGTTGTTGGTCAATTGACATCTGCTCCCATCTACTCCCACACAGGAGGGCTCCAAATGTGCATCGACCATACACTGTGCTGGAGGACATGGTTGAAGAGGAGGTAATCTGCAAATTCCAGCTTGACAGACGGAGATTCCAGGACCTTGTAGCCCAATTGTCACCTTATCTGCAGCCACGCAGGCCATATCCAGGAGCAATTACACCCACAGCAAAGGTGATGGCAGCACTTCATTTCTTCGCAACAGGCACTTTCCAGTACACAGTTGGTCATGCCGGGGAGATGTCCCAATCCATGTTCAGCATGGTACTGCGGGATGTGCTGGATGCCATGATGCGTTACAAGGATGATTACATCCATTTTCCATGTCCGGCAGAGCTGGCTGCAGTGAAAGGTGACTTCTATGCCCTGGGCCAGATCAAACACGTAGTGGGTTTTATTGATAGCACACATATTGGTCTGATTACACCCCAGGCACGTGAACCCGTCTATTGCAATCGGAAGCACTACCATTCTATCAATGTACAAGTGGTGTGCCTGGCTGACAACATCATCTCCCATGTGTGTGCAAGATTTCCTGGGTCTGCACATGACTCCCACATCCTGCGGAGCAGCATTGTCCTCCAACTGATGGCTAATCTGCGTCAAGAACGTGCGTGGCTTGTAGGTGAGTGTGCCGTGATGACTACTGTGTTGTATGTGTGCCATGCTGCTCCCACCAATCCGGGTAATGATGTATGTGTCTGTCATCCCCCCACCTAGGCGACTCTGCGTACCCAAAGCGACCGTGGCTGCTGAGCCCCCTACGGAATCCTACTACCCCAGGTGAAATGTGCTATAATGAGGCTCATGGGAGGACACGACGGGTGGTGGAACGTACATTTGGACTGCTGAAGTCTAGGTTTCGCTGCCTGGATAGAACCTGAGGGGCCCTGCCATACTCACCCGGCAAAGTAAGCAAAATCGTGATTGCCTGCTGCATGCTCCACAACCTGGCCTTACGCAATAATATTGCACTGATCATGGACCCTGCAGACCAACAGGTTGCTCCGCCTCCCATACCACCCATGTCCAGTGATGAGGAGAGTCAGGAGGAAGAAGGGGTGGACCAGAGGCGTCAGCTCATTGCTCGCTACTTTCCTTGAATGTGAGTAACTACCTCTTGTGCTGGTGTTCAAAGTGTGATGTATGTTTGCTGGTGATGTGTGGATGCGGTGTGTGAATGCTGCCTGTTCTGGTATGTTCTGTTCGCAAATGGGTGTGGGAGATGGTGTACATGCAATGCTCCCTGATGTGTGTCCTGTGATCCGCTTAATTAGTGATGAGTGTGGTTTGTGGGATGTTGCAGTACGGTGTGGTGTGATGGGTATGATTCAGTTTCCTGACCTGTGCTTGTTGTTCTCTTATTATCCCTAGGTCACTCCCACAGAGGCATGATTCTCAAGAACATTGATCCTGCACCTGGAAATGACAACTACTAAGACAAACCTGTGTTTAAAACATGGAGGTCACACAGCATTGAGTGCTTACGTGGTGTTTATTTACAGGGTGTGGATTACTGTTTGTGCATATTTACAAATAGGTGTTGGGGGGAAGTGAGAGTTGAAGGTCATGTCAGATGAAAACACCGTGGGGACACCACATTGTGTGATGTACACCTAGTCCAACAGACGTGTGTCAATGCTTGGCATTGTGGGGCAAGATAGTTCGCAGAGTGACTGCCAGGCTCAAGGAAGGGTGAAGTCAGTGGCGGCCCCTCTTTGAGCAGGTGGATGGTGCATTGCCACTGCTCTCAGCTGGATCCAGCCTCGGACAGTACCTCCGTCTTGGAGCCGGAGTGGGACCAGCTGTGGGGGCAGGTTGTTCAGTGACGACATTCCTGTCAGTGGCCTCAGGTGATGGTGGAGGTGGTGTTGGTGCCCTGTCCCGCTGGCCACTTGGGGGAGGGGGAGGTGGTTTTGGTGCCCTGTCCTGCTGGCCACTTGGGGGAGGGGGAGGTGGTGTGGCACGGGATAACCACTCCCTCCAAAGAGCTGTTTGCTGCCCCATGAGGTCAACAATTTGTCCCATTCGGGGGTCCATAGACCGCAACAGCTGGCAGGTCTGTAGCGAGTCTTGGTGTGCCTGATCCACCTGTGCCTGCAACCGCTCGTAGGAGACTTCCACTCTGGCAATGGCATCCAGGGTCTCGGTCCCAGGATGGGCTGAGTGTTGTTCCCGACCTCGCCTTGCACCTGCACTCCTGTTTGTGACCTGTGGCCTGACCTGTGTCCACCACCGTCCACTCTCCCTGCTAGCCTGAGATGTCGATGGCCCATCATCGGACGATGGGTCAGGCAGGGTGGCACAGGCAGGAGTGGTGGTGGTGGTAGCTGCACAGCTCACAATGGCAGGTGTTGGTGTTGTGACACTGGCCAAGGTGGTGGAGGCAGGGATGTCCTAGGAGTCTGATGGCCCTGGTAGTGTGCTTGGGCCAGCATCGTCCTCTCCACCCGAGGTGTCCATGGAATCTTCACCGGAGTGACCTGGCTGCGAGGGGGCGACTGGTGCTAGCGGTTGCTGGTTTCGCCTGTCAAGTTGCGATCACCTGAGGGACAATAATTTAACAATCAATGCTGTGGACATGACAGGCTTGTTGTTGTTACATTACAAATTACTATGGAATCAGGACATGGTTGTTGGTGTCATCATGTTGGTGTGGTAGACAGTACTGGGCATTATGGTGTTGTGGAGGTGGGGAGACAATACTTGGATACATGTGGTCAGGTCCAGCTATTGGATGGTGCCCCTGTGAAGTTGGCTACCTACCTGTAGGTTTGAAGGAGGAGATGCACTGGTCAGCAAATGGTGGGCAGACTCCATCTTGCTCTGGGATGGGACATGGGGGCCTGTTGGGAGTTGTAGTGCTGGTCTCTCACCCAACCCCCACTCACCCCTACTCTCCCTGTAGACATGGGGGCCTGTTGGGAGTTGTAGTGCTGGAAGCCCCCCCCACCCTTCCTGTAGAGATGGGGGCCTGTTGGGAGTTGTAGTGCTGGTCTCTCACCCACCCCCCCACCCACAACACCCACCCTCCCTGTAGACATGGGGGCCTGTTGGGAGTTGTAGTGCTTGACCCACCCAACCCACCCACCCCCACCCTCCATGTAGAAATGGGGGCCTGTTGGGAGTTGTGGTGCTGGTCTCTCACCCACCCCCCACCCACCCCACCCTCCCTGTAGACATGGGGGCCTGTTGGGAGTTGTTTTGCTGGACCCACCCACCCCCACCCCCACCCTCCCTGTAGACATGGGGGCCTGTTGGGAGTTGTAGTGCTGGACCCACCCACCCCACCCTCCCTGTAGACATGGGGGCCTGTTGGAAGTTTTAGTGCTGGAAGCCCCCCCACCCTCCCTATAGAGATGGGGGCCTGTTGGGAGTTGTAGTGCTGGATTCACCCAACCCACCCACCCCCACCCTCCCTGTAGACATGGGGGCCTGTTGGGAGTTGTAGTACTGGTATCGGTTTGACGGCAGGGGTGATGTTTGTTTGGTCCTTCCGGAGTCATGCTCCGTTTGTCGATGATATTTTTCTGCTGCGGTCGTGGGAGGTGGTGAGTTCCTTTGGGATGGCGGGGTTATCCTAATCGTGCGGCCGGACCTTCCGCAGGTCTTGGTTGGGCCTGTTTCCGCGGTAAATGCGTCCGCGGCGGAGGGTCTTTCTGTGGTACCGTCCGCTTGCAGCGGTCTTCCATGTGATCCGTCCGCCGCGGTCGGTGTTTAATGTGATCCGTCCGCCACGGTCGGTGTTTGATGTGAGTAATATCCTAATAGCTACAGCGGATTATCCGCGGAGCGGTCGGGAGTATTTTTGCTGCGACAATGGTGGACGGAACACGTTTCCGTCCACCATCCCAATAGGCCCCTATGTTTGTGTTTGTTGTCAATGTACTTACTATAGAAATCAAATTAGGAATGTTGATTTATATTTGAAAAGTGAAAAGGAAAATGATGATAAGTGGTAGCAATTTTCTGGTTATTTGTTGGTAGAAGGTCAGTTTGAGTTAGCTACTGATCAACTTATTTGTAAATATTGTTACAACAAATTAGAAGAGAACAAAATTCCAGCTAGAGCAGTACATAACAAGTTAGAGCTGGTAGCTATTACTCAGAACTGGCAGATTTGAATGCATATGAGTCTATTTTTATTCAATCTGTGCACCCATTTCCGGCTATAGTTCGTAAGGAGCCTAAAACAGGTAAGCTGCCACCAACAGATTTACAAAGAGGTTTCAAAGGAAGACTTGTGTCCCTAACTTTAGATTTTAAGAAAAATATTGAAACTATTGGTGTAGAGAGGGAGGAAAATGAGGCAGTAGTTATTCTAGTTAATGGTGTACCAACAAAGAGTCAAAACATATGGCAAGAGTTTGTAGATGTTAATAAACTTCAAAAGGCTACCTTATATCTGATACAAAATAAAGGGGCATATTATTCACACCAGAACATGGGCTTCTATGGGAATTCACAAGGGCGTATCATCAAGCCCATTATCGCCACTTTAGCTGCAGTTTTCTGCCGCTAAAGCGGCGATAATGTTAACACCGTTTCTTGATAATATGCCCTAATATTTCTTATAAGAATGTAAATGTTGATGAACAGGTAATATGCTTAGAAGATTAAACTGAAATTTCAAGTGGCCAAATAGAAAAGTAGACAAGTTCAAGAGCGAAGATATTTATGAACATTACACTATACATCCTCAACATTTAAAAGAAGTGATAGGAAACAGTATTTAATTATTTCAAATGAAGAAAGCAAAGGGAACTCCCATGAGTAAGTATATTGGAAAAAAGTTTAGAAGCTTGTTGCTTTCCACAGTTCTTCCCCACTGAAGAAGGTGGACGATTTGATGAGCAAGCTGTACAGATTCTAGCTTCAGAATACCGCTCTACAAGATTGTACTCTGGAGATCCAAGATTTTGGCAGTGCAGTCCATATATATTTCATCTTCTGTTTGAAAGCGACTTGTCTGCACTTTTATATGCAGTGAACCACAGATTCAAAACAGGAGTTCATCTTCCACATGTTTCTGCAAAGGAAGTCATGGACAAAGTTCAACAAAGAGATGAACATTTAGAATCTCAGGGGCATATCAGCAAGGAACTGCAATGAATAACACAAAGCGGGCTTAGCGCTTTGTTATTCATCGCCGTCTATCTCTGGAATTTATCGCCCTTGTAGCGTGTTATCAACAACATGTTGCTCCACGGCGATAAAGATTCCAGAGATAGTTGGGGAAATCGACGGTTTCCAGCGATGTTCCCTGCAAAAGGGCGATAACCTTGCTGATACGACCCTGTGGTCGTAGCAGCATAATCCACCCCCCATGTTAGGGATGGGTAAGTCGGGATTTTAGCAGACGTTAGTTTTTGGAGAAAACAGTAGTTTTCTCCAAAAACTAACGTCTGCTAAAATGCTGGGGCAGCCTTGGTAATATCACAATGTGCATGATGGCGTGTCAACGTGGTACCAATGAGTATTAGTATCATCATCGTGGAAAAGTTAAATGTGTGTTAAGAAACTTAGGTACTCCTACATGGTTTGTAACACTTAGCTGTCCAGAATAAGCGTGGGATGATTTACTTGAATTTCTACGAGAAGCAAATTCAAATGTTAAAACATTGAATGGAAGACAGCTGGAGAACTCTGTTCATTGGATCCTGTAAATGTTTGCAGGTATTTTAACCATAGGTTTCAAGCTATGATGTCATTTATCAGCAATCAAAATATTCCGCCTCTTGGAGAGGTAACAGATTTCTTATGGAGAAAGGAGTACCAAGCCAGAGGTGCTCCTCATATACACATGCTATTATGGATCAAGAATGCTCCAAAATTTGGAACAGATACTGATGAAAGTGTTTATCTTTTATCGAACAGTATGTTACCTGTGGCATTCCAAGAGAAGGGGGTGAAAAACTTGAGACAACAGATTTTACGCTTTCAAAGTCATCAATGTGGAAAATACTGTCAGCGAAAATACAAGTCTAAAGGGAAATTTTATACAAAATGTCGTTTTGGATTCCCACGTCCAATAATTTTTAAAAGAAGAGTAAATAGTTTTATGTCAGCAGTAAGGCATACAATAACTTGCAAATATCTGAAGAATACATACAACTTAAAAATAACAGAAGATTTAAAGTATATTAATGACTACAATCTAGTGATTTTGAAAATATGGAATGCAAATATGGATATTCAAAATATTGCCGTTAATTCAATTGCTGTTGCTTCATATATAACCGAAAAGACAGAGATGAAAGTAATGTGGGTAGAAATTTCACAAGAAAAGAGTTATAGCAAGAAATTGTACAGCTTCAGCTTGAAAATGCTTTCCCGTGGAGAGATTGGATCCTATGAATGTTCGGATCGCTTGAGCTCTGTGAGTTTATATTCAAAGTCAAGAGGAATCACTTGGGTAAGACTAGGTCTTGCCGTCACACGAAATACTTAGCATTGAATCAACCAGAAAGTACTGATATTGTTAAAACTAATATGTTGGATACATACTATCCGAAAAGGAGTCCACATCGCGAAAATCTATGTATGTATGAAATACTTCAACATTACAGCTTTAAAAGAAATGTTAAAGAAAATATAAAAGAAGAAAAATATGCAGTAATAGGAAGTGACGGATATTTGGAAAAACATGCGAAGGAAATCTTATTAACCACAGAAAACGTAGTCGCGAAAGTCCAGATAGGAGGGAATTTTTTTATTTTGCACTTCTGCAACTGTTCAAGCCTTGGCATAGTGAAACGGAATTACTTGGAGAATTCAACGACTATGAAGATTCTTTTAATGCAAATAAAGATAGTATTCAATGTACAACTTTTCCTATATATCTACAAATGTTAAATGATGAGATTTAACAAGAAAGTACTAATAGACTCCTTGAAAATTATCTTTATGTTGCTCATGTAATCAAGCAGGCAGTCATCCTTTCACTTAGACACTACCAATGCACTTTTGGTTTCTCTAAAGCACAAGTGTTGCACTAATAGATAGCAAAACACAGTAATTTCCCTTGCATTCTTTCTTTTACACAGGCACTACACTTGCACTCATTCAATTATACAGGCAGTTCCTCTGCACTTATGTAATCACCTAGGCACTACTGATGCACTCATGCAATCACCTAAGCACTACTCTTCTATTCAACCGTTCACCCAGGCACTACCCATGCACTCATTCTTTCACTCAGACACTACCCATGCACTCATCCAATAATCCAGGCATTACCCTTGCACTCATACTTTCACTTATCAAATCACCCAGATACTACTCATGCAACCACCAAGGCACTACTGATGCACTCATGCAATCACGCAGGCACTACTGTGGCACTCAACCATTCCCTCAAACATTACTGTGCACTCATTGATTCACGCAGGCCACTAACCATGCAGTCATGCAATGCCCCAGGGATTGCTCTTGCAGCCATTGTTTTACTGAGGCACTACTGATGAATGATCTAATTTTCTATAGTCTGGGGTCCTATACTTATACCCCTAAAAGTCTTTGTTCCCTTTGTGCAGGGGGGCTCTGAGCCCGGACTGAATCAGATCTGGGTGTTCCTTGAGCACTGTGCTTTCCTGGCTTCTCCTTTCCTTTCAGAGAGAGGGGCAGGGTCATCAGCCGCCAAGCAGGAGGTGAAGCCCGCATTGTGGAAGGCAGGCACAGCCCTATTCAGGCCCAGGTGCTATCCCTTCCCACCACTCAAGATGCAGATGGAGCTATTCAGCCCAGGGATGGCCCACTCAGCCTCTGGGAGCCACCCAGCCCCTGCCACTCACAAACCGGACAGCCAATTCACAAACAGGCCACAGCACAAAGAAAGGTCAGACAAGAGAACAGCCACTTTCTAAAAGTTTTGTTCTCAAACACAGGATTTAAAAAACACCTTTCCAAAAAGATGTGTTATTAAATTCTGAGTTCAGGGATATCAGATTTTTATGTCCTATCTTGCTCCTATGGGAAGATATGCAGGTAACCACTGTAGCCAGCATTCCACATGATAGCCTATGGACAAGATAGCCTTACAATAGTGAAAAACGAAAATGGCTGTAATTCACTACCAGAACATGTCATATATACTAGTACATGCTCTTCCTTTCACATACACTGCACCCTGCGCAAGGGGGTACCTTGGGCCTTCCATAGGGGTGACCAATGTGTACAGAAAGGGAAGGGTTCGGCCTCGTCAGTGGGGACACTGGCCAGGTTGACATGGCAGTTCACAGACTGCACACATGCACTGTGGTGGCAGGCCTGAGACACCATTTTAGGGCTACTCATGTGGGTGGCACAATCAGTGCTGCCGGCCCACTAGTAGCATTTGACTCACCAGCCCTGGCACACTCAGTGCACTTTACTAGGGACTTCTTGGTGATACAAATATTCCAATCATGGATAAACAATTACAATAACAATTTACACAGGGAGCACTTTCACTTTGACACTGATCAGCAGTCAAAAATACAGGAGGTAGAGGCAAAAAGTCAGGGGAAACCACGGCAAAGATGCCAGGTCTAACACACAGGTACTACTCGTGCACTCAACCATTCACTCAGGCAGTACCCATGCACTCATCCATTCCCTCAGGCACTACCTATGCACTAATCCAATGACCCAGGCATTACCCTGGAACACACATCCATCCTCTTAGGCACTATACATACACTCATCCAATCACCCAAGCACTACCCCTGCACTCATGCAATCACATGAAATCACTCAGGCACTACCAGTGTACTTAATGCAATCATTTAGGCACTACTCTTGCACTCAACCATTCACTCCGGCACTACCCATGCACTCATCCATTCCCTTAAGGGCTACCCATGCAATTAAAACAATAGTTATATCTAGGAGTCAAAGAAGCAAAGAGACTCACTGTGAAACCAAGGCCTCAACATGGAAAAACAATAAGTGTGTTAATGGAGACCCAAGTATACACCCAAGTGTGACACAAATGTGTGAGCTAAGGCTCGAGGGCATGGGTACATTTTCCCATCAGTAGCCACTCTGTACCGCCCTTATTGACATCATTTGGGTTCTCCTTGCCCAGGAGACAAAGAAAAGACAGCCTATGAATGTTATTGAGGCTGTTCCAAAACACTAGAAGTGATGTGATGTCAGTACTAGGTCTTATGGATGATATTTCTAATATAAGTGGCGACTGAAAGAAAGCAGTGCAAAAAATAAGTGTAAGTGAAAAAACAATTAAAATTGGATAGTATTGAGTAGATATGAAACTTTAATTTTCTTCTCAGTTTTCCAAATCTAAAAAGTGAAGTGCAAAAACAGATTTAACATAATATCTGTGAGCAATGATGGTCGACATGTTTCAGCATTATGTGGGTATAGAACCAATGCTTTCTTCAGGACCCGACGTTAGCTACTGCTACTATAAAGTGAAGTTAAAAGTGTCACCTGCAAAATCCAGGTCGAATTGATCCACCACAGACTTATGTCACATCATGTTGAGGAGACGAGCACACAGGAGAAAACATAAAGATAAAGACATATTAGCATTCTTGTAGGCTAATACATAGTGACATACATGATGGTATCAATACATAAAACATCATATGTCGGTTGTGTTATCAAAATATAAAAAACAATGACCCAGGCATTACCCTTGCACTCATATGTTCACTCAGGTACTTTTGATGCACTCATCAAATCAGCCAGATACTACCCCTGCACTCATGCAATCACCCAGGCACTACATATGAACTCAACCATTCCCTCAAACCCTATCTATGAACTCATTGATTCACTCAGGCACTATGCATGCACTCATCCATTGACTCAGGCACTAACAATGCAGTCATCCAATGACCCTGGGATTACTCTTGCAGTCAATATTTTACTCAGGTACTATACAATCACCCAGGCAATACCCCTGCACCCATGCAATCACTCCTGCATTACTCTTCCATCCAACCATTCACTGAGGCACTACTCATGCACTCATGCATTTTCCAATGCACTACCCATGCACTTATCCAATGACCCAGGCATTACACTTGCAGTCATCCTTTTACTCAGGCACTACTCATGCACACATCCAATCACCCAGGCAGTACCCCTGCACTCATGCAATCACGCAGGCACTATCCACGTAGTCATCCAATCACCCAGGCACTATTTCTACATTCAACCATTCACAGAGGCAGTGCCCATGCACTCATCCATTCACTCACATACTACCTCTACACTCATGCAATCACCCAAACACTACCCATGCACTCTGCAGTCGCTTAGGCACTACTAATGCAGTTTGCAATTACTCAGCCATGACTCTTGCACTCAACCATTCACTCAGGCACTACCCACACAACCATCCATTCCCTCAGGCACTACCCATGCACTCTTCAAATGTCCCAGGCATTACTCTTGCAGTCATCTGTTTACTCATGCAATATACTGATCTAATCACTCAAACCTTCCTCTTGCACTCATGAAGTCCCTCAGGCACTACTCATGCACTCATGCAATCACTCTGGCACTACTTTTGCACTCAACCATTCACTCAGACACAACCCCTGCACTCACCCATTCTCCAAGGCACTACCTATGCACTTATGCAATGACCCAAGCACTAGAGTTGGATTCATACATTCAATCACACAGTTCCCATGAACTCATCCATTCACTAAAGCACTACCTATACACTCATGCAAAGGCACTATTCCTGCACTCAACCATTCATTCAGACACTACCCATACACTCATCTATTCTTCCAGGCAGTACCTATGCACTCATGCAATGACCCAGGGATTAACCTTGCACTCATCCTTTCACTCACATACTACCCATGCACTGTTCCAATCACCCAGGCAGTACCCATGCAGTCACGCAATTGCTCACACACTATTCTTGCACTCAACCATTCACTTAGGCACTGACCATGGACTCATCCATTCTGTCAGGCACTACACATTAACTCATCCAATGACCCAGGCATTACCCTTGCACTCACCTTTCACTCAGGTACCCATACACTCATCCAATCACTCAGGCACAACCCCTGCACTCATGCAATCACCAGGCACTACCCACGCACTTATACAATCACTCAAGCTCTATTTTTTAGGTCAACCATTGACTCAGGTACTCCCCATGCACTCATCCATTCTCTCAGACACTATGCATGCACTCATCCAATGACCAGGCACTAACCATGCACTCATCCTTTTACTCAGGGACTACTCATGCACTCACCAATTCACTGAGGCACTACCCATGCACACATGCAATCACCCAGGCAGTACACCTGCACTCATGCAATCACCCAGGCAGTATTTTTGCACTCATGCAATTATCCAGGCACTACACATTCATCTCATGCAATCACTCAAGCACTATTCTTGCACTCAACCATCGTGTCAGGCAGTACCTATGCACTCATCCAATGACCCAGGCATTACCCTTGCACTCACCTTTCACCCAGACACTTATACACTCATGCAATCACCCAGGCAGAGCCTGTGCACTAATGCAATCACTCAAGCACTATTCTTGAATTCAACCATTGACTCAACAACTACCCATGGACTCATCAATTCTCTCAGGCACTACCTATGCACTCATCCAATGACCCAGGCACTAACCATAAACTCATCCATTTACTGAAGCACTACCTATGCATTCATGCAATACCCCAGGCAGTACCCCAGCACTTAAGTGATCCCTCAGGCACTATGCATGCAGTCATCCAATCAACCAGGGACTATTTTGCATTCAACCATTCACTTAGGCAGTACCCATGCACTGCATCCATTCACTCACACACAATCCCTGCACTCATGCAACCACCCAGGCACTACCCATGCAGTCATGCAATCACTTAGGCACTACCCATGCAGTCATGCCATCACTCAGCCACTACTCTTGCACTCAGCCATTCTCTGAGGCACTACCCATGCACCTATTCATTCCCTCAGGCACTACCCAAGTACAATTGAAAAGACTCAGCCATTACTCTTGCAGCCATCCTTTTACTCATCCAGTACCCATGCACTCCTCCAATCACCCATGTAGTACCCCTGCACTCATGCATTCACCCTAGCACTATTGATGCACTCATGCAATTAGTCAGGCACTACTGTTGAACTCATCCATTCCCTCAAACACTAACCATGTTCTCATTCGCTCACTGAGACACTATTCAAATTCAAATGATCTTTATTCGGATTTAGTACATCCATAAAAGTACATACAGAAAGAAAAAAAAAACATTAAAAACATTTTAAAAACACATTTAAGGATTAAAAACAATTTATCCAATTTGGTTAAGCAGCATACATGGCATAAAGTGCATAGTGTATGCAGTGCAAAATACATACTACATAATACAAGAGGAGCATTTTTCCTTTAGTGTCCCTAATTTCAGATATACTTGTGTTCTCCAACGACAATTTAGTTCAAAACAAACATATTTATAGTGGAGTCACTATTTAATAGCTGATATAATGATAAAAATGCACAGATACATAGGATGGCATAATACTATTGTCCATTAACCGTGTTCCATACATGCCCTCGATTTTACACAGGCTTTTATGAAACAACTGACAGAGTAAATAACATCGTCTGTGTGTAACATTTGTAAAAATTGCAGAGCAGGAATAGAGTCTCTTAAATTGTACTTACGAAGGATTGGTTTTAAATATTGGCAAGTGTACAATTTATAATGGCCACAGAAGAAGAGATAATGTAGTAAATTTTGTTTTCCACCGTAAACACAGGGACAATCCAACTCTTCAAGTTTTTTGTTGTAGCCAATAGGGAAGCTAAGCAGATAGACTATGCTTCCCTCCCGAAACCTAAATAGGAGACTCCGCTTCCATCTTCCAATAGGCATTGACAAATATCTTATGGGATTATGTGAATTGTCAACACCTAAATCAATGTTACATAAATATCTACTAACCACTGGTTTGACAGATTCTGAACTCATCCTTTCCTCCATATATAAATCCATAAGTGCCCGTTGAATAATATTCTTGTGGGCAGGTATAATGGAATCAGGGGAGCTAAATAAGGATCCTTGTCCCACACGCTGCAAGCTGTTTTGAACAGCATTAAGCCAGGGTATATAATTTGATCTATCGCTAGACAAGCAGTCAGTTATAATACTGCGCGTTAGTGTTGCCGCTGGATTTAGCCATATTTTGATCCAAAAAAGGGCAGGCCTAGACTTAATGAAATCGGCAATATATGGCAATCTTAATTCGTTGTGACAGATCAAAGTGGGAGCACAAGGGACTCCCCCTAACACCCTCCTACAAAACCGATTTTCCACCACCTGGAGGGCCGAGATGTTACAATAGCCCCATACTTCAGCTCCATAAGTCCCAGTTGGTCGGCATTGGGTGCGATAAATGGTGAGAAGGGGGGTAACAACGTCAGCCATTTTTGGTTGTCGGAGGGATAAGATCGAGTTTATTGATTTGCCGATTTTATTACACGCAAAGGCAACATGTTGATTCCATAAACCTGAGTTGGAGAATAGCAACCCTAAATAGGGGAAAGTGCTGGTGCATTTTAACATATCGTTGCCGGATTTAATTGATGTGATGTTATACTTCTTAGGTCCGCAATTCATTATAAAGGATTTTTTAAAATTGGTGTTTAAACCAAGATCGGACATGAAGGTAACAAACCCAGAAATTAAAATGCGTAAAGCATTCGGTGTACGCCCCATTAATACAGCGTCGTCCGCATAGAGTAGCGTAGTAATGGGGGAGCCGTTTATTATTGGGACATCCTTAATGGTCTCACTTAAGGTACTACTTAACCTATTAATATATAAAATAAAAAGCAGTGGGGCAAGTACGCAACCCTGTCTGACTCCTCTGCTGATAGGGATATCATCAGATAAATCGCCATCATTATTAATTCTAACTCGCGCTTTTAAATCCCTATGTAAATGAGAAAGAAAATACACCAGTGAGTCGTCCAAACCATAATCGAGCAAAAGTGACCACAACTTAGAACGGTTAACAAAATCAAACGCAGAACTCAAATCCATAAAGCCTAAATAAAGAGGGGATTTTTTGACAATGATATATTTAGCCATAATTAAATTTAAATTTAAACATTGTTCAACAGTTCCTACTTTACTTCTGAATCCCAATTGGCTACAATGAAGGACGTTATTATCATCAGCCCAGTCCCTTATCCGTTTAAAAATTACCCTTCCCAGGACTTTTAATGTATTATCGATCAGTGAGATCGGACGGTAACAGGCGGGATCAGACCTGTCACCTTTCTTAAATATAGGGACGATGACACTGTTCGACCAGGATTCGGGGATTGTGCTGTCATTTAGGTTATTAAATAGGTTGCATAAAAGGGGTGCCCAGAAATTAATTTCTGATTTTATTTGATCAATTGAAAGCCCATCAGGGCCTGGGGCTTTATTGCTAGCACTATCAATAATTGCATCCTCAACCTCTAATAATGAAAAAATCAGAGGTTCAGTGCTGTGAGGTATAGGGACAGTATCTAGAGGGGTAGCTGATAAGGCGTAGATTTGGGAGAAATGTTCTACCCATGCCTCGCCTGTTATGTTGCTATTAATTGGATAGATGTTGGAGCCAAAAGATCTTAAAGACTTAACTTCTTTCCAGAAACCCATTGTGTCCTTCAGTTTGGCCGCTTGGGTGAGGGATTCCCAATGATTAGATACTAGGGCTTTCGATCTAATTCGTAAAGCACTTTTATATATACTGAGACACTACTTATACACAATTCTAACATTAATCTTACGAACATTCATACAATCACTTTCATTACGTACAATTTTTCTATTTTTTACTAGTTTATATGGGTCCATTAGCACCTTTTTTTGTAGAACAGTTTTGTGTTATTTTTATATTTTCAGTTTTTTCTTCGTTTTTTCTTTTTTTTCATTCTTTAAACAAAAAATAAAAGTAAAAGAGTACAACTGTGCTGCTGTTTCTGTTTAACATAAAAACATAAGCAAAAAAATAAAAATGAACATTTGTGACCTTTGAGGAGCATCTTGATTGCGTCAATAGACAGCTCTTCCAAACACAGTGTTGTAAGACAGTTGCGGCAGCGGATGGCAGCATCCGCCAACTCCGGAACTATCAGGAGCTGTGGAGTGGTCAAAACAATGGATGGCCTCCAGATGTTTTTTCATAGAAGGAGTACTTCTTCTCTGAGCTTCTTGACAGAACTTTGTGACAGATAGTGAATGTCACTTTTCTGGCATTCACTTTTTTTTCACCTTCCGGCACAGTGAAGAAGGCCCATACCACACTCTCCTCTTCTTTACTGGCTCCTGCACCTCCTCCATCTCCTCCTCATGGTCCTCCATGTCCTCCTCATGGTCCTCAGGGAATGCTGATCCCATTTTCAGATCTCCAAAATGAAAAACACCAAACAAATCACAATTTCCAGGGCCTACAAAATAGGTAGTGTTCAAACAGACACACCCAAAAATTAAGGACTGTAAGAAGTCTTGGTTCCACTCACCAACAGAATGAAAAGCTGTTCAACCAATGACAAGTATTCTTTCTATGTCACATGGAGTGGCGTAGGGGTTGCGCAACCTACGCGAAATGTACTTAATGTCATCTAAAACTGTAAATTACTATCAGGATATTGTGTTATAAAGTAGTTCAATGAAAACTGCCGGAGTCATGTCTCCTACGTGAACCCGGATATATGTGATGGCAGGGTTCGCGATAGGTACGCGTCCAGTGCGCGATGGTACCGCGTACACCAAAATATGCTTTAAACATCTTAAAAATCCTGCACAAGAATATTAATAGTAATTTATAGCATTGATTAATAAACCTCTTTGTTTAAAAATATATTATTTGAGTGTAAGTATGTATTTTAGTGTTACATTTGTGTAACGGATTCGCGCACCCACTGCGTAGATCCGCATCCCTTATGTGGTACCATTGTATCCACAAAAATGAGTTAAAAACATTTAAAAACAAATTTATAACACCTGTATTACTATTTTCATGTACTCAGTAATAAACCTCTACTTCGAAAACATACATTAATTCCTTATAAATGTGCTTTCTAGAGTGATATTCATTTAAGGAATCCCCGCACCCACCGCGTAGGCTTGCATATAGTGCGTGACCCTTTTTTCTAAGTAAAAAATATATCTATATATATATAAATAAATATAAAATATAGTTTTCATAAAAAAACAACAAAACAACTTTCATAGGATTAAAACAAATCATACACAATGTATTATTTAGCAAAAAAAATACTTTAAAAAGCATGCTGTACATTTGTTTGCGTTTTTTCTTTTAGAATTGAAAATTCTAATATGTAATATCATGCTGTACAAAATTATAAACAATAAAACAGTGTTAATTCAAATACATAACTCTATAAATCTTTATCAGCTATGTTGTATATATTTTTAAAAACATATTATACTTATTTAAAAACTTAACAAAAATATTTTTTAAAACAGACAAAAAAATAGTTACTATCATCTACAAAAACTTTGAAATGTATTGAAAAAAACATAGGTTTCAGGGACATTATACATCGGAATTACAATTTAAACACCTTTGAAAATCAATGAAAAAACCAAAGGTTTCGGGGATGTTGAAGTTAGGAATTAGCATTTAAAAACCATAGATATTTACTGAAAAAAATAGAGCTTTCAGGAACATTATAGTTAGAAATTAGCATTTAAAAAACCTTAGAAATTCACTGAAAAAAACAGAGGTTTCAGGGACGTTATAGTTAGGCTGATATTTCACTCGTGAAAAAACAGAGAAATTCGGCTGTTATTGTTAGCTGAGTTAACTATAAGTTGCTCCCCCGCAATGAACTGCTGATGATGCCACATATTACATCAATTGTGACATGGTCATTGACATCACTGATGACATCATCCACTTAATCTCTGATGCACCTCCTCACACCCTAATATGACCTTTCATAGACCCACTCTAAAATACAGACTACCATTCTCAAAACCATAGACATACCAATGCCAGTTGATACATATCCACTCACTGATTCATAGGTCTATACACATCTACTCACTCACCCATACAGTTGCTCATCCATGCAGTCATTCATCAATACAGCCACTGATATATGCACTCTTACACTCATACAGACACTCACATACTGTCACTCACCCGTACCGTTACTCACACACCTGGTCAGTCACCCAAAGAATCAATCGCACTGCCATTTACTCACCTATACAGTTATATACACACCACCTCACTTATTCATACAGATAGTATCACATACTTACTCTCTTCTACAATCACTGACACAAGCACACATTCATCCATACAGCCACCCTCACAATCACTCACTCTCACATATAGTCACTTATATACTCCAACACTCACATATACTGCCTTTCACATATGTAGTTACTTATGTAGTTACTTGCACATATACCACTCAGATATTCATTTACTCACCAACACAGCCATACACACACTCACTCAACCATACAGCCCCTCACACATGCACCCATGAACCCATGCACCCAGTGAATCACCCACTCACACATCCATGCAGGAAGTCACACCCCCACCCACCCACACAGACACTCAGGTACCCATACAGGTACGCAGACAAGTAATCATTAACCTATATACACATACATGTAGCTACTCCCCAACACATGCAGCCATGTAGCCACAATTAGACAGACTGATACAGACATTCCCCCAGATTAGTCATTCACTCATGCGTTCATTAAGACATGTGCGATCGCTCTCTTATACAGTCAGTCACGCACCCACTAAATTACCCATTCAGACACTCATACACCCACTCATTCTTCAATACACCTTGGTGTGTGTGTGTGTGTATGTATGTATATATGTATTTATATATATATATATATATATATATATATATATATAAATATATATATATAAATATACATACACATAACATTCTTAAACTTTTTTAAAACACTCAGTCACTGGATGATGTCATCAGCGATGTCACTGATCATGTAATGAGTGAGGTAATATGTGAAATCATCAGCGGTACATTGCTGGGCGTGAGTTATAGTTAGCTCAGCTAACTAGAATGGCTAAATTTCTCTGTTTTTGTAAGAGTGAAATGTCAGCCTAACTCTAATGTCCCTGAAACCTCAGTTTTTTCAGTCAATGTCTAATTTTTTAAATGCTAATTTCTAACCATAACATCCCTGAAACCTCTGTTTTTTTCAGTGAATATATATATATATATATATATATATATATATATATATATATATATATATACTAGCTGAACCCGGCCACGCGTTGCTGTGGCTCAGTCTGGTTAAATGGAAGAGAAAGAAAATGCACGTTTCTAATATGTTTAATTTCACAATGCTTGTGGGTATACAATATGTTTTTGTGACTATTGTCTGTATGGGTCCATTGTAGTTGTTGCGCAGCATGCAAATTGATAGGGTCTGTTCGGCCTTTCGATTAAAAACATGCGTGTATTGTACACACGCGTATTCGTAGCCAACGTTGTGTGTATATAGAAACAAGCGCTAATGTTGCAAAGTGAATCAACTCCCCCCCCCTCCCTCCACCCACTTCCCGGCCTGCCATCCTGACACCAACTGTCCATCCTAATCTATGTAGACCTATTGTCTCTATGCGTCCTTTCTTAATGTTGCAAAGTGAACCAACTCCTCCCCCCTCCCTCCACCCACTTCCTGATCTGCCATCCTGACACCAACTGTCCATCCTAATATATGTAGACTATTGTCTCTATGCGTCCCTTGTATTTGTTGCGCAGCAACCAAATCAATAGGGTCTGTTCGGCCTTTCAATTAAAAACACATATATATTGTACACGAGCGTATTTGAATCCAACGTTGTATATATATAAACACGTGCCAATGTTGCAAAGTGAACCAACTCCTCCCCCATCCCTCCACCCACTTCCTGGTCTGCCATCCTGACACCAACTGTCCATCCTAATATATGTAGACTATTGTCTCTATGCGTCCTTTCTTAATGTTGCAAAGTGAACCAACTCCTCCCCCCTCCCTCCACCCACTTCCCTGTCTGCCATCCTGACACCAAGTGTCCATCCTAATATATGTAGACTATTGTCTCTATGCGTCCATTGTAGCTGTTGCGCAGCAACCAAATCGATAGGGTCTTTTCAGCCTTTCGATTAAAAAGACACTCGTATTGGACACGCGCATATTCAAATCCACCATTGTGTATATATAAACACGCGCTTAATGGAATCCAACGTTGTGTCAAAATTTCAAAGCAATCTGTGTAGAACTTTTGGAGATTTAAGATTTTGAACAAACGGACATTGACATTTTCATGTGTCTGTTCGGGCTTTCGATTAAAAACACGTGCGTATTCGACACGCGCGTATTTGAATGCAACGTTGTGTGTATATAAAAACATGCAGATGCACGATTTTGAACAAACGAACATTTACATTTTTATTTGCATAAAAGAAGATAGATATATCTATAAAAACACAGAGGTTGCCCCAAACGGATTTGCCTTCTAGGTACATGAAATGGCTCATTTAATGAAGACAACAGCGAACACAGCCAAGACAGAGAGACAATTCATAAAAGGCCTCAATGCGTTTTGGGCTGCCACGCCCTTGTTCACAGGCCAAGCAGAAAGTCGCATATCAAAATTGCAGTCAGCTGTCAAAATTAAATAGAAAGGGAATGTCCCTGCCCTAGGCATTTTTCCCCAAATGATTCTAAATTTGCAAATGAAGCTAATCGCGTAATTTGGGGTAATTTTCACATCACAAGAGTAAAATTGCTCCCAGACCTTGACTAAAGTTCAACCCAGTCCTTTAATTGTCATTGTAATGCAAAAACTAATAAAGTTAATATCTTGTGAACATAAATATATGAAATTAAAGGTTAATCCATGTTTTCATAAATTCAAGCTGCTCACCGACGCCTACAATTACTTCTACAAAATCGGATCAGCATACCTCAACCAGAGTCTCAACTTCTCCCAGCTTCTCCCAACCAACCAGACACCATTGGTCAGACTCCCAGGCTACTACATAAACCCCATGCATCAAGAAGGCCAGATGCAGGAGATGATCCTTCTCACACTTTGCAGCCAAAGCCTGGAACAACCTCCTGGAACAACTTCCCGCTACACCTCAGTACCACTCCCTCCATCATGGACTTTCGAAAGAAGCTCAAGACCTGGCTCTTTCAGAAAAAACAGGCATGATTCCATCCATCTACCTTTCTCTGCCTCTCACCTTTTCAGCGCCAGGATACCCTTGCGGGTGATTAGCCAAGATTTACAAATCCACATAACATTATGTTTGTAATCAATATATCTTATCAACTCACCAGCTCCAGCCACAGATATTCAATTTTAGGATAACCTCAATGAGGTGAGCTGCTGCACCTTTGTCATTTTGGTTAGTGTTCCAGCAGCCATGGAGATAAGAGTTATGTCCAATTTATATTGTCAATCTATAAAAGTAATCATGACCACCAATGCTGACACATTAGAGATAAATACATGAAGAAAAAAATTCAACACCAACAAAAAAGTCTGCAGTTTTATATAGTAAAGACATGTAGGAAAATATGTTATTGAAAGGGCTAATGATGAGATTCAGAAGTTAATATCAGAGGTTTCTAATTTACCTGATTGATGGATGGTAGAGGGGTGCCAAAATGTCCATTGATGTCTTCAGTGTTGATGTTCACAAAGTAGACACTATGGGTTGATGTAGTGCAGAGGGTGACGGGAGAAAGAGAGACATACAAAGAGGAGTAGGCCATCCTACATCGTACAAGAAGATGCTACTCAGATGGTTTAAATATAAAATTTCAGACTTACAAATATTCTGATCGTTCAAGTTAAGACAACATTTAACAAATATCTTTTTTTGAGTTTTTTTGTCCTCATTCGCCTTCAACCGCAGTATATAGACCGTCTGTTCGTACCCTTACTCAACGACCTGAGATGACATAGGCTCTTTGATGGAATCTCTCGGTGCCTTCAGCCTGTAGGGGTACAATATCAGACCGGAATGTTACTTCCCATCAAAAAGGGAATAGGTTTCACTCCAGCTTGGTCTGTGAAAACCAGATGGATGCTTTTGAAAGCCCGGGGAAGCCCAACACAGTCCAAAGAGTATCCAAACGGCATAATCATCAGACCCACCCTTCATTCCGGTATATGAAAAATAACAAAGCATAGATAAAAATTACTAATTGATTTTTAAGTTATTTCCATTGAAACAGCAAGTACCAATACGCAATCTTTTTTCTACTGAAAGCTCTGGACAAGTCCATCTTAGATATTTCATATAGGACAACCAATCTGAATGTTTAGGAGGGGCTGGGTACACCCAATATTTACATATCTGTCTCCTGGCCAATAAGATCGAATAAAATAAAGGAGATTTGGCTGGACCTACGATGTGGCCATTAAGGCCAAAGATTTTCTAGGTCAGGTCCATTTGAATTGGTACTCTCAAGATACTCTCCATCGTTGTCTGTATTTCTTCCCAAAACACGGCAATGGGGGGACAGTCTTTGAACATGTGCATGTCTGATAGATATGCACAGTGCACAATGAACAGATGGTTCCTTTTCAACCAGGCAGGTTTAACTGAACTAAAAAGATTTTTAAACAAATCCTGCCATAGGAGATCACACTGTGCATTTGGCATCTGTTCCTTCCATAACTCGTTTGCAAGCTTAAATTTACCATCCACCACCTCTTCTATAGCCCAATACCAGTGTTAAACCTCCTTCTTCCCCACAGGCCTCTCGACTAACTGTTGCTCAAGACTTTTTCCCCCGCCTATAGATTTCTTCTGTCTTAGCTGGGATTGAACCCAGCTTTGTCATTGGATATACTTAAATCTTGAGAGGCCCATGCCCACCCTCTTTAACACCTATCTTACAGTGCTTACCTTGCATTGACAAGTCTAAGGGAAATCATACAAGACAATATACAATTAAGTCAACAATTAAATTTCATATTGACCAGGGAGAAAATAATATGGAACAAAGACATACTTTTCATGATAGTAACAAATAAAGAGGCTAGACTTAAATCAAAAGGAGCAGACATTCCACTTGCAGTCTCTTTCGTATGGATCCATGTTAAAATATCGATATCAAAAATATCGATGAAAAAAATATCGATGTAAAAATATCAATAACAAAAATATTGCCTCCCTATACTTTTAAAGGTAAGTACAGTAATATTGACTCAAAAATAATGATGTAAAAAATATAGATGTAAAAAATATTGACTTTAAAAAATAACATAACTTAAATTAAATTAATTAAATATTATAATTATTAACAAATTAAATACATGTTAATATATATTTTAACTATTTGTAACAAATAAACTAAATGTAATTAATATAAACACAAAAGAGTGTACATATACATATATTTACTTAAACACATTTTATTAACTATTATCTTTATTTTAATTTATAAACTTTATTAATTATATAAAAATAAAATAAAAACATATATAAATAATTAAAAATAAATAAAAATATTTATTATATTCTATATTTAGTTAACACGTTAAACTATAAAAAAATACATAAATTTAATAACAAAATAAAAACATTAATAGTTGAAACAATAGACAGCGGTAGGGTAAAAATTACTATTCCGACTCCAGTGAGTTCAACAGTAGGGAAAGCGCTGGATAGCTTAGGGGTAAAAATGACTATTCCCACTCCAGTGAGTGCAACAGTAGGGAAAGCGCTGGATATCGTAGGGGTAAAATTTACTATTCCCACTCCAGAGAGTGCAACAGTAGGGAAAACGCTGGATAGCGTAGGGGTAAAATGTACTATTCCCACTCCAGTGAGTGCAACAGTAGGGAAAGCACTGGATAGAGTAGGGGTAAAATGTACTGTTCCCACTCCACAGAGTGCAACAGTAGGGAAAGCGCTGAATAGCGTATGAGTAAAATGTACTATTCCCACTCTGGTGAGTGCAACAGTAGGGAAAGCGCTGGATAGCGTAGGGGTACAAATTACTATTCCCACTCCAGTGAGTGTAACAGTAGGGAAAGCGCTGGATAGCATAGGGGTAAAATGTACAATTCCCACTCCAGAGAGTGCAACAGTAGGGAAAGCGCTGCATAGTGTTGGAGTAAAAATTACTATTCCCACTCCAGTGAGTGCAACAGTAAAGAAAGCGCTGGATAGCGTTGGGGTAAAATTTACTATTCCCACTCCAGTGAGTGCAACAGTAGGGAAAGCGCTGGATAGCTGTCAGGATCGCTAGCCCCCCCAAAGAAAAGGACAGTCACAAGGTGCAGTGACTCAAGGTTTGGGTCGCAAGAAAAGAAGAAGACATTTTTACACTAGAAGACGAGGGAAGAGTATTTATAAAACTGCTGCTGCAAAGCGCTATTTCAAACAGAAGGTCAGCGCTCTAGTGTTTGAGCAAATCAGGAGAGTTCAGGTGTTAAAGCCCGTGCAACTACGCACTTCACCTGAACCGGGACAAAGTATGGACGCTTGAATGAAACACTGCGCAGGTCAAATTCTCAGACTTTCGTGGACCTGCATTTTGAACTCGGAGAGCTCATTAGAGAATTCTTGAGGAATTGGAAGAGGATATTTCAAAAAGTAAGACTGTACTGTTATTTTTTGAAGATGAGCCATTAGTTTCCTGAGGAGTTTTTGTTTGAATATACGAAGTCTATGAGGAGCCAGTTCATGGAAAAAATTAGTGTAAAACAGTGCACAGTTATTTCTTCAATTAAGGAAGAGAGCCAGAATAATAGAAGCAAAAAATGTCTGTAGCGTTAAGAAGTGACTGAACTTCTAGTTGTTTAGTTTGTGTCATCCTTCTCAATAGCAATAAGAAGATTAGTAGAGAGTGAAGAACTGGCAGTAAAGCAAGCTAACTTAATAGTTCAGAACCAGAATTAGTTTGACAGAAAACAATAAAAGAAGAAGACAGTACCTGAGAAAAGACTACCTTAATCAGAACCGAGTTAATAATCGACAGCTGCATATACTTGAGGTGAGGCTCCTATATTAAGTAGAAAGATAAAAAGAGTTAGAACTAGAGGAATAAACAAATAAACAGGTATATGATTGCAATTACAGGAAATCTAAGGAATATCAAGTATACAGCTGATAGAAGAGCAGCAGAGGCAACACTAACACTGGGTAGGTGTGGTCTAGGGAAAAGAAAATAGAAAAGATTGAGCATCAGAGTAGAGTAGAAGGTTAATATTGTTAATTCCTTTGCAGTTCGCCAGTGTACAGAAAGACAAGTATTGAAAGACGTCTGAAGTTGAAGAACGAGTCAGACGTAGCCTGTGGTCTCTTCTCTGTCCCATCCCCTTTCCCCCATGAGATTTCACAGCGTCTATGAATTTTAAGTGAGTAGAGCTGGAACTCGCTGGGGGGCATTGGGAACTTGCGACATTCTGCTCCTGTGACTGTGAAGCACGGAACTGTGCCCACGTCTTTTTTAGCACCTGAGAAGAATGGCGGAAGGTATGGATTTAAAAAAAATTGGTGAAATACTAGAAGGAATACAGAGAGAATGAATTATAGTCAAGGAAGAAAATAGAGAACTTAGAAAGGAGACATCAGATTTCACCGTTAGGATGAGTAATTTAGTGGCAGGGACCAGTTTAAAATATCCCCTCTCTCAAGGAGGGAATTTAGGAGATGCCTCAGTTTCTCAGCCTAAGGTCTCGACACAAGTTATTCATTCCCTGTCCCCAGTAATACCATTGGCACCCCCTGAGAGGTTCAATGGGGACCCGCAGAAAGCACAGGTTTTTCTTACTCAGTGCACACTACATTTCATGTGTCGACCGGCAGTTTTCATTAATGCGCAATCTCGAGTGGCATTTGTCTTATCATATTTGAGTGGAGACGCTGCATCGTGGTCTATGCCCTTGGTGACCAGGAATGATCCCATTTTGTATGATCTCGACAAATTTAAGAAGGAATTTTTATGCTTATTTCACGAAGGGCCTCTCAGGCAACAGATGATGAGCTGTTGGAAATTAGACAGGGCAACCGTGATTTGATTTCCTACTTGGCTCAGTTCAATAAGTTGGTGGTGGAAACTGAGTGGCCGGAAAACAAAAGAGCTGCGGTGTTCTATCGAGGTTTATGAGACGAATTAAAGGATGCATTGGCACAGGTACCCAATAGACCTACAGAAATATTGGCGTTAATTGATCTAGTATTGGAAATCGATTTTTGGCAAAGCGAAAGAAGAGGTGAAAAGAAAAGGGACTTCCGCTCCAGTATTCCAAGATTTGATCGAGTAAGAGTCGAAGAAAACAACGAATCTGAAAACTCCTGTGGGGGAGAACCCATGCAAATAGGAGCGATCCGGGGTCATCTTTCTAAGGAAGAGAAGGAGAGACGAAGAGTGAATGAATAAACAATGTCTCTATTGTGGTGGTGGTGGACATTTTGTTTGGAACTGTCCAAAGAAACCAAAACAGATGTCGGCGGAAAACGCTTCGCACCATCAGTAGTTGGGGTTGGACTGGTGGGTGCAAAATCTGAAGCAACTCCAGAAACGCATACTTTGGCAAACACCTTGCAATCTGCAGCCCCGCATTTGGTTATGATGATGACCTTACGGTTCAGAGAAAAAATATTAACACAGGTCACGGTTATGGTGGATTCCGGAGCCTCAGGCAACTTTTGTGATTCGAAATTCGCTGGCAAGGTTGTGTTCAGAGCAATAAGAAAGGAAAGAAGTGAACCAGTCCGTGCAGTGGATGGTACTAACCTCTCATCGGGCCCCATAGTGAGTCATACCGAGCTGGTGGAGTTGGAATCTGAGGAAGGTCATCTGGAAAAATTACAATTCAATTTAATTGATGCCCGCCAGTTCCAGTTGATTTTAGACTTGCCCTGGCTGGCTCACTGAACATAACCCTACGATCGATTGGGGAGCTCGAACAATAGCTTTGAACTCACAATATTGTACAGACAATTGCTACCAACGACAAGAAAAAGACTCAGAGAAATCACCGGCTTTTCACTTAAGTGAAAGGGAGGCTTCTATTTGTGTAATCTCATCCACAGAATAACCTGAAGAGTATTCCGAGTTCCATGATGTGTTCAACGAAATAGAGGCAGAGAAACTCCCACCCCATAGAGAATATGATTGTAAGATTGATCTGGAGCCAGGTTCTAATCTTCCTTGCAGTAGAATCTATGGCTTAATAGAACGAGAGGATGAGCACTTGAAAGAATATCTGCACAAATATCTTGAAAACTGATTCATTAGACCATCTCAATCCCCAGACTCTTAGCCACTCTTTTTTATCCTGAAGAAAAATGGGGAATTGAGGACCTGCATCAATTATAGAGCCATCAATCGAATCACAATAAAAAATCGTTACCCTTTGCCATTAATTTCGGTCCTATTGGATCAAGTGAAGGAGGCACAAGTCTACACCAAACTCGATTTGAGGGGAGTCTATCACCTGGTTCGAATTCGAGAAGGAGACGAGTGGAAGACGGCCTTCCGAACAAAACTTGGCTTATTTGAATATCAAGTGATGCTCTATGGGCTGTGTAATGCCCCAGCAGCATTCCAACATTTCATTAATGATGTATTGAAAGAGTTCATAGATCGGAATGCTATAGTATACATAGATGATATTTTGATCTATTCGGATACTGTGGAAGAACATAAGGAGCATGTAAAAAGAGTAATACAGAAATTAAGAGAGCACAGTTTATTTGTAAAGCTGGAAAAGTGTGCTTTCAACAATGTGACCACTGTGAAATTTCTGGGAATCATGCTTTCTCCCCAAGGAAACACTATGGATGAGAACAAGATCAAGGCGGTGATGGAGTGGGAATCTCCGAAGTCTGTGTAAGAAATACAAAGTTTCATCGGCTTTGCAAACTTCTATCGGAAGTTTATTCAAGATTTGTCCAAGAAGTTGATTCCTTTAACTAAACTGTTGAGAAAAGGTGTGAAATGTTATTGATCAGAGTAAGCTGAGGACGCCTTCATTCAGTTAAAAAAAGATTTCACCACAGCTCCAATTCTGCTTCATTCAGACACTTCCGATGCCTTCTTTGAGGAAACAGATGCCTCTAACTTAGCGTTAGGTGGTGTCTTGTCTCAAAGGCATAAGACCACAGGGCAATTACATCCAGTGGCTTTTCGCTCCAGAAAATTGACACCAGCCGAGGTAAATTATACAATTACCGAAAAGGAATTGTTGGCTATTAAGGAAGCATTCAGAGAGTGGAGGCAATATTTGATCGGAGCGCGCCATGTGGTGACGGTCTATACAGATCATTGAAATTTGAAATTTCTGAAGTCAGCAAAGACCTTGACACCACGGCAATTTCGTTGTTCACTATATTTTGCTGATTATGATTTTGTTATCACGTATCAACCAGGCTCACAGAATGGTAAGGCTGACGCCTTGTCCAGATTGCGTACGGAAGGTTTTACTGAAGAAATCAAAGAACAACCAATCATACCCACAAAGAAGATGATCGGAGCAACTCTTCAAGAATCTCTAGAAGAAGTAGATCAAGGTTTAATGCAACAAAAGGCTTTAAAAGAATGTCAGGGGGCGGTTTTGGTGGCCAAATATGATTCAAGACATACGACAATATGTAGCCACATGTGAGATTTGCGCAAGGGGAAAACCTGAGAGACAAGCTCCCCAAGGTTTACTGTGGCCGTTACCCACCCCACCCTATTCATGGCATACAGTAACCTTAGATCTAATTGTAGAATTACCATTTAGTCAAGGCTTTGACACCATTTTGGTTTGTGTTGATGCATTTTCTAAAATGGCCCATTTTGTACCCATAAAAAGGTATCCCTTCAGGCAAAACATTGGCACAACTCTTCAGTCAACACATAGAGGCCTATTAGGATGGCGGACGGAAACGGGTTCCGTCCGCCATGGTCGCGGCAAAAATACTCCCGACCGCACCGCGGATATTTTGCGGTAGCGATTAGGATAAGTCTGTCATCACACACTGTCCACGGCGGACGGATCACAACAAAGACCGCCAGAAGCGGACGGTACCACAGAAACACCGTCCGCCGCGGATGCATTGACCGCAGAAACAGGCCCAAATGCCGCCAGACCTGCGGAGGGTCCGGCCGCACGATTAGGATAAACCCGCCATCCCAACGGAACTCACCACCTTCCTCGACCGCCGCGGAAAAAAAGCACCGACAAACAGAGCGTGACTGCAGGAGGACCAAACGAACATCACCCCTGCCGTCAAACCGATTAAAAAATGGCGGACGGAAGTAAATATAAAACACCAAAAACAGGACACACACCCACCTGAAACACCCACCCCCCACAACTACATGCCCCAATGACACCCCCCCACCACCACAAACAAGAGCACCCAAGTCACTACACCCACTGAACACCTGACTGGCAACAACCATTGGGACACAACCACCACACAGTATAAAATGAATACATCCCATTACCACAATCCTTTGCATCACAGCACAGCTGGAAAAAAGAGGCAGAATAGCACAAACAGCAGACACACACAAACACACATACAACCTGCACACCAACACACCCACCACACAAACCCCCACAACACCATCCCTACATACCACACACCTGCATACCCCACCCCACCAACACCTTGCACATCACACACCATGAAACCCAAGAAAAAACCCAAGTTCACAGTGAGTGAGTTGAAGGTCATGGTGGATGAAATCATCAGTGTCGAACCACATCTGTTCGGTAACCTAGTCCAGCAGACCACCTTGGCAACTAAAACCACCATGTGGGACAGGATAGTGACCAGAGTGAATGCTTCAGGGACCGAGCCACGCACCAAACACGAGATCCAGAGGCGGTGGCACGACCTCAAGGTAAGGGTGAAAGGCATTAGGGCCAAGAACCACCTGCGGGCACAACACACTGGCGGCGGCACTCCCCCGGAGCCTATACCATTTTCCGAATGGGAGGAGAAGGTGCTGGGCATACTGCACCCTGAGAGCCTGGAAGGAATAGAAGAGGGACTTGAGGCTGGTAAGTACAAACCAATGACCACTATTACACTGTCATAATCTGCCTTGCACAACTGCCAAGACACATCTCCCAGGCTCCGATCCATGCATGTGGACCACACAGTCACCCAAATGCGAAGGCCTGGGCTCAAATGCACCCACCATGACCAAGCACAAATGTTGCCTCCTATATTGCCAGGCGTGCATGTTGTCAAAGCAGCCAACACCAAAACTCCGAACAGGCCCCCATGTCCACAGGGAGGGTGGGGGTGGGTGGGCGCATGGGTCCAGCACTACAACTCCCAACAGGCCCCCATGTCCACAGGGAGGGTGGGGTGGGTCCAGCACTACAACTCCCAACAGGCCCCCATTTCCACGGGGAGGGAGGGGGTGGGTTGGTGAGAGTCCAGCACTACAACTCCCAACAGGCCCCCATGTCCACAGGGAGGGTGGGGGTGGGTAGGGGCATGGTTCCAGCACTACAACTCCCAACAGGCCCCCATGTCCAAAGGGAGGGTGGGGGTGGGGTGGGTCCAGCACTACAACTCCAAACAGTCCCCCATGTCCACAGGGAGGGTGGGGTGGGTGGGGGGTGGGTCCAGCACTATAACTCCCAACAGGCCCCCATGTCCACAGGGAGGGTGGGGGTGGGTGGGGGTTGGGTCCAGCACTACAACTCCCAACAGGCCCCCATATCCACAGGGAGGGTGGGGGTGGGTGGGTGAGAGTCCAACACTACAACTCCCAACAGGCCCCCATGTCCACAGGGAGGGTGGGGGTGGGTAGGGGGTGGTTACAGCACTACAACTCCCAACAGGCCCCCATGTCCACAGGGAGGGTGGCGGGGGAGTGGGTCCAACACTACAACTCCCAACAGGCCCCCATGTCCACAGGGAGGGTGGGGGTGGGTAGTGGGGGTGGGTCCAGCACTACAACTCCCAACAGGCCCCCATGTCCACAGGTAAGGTGGGGGTGGGTGGGGTTATGTGGGTCTAGCACTACAACTCCCAACAGGCCCCCATGTCCACAGGGAAGGTGGGGGTTTCCAGCACTATAACTCCCAACAGGCCCCCATGTCCGCAGGGAGGGTGGGGGTGGGTGGGGGCGGGGTGGGGGGGTTGTTCCAGCACTACAACTCCCAACAGGCCCCCATGTCCCCAGGGAGGGTGGGGGTGGGTGGATGAGAGTCCAGCACTACAACTCTCAACAGGCCCCCATGTCCACAGGGAGGGTGGGGGTGGGGGGGTGGGTCCAGCACTACAACTCCCAACAGGCCCCCATGTCCACCGGGAGGGTGGGTGGGGTGGGTGGGTCCAGCACTACAACTCCCAACAGGCCCCCATGTCCACAGGGAGGGTGGGGTGGGTTGGGGTTGTGGGTCCAGCACTACAACTCCCAACAGGCCCCCATGTCCACCGGGAGGGTGGGGGTGGGTAGGGGGGTGGTTCCAGCACTACAACTCCCAACAGGCCCCCATGTCCACAGGGAGGGTGGGGGAGGGTGGGGGGGTGGGTCCAACACTACAACTCCCAACAGGCCCCCACGTCCACAGGGAGGGTGGGGGTGGGTAGGGGGGTGGGTCCAGCACTACAACTCCCAACAGGCCCCCATACCACAGGGAGGGTGGGGGTGGGTGGGGGATGTGGGTCCAGCACTAAAACTCCCAACAGGCCCCCATGTCCATAGGGAGGGTGGCGGTGGGTGGGGGGGTGGGTCCAGCACTCTAACTCCCAACAGGCCCCCATGTCCACAGGGAGGGTGGGGGTGGGTGGGGGGGGGTTGTTCCAGCACTACGACTCCCAACAGGCCCCATGTCCACAGGGAGGGTAGGGGTGGGTGGGTGAGAGTCCAGCACTACAACTCTCAACAGGCCCCCATGTCCACAGGGAGGGTGGGCGTGGGGGGTGGGTCCAGCACTACAACTCCCAACAGGCCCCCATGTCCACAAGGAGGGTGGGGGTGGGTCCAGCACTACAACTCCCAACAGGCCCCCATGTCCACAGGGAGGGTGGGGGTGGGTTGGGGTTGTGGGTCCAACACTACAACTCCCAACAGGCCCCCATGTCCCATCCCAGAGCAAGATGTAATCCGCCCACCATTTGCTGACCAGTGCATCTCCCCCTTTAAACTTACAGGTAGTTAGCCATATTCACAGGGGCACCATCCAATAGCAGGACCAGATCACACATATCCAAGTATTGTCTCCCCGCCTCCACACCACCATAATGCCCAGTACTGTCTACAACACCAACATGATGACACCAACAACCATGTCCTGATTCCCTAGAAATTTGTAATGTAACAACAACAAACCTGTCATGTCCACAGCATTGATTCTTAAATTCTTGTCCCTCAGGTGATCGCAACTTGACAGGCGAAACCAGCAACCGCCAGACCAGTCGCCCCCCTCACAGCCAAGACTCTCCGGTGAAGATTCCATGGACACCTCGAATGCAGAGGACGATGCTGGCCCAAGCACACTCCCTGGGCCATCAGGCTCCCAGGACATCCCTGCCGCCACCAGCTTGGCCAGTGTAACAACACCAACACCTGCCATTGTGAGCTGTGCAGCTACCACCACCACTCCTGCCAGTTCCACCCTGCATGAACCCATCGTCCCATGATGGGCCATCAACATCTCAGGCTAGCAGGGAGATTGGACGGGGGGGGACACAGGTCACAATCAGGAGTGCAGGTGCAAGGCGAGGTCGGGAACAACACCCAGCCCATCCTGGGACCGAGACCCTGGATGTCATTGCCAGAGTGCAAGCCTCCTACGAGCGGTCGCAGGCACAGGCGGATCGGGCACACCAAGACTCGCTACAGACCTGCAAGCTTTTGCGGTCCATGGACACCCCAATGGGACAAATTGTTGACCTCATGGGGCAGCAAACAGCTCTTTGGAGGGAGTGGTTATCCCACGCAACACCACCTCCCCCTCCCCCAAGTGACCAGCGGGACAGGGCACCAACACCACCTCCCCCTCCCGCAAATGGCCAGCGGGACAGGGCACCAACACCACCGCCACCATCACCTGAGGCCACTGACAGGGAGGTGGTCCCAGAACAACCTGCCCCCACAGCTGGCTCCGCTCCGGCTCCAAGACGGAGGGGCCGTCCGAGGATGGATCCAGCACAGAGCAGTGGCAATGCACCGTCCACCCGCTCGAAGAGGGGCCGCCACTGACTTCACCCTTCCTTGAGCCTGGCATTCACTCTGCGAACTATCTTGCCCCACAATGCCAAGCATTGGCACACGTCTGTTGGACTAGGTGTACATCACACAATGTGGTGTCCCCACGTTGTTGTCATCTGACATGACCTTCAACTCACACTTCACCCCCAATACCTATTTGTAAATATGCACTAACAGTAATCCACACCCTGCAAATAAAAACACGGAAACACTCAAGGCTGTGTGAACTCCATGTTGAAACACAGGTTTGTCTCAGTTGTTGTCATCACCAGGTGCAGGGATTAATGTTGTCTGGAATCATGGCTCTGTGTGAGTGACCTATGGACAATCAGAGAACAACAAGCACTGGTCAGGGAACTGAATCACACCCATCACACAACAACGTACTGCAACATCCCACATCCCGCAATCATCTCAAAGTAAGCGGATCACGGGACACACATCAGGGAGCATTGCTCGTACACCATGTTCCACACCCATGTGCAAACAGAACATAACAGGCAGCATTCACACACCACATCCACCCATCCCCAGCAGACATACGTCACGCATTGAACAGCAGCACAAGAGGTAGTTACTCACATTCAAGGAAAGTAGCGAGCAATGAGCTGACGCCTCTGGTCCACACCTTCTTCCTCCCCACTATCCTCCTCACTGGACATGAGTGGTGTGGGAGGCGGAGCAACCTGTTGGTCTGCAGGGTCCATGATCAGTTCAATGTTCTTGCGTAAGGCCAGGTTGTGGAGCATGCAGCAGGCAACCACTATTTTGCATACTTTGCACGTGTGAGTATTGCAGGGCCCCTCCGGTTTTATCCAGGCAGCGAAACCTAGATTTCAGCAGTCCAAATGTACGTTCCACCACCCGACGTGTCTTCCCATGGGCCTCATTATAGCGCATTTCACCTGGGGTAGAAGGATTCCGTATGGGGCTTAGCAGCCACGGGTGGTTTGGGTATGCAGAGTCGCCTAGGTGGGGGGATGACAGACACATACATCATTACCAGGATTGGTGGGAACAGCATGGCACACATACAACAAAGTAGTCATCACAGCACACTCACCTACAAGCCACGCACGTTCTTGACGCAGATTAGCCATCAGTTGGGGGAAAATGCTGCTCCGCAGGATGTGGGAGTCATGTGCGGACCCGGGAAATCTGGCACACACATGGGAGTTGATGTTGTCAGCCAGGCACACCACTTGCACATTGATAGAATGGTAGTTCTTCAGATTGCGATAAATGGGTTCACGTGCCTGGGGTGGAATCAGACCAATATGTGTGCAATCAATGGAACTCACTACGTGTGGAATCTGGCCCAGGGCATAGAAGTCACCTTTCACTGCAGCCAGCTCTGCCAGACGTGGGAAATGGATGTTGTAACGCATCATGGCTTCCAGCACATCCCGCAGAACCATGCTGAACATGGATTGGGACATCCCCCCGGCATGACCAACTGTGTACTGGAAAGTGCCTGTGGCGAAGAAGTGAAGTGTCGCCATCACCTTTGCTGTGGGTGTAATTGCTCCTTGATATGGCCTGCGTGGCTGCAGATGAGGTGCCAATTGGGCTACAAGGTCCTGCAATGTCGGTCGGTCAAGCCGGAATTTGCGGATTACCTCCTCTTCAACCATGTCCTCCAGCACAGTGTATGGTCGATGCACATTTGGAGCCCTACTGTGTGGGAGTAGATGGGAGCAGATGTCAATTCACCAACACCGCACAGCTGTGCCACACTATCACATCTTGACCAACACAATACAAAAAATACATGTTGCAGACACTGATTGTATGTGTGACATGACCGAAATATGAGGACACGGGCCATTGACATGACATAATGATTCTTGATGCATTCCGGACATGGCCTGACATGGGTACGCCTTCCGCCAACACAGAAGATGATCCTTGATACTGCAAATGTGCGTAACATTTGCTGCATGCTGCGGGGCAGGCTAACACATACACTTGAATGTGCAAGTGGAAATGGCAGTTGGTATCCCCCCTTTCAGTCACATAGCAGCACCCACCGCAGACCGCCGGGTGCGGCCGGTCACCCACCGCTGGGTGCGGGCAGTCACCCACCACCGGGTGTGGGTGGTGGGTGACTGCCCTGTGTATTGAGGTTACCCTGGCATGGATGTCCATGGCCGGTCACCCACCGCCGGGTGCGGGCGGTCACCCACCGCCGGGTGCGGGCAGTGGGTGACCGCCCTGTGTATTGAGGTTACCCTGGCATGGATGTCCATGGCCGGTCACCCACCACCGGGTGCGGGCAGTCACCCACTGCCGGGTGCGGGCGGTCACCCACCACCGGGTGTGGGCGGTCACCCACCACCAGGTGTGGGCGGTGGGTGACCGCCCGCACCCGGCGGTGGGTGACCGGCCATGGCCATTCATGCCAGGGTAACCTCAATTCACAGGGCGGTCACCCACCGCCCGCACCCGGCGGTGGGTGACCGGCCATGGCAAATCCATGCCAGGGTAACCTCAATTCACAGGGTGGTCACTCATCACCTGCACCCGGTTGTGGGTGACCGGCCATGGCCATCCATGCCATTGTAACCTCAATTCATAGGGCTGTTACCCACCGCCCGCACCCAGCGGTGGGTGCCCGGCCATGGCCATCCATGCCCGGGTAACCTCAATTTACAGGGCGGTCACCCACAGCCCGCACCCGGCGGTGGGTGACCGGCCATGGCCATCCATGCCAGGGTAACCTCAATACACAGGGCGGCGGTGGGCGACCCCCCCCCGCACCCGGCGGTGGGTGACCGGCCGCACCCGGCGGTCTGCGGTGGGTGCTGCTATGTGACTGAAAGGGGGGATACCAACTGCCATTTCCACTTGCACATTCAAGTGTATGTGTTAGCCTGCCCCGCCCCCGCGGAATGCGTGCTCTGCCATTGCAATGCCACTGAGTGATGATTTTCAAAAGATACACAGTCGCGGTAGCGCGCACATGCGGTTGGCGGGGTGTGACCGTCATGGTCCTTGCACATGTAGCCAATGGAAACAGGTAACGCGGGATGCGTAAGCGATTTCACCGCCACAGCAGGGCCAGTCATTGGCTCATTTTGAATGAGGCAGCTCGGGAAAACTAATTGCTGCAGACGTGTGCCACTAATATCAGCTCAGGGCCCTATAAATGTGTGAATTTCAGCAGCACACATCCACTGCTTCCAGCCACTGCTGCCTGCACCCATCACCTCTACCTGCTGCTGCTGAGCAATCCACCAACTGCTGCCTGCACCCATCACCTCTACCTGCTGCTGCTGAGCAATCCACAAACTGTTGTCTGCACCCATCACCTCTACCTGCTGCTGCTGAGCAATCCACCAACTGCTGCCTGCACCCATCACCTCTACCTGCTTCTGCTGAGCAATCC
This sequence comes from Lissotriton vulgaris, assembly GCF_964263255.1. NCBI lineage: Eukaryota > Metazoa > Chordata > Amphibia > Caudata > Salamandridae > Lissotriton > Lissotriton vulgaris. The sequence goes on from NC_141694.1 coordinate 1,745,878,178, forward strand.
ACCACCTGCTGCTGTTGTGCCACAGTCCTGGACCTTGCCATGCCGAGAGTTCGAGAGATCCGGTCTCGTCCCTTCACCGCAGCGGAGCTAGAGGTCCTTGTGGACGGTGTGCTCCGCCACTATGAACTGCTCTACAGTGCCCCCGGACAGGTGGTAAGTGCAGTGGGTGATATGTTGGTGTGCACAAGGTGGTCACTGACTCCTGGCTTCTACAATCTTGGCGGTGTGCTGTGGGACCTTCACATGTGTTGTACTGTGCATGGCTGCTGAAAGATACGTGTTGCTCCTATCTGTGTGAATGGCCAACTGTCCACTGACTTGCCCCCTCTTGTCTCCCATCATGGTAGGTCAAGCTGCACCTTCGCAAGGCTGTGTGGAGGACCATAGCTCATGATGTATGGGCAGTGGGGGTGTGCAATAGGCGACACACACACTGCCACAAGCGGTGGGACGACATTTCCAGGCTCAGCAAGAATGTGGCAGAGATGACCCTGGGGATGATTCCAAGATCAGGCCAGCTTGCACGACGTACCATCACCCCTCTAATGCTCCGTATCATAGCTGTGACACATCCTGACCTGTCCGCCCGGTTGAGAGGGGAGCAGCAGCAAACTAGCGGTAAGCTGACTGAATGGGTTTGTGACTTGTGAGTGCATGCATGTATTGCTGCTCAGACACAATAGTGATATCCGTGGTGTGTATGTTGTGCTGCAATTGCATGTTGGTGCCATTAGTGGAGTGAGCGTTAGCATCCATGTCAGCCAGGTTGACATACCAGTTGCATTGTAGTGCAGGGTCCCAGGACATGCCGTTGAGGTCTGTGGTCCCATGGCATCACATGTGTGGCAATCAGCATGCACTTGCCCTGTATGTTTGATGTACATGTTTCACAGGCACCCCCGGTTTTATGACATGAGGTTGTGTGGTAGGGGTGGTTCGTGTGCAGGATGGCTGCTACATGTTGGTCAGCAGTCAAGGAAGTGTTGAATTTGTAATTTGCAGTACGTGAGTGTGGCACTTAGGTATACCTCTTTTCTCTCTCTTTCAGCTTTGGCTGAGGGCACTGACCCACAAACGACGGAGCTTAGTGGTGGCAATGCATCTGGATCAGAGATCACACACACGCAGACTGAGACTGAAGACAGCAGCCCCGGAGAGGGGGACAGAACTGTCCCTGAGGACTCACATGTGGAGACACCATCATCCTCATCTTCAGACTGTGGTGGTGAGTCATCACTGTTGGTAGACACAGGGAGTGGGCAATCTACACCTTCAGTCGGTACACAGCACACTGGGCCACACTGCTACCAACTGCAACAAGTACTGCTCGTGCCCGCCAGAGTAGGGGGGAGTAGAGTGACCTTCGGTGCAGGCACCGCTGCCCCTGCCCCTGTGACACAAACTGCCCTTTGTGCTGAGGCAGCTGATCTGCTGCGACAGCTGTGTGTAGGGCAGACAAACATGATCAATGCATTCCTAGACCACGATAGGAAGTTGAGGCAGGTGGTAGCATTCATGGAGGGGATAATAATAATAATAATACAGATATTTGTAGAGCGCGAACAGCTACCTCTGGGGAGGTGTCCCGGCGCTAGCGAGTCCTACAGCAAAGAGCGAGTAGTCAGGAGGAGAATCAGGATTATTGCATAAAAAGCCACGTTTTTAGGAGCTTCCTAAAGCTAGCTTCTGTTGTGGCAGATTGGATGGCAGGGGGCAAGGTATTCCAAAGTTTCGCCGTGCCGGCCGAGACGGACCTGCCTCCAAGTCTAGCTTTCCTCACGCACGGAATAGTTAGCTTGAGCAGGGAGTTTGAGCGCAGCTCTCGTTTTTGGTGGTAGCGGGGGAGTCGAAGTTTTAGATAATTGGGACACATGCCTTTTAGCGCTCTGAAAGCCAGGGTAAGCACCTTGAACTTAATTCTGCTTGCCACTGGTATGCATGGCGATGTTGCTGGGCTCCACAGAACAGCTCAGTCATTATCCAACACAGTGTCTGCAGCCATTCAACAGTCGCATGGACAAGGTTCAACTTCAGTTCCCCCATCCACACCACTTGATGTCTCAGGGGAGAGTGACATTTCTGACCAGGCCTCATTTTCTGGGTATTGCAATAGAAGCAGGCACAGGCAGCAAGGCAGGGCATGGAGGCCACAGACACCATCCCCTTGGACAGGGAAATCATTCACAGAACACGACATCAGCTACCCTGGAGTTGACACACAGGATCCTCAAGGGGTGTTGGGGGACAGGGATTCACATGTAACACAGGCATCCCCCTCAAAAGGTACTCCCAAGGCAAGGGCACCTCCCAAGGCCAAGGACACTGCAAAGGACAAGGACACTACAAAGGACAGGGCAACTCCCAAGGCCAGGGACACTCCCAAGGACAAGGACACTACAAAGGACAGAGCAACTCCCAAGTCCAGGGACACTCCCAAGGACAAGGACACTACAAAGGACAGGGCAACTCCCAAGGCCAGGGCCACTCCCAAGGACAAGGACACTACAAAGGACAGGGCACCTCCCAAGGCCAGGGACACTCCCAAGGACAAGGACACTACAAAGGACAGGGCAACTCCCAGGGCCAGGGACACTCCCAGGGACAAGGACACTACAAAGGACAGGGCTCCTCCCAAGGCCAGGGACACTCACAAGGACACTACAAAGGACAGGACAACTCCCAGGGACAGAGCACCGCCCACGGATAAGGCACATTCCAAAGACAGGACACCTCCTAGGGCCAAGGCGTCTCCCACGGCCAGGAACCTCCCAGGGCCAAGGGTTCTCCCATTCACAGGACATCCACCAAGGACAGGCATACATCACCCCTGTGTCCCCTGAAGCTGGTGTTGGTGAAGGAACGTACACCACATGTGTCAGAGGTGGAGTCCCCCCATACCTCTACTCCCATCCACACCCCGGTGCAGCAGAGGAAGGAGTACACTGTTGTTGCATCCCCCATTGCACATGATACAGAGGGCAGAAGGCAGGGCCATATCAAGCGTCAAGCAGGGTCCAGCACGTCCCCAGAGAGCAGACTACCACCAGCACATGATCCACCTTTGATGGGTGATGTTTCAGATGAGCCCGCACCACTTACCACTCCAGTCATGTCCAGGGTGCCCTTACATATCCCAAAGAAACGGAGACACACACCAGTGACACCTGACCACCCCAATGTCGCTCCAGTACAGCTGTCCCCAGCTCCCAGGGCCACCCTGCCTCCTGGCCCATACAGCCCTGTGGCTCATCATTTCAGTGGGCCTAGTGGGTCAGCTGCAGTTCACTCTCATGTGTCAGATAGTGGCACTGTGTCTGTTGTTCGCTGGCATGCCTCATGTAGTCAGTTATGCCCTCTCCTGTTTGAGGTACTGCCACTGTGTGTGTCCGCCACTCTCATGTCTCAGATGCTGGCATGGTATTTGTTGGTCACTGTACAGGGACATGTCCTGGCAGTGTGTCTGGGTCTATGGCTCATATGTCAGTCACTAGGTCTGTGGCTGTGTCTCACACTTCCATATCTGGTGCTGGCAGTGTGTCTGGGTCTATGGCTCATGTGTCAGTCACTACATCTGTGGCTGTGTCTTACACTCCTGTTTCTGGTGCTGGCAGTGTAAATGGGGCTATGGCTCATGTGTCAGTCACTAGAGCTGTGGCTGTGTCTCACACTCCTGCTTCTGGTGCTGGCAGTGTGTCTGGGTCTATGGCTCATGTGTCAGTCACTAGAGCTGTGGCTGTGTCTCCCAATCCTGTATCAGATCCTGCCACTGTGTCCAAAGCTACTAGGTCAATCAGTCCACCTGATTCTGTGCAGTGAGGTGCAGTTCCCATCACTCACATGTCACTGTACTTGGTGTCTGGATTGTCCCTTGTGACCACCCTTGCATTATTGATGTCCATGGGACGGGCGCATGACACACGTCCTTGTGCTGCTTCAGATGTACCTGTTCTGTGCCATGGACTGTTGATGCTCTGTGCCCCTCTCATGTGCTGCCTCAGATGTACCTGCTCTGTTCTGTACCATGGCCTGTTGATGCTCGTTGCCCCTCTCATGTGCTGCCTCAGATGTACCTGTTCTTTGCCATGGACTGTTGATGCTCTGTGCCCCTCTCATGTGCTGCTTCAGATGAACCTGCTCTGTTCTGTGCCATGGACTGTTGATGCACTTAGCCCCTATCATGTGCTGCATCAGATGTACCTGCACTGTTCTGTGCCATGGACTGTTGATGCACTTAGCCCCTCTCATGTGCTGCATCAGATGTACCTGCTCTGTTCTTTGCCATGGACTGTTCATGCTCTGTGCCCCTCTCATGTGCTGCATCAGATGTACCTGTTCTGTGCCGTGGACTTTTGATGCACTTAGCCCCTCTCATGTGCTGCCTCAGATGTACCTGTTCTGTGCCATGGACTGTTGATGCACTTAGCCCCTATCATGTGCTGCATCAGATGTACCTGCACTGTTCTGTGCCATGGACTGTTGATGCACTTAGCCCCTCTCATGTGCTGCATCAGATGTACCTGCTCTGTTCTTTGCCATGGACTGTTCATGCTCTGTGCCCCTCTCATGTGCTGCTCAGATGTACCTGTTCTGTGCCGTGGACTTTTGATGCACTTAGCCCCTCTCATGTGCTGCCTCAGATGTACCTGTTCTGTGCCATGGACTGTTGATGCACTTAGCCCCTCTCAAGTGCTGCATCAGATGTACCTGCTCTGTTCTTTGCCATGGACTGTTGATGCTCTGTTCCCCTCTCATGTGCTGCATCAGATGTACCTGTTCTGTGCCATGGACTCTTGATGCACTTAGCCCCTCTCATGTGCTGTCTCAGATGTACCTGCTCTGTTCTGTGCCATGGACTGTTGATGCACTTAGCCACTCTCATGTGCTGCATCAGATGTACCTGCTATGCTCTGTGCCATGGACTGTTGATGCCCTTAGCCACTCTCATGTGGTGCCTCTGATGTACCTGCTCTGTTCTTTGCCATGGACTGTTGATGCTCTGTGCCCCTCTCATGTGCTGCTTCAGATGTACCTGTTCTGTGCCATGGACTGTTGATGCACTTAGTCCCTCTCATGTGCTGCCTCAGATGTACCTGCTCTGTTCTTTGCCATGGACTGTTGACACTTAGTGCCCTTCTCATGTGCTGCCTCAGATGTACCTGCTCAGTTCTGTGCCATTGACTGTTGATGCACTTAGCCCCTCTCATGTGCTGCATCAGATGTATCTGCTCTGTTCTTTGCCATGGACTGTTGATTCTCTGTGCCCCTCTCATGTGCTGCATCAGATGTACATGTTCTGTGCCATGGACTGTTGATGCACTTAGCCCCTCGCATGTGCTGCCTCAGATGTACCTGCTCTGTTCTGTGCCATGGACTGTTGATGCACTTAGCCACTCTCATGTGCTGCCTCAGATGTACCTGCTCTGTTCTGTGCCATGGACTGTTGATGCACTTAGCCACTCTCATGTGGTGCCTCAGATGTACCTGCTCTGTTCTTTGCCATGGACTGCTGATGCTCTGTGCCCCTCTCATGTGCTGCTTCAGATGTACCTGTTCTTTGCCATGGACTGTTGATGCTCTGTGCCCCTCTCATGTGCTGCTTCAGATGTACCTGTTCTTTGCCATGGACTGTTGATGCTCTGTGCCCCTCTCATGTGCTGCCTCAGATTTACCTGCTCTGTTCTGTACCAAGGCCTGTTGATGCTCGTTGCCCCTCTCATGTGCTGCCTCAGATGTACCTGTTCTTTGTCATGGACTGTTGATGCTATGTGCCCCTCTCATGTGCTGCTTTAGATGTACCTGTCTTTGCCATGGACTGTTGATGCACTTAGCCCCTCTCATGTGCTGCCTCAGATGTACCTGCTCTGTTCGATCCAGTGCCCATGCTCCTGGATACTCTAGGAGTCAACCCCTATTATGTGCAATAAAGCAAGTTATTCCTGTGTAGTGGTTTCGCTGTGTCATTCCTAGTTGTCTCCTTGCATTGTTAATATATTGGTGCTATCGTACATGCTGTGTCCCCAACATGCCCCTCCCCTTCCCCACGTCACAACCCCGGCAGGTACTCCCCTTCCGACAGCAATTGGTGTGTTTGCGTACCTGCGTCGTCGTCGGCGACGGTCGATGACTTGCTGGTGGTGGAGCACAAAGAGGCGCGCGAATGCCTTTAGAGCTGGGGCCATGACGGCGATCTGCCGGTGGTGAGTATCTCTGCAATGTTTTGCCTCTTCGCTGTGGTGAATCCGCCGTGTTCAGGCTGGTGGTATTTCCGCTGCGATTTGCTGCGTCTTATCCACCATCGTAATTTAGAGGACGGTCGGAGACGTCATTCCGTACGGTGGTGTCTCTGGATTGGTTACGCCGCCGCGGGGTCGGGTGTATTTACGTGGCGGTGTATGTTCTTCCGCGGCGTACGGAAATTTGACAGTGCTTCCCATCCTAATCTGGCAGACGGACTGGCCGCGGCTGGCGGACTGTAAAAATGCATTTTCCGCCTACTCCAGGCCGGCGGTCGTCCTTCCGTCCGCCATCCTAATCGACCCCTACAGTTAGAGCACATGGAGTACCTAAGGTTTTAGTGTCTGATAAGGGTTCACAGTTCCTTTCCCATTTTTGGAAGGCCTTCACTAAGAAACTCAATATAGAAACCTGATACACTACTAGTTATCATCCAGAAACTGATGGCCAAACAGAGAGAACAAATAAAGAAATAGAGCAGCACCTTAGATTGTGTCTATTAGATCAAGAAGGAGATTGGCCGGATTATCTGTGGGCAGCTGAGTTTGCGCATAATAATGCAAAAAACACCTCCACAGATTTTTCGCCTTTTTTCTTGAATTCTGGTAGACATCCTAATCAATCCTTAAATTTTCAGGAAGCAATGTCCCAGCCTTGTCTAACTTAGTAGAGCACATAACTAGGGTGCATAGCTTAGCCACAAACAATTAAACCAAAGCAAAGGAAACCTACAAACATTTTGCAGACAGAAAAAGGAGGAAAGAACCAGATTTACAAGTAGGTGATAAGGTTTGGTTAAACACCAAAAATCTAAGACTAAAAGGAAACAGGAAGTTTCAACCAAGGTTTGTGGGCCCATATTCAATTGAGATGAAACTCAGCACTTTAACTTATCGACTAAAACTACCCAAGGAGCTCGCTATTCATCCAATGTTTTATGTTTCCCTATTAAAAAAGACGTCAAAAGATGTACGTATCATCAAGGCTCCTAAACCAGTTCAAACAGAGCAGGGAGAAGAGTTTGAGGTAAAACAAATCTTGGACTCTAGAATACGTAAAGGGCAATTGTTTTACCTATTAGACTGGAAGGGTTATGGTCCTGCGGAGAGATCTTGGGAAAAATCTTCTGATGTGCATGCACCAAGATTGATAAAGGAGTTTCATAAAAAGTTTCCTGGTAAGCCAAAATGGGAAGGACCATCCTTGAGGGAGGGTACTGTCAGGATCGCTAGTCCCCCCCCAAAGAAAAGGACAGTCACTAGGTGCAGTGACTCAAGGTTCGGGTCGCGAGAAAAGAAGAAGCCATTTTTACACTTGAAGACGAGGGAGCAGTATGTATAAAATGCCTGCTGCAAAGCGCTATTTCAAACAGAAGGTCAGACCTCTAGCGTTTAAGCCAATCAGGAGAGTTCAGGTGTTGAAGCCCGTGCAACGACGCACTTCACCTGAACCGCAATGAAGTATGAAGGCTTGAATGAAACACTGCGCAGGTCAAATTCTCTAACTTTCATGGACCTGCATTTTGAACTCGGAAAGCTCATTAGAGAATTCTTGAGGAATTGGAAGAGGAGGTTATTTCAAAAAGTAAGACTGTTCTGTTAATTTTTTAGGATGAGCCATTAGTTTCCTGAGGAGTTTTTGTTTGAATATACAAATTCTATGAGGAGCCAGTTCATGGAAAAAATTAGCGTAAAAAAGTACACAGTTATTTCTTCAATTAAGGAAGAGAGCCAGAATAATAAAAGCAAAATATTTCTGTAGTGTTAGGAAGTGACTGAACTTCTAGTTGTTTAGTTTGTGTCATCCTTCTCAATAGCAATAAGAAGATTAGTAGAGAGTGAAGAACAGGCAGTAAGGCAATCTAAGTTAATAGTTCAGAACCAGAATTAGTTTGACAGAAAACAATAAAAGAAGAAGACAGGAGTAACTGAGAAAAGACTACCTTAATCAGAACCCAGTTAATAATCGACAGCTGCATATACTTGAGGTGAGGCTCCTATAATAAGAGAAAGATAAAAAGAGTTAGAACTAGAGGAATAAATGAATAAACAGTAATATGATTGCAATTACAGGAAATCTAAGGAATATCAAGTATATAGCTGATAGAAGAAAAGCAGAGGCAACACTAACACTGTGTAGGTGTGGTCTAGGGAAAAGAGAATAGAAAAGATTGCAGTTCGCTGTGTACAGCAAGATGAATTGAAAGACATCTGAAGCTGAAGAACGAGTCAGACGTAGCCTGCGGTCTCTTCTCTGTTCCATCCCCTTTCCCCCATGAGATTTCACAGCGTCTGTGTATTTTTAAGTGCGTAGAGCTGGAAATCATTTGGGGGGCATTGGGAACTTGCGACATTCTGCTCCTGTGACTGTGAAGCACGGAAATCTGAAAAAATATTAATATTTTCAATAAATTTAATTTCTAATTTTAACATAATTAATATATAAATATATTATTATTAACACATATAAAAAAAATTTATTCAGCACTATAAAATCCAGAACAAATACCTAAAATTAATTACACAAATACATTTAACATTTACTAATTAATTAATGAAAATTCTTTTTATTTATTTATTAATTAAACAATTAATTACTTACCAGCATTCACACCATTTACACATATAAACACCACAACACACACCTAAAATCAATTACACAATCACAATTAATAATTACTAATTAATTATTTAAAATTATTTTTTTATAATTTATTAATTAAATAATTAATTACTTACCACCTTTCACACCATTTACACATATATACACCACAACACACATCTAAAATGAATTACACAATTACAATTAATAATTACTAAATAATTAATGGAAATTAATTTTAAACTATATAATAATTAATCAATAAACAATGAATTACTTACCACCCTTCACACCATTTACATATATAAACACCACAACACACACCTAAAATAATTTAAACAATTAATATACTTAATTATTAATTAACTAATTAAAATTAATTAACAACGAATTATTCAACTATAATTAATTAATAAATTAACAATAATTAATAAATTAATTTTACATAATTAAATTACTTCCCACCCTATTCCCCTATAAATCCTCAACCGCTACGGAACTAATAACGCAAAATTAAACTTAAAATAAATTAATAAGTAGAAAAATTCTAAAAGATATAATAAAATGACAAACGATTCTTATTAAAAACACTAAAATACATAACATTATAAAAAAATCGATATTTTAGTAAACTATATTTTTTATTACAACAATATTTTTGTAATCAATATTACTTACCTGTCAGTCGATATTCTTGTCATCTATATTTTTGTGGTCGATATTTCTTCCAAACGATATTTCTGCGGCAATATTTTTGTCCCAGGATATTTCCCGGTCGATATTCCTGCTCTGCACCCTTTCGGACGTCTGCTATGTGGTGCACACCAAGGATATTGTCCCTTTGCAGGAGCAGGAGTCAATATTGTAGCAGGTGGTAAATGAGACGACAACACAGTCCCTAATAGGGGAAAAATGTATGAATGTATAATAATGTCACACTATAAAAGTCAAGGTCAGATTTGACTACAATTATAAGCCATTATGAAACAAATTGTAAAATATAATGTTTGGGTTTAACAAACCAAGGGATAGATATCCCCTCTAGTGTGTTACTGTCATGTGTGTGGTGGGTTGCATTGTGAGACCTTCCCTGCGTAACCTTGGCACTTGTAATTATTCAAGGCCCAGCTGAAGGAATCAATCTAATCAAAATAGTGGCTAGATGAGAAGAGTAGAAATACAAGAAATATAATGAAAACATCTAGGTATTTCTGGGGTATGTGCAGTCACGGTCGCCAGTAGGAGTTCCTGCAGGGCAGTGCGCGCAACAAAATTAGTTTTATTTATTTATATGTTTACTTACCTGTTAAACTCCATAATCCATACATTACTAACCCCCACCCTGCCCCTCCCCCTCCCCACGTCACCGCCCTGCAGGAACTCCTACTGCCGACCGCGGCTGGAAGTAGTAGATATGGCACTGTTCTGCTTTCTTCTTTTGGTGAAACACAGCGCCACAACATTGGTTGCTGTGTTGCATCAAATGTTAGTAAATTTGGCCCCAAGTCTTGAAGCTGATAAGCTTGGCCCAAAAATATAAATCCAAGTGCGTTGCCCCCAAAGAACCTACACATATCAAAAACTAGGGAGAAAAACCTTGGTCCCCTCTTCCTTGTGTACTCACCGAAAGTACACTGGACACAGGTGGCTCTCTGACTCCCTCTTGATGGGCAACAAAATTGAAGTCACGCAGGGGCTTGCCTCACACAGGAAATACAAAACTAGATGCCCAGCAACCAACTGTTCATATCTGAAGAAAACAACTAGACACAATTGTTGAGATGTGGGCGGAGGATTGTTTAACATAGGTCCCCGCCTCCTACTGCACAGGCTCTAAAGTTTACACCTGACCATCACAAAAAGAATGCATTTTGAATTACTACACTTAGAACTTACCCGAATGTTTTCAATCCCTTACATCACACACTCAACATGACAATCACACAAAGCATTCCTTTTAGCCCAGTGACTATCTCACATACATAATTAACAGCACTTCAGATGGTGGATTGTGGCTGGCATCTTCCTTTAAGCAATCTTCACAAATATCGCACACTTCACAGGTTTCTCTGAAACTGAGCAGATTCAGCAATCAATAAGTGAGGAGGCACAGTGACAGCAAAACAAATACAAATGAATTACTTAGAACAGAATCTGGTGTCAGGGAAGACAGGGGGTCCTGCACGACTGAGCAGGAACAAGCTGATAGTTTAAAGGCTGACATTTCTTTCCATTAAAACGACACATCTATGGACAGACAGTTAACAGCAGGGCTAGAAATTTTAACTGCATCCCCGATGAACAAAGGAAAGCTAAGTGCGATTGATTTTGTTCTCTTCTCAAATGAATTCAGCAAACAGAGCTGTTCATATAAGCTTGTGCCAGAAGAGGACCAGCAGTGCTTAATTTGTAACATTTAAGTGCCAGGGCCCTCGTCAGGAGGCTACTGGAACTTGCACCACCCATTGCCCAGGACAACGCTGCCAATGACAGTACCAGCACAACTACTTACCGTCACACACTCCAACAAGTGTGACAATTCAGACTATTCCAGACCCCCAAAGCTATGAGAATGGCTTGGATGGCAGGCATTAGTATTTTGTATGTATATTTAATTAATAAACAACTGCTGTTGTGCTCATCTCCAAATTACACAAACAGTGCCACTATGTGGCAGACTGTCATAAGTGCCAAGCACCGGAAAGTGGGAAACAGGCGTTACAATGAATGCTTTTACCCCGCATGCCGTTGCAACGCAAATGGCTTGTTGTAGGGGGTATAACGTGTTGGATTTAAAACCAACACCTTCCTTACTGTTGCACACACTGGAGTTGGAATATTAAATTGTACTATTCCAACATCCAGCACACCCCTGACAGCAATTCCGGGTAATCTGATATTCGTCCGAAGCTCCTGGGCCAAGTTCACCAAAAAGCCTACTAATGTATGTGGTGAAAAGGAAGGGTGGATGACAAAGATTTTAGCTAGTTAGTTCATGTTTAGAATATTTATTTTAAAGTGATTATTTCCAATATACAACGAGAGCGGAAGGCAGAAGACCTGGTTAACAAAGGGCCTCTGCACTGATAGCGGAGGCCTTGCAGTTGTGAGGGAGTCTTTGCACTTGGGGCGCAGTCTCCGCAATGATAATTCTCATAGAGAAGGTTCCTGTAGTGATACCTTTAATTTAGAATACAAACGTGTACATCGTCTTCACTACAATTTTGACGACGACGAGGATTGGGAACCTCGGTGAGCCCACGTTTCTGCAATAAGAAACAACGATAATCTTCCCCTTGAAGGAATTCATCGAGAAAACCTGCATCTACGTTGTTCCCGACATTTATGGCCAGTGTATGGACAAAGGATTACTAAGGTATTGTTTTTCGCTACAGAAATTACCTATTATTTCCACCATCCTCTCAGTGCCAGCACATCAGCAGTTGAGCTCTCATGTGCGTTGTTTTGGTTCAAGTTGGAACCTCGCGACGTAGTCTCGAGCTGCCATTCTTCCTCACTCCTGGTGTTCTGTGCCGTGGATACCGCGTCACTAGGGTACGTGACTCAGCGCGTATACGTCATCGCGTTGGTCATGACCCCGACATGACGCCATCTTAGAAACTCAGTTTTCTTCTACCATCGGCACAGGCAATTCACCGAAGAGATTTCTCTACATACTTGGATTTCGGGAATATTTTGGAACTGTAGTGTAGCTCCTATATTCCCAATAGGCTCTGCGCATTGGAATAACATAAACGATAGTTTAGACGTAGGACTGAAGTCGACTAGGTCTCTATTGTGTATGTTAGACTTAATTGTGAATGCCAGCTTGCTCAGAGGTCACTAGAAACTTTCTCGAATAAACAAGAAGGGATTAGTTTCTGACAACCATATAACATGACAACTTTGTTCCTCAAGAATAAGAAATATATCTTCAGAGTCGCGGAAACAATAGATGGCCATTTCACTCAGTCAATCGTGCATGCTTCGTTTCACCAGGGTTTTTGCAGAGAAATAGAGAGACGGGCATTTTCAATAAAAAGGTTATTTATTCAGCAGTCTTCTTTCTCATGCAAGAGAAAATAATTGCAACAATCGTAATACTTGCTATGAAGTAAAGTGCGTACAGTAAAAGGAGTATTATGGAATAATACTGTAAAAGCATTTGTATGGTTTCTAAGCCATAAGATACTTAAAATAGATAAAATACATACAATGATAAATAATGACTAAAAGTACTCAACTGGTGCATCTAAAATACGCCTACCCCGGTGTACCTAACCTAAGTCTAGTACAAGAGAAGAAGTAAGTGAGGTGTAGCTTGAGTTAAATAGTTTCTGCCAAGAATCTTATCCAAGAATTCTCTAAGGGTCTAATCAGCTCTGTACCTTGGTTATAGAATGAAGGAGGTCTTGTATCTCTCTCTGAGAACTCGATCTCCCGGCAACCCGCAAGGGTAGAAGGGAAACACTGGAGCTGGATTTCTCGGCAAGAGAAAATACAGCGTCTCTCTCAGTGCGTCAGCTGGAGGGTCGGCTTCCTTCGGCACACGCTACAGCAGGGCGTCGGGCAAGTAGTTAGTCGATCTGCTCCAAACCACTGCGTGTTTGCTAAGGCAGATGTGGGTATATTTATACCTGGAAGGTGCCGAGTTTGACGTATTGGTGGACATAATAACGTCACTAATAACTCGAAGTTCTTTACACGCTTCAGGAGTTCTGGGACAAATCAATACTGAAGCAGGGGGAAGTCCCGTACTGCTGAAGGCTGGTTGTCTTCAAGAACTCGTTGTACTCTAGGAGCTTAGTGGAAGTAGCCATGCCGTATTTGGACTGCATTGGCTGTGCCTAAATATGGTTATGATTCTTATGCCTATATAAGGATATGATAAGTTATACCTATATAAGGGCATGAATCGGGAAAATTACACTAGAGCCCTAGATACGTTTACAACAGAACCGTATTTGCTCATTTTCTATTTCATCCAGATTGTAAGTACTATTTTTTTTTGTATTTTTTACCATTAAATTCCATTAACATTTGAAATGACCACTCCAGCAGAAGCATCCCAAAGAGAAGCTACTCCACGGTCTGACTCTGCTTTACATTTGTCTACTCCCAGAGAATTTTTGTCAGCTCCTGGTGAACCTATAGTTCAATGGAACAAATAGAAGGAGTATTTCTTAAAGTACATTGCCAATTTAGAAGATTGTAGTGGAGTTTACTCACCTGAAAGAAAGAAAAGGATTTTAATGTACTGCTTGGGTCCTGAAGGTTTTCGTGTTTGTGGACAACTACAACAAAAAGAACGATCTAGTGATACTGATGTATTCAAGGCTGCTTTACTAGATTTGGATGAACATTTTTCGCCTGCAGTTTGTGTTGCAGTTATGCGTCATGCCTTCTTTCAAAGGAAAAACCACAGTTGATGGACAGAATGCAGAACAATGTCATACATTCACCCCCGTACAGAGATCTGGACCTAAATCCATCGTTTTTTTGCACTCCACACCACCCCAGTTCAGACATGGCCATATGCAAATCAGTCTGACCCTGTGCCTTATGGGAACAGTCCAGCCGAACTGCCAAGCCATGCCTTCCCTGGACCGGAAACAAGCTTCCGAGGACCGGTTTTTGGCATTCCAGCCGTCTTCAGCCCGGCTTGCTTGAATCCAGTGGTGTGGAGAGCATGGGACTCACGTCTGAGCATACCTATCCCACAAGATAAACATGAGTCTGTCGAAGATTATGTATCTGCACTTCGCAAACTTTTCATATCTTGTAAATTTGGTAACTTAAATGAAGAATTCATTAGGGACCAGATTGTCATGTATGCAAATCAAGGCTATTCAAGATAGACTGTGGGTGGAAGGTGATTCGAGTTTGAAAGAAATTATTTCAATAGTTAAAAAAGCGGAACTATCTGAACGTTGCGCTAAAGTCACGCTTTCATCAGAAAAAAAAGAAAGTAATGATTCTGTCAACAAAATTTCAGATAGTTCTAGTAAATCTATTCAAGCTCATAAAAAAAGGGTGACAAGAGTTATATAAAAAAGAATGATAATGTTATAAAAAACAAACAGCAACAACAACAATATGTTTGTTATCGTTGTGGTAGCACTTCCCATTCTGCGCAGTATTTCAAGTGCCCAGCACGTACTGCCAAATGTATGGAATGTGGTTTGATTGGTCATTTTGCCAAAGCATGCAGGCGTAAAACATATAAAAGAAATAAGAAAGTTGCTTGCGTGCAAGAGAGTGATACCGAAGTATCATCATCAGATGATAGTGATGTTGATAGTAAGCCTAAAAGTGATAGAAAAAAGAAAGTTGTTTTGAAAATTTCTGGTGATATGGGAGATAGCAAACCACTGTGTTGGGTTTCTTTTGGTGGCGTTTCCCTACAGGTTACAGCGGACTTCGGGTCGCTTTATACTATTACTAGCAGCTCGTCCCGACCTTGTCTGGGTATGAATTGCTGCCGGCCACTAGTATATTATTTTGTAGGATTTCGTTTTGATAGCATTTCTTATCTGTGACAGGCCTGTGAAACGCTCCGATTCACCGTGCACTGCTGATGCACTTAAGAGTGCGCGTTCAGTAGTGTGTGAACTTGAGTTTCCCTACTTTATGTTTCCTTGCAATATTATATAGCGCAAACTCGACAACATGGCATGAGCACAATTTACATTACAGAAGAACACATTCATTTGTGGTAGGCACGGGGAGACAAAGCGATTTGCCTGGAATCACAGGATGTTGAGCTCATGCCTAAAAGTGATAGAAAAAAGAAAATTGTTTTGAAAATTTCTGGTGATATGGGAGATAGCAAACCACTGTGTTGGGTTTCTTTTGGTAGCGTTTCCCTACAGGTTGCAGCGGACTTCGGGTCACTTTATACTATTACTAGCAGCCCGTCCCAACGTTCTCCGGGTGTGAATTGCTGACCGCCACTAGTATATTGTTTTGTAGGATTTCATTTTGATAGCATTTCTTATCTGTGACAGGCCTGTGAAACGCTCCGATTCACCGTGCACTGCTGATGCACTTAAGAGTGCGCGTTCAGTAGTGTGTGAACTAGAGTTTCTCTACTTTATTTTTCCTTGCAATATTATATAGCGCGAACTCGACAACATGGCATGAGCACAATTTACATTACAGAAGAACACATTCATTTGTGGTAGGCACAGGGAGACAAAGCGATTTGCCTGGAATCACAGGATGTTGAGCTCATGCCAAGATTCGAATGTAGCTCCCCAGCTCTAAAGTTCGCAATTCTAGAACTTGTGGCTGGAGGTGTGTCTTAAAGTGTATGGCGGTGCTGGCCATCAATGAGAGAGACCTGTGCATTTTTCAAATGGGTGGTGAAAAAATATGAGTATGTTGCTGGAGATGTGGGCCGCCGTGCCACCAATGTACTTACCGGGGGAGGGTAAACACCCATTATTCCGCAATTTTCTTTCCGCATACCATCACTCCGCATACTTTGATTACGAAAGTACCATGACTTCGCAATGCCATTATAACACATGGCATTACATTTTATATGCTTTTATCACGCATACATTTACAACGAAATTTGTTGTAAATGCATGAATGGTAAAAGCATGTTTTTTTTTTAATGTTTGGATAAGGTAAGTATGGGTATTGGGGTATATGTTTTGGGGTACTGAGGTATATGTTTTGGGGTGTTTGGGTATTTTTAGGGTTCAGATATAGTTTTGGGTTATGGGGAACAGGGGTAGTTTTAGGGTTTAGGGATAGGTATGGGTTTTCGGGTACAGGGGTATTTTTAGGGTTCAGGGCTAGGTTTGGGTTTTGGGGTATAGGGGTATTTTTAGGGTTCAGGGGTAGGTTTGGTTTGGGGGTACAGGGGTATTTTAAGGGTTCAGGGCAAGGTTTGTGTTTTGGGGTACAGGGGTATTTTTAGGGTTCAGGGCTAGGTTTAGGTTTTGGGGTACAGGGGTATTTTAGGGTTCAGGGGTAGGTTTGGGTTTTGGGGTACAGGGTTATTTTTAGGGTTCAGGGCTAGGTTTGGGTTTTGGGGTGCAGGGGTATTTTTAGGGTTCAGGGGTAGGTTTGGGTTTTGGGGTACAGGGGTATTTTAAGGGTTCAGGGCTAGGTTTGGGTTTTGGGGTAAAGGGGTATTTTAGGGTTCAGGGGTAGGTTTGGGTTTTGGGGTACAGTGGTATTTTTAGGGTTCAGGGCTAGGTTTGGGTTTTGGGGTACAGGGGTATTTTTAGGGTTCAGGGGTAGGTTTGGGTTTTGAGGTACAGGGGTATTTATAGGGTTCAGGGCTAGGTTTGGGTTTTGGGGTACAGGGATATTTTTAGGGTTTAGGGATAGGTTTGGGTTTTGGGGTACAGGGTATATTTATAGGGTTAAGATGGGTTAGTGTTTAAGGGTGTTGGGGTATTTTAAGGAGTAAGGGTGGGTTATGATTATGGGGTGCAGGGGTATTTAAAGGGAGCAGGGTGGGATTAGCACACGATATGAGACATGGCATGAAGAACGGAACATACCACACGCCCCCAGCGTTTGTCACGCCCCCAGCACACGTCCACAGCACAACGCAGACACGCCAACAAGGGACTACTTTACTGGCTTGGTTCTTTTACCTTTTAAATGTATATGGTGGGCGTCTGCATAGCCTATGTCCTTCTGCTGCAACTGCCCTTTCCAACACTGTATTGGGTGTTGTGATTGGTGCTGTGGTTCCTGAGATTACCCGCCTCGAAGGTTTGGGCTCTCTCTTTATTATATTAGTATAGATTGCAAAAAATGTTTGGGCAGACCACTTTTGTTCCAGCATTGGAAATCATTTAGAATCTCCTGATATTAGTCCGGAAAGTTACACTTGTGAGAAAAGTGATATAATTGGATTTAGACAATTAGTTTTTAGATTCAAGGGAAGGTCTGCTTTGTGCAAATTATATGTTGCACAGGACAGACCATCTGTCCTTGGATGGGAAGATCAACGCAAATTGGACATTATCTTAAATCCTAATAGCCCTGAACAGGTATTTGTAGTTTGTGACTCTGAAGACACAAAAAAATGGGTCTTGGATGAATTTCCAAATATCTTCAATAATAAAGTTGGGAAATTGAAGGGTTTCTCACATTCTATCAAATTAAAACAGAATGCTGTTCCTAAAATTCACAAGACTAGGGATATTCCTTTTATTGTTCGTGATGAAGTCAAACAAGAATTGAACAAACTTTTGGATGCTTACATTAAAGAACCGATAGAATCGTCCGAATGGATATCTCCATTGGTCGTCGCGAGACGAGCGAATGGCAAGGTTCGGTTATGTGTGGATATAAGAGGACTTAATAATAACATTGCTGGTGATCAGTTTCCATTACCTCGTATTGATGAGATGTCATCTTTGACTAGGGATGCTAAATGGTTTTCTACACTAGATTTGTCATCTGCATACCATCAGATATCGTTAGACCCTGATTGCAAACATTTAACAGCATTTTGTACTCCATTCGGATGTTTCCAATTCCGCCGAATGCCTTTTGGATTGGCTACGGCGGCAGACGTTTTTCAAAGGCTCATGTCCCAATTGTCAGGTCACATTTGTGATGTCATTTTTTTCAGGATGATGTATTAATAATGGGTATGCCAAAAAAACATCATGATGAGGTCCTTGGGAGTGTCTTGCGTATCCTATATGACAAAGGCCTGACAGGTGAAATAAGTAAATGTACGTTTGCTGAATCCAGCGTAACCTATTTAGGTCACGTAATATGCTGCGATGGTAAAAACTGAAAGACAAACTGTTTGAAGCCATATCAAAAGCTCCGCCACCGTCAAACAAGGATGAACTTCGCTCCTTTTTAGGCGTAGCGGAGTATTATTCTAAATTTGTGGAAAAGTTTGCTGATAAAACACATGAAATGCGTGCTTTGCTTAAAAATAAGTTATGTTATGTTATGTTATATTTAGATTTGTATCGCGCACTGTTAGTCAAGACTGTCCTGGCGTGTAGGGGAACAACATGCGTGTAAGACAGACAAGGTAGCTCGGCCGCTTGTTGGAAAAGATGCGTTTTGAGTAATTTTTTTAAACTATTCAAGTTCGTAGTGTATCTGAGTAGGTCAGGTAAATCATTCCACATGGTGGCCGCTCTAACCGCCAGGGAATGACCCCCGAGGCGCACCCTCTTGAATCTGGGGACCACTAGACGTCGGAGCGTAGCTGAACGAAGCTCACGAGTTGGCTGGTAGAATGTGAATCTGGCCCTCAGATAGGATGGACAGGGGCCATGTAAGGCTTTGTGAGTCAGTACCAGAGCCTTAAAACGCACTCTTTGGGCCACGGGGAGCCAGTAAAGCTCACGCAGCTGTTTACGAACACTTAACCTCCTGAGTATATCAAAGAGGAGTCTCACTGCCGCATTCTGAACTACTTGCAGTTTGCGTATCAGAACATCAGGGGCGCCGATGTATAGGGAATTTGAATAGTCCAGGCGTGAGAGAATAAGTGCCCTGGCTACTGCCTCCTTAGCAACTTGGGGAAGAAGGGGAAAAAACTTCCTGAGGGTCGCCAGGGTGCCAAAGCATGTTCCCGCCAACCTCATGATTTGATCGCGAAAGCACAGATCCGCACCAAACCAGATCCCCAGGCTTTTTGCTATCCCGCAATCTCCCTTAGGACAAGGTGTATCTTTAGGCCAGAGTGAATCCTTAAAGTCCACCGGGAATTGTCCGTACAAGAGAATCTCGGACTTATCCTCGTTGCACTTAAGGCTGGCCTGGGCCAGCCAGGCAAAGACAGCGGACAGGCACTGTTGGGCTCCGACCGTACCAAAGTCGCTTCCTTCCCAGGTGAAGAGAAGTTGGGTGTCATCGGCATAGGCAATTATTTTGGCACCCAAGCTTTCTGCAAAATAAATAAGGGGGGTCATGTAAACATTAAAAAGCAGCGGGCTCAAAGTCGACCCCTGCGGGACACCTGTTTCCACTAAAATGTTTGAAGAGTGGTGAGGAGTCATCCATACTTGCTGGAAGCGGTCCGTAAGAAATGACTTAACCCAGCATAAAGCCGTGCCCGAGATGCCAATATCAGACAGCCTGGAGAGTAGCTGGATGTGGGGTACCGTGTCGAACGCGGCAGAAAGGTCCAATAAAATTAGAGCCGCCCTGCCGCCCCGATCCAGACATACCCTCGGTAACTTCCACAAGCGCAGTCTCCATGCTAAACGAAGTTCGGAAGCCAGATTGGGCAGGATGTAACGCCCCCAAACTCCACGAACTTTTCCAACTGTCTGAAAACGGCCTTCTCGCAGACCTTAGCCAGAGCTGGGAGCAAGGAAATAGGACGGTAATTGGAGGGGAGAAGCGGGTCAGCCGAGGGTTTCTTAATCAAGGGGAGGAGCTTAGCCTGTTTCCATTGGTGGGGCATCACACCTGATTGCAGTGAATTGTTGACCAAGGCCACCACCATAGGAGCAATAACTTCCGCCACTCCACTAAGGACCCTTGCTAGACAGGGATCCACAGGGGATCCAGATTTTAATGATTTTAAGATGGCCAGCATATCTTTCGTCTCAACTGGATCAAAGGTGTTTAGGAATTGGGAAGGGTAATTACAGTCCTGGACCGCAGGAGTGGGAGAAGACCAAGCCCGGGCGGGTCGCTTAAGACTGGCCTGAATGTTTTCGATTTTTTCTATAAAGAAAGTGGACAGCTTTTCACACCAGCCAGGAGAAGAGGGTGCCGAGGCGGTTTCTGCCACGGGGGATGTAAAGCTCCGTGCTATTGCAAAGATTTCTCTGCTATTATTCTTAGCCTTGGAGATTCTAGCCGCAAAGAAATCACCTTTGGCAGACTTGATGGCGGCATAATACTCTTTTTGTGTTGCTCGGAGTTCCATCTTGGCTAAGGGACAATAGTCCCGTCGCCAGGCCCGTTCCTTGGACTTACAGCCAAGTTTTAAAAATTTTAAATGCTCCGTATACCAGGGAGAGGAAGGGGAGTTTCTAGAACGCTGATTTCCTAGTGGTTGGGGGAGAGATTCAATAGTAGAGCTCAGCCATGTTGAAAAATGTTCGATTGCTCCCTCTAAATTAGTGGCCATGGCGGGACAAGATTGCGCCAATGCAGTGTTCAGGGCGGGGATGCTAATTTTAAGGGGGGGAGGGCCCAGATGCTCTTTTCCCGATATGCGTGGTTTACCAATGTCCCAGGTAAAGCAGACCAAAAAGTGGTCCGACCAGGTGACAGGGCGCGGAGCTTCTACTGACAGACTGAAGTTGGAGTAGACAAGGTCTAAACAATGGCCCCCAGAGTGGGTGGAGCTAAGTACCTGCTGGGATAGGAGAGTAAGATCGCAGAGGTCACACAGGTCCTTCACTTCAGATGCAGAAGGGGTGTCTACATGGATGTTGAAATCCCCCAGCATCAGAAATTTGGGGAACCTCATTGCTCTCTGTGTCACCACTTCCTCCAGAGATTTAAGAAACATACCTGGGGGGCCAGGGGGGCGGTAAACCAGTATTCCTCCCAATGTAAAATGTGGGGAAAAAGCTATGGAGAACTCCATAGCTTCTCCCTCAGAAATTTCCCCTGTACTCTCCTTTAATAGAGACCACTTGTCCCTAAGAATCACTGCTAAGCCCCCACCTCGGCCAGAACTGCGGTCGAGCCTGGTTATCTTATACCCTCGAGGGGTCGCTAAATTTGAGTGGTCCGGTAAATGTCAGTCTTCCTTTTAAGCATCAAATCAGCCATAGTGAAAGCTCCTACTTTAAAAGGGTTCAATCCCTCTGCCCAAAGCTTTATAACCACAGATGCCAGTGGTAAGGGTTTAGGGGCAGTTCTAACTCAGAGCAATGAGAAAAATTCTGAAGTGGTAATAGCTTTTGCTTTTAGATCTTTATCTCCAACTGAAGAGAAATATTCAGACATAGAAAGGGAGACACTGGCATGCGTTTGGGATCTAGAGCATTTCAGGAAATGCATTTGGGTCAAGGAGTTCACTGTTAGAACAGACCATAAACCTTTAACAAAAGTGTGAACTACTGAAGGGTTATCCAGAGCTTCAGCAAGAATTTCAGACTCTCTATGAGACTACAAGATTTTATTTATAAAGTGGAGTATGTTCCTGGAAGAATGAATGTTACTGCAGATTTTTTAAGTAGGTTGTCTTTACCCCTTACAGAAATTGATTCCAGTCCATGGAATGACGTTTGTCTTGCTGGAATTTTTGGGGGTGAAAATAGCCAAGGTTTACAAGAAAAAGAATGGATTGAAGCACAATTGAATGATTCCATTTTAGAGAAAGTGAAAGTTTGCATTGAACAAGGATGGGGAGCATGTGATAAACATGCTCTTTTAGGTGAATTAAAAGCATTTTGGGAAGTAAGAAATGAACTTGGCATCGAAGGAATATTTTAAGTAAGAGGTGATAAAATTGTTCCACCTTCTTTGTTAAGAAACAAGATCATTTCTCTTTGTCATGAAGGTCATCCAGGTATTGCACGTGGGTGGCCCCAAATTGACATAAAAACAGAACGCTTTGTAAGATCATGTGGAGATTGTATAATAGCTGCTAAATCTAAAAAACATTGAATCCCCCATTATGTCCTTTAATGTGTCTGAGTTTTCCTTGGGAAGAGGTAGCCCTTGACATAATGGGATCAGTTTCATGGAGTGATGGTACACAAAAATGTATCATTGTATTAATGGATTTATTTTCGAAATGGCTTGAAATGGAAATTGTTACTAAAGTGGATACTAGTTCTGTTATTCATTTTTTGGAAAACATATTTTTAAGGGAAGGTTTTCCGAAAATTCTACTCACTGATAATGCAGTTCAGTTTAAATCTTTAGAAATGAAAAGGTTCATGGACTGTGCTGGTATTGAACAAAAGTTCACTGCTTTTTATCACCCTAGGGGAAATGCAGTTGTTGAGAGAATGAATAGGGTAATCAAAGGTACTATTCAGCTTGCCATGAACAACAATAAAGACTTGAGGACTGAATTAATGAAAATGATGTGGAGTCATAGAACAACTGTGCATGATTCCATAGCTAAAAAACCTTTTACCATTATGAGAGGTAGAGTTCCCCATTCCAAAATTAATCCTGTTTGGATGAATAAAGGGGTACTGGAACATCAATGATATTAAGGAATGCATGGCTAATTCACAATTAAAAAACAAGATTTATTTTGACAGCAAACATGGGGTTAAAGATGCAAAGATCCATGTCGGTCAGTGGGTAAGAGTAAAATCCAGTAGAAAAATTGTTAAAGGTGAAAATAGGTTTAGTGAACCACAAACAATTGTTAAAGTACACAGAAACACTGTTCAACTTGAGAATGGTTCTATCTACCATATGAGTAAATTAGCTTTAGCAAATAAGTATGTTTCCAAAGAACAAAAGGTTTGTACAAAATATGGTTTTAACTTTGATAAGTACTGGTGGATCACCATTGACCGAGACAACGAAACTGATTTACCTGTTCCCACTAAAGAAATACGTCTTCCTTCTGATATAGGATCTAATGATATTTTGTATTCTAGGGAAGATAACATTATTTCTAATTTACCATCTAATCAGAATTGTCTTGATAAATGTAGTGGTTTTGGTAGAAAGATCACTAAACCCAAGACGCTTGATGATTATATTTGTACTACTTATGTTTAAATTTCATTTTTGATCTCTTTGTTTTTTTTTATATAGAGAGGATATGGGGTATTCTTGAATTAAAGAAGGGGGATGTGTAGTGATACCTTTAATAGATGTTATGTGTAGTTGTAGTGTTCTTGTTCCACATTCTGGATGCGTGCATCTCCATATTAGAATGTTAATGTTGGCAGTTTATGTACAGCCATCTCCGTGTGAAGACCCTTTCGGTGAAGCAGTCCCGAGGTTGTTTCTTCAATAAATCTAACTTGGAATACAAACGGGTACATCTTCTTCGCTACAGTTCCCTCTCAAGTGCCGAGACCCCCCACGACTGGAGGGACTCTGCCACGAATGCCGAGGTCTTTCATGAAACCGACCCAGAATGTTCACTCCATGTAAACACTGACACAGCAGAAACATTTAAAGATTTAAATCAGCTAGCAAGTGATTGAAGAATTTAAGTTAGGTATTTCAAAAGCAAATTGATTCACTACAAACTGTAAAAAAAAACTGTTCAGGGTTGTATAAAGTTCTTGTTATGAAGGTTATATGTAGTTGACATATGAAGCAAATTGTTTTAAGTAAATCAAACTATACAAATATAACAGTAGCACTCTTCAAGTCTATAATTATGTACTGTAGAGTGTGAAGCATATTTATTGATGATTCTCTTAGGAATATTATGGCCCATCATTCAGAACATAGTTCATAGAAATTATTAAAATGCACAGACTACATCAAGCAATATAGTATACAGTATGTATATGTAGCATAGTGTGTATAGTATATTATGTATGAAAGCAAAACTATTTATTTTATTTTATTTATTTTATTTGAAAGGTTTTATATAGTGCTGGCTAGACCTGGGGGTATCAGAGCGCTTTATATGAGCATTGACAGTCACAGTAAAAACAGTTGTAAAATAGGATAATTGCAAAAAACACAGTTGATGGACAGAATGTAGAACAATGTCATACATTCACCCCAGTACAAGGATCTGGGCCTAAATCCATCGTTTTTTTGCACTCCACACCACCCTGGGTTAGACACTGGCTATATGCAAATCAGCTCTGACCCTGTGCCTCCTGGGAACAGTCTAGTCCGAACTACCAAGCCATGTCTTTCCCAGACCGGAATCAAGCATCCAAGGACCGGTTTCTGGCTATCAGCCTTCATCAGCCTGGATAGCTTGACTCCAGTGGTGTGGAGAGCCTGGGACACACGTCTGAGTATACCCAGCACACTCGGGGTGAAAATTGCAAAAAACACAGTTGTTGGACAGAATGTAGAACAATGTCATACATTCACCCCAGTACAAGGATCTGGGCCTAAATCCATCGTTTTTTTGCACTCCACACCACCCTGGGTTAGACACTGGCTATATGCAAATCAGCTCTGACCCTGTGCCTCCTGGGAACAGTCCAGTCCGAACTACCAAGCCATGTCTTTCCCAGACCGGAATCAAGCATCCAAGGACCGGTTTCTGGCTATCAGCCTTCATCAGCCTGGATAGCTTGACTCCAGTGGTGTGGAGAGCCTGGGACTCACGTCTGAGTATACCCAGCACACTCGGGGTGAAAATTGCAAAAAACACAGTTGATGGACAGAATGTAGAACAATGTCATACATTCACCCCAGTACAAGGATCTGGGCCTATATCCATCGTTTTTTTGCACTCCACACCACCCTGGGTTAGACACTGGCTATATGCAAATCAGCTCTGACCCTGTGCCTCCTGGGAACAGTCCAGTCCGAACTACCAAGCCATGTCTTTCCCAGACCGGAATCAAGCATCCAAGGACCGGTTTCTGGCTATCAGCCTTCATCAGCCTGGATAGCTTGACTCCAGTGGTGTGGAGAGCCTGGGACTCACGTCTGAGTATACCCAGCACACTCGGGGTGAAAATTGCAAAAAACACAGTTGATGGACAGAATGTAGAACAATGTCATACATTCACCCCAGTACAAGGATCTGGGCGTAAATCCATCGTTTTTTTGCACTCCACACCACCCTGGGTTAGACACTGGCTATATGCAAATCAGCTCTGACCCTGTGCCTCCTGGGAACAGTCCAGTCCGAACTACCAAGCCATGTCTTTGCCAGACCGGAATCAAGCATCCAAGGACCGGTTTCTGGATATCAGCCTTCATCAGCCTGGATAGCTTGACTCCAGTGGTGTGGAGAGCCTGGGACTCACGTCTGAGTATACCCAGCACACTCGGGGTGAAAATTGCAAAAAACACAGTTGATGGACAGAATGTAAAACAATGTCATACATTCACCCCAGTACAAGGATCTGGGCCTAAATCCATTGTTTTTTTGCACTCCACACCACCCTGGAGTAGACACTGGCTATATGCAAATCAGCTCTGACCCTGTGCCTCCTGGGAACAGTCCAGTCCGAACTACCAAGCCATGTCTTTCCCAGACCGGAATCAAGCATCCAAGGACCGGTTTCTGGCTATCAGCCTTCATCAGCCTGGATAGCTTGACTCCAGTGGTGTGGAGAGCCTGGGACTCACGTCTGAGTATACCCAGCACACTCGGGGTGAAAATTGCAAAAAACACAGTTGATGGACAGAATGTAGAACAATGTCATACATTCACCCCAGTACAAGGATCTGGGCCTAAATCCATCGTTTTTTTGCACTCCACACCACCCTGGGTTAGACACTGGCTATATGCAAATCAGCTCTGACCCTGTGCCTCCTGGGAACAGTCCAGTCCGAACTACCAAGCCATGTCTTTCCCAGACCGGAATCAAGCATCCAAGGACCGGTTTCTGGCTATCAGCCTTCATCAGCCTGGATAGCTTGACTCCAGTGGTGTGGAGAGCCTGGGACTCACGTCTGAGTATACCCAGCACACTCGGGTGAAAATTGCAAAAAACACAGTTGATGGACAGAATGTAGAACAATGTCATACATTCACCCCAGTACAAGGATCTGGGCCTAAATCCATCGTTTTTTGCACTCCACACCACCCTGGGTTAGACACTGGCTATATGCAAATCAGCTCTGACCCTGTGCCTCCTGGGAACAGTCCAGTCCGAACTACCAAGCCATGTCTTTCCCAGACCGGAATCAAGCATCCAAGGACCGGTTTCTGGCTATCAGCCTTCATCAGCCTGGATAGCTTGACTCCAGTGGTGTGGAGAGCCTGGGACTCACGTCTGAGTATACCCAGCACACTCGGGGTGAAAATTGCAAAAAACACAGTTGATGGACAGAATGTAGAACAATGTCATACATTCACCCCAGTACAAGGATCTGGGCCTAAATCCATCGTTTTTTTGCACTCCACACCACCCTGGGTTAGACACTGGCTATATGCAAATCAGCTCTGACCCTGTGCCTCCTGGGAACAGTCCAGTCCGAACTACCAAGCCATGTCTTTCCCAGACCGGAATCAAGCATCCAAGGACCGGTTTCTGGCTATCAGCCTTCATCAGCCTGGATAGCTTGACTCCAGTGCTGTGGAGAGCCTGGGACTCACGTCTGAGTATACCCAGCACACTCGGGGTGAAAATTGCAAAAAACACAGTTGATGGACAGAATGTAGAACAATGTCATACATTCACCCCAGTACAAGGATCTGGGCCTAAATCCATCGTTTTTTTGCACTCCACACCATCCTGGGTTAGACACTGGCTATATGCAAATCAGCTCTGACCCTGTGCCTCCTGGGAACAGTCCAGTCCGAACTACCAAGCCATGTCTTTCCCAGACCGGAATCAAGCATCCAAGGACCGGTTTCTGTCTATCAGCCTTCATCAGCCTGGATATCTTGACTCCAGTGGTGTGGAGAGCCTGGGACTCACGTCTGAGTATACCCAGCACACTCGGGGTGAAAATTGCAAAAAACACAGTTGATTGACAGAATGTAGAACAATGTCATACATTCACCCCAGTACAAGGATCTGGGCCTAAATCCATCGTTTTTTTGCACTCCACACCACCCTGGGTTAGACACTGGCTATATGCAAATCAGCTCTGACCCTGTGCCTCCTGGGAACAGTCCAGTCCGAACTACCAAGCCATGTCTTTCCCAGACCGGAATCAAGCATCCAAGGACCGGTTTCACCCCGAGTGGGCTGGGTATGCTCAGACGTGAGTCCCAGGCTCTCCACATCACTGGAGTCAAGCTATTCAGGCTGAAGAAGGCTGATAGCCAGAAACCGGTCCTTGTATGCTTGATTCCGGTCTAGGAAAGACATGGCTTGGTAGTTCGGGCTGGACTGTTCCCATGAGGCACAGGGTCAAGGCTGATTTGCATATAGCCATTGTTTGACCTAGGGTGGTGTGGAGTGCAAAAAAACGATGGATTTAGGCCCAGATCTTTGTACTGGGGTGAATGTAAGACATTGTTCTACATTCTGTCCATCAACTGTTGTTTTTGCAATTTTCACCGCGAGTGGGCTGGGTATGCTCAGACGTGAGTCCCAGGCTCTCCACATCACTGGAGTCAAGCTATCCAGGCTGAAGAAGGCTGATAGCCAGAAACCGGTCCTTGGATGCTTGATTCCGGTCTAGGAAAGACATGGCTTGGTAGTTCGGGCTGGACTGTTCCCATGAGGCACAGGGTCAAGGCTGATTTGCATATAGCCATTGTCTGACCTAGGGTGGTGTGGAGTGCAAAAAAACGATGGATTTAGGCCCAGATCTTTGTACTGGGGTGAATGTAAGACATTGTTCTACATTCTGTCCATCAACTGTGGTTTTTGCAATTT
This sequence comes from Lissotriton vulgaris, assembly GCF_964263255.1. NCBI lineage: Eukaryota > Metazoa > Chordata > Amphibia > Caudata > Salamandridae > Lissotriton > Lissotriton vulgaris. The sequence goes on from NC_141694.1 coordinate 1,745,906,386, forward strand.
TCACCCCGAGTGGGCTGGGTATGCTCAGACGTGAGTCCCAGGCTCTCCACATCACTGGAGTCAAGCTATCCAGGCTGAAGAAGGCTGATAGCCAGAAACCGGTCTTTGGATGCTTGATTCCGGTCTAGGAAAGACATGGCTTGGTAGTTCGGGCTGGACTGTTCCCATGAGGCACAGGGTCAAGGCTGATTTGCATATAGCCATTGTCTGACCTAGGGTGGTGTGGAGTGCAAAAAAACGATGGATTTAGGCCCAGATCTTTGTACTGGGGTGAATGTAAGACATTGTTCTACATTCTGTCCATCAACTGTGGTTTTTGCAATTTTCACCCCGAGTGGGCTGGGTATGCTCAGACGTGAGTCCCAGGCTCTCCACATCACTGGAGTCAAGCTATCCAGGCTGAAGAAGGCTGATAGCCAGAAACCGGTCCTTGGATGCTTGATTCCGGTCTAGGAAAGACATGGCTTGGTAGTTCGGGCTGGACTGTTCCCATGAGGCACAGGGTCAAGGCTGATTTGCATATAGCCATTGTCTGACCTAGGGTGATGTGGAGTGCAAAAAAACGATGGATTTAGGCCCAGATCTTTGTACTGGGGTGAATGTAAGACATTGTTCTACATTCTGTCCATCAACTGTGGTTTTTGCAATTTTCACCCCGAGTGGGCTGGGTATGCTCAGACGTGAGTCCCAGGCTCTCCACATCACTGGAGTCAAGCTATCAAGGCTGAAGAAGGCTGATAGCCAGAAACCGGTCCTTGGATGCTTGATTCCGGTCTAGGAAAGACATGGCTTGGTAGTTCGGGCTGGACTGTTCCCATGAGGCACAGGGTCAAGGCTGATTTGCATATAGCCATTGTCTGACCTAGGGTGGTGTGGAGTGCAAAAAAACGATGGATTTAGGCACAGATCTTTGTACTGGGGTGAATGTAAGACATTTTTCTACATTCTGTCCATCAACTGTGGTTTTTGCAATTTTCACCCCGAGTGGGCTGGGTATGCTCAGACGTGAGTCCCAGGCTCTCCACATCACTGGAGTCAAGCTATCCAGGCTGAAGAAGGCTGATAGCCAGAAACCGGTCCTTGGATGCTTGATTCCGGTCTAGGAAAGACATGGCTTGGTAGTTCGGGCTGGACTGTTCCCATGAGGCACAGGGTCAAGGCTGATTTGCATATAGCCATTGTCTGACCTAGGGTGGTGTGGAGTGCAAAAAAACGATGGATTTAGGCCCAGATCTTTGTACTGGGGTGAATGTAAGACATTGTTCTACATTCTGTCCATCAACTGTGGTTTTTGCAATTTTCACCCCGAGTGGGCTGGGTATGCTCAGACGTGAGTCCCAGGCTCTCCACATCACTGGAGTCAAGCTATCCAGGCTGAAGAAGGCTGATAGCCAGAAACCGGTCCTTGGATGCTTGATTCCGGTCTAGGAAAGACATGGCTTGGTAGTTCGGGCTGGACTGTTCCCATGAGGCACAGGGTCAAGGCTGATTTGCATATAGCCATTGTCTGACCTAGGGTGGTGTGGACTGCAAAAAAACGATGGATTTAGGCCCAGATCTTTGTACTGGGGTGAATGTAAGACATTGTTCTACATTCTGTCCATCAACTGTGGTTTTTGCAATTTTCACCCCAAGTGGGCTGGGTATGCTCAGACATGAGTCCCAGGCTCTCCACAACACTGGAGTCAAGCTATCCAGGCTGAAGAAGGCTGATAGCCAGAAACCGGTCCATGGATGCTTGATTCCGGTCTAGGAAAGACATGGCTTGGTAGTTCGGGCTGGACTGTTCCCATGAGGCACAGGGTCAAGGCTGATTTGCATATAGCCATTGTCTGACCTAGGGTGGTGTGGAGTGCAAAAAAACGATGAATTTAGGCCCAGATATTTGTACTGGGGTGAATGTAAGACATTGTTCTACATTCTGTCCATCAACTGTGGTTTTTGCAATTTTCACCCCGAGTGGGCTGGGTATGCTCAGACGTGAGTCCCAGGCTCTCCACATAACTGGAGTCAAGCTATCCAGGCTGAAGAAGGCTGATAGCCAGAAACCGGTCCTTGGATGCTTGATTCCGGTCTAGGAAACACATGGCTTGGTAGTTCGGGCTGGACTGTTCCCATGAGGCACAGGGTCAAGGCTGATTTGCATATAGCCATTGTCTGACCTAGGGTGGTGTGGAGTGCAAAAAAATGATGGATTTAGGCCCAGATCTTTATACTGGGGTGAATGTAAGACATTGTTCTACATTCTGTCCATCAACTGTGGTTTTTGCAATTTTCACCCCGAGTGGGCTGGGTATGCTCAGACGTGAGTCCCAGGCTCTCCACATCACTGGAGTCAAGCTATCCAAGCTGAAGAAGGCTGATAGCCAGAAACCGGTCCTTGGATGCTTGATTCCGGTCTAGGAAAGACATGGCTTGGTAGTTCGGGCTGGACTTTTCCCATGAGGCACAGGGTCAAGGCTGATTTGCATATAGCCATTGTCTGACCTAGAGTGGTGTGGAGTGCAAAAAAACGATGGATTTAGGCCCAGATCTTTGTACTGGGGTGAATGTAAGACATTGTTCTACATTCTGTCCATCAACTGTGGTTTTTGCAATTTTCACCCCGAGTGGGCTGGGTATGCTCAGACGTGAGTCCCAGGCTCTCCACATCACTGGAGTCAAGCTATCCATGCTGAAGAAGGCTGATAGCCAGAAACCGGTCCTTGGATGCTTGATTCCGGTCTAGGAAAGACATTGCTTGGTAGTTCGGGCTGGACTGTTCCCATGAGGCACAGGGTCAAGGCTGTATTGCATATAGCCATTGTCTGACCTAGGGTGGTGTGGAGTGCAAAAAAACGATGGATTTAGGCCCAGATCTTTGTACTGGGGTGAATGTAAGACATTGTTCTACAGTCTGTCCATCAACTTTGGTTTTTGCAATTTTCACCCCGAGTGGGCTGGGTATGCTCAGACGTGAGTCCCAGGCTCTCCACATCACTGGAGTCAAGCTATCCAGGCTGAAGAAGGCTGATAGCCAGAAACCGGTCCTTGGATGCTTGATTCCGGTCTAGGAAAGACATGGCTTGGTAGTTCGGGCTGGACTGTTCCCATGAGGCACAGGGTCAAGGCTGATTTGCATATAGCCATTGTCTGACCTAGGGTGGTGTGGAGTGCAAAAAAACGATGGATTTAGGCCCAGATCTTTGTACTGGGGTGAATGTAAGACATTGTTCTACATTCTGTCCATCAACTGTGGTTTTTGCAATTTTCACCCCGAGTGGGCTGGGTATGCTCAGACGTGAGTCCCAGGTTCTCCACATCACTGGAGTCAAGCTATCCAGGCTGAAGAAGGCTGATAGCCAGAAACCGGTCCTTGGATGCTTGATTCCGGTCTAGGAAAGACATGGCTTGGTAGTTCGGGCTGGACTGTTCCCATGAGGCACAGGGTCAAGGCTGATTTGCATATAGCCATTGTCTGACCTAGGGTGGTGTGGAGTGCAAAAAAACGATGGATTTAGGCCCAGATCTTTGTACTGGGGTGAATGTAAGACATTGTTCTACATTCTGTCCATCAACTGTGGTTGTTGCAATTTTCACCCCGAGTGGGCTGGGTATGCTCAGACGTGAGTCCCAGGCTCTCCACATCACTGGAGTCAAGCTATCCAGGCTGAAGAAGGCTGATAGCCAGAAACCGGTCCTTGGATGCTTGATTCCGGTCTAGGAAAGACATGGCTTGGTAGTTCGGGCTGGACTGTTCCCATGAGGCACAGGGTCAAGGCTGATTTGCATATAGCCATTGTCTGACCTAGGGTGGTGTGGAGTGCAAAAAAACGATGGATTTAGGCCCAGATCTTTGTACTGGGGTGAATGTAAGACATTGTTCTACATTCTGTCCATCAACTGTGGTTTTTGCAATTTTCACCCCGAGTGGGCTGGGTATGCTCAGACGTGAGTCCCAGGCTCTCCACATCACTGGAGTCAAGCTATCCAGGCTGAAGAAGGCTGATAGCCAGAAACCGGTCCTTGGATGCTTGATTCCGGTCTAGGAAAGACATGGCTTGGTAGTTCGGGCTGGACTGTTCTCATGAGGCACAGGGTCAAGGCTGATTTGCATATCGCCATTGTCTGACCTAGGGTGGTGTGGAGTGCAAAAAAACGATGGATTTAGGCCCAGATCTTTGTACTGGGGTGAATGTAAGACATTGTTCTACATTCTGTCCATCAACTGTGGTTTTTGTAACATAGGATAAAACACAGACAGGAAAGATTAAAACATATTAAATTGACAAATGGGCAAAAAGCTAATTACATGATTAGAGGTTATCAAGAAAGACTATTTTACGCAATAACAATGTGAAATTAGCAAATAGGCAAAAAGCTATTTACATGAGTAGAGGTTGTCAAGAAAAGCTATTTTACACTATACCAAGAACGCAAGTACAGCTCATTGTTGAGTAAAGGGGGCAACAAAAATTCTAGGCTGGTTGGCGGGAAATTAATACATTGATTAATATAGATGGTGGAGAACAAATTGAGGGAGAAAGGAAATATAGTCAGAGGGAGATTCAAGGAGGAGATAGGGGATAGGGGTAGTAGATGGGGGAGGGGATTAGAGGGTGATACAACAAAAAGGAGGGGGAGAGAGGTAAGAGTCAGGAAGTCGAGGGTATGGACCCCAATATTTGTTGAGGTGAAATTTGAGGTCTTTTTTAAAGCTGAGGTAGGAGGGGTTACAGCGAAAGTCCCTAGGGAGGGCATTCCAGATGTTCGGGGCATTCCCAGAGAAGGAACGAGATGGTGTTTTTTTCTTTTTTAACAGGGGGAAGATGAGGAGGAGAACATTAGTGCTTCTCATTGGTCCGGAGAATCCTGCTTTATTGATTTTGTTTGTGAGGTACAACGGGGTTTATTGGTGAAGGGCTTTGTGCGTTATGCATGCAGTCTTGTAGGAGGATCTTCCTTCAATGAGTAGCCATATGAGGGCTTTGAGGGCTGGGGAGATGTGGTCAAAATGTTTACAGTCAGTAATTAGCCTGGCAGCTAGATGTAGCACAGATCTGAGGGGGGCTAGGTGTATTTTGGTGGTTCCGGTGAGGATAGCGTTACCATAGTCAATTTTGGACAAGTCAAATTTGGACTAGTGATTGGACAAACCATTTAAAGTCATCAGATGGAATGAAGGGTTTGATTTTCTTAAGATGTTGGAGAGTGAAGAGACCTCCTTTAGCCAAGTTTTTTATGTGGTCAGTAAGAGTAAGGTTTTTGTCAACAGTGAAACCAAGTGATTTTACTGAATTTGATAACAAGAGCGAGCAGTTGAGGGCATTAAGGCCAGAGAGCCAGCCTTGGATGGGGAGTTGGTTGTTTTGAGGAGAGAAGAGAATGATTTAAGTTCTTTTAGAGTTAAGTTTGAGGTGGTTGTAGAAGAACCAGGATTGAATCTTACTAAAGGTATTGTTCAGAAGAAGTACATCAGAGTGGGATCTAATCTTACAGTAAAGTTAGGTGTCGTCAGCATAGATGTGATAGTTGATTCCTGCTTGTTTCATAATAAGGGTAAGGGGTTCCATAAAGAGGTTGAAGAGAGAGGGGGAGATTATAGAGCCCTGAGGGACACCTAGGGAGACAGGTGTAGTGTTAGAGAGGCAGTCATTGATTTTAATGTGCTGTGTTCTGTGTTGGAGATAAGAGGTGAACCATTTGAGGACCAGACCATTAAGGCCAAAGAGAGCTTCAAGTGAGTAAAGTAAGGAAGAATGGTTAACTGTATCAAAGGCAGCAGAGAGGTTGAGGAGAATAAGTAGGCAGGACTCACCATTATCAAAGGACCAGTCTATCTCATCGACAATGTTTAGCATGGCGGTGTCTGTGCTGCAGCCTTTTCTGAAGCCGGATTGCAAGGAGTCAAGTAAGTTTTAATTGCAGATGTGATTATCCAATTGTCGGAGAGCACATTTTTCAAGGGCTTTACATAGAAGTGGGATGTTCGAGATAGGGCGGAGATTGTTAGGGTCATTAGGGTCAGCAGAGAGGTTTTTTGGAATGGGAGTGATTTGTCCGAGCTGGAGAGCATCGGGGACACATCCTGCGGCAAAGGAGATGTTAAGGATAGTAGTCGAGTAAGGGGCAATGATGTGTTTTTGAACTTGGACAATGTTAGAAAGGAGAGGTTCTTTGGTGTGTGAAGTCAGCTTGAGTTTTGAAATGATGTTAAGGACCTCGTGTTCAGTCACGGGGTGGAAATTTTGCCAGGAGGCATTATCTTTCAGCTGTAAGTAGGGATGGCTGGCTTCGGGAGAAGTTGAAACGAGTCGGTGAGTGGAAGTATTGGGAAGTGGGGGTGGGGTCAACGAGGGAGGTAAATCTACGGCAATTTCAACAGCAAGTTAGGGGGTGGGCGGGGCCTGAGTTTGATGGAAGGATTGATCAATTTTGGTGATTTTATCCGGGAGGAAGTTAGCAATTTCCTCACATCTCTCTGTTGAGGCCGTCAGCTCAGGGGGAGCAGAAGATGTTTGTTTTCTAACAATGCTAAACAGTCCTCTGGGCCTATTTTTGGCATGATTAAGTTGTGCTCGAAAGAAGGTTGCCTTTTCATTGAAAATGTGTTTCTTTTAAGTTAATCTAGCGGATCTGAGGAGGGCGAGATGAGAGGGAGAGGGGCGTTGTCTGCATGTTCTTTCGGTCAGTCTAAGAGAACGCCCTTCGTTGTTGAGATCTGAATTGAACCAAGATTTCGATGGAATTTTTCTTTGTTTTTTTAGTTTAGGAGGGGCTATTTGGTCCAAGACATCCTTAACGGTATTATTGAAATGTTCAGTGAGCTCATTGGCATTTTGGGAGAGAGGGGTGAAAAGAAGTTAGGCTTAGAGTTTAGACTCAAGTACATCAGGGGGAATTTGATTAAGATTTCTGGTCCATTTCAAGGGTTTGGTAGTTTGTGCAGGGGAAGGGGGAATTGGTTGCGATCATAAACAGAATGAGGTGATGGTCAGACCAGTCAATGGGGATGATGTTGGAGAGGGAGGTCGAGTAATTGTTGGAAATTATGGCATTGAGACTGGCCCCTTTGGTATGGGTAAGATCAGTGTTTCCAAACTGGGGTCCGCGGACCCCTAGGGGTCCGTGACACATTTCCAGGGGGTCCTCAGGCAGCAGTTTTAAAAGCACAGCAAAGTTTCTTGTATCATTAGCAGCTTTCTAGCAACAATAAAAGTGTCAAGATAATGCCAGTGATTAATGCACCTGCTGGAGAGACAGGAGAGTTTTGTTCAGTTGCAGTTTTGACTTAAGTAATGTAGCACAGAGGGTTAATATGCCTACTGCAAAGAACGTGTAACATGCATTTTAAAAAGCAGTATTTTATGTGCATAGGTCCGGGGTTACTGCTTTTGTCACAGAGACTATTTTCTTACTGTGCACTTCATAAGTGACAATCGTAATCTAGCAGAGGGACCTATAAACTGTCATCAAAGAGCTGCTTGCAATCTGATTGGCACCAGTTAGTTACTTATGTTTTTTCCCATTCATTATCCTGATGCTGCTAAAAATCCTAGTACTGCGAAATAAAACCAACAATTTAAAAGTTAGTCACGGAGATGCAGCACCAACCTTCCCCTATTTTTTTTTCCTTTTTTGCAAATTCCTACAATATAAAATACTAAGGGCCAGATGTACGACCCGTTTTTATATGCGCAAACTGGTTTGCCAACCCGTTTGCGCATGCAAAAACCTATTGGGACATGTACATAGCCTATTTCGCGAGTCTCAATTTTTTTACGACTCTCTAAATAGGTTTTGCGACTTGCTATTTGGAGGGGGCATTCCCTTCCAAATAGCGAGTCTCAAAACCATGTACAAATGTTTTTTGACCGCAATTGCGGTCGCAAAATACTTGCAATTACCATCTACTTCAAGTAGGTGGTAATACATTTGCAAATGGGAAGGGGTCCCCAGGGAACCCCTTCCCCTTTGCAAATGCATGCAAAATTATTTTTTTGTGGCAGGCAGTGGTTCCAGGACCACTGCCTGCCCTTAAAAAATGAAACAAAAACGTTTCATTTTCTTTTTTTTTTTTAAATGCATGAAAAACAGCTGCATTTTTAAAAATAAATGATTTATTTAAAAGCAGTCCCAGACACGGTGGTCTGCTGAGCCCAGCAGGCCACCATCCCTGGGAGGGCTGGCATTTCCAATGGACTCGCAAATTGCGAGATGCTCATTAATATTAATAAGCCTCGCAATTTGCAACCACATTGGGAATCCCAAACAGTGTTAAACACACTGTTGTACATTTCATTTAGAGACTCGCAATTTGCCACTCGCAATGAGTCGCCAATTGCGAGGCGCTAAATGAAATGGTCGTACATCTGGCCCCAAAGTCCTTAGTAATTTGAGTATTTGTTTTGTGTGCACACATGTTTTTTTCAAATTACTGTTTTAATATTTGAAATTTAAATCATACAAATTGCTTGGGGGTCCCCGGGTTCCAGTGGTGACTCAATGGGGGTCCTCAGGAGTCAAAAGTTTGGGAACCACTGGGTTAGATTTTGACATAGTTGTTTAAGGCATTAATCTCTAGGAGGTTAAGGAGGCGCATAACTGTGGGATCCTCAACATTATACAAATGAATGTTAAAATCTCCCAAGAAGAGATTTTTTGAGTGAAAAAGTAAGGATTGGGTGAGAAAGTTGGATATTCGTCAGCGAAGAGAAGAGGCTCACCCGGAGGGTGGTAGATGTTATGTAGTCAGATCGTGGGAGAGCCCTGTGCAGTGAGTTCGGCACCAAGGTATTCAAAAGTTAAGTGGTCTGTGTCCTTTAAAAGGGAGATTTGAAGTTCATTTTTATAGATTATTGCTAGACCACCCCCTTTTCTGTCGGCTCTGTCTTTCCTAATGATGGGGAAGCCGGGGAGGGGAGTGAGTAAGTCAAGACAAGCCGTCGAGTGGTCCTTGAGCCAGGTTTCCGTGAGGCAGGCGATGTCAATAGCTTCGCTGAGGATGGTTTCTGACATTTCTGTCGCATGTCGGACAGCCTATCACCAGTTCACAAGCATGCAAGAGAGGGAATTAGGGTTGTCTTTGGTGGGATTGCAAGAGTGGATGTTGGTAAGTTGAGCTTGGGGTCTAGGGGAGATGGGGGAGGAAGGGATTCTGTTAGTTCCCACAATAACTGGGATGTTGGTGTATGGGAGGGGATGATCAGTAATCAAATGGTAGGTAGGAGTTGCAAAGGTCAATGAGGTCAGAAGTGGATAGATAGCTCACAGCATGGAGAGGCCTATGTGATCAGTTGCATAGGGGTGTAGTTCTCCATCGGTTATATCGGGAGATGTTTTGGGAGCAAGAACAGCGGGAATCAGTGTGATTAAGGAAGGTTATGGATTTAAGGGCATTGTAATCCTCTCTAAGTCGTGCAAGTTCAGTCGTCAAGGTTGAGAGATTACGTTCTATGTTTGTTAGTGTCTGAGTTAAAAGATTGAGGGGGAGCTCAGTTGCAAAGGAGGGGGGGGTGAAGTGGGTTCCATAATGAACAGGGAGGGGAGTCTGATGAGTGGAGAGGAAGAGAGGCTGGGGGGGAGTCAGAAGAGTGTTCCAGCTGTTTGGCTAAGTGTAAAGTGTGTAGGAAAGTGGGTCAGTCATAGAGTCAGTCAAGGTGAAAGGAGATGATAAGTGGGAGTGCGGGATGTAGGGATAAGCCACTTCAGGTTGAGGGGGAAGAATGCAGTTAAGAGAGGGAGTGATTGGCAAAGGGGGGGTAAAGTAGGAAATACGAGTTGTGGAGGCTGTGAAGTAGGAGTGGGGTTAGAGGTAGGGGGTGGGGTTTGAGGGGGTTGGTCGTTAGAGGGTGTGAGAGTTGGCATAACAGCGTGTGCAGGTGTGACAAGTAGGGGAGGGTGGGTCAGACCCAGTGGGGTGAGAGACAACATAAGGGCGTCAGGCAGTTGGGTGAAGAAGGGTTTAAAACTGGTTTGGAGAGTTAGTAGGTCAAGGTACTGAAATGGTTCTCAAAAAGGTTGAGGTGGTAATCAGAGGCTTGGATGAGGATATTACCAGTTTTGAATAATGAAATGTCAATTTCACCAGGAAAGACTGGGGATGGGTTAGTAGACAATTTGAATCCCTATGGAATATTACTTGATTTAGTGACTGTAAGGTGGGGTAGGAAAATGTTTTTCCATTTGGAGGGGTGTTTGGAGTAGAAAATATAGTTTTTATGGGAGAGGAGAGATTGTGGTAGGTGTCAACTATTAATGTTTCAGGGAATCAACTCAATAATTTATGTTTAAAAAATGTCTTGTTTTTTTTTAAAGGTTGGAAGGGTATAAGATGTGCAATGGGTTGGGGCCATGTCTGGTGAAAGCAGGATTAGGAGGAGTAAGGAGGGGATAAGGGGGGACATGATTAGGTCGTAAGATGAAGACTAGGTGGAGAGAAGGCGGGGGAGAGATATAAAGAAAATAAGAAGAAGGGGAGTACAAAACTGGAGGGTAAATAGTAAGAGAGAGAGGAGAGTCAATGTTAGGGGGGAAGAGAGGTGTGTTAGTCAGAGAAAATAAATGGTTAAAAAGAGAATTACATTGAGGGAGCATCAATAATGTGAAGCCTGGAGATGTATCGATGATAGTTGGGGGAAGGGGAGAAGCAGAAGGAGATAGAAGATGTAAGAAGGCAGAGTGAATACTGTAGGGAGAATTACTTAGGTAAATTCAAGAGGGGATACTAAGTCAATATAAGAGACAGTGGAGAGTTACAAGGTAAGAGAACAAACAAATTGCATTACTAGAGTAACTTAGAGGTTCACTAGTGCAACCTTGAAAGTTGAATTAAAAATACCTATGGTGAATTGACTGGAAGTTATTTGAAATATAATCATTTGAAACAGATTATTTGACAGTGGTCCAGTGTTTTAAGGGTACGGGGGCTCAGGACAGCATAGAACAGGCCCTCAACGTCAGCACAAGGGGGTCCGCCCAAAAAGTCTACATCGGGAAAATATATCATGTGAGGCAATAGAGCCACCAAAGTGAGGGAAGCATGGCGAAGCACCAGGATCAAAACGGACACTTCGGAATCCAGGTCGGGCATGATCATGAGACACAGAGGCTGTGGGGTGTCTAATGCAGGCCCTCGCAACTTCAAAGAGGACTCTGTGGGAGGCACATCAGAGGGGCAAAGCGCAGTCAGTGTAGGAGGTGTGTTGCGCGGCGGCACGATGTGGATCTAGGCTCAGGCAAACCCAATGCAGTTTAGACACATAGGGGCGCCTTGAACAGCCGGGTCTGGCCACAGAATTAGTTACTGCACTGGGGAGAGCCAGGAACCAAAACAGCAGGCAAGAATCTTCGTTGGGGAGGAGTAAGCCACTCAGGAATCTGGCAAGGATGCTGGCAATACGGGGTCCGGATGAAGATGAAATAGTGGGCCCCAGAATGGCCCAAGCAACAGTGTTAGATGAGCTGTAAGGAGTACAGCAGGAGAGCACGGTCTAAGGCTTCAAGGGGGGGCCGGGAGCAGCTGGCACAGATGTCCGCAGCATTTGCCTGAAACAGGTTGCAGGGCAGGAGGAAGCAGGGCACAGACCCAGATCACGGGGATTCTGAAGTAGCTGGGAAAACAGAAGGCCCCAACACGGCCAGAGCAAACTTTAGATTGTGGGCTCAATTGGGGGTCAGGTCGTCACTATCTTGAAGAGGACTCATCAGGAGGATCATTGGACGGTCAACTTAGCGGGAGGGATGACTATCGGGTACCTCAGCTGGTAGATCGTCAGGAGGCTAATAAAGTAATTCACTCACTGTGGCCTCATTGGTGGACCCAGTTGTTCGTTATCTTGGGGTGCAATGATTCGGGAGGATTCTCAGCCGGGCTAAAGCGGCAGCCATAGGACCAGCGAGGCAGAGGGCTGGGCGGTGGTAGGGCATATTTCGGTCCCCAAGTGCTTCGGCGACAACTTAAGTGGGAAATAGAAAATAGAAAGGCCCCAATAATGCCAAATACACAAACGCTAAGCGGTGGCCTTACTGGGAAGACAAATCATGATCATCTTGGGGGAACTCAGTAGGGGGATCGTTGGTCGGGTGACTTGGCGGTAGGGAACGTCAGTTGGGCAACTCAGCCGGATGATCGTCTCGCCGGTGAGACTGACACCACTCACCATGGCTTCACTGAGGGATCTAGACATTCGCCATCTTGTGGGGTAAATTTGGGAGGAACATTGCCATCGTCAGGAGCTGAGTACAGGAAGATCGTTAAACAAGCAGGAAGCCCGAGGGCCTGAGAGGTCAAGGGCTGAAAGGTGACAGGGCGTTGATCCGGCTTCTAGCCCTGTCAGCAGGTCGAGTGGAAAGGGCTCCCCAAATGGCAAGTTTGTAACCCCAACAGTGGAAACCAGGGCAGACACCACTTCAGGCCCATTCAGCGACAAGGAGGAAAAAAAGAAGGTGATGCGAAGCACGCCCTACCAGAGGGAATCAATCCAGCAAGAGAGCAGTGTGTCAGATGGCGGAAAAAACATGGCATTAATGCGTCTGGTGGTGGCGGAGTCGCTGCCTGACCGGTCAGGTGGAATTGATCCTGCCCCAAGGGCCAGAGAGGTCAAGGGCTGAAAGGCGAGATCTGGCCCGAGAGCCCTGTCAGCAGGTCAAGTGGAAGGGCTCTCAAAATGGCAAGTTTGTAACCCCAACAGTGGGAACCAGGGCAGACACCACTTCGGGCCCATTCAGTGCTAAGGAGGAAAAAAAGGAGACAATGCGAAGCACGCCCACTCAGAGGGAATCAATCCAGCAAGAAGATCGGCATGTTTGATGGTGGAAAAAAAACACAGCATTGGTATGTGTTGTGGTGGTGGAGTTGCTGCACAACCGGTCCGGTGGGCTCGATCCTGGGCATGACGGTGAGGCAGAAGTTGAGAGGAACGTCAGATCCTTTGGAGGTCATTCCTGAGGTAAGCCACAATGAAATGTTAAATCCAATGTTAACGGGAGTTAAATGTTGGAAAATTGAAGGCGGATGGCCGGATAAACAGAGAGATATCTACCATTTTGGTAATCCCAAACCGGGAGCTCCAGGGAAGAGCTCCTACTCGGTGGCCATCTTGTCAAAAAATAATTGTAACTAGCTGGAAGGAGCAATGACGATCGCATAGACAGTGGACACATTCTATACTGAGTATATTTATTTATTTATAACACATGGGAGTCTGCTATCCCTGTATATAAAAACTTTTATTGTATCTGTTAGATATGGGGGTCTCTAGTTGGCAATGGTATTCACCTTTGTCCAAATAGGGACCCTTAATTCTAAGCCAGGATAAGGGGATTATACTCCTTAATAACCCCTGCTCACCCCCTTGGTAGCTTGGCACGAGCAGACAGGCTTATCTCATAGTCAGTGTGTTAAGTATTTGTGAATATACACAGTAATACAGTGAAAACACTACAGATGGACACAACACAGGTTTTATAAAAATAAGTATTCTTTATATAGATTTAACACAAGACCACAAATGACAAAAAATCCACAATACTATATTACAAGTTGACTTAAAGATGATTAAAGTTGTTTAGTTCAAGTTGATGGTAAATGCGACAAAGTTCTCGACAAAGTACCTGGATGCGTAACACAAAGTAAACAAAAGGCTCGCAAAAGGGGAGATGCGTCGGTTCCGTGATCTGGGGGAATGATTGCGTCCTGCCTCACTGCTTGAGCAGAGTAGGGGACTCGTCGTGAGCCTTGCCGGTGCAGAGGTGAGGCATTGATTCTTGGCCTGCGGGCCCGTTGCGGTGCGCAAGATGGCGCCTTGATGCGATGCGATGATCCGGTTGCGATGCGAGAAGATGGCGCCCTTGATGCGGCGATGCAATGACGATGAGGCCCTGGTAGCCTTGTGACGACTCTGTACTTTGGAGCCGCGACAGGCCCTGCGACACGATTCTCCGGTGATGCGAGGGCGACTCTCACAATGGTGTCACGCTTCTCCTGTGATGCGACAGCAGGCAGCTTCGATGAACACACGCTCCCAGGGAGATGCGGCGAAGGCCCGCTTCTCCGGCCATGCAACGATTTCAGCTGCGGTGGTGACACGCTTCTTCTCGATGCGTCGCGCTTCCAACTCCCAGCGGCACGCAAGTGTCTGGAGTCAGAATTCCCAGCAAGGAAATTCAATGGGGAGCTGGAGGTGAAATTGTTTGTCCCTGAGACTTCAGCCGGAGGCAAGCACAGTTCAAGCCCTTGGAGAATATTCTGTAGATGAAGAAGGTCCTCAAAAACTTCCTTCTCCTTTCCCTTGGCAATGAAGCAACCACTGCAAGCCAACCCAGCAAACAGCTGGGTTGGCAGAGGGGCAGTCCAAACTCCTGCAGCTTCCTTGGTTCTTCTCCTTTGCAGAAAGATTTCTTGTTCCAGAAGTGATCTCATTTCTTGGGATCAGGGTCCCAATATTTATACCCCAAAATCCTGTGTTCTCTGAAGGCGGAGGTACCTCTGCCTAGTCCAAACCAGTTCCTGGGCACTTTGTTTACATGACTCTCTTCTTCCTTTCACTGTGCAAGGCAGAGACATCAGCCACCCCAAAGGAGATGGAGCCAGCACAGGGGAGGGAAGATACAGCTCTGGATCACTCTGTTGACATGATTCCTCCTCTCCTTTCACAGTGCAGGGCAGAGACATCAGACAAGCCATGGGAGGTGGAGCCAGCATTGTAGAGGGAAGGCCCAGCCCTATTCAGGTCCCAGGTGCAACTCCTCCCTCCCATGTAGATGCAGATCTCTCTATTCACCACCGGGCTGCCCTAGCCTGTCTCCTGGAATCCCCCAGCCCCTGTCACTCACAAACCCAGACAAGGAATACACAACCTAGCAGAGACAGGCCTGGACAGTTAGGCAAGAAAATACCTACTTTCTAAAAGTGGTATTTTCAAACATAGAATATTAAAACCAACTTTACTAAAAGATGTCTTTTATTATTCTGAGTTCAGGCATTCTAAATTCGAATTTCTACCATGTTCCCTGAGTCAGTTTGGATTATAAGAATGTAATATTCTAACTGCCAATTCTGGCCTATGGAGAACAGAGAGCCTTCAATAGTGAAAAACCGAAGATGGCTGTAATTCACTATTAGAACATGCTACACACATCAGAGCATGTCCTACCTTATACTTACAATGCACCCTGCCCTTGGGCCTACCATAGGGGTGTCTAACATGAAGCAAAGGGAAGGTTTAGGGACTGGCAAGTGGGTGCACTTGGCCAAGTTGACATGGCAGTGCTAGACTGCACACAGGCCTTGCAATGACAGGCCTGGGACACATTTTACAAGCTGCTTCTGTGGGTGGCACAACCAGTGCTGCAAGCCCACCAGCAGCGTTTGATTTACAAGCCCTGGGCACACATGGCGCACTGTACTAGGGGCTGACAGATACATAAAAAAAAAACAATCATGGAATCCAATTGGTATATCAATTTAACATAGGGAGCACTTGCACTGTGGCACTGATCAGCAGCGGCACAGTGCCCAAAGCATATAACCAGCAAAAACATATCAAAACAGAGGATGCCATCCGTCAAAAATGGAAGGGAGACTCACACCAATGATGTCAGGTCTAGCAGTATCACTCTAGTTATGATGTAGTTAGTCACCTATAATAAGAAAATTACTTAGCTGCTCATCTGTAATAATGTATTACAGTTGTGTTGCAGAGCCAGCAATCCCTGCCAGACTTTTCACGCAGGTCTGCCATGGCGCCAGTATGAAGGCTGCTCCGCTATAACAGTGGATTCTAATTGCAGGATGCCGATATTGTAGGATGATTGGGCCCGCCTGCAGGTCCCCTCTAGAAGGCAGCCTTATTGCAGCACGGCGAAGCCACGCCCCCAATGCAAACATTATTAATGGAAATGGAACCTGTCCTATAGCACATATGACTTGTTTAATTTTAGAGAAGCTCAAAAAATATACAAGGTAAATGATTAAAACAACAAATAAATCCTACTTTACCACTACAATTGAAAAGGCAGATCAGGACCCCAAAATTATCTTCAACATATCCAAAATGTTTTTGCAACCTAAAACTCTTTTAAGACAGATCTCTCTCTCTCCTAGGCCCTTAGTGACAGGATCTCAACCTTCTTTGAGGAAAAGATCCATGCAATACAACAGCAATTTACTGCCACCCTCATCACTGACCCTGTAAGTGGCCTGGGTTTCAGCACCCCCTACAATGACATCAATGCCATTCTCACTGCATTTAAAGAAATGTCCCTGTCATTATCACGGCAAACTATCCTTTACTGTAAATCAGGCTTGCATCATGATCCTTGTCCATCATCCATCCTTCATGAGGCCATTGATGTAGTAAATCCTCCCATCAACCAAATTCTCAAACCCTCCTTAGCTTTAGCTGAAGTGCCACCAGCATGGAAACAGGCAGTTGTAAGGCCTTTAGAAACAAAGCTTCTTTGCACATATCCAATATTTTGTCTAACTACAAGCTTATTTAGCTGCTCATACTAGTCAAAATACTGGAGAAATTTGTGAATAAGCAAGTTACCACCTTTCTTGAAAGTTCTAGGGGCATATTACCAAGCAATAGCGATAATCTTATCGCTATTGCTTGGTTAGAGACAAAAATTTACCGCTGAGCTGCGGCGATTTTTATCGCAGATAAACCTTGGTATTACCAAGGTTTATCGCAAATGCGATAAAAATCGGCCGCAATGCATGAATATCGCTGAAAAGTCAGCGATATTCATGCATTACCGAGCTAATGCTCTTAGCCATGTTATCCACCTCCCATTGGATAACATGGCTAAGAACTGCTCAGGGCAGGTGTTAGCTTTTGGAGATATTCGCGCTTAGTGCGAATATCTCCAAAAGTTGGTAATAGGAGATAGCGATGTTAGCTACTGTTTCCAGTCGCTAACATCTTGCCACGCCCACTTTGCATGTCAATAGTGATAAATATCACTGACATGCAAAGCGGGGCCCAAGATGGTCGCTATCTCCTACTAGCTGTCGCTAACTGGTGTTAGCGACAGCTAGGTAAAAGGGAGATAATTTTATCTCCGCTTTTTGGCTTTTAAAGCCAAAAAAGCGGAGATAAACCCCCTTGATAATATGCCCCATAATTCTCTTACACAAGCCAATCTGGTTTCTGGCCTCAACACGGCACAGAGTCCGCCCTACTCGAAGTCTCAGAGACCATTAAAATGACCCTGGACACTGGGAAGGGTACAGTATTGCTACTGTTAGAGCATTCAAAGCTACAGGCTCATAATACCTCACTGCAAGGTTTAGCCACTGTAAGAGCCTGAGAACATTGAGATCCATAAATGCAAATTTGCTGAAGCCCCAGTCCTTCACCCTAAAAACTTCAGGTCGAAACTCCTTTATGGTGCTAGACACCAAAGCTTGGATTCAACTGCCATCGCACCTCTGATTTATAGGCACGGAAGATGCATTTTAAAAAAACCTGAGGACATGATGTTACCAAGCCCCAGGCACACTCTGGCACTCAGTACAGTGCCAGGATGCTCACCTACGAGTGACTGTGTGCTCAAGAAATGCCTCATTCATTCATTCGCCAGCTCTGTGGCAGAATGTCCCTGTCAGCGGGTCGCCACTGGTTTGCATCATGCAAAAACAGATTCCATGCTCTTTGGTATAGTGCAGCAAGTACATTCTGGAGGCCATTGTCACCCTGCATGACCATTCTGGCCTCCTCTAGAGTCATTCTCTTCTTACACGCACTCAGGACCACCATATTTGTACCCTTGAGGGTCCTGCTTCAAGTCTTCATTTCATTTGACTGGCCCATGGGGGTGTCACAACAGAAAGTTAGCCAGGTTCCTTGCTCCAGGCCGGTAGGTACTGGCAGGGGCAGCTCCTCCGTTGGAACACAGGAGCGTTGCCCACGTAAGTTACCTCAAAAAGATGAAAAATAAAATGGTAATACATTACCCTATTTTTTTTCATCCTCCCGTCCTGATGCTCACTTCAGAACTGGGGCAGGCCACAGCTGAATGCCAGCAGCAGGGAGTAGGGTGAGCTGTGGTTCAACTTTTCAAAGTGTGCATGTCTTTTTGGTCGGCCGTCTTGCAACAGCAATCCACACATGCACACTTTAAAACCCCTAACGCAGCATTCTTAAGACAGCTGGGTCAGAATAAGTGCGAGGCTCCACTCGCCGCCTTGGGGGCGGCGAGTGAGGCTGCTTCGTCCATTCAGGGAGCTGCTCTCACAGTGTGAGAACAGTGCCAGGATTGGTGCCCATACTGCAGCATCCGGTTGAGAAGCGGTCCAGAGCTGAGGAAGTCGGAGGACGTCAGTTAAGGTGAGTTTCTTTTTTTAAATTAAAATATTTGTGTGCGCCCATCCCCCATAAATAACAGCCACCTTTGGGTTCTGGTGAAATTGTATTGCTGCATTGCACCGCCTATGTTTCAATTATTGGGTGCAGGTAGTGGCACCGAACAGGCTGACCAGTGGTTCATGATGCTTCTGAATTTGTGCGCAAACAGGTATAAGTGGATGAGGCGACACCCTCACTTACTTGCAAGTGCTACTCTCTTGAACTGTGAGTACTGGGTTTCCATGACTGTGAAGGCATTGCTTTTGAAAGTGTATGGGCTCCACACCTCTGGCTTTTGTTCTTGGATGAGACTAGCTCCCAACCCCATGGGGCTGGCAACAACAATCAGCTTTTTGGTGTTCTGGGGGGTCAAAGTAGGCCATGGTGGTGTTGTGCAGCAAGGCCTATTTAATTCCCTCAAATGCTGTTTACTCCCTGGTGCTCCATTTCAATTTAGCAGCTGTCTTTGTCAGGGTCCTCAGAGGCTCCGAGAGGGTTACAGCTTGGGCAGGAACCTGCTACAGTATGTGTCCATGCCTAGAAAGCTCCATATGTCTGTGGCAGTGCATGGGGGGGAGGGTATTGGATTGCTTCTGACTTGCTGGGGTTATTTTTTTTAGTCCATTCCTATACCCCCTTGAATCCCATCCGGCATGTGCAGGTAAGGTAGTTCACCTTCCCACAACTGGAGCAGACTTATATTGGGCCAAGCATTTGTCAATGGGGTGGAGTTCCAAGCCACAGTTTCTGCAGTGATTGGTGAGTCCTCGTTTTGGGGATGGTCCACCCAGAAGGCCTCTGATACTTCTGTCTTGACAAAAATGTTGTCCTCCCTGCATGTGGCAGTGCAGGGCTCTTCACTAGCGCCAACTCCATTTCTTCAGCCAGAGTGCTTGACCGTTCATGCGATCTGGCCAGGATGAGGATATCGTTGAGTTTGATCTCTGGCTGTCTTGGGCAAGTTGCTACAGTGCTGCTGACCAACACCCTTGTGTTATCTGAGCCCTAACATCTTTGACTTGAATGTACTCAGTCTCCCACAAAAGGACATGATAAGAAACAATTGCTTTCCTTTCACGCTGTTGGGCCTGCCTCCGCTTAAACCTTTCAGAGTCCGGATTCAGCTGGGGGCAGGCGAATTGTTTATTGAGCACTGCATTGGTAGTGTTAAAATCATGATCTTTGCCTGTCCGAGGGAGGTGTTGGAACAATTTATATGTTTATACTTGGGCATGGTGGAGTTCTGTTGATTTCACAAGCAGCTCTGAAGTAATTGATCAAATGGCCAACTCACATCTTCCATGTGGGGGCCCTGTAGTCAGTTCCATTAGTTCGCTGAATGGCGGGAGTGCGGTCCTTGAGGCGTGTAGTTTAGTGTTGCCTGCTGGGTGTGTTGCAAGCACTGGCATGTGCGCCCCTCCTGGTGCATTCTGGGCCTCGCCCACCATTACTCTGCAGCTTTCGTGCTGACTCTGTGTCTGTCATACTCCTTTCGTGTCACTGGTGTACATCCGTCTGTCGTACCGTACTCAAGGTGTGCACAATCCACCCATCTCTAATGGGCCCTGGACCCGCCTGGGTGTTTGTCTCTGGATTTCTCTTTATCCGAAGGTGTATTTAATTGCAGTAGAATACAAGTGCCTCATGGGTGCCAGCTCCCACTTCGTTTCCCTTGTGAATTTAACTTGTGTGGGCTGAGTTCTTATTTACACTCAGAGTTATTGGTAAATGTTCATTCTCTGTGGCCGCCATGTATAGGTGACGCAAACCGCTCCCACCGGACACCAGGCGGCTCCCAGGCTTGAATGCAGTGCATGGTGCCAGTGGGCCTCCACTTGGGGCTGCACTGACCTCTGCTGTGTCGGCTTGCTTCGGTCACAGACCACAGGGACAGGCATCAGTGCTTCCTGCACTGAAGCAGCTCTCTGACTTCATGCCTTCTGGGCCCTGTCGTGTCTCGATTCGAATAATGACAGACACAAGTGTATATGATAATCAGGAGCTTTATTTACTATGTCTTATCTGGTCTCTGTCCCTACTCTAACTGCCCCTTTCCTGTCTCCGCTCCTCCTCTTCCTCTGGCCCCCTAGCTCCGCCCACTCCCAACTACTAGAATGCATCACAATATTACATCTCCCCCCTTGTTAACAAAATGAACTTAGCGTCTAACATATTCCTAGATCCTCGATCAGCCACACGGGTCCATGGGTCGTTCATTTGAGCCTGGTAGACGCATCTCTGTTTCCTTTGTGTGACTGTCTGTCATCTTGACGAGAGCATCCTTTACTACAAGAGTGCTTCTCTGCAATTGCATAACGTCTCGTGTGATCTGCGTATGCTCAGATTCGTGGTGATTTTCAATCAGCTTCTGGGTGATCCACTCACCTTCAGTGTCTGAGGTGACTGCGAAGGGCTCAGTTTGATATAGGCAGTCTGTCATTCTTTGCGACTCTTGTTCTATTGACGCTCAATCTCTTTTCTGAGGGGATGTTGTTCTGGTTCTCTTCCGAGCACCCGCATGTCCTTTTGCTTCGGTTTGTCTTGTCCGGTTGAGGGCACCACTGCCCTCCTGTTCAGAGTCATGGGTGCCAGACTGCAAGGTACGATCTGGAGAGATCGTCTTGGTATGGTTTGGGGACTCATTTACTACCTCCGGTTGTCTCATCCACTCCCGCTCGGGACTGGTGAACCCTTGGAACATCTGGGCATATGTATGTTTCTCTCTCGTCCGATAATGATCTGTCTCTATTGACATGTCTGGCTTTCCTTGCAGATTAACTGGCTGGTCCTTTTCCATCCGGTGCGTAAGGTCCACTATATCTGTTTTCCTTTTGTAGGCCCTTTGAGTCAGCCTCGCTGACCCCATCAGAGGTGATGGTGTATTATTTACGTCTTGATACACCTGTGACCGACATGACAGGTTGTCTTGTGGAATTATTGAGTGTTCAGAGACATTGGTGTGAGACATGTTGCTCTTGACGGTTGCTCTTGATGGTTCTCTGGTGTGTTCGGATGATTGACGCCATGGCCGTTGTCGGGACCATGACTCGGTCGACTGGAAGGATCGGACCGACATGCTTTCTGAATCAGAGAAGTTCTTTGTCGATTTCCTTTGGGAACGTTCCTTTGAGAATGTCTTAGCGAGTGGATTTCTACCATGGGTCGTCCGTGACGAGCTGCTCTTCACGTCAGAGTTATCTTTGGGTTGTTTCTCTGAGCATCTTTCTCGAAGTGTCTTCGTTGTCAATTCACTGGAGACGTTGTTCGATAACCACATAATTGTTTTTTGAGCTTGATCCCAAGGTGTTTCATTTCTGCCTCTCCCGCATGATGGTAATGACCTCCTCTCAGTTTCTTCATTATTTCGGATGTCATGAATGCGTTTGTCTTCCCCTTTACATTGTCTTAGTGAATCAGTCCATCTTATGTAGTTCGCTTCCTCTTCACACTTGTTTGGTGCACTGACATCTGTGCTACCGGTGTGATATGTTCTCCTGTTTGATGTCTCCTCGCACTCGTCTCTAGACTTTGGTGAACAGTGAGGTGCTTGTGTGTGGTCGTGTACCGATTTCCAGTGTTGACGTGACTGGTCCAGTCTTCTATATTTTGCCTTTCTTGCGCGTTTGTTGGGCAGACTGTCATCTTGTCCATTGGTGCGATCTGTCCCACTTGACACTTCATCTGCTTCAGAACCGTTTGCACCATATGTTGACTGGCTCCTTGAGGTTGAATAACTCCTTGAGGTTGTATCAGTGCCGCTATCGCAACCCTGACTCTTTTGTGTTGTTGACTCGGAGTATTTCATAACACTTTGTCTCTCGTTTTGTCTTGGCTCTGATCTGCCTTCACCCTCCCTCTTTCTGGTTTTGTTTGTTTCTTGGGTTTTGTTCCCAGACATGAGGGATGTCTCTTTCCGGGTATCTTTGTGTCTTGCATTCGAGTGCACGTCTTTTGATATGTCTCTTGCATTGACCCGCACTCCAACTTCGGCCTTTCTGATGATTTCCTTTAGCGACCACTGTCCTCGAAGGATCTTGCGCTTCGTGTTAGCATTTGAACAGCCTTCGATTATCCGGAGCCGAACTGCTTCCTCATTTGTAAATGTGTTGAAGTAGCAGCATGGTACCAAACTTTGCAACCGGGTGATGAATTTTGGCAATGGTTCTCCTGGTTCCTGCCGTGCTGTGGTGAAGGCGATGCGAGCATGATCCACGTCTACCTGTGCATGGAAATGGGCACGTAGCTTCTCTTGGAGTCTTTCATAGGTCTCTGTGTCCTTTTCAGGAAATGTTCTGATTAAGCGTCGGCCCTCATGACCTACCAGCTGGAGGAGTAGTATCAGACATTTTCTATCTCTTCGCTCACCAATTGCTTCAAGAAAATCGTCCAGTGATTCCAGCCACCGGTTCCATTTGAGACCCAAACTCCGAGTGTCAGTCTGTGTCACTGGGGGCGGCACTTCAATGCAGGGATTGGACCGTTGTGTTACTTCTCCCGCCACCATGAGAGAGGAAGATTCTGATCTACTACAGGCACAGGACTGTTCACTTTGCTTCCCGTCTTCTTTGCTGACTCTCTTCAGCCGAGATCCTTGGTCTGGTCGTTTGCTTTGAGGTTGGTAAGCTTCGCAACTCTCTCAGTATGCGCCAGTGAGTGAACTTGGATTTCTTGAGTTTAGACTGGCCACCACTCAGCTACACTATGCGTAACTCGTGGCTCCCTTTCCTTAGAGTCGCATGCTAGCTGCAGGTGGTTGATGGTTCTTCCGCGATGGTGCCTGGCACATTTGACAACTTGTTCGTTCATGCGTCTCTTCTGGACTAGTACAGGTCCTTCAATCGCTTCGTTGATGAAGGAAGGCTTCCTCGACATTCATCTGCTCATACTTCTGGATCATTTATTTTATTAGCCTCAGTTACTTTTGAATTGTTTGTCTTCGCGTGGTGCTGAACGTTTACTTTGGCACTTGCCTTTGCTTGTGTTTGTCGCATTCGAGGTTTGTCCGGGCTTGTGCTTGTTTTCAGTGCATACCTTGCACTCGCCAGTGTTTGCTGTGTTCATTGGCCCTTTGCTCCTTTCACTTCATGTTTCGTATACTCGTGCTTGTTTACATTCAGTGCGATCATCGCTTGTTTCTGGTACTGCCTTCTTCTGGGTCTTCTGCAATTCTGCCCTCTTCGGGGTCTTCTGCAATTCTGCCCTCTTCGGTTTGTGCTCACCGTTGTCTTTATTTGTCTTTTGCATTTGCTTATGCTTGTTTCATCACACTTCTTATATTGGCCAGTGCTTGTTTTCTTGCACCACTTGCATTTGCTTGTGCTTGTTTACTTGTTTGATTCACTGCTTGCATTTGCTTAGGCTTGTTCGCTTGCCTCTTGTTTTGTTTGCCAATGCTTGTTTGATCTTTGTCAATGCTTGCTTGGCATTTACCAATGCTTGCTTGCGGCTTGCTTATGTTTCACTCTCGCCTTTGCTTGTGCTTGTTTGTCGCCATACTCTTGCATTGGCTCGTGCTTGTTTCATATGCCACTTTTGCTTTGGCTCGTGCTTGTTTTGCATTTATCAATGCTTGTCTGCTTGTCTATTGTCTTCCCCAATGCTTCTTCGGTCTTCGCCAATGTTTGTTTGGTCTTTGCCACTGCTTGGGGTGCATTTACCAAAGCTTGTTTGCTTGCTCATTGCTTTTACCAGTGCTTGTTTGCAGGTATCAATGCTTGTTTTGCATGTACCAAATGTTTATTTCTCAATATCTGACACTGCCTGACCTCAAAATGGCCGCTTATAATTTCCACATGGAATCTGTCCTTATGGCTGCCTGACTTCAAGATGGCCGCCGTCACTGAAATCTCAATTTACACGAGACTTCCTCTCTGTTTATTCTAACCAGGGCCGATTCAAACAGGACTCACTGGCAGCCGGTCTCAGAGGCAGCAATACTTCTCCAGGTCTCCACACCTTTTCCAGCGCTGCCATGTTCAGGTGAGGTTGGGGTGGGCTCCCGCCTTGCTTCTCTGGGTCACGCGCTTACTCTGCGACAGCTTGCCAAGTCTCACGCATCGGGGTGAGATCCCGATGTCGGCGCCGAGTGGCGCTCAAACTCAGTCTTCTTTGGCGCTCGATAGCGCTGATCAGTGGGGCTTTTCTGGGGCACCAGGCAGCATCAGGGGCGCTCCTTCGTCAATTGGAGCGACTGGCAGAGTCGGGGTGGACTCCCGACCTCTCCTCATGCAGCGCGTGCCAACTTGCATGCATTAGGGGTGAGTCGCGTTTTGGCGTGACCAGGCACACCTCTTCCAAACGCCCCAGCGCTTACTGCTTTCGCTCCCTCTGGGCTCTACACAGTTGCCGGACTGTGGAGCAGGGGCAGCTACCGCTGGCCTCTGGATCTGGGCGGCGGCCTAGTTTTTCACGACAGCGTTTTCCCCTTCTCTTCACGCTGCCCGGGACAGGACACTCCTTCAGGGTTCTGTGGGTGGCGGTTACACCAATCCCACCCTCGTCGCCAGTTGTCGTGTCTCGATTCGTATAATGACAGACACGAGTGTATATGATAATCAGGAGCTTTATTCACTATGTCTTATCTGGTCTCTGTCCCTACTCTAACTGCCCCTTTCTTGTCGCCGCTCCTCCTCTTCCTCTGGCCCCCTAGCTCCGCCCACTCCCAACTACTAGAATGCATCACAATATTACAGGCCCTGCCATTGTTGCCAGTGGAGGATGGGTGAGTACTTCCTGGTTGACCTATTGCAGACAGCAGGCTGTGATGTCTGGGACCTACCAGAGCAGTCAACGTCCCCTTCATTTAACCCCACTGCCACATCTGGCTGTGGAGATGCATGCTGTGGTCATACTGAACCCTGTTAGGGCAGGGTGGCTCACTACACTTAGCCGACAGGATGAAATGCAAGTTACAGAGCAGAATTACAACATCTCTTTAAACAAGTAAATCAGACCCAGCTCCTCTGAACAGTGTTGCTGAAATGAACCGTCATTATTAGAAAGGAGCGATTAATGACAGCTAGCTTATATTTTGAAGGGCTACAGTTTCTTACAGGAAAAACAATCTCTGAATATTACCACAGTTTAGGCGGTATGGGCACTTTTACCAATTATTTACATTTAACTGCATTAATGTACTAACTGTATATTATGGTGTCTAATTTAGCACCATGGATTTCACATGTAATTTATATTTCCAATGTGAATGAGTAAGGGACCAATTAATTTTTTGGGGGAAGGATAATGGTGTGACCGAGTATTATAAGCAATAAAATACCCCCTGCCATACATTAAGGGATCGTGTAAGTCACCTCGAAGACCCATGACCTCATAAATGAACTCAGCATCGTCGACTTATAATGTCACAGACCGCATCATACTTTTTTGCAATATTATTATAATTTACGGCAAAGGATACTGCATAATCCTTATATAGGCTTTAACTTTATTTTCAATTGCAAGTGGCAGGTGACATCACAGTTTACAAATAATACAAACAAGTGTCACTTGCGATAATTTATTACAGGTGCGCAGGT
The DNA here is from genome assembly GCF_964263255.1 of Lissotriton vulgaris. Lineage (NCBI taxonomy): Eukaryota > Metazoa > Chordata > Amphibia > Caudata > Salamandridae > Lissotriton > Lissotriton vulgaris. Next base: position 1,745,932,253 of record NC_141694.1, read on the forward strand.
GTGTGAAGACAATCCTACGAGCACCACCAGCACACAACAATAAAGCTCAAGACTACAGGACATCACTCTGAAGCATTCTGACAGCAAAAATCAGGGAAATAAAAAGTGGAAAATGTTTCCAACAAGTGGACTGACTGAATTTATATACATTTTACTAGCAAAACGGATTCTAGGTTCTGAGTAATGACATCTTAAACCTGTGTACTTTAGCCTAAATAACGTGGGAACAGTCCTGACTCCAAGTAGGAAACTAGAGCCGAAGAAACAGTAAATCAAAGAGCACAAAATACCCTGCGTCCAATGACACAAAAAATTAGAGGCGACCCCATGATTTCAGAGGTGAACAAAGAAAATCACCAGAGAGGGTCCAGACCAAAATGACCCACAATAGAATAAAGAGGCCATGCTTGCACATGTCCCAGGATGAGGATAAGAACAGTCAGAGATTCATTAAGATACATGACTATGGGGCATATGTAGGAAGGCGTTTGCGATTCACAAACGGCGATTTGGTATGTAGGTGCCACATAGCAAAATAAGGAAATGCAAAAATTGCGATTCTTTATTTTGCTCAATCATTTAAGGAATCACAATTTTGGGATTCCTTAAATGCTATGTAGGGGTGCCTTTTAAATTGCGATTTGGGCTTAAGGAATCGAAAAATACCACTTACTCCAAGTAGATTGTATTTTGGAATTTCCTGTCAAAATGCATTTTTTTTTTATTCAAAGTGCCATGTGGCACACAGACATGCCCTTATGGCATGTATGTGCGCCACATGTACTTACAGGCACATTCCAGGGGTGCAACAGGTGTCCTATGGACACCCTGGCACCCTTGGAATTGCGATTCTCAAATTGCGATTTTCTGAAAGAAAATCGCAATTTGAGAATGTATCCTCATTCATTCCTATGGGCCTCGTGGCCTATAGAAATGAATGGGACAATCATTCCTTAATTGCGATTCGCAATTTGCTAATCGCAATTAAGGAAATTTAGGGATTCGCAAAACAATTGCGAATTATTACCTACATTCCATTTTGCAATTCTTAAAAATCGCTATTTAAGAATCGCAAAATGTAAATTACCCACATATGCCACTATTTAAGAATGAGTCAGAGAGGGTGCCTAGTCAATTGCTGACTACATTGCGTTGAAACCAGGCACACAACTCCCATGTCTACATAGAAAGGGATTTGGTAGGATCAGGAATGCTACTACAACAAGGCCACAACCCTAGCACCAAAATACTTATGAAGGACCACACACAGAGTTCTCATCCCTTGAATGAGAACCCTATGAAGGAGTGGGTAGGAAGAACCAAACTTACCATCCAGATGTTTGAATGTGCCTTTGGAAAAAAGGCTGTTGTAGACTATCAGCTTTGCCTTACAATGATAGGAATACTAGAATATTACTGCATGTGACTGTGGCAGTATTAGTGTGATCTGCTCCACAAAGTTAAGGTTTTAACCACTTGGTCAGTTGGCTTGCCATTTCAATCTAGGCTGCTCACCTACAGCATGTTGCAACATTCCCCTATGCTTGCTCTGTGCTTCTGAAAAGTAATCAAACTTAAAGCACACACCAATACCAGTACCAATTTGGCGTTCGTTAAAGGAAGGTATGTACACTTATCTCCTGATATCAGGAGCATCAGCATGCATGTAACAGCTGGCTCCTTAACTTCACAGCACTATATGAGAGTTAAAATCATGTTCAATCAGTAACAAGCATTGGCATAGCCAATAGGTCTTGCCTTTGCGACTTTATAAGTGTTTAGCCATGCAACACAACAGTTGATGTTGTTGCACCCAGGATATTGTGCTGGATGACTAAACACGAATGAGGTCCCAAAGGCGAGACCTGTTGGCTATGCCAATGCTTGTTCATTATTCCCACTCCTTAAAGGTGCACTTTGGGAGCTGTAGTTCCACTGCGGTGTGTGCTGAAAGCAGTAATTGCCATTTAAGGTGCAAGTTAGGAGCTGTAGTAGTTACCCAAACCCTGGTATTCTGGTAGCAGTGTTCCTAAGAAGCATTTTGTATGCTCCATCATCCGTTAGTTCATAGACATAAAACTATTCCCCACTCCCTTTCCGGCGCATTATAGTAGCTACCTCCCCCCACCCGGCTCCTTTCGCTAGACCTGCCGTTCAGTCTGTTAGACTCAACAAGCTGCAGTTCGCCACTTTGCCTTGCCTTTTTTCCCTGTCTCTTTAACTGCCTGGATTTGAGTGACCCACTCTACGCAGGCGCCACGGCTGCCGCTCATGCGTACTGCATGGCTCAACCTTGGGAGACACCAAATGGCAGAGGTAAGAGGGATCATCGGTATTTCGGGAGGCCGATCGGAGAACTTCTAGAGCCCTCACACCCCTGTCCACCGAGAATATAATATGTATTTATTATGCTTGCAAGCAAAACTGCCTATGTTTTTAAGTAAACTCCCCACCACTAACGGGCAGTTAGGGTCATCCAGCGTCCGTCACTATGGCGACCGCATCAGACTGTGCCGCGGTAACAGCGGCGGGAGAATCCACTGAGCTACGAAGAATGGGGGCTTGAGGCGCAGTAGACAGCATATTGTAACTGTGCTGAGGTTCAAAGGTAATGTGTATTTGGTCGGGTGGAAAAGGGAAACCCACACTACTCTGGAGCAAATTGTTCAAGGGACCTGAAGAACAGTCCTCACCTGGTAGTCCACTTCTTGTCTTAAGGCATTCTGAGATATCCCCCGGATATGTAGTTTGTAACCCACGTTTATCAAAGCGTACCCCCTCAAAGAATGTGCAGCTCCTGACCCGAGAAGCCCCTGCCAAGAAAACAAGCGCGCGCGCCTCGCGCTGAAAAGAGGCAGCAGGGGGAGGAGAGAGAGGTGAGGGCATGCATTGCCATTGAAAGCAATGCAATGCTTGCACTTTTTTGGCAGCAAAACGGAATTGATTGCTAAAGGTCTTTTTCCTAAGCAGCGAATGCGCGCTGCGTAGGAGAGACCTAAAAACATGATGTAAAGGGAAGAATGCATCCAATCAAGTCAGTTATTTCTAAGTGTGGCCCCTGGTTGTCCAGCATTTCTGTTTGAAGAAGAGTCTCAACAGTTCAATTTTCAGGGTTCTCTTGAAACAAATGTGATTGGATGCATGTCTCAAGGAGGGGCTGAGGGTGTTCCACATTCCTGGTCCTAGCAATTCCAGGGATCTTGCATCCATTCTCCATTTTCTTTTTGAAGGTGATGTACCCTCATTAGTAGCTGGCTCCACGAAAAACTTGTCTTTTATAAAAAACGGGTCGCGTGCAAGAGTAAACTTCCTGTAGAAATATTTCCCCAAAAGGAGAGACCATATGGATCGAAGGGGACATTACAGTAATCTTACTCCGTATAAACACAAGGACAGATCTATGCTGCTCCATTGTGATAGTGGCATTAGCATTGGCTACAAGGCACAGGGATATTCAAGTCCAACCCATTAGGGTGGCAAACTTCAGAAGGTCAGGTGAAGCAGAACCTGCTTCAACAGCTGCGGCCCGTGCAGGTAAGAGCGGTGGGGCAGTGGGGCCGGGTGAGCGGGGATTTCGATGGACGCTTATGTGGGAAAATTAATTAATGATTGAATTTTCCCTCGTCATCGTCTGTCGAAATCCCCCCTCAACCGGCCTCACCGCTCTTACCTGCATGGGCTGCGCCTGTGCTTCAATATGTCAAGCAGCCAAACAAGGAGGAGGGGCAAAATATTTAACAGATAATATTAGCAGCACCTGAGGGAACATCCTATTCTCATCCTAGGGTCTGTGCCCGTCCTCAATAGAAATTATACCAGATTTGGATCCACCTCATGAGTGAGGCAATGCTTTTCCATTAGTGTGGCATCGAGCTCTCGGCCTAGAGAGTAGATCTCGGGCCCTTTTCCTAATGGCAAGCAATTTCATAACAAGTGAATTGGGCCACATGCTGGATAGGTGACCACTTCTTGCACTTAGAGGCCAGTGTTTCACTTGATCAAAAAAGGATTACCTATCCAGGTCTAAAAAGATAAAGGCAGAATGAGCCAAGGATGCCCCATTGAAGGTACAGCTTTGCAAGGCCAGGATCTGCTCCTCGTGAGGGGAAATATCCTCTACCTCCTTTGTGATTGCTTGGGAACAGGGTGTTTCAATCCTCACAAACAATCTCAGCAAGTCTATGTCTGACATCATAACACATCGAAGAAATGCCATTCGGACATTACGTAAATTAATTGATGAGTTAAATGCTCACAATTATCTTTCGTTCAAAAGGAGTCAGAATTAAAGAAGAGCTACTCAATATACAAAATCTTTTTTGTATTTTATATATAGAAAACAGGATGTTAACCCTTTCGATGCTCATGACGAGCTCAGCTCGTCATGATGCACGGTTGAGCTGTGCTGATGACGAGCTGAGCTCGTCATGAAACAATGGTATAGCTTGGGTTGCAGCACAGGAGGGGAAAACACCTAGCAGCCAAGGTGTTAAAATACCACAAAGATACCCTATATGTGCCCCCACAAAGAACGTGACAATAACCCAATCACAAATCCTTTAAAAAAAACATAGATACAATACACGTAACCCAATTAAAAAAACAAGTAAAGGAAGAAAGCCCAAGGGTCTAAGGGTCCAAGCGTGAAGGAGACAATATTCTCCTTATATTTCAATATGATGACCAGCTATACTCTATGATCACAGCTTAATAATGCCCTAAGGGGCTTATAATTAGGGCTCCCGGTTTTATGGTATTTATTTTTTTAACATTTCCATCTGTATTTATCCCTCTTTATTTTTGGGCCATTTATCTGTATTTATCCATAATTATTTTGTGTATAAATGAAGTTGTAAAGCATTTCCATATTTATTCAACTCATAGACACGCACTCATACTTAGACGTCTGTTGTGATTTCGCTTTTAAGCTGCCAAATATTAAGTAACAATACGTCCACTAAACAGTAGCATTATACCACAAATGTATGTTGACATATGCCATTATTTAAAGGAATGTTATTTATATTTCCCATGCTGTCCATCTGCTCAGCTGTTTTGCTACAATTCATGAAAGACAGCACTGAGAGTCACTTAGAAGAAGCACAATTTTCTGTAAGTATCCACTTTTAAAAATATGCAGACAGAAACACATTGTTTTCTGTCTGTATTTATCTGTAAGAATCTGTAAAAACAGAAAACAGGGAGCCTTACTTATAATCTGTCGACTTTTCATTCCCGCTTATGTCATCACAAGAGCATCACTGACTTTTAGGTGTATTTATTTGTTTTATAGCCTTCATTTCTTGCTCATTTCCCATTGCTTGCAGACTCTTCACCTACATGTTTTTGGAGTTCACCTGCAAAAACATAACTGCATGAAGTCATTGGTTTGGTAGCCCATAATATCAAGTACCTGTGCATTATGGTCTTTGTAATTCCCCATGTGATAGCAAAGTTCCTCGCATTTTACCTTAATGCAACCTGTGATACATATTTTACTCTATATGGAGATTATGGGTGGCATGTAGCAGTGCTAGTTGGAAAGTAAATATATTTCACCACAGAAATGCCTGTGTCCCAGTTCACTAACAGAATTTTCTGCAAGGAAACTTCTCACATGGTGCAACACAAGCCATCCCTGTGGACTCTTATGGTATTTATTGTGTGTCACAAGAGACAACATGCAGCTGGGGTTGCAGAGGCGCTACCTATACCACTCCAGCCACTGGCCCGTCCACAAAATCCAGCATCAGCTGCCAAGTTGTCAATCTTTTTTTCCCCTAGATTGACACCCAAAGCCACGCTAGCAGCAGTTTAAGTGGGAAAATAGTTGCTAGCAAGTCTTCCATGGCATGCCACCATACAGGTGCTATCAGTTTAGTTTTCCCTGACAATAGACTTTCAGTGGGTGAATATTAGTGTTTTTGGACAACATTGCTATGGTACTCATGGTGGACCCGAACAAGAAAAATGTCAATAGGAAATTAGTTGGCGGGGCTACCTGAAGTAGAGCAGGCCCTGCAACACCAAACTCACCAGTGGTGGGTCCTTCAAGAAGGTTGGCTGTGCCATTGGGAAAACCACCATACGTCACGCTTTAAATAAGGCAGGGATCCAAAGAGGACCAATGCACCTACATTTAGTTTCTGATGGTCGTCAAATTATCACCCACCTCTAAATGAGGGACCAAAACATATAACTACAATGTTCACACTCCAGTGGGAAACTACAAACACCAGCAAGTCACTAATGTGGGTGCTTATCCAGGACCACAAAACTAGTAAAACATGCTGCTTGACATTAATGACAATTAAAATTAACTTCTGACTTCTACATGTGTCTAGGGTCATATTGTTGGTGTGTTGTACATTCATTATTTAATTACTAGGCCTTTGTCATCATAATTGGATTGAGAATAGGAAGGACATGTTAGTGGTTTACTGCTGTCATGACCATTATATTTGTATGATTCATTTACACTAATACTTTGAAGCTCAATTGTTTTTACAGTGGGAGCCTCCGCTTGCATCAACACATTATACACATTGTCAAAGAAGATGTTTAGGAGGACAAGCACGGAAATGGGGCTTCTTCGCAACCTGAAATGACATTGATGTGTCCCCCTCTGTGCCCCATTGGACATGATTTTGTAAGTCTTATATAGATTTCTAATTGTGATTATACAGCTGAGATTTATGCCTACTGCTTCATGGTCTCTAAATCGTAGACTAAATACAGTCTGATGAAACTATTGTGTTCTAAATATTGTTAAAAACATATTGAATGGTTTGAGTTAAAAATAGAAAATCTACACCCAATAGGACAATATTTTGGTAATTGATATTAAGGACACAATATTTATTGCAAACAATATTTTTATCAATGATATTCTGACATAGGGCCACTGAGAATGTTATAATGGACAATACATCTAAATATAGCTTTTAAATCAATGGCCTTAATATGTAAATTTTTAGTTTATAAACCTTATAGCGATGGCGTACGGTCTCTTGCACTGCCAGGACATAAAAAAACTGTCTTTAAAATTTTCCTGGGCAAAGGAGAGTACACAATCATCTGCTGGCCAAAGAGAGACCCGTACATTTTGCAGCACATTCGAGATATGGGCCTACACCTTTTAGCACTCACCCAATCTTTCACCAACTGTTTCATAACTGAGAAAATCACTGTCACTGTTCAGGTATTAGGAACTAGTTCACCTTCTTAAAGTGAATATATGGGGAGAGGAGTTGCCCTAACGGCTAGGGCAGCCGACTTCGAATCTGGGCAACGGGGTGCAAGTCTCGGCAATGACGCTGAACATCCTGTGGTTCTGGGCAAATCACTTAATCTCCATGTGCCCTAACAAAAAAACTAGGCCTGGGCGATAAATTCCGTTCCGCTCGAGGAATTTGTGGAATTTGGGTAATTTCGCGTTCCACTGAGAACACGAAATTGCCCAAAATTCTGCGTTCTGTGAATTTGAGATATTTTTTGCTTGTTCGCGTTCTTAAAATGCGTGTTCGCAAGATATTTCCCCCCGAGCACGCAAACAGCGATTGCAAACAGTAAAAAAGCATCGCGAACAAGCAATTCCACCTGTTCGCGGAATTTCTGTGTGTTCGCAGAGATTTTATACCGTTTCGCTGAGATTTGCATAACGCGATTATGCAAATTCCGCCAACCCCTCTTTGAAACAAATGTGTCCTCATGTAATGCAACTGGTGCTATGTAAAGCGCTCTGATACCCGATTTGGGTCTAGTTTGCGCTATATAAAACTCTGTAAAATAAAAAAAAATGTACAATCCATTATGCAACTAGCGCGCTGAAAACATAAGCTCAATGTTATTATTAACACATATATTTCACATGAAAACTCAGGCTTTGCACATCTTACACAAGAGCGACTGTCTGCAAATTCAGAGTTTTGCAATACATCTGATCGTATGATTCCTATTTTCTGTGAGGGAAAGCTATCCAATCAGCATACACAAAAGGGAAAAGAGGAATTTGCTGCTGTAGCTCTAGAATCAATCAATTCATAGATTTGTAGAGCACTTCTTCTCACCCTTGAGGGATATATATGTGATACAGTACCCCCTGCCGAACATTTAAAGGTTTTTGCAAGTCACAGGGGAGTTCCATGGCCCTATAGAGGAACGAGGCCAAATGACAAGTACCTTTAAAAAGTTATGGAACTCCGAGGTGACTTGCAATATCCTTATCATGTTCGACAGGGGGTTCTTTACATCTTATAATACCTGTCCCACAAACTACTTGGTGTGTAGCCCTTTCATTTGGAAGAGGGAGCATATTTGCAAACATAATGAATAAAAATAGAAACACTAGTGCAAAATTAAACACATCAACAAACCTTGTTAGCTAGCTGCTAAAAAATGAAACAAATATATTATAAGACTAGCAGCCCGTCCCGACGTTGTCTGGGTAGGCTTTGCGAGAGTACTCAGCAGCATCGCCGCTCCTCCCCCACCAGCCTCCCCGCTCCTCCCCGCCGCAAAAAAATCCCAATCGTAAACTTCTCACCAACATCACACATTTTAAAATCTGTGCAAAATGTAGTTTATGTGAAAGTAGAGCAGAAACATTGTCACAAACCACGTCCATTCAGGATATTGAGTTCAGCCAGTACTGCGTGACAGAAAAAACGTGCACACAACTTACAGCTACGATTTCCGTGAACCACGGCCCACTGGCTTCTCCGGATCCTAAATTCGCTCCATGAGAACCCACATATTTCCCAGCTGCCTGTCATACTGAGGTGTGCATGTGATCGGATGAAGGGAGTCGGGCTGCCTCCTGGGCAGACAGTGAGTGTTTGATTACAGCCTGTCAAGTTGACACTGTGGGCTTAAATGATGCCTTTTTGAAACCCAAGTCCCCTCAAGTTACACCCTGAAGGAGCTCAGGTGTACCAGCTATTGGACAATGTGCAGCCTGCAGGCCGCTGCAGCGATTGACTCCACATCCCCATAACGCATGGGTTTCCTTTCAAACATTTAGCGCGACAGCACTGACCCGCAGAGTGTTGTGTTTTGATTTAGATACCCGTACATAGGTTTCCCGAATCATGTCCTTATACAGGCACAACTCACGTTGCCATTATTTAGGCATAGAATCCTAGTCCTTATTTAGGCATCAGCCATGCTATCCAAATACAGGCATGGTCACCTACATCCGTCCATCCCACGTCACAATGAGTTCTTAGAAAACAGACCCTTAAGCCATTGGGACTTTCCCTGCTTGGATTATTGATTTCTCCAAGAAATCATTTATTATGCATGAACCGCTATACCCTGAGGGTTCATTCATGACGTCTTCCTCTGCCCAACTTTATGTCAATGTTAGCATTCCTCAGTACCTTCAGTTACCATGGCAAACCATGGTACGCACTACTCGGCTACGGCTCCCCATGGCAAGCCCAGAAGGAATTCGAGTCCCCACCTGACACACTGACCTGATGCTGCCGTCCTGCTAGCAGAGAATCCAGCTTCCAGTGTCCTGACTCCCTTCGTGGGGTGTTAGGAATTGAGATCCGGAAAGAGATTCCCACCTCTCTCATTCTAAGGTATGGAGCTGACTAGAACCTAGAGGGACTCTTAGCATACAAACTTAGTCTATACCATACTATAGAAAACAGCACCTAGTTCTTACCTCGTACTACACTTAGGATAGGTACACTGGGGTGGAACTATTTAGAATCCCCAGACGAGTATACACATTTTTAGGCTGTGTTATTTATGTATGTTTAGATGAATATATGTCATAGCTAAAAGCTATTGCAGTATTATTTCTTCTTACTGCTCACGCTGTACATTTTATATCTTGCATTCTGTCTTAAGATTGTAACAGCTCATATCTCTTGCACGAGAAATAAGACTGTTCAATAAATCCTTTTATTGAAACGCCCGTTCATTTTTTTGTGTATCTCTGCAGAAACTAAGCATGCACAATTGACTGAGTGAAACTGTTATCTATTGTTTTCACGATTCTGAGACATGTTCTGATTCTAAGGGAACCAAAGTTGTCATGTTTATGCGGTTGTCAGAAACTAATCCCTTCTTGTTCATTCGAGAAGTTTCTAGTGACCTCTGAGTTAGCTGGCGCACAAGTAATTACGTTTAATGTACTGACCTCAGTCCATTGCAAAGAACTATAGTATATATTATTCCAATGTGCAGAGCCTATGAGGGAAATAGGAACTACACTACAGGAAGAGTGAAGGAAAAAAAGTTGGCGGAAGACCACCCTAAGGCTAGCAGGTCTAACAGACAGCATGAATGGTAAATCTTCCATGGCTCACCCCACCAACTGCCTTCATGCCACTTCACTTATGCTCAACCAGTTCTCTGTCACTCCTAAATTTATAGACTGCTGTTGCAGAAAATGATCACCTTGTCCATACACCTTTATATTTCCCCTCCCTACTGCAGTAGACAGTCTTAATCTTTCACTTCCCCTTATTCATCTCCAAATTGATGTTGCTCTTTGAGAGAACACTTTTAGACTTTTTTCAGTTTTGTGTCTTTGTTGCTCATCATATTCAACATTGAGACTTTTTGGCTTCTGTGAACGTCATTACCATGTGTCCTAATGATCATATCTGCCACGTTTTAAACTGGGGGACCAGGTTTGAGTCCCAGCAATGACTGGGTATCCTGTGACTAGTGAAATACCCTGTGCCTGAAAAATATATAAAATAATCTAACTGTGTTTAATGTAATCTCGTTGTAATGTAGAGTGCTCTAATGTCCTTGGGTCAAGTTTGTGCTATGTAAAACTGCAAAAACCCTAAAATGTTATCTAAAGTCCGTTAGAGTAAATGACAATTTCATATAATATAGCCAATACCTATTTACTTTGACAATACTTAGGAGTAGGTTTGGTAGACAATCTGGTCCCTCCTCTTTTTCTAAAACAGTAGAGCAACAGCCGATTCCTTGGGCTTCCAGCAATTCAGAGAGAGGGAACAATGGCCTCTTGACACAATGTGACACGGCGTTGCCAATGTGGGATGGGGAAAAACACGTTTAACCCATTGAAAGAGAAAGAGCTTTGAAAGCTTCGATCCAACCCGAAAGCCCCTGACACTGACATTCATTGCATGACATGACATGAAATAAAAGAACACATCTTGGTACCTGTGCAAGTTTATTTTGCGCTAACCTACTTCCAACTCTTTAAGTGGTTTAGTAGCTCATTTAGAGTTTGGCAGAGCAGGATTTGCATTATAAATCAGAAGGGTTCCCACCAAGTCAAACTTGCAATTCTCCAGCCTCTTTCAGAGGGCGGAGCTCCATGTTTCTAGTATCAAAGCCTTATCTGGATCCACTGCCAGAAACCTTTAACAGGCGGACAGTCAGCCTCCATCCTTTTTAGGGCTTGTCTGCCAATGTACATGTTTCCTGTTCATGATCGCCAGGAAAAACCTGGCAGTCCCAAAAAAGGAAACACTAATAATGATCCCACACAATAGAAAAAACACCTGGATGGCAGGCCCATTTATTTTAGTTTTTTCAGGACCAGATCCATGTTTGATGCACCCCTGTGGTATTCTTCTGTGCCTCCTGATGAACTCCTGCACCACTGGACACACAGAAGGCAGGGAGGTCCACTCCAGGCAGTTCGACAACAGGACAACTGTGACCAGGGCCTCCACTGGCGTTGTGGGCTAGCAGCCCCTCCCACCGACATCCACGTTAATCGACTTGTCACTAAAAGCTTTGCAAAACTTGACATTTATTTGACATCAGGTTTACTGCACCTGGACCCCAACAATAATCACACACTAGAGTGATCTTTGGTCTATTTGCTTTATGGCCAGTAGCAAACCAAGTACATAATGTGAACTCAGGCTACCAAATTGAAGTTCAACAGGGTCTAAGGGCCAGAGACAGTTATGCAAATTACAGTGAAAATCAGACAGCTATATATTATCAAAACGCAGCATTTTGATTACTTCCTAACCAGTACATAACTACTACAAAAAAAAACATGTTAGGTAGCCAAGCCCCATTACAGAGAAAAAGTATTTGGGCCATATGTATGAAGGCAATTTTGCGATCACAAACGCTGAAATTAACAGAATTTCGACGTTTGCAATCGCAAATCAGCAATGCCCAATGTATGACACAAAACACCCCTCGCATAATAAGGAATCGCACATTTTGCTAATGTATTTAAGGAATCGCAAATTGCGATTCCCTAAATGCAATGTAAGAAGCACAGTAAAAGTGAGATTTGGTGCGATTTGGCCGTAAGGAATCGCCCCTTAGGGCATGTATGTGTCCCACATGCACACATGCACATTACAGGGGTGCAACAGGATGTCTTTTTGACACCCTGACACCCTTGAAATTGCATTCTCAATTTGCAATTCTCTAATTGCGAATCGTAAATTGAGAATGTCTTCCCGTTCATTCCTATGGGCCTTTAGGCACATAGGAATGAATGGGGAGGTTTGTGAATCACAATTTGCGATTCCCAATTAAGGAATATGTAGAATTCGCAAAGTTCTTTGCAAATCCTACATACATAGCGTTTTGAGATTATCAAATAGAGATTCACAAAAAAATCGCTATTTGAGAATCTCAAATGGACTTTTTCATTCATGTGGCCCTTTATCACCAAGTCTTGTTTGCATAGCACCAGCCTGTGACCTGGGTTTGTCTGGAGAAGGAATTAAACCATGGTACTAGCACTAGTTAACCACAAATAAAAATAGCTCTCTTACAACTCCCTTTCACCAGGAGATCAAGGTTGAGTTCAAAACATTGAACATTGGCAATAACAAATTGGTTTCGGCTGTACTCCATTTTTGAGTTATAGATGTAGAGTATTCAAGAATATGTATTAAGTGTAAATGCTAAAAAAAATCAGAAAAGTAATTATTGTCAGAACATCCAATATATAGAACAGCCAATGTGTCCTGGGCAATGTAGTCCTTGTAGATTGAAGCTAGACTTCATTGCCAAATCAGAAATAAACAATAACCCCACAAAATAGACTGAAAGCACATCATCTATATTTTGCAAACAATTAAGATTTTTGATTAAAACTCACACATAATAAATCAGTAAATTGAATTACTTATAAATAATATTGTACTGTAAATTAATGACATTCAATTTACAATTTACAAATGACTATATAGTTTGAAATAACATGTATGTTTCCTAACAGAGGCGACTAACCAGGGAGGCCAGGCATGGACTGGTAGAGAACCATTAGAACAAAAAGACCTTACCAGCCTCAAACAGCAGAAAATACACTTGCAACAAGAGAAAAAGCCATATTGCAAACAATAGAACCATTGTTTACATTTCCCACACCAATGGGCTCATTAGTATGGCGGGCGGACTTTGTCCACCCGCCATACCAGTCGGAAATGGGACAGCGAGCTAAGGGTGCGGCGGTCCTGCACATCACATTAGGATGCGCCCGCCACACTAACAGGCGCATCCCGCACCCGCCGCAATGCCAAAAATGCATGTTGTGCTTTTCAATGCACAACGTGACAGGCACCGAGCGGTGCCTGCCACGTTGTACATTTGAAATGCAGGGGGGTACCATAGCTACCCCCCATGTGCACCACCTACCACCCAGAGCCTGCACCGAAAGGGAGCCCAGCCCAGAGCTACACCTGAAGGGCAACAGATGCCATGGAGCCACTGACCATGCAGCCCGGACACCCAAGAGGGTCACAACGCCCACTGCCACCATCCTCAGGACCACACCCCACACCCCACCCCCCGGACTCCCACTACCCCACCAGACCAACACTGAGGCAGCACAGGCAAAGACAGTGACTCCCTGAAAACACACCAACCTCACATACCCAGCACCAGAGAATGACATTGCCCACCACAGGCTCAAAGGGACAACCATCCACCGCATCCTGACCACCATTGCCGACAGGCGTACAGCATCAACACAGCGGACACTAGGCGAAGCTAGGCGGATCTTGGATCAGGGGGGATCAGTGGCAGTGATCCTCCTTGATCTGAGCGCCGCTTTTGACACGGTGAACCACAAAATCCTCCTGCACCGTCTCCTTAACCTGGGAATATCAGGAGAGGCCTTGGCCTGACTCAAATCCTTTCTAAGTGACCGGAAATTCCAAGTCTTTGAAGGAGCCTTTGTCTCCGCAAGCAAGCCTCTGGGCTGTGGGGTGCTGCAGGGCTCATCATTGAGTCCCACGCTTTTCAACGGATATATGAGACCGCTGGCTGGGATTGTTCGTCCGCATGGTATTAAGATCATTACATATGCTGACGACACTCAGCTAGTGGTCTCTCTTGCGCAGAAAAATTGTCACCAACCACAGACCAGTCTGATAACCTGCTTGGAACAAGTTAAGAGCTGGATGACGAAGTCATGCCTGAAGCTCAATGGGGATAAAACCGAGCTTATGCTTCTTGGCCCATCAGCCCCCTCCACCTTGGAGCTGTTATGGCCCATCAGCTTGGGTGCACCTCCGACACCCAAAGACAATATAAAAAGTCTGGGGTGTGGCTGGACAAATCCCTGACTTTCAATACACAAGTAACTAAACTGCCAGCGACCTGCTTTGGTCTCATCAGAATGATGAAAAAAATCCTCCCGCTTTTACCTTTTGAGGCCAAACAGGTAGTTATGCAGGGCCTAATCCAGTCCCGACCTGACTTCAGCAACGCCCTGTATTTAGGGGTGCCTGAATACTGTCTGCAAAAACTTCTGCGGATTCAGAACTGTGCAGCACGCACACTGCTTGGAATTCCACGTAGAATCCCGATAGAGCCTGGGCTGAGAGCTCTACACTGGATCCCTGTCAGGGAAAGAATTAAGTTCAAATCTATGTGCATCACTCACCAAGCATACTGGAAGTCTGGCCCAGCAATCAGTCACTCTCTGATTACTCCCTACCAACCCAATAAACAGCTTCGTTCATCCCACGCCGGTCTTTTTCCTACAATGCGCCTAAGCTATGGAACTCACTTCCCTTCCATCTAAGATCTAATCCTAATTTGCTGAGCTTCCGTAAACAATTTAAAACCTTTCTTTTTAATTAAGCTAGGCTAATCCCCGAACTGACTACACTGGAAGGTACCAATCTAGTTCTTAGCGCCTGGACGCCTCAGGGCAGCTGCTGCCCTAAAAAAAAACCCTTTTCATTTCATTTCATTTTCATTTCATTTCATTTCACATACCAACTCAGATAAAGCTGCTGGCTGTGCTGCACATGTTCGCCTCTGGTACCTTCCAGCCAACAACTGCCAGAGTTGGAGGAGTCTCACAGCCTGACCAATTCAAGTTCCTCACAACGGTCGTGGATGACATCATCACCTTGGTACCCCACTATCTATACTTCCTCTACACTGCGCAGGAACAGCTGGAGACCAAGCAAGGCATCTACCCCATAGCTGGTTTCCCACACGTAGTGCAGGCAATTGACTGCACACATGTCCTACCTGGTAACACTGCACACAATAAACGCAACAGAAAGCACACACATTCCATCAATGTGCAGGCAATAGTGGACCACCCAGGAATCTCCACCAACGCCGACGCCAACCACCCAGGCAGTGTGCATGATCCCTACATCTACCAACAGTCCATCATCAACCAGCACTTCCAGGTTGGCACCCAAGGAAATCCATTGCTCATTCGCAAGTACCAAATGAACACACCACACACCTCAACTCCACAATCATGCAACTCCGAACACTGGGAATGCACGTGTTACAAACTTACATACAACATGCCAAACAACATGCCCACCCACCAGACACGACAGCACAACTCACTGTGGGAACCAGGGCCAGCCATGTACATAAGCCACCAACGGCATGGCATATCAGCCACATGATCGCAGATTGTGGGGAGAGGTGGGAACCAGGCATGTGCGAAGGAGGCAGGTGACCCATGAATAAGAATGTACACAATGCCAAGTGTGGCATGGATGTTATGGCCAGACTGCAGTATGCAGACCACACACAAGATATTCTGAATAAAGAAAATGAACTGAACAACTTCAGCTTGGAGGATTACTTATTGAAGTCATATCTCCTAATACTAACTGTGAATTTGTATATATAAAAAAAAAATGTTGCCTTACATTTCACGCTCCTTCATTATTTTGATTCATGCTAAGTAAGCTAAGGGCTTTTAGACGGTGTGTCTCTATGAGGTTGAGCGTGTCATGATACACATTCAGGATTATAGTACTTCAGTGTAAATCGATAGCTTCTCAGTGCACACATCAGTACCCTACATCGTCGGGTCATAGGTAAACACACATATCCATGTCGACGTACACCGCTGGTGTATGGAGTGTAGTGGACAGTGGACGCAACCTTGTCACCCCAGCCAGTGGGAAGATCGTAGAAATGCAGCGTGTTACGCTCCCACCCCGTGAAAATGAGCAGAGTGGGCTGGCACTGCGTACGCCAGACCAGCGTTGGGGTGTGAATAAAAAGCACGTAGCTCTGGGCGTGGTTCACTTCCGGAATGGCCAACATCCCTGCCAGAGTGGTGCCTCGCACCCTGCCACGAGACAGACGTCGTCACCGTGAGCGGTATTGCCTGCGATCCTGTGCGAATGCTGCACCCCAGGCTGCTTTTCCCCGAACTAGTCTTGTCCGCCCCTGCGCACCCAGGCCTCAATGCTCACCTGCCAACACCGGCGTGTGTCGAAGAAGGCCCACCACGGGCTCCAAGCCGAGGCCCGCAACCTTGGCAGCCTCCTCAGACCATCACGGTGCCCGTGAGCAAGGCCCGTAGTACTCCTTTCTCATTTACATATTCTGCCGGCATACACTGCGGACTAGTAGGTCACACATTTGGAATGAGTCTTGATTACACTATGGCCGAGAACATTATCTATGGCAGATTGTATTTCACTATACTCCCTTTGAAGTGGTGCCACCAAGTCTGTGCATAGCGTTACAACCACACGTGTCTGTGGGCCCACGCAGACTACTACTTCCAGGTCACACTAAGCTCAAGTAGGTCACACATTTGGAACTGAGTTGTGATTATGCAATGGCCGAGTGCACCTGGCAATGCAGACATTAAATCACTATACTCCCTTCGATGTAGTACCACCAAGTCTTTGTATAGCTTCACAACCGCATGTTTCTGTGGCCCCTTGCTGGAAACGCCTACTGCCTACACTGCGGTCGAATTGTACACTCAACTGGAACTGAGCATCAATTTTTCAATGGCAGAGTACATATCATTGCAAGCAAGCAGAGGTGTATGAGGATGACGCGTTGCGGTCAGGAGGAAAATAGGATCATCGTTACAGAGGTGATCAAACGCTACCGACAACTGCCCTGGTGTCACTGACTCTGTGTATCATGAGCCAATGACACGTGGCTGTGGGTCACTGCTGACCGCTGCCTCTGGCCTACGCTGCAGTCGAGTAGGTCACACATTTGGGACTGAGTCTTGATTTAGCAATGAATGAATGAAAGAATGAAAATATTTATAGAGTGCACTACTACTGAGGCGTCTTGGCGCTGGAGAAAGATGAACAGACCACAATGCATACCAGAATTAATGTTGGGTAAAAAAACAGCTTTTAATTTCTTTTTGGAACAACATTCTATTAGTTACCTTTCTCAGGTGACCGGGAATTGAGTTCCATAACCTAGCTGCGAGGAAGGAGAGACGTTTTCCTCCCCATCTTACTTTCTTTATCTTGGGAAGTTTAACCAACCCAAGAGTGGCCGACCTTAGATCGCGCATTGGTGTATAGCAGGAAAACAAGGAATGCACGTCCTCTGCACCTCCGCCAAATAGGGCTTTATGAACCATGCAGAGTGATTTAAACTCAATGCGCCGCCGTACTGGGAGCCAATGGAGTTGTTTTAATGCGTGTGATGTGGGATGATGTTTGGGTAAGTTAAGCAGCACTCTGGCAGCCGTGTTTTGAATTGATTGCAGTTTAGCCATTTGTGTTACACGGGCTCCTAAATAAAGCGCATTGCCATAGTTAATTCGTGAAAGAATTGTGGCAATTATCACTGTTTTCTTCAAAAAGAGGGGAATAAACGGGAGGGTCTTTCTGAGGCGTTTCAGCATAAAAAAACAGGCTGATGATACTTGGTTAATCTGAGCCGCCCAATCCAGTTTTTTGTCGAACATAAAGCCAAGGTTTCTGGCTTTATTGACTGGTACTGAGCAGACCCCGGCTAAGGATGGCCACCAGTGCTGGTTCCAGCTCGAGGTTTTATGACCAAACTCAAATACTTCTGATTTCTCTGTATTCAATTTTAGAAAGTTAGAGTTCATCCAGGTCATCAAGGCCGAGATACAGTTAGAGAATTCCACTGCCATCCGCAATGGGGGAGTCCATATCATTGTACCGGCATCATTGTAGACTGCATCCCCTCCTAGCCCTGGTGCCACTAAGTCTGTTCCCTGGCATTCATGGACACTCTCTGGTTGAACTTTGGTGGCATCTGAGTCTATGAACCAGTTCGCAGTCAAAATCCTCTTGTAGCTGATACCGAATTGGTGGTGGAAACTAGACTGTAGAATTCCGCTCCTCCATTTGCTGCTTCTGGACGGCTACTGCCCTCTGCATCATGCCCTGGAGGACACCTTCCACTGTCCCCACAACCCTCTCCCACATTCCCCTTGGACATCATTTAGGGCCTGCTCAGTCTGCGTGGCTCTACCTCAGTGGACCGAAAGTCACCATCCCGTGGCGGTGTGCCTGTGCCGGCCGCTGTGCATCCTGGGCCACTAACTCTGTGCAGCTCAAGTCGAGGACCCTGTCTGATTGAATATTGCTTGGCCTCTGTGACGATGGCCTTGGGGTCATCAACGCCATGTGTCTGTGGACCTGCGCACTCCGCTGCTTCCAGCCTCAACTGTGGTCCACCAGGGCATCACACATCACATCGAGTCCTGCCCGGATGTCGCATCACCGCAGGAGGCACATGCCACCATTGCTAAGACCACCTCCAACCGCCATCTGCCAGTCGAAACAGTGGTACTGGCAGACAAACTGAGTTGCACACACCTGTTGTGGATGCCATCATCTGCCTGATACTCTGCTCAGTACTCCAGGTGCCACTGATTCAGTGCACCGCAACCAATGGACCTAGGACGATGATGAGGAAGATGTTGCAGGTGTAACACACCCCACTGCAGCTGCATCAGGTATATCCCGAATGGACACAATCCTAGACAATTTGTACACATGAGCGCGCTCAGCTCTAGTGCCCCTACCTCAGTGCACTGCAACTCACGGACACTTTTGTTTGCATATTGGGTGACCTCTGTACTTGCTCCGGCTCCCTCCATGTCGCTCCGCAGTTGTCTCTGTTATGCTGGTGTTTTCAGTCTCCATTTAAATGGTGTTTACTGTTCAAGTTGTTGCCAGCACCAACCACTCCGTGCGGGCTGGCTTACACTCACCCTGCACAATCCAGCACAGGCGTAACTGTACATGTGGCCCTGCCAAAAAAGGGGCCCGGCGCACGTGCCCATAGCCAGTTCCACATCCTATCTACGTGTGCCCCTGTGGTCATATTGTATGCATGAGGGCCCTAGGCCCTACGACATTACATTGCGCTGTGTACAGCGGATGCAGGCATGTCACCGCAGGCAGCGGGTTGGAGCTTTGACATGTAGCATTGTCTTCACCCACTCAATACGTACGAGGAGTGGACTGGGCTGTCGTATGCAGAGCCAACGTGGCTGTGGGAATGATAATTGCGTGCCTCTGGGTGTGGTTCTGTACTGGAAATGGGCATATGTATGTGTTAGCGGTGTGGGTCTCCTTTGTGGGGTGTAGGTGGTCCATGAAGGGGATTAGACACCAACACATGTGATCTAGTTAGTCTTCCATGGGTTGGGAAGGTTGGGATCCCACCGGCACCTGTTCGGCCACCTCCTTTTGGCATTCTGACACCTGCCATTGGAATGCGATGTGTGCCTCGGTGAAGTGTTGAGAGCCAGCCATGGTGGCGGGTACTTCCTGCTGTGTGGTCTGTGCAGGGACTGGTGTCTCCTCTATGTAGCTGGGCTGCCCTGCTCCTGGGGGTGGGTTGCCTAAGATGTCCATGAGCTGTTGTAGGGCGTCAGTGTCGAAGGTGTGGAGGACCTCTCCAGCATCACTGATGAGTTGTCTGGTCTGCTCTGCTGGAGGTATTTTGTGTCCCTCTGCAATGTGAAGCAAAGATGCATGTTGACATGTATGTAGGTGCATTGTTCTTGTTTACATGCAGACTGTATGGCAATGTACATTGTGACTGTTTGGGAGGTGCTGCATTTTGATGGTGGACAGTGGACATTTGGACTACATGACGGATGTGGGGTTGTATGCATGCATTCCCATTGCACAGTTTCCAGGCCTGTTTCTGAGCATGTAAGCAGCCAGTTGTGACCTCTGTTCTGCAGAGTCGGGTTTGCACATTGTACCACATTGTCATCAATGTGCATGTGCTGTTCTTGCTATGTGTGTGTGCTGCAGTGTGCCACGGGGATCAGGGACATGATCCAGGGTCATTGCGTGTGTGCAGTGTGCTACACATCATTATGTATGTGTGCCATTGTGCCCATCTCCCCGTGTCCCCACAGTCCCTGGTTGTTACTCGCTCTGTTGATGTTGTGTCAGGTCCTCTCAAGCTGTGTGCGGACTCCCACCTCCTTGCACTGTCTCTACACTGATGACTGTGGCCTCCATTTCCTCCAGCTCCTCCTGGGGCGCAGGACTTCCACCTCCTGTCGCCGTTACTGCCTTCCTGTTGTCAACGGGTTTGTCCTTGTTTTGATTTTCACATCATGCCAGCGCCCTCGGCCTCCTCCATTGACCTCCTTGACACTCCAACTTCACGGTAGTCCAATTGTGGGTCAGTTGATGGTAGTGTTCTGTCACTTCTGTGTCGCTGATCTGGTTTGTCTGCGGACTGCACCCCGTCTTCATCTCCCTCTTCTCTTTGGCCTACCCCGACCCCGTTCTTCCTTGCTGGTGGTCTGTGGGGCTTGTGGTGTTCGCGTTCACCTCTGCACGTGGTCCGGGTGCATCCATGGGTTTTTTTTGTGTTTTTTTTCCTCATTCGCCTCCAATCTCACTTCAATACACACTCAAGTTGTCAATACCCACACTCTGAGAGGCATAGGCATATGGAAACGGAAGGACCCGCCTACTGGTACGAGAACTTGCTTATATGCTAATGAAGAAATCTGCTGAGATAACTCTTCTACCCATCTCCAAGAGCTAGATGGCCTTCGTCTTAGATCTACCAGTACCAGACTGAGAGTATCGGACATGGCCCAAAGAGTATTGAGGCAGCATAATCACAGGACTTCGACCCGGGTGCATCCATGTTGCTACGCACTTTGAATTGTTTTTGGTGTGTTTTTTTGGAAGCTTTTATAGTGCATTTTCTAGTCAGACGTGTGGGATTTGCAGGCCTGCACTGGTTTTCTCTGCTTTTTGTATCGCGATTGGCCTCATCGCAAGTTCTTTTGCTTTGGTGTCTCGCATTTTTGAGGCTTCGCATTGACATTTGACACGTTGTCTGGGGCCTACCACATGGTGCCTCCGTGTTGCGAATACTTAGTTAACACAGCATTATTTTCCCGGGATAGACTGCAATTTTGAAAGTTGTGTTAAACTAATTTTGCGATGCCTTTCACACTTTCTCGAGAATATCCCCTTAAATGTGGGCAAAAGACATACAGATATCCACCTGCATGCTATAGGACACTCTGTGGAAAGGCTGGCATCTGCAGCGACAATCATGAGCAGATGCACAGCAAATAATACAAGTAGTGATGGTTCGCACAGTGGTAATGATGACAGCAAAGTCAGACACTGTGAGCCTCATTGATGATGTTTTGGCGCAGGGCAGCGCCGCAAGCAATCTTGCTGTGCTGCCCTGCATCAAAAGAAAAGGGCAGGAATGTGCCGTGTCTATAAGATCCAGCACATTCCTGCACTTTTCCCCTGCGCTGGCGCATAATGGGCTGCCCGCGCCAGTACAGGCACCCTTGCAGCATGCACCCTTGCACCATGTCGTTACATTCCGGTGGCGCAAAAGTGCTGCAAGGAACCTCATAAAGGAGACCCTATAAGGAGTAGAAGAAGCCACAGAGGGAAGGGAGAGTGTAGTGGAGAGAGCAATTTTCAGATTTTCAAGATATAAATAAATTATAAAAACATTGTTCATTTTTTTTAACTAATTCCTGTTAAAATACATAAATGTTATTGCTTTGTTTTCTTTTATAAACCTAGCTGATTGGTTATGTATTTTTTTAGCGTTTTTTAAAATAAATACTGAAATATATGCACCAATGTGTATAAATGATATACACAGAAAAATAAAGTTAATGTCTAGATTTATTCTTTTGTCTCGTGTACCTCAAATGTAATAGTTAGTATCGTCAGCCCTGCAGGCACATCCTTCTTCGGCTCTTGCTGCATCCTGTCCTCAGGGCGGGAATCCAGGGGTTATTTATCTTCATTGTCTTGGAATAGCAGATTCCATGGGCCTGCCTTTTCTGATTGCCATTTTGTGAAAAATGGCACATGTGGCTAGCTCCCTCCTGCTATGTGCAGAAAACGAGATTTCTCTTTTAGCAAACAAAATATGTTTCAAAAATTGTTCTGGTTTGCTTCGGAGCAGTGTTCTAGCGCCTTTCTCTGGCTGTTTTGCATTTAAGTATGGAGCTGGTATTCATCTGTATAAGGGACATGGTCTGTCACCTGCAATATGAAGGATGGATTTTTAATTGTGTGCAAATTACAATACAACTGATATACAATGTTAATTCGTGTAGCTACACCAAGCTGCCACCTCTCTCCAAACGCTCCTCTTGATAGACTGGTCTACAGGGCCCAATGATGAAATATGTTTGAATCGTTTATGCTTCTGGGGAAACACACAACTAGTTTGGGGATCGAGCGTGTGGCATTGCACACCTCCAGTATATTGTGAGAATGAGGACTTTTACAACTTAGGTAAACGTACACACTCTCTGGGGGGTGGCAATTGAGGATGTGCTTTGCATCCACGCTTCCAATGATGTATGGTGATGGTGCAATTAATAAAAATGTGCATTTGTAGACGGCAACTCAGCAGGGTTGTTCAGAACAGAAATATGTTGATGTATCCTTCCCACCATGATAGCTCGAAGGTCCTAGAAAACTCTTGACTGAGAGATATTCCCCCGCCAACTGCTATGGTACGCTGGTAACTGGATTCTAGGAATTGTAGAGCACACAAGACCTGAATGTGGTTGAGGATAGCCTTGCTACATTGGTTGTTTCTGCCAGTGGCGGTGATTCCATGATTCCAACAGTGGCATAACATTGGCCCCTGCACCACTCGCGGTGTGGGTAAGGGGGGCCCGAGCTGCAGGGGGGCCCCTCAGCACTGTACTCTGGCCTGAGAGCTCCTGATTAAATCCGGAGCGGGGGACCTCTGAGTATCTTGCAGTGGGGCCCAAGTTTTGTTACTCCACTGGAGGAGAACCATGAAAAATAAAATGGCAATACAGCAAATGTATCACCATTCTATTTTTCATCCTGGAAGGCAGCCAAGTCGGAGAAGGCGAAGCCAGCTGCGCGACAGCAAGCCTCACATGCATACTTTAAACACTCCAACCCAAGCCATCTCAGACAGCTGGGTGGAGAGCAAGCACAGGCCTCCAGGGCCTGAAGAAGCATCGGACCAGAGCACTTCAGCCAATCCTGACGCTGCTCTCATGCTGCCTGAGCAGCAAGAGCGCAGTGCCAGGATTGGTGGAGGAGAGTTTGATGAGGCTCTGGAAGCTTGTTGCCTGTGCTGGAGGAGCCAAAGAGTGCATGGAAAAATAAATACATCTTATTTCTGTACTTTAGTTAAAATTAACTCACTGACAGGCACTATGAGAAACTCATAGTGCCTTCGGCCTCAACTCCAGAGCATTTAATCATGTATCATATAAACACTGTTTAAAACGGACCATAATTGAGAGCTTTGGCACTGAGCCTAAGGGCACTGCTGATTTTTTTTCTACCTGTGCATGTCAGTGGGTTAAGTATTCGCCTCACCAGTTTTGTTTGCTGCTGGCCGCCACTTGTGTCTGCCTAGAACAGGCAGCAACTGATCAATCAGAGTTAACATCACCTGATTGCTCAATCATTATCTAGCATAACCAGTGCCTCAGTTTGTTCAAACAGGGTCAAGGACTGTCTAGAAATTCTCTCCTTTGCCCTCCCTTCTCTTATGTGCTTTTAGAATGTGCATCTTCCTCACCATAGCATAGTTTGCTGCCATTGTTAAAGCTTATAATATAGCCTAAAATCGCTCTGCCAGGGCTGTACTGTTGTTAAAGGCACTAAACCTAAGCAGCTCAGGCCCATCATGAAAGTGAGGAACTTTAACAACAGGGTTTAGTGAGCCAGAAGGGATATAAGGCTATTAGAACATTCCGCCTCCTAAGGGTAGAATGTTCTAAGTTAAGAAGCGAGAAGCAGAAATACAAACATTGGAACGATAGAGCAAAAGGTTTATACCAACCATTAGTCCTGGCAACATTATCTTCAATGAAACTCTTAACATTCCAATGTTTTTATGCTTTTTGGGTGATCTTTTATACTTTGCACCCTGTTATCATCTCCTTCCACTTGATGAAAAGTTGCACAGGCAATTCATATTATTGAGACAATTCTCAATTTGAGAAAGTTTTATATATATGGAGTGTCCTTCCCCATCTGGAAATCGCAATTTCAGTAACACAATTTATATTCACAGATCAAAGATTCATTAAATGTTCATTGTGAATTTAACTTTTGGGGCATGTGGTGCAAGGCACATGACCAATGGTTCGGTCACAACCTATTTTGTGAATGACTTGCGACTCACTAAAAATGTGTGCCTCCGGCCCTAGGTAGAAAAATCTGCCTGCGAAAGATCCATGCTGGTCGGAGAAATATCTATACAATTCTTCACCTTGTTGTACAGCAGGTTAAATTTAATGAAGAAAATAGTTTCTGCCGGTGAAATTTATAAAAGTAGGGGAGTCCCCAGAAATCTTCTTCATCCCTCCTAAATTAGTTGCATCATATTTTTCTACTTGTATTTTTAAAAACAAAATCAACGAAAAATGTCACAGTGTCTTACAATAGCTCACACATTATTCAGACTGGCGTCTTATAATGCTGTAAATAATGTATACTACATATGCAGATGAGCAGACTGCAATATACTACTTATTAGCATTGTTGAGCGTGGAGAGGGGCCATGACTCACGAGAGGTGAAGCCTTGAGTAAATCATGATGCCTTTTCCTCCTTCAACAATGGCAATAAAATAGCACATGAAGCTCAGCGTATCTGCATATATGGTTTATTCCACAGGCATGTTTGCAAGTGTATTTGTTATTTAAAACACACAAATAACCAAAATCATGATCCAAGAGATTAACTTTGTACCATAATTTAAAATTCACATTGAAGGGGACTTGGACATATTAGGTGAGATTTTGCCATGCGTGCAATGTGAGGTACAGCAATGAGAGCCTTTCTCAATGCTGCGGTATCATTTGCTCAACAATGCTGGCATGTGAATTATTACAAAGGTTTTCTGCTAAAAGAGAATTTTCCAGTAGTGTAGCTGGAAGGCGGCAGGTCGGGTGAGCAATTTCTTTGTTCTTAATTTTATTTTCCCTCGAAAAACCCTTTCTCCCCCTGCTCTTACCTGCACCTGCCGTCACCGGGAGGCAGACACAAGTCCCGCACCAATTAGCAAAAGCCCTAGTTACACCTCTGGAATTTTCAGATTTTTTTCTCCACAAAAATTGCTTTCTTACAAATATTCCCAAATTTTCATTGTTCGTTGTTTCATTAATAGTAAGCAAACTGACAAAAAATATTTTCAATGTTTTCAATCAAGTATATACTTACAGTGCACTCAACAAAGCAAGCACAGATATATTTATATCAAAGTATACATACACCTATATATGCATGGTCGTATGCAACAAAACAATACCAAAATGTAAGCTGCATTAACAGATATACTATTCTTGAGAAAGACAACCGTGGGTACCAATCTATTGTTTACTTTTATTCAGTCTTCTTGATAGACTGCCCTCACTAAGAGCAACACTGGGGCATATTACCAAGCAATAGCGATAATTATCGCTATTGCTTGGTTACCGTGAAAAAATTATCGCCGAGCTGCGGCGATGTTTATCGCAGATAAACCTTGGTATTACCAAGGTTTATCGCAAATGCGATAAAAATCGCCGCAAAGCATGAATATCGCTGAAAAGTCAGCGATATTCATGCATTACCGAGCGAATGCTCCTAGCCATGTTATCCACCTCCCATTGGATAACATGGCTAAGAACTGCTCAGGGCAGGTGTTAGCTTTTGGAGATATTCGCGCTTAGCGCGAATATCTCCAAAAGTTGGTAATAGGAGATAGCGATGTTAGCGACAGTTTCCAGTCGCTAACATCTTGGCACGCCCACTTTGCATGTCATTAGTGATAAATATCACTGACATGCAAAGTAGGGCCCAAGATGGTCGCTATCTCCTACTAGCTGTCGCTAACTGGTGTTAGCGAGAGCTAGGTAATAGGGAGATAATTTTATCTCCGCTTTCTTGGCTTTTAAAGCCAAAAAAGCGGAGATAAAACCCCCTTGATAATATGCCCCATAGTTCCTTATTATATCTCTTTGTTAAGACCGAGTAGAATCGATGGACAAACACACACCTTCTTTTCCAAGAATATCATTCATTTAGTGTGCATCATATCCCAAGAAAGAATCATCACTTTTATTATGTTGAAATCACCTTGTGAGTCACCACACATACTAATTCCAGTTTGGCAAGCTCATTATATGTATAAGTAGTGCCGGTTGTCCCAGTCACCTGAATTTACATATTTCATCTTTTTTGTGGACTTCCACAATAGTCATACCCTCAAATACATTTCAATTGAAAAGTTAAATTGTCACTGGATTAAAAATGGTGGGTCCTGTTCACAAAGCATTCAGTGCACTTATCCTTCATGTAAGCGTCCACATAAAGAGAACAATGAAAAACACAACATCCAAAACAGATGGGAAATTAAGCCCAACATTGTTTGACTCTAATCTACATTATCAATAGTTTTCTGTTGACAGTCAAACGTTTCTATTGACTGGAGTTGGACTTTAGCCCTAACTTTTTCGGTCGGCCTAAAGCGGCAGCACACATGCGTTGCTCGCTTTGCAAGGCATGCAGTTGAGTGGAAGCTCCATGAAAGCTCTGCCCACTATCCCGACATGTTTTTAATTGGCTCGTGTCATTGTCTTTCATAAATGCTGCTGTCTGATTGATTATGAGACTTGTTAATCCCTCCTTATTATGGCCATGTCGTCATTTGTACCCTTCCATGGCTACTGGCCCCTTTACTTTGAGTGTTACACAGTACTGTACGTGTTATTTAGACTGTGAGCACTACTTTGTCCGTGCCTTCTCACTCCTTCTCCCCCTCCACCTGCCTGCACTACCGTTGTCCGTGCTTCCCCCCTCCCGTTGTCCATGATGCAATGCAATAGGTCTCGCGTAAGTGCGAGTCCTTTTGCATTGCAAATGCTTGTTGAGTCTTTGTGTTTCACAAGCCTTTGACACCACACTTCTCACGCTTTATCTGAGGTCTCACTGTTCGTTATTCTATGGCACTCGTCAATCAATCAATCAATCAACAGAATTTGTATAGCGCGCTACTCACCCGTGAGGGTCTCAAGGCGCTGAGGAGGGGGACGCTACTGCTCGAACAGCCAGGTCTTGAGTTGTTTCCTGAAGGAGAGATGGTCCAGGCTCAGCTGTAGGTGAGTGGGGAGGAAGTTCCATGTCTTGGCTGCCAGGTAGGAGAAGGATCTTCCTCCAACGGTGGATTTGCGGATTCGTGGGACAGAGGCGAGGGCGAGGCTGGCGGAAAGGAGTTGGCGGGTGGGCGTGTAGAATGTGAGTCGGCTGTTGAGGTACTTCGGGCCGTGTTGTGGAGAACCTTGTGTGCGTGGGTGAGGAGTCTGAACATGATCCTCTTGCTGACGGGGAGCCAGTGCAGGTCTTTCAGGTGGGCAGAGATTTGGCTGTGGCGAGGGATGTCCAGGATTAGTCGTGCTGAGGCGTTCTGAATGCGCTGGTGTCTTTTCTGTAGTTTGGCTGTGGTTCCAGCGTAGAGGGTGTTCCCGTAGTCCAGGCGGCTGGTGACGAGGGCCTTATCTCAACTATTTAGCCCCACCTAACCGGGGCATTATATGTGGAGAACTGGGGCACTGTGGATGTCCTGGCTGCATGTTTTGGGTGGCCCCGTCATCCCACACACCTCTGTGTCGAGCCTGCCAGGGCTCAGGAGGTGGAGAGCAGATCCATGTGCTGCGGTGAGGAGGTGCCAGAGGCCTCTGGAAAGAGGGGAGGAGGATACAGAACTTCCTTCCTGGATGCCGGAACTGTGCTGCTCTGGAGCGGGCTACGGCGTCTGCAGGAGGTGGTTGAAGCTGGTGCAAGAGGGACCTGCAGCGGCCCAGGCGGGTGCCCAATTGGGTTTTGGTTTGTATGTGGTAAAGCTGGACTCCGGGACCTTGGCTGCAGCCGCTGCGCCTCTCATACCCGTCAGAGATGTGGTAGAAACACAAGGAGGTGGTGCTGGATAGCACCCTTAAGCTCTGGGTTCCACACAAGTCCATTAACTACTTCACCCTTCAGAGGCGGCGAGGGCACGGGGACAGCAGAGCCCGTTTGACTGGTAGATGCTGTAATAATTCCCTCCACCGCCCATTCCTTTATCATACCCATAGTGTAGAATTGATATAGTGATCTTTACCACACCTTAGTCCCTAAGTGCACCTTGTCAACACTCTGCCTTCCAAGCCACTCCATATTTTTCCATTCTACTCCTCCGCCCCACATCAACCATGTACACCTTGTCACCAAGCGATCTCAAATCTTTTTGTTGTTGCTTTTCTCCCATTGCCAAACTAAATCTCTGCCACCTTTGGAGCTCTTTTCCACTAGCAAGCTCATGCCTCCTTCCTTCCCTCGGTATGTTCAACCACCTTCCACCTGTCTTACATTTCCTATGGCTCTACCTTTGTATTTATTTACTTTAGGGTACATGTAACACGCTACATACCATTTCAGCTGCCCTCAGAGGTTGGGTCATGGGAAGCAGAAGGGTCTGTACAAACTGATAGCTATTTTGGTTTGCTTGCCGTTTATTAATTCCATACTTGTTGCTAGAGCCTTGTTGTATACATCTGTTCCACTTATTATCAATGCTCTGTCATAAAAGCGAGATCTGTGGTGCAGATAATGTTATTTCTATTGCTAGCTATTTGTTTTGTACTTGTACACTTGGTAAGGCCATATCCAGATTGTTCCATTAATCTTTAGTCCATGCTTGCTTCGACATTATCCCAATAGTCACCGAGTTTAATGCCCATGGGCGCCTAATCAGTTATGCCTACTCTTGGAGGATCTCTATACCTGTTTTCCTCTAATCATTATTGCAAAGTTTTTAACAAAAAAACACATACTTGTGAAATCTGCACCGCCACATTATGCCTGCCACCATGTTTTATTTAACATCTTTCTATAGAGCCACTGCACTAAAAGGTATTGCTGTTCTTTACACAGAACAAGAACTGATGTAATCAACAAATTTTAGGTAGTGAAATAAGTGGAAGGCATTGGGGAAACTGGAGACAATGTACATTATTCCTTGTTGCACTCTAAATCCGAATTTAGGCTCAAATGATGTTTGCTCGTAATTTCGTACTCCGAGTTTGTGCACAATTTCTCACTCTAGGATATTTGCCCCAACATACATTCCTTCCGGTATAACCTGGAAAATTTGCATAGGGAAAACATATGAATATTCAAGTATGTCATGAATGCATCTGCATGTTAATCTCTTTTTTGACCTATATAACTTTGAATGTGCTGGTAAAATTGTCTGAGGAAAAATGCAAGCTGCAGTAATAGTTTTTCCCAAGGGCAATTTTTATTGACCAGTCGTAAGCCTCATGGTAACTTAAGGTTCAGAATTGGTTTTGTTGAAGAAGGATGAGATGAGTTTGTAGCTAGTTCCTCATGGAGAGGATTTTCAGTTGGGTTACTGTGGGGGGAGAGAGTTCCAAAGGGTAGTTGCTGCACCACTAAAGGAATGTTCACGGCTAAGGATGTTTTGAATTTCCTAATTTTGAGTTGTAATAAGTCTTTCTTCCGACGCCCCTTTGTTAGAAGAAGTCCTTATTTTAGCCAGATAGGTGTGTTTTTCTTTTTCCAGAGAACCTTCTTCATAAGGCAACAGATTTTAAATGTCATCCTGGCCTACATTAGAAGACAGCCCCAGTCTCAACACTGCGGCATTGTAGTCAAATTGTCCCTTGGCTAAAAAGCGTGCGGCTGTAGTGTGAAGAACAGCTTGGACTGGGCCGGGAGAGCACTTGGGCTCCCCAGCCAGAGTGCCATTTCCAGTGTCCAGGCAGAATATGATTAGAGTATGTTCTACGGTTTTCTTTTGATTGGAAGTGTGGCTCACTGGTTAGAGGCGGCAGGCCCGAGAGCAGAGGACGACCCGGGACCAGGGTTCGATTCCCGACGCGGCAGGTTTCTGGACCAGGGTCAGCGGACTCGATAATTCTCTCGCCTCGGTGCCCACTCTGATCAGCGATCACACTCGGCAACTCTGGGCATTAGCTTGCCTCATCTTCACTAACGGCCCCACCAGACCGCCGGGGATGCCTGGTCTCACCCTGGAGATACCCACTAAGGGACCATCTCTCAGGGAAGCCAGGAAGGGTTTCGCAGCGGTCGAAGCGCGGAGATACTCCTCCGGGAGTCGATCCTAGCGCTATATAAACCTGCAATTAATTAATTAATTAATTAATTGGGTGTTGAAAGGTTTTCAATTTTATTGAGTAAATGAAAGGAAAAAGTTGACCAATTCGGCTACTTTCTTAATCTGGCATGATAGGAGTAGTGCTGTGAGGTTGTTAGTGGTAAATCCCAACTATTGTATTGAGATGGAGAGGGAAGAGGTAACCCTGTTTAGCTAGAAGTGCAGGGTAAAAATGTATTTCTAAGCTTGGGCGTGTAGAGGATGAACTCTTTTTGGGGATCAAGCATGAAAATGTTGATAGTAATCCACTGCTAAAGATTCATGAGACAAGTCAAAGTGTGAGAATGTCCTTAATGGATAATGGTTTTAGCTAAAGCTGAGTGTCATCAGTATTCTAAGGGATGGAGACTCGAGATCCCAATGGAAGGACGGCACCCAGCGGTTTAGGGTAAAAAGTTAAACACCGTAATTGCTGATACAGCGTCTTGGGAGATGCCATGCATCATTTGTGCACTGTTTGAGATGACATCTTCCCCAGCTGGGTGTGGTGACATGATAAATTTGAGAACCAATTCAGATCTTGGTTACATATTCCAGATCTATTTTACAGATCTGAATTGGTTACTCAAATTTATCCTGTTGACACCCGCTGCGGATAGAGTATCTAAAAAGGCACAACATGATGATGGCATCTGGAAAGTTATGCATGGCCTTTACGGTGTCTCTCTTTGCTGAAAACAGATCTCTCGATTAGAGGTTGAGTAGGTGATTGTTATTAATATACTTAATTTGCTGTTCTAAGACTCTGTATTTAATTACTTTTCATAGCTTGGGTAGATTGGAAACAGATCTGAAATTAACCAACCAGTTGGGACCAAGAGTGGACTTTTTTACCCTAGGGTTATCTAGCCCATTTTTAGATATCTAGAAACAACACGGTGGGTGAGCGATGCATTGATCATCAGACACCAGACATTTTTGAAGAGGTGAAAATTGGACTTGATAGAGGCCAAAACCTTCCTTATGGGTAAATTCCTCTTCTAAAGGCTGCCTCCTGTCAATTCTCAGTCCTTGACCAATACACAGCCCTTGACCTAATACGGACTAGCGCCTCCCTTTGGAATACCGAACTACCTCTTCAAGAAATCGGGGGCCTTATCTGGAGTTAATTATATGTAAACTGTTTCATACGTGTCCCCTTAACTATTGTGAATCCGTACTTATTGTACACTGCTATGTTTCCCTTGTAAAGCGCTCTGATACCCTAGGGTCAAGTTCGCGGTCTATAAATCAATAAAACAAACAAACAAACTAATAGTTTCTGGGTTTAGGTTAAAAAACAATTGGGCTAGGTCGCCTGGGAAGATGTGTTTTACTTTGGGGGTAAATTTTGTTCAGTGTTGGATCAATTGATTGTTGATTGTTGGTGCTGGTAAAGGGCTATCAGCTTGCATGAATGTATTTAATTAGGCTTTTTGTGGTATATGCATGTACTCGCCACAAGATAGCTTAGATGCTCACTGTCGCATGCTACCTGTGCTTGCCTTTATTTTACTAGTTATCCTTGTCGCTGAGCTCAAATTGTTATTTTTAAGGTCGAGTCTGGGCAGCGCATGCACTGCTCTGCAAGCTACGCTCTATTGGAGCATATAATAGAAACCCAGCCCACTCTCTGCCCACATTAGTCATTGGCTTGTGTCATTTCCTTCGTAAATGCTGGCTTCTGATTTGTTAATAGACTTGTTAGTTCCTCCTTAGTACCGCCTTGGCTTCATTCGTAACCTCTCATGAGGACTGGCCGTTTTACTTCGGTTGTTACACAGTGAGTCATTTTTAGCCTGTAAGCACTATTTTCTTTAAGTAGTTTCTCCTACTGCAGGTACGACATGCTTTCCTGCAACATTCAGCGTGCCATGCACGCTTTCACTTTTTAAGCAGCCCGGGACAGTGGTGGCCACTTCTTTGCATAGGTCTCGCATAAAGAAGATTTTGAGCTATTGGCATTGTACATGACAATGCCTTTTATTTATGTGTTAATTATTAAAACATATATATAAAAGGCATTGTCATTTACAATGCCAATAGCGTTAACTCTCTCAAATACGAGACCTATTGCATTGCAAATGCTTGTTCTTATACCTATAAACAATCCTGAAGGTCCTTTCTGACGATCTGTAAGCCTTCCCTCCTGACAAGCAGTGCTGCCTTAGTCAGAGAAGCAGACCCAGCACCTGTAATATTATCCACTGCACTAGAGTTTAGAAAAGACTACGGGGCATATTATCAAGGGGGTTTATCTCCGCTTTTTTGGCTTTAAAAGCCTAGAAAGCGGAGATAAAATTATCTCCCTATTACCTAGCTGTCGCTAACACCAGTTAGCGACAGCTAGTAGGAGATAGCGATTATCTTGGGCCCCGCTTTGCATGTCAGTGATATTTATCACTAATGACATGCAAAGTGGGCGTGCCAAGATGTTAGCGACTGGAAACAGTCGCTAACATCGCTATCTCCTATTACCAACTTTTGGAGATATTCGCGCTAAGCGCGAATATCTACAAAAGCTAACACCTTCCCTGAGCAGTTCTTAGCCATGTTATCCAATGGGAGGTGGATAACAGGGCTAAGAGCATTTGCTCGGTAATGCATGAATATCGCTGACTTTTCAGCGATATTCATGCATTTCGGCCGATTTTTATCGCTTAGGAGATAAATCTTGATAATATCAAGGCTCCTAAGAGATAAAAATCGTCGCTACACGGAGATAAAATTATTGCCGCTAAGCCAACCTAGCGATAATTATCGCTAGTTGTTGGTAATATGCCCCTACATCAAAACACTGCATCTCCTGGTATTGTGTTCCTACTCTGTGATTCTGCCTTTTCATGCAGAGATACTTACAACAAGGGGTGGTGAGGGACAGAGTCTCTGAATTAAGCAGAAAGCTCTCACCCAGTCAAGAGACCTGGGCTAGATCCAACACCGTTTTTTAGCTCATTGCACCATCCCAGTTTCAGAACCTGGCTGTATGCAAATTAGTCTGTTCCTGTCCCAGTGCATGATGGGAACAGGGCAAACCAAACTACAAAAGCCAATTCTTACACTTGGAAGGAAACAAGCTCCCGGGGACCGGTTTCTGGCATTACAGCCATCTTCGGCCCGGTTTGCTTGAATCCTGATGGTGCAATGAGCAAGGGTCTCACATCTGAGAATACCCTTCCACACTTAGGGTGGACAAAAATACTTACAACAAGGGGTGGTGAGGGACAGAGTCTCTGAATTAAGCAGAAAGCTCTCACCCAGTCAAGAGATCTGGGCTAGATCCAACACCGTTTTTTAGCTCATTGCACCATCCCAGTTTCAGAACCTGGCTGTATGCAAATTAGTCTGTTCCTGTCCCAGTGCATGATGGGAACAGGGCAAACCAAACTACAAAAGCCAATTCTTACACTGGGAAGGAAACAAGCTCCCGGGGACCGGTTTCTGGCATTACAGCCGTCTTCGGCCCGGTTTGCTTGAATCCTTTTGGCCACTATAGGTGTGGCAGGGTATACTCAGACATGAGTCCCTTTCTCACTGCTCCATCAGGATTCAAGCAAGCCGGGCCGAAGAGGCTGAAATGCCAGAAACCGGTCCCCGGTAGCTTGTCTCCTTTCTGGTAAAGAATTGGCTTGGTAGTTTAGTCTGCCCTGTTCCCATGATGCACTGGGCCAGGGACAGACTGATTTGCATATAGCCAGGTTCTGAGCTGGGATGGGGCAGTGAGATAAATAACGGTGATGGATCAAGCCCTGAACTTTGGACTGGGTAAGAGTGGTCTGCTCAATTCAGACACTCTGTTCATCACCACCCCCTTTTGTAAATCGATTTTGGCCACTATAGGTGTGGCAGGGTATACTCAGACATGAGTCCCTTTCTCACTGCTCCATCAGGATTCAAGCAAGCCGGGCCGAAGAGGCTGAAATGCCAGAAACCGGTCCCCGGTAGCTTGTCTCCTTTCTGGTAAAGAATTGGCTTGGTAGTTTAGTCTGCCCTGTTCCCATGATGCACTGGGCCAGGGACAGACTGATTTGCATATAGCCAGGTTCTGAGCTGGGATGGGGCAGTGAGATAAATAACGGTGATGGATCAAGCCCTGATCTTTGGACTGGGTAAGAGTGGTCTGCTCAATTCAGACACTCTGTTCATCACCACCCCCTTTTGTAAATCGATTTTGGCCACTATAGGTGTGGCAGGGTATACTCAGACATGAGTCCCTTTCTCACTGCTCCATCAGGATTCAAGCAAGCCGGGCCGAAGAGGCTGAAATGCCAGAAACCGGTCCCCGGTAGCTTGTCTCCTTTCTGGTAAAGAATTGGCTTGGTAGTTTAGTCTGCCCTGTTCCCATGATGCACTGGGCCAGGGACAGACTGATTTGCATATAGCCAGGTTCTGAGCTGGGATGGGGCAATGAGATAAATAACGGTGATGGATCAAGCCCTGATCTTTGGACTGGGTAAGAGTGGTCTGCTCAATTCAGACACTCTGTTCATCACCACCCCCTTTTGTAAATCGATTTTGGCCACTATAGGTGTGGCAGGGTATACTCAGACATGAGTCCCTTTCTCACTGCTCCATCAGGATTCAAGCAAGCCGGGCCGAAGAGGCTGAAATGCCAGAAACCGGTCCCCGGTAGCTTGTCTCCTTTCTGGTAAAGAATTGGCTTGGTAGTTTAGTCTGCCCTGTTCCCATGATGCACTGGGCCAGGGACAGACTGATTTGCATATAGCCAGGTTCTGAGCTGGGATGGGGCAGTGAGATAAATAACGGTGATGGATCAAGCCCTGATCTTTGGACTGGGTAAGAGTGGTCTGCTCAATTCAGACACTCTGTTCATCACCACCCCCTTTTGTAAATCGATTTTGGCCACTATAGGTGTGGCAGGGTATACTCAGACATGAGTCCCTTTCTCACTGCTCCATCAGGATTCAAGCAAGCCGGGCCGAAGAGGCTGAAATGCCAGAAACCGGTCCCCGGTAGCTTGTCTCCTTTCTGGTAAAGAATTGGCTTGGTAGTTTAGTCTGCCCTGTTCCCATGATGCACTGGGCCAGGGACAGACTGATTTGCATATAGCCAGGTTCTGAGCTGGGATGGGGCAGTGAGATAAATAACGGTGATGGATCAAGCCCTGATCTTTGGACTGGGTAAGAGTGGTCTGCTCAATTCAGACACTCTGTTCATCACCACCCCCTTTTGTAAATCGATTTTGGCCACTATAGGTGTGGCAGGGTATACTCAGACATGAGTCCCTTTCTCACTGCTCCATCAGGATTCAAGCAAGCCGGGCCGAAGAGGCTGAAATGCCAGAAACCGGTCCCCGGTAGCTTGTCTCCTTTCTGGTAAAGAATTGGCTTGGTAGTTTAGTCTGCCCTGTTCCCATGATGCACTGGGCCAGGGACAGACTGATTTGCATATAGCCAGGTTCTGAGCTGGGATGGGGCAGTGAGATAAATAACGGTGATGGATCAAGCCCTGATCTTTGGACTGGGTAAGAGTGGTCTGCTCAATTCAGACACTCTGTTCATCACCACCCCCTTTTGTAAATCGATTTTGGCCACTATAGGTGTGGCAGGGTATACTCAGACATGAGTCCCTTTCTCACTGCTCCATCAGGATTCAAGCAAGCCGGGCCGAAGAGGCTGAAATGCCAGAAACCGGTCCCCGGTAGCTTGTCTCCTTTCTGGTAAAGAATTGGCTTGGTAGTTTAGTCTGCCCTGTTCCCATGATGCACTGGGCCAGGGACAGACTGATTTGCATATAGCCAGGTTCTGAGCTGGGATGGGGCAGTGAGATAAATAACGGTGATGGATCAAGCCCTGATCTTTGGACTGGGTAAGAGTGGTCTGCTCAATTCAGACACTCTGTTCATCACCACCCCCTTTTGTAAATCGTTTTCATGCAGAGGTCATGCACCCACATGGCTACTGTGTTAGCTGGCTGAAGAGACCCCTCAAAAGTCCCTGAGTGGTGGTCCTAGGGTGGGCCATCTGCCTGTGAGTTCACGCAGTATTTGTGTTAATGGGTAGACGACAATCCGCTCTCTTCATCATTGTGGCTGGTCCTCTCTGAAAGCAAAACTCCAGACTCAGTGACACTTGGTCAGCCAAAGGGATATTCACATTTTAGGGAGAAATAAATACTGCACCTAAACCAGGAAAAAAAAGCTATTCGCCGTCTCCTGATTCTAAAACTCAAAGACATTTGTTTTAATTGTGCTCAACTACTTAACATTGCATTAAGTTTACCATTTGCTACTGTCTTTTTCTTGTTTCTGCCAGTTGTAGGTTTTCTCAGCCAGTATGATCTTGCGAGACATTAAGCAGGTTTGTCCATTTTACAGTACTGAAGGCAAGATATACAAAGTCCTTTCATTATCACAATCCCTGAAAATTATGACTGCAAAATAGATTTTTTCTATTTACTGTACCCATTTTTCAAGTTGGAAAAGTATTTCTAAAATCGCAAAATGAGTTTTGTGATCAATTCAGATTTTCAATTTGGAAGAGTCATGAAACAGACATCCTCTCCTAATACCAAGCCGGAAGGGCTTATATCAATGGTTTATAACTGCAGTTGCAGTTGGGAATTGACCCATTACTGAAACCTCCAAGGATGTGATTACTGATTTTCAAAGGGGAAGGTGTCCCCTTTGTGAAGCCGGTTTGGCAACCCAGGGGGAGCAGGCAGTGATCCAGGGGACCACTGCCTGATACTTCATATGTATTCCCAAAGGGAACCTTTTTTTGAAACAGTACTGGTTTCTGTAAGTAACATGGGCTGCTTTAAAATAAAAAAGTTTCCTGTTTAAGAATGCAAACACAGGGATGTTGGTCTGATGTTCCTTTCATTCATTGGAGTCACAAACAGAGGCCAATCTAATTAATAATATTTAGGGAGGTTGCTCTGCCGCCCTCTCGTTCTCTGTGACTGCAGATATTTTTATGTGCCCTATTAGCACATAGGTTGCCTTGCAAAATTTGAAGACAGGCCACAAAAAGTTGATGTACAATTTGCAATTTGCCATGTGTGAGCAATTGGTAAATGACTGCACACTGTATTAGTAGAGAAACAGTTTGTCTGATGTCTTGAACCATCATCTGTTCAGAAACAGAAAATGTGTTGTGTTACATTTGTGCCTCCTCCACCTTATGACAGTGTTGACAAACATTTAGGGCTCAATTATAAGTCTAGCGGTCTGAGGATCGTCAGACTCATGGTGGCACAGTGGTGGCGGTCTCCCAACCCCCTGACTACAACTCGGGTGGTGGCTCCACCACAGCACCACCTCAATCACCTGGGAAATGTTGTTCCTGGCAGATTTGCGGCGGTCTTGAGAATGCAATATGCTTGGTGGGACACCATGGTCCTGCCAAGTATATTATACATTTCCCCTCAGCCAGGGTTTTCCTGGTGGTTTGGCTGCCATGAAAACCCTGGCAGAGAGGAAACAAAGGGCCTTGTGCCTCTCGCCCAGTGGCTGAACACAGGGGGACACAACAAATGCCCCCGTTTGCATGCACACCAGTTCCTGCCCGGCATGGACTTTCAAGTCCATGCCATGCAGGAACTGTTTTGGGTATTCCCATTGCCATGGGAACGCCAAAAAAAAGCCAGCCAGACACGAGAATAACTCGTAATCTGGCAAAAGGCCTGACTACGGGTTTGGCGGTGCTGCCGTAGGGCGGACCCGGTGCATTACCGATAAACTCGCAAGCTGGCCCTTAGTGATATCATGCAATATATCCAGTGTACATCCCGGTCCCTGGATTTACAACTGTATTTCTACTGTGTTGTTTTGTTTATTTGACTTGCGTGTTTTTCAATATTGACTTTCATGTTTACTGTACATATGTACTTTTGTTTTTTTAATATTATTAGTGTTATGTTTTTACAAAAACTCACAACTTTCACATTCACATCTTTACTGAAACTGTGATAATTGAATTCTACATTATCCTAACATAACCTCAAACACTTCTCCACCAATAATCCCCTTGTCCTAAACTTTGACTGCACATCCACAGCTAACTGGAGAGTCCAAGAGGCTTCCATCATAGACATATTAACCAGAGTGCTGGTTTTTTGAGAACACCAGCAATCCCTATATAGTGCTCTGACTGCAAGGTTTCTGCAAAAAGTCTAGCACCGGCAAATAACAGTGCAAATCTGAGTCTAAAACTCAAGTTACATTACTCTAATAAGTTAAAAGTCATTCTTTCAACCCGCTTACAGTAAAGATGGATTAGATAATAGAAATTAAAACACCACCCCAGCCCGGAGACTCACATGTTCCCGCAGGTTATTACCCTCAATATCAAGCAGGTGGTCATTGGGGTAAAGAAGGGCTTTGTTAGTTGAGGTAAAGAGGGTTCTAAAGGGATAAGCTACAACTGAAGGAGAAAGAGAAAGATAGAACATAGAAGATGATGCAAGGCTGAGGCTCAAGGCCCAGTTTGGTTTTGCTCTCGTGCGGAGAAGGCATTGCCTCCCGTTTTAGCCTCTTATTTGAGGTTTTGTTAAAGCATTCCATACTTCACCTGATTTTAAAACTCCTACAATAATTCTATTAGTTTATAATACAAGTAACAGTTTGTAACTGGCACGCTCTGTTTGCAATCCACAACAAATACCTTACCATTACTGATTGAGGTCAGGTTGTGTCTGTATTCTCAGGGTTACTCACACTGAGTCCTCCGATTAAGAAACTTTCCTTTCCAATCACTTTTGATGTTTTTGTTTCAATCCAAATCACAGCCCTGAAGTATACTACTAAGAGGTTTTTCGCTAATTGTTGCTCCAGATGAGACCCAATATCCACAACTGGGTTGAAACGTTGTTGACACTTTTAAAACACAAACATATCAACTAGAAATATCCCTAATTGACATAAGGGGGAAGATTTATAATTATTCTGGATTTACATGGATACATATATGGTTGTTTGTTGTTCTATGGAACCCATATGTCTATAATTGTTGTTATTTTTATGTAGTGTTTATGATTATTGTGGTTTCGTTTGGTTCCCCTCCTGCACATGAACTATATAAAGAATAATAATTGATATATATTCTTAGTGGCAACTCTTTAATAATTATTTATTTTGTGAACTGTACATCTATATACAGCCATTGTTGCATTGTGTATCCTTGAAGTAATTGTATTGTAAAAAGAGCCATTTTTTATTTAAAATACTTAATGATCTGGCTCTTGTTGAGTGACGGCTGCCTTTGTTTTTTCCAAGGGAACTTTTAGAAAGTTGGCATTTTCCTGCTAAA
The DNA here is from genome assembly GCF_964263255.1 of Lissotriton vulgaris. Taxonomy (NCBI): domain Eukaryota; kingdom Metazoa; phylum Chordata; class Amphibia; order Caudata; family Salamandridae; genus Lissotriton; species Lissotriton vulgaris. The sequence continues at coordinate 1,745,972,406 of NC_141694.1, forward strand.
GACATTTAGTGCCTGCAGTCTGTCTCTTGGTCACTTGACTGGGTTTGACTGGCAGTTGGGCTTTGTGTATCCCTCCTAGACTGCCACACACAATAGAGAGCATAGGTGTGCTTGGTTGGCATCACTGGCAGGATGGGAGGTCAGAGCTGGACACAGCCCTATGTACATTTGAATAGGCTGTGTTCTTCCTCCACACAAAGGGCTCCTGTAGTTAGTTTGGAGCCTGGACAGAGAAGAAGGGATGCCTGTTGACTTAAAAGGAAAACCTCTAGTAGCTTTCCCCACTACAAAGGAAGGTCAAGGTATAAATATTGGACCCCAGACACAAACTCTTCAGTACACTTCTTAACCTGTGGATATTCTGCCAGGAAGAAGGACTGCTGTGCTGCCGAAAAGACCGCCACTCTGCTGGACTGCTGCTCTGAAGGACTGCTGCTCTGCTTTGCTGACCTGCTGCCCTCCTGCCTGGAGGAGAAGGACTGGACATGCATCTGTTAAAAGTAGGGCACCCGAATGACTTCAAGGGCTCATTGGCTGGCCTCCTGACTAGAGCCTCAGGGACAGAAGGCTCCAATCACCTTGAACCCAGCTGCCGGACTCTGCCATCTGGGAGTTCTATCCTGCAAAGTGGTGCCACCCCTATCCTTAACCCTTGAAAGTTGGCCTGAATTTATTTATTAAAAATGTAAACTATTTCTCTAAATGGGGATTTTTCTTGTGTTGTGTTTTCACTTTATTACTGTTTGAAGTGCTGTCAAAATGCTAAATAGCATCTAAGTGAAGCCTAGCTGCTCTGTGCTAAACTACCACAGGGTTGAACACAGGTTTATTTGAGGTTTCCTTGTGCCTCCCCCTGACAAGGATTGTGTTTCTCCTTGAGGAGGGTTTCACACTTCTCAACCAGTAACCCATTTTCTTAGAACGCTTTAATGGTAAAGTTGACACTTTGCGTTGTTAGCCACTAATTTCACTTACATCTTTAAAATTGCATATCTCTGGTTCTACTAATTGGATATTTGTTGTTTTGGTCTCAAATAATGCGTTAAACTTTACTCTATGTTGGTAAATTGGTGTAGGATTTTTCTTGTGTTGTGTTTTCACTTTATTACTGTTTTTAGTGCAACATAAATACATAGCAAATTCCCTCTAAGTGAAGCCTGATTGCTTTTGTGCTAAACTACCAGAGGGATAAGAACATATTAATTTTGGGCTGCTTGTGACTACACCGTGCCAGGAATTGTGGTTTCTGTTCGAGTGGGGTTTCACTTCCACAACCATTCATCTAATTTCATACAGGGACTATTCTGGAAGACAACTGGACCCAGCCTTCATGGTAAAACAAGACTGCATTGCAAGATTTTGGAAAGTAATTCGATTATTGATAGCCCGTCTTTGATAAGAAGTAATTGGTTCTGTAAACACTACTGAATCTCATCACTTTGTAAGTTAATGATAAGATTAAGCTACTGCTGGTGGATGGAAATCGTACAGTTGAGTTAAGGTTGGTGGATGTTTTCTGTATGCCCTCACAAATAGCTATATGGATTCTTTTTTGACTGGCTGTTCCCAAAAATAGGCTCTACAAAGCCAGGACTAAACACCACAGATGTGCATCACATCAACTGAACACACTAGTGCAAACTCAGAAACTCTAACCATACCAGATCTGAGCTCTAATGCAACATCAGGTACAACAGTGTATGTGCTAAAGCCCGACCCTGAAAGGCAAGATGTGCTATAGGAGGGAGACTCCAAAGGGCCCAAGGTCATGTTGGTCCAAGAGATCCCCACGTTGTCTATTTGTGCACCCAAGCACGTATGCAGACTGAAGGAGAAGTGGCTGTGCACTTCAGCATTTTTTTGTAGTGCAAATTGCTATAGAGTAAGTAGTTCTTCCAGGTCCCAACAGCGAGCCAGTAAACAGTGGTACCAGAGTGTTGCAGAAAAAAGTTTCTGAGAACAGTGACACATAAGGTTCTTCTTTCAGGCCACCTTGTAGGTGAAGAATTAAAAAAAATACTATTCCAGCCCCTCTCTTGACCCGCATGGACTACAATGTGAAATGGTTCTGCCAGATTTTGCTGTCCTTGGATAGTATTCCTGTGGCTTCAAGGATCACGGAAAATGCCTGTATTTCCCTTGCTTTTCCAGACCAATATTATCTTTGAACCTATGTGTGATTGATGGGGCAAAAATGGTCCCTGAGTTAACACATATCAGAATAGAGTGTTTTGTTGCATTTTGTTGCGGCTGTGGCACTATAAAAAAAATCTTGGAAATACATAAACAGGCCATGGGGACTCACACTTTCAGACTTGAACTTTATGACGGGAAAACTGCTTTCCTCTTAGGATAAAAGATCAAACATGTGCAAGTGTCCAGAATGAAAGCTAGCAAATAATGCAATTTCTTTGATACGCAATCCAATAACAGCCCCACCTCAGGGCACACTGCTTTTAAGGTAGGGTGTTGGTTTCCTGGAGGGGACTGGAGTTCATTTTAGGTGTATAGATTTGATTTTGCTTCATGTGTAAGGGGGACGTTATTCTTGGCAACTAAGCCCATACCTAAATTTTTTGCATAATGCGCAATATATGGTTCCTTGAATCGCCCTCTAGGGCCTTCGCGCAATTCACAGCGGCGCCGTCTTTATAATAAGACTCGGGAGACACAATTAGTGGGTTGGTTAGTGGCTCTGACTAACTCCCGTCGGCCACACCTCCTTTATTAAATAGTGGGCACGTGACGTCATGCGCCAGCGTTGACGTGCCCTCGCCGGCACGGGTACACTGAACAGCTACCCCACGCCATAGGACACTACATTCCTTCTAACCTTTATTAAAAAAAAAACAAATGGAATGCAATAGAAATGAAGTGGATATGTTACCAGTCATGGGGTCCCAGTCTCTGGACCAACACACCAGGAATTCAGCTAGCTGGGAGGATGGTGCTGGATTCTTGCGCAATCCATAGCTGGATTGTTCTCCTCTGGACGGTGGCACCACCGGTGTCATTCTTGGTGGGGTGCCGTTTTCCTGGCATCTTGCCGGAGAGCTCGGCAGGCTCTCCCCCAGGGTTGCCGGCAGTGACTGAGTGTCCTGGTTTGTCGGGTTCTCCTCTTCAGGGGGGTGCTGCCCTTGTAGCTCGAGACCGCGTTCATACATTAGTTGACTCGGACTGGCCCTCGCGCGATCTGATCCTGGATGAGTTGGTGTTCCAGGGTGTACCTTCTTGAAGAATTAGATGTTGCGAGTGACTGTTTCAGTTCCCCGCTGGGCTGTCATCATAGTGCCTGTTCGGCGGAGGACTGTCCACGGCCTGTGCTCAAACGGGAGTCGGAACTTGCTCCCTGGATATCTATCTCTGATGTACACGTGATCTCTTACTTGATTGTCGGACTCTTTGACTCCTCTCCGAGTGCTGGCTTGGTCATTAGAGTGAGTCCGGTTGGCCAGGGTTCTCTCAGCGTCAACTTGGGCTGGGACCCAGGTTGTGTGATTCGGGATAGTGTCTTTCACTACTCGGTCCATGGTTGCCAGCCCTGGTGCTGCTTCGGTTGTGAGGTGCGGTGTCAGTCGGTACTCCCTCAAGTAACTGTAGATGGCCGGCTCCAGTGGTGATCCGTCAGCATGCGCAATGCGTATCGCCTTGTTCAGCGTATGCATGAATCTCTCCACTTCCCCATTGGCTTGGGGCCAGCGTGGAGTCACTTTCCGGTGATGGATCCCCCAGCTCTTTAGGTAATCTGTGAACTCTTGTCCCTGGAACGGGTGGACCATTGTCTGTCTTGACCACTTCAAATATTCCATGCGGGGCAATAGTCTTCTCGAACTTGGTGATGACCTCCATGGCTGTCTGACTTCCAACAATTTCTACCTCCGGGTACTTTGTGAAGTCGTCTATGATTACTAGGGCATAGCGTCCATCGGGATGGTGTCCAAAATCTGCACTTACACATTCCCACAGCCTTGGGGGTTTTCCTCTGTGATGATTGGGTGAGGGGGATCCGGCTGCCCTGCTGCTTGACACCAGGTGCTGGTTCTGACCGTCTGCTCTACCATCGCGTCCATTCCGGTGAACCACACCTTGGCTCTCAGCCGACTCTTGGTTTTCACCATGCCTTGGTGCCCCCGGTGTGCCCAGTCCACAGCCTGCTGGGCGAGGCTGAACGGCATCACCAGTCACGGTCCTCGTAGGAGGCAGCCTCGGCTGTCGAGGGACAGTTCATCTTTAACCCACATCATGGACTCTAGCGTTGCTCTGGCGTGCTGTGTCCGCCTGCTCAGGGTGGCTTGAACAGGGGGCCAGTCATTTGATCGGACAGCATCCGCGGGCAGTTGTAGGCAGTCGTCTCCTTGGGTGGCTTCCACGATGGCTTCGAGACTTATGGGTAGAGGCCGTGGCCTTTCCATTACAAACCGGACGTATTCCTCGGTATCCTCCGCGTCCTCCCATTCTGCTTTAGTGGCTCCTCGGGGATGTCTCGAGAGGTAGTCTGCTGGATTCGAGGAGCCCGGTTTGTACTCTACTCGATAGTCATATCCTTGCAGCTGAAGTATCCATTTTTTCGATCCTTGGTGGTGGCTTGGACGCTGAACCCTGAAACAGGGGTATAAGTGGTTTGTGGTCCGTGGATACTGTGAAGGGATGGCCATATACATAAACGTGAAAGTGCCGGAAGGACCAGTGGATGGCGATTGCCTCCCGCTCTAGTTGCGAGTATCTCTGCTCCGTGTCCGTTAGAGAACGGCTGACGTACGCGATAGGCGCCCATTCTCCATTGCTTTGAAGCTGGGTTAGGACTGCCCCTAATCCATAGGGGCTGATGTCCACTGCAACGTTGGTGGATCTGGTAGGGTCAAAGTAGGATAAGGTCGTATCCGCTGACAGGGCCGCCTTTGTGGCTTTGAACGCTTGTTGCTGTTCCGGGCCCCATTGCCACGTGGTGGTGGACTTCGTCAGTTACCTGAGGGGTTTCGTGAGGTTGGATAGGTCGGGGACGAAGCATCCGCAGAAGTTCACCATCCCCAGGAAGCTTCTTATTTCCGAGATGTTGGATGGGGCTGTGGCTTCTTGGACGTCCCTCACCTTGTCGGGGTCCGCTGCTATTCCTTGATCGGAGAATGTGTAACCAAAAAAACTGATATTGTTTCTTAAGAACTGGCACTTCTCACGGTGGAGGGTCAGGCCAGACTCTTTGATCCTTTGGAGGACTCCTCTCAATCTCTGATGTCGATCTTCTATCGATGATGCGTTGATGAGTAGATCATCACTCACATTAAGAACTCCTGGGAGCCCGCTGAGAACTTCACGGATGGTGTTTAAAAACACCTCAGCGGCACTCGAGATTCCGAAGTTGTGGCGCTGGTATCTTCTGAGGCCTACGTGCGTGGAGAAGGTGGTTATATACCGAGAGTCTGGGTGGAGTGGTAGTTGATGATAACCGGAGCGGAGGTCCATCTTTGAGAACCATCTTGCGCCGTTCAATTCTCCCAGTATCTCATCGATTGTTGGGGTTAGGTGCCGTTCCCTCTTCTCTGCTGCAATTGGGAGGCGCATGTCCACGCAGATGCGGACTTGCCCCGGCTGCTTCAGCTTCCTGGCCACCACGATCGGAGACACCCACGGGGTGGGCCCACTGACCTTTTCAATAACACCTTGTTTCTCCAAAGCCTCCAGCTCTTCTTCAACCTTCTTCCTCAGGTGGAACACGATGCGTCTATGTCTCAGTGCCACTGGTTGGACCGACGGGTCAATGTGGAGGGAGACCTCCTTCCCTTTGAGGCATCCTATGCCCTTGAAGACGTCTCCAAACTCTTCCATAATGGTTTCTAGTTTTTCTTCTAGTACCACCATGGCAAACGATATGAGCCTCAATTCTTCCGCTGACTGTCCGCCTATTAGCATGCCACTGCCTTCCTTTTGTGACATACACAGTGGTGGGTACTTTAAGGCCTTGGTGTTGCAGCTCAGTTTTGAAACATCCTATCAGTGGAATAGGCGTCTTCTGGCCATACGCGAATACTCTAATCCTTGCTTCGCGTAGTGGGGGCCGATTGCTAAGCTGGTTGTACACATTAGCGGCCATCAGCTAAATGAATGCTCCGGTGTCGATAGTGGCCCTCACCTCCTACTGGTGAATCTTGATTTGGCACTCCGGGAGATGCCGCTTCTTCCGTCGTGGCTGATCAATTGCGAACACATAGTGGACCGGGTAGTCACCTGTGTCGTCATCCATTTCTTCACTGTCTCGCTCCTCCAGCACTGCGTGCGCAGCTTCTTTCTTTGCCTTCGCTGACCTGCACACCTCTGCGAAGTGTTTCATCCACCCACACGCGCTGCACTTTTTCCCTTTTGCCGGGTAGTCCTGCATGCGGTGGGGCGGGCCTCCCCAGTATCCACACTCCTTCTTCTTATCCTGCTGTCTCTTCCCCACGTTTTGGCACACTTTTGTCCTCACCACGTTTGCTTTCTCCCCCATGTTGACTTGCTCCGTTTTGACGGGTCGGTGGAGGGCTGCTTCGATGTGGGAGGCTCTAGCCTGCGACAATTCCTTGGATTGGCCCAGGGTGAGGATGTCCGCTAGTGGCTTGCCATCTTCCTGAAGGATAGGGCCTCTGAGTTTGGATGAGTAGCAACCTTGGATTATCTGTCCTCGGATTTCTTCCTGTTCATCACGAAATCCGCACGTGCTAGCCAACTCTTTTTACCTTCTGTGGAATGCGTCCAACGACTCTTCGGCTTCCTGCTTGGCCTGGCGAAAGATGAACCTCTCATAGTCTCTGTTTGCCATTGGTTCAAAGTGCGCATTTAAGGCGTTGAGGAGGGTGTGATATGTCTTGGGTGTGGCTTCTTCCAAAATTTTGTAGATACAGTAGATGTCTTTACCTCCTAGGTGGAGATGTAGAGCTTTGAGCCTCTCACGGGCTGTGCCCGCCCCTTCGTAGTAGATCTGGAGATGATCAGTCCAGTCTCTCCATCGTGGAGCCAGGGATGATGGAGCCCCATTCACTACGAACGGCTCAATGGCGGGAATCAACGCCATCATGACGCGTGCGTGAGCGCTCCTTGCGGCACGTGCGCTGCACTCTTCCTGGGCACACTAGTATGTACCTGGCCGAGGGTGGCTGCGATGTCGCTGGAGTCCTCTCCCGGGACTGACCTATCCTCAATCGCACCCCAGGGACTGTCCTCCACTCACTCCTCTCTTCCTGAGCTGGTAGCTTGTGGGGCCCCGCAGCATAGGCCTGGACCTGGGCACAAGGTAGATCTTCTTCCCCCTCCAAGGCACTTGCGGAGGTCACAGGGAGCGCCACAGCTGTAGCGCGCCGGCCTGGAAGCACACAGCAGGCGGCCTCGAGGTCAAACCTATGTACTTGGGGCCTAGTGCAGAAGACACTCTAAAAGCGCACCACCAGTCACTGGAGGCACAACGAGCACTGCATGGGGTCTTTTGGCCCCTCGTCGCCAGTGTAATGTGTTGTGGTGCTAGCGCGATTCACAGCGGTGTCGTCTTTATAATAAGACTCGGGACACAGTTAGTGGGTTGCTTCGTGGCTCCGACTAACTCTCGTCCGCCACGCCTCCTTTATTAAATAGTGGGCGCGTGACGTCATGCGCCAGCGTTGACGTGCCCTCGCCGGCGCGGGTAGACTGAACTGCTACCTCACACCGTACGACACTACAGGCCTTATCTGCTCTATGTTTTCACATAAAATGTTAAAATGCTTCCTTCCACTGCAAAGTCAACTAAGCAAGGGCGAAGTGAAATCAAAAGTCAAGTATAAAATCACTTTCAGCATGTAGGTATGTTTTTATTTGGCTTACCCGTTGCCCGCAGCTATGAGCACGGTTTGAGCATACGGCAAACACTGAATATGCATGAGACTGAATAATTAACGACTGTGAAACCTGGAAGATTTTCAAGCTCGTTGGTAATTAACAGCCTACAAAAAAAAATAATCTCCCTGCGGGTGTTCAACTGTTTTCCAAGTGTCTCATCTCATAATAGTTAACAGTGGTTTAAAGCGTGATGCATTAAGAGCTAGCTAGCACACGGCCGCCCTCCATTACTGAGCTCGAGCCTTAGAGAGATAATGGCGGCAAAGCACTCCATGCTACCCACTCCCAGGGCATTGATAACATCCCGCTCATTATAAAAGAACAGATGAATGAAGCGTGCGTCACTCCTGGACGTGACGATCTGACAAACGCAAGGTTCTGATTCTACCCCCACTGCGCACGCGCGCTGCTCTTTCAGTAATTAGGAATAGTCGCGGGTAAAGTGCTCTCGCATTAATGTATTCAGCAACAGCGGCGTGATTATTGAATATTGGTCTCCATGCAAAAGCAGCAGGAAACCCAATTTGCATCCACTAGTCAGGGAAATGTCTCAATGTGGTTATTGGTTTACTGCACTCTACTTGAAGCAGAGTGGATGGATTCCGGCTGAATGTTTTCTTCAGTACTGATTTAGATCACCTATTGTTTTTTATTATTTTTATTTATTGTGTTTTTGTATGAACAGAGGCATACAATCGCAATTTAACGACAAACAAAATAACAGGTTTTGTCGAGGAGGCTATAAAAGGCAGTACGGACCAAAAAGGTCAACAAGAAAAGCAGTGGAGTCCTGACATCAATATGTGAGCAGGAGCATGCTGGGAAAGAGAGTAGGCCAACTGTTAGGCAAGAAAAGTAGAATTACAGCATGTTGTGCGCTCAGTTGTATGCAGCCACGCATCCTTGCAACATTTGGTCATTTGTCGTCCTTCTGCCGAATGCCAGCTCACAGAAAACATAAGGTTTGTATTTCTAAATTTCAGTTCAAAGGTGATCTATGTTCAGAAGCGGCGCAGGTATATACACGATTTTTCATTGTCAGAAAAAGGGTTTCAGGTTCCTACATACATCATTTTCGTATATGGGGTCTTTTTTTTCCTGTGATGCATCGAGCCTGCTTGAAAGATAGTTATAAATTACTGTACACTTTGTGGCAATTTAAAGCGCATTGTTCAGAGGAATATGTCCCACCAGAAATAATACCTTGCAGAATATTTTCCAGGCATAAGTTATACCTCTTACAATACTGTGAGCAATGTACAGTTAAAATACCCAGTTGTGGGAATAAAAAAATGCCCATCAGGCGAGTAACCAGCGGCCATGGAGAATGCATTGCAGGAAAATAATGTAACCAATTAAAGTGAACTAGATATATTGGGAGCCGAAAGGGATTAATATCTCAGGAGAGACAATGTTCTGCGGAAGCCAGTGAAATATATGTCCAGCTGAAACACTGTGTCAGAAGACAGAGGATGAGACAGAACGCAGGGACAAGAATAAATAATGCCCACGGGAACAGCGTGCAAGGGGAGAAAGTGCCCTTTCAATTCTGGGCCTGGAAAGCAACTCTATATATAGTGTGTCCCACTTACTGTTCCAGACTATGAAAAGCCCACAGGCTAATAATATGGCAAATGTAGGCTTTAGGTTTTTTGCACTGAGAAATGCACAAAATGAACGTGCGTCATTGCAAAAAGTATTCACAGTTATTGTATTTGAGAATCCACGTCACCAGGATATTTTGATAAAGGACACCCTCTCTACTGCATTCGTTAAGAGAATCTTTTGGAAAACACCAACAGCATGTTGTGCCACATAATATAACATCTCAGGACAACAGAGTGTAATCCTAGAAGCTTCTTGTGAATTTGCCAGCTACCAGCCAAAGTGAAGCCGCATGAAGCCAGTTCACTATCCTTTCGGATGAGTGTGCCTGGGCAGTGTGGAATCAATGCAGGGAGGTCGTGGAACACATTTCTGAATATTTGAGCACAATAAATGGTTCCTCTGCACCTAAACCCACTGAAAGTTTGTAGAACACTAGAACCAGAGTGGCAGAGTTTGCTTGCTTCTTTCTCTCACCTCTTCTTTCTCGCTCACAGCACATGCGATGACTGCAATGAGCCGCTCCGCTGCGGCCGAAGAGGGTGTGCCATGAAGTGGTAGGGCACTAGCAGATGTCATTGTTCTAAGCCCTGCTCTTCCTTAACTCATTCCTTGCTGAATTAGGTCCACCTACCCCCTAAAACAGGTTGCATCAATTACCTAATACATTTTTGGTATTTTTTTTTAACCAATCAGTTCCTGACACTAGGTCTCGAATAAGAGGACCCCTGGACTGCCAATCGTCCTGTGTGACTACTAAGTCAATGCTCCCCACGCGACAAGTGAAACCCAGTCTATGAAAGACATTTGATTGGGTGGAAATGTAGAAAAGAACCCAGAGTACCGAAGATCAACAGTAAGAAATTGGGCATTGCATCTCTGTCCCTCTTCCTCATCCCCCTCTTCATTTAAGGAGGATCTCCCAAGCCGTGCACCTGTATCAAGCAATAGATGAGAAGGGCGTTGAACACAAAGAACCATGCACCATGTGTGAAACACAACACTGTTAAACCAAAGAACTACCAGAATGCCATCATCTCCCAGCAGCTATCACAGAGGAACACTAAGAAAAGAACACACAAAATAGATTAGGCAAAGGTCAATCAAAAGCAAAGAATTGTCAAGCTGTTCATCATCAGGCCTGGCGGAAGCTTTTGTGGGACTCTGTTGCAAACATTCATGCGGGGTTCCTCACCGCATAAAGATAGCTGCAATCCTGGGAAATTGTAACAACTTGTAAACTTTCTCTTTACTAGTAAAATGAAAACAAAATCCCACTGGAAAAGATTAGAGTTGTATTGGCATCTAACAATTTTTACCAGAAACGTTCCTACTTCATATAGGGAAACCTGTGTAAGATTCTTAGGTACACACACAGTCCCACAAACAAATGCATTTTCTTCTGAGAAAAGCATGGAGAATCACCAAGATACAAACTACAGGCTAGATTTATCATTGGATTTTATTGCCCTTGTGTCATGCATGTTGTTACTAGAGCAAGGCAATCCTTAAGTAAGCTATGCAGTAAGAAGTTATAAACAATAAACCACTAAAATGTTAAAGTTATATATTAGAAAACACTAAAATAGGACAACAAAGAGACCTATATTCCCCAACAAGTACACCATTTGATCCTCACAATCCAATAAGGTTCAGAATGTTACAAGACAAGCTTACCATAAGATTACCCAATACATGTTTCCCCAAAACCTATGCTGGATTGGAAGGGTGAAGAAAAAAGAACACGTGGATAGAGTTATTACTGACCGAGGACCCGAGACTGAGAAATACTCCTAATGGCTGTAGTTGGGTTGCCAGAGAGGTTTGACTATCTAGAAAGGCTTACGACTGATAGAGCGCTTACAGCACTCTAAATGTTATGGGTGCATTAAACACAGGCTCACTCCACTTATTTCCAAATATAATGCTTTATGCTGCCAATCCACAGGGCAAGGCTGTGTTTACTACACAATGCCGGGAAGTTGCAATTGTATAAAAATGCCTAAAATGGTTTCTAATTCTCAGAAATACATGAAACTTTGAAGTCATATTAAAATTAATGTGCACTTCATGTTAATATAGGAACAACGTTAACATTAGGTCATATGACATGTTGCTGAATATTTAGTCCTACATGTGAAATGCCATGGTCATTACAAAGCACTGATAGTAAGGCATGGAATATATTATTGTACTTTCCCAGGTCTGCAGACAAACTTGGTTGGGCAGGTGACTCAAAGCTGACATCTCCTTTTCAGACACAAATGAATTAAGACAAACTGCTGGGCTACAAATTTAAAAATGCAATGTTTTTTGATCAGGAAGTTACAGGCCTCATATTGAGTCGCAATATTTATTTTTGATTTGCAATGAAGTTACCTGTTTTTATTTCATATCATTCACAAGGTAGGAATAGGGTGAGTTCCCGGGGGTGCTAAACCCCCAGACGGCAGATCGACAGATGGTAGAAAAGCTGGGAGGCCAGTGACATCACAAGAAATCTGAGTGCAGATTAAGAGCATGGCCACAGGGAAGACCCTGGGTACAGTTGGCCTTCAACAGAATTCTACTCAACTTACATCTCAAAACTGGCTCCACCATTGGAGATACTATATGCTGAATCGTTAAGTCAGGACCCTTCCCCGGGTCCACATGGGATGCATTAGTGGTTCCACTTCCTAAGAAACCCACTGCTGGGGCGCAGGTAAAGGACGTTTGACCACTTTCCATGCTCAGCATAGATTTTAAAATTCTTAGTCAGATACTGGCGATCTGTTTACTGCCATACATGCCTAACTTAATCCACACAGATCAGAACAGATTTATTCCAGCCTGGAATACTTTGTACAACTTATGCAGATTGTACTCAGGGTTATATCACCTGGGTATACGACAAATACCACAAGTGGCCCTTGTGTCGATAGACATTGAAAAGGCTTTCAATACAGTGCAATGGGATTATTTCATAGAGACCATGACACACATGGGCCTGGATGAGAGATGGGTGCAGTGGGTGGTGCTACTCTATGAGTGCCCCACGGCAGGGGTTAAAACAGGTCAGACAGTGTCTACACAATACAAGTTTTTCCGTGGAAAAAGACAGGGTTGCCTGCTGTCACCCCTCCTATTCGCACTGGCGATTGAACCACTGGAAGCATTACCCAGACGTGGAGGCGAGGACTTGGGTCTGACGTTAGGTGTGCATACTCATATTATCTCACTATACGCAGACGATCTGCTGATTTACCTCAATGACGCAGCTGTGGGTACCACAACAGCAATGGACCTAATGGGGCATTTTGAATTACTCTCAGGACTTAAATTCAACCAAAACAAGACCTATTTATTCCCTTTGTCGGCTGGATTGCCCCCCGCTAGATCTCAGGTAGACCTTAAATGGGCTCCCTCTACTTTTAAATATTTAGGGATCCATGTCTTCCACTCCCGAGACGACTTTCGTGAAGGGAACCTCAGGGGGCTCTCAGGTCTCTTAGATTGTACGTTTTATTATGGTGTGCCCTCCAATTGCTGATCATGGCCCGGGACTCCCTTTTTAAAATTGTTATGCTGCCACGTCTGTTGTACTTCTTTATTAATCCCCCAACCACAATCCCTGCCTAATGGGAAGGGAAGACGTAGGGTGTCTTTGAAACTTTACAATGCCCCTTCATAAATGGAGGCATAAGGGTACCGAACTTCGAGCTTTACTTCTTGGCCTCCCAGCTGCAGTGGTTGGCACAGTGGCTGGAAGGTACATGCCCGTAGGGGACAGACCCGACGGACCTAAGGATCTGTTCTGATTTACTGTTGGCAAGAATGCTCGATGCCGCAGTGACTATCCCCCATTCATCCTTGTTGCAGACCACTGCCCTGTGTTGATGGAGACGCTGTATGATTAAAGTGAGGGGTACCTGTTACATCCTGCTTTCATTTCTTCTTTGTCCTTCCTTAGTGTTTCTCATTTCTATCTCTGCAGGCCTCTAGGATGTCATCTGTGTTCCAATTGTATTGGCTTGAAAGCTGGAACAGTTACATCTGGAGGCTGAGCTGAAGTCCATCTGCTCCTGGTGGGGTCTTTTCTATCATTATACAATCTTATTCTATTTATCTACCTGACCTGATTTTATCCTACAATAAACCTAATTGTTACATATACTGGATTTATGGACATCAATTTATTACAATTTTGGCGACGAGGTACAGAACCTGTGTGTGGATAAAGACTGATGGAGATCTGCAACTAAGGAACTTAAAGAATAAGGAACTAAGGAACTTAAAGACTATTGGAACTGAAGAATGTTTTCAAGCCAAGAGGAGGAAAAGGTATTTTATGAGAGCACCCTGATTAACCCCACCAGTGTCCTGTGTGATCTGGACAGCCTGTTTCCCCAGGGTGTTGGAGTTCTTGCTGCAATTTTTAGGCCTGAATCTGAAGAGAACTAAAAGATAGATTTACTGCACGATTTATGATTTGGCCTAAATCTGAAGAGAACTTAAAGAATTAAAAATTTTGAATTTAAGGAGACCTCTTGCAAGAACTGTGTTCATACAAAGCTTCTAACTGTCTGACACGTCTATCAACTGTAGGGAAGTGCATGCGCAGTGTTTGCTTGTTATTCAATATCTCAGAGGATATTAAGCGTTTTGGCCCCTGCGGGAGAGACAGGGATGCTGGCGGTTGTGAGCAAAGGCACAAGTCACAATCTACTGTTGCATCGGATGGAAAATGTACAATTTTGTTGTAGGGTGCAACATTAGCGGTATTTCTAGAACCGCGTGTTTCTAGGAGTGCAACATTAGCGGAATTTCTGTGTTTCTAGCACATTTTAAAGCAGTGATTTTTTACATGTCAACGTTTTGCTCTTGAGGCAATTTTTAAAATAAAAACAAACGACTCACTTGGGCAATCGCTCGAGCACCGGCATTTTCTGAGTGTTTACTGTGACGTCTGCATCTTCATTCTTGCTGCTCAAAGACGTTTTCTAGCATTGGCGTGAGGAGAGCCACCCGGTGCAGCGTCTTTGTACGTGCCGCCATTTTGCAATGCGCATTTGTAAGCAGTTTTCCTGTGAAGTGACAATCCAAGTTTATTTTGGGAGAAAGACATCGCTGCATCTGACTACTCATCTCATTGTGGAACGGAGTCCTGGGGTGAGTTTAATTATCTTTGTACATCAGCGGATATTTACAGCAGCGGATTTGTATTGATATTAAAACTCAACGGACAATTCACCGTTTCACACGAATGAATTTTTGTCAGCTTTGGAGTAATTTTGCAGTTTTATTTGAGGTCATGGACTATTGTCATCTGCGAAGAAAGTTGCATGGGTGATGCTTATGAAGCCTTCAGCTGTGAACTGAATCATAACCTCTAAACTGTTTTCAAAAAAGAAATTTCAGCGTCTTGTTTTGAACTGCAAATCTTTCTACTTGTTTAAAGGAAGCCCATTGTGAGAAGTTCTCGGGTGAGAGATCGCTCACCGGTGTCATATGTTCATCTTTTTGTGGAAAATTAAGACCTTTATTGTAACTTATTTTTAAAGGGAGGTTGTGGATTTTTCATATTTCTTTTCTTGGGGAGGACTGCGCCATGTATTGCTTGCATGTGTGTACTTTGCATGAGTGTACTTTGCATGTGTGTACTTTGCATGTGTGTACTTTGTATGTGTGTTCTGGAACTGATAGAACACATGTTTCATGATGGTTGAGGTGTTTAGTTATACTACAGTGAGATAAGATAGTATCGTTTTAATTTTGGAAGGTGTTTAGTTATACTACAGTCAGATAGTATCGTCCTTAATGTGAGAGCCATGTTTATGCTCAACGTTGTTTGAGGTGCTCAAGTGTTTTATTTAAATCCGTTGTGGATTACATGTTTGACATGTGCATGGGATGTGTGCATGTGTATTTTGAAGGGGGCCACATTTTGTGCTCATTTATTGAGGTGCTCCATTTTTTCATTGTATTTTTATGTGTTACGGCTTGCATCTTAGGATGAGCCATGTTCCTGAGATTGGATAATTTTGAAGAGTTTCCATTTTTCATTGTATTTTTATGTGTTTACGGCTTGCATTTTAGGATGAGCCATGTTCATGAGATTTCAATATTTTGAAGAGTTCTAGTTTTTTTTTTTTTTGCTGAACCACAATGTGCTCTAACTTTGTTAGAGGTGTTCAGGTATTCGGAATTTGTGAGAGTGAAAGTTGCTCTATACTAGGATGTGTACCGCTTTAGCGCTCTATTATATTAGAGGAGTTTCATTTATTTTCAATGTGAAGAGCCGCAGGTTGCTCATTTGTAGAATAGCAAGTGTTTGCTATCTTTGATGTTTAAAGAGCCGCTGGTTGCTCTTTTGTAGAATTTCTTGTGTTCGCTATCTTTTATCTAGTTATGGAACCACTTGTAAGTGCTCTAAGTTTAGAGGTGTTCATATTGTTGTGTGTTTTAAGAGCTGTGTTTTGCTCTGTGATATAAATTCTGTACCATGAGGGTTACAGTATTTTCTATTGTACTTTCACTTTTTGTTGTTCTATCTCTTTCTTTTACTTTACCTTAATTTTCCTGTGTTTATGCTATATGTTCTATTATCAATGTTTTATTCTCTTTTGTTTTCTAATCTTATTTTATTTTGTCAAGGGGGGAGATGTGTTACATCCTGCTTTCATTTCTTCTTTGTCATTCCTTAGTGTTTCTCATTTCTATCTCTGCAGGCCTCTATGATGTCATCTGTGTTCCAATTGTATTGGCTTGAAAGCTGGAACAGTTACATCTGGAGGCTGAGCTGAAGTCCATCTGCTCCTGGTGGGGTCTTTTCTATCATTATACAATCTTATTCTATTTATCTACCTGACCTGATTTTATCCTACAATAAACCTAATTGTTACATATACTGGATTTATGGACATCAATTTATTACAGTACCCCTTTGTACACACCGGTCTTACCCCTGGTTGGCCCGCTGCATGGCAACCCAAGAACAATAATAACGCCTGAACAAATGAAAGCCTGGACTGAAGCAGGATTGGAAACAGTTGGGGACTGCTACCAACAATCAGTCCTGGCTCCCTTTGAGGAATTGCTTGAGGGTTCGGCCTACATCCAGGACAGTTCCAGCTATATGAAGTTGTAATACATACCTTCAGGAAGTTGTAGGGAGGTGGCCGAGAGGAGCCCGAGATGCACATGTTGTCTAACACTATGTTCTCAGGCTAGGTGTGGCATAGCACCAGGAAAAATGGTTCTATCCTTCACTGTTGGAAATGACCTGTGCGCCCTTAGTAAAGCCGCGTAATTGCTGTGAGGCCATTTTGGACAGGTACCCCTCAGACCTGGAGTGGGCCAGAATTCTCACATATCCTAAAAAGGTTTTGCGCAACACCAGATTGAAGTATACACAGTTTAACTAGGCCCACATGACCTACATGATGCCTCACAAACTTAGGGTTGCCTACGGAGGTGAGTACGCAAATGCCAGAGATGTGACTACAATGATGCAGACTTTGTGCACATGACTTGGGATAGCATCGCACTTCATAGGTTTTGGGAGACAGTATTGAGGTCAGCGGGGTGGCGGTGGGGCATACATTGGAACACACAGTTGGGGTATATCGGTTGGGGGTCTTCCCCCATCCACCTAAACGGAAAGTGGGAAACAGATTCCTGGGCCTTGCCTTGGTCTTAGCTAGGAGAGGAATAGCGATGGCTTGGAAATCTGTGGCTGGTCCCTCACTTGATACTTGGAGAAGAGACGTGCCCTACTGGGGCGGGACTGAGGGAAGGGTTCCGGCTAGAGAAGAAATGAGAGGGTTGAGACAACAGCCCATTGCAGGGCTCTGGAGAGAGGTCCTTGAGATATGAAAGAACTCAGACAGGGACCGGAGTGAAATAGAGGGAAGCAGTGAGAGCCACAGCCTGGCGATGAACACAATTAGATAGTGGAGAACCCCAACGGAAATGATTAGGAAGGTCAAAACCAAGGTTAACACTGGAATACAACACAGAACTAATGGTATAAGTGAATAGAGAGTAGGAATTGCCCTTACATAGTATTCACCCCCTGTTAGATTTGAGGGTCTCTAGTTGGCAGAGGTAAGTATCTTTGACCTAAAATAACCCCTGCTCACCCCCTTGGTAGCTTGGCACAAGCAGGGAAGCTTATCTCAGAGGCAGTGTGTAAAGAATTTGTTAACACATACAGTAATATAGTGTCAACACTACAAATGGACACCACACAGGTTGTATTATAAAAATAAGTTTTTTTTATATAGACTTAACACAAGACCAAACAAAAAAAATCCACAATACTTTACACAAAAACAGACTTTAAAATGTTAAAAAATAGCTCAGTTCTCTCAAGTTGTAAATGCAACACTTTACTCTCAATGTACCTTGAATGCGTAAAGCAAAAAAACCAAAAGGGTTGCAGGGAAGGTGATGTGACGGTTTGTTACTGCTGCGCAGGGAAGTTGATGCTCGCTTCCTTACTGTGTGGGGAGTGGATGCATGGGTTTCTTACTGCTCTCCGGTGTGATGCGACAAGATGGCACCTCGATGCGATACTCTTCTCTGGTGCGATGCGACAAAATGGCGTCTTGGTTACGATGTAACAACGTTGATGCGATGCATGCTTGAGAGAAATGAGAGGCCGTGCGACACGCTTCTCTGGTGATGCGACGGTGACCTCTGTGGTGGCGGCATGCTTCTCTGGTGATGCGCCGTGCTTCGGCAATGCAATGATAACAGCATTAGCGGCAGCTTACTTCTTCGGCGATGCGACAACAGCTGCTGCCGCGGCAACATGATTCTCGTTGTTGCATCGCACTGCCAGCTCCCAGTGACACTCAGTCTATCAGAAGGCCCAGCACAACAGCAGGCCCTTCAATTCCCAGCAAGGGAATTTAGGGGGGGCTGGTTGGTGAAGTCTTGTATCCCTGAGACTTCAGGCAGGAGGCAAGCTCTAGTTCAAGCTCTTGGAGATTCTTCTTCAAGTTGATAATACACACATTCAGTCCTTTTCTCTTTTCTTTGGCAATGAAGCAATCACTGCAGGCCAACCCCCAAACACATAGCACAGGGGTAGTCTCCTCATACAGCTTCCTGGTTCTTCTCCTCAGCAAAGGTTTGTCTTGATTCCCAGAAGTGATCTAAAGTTCTTGGGTCTGGGTCCCAACATTCATACTCATTTTCCGTTTGTTCTCTGAAGACAGAGAGGCCTTTACCTAGTCCAAACCGGTTCCTGTCATTCCTGGAGCACTTTGTTGACAAGACTCCTTCTTTCCTTTCACAGTGTAGGCCAGAGACATCAGACGCACCACAGGAGGTGGAGCCAGCATTGTGTCGGGAAGGCACATCCCTATTCAGGTCCCAGGTGCAACTTCTCCCTCCCATCTGCATTCAGATCTCTCTATTCAGCCCTGTGCTGACTCACCCTGTCTCCTGGAATCCCCCAACCCCTGCCACTCAAACTCCAGACAAGGAATACATAACCTAGCAGAGGCAGGTTTGGAAAGTTAGGCAAGAAAATACCTACTTTCTAAAAGTGGTATTTTCAAAAATAGCATGTTAAAACCAACTTCACTAAAAGATGTATTTTATCATTCTGAGTTCAGGCATACTAAACTCAAATTTCTACCTAGTTCCCTGCGTCAGTTAAGATTATAAGATGTTATATTCAAACTGCCCATTCTGGCCTATGGGAACAGGAAACCTTGCAATAGTGAAAAACTATAATATGGCTGTAATTCACTATTAGGACATGCCACCCACATCAGGGCATGTCCTACCTTTTACCTACAATGCACCCTGCACTTGGGCCTACCTTAAGGGTGACTAATATGTATAAAAGGGAAGGTTCGGGGACTGGCAAGTGGGTGCACTTGCCCAGTCAACATGGCAGTACCAGACTGCACACAGGCTCTGCAATGGCAGACCTGTGACACACTTTAAAAAGCCGCTCTGGTGGGTGGCACAATCAGTGCTGCAAGCCCACCAGCAGCATTTGATTTACCAGCCCTCGGCACACGCAGTGCACTGTACTAGGGTCTGACAAGTAAGCCAAACAAACCAATCATGGAGTCACTAATCCATACATCAATTTAACATAAGGTGCACTTGCACTGTGGCACTGAACAGCATTGGCACAGTGTCCAAAAGCATCGAAAACCAGCAAAAACATAAGAGGCAACAGTAAAAAAAATGAAAGGGAGACCCACGCCAATGGTGTCAGGTCTAACACCCCCTCACTCCCACAGAGCTTATCAAACACAGAATGGAAGGTACGGAGATCAGTCGCCAAACGGATGTAGGCAGGTACCTGCCCTCTCCCGCCCACCCTATAACCGGCTTATCCCAGCCTCATATACAAAAATCACTGTCGTGATTACATAGCTTGGACCCCTCTGCACAACTAGTTGGTTAATAAAGATTTACTGCTCTATATACACAGAGAGACATCAGTTTGAAGACACCCCTCTCTATAGTTAAGACAGACCACAGACAATTCTTCCTTAGTAATGTATTGAGAATCTTAATGAACCCCAATACTTACTGGACCTTGTACACATCCTAATAGTTTGCTTATTGAGAACTGGGGTGGGTTTACGTAATAAACAGTTGGACGCACATACATATATGTCATGTTGGTAACCCCTAAAATACATTGTGTACTGATATGTGTTAATATCCCTGATTGATGTTAAACCAAATGGCAATAAAAATATATTGGAAAATAAAATCATTCAAAAGCAAGTAAGTTTGGGCAAGGTTATGAGATGAGGTAAACTCATTATCACATGTGCTTTAATTGTTGGTTTCTTTTTGTTAAGTGTCCTACCCAAGTCCAGTAGGGATCTCTGTTAGCTATGTGGGTCAATGAGTGGAAGAACCAACTCAGCAGAAACAGCTGGCCAGTGATCTCTGTAGAGTTGTCCAGCCAAAAAATAATGAAAAGAGCTTCTGCTAGGGTTTGCCTCATTTTAACAAGCGATGTAGCTTTATCTCTGAACCAGCATCCCTCGGGCCCCTAAGGAACAGAAATCCTTCTCTCTTCTAAAAACATCAGGGCCATGGTCTGAAGCAGGTTTTTCTGCTAGTCAATTCACTTCGAATCTGACTTATTTTAACTCAGAAAAGCAGTGACAACTTGGGGGAACCTGTTAATCTCCTAGTTCATCTTGGCCCTCTTCTTAATAGATTGACCATGGTTAATCCTCCAAAAGGTGCCAAGTGGTGCAGGAAATAGCAATCAAAATGCCAAAGAATTACCGGTTAATGATGTAAAGTTCGGACAGGCTATGAAGTTATGAACAAGAAAACATTAAACTAAAGTAGAACACACTAAAATAGGTTAACAAAGAGACCTGCATTCCCCAACATGTATACAATTAGTCATCACAACCCTGTAAAGTTCAGAAACAGAATCTTACAATACAAGCTTACCTAATACAAGCTCACCTTATATTTCCCCAAACCATATGCTGGATTGTAAGTGTTCAGAAAAAATGAATATGTGAATAGGAGTCATTACTGGTCCAAGCATCTGGGACTGATAACTACTGCTCAGGTCTGTAGATGAGTTGCCAAAGAGGTTTGACTCTCTAGAAAGCCTTACTTCAAACTTAGTGTTTCTTTCATACCAAAGTTTATACTCTTTTAGCTGGAAGAACTAGGTAGTCATCTCACTTACAAAATAAGCAGGTTGTAGATTTATTGTAAAGGTAAGCAGTTTTTAATATTTTTTTGCAAGCAAATGATTTATATTTCGTACATGAAAAAATATGCAATTAGTCACAAAAGAAAAAACAATGAGTACAAATCTACTTGTTTAGTATAAAATAAAATAATCTAAAATACATAGGTGAAGTAATACTAAAATCATTCCGCAACTTCAATAGCATAATTTCTGGGTGCACTAGACAGATGTTAAAAATGTGATTTATGGTGAAATAAAATAATAATTAGGTATTTGTTCCACAAAAACAGTATAAAACAAAAACAGCAAAGACAAACAGACAAAATGTATCAGATTTTAACATACACCATGTGTCAAATATTTGTGTATGGCCAAAATGTAAAATAATAATATAATGAATTTGGGACTTAATCTGTGATGTGAAGGGCAAAACAGTATAAAGTGTAATCCTGTCCCTTCCTTTTGCGGGCTGCACATGCAACATGTAATATTCTGTACAGTGATGTATAGGAGGTCGAATGTAATATACCAAAGATGAATTTTCTAAACATACTTGGCTGTTAATGGTTCAATTGTGTCCAAACAGTCGAACATTGGTCTAATACTGATTGGGAGTGCTGTTTGATTACAATGTATCATTTGACTACCAGGTTAATAGAACATTGAGCTCATTTTTCTTGAAGATCAGGATTTTGAATTAAAATCTACCATTGCTTCCTAAGGAGCTCAGGGCTGCAGTGGTCATTGCTCTTATTAATTCACGCCTTGACTACTCTAAAGGCCTGTATTTAAACATGCCTGCAATCCTTGTTAGAATATTCTTACGCTCACGAAGGAGAAGCCCATATAGATTGCCGGCGTCTCTGCTGTTTACAAGTATCGCAGAGCTCCCATCTACATTTATTAAGACCTGCCGAGTGCGTAAGAATATTCTAACAAAGATTGCAGGCACCATACAGTTCCGGTTTACGAAATTGGCATACACATACAAGAAACTTCGATTGTCTAACGTCAGGTGGATCAAGTCCATTACAAGAGAAGATTTCTGGTTCTGAAGAGAACTCTTATAGCAACAAGAGTTCGAAACGCGTAGACCATTTTCAGCCATAAGAATGTTACAACCAAGCTTTAATTAAGCATAAATGATAAAAAATCTTGCTATTTGATTCTTCTATGGCTTTGTTCTAAAGAAAAAAACAAAACATTTCAACTTTATTTGCATTGTAAATAGCAAAAGACAATTCAAAATGGAGTGTATGATTGTGTTAGTTGTGTGAAAACGCTATTGATGAGATTGAAAGTAGAGTGAAAGAGATTGAGAGTTTGAATGGTGAATTGGAGATTTGTATATGTGTATGTTTTAATATGATATCTGTGTTGCAATTGATAAAATGTAAATGTATTGTAAAAACTTAAAAATGTCTTTGTTGCAAAATAAGAAAAATAAAAAAGTGATTAACTCAGACAGAACTTGCAGTCTTGAGCTTATGTAGTTTAGGTGTTCTACATGGCTGCATTGATTGGATTTTGAATATAAAAAACAGTATTGGCGCTTTGTTTGTTTAAATACTAGTGAGTCTTCAGCACTTATTGTGCCACCACTTAAGAAGCCCCTTAAAACATGTCCCAGGTACGCCATTGCAGCCTGCATGCAGTTTTAAACTGTTAATTCGACTTGACAAATTAACCCTATTGCCAAACCTTAAACTCCTCTTTCATTACATATGTCACCCCTATGGAAGGCCCTAGGTAGTGCATAGGGCAGGGTGCACTGTACTTAAAAGGTTGGGTATGTACTTTTACGTTTTACATGTCCTGGTATTGAAAAACTCCTAAAGTCATTTTTTCACTACTGTGAGCCCTATTTCTCCTATAGGATAACATAGGGCTGCCTTATTACATTTAATAAGTGCTAACCTTTGATTGAGAACAGGTGAAGGCTTCAAGTTTGATATCTAAGACATTTATAATCCTCCTCAACCCCTTCGATGCTGGTGACGGAACCATTCCATCATCAGTCACGGTTGAGCTGTGCTGATGACGGAATGGTTCCGTCATGACCACACCCAGTTAAGGAATGTCCAGCATACTGAGGAAATCGGGGCCGCACGGAAGGTGTTAATGGTAAAATCAGGTTTTAAGTTACAATTTTGAAAATTCCACTTTTAGAAAGTTGGCCTTTTCCTGCCTGAACTTTCTGATGCCTACAGCCTGTTCCTGGGTCCCATAATTGGGTGTAGTTGACAGTTGGTTTTATTTATTCCTCCCAGATGGTCACCCAATGAAAGAATTAGAGGTGCCTGGATGGGCCACCGCTCGCAGGATGGGAGTCAGACTAGGCACAGCCCCCTTGCAACTGAATAGGCCGTGCCCTGCCTTCCAACAAAGGACTTGTAACCACTGCATTGGTTACACTTTCAGCTTCAAGCCAGGACTGGGGAGGCAGACATTTTCAAGCACTTCTAAAATAATCCTCTGGAAACTCCTCCTACTTCAAAGAAGTCACCAGGTATAAAAATAGGACTCTAAGACCACTCATCAGCTCACTTTCTGGACCTGAAGAAGGATTCTCAGAGGACTGCCTGCTGCTGTGGCCTGCTGTATACTCAAGAAGACTGCTTTGCTGCAGCTGGAAGGACTGCTTTGCTTTTTAAAGCCTGCCTTGCACACTTGGAGGCCTGTCCTGGTTTTTTGAGCCTGCAGCCGCCGCAAGGGGACTCCAATCCCCAGAGTTCTCAGCGTTGGGGAGGCGCCAACATGTTATTTTCGCGCCATGAGGAGCTCATAAGGGGGCTTGGGTTCTCACACCGCAGGACCCAGTATCCTTCCTGCCACAAGTACCGCCAGTGGACACCAGCCTGCAGCCGCCACAAGGGGACTCCAATCCCCAGTGTTCCAAGTGCTGGGGAGGAGCCAACATGTTATTTTCACACCAGGAGGCGCTCATGAGGGGGCTTGGCCTCCTGCACCACGGGGACATGCGTGGGTGTGCCCGGGCAAAGCCTTGGGCAAGGGCGAGCCCATCTGCGCCCGTCACAGGCAGTAGGAGGCTGGGCTGGGCCACCCCCTTAGGCCCATATTGGGAAAATATTGTCCCAAGACCAAATTATCCGGGCTGGAGCCCAAGGTTAGTGCCATTATATCTTGTCTGTCGTATTGTTTTAAGTGAGGTCCAGCAGTCACCTCCGCTTCCCTACCTGTGAGTGGCCCCAGCTATATATAATCCTCGATTTGCAAATCCCTCCTATCTCTGTCCTAGTTCTTCTAACTTCAATTGTAGCCAGTGTCAGTGCGGAAAGTGGAGCTTGGGTTCCTCAACGTTTGAGGCTAATAATGGGGAAGCGTGCTTGAGCAGGGGAAAAAAACAAACTTTATCCATGCAATACCCAACATCCTATCAACCTACTTCTATTGATAAAATGCTTCAGAGGGCCGCCATGTCAACAGAAATTGAACTGACTGAAAGGCTCCTATCGTTAACCCCGGACCTAGCCTTTTCCCTGACGAATCGCGATACGCAACCTACACTGCCAATTAAGGTCTCTGATTCTCCTAAGCCCCAGTCAAGGACACACCCTCTGGTACACAAAACACCCAACACGGATGTGATCATGGAGGCCTCTCCCTCATGTCCAGTTAAAAAAGGGAAGATCATATCTACCGCAAGAGCTGGGACCAAACGGAAGAAGTGTGCTACGGAACTTACAGTGAATGGTGACTTTGGGAATGGAGGGCCAGGTGGCTGTTCAGTTGCAGGTACAGAATAGCCAACCTGGTTGTCAAACTTGGTGTTGGAACATCAGACCTAAATAAGGGACATTGTTAAGGACAAATTTAACTCTCTGAT
Source organism: Lissotriton vulgaris (assembly GCF_964263255.1). Classification (NCBI taxonomy): domain Eukaryota; kingdom Metazoa; phylum Chordata; class Amphibia; order Caudata; family Salamandridae; genus Lissotriton; species Lissotriton vulgaris. The sequence goes on from NC_141694.1 coordinate 1,745,997,389, forward strand.
TGCCCAGGTAGACAAGCTCACATCTATGGTAGAGACCTGGGTGGGTAAGCCAAAGCAAATCATAAGGTGGTTGAGCCCCTACATCGACAGGTATTACAAGCCCCTCCTACTCATCAAAGGGCTGATCACACTTTCACAATTAACCTGGGCCCCACCCCACTAAACCAAAACAACCAGAGGGATGCAGATAGAAATGTGATTATCTCCAATAAGCCAACAGACAAGGATAGTGTGCAGTGTCAGGGGCCCACACAGGGATTGGAGGTTGATAATAAACATGGATCTTGTCCAGTAATGCCAGCAGCAGGAGCTAATGTACCCCAATTGGGGGCAAGTTCTAGGGCTGATTATCAGAAACACCTGATGCAGGACCATCCCTGCCATTTACCAATCTTCCCTCGGACTCCACCCCATATGTCATGATCTTAACTGGAATACCAGAATTGAAATTGGGACAAAGGGAATCCCACTTCAGACTAAAAAATAAATGCATTTTTGGCTGGTTAAGCAGCTGCTATTTCCCTACAAAGATGCAGGTGAAATTTTGTTCACAAGAAGGGTAGGATGGGTGGGTCAGAGGTCGAAAGATGTACCCGGGGATAGTATTGTTATCAATTTTAGAAATCCCCGGGTTGTAAGGGTTCTCATAGACCGCAATCAACAAAGGCAGGTGGAGGATATAAGGCCCTTTCCATTGGGTTATTTCTACCCCCCAGGGTTTGTGCTAGAAAATAGAATGTGGAATGCCCATGAGGTTGGTATCAGGCAGCAGACCAAGCAAAGGACCTTCCTGGGTCTGGATCAACCAATCACACTATTTTTCAATTTACCACTCACAAACAGATTTACGTCCCTAGAGTTAGTGGATTGACTGAACCTGGTATAGTCTACGATATTGGAACTTAAGTGTCAGGAGGAGCCCGGAGAGTCCCACAGAAAGGGGAGAGCCTTCTCAGAGTATTTTGTACTCCAGATGGGAAAGTGGACAGAATACTGAGGGGGCTGATAGAGTGGGAGGTGCCCAAAGCATCCGGGCGCAAGGGGTCCCTATTACTCGAACCACACCTGGCTCATTTCTCATGTCTACGCAGATATCTACTGGCCATCAGTGGGCAACTTTAGAACCTTCAACCCCCATAATCTAACACTTTGAAGCTGGTAATAGCATAGGGCCACTGTTGAAGTAGCATAGTGCCCCCCCTCAGCTAAACAACGGCAAGCCTAAGTTTCAGGTACTATCATGGAACGCTGCTGGCCTCACCTCCAAATTGGATAATCCGGAGTGGGGGGCGTTCATTGAATATAACGAGATCTGCATGTTCCAGGACACCTGGGCTAGGGTTGACATACATGGACTTCATACAGTTCTTTGTCAGTGGGACTATCTGGTCTGGGCGCTGCAAGAAATGATAAAAACACATTTTCCCACAGAATGATCATATAAAAAAGAAAACTTCACTAATATTTTATACACAATCAGTGTTCATAATTTTGCAGTGAGCTTGGCTGTAAGGCAATAATACCAAATTGCTTCATATTCTTATCCAGCATAATATAGATCTCACATTTGCCTTTTGATCAATTCTAAGAGGGTGGTTGGGGAACTGGCTGAAAGGTGAAGTAACTGCTTGAAAAATTTGCTTTCTACATTTTAGAACTGTCCCCGCTTTGCTAAGCCCCACAGTTCAGATCCACAGAGTGCTGTAGCTTGACAAAACTCTAAGTGGCATTAGCCTTCTTGATCAATATTGTGTAATTTTCAGAAATATGTATCCTAGATAATCAAAATGATAAACGCTTTCATTAGTTATATACATCGAAGACCTGGAATGTATTGGTGTATTAACAGCAATAAACCTAGTTTTAGATGAGTTTATGGATATTCCCCAATGCCCACAGAATGTACAACAACGCTTCTGCAAGTTTTCTATAACTCCACTGGAGATTTTATTAATAAAAGAGTATAACTGGCAAAACATGTATATTTTGAACACACCAGTATGATGTATCATTCATATACTTTTCAAGGGCATCTATCATTCCAGTAATAACCAAGTAAGTAGACTTGGTATCAAAACACACCCCTGTTGGGTACCATGGTTAACTTGAATCAGATCTGTAAATTCACCATTTGGGTCCCACCGAACATGAGCATAATTATTACTATGCATATGTATAATCAAATTTAAAAGCTGTGCAGGGAGATCCACATCATCCAAAACTGTCCAGTGTTGGCAGGCAGTATTGAAAGCTGATTTAAAGGCAACTAATATAACATCTTAACAATTATTATTAACACCTAAGAAGATTCAATTTTAAAATGTGGTTAATCGTACTAACCTTTTCCCTAAAACCTGACTGTGAGTGGGAGATTATGTTAGGCTCCTCAAACCATTGCTGTAACTTAATGAAGACCCTTTTGCAAAACATTTTGAAAATCATTTATCAGGGTAATGTGTCTCTAATTTTCTGAATTGCTTCAGAGATCTTTTTTATTATAAATGAGGATAATCTCAGCACCAAAGCAAGGATCCAGGAATGGATGCTCCTCTGGCTATTGCATTTCTAAAGGCCAAAAGGTAAAAACCACAAGTCTCCAGTGTTTGCTTCCATAAATCCCCAGAATGTATCCAGAACTGGCACTTTGCCCGATATTACATGTTTCATAACATAAGGGACGTATTGGATAATAAATCTGATGTAAGTATCATTTTTCCTAATTGAGGGAAAGCAGAGAAGTAGTACTATTTACAATGTCACTGCAAAAAGCTGTGAATCTTGGAATCTACTCTGCTGGCATTATGTATGATTCTGGTTCCTTCGTGTAAGACGGGCTACCAGAGGGCTCTGGTGTCCTTGTGGTTTAAAGCAGCAATTAGGTCACACCATTGATGCGCCTCCCATTGCGATCTTTTGGACCTCGCTAATCCTGTATTCTGCCTTCAAGCTCTGCTTATTGCCACCTTATTCGGAGAGTGAATAGATGCTAAAAGCTTGTGCTTCTGAAGCTTACAGACACTGTCATGCCACTGGCGTTTCCTCCTTTTGTGTTTCGATGTTCCATTCTGTCTAGTAAAATGGCATACCGCGCATTGCATCTCCAAATGCGATGCAGTGCGCGCAACGAAATTCATTTTACTTATTTATATGATTGCTTACCTGTATTTGGCCGTATTCCGTAGTTTACTACCCCTACCGTGCCCCTTCCCCGCCCCACGTCACTGCCCAGCAGCACTCACACCACTGATCGCTACTGTGGCCATGGTCCCTTTTTATAGGTTGGTTATGGGGGATTGTTGAATGAAGTGTGGCCAATGCCTGCACATAGACCACAGATAGTGGTCAACGTGACCAGTTGAAGAGGCATAGCAGTGGTATGATTTAAGGAAGGTTTCTCGAGATGGGGGATATCCCACACTTTATCCTCATCCTCCTGGAAGGTTGAAGGCATTGGAACTCATTCAGAATTTACATTGAACTCTCCAGAAAGCAAGGCTACATTGTTAGTATCTCTATAAGAAAATAAGTTACCTCATTTGGTTAAGGTCTCAGATTCCTTGGATTTGTAGTAGTGTCTGTTATAAACATTGAAAAATGAAATGTAGCTTTCAGTAGGAATTTTGATAACCAGTCATTGTAAATCCTTGAAATCAACATGTCGGTATCTTATGATACAGTTCAATCCAAGCTTTTCCCCACATAGTTAATCCTACTGAGGAGTGCCTGACTTTAGAGCCAAAAGCATAACCTTCACAGAATGAGGGAATGGCAGCCCATGTTTCCTCACACATACAGATGTCATAAAATATAATATAATATAATCAGTCAAGGTCCCTACATTTTTTAATTAGGTCCGCTATGTTCCATTTCTTAATTTGTAAAAATGTATATGCCCATATCAGTGTTGGGCCTAATACTTTTCTTAATAGACCACCACAATGGCTGCAAGAAGCAGGCATTGCTGAGTATCAAGGATGCTTGGTTTTGATCTAAAATGCCTCTTTCTTCCTCCACCCTTCACTTACAGCTTCTTTGTATAACTCTTGCAGTTGTTTTTTCATCCATGCTTTGCCTCTTTGTTACAGCTTTCTTATCTTTCCCTTTCTCCATTTCCCTCCCCTTTCTGCCTTTAGTTCTCTTGCTCTGTGTCAAGGTCTGAAAATTAAAAAACATCCTTTCTTGTTGGTAAAAATGAGTACTATATCTAATAGATCTGATTATACTCGGACACAAAAGCTTTCCCAAGGATCCTGGGGACAGGATGGAAATATCTCTGCCCAAATGCTGGCTTCTGGAAAATGCCAATAGCAGCCGGACCTGGGTGTCCACTTTTTAATGTTTGTCAGTCCACCACACATGTACCCCTGCTTGGTAGTGAATACAAGAAGAAAAATATGTGAAAGGTCAGAAAGTACCTCAAGTAGGCATCACCAAGGGAGCTGCTGGTAGGAACTCACCAGTTTTCTCATGTTTTTCATCATTGGTGACTTTCATGACCATGAAAAAATGAAATAGGCTTCAAACTTATATTTAGGAGGTGAAGAAAAAAGAAGATAAATAGTGATATGTGGAAGGATGCACAAAGAGTGCTTGTGTCGTTCTATCGCAACTAGACCCCGTGGTGAGTGAAAGGGTAAACTCGCTTCTCCAAGCTAAAATGAGTTGTGACTCACTTGCAAATACGCCTACTTTATTAGATGCTGTGAGCCCACTCAAGGTTAAAAAAGGAACAGCATGTTTCAGACCACTTCAATTGGGAAAGGCCAACATGTTTCATTGCCAAATACCTGGAAGCAATTTCTTCATTGCTCGGGCAGTCTTCACCTCACTGGTACTTCCATCTGAGCCAAGGGTGACAATTGGTTGCCATCAGAGTTCATACTGGCAACACACATCCTGGGGAGTGTTCTCAATTTTTTTTAGCTACACTTCCCCTGTGGACACACGCAGTCGCCGCTGTCAACCGCGTATGAATGCATATGCTGCCTGCCAACCACATATGCATGCATAATGAGCGCCAGTACCACCAGCTTGCACAAATTAAGCACCGAAGGTACACGTTAATTAGTGATCCTCCAAACAGGACCACCGTCCTATCTGCTCAGCCTGCTCTTTCAACCCAGCCTCACAGTGAAACCCCCAAATTTCTTGACCAAATGCCTAAGAAGAGCAGAGCAGGGAAGATGTAAGATAAACAGCAGATTATAACAACACCCATATCAAGTCTACCTTGTAAACTGTCTTTTCCATTTGTTAGCCCCTTGAAGTCTGCGAGAGAATGCAGCGCTTTGTAAATACATTAAGTCCTACATATAACTGTAATGCAAATAAATGCAGTACCAAAATGGTCAAATTGTTTCTCTTTCTCCTCCTTTGCCTTTTACACTCTGTCACCCACTGTCTGTTTTTTCTCTTTCTCGCTCTACTTACCTGTATGCTTCTCTTTCTTTTAGACAGCTAACTTAATCAGTCTAGACTGCTCTGACAAATTAAAAAATCCAAGGTTACATTCCAGGCATCAGAGCATCTAACACAGACACTTTAATTACATTTCCAGTGGCTGACTGGCGTAAGCACAATAGTTTATAATTGTTTCACACAGGGACGTTAAGGTTGTAATACCTTTCATCAAAAAATCTAGCAGAAGAATGCCATTTCTGGGCATTCATTAAACAGATTTTGAATATGCTCTGTACATCATTGCTAGCTGAATTATTAATCACCTACAAAAACTTACTTGGCGGTTGCAGATGGTATTTTTTTATGTATTGCTATAATGTTCGGAAAAGAACATTGAAAAGTCAGTCATTCTGCCAGTACACGAAGGTAAAATCCGTGCAGGTAAATCACACAGTAGGCGTGGAAAGGTAACAACAGAGAGGGTCATGTGAGTAAAGATTACTCTTAACAGCTGAAAAGACCAAAGAATGGAGAAGGGTAGGAGAGGGCTTCAAATCAAATCAAATCAAATCATGGGATATTGGTTTAGCGCACATATCACTCGAAAGTCTGATGGCGCTATTGGATAACTCTGAGCAGAACTTGATTTGGTGCAGGTAGATGTCGAACAGCCATGTCTTTAACTTCCTACGAAAACAGTTATGAGCTTTTATGGTGCGTAGATGTAGGGGCATTTTGTTCCAGAACGTGGGGGCAAGGAAGGAGAAAGATCTCCCTCCACTTGTAGTGGCTCGAATTCTGGGAGATCCGAGGAGTGCTTGATTACTAGATCTCAAAGTTCTGCCAGGTTTATACCAGCTTAACTTGTTGTCCTTAAAACCTGGACCTTTTATGTACAAGTTTGTTAGAATTGGGGGTCTCTAGCAGAGGCAGGTACCACTGTCCAAATAGGGACCCTTGCTTCTAGTCAGGTTAAGGAGGATACACTCTTTAGATAACCCCTGCTCACCCCCTTGGTAGCTTGGCACGAGCAGTCAAGGCTTATCAAAGGCAATGTGTAAAGTATTTGTACCAACACTCAGAGTAACACAGTGAAAACACCACAAACTGACTCCACAACAGTTTAGAAAAATAAAGGTATTTAATCTGAACTACACAAGACCAAAATGACAAAAATCCAACATACACAGTTCAAGAATATGGTTTCAAAAGAGTTCTTAAAGTTGCGATAAAATAATCCACAGTTGCGTGAAAAGTTAACAGTTGCGTCATGCTTAGCCAACAGTACCTTTAAATGCTACAAAGTTCCAAAACAGAAGCTGGTGCGGTGGAAAACAAGCGATGCGTCACTTCTGAGACCTTGGGGAGGTGATGCGACAGCCCCGCTGGATGTAGCGGGCGTGATGCGGTGACTCCGGTCTGTATGGGTAGGGATGCGATACCTTGTATGGATTCCGGTGCGGAGGTTCCGTAGTGAAGAAGCTTGCAAAGGCACGATGCGTTAATCTTTGGATTTGCGACGATCTCCGGGGCGACGATGCGCGGACCAGCGGTAATCTTCCTCTCGCAGCTCCTCGATGTGATGGCTCTGCGATGACACTCGCTGTGATGTGATGCGGCCCGCAAGCAAGCGGTGCGACGATCTCACCCAGTGACAACAGGCTCTGCGACGACACTCGCAGCAATGGTAATCTTCCCGCACTGGACTGGTGCGTCCCGCAAATGAAGGATGCGACGACTCTGGCAGCGGCAACAGGCGCTGCGACGATCTTGGCCTTCGTAGCAGCGGGAATTTCCTTGCACTGACAGGGATGCACTCCGCAAGCGGGCGATGCGACAAAACTTGCAGAAAGTCTTTAAAAGCTTGGTTTCCGGCTTTCCAATAAAGTTACAACTTCCAGAGGCACCACACATGGGCCAAGCACTCCAGGAAGGACAGAACTCTCAGTCTCAGCAGAGTTCAGGGAAGCTGGGGGTGAAGTCCTTTTGTTCCTGGGATGTCTTAACAGGGAGCCAGCTCTTCAATGGCCCTTGGAGATTTCTTCAAGGAAGGGGACACGGCACAAAGCAAAGTCCTCCCCCTTTCCTTGGCAGCAAAGCAACAGCAGCTCAGTCCAGCAGAGCAACAGCAGGGCAGTCTTCCTACTTCAGTTTCAGCTTTCTCCTTGGCAGAGGTTTCTTCTTGATTCCAGGATGATCTAATTTTCTGTAGTCAGGGGTCCTGTACTTATACCCCTAAAAGTCTTTGATCCCTTTGTGCAAGAGGGCTCTGAGCCCGGTCTGAACCAGTTCTGTGTCTTCCTTGCGCACTTCGTTTTCCTGGCCTCTCCTTTCCTTTCAGAGAGAGGGGCAGGGTCGTCAGCCGCCCAGCAGGAGGTGGAGCCAGCATTGTGGAAGGCAGGCACAGCCCTATTCAGGCCCAGGTGCTACCCCCTCCCACCACTCTAGATGCAGATGGAGCTATTTAGCCCAGGGATGGCTCACTCAGACTCTGGGAGCCACCCAGCCCCTGTCACTCACAAACCAGACAGTCAATTCACAAACAGGCCAAGGCACACAGCAACTTTCTAAAAGTGCTGTTCTCAAACACAGGATTTAAAAACAACCTTTCCTAAAAGATGTGTTATTAAATTCTGAGTTCAGGGATACTAGACTTTTATGTCCTATCTTGCTCATATGGGAAGATATGCTGGTAGCCACCGTAACCAGCATCCCCCATGATAGCCGATGGGGTAGGATAGCCTTACAATAGTGAAAAACGAAAATGGCTGTAATTCACTACCAGAGCGTGTCACCTGCACAAGTACATGCTCTACCTTTCACATACACTGCACCCTGCCCAAGGGGGTACCTTGGGCCTTCCATAGGGGTGACCAATGTGTACAGAAAGGGAAGGGTTAGGCCTGGCCAGTGGGGACACTGACCAGGAGGACATGGCAGTTCACAGACTGCACACAGGCACTGCTGTGGCAGACCTGAGACACCATTTTAGGGCTACTCATGTGGGTGGCACAATCAGTGCTGCAGGTCCACTAGTAGCATTTGTTATCACCAGCCCTGGCACACTCAGTGCACTTTACTAGGGACTTCTTGGTGACAGACACAAATAGCCAATCATGGATAACCAATCATAATAACAATTTACACATGGAGCGCTTGCACTTTGACAGTGAACAGCAGTGGCAAAGTGCCCAAAGCATCGAAACCAGCAAAAACGAAATCCAGCACAGCATCAAAAATATGGGCAGTAGAGGCAAAAAGATAGGGGGAAACCACGCCAAAGATACCAGGTCTAACAATGTTCTTATGCGTTAAGCAAAGAATCTTGAAGCGTATACGTTTTCTTACAGGCAGCCAGTGTAAGAGTTTCAGGTTGAGTGCCGATGGGGGTTTTGGTGGAAGATTGAGTACCAGCCTCGCTGCGGTGTTCTGCAGAACCTGCATCCTTGAAAGAAGGTTATCATTTGTGGATGGCATCAGGGCATTCCCATACTCCATACGACTGATAATAAGTCCCTGGACTAGGGGTTTTCTCACCTCTGTCGGAATCCATTTGAAAACTGTGCACAAGTTACGCATGATACCAAAGCAGGAGCCTACCTTCTTAATAATAATAATAATAATAATAAAAGGGGTCTTATCATGCGCAAACTTAGCCCAATGGGCGTCAAGGCGCCTAATTCAAAATCCAGCTCATAACATGGACCCTGCAGCTCAACCTGTGTACGCTCTCGAGAAGCACCACGTTTTAAGGGCCTTTTTGAACAGCGCTAGAGAAGGTAAGGTCTTCATCTCCATCGGCAAGATGTTCCAAAGCTGAGGAGCAACGACGGAGAAGGCTCTGGCTCCCCATCTGGTGAGCTTAAAGCGGGGGACAACAAGTTGGAATAGTCCCGAAGAGCGCAAACACCTTGTAGGATGGTACCGGGTAAGAAGGGAGCTGATAGCGCCTTTAGAACCATCCTCGAGTGCTCTATAGGTCATACACAGAATTTTGAAATAAATTCTGTGTTGGATGGGCAGCCAATGAAGGTCTCTCCTCGCAGCAGTGGCAGAGGAGGCCCTGGGAAGATCCAGGACAAAGCGTGCAGCAGCATTCTGCACGATTTGCAGTCGATGTATAAGGCCCTTGTTGGATTCCATGTAGAGAGAGTTGCAATAATCCAACCTGGAGCCAACAAGGGCGACTGCAATCTGCTTGCGTGCTTGGGGAGACAAATAGCTGCGAATTCTGTTGAGCGTCCTGATCACGCCCCAGCAGGTCGAGACAGTCCGATTCACCTGTAGGGACATCGAGAGCGAGGTATCGAACACTACACCCAGATTTCTGGCAGACTGAGAGGGAGTGGGGCAGGTGCCAAGAGAGGGAGGCCACCACTCACTCGACCAGATGTCTTGGTCCTTTCCAAAGACCAGGACCTCAGTCTTGTCGCCATTTAGCTTCAGGAAGTTGGTAACCATCCAATCTGCAACATGTTGCATACAGGACCTGAAGCTAGAGGCAGATGTTGTGACAGAGGACTGAGTAAGTGAAACCATGATCTGGGTGTCGTCGGCATATGATACCACTTCCATCCCCAGAGATCTTACTAGCCTAGCAAGGGGGGCCACGTAGATGTTGAACAGGGTCGGACTTAGTGCCGACCCCTGTGGCACCCCGCATTGCAAAGACTTAGCTGGGGAGAGGTGGTCGCCGAGCATCACTCTCTGTTCCCTATCAAGGAGAAAGGAGTTAAGGAGACTCAGGGCCGAACCAGTGACACCTGCCTCCCTAAGCCGAGATGTTAAAATGGCAGGAGACAGAGTGTCGAATGCGGCTGTGAGGTCCAGTAGCACAAGAACAGTTGTTTGTCCAGCATCAACCTTGCGTCGGATGTTATCGACTACAGAGGTGAGAGCAGATTCTGTGCTGTGGTGTTTTCGAAAACCATGCTGGGTTGTATCAAGATACTCCGAAGCTTCAAGGAAAAAAGATAAATGGCGGTTCAGGTGAGCTTCTAGGATTTTAGCAGGTGCAGGGAGCAAGGAAATGGGTCTGAAATTTTTCAGGAGGCCGGGATCAAGTGAAGGCTTCTTGAGGAGCGGCTTCACTATGGCCTTCTTCCATATTGATGAAAAGGTGCCTTGATCAATTACCTTATTCATTACCTCAAGTAAGGGAGGGAGGAGGCTGTTCCTGCAATCTTTAAGCTTTTTAAGAGGCAGAGGATCTAGTGGAGAGGAGGATTTTGTCTTGTCTAGGAGAAGATTCAATCCCTCCAAAGACAAAGAGGGGAAGACAGAAAGGAGGCTAGAAGGGGCAGTATCCATTGCCTCAGAAAAACTTATGCCTGGAGAAGGATTTTCAACCAGGGAGAGGCGTTGTACTTCTAAGGAAGTATGAATATCAGAAATCTTTTTATGAAAAAAGTCTGCAATGTCGTCACAAAGACGTTGAGAGCAGACTACGGGGTCTGGAAGTTGAAGGGAGCAAAGAGAATCAGCAATTTTGAAAAGCTCCCTAGAGGAAGTGAGTGAACTAGTGAGGTTGGAGAAGTATTCCTGCTTCTCCATTATCACTTTCTGCTTATACTCCCGTAGAGCAGACTTGTGAGCCTCCCTATCCGAAGAATCCCAGGATTTCCTCCATTTCCTTTCGCTACTTCTGCAGCCCTGTCTTAGGAGTCTAAGATGGTCCGAGAACCATGGCGCTGATGGTTTCCGCCGGGCTACATATCGTAGGGATGCAGGGGCAAGCTTTTCTACTGCAGTTGTGATAGAGTCCTGGAGGGATTGTGCTGCCTCATCTGCATCTTTTAAGGAAAGAACCTCTGGAGTAGGAACAAAAGGGGTAAAGGCCTCATTAGTAAAGTTTCTAAAATTTCTTCTAGAGACAAAAGAGTTAGTCCCTTTCTTAATAGGGTGAGAGGTGGAGTAGGCTAAATGCAAGGGAACCGCAAAATGATCTGTCCATAGCAACGGTAGAGGTATGCCGCTGGAAAGTCTGAGATCATTAGAGAAAACCCCGTCAAGAATGTGACCCGCTATGTGGGTAGCACTAGTAACAAGCTGAGTAAGATCACAAGCTCCGAGAGATTCAACCAGTGATATAGTGTCCCTAGAATGGACCTCATCGAGATGAAAATTGAGGTCACCTAAGATGGTAAAGGAGGGCTTTCCAAAGTAGGGTTCAAGGATTCTCAACAAGTCAGAGGCAAAATTAGCTCTATGACCAGGCGGCCTGTAGATCAAAATGCCCGTAAAGGAGACTGAAGGGGCACAAGTAATACAAAAATATAGAGCTTCGAAGCGATCTTGGGGCGAAGAAAGTAAATTGACCGTACATAGCAGAGAGGATTTGAAGAGAATGGCAATGCCTCCTCCTCGACGTTTGGGTCTGTCTTGCCTATGTAAGGAGTAGCCATCTGGAATTGCCAGAAGAAGATCATGACCCGAAGGTCTTTCATTGACAATTTATCGTCCATTTGAAAGCCCAGATTTTGCACCGACTGAGTTGGAGTAGGACAGGGGCCAAGGCTTGAGGGCCACCAATCGGGTGACCAGTGCTCATGAGCCCTGCCATAGAGCATTATCTCGGATTTTCCTCCATTCAACTGCAGGTGATTGGTGCACATCCACTTATAAATATGAGACAAACAGTCTTTGAAACAGGACTTAGTTTCCAATGGGTCTGGACCAAGAGTGACGAGGATCTGAGTTTCGCTGGCATACGACACAACATCAACCATAGGATCTAATCACTTTGGCCCGAGGGGTCACGTAAAGGTTGAAGAGTGTCGGGCCCAAGATAGAGCCCTGTGGTACTCCCATCCTGACTGTTCTGCTACAAGAGATGGTCTTTCCCACCTGTACTATTGTAGTACGATTGTTTTTGAGCCACTGTAAAGCCTTTCCCCTGACAACATTCTCCCAAAGCCGAAGTTCAAGAATGCTGTGGGAGATGGTGTTGAATGCTGCTGATAGATCTAGCAGGATGAGGATAGATGACTGCCCCCCTTCCAATGCCAGTCTGATATTGTCAGTTACCTTCATTAGAGCCATTTCGGTACTATGGGCTGCCCTGAAGCCTGCTTGTGAGGGGTCAATCAGTCCATGGCTCTCAAGATGGACAACAAGCTGTTTATTGACCAGTGACTCAAGCATCTTACCGAGATGGGGGAGCAACGATATTGGACGATAATTGGAAAGAAGTTTCGTGTCTGCAGTACATATTTTTTAGTGTAGGCCTGACTCTGGCAATTTTTCATATTTTAGGATCTTCCGATTCTGATAATGACTTGTTCAATAAATCGGTGAGGCTATCTAACAACGCTGGGGCTATGATTGGAAGGATTTTTGGTGGCAGGGGGTCTGTAGGAGAACACGTTTTTCCTTTTATGATAGCTTCGGTCACTCCTTCAGAGCTACACTGGGTAAATTCTTCCAAAATATGGGGGGATCAGAGGCGGTTATAAAAAGATTTCCAATGCCATTGATAGTATCTTGTGGAGGAAAGGAATTATGAATTGCCATGATCTTATCATCAAAAAATTTGGAAAGGGAATCTATCCAGTCCGGGGGGGTAGAGGGTTGCGTCCAAACAGGTGGAGGAGAGAATTCTTTTAATATTTGGTGGAGCTCTTTGTTTGAATTTGCTGCCTTCTCAATACGATTTAGGAGAAATAATTTTTTGCTGCCTTATGTTTTCCATATACTTGTGATGAACACCTTTATGTGATTCACGTTCTATTGGGTCTTTAGTTTTTCTCCATTTCCGCTCCGCCGTCCTACAGGAGAGCTTTGCTAACTTTATTTGTTCAGTGAACCAAGGAGCGGCTCAGAATTTAATTGTAACTCTGATCGGAGGAGCAATTTTGTCCAGTGCATTAGTTATTGTTATTTCTAGGGAAATTGCACTTTGATCAATGTTATCATTTAGGCTGATTGGACTGGACTGAAGGTGGTAGTAAAAAGGGGTTAGGTGACTTTGCGCAAAGATCGTCTCCATACTGATTCCTTCTGGGGACCGTATTGATGGTATAATCCAAAATATATATTTTAGTAGGCAATCATACGACCATAATATTGGAAATGGAGACTTAACCTTAACCTCTGTAAAGTTTGTTAACAGTAAGTCAAGCGGGTGACCGGCCATATGCGTAGGCCCGATTACCAATTGGGCTAGTTCCAAAGTGATGATACTAGAAATTACCTGATCAGTGTCTGGGTCCTGTAATATATCCGCATGAAAATTAAAATCTCCTGACAGAAGGAAAGAGTCTGAGGCTAATACATGTGGAGCAATTATCTCCAATAGCTTATATGGGAAGTCCTATTAAGGGCCGGGAGGTCTATATACTAATGCTCCTCTCAATGTTCCTCCTAACAGACCATCCATGTTAAGATACATAGTTCCATTTTGTTCGTGATTATGGATTCTAAAGCGTTTGTCTTCACATCAGGAGTAGTGGCTATGATTTGGCCACCTCCTCTATTCTTTTCCCTGTCCACTCTTATGTTGTATTATGGAGGAAAAGCAGTGGCCACATCGAAGAGGCCTGCTCATGTAACCAGGTTTCTGTAATAAAACAGATATCTGGTAATTCCGAATCAATAAGACTCCATATTTCAACAGCTTGTTTAGGGATGGAACGCTCGTTGAAATATAGTGCTTTTAGTGGTTTGGAGATTTTAGTGTGATTAGATTTTCATGAGACTTGGGTATCACAAGGGGAAGCTGGTAAGTTAGGACATGGAGTCCTATGCACCCCACTTGTTGTTACAACTTCTAGTGTGACTAAATGTTTGAGAGATGACTGGTTAAGATCTTTCATCTCCTGACTTGAGTATTTGAGCAGAGTATTTTTATTTCATGGCTTACTAATTTAAAAGAAGAGACAGGATAAACTGTATTTAAAATAAAACAGGTAGGGGTCCTGGCAGCTGGCAGCGGTCTGTCATGGACGTGCGCAGACGAACTTGCCTGTGGCGCGCCGAAGGCACGCCGCTGCGCGCGTCCGCTGCCCAACCCCGCCTTTTGTAGGGCTGAAAGGCTGGTAGAAAAGTTCTAGAAAGCTAACTACACTTCCGGTCGGCAAGCCTGCAGACCGGAAGTGAAACTGACGCCTTCTCATCCCTCCGCACAATCGGCACAAGCCTTGGAGGACTGAGGACATAGGCTACTGCTGTCAGGTAAGTGCTATACAAAATATATTAAAAGTTAATGCGGCACTAATTAAAACAAGGGTGAAACGGCGCAAGATTAAAGTATCACAAATAATTTCAGGTGTTTCTCAAGGCCTGATTAAATAAAATGCACGAGAGTTAGGGGAATACACAAAACTTGTAAGAGTCGGAAGTGAGAGTCATGCGCTCTGCACCAGCAGAGTATCCACCTCTTCAGGAGGTAAACACAGCAGTGATCCAGACTTGCCAAGTACCACGTATCAGGCATTAGACTAACGCATTTCAGTGTGGTGGTCCATGTCACTGCATTACAATGCGAAGTTGCGCATTAATAGCGCCTCCTGAAGCTGTCAAATCGGAGCGCTATAATTAGCTCAAAGGAAATCAGGGCGTGGTTGCGCTGCTCTGGCATCCACAGAGTCATGTGACTGACAAAGTCTCTGATTGCTGCAGGTTTGGGTGCTGGCTCACCGGTGCTCTTCTCAATTAGACCTTCACATGGCATGATGGTGTCAAGGAGACTACATTTTGTCCCACAATTTTTCCAATACCAAGATTTGGCTTAATAATATAAGATGGGTGCGAGATGAGAATGGAGCAGTTATCAGAAATTTTCAAAGTTAGAGTGGAGTTAGGAGCCCCCCGCTCCTCGCATCTCTAGTGTGCCTCCAGCCAGCATCAATCTCTTTTTATGGTCTGTTATCAGGCTTCCTGCCCACAGCTGCCTGGAGCTGCTCGGACTCTGTGTATGGGCTGGACCATGTGGTAACACAGTGAAATTTAAACAACCACTCTGGCCTGCCACAAATGGCACATGGAAAATCCATTCCAGGCAGCGGCGAACTTCGTTTGTTGTTTTCCGGCACCGCACGTCATGAGGAGCTCAGTTAACATTGGCGATTTCAGGTGGTGGGTCTGCAGCTTTACTTTCCCCTTGAAAACGTCCACCACCAAGGAAGGAACTGTAGACTGGCACCTTTGCATCCTGCTGCAGACCCCCCCTCCTTCTTCACAATCAGGGCTCGAGTCGGGGTACCACGCGGGTGGACGACATCCCCCCACTTGTATTTACGGGAAGCTCGATAACTGGAGCAAATGGTGCCACAAATTCACTCTTTGCCCTCTCTGGGGCGAGATCAGAGCCCATTCAGAACGCTGCTCACGCGCTGGCTTCTCTGATGCAATCGCATCTAAGGGGTGAGCGAGGGGATGCAATGAGCCTGATGGTGCAAGCCACCTTTCGTGACGTCACGTCCTGTCGTGACGTCAGCACCCACCCACTTCTTTTTTTAGGACTTGCGCCCTGCTCACAATCCATGCTCACTGTGAAGGAGGGCACGGGTCATAGGCTGCAGGATTGTTCCAGGGCAGTAACCAGGCCAGCCTGTACCTGCAGAGTCTTGAGTGCTGAAGGCCCCCAACAACCTCAGACCCCGGGGACCTGTGGCCACCAGGCATTGGTACCGGGGCTCCGCCTGCCGGCCCTAGTATGTTAATTAATGTGAGTTACATTTGATTTAATAGCGAGTAACTCATCCTGAAGGGTATCTCGGCGCTGCAAGTATTTAAGAAACACGGGCCAGGATCCCCAGTCCAACTGAGTCACGCCCTGTGAAAGCGGCACTCTACCAATGCGGCCCCAGAGATCGGCACATGCACACAAAGCTCCAGCCTTCTGCCCACAGCAGTGTCCATAGCTCCGGAATGAGGGCTTGACCAAGTGACATAACCAGAGAGAGCAGCTTAGTGCGGTGCCAGTGAGTGTCACTGCATCAACCAGGCAAGCTAACTCTCTCAACAGCACCAGCAGCCACCTACAGCCAGCTTACAGCACTACTGCCTGCAGCTTGAGTGACCCTCTTCCCAATAACCTGCATGGTGTAAGACCCTCTGCCTCACCCTGGCACTGCAGGAGGACACGTCAAGGTGGCACAGGTGAGTGAGCACTGATGTAGTGCAAAGGGATGTCTGTGAGAGTGTCAGATTGGGGTGAATTATATAATACTTAATAAATATTCTGTATTATTCAGGTGCACGAATCAGGGAATTATGGGTCTTGAAAGCGTGCTGGAAACCGGGTCCAAGGGAGTCAGTGGGGCCAGCGGAGGGTCTGTCACTGCAGGAGGCCCTGTGCCTGCCCTGGAATGGAATGGCTCTTATTTGATTTCAATGAGTAGAACTGTCATATCGAATAAAGCTTTATCTGTAACATGAGATTGGGAAAACAAACAGAAATGCGAGTTCAGGAACACTATTACATTTATTGTTTAGAAACCACATAGTTTGGATGTTTCTGGAGTATCAAACCTCATAGTTTTATGTCTTATTTAGTCTCATTTTCTTCTGAGTCAGATTCTGTGCTTGTTTAGAGGGCACTTGCTTGAAATACTCATTTCCCTCACAGTGAGAAGTCCTGTGGATTCTGATCTCAGCAGTATATGCTCTGACTGAAGGATTCAGTTTTCTTCTTAGCCCCAAAATCATGCCTTTCACTTTGTTGGGCCATCAAGATTTTGGAGACCTTTCTATCGTCCTGTTCTCAAGATGATGACGCTTGGCTCACTGGTTAGAGGCGGCAGACCCGGAAGCAGAGAATGGCCCAGGACCAGGGTTAAATTCCCGACGCGGCAGGGTCGTGGACCAGGGTCAGCGGACTCGATAATTCTCGCCTCGGTGCCTACTCTAACCAGGGATCAGACTCAGCAACTCTGGGCATTAGCTTGCCTCATCTCTACAATGGCCCCCCACTTCACCGGGGATGCTTGGTTTCACCTTGGAGATACCCAGTAGGGACCATCTCACAGGGATAGCCAGGATGGGTTCCCCAGTGGTCTACAGAGCCACGACGCCTCAAGGCAGCAGTGCGCTTTACAAGATACATACACTTACATTTACATTCATTTGGTGACCTGGGGTGCACTCACCTGCTTTGTCCTTGTAGTCATGCCAGTTTTAAGCCAGTTTTGGACTAATTCCAAGATTAGGACACCATATACCTGATCCTCCAACCCTCCCACTTCAGGGTGGCAGGAAGGTTTATAAAGGTCTCTCTGGTCCACATCTCCTCCAACATGAACCAGTCATTTTCGCAAAACTGTATCTTATGAGCATTATCTGTGAGTTACTGCTTTTTAGGTCGAGCCTGAGCCAGCTTGCATGCGCTGCTCAGCGAGGCTTCTTGTGGCTTCTCCGTTTGGGTCTGACTTCTCCCACACATTGGGTTTTCCTTTGATTGTGTCTTTCAATTATGAAAGCACGCAAATAATAATAATATAGTGATATACCTATTTTGTATTAAAGGATTTTATGCTGCTCAGTGGTTTGCGTGTATAAAAACAGTGATACAAACACGGAACTGTCAGTACATGTTCATTATTATATACAGTGATATGAGCATAGAATCACCAGGGTATTGTCTTTATACCATTCAATTAAATAGGGATAGAAAGCGTAGAACTGCATGGAACAGGCTGTATTATGAGCACAATAAATAAATCAATCAAAACATTTGTATAGTGCACTACTCCCCCCTGAGGGTCTCAAGGTGCGGGAGAGGGGTGCTGCTACTGCCTGAATAGCCAGGTCTTGAGTAGCTTCCTGAAGGTAAGTAGGTCCTGGGTCTGCCGTAGGAGGATGGGGAGGGTGTTCCAAGTTTTTGCGGCAAGGTGAGAGAACGATCTGCCGCTGGTGGTCGCTCTTTGGATGCGGAGACGGTGGCGAGTGCGAGGTCGGTGGAGCGGAGCTGGCGGTTCGGGGTGTAAAAGGTGAGTCATCTGTTGAGGTATGTCGGTCCAGTGTTGTGGAGTGCTTTGTGTGCGTTGGGTAAATTCTTCCAAAATATGGGGGGGATCAGAGGCGGTTATGAAAAGATTTCCCATGCCATTGATAGCATCTTGTTGAGGAAAGGAATTATGATATTGCCATGATCTTATCATCAACAAATTTGGAAAGGGAATCTATCCAGTCCTGGGGGGTAGAGGGCTGCGTCCAAACAGGTGGAGGAGAGAATTCTTTTAATATTTGGTAGAGCTCTTTGTTTGAATTTGCTGCCTTCTCAACACGATTTAGGAGAAATAATTTTTTTGTTGCCTTATGTTTTCCATATACTTGTGATGAACACCTTTATAGGATTCACGATCTATTGGGTCTTTAGTTTTTCTCCATTTCCGCTCCTCAGTCCTACAGGAGAGCTTTGCTAACTTTAATTGTCCAGTGAACCACGGAACGGCTCAGAATTTAATTGTAACTCTGGTGGGAGGAGCAATTTTGTCCAGTGCATTAGTTATTGTTCTTTCTAGGGAAATTGTGCTTTGATCAATGTTATCATTTAGGCTGGATTGGACTGGACTGAAGGTGGTAGTAAAAAGGGGTAAGGTGACTTTGTGCGAAGATCGTCTCCATACTGATTCCTTATGGGGACCGTATTGATGGTATGTTCCAAAATATATATTTTAGTAGGCAATCATCCAACCATAATATTGGTAATGGAGACTCAACCTTAACCTCTGTAGAGTTTGTAAACAGTAAGTCAAGCGTGTGACCGGCCATATGCATAGGCCCGATTACCAGTTGGACTAGTTGCAAAGTTCTGATACTAGAAATTAACTGATCAGTGTCTGGGTCCTGTAATATTTCCGCATGAAAATTAAAATCTCCTAACAGAAGGAAAGAGTCTGAGGCTAATACATGTGGATCAATTATCTCCAATAGCTTATATGGGAAGTCCTTTTAACACCTTCGCTGCTAAGGCAATTCCCCTCCTGTGCTGGAAATTGCTCTATTTCATTGTTTTATGACGAGCTGGGCTCGTCATCAGCACACGACCACTGTGCACCATGACGAGCCCAGCTCGTCATCAGCATCGAAAGGGTTAAGGCCCGGGAGGCCTATATACTAATGCTCCTTACAATGTTCCTCCTAACAGACCATCCATTTTAAAGACACATAGTTCCATTTTGTTTGTGCTTATGGATTCTAAAGCTTTGATCTTCACATCAGGAGTAGTGGCTATGAGTAGGCCGCCTCCTCTATTCTTTTCCCTGTCCACTCTTATTATGTTGTATTGTGGAGGAAAAGCAGTGGCCACATCTGAAGAGGCATGCTCATATAACCAGGGTTCCGTAATAAAACAGATATCTTGTAATTCCGAATCAATAAGATTCCATATTTCAACAGCTTGTTTTGGGATGGAACACGCGTTGAAATATAGTGCTTTTAGTGGTTTGGGGATTTTAGTGTGATTAGATGTACATGAGACTTGGGTATCACAAGGGGAAGGTGGTAAGTTAGGACATGGAGTCCTATGCACCCCACTTGTTGTTACAACTTCTAGTGTGGCTAAATGTTTGAGAGATGAGTGGTTAAGATCTTTCATCTCCTGACTTGAGTATTTGAGCAGAGTAATTTTATTTCATGGCTTACTAATTTAAAAGAAGAGACAGGATAAACTGTATTTAAAATAAAACAGGCAGGGTTCTTGGCAGCTGGCAGCGGTCTGTCGTGGACGTGCGCAGACGGGCTTGCCTGTGGCGCGCCGAAGGCACGCCGCTGTGCGAGTCCGCTGCCCAGCCCCGCCTTTTGTAAGGCTGAAAGGCTGGTAGAAAAATGCTAGAAAGCTAACTACACTTCGGGTCGGCAAGCTGCAGACCGGAAGTGAAACTGACGCCTTCTCGTCCCTCCGCACAATCGGCACAAGTCGTGGCGGACAGAGGCGACTGCTGTCAGGTAAGTGCTGTACAAAATATATTAAAAGTGAATGCGGCGCTAATTAAAACAAGGGTGAAACGGCGCAAGATTAAAGTATCACAAATAATTTCAGGTGTTTCTCAAGGCCTGATTAAATACAATGCACAAGAGTTAGGGGAATACACAAAACTTGTAAGAGTCGGAAGTGAGAGTCATGCGCTCTGCACCAGCAGAGTATCCACCTCTTCAGGAGGTAAACACAGCAGTGATCCAGACCTGCCAAGTACCACGTATCAGGCATTAGACTAACGCATTTCAGTGTGGTGGTCTGTGTCACTGCACTACAATGCGAAGTTGCACATTAATAGCGCCTCCTGAAGCTGTCAAATCGGAGCGCTATAATGAGCTCAAAGGGAATCAGGGCGTGGTTGCCGTGCTCTGGCATCCACAGAGTCATGTGACTGACAAAGTCTCTGATTGCTGCAGCTTTGGGGGTTGGCTCACCAGTACTCTTCTCAATTAGACCTTCACATGGCATGATGGTGTCAAGGAGACTACATTTTGTCCCACAATTTTCCCAATACCAAGATTTGGCTTAATAATATAAGATGGGTGCGAGATGAGAATGGAGCAGTTATCAGAAATGTTCAAAGTTAGAGTGGAGTTAGGAGCCCCCCGCTCCTCGCATCTCTAGTGTGCCTCCAGCCAGCATCAATCTCTTTTTATGGTCTGGTATCAGGCTTCCTGCCCACAGCTGCCTGGAGCTGCTCGGACTCTGTGAATGGGCTGGACCATGTGGTAACACAGTGAAATTTAAACAACCACTCTGGCCTGCCACAAACGGTACATGGAAAACCCATTCCAGGCAGCGGCGAACTTCGTTTGTTGTTTTCCGGCACCGCACGTCATGAGGAGCTCAGTTAACATTGGCGATTTCAGGTGGCGGGTCTGCAGCTTTACTTTCCCCTTGAAAACGTCCACCACCAAGGAAGGAACTGTAGACTGGCACCTTTGCATCCTGCTGCAGACCCCGCCTCCTCCTTCACAATCAGGGCTCGAGTCGGGGTACCACGCGGGTGGACGGCATCCCCCCACTTGTATTTACGGGAAGCTCGATAACTGGAGCAAATGGTGCCACAAATTCACTCTTTGCCCTCTCTGGGGCGAGATCAGAGCCCATTCAGAACGCTGCTCACGCGCTGGCTTCTCTGATGCAATCGCATCTAAGGGGTGAGCGAGGGGATGCAATGAGCCTGATGGTGCAAGCCACCTTTCGTGACGTCACGTCCTGTCGTGACGTCAGCACCCACCCACTTCTTTTTTTAGGACTTGCGCCCTGCTCACAATCCATGCTCACTGTGAAGGAGGGCACGGGTCATAGGCTGCAGGATTGTTCCAGGGCACTAGCCAGCCCAGCCTGTACCTGCAGAGTCTTGAGTGCTGAAGGCCCCCCAACAACCTCAGACCCTGGGTACCTGTGGCCACCAGGCATTGGTACCGGGGCTCCGCCTGCCGGCCCTAGTATGTTAATTAATGTGAGTTACATTTGATTTAATAGCGAGTAACTCATCCTGAAGGGTATCTCGGCGCTGCAAGTATTTAAGAAACACGGGCCAGGATCCCCAGTCCAACTGAGTCACGCCCTGTGAAAGCGGCACTCTACCAATGCGGCCCCAGAGATCGGCACATGCACACAAAGCTCCAACCTTCTGCCCACAGCAGTGTCCATAGCTCCGGAATGAGGGCTTGACCAAGTGACATAACCAGAGAGAGCAGCTTAGTGCGGTGCCAGTGAGTGTCACTGCATCAACCAGGCAAGCTAACTCTCTCAACAGCACCAGCAGCCACCTACAGCCAGCTTACAGCACTACTGCCTGCAGCTTGAGTGACCCTCTTCCCAATAACCTGCATGGTGTAAGACCCTCTGCCTCACCCTGGCACTGCAGGAGGACACGTCAAGGTGGCACAGGTGAGTGAGCACTGATGTAGTGCAAAGGGATGTCTGTGAGAGTGTCAGATTGGGGTGAATTATATAATACTTAATAAATATTCTGTATTATTCAGGTGCACATGTCAGGGAATTAAGGGTCTTGAATGCGTGGGAGTCAGTGGGGCCGGCGGAGGGTCAGTCACTGCAGGATGGAATGGCTCTTATTTGATTTCATTGAGTAGAACTGTCATATCGAATAAAGCTTTATTTGTAACGTGAGATTGGGAAAACAAACATAAATGCGATTTCAGTAACACTATTAAATTTATTGTTTAGAAACCACATAGTTTGGATGTTTCTGGATTAAATCAAACCTCATAGTTTTATGTCTTATTTAGTCTCATTTTCTTCTGAGTCTGATTCTGTGCTTGTTTAGAGGGCACTTGCTTGAAATACTCATTTTCCTCACAGTGCGAAGTCCTGTGGACTCTGATCTATGCAGTACATGCTCTGACTGAAGGATTCAGTTTTCTTCTCAGCCCCAAAATCATGCCTTTCACTTTGATGGTCCATCAAGATTTTGGAGACCTTTCTATCGTCCTGTTCTCAGATGATGACGCTTCATTTGGTGACCTGGGGTGCACTCACCTGCTTTGCCCTTGTAGTCATGCCAGTTTTAAACCAGTTTTAGACTAATTCTAAGATTAGGGCACCGTATACCTGATCCTCCAAACCTCCCACTTCAGGGGGGAAGGAAGGTTTATAAAGGTCTCTCTGGCCCACACCTCCTCCAACATGAACCAGTCATTTTCGCAAAACTGTATCTTAGGAGGATTATCTGTGAGTTACTGCTTTTTAGGTCGAGCCTGAGCCCACTTGCATGCGCTGCTCTGCGAGGCTTCTTGTGGCTTCTCCGTTTGGGTCTGACTTCTCCCACACATTGGATTTTCCTTTGCGTGTGTCTTTCAATTATGAAAGCATGCAAATAACAATAATATAGTGATATAATTACTTTGTATTAAAGGATTTTATGCTGCTCAGTGGTTTGCGTGATTTATAAAAACAGTGATACAAACACGGAACTGTCAGGAGATGTTCATTATTAAATACAGTGATATGAGCATAGAATCACCAGGGTATTGTCTTTGTACCATTCAAAACAGCCGCCAAAGCGTTTTACAAACTACGCTTGGTCAAGAAGATTCTTCCTTTTCTCCCTAAACATGTAGGCAAGACATTAGTTAGCACCCTTGTCCTGTCAGCATTAGATTATTGCAATGGCCTGTTCGCCAATGCCCAAATTAGAGTCATCAAGAAAATGCAGACAGTTCAGAACGCAGCAGCGAGACTTCTCTCAGACGTCCCCAAATTCAAACCTATAACCGAGACCTTGAGAAACTTTCACTGGCTTCCTATCAGGAACAGAATCAAATTCAAAACCCTGTGTA
Organism: Lissotriton vulgaris; assembly: GCF_964263255.1. Lineage (NCBI taxonomy): Eukaryota > Metazoa > Chordata > Amphibia > Caudata > Salamandridae > Lissotriton > Lissotriton vulgaris. The sequence goes on from NC_141694.1 coordinate 1,746,021,017, forward strand.
TCGTTTACAAAGCGTCACATCAACAAGCACCTCAATTCCTGAGAGACCACCTGGTTCCATATGTTCCTTCTCGGCCACTCCGTTCTGCTCAGCTGAACGATCTGATTGTTCCACGGACTAAGTTAGTCAACTGGGGAGACAGACGATTCCTGGTTGCCGCCCCAAAACTATGGAACACACTTCCTCAATCCATAAGATCCAGCCCAAATCTCCTGTTATTCAGAAAGAAACTGAAAACATGGTAGTTCAACCTCTAAGAACCTGACGCCAAGCATAGGAGACTTCTCAAGAGTACAGCGCCGAGACGCCTGCGGGCATTTTTTCGCGCTTAAGAAATGTTAAAAATAAATAAATTAAATAGGGATAGAAAGCGTAGAACTGCATGGAACAGGCTGTATTATGAGCACAATAAATCAATCAATCAATACATTTGTATAGCGCACTACTCACCCCTGAGGGTCCCAAGGCACGGGGGAGGGGTGCTGCTACTGCCCGAATAGCCAGGTCTTGAGTAGCTTCCTGAAGGTAAGTAGGTCCTGGGTCTGCCGTAGGAGGATGGGGAGGGTGTTCCAAGTTTTGGTGCGAAGGAGGGAGAACGATCTGCCGCCGGTGGTCGCACTTTGGATGCGGAGACGGTGGCGAAGGCGAGGTCGGTGGAGCGGAGCTGGCGGTTCGGGGTGTAAAAGGTGAGTCGTCTGCTGAGGTATGTCGGTCCAGTGTTGTGGAGTGCTTTGTGTGCCTGGGTGAGGAGCTTAAAGGTGATCTTCTTGTTGACGGGAAGCCAGTGCATGTCTATAGGAGGGGTTGGATGTGGCTGCGGCAAAGGATGTTGAGGATCAAGCGTGCAGAGGAGTTCTGTATGCTTTATAGTCGTTTCAGGAGTTTGGCCGAGGCTCCTGCGTAGAGGGTGTTACCGTAGTCCAGTCTGCTGCTGACGAGGGCCTGGGTGACCGTTCTTCTTGGTTCAGTGGGGATCCACCTGTAGATCTTGTGAAGCATGCAGAGGGTGTTGAAGCAGGAGGACGAAACAGCGTTGACTTGCTTCGTCATGGAGAGTGCTGAGTTAAGGATGAACCCTAGGTTGCATGCTTGGTCGGTGGGTGTCGGTGCTGCTCCCAGTGTGGTCGGCCACTAAGAGTCGTCCCATGCCGAGTGGGTGGAACCGAGGAAAAGGACTTCTGTCTTGTCAGAGTTCAGCTTCATGCAGCTGATCTTCATCCACTCGGCGACGGCTTTCATTCCTTTGTGGAGGTTGGTTTTGGTCGGTGAGGGGGTCCTTGGTGAGGGAGAGGATCAGCTGGGTGTCGTCGGCGTAGGAGATGATGTTGAGGTTGTGCAGTCAGGCGACGTGGGCGACTGGTGCAATGTAGATGTTGAACAATGTCGGGTTGAGGGATTATCCTTTGGGGACGCCTCAGATGATCTCGGTGGCTTCGGTTCGGAAAGGAGGGAGGCGGATGAAGGCGGCTGACAAGTCCAGGAGGATGAGGGCTGCGGTTTCGCCGTTGTCCAGTGGATCCTGATGTCATCAGTGGCAGCGATAAGGGCAGTTTTGCTGCTGTGGTTGCTGGGGAACCCGGAATGGGACGGATTCAGAATGCTGTTCTCCTCAAGGTAGCGGGTCAGTTGTCTGTTGACGGTCTTCTCGAAGACCTTCGCTGGGAACAGAAGATGGGAGATGGGTCAGAAGTTCTTAAGGCCCTTGGGATCTGCCTTGGGTTTTTCGAGTAAGGTGTTGATCTCGGCGTGCTTCCAGCTTCTGGGAAGGTCGTGGACTTGAAGGAGATGTTGATGCGGAGATGGGGTTCAGAATTGCTAGAAGGTGTTGGTTATTTCCCGGAGGAGCACAGTCCCTGAGGAGGGTGTAAATTATTGCCAGGGACGTTCCCTCTTGCAGTGCGATTATGAAGGAAAGGACACGCCTACAATTGCGCAATCAGTCTCGGGAACTCTTTCGACAAGCACAGGCATGTGGTCAGCTCCACCCTCCCCTCCACCACAATCCATGGCAAATGGGCCAAAGCTGCACATGCAAAGCCGAGACTGTTTGTGGAAAACAGGGGTGCGCCATTGTGATACTATCCCCCCCACCCCTCTGGCTGTGAGCCTGATCTCTGCAAATACTCCTTTGGGATAAGGCAATTTGCATTACACCCACCCCATACAACCCTCCCTGGCTAGGGGGCAAGAAAGAGATTCTGGCCTTTATCTAGGCTATTTCGGTGCATCCGAAGCAACCTTGGCCTGGGAGGGTCGACATTTAAGTGGCTCAGATGATCTGACTTGTATTCCCTTTTCAATATTTTGCTGTTTTTGAGGAAGATAGGCTAAAAAATGTATAAGGTCTTTGAATACAACACAAGACAGAGAGCGCGAGGTGAGAGGGGCAGTGTGTGTAAAAAATTAAACAAAATCTCCCACTCACACCTAGCTATATTAAGATGTACTGTAAAAATCCCATGTGGATACTAAGCAGATAGCAAGACTTTCCCGCAGACATTAGGCCTCACTCCCCAAGAATAGAACCCTTCCACAGTAAGACTTGTCCACTGTCAGTAGACTCACCTCTGACAATAATATGACAAGTAGAAAGCATAACTCGCTGCATCACAGTGACTTTTTAAAATATTAATTTCACCCATGCTGAACAGCAGCCGCACTGCAGTACAGGATGGTTTTCAATCTCTACCAAAGTAAATAGGTCTCATAGACGAGACCTATTGGCTTTGCCAATGCTTGTTACTATGTTAGTGCTCTTCCACTTGTGGTGCTCTACAGCAGTTTTAAGATCTTCTTAGAGTTTTATGTTGCTCAAATGGGTGTAATTTCCGATTTTTATTAGTTTTGCTCGTATTCACTGTTTGATTTTGCTCACGAGAAGTGTCACTCATAGTCGTTGAATGTCACTCATAATTACACAGAAATTTTAAAAATGTCACACATAAGCAATCTAAAACCTTGACAGCTATGATGATCCAGAAGTAGATCCGGAGCTGGTACTATTCTGCGTCACTTCTACTCATAGCATAACAGTGTGTGGAACAGCACATCTCTCATGCTAACCCTTCCGTTTGGGGAATCTCTCACAAGCAATACTCCCATGGCGTGATGTTTCAGCATTTCTCATTGTATTCAAATGTTCAATGTGATGTGTGCAAAATTATATTGAATGCCATTATACTGTTCCAGAAAAGCAGATTGACTGAACCTTTTCAACACATTCATGCATCAAATGTGTCTGTGAAGCCGATAACCAAAAGTGAGCTGGAATTTTAAACTAATCTGAGACACTGAAACATATGGATTAAGGAGTGATTGAAAAGAGTTCCCAAGGAGAGCGTAAATTGTATTACGATACTACAAATCTGTAATCCTATTCCCGGCTTTAAAAACATCCAGAATAGCAGATACAACCCTGATTTAGAAGTTCCCTCCAAGGTCTAGAAAGGACAGAAATTAGGTCTGTGATGTACATGAAAAACCACATATAAAAACAAAACTTCTAGAGCCACATGGACCGTATCTTAGAGAAAAAGCAGCTTCCTTCAGGAAAGTCCCATACCCCATACTTCTTCAATGAGTTGATTTCAAATAGCATATTTTAAAGCTTCCTACATTATGCTATTAAAATACTGGTCTCTTCCTTCAGTAATCGCAATGCCTTTACGGTCAATGGATGCACATGGAGAAAATTGTAATGTGGACTGGTTAAGTCTTTAGACACAGTTTACCCTGGATACTATTTTTTTAGTGTTGTCATAAAAAAAAAGATAAATCAATTATAGCTGATGCATGAGATGATGGATTATGGAGAGACTGCTACCTAAAAATCCATAATTATGTGGAGGACGCAACAGCTGCAAAATAGCATAATTCCAGTGGACCTGTTGGAGATACGTGGACCTGATGATAATCTTACCTGTGGAGTCTCAGGACATTGGTGTGGACCAAAGAAGAGTCTGCGATTCGATAATGAGCACAAACATTATGCCCATCATAGGGCTGCAATAGATTTGGGAGCACGCCCAATCACCTGCAGCAGTTTGACATTTTGTTTTGGGATGATACTGATACATTGAACAGCCAGGGCAAACATCTTTCAAACTTTTGTGAGGTCATTCTAGGGGAGACAATATTTTAGATTTAATGAAGGGAAGGCATATCCTTGATGGAAGCTGTGACCAACCTTCCAATAGCTGATGGCGATAAATAAAAAAGTGTTTCCTGAAAGGAATCTTAACAAAAAATGTTGAAACTTGATCTGATCTAAGTATTGCGTTTTGTGTAAACAAACAAACAAACTAGTAACAGATAAGTTCAGGAAGCACAAAAATGCAACTGTACAAACCAAAGCTAAAAAATATATCGGGAAAATGGAGTAACGCAATAATCCCAAACATCCGTATAAGGTGTTTCAAAATAATGAAATCTGAATATTTGCCACATATATATATATATATATATATTACCTACTGGCGGTCGCCAGTAGGTATATATAGTTAGGATTTTTTCTCTATGGGATTTTTGAAAATTCTATGTCTAATAACTTTGCCGTTTGTGGACGGAATTGGCTGAAATTTTCAGGAAAATGGAACATTTTGTTTCTGAGCAGCCCCTGAAAATTTGGGGGGGGTTTCATCAAGGGGGGGCCGAGAAAAAAGGGGGGTCCCAAAACGTTTTTTTCCCATGTTAATTTCTATAGGGCGGTTGGCCTCACTTTTAGCTCGAACGGCTGAATGGATTTGCACGAAACTTGGCAAAATTGTAGGGACTGTTAGCCCGATGTGCCTTTGCTAGGTCTCAATATATGTGCTCCAGTGGATTTTGTGTAATTTAGGTTCATAAAAAGATATATATCTGGGCGGAGCCTAACCACACATCTGATCTGATTGGCTGTCAGCACTTCATCCAAGAAGTGTTGGCAGCCATCTTGGGACCAATATACATGATAGCACCTCATTAAAAAGCATTGTAGTTAATAGAGGGTTTTAGGACTTTAGTTACATTATAAATCATTTGTTGATGGTACCATACTCGTTTTAGGAATTGTGGTGGGTTCTAAGGTGATTTCACCATGTGAAAAAACCTTCTGCTGTGATATCATGAATATTGTTTGAAAGAAAACTAAGATCTCATGATTTTCCCACAGTGGTTTGGAAGGGGATCTATAAGCTAAACTGAAAGCATATTTTCTGTAAATTCACATTATCTTTCTCAGTCATGTGAAAATGAAGTCTGACATTGTCAGTAAAACATGTACATCCAACAAGGACAGAGACTGTCAGTTGATTCCTTTGTGTTCTACTGCAGCCTCCTAGAGTGTTCTAAAGAACAACTAGAGCGCTAACAGTCCTACTTAGTACAAAGGTATGGCACACCTGAAGCCATCTTGATTGGAATAAAGTGGTAACTCTTAAAACATTTAATTTAAAAAGAAACAACATGAGGGGGTATATTTTGCCATAGAAAGTATGATTAGTGCTGCAGAATGAAAAATTAGGGCACATTTTGAGTGACTTCTCAAATCCTTTTCTATTTCATTAAAACATTCTGACATGCAGTCTCCCAAAATGGCCACCAGAGACAAAAGAGCCCAAATGTAGCCCAAATATCACCCAGATGTAGCCCAAGTATAGCCCAATGACAGAATGTCCCAGAGTGTTCTAAAGAACAACTAGAGCGCTAACAGTCCTACTTATTACAAAGGTATGCCACACCTGAAGCCATCTTGATTGGAATAAAGTGGTAACTCTTAAAACATTTAATTTAAAAAGAAACAACATGAGGGGGTATATTTTGCCATAGAAAGTATGATTAGTGCTGCAGAATGAAAAATTAGGGCACATTTTGAGTGACTTCTCAAATCCTTTTCTATTTCATTAAAACATTCTGACATGCAGTCTCCCAAAATGGCCACCAGAGACAAAAGAGCCCAAATGTAGCCCAAATATCACCCAGATGTAGCCCAAGTATAGCCCAATGACAGAATGTCCCAGAGTGTTCTAAAGAACAACTAAAGCGCTAACAGTCCTACTTATTACAAAGGTATAGCACACCTGGAGCCATCGTGATGGGAATAAAGTGGTAACTCTTAAAACATTTCATTTAAAAAGGAACAAAATGAGGGGGTATATTATGCAATAGAAGGTATTATTAGTTCTGCAGAAAGAAAAATTAGGGCACATTTTGAGTGACTTTTCAAATTCTCTTCTATTTCATTAAAAAATTCTGACATGCAGTCTCCCAAAATGGCCACCAGAGACAAAAGAGCCCAAATGTAGCCCAAATATCACCCAGATGTAGCCCAGGTATAGCCCAATGACAGAATGTCCCAGAGTGTTCTAAAGAACAACTAGAGCGCTAACAGTCCTACTTATTACAAAGGTATGGCACACCTGAAGCCATCTTGATTGGAATAAAGTGGTAACTCTTAAAACATTTAATTTAAAAAGGAACAAAATGAGGGGGTATATTTTGCCATATGAATTATGATTAGTGCTGCAGAAAGAAAAATTAGGGCACATTTTGAGTGACTTCTCAAACCCTCTTCAATTTCATTAAACAATTCTGACATACAGTCTCCCAAGATGGCCACCAGAGACAAAAGAGCCTAAATGTAGCCCAAATATCACCCAGATGTACCCCGAGTATAGCCCAATGACAGAATGTCCCAGAGTGTTCTAAAGAACAACTAGAGCGCTAACAGTCTTACTTATGACAAAAGTATGGCACACCAGAAGCCATCTTGATTGGAATGAAGTGGTAAGTCTGAAAACACTCAATTTAAAAAGGGACAACATGAGGGGGTTAATTTGGCCATAGAAAGTATGATTAGTGCTTCAGAAAGAAAAATTAGGGATCATTTTGAGTGACTTCTCAAATCCTCTTCTATTTCATTAAAAAAATTCTGACATGCAGACTGAAACATGCACTTTGAATACCAGCAGCAGACGTCCCTGGTGAGCAGTAGCTTTACTACAGTGATCTAATGTGCAACTAGAGTGCTAACATTCAGAATTTATGGCAAATGTGTGACACATCTGAATGCCTTCTTGATGGAACCAAAGTAAACAAGCATTGAAAATGCAATAGATCTCGCCCTCGTTTAAGTTAAAGCCATTCTGTTTGTAATGAGGTGGCTTTTTAGCTTTGCTTTTATTAGTGTTTTTTCAACTTTCATGTAAATAACATGCATCTGTATGCATATAAGTATATGTATGCATGCATTTATGTTTGTATTTATATAGATATACAGATGATATATGTTTATATATGTATGTATATATATATATATTCACTGAAAAAACCATAGGCTATAGACCATATATAGTTAGGAATTAGCATTTACAAAACCTTGAAAATTCACTGAAAAAACCATAGGTTATAGACCATATATAGTTAGGAATTAGCATTTACAAAACCTTGAAAATTCACTGAAAAAACCATAGGTTATAGACCATATATAGTTAGGAATTCGCATTTACAAAACCTTATTTTACTCACACAAAACCATTGAAATTCCATATATAGTTAGTTGCACTAACTATATATCGCGCACCCGCAATCCACTGCTGATGATGTCACATATTACATCATTCATGACATGGTCAGTGACATCACTGATGACATCACTGATGACATCTCAAATGACATCACTGATGACAACATCCAGTGACTGTATGTTTCTGTAAAGTTAAAATATGTCTTACATATTGAAGAATGAGTGGATGTATAAGTGTCTGGATGAAGGATTTAGTAGGTGCATGACTGACTGTATGAGTGAGTGATTAAATGTGTCTCACTGAGTGCATGGGTTAGTGACTAAACTGTCTTAATTTGTGCATCATTATGTCTGTTGTTCTGTAAACTGTTGCATGTGTTGATAAGTAGCTATATGAGTAACTATATGGGTTATTTATTGGTTGCCCAAGTATTTGTATGGGAGACTGAGTGTGTGTGTGGGTGGCTGGGAGGTGTATGACTCTGTGCATAGATGTGTGAGCAGTTGATTCACTAGATATATGGTTTCAAAAGTGCATGTGGAAACAGCTGTATGGGCGGTTGACTGTGTGCATGAGTGTATTGGTGAGTGAATGGATATCTCAGTGCTACATGTCAAAGTAAGTACATATGTAAAACACAGTACATGTGAGAGTTGACATATATAAATAACTGTGCATAAGAGCCAGTGAATGTGTGAGTGGCTGTATGGATCATTGTGAACTTGATTCAGGGATTGTATAAGAGAGTAAATATGTGTTAGTATATGTTTAAATAAGTAAAGTTTGTATAACTGTATAGTTGAGGAAATGGAGTTGTGATTGATTCTTTGCATGACTGACTAGGTGTGTGAGTAACTCCATGGATGAGTGACAGTCTGTGAGTGTCTGTTTACACTGATTGTATCTAAGGTTATATTAGAGTCTGAAGAGGTTCATCGTATTATCACATGAATGATATCATCCGTGATGTGATCAGTAATGTCAAATGAGATGTCATCAGTGATGTCATCAGTGATGTCATTTGAGATGTCATCAGTGATGTCATCAGTGATGTCACTGACCATGTCATGAATGATGTAATATGTGACATCATCAGCAGTGGATTGCGGGTGCGCGATATATAGTTAGTGCAACTAACTATATATGGAATTTCAATGGTTTTGTGTGAGTAAAATAAGGTTTTGTAAATGCGAATTCCTAACTATATATGGTCTATAACCTATGGTTTTTTCAGTGAATATATATATATATATATATATATATATATATATATATATATATATATGAAAACTTATGTAATGTTATTCAGTCGGTAACCAATAAATGTTTTTAAAAATGCGAAAGAACCTTTAGAAAATTCTTTCCCAGAGAAAGACGTGAGCAGGGTTTGCCCTCAAGTGCTTGTTGTCAGATTTGACGAGGTGGTTTTCTCTGGACAAATGTTTTATGTTCACACCTAGAAGGCATTTTCAGTCAAAATTAATTTCAGATGAATGGAGATAAAGGTGGTGTCTGAGACGGGCACAAAGACCTGGAGTGATAAGCAGGAGATAATCATGATATGCTTAATCTTGTGACGTTTGATGTAAAGGTGCCAAGGAGGGCAAAAAAGCTTCAGGTTGTGGATGGGCAATACAAGCCAGATATATTTTTTGACCTGATCCCTTAGTTGGTTCTTTTTCCGTGGGTTTCTTGGTAACCCATGGTTTGAAACAATGAGCTGTCCTTGGAAAGGTTAACTTGAAGCAATGTAACTTTTTTTTTTTTGAAAAACCTTTATTGTAGCATTCAGTAAAAATACAAGTATGGGCCTACAACCACGGGGGCCGGCCGCTAGACAAATTAAAATCTCCGATATCACAGTATGACACAGCTCATCAGCCGACAACCCAGAGGTCCGGCAGCGATTCAGGATAAAACTTGTATTAGAATGCACAACTGGGTTCCAGGATGAGACAGAGGTTTCATTTTATATTTTATAAGAGAGGATCAGGTGCCATACAATCAAACAGAATGCGGGGGACAGGGCAAGAAACAGGATATGCATGTAATAACCACTATAATTGAGAATTGGCGCCAGACCTTATAGATCAGTACAAAAGAACACACAATATACATTCCATGTTGCGCCAGTATTCGGAGCCTGCCCACCCAGGAATCAGGATATCATAAGAGCATAAGCACGAAATACAAGCACACAATAAGAATCCGAATGATTCGTAGCTATTCTGATCCTTTAAGAAATCGAGAGAAAGAAAGAAAGGCCATAGAAAATAAAAAAGGCAAAAAAAACTCCAACCCCCCACCCTGCACCCCTGCAAATGGCTACAGCCTGACCCCACTAGCAGCGTGCCTGTCGCCCCTAACAACTAAAACCCCAAAGGTAGGAGAAAGAACGGAGGAGGGTATATGCATGTGGGCTCCCAGCCCCTTTAGACCCCCCTCCAGAAACAGCCACACCCTATCACTAAAAGACAAGTTTAAGACAACAATATAGAAGAAATTAGAGGGTATCGTAAAACACAGCCCAGCCTCTTAGAGCAAACAGTTGCAGTTCCAACACTTATGAAAGCCACACCAACCCTTCCCGACCCAGTCGATCTTAACCTTGGCCCTTCCAAACAAGAACATGAACCCCTCCCAGTGAGACCCAAAGGCATACAAAGAAGCAATAAAGAAGAAGAGAGTCATCAGAAAGCAGCCCATGGCTACCGGTAGGCAGTGAGTCCACAGGAACTGTAGACGCAGACGAACTCTCCCTCCTAGGTGAACAGTCCCAATGTGTCTTGCACAGGAGTCGTAGCGTCACCAGGGAAGGAGAAAATGACCACAAAATGAATGGAAAGTCACAAACAAAAGTCTCCGGGAGGGAAACGCCTGACGTTATCTCCAAAGCCGGTGGTAATGGAAGGTTCAGCAATACCATGACATCCTCGAGAACACCGTCTCAACGGGCACCTTCCGATGGTTCCAATACTTGGTTCCTCACGGGGTTCTCGCACGGAGTCAAAATGACCGCGGTATGAATTGCTGTAGATTCCTGTTCCAACAATAAGGCTGGGCCCGGTTCCACCAGGAGCATCTCAGATAGGCGCGTGTCCAATTTGCTCAACAGAGTATCCACATGTGAGCGAAATGCCCAAAGTTCTGCCAGTATTGACCTCAGCGATGGCTCATGCACAATTCGATCCATATTCTAATGCCCGATATCAATCACAATCACCTCCCCGGGTGAACCTGGCATCCTCGGGGGTGACAGACAGGACCACGAACGTGCAAATGCGAAGGGTGTCCGCAGCCACGGTCAACCCAGTTAAGGCCGCAGGCCAGAGACCCCGAACCACCGAACCCCAGCGGGCGCAAACCGGGTCCGCGGGACGGGGGCCCCCACCCGCAGCCGGCAACAAGCTGACTCACCCCTCGGTCGATGCTGAGCAATAAAAACGATTGCTGCCAATTTCGGGCTGAATTAAAGCCTCCGCTCCGGTCGACCGGACCCAGCCCGATTCCCTGGCCGATGTTGTTGCACTACAGCCCAGCTGTGAAAGTACTTCAGGCCCCGGCTTTACCGCTGGAGTAGGCCGCAAACTTCAACTCGATGGAACTTCGTCAAACAAGCCGATAAAAGTTTCCGGATTTCACCATCGGAGTGCGGAACAGTTCATGCACACAGAGACTAGACGTAAAGTCAGGATAATGTACAGGATATCGTGGCAGGTTACGGAGGTCGGCGGAGCCGGGAGCCTAAGCAGACATCTTGCTTGCTGACGTAGCTCCTCCTCCGCAATGTAACTTTTGGGCAACATTTACTAAGCTTTTTTGTAATTCTAGTTTTGCACAACCCTCAGCAGTGTTTATAAAGTGACATATGCATGATTGTTTGTCTCTAGTATTTTGCAAAAGCTGTATTATGCTGGGTTCTGTTAAAACATTTTATAATGTATGCAAGGTGGGTAAAACAATTAAAATCTATCACAAAATCCATCTAATGCGACTTACTATTGTCACGCTGAGTCATGCAGAGTAACTCAAATGCCAAATTTCATAGACAAATTAAGCATAGTCAAAGTATGGGGAAAGATCAATGCAAACTCACCAGTATATAAAGGAGTTCTACACAATCCATCACACGTTGAACTTCAGCCACGGAGATTGTTATTCTGTCTCACAGTTACATTTACCTAATCCTCAATTAGCATAATTTAACTTTTCAGTAAAGTCAGTGAGTGGTTCCGGAGAATACACCAATGGCAAAGAAAGAGAAATGTCTCCTTTGGACTGTAGCCCCTAGTGCACCATTCAATAAGCTGACAAGAAAAATATGGCTTCAGGTCTACATGCGTAGCCTCACTACTACAGCCTTTAAATCTCATCTCCAAAAATATTCTGACAGGAGGGAATACCTACTTTCAAATGTTAAGTAAGTCACCACTGATTAAGCTGAGTAGTTCACACGGTAGCGTGCCTGGTATTTAAAAGTGACGCTGTTTGCATTTTCCTACATTGACTAACCCGCAAACATTTTTTACTGTTAGGGCTGTAGTTGGTTCTATGAAGAAAAAGCAAAACTACAGTTAATGTGCTAATACTGTATCATTGGTTTGGAATAAGCTACAAAGTGGAACAGCCACTATTTTTTTTTATGTTTGTTAAAAATACAATACAATGGTGAAGTCAGATAACTTTAAAAAAAATCTCTGCCTGTAGTTCCTGCATGGTAATTAGTCCAGCTGGCCTATCATTGTGGCTCTGAGTTATGAAATACTTCACTATAGAGCAGAGACAGTCTGGTGGGATCGCATGAGGAAAGATTGTGACTCAGCTTAACACAAGGAAGGCAGTTTAGGGGTGTCTAGAACTTCATTAATTTAAAAGGAACATTTGGGAGAGCTGAACTTTTATAGTTTATTGGTCAGGGAAACCTGGAGAAGAGGGGTCTTTTTATCACAAAATAGACTCTAGCCTCCTTGCTTTAGTTTCAGTGGAGGTGGGATATTGTTCCAGAACCAGTTTGAAGTGTTTATGTGGGAGGGGACTGTGCTTTTTCCCAGACAAAGCTGTTGGTGTGCAACAAGTCTACTCCAGGGCCAGATAGATTCTGCCATAGTGTGTTGCAGAAGTGAGAAGTCTTGTCTTTGGGCACTTTCTTGCCCATTGGTCTGGGAGTGTTGTAAAGTCACTCCCAAACTCTGGCTAGTAAATTGAACAAAAGTAGGATTCCCCACCACCCCCCAGCTCCTCAGAATGCATTCTGGACCTCAACTCTGGCAGAACATAAAAGAGCTGGATCTCTTGTCTGTAACCTGTGTGGATACTTGTAGGGCCTGGCCCGCCTCTCAGAATTACCCAGGGCTAAGAAGTGGAATTCAAGAGTCAGTTGTTTGAAATCCTGTGTGGGCACATTGACATCAAAAGCTGAAAGAGGCCCTTTTCCTGGAGTGTCCAGTTCACCAGTTACAACTAGAACTGCACTAGACCCTGCTGGTGGCCTTTGCTGGAGTGTGTCCTTGCTCCTATATGCTGTCAACGGGGTCGCAGTAGCCTTAGAAGTGCCAAATAGGAACAATTGGGATTTTTTAGACTTCCAAGGCCTCAGGAGCTCAGCAGGACCTAGGAGCAAAGATGTCTGATTTTGTGAGAACTACATTGGAAACATCTTTAGGCTTGCTCATCTGGAAGATTTTGGGAGGGAAAAAAGAGGCTAAGCCCAAGCGTAGAAATTCTGCCTGGATAAAGATGCAAGAATAAATTGTCTTATGAGGAGAGGTCCGAGGCAGCCTCAAAATTAGAATGCTACCACTCAGAGATATTCCTACCAGAACCAACAGCTTCAGTGCGACCTTATCTATAGTCGTTCTGACTTTGAGAGGACATCATTGGATAAAGTCTGTACCTTACCAACCGGCGTATTTTGATCGCCATTAAAAGAAGATAAAAACTTTGACCTCAATGACTGTAGTGACCGGATATTTTGTCCTATTTCTGAGTGATGGTGACTTTGGTCTACTACATTCCTAGTATAGTGGTTAGATCCTATTTGTAGTGTTGCCTATTGGCTTTGGCATGATTCTATGTCTCTTTTGCCTCTTTTCGGGTCTAAAGGCCTAAACTAGAGAGCAGCCATCTTGTCTTCCTGCCTCAGTTGTCTGAGGCGCTTGTAGGTCAGAAGTGATGTTTAGAGTTGAGCTTGTTATTCACTAGTTAGAAACTGGTAAGGACCGGCCCTTATCAAAGGAATATGCTTACTTCCCCGGGCTCTAGACGCAACTACAGCTGGCCACTGTGGGAGCGCAGGGAGCGCGGGGCTTGGTATGGGAATTCGGTGGGAGGCAGGGTGCTTTCTGGAAATTTCCATGAGCAGAGAGTCTCCCAAATTATCAGAGAACAGAAGAGTAGAGAGGTCAAATGATTTTTGGAATTGAAGAAGTCGGTTGGATCAGTTTGGTCAGGTGGAGTTAGTTGGTTTGCAGAGCTGGAGCTGTGAGCTGGAGCTGTGAGCTGGAGCTGTGAGTTGGACAGCTGATCTGTGGAGCAGTTACAAGGCAGATGGAAGAGTTGGAATTGTTAGCAGACGATGAAGTTACATTTGGAGTTGGAGTGAAGCTAGTACGTTGGTGATGGTGAAGGAGAGAGAGTCCTGATTCCACCAGAGAGAGGAACAGACAGTTGGACCCTTCTTAACAGGGTGAGGTATTCTTAGCTAGTTTGCACTATATATAATCATTCATCCCCTTTTGTTTTCTAGGTAATATTTAGGTTCCTGTTTGCATCAATAATTCCCTACTGTATTATTGCAATGTTTTCTTTGTCTTGTTCTCTTTCTAATAAAGAGACCCCAATGTGCATTATTATCATTTGTATGTTTTCCTTTGGGGGGGAGTAAAAGGGCTTTTCATAGCCAGGTGCTGACGTACAGAAGGCTGGTGATCCCCTTCTTACAGGTAAATGGAGACAGAGAAGTGTACTGCTTCTGATCAGAGAATAACTGCAAATGCATTAGTCAGATATGTGTATCTTTTAGGTGTGTATGTGTGCATTCTCGTGATTAATTATTTTCCCTTTCATCTATATTGCTATTCCTCCTTGTCATCCCATTAGTGTGTAAAGAGGCCCCAATACGTAGTAATTGCACTTGAGAGTTGTTTACTAAGACAGAATTAACATTTCTTTTTAGCCAGGTGCTGTTGTATAGAAGGATGGGCAATTCCCTTCTTACAGGTAACTGAGAAATAGAAGACAGGGTAGTTTTGATAGGAAATAACTTCCAGTGAATATTAGGTACTTAGGAACTTCCCAATATAGAGAGAGAGAGCAGAAGGTATTAATAGGAAAGTGAGATCGCTCAAGATAGGGCGTTAATGAGAACACCAATTGTGATTGGTGTGTAATGAGATTGCTCAAGATAGGGCATTAGTGAGAACACCAATTGTGGATGGTGTGTAGTGAGATCGCTCAAGATAGGGCGTTAATGAGAACACCAATTGTGGTTGGTGTGGTAGAGTGAGCTGCTCTCCAATATGAGATGGATGGTAGAATAGCCCGGGCCAGATTGTCGCGGGGCTATAAGGTGAGATCATAGGATGAGACATGGAATTCCATAGTTATTAGTGACTATTGTTAGTAATCCCTTAGATCTAGCAGTGTTTTTGATGGTATAAGCTTGTATATTGCGAATTCCCCATTCACCGGGTAAGTACTCAGATACTGTTGTAAATAGGATCCGGGAAGGGATGGTGTTACGTTTTGGCCGGGTTGGTTGCATCTAGATGAGTGGATAGTTTTTGGTCCAAGAATCCGGTCATTACAATTACCCACTTGGTGTATTCAACCTCTGCTCCATCGCAGTGAGCCTCAAATAATGCTTAGGCCCTTTTTACAGTGCAATGTGATTACTGATTTTCTTGCCATGTTTTGTTTAACAATTTTAAAATTCATATCTCTGGTCCTACTCATTAGACTTTAGTTGTTTTGGTGTCATTTCGCATACTAAATTTGTGCTACGCTTTAGAAATGGATAAATAGAGTTGTATTTTGACTTTACGACTGTTTATGTGTTTCTCAATAGTTTATATATTTTCTTAAGTTGATCCTGTCTGCTCTATGCCATATCTACCTGGAGTTGAGCCATAGTTAAAATTATTAATAGTGTGGCCCTGGTTAACAAAGGCAAACTTGCACTTTCATGTAAGTTTACGATTGTTTGCTATTCACAAAGGCATTTTACTAGTAGTATGTTTATAACTGCGGAGCACCCGCACATAATAAGATAGGGCAGTCCTATCTTTTTATGTGCAGAGAATCTGCAGTCGTTACTATATCACAAGTAAAATACCTTTGTAAAAAATAAACAATTTGTAAACGTACACAAAAGTGAATAGTAGCAATTTGTAAACTTACACAAAAAGTGTAAGCTTGCCTTTGTGAATCAGGCTGTGTGTTTGACCGGACAGGATTTTGAGATGTATTACTCGGACTAAAATCCTCCCTGACTAACAACCCATTTTATTATATGCATGTCCGTGGTGCATTAAATTGCAAAAAGGTACAGTGGTCCCAACAGCAGCTACTGCTCACCTATATAGAAATAGAAACCTCACATACTCCATCAATGCGTTGGTCACTGTAAATTCTACATAGCATTTTATGACCATGGTAGCAAAATATCCAGAAGGATCCGTGAAACATAAATTTATTGGCATTTGACACAAAATCATTATTTTCCGAGCGTCTTACATCGAAATGGACTTTTACTGGGAAAGTATTTGATTTGTTTAGTTGTTATAATATTATTTCAAAGAGAGATTTTAAATGTAATATTATTTATATTTGATAAAATATTTATTATTTCTGAAACACAATAAAATACAACATTTTGGTGGAAAATTATTATTGATACATTTTCTTTTGTTCGAATTGGTACATAATATTGGTTAAAGACATTATTATTGTATCACATTTTTTACTTTTTTAACAAAACAAATGTATAAACTTTGATTTATTCACAGCATTTCGAGACCCTGTTATTGTCACTATTGTGCCGTGCACAGAGAGACAGTAGAGGATACCATATTCACCATATGACCAGGACATTCATGAATTCCACCGCCAGTGGACAGCAGACCAGGAGATCCAGAGACCTCAGTAAAAAAAAGGAAAAAGGAAAATTCTGGGGGTGGTGGTGGCAATTGCTGCAAGGACACAGGGTAGAAGTATTTTTTTTGCTGCAACACTGTTTTAACTATTTTACTGCTCTTTTCACTTCCGAATTACAAACACATTACAACTATCTGCTGCCTGTTTTTTGATCTGGTCCCCATCTGACTGCTCTCTGCACTTCACCTTACTTTGTTCCAGCTACTTCAGCTACTCCAGTGACTTCAGTTATTCCAGCTATTTTAACATGTGCTTGTTTACCCCAGGACAGTTGAGAACACTGCAATACCATGCTGCTGGCTGATTTAATGCCAAGACTGCTACCAAGATTGTTTCTAAACTATATGTATTTTTTCTTTTCTTGAAAAGCTAACTATGGGTTCTAGGGTCCACATGGGGCATAAGCTGCTGACCAATAAAACTACCCAATGGCACCCCCAGAGAAGAATGGCTCACGAGACCCTTTATGTGTGCTCTGTATTCACAGCAGTTTGCCATTCACAAAGGGTCCTACAGGTTGTCATCTGCTGTGTTGATTTGATTTGTTTTTATATTTATAAAGCACAGACTAATGCCAAGAGGTGTGTAGGCGCTAAAACCTGAAAGGCGATAGATAGCAAAGTAGAAAATTAGTCTTAAACTATTGTGGGAGAAAATACAGAGTAAAAAAACTAGGTCTTAAGGGCCTTCCTGAATGAGAGCAGATCTGAAGACTTTCTTTAATGGGTTGGAAGAAAGTTCCACAATTTGGATGTGGTGGTAAAAAAACGTTTGCCGCCCCAGTTCTACCTCAATCAGATTTTGGGTAGAACACTGGAGGTTTCTTGGTGGGTCATACCAGTGGAATCGGTGTTTTAGATATACTGGTCTAGATTTATGTAAGGTCTTCAAGGCGATGTATACAGCTTTAAAATCAATCCTTTTCTCCCTGGGGAGCCAAAGAAAAGAGGTAAGGGATTGTTTGGTGGAATGATGTCTGGGAAATCCCAACAGAAGTCAGACCACCATCTTCTGGAGAACCTGAAGGTTGGCGAGAAGACCTTCCTGTAAACTAACAAAGAGAGCATTACAACAGTCCAATTTAGAAAGGATAAGTACAGAAACAACTGAGCATTTTTAATGTATAGAAAGTAGACGAGATTACCTGATGTTTAAAGGATAAAGCTGTGTTGAAGATTACTCCCAAAATCTTTTCTTTAGTTACTTGAGTGGGGAGTGACCCGAGTTCCTGAGACCACCAATCAGGTGTCCAAAAGGAGATGTCAGATCGGGAAAGCAGTACCTCGGTCTTACCTAAGTTTAATTTCAGGCAATTCTCCATCATCCACTTACTAACCTGTTGCATACTGTTTTGAAACCTGGCAGCTGTGTCCTAAATATTGTTGGTCACTGAGACAATGATCTGAGTTTTGTAGCATAGGACACCATGTCAAAGCCAAAAGATTGTATAGGACCTGCCAGGGCAGTGACATATAGATTGAAAATCTTGTGCCTTTGTTCTGTGCTGTTGTTGTTTCGTTTCCAGAAATGTATAAACACAAAATTGGACTTATGCAAACCAAGGTAACTAAGACATCCAAGAGTTCTGTACCTTCTTCTGTCTCAATGTCCTCTATCTAAGTTACCTCAACAGTTGGTGGCTCCTTAGCAAGGGCAGCGGGGGTAATATCCAAGGAGATCCACCTGGCAGAAAGATGCTCAATGCTTGCAGATATAACTGAGCATCTCTTGGCTCTAGTTGCTGTAGTCTCCTTGGCAAGCATCTTGATGCTGAATTGCCAGTGTCTACTGGCACTGTCTGGCCGGTCTAGTCTCCTTAATCCCCTTATCTGTCTGTGTCTCTAGCAGCAAAGAGCAAAACAGGCCTGCTAGATTCAAGTCACATGAAGGAGTGTATCCAGCCCACTGCTATGTCTCAGGGTATTGCAGAAGCTGGAATTTTGTCAACCAATCTCGCTGCCTTAGTGGAGATGTGTTCTCAGTTTTTAGCTATTCCATGTGCTAAGCCATGTTCAATCCACATTCACCTAGACTTAATTGAAAGCTGTTTGGGAAATCCAGGGGGGAGGGTTATTTTCCCAGGAGGCAATCCTCACCTCCCCGTGACCCATAAGTCTGTGACTAACCATCTTGGTAGTGCGCATAATACTGGATCAAGGGATTCAGGGAAGGTGGGTGACGCAAATAAACTACTACTCTTCTCACCTTCCCAATTCCCAGCCTAACCTTGTCAAGGTGACCACTCTTCCCGGGAGGATGGGGGGATATGAGAAGGAAAGCTGAGTAATTGGACTGTGGGCAATCAGAACCAACAGCTTGCTACAGGGCAGTCTATATGGGCCTGTGATTCACCTCCTTACGGACATTAGCCCTTATTTAATTGTCCTAGAAAACCTTTCCCTTTTTAGATCTTACATATTGGAGTTCCAAAAACAGTTAAAAATAAGGATACCCGCTGGATCCATAGCAATGTACTGCACAATGTTGATTAGTTTGATGAATATTTATTGGATTGGTCCATTGACAAATTATCTTCTGAAGATTGCACTATTGTTAACTTACATCTCTAACATCCTTTTGTACCATATCCAGCAATCTTCTATTTATTGTGCCCAGTAATACTCGTGTTTTTGGGTTATGTTTACAGGCATTTGAACCTGGTAACACAAGGTCTCATCCTATTCACTTTTGTCATCAACGCTCCCATCTGTTTCCACTGCTAATCGCTTTTCTCCATTGCCAAAACTCCGGGTGAATGATTGACTTTCATACGCTCTGCCTACCATGTACGCTTCCTGGCACCCAGAGCCCAACCGTGGTCTTATTGTCTCAGAAGGGATTCTGTGAAAGGAGGAGGTTGCTGCCAGCACCTCAAGTAAATCAACTAGTGTTGCTGAGCAGACACAAGGGATGGCTTCAGGTGAGATCTACTCTAATAGTTCTTCATGTTCCAGAGACGCTGTATGAATTGTCTCCTGGAATGTGGCTGGACTAAAATGCAAACTGAATGCTATTGACTGGACAAACTTTACTGATGTACATCATCTGTTTATGTTTCAGGTGAAATGACCTACAGACAATGTTTGCCCTGGCCGTTAGTAATAAGTGCAGGACAGTCAGATGGAAAGCTATTGCTAAATCTCATTTATGATACTGTAGGGACTGTCATAAACCAAAGGCTAGAAGAGCAAAATTAGCCCATTACAGTTTCAAAGACTCACGCTGACCTTTTTGAAACACTGAAAGTCTATTTCCAGAAAGATTTCAAACCTGTTTTAAGATTCCTCTAAGTCACATGAATGGTTCACCCAACCTGTGGATCTCAAGGGAAAGTGCTCCTAGTGACAATTAAAGGGGGACATAGGGTATGATCGTGGAAGTCAGGGCATCTTTTGGTGAAGTGAGCGGGTGTTAAGGAGCATGTCTGCAAGTAAGGAGTGTTGTATTTGTGGGGGCCGGACTGTTTGAGTGTGAAGGGGGTAAGTATTGGGTGTGGGATAGTGTATGACATGCAGGAAATGCAGGAGAATGCTCCGAGGGTATAGTATGGTTCAGCAGAGCAGTAGCATGGGGAGCTGCTGCCAGATTGAGTTCCAAAAAAAACCCACCGCTGATCACTTTAATAATCACAAGATACATTTTTAAAGTGGTGGAGTCATATGGTGTGGCAATAGTCTCCTATGCAGATGACACACAACTGGTGATCAATTTGTCCCGTGATCCAGTTGTGGATGCTGAGAATTTCTCGGCTTGCCTTGTGGCTCTCGACGGCTGGATGAAACAAAACTGTCTCCGCCTTAATGGTAACAAGACGGAAGTTCTTATTGTAGGTCCATGTCCTTCCATATGGACCTCTGCCTGGTGGCCCACTGAACTGGGCTCTGTCCCGGCCCCAGTGGACACAGTTAAGAACCTTGGCTTTCTTCTGGACTCTAATCTTGCCAACTCCAATCAGGTGGGTAAGGTCGCGGGAAAATGCTACGGACTTCTGAAGGTCCTAAGGAAAATCCTGGACCTATTGCCCCCTAGCTCCAGAAAAACCATGGTACACGCCTTGGTCACCTCCCAGTTAGATTATGGGAACTCCCTCCTATGTGGACTTAGTAAAAAGGGCCTAACACAGCTTCAACGCGTCCAGAACGCTGCAGCTAGGCTGGTCCTCAACCTCCCTAGGAGAGCCTCTGGGAAATATGCATTACGCACCCTTCATTGGCTCCCAATAAAGGAAAGAATCAATTTCAAAACCATGTGCATCACCCACCGTATAGCTCACAAAAAAGCACCTCCATATCTCCAGGACTTGCTTCCAGTATATCGCCCTTCACGTCCCTTGAGGTCGATGGGTAGCATGCAATTAGTGGTGCCTCGGATACATAGAGCAAGGATGGGAGGACGCTCTTTCAGACACCATGCCAGCAACAACTGGAATAACCTGCCTATCGAACTGAGGATGGAGCCCTCTGAAACTAGGTTCAGACAGAGGCTGAAAACCCTTCTTTTTCCCAGGTTAAACTCAGCATAGTGTACCCTTGCCCCTGTGTCCAGCCTCTATGAGCTCGGCCGAGGAGTTGTAGGTAGGGTTGTCAGCGCAAGGACGCACTGTTCTCTGTGCAACCAAGCGCTTAACAAATGCCATAAACTAAACTAAACTAAACTTAAAGAAAAAAGTTCTCATTTGGGATGAAAATGCAGGAATGGATGTATGCTAGCATGCATTCCTTCCTGCATTCACAGTCAATCACAGGGGGTTACAAATTACGATCCGCTTCATTAATTTTCATTAGGCAAGTCTTTTTGCACCCTCCGATGAATGGGTAAATTGCGATGCAACTTGTTAGTACACAGTTGCATATGAAATTGCATCCCCATTCACAAACTAGTCTGTGTGAAATTTGCAAATCCATGGTTTGCGAAGGAGAATAGTACATTATGCTCAGTGTTTGGCCACAGGATCCAGTAAATACAAAAATCGTAATCAGGTTAAACACGTCTAGCTGCAGTATCTATGGGAAAAGTATAAAGCTATTGAACTTCACCACATGCAGATTGTGCCATTGTATGTAGATTTCCTATTATTAAGACCAAAGGGTGGACATATCTGTGCACAATATTTAGGACACTATATTTCTGTCAGTTAATATTTTAGTTATGGGTTCTGGTACCATACACCCTCACTAATACCACACAGGACACGGTTCAAAAATATCATTCCTACAGTAGCAGATGTTAAGTCTATGCAAGGCTGTTGAAGTACCTTGATAAGTAGCTACATTAATAGCCCTGAAGAAGTGGAGTAAAAGTTTACTCCGGTTCCCTCCCCTCCATCACGGTGGAAATGTAAATGCAAATGTAATCACTGCTGTGATAAAAATGGTGCACATGGTGTACTTGAACTGATCATCCATTGAAAATGCACCCCATTGCACAGAACTGATGCAATGCACGTAACACACTAGGATGACCAGTCTAGTTAACACTCACGAGGATGTGTGCTTCGCATAAATTCATAGCATTGCAACAAAGGCAGCAATGCTAAATTAGAAATTCATGTAACAGAGAGGTTTGTTTTATAGTGTCATTCTATTTGCTGTTGCACAGTAAATGTAGCAGATTCTTTTACAGCAATCACCTGGACCACCACTTGGTAGCTATTACTGGGATTCAAAATATACAGAAAATATCACTCATTACAAAAAGTCTATCTGTAGTCACAAAACTTCTGGAGGTCACAATGTAATAAAAAATGAAATTTGAAAAAGCCTGAAAAATATATCGTCCATGCCTTCTGGTCCTGACATTTATGAGGTAGTGTAACTGCCGGCATGAACAGTAAAATTTAGCACCCAATCTGCTCATACATTTTTTTATTCAAAATTTAATGGGGCACGCTGCATGCTTTGTGAATTATTTAAAATTTTAATTCTGGAGTATGTGCATAGTATTCTTCTTCTTCTAATAAGTAGAGAAATCATGTCAATTGATACCAATTTATGTATTTTATTGTGACCTACTATCTGCCCTTTAAAAAAACAAAAACAAATTCTGACAGATCAATAGAGAAACACGAATTGCGGATTTAATATATGTCAATCCATGTGTCGTCCATTAGGGAAAACAAGCTTGAAGGGTAAACAAGCCCACACACTTTACAAGGATGCCTGAGTCTCATTAAACAGTTCCATCTGCTTGGCGCAGTGTGACAACAACTAGAGTTTCCTTGATAGGTTGGAAGTAATTATATATATTTTGGGCCCGATTAATATACTGCACTTTGTAATAAGTAGAGTAGTATTATTTGCTTATTACGAAATGCTGTTCACAAAAATCCGCAAAATGACCTCTGCATCACCTATCTTTTTTGTGCAGAGAACGTAGGTATACGCCTTTGTAATAAATGTGGGAAGAACAAGAGGGAGTTGCGGGAAAATGGGAAATAGTTACCACTGAATAGAAAGGGGTAGGAGAATTTAAGGGGGGGCTTACGGATGAACATGTTAATGAAAATATAGAGTCACCAAAGAGTAAAAACATTTCTATTCACAAACTACACTTCTAAAGCTACTACAGCACGATTTAAATTAAATGTACTCCATTCATCTTTGGAGTAACTCAATCAGCATACAAGGACACTCCCACATACTACAACACACTCCCATAGAAAACAATGGTGGCAGTGAAATAAAACAACATTCTATCAGAACTAATGTTACATTAATTAAAGTTTCCATAGGAAAAGCATAATTTGTTTTGCCAATAACTTTGGCACCGCTTGACGAGTTTCCACTCAATTTTCACAAAACGTAACTTTTAGGTTCAGCTGCTGTGTTGAAAGTTTTGAGGTGATTGTCAAGTGGGAGTCAAGAAAACAAGCGTTTGCAATGCAATAGGTCTCACACGCACGTAAGTTTGAGCTATTGGCATTGTAAATGACAATGCCTTTTATTTATGTTTTGGGTTTTAAAACATAAATAAAAAGCATAGTAATTTACAATACTAATAGCTTAAACTCTCGCAAATGCGAGACCTATTGCATTGCAATAAAGGGCTGGCCTGCAACATCTTCAAAGCAGTGATAAATAGTGCAGTGAAGAAGATGTGTAAGTGTTGTAAATTACACATACACAAAGTGTGAAGTGAGAGTTACATATGATCCAAGCTATAAACACTAACAAAGCACTCCAACACCTTTTGCTCTGTAATTACACTGTTGCGGCTCAGGAGGAAGAGCCGGAGAGGGGGCTATTTCCTTCCCGCTCTTTGATTTGAGTGTGCAGTGTGGCATTACATAATATCATTGCTATCTTTGGCCTAATAAAAAACACTCCAGGTGGAGTAGGGCCCTGGCTTCACCTCCTGGTGCAGGGTGGGCTGTGCATTATGGCAGGCGTGGAGGGAGGGAGGGATGGTCTTAACTGCAGCTCTGGCCTTGTACAGTTCCCCTGCTAATAGTAGCGAGCGAGAGGTGCTGAGGTTGTGTTTTAGGTAAAGGTGGTGGTGGTATTGGTATTGGTGGCGGTGTTATCAGTGGTATTGGTATTGGTGGTGGTATTGGTATTTGTGGTGGTGGTACTGGTATTGGTGGTTGTGGTAGTATTGGTGGTGGTGGTATTGTTGGTGGTAGTATTGGTGGTATAGGTTTTGGTGGTGGTATTGGTATTGGTAGTGGTGGTACTGGTATTGGTGGTGGTGGTATTGGTGGTGGTAGTGGTATTGGTAGTATTGGTGGTGAGGTATTGGTGGTGGTGGTATTGGTGGTGGTTGTATTGGTGGAGGTATTGGTGTTGGTATTGGTGGTGGTATTGCTGGTGGTATTGGTATTTCCGGTGGTATTGGTGATATTGGTGGTATTGGTGGTGGTGGTAGTATTGGTGGTGGTATTGGTGATATTGGTGGTATTGGTGGTGGTGGTAGTATTGGTGGTGGAAGTGGTGGTAGTGGTATTGGTGGTGGTGTGGAAGTGGTGGTGGTGGTATTGGTGGTGGTGGTATTGGTGGTGTGATATTGGTGTTGGTATTGGTGGTGGTTGTTGTATTGGTACTGATGGTGGTATTAGGGGTGGTATTGGCAGTGGTGGTATTGGTGGTGGTGGTATTAGTGGTGGTGGTGGTATTGGCGGTGGTGGTATTGGTGGTGTTGGTATTGGTGGTAGTATCGATATTGGTGGTGTTATTGGATTGGTGGTGGTGGTATTGGTGGTGGTGGTAGTATTGGCGGTGGTTGTGGTGGTATTGGTGGTGGTGACATTGGTGGTGTTGATGGTGTTGGTATTGGTGGTGGTGGTATTGGTGGTGGTGGTGGTGGTATTGGTGGTGGTGGAATGGGCAGTGGCAGTGGTATTGGTGGTGGTATTGGCAGTGGTGGTGGTATTGGTGGTGGTGGTGGTACTGGGGATGGTGGTATTGGCCGTGGTGTTTTTGGTGGTGGTATTTGTGGTGGTGATATTGGTGGATGTGGTGGTATTGGCCGTGGTATTGGTGGTGGGGGTAATGGTGGTGATGGTATTGGTGGTGGGGGTATTGGTGGTGGTGGTGTTATTGGTGGTGGTGATATTGGTGGTCGTGGTGTTGGCGGTATTAGTGCTGGTGATATTGGTGGTGGTGATATTGGTGGTGATGGTATTGGTGGTGGTAGTACTGGTGGTGGTTATATTGGTGATGGTGATATTGGTGGAGGTGGTGGTGGTGGTATTGGTGGTGGTGGTATTGACGGTGGTGGTGGTATTGGTGGTGGTATTGGTGGTGGTGGTATTGGTGGACGTGGTGGTATTGGTGGTGGTGGTGGTGGTATTGGTGGTGGTGGTGGGGGTATTGGTGGTGGTGGTTGTATTGGTGCTGTTGGTGGTATTAGGGGTGGTATTGGCAGAGGTGGTAGTGGTGGTGGTGATATTGGTGGTGGTACTGGTGGTGGTTGTATTAGTGGTGGTGGTGGTATTGGTGGTGGTGGTGGTGGTGGTATTGGTAGTGGTGGTATTGGCGGTGGTGGTATTGGTGGTGTTGGTATTGGTGGTGGTGTCCATATTGTTGGTGGTATTGGTGGTATTGGATTGGTGGTGGTGGTATTGGTGGTGGTGGTGGTATTGGTAGTGGTTATGGTGGTATTGGTGGTGGGGGCATTGGTGGTGTTGATAGTATTGGTGTTGGTGGTGGTGGTATTGGTGGTGGTGGTATTGGTGGTGGTGGTATTGGTGGTGGTGGTGGTATTGGTGGTGGTGATATGGGCGTTGGCAGTCGTATTGGTGGGGGTATTGGCAGTGGTGGTGGTATTGGTGGTGGTATTGGTGGTGTTGGTATTGGCGGTGGTGGTTTTGGTGGTGGTGGTATTGGTGGATGTGGTTGTATCGGTGGTGGTATTGGTGGTGGTGGTATTGGTGGTGGTGGTAATGGTGGTGATATTGGTGGTGGTGGTGGTGGTATTGGCGGTGGTGATCTTGGCGGTGGTGATATTGGCGGTGATGGTATTGGTGGTGGGGTATTGGTGGTGGTGGTATTGGTGATGATATTGGTGGTGGTGGTGGTACTGGTGATATTGGTGCTGGTGATATTGGTGGTGGTGGTATTGGTGGTGGTTGTATTGAAGGTGGTGGTGGTATTGGTGGTGGTATTTTGGTGGTGGTATTGGTGGACGTGGTGGTATTGGTGGTGGTGGTGGTATAGGTGTTGGTGGTGGGGGTATTGGTGGTGGTGATGTTGGTGGTGGTGGTGACATTGGTGGGGGTGACATTGGTGGTGGTGTTGTTAATAACACAGGCTTTTGTAGACAATCCGTCAGGTGGCGTTAGTGCACATGTAACACAGATGTGCTGTTGTCAGCTTCAGCCCATTAGCACATGACTTAATTTGCTAATCATTTCAAAATCCGTTTTACTTGGGGGGGTTGAAACATACACAACATAATGCCAGGTTAAAGTGTTTGAAAGCAGGCTCCCGTATTACGGGGCGGCCATGCTGCTTAAAAAAAGACAAGTGGTTTCAGCTGAAGGAGCGCATGGCCGTCCTGCAGTAAGAGAAACTCAATAAAGTAAATAGTACTTACAGATTAAATAACCGGTCCTGTGTGAAAAACGAAGTAAAAGGGCCAGTCGCCATGGGAGGGTACAAATGAAGACTAGGCTGCACTAAAGAGGGACTAACAAGCCTATTAACGAGTCCGAAGGCAGCATTTATGAAAGACAATGGCACAAGCCAAAGAAAAATATGGAACGAAAGTGGGCACAGCTTCTCTTCTATACTCTAATACAGCAGCCTTGCAGAGCGAGCAGCGCATGCGTCCTGCCGCTAGGCTTGACCAAAAAAGGGGGGGATCCCAAAGCGCGTTTTCCACATGTTAAGTCTAAGGGGATTTTTCATTTTTTGAGCATGACTACATCCTGAACTGATGAACAGAATTACACCAAATTTGGCAGAAAGTGTGTTTTTTGTGATTTGGTGTAAATCTGTTCAGTAATTTTTGAGATATCAGTCTTTAAAAAATATAGATATCTAGGGAAGCGAGTCCTTGCAGTGGAGTCACATATCCCACTAAAATTTGATTGCTTGTCAACACTTCAACCGGGAAGTGCTGGCACCCATCTTGGGACTCGGCTTGAAGCCACATGACATCACTGATGACATCTCAAATTACATCATTGAGGATGGGGGAAGAAGCCTACTTTAGTCATGAGGCCCTCAGGAGTAAAGTGGAATTCATTCCTTAACCAGTAGTGCCCCAGGAGGCACATTTACAGTGTGGTGGAAAAAGGGGGTGGGGCCTCTAACAACCTCCTAGCAATCCTGCTGTGTGGGACTTACTGGAGGTAATACGAGGGGTTGCTTGCCCACATGGACCCGCTGAAGGCATGGGGACTTCATCCCTGAACCAGCAGCGTGCCAGGAGACATATTTGTAGAGTGGTGGAGAAAGGGGTGGGGCCTCTGGCGAGTTGCCAGAATTTTTTATTTCTTTTTTTATGTGTTCAGGGTCAGCCATTTTTAAAATGGGGAGGGGGCAACATGGCCTCCTTTCCCAGATTGATTTCAGCTGAAGGGATCCGTCCCCGGGGCCTGGCCTTTCTTTTTCTTTCAAAATTCTTTTTTGTAAATTAAAGGGAGGGTGGCCGCGCAGTCCCCCTCCAGTGACGATTTTGGCCCCGGGTTTCCATCCCTGGGGCCTGGCCACTATATTGGGTGTCTTGGTCCCACACAGGGCACCCAGTCATGAAGGCCCCGCGGTCTCTGCTAAACATGCAGCTCCCTCTGTCCAAAACTAATTCTGCTCGGCTTTCAGCTCATTTCCGCACTAACCGGATGGGCCTGTGGAATATAGAGCCTAGAACAAACCTTCCAAGAGGGGGGGAGGGGCACGGGAGATAGTGAATGCCGAAAACAGCTACTCTTTGCAGGGCTCCTCATTAACAGCTGTTATATTCACTCATCTGTGGAACGCACTTTATCGACTTCAAAAGGAGGAACGGCTAAGCCGGCCAAGCCAGCTTTGAATGTGTATTATCTGGTGCTTTCACCCACCACATTTCTTTACTAGCAGAGCCCGTATGGATCGGTGCTTTCAAAAGGGCTTTTTGCAGAGGCCAGAGCAGAATTAAAGTGTTGGAGGCGAGAGCGCTTGGTGCTGAGTAGCATCCATGGTCCCATCTATAGCAGCGATGG
Organism: Lissotriton vulgaris; assembly: GCF_964263255.1. Classification (NCBI taxonomy): domain Eukaryota; kingdom Metazoa; phylum Chordata; class Amphibia; order Caudata; family Salamandridae; genus Lissotriton; species Lissotriton vulgaris. The sequence goes on from NC_141694.1 coordinate 1,746,049,313, forward strand.
GGTCGGACGGTGGCCTGGCGGTCTCAACCTGCAGCAAGAGGCAGAATCCGTCCGAGCAATCCCTCGGGCACCCTATTATTCACCATATAGGAGGGGAAGAGAGCGAGGTCAGGCTTCCAAACCCCATGCAGAGGAGTGAAATGATAAAATATACTCACTTCATATGTAAATGTAAATGTAAATTGATACTTGTATAGCACACTACTCACCCGCAAGGGTCTCAAGGCGCTTGTACGAATACCGCTGTGGAACCTGTCCTGGCTTTCCCTGTGAGGCGTCCACTCCTGGGCACCCCCAGGGTGAAGGCCAGGCATCCTTAGCGTTGTGGGAGCCGTTGTGGAGATTAAGCAAGCTATTGCCCAGAGTTGCAGAGTGGGACTCTATGATTAGAATAGGCACCGAGGCGAGAATTATCAGGTCCGTGGAATTTTGAGCCCAAGACCCGCCAAGGCGGGGAATTGAACCCTGGTCCCGGGCTAGACCTCTGCATCAGGGTCTGCCGCTCTAACCATTGAGCCACACTTCTCCACTTCTCCTTCATAGAGAGCGTGCTCCCAAAACACAGCGTCTCAACCAACATACATGTAGACTTATGGCATGCACATGTCTAAGTATGATTCAGAAAAGGGGGTGGTGATGAACAGAGTGTCTGAATTAAGCAGACCACTCTTACCCAGTCCAAAGATCAGGGCTTGATCCATCACCGTTATTTATCTCACTGCCCCATCCCAGCTCAGAACCTGGCTATATGCAAATCAGTCTGTCCCTGGCCCAGTGCATCATGGGAACAGGGCAGACTAAACTACCAAGCCAATTCTTCACCAGAAAGGAGACAAGCTACCGGGGAATTGGCTTGGTAGTTTGGTCTGCCCTGTTCCCATGATGCACTGGGCCAGGGTCAGACTAATTTGCATATAGCCAAGTTCTGAGCTGGGATGGTGCAGTGAGCTAAAAAACAGTGATGGATCAAGCCCTGATCTTTGGACTGGGTAAGAGTGGTCTGCTTAATTCATGTCTAAGTATGAGCACGTGTAAATGTAAGCAATGTCAGCAAAGCACAGCAAACAGAACACAGCAAGTCTAGAACATTTTGTAATGAACAATTTCCCACCAAAGATTCATTGACTAAAATGCCCTCCTCGGATGGGCCTCTCGGAGCTACAACAAGCTCTTGGCATCACGAGATTAAAAGGAAAGCTAACACTTTCAGAAGGGCTAAATCTAAGCAGGGAGTGCAATTGAGTGGGGGACAGCCATGTCTTCAGGGACTTCGAAGGGAGTAGTTTTCGGAACAATGCTCTTGCCGTGGGGTGTGGAAACAGTACGCAGGTTTTCTAACACCAACTGAAATAATTAAACCAGTTGGAAGAGCTGCTCAAAACAAAACAAAGGCGCCCTGCAAGAAGCACCATAAAGCAGGTACTGCGTCAGAAAAAAAATGCAAGCTACAGGAAGGGTATGGATGGGGACTGAAAGTTGTTGCTTTCTGTACCGAAAAATGTTTTATTGCAGTGATGCACAGTGAATACACACAACGTCCAAAAGTGAAAGGCAACTTCAAATGAACCAGTGTTCTGCCTGCATTCTAACAACATTTCAGCATCTGGCTACTGCGTGTAACGATCCAAGTGAGTCGGTGGAGGGGGGGGTGGGGGAGCAGGGGACTGGGCTTTGCAGTCGCGGTGAACTGTGCAAGATATGGGGGTGATGCCAGCAAGAGACCGGAAGCCCATATTGATGAAACATCACGAATGTGGGAGCAGGAAAGGGAAGCGGGTGAACTGAGATTAGCGAAAGAGAAGTGAGAGCAGCCGGGATTACCAGCATCACAAGCCCAGACCGGAGGGAAGGGAAACTGTATGGGTGAGAGAGGTGGAAGAACCGAACCGGGACTGGTGAGGATTGCAGTAAGAAAAGAGGGGAACCCGCAGATCATAGACTAAAGCAGGATCTCTAAAAAAAGAAACATGGCCGAAAGAAATAAAGAATCGTCCCTGAAGCAGGGGGCGGGGGATTGGAACCCTTTGATGTAGCAATTAGGGGGGAGGAGAAGTGAGGCCAGCGCGCACAGCGCACGCTGGGGAAGCCTGTGGGAGGGAGGCTGATTGCTTTGATGTGGGGAAATGCGCGTGCTTGTCTTCACGTGAACTGTTGGAAATCCGGCCATTCAGGCCGTTGGTTTGAGAACCTATTTTAGCCACTAAAATTCACCCCTATCTATTCCTGCGGAATGGGATAGGCTCGACCTAAAAATGCTCTTAATGCCCAGCAGGGTACCACAGGGACCCCAACAGCATTCCTAGGGACCAGGGTATCCCTACCCTGCCCCCTTTCTTTCTTTTTAAATTTTTTCCTGGGACTTGGCTTCAAGCTGTGTCCCAAGATGCCGAAAACACTTCCTAGAATTGAAGTGTTGGCAGTTAATCACATTGCAGCACGGGGACTGTTGGATCCTCGGAGGAACTGTTTCCCTATATATCCATATTTGTTTTTTTTTTAATATTTCAGAAACTACTGAACGGATTTACACCAAATCACAAAAAGGCACTTCCTAGGACCAACATCTACCTTCCTGCCAAATTAGTGAAATTCCATTCAGCAGTTCAGGCTGTAGCTGTGTCTAAAGGTCCTATGGGAATTAACATTGAAAAAAAGTGCTTTTAAGCACCTCCTGGTTCTCGGCCCCCACCATGTCACATCACCCTGAAAGTTTCAAGATAGCAGCTGAACTGAGTGTGGTACAGTTCTAAAACTTCCATGAGGACTCGTCAAACAACAAAAAATTGATTGGCAAATCAAAAAACGCTCTTTCTATGTAAACTGGGTCCTAACTATAACTACCTAATGGTCACCAGAAGACCAGTAGGTAATATATATATATATCTACATATATATATATATCATGTATTTGATAGTTATTTAATTATATTTAACTGCATATATTTATTTGCCTGTGTAATTATACAATGTTACCATGTAGTCCAAGTTATTTCTATACGGAACAGCAGTAGTATGTTGTTCAGCCTCATTATGCGAGTGGGAGGGATTGTTCTCCCATGGGGTCGCTATATAATGATGTCACAGGTCCTGGTATGTCATGTGATCAAGACCGGGGAAACCCAGTCGAAACGCGTCATGCTGCCGAAAACACAATAAAGCCCTGTATTATCGAAAATACTTTGTGGTCCGTACCTGATTTTCCAAGAAAAGAGGAAATCCTTTCAGGATCGTGGTTACTTCATTTTATTTGGCAGAATACGGCTGTTTTCGCTTTTCAAACAGACCCTCTCCTCGTAAGTGGCTGGCCGGCTGCAGCCGACATCGCATCTGTGATTTTTTGCCCTGACCCGGAAGGAGTATTCCCGAGCGCCCCCCCCCCTCCCACCCCCCCGCAGTCGAAGAAGTCAAAGTAGAGTGAGCATCTGTATTATTATTATTATTTTTTAAGTGACATTTATAGAGCGCACTGACACCATGAGTTTCCTGGCGCTGTAGGACAGAGGCAAGATGCAGGCTGGGAGATTTAAAAGATTAGCAGGGTGGAGGGAAGAGGAAGGTTTTAAGCTGCTTCCTGAAATGGAGGAGGGAGCTGCTGGATTTAATGGTCAGAGGGAGGGGATTCCAGAGCTTTGGGGCCAGGGAGGCAAACCTTCGTCCACCGAATTTATTGGTTCTGATTTTGGACACGACAAGCTTGTGAAGGAGGGAAGAGCGTAGGTCGCGAGCAGGGCGATAAGGATGAATAAGTGAGGTTATGAAGGCGGGGCTGTTGCCGTGGAGTGCTCTGAACGTAAGGCAGCCCACCTTGAAAGCCACTCTCTGCTCTATAGGCAGCCAATGAAGTTTGTGCAGCAATGGTTTGGCCGATTGCCATTTGGGGGATTTATAAATGAGGCGGGCAGCTTGGTTCTGAACTACCTGTAGGCGGTAAAGAAGTGACTTGGGAAGACCGTGGTAAAGGGAGTTGGAGAAGTCCAAGCGGGAGAGCAGTAGGGAGACAATCACTTGGATTAGAGCAGGAGGGGGGAGTAAATGGCTGATTTTACGGATCTTGCGGAGTAGGAAGGAGCAAGATGAAACCACAGAACCGACTTGACATCGGAGGGAGAGTTCGGCGTCGATGGTCATGCCGAGGCTCTTTACAGTGTTCACGGGAGTTGGTGGGATGCCCATTTCCGTGGGCCAGAAATGCGCCCCCCAGGAAGACGGACTAGAGCCCGGAAGGAGGAGCTCTGTTTTCCCAGGGTTCAATTTCAGATGGTTGACGTTCATCCATTCCTGTATGTGGACCATGGTGGCGTGGAAGTTGGCTACCGCGTTCTGGGAATTAAGGGGGAAGATGATTTGCAGGTCGTCAGCATAGTTATATACTGTGATATCCCAATTGTGAAGAGAATGGAGTAGGGGCCGGAGGTAAAGCGGCAATACCCGTTTTGGAGCTGCGGCGGTTTTCGAGGAGTCAGAGGACCCCAAGAGCCAGTCGGGCTCCGGAATGTGATAAGCCGTGTACCCTTAACTTTTGCCGATAACAGCGGGTAAGGAGATAGTATTACAGATTTAAGGGAGCCTTCACAAGAACTCACATTGAGAAAGGCTCTCTGTGAGTACATATCATTTAGTGTAAATCACTCCAAAATGGCTACTGCAGCGGACGTGCCGCTGGGCCGTAAGGCTGTGGCAGATGCCTTGTTCCTAAATTTGCCAAACATCAATGAGACTAGCATGGAAAAGGATGTCAATCTGGGGAGCTGTAGCGATGTCAAAACATTATTAAAGAAATTGGAGAAGCTACACCGCACAGAGTTAACAAAGTGCTGGGAGAGGAAATCTCTTGAGAAGTACAAGGAAGCAGTCAGAGTACCACGGGGCTTGTGTGTACTTTTCGCACCATTGTTTGAGAATCCTAACCCCCTAATGCTTAAAGAATGGGCCACAAACAACTTAGAGGCATCCATGAATATGGTTTCTATACTTGTAAAATATGCTGAGATTGACAGAATGGACATTATAAAAGAAATTGAAACAATAATTCTTTACGTTTTTGAAGAAATTTAAAAGAGTGAAAAGCCAAGCATTAGCCCCAAAAGACTCGGCCAGGTGTATACACAATCAAATCAATGCAGAAGTATCTGACACAGATCTAAGTTCCTTGGCAAGCAGTAATGATTCTGATGAAGGCTGCTCAGCAATGCAACATGTGCAGCTTCCAACAAATTTCACGCCCTCTGAAGAATTGGGTTTTTTGATAGAGGATCGCCACCACACACTACGAATGAGACCTCTTTGAAAGAAAATGGCACCAGCGCAATAAATGCCGCAAGCAGAGGTGCAAATGTAGGAGGCAGCAACAGGGGCAAACGAAGGAGAGGGAAACAATGGCCCCAACAATAAACAACCCAATATGTAGCGTGGCGCAGTGAATATAAGATCTAAAATAAACCACGTATTCCTTTGTAGAAACAACAATATCTCATACCTGTTACCAAGAAAAAGACGGCTACGAAGCAAACCAAATCCGCCCATCGTATTCAAGCACCCGGTTCCAAACGCCCAAGGTATACGTCGGCCATATCAATGACGCATGAATGTCAACAAGATCAAAAACGGACTCACTCGCGAGAGGTGAAAGTTAGAGGAAAGTGTCTACGCGGGCGCCATGATGAAATGTATAAACACAGATGTGCCAACAGCCATGTAAAGGAAAACATGCCATGATGGGAATATGTTAATGCATTGAGGACATTTAGACAATGTTATTCACTGACAGAAGATATATCGTGAAATTTTAAAGCCAAAGCAAACACCATTTTAAACAGGTCACAAACATGTTGATGTAAGAAAACAATGTTCCAGTCCCTCTGCGTACATATGTCGTGCCTGAATCACAGGAAACATGCTAAATCTACTCGGTCATTGATCCCTTTGGGATCTTGAGTATCTAGTCTTTTTATCCAAAATACCTCCCTCTGTAGCAAGGTCTTGGTCAAACTCTTTCCGGGTGTGGGGGTAACAACTTCAAGTATCTGGAATTTAACTTGAGCAATTGTATGTCTGTTGGTATCCCAGTGTACTGCCAGGCTGCTGTTTGTGTTTTTATTGCGAATCGTACTCTTGTGTTCAGAGATGCGAGTCTTAATCTTACGTTCTGTTTTCCCTACGTACAACAGACCGCAGGGACACTTGATCGCATAAATGACATTCATGGTGTTGCAATCTGCATTGATCCTGGTTGGAATAGTTTCTCCTGTGTGAGGATGCTTCACCATGTTGGTCACCATAACGTTGTTACATTGAACACAATTCTGGCATCTCTCCATTCCTTTGTATATTATTGCACGTGAACGTGGGGTTGGTTTTAATAATTCTTTGATGTTCTGGGATCTTTTGTAAGCAAAAATGGGTCTATTTACAAAAAGTTCTTTGAAATCAGTCTCATGACTCAATAGATTCCAGTGTCGGTTAATACTCTTCTTGATTTCATTTGAACTTGTTGAATATTTAGAGACAAATACCTGACGTTGATCAGTATGTTTCGTTCTTTTTGCTAACAGAGAGTCCCTGGTTTGCCTTTGTGTTTTGTCTCTTGCCATTTCAAGAACATTTTTGGGATACTTTTTTGATACATGCTTGGTGACGATGGTATTGAGATTGGTTTGTAATGTAACATCCTCAGAACAAATTCTTTTGGCACGCAGCATTAAAGAGTATGGCAGATTATTGATGAGATTCCTAGAATGAAAGCTGTTATACATAAGTGCAGTGTTTTTGTCTGTAGCCTTGTGATATACTTCCGTATGAATCACATCATCCTCTAGTTTCACCGGCACATCTAGAAATGGAATGGCTTTGTTGTCAATGTTTTTAGTGAATTGAATATTCTCATCTATACACAATCAAATCAATGCAGAAGTATCTGACACAAATCTAAGTTCCTTGGCAAGCAGTAATGATTCTGATGAAGGCAGCTCAGCAATGCAACATGCGCAGCTTCCATCAAATTTCACCCCCTCTGAAGAATTGGGTTTTTTAATAGAGGATCGCCACCACACACTACGAATGAGACCTCTTTAGAAGAAAATGGCACAAGCGCAATAAATGCCGCAAGCAGAGGTGCAAATGTAGGAGGCAGCAACAGGGGCAAACGAAGGAGAGGGAAACAATGGCCCCAACAATAAACAACGCAATATGTACCGCAAACACTGTGATTAAATTGAGCACTAAAGAGACACAATTACTGTCATTAGGATTATCTTTTTGTCCAAAAAATTGTTTCAAACATGTGCAATCTTGCATAGATTTATTCAAATTTATACGAAAACTAAAACTGATAAAGCATTTTAAACTAAATAAAGTTAATGAAACTGCTGCTACAATCATTGCTGCAAATCAACAAAGCAGATCTCTTCAAACATCAGACATCACCACATTGAGATTGATGTATGCATTAGCTGGGCATGCTGATGACACCAATTTAAACACATAGGAAGAACTCCGGCAAATGGGCATTGAAAGTGGTTGTACAGCAAGGAGTCCATTTCGCCCTCCATCCACTTTTATTCCTCTCATGCCCAAGGATTCAATACCTTCAGTGACTGTGTAATTGAAGATTTGAAAACACTTAATCAGAGTGTCTTGCGCAAACAATCTCAAAGAAATTATTCAAAAATACAATATTCCAAGTTAATGCTCAAAATCAATGAGAATGGCAACATAATTGTGAATAAAGCTGACAACGGTGGTAATATAGTTTTGTGGCCTCGAGATGCATACATAAAAGAAGCAGAGCGGCATCTGAACTATCCATTATGCTACAGAAAGGCCTCATTTCCGGACTTAAATCAATCAAAGATCAGGTATTTAAGGAACTAGCCCAGTGGAAAAGAGAAGGACTGATAAGCAAACATGAATATAACTTCCTCAGGAATGATCATCCAATTACTCCGACTTTATATTTTATCCCAAAAGTACATAAGCGCGTAACACCAATGCCTGGCAGATCAATCAATTCGGCTTAAAAAAGCCTTCTCGAAGCGATGTGTAAGTATGTGGACTTCTACCTAAATGAGTATGTGGAAAATCTCCCATCTTTCATTAAGGACACAGGCCATTTCCTTAGAAAACTGCATGAAGTCAGCTGGAATGAAAACTATTACTTCATAGTCATGGACATATGTTCTTTATACACTAGTATTCACCACACTGATGGTTTGAATGCTGTAAAACAGTTTTTATCTACATACAATTCTCTAAGCACAATATTATGTTGCTAATAATGATTGAGCTGTGTTTGTTGAACAACTTCTTTATATTCAACAAGGAGGTGCATCAGCAATTGCGTGGGGTGGCTATGGGGGCATGCTTTTCCCCCAGCTATGCATGCTTGCACGTCGGCTGGTGGGAGGAGCATGTCCCCAGGCACACTCATGGGCAGCAATTCGCCACCCATGTTTCTAAGTGGTGGCGGTTTATTGATGATGTGTGTATAATTTGGCATGGTTCAAAAGAATCAGCACAGGATTTTGTTAATGCCATCAATGTCAACAATTTAAATCTTGAGTTTCTGCTACCATAAGCAATGAGAGGGTTGAGTTCCTGGATGTGGAGGTATATATCAATAACAATACTATCCAGACTAAACTCCACAGAAAGGTTACAGCAGGGAACTCAACATTGCATGCCAGCAGCTCCCTCCCCAGACACCTAATCAAAAGCATCCCTTATGGAGAATTTTTACTAATCAAATGAATTTGTAGTTCCAACACAAATCTTACACAATGTTTAGCAGAATCATTACAAAGATTTCAGGCACGTGGCTACAAAACAAGGGACCTGCAAACAGCTTTAGTGAAAGTGAACAACACACTTGCCTAGTACAGTCCATGATGCAGATTCTACTGTAGTTGAGAGAGGGAATAATCCACAGAGTGAGGATAGTGTGGTTACATTAATAACTACATACAGCTGCCATGAGAAACAAGTCAGGAACATTATCAACAAGAATTGGTCTATACTTAGAGCTGACATCACTCTCTCTCCAATTCTGAAGGAAGTACCAGCTATTACCTTCAGGAGGGCACCCTCTATGAGGGATGCGCTGGTTAAAACCAGCCCTGAAATAAGTACTACTAGGCATTGGCTTTCCAATAGGACAGGGTTTTACAAGTGTAGCTCTTGCAGGGCATGCAAGTTTGGGGTCAACAAACAGGAATGCACCAATGCATTTGGACTTATCCCTTCTAAAATCAGGGGACTGTTCACTTGCAAAACCGAGTTTGCAGTGTACGTACTTGAATGTTCATGCCATCTTCAATACGTAGGCAGCACTAAGCTGCAGGTGTTTAATCGCATTCTGCAACATTTGCGTGCGATCGTTTATTCAGACCCCAGCTATTCGGTTGCTCGGCATTTTAAGCTTGTCAATAAAAACAATTTAAATGATTTCAGCTACTTTGTAATAGATGCAGTACCAAGGTCATTGAGAGGAGGAAACAGGGAGTTGGAAACGCAATACATTTTACAACTCGACACCAAGATGCCGAATGGCCTCAATACTGGAGAGGATTTACACCATTTTTTGTAAAGATGTATATTTGATTTTGCATCCAGATCCCTCCATTGTAAATCTGCATCTGTTTCTCTTGCTTGTTATATGATCTGTGGGTGCGAACAGCTCCAGCTTTGTAACTCAATGAACTTTAGCCACATTTTAGCCCTATTTTTTCCTTGTTTTACCTGTTTTTACTACTTTTACTTAGTGTTTATGGGGTTTTTATTTTGTGGTTTTAGTGGAGTTTATGAAGTTGAGTATAACAGGTGTATTTATTTGATTCATGAGGTATTTTGGTACCATTGGAATGTGACCACATACAGGTCTAACACATATGCAAATTTGCACTGCTTACTTTGCACATTGAATTGACTTTGAATCCGCTCCCAAACTGATGAACTTATATGAATTTATTGTGGCTTGTCTCTGAGGTTTGGCTTGATGCATCTGTGTACATCAAATATGCACTGGCACTTTATAATCATGAAAATAGGGTTTTAGGCAAAGCCAGCCAACCATTCATATATATTATTTTTTAGCAATTGGGTCAATTATGAGTAAATAGTTGGTCCATGTTTACTTTTATCACGAGCACCTTTTAAACACAAGCACTTTGTTTGCACAGAAATTGCACTAATGAGGAAATATAAATTTTATGGTCAAGATGTGTTCCCTAGCGCGTACCCCACCATCTCCATGTACGAGTTAAAGTGCATGTAACTTCCCTCCTGTACCAGCTATGAAGACGCAAATACATTTGCGTCCAACGTTAACATGTCCTCTTTCAGACCCACCTTGAATGGGTTGAATGGTCCGTTCCTAAGTATGCTATGCCAACGTCTTTTTGTAGTGTACTTCTCCGTTTTTCAGCTCTAGCTGAGTAGGCCCTGAATTTCTGCCACCGAGCCTCTTTCTTGGCTCCTGACTCCAAGGGCCTCTGCCCAGGCTGCCTCTGTACTCGTGAACTCTGACTTACTTTCAGCGCGGCCCCTCGCGCTCAGCTCAGCCTGCTGCCTGCCAAGATTGACTATAGCCTTCGAGTTATCTGTCCCGCTCCTCGAAAATACATTCCTGCCTACTAGCTTCAGTAAACATCCTCCCAGCTGCAGAGCCAGAGGGCCGACCTGTCTCAATGCAAGTAATTCATAGCTCCTGTTATTTTTGAAAGTAGGGGACCCCTATATATTGGACAGTTTTTACTTGCTATACATAGGGAAGTAACTTAGGTTGAAAAAGGTCTATAGCCAAGTACACAAATCTTATGAGAACAGTGTGATATTTCTAATCTAAAGTTTCCAGTGTTTAAAGTGAAAAGGTCATCAACAGAGCCAATATAGAAGCAAATTATTTTATTTATTTATTATAGAATATAGTTCCAAAAATATATATCTTTTTTGGTAGTATTTTTGTAGTTTTTTAAAAAGAATTGATTATATCTTATTTTTGTATACAGTTAGTTAGATCATTGATAATTCATGTACATTCATTCTGCAAATACTTTGAACCACACAGTGAATAGAAAAAGACAAAAGATGTTAGCAATACGGCAAGGTGGATCACGACGCGCGTTTCGGCCAAGTAGCCTTCTTCAGGTGGCCGTGTATTGCTCTGAAATTTTAGAAAAATATTACATGTAAGACTCAAACACTAACACACTGGACCATATATTACACACAGCTATTTACATTGTCTCATTAATACCACACAGTTTATATACATTTTTAAAACCGACAGAGAAAACAAATATATAGTTACATAATATCCACAATAGGTGCATCTCATCATAACTCCATATCATCGTATGTACAAGTAAAATTGTTATATTGATGGTCGCAGATATATATTCTATATTAACGTCCTAGATAACTCTGCAGATTAAGTTTATAAACTTCATTTTTGACATCATTTTGACACCACTATGGCACCATTTTAACATAGCACTTTTATGTTTAACAACCTTATCCAGATTATGTAAATTTGACATAGCTTTTCCTTACTTTTACCCTTCTTTCACGTTTTATAGTAAGACAGGTACAATTATGATTATGCTTAAAGGTATAGGAGACCTAAGAAGTCCGGGTATGGGTACTTATGCTAGGAAGGGTTGTAATTATATACAAAAAGTCACTTACTTGGAGGCTATTTTAGGGGGTCTTAGAATAGCCACACTTTACTGGTTAGTGCGTTTTCTATTTCTTTTTAAAAAAAAAAAAATATATATGTACCTATTGAAAAAAGAATAAAAATGCCATATAATAACTAGAAGATATGAACTATAAATTGCAATGGAAATGAGCCGCTGATCGTAGAGAGTTTTTACCTATAGTATCATAATGCTGCCAGAGTATATGGAAATGACCGTCCCAACAAGAAGTGTCCGGGTAGAGAGCTGTGGATAGATGTGATGAAAAAGTACTTTGAGTAGGGTTTCTATTGAGGATTAAGTCCCAATAATAAATGGTGTTAAACATAGATTTATACCTGAATTTTTAATTTGCTTCCTTCTTTGGTAATCTTTGATAATAGATAGCTCCTGTTGCCATGCTCCCATGGAAGGCCCATGCCCCCACGCTTCTCATACAGACACTCAGGCGCTTATACACGCACTCACAGCAAGTATAGAATAGCTTCTGCCCTAGAGACCTTTCCGCCCAGATAGCTTAGTTCCTAAACATCAGATATCCGATATGATAGAAGCACAAGTTGATCTGACATGCCAGACTTCTGTCTCTTTCCGTCAGTGTAAATGTCAAGTCCCCTGCACCCCTCCAATCACACGTCATGCAGCTGCGCGCGCATCCAAGTTTCCGATTTCTGCTGACATTGCCACATTTCTGCTTAGTGCCACCCACTCGTGACACCTATCAGTGACGTTTCTAGCACACACCTCTAGTTCACGCCTCTTGATTACGTACTAGTACCACGTGTATACTGTTATCTTGTCTTCTCTCAGCTGTTACGCCTCCTGCACTGTTGCTTATGGCATGAATTAAGTATATAAGCTATGTACTGTTAATAAAATGTAGCGCTCTATCCCTTCTGACACCCCTGTGGTGGTCAGAATCCGATATCTTGGTCATGACCATTCCTTTTTAAGGAATAAAACCCCTAAGAACTCTAACACCACGGACTCTGTCTTTTTCTTCCGATCTGAGTTATTATTGATTAAGTACTTACCTGCATAGAAATTAAGAGAGTAAATTAATTATTTACGTCATTTTGGCGCCCGAATAGGGACCCCTCCCCCACCTCACGCGCCGGTTGGCGCATTGCAAGCTCTGTCCCCTGCCATCAGTTAGATGGACCATACGCGTACCGGCAGGATTTCCTGCATCTCCCTCTGACCCACGGAGGTGACGAAGACTGCGATCAGTGCCCAGACGAGGCGATGAGGAGTGCGGAGGATCCCGACCAGAGCCTAGCCGAAAGAAACAAGGTCCGAGGTGTCAAGAGGCCCACCAGGTTTCCGAGGTTTTCCGAAGTTTCCCGAAGTTTTCTGAAGTGTCGAGTCAAGTCCAGTCGAGTTTTCCGAGGCCTTCTGTTTCCGTGCTTCCCAGTGAGTACCATTGCTGGGACGTATCTAGACGGGTTTGGGTACACAAGTCCGGTCTGCACTGTTTTTAGGCAGTGTATCTGTACTGTTTAGCAGTATATCTAGTCTGAATTTCTGCACTGTTACACCAGTGTATCTGTACTGTTTAGCAGTACATCCGGTATAGGGGGTAGTCATCTATGTCTCAAATGTCTTTTCATGTGATTAATGTTGTGGTATGAATGTGACCGTTTTTATGTGCATTATTGTGTTTTCTTGTATAACTAGTTATATTCAGAATTAAGTATCAAGGATCGAGCATTCAGTATCAAGTAGACAAAATGCCGTTTTTCAACAAATTAAAGCAGATAGGAACTAGGAAAGGGATACTAGAGGAAGAAATTCCTATCCCCCCTAGGGACACTCCAGGTAACTTTATGTATAATAAGCATGGCATAGATGCCATATTGTATCTAGACTTATGGACTGACTATACTAAACACCTAGACGAAAGACACCGATGGCCCGTTAACGGAACATGGGATGCCGAGTGCATCATGAAGGTCGAGGAAGCACTATGGAAAAAGAAAGCCAGACAATCTCAGAAAGACGCCATAGAATTTTGGCATAAGGAATCACATAAACGTGCTGAAAGAGCACTCCGTAGAGAAGACAGACTTAAAGAATCAGAGAAAGCACAGGAAAATGAACTAGTTACCGAGGGGATCCGAGTAAAAAGTGAACAGATAGACCGCGCACAACATAATCTTGTGAATAGTATGTATCTTGTGGCCGAGGGTACACCTGAGGCCCTATCAGAAATACCGAAAAACTTACCGTCACCGTTAGTCCCAACTAAAGTAATGCATAGAACTACTAAAGACATATTCCTAAATTCATATTTAGAGGACGTAGCACCAGCTTACACCAATCTGCCTGTTCGTGCCCTGCCTACTGACAGGGACGGGGGTGGCACTCCGCCCCCAGGTCATGTTCCGCCGGTACCGCGACAGACCTCCCCCGTTCCGCCAGCCCCGCCACTTCCTGCACTCAAAACAGACCTACCGAAACCACGTCTACCAGATCCTACTAAAAGACAAATTCAATTACAGACTCCACACAGAGAGGATGCCCAAGCTTCCGCTTCAGGAGGTGCGACCGCGGGTCTTCGGACCCCGCCCTTAACGCACAGATTATCACTAGGGGACATGCGGAGTCCCACCATGTACAAATCACCCCGTCTTGATATACTAAAAGGACAACTTACAGTTTGCAGATATGATCCAGTACCCGGAAAAGAGGATAGAATGATGATGGCATCATTGCGGTTACGAGCCGCTACTGATTTTCTGTTAATGTTTCCAGGAATGAAAGAGCACCTAGACAGAATCTACCGGTTTATACAGACTGGAAAAGATCCCGAAAGCATTAAAGACGCCTTGGAGCATCAGAAAGTTGACACTCAAGCATATATATTACGTTTTTTCATAAATTGCCTAATAAGAGAACGAGACAGGCCTGAGACAGATCAGGATGAAATAGAGGCACTCCACAAGTGGGGTAAAAATATATCGGAAGGAAAACATGATAGACAGAATTGCATAGCTAGCATGTACAAGAAAATAAGAAAGACAGTAATAGAGATACACGAAAAAGAGAAAGGAAAAGCTTCCTCCGAGGAGGAAGAAGAACTTGAAGAACCAGAAAGAGCTGCAGATACTATAGCATATGTAGGTAAGGGAAATTACCTTAGGAAAGGCATCCGTCCAGAAAGCAAGAGAGTTTTCTTCTCTGCCTTGACAAATCCGAATTCTGCTGAGCATCAGTTCCAGGAAACTGATAAAAGGCTTCGAGATCGAGTTGGGTACCACGTACTCAATTCTATGGATGAACAAGAACTAGCCCGATCAGCTGTATCATGGGCCGAGAATGCAGACATATATAATGATGACACAGTAGCGCAGACATTTCTGAACCTCTCCCCAGACGAGCAGAAATTAGCAGGTGTATACATGATTCAGCACCTCCTCATCAAATACAGAAAACACTATTCTGATCCAGGTCCCTTACACGAAACACTAGAAGCACTACTCATGGATAGATGGAGAGGCTTAAGTACCAAGTTAATACAAATAATTCTAGAACAACGCCGTAGATATGACACATTCATCAGTTCCGAATATGTTCCCGCCCCGCCTCCAGAAAGGAAGATGTACCACATGCAATGCGGGGGTGGCATTGAAAGTCAGAACCCCTTACGAGAAGTACACCCAGTTATGGGTGCAGATAATATCTTGAAACGTGTATATGTACACACGCCATTGACCAAGCTAGAACTGTTAGAAATGAAGAAACTAGTCCCGTGTCATGATAAAGACCCTGCAGGTTTTCACAGAGAGCTTAAAGACATGTTACTAATGGGGGATTACACGTATGATGATATCATGAAAATGTTGAAAGTATTATTGCCCACGGGTATCTTCGAGAAATTGAAGGAAAAGGAATGGGAGGTGGGGGACACAAAGATTGCATGGGCAGAAATAGAGGACGAAGAAAGGAAACGGGTCCCAGGGGTAGGCCTTGGGGACAAAACTAAAGCATTACCAGGTTTGATAGTACATGTCCTGCCAAGATTATTGACAACTAGAAAGGAAGATTGGGACGCCATCTCGTCCTGTAAACAGAAACATGATGAAGATACTAGTGACTTCTATTCAAGATTTGAGAAATGTTTTATTATTAATAGTGGCCTCCAACCAAGTAGCGAATCATATCCGCATCTTTTTGTATCAAAATTAGTCGAGAACTCCCTATCATTAGTTAAAAACCGAGTGTATAAAGTTGAAAGTACTTGGCAGGCAAATACGCCATCCCAGATGTTACAAATGTTACAATATCACCAGAACAGAATTAGAGAAGAACAAGATCAGGAACAGAAACGTATGAAAGACACGAAGATGAAAATGTTAGTAGCACAGACGGTCCCAGCCGACGGTCAGAGAAAAGGTGGGGCCCAGACAAGTCACCCTACAGCTCCCGTTAAAGGGACATGTAATTACTGCAAGCAGCCAGGTCACTACGTACATGAATGCCCGGTCCTGAAACATAATATAGCGACAGGTAAAACAAAAGAAAGACCGCATCCGCCTAGACAAGACCATAACCAGCATCAGTCTTCACAGAATACACAGAATACACAGCCTATGCATGCTTCTTCACCTCCAGCACAGACAGTAGCGGTACCACAGCCACAGCCCATTGCCGCGTCTCAGCAAGTTTCACAGCAGATGTACCAGTATGCCCAGTCCGCATATCCAGATTATCCCCGATATACATGAAACAGCCTAGAGAGGGAAGGTGGCTTGCCTCTTATTGAAATTCCTGTAGATCAAGAAGGTCCTTATGTACACAGTCAAGTATTGGGAAAAGACAGAAAGTTTTTAATTGACACAGGGGCAAGTCGCACTACGATCAGCCATGATGAAGTCCCAGGGGCACCCCTCTCAGGCTCACAGAATGTTTCCCTGGGTTTTTCAGGACAGCCTATCGTAAATGAGGTATCAGAACCAGTCCCCCTGGCTGTGGGCCCATTATCACGTGTTACAGACTTGTTACTTACAAAATCATGTCCAGAAAATCTGTTAGGAATTAAAACATTGAAGGCTCTAGGAGCTATAATATGCTGTTCCCCGGAGGGAGTTAGACTCTTTCTACGGGATTTCAAAGGTCATTATGTTTTGCGAGAATTCGATGTTAGATTGAAAAATGTACCAGATTACTTGTGGGCAAAAGGCCCAACTGATGTAGGTTGTATGCACATCACTCCATACCGTGTTACACTCAAGACAGGTGTTGTTCTACCACGAATCAGACAATACAAGTTACCACCCGATGCTGTAGTGGCTTTACTGAAAATCATTGAAGAGCTCATTGCCCAAGGAGTGGTCGTAGAGACCGACTCCAATGTCTGTAATTCACCCATCATTCCGATTCTTAAACGTACTGATCCCAATGCACCGCCAGTATATCGGCTGGTGATTGATCTTCGAGAACTGAACAAATGCATTATACCACAGTTCCCTGTGGTCCCCGATATCTCATCCCTATTGACTGCCATTGATTCAGAAGCAACGTTCTTTACTGTAATTGACCTCAAGAACGCCTTCTTCAGCGTGCCTATTGATCCAGAGAGCCAATATCTCTTCGGATTCAGTTTAAATGGACGAAGTTTCAAATTTTCACGCGCACCTCAAGGATTCACAGAAAGCCCCAGCATCTATAGTCAAGCACTGAAAAGACAACTAGATTGCATTCAAATGCCAGTTAACACCGCTTTACTACAATACGTCGATGATCTGCTGATCACAGCACAAAGTGAGCCCGAATGCGAACAAGCATCACTGACAGTTTTACATTTCCTGGCAGACAAGGGACACAAGGTGTCCCCTTCAAAGTTACAATTCTGTGTTCAGCAAGTTGTGTACTTGGGTCACTTGCTGTCCAAAGTGGGGAGACAGCTCACTCCCGATCGCATTCAGTTAATTGTAAATATGCCACAACCCCAGACACAAAAGGAAGTGCGGGCCTTCATAGGCCTCACCTCGTACTGCAGACAATGGATTCCACAATATGCATTTCTAGCTAAACCACTCATCCAGTTAACGACACAGGAGGCAGCGACTTCGACTGCCCTCCCTTGGACTCAGGAACACACACAAGCTTTTGAAGAATTAAAGAAAGCCTTATGCCAAGCACCAGTTTTAGCGACACCATGTTACAGCAAACCGTTTACACTTTTTGTTACAGAACGTGATGGTACAGCTTTGTCTGTCCTCACTCAAGATCAAGCAGGTTCACATAAGCCTTGCGCTTATTTTTCAAGTACATTGGATTCAGTAGCTCAGGCACTCCCTGCATGCTTAAAGTCAGTAGCAGCAACAGCGTTAGCAATAAGACAAAGTGATTCAATTGTTTTAGGTCATCAGTTAACAGTTCAAGTACCACACTCTGTAGAGGTTTTGTTAAACAGAACCCAGACTCAGCACTTGACTATAGCACGACTGACAGGTTATGAATTAACGCTGTTCCAGCCACACATAGAAATCAGACGCTGCAGTATTCTGAACCCCGCAACACTGTTACCTACAATTATGACAGATCCGGCCCAGCATGATTGTATAGAAATCATTAATGCAGTAACAAAGCCACGACGAGACTTAACAGATGTCCCACTGACAAATCCAGACCTGACACTTTATGTGGATGGTTCATGCATGAGAACAAGTACAGGAGAATTAGTGGCCGCATATGCAGTGACCACTGAAACCGAAGTTAAAGAAACACATCGTATTGACACACTGTCTGCTCAAGCAGCAGAGCTTATTGCTCTGACCCGAGCTTGTATTATAGCCAAGAACAGAAATGTTAACATATACACAGATTCCCGTTATGCATTCGGAGTTGTACACGACTTCGGCATGCTATGGCAAGAACGAGGTTTCCTGACCTCTCATGGGGCCAAGATACAACATGGTCCCCTCATTCAAGCCCTGCTAGAAGCAATACATTTGCCCTCAGGCATATCAGTCATGAAGTGTAAAGCACATACTAAAGCCACAGATTCTGTTTCCCAGGGTAACGACCTGGCAGACCAGACAGCAAAACATACAGCACTGACTCACACTCAGACAACTGATATGACAAAGACAATAGTACCGACAAAGTGTATGGCAGTCAAAGATCCCGCCCTAGACGTAATTGACATTCAGGCACACGCTACCCCAGATGAAATAAAGAAATGGATTGAACTAGGAGGGATCCAGACAGATCAAGGTTGGATGACGAAGGGAAAATCTACATGGTTTCTCCCTGACTCTATGGTTCAAGTCATGATTAACACAGCACATAGCCCAGCACATCTAGGAGAGAAAGCGATGTTAGATAGTTTACAAAATCTCTGGAGCAATAAACACTTACGAGCAGCCGCAAAACAGAAAGTGCGTACTTGCATGATCTGTTGTCAGTTCAATCCAGGAAAAAGAGTCCCTGTAGAGCAAGGTGGATTTCATCCTCCCGATCACCCTTTTGAAGTCCTCCAGATGGATTATATCCAGATGGACCGATGTCGAGGATTCAAGTATGTCCTTGTAGTTGTTTGTGCTCTGTCCCGCTGGACCGAAGCATACCCAGTTCCAGACTATACTGCTCCGACCACTGCCCGGCAGTTGGTTCGTGAATTCTTCCCACGATACGGTTTGCCTCGTGTCGTATACTCAGATAATGGACAACCCTTCTCGTCCGAGTTAATGAAGCAGGTTTCTTTACTGTTAGGTTACCAGTGGAAATTCCATTGTGTCCGACATCCTGAAGCCGCAGGCCTTGTAGAAAGGCATAACCAGACACTAAAAATACGCCTTGCAAAGATATGTCAGGAGAAAGGGGTCGACTGGATAGTCGCCCTGCCCGTGGCACTATTCTACATGAGGATGGTCGCCCACTCGAGATCAGGGCTATCCCCGTACGAAGTGGTTTTTGGCAGACCACCGAATATGTGGGGGACGCCCATTCCGAAAAAAATCACTGATGTTGATTGTAACATGTTGACAGATTACCTTGCCTCCTTGATGTCTGCACTCCAATCATGTCGTTCACAGGTTGCCGCAGCCTTCCCTGACAACACTGATGTAAAGCCACACGAGGTCCGTCCTGGGGACCTGGTATTGGTCCGAAATTTCGACAGGAAGAGTCCGCTGGAGCCCCGCTGGAAATCTCCGAAGACCGTCCTTCTCACCACGAGGACCGCCGTGAAGATTGAGGGGAGAAAGGGGTGGGTCCACACGAGTCATGTGAAAAATTTTTCCGAACTGAAACCTGATCGAGACTCGTCCACCCCCATCAAAGACTGTGTTGAGCAAAAGGACTTTACAGTATCCGAACGAGAAAAAACTCCCCAAGAAGAATATAGGTCGAAACTCCGATCTAGCAAGTCAGACAGTTTAATTGTTTAAGTCCTCCCCTAGGTGAATCGGTTAAATAGTTTCTGACATGTATCCCCTAGATCGAGATAGAGAGAGACAAGTTAAAAAAGGTGCATATTGTAAATCACTCCGTAGTCACTGTATAGTGACCCTATTAATCATGTTTATTCTAAATATTTTAGTTATTGTTGCCAGCTTTCTGCTACCTATCTACTGGCCTATTTTCAAGCGTGAACAATCTGTTTACAATGTCTCTGCTGAACACACTTTTAGTGAATTACCTGCACACGAACTCTCTTACAGACTTGCGCTGCGCAACAATACATTCATTAGTATGTTACACCACTCCCATCAGACGAACAATGCTACAGTCTGCTGGATATGTGGCTGACTCCCTCCCTACCAGAACTACAAGGGAGCTCTGCCCCTCTTTCCGTACCCGTTCACTCATAATGGTTCCTGTGGGGCATGGTTTAAAATAATTAATTCCTTAGATCCTGATATTGCTGTTTTCGATGGGGGCTGGGTTTGGGGAAACTTGAACTTAGTCCTGCTCGACGTCTGTTACCCTGATAAGGAGGGACTCCCCACTCGAAGAGGAACTGATCTAGAAAATGAAGTATATGGATTAGGTAATTACACAATTAGTCTCATGATCCTTACTGTTGAATCCGAAGCTGCTCCAGTTCTGCCCCATATGCTAGTATTACCAGTCACTGGTGAATTATGTGTCCGAAAGAAAGGTTCAGTACACTTAGGTCATAGTAAATGCACTACTGTGGTCGAATTCAGTGACCATGGTAAATCGTCCTTCAAAGCTATCAGTCACTCCTATTTTGTTTGCGGTCATACCGCATACATACGTTTGCCTCCAGATTGGGATGGTACCTGTTATATTGCATTCCTTCTGCCACCTGTTTTTCTAGATCCCCCAGATTACCATAGAAATACAAATCTAGTAAAGAATAGACCCAAAAGAGATATCCCACTTGTCGACTACACAGAAACGGCATGGGAACAGTACACTGATTTTAATAAGGGATTCTTTTTCTTTTTAGGACCTGTCCAAAACAGTAAATTAATACGTAGATTAACTAGAACACTTGAAGTTGTAGTACATGAAACTGCCTCCGCTTTAGGTAACTTAACAGAGGAGCAATCTGCTATGCGGGTTGTTGTTCTTCAAAATCGTCTTGTTATTGACGTCATCTTGGCAGATAGAGGTGGAGCCTGTAAGGTCATCGGGTCAAGTTGCTGCGTTTTCATCCCACAAAATGCGCCATCTGTCTATCAAGCTATTACCCGTCTGCATAAAATTGCAAATCAGATACATCAGAATCCAGGCACCTGGGCTTGGTCCGGTTGGTTCTGGACCACGTTAACTGCTTGGGGATGGAAGATCCTATCCTTCCTAGGTTTTGGCCTTGTCATAGTATTCAGCTGCTGCCTGTGCCTACAGTGTGGGCCGGCGATATGTGGACTGTGTGCCACATCGTGCATTGAACATTCCAGTTTCCTCTCAAACCGTCAAAGAAAGAAAGATGAGCAAATGATGTTGCAAGAACAAACTGATCAAATTATGATGATTAATATATCATGAAGGGTCCGTAGGGAACAAGGAGGGAATGAGGAAATATAAATTTTATGGTCAAGATGTGTTCCCTAGCGCGTACCCCACCATCTCCATGTACGAGTTAAAGTGCATGTAACTTCCCTCCTGTACCAGCTATGAAGACGCAAATACATTTGCGTCCAACGTTAACATGTCCTCTTTCAGACCCACCTTGAATGGGTTGAATGGTCCGTTCCTAAGTATGCTATGCCAACGTCTTTTTGTAGTGTACTTCTCCGTTTTTCAGCTCTAGCTGAGTAGGCCCTGAATTTCTGCCACCGAGCCTCTTTCTTGGCTCCTGACTCCAAGGGCCTCTGCCCAGGCTGCCTCTGTACTCGTGAACTCTGACTTACTTTCAGCGCGGCCCCTCGCGCTCAGCTCAGCCTGCTGCCTGCCAAGATTGACTATAGCCTTCGAGTTATCTGTCCCGCTCCTCGAAAATACATTCCTGCCTACTAGCTTCAGTAAGCATCCTCCCAGCTGCAGAGCCAGAGGGCCGACCTGTCTCAATGCAAGTAATTCATAGCTCCTGTTGCCATGCTCCCATGGAAGGCCCATGCCCCCACGCTTCTCATACAGACACTCAGGCGCTTATACACGCACTCACAGCAAGTATAGAATAGCTTCTGCCCTAGAGACCTTTCCGCCCAGATAGCTTAGTTCCTAAACATCAGATATCCGATATGATAGAAGCACAAGTTGATCTGACATGCCAGACTTCTGTCTCTTTCCGTCAGTGTAAATGTCAAGTCCCCTGCACCCCTCCAATCACACGTCATGCAGCTGCGCGCGCATCCAAGTTTCCGATTTCTGCTGACATTGCCACATTTCTGCTTAGTGCCACCCACTCGTGACACCTATCAGTGACGTTTCTAGCACACACCTCTAGTTCACGCCTCTTGATTACGTACTAGTACCACGTGTATACTGTTATCTTGTCTTCTCTCAGCTGTTACGCCTCCTGCACTGTTGCTTATGGCATGAATTAAGTATATAAGCTATGTACTGTTAATAAAATGTAGCGCTCTATCCCTTCTGACACCCCTGTGGTGGTCAGAATCCGATATCTTGGTCATGACCATTCCTTTTTAAGGAATAAAACCCCTAAGAACTCTAACACCACGGACTCTGTCTTTTTCTTCCGATCTGAGTTATTATTGATTAAGTACTTACCTGCATAGAAATTAAGAGAGTAAATTAATTATTTACGTCACTAATATGCTCTTTGTTTGTTCAACATAAATATCTGCCATCATGGGAAGCATTTGTTTTGTCCCTTTATGCCATGCTGCAATGGTGGTAACTGACACTACCGCATTTTGGGCACTTGACATTTATTCAAAATGCATTTTCATGTATTTTTTATGTTGATAGTTATTTAATTGTATTTAACTGCATATATTTATCTGCATATGTAATTATACAATGTTGCCATGTAGTCCAAGTTATTTCTATATCTCAAAAGGTTGCCCTGATTAAAACGCCATTCGCATAAGAGTTACTCCGTTCATAGGCAGATTACAACAGACAAACAGCTTCCCACTTCATGGTACATCAATCTGGCCAAACGCGCTTTGGTAAACAGTCTTTCCTTGTTCACTGGCAAACATTACGTCTCGGCTACCTGCAGGGAGCATGCTTTAAAATCACAGAGCCCCGCCCCAGTGAGCGTTCATGCAACAAAGCCTTCTATAACTTGCAGTCACTTTAATAAAACACAGTGGTTGGTGCTGTGCTTGTGGTAATCAAAGTCTCTTACCCATGTGGGTTCCTGAATGTGGAGAACACTTCTTCCACTGTAAATGATATTCTGCAATATGGACTCTCATGTCCTCTCAGCACACTGGTTACTGTTGCTGAAGGGCCACTAATGAGGGGTGTTCTCGCAGTTATAATTCACCGCTCACATACCATCCCAAAAAGTTGCCCTGATAAAAACGCCACTAGTATAAGAGTTACTCCGTTCATTGGCAGATTACAGCAGACAAACAGCTTCCCACTTCATGGTACATCAATCTGGCCAAACGTGTTTCGGAAAAGAGTCTTCCCTTGTTCACTGGCAAACATTAAGTCTCGGCTACCTGCAGGGAGCATGCTTTAAAATCACAGAGTACCCACCCCAGTGGGCGTTCATGCAACAAAGCCTTCTGGTACTCGCAGTCCCTGTAATAAAACACAGTGGTTGGTGCCGTGCTTTATTGCCGGTGAATAAGGGCATGTTTGCCTGAAATGCGTACAGTGACCAACTTTGGCACAATGCGCACACCCTACCCACTGCATCTCCGGCCTAGGATGTATCACCAGTCTGTGACGCCCTAGCCACCTGGTGCAAAGTTTGTTTGGATTGTAGTCGGCTGGCTCGGTCAAGGAAAAGGCCCACCGCAGGTAGGGAGGAACGAGAGACCACGACTACGTGGTTTTGGTGATGGATTGGTTTCCTTGGGAGGGCTCCGTATAGGTAGGGGTTAGGTGATGGACTTTGATGCCCACCTACTGTGGTTGTATATATATTTTATTTGGGATACTAACAGGAAAACCCACTGTGGTAATATTCGACAGCACAACAATTACCAGAATGCCCTGAGGCCCGACGGGCGGGCTTATTTGAAATAAAATGGTGACTGTTCCTGTTTGTTTTCCTTTATTGCCGGTGAACAAGGGCATGTTTGCCTGAAACGCGTATGGCGAAGAATTTTGGCACAATGCGCACACCCTACCCACTGCATCTCCCACTTAGGATGTTTCACCAGTCTGTGAGGCACTTTCACATGGTGCGAAGTTTGCTGGGATATATATATCCCCCCCCCCATCAGGGCGGGACAGCTTTTCAATCAAAATGGTGTCAGAACTTGCCTACTCCCTGCCACAGAAGCCTGAAGCCTTTGACAAAGTGCGTAGAGCACGAAACGCGTCGGCTGGCTGGACAATTTGCTGCCGCCTGTGCAATCTCTTCTGCTGTTGCTTGGAATAAAGAATTTTGGCGTAAAACCTACCTGGTCTGTGGGTTCCTTCCATGACGGGCAAAACTTGTGTGAGATGTGTTAGCGGCCAGCCTGAGCCGCGGAAGGAAATCCTGGGGTTGTGAACAGCCCACCACTGGAGGAGTCGAATGGCACCCCGGATATGGAGACCAGTGCCGCATATTTCAAAGGTGAATTACAACAGCAATTGAGGTGCCCGGCGGCGCAAACCCACTAGGGTAAAACTTTGACTGTTGCATGTAATAGGCAGCTCACTGGAGCAACATCGACACTACAGCTACCAGCAGGCTGCAGTGCGGCCACGCCCATCAGGGGGGACAGCTTTTCAATCAAAATGGTGTCAGAACTTGCCTACTCCCTGCCACAGAAGCCTGAAGCCTTTGACAAAGTGCGTAGAGCACGAAACGCGTCGGCTGGCTGGACAATTTGCTGCCGCCTGTGCAATCTCTTCTGCTGTTGCTTGGAATAAAGAATTTTGGCGTAAAACCTACCTGGTCTGTGGGTTCCTTCCATGACGGGCAAAACTTGTGTGAGATGTGTTAGCAGCCAGCCTGAGCCGCGGAAGGAAATCCTGGGGTTGTGAACAGCCCACCACTGGTTGAGTCGAATGGCACCCCGGATATGGAGACCAGTGCCGCATATTTCAAAGGTGAATTACACCAGCAATTGAGGTGCCCGGCGGCGCAAACCCACTAGGGTAAAACTTTGACTGTTGCATGTAATAGGCAGCTCACTGGAGCAACATCGACACTACAGCTACCAGCAGGCCGCAGTGCGGCCACGCCCATCAGGGCGGGACAGCTTTTCAATCAAAATGGTGTCAGAACTTGCCTACTCCCTGCCACAGAAGCCTGAAGCCTTTGACAAAGTGCGTAGAGCACGAAACGCGTCGGCTGGCTGGACAATTTGCTGCCGCCTGTGCAATCTCTTCTGCTGTTGCTTGGAATAAAGAATTTTGGCGTAAAACCTACCTGGTCTGTGGGTTCCTTCCATGACGGGCAAAACTTGTGTGAGATGTGTTAGCGGCCAGCCTGAGCCGCGGAAGGAAATCCTGGGGTTGTGAACAGCCCACCACTGGAGGAGTCGAATGGCACCCCGGATATGGGGACCAGTGCCGCATATTTCAAAGGTGAATTACAACAGCAATTGAGGTGCCCGGCGGCGCAAACCCACTAGGGTAAAACTTTGACTGTTGCATGTAATAGGCAGCTCACTGGAGCAACATCGACACTACAGCTACCAGCAGGCCGCAGTGCGGCCACGCCCATCAGGGCGGGACAGCTTTTCAATCAAAATGGTGTCAGAACTTGCCTACTCCCTGCCACAGAAGCCTGAAGCCTTTGACAAAGTGCGTAGAGCACGAAACGCGTCGTCTGGCTGGACAATTTGCTGCCGCCTGTGCAATCTCTTCTGCTGTTGCTTGGAATAAAGAATTTTGGCGTAAAACCTACCTGGTCTGTGGGTTCCTTCCATGACGGGCAAAACTTGTGTGAGATGTGTTAGCGGCCAGCCTGAGCCGCGGAAGGAAATCCTGGGGTTGTGAACAGCCCACCACTGGAGGAGTCGAATGGCACCCCGGATATGGAGACCAGTGCCGCATATTTCAAAGGTGAATTACAACAGCAATTGAGGTGCCCGGCGGCGCAAACCCACTAGGGTAAAACTTTGACTGTTGCATGTAATAGGCAGCTCACTGGAGCAACATCGACACTACAGCTACCAGCAGGCCGCAGTGCGGCCACGCCCATCAGGGCGGGACAGCTTTTCAATCAAAATGGTGTCAGAACTTGCCTACTCCCTGCCACAGAAGCCTGAAGCCTTTGACAAAGTGCGTAGAGCACGAAACGCGTCGGCTGGCTGGACAATTTGCTGCCGCCTGTGCAATCTCTTCTGCTGTTGCTTGGAATAAAGAATTTTGGCGTAAAACCTACCTGGTCTGTGGGTTCCTTCCATGACGGGCAAAACTTGTGTGAGATGTGTTAGCGGCCAGCCTGAGCCGCGGAAGGAAATCCTGGGGTTGTCAACAGCCCACCACTGGAGGAGTCGAATGGCACCCCGGATATGGAGACCAGTGCCGCATATTTCAAAGGTGAATTACAACAGCAATTGAGGTGCCCGGCGGCGCAAACCCACTAGGGTAAAACTTTGACTGTTGCATGTAATAGGCAGCTCACTGGAGCAACATCGACACTACAGCTACCAGCAGGCCGCAGTGCGGCCACGCCCATCAGGGCGGGACAGCTTTTCAATCAAAATGGTGTCAGAACTTGCCTACTCCCTGCCACAGAAGCCTGAAGCCTTTGACAAAGTGCGTAGAGCACGAAACGCGTCGGCTGGCTGGACAATTTGCTGCCGCCTGTGCAATCTCTTCTGCTGTTGCTTGGAATAAAGAATTTTGGCGTAAAACCTACCTGGTCTGTGGGTTCCTTCCATGACGGGCAAAACTTGTGTGAGATGTGTTAGCGGCCAGCCTGAACCGTGGAAGGAAATCCTGGGGTTGTGAACAGCCCACCACTGGAGGAGTCGAATGGCACCCCGGATATGGAGACCAGTGCCGCATATTTCAAAGGTGAATTACAACAGCAATTGAGGTGCCCGGCGGCGCAAACCCACTAGGGTAAAACTTTGACTGTTGCATGTAATAGGCAGCTCACTGGAGCAACATCGACACTACAGCTACCAGCAGGCCGCAGTGCGGCCACGCCCATCAGGGCGGGACAGCTTTTCAATCAAAATGGTGTCAGAACTTGCCTACTCCCTGCCACAGAAGCCTGAAGCCTTTGACAAAGTGCGTAGAGCACGAAACGCGTCGGCTGGCTGGACAATTTGCTGCCGCCTGTGCAATCTCTTCTGCTGTTGCTTGGAATAAAGAATTTTGGCGTAAAACCTACCTGGTCTGTGGGTTCCTTCCATGACGGGCAAAACTTGTGTGAGATGTGTTAGCGGCCAGCCTGAGCCGCGGAAGGAAATCCTGGGGTTGTGAACAGCCCACCACTGGAGGAGTCGAATGGCACCCCGGATATGGAGACCAGTGCCGCATATTTCAAAGGTGAATTACAACAGCAATTGAGGTGCCCGGCGGCGCAAACCCACTAGGGTAAAACTTTGACTGTTGCATGTAATAGGCAGCTCACTGGAGCAACATCGACACTACAGCTACCAGCAGGCCGCAGTGCGGCCACGCCCATCAGGGCGGGACAGCTTTTCAATCAAAATGGTGTCAGAACTTGCCTACTCCCTGCCACAGAAGCCTGAAGCCTTTGACAAAGTGCGTAGAGCACGAAACGCGTCGGCTGGCTGGACAATTTGCTGCCGCCTGTGCAATCTCTTCTGCTGTTGCTTGGAATAAAGAATTTTGGCGTAAAACCTACCTGGTCTGTGGGTTCCTTCCATGACGGGCAAAACTTGTGTGAGATATATATATATATATATATATATATACAACAAAACGTGTTCAATTTACTTCCAAACGTGACATATAAACCAATCATGCATTTGTCAAACATCAGCTACATTTTATTATGTGTAGAAAAAGAAAAATTACCAGAACTCTCGCGTTTGTAAATATCCTGTGTGTAAGCCCAAGTTCATTCAAAAGGGGAAAACTTTATTGACCTTGTGTTTGGCAAAAACGGCTATTTATACACATAAAAACATGAAGACATATTCCCCATATGTCCATTCTATTTACATTTGCAGATATGCTGGTAAATATGGATCATTCTAAAACATAATTATAAAAAAAATATGCTGTACCATGTCATCAAAGTGATTGAGCTTTCAGAGGACGCCGACAAGTCCCTTGCTGCAGTTCCGAGTAAGCGTGTGCTCTGTGAGGATGTGCAGTGTATGGCCAAGTGATGACTCCCGGTATTTAGTTGGGGGCACACAGATCTGACTGGAAACCCACAGACGGCGGGCTTTCAACAGGAGCAGCCAGCATGAGGTGCTTATTTAAGTGCTGAGACATTGAAATTCAGTTGTAATATGGATACAGCTAGAAATATCAAAAGGAATGAAGCAGCAAGCAAAATGTTTGAAAAGGAAGTTATCAGTTTAGACGGTCATGTGACAACTACCCATGTGAATAAGGACGTTCAAGATATAAAGCAATTCAGACATGGCCATATGCATATAAGTCTTGACCCTGTGTCTCATGGGATCAGTCCAGCCCGAACTGCAAAGCCATGTCTTCCCTGGACCGGAATCAAGCATTCTAGGATCGGTTTCTTGCTATCAGCTGTCATCAGCCAGGATAGCTTGACTCCAGTGGCGTAGTGAGCATGGGACCCACGTCTGGGCATACCCTTTCCACATAGGGCGAACAGCAAAACACACGAGAAGATGGAAAGAATGTTGCACATTGGCAAAACATTCACCCCCAGTCACAGATCTGGGTTTAATCCATTTTTATTTTGCTCACCACGCCACCCCAATTCAGACATGGCTATATGCAAATCAGTCTTGACCATGTGCCTCATGGGAACAGTCCAGCCCGAACTGCCAAGCCATGTCTTCCCTGGACCAGAATCAAGCATCCTAGGACCGGTTTCTTGCTATCAGCCTTTCATCTGCCAGGATAGCTTGACTCCAGTGGCGTAGTGAGCATGGGACCCACGTCTGGGCATACCCTTCCCACATAGGGCGAACAGCAAAACACACAAGATGGACGAAATGTTGCACACTGGCAAAACATTCACCCCAAGTCATAGATCTGGGTTTAATCCATCATTATTTTGCTCACCACGCCACCCCAGTTCAGACATGGCCATATGTATATATAACTCTTTACCCTGTGCCTCATGGGAACAGTCCAGCCCGAACTGCAAAGCCATGTCTTCTCTGGACCGGAATCAAGCATTCTACGACCGGTTTCTGGCTATCAGCTGTCATCAGCCAGGATAGCTTGACTCCAGTGGTGTAGTGAGCACGGGACCCACGTCTGGGCATACCCTTCCCACATAGGGCGAACAGCAAAACACACAAGAGAAGATGGACAGAATGTTGCACATTGGCAAACATTCACCCCCAGTCACTGATCTGGGTTTAATCCATTGTTATTTTGCTCACCACGCCAATCCAGTTCAGATATGTCCATATGCAAATCAGTCTTAACCCTGTGCCTCATGGGAATAGTCCAGCCCAAACTGCCAAGCCATGTCTTCCCTGGACCGGAATCAAGCATCATAGGGCCAGTTTCTGTTTCAATGTTGCACATTGGCAAAATGTTCACCCCCAGTCACAGATCTGGGGGTGAATAAGGGCAGATTTTTCACTTTTGCGAAAAAGTTTGAACACCGGCGGAAATCAACCCAGAGCAAAACGATTTTGGATCAAGAAAGCAAGTCAAAAAATGGAACAAACGACCACAATAAGCAGCCCGCAGCCACCACCTCAGCTCAGTCAGATATGGGTGAAAGTGACAACAACAGTGAAAGCAATATTTCAGTACAATCAGACACTTCAGCAGTAAAAGACGGAATTTTAAAGGAGTTCAAACTGATGGCTCTGGGAAGATTCACAACCCATACCAACAGAGGAGTAGGAAGGCCACTGAAATCGTGGAAGAGGAGGGAAAGGAAGAAATAAAGAAAAAATAAAAGCACAAGACAATGCAGAAAGAGCAGTGGGAGTGCGGACAAAGAGACAAAAATCTGCAAAATGATGGATGAAAGATCAGTGGTAAATTTTACAAATCTCACTCTTACTAAAGCACAGGTTGAAGTACTATCCCTAAGCTTGACATTTTGCCCAACCTGCAGCTTTGACTACACTCAGAGCCATATTGATTTGTTCCACTTTACATGCAAACTAAAATTGAAGAAATGGTTTTGCTATGAAAAACCAGAGAAATTAATATGAGACACATGAAGTACCTGTTAACCTAAAAATTGGTGACATTGATTTTCTATACACCCATAATGAATTAGAGGAGAAAAGTGATACCACTCCTGATCCATATTTCAAATTAGCTAAAGAAGACATAAATTTGGATCTAAGCTGTAACCCAAAATCGATCTTTTTACCACAAATAGTGAATGATGCCATAGACACCTTTGAGAAGGGTGTGACTGGTGAGTTTAGGAAGATAAATGCTAAGAGGGCACCTTTTAGAAACAATGTAAAGCCATAGATGAAATAAAGAATAATACAGACATCGTGATGAAACAAATCTGATATGTGAGGGAATGTGGTGATACTCCTTAGAGAAAAAGGACATACATGATGGCCTTAAACAGCTGTGTGACTCTGAAAAGTATGAACCCATGACTAGAATCAAATATGACGAGGCTAACAGGAAATACCAGGAACAGTTAGTGGAATGGAGAGACAAAAATCTCAGAGTGGGATGAGCATCTATTTTTAGCCTGTAAATTCCCTGTATCTCCTCCCAAAACTACACAAAGATAGTAAAAACCCACCATGTAGACCCATTGTGTCATCTAGGGGCAGTGCATTAGAAAACATGTCCAGGTATGTAGACTTCTTCCTGCAGCCCTTTGTACAGGCCCTCCCTTTGTATATTAAAGTTACTCTAGATTTTTATACGGTTGATTAACAGCATTGTTTGGGAGTATGATTATTATCTCATGTGCACTGATGTTAATAGTTTATACACCGGCATTCCCCATGATTTAGGGATAAAGGCATGTCGTCACCTAAATACATTCGCCGCCACCGCCGAGAGTCAGCTACACTTACCTGAGCCCTGGAGAGTGTCGGAGGACGCTGACCACATCGCCGCCATCGCCGCCACCGCCGCTAAGAGTCAGAAGGCACCAGACTCCGCGCCGCCGCTCCGGGAGACTGCAAATCCCGGCAGGCACCGCGGCGGCGCGGCGGAGTGACGCGGCTGCGCCCTGAGAGCGCCAACGACCACAGCATAAAGGGCGAGCACCCCCGCGTCGCGGGACGCGAGCGGGACGCCCGGGGCTAAGCCCGGGCAAAGGGCGGGCCCTCTACGGCCCTCATCGGCAGGAGGAGGCAGGGGCAGGGCCAGAACCCCTGTCAGAAGCACAAGAGGCAACCAGCAGACCAAGTAAGACTGTAGTGTTTTTTAATAGCCCCACGCACATTTGTAGTTGCCTAGGCTCTGCGCCATATTAGTTATAATGTCAAAAAAGAACCAAGTTCCACAAGCTAATAATATGAAGAACTATCTGGTTCAGACTGTGGAAAAAATCAACTCTCAAAGGAGAGAATCATTGGGTCTTAGTCAGTCACCTGACCTACGTTGTTTATCCCCCTCCCTAACCCCATCACCGGAGGACATAGTTTCTTTACAGACCTTCCCTGATGCCAGTTTCATATGTCCCACAACACTGGAATCCGGCCCCGCGACCAGCAACGCACCATCCGGATCTGGTCCCGAGGTTCTTTTAGTGGACCTTGGGAATCAAGCGGTCAGCGATGAGGACCAGGAAATTCTTGTTTCCCCCACTGATGATGACATCTCAATCACTGAACTTCCTTCCCGGTCGGATTCCGGGAAAAAGAAGAATCCACCTAGGCGGGGTGGTCTAAGATCTGGGACCAGGAGGAAGAGGGTTAATACCCCAAAAGGTCCTCCTAAGGAGACTCGAGGGGGGCGTACAAAGTCTACTAATACCATTGATGAGGACTTACTCGATAGACTCACTGAGCTAATTGATTTGAAAATTAAAACCATCGTTAAGCCTTTGCTCTCTAAAATTGATAAACTTCAATCCGAGATTAAAAAGTTGGGAGGGCAGATGAACAAACTAACTGAGGGGGTTGACTGTGTTATGACAGCTGTGGTAAATATGGGTAATAGTAGAAGTCAGGAGGACGAACAAGAGGGGGTGATTCCAGTTGTAGCCTCTAGTAACATACCACCCCAGCTTCCTGACCAACCTTCTAGCAGTTCAGGTACCAGCAGAGGGGAGGGCTCCTTAACGGTTGAGATACCCCCTGCTCAAGACCAACCAACTGACCCACTTCAATTTATAGTTGAAGCCTCTCCGGTTGTTCTAGTTCTGGCGAATGTTCCACCACTAGAAGCTGGTACTGAGGAATCCCCATCTTCCCTGTCTAACAAAGCCCTACAGTGGCTAACAACAAATATGAGATTAGCTCCAGGGGGTGGGCGGCAGTTGGCCCAGGAAATTAAAACAGCCAAAAGGGTCTCATGGCTGGGTAATCGCCCTAAAAAATTCAAGGGGGACTGTGTGGCAGTGAGTTTTACCCACACAGGGGTGTTACCTAACATCCTAATCAACTTACTCCCACCACAGCGTAGGCAGGGTTCTGTTGTACCATTGACACTTAAATTCTTTTATGGTGAACAACAGAATGTCACATACCCTAAAACACCAGCATTTGCCTGGGACTCTAACTCTGATACACACCAGAGATGGGGTTTTGAACAAACTCGCAATACAGTGAATCACTCTGTACCCCAAGGGTTTCAGAATCCCTTTGCTCAACCCCTCTTACTGTCCAACCGCTTTGCACCCCTTTCATTTTTAGACCATAATGATTGACTTCAGTCAGAACAACTTGTAAAGCCTAGGATCAATGTGCCTGTCTTTAGTATCCTTACCTGGAATATTGCTGGCATTAAGACAAAGGCAGATAATGCAACCTGGTTAGACTTCATATCCAAGTATGACGTTGTCGCCTTACAGGAAACCTGGGACACTAACAACACCTTTTCTCTTGATGGCTTCAGCTACTTTAGTGTTCCTGCTGTGGCTAGCTCAGCCGGAAGGGCTAAGGGGGGCTTGATTAGCCTGTTTAAACTTGATATTAAGGGATGTCTTAAGGTACTAGCCTCAGGTTCAGAACATTGCCTTATCGTCGAATTGTCTTGTGCTGAGTCTCCTAATATTTTGTTTATTAATTTTTATAACTCCAATGCTGCCGATTGTACGTCATATAGTCTCGGTAGATTGGATGATTTTCTGTCAGTCTATAGTGAGGATGTTAATGTATTTGAAATTATTTTCTTAGGGGATTTTAATATACATCCTTGTTCACTATCATGTGTTTGTGATGACATTGACTCCCCCCCGAACAGTGTAATGGTCCATCTGGCGCACAATAAGCAGGGGGAATGTCTAGAAAACTTTCTCGCTAGGTGGAACCTTTATGAATCGAGTTGTGGGGAGGAGGTCAGGGCCCCTACCTTTAAGGGCACAGACAATGGCTCTATCATTGATTACATTTTTATCTCTGCATGCTTTTTATCCAATGTTTTTATGTATAGAACTGTGATATCTGTTTTTAGTGACCACAATCCAGTTTCTCTGGACATAGGAGAGGGTGATTTATTGGGACGCATCCATGGTTCAACCTATATGGATGGACCAATCATAGTGAAGGACCAAAGACGCAGACTCAAATGGGACAGCATAACCCCTGAACCGTTCATTCAGGAACTTTTGTTAGATGCTGAGGAAGAGGTAGGGGCCTGCTTATCGACTGATGCTAATGATGGGGATGTCATTCTCGCATTTACTAACATATGCTGTAAGATAAATGGTAGGCTCTCTGTGATCAGTAAGACCAAGACAAAACCTCTTAAAAGATGGTTTGATCACAGTTGTTCCCTAGCACATTCTGCGCTGCTTAACGCCCTCAAATCCGACCCAAAGGATCGTGACCTTATTAGGATTAGTAGGGCCTTATATAAGAAAGCTATTGCAGCCAGAAAGAAAGAGCTTAAAGATGAAGCTTGGGCGCAACTTACAGATCCAGCCATACTAAAAAATAGTGGGGAGTTCTGGAGAATTGTTAATCAACCCCTTCTTACAGGCGAGGATAACTCCCCTTTGGAAGCAAATATTCCAGATCAGGAATGGATCCAACACTTTAGAGACATATATTCAGGCCAGTCCTTAGCCAATTATAGTGCTTATGAAGAGTCTATTACCACACTGGGTAACTACCCGCACTTTGAAGTTGAGGACATTTTAGATGCCATTAGTCGCACACAGACAAAAAAGGCACCGGGACCGGATGGTGTTCCGGCCGATGCCTTTAAATGTTTCCCCAACTTCTGGTCAAGATTGCTTTGCAGGGTTTTTAACGCCTTAAACCGAGACAACATCACGAAGTCCTGGAAAACTTCAACTATTATTCCGGTTTTTAAAAAAGGCAATAGGCAGGACCCTGTATGCTATAGGCCCATTTCATTGATAGACTCCACAGTTAAAATCTTAGGGAGAGTGCTATTAGTAAAACTGAATACATGGGCCGCCGAGAACAACATCCTGAGCAATGTCCAATACGGGTTTAGACCCAAGAGAAGCACCTTGGACCAGTGCCTCAATCTCCACCTACTGATTGAGAAATACACCAGAGCTAAGGATGGGTCCATGTACCTAGGGTTCATGGACCTCTCCTCTGCATTCGATATGGTTAACAGATCTAAGCCTTGGGGTAAACTGGTTGAGATGGGTCTGGACAGATCTATAGTCAACCTACTGTCCGACCTGCATTCTGGCCTGTCTGCTAAAGTTAGAGTCTCTACTGATGGTAGATGTACCGATGTGTTTGCTTCTGAAAGAGGTGTCCGTCAGGGATGCATCTTGGCACCTCTACTGTTCACGCTGTATGTGAATGCCCTAGAGCCCGCTCTAAGAGAAGTCACCTGCGATATTCCGCGTGCTGGGGAACAGGGTATTCCAGTTCTCCTGTATGCGGATGACGCGGTGCTTCTGGCGCGAACAGGAGTGGGGCTACAACGGTTGCTGGATGCTTTCGAATCCTTCATGGGATCCCTAGACCTGAAAATTAACGCAAAAAAATCCCAGATCATGTTTATGGGTCAGGCTTCACGGAAATCCGTCCGTAAAACCTTTTCTGTGGAAGGGAAAAACTTGTTCGGGTCACTACTTTCCCCTATTTGGGGATTACCTTTGATGAGAAAGGTAGTTGGGGCCCGCATGTAAAAAGTAGAGTAGCTACACTGGCTAGAACATCCGCGGCCCTTCATGGCTTCTCAAAAAGACTAGGGGGCAGGCCTTTTGAAGCTATTAGTAAAATATACAAAGCCAAATGTATCTCTGTAGCTTCATATGGGAGCTCCCTTTGGGGGTACAAAAGAGCAGACCCCATACAGACCGCGGAAAATAGATTTTTTAGATCAGTTCTGGGCGTCCCGCAGTCAACCCCATCCTATATTGTCCACCAGGAGCTAGGAGAAGGCTTCATTAGCGATTTGGTTAGAATAGCCCCTTTAATCGCATGGCTCAAGTTGTGGCTTAATCCTGAAATTCCCCTAAACCACTCCATAATAAGGGATTGTTTGACCCTGGACAATGTACACAAGATAGGATGGTTAAAGTACATTAAGGACAGTTTTTGTAGGTTGGGGAGGCCTGAACTATATACAGCCACTGACTCCATAACAGCCAATGATGTTGTCCTCATCAAGATTGCTATGAAAGACCTTCTCTCTTTGGAGAGGGAGGAAATCGAGCTACAGAAACCCTGTGTCAGGGCCAGCCTCCTGCTGGCTATACCTAGCGGTCCTGACAACTACCTTAATGTGGTGACTAACCCTTATCATAGGTTCATTTTAACCCGTTTTAGATTTAATCTAATTCATTTTAATCTGGGTTTTTACTCTGAGTGGAGTACCCCCGAAAAGGCCCCGCCATGTTCATGTGATCTTTTTTCAGATCAGAGCACAATGCACTTTATAATGTTCTGTAGTTATTATAATGATGCCAGGAGGCAGTTTCTCGTGCCTATACTTAAGGAAGCGGGATTCATTCTGGTCCGACCTGCTCTTATTTTTCTACAAATGCTGCAAACCCCCAGGATTATGTTTTCCGTGGCAAACTTCCTGGTAAGAGCAATAAGGAGCAGGAAAACTAGATTCAAGAGTGCAGACTTGTTTATCAATTAGTCGGGCCGATGGCAACCTTAGATTAACGAATATTTAGATCACAGTGTGTATCCTAGTTGAACATTTATGCGGGGATTATTCCTTGGGATATTGCACTTTTTATGCACTTTATCATTAATGCACTTTAATATCAGGCAATTATAAAGTCTTAATGATTTGTTCATGGTACTGAGATTTTTATCTGAAATGCTCTTTTTAATGTTCTAATTACTTTTAATTGTTTTTTTAACTGCTTTTTAATTCATGTTATTTGTTGTTTGTGTTTTTATGCCATTGTCTTTGTATGATATTAAGTTATCGCAATAAAGAACTTTGACTGACTGACTGACTGACTGGCATGTCGTCACTTTTTAAAAGCCTGTTCATTATCGTTTCTGTTCCATACTGAAATGTGATTAGACATGATCTACATTTGTCTGACCCAAAACAAAATTGTCTTCAATAAACAAATCTATAGACAAATACAGGAAACAATGATGGGGACCTGCTTCGCCCCCAGCTTTGCACAGTTATACATGAGCTGGTAGGAGGAATAGGTCTCCAGTTCAATGGAGCACTTTGAAGGAATGTTGTCATGTGGGTACGCTACATCAACAATGTATTCTGTATATGGAAGGGCAGTCAAGAGGCAGCACATGACTTTGTCAATGAACTCAATGACAATGCACTGAATTTGAGATTTAGCAATCAAATACACAAGACAACAATTGATTTTCTTGATCTGAGGTTGACAGTGAATGAATGAATGAATGTATGAATGAATAAATGAATGAATGAATAAAGGCATTTCTATAGCTACTCAAAAGAGTGTCCCGGCGCATCAAAAGGCCCCTGGAGTAGAACCCCCTTACCGGCTAAAATTGCAAAAAAGGGAAGGGAAGAGGGGACTACTGAAAGCGAGGGCAGAATACT
The DNA here is from genome assembly GCF_964263255.1 of Lissotriton vulgaris. Lineage (NCBI taxonomy): Eukaryota > Metazoa > Chordata > Amphibia > Caudata > Salamandridae > Lissotriton > Lissotriton vulgaris. The sequence goes on from NC_141694.1 coordinate 1,746,086,752, forward strand.
CACAAATATTCCTGAAAGCAGCTAAATCTGTCACGCTCTCAGTGAAGCGGCAAGCGCATTCCAGGTCTGAGCACCAAGGAACCCAAATGAGGAGTCCCCAGCCTGGGTGTGAGATATTCTAGGGACTGTGGCTAGATTCATTGAGGAAGATCTCAAAGTTCTGGAAGAAACGTAATATGCAATCCTTCTGCAAAGGTACTTAGCCCCCATTACATGCAAAGGTTTAAAGAATAGCACCATAGCCTCTAATCTGATTTTATTCTTTACCGGGAGCCAATGGAGCGCTCTGAGATGGGGGACATATGTGTCCTAGCTTTAAGCCTGAGAATGGCTCGGGCAGCAGCATTTGGTGCCACCTGCAGATGCTTGAGAAGATATTCTGGAAGGCCGAGGTAGAGTATATTCACATAGTCCAGTCTTGAAGTGATCAGTGTCTGGACCGCAGATCTCCTGTGGTCTAAAGTCAGGAGTGGAAGGAACTTCCTCAGTATCCTGAGGAGGCCAAAGCACGTTCCTACCACATTTTGGACTTGGGCTTTCACAGATAAGCGATCATCTATCAAAATCAAAACGCCCAGATTCTTTACCTTTTGTTATGCAGCGAGAGGTGGTGACATATCTTCTGGCCACCAGTGTCTCCAGTCGCGGTTGAGTGCCGAAAAAGATAATTTTGGACTTTTCCGGATTGCATTTAAGCTGGTTCGATCTTTGCCATACAAACACTTCATGGAGGCAAATTTTAATCTTGGATCCTTTGAAGCTCTTCCCTTTGTCACAGGAAAAAAGAAGCTGAGTATCGTCAGCGTATGAAATAATTTTTGCTCCATACGTCTCTGCTAGGACCGCTAAAGGAGACATATAAAGATGAAATAATGTGTCGCTAAGAATGGAGAACGGAGGGATTCCCACCTCCATTCCCTGGATTCCAGCTGCAAAAGGGGGAATCCAAACCTCCTGATCCCTGTCTTACAAATAGGAGGCAAGCCACTTTAAAACTGAGCCTCTGATACCGAGAGCCTGGATCCTGTCCAAAAGTTTATCATGGGAACGGTATCGAAGGCCACTGATAGGTCTAATAGGATCGGAATGGCTTTCCCTTCCCGTCCAAGCTCTCCCTAATGTGTTCGGAGACTTCTAATAAAGCAGACTCTGTGCTATAGTTGTCTTTAAACCCGGACTGACTACTGTGGAGAAGGCTGTTGGTTTCCACATAGGTAGTAATCACTGAGTTAACATATTTCTCCAACACCTTAGAGAAGGCGGGGAGAAGGGAGTTGGGCCTGTAACTTTCTGGAATTTTCGGGTCAGCGGACGGTTTTTTAAGCAGTGGCAGAATTTTTGCCTGCTTCCATGTAGATGGCATGTGTCCAGATTCTAATGAAGTGTTGTAACTTTTATTTACCACTGGATAAATTTCCTGTGCAATAGACACTAGCAATTTTGTTGGAAAAGTTTTGGCAGGAGAGCCCAACTTCAGGCTTTTGATGCTAGCTAGGGAGGTTTCCAATGACAGCGAGGGAAATTGCTGCAGCGAGTGAGCAGCTCCTAACACAGGCTCCATAGAAGGACCTAATACTATTTCGCCATCCGAGGGCGATTTTGCCCTAGGGAATTTATTGGATCGTCCTAATCTTATCATGGAAGAAAGTTTCTAATACTACCTGCCCAATCGGCTGTGGCCGGAGCATCCTTCGACTCCAAGGCCGGGTTTTGCACTAATAGAAGCACTAGCACTTTAGTAGAATTTTTATTAATTACATGAATTCAAATGGAATGGCAATAAGGATGTTTCTGAAATGTTTTTTACGCTATTTAACCAATTTTCTCTACTTTTTAGCATACCTGTTTTCAAGCCAATTTGTGATTTTAACCACCGCTGCATAGTTATTTCTGTGCCAATATATGATGTTCTATGGAGATACGTTTTTCAGTAATATTGAGAGTCGGTTTTCTGTATTTATTATAATGCCATATCAGTCTTTTTGAACCGATTGGACATACACTGCATTTAAGTGGTGATTTGTTAGTGGCATGTCATGTGATGAAGAACGCCCTGGAGCGATCGAAACGCGTCATTGATTTTAACTATCGACAAGCAAGGTATGTTTTTGAGCATGAAAAGGTGACAGAGTCACGCTGCGCTCAAACATATTGGTCCTCGACCTGACACATACAAGTTGGCATAGTGCCCTCCTGTATGTATGACATCAGCTCGTAATGTCACAAATTGTGACATTACGTGCACATAATTACCATATGTGGTCCACTTACTTCGTCACTTGATTGCATAATGTGTCATCCATACGTCTGGGTTTGGCAGGCGTAGGGATTGTGATGTATTGACAGCGTAAAAACCACTGCGTCAGTTTGAAGGTAGGCATTTCTGACGGAACGCCTACCTTGCAAAAACTCAAATCTGAGGTGGCGCAGGGGATTTTCACATAGGTGAAAACCAATGCAGCCTGTAAAATAGTGATGTATCAGCATCCATGTAAATATTGAGCAGATGCGGAACTGCCGTTGCATCAAAAAAAGTGACGCATTGCAGTGCAATGCAGCGCAAGGGGCTTGCCTCTGATGTACTGGAAATGGGATTGCAAACCAAGAAAGAACATCTACCTACTCTAGTATAATGAAACATGTATACTTCCCAAACATGCGTGAGAAGAGGAAAGAAGCATGTGCAAGGGCATAATAGGGTTGAAGCCTAAAGCTGAGATACTTAGGACAATACCAGCAAGTGCTTTTTACACTTATACAGCATGCTAAGTGTCTTAAAAAAAGATCTGTTTATTCAGTGTTAACCAGATGAGGTAAAGTAAGTTACAATCTACATTTTCTATAATTGGAAGGTGATACATTCCAGAAAGTTACAGGCCCAACTGATGTAAGGCACCCCTAAAAAGTGCACATTGCACTTATGAATGTATCTCTTTTAAGCTGAAAGTGTCCTCTAAGACTCCAGAATGCAAACAGTGTTCACCAAAACACTGTTTACATCCTGTTCCTGACATTGCTTTTGCCACCTCTGAGGGCAGGGGTCGCAAAGGCAGTGCCAGGGGTCTGGCGACCCCTAAATAACGTCTATGCCTACAGTGCCCCTACAGAAATGTTGTTATGTACTTCTGCCATCCTTTTTCTCATATGTTTGATGGCTCCTCATATGTCTTCCTTGGTTGGCCTACTGCAGTTGATTGACAAGTCCTTGTCAGCTGGCTTTATGTATGGTGGAGACTATAGCACCTGCTGGTTCAGCAGTTCTTCAAAGTGTGCCATCCATCTTCGTTGTTTGCCGCGTTACCCATGATTATCTTACCAGCTTTGTCTTTAAGAACTCTTTCTGGCTTGCTGTATCAGCCAGATAGTTTCCTCGTTAAGTCATAGAGTTATTTTGAGTTTACATGGCTTGCTGTTTCCTGAGCTTCTGTGGCTATACCCTTGATGAATCATCTCTTGTCTGCTCTTAAGGTTTTCTTTGCTTCTCTGTTGCTTTTGGGATATTCGCCTTGCTTTTCCAAGTTTCATGCTCTTATTCGGCTGATGTTGACTGCCGCTTTCTTTTCCTTTCTCTCTTCCATTACTGTTCAGAACAAATATTTGTCTTTGCTTAATACATATTCAATTATTTCAGGAAAGTACTAGTTTTTAAGAATTTACGCAGAACCACATCTCCTTCAGAAAATAACTTAAAACCTGGCTATTCGATAAATAATGAACCCCCTCCCCAAGCGCCTTGAGACCCTCTGGGTGAGTAGTGCGCTATATAAATTCTTGAACTTGAACTTGAACTATTGCTCTTTGATATCATTCCATGTAACCTAATCTATGCATAGACCAGCTTGCTGACAGCCGATCTCCAAGTCTAATGCCTTCTTTTGAAATCATGCAATTATTGGATAAGCCATGTGTTCAATGGCGGCTCCGCCACAATGGCAGACAAACATTGCCCCACTGCCTGGCTCAAAGCCAGGAAATGTAAAATAAAACGATGTTCTTGCATCGTTTTATTTTACATTTTCCGGCTCTAAGCCAGCGCTGTTGGGAGCGGTGGGGCCAAGGTATGGGAGGGGGAAGGAGTGATAGTACACTCCACTTCCTAAGTACTCATGTGTGTTTGGCTAGCTGTCTCAGGCTAACCAAAGCACACATGCACACTTAGGTTTTCTCCAGCCCAAATGCATTAAGCAGCCAGGCTGGAGAAACCCCACAGACTCCCTGGTCTGAATAGGGCATCTTTCCTGCCTGCCCAACCAGAATTTCTTTTTATAAAGGTGCAATTTCAACTGTATAATTGTTTTACCTGTGATCGTAGTTATTATTTTGTAAAAATGTACAACATTAAGGAGATGGTTGTGGGATCGTTAGTATGAGCATCACCAAGGAGAGGGTGCAGGGCACAGCATAAAATATAAAACAAAAACACTAATGTTTTGTGCAGGGTGGTAGACCCGTGCAGTTGTTTACAAGAGCTGGTCAAAGTCTCCTTAGTCCACCTTGATGTATTTGGTAAAGTACATACTGTTTCCCTGGCCTAGTTTTGGTATTGTGCCACAAATTGTGAACTTGGCTTGTAAACGTTCACTGCTGCCTTTTCACTGCACAGATTGGATCTTCCTATGTACAACACAAATCTGTTTTACTCATTGTGAAGTTTAGGAAAGAATCCGATCCAACTCGGGTGAACACAGAATTCTGGAGAGATTCTTTCTGGCTCTCTGGTATTACATTATCTCCTGAGCACTGCTTATGTACGACAGCAGTAAAGTGCAATTGGTAAAAAGTCAGGCTTAGGTACAGGTGTCACACATAACAACGGGACACCTCGCAGCTACTATTTTGTTGGTATGGCCCAAAAACATGTCTTTTTTTACCAATATCCATGTGTACACCATTCTTTTCACATGTACTTACTTGTCACTACCCTGCATTGAATGTTTAATGCCTGGGGTGTTTGGTAGCTGGCCTGATATATATACGGAGTTGTTAGCAAAGAGGGCTGATGTATTAAAGAGTTTTACCCATTCTGTGTCTGTGGGTAAATGTGAGAGTATATATGGGCCAAGATTGCTATGAGCAAGCAATTTCACAAGTGAAAGAATTAAACACAGTCAAAAGATTGCATATGATTTTATTATTCCCAGATTTTCTACAGTGTATAGAATAAAACGGTATTGTAGTGACATCTCTAAATAACAAAACTCAAACAGAATAATCTTAGACCAATGTTTCTTGCTTCCTTGTATAAAAAAGTAACATTTTGTTGCCCCCTCCAGAAAGAAATTAAAAAGGCTCTTTTCCTCTCAGTTTTCTTTCTTTTAATGGCATTTTAGTTTATGGTTGTGCAGGTGTTTATCAGTGTTTTTTATGCTTTTACCTTCGGTGAGGTTTTATAAGGTATTATACTTTTAACTGCAAAACAGGATAGTCAAGATATTTCATAATAGCAATCGTTACAGAGTTGTCCTGTAACATCATGCAAGCCACATTGAAAATGAATCATTTTAAATTGTATACCTTTCCCTCACTCGTAAGGATCTAGTTTAAGGAAAACCTCAAACATTTTGATTTCTACTTTGCATGCAGATATTTACCGGGGTGAGGTATTGCCCAGTTCTGTGGTCTGAGGGCATTCTATCAGTGCATTTTTAAAGCACCTGTGGGCTGGAGAAAAACAGCCTGTAGAAAGCGCAGTTTGGGGAAAAATGTCATTATTTGAAATCTTCCTTAAATATCCAAATGATACAGTTTATCATTGAAAAGTGTAGTTAGCAACATGCAGGAAACATATATATGCCAACATGACAGAAATGTGTTATATGTTATCACAAACCTATTATGGCTTGGCTACTCTCTCTTGTACCTTTGTCTACTGACATGTTAAACTCTGATTGCTGGTGCATAGTACATATTTTCTTGCACTGATTTTGTATTTTGGGTTTTTGTGCCATATTCATCCGTTGTTGGTGTTTTTTAGTGGTCTTGTGTCCTGCTGGAATTATGTTTTATTGTACTTTAGTTGTATTGTTTAATTTGTGATATTCCGCTGTATTGTGTGGTTCGGAGTTATGTTTTTTTCTACAATGCTTTTATCAGGATTTGTGTTTTTGGTTCTGCGTGGGGTTATTGATGTAACTAGGGCCATGATGTGGAATTACTAACATTATTAAATCCGAGGTTTTCTGCATAATTTTACTAAATACACAAGTTAAGCATTATCATCAGAGATCTAGGTATAAGTTTTGGTGCCTGAAGAGTGAACAACTGTTTGTCTGAGGCGTAGACAACGTGTGTTAGAAATTGGTTCACAATGTGTTGCCCTGGAACTATATAATGTGCATGTGCTGTTTTACTGCACACTCTAGTTGCTAAGAAAATAACTGCTTGGCCAGTCAGCAACAAAGTGACTTATACATTCGCTCACATACTCAGAAACTAGTTATAAATCCAGCAGTATCAAAGGCAGTTGCAGACACATTTACATACTTCTCAATGTACCAACACATGTACTGAGGTATTCAATCAGCCACTTACATACACATTTAGAGATTGATAGATTTACTAAAATAGACAGTCATAAACTGGCACACTTGCATAAACACATGATGGTATTTCTACAGCTGGACTTGTAGACTCACTCCCATTTGCAGCTAAGCACTGACACACCCTAGTCACCCATCCAGACAAGTAGTGTTTTATACATGGGTAGATACACAGGAACACAGTAATGGATATGATAGTATACCCAGTGAGAGACAGTGCATACAGTGACACAGAGAAAGACACAGAGACTTACGCATGAAAATGAATAGACTAATGTTAGCTATATTTTAATAAGACAACTATTTTTGTTGGTAATTAAATACTTAAAATATGTAATCTGATAGTAAGCAATTAAAAGATAAGTGCAGTTCTCTTTTTTCTTTTCAGGCATCAATTTATAGTTAAGTACAGACAGTTACAATGCCATCAAAAAGTCAGAGAAGAAAGAAACAGAATAAGGATACTGGGGCATATTACCAAGCAATAGCGATAATTATCGCTATTGCTTGGTTAGAGACAAAATGTTACCGCTGAGCTGCGGCGATTTTTACCGCAAATAAACCTTGGTATTACCAAGGTTTATCGCAAATGCGATAAAATTCGCCGTAATGCATGAATATCGCTGAAAAGTCAGCGATATTCATGCATTACCGAGCTAATGCTCTTAGCCATGTTATCCACCTCCCATTGGATAACATGGCTAAGAACTGCTCAGGGCAGGTGTTAGCTTTTGGAGATATTCGCGCTTAGCGCGAATATCTCCAAAAATTGGTAATAGGAGATAGCGATGTTAGCGACTGTTTTCAGTCGCTAACATCTTGGCACGCCCACTTTGCATGTCATTAGTGATAAATATCACTGACATGCAAAGTGGGGACCAAGATGGTCGCTATCTCCTACTAGCTGTCGCTAACTGGTGTTAGCGACAGCTAGGTAATAGGAAGATAATTTTATCTCCGCTTTCTTGGATTTTAAAGCCAAAAAAGCGGAGATAAACCCCCTTGATAATATGCCCCCCTATTTCCTCACAACTGAGAAACAAAAGGGGCAAACTGCAAAGAAAGTGATGAAAGAGAAAAATGCTGGTGGTAAGAGAACCAAGATATTTTTTTAAGATAGTATGGGGACAACTGGAAAGTCAGCAAAATCAAGTATATAAAAACAAAGTTTAAGATCAACTAAGAAAGGAGAAAAAGTACATCATATGAAGAGTAAACAATCTTACAAAAAAGCAGACAGTTTACTAGAAGACAGAGACAGTTTAAGAAAATCAGAGTTAGAATGTTTCGTAGCAGAGTAATTCAGAATCTAAAAAGACCTATAAAGAAGTATAGAAGAGATACATTCAGACAAAAAGAATTTGTTGAGGCTGCAGTTGATAAGGCCTGTGCTCTCAATAAGAAGGTATTTATTTTAAGCCGAATGAAGACACTGGATAAATTAGTGTTGTTTATGAGGACAAAATGCCAAAAGAAAAAAACTTGCCAATAGACCTAACTTTTGCAAAGTTTTCAGTGGTGAATGGAGACATACTTCTAGTACTGAGCCTTTCTTTAATGAAGAAAGCTACTTCCAAGAGAACAAATTAGTGCATGCAGTTGAAAATCTGGATGATGTTATGAGATGAAGGATGGTACGCCTATTCCAAAAAAGGTGATGGTAGTTAGTAATGTTGAGGAAGTGATAGCTGAAGGCACTGGGGAGGCATAGACAGGCCCCTGTATATAAATGGAAATATAGCAGTGTTTGCTTGAAGCTCTCAGCAGAAATCAATGTATATATTAAGAACTTTCCCATGCAGGTTTCCAAGCAGAAGTCCAAAACAGAAAACTATGGCTTTGCAAGGATTAGATGCATGCAAATTAAGGAAATAAACCAATTTACAGGGACACTCACTAGCATGTTTATCAAAGAAAGTGTGCCGAAGCACCTTTCATCATTTCAGAATGTTAGCTGAACACCACTCGAAATTGCCAAAATTAGTAAGGAGGCTTTACTATGTCAAAACTCCAGTGCAATGTTTAGGAGAAACAAATTCAGCTCTTTTGCATGGTACAGTAGCAGAGGTAGAAAATGTTTGTGATGATGTTCAGTTTTGTTTCTTTGGTCCGGAAAAGGAATGTAAGGAAAGTGAACTGTGTTTGTATATGTTGTCAACGCACTTACTACAAAATGTAAACACTTCATGTTATTGTGTCTACAAAAACTGAAGTCAACAGAGTTAAGTAGCAAGATTCTGCAGCTTATTTATTTGTAGAGGAACGCTTTGATTGTTCCACCCGACAAATTATATGTAAATACTGTTATAATATGTTACAGGATAAATAAATGCCATCTAGAACAGTACATAACATGTTGGAACTAGTTTCAATTCCACAAGGACCTCAAGATTTAAATGTTTAAGAATCAATTCTTATACAAAGTATACATCCATTACCATCTATAGTCCATATGGAGCTAAAGACAGGGAAATTACCTCCAACTGAGCTCCAAAAAGATCTTATAGGTAGAGCTGTGTACTTGCCATTAACATTTAACCAGACTATTGAAACTATAGGGGTGCACAGAGATTTTGAAGAACCTCTTATTATTGTAGTCAATGGTGTCCCTACCAAGCATACAAAATATGGCAAGAGTTATTGGATCCTAGTAAAAGTAAAAAAGCAACATTTCATCTGGTATAGAATAATATTTATTATAAAAGTGTAGATGTCCTTCAAGCTATAACACATATGGAGGATGATACATTACCATCAAGAGGTCAGATTGAAAAGGTGGATTGCTCCAGTTCAGAAGAAATGTATAAACACTATAGTATCCATTGTCTGCATTGTAAAGAGATTATTGGTGATGCTATAGATCTCTTTCAAATGAAAAAAGCATAAGGAGCTACCTTTAGTTGTGGGAGAAAGATTTAGAAGCTCGCTGTTTTCCACATTTCCCACTGGAGTAGTTGGTAGGTATGATGACCAGCCTGTACAAATACCAGCAGCCTAGTACAGATCAACTAGACTATACAACTAGACTAAATTCAGAAGACCCTATAGTTCGCTATTGTACTCCCCACATGTGCCATTTATTATTTGAGAGCAACTTGTCTTTTGAAGTAAACCACATTCTCAAGGCAGCAGTTAATCTGCTAAATCTCTCAACAAGGAAATTTGTTGATAAAATTCAAGGAAAAGATCAAAACCTGTAATACAACATGATTAATTTGATGGCGTGTCAATGTGGCACCAAGGAGTATTGGTATCATTGTAATGGTGAATTGAAATGCGTGCTGAGAAATCTAGGAGCACCTACTTGGTTTCGAACACTCAGATGAACTCACTATGCGTGGGATGACCTGCTTGAATTCTTGCAAGAAGCAAACTCAAATATAAAAGACATCAATCTGAAGACAGCAGGAGAACTTTGCTCGTTGGGCCCTCCAAATGTTCGTAGATTTTTAAACCCGAGGTTTCAACCCATGATGTCTTTCTTCTGCAACAAAACTAATCCTCCTCTTTGTAAATTAACTGATTTATTTTGTTGTAAAGAGTACCAAGCTAGAGATGCTCCATATATTCACATGCTTTTATGGGTAAAAGATGCAACACAATTTGTAGCACACAGTGATGACTCTTTCTTGTGTTTCCTAAAACAGTATGTGACAGCACTATCCCAAAAGACAATGGTGACAAGAGCTTGGGACGAGTTCTTTGGTTTAAAATTTATAGATGTGGGAAGTTCTGTCATCAAAAATACAGATGCATAGGGAAATGTTCCGATTTTTGTCTGCAATCAGACATACACTGACACACAAATCACTGAAAAATACATACAACCTCAGAAGAACAGAGGCTTCCAAGTATATACGTGACTACAACCCTGTGATTCTGAAGATGTGGAATGCAAATATTGGATTTACAATTTATTGAAGACAACTATATTGCTGTTGCTTGCTGCATCACTTTATATATAACTAAAACAGAGAGGACAGAGATGAAAGGGATGTGGGAAGATTTCTGCAGAAAAGAGTCTTACAAAACAATGTGGAGTGGTGTGGCTCACTGGTTAGAGGCGGCAGACCTGGAGACAGAGGTTGGCCCGGGACCAGGGTTCGAATCCCAATGCGGCAGGGTCTTGGGCCATGGTCAGCGGACTCGATAATTCTCGCCTCGGTGCCCACTCCAACCATGGGTCCCACTCAGCAACTCTTGGTAATAGCTTGCTTAATCTCTAGTAATGGCCCCATCAGCGCCGGGGATGCTTGTCTTCACCTTGGAGATGCCCAGGAGGGACCATCTCACAGGGAAAGCCAGGATGGGTTCCCCAGCGGTATACAGCGCCGGGACGCCCCTTTGCTGGGGCAGCTGTGCGCTTTACAAGTATACGACATTTAACATTTGTTACAGTCTTAACTTGAAAATGCTTTCCCTCCGAGAAATAGAATCCTATGAGTGCTCGGATGGGTTGAGCTTGGCTAATTTGTTTTCAAAGTCAAGGGGAATTGTACGGGTAAGTCTAGGCAATGCAAACAGTTGAAATAGAGTATTAAAGTCTTTTCCAAAAATAGCAGAATTTGATCCAGAAAGTAGAGACATTCTGAAATCTAATATGTTGGATACATGCTACCCAATATGAAGTCCATATCTTCAAAACATGTGTCTTTATGAAGTACTTCAACACTATACATATAGAAGTAATTTAACTAAAAACATAGAAAAAGGTAATTATGCAGCACGTGGATGTGATGGTTGCTTGTTGAGACACAACAAAGGGAATCGAATTAACCATAGAACGCTTAGATGTCAAACTCCATAGAAAAGAGAGTTTTTCTACTTGGCACTTTTGCATTTGTTCGAGTCCTGGCATGCTGAATCAATTTTACGTGGACACTATGAATGTTATGAAGAACCTTTCAATGCTGTGAAAGTCAGTATTGAGTGTCCAGTTTTTTAAATCTACTTGCAAATATAGAAAGATGATATTCAACAGGAAGAATCTATTGCTGCTGTGATAGCCAAGGAGAGTTCACAAAGCACCCAGAGTCCTGGACCTCTGACTCACGATCCTCTGGGAGAACCAATAAATTAAAATGAAGCAGCTACAGCTATGAATGAGGTAGAGAATACAATGTAGCAAGCAATGAGGAAACTGTTGTTTTCTAACTGAACGATGAACAGAAAGAAATTTACAAAGAAGTTAAAAATATAATAGAGCATGGATTTCTCCAAAAGAAGAAACAATGTGAATGTTCTTCATACAAAACCAATATTACATTAGTGATCATCCTGGCACTGGAAAAAGCGTTATAATTATAAATGTGTAGTAACAGCACCAACAGGATTTGCTGCACATAACATTGAAGAATTACCATATATCGACTCCTAACGCTACCTTATGAACATGACAATAAACTGGAATAATGGAAAGGGGCGACCACTCGGTCCCCCCGAACGTATGGTAGGGGGCCCGGATCTCCCCGGGAAACCATTTTGGGCGGGGGGGCGTGTCTCGGCTGGTATGCCCGAAGCGGCGTAGCCGGGGCGCGCCTTTTCCCGCCCAAGAGGGGTTGTCCTAGACACCTACACCGTTGGCCACGCCCCGTAGGCGTACCAGAGGAGGGTACACGCCCTCCCGAAGAGGAATAAAAGGAGCAACAACTCAAAGAAGCATCCTCTTGTTCCAGTGCTTGGAAGCTTCACTCTCTCGTTGCACGTGAGCCCTCGACGGAACAAGGAGCAATTTTGAGAACTTGTAATTTTTGTGTTTCTGTTTCAGGAGCCTTCTCTTCTTCGGACCTCTGGATCCAGGACCTCGTTGGGCGCTACGCAGCAAGGTCGAATATCCGACGACGATGCCTGGCAAGAAGGCCGGAAAGAAGGCAGGGATGGAACAGATGCTCTGCATGCTGATGAAAGAGATGACGAGCATGAAAAAACAGATGGCGGCAATGAGCAATACGGGCAAACCGAAGAAGGTCATCGGACCAGCATTGCCGGGAGTAGTCCCCGCAGGGAGAGGTAAAAGGGCCAGGAATAGGGCGGCAGGGGGGGGGCCCCGGCTCCCGAGTCACCCCCGGCAAGCCCGGTTAGTCCAGTCGAAGCCCTGGTACCGATCCCGGATGCAGGCCAACCGATTACGGTTGTAGTTGCGCCCACCAGTGAGGAGGACATGCCTCCGGAGTTGGCCGCCCAGTTGGCCGCGTGGCTTGGGAAGAATACCGAGGGTGGGACGGCACCCGGAGACACAGCCAATGAGGCTAAGTTGCTAATGAAGCAGTTGCGGCAATCGCGAGATGCTGCGAAGGCGAATCTCCCTCTTGTCCCCTCACAGATTCCCTCGGAAGGACCAACGGCTGGCGGTGAAAAATCAGCGGGACCAGCTAAGGAGTCTGGTAAGCAGCCACTGCCAATGGCAGGTGGGGGGTCTTTGCCCTCAAGGAGGGAAAAAGTAGTTCAGCATATTCCACTGGCCACGAAGGAAATGATTTGGGCTGATAAATATGTAAATATGTTTTCACTTCTGACTGACCATCACGAGATTGAGTATGTTAAGGCTCAGAAGGATTTGTGGCATCCGAGTCTGTGGCGCGCAAAAATGGCGGGCTTCAGGGTGGATGAGACGATCTCTAATTGGGCCAAGGCCTTTGGGATGTTTACAGCTATTATGGGGGAACATAGGCCTGAGATTTTAAGTGAATTGGCCTGTTATCAGACACGCATAATGGATTTCTATGAGACATATGAGGGCGATCAATGGAGGGGTTATGATAGTAAGTTTCGTAAGGCCAAGGAGCACGATTCGTCTCTGACGTGGGACTGTCTCGACTCCGTATCTTGGCAGAAGCAGCTCTTGCCGGGCACGACGAAGTCGTCCTCGCTCGGCGAGTATGGGTCGGCGCCTTCCCGCCATCTATCGGCGGCGCCCTTTCGAGCAAACCCCGCTGGTGATCACCAACCCAGGAGTGGTGGGAATGGGGGTAAGAGAGGGGTTTGTTGGAATTTTAACAGAGGCAAGTTTACAAGGCCACAGGGCACATGTAAGTTCAGGCATGAGTGTGCAGGATGCGGACACTCTTCACACCCTGAGAGTTCGTGCAGAGCCAAGAATGGGGATACCGGGGGTAGAGGAGGTGCCAAACAGGTCTAATATCGGCCGAGGGGAACCACTACCTACCCCCGTAGATATCATGGCAATGATCCCCTGGCTAAACGAATACCCTGATCATGTCTCCGCTGGGGTGTTACGGGACGGCTTTTCGTATGGTTTCCGCATCCCGGCGGGGGATTTTTGGGGGGAATCTCTGTGTAGAAATCAACTGTCTGTTCAGCAGCACCCGGGGGTTGTAGAAAGCAAGATTGCGAAGGAGGTTGCCCGGGGCAGGGTCGCCGGCCCATATAGGCACCCGCCGGTTCCTAATTTCATTTGTTTACCGTTGGGAGTAGTCCCCAAGAAGGACCAAGGTGAGTTTAGGTTAATCCATAACTTGTCGGCTCCTAGGGGTCTTTCGGTAAACGATGCGATTGATCCAGGAGTCTGTTCGGTGCAGTACGCATCCTTTGATGAGGCCGTCGCCATGTTGAATCGCCTGGGGCCCGGAGCGCTGATGGCTAAATCGGATATTGAATCAGCATTCCGGTTGCTCCCGGTACACCCTCAGGATCAGCGTCTGTTAGGTTTTGTGTTTCAAGGACGCTATTACATGGATAGATGTATGCCAATGGGTTGCTCCATCTCTTGTGCTTATTTTGAGAAATTCAGTTGTTTTCTGCAATGGGCGTTCACCGGAGCTACGGGCTATACACAGGTGATACACTACCTAGATGATTTTTTGTTCTTGAGGCCAGCCGGTGACACGAAATGTGCACAGGCTTTAATGGAATTTTGCAATCTCATGAAACGGTTTGGCGTGCCATTGGCACCAGGTAAAACGGTGGGGCCATCCACTTCACTCGAGTTTCTTGGAATTGAGCTCGATTCAGTAGAGGGATGCTTTTGTTTGCCCAGGGACAAAGTAATGAAATTCAGGGCCTCGCTAGAATTGTGCATTAGCAAGGAAAAGGTAACTCTCCAGCAGTTGCAACAAGCGGTGGGCCAGCTTAACTTTGCCCTCAGAGTGATACCAATGGCCCGCCCCTTTTCCCGCTCTATTTCACAAGCCATGGTCGGTCTCAAGGAAGGACACCACCGCACGAGACTGTCGGCAGAGGTTTGCAAGGATATGCACATATGGTTGGCATTTCTGGCGGATTTCAACGGTCGAGTGGTATGGAGCAAACCACCAGCATCCTCGGACGAGCTGGGTTTGTGGACCGACTCGGCAGGGAGCGTGGGATTTGGCGCCATCTTTGGTAATCGATGGTCGGCGCAAACATGGCCGACGTGGTGGCACACCAGTGGGTTAACAGGTAACATTGGGTTTCTTGAATTGTTCCCCATTTTGGTGGCCCTAAAGGCATGGCCGGACAAGTTCCGTGATCGCTCAGTGGTGTTTTGGTCTGATAACATGACCGTGGTTGAATGCATAAATAACCAGGCAGCACGCTGCAAGTGGATTTTGAGATTGTTAAAGGAAATTGTACTTCTTTGCATGAGACTGAACGTTCAGTTTAGGGCAAGGCATGTGCCGGGTGTACTGAACAAGGCGGCTGATGCACTCTCTCGTTCCCACATGCAGGCCTTCAGGGGTTATCTACCTTCTGCGGATCTAGTGGCGGCACCATTTCCCGAAGCTCTCTGGTCGCTCGGTGCCCCGGATTACAGGACCTCGTGGGAGCCAGCTTAGCCCCCAGGACAAGGAGGGCGTACGAAGGAGCGTTTCGTTCCTATTGCGCATTTTTGGGTCCAGCAGAAGGGGATAAATGGGGGCAGGAGGAGTATCTACTGAAGTTCTTAGTAGCACTCCACAAGGCAGGCCGATCAGCAGCGACGGCCAATAGACACAGGGCCGCCATTGCATTCATGGCGCAGGCGTATGGTATCAAGGACCCTACATCGTCCTTTTTGGTAAAGAAGGCACTGCGAGGGTGGCAACGCCTCGAGGGTCGTAGGGTAGACGAGAGGCACCCGATTGGGTTTGAAAGATTGTCCCTGTTGATGTCGGTGCTCCCCGCGACATGTTCCTCCCAGTCCGAAGCAGTGCTATTCCGGGCCGCTTTTGCATTAGTATTCCATGGGGCTATGCGGGTGAGCGAGCTGGTGGCAAAAAATAAGAAGGATGTGGGGGGAGGTCTGTGTCGGGAGCACGTCCAGATCAAGGGTGATTCAATGGTAATCACAATCGCCAAGTCGAAAACGATCAAGGTGCGATGGGGGACAGTGTTGTCGTCCAGCGCATGCGAGGGTCCCCCATGTGCCCGGTGCAGTGCGTTGAGGAATATCTGGCACAGAGGGCGGCAGCATGGGGGGGGAAGCTTGCTGAGACACACCGACGCCACCCCACTGACAAGGTTTCAGTTTCAGCGGGTGTTGACTTTGGCAATCGCGGCAGTGGGCTTGGACCCGAGCGATTTTGGGACCCATTCCTTCAGGATAGGGGCTGCTACAGAGGCTACAGCCAGGGGTCAGAGTGTTGAAATGGTGAAACACTTGGGGCGATGGTCCTCGAATTGTTATAAAAGGTATGTGCGGTTGCACATGTTGTGAAGCTAATGTCATGCACTCACGCTTCTTGTCTTTTGTTTGGTTTACAGTTTCGCGAGCTTGCGGGGCGGACTGTGCAGTTGACCCGACACCTGGGGACCAGCGGTCAAAGAACACCGGCTGAGGAGAGAGTGGTGTGGGTCGTGGGCCACTCATACGTGAGGCGTGCCGCGGACGTATTCAAGGCAGGTGACATGATTCACGCAGCTGGGGAATACGGGTACAGGGTGACCTTCCACGGAAGGGGCGGGCTCTGTATTGACCAGTTTCAAGGTTTTGTCGAGGGACTGTTAGGGCGGACAAGGTCACCGCCGTCTATAATCATAGTGCATTTGGGAGGCAATGATTTGGTGGCGCTCGGTCGGCAAGTACTCCTCGAGCGCGTTCTATCTACTGTTAGCTGGTTGGCAAAGAGGGTTCCGGGGTGCACGATAGCATGGTCACACATGATTCCAAGGAAGGTGTGGCGGGGGGCCCTCTCTGTGTCAGCTTTGAATCATTCAGTAAAGAAAGTCAATAACAAGCTGGGTAGATTGTTTCGTTCAGGACAGTTGCACTGTATTCCGCATGGATGTATTCGGGGGGATAACATGTACCTAGAAGATGGGGTTAATTTGTCCCGGGAGGGGAATGTCTTACTCATAGGAGACTTCATAGCTTGGTTAAGGGGTTTGTGTAATCATGACCTTTAGTAGGAGTGTGGGGGGTCCGGATAGCCGGTCAACTATCCGGCCTGTGGCGGTAAGGTCATGATCGGTGACCAGTAATTTCAAGATCCCTAGAGGAGGGGCGCCACCCATTATGGATGGGAGCGCCCGGGGGAGGTGGCCATGAGCCCCTCACATGGGGAGGCGGCACCCACTAAGTATGGGGTCGCCGAAGGGAAGGCGGTCATAGGCCCCTCCCAGGGGAGGAGGCGGCTCGATGCCCCTCCTAGGAATTTCCCGGGGCCAGGACATCCGGAACGGCGGATGTGATGAACAGTGTGGGGTTAGAGGGGGGTCCACGCTACCTTCTAGACACCTCACACGAGTCCTCGGACAACCATTAAGATGGTGTCAAGTTAAGTAAGGGGCCCCCGCTAAGACAAGGGAAATTGGAAGTTGGCACAGAGGTACAGTCCTCTGTGCGCCCGCCCCTCACACGTGAGGGGGGAGTTCTGGTAGTAGGGATCTGACACCGGTTACGACCTTGCCGTTGGCCCGTAATGTTAGGATGTACAATTTTTATTTAGAAAGTATGCATTTGCAGGATGTTTAGACTCGGCTAGGAGAACCTTTGTATTAGAGATTTGTTAAGGTTAGCCAATAAACATCGTAATGTATAAATGAAAAATTGTACATGATATGAAACTGTTATTTTAATGTTTTAATTTTGTTTCATATTTTAATAAATATGGCCGGGAGGGTAACTCCCTCCCGCCTTCCAAAAGTTCAGAACTGCATCCGTCTTCCCATCCTTGGGGATTGTGTTGGGAGGGGGTGAGAGGCATCCCGGCCATATGGAAAGGGGCGACCACTCGGTCCCCCCGAACGTATGGTAGGGGGCCCGGATCCCCCCGGGAAACCATTGTGGGCGGGGGGGGGCGTGTCTCGACTGGTATGCCCGAAGCGGCATAGCCGGGGCGCGCCTTTTCCCGCCCAAGAGGGGTTGTCCTAGACACCTACACCATTGGCCACGCCCCGTAGGCGTACCAGAGGAGGGTACACGCCCTCCCGAAGAGGAATAAAAGGAGCAACAACTCAAAGAAGCATCCTCTTGTTCCGGTGCTTGGAAGCTGCACCCTCTCATTGCACGTGAGCCCTCGACGGAACAAGGAGCAATTTTGACCCACCCAGAAGCCCCTTATGGCAACGATTAGTATTGCAATTAAGTTGATTTGCGGTGATAATATCTCTTTTTTCCAGGGTTTTTTATGTGTAATAAAGTTTTCAATGTTTGAATTGCAATAAAATGATTTGCTTCATAGCATGTTTTCTCACTCAAATTGAGCGGAGTATCACAGTCTAATTTAAAAATGTGTTACATGTGTAGATAAAAGGTTTATATTGCAATGTCCAGTTTAACCGCTTTTCCGCTCTTCATTAGGTTCAAAACGTCATATTTATTTTGGTCGGGCGGTAAGGTCATGATCGGTGAGCAGTAATTTCAAGATCCCTAGAGGAGGGGCGCCACCCATTATGGATGGGAGCGCCCGGGGGGAGGTGGCCATGAGCCCCTCACACGGGGAGGCGGCACCCACTAAGTATGGGGTCGCCGAAGGGAAGGCGGTCATAGGCCCCTCCCAGGGGAGGAGGCGGCTCGATGCCCCTCCTAGGAATTTCCCGGGGCCAGGATATCCGCGACGGCGGATGTGATGAACAGTGTGGGGTGAGAGGGGGGTCCACGCTACCTTCTAGACACCTCACACGAGTCCTCGGACGACCATTAAGATGGCGTCGAGTTAAGTAAGGGGCCCCCGCTAAGACAAGGGAAATTGGAAGTTGGCACAGAGGTACAGTCCTCTGTGCGCCCGCCCCTCACACGTGAGGGGGGAGTTCTGGTAGTAGGGAGCTGACACCGGTTACGACCTTGCCGTTGGCCCGTAATGTTAGGATGTACAATTTTTATGTAGAAAGTATGCATTTGCAGGATGTTTAGACTCGGCTAGGAGAACCTTTGTATTAGAGATTTGTTAAGGTTAGCCAATAAACATCGTAATGTATAAATGAAAAATTGTACATGATATGAAACTTTTATTTTAATGTTTTAATTTTGTTTCATATTTTAATAAATACAGCCGGGAGGGTAACTCCCTCCCGCCTTCCAAAAGTTCAGAACTGCATCCGTCTTCCCATCCTTGGGGATTGTGTTGGGAGGGGGTGAGAGGCATCCCGGCCATACAGAAACTAGCTGGCGATGCTTGTCATGAGGTATCAAGAGTATTGGAAAAACTGAAGCTTCTAATCACTGATGAAGTGAGCATGGTATTGAACGTAATGCTTGTCTTCATATACTGGAGTGCAGCAGATATTAATAACAAACTATGATGTATTCTTTGGAGGAAAGCATTTATTTGAGTTTGGTGATCTACTGCAAATTACTTCGTTTTACAACTTGTTTTCAAAACACTTTTTCATATTGAAACAAGAAATTCTTTGGGGAGTACTGACAATGTAAATATTTAGTAAAACTTTGAATACAAGTAACTAGTGAAAAATATCTGTCAAGCATCTGATGTGGAATATTGAGCTATACTGAAGGACGAATTACTGACAGAATATCAAAGGTCAAAATATCGACCTACAGAGATATTGCAGCAAGAATATAGAAGTCTTGAATATCGACATCCTATCTACATTATGGTAAGTACAAAAATATCGAGAGAAAAAATATCGATGTCAAAAATATCATTGTTAAAAATATAGTTTTTATTTTCAATAACAAAATATTCTAAAATAAAGCAAATAATACATATAATTAAAATAAACATAGTTAAACATATTTTACATTTTTTAAACATTATAAGTAATAGATATATATAATTTAGAAATACAATAAACATATACATATAATATATAATATATATACTTACTCATTAATATGTTTTAATAACTTATACATTGTTTAGAAAAGTTTTATACATTATGAATGCATCTATACACATAAAACAATAATATAAATACAAATGTATTAAATAGATGTAACAAATTCAAAAAATTGAAAGTATTTTTAATCTTTTTAAAATTAATTATATACTACATTAGCTAAAATAATGCAAAAATGTTAGATAGGGGAGGGAATAAAATTACTATTCCAACTTCAAACAGTGCAACAGTAGGGGAAATGTTGTATAGCGTAGGGGTTAAAATTACTATTCCCACTCCAGGGAGTGCAACAGTAGGGAAAATGTTGCATAGCATGGGGTTAAAAATTATTATTCTCACTCCAGGGAGTGCAACAGTAGGGAAAGTGTTGGATAGCTTAGGGGTAAAAATTACTATTCGAACTCCTGTGAGTGCAACAGTAAGGAAAGTGTTGGATAGCGTAGGGGTTAAAATGACTATTCCCACTCCAGAGAGTGCAACAGTAGGGAAAGTGCTGAATAGCTTAGGGGTAAAAATTAATATTCCCACTCCAGCGAGTGCAACAGTAGGAAAAGTGTTAGATAGCGTACCGGTTAAAATTACTATTCCCACTCCAGTGAATGCAACAGTAGGGAAAGTGTTGGATAGTGTTGGGGTATAAATTACTATTCCCGCTCCAAGGAGTGCAACAGTAGGGAAAGTGTTTGATAGCGTAGTGGTTAAAACGACTATTCCCACTAAAATGAGTGCAACAGTAGGGAATGTGCTGGGTAGCGTAGGGGTAAAAATTACTATTCCAACTCCAGTGAGTGTAACAGTGTGGAAAATGTAGGATAGCTTAGGGGTTAAAATAACATGCTAATGAATTAAATATTTTTGTAAAATAAATAACATATTAATAATTAATTATCAAAAGAATATTATTAAATACCTATAAAGTTAAATTAACATTTACTTAAATAACATTAAAATACTTCCAACACTATTTCCCCCAAACACACAACATGCTACATATAAAAAAACACAATTAATTTAATTATCAATGAATCAACTAATAAAAAATATTTCGCAAATAAAAATTAATTAACAATAAATGAATAATCAATACCAATAAATAAAAACATATTAATTAATTAATTTAATGTAACTACTTTCACCTATTCACTTACAAACCCACAACCCACTACACATAATAAAATCACGTAATTAATTTAATCAATTAAAAGAAATTCATTACCAATTAATAATTAACAATAAATTAATTTACAATAACAATACATAGAAAATACATAATACATTTATTATAATTAATATAATTATAAATTAACCAATAAATAAAAAAATGTATTACCAATTAGTACTTAATTAACAATAAATTAATAATCAATAACAATAAATAAAAACATATTAAGTTTTTAATTAGCATTTCATTACTTCCCACCCTATTCCCCTATAAACCCACAACCCGCTCTGATACTAAAACGCAAAATTTACTTTAAAAAAATTACTCATTTCTAAACATTTAATACATATATTTAAAAATAATGAAAATACATTAAAAAAATGTTAAACATACATATAAAATACATACTAAAATACATAACACAAAATAAATTTGATATTATTGACAACGATATTTTTGCCAACGATATTACTTACTTCGACATTAAAAAAACTGCTTTACTTACCGTAAGCTCGATATTCTGGTCAGCGATATTCTTGACTTCGATATTCTTTCCCTACGATATTAAAAACTCGATATTAAGGTAAATCGATATTTAAAAATCGATATTTTGACTGCTCTGACAAGAAAGGAGAAACCTGCTTTGGAAAGTCGAATTATCGAGAAACTATTTGTATATAATATTACAGCAGTAGAACTACTGTACAATTTCATTGAAGAAAAGAGATCTATAGTTTGGGTCATGCCTACAGTTCAAGAGCGCTCCAACTTTAATGAACAATTACTAAAACTGGGGATAGAAGATATTTTGGAAATTATAGCTATTGATGAAATGGAACATCAGGGAGTCTCAATAGTACTCACATAAAAACTAAAAGCAAAATTGGATTATTTGGAGAAGTCTTCATCCAGGACTGTAGGATTAGAAACGTGTTTATGCTTGAGCAAAAACTGTTTTGCAATTAAATTTAAATGTTGAGGAAGGGTTAGTAACTAGTGCAATGTGTAAAATTATTGATTTCATTAATTTTCCAAATAGAGATGAGGTTGAATACTTGGCCATAAACTTTTATCAGATTGATGGTGTCAAACAGATTGGACAATGCGTTATTCGTTTTTTGCTAGTGAAAGACTTAAATGCGCAGCTCCAGCCGTTCCCAATTTCTCTAGCATATGTTGTTACTATCCATAAATCACAAGGTTTAAGTGTATAAGCAGCTTTTGTTAATACTGGCAGTACTGTGCTTAAAGAGGGAATGTCATATGTAGCATTGTCAGGAGTTAGAACATTGTTTTAGTTTGTTTTGACTGCTTTTGATGATAAGAAAGTTAGTGCTGAAGCAAGCTGTGCAAGAGAGTACAATCGGTTAGAAGTGTATACGCTTCTCATTTATGCCAATACCCTATTTATGAGTGACGGATAATTTGTCAGAAGCTAAAGATTACAAAAGAGTGTATGGATGCTCAAGAAAAGAAAGGCCACAAGGACAATTTACAAGGTATTAAGAAAAGAAAACTGTAAAATGACAGAGATATTGTAGGTTACCAGTTAGAAAACAGTTCAGGTGTCAACTGCTATGCAAATGTTGTTCTGAATGTACTGTTTTATTTACCATATCTAGTAAATCAAATTCAACAAAAGCCAGATAAGAGATTGTGTTCTGCACTGTATCATTTGCTCCAACGTTTACTGACTGACAGAACTGTAATAAATTCTGCTTCGGGTATTCTAGATCTTTTATATATATGTTGCGGATCACTAATATTTACTCTCAACACACAACAAGACACACAAGAATTTATTATGGTCATGTTTAGAGTTTTAGAACAAGAAGATGTAAATACTGATGATTTATTAGGACTGAGTTGCAAATGGAACCATGATCGTGAAGATTGTGATTGTTCATTTACCACTCAAATAAATTGTGGGCGTTTTCTCTATTTAACATTACCAGATTCCAAAACTATGGGGTCTATTAGGATGGCGGCCATCTGTCTGCGATCAAAACCCGGAAAACCGCTGGTCCGATTAGCATCGAGGTCATGACCGCAGCATTGTGATTTACTGCCCGCCACTTTTTCGCCGGTTGCAGTCTGCCCGCTTGCGTGGCGGGCGGAGCTGAACCGCTACAATTGTGGCGGATCAGGGCCAAGCACCGCGGGCGCGATTATGATGCCAGCGGTAGCCAGCCTTTCCCCTGCGGTGGAACCACCATCGAAGGCATGCAGAGAATGTCTCCGGGGGCCCACTGTGGGCCCCAATAAGTTGGGGGTGTGTGTGGGTGAACTGGGGGGTGGCAGGCACTGTGCAGTGCCTGCCATGCAGTGCAGGTAGTTGCAGGACATGCTCCTTTTAACATTGCAGCAGTTCTGCTGGCAGCAGTGACCGCCGCAATGTTAATCACCAGAATCCGACCGCCGTGGTCAGATTTCGACTGCAGAGAATCCTAATAGGACTGGGGGTTATGCCGCGGTCCTTGCAGGCAGTCTTCTACCGCTACCATGGCAGTCGGGAGGTTTTCTGCCCACCATCCTAATAGTCCCCTATGTGTTTTGACAATTTGTTGAAAAAGGCTATCCAAAATATGACCTGCCTGAACTGCAGATCAGAAGTTAGGTCTGTGTTGATTCTAGTAACAAGTGGAAAATACCTAATCGTAATGCTACAATGATGCAGAGCAGATGGTTCTAAATTGGAAACTCAAACTTACAAACTTCAAAGCTGGAAAAATATCAATTTTAGAAAGAACTTTTACTACTTTGACTGTCATCTTTCACGAAGGAATACAACTTCTGGACACTACACTCTCTATTTAAAGAGCGAAACTGGATGAAAGGAAAGCAATGAAATCAACATTATATTCAAATCAAAACTTCCTTTCAAACTCTTATCTTTTCTTTCTTCAACCAAAGTTCCAAGGAGAAATTCTGGATAAAAAAGTGGTGTACAGATTTTTTTCTACGTGGGTCATCAGTGTTTTAGACAATATGTGGCCTATTGGGGGTAATGTCTTTAAAAAGTTATTAAAATTCAAGAGTCCTTTTATCTTCCAGAAAGGAGTTTATTTAACATTTTAATACTACACTCTCTACTGAAGTTCAGAAACTGGATGGACGCATTTCAATTATAGCAACATTAAGTTGAAACCAAAAACTGCCTTCGAAACTAAAAAATAGTCTTCTTTTTTTTTTCAACCCAACTTCCACGTACTATTTGTGAAAAACAATGTGTGTATGGGCTTTTGTCTATATGGATCATCAGCAGTTTACACATCATTTGGCCTACCAGAGGATCTCCAAAAGTAAAGAGTGGTTAACATTTATTTGAAGTATTATAATATAATATATAATAATTTTGATTTTTCACAGCCTGCTGGGCAGACAATATGGAATTTTATTAAGGACACAGAGGCAAATATTATGCACATCTCCTTTATTGCCACAGCTCAGCATCAACAATGGAAGAACACAGAACTTCAATGAACATTCCAATGAGATATAAAGTCCCTCCATGACCAGCCATCTTCTTTCTTTGTTGCTGCTGCTCAGAAAGATAAGTACTGCCTTTACAAGCTTAGAGCTTTTCATTACTTGTTTTATCTAGTATGTTGTTTGACTAATGTAAATATTACTTATATATATGACTGATGTCTCTTAACCTTGTACGCTTTTCTTAATGTCTTTTAAAATCTGTACCAATCTTTTTGCGCTACCCTTAGGGATATCACTTCTTACTTTTTAGGATAGTGACTCCTAATATCCCTTCCCAACACTCCTTTCCCCTCTCTCCGATTTTACTTTAGACAGGATTAGGCTAACAAGAATTCATAACCCTTTAACGCTACGCGCGCCTTTCAAAGAATAACTGTACCGGCTCAGATACACGTGCACACCAGCGTGTCCTCTCACTCTTCCTGTTATTCCCACAAGCGGTCTCTCCCCCATTAATCGGGCGCACTGATCATTCCTGCAGCAACCACCCTGCTCCTGGAGCCGGGAAATCCGCACAGATCAACTCTCCCGACTCGGCCCCCTCGTCGTGATCGCACGCGCCAATGAGGGCCGACTTCTAACTTAAAGGAAAACTTCCTAGCAGGCAACACACACGTTTCCACGTGCGAGTGTAGTATGCTTGTAGTTAGTTTATTGTACCTTTTCCTAGTTATCTCCCTTGCTGCTCAGCCAGTGTGAGTGAGCTTGGAATGTTGGTATGTGCGATGTGTGAATGGAATGCTGGTATGCCTTTGTGTGGAGTGGCAGTTGGAGTGGATGGGCTGAGCGGCAAGGAAGCTGTTCCTGGTGGGGCTCTCCCTTTGGGCTTACTTATCAATGATACTTATGCTTGATACTTACATCCATCTAAGATAGTATCAATAAAGCACTCATCTTTAAAGGACATATGTAGCCCATTGGTATTATTACAGTGAGCCTGCCATTTAAACTCTTTGGGCTCAAATCATTTCCTAAAATGATACCGATATTTTGACAGCTTGGGACACGAACAGCTGTCAATTCCAAACACGAGCCCAGGGCCAACGTCTGGGCATACCTGGCGCACTTAGGGCGAGAAAGCAAAAGACACACAATTGATGGACGGAATGCAGAACAAATCAAAACATTCACCCCCAGGGTGGTGCAGGGTAGGCTCCCACCATCACCACCAGCAGCACAGGGGAATCCCTATGCCGGGGATTCCCTCTGAAGTGATGTGCATCTCAGCGCTGCAAAGCCCCCAGCACTCCCTGTCCTGGGGATAAGAAATGTAGGGCTCACAAGGTGCAAAGTCCAAAATGCAGAGGGGCAGAGCTGGGCACAGGCAGGCCAGCATGTAGGGACTCCCAGGAAGCTGCAGCTGGGTCCCACTGCGGTTCCTCCTTGCCCAGCAGTCCTTCGTCCCTCCAAAACAGGTACAAGTAAGTACAAGGAAGCACAACAATTGGGGACACAGCCCCAGTACTTATACAGCATTTCTCTTTTGTCTGCCCTTGGCACAGTCTTGGGGAACAAGCCTGAACTGGTTCCGGTGGGTTTGGAGCACCCTGTCTACAGGGCTCCTCTTCCCCATTGTCAGGTGGGGGCTCAGTCATCAGACCACCAGAGGGGTGCGGAGCCAGCATTCACCCGGGCAGGCACAGACCTATTCAGGGTCAGGGGACTACTCCTCCCACTACTCCAAATGCAGATCTCCCATTCAGCCTAGCGCTGACTTACCCTGCCCTCCCTGGAGCCACACATACCTCACCAGCTCCTATCACGCCAGAGCCAGACATGCAATCCACATCAGTCAGGCAGACACATAGCACACAGAAATGCCCACTTCTAAAAGTGCCATTTCTAAAATAATGATAATAAATATGTGCACACCATTGTGCAGCATTTATTATTCCTATTGCAACCATACCAAACTTGACCATGCTGCTCCTCTCATATCAGGAATTACCACTGAAGCACTTATCAGGGAATCCTCAATGCATTCCTATGGGAGGGCAGCCTCACAGCAGTAAGAAACCAAAATGGCTGTTTGTCACTACCAGGACATGTCACATACTTAAAGTACATGTCCTACCTTTTACCTACAATGCACCCTGCCCATAGGCCGAGCAAGGGTCTACCCTAGGGGTGACTGACATGTAGTAAAAGGGGGGTCACAGACGTGACACACACTTTAGTTACCATGTCACATTGGCTGAAATACTGCACGCACAGGCCCTGCGATGGCAGAGGCCTGAGACAGGTTTGAAAGGCTACTTCGGTGGGTGGCGCAACGAGCGCTGCAAGCCCAACAGTAGCATTTAATTTACCGGCCCGGGTATCTGAGATACCACTTTACAAGGGACTGACAGGTAAATTCAATATGCCAAAACAGGTGTAGGCCAATCTTACCATGTTTACCATAGAGAGCACCCGCACTTTACACTGAACAGCAGTGCTAAAGTGTCCAGCGTCCTAAAACCACTAACACCATGTCAGAAAAAAGGCTAGGAGGAAGGCAAAACGTTCAGGGATGACCCTGCAAAAAAAGGCCAAGTACAAGACTGGGGAACAGGGTTCGAGTCTCGGCAACAACGCTCAACATCCTGTGATTCTGGGAAAAATCACTTTTTCTCCCTGTGCCTAACAAAAAAATGAATGTGTCCTTGTGTAAGGCAACTAGTGCTCATGTAAAGGACTCTGATACCTTCCGGTCAAGTTCGTGCAATATAAAACTCTGGGGGAAAAAATCCTTTAAAAGGCAGTAGATTGATGACTTTTGCCTGTTGGCATGCCACAAAGTTTCTTTGCTAGCTCTCACAACAGGTTGCCTCACCCTGCTTGAGCTGTAGCCTCTTTGACCAACCCTAAAACAAGTACTTTTAGTGTGAAAGGCTTGGAATCCGGAAACTCACAAACAGGGCAAAACTTGAATACTCCATGTGAAGCGTAAGACACATGGGGGCCTCTCACAGAGGCCTGTTGGAGTCTGTAAAGTAGTATTCCATGTGGCACTCTTAATATGCATGCATTTGAGAAAAGGGCCCAAAACATCTAAAATGGGAATATTCATATACAGTTATGACAAAAAGAAAGGACTATGCCCTCTTTGGACTTTTACGACTAGGGGCTGAACATCGCAGGGTGATCCATCCAGATGTGTAACAGTACCCAAGAGAGTAGTTTTGCAAGATCACTTCCCCTAATAATAAAGGATTTTTGTGAATCAGCTCCAATCAGTTCCTCAATCATCTGAAGTATTGAATCAACTGGTGCTTTTAAATGCGGAAATTGGGACTAAATATGGGCCGTGAATAGAGTTGCTTCAAGAGGGCTGCTGCCTCGAGATCATTTAGACAATGAATGCTCAAGAACCTACTGCCCAGTGCTAGGCAGTTTTTGCAAAGTATCTGTGGCATCCATGCCCAAAGATGTGATGAAGCACCCTACAAGTTTCTTTCAATGCCCGCTAAAGGAGAAGCGCAGAGAAGCAAGGCGAGGAATGACGACCAAACTAACTAACCAGAGCTGACCAAAGGTCGGGATGCAACTCACTGAAGAAAGAAAGCAGACAGCCCGCCGCCCTCCCACCCAGCCTGGAAGTGAGAGCACTAGTAGTACTAGGGAGCATGTGATATTCTGGGAGAGCCCCGCACAGGCTCGGTCACGTGACCGTGCACTCCTCGGCCGCTGCCAGCGATGCCGGTGCCCAGGTGTGGGCAGTGCAGGAGCAGCCCGGGCAGGACAGGTGCACGCGCAGCCTCCTCGCGCCGCTCTTTTGCAGAAGGGCTGCCAGGCGGCAGGGGGTGCTAAGCGTTTCCAAACGAACGGGAAGCCGCTGGAAATCCAGCCGGTGACGGTAATCGGACTGGAAAGGGATCTAAGCGCGCCTGCCGCCTTCCTGCGGGGGGTCGGAGTCCGCTCCTCGGTGGGAGCCGAGACTCAACCAGAGCTAGGGACCAGTGGACGGAGAGCGCCCAGTCCTTCTCCAGAGTGCTGAACCCCGAGACAGCTGCTCTCGCCCGGCTTCATCGCTCCTCGGCTGCTGCAGGACGCACCAGCATGGACCGGGACCCACGGACCGAGACCCCTGCCCTCTCCTAGCCCCGCACCCCGATGCGCCTCCGGGGACCCCTGCCGGCGCTTGGATGAGCGCGGAGCTTGTCATGAAGCGGATGGCGCGCAGGGTGGCTTTGTTTCTCTTCGGGGTACTCTGGATCGCAGCGCTCATCTTCTTCTGGGGGAGTAAGCGGAAGCCGGGGCCAGCGGCGCAGCCGGAGGGACAGGTGTCCAAGGTAAGCCGTCTCCGCCCCGGGTGCGCTGCGCTCTGTAGACGAGCTGTGCGTGCGTGCGGGCGCGCCGGGAGCCGCTTCTTTACAGCGCGTCGGAGGATTTGCATTATTAGCCGCCCGGAGAAGGGGAATTAGCGGCCGGGCAGGGAAACTAGCAAAGTGCCAGAGATAATCTGACTGCGGAATAAATACAACCACGGGATGGCATTTACTGTGAGTAGAAGAAAGTCACCCATTCTTGCTCTTCAGCGCGAGCGCACCTCGCAATAACGGACTCTTAAAATGGGGCTTTAGGACAGGGGGCAGGTGGTTCTTTCACCTGCTGGTTGAAAGAAACAGAGGGCGGTTTCTATGTTTCTGGCTGACTGCCCATAAAACAATCACCCACATCAATAAAGATGACATGTACACACCGCCATTCATGGCTAATTAAACCAGCCTCTTACTTCCATTAGCTCATGAAGCCATTAAAAGTCTATTAATTAACGCGCGCGCGGCTTAGGTGGGTGTGAGGTTCGCAGTATCCAATGTGAGCTCCGTGCTCGCGGCTCGGACCCCCGGGGGCTGCCCCCAGAGGCACGGTCTGAACTAGTCTGGGGGGCCGTAGCTCGAGCGTCCTGCGCGCTGCAGACTTGCACAGCACTCCGTGCCGCTGATAGCCGAAAACTTAGGGAGCGGGGCGGGCTGTTCCAAACAGCGGGGCACCACTACTGCGATGGAATGGCCGTATAACTCTTAACTACCGACACAAAGCGTGACTAAGAGAGCTTAAAATTGCCGTAGCAGGTTGGACTCCTGTGCGCTTCTAAAGCAAAATAAATAAATAAATGCACACAAGCATTGTTGCTGCGCGAAGTGTACGTATGTCGTTTTATAAACTCTTGCTGTGCGTACGTATGTTGTTTTATAAACTCTTGATGCACGTCCGTACGCGTGTTGTTTTATAAAGTCTTGTTGCACGTACGTATGTCGTTTTATAAACTTGCTGCATTTACGTATGTTGTTCTGTAAACCCTTCGCGGCACGCGAGGCATCTTTGCATCTTCCAGAGCTCTCGGGGGACGCTGGTCACGGGCACCTGCAGCAGGATGTGCTCACCTGTGAGTGCCTCGCGCGCCTCATCGGGAAGCGCCTGAGGCGGACCCCGAGGCACTGTCAGGCGGCCCGGACCCAGGCAGGGACTTGAGATAACAAGGAACAGTACACGTTCAATTGGAGTTGATTACTCGCCCTACAATATTTTTGCTGTTGCAGTTTTATATTGCGCAAACCGGGTGCAAGGGCATTGCAGCACTTCACAAGAGAAGCAGGTAATGTATGTTATGCATTCTTAGGCGAGGGGAGATTAAGAAGCCTGATCTATTGATTGGCGGGCAGCCTGTACCCATCAGGGTGGCAGAGGTCTCTCCTCTGCCACAGTGGCGGGGCGGCACCCACAGTATTCAGAGATCTCTGCAGGCGCCTGTGAAGGCACTGAAAGTTTGATGCGCTGTCGCTGGCCAAATATTTTTGTTTTCCAGAAATAAAGTTTCATACTGTAAATAGGGCTGATAGTCTACTATATCTGCAGGGCGGTCCCCAACTCTGCTGTCAGAGTAGGGTTTTTGATAGCGGAATCTGGGGGAGGCGGGGGGGGGGGGCATGGGTACACCATCGTCAGAAATATGATGGTCCGCCTGAGTGAAAATAGAGCTTGAAGACCGATGTGGTGTACCCTGCCTGCCAAACTCGAAATCTTTCGCCCTAAAGGTATTTGGCCAGGATCACAGGATGCTGAGCCAAGGCTGGGATTTAATTCTAGTTCCTCAGTTCTAAAGTCTGCAGTTCTAGCCACTAGGCCACATCTCTTCCTGTGTGAACTGAGAGAGAGAGTGTACAATGAACCGAGGGACAACTAATAGTTGTTAACTACAAGCAGCGAGTTGGCTGTTGGGAAGCAAGCTCTTGCACCCAACCTACTCACCCACTAACCTAGGTGGGCACGTTTCATACCCTTGGGCACTCTTTCACTGAACTTGGAATGCAAGCAAAGAACTGCAATTGACAGTATTTTAAGACTTCTGGCTGCCAGGCTGCCAAGGGCACCCTTGAGATGTGCAAGACAGAGAATATAGTTTTTTTTTTTTAAACCAGGAGTACTTTGTATCCTGGTACTTGAAGCTCCACCTTTCACACAATGTTATAGTGGAAAAATCCCAGCATATCACATTCTATTAGTTAAAAAGCCAGGAGGGGCAGCAGGTGCCACACTTGGCGCGGCCCACCTGGCAGAGATAGAGCCAATCCTAGCATTCTTTAGAGGATAGTGTACAAGATACAACTGTGCACTGTTAACACACCCAGCAGAATCCTGTTTATTCTTAATGTGTGCACCGTGAAAACTGGAATTATGCCAATGTGTTGAACTCAGCTGATATCATTGACCAAGTTAGTCAGTTATGAGTTACCACCCAGGCGGAGAGAGATGTCCCATTGCGTGTTCTAGCCTCGCCTTCCCTATATGGCCCTGAAAGCAGGATATTGGCCTCTGAGATGCATGGTTGCAGGGTGATGACCTCTGTATTCCATCCCAACGCATGTTGTAAGGGGAGGGCACTGTAAGGTGCCCAATAAGCACACCTGTTGTTTGAAAATGCATCGGCCCGCTGTAGGTTTTATGAACCTTACTTCTCAGAGGCACTTAAAGGCCCAAGGTGACCATGTACCGAAGCACCTTTGAAGCTGCCTATTCTCACTGCGATTCTAAAATGTCATCAGACCCACTGCAGATGGGATCATAAATGTGAAATTGCTTTGCTGTAGGCTTTTTATGAGATACAAATTCAGTCGTGTTTATTACAGAAAGCATCTGCATGTCTCAATTAGACTAACTCACGTTTACACATATTTAAAATGTCCCACTATTAGTATAATGCACAGATGTGCTTACTTAATCTTCCTGCAATGGTTTAATTTCCCATTGCACCCTTTCCCCCCATTGCCACCTCCTGGTAATCGTGAAATGGCTAATGCACCTTGTAGAAGTGCTCTGGCGATGGCTTGTATTCTGGCTCTGCCTTTCTTCACACTGTCTGGCGTGCTTCCTGCTTCCATTCATTAGTTTTCCAATTACCTCTGTAAGGAGCTGTGAGGGGGCACTAGCTGCCATGGTGTTTGTTTGTCATTAGAAGGCAATTAGTGAGGGCTTGCTAGATGAGCAAATCGTGAAATGTTAATTAGGAATGTCTACATCCAACATCGAAACTTCGAAATCGCCTGTAAGTTAGTGATGTAGAGAATGGCCATATCTTTTATGAGAGCACAGTCATGGTACACCTGTCGGCATGCTTTGCCTTCTTAACCCCTTCCAGGCTCATGACGAGCTGGGCTCGTCATGAAGTAGCCTCCTACCAGGCTGATGACGAGCCCAGCTCGTCAGTGAAAGCATTGAACTGGAAACACATGGAAGTATTGAAGAATGCCTTGATGTGTACGAATATTGGTACCTCAAGAGTATGTGAAGCATTTATATGTATGTGAAGTTGTGCTACAGG
This sequence comes from Lissotriton vulgaris, assembly GCF_964263255.1. Classification (NCBI taxonomy): domain Eukaryota; kingdom Metazoa; phylum Chordata; class Amphibia; order Caudata; family Salamandridae; genus Lissotriton; species Lissotriton vulgaris. Next base: position 1,746,118,967 of record NC_141694.1, read on the forward strand.
GGTATGTGAGCTAGTACTCTTTTAGTTCTACTCCATATGGACATCATTTAGGAGTTGCCATTGGGACTTGCCCCTGGCGACCCCTGGGACTGTCCTTGTCACCTCCTGGCCTCAGAGGTGGCAAATGCAGTGCCGACTGCAGAATGCAAACATTGTTTTGACGGGCACTGTTTACTTACTACACCAGTTGCTGGGAGCCGGACAATAACCCTTATTTTCTGTAAAATAAATTCATTCATTAGTGCAAAGCACACTCTTATAATAAAATGAAAAATGAAAAACTCTAAAAACAAATCTTTATAAACAACTTGTTGCTATGTTAAATGCTGAACAATATTATTGATTACAATTTTCCCAGCTGTGCTTCTTATTCTTGACAGTGAGTTACAACAAGGTGTCGAAAAAATGAAAATGTGCTAACAATAAGAAACAAAGGGGCTCGTTATGATGGCATAACGACCGCCGAGCCGGCGGTGGTGATCGTTACGCCATCATAACGAGAAATATCCCCCACCATATTATGATGGTGGTGGACATCACGGCGGACGCAAAGTCCTTCCGCCGGTCGGTAATCGTTACGATTGCTGGCCGGGTGGAGGTGGGCCAGTAATACGGTGTCGGTGCCTAGCAGGCACCGCCAGCCATATTATGATGTGGGTGGTTTACAGGCTTTTCCATGGTGGCGCAGCCGCCAAAGAAGGTCTGGCGGTGTTTAGCTTTGGGGGCCCGTTGTGGTCCCCCGGAGTAGTGGGGGATGGTGGGGTGCACTTGGGGTACCCCCCTGCAGTTCCTTGCACCATGTGGCGGGCACCGCATGGAGCCTGCCGCATGGTGCAGGGAAATGCTGTGCATGACGTTTTACTATTGCGTACAGTGCTGCCGCCAGCAGCACCGTCCGCAATTGTTAAAGTCCAGAATGCGTCAACCAGTATGGCGGGCGCATCGTAATTGGGCCGATGGGACAGCCGCACGTCTGGCGTTCGGTCCCATCACCGTTATGAATGAGCCCTAAAGTAAGGTAATAGCACAGTTCACATTAAAATTGTGGGCGTTGATTCGTACAATAGTAGTAAAACTGCACTCTTATATTTAAACCTACACCAGAGTGTAGTTTTACGGCTTTTTTAAAATTCTTTAATACTGACTTAGATCGGCATGGAAAGCGGCACTTTGCTCAAGTTTTAATGCAGATTCTATTGAAAATCACAATATTTATAAGATTGGAATCCATTCCCCTTTTGCATGGCAGGGATCTCCACATAGGGGGAATGCATTCCCCTTTGCATATGAACTTTTATGGTTTATTTTTTCCAGTGCGAACCCTTGGAAGGGATTGACACCAGCACTTGACAGGAGTAAAAATGTGACCCTTTTTACTTTGAAACATCCAGGATCGACATCCGTCGCATCCACTAAGTAGGATTTATGGCTGCAGAGAATTCCATATTTGTGGAGGAAATCTCTGCACCCATAAAAGGGTGTATGTCTCTCAGGAATCTATTGGTGGATTCCTGGCAGGCTTAAGTTAGGTAAGTTCACTTGCAAACATGTGTTTACAAATGAATTGACTTTTGTGACTTGGCCATGGTCAGCATAAATTAAGTTAGGCAAACTAAAATACTTAAATTTTTTAAAATCTCTATTTTATCCATCCCTATCAACACATTTATCATGATACTCTAGTAAATACCAAGGCTTCTATAACAAGTAGCTCGGAAGCTACTGGTAGCTCTCCAGCTACCTAGAAGTAGGTCTCTGTCTACAGACCATTTTATAAAAGCAGGAGGTTTTCCATGGTTGAATCAATATGTCTATACCAAAATTGAAAAGTGTGTATTTGAGATGAAAATTTGTGTATTTATAGAACTCATATTCTGACGTTTGAAGAAAAATGGTTGAATTTCCATAATTTTTTTTCAAGCTGATATTTGAGTCATAAATCGGGACGTCTGGCAATTCTGTCTGGTTTGTCGGTGTTGGTGCCGGGGACTCGATGTCCCAGAATCCTGAGGACCCTGTGGCCAGTTTCCCCATGCCATGCGCTGAGAAACGCCCTCCTTGTATTTGTACCCATCAGACCCCAGAGGAGACTGGGCTGGGCCCCTCTTGGCTCTGGGCACAAGTTTACTGATTGAAGTCAGCGCATCGGGGTGCAGGATCTCATCTTTGATTTTTGGCATCACCTTTGATTTTTGGCATCACCTTTGATTTTTGGTGTCACCTGGCTGTCCGCCAGATCTGGTAGGACCTGATTCTCCTGACACTAGTATAGTCTGCTGCCTAACTTACTGGATGTGTGCACTGCCCCCTTGTCCACTTATAACACAATCTATTATAGTGGATGAGGAGTTATATCATGGAGTGGAACCAAACCTGCACTACTATACTTGACAGTATATTGGGGAGCATTATGAAGTCCTGTTAAGTTTGGTTAACTTTTTTGACCATTTAGATAGGAGCCATTTGGAAGTTGAGTGAAAGACCTTGGACCCATGGATGGCACTTGGCCATTCTCGGGTTCACTTGGGGAAACGTAAGCCCCCAGTGGTTTTCACTAACGCATGCACAAGGACAGTCGTCACCATGGTTGCCTTTTTACAGCATACCGCAGGGGTAGTGGACAAGGAAACTGAGCTGGTAACTCATCGCCTTTCCTGCTCTCCCCTTTCTCCCTTGTTACTTTTAGCTTCTGTTTTACCTGGTACCTCCTTGTCTGGTACTCCTGTTCAGAATCTGGGACCACCATCACCAGGCGGTGGCCGGCAGGATATCACGCTAGCTTCCCCCTCTGTAGAGGCCCCATTGCATCTTACATGTTCCCAGATCCTTGTCAGTACGTTGCCACATGGTCCCTTAGCCTATATGAGTGGAGATTCCTAGGGAAGATGGTAAAAGGAAACGCCCGATTACTGGAAGTAAGTCTAAGTACCCAAGGGTTAATGATGACTCTCCGTCTGGCAATTCTGACCCTTTGGTTACTGAGATGATGTCTTTGATGAATTCTTTTAAAGATCCTTTTATAGCTGCACTTGAGGTAAAATTGGAACCTATCAGTTCACATCTAGCAGCCATTGGACAGGCACTTTTTAAACAGGACATACCCCATATTTCTAACCCGTCTGCTTCTGGCTCTGAACCATCCCCTTTTGCTGGGTTAAATGACCCCCGGCATTTGGTTACGGCAAGGGGTATTGAGTCGCCGAAAGTGCAGTGTTTTGGCACCACTATTAGTTTCCATAAACAACCGAAGTTGCCAAAACCTACCTCCTTACTGTCGAGAGTGGATGCGCATCTTGGAGTGGGCACAGATCGATATAAATCAGTATCAGCTGGAACATAAAAAAGGGGAAGCTAGAAGGGCCCATAATAGTCTACCAAGACCTCTTTTGCACAGGCCGGTTACCCTTAACTTACCACCTGAATCTTCGCCCTATATGGTAGTTTTGGGGAATGTACCATCTCTCCCATCAGGTTCTTTGGAGGAGTTTCATCAATTAAAAAAAAAGTCCTGCATTGGCTGGATTCAAACACCGCTCTAGGGATCCAGGTTGAAAGGTATATAAATATGGTACGAAGAGTGAGCTGAGTAGGCCGAACCAAGAAAAGTCTTGTGGGAGACTGTATCATCATAAACTTTAACATACAAAACATGGTGGGTAGAATTTTAGATTCTATCAGATGTCCTTGTCACAGTGGCTCTGTCACTTCCATTGTGGCATTTCATTTGGGATATGTTTACAGACCAGCAGACTATACCTTATATCTCAGTCATAGGCAGGCCCCTGGTTGCTCAGCTGTGATTTGGGACACACAGCAGGGGGCTTCTAGTGATTTGGTCCCTTTTTAACAGATTTGCCCCATTATCTTCTTTAGCCGAATGCGATTGACTGGTTAGGGATAGCCTTCAAATAGCACTGCAGAATGCTTCACGAGCCAGAGGTCTTCAGACGCTTTGTTTGTTGGATGTAAGGACTTTATGGAGAGTAAAGTAATCAGTTGGAACATCTCTGGACTTTCTGGTGCATCTGGTCACCCTCAATGGCTGTGTTTTATCAAAGGTTTTGATGTGATCTGCCATTAGGAGACTTGGGCCACCCAGAATTGTTTCTTCTTGGATGGCTAGAAGACTTTTTTAAGCATCTTCAACCCCTTCACGGGCGGGTAGACTACAGGGGGAGTTGTTTAGCTTTGCATCTATAGCCATCAGATGTAGTTTGCTTACCCATCCAACAGAAGTGCCCACCATGCAAGCTCTTGTATTTCCCTCAGGGTCTAATAAGTTGCTTTTGTTGAATTTTTATAACACTATTTCCTCCCTTCCAGGTATCAGTAACATTGGCGTTTTGGGATCACATTTAAGGAACTTGAAAAGTTTGAAGTTGTCCACCACAAAAATAATGGTGGCTGGCAATTTTAATGTCCATCTATGTGGGGACCCGAGGGTAGGAGGTGTAGAAGCCCTCGGATGTTTCCTTATGATTGGAATGCATTTGGAACACACCCAACAGGGTACTAGTCTTAATGCCATACTGAATGAGTTGGATCTGGTTTCATCCATGGGAACGCTTTCCCCTATGAGGAAGGACATTAGCCCCACCTTCACAGGGCAGGGGTGTGAGTCCTTTAGAGATTTTATTTTTGTCTCTGCGTTTCTTTTCCACTGTATTTCTAATTTTGTGATACATTTGAGCCCTTTTAGAGATCATAACCCAGTTTGATGTAACGTTTTATGCGTCCATGTTGGCCTAAACCCCTGGGTGGGTATAAGAGCGGCCACCAAGGCCACTGACAGAAGCCGGAGGCTTAAGTGGTCACAGATAATTCCAGACTCTTTTTTAATTCTTTTTAAATTCTCTTTATACTCAATGTAAGAAAGATTTTGAAATGTGCACCTCTCAACCGAGCAGTCCAGTGTATGTTTTGAAGGGTTTTTCTGAGATTTCGGCAACTATTTCAACTCCTCCGAAGGCCCCCACATCACGGCAACAGGGTTCGTTTCCAAGATGGTTTGATTGAGGGTGCTGTCAGGCACTGAGGAACCATAAGTGTGCACGTTGTGCTAAACCCAGGGATTCTTCCATAGTAAAGAAGAACTGTAGCCTGTATAAACAAGAACTGACCAGACGTAAGACCATCTTAAAGGAGGAGGCCTGGTCGGATCTGATTAAGACTAGTACTTTAGGAAGTAGTTCTAAATTTTGGAGTATCATCAATCTTTAGCACCTGTAGCTGATTCCTCCCTGGAGACTCACATCACTGAAGACAGTTGGGTGGCCTACTTCGAGGAAATCTACAATCTCCCATCGCCTGCACCTGCAGGGTGGGGGTGTGGTAGAAGAGAAAGTCGCTCTCACATTTGCTGTTGAGGAGGTTAGGAAGGGCATTCTGGGATGGTCTAAGGATAAAGCCCCCGCCCAGATGGGATACCACCCGACCTCTTTGTGCAAGACGTGGAGGGTTGAGCTCCAATCTTGACCACCCTCATCAATGCGGCAAGGATGGTTGGTCCCCCTTCCTCTTGGTCTATTTCCATCATTGTTCCTGTTTGTAAGAAGGGGACTAGGGACAGCACCCACTGTTAAAGGCCCATATGGATTCTCGATTCGGTGGTCAAGGTGGTGGGGCGTATTCTGTAAAGACTTTTTAACTGGGCAGATTTTAATACCATTTTATCTGAAGTCAAATATGGATTTTGCTCTCGGTGGTTAACAGTAGCCCGAACTTATACCTAGTCCTTAGCAAATACACCATGGCTCGTCTCTGGTCCATTCACCTGGCTTTTATGGATTTTTCATCAGTGTTTGATCAGGTCAATAGATCTAAACTCTGGCAGATCATGCAATCCGTGGGGGTGGATCGGGACATTGTTTTATATTTGAGAGATCTTCATGGAGATACTGTGGCTGTGGTACATTTTTCCAAACCTTTAAAGTTTACACACAGTTTTCACCTACATATTAACAAAATGGGGCAAGGTTTAGTGGATCTTAAGGTAGATTGCCCACAGGTGGGGTAGCATAGTCTACCAGTTTTGTTGAACTCCTTAGTCCACTTCATGGAGGAGTCATAGCTCTCGGTGAATGATAAAAAAATCATACGTGATGATTGTTGGCCCACTTTCTACTAAATCAACTACATTTAAAATTGGGCCTTCTCCTGTGCCAAAGATTAGTGTGTCCTCTTATCAGGGCTTGTTGTTTGATTCTGATTTAAGCTGCCGCCCTTTGGTTAACAGGAAGAGGGAGGATTTTGTTGAGAGCGAATGCTGCTGTCTTTAACTTTGCATCACGGTTGGGCAGCAGACCCACGGTGCCCTTTTTTTACAGGTTTATAGGAGTGAGATCTGGGAATACATTAATCTGGATGAGCTGTAAAAAATTAGGAATGTCTTTATGAGACTTTTTTGTGTGTTCCGCCAAGTGCCCCTACTTTCTCGGTGCACGAAGAAATTAAAGTGCCCAATTTATCTGGCATCTTGTCCTTTTCCCCTTTCTCTTTGGGTGAATATTTGGTCCCTGCTGAAATGCAATTGAGCAAGGATATTGCCTGTCTTTTGACTACTTCCTTCATAACTCTTGGTTTAAATATATTCAAGACTCCTTCTTGAGTCTAGGAATGGTGAAACTATTTAGTAATCCAGACGGAAACTGTGAGAGGGACTATAAACTGGTGAAAGATCATTTCTATAAACAGAGATTATTGGTTAGGGAAGGGGACGCTTTATTGAAGCCCAGTGTTCGGCGGTATATCATGTTGAAAACTGTACCCTCCACTGAGCTACCTACCTTTGGTATGTTAAAAGCCGGTATGACCAATTTTTATTAACAAGGTTTTGGCTGGATATATTGCCCTTTTTTGTTAGCTTTCATCCTGCGGTTGGGACAATAGGTCTCCGCAGGACACTTTCCATTTTACTATGTTTTGTAGGTTTTATGCCATTCCCAGGGAATGATATCTTCTCCCTGTATTGAAAATGACAAATTTTATTCAGGTTCAAGCTGCCCATATTTATTTGCAGATGCTTACAGGGGACATCATACCTAATGTTCTTATTTTTTTAAAAGTTTCTGTAAAGTTGAGGAAAAGTTGTGATTAAACTTTTTGTACGGGGTTGTTTTTAAAGACTGTGGCTTTTATGAGTATTTTTATATCTAGTATGTTTTTACGCAGGATTTTATTGGATGTGCTATTTTATGTCTGTACTAAGCATGGGCGAATTTAGCGAATCTGGCGTTTGCAAATTTGCGGATTTGCGAACTCGCAATCCGCAAAATCCGCGAATTCTCGCGAATTTTTTTTTTGTGTTCGCAAGGATTTCTCCCAGTTTGCGAGGGTTTTGTACCAGTTCGCAATTGCGAACTTACATGTCGGCTCGCAACGGTCGCGATTATGTTGTTTCTACGTCTGGTTCATCATCACAGGTTACCGGCACCCTCTTACCCTCTGTTTCACCACTGCCACCCTCTGTTTCACCCATGCCACCCTCTGGTACATCAATGCCACCCTCTGGTTGATCATCACTGTAGATTATGGGGGGGAAAAGCAAGCACACCTGCCCTGCTTCAACTGACATGAATTAATTTGGGGTTGATTTATTAATGTGTCACTGTTTTAAAATTAAAGTCTGGCACCTGCTTCCTTATCTGTAATTTGCTTTTTGTTGCAGTGCAATTTTTTTTCCAGGAGCTTTGTGGCCTACTTGTAGCTATTCTATGAGCCTGCTGTGAGGGTCAGAGCAGGGTCATACAATTGTTGCAACTAGCAACTGAACTCTGGAGGGGCCCCAGTCAGGAAGCACTACAGGGAATGGTTACTAATGATGAGTTTGAACTTTTGCACCTGCTGAATGCTTTCACTTTTGCAAAACTCGTTTTTCTGCAGAACAGCATTACAGCAACTGTAATGCCCCAAAAAACTTACTTGTGAAAGTTGATTTCTAATCCAAAAGTGATCCAAAGAAAGTCAAAAGGCCTCAAATCCAAAAAAGTGCAGGCAAATGTCAACCTGAGGAGTTATTCTGATAAAAATCATCATTTTCAGAAGGTCTATGCTGCTTGCTAGTGGATTTCTTGTACAGAATTGCAAATTTTGTAATTTCGCGAGTGCGAGATTGTTGCTGCCCGCCGCTCCTACATGTTCGCAATTGCGAACTTACGCCGCACGCCGCATAATTGTATCACCAAGAAAAAAAAATCCACTGCGTGCAAATTTGCAGATTTTCGGTAAATTCGCGAGCGTTTGCGGATCGCGAATTTACCGAAAATCCTCAAAATCCGCGAGCGGAATGGATTTTCCGCCCATGCTTAGTCTGTACTTCTTTGATGGTTTTTATTCTTAAAACCGAATAAAGCTTGTAGTGAATTGAATTGAGTGATAAATGATGTGGCATTGCTGAGACATATTACTATTATTATAATTACCATGGTGCTGCAAGCATTTCACTATGGCTGTTATCTATTATGGATGTAAAGACGTTCCAAAGTGGCTAAGCCTTTTTGCATTGCTGCCGGCAACTCTGCCTGATGCATTGAGGTGATCGTTGCTGGTAATCTTGCATAAGGTGGCCACTACTGTAATCTTGTTTGATGTGGTCACTATTAGAACCCTAATGATTATATTAGTTTCTCAAGATGATTTTCATTGAACGTAGTTACTCTTATTACAGAAAAGATTGGAGGCTCCTGCTCTACTGGAACCGAAATTAAATCATGATATTAATAATTTAAGTTCTCAGTGTTTTTCTGTGTATTGTGGCAGTCTATCCTCCTTTTTCAAGTAAGACAACAAGAAATTATATTAGAACATTGGGATGTTGGGAGCTCCATTGCAGACAATGGAGTGCTCCCTGCTTCTACGGGCCGGTAAAGGCCCGCAGAGCAACATTCCAATGTTCTACAAAGGCTTCTCGAAGCTCGAGGGGATTTATATCCCCTCGAGCTTCGAGAACCCTTTGTTGAATTTGTTAGAACATTCTGCCCTCTAGTAGCAGAATGTTCTAATAGCCTTATAGCCCTTCGTAGCAGGGCTATACCGGCAATTAAAGTCCCGCCTTCGGCTCGGGCCTTTAACGATTCAGCAGGCCTTTACTAGCCGGTATAGCCCGCTATGGCGGGCTATAAGGCTATAATGCTTGCTTCGCATATCATGTCAGCACTCTAATTAAAATATAGGTTGTAACTAAACTAGACATTTATCTGTACTGGGATATTGTATTAATCATTCAGTTATTCTGGAACGTTTGCAATGTTAGTTATGGTGATATAATCAGGGATACGTCCATATGAACACTTCCTGGGAATATTAAGGGTCAGAGGTCATATCATATAACCACACCTTCTGTGATGTCATTCGGGTCACAGGGTATGTGTTGTTACTTCGGTTACCCCTAGTACTTTGGAGAATCACCGCCCATGCTACTTCAATTACTCAAAACGTCCTTTATTAATAGGTTCTGTATTGTTCTAGAGACATAGTCACCTGGTAGCCAAAACCCATATACGACTATATTTTTAAAACCTTCAAAGTTCATGTGTATTAAAAAAAATCTTTTCCTCTATTAATTGTAAATTTACCAATGTAGGTTACATAAAGTCATAGAGGTAGCTATGAACTAAAGCTTGCAAAAGTAACTAAAGCCAACTGGAAGTTTTCACAATTTCCAGTAATTAAGGCAAATTTTGTATTCACTAGTAGAGAAAAATCAACTTCTTCTAAGGAAAGGGAAATGCATAAAAAATATTGGTGAAAATACATACATAAATTTCATGAATAAAAAATAAAAAGAAACAACACCTGTAAAATGTGACATTATAGGTAACAATGGAAGGAAGATCAGTGTGCCATTTTGCAAAAAAAACCCAACATTTTTTAACTTTTTCCGGAATTTGTATGACATTCATCTCATTCATTTTCACAGTCATTTCTAAATAGTGGCAGTTGGTGGATTTTAAAAGTGGTGAGGCGAAAAATTGAGATCCAACTTGAAGGCGCAAGCGAGCTCATCAAGCAAGTCAAATTGAAAGAGGAGTGTTCAGGAGTGGGGCCTTCCCAGGCAAAATAAAAAGAAATACGTCACATGGTTAAGAAAATTTGCTGCACAATTTTGAAAAAAGGGAGTTCAAGTTTATATTGCAACACAGGTTTCAAGAAAAATCATTTGAAACAAGCCAAAAGATATCACTGTGATTATAACAAAGTCCCTTCATGTTCCTTTACAGAGCTCTTTAATCTTCACCAGCCACCATGCTCAACACTACTGAGCCACAGAACTCCTTACTCTTTTTGCAGTATTATATAGCGTAGATTTGGCCTAATGGCCTTTGAGTAGTTACATGAGCACCAGACTACATCACACTAGGTCAGATTCATGTTTCTTTTGGGTCATGGCCTGATTAAGTGATTTGCCCAGAAAAACAGGATGTGGGGCTGATGCCAGGATTAGAACCTGGTTCACCAGAGCCAAAGTCAACAACTCTATTTGTTAGTCCTCATTTCCTTGTTACTCATGTGACTCCCTGCTGAATACAAAACTCCATCCATGCTTAATATGGTAATCTCAATTGAGGTCCGAGCTCTAGTCAGCATAAGGCTCCCTCCCTTGATTGCTCGGTACAGGACTAATCTGCTAAGCACAGATCTATCTGTTCAATGCAGAGCTCCATGTTAAGTGCAGAACTCACAGTTTTTTTTTTACAGTTTTATATAGCGCAAACGAGACCCAAAGATATCAGAGCGCTTTACATGAGCACCAGTTTCGTTACACAAGGACACATTCATTTTGTTAGGCACAGAGAGATTTAGTGATTTGCCCAGAATCACAGGGTGTTGAGCGTTGTTGCTGAGACTCAAACCGGGGTCTCCATCTTCGAGGTCGACCGCTCTAGCCTTAAGGTATATTTTTACAGAACTCCCAGATCTGAACTCTGCAACAGAAGGGGCTCATTGCTTGATATCAAGCTTATGCTCAGCATAGAGCCCACTGGACAGAGTAAGCCTCCCTCCTCTGTACATGACCCCCTACCTAGAAAGGCTACCTAGAAAGGGTTCATTTGTGAGTATAAGGCTTTTTGTCAGCAAAGCACATTCTCCACAGCACCACTCTTCTTACACAGGGCTTAATCAACATGTGTTGGTTGCCCCATTTCTTGAACGTTATACCCATTCATTAAGAGGCCTTCCACGATTTTGTGGACAGGGCAAATACAATGAAGCACCTCACACAAGGGACTTCCATACACCTAAAATCAATTGGAAAATACAAATCTAACCTGACAAGAGACACAGACACACACACAGGAGGTATGAGACTTCTGGCTGTAGTGGGAGGGATTCTGGTTCTGGGACAAGGAGCATCTGCTTATGGACATGAGGGAAAGAAGTCACTGGAGCTTTTTACTAGAATGTTATACAGTTTCTACGAATTAAGCAAGAATGTATATCTGGACAATGTAACTTTAGAAAATGGGAACTCAGTTCACTCATACCATCAGACAATGTTAGCCTGGCTCCTAGGTAGCTCACAGTGCCTCATCTGAATCCCTAACCATACCAGGGTACGAGTGGTATCAGTAACCTCGAACATGGCCTCTCTTTTTCCCCCAAGAAATTGCAGAAACAGCTCTACCCTTTCGTTGTTACTGTTTGCCTGCCCAAGCTAAACACAAGAAAGGTACAACTGTGGCTTTTCAAACATTTATTGAAACAGTTGTATTCTTGTATAGAAAGAGTGCGGTGGCGCACCGCCAAACCCTTGGTAAAGCCACCTGCCAGCTTATACGTTTTCTCATGTCTGGTGTTCCTTTAAAAACAGGCACCACAATGGGAGAACAGTTCCAGGACGGCATGGATTCGAAAGTCCATGCCGTGCAGGAACTGATGTGTATGCACACAGGGGTACATGTTGTGCCCCCTGTGTGCATCCAAACGGCGTGAGTCATAATGGGGCCCTATGACGCCCCCTTTGTTTCCTCTCTGGTTTATATGGGGAAGGAACCACAATGTAAACCCTGGCAGAGAGGAAACTCATAATATGCTCCGCTGGTCCACGGCCGTCTCACCAAGCACATTGCGGCCTCAGTACGGCGGTTCCTGGGAGACGGTCCCATGGTGGTCCCACCACTGGAATTGTAATTGGGTGCTCGGGAGACTGCCACATTCTTGCGAATCAACTCTTAATCAGGGCCCAAATGTTTTAACCCAGTATGAGCATGCTAAATGTTTTAACAGCTCCTTTGCAAGAAAAGGCACTGTTTCCTTAAAGCATGCATGCAGTGTCACAACTTTATTTAAAACAACAATTCTAATACTTAATGCACCTGCAATGGTTTGTAGTCTGATGTCCTTATTATGTGCTTCTCTAGCATCCTTTGCACGCTACTTTTATCACATTTTCATTTGAAACTGTAGATGTTGCTCTGTTTACAGTACCTGTCCTTGCTTCACCTTTCTACTGTGCTCCAAACTGCCATATCTAATGTACTGTTGAAACTCTCAATATAGAGGGTTGAACAAAATAGCTAAACAAAATGGTTTTCCTGGGACTTTGTGTAAAGTAATTGTATTTCAGCCTAATAGGTTCTGAATTATTTTATTATGCTGTTCTCTATAGAATAATGCTCAGCAGGAGCTAAACAAAGTGCTTCACCAGCTTTAGCTGTCAGAGATTTTTTTATTCACATCTCAGTATATTCTGTACTGAGCGGTTCAGGTGTGAAGACCCCCGACTATACTTTATGTAGGAGTGTAATTGCGGCAACTGCGGAGCTGTAAACTCTGGCACCTACGCTTTTTTTTAAATTGCACTACTTTTTATGGCTATTAATATAAGGTAACATTGTGATCCTTTCTGCAGCACCACATTTTTATTATTAAGCCGTTCCAGTTAAATACAATAAGAGTTGTCTCCAAAAACGGAGTGTAATTGCCAATGCATAGCTACCACTAGACTAAAGGCAAACACTGTACGCTCAGCATCAACGATGAATTACATGTATTTAATGTTATTGAGGTGGCCTGGCAACAAGATGGGAAACCATAAAGCACTGGCTTGAGGTGTTTAACTCCTTCGATGCGGATGACAAAGCCAGCTCGTCATGGGCGTTACCTGCGCTGCGCGCATGACTAGCTGGCTTTGTCACAAAAGCCGCGATTTTCAAATTTCAGCGCACAGCGGGAAAACCCGCTCGCGCGCATGCGGTTAAAAATATAGCAGAACTGGAAAAGTAAATGTATCCTGTTCGATTAGAGAAAACATGATCTCTGCTCCTCGTGTCAGAGGACCACCCACCATAATAGGAGACTCCTGCCTACCTGGTGGCACTCTCCCTGCCTTCTGTGGATTCGGCAGTGCAGCGGCTGAACAGAGGGCCGAGCAATTTGTCTGAACAGCAATTAAAGAGCCCTAATGCCCTGGGAGTTTTCTCCCAGCTTGTGGGAGCCCTTTGTATTGTTCCCTGTTTGAACTTCCTGGAAAATCACAGTAGTCCCGAAAAGGAAATACGTAAAGTCGAAGGATAACCCTAAATATACATTGACCAGTGAATGAATGAAACTCTTTGTTTATTTAGACCATAGTCTTTAAACACAACGGGAAACCACAATAGATAAATTACAATTCAATTCGTTAAAACGCCCTTATAATATGTTCATAATAAGGGTACGTAATCCACAGTCTTTCCCCAATAGCAGCAACCATTGACCAGTGCCCAGGGGATGGATGGTCCTTTGCACAAAGGTCTACAATGATGGAGCCAGCTGAGGTGCCAAAATCAGAAACCTGGCGCTTTCGCCACCCCTACAGAAGGCCTTAGAATCATAAGCTTGGTGGGGCAGGAGGCCCGACGATACACGACAGAACGTATTCTCCCCAAACCCTAAATGAAGCCTGAGATATTATTGCCTGAAAATTGCAAGAACATATCAACGTATGTTAGTGAGCATGTCGGGTTTTAATGAAGAATTTTTGATTTGCTCTTACCAAAACCATATTTAGTGTACACAAATCAGAGAATTGGCAACTGTTCTTTGATATATGTTCAGTTGCAAAAAGCAACTGGTTGCATGGAATGTTTTCTTGTGTTTACAGTTTAGGTATAGCTTGATAAAGCAAAGGTGAGTTGTTCTCTAAGCCTACTGTAAACATGAAAATGAGTATGCATATAGAGGCTAATGAGCAATTATAGTAATAAAAATAACAACATGTCCATTTGATGAGAAAAGAAAAATCAATGGACGTTGTGGTGTACATGCCGGGGGAACATTAAGGTTAAAGCAATTGGAATACATATTATGTTTTCACAATCCCCCACCTGCAACATTTCTTTACAAATCTTAAATTGCAAATAATTGCAAAACTTCAGTTTATACATCTTTATTATTGCTGTCCTCATCATCCTCAAAAGTAGCAAGCAGAAAATTATTGACAGTGCCTTTATCTGTGCAAATGAGTAGAATGATGTACATAATTTTAGTGCATACATAATTACCACAATTAAAGCGTTTAAAATCAAGCCCATTCAATAGCTTGTGTAGTTTATTAGAGGTATATTTATTGTGGTCTATTTGTTTGTTAATGCTGAGGGCCATTTTATGACTTTGGCGGTGCGAGAGTGGGCCACCATGCAAGCGTCCCTCTCCGGCACTGCCAAAGCCATAATTAGACTGCCTGCCAGGCTTCGACTGGAATCCAGGTCGGACGGTCTAGCGGCAGCTGGAGGGCGGCAATGCCTGTTTAAGAGCTCATAGGCGAGCCGCAGCAGGTATTGCAGTGGGAACTCTATTGCAGGTTCCTGCAGGGCATGGACTGTGAAGTCCATGCCCTGCAGGAAATATGCCTCAGCGGCCCGCCAATCATATTAGGCCCTGAAGACCGCCACAACACTGCCCGAGGAATTACTGATCCCTGGCGGTTGCAGCGGTGCCAATGCAGTCTGAACACCCAAGTCATAATGGGGCGGTTGGACTGCCGATGCGGCGGGACCTGCACCGCCACCGTTAATCATATTAAGATCCTAAGTGTGGTGTTGGGAAGTTGAGTGCAACAATCAGAACCCACAGTAGCCCTAACCTCCTCCCCATTTGCTGCTAGAATGTCATTTTATTTCATCCTGTTCTAGACCAGCATCTTGGAATGGGCGTATAATTGATCAACCACTAATCCTAAAGCTACTGTGGTTGAGTTAGCAATCTCTTCCAGGGTTCACACCAAGGCTGTAGTGTGTATGTATACATCCACTCACTGGACAGGAGGGAATGGGAGGCCTCTGTTAAACATGCAGGTACGTTTGCTTGAACCCGTGAATGGAAACTATAAAGACACTTTAGAAGCTTTCTTTTATACTACACGACTACATCATCATTCAACTGTAAGTCCTACTTACCAGTGGAGAATGAGGGAAGTGTTAGCAGCATCATTTGTTGGCCTATGACTATTTTGTATGGGCCCAATTTTGTTTTCTGTGAAAGAATTGGTCTGAGGGACCATAGTGCTAGTGGCAGGGCATCAGACAATAGTTTCTTTCTATCTGGCCCACTGTCTCTGGGTGATATGCAAAATGTAAATGCTTGTCTACTCATTGAGATTTGCAACTGTCTGTACTATTTCTGACACAAAGTGTCTTCTTGCAATCCAGTACAGTACTCTGAACCGAGGGATAAAATCTGAGTAACTGCTAAGCTATTGTGATGGCACGAGTACACCTTCACGTGTCCTGATAATATACATGCACACAATAACTAGGGCATGCACATTTTTAGCACACCATGGTATGTGGGATACAAAAGGTGCACAAAGAGAGGGGTTGAGCACAGGACTGGTAATAATTTTGGGTTATGGAAAAAAAAGACACATACCAATGGGTTGCTGTGACTCACATCATGCCATCCATATCGGCATGGGTTGCTCTGTGATACAACCTGATGAAGTTGGGGAATAGAAATTTTGATGCAATCACACACCCATTGATGTCTCACCACACTCCGTAAGGCATTTTAAATATTCTGACCATATTAGCCATTCTTAATGGGTGTTCCTGCAGATGTTAAGAACCTCTTTACACCCATAGGAGCCTAAAGTCCTGCATTAATCCAAATGCATACTTTGTCAGTGTGCACAGTCACAATCGTGTCTATGGCTAAAACACAAACTGTGGTAAGAACAGTAAGTTCTGCAACCTAAGCAGATCTCACCTTTGGCAAATGAGCACTTTACACAATTTGATATAGAGTACATACCCAACCCCAGGACACCCTGATTTTTGAGATATGATCCACAAAATACATTAACTCAGTTAAAGATGTACATACCAGTTAAATCAACACTGCATTGGTTACATGGGCAGGGATAATGCAATCACGAGGTTCCTTTTTTCACGGATGGGCATTAAAGTGGCAGGGTTCAGGGATGGACAACTGGTCATGGTAATACGAGAAGGTGACAATAGTACACTGTCAAACCAGCCCAATCGAGCTGCAGGGTAGGGCTGGGTTTTTTAGTGAAGAACACAGCAGCCAGAAAGTGAGGCAGGGCAGGTGTTAAAAGACAATTCAGCATAACGTTATCAGATGCCTCCAGAAGATTTGTGGCAGTCACTACAGACCCTAAACATGGTGGGAGCCCAGCTGCATCCGGATACAGGATTGAAGGATAATAGCCCATGGGCTTTTTCTGATCATCTTGACTCTGTATCAGGATTCCAAGTGCAGAACTGTTATGTTTGTGACAATACCAAATTAAAGGTCTGTATTAATCAAGAGTCCTAAAGCAAGTGCAGAAATCAATGCCTGCTTAATTTTCACAAATGCATTTTTGGCTTCACAAGACCGCTGCATGGTTTCAGGGCATCTTTTCTGGCATAATCTTTCAAAGGCTTTGCCATTTCAGTGTAGCACAGGATCTACTGTCTGCAATACCGAGCCATGCCCGGAAGATATTTACCTGCCTGGAAGATATGTACCTGAGAGACAGTTACAAGATACAAATGGCTTCAACTCATTCAGAGTACAGATGGCAATAACCAGAAGAGATTTCTTGAACAACGTATGGCTTACACCTGATTGGCATATTTAATTTACTTAGTCCCTAGTAAAGTGTTAAACCATATATCCAGGGCTGGTAAATTAAGTGCTACTAATGGGCCTTAAATACTTGTTGTGCCACCCACTTAAGTAGCCTCTTAAAACATGTCTCAGGCCTGCCATTCCATCCTGCTGCAGCTTTTAAACTGCCAAATTGACGTGGCAACATAATCCCGTTGCCAAGCCTATAACTCCCTTTTAACTACATAAATGCCACCCCTATGATAGCCCCTAGACAGCCCACAGGGCTGTGTGCATTGTTATTAAAAGGTTGGACATGCACTTTTAGATTTTACATGTCCTAGTGATGAAAAACCTCCCAAATTCATTTTTCACTACTGCAAGGCCTACCACTCCCATAAGATAATATTGGGTTGCCTTATTTTGATTGGGAGCAAGTAGGAAATCGATGTTCAGTGTCTGTGAAATTGTAAATGAAAATCCTCTTTAATTGTAATGTCCAATTTTAAATCATAATTTAGAAAATGCCCCTTTTGTTTTCTTCCAGGCCCAAATGATGCCTGCACACTGAACCTCGGGCATTTGGCTGGATGTAGTTGGCAGTTGGACTTTGTATATTCCTCCTAGACAGTCACACAATGGAGGGATTAGGTGTGCCTGGATGGGGCATCACTGGTGGGGGAGGCAGAGTTGGGCACATCCCCCTCATACAATCAATAAGCTGTGCCCTGACTTCACCCAAATAACTTCACACTAGTCTATTGTGCCTGCAGCCAAGAAATTCCTAGCACCTCAAGGAAATCCCTAGAAACGTCTTCTACTTCAAAGAAGGCACCAGATATAAAAAAAATAGGCTCTTCAGACCCACTCTTCAGTACAGTACACATCTAGACCTGTAGAAGGACTGCTGTGCTGCTCTGCTAGAAGAAAGGCTGCTACTCTGCTGCCCTGCTTCCTGAGTGAGAATGACTGGACCTGCATCGTAAAACCAGGACCACCAGAGTGAGTCCAAGGGCTAGTTGGCTGACCTTCTGGTCAGAGTCTCAGGGGCAAAAAAGGTTCCAACCCCTGTGAACGTTGCTCCTGATCCCTCCCTGCTGTGAGTCCTTCCCCCAAGTTGTGCTACCCCAGACCTGGATTCTTGGAAGTGGGCCTGAAGGCACATTGCCAGCCCAGCTGTGGTTCTCGCAGAACCGATGCAGGGCAACACAGCTCCTCGCTGCTATCCATCGTTGCCCCATATCTCCTCGGAACTACCACCATGCGACGCATCCTCATTGCGGGATCTTGCACCGCAGCCCCCCTGCTCCTCGGAGCCTCTGCAGTGCAACACATCATCTGCTTGGAACATCACAATGCTCCACAGCCAGGATTTAAGGCACTTTGTTTAGCTGGCCTAACTTGGTTTCTGTATCCACCTAGTGCTCCATTGTGATTGGCCTGAACTGGTGACTTCGTTCCGGGCCGGCGTGACCAGATATCCACAGTTGGTGCTTTGTGCTTTAAAGCACTATTTCTACCTCAATCTTTAAAATTACAATTCTCCTGTTCTAGTGATAGGATTTTTGGCGTTTTTGGTCTTAAATAATTTAATAAATATTGCTCTATTTTTCTGAATTGGTGTGGGATTTTTCTTCTTTTGTGCTTTCACTTTATTTCTGTTTGTGTGCTGCATAAATGCTTTACACGTTTCCTCTAAATTCATTCTGACTGCTTTCATGCTAAGCTACCAGAGTGTTAAGCACAAGTTAATAAGTGGCTTTATTGGTTCAGCCTGGCAGGGATTGTAGGTGTTGCTTCAGCAGGGTTTACACCTCACTCAATCAACAACTCAGTTTCTCACAGAAAGTCAGAACTGCAATTGCTCCTTTAAATCCTTATGCCTTTTTCTAGCCAATTCGGCGAGGAATCCACCCTGCGGAGATCTAGAGTAACAGATGGCAAAAGCAAATTGTCAATATATTGCACTGAAGTAGACTGTTGGTGCAAAACCAACATCTTCAGCTCCCTTTTTTAGCACTCCATGGAGGGGACTCCATAAATCCTGAGGTAGTTGAGTCCATGAAAGTTGAGACTTTATAATGAGAAGAGTTACTGACTCTCCTCGTAAATGGGGATAGAGAAAAAAGCAAAAGAGAGATTGTAAACCATTGGGCACTTGTGAGGATGCAAGAAATGATGGTGGCAGGGTTAGGGACCTCAGAGAAGCTCAGGATAATCATATTGGCAGTGGTCTTTAGGGACTGAACAAACCTGTACACAATGGCTCTCCCTGCCTTGCACATATGGAGAATCGGAGTGTTCTATCCGTTGACAAACGGCCCTAAAACTCCTTTCTTGATCAAATCTGCAATTACAAGGCAGATCCTTTACTCTGCCTATGGTTTAGTGAGTACTGGGATCATCTAGATAGTTTTTTTTTTCTGTGGATCAATCTTCACCTTCATTGGTTCCATTGATGATATAAACCACACATCATTGGTCCCGGTGGACCACAGTGTGGAAAATTCTGTTACATCTGAAGACATGACAGTTTTATTCACATCAATGGGATAGTCTGTGCTTGCACACAATACATTCTCTTGTTGATTAGGTATATTTAAGAACACATCTTCTGGAGTTCAAATGATAGTTGATTTTAATTTGCAAAAAATAGGTCTGCTGGGGAAGTTTGGATAAGCAAAAATTATTGTATAGCGCTACTAGGCCACAGAGAGATAAGTAAAGGGTAAGAAATATGGTAAGTAATTTGTTTGCTAGAAATACTGACTTTCTAAAGACATGCCAGAGAGTAGTATTGTAGAGAATTCTAAGGCTTTTTTTTGGTGAGTGACTAGCACCCTTGTCAGCAAGACAGTATGCTTGCCATCACTAATACTACGTAAATCATGGCCCTTTTGATTACTGGCCAATTGGGTATACATGGCATGTCCTAACATTTACAATAGTGTTTTGAGTAATATGATGAAATCCAGACTGGGAAGAACTGGTGTATTAGACATGCTTTTGGGAATTTCAGTTTCTAATGCCCCAGCAGTCTATTTGCAAACACTTGATCCTCTTATCCTCCTGCACCTGGGACCTCTCCTCTGTCACTTCCACTGCCTTTCCCTTCTCTACCTTCTTCACTTTCCCTTTCCCCACACCTGTGTCCCTCCTGTTGTGGTGCTTCCTGTCCTACATCCTTCATTGTTTTCTGCTTATTCTTCATTTTAAGCAAAATCACTTTCGATTGTGCATTTTCTTTCATTCTCTCTTGTGAAGCTACACTATGATTACCAACCGTTAACATCTCGGCCAGCTTTTGCCATCTAATACAGTTGGTCATTAAATGACTTCTAACAATTTATATCTATTCCTGCATAAAAAGCAGCACCAACAGCTATATCTGTGAAATGGACTATACCTTTACAGCACTTGTATTTGCATTATCTCTTGTGTTCCTGTCAACAGCGGTCCCAAAGGCGCTGCTCGGTTTTCAAGTTCACCAATGGATTCATCCTCATCCCATTGGTTGGCATGGGCAACCTATTGAGCAGATCCCCATCCCCTGGACTACACTGTCTTTCTCTTTTTTTCTCTATTTCAGTGGTCTGGACGAATAGGTATGGAGGGAGCAGAGCACTTGGAGCACAAGCCCTAACTCTGGCTTTTAGGGGACTAATCTGGCACTCTAGTTTCTCCTGGGTTTTCTTCATACCCTGGGATTTGAATTCATGCTTATGCTTTTGCATCTCCTCATGCCATTGTAGGAAGAGAAGCCATTACTCTGCATCTGTTTTATTTTTGGGGATCCCTCAGTTCCTTCTGCAAATTTACTAATCTTTCTATGTCAAAAGCACTAAATTCAGGAAAGGACTTCTTCTCATCCCAGTTAGTGAGTCACGCTCATAAATAATTGCAAGTGCCTTTACTGTATTGTTGTTAGATAGTAAGGGCAGGAGTCCCTTTCAGTGGAGGCTGGCAACATGTGTCCCCCCCATCTCTGTCCCTTATTATTCAATCACACTTGGGGTACAAGGAGGAGCTGTGCTGGCCTTGTGCTTCCCATGGAGTGAAACAGGGAAGGATACAGGATAAGTTTCCTTTAGTTATATTTCATCTAACTGATCCCAGTGTTTTCTGTTTTAAGCCTGCAGGTTGGATTTCCCACCAACAGTGCACCATCTGTTAAAATAAAATACAACACGCTGAGAGATGTAACAGTCTAACATGCGTGTAATGTAAAAATAGCAAGCTGCACAGAAAATAATCAGAAGACATTTGTCGTTTCAACCGACCACATCTCTCACCCCAAAAAATCAGTTCGAGCATGTAATTCTACAATGAAAACGCTTTTGGAGAGTGTTTATTCACATTTTCCTCTATACAAGGCTATAGAGCATGCACAAGTGACATATGCTTATTACTTTAATAAAACTTATCTAATTAGTAGGTTACAGGATTTTCTCAAAGAAAAAAGTGAGGCATCCTTAAAACCAAGATACAAATGTATGAAGACACTGATGAAGTCATTATTTTCTTCAGGTTGGCAACATTGAAAACAAGGCTACACCATACCAGGAGATGCAGAAAATTTGAAATTGACCAATTTCAAAATAAATGGCTTCTAGGCTGACTAGAGTCGTGAAACTGAGCATTCATATTGAGGCTAATAAATGCTTCAGATTACCGACATCATCTTTGAATATAAAATATATTAGTGTCCATTCTGGTATACACATGCAGTGATATAGTAGCATTAAAAAAAAATGAAAATACATAATTATGTTTTCAAGAGCTAACCCCTTTGCTGCGAGGGTTAATTCCCCGCTGTGCTGGGGGGAGGGGGCGCGCACAGCGCTCCTATGCTCATGACGAGCTGAGCTCGTCATGAGCTACGGCGCTCCTGTGCTCATGACGAGCTCAGCTCGTCACAGGTGTATGGCCTCCTGTGGAACGCTCAGCACAGCGGGGGAATTATCCCCAGACCCGAGCGTTCCACGGGCCATGGCGAGCTGAGCTCGTCATGAGCACTGGAGCGCCGTGGCTCATGACGAGCTTAGCTCGTCATGAGCATTCAAAGTGTTTAAAAAATAGGTATGGAAATGTTTCTGTCTGTGGTCACCCTCAGTCTTTTCACACTTTTGTCACAGGGTTTGTTGGTAGTTTCAGTATGTGCACTGTTAGACTCTCATTCAGTCTCCCATTGCATCGGCTACTACCAATAAGAGACAAGATGTATAGTTGGCTGAACCCAAGTAGTTATTAAACATTTTAGCAAGGACACAGTAAGTTTGCACAGGAAAAGGCATCAGACATAAAGTTCAATCTCTCATTTGGTCTGCTGGGTATGTTTACAGGACCCACATGTGTGCCTAAAAAACAAGAGTTCCGGCTTAACATTGTGCCCTGAAATGCTGCCACCTAAATTACTGCAATAGAACATGTTGAAATAACTGTATTTGCATCTAAAAAAAATACCATTTGCATAAGTTGAGTCACCCCTTAGTGTACCTTGTAGCCTACAAGGATGTTTGCTAAATATAAGAAAGTGTGATATGCTAAATATTATAAATAATGTATCATACAGGGTCTAGTTAAAAAGTACTGTTTTTTATTTTGTAAGATAGTTTAGCATTTTCCTGTGCAGATCTCTGAATGTGAATAACAGTTATAATTCCATCCAGGAAAATGCTAGAGAATGTATTCAAAGTTTATACATTGTATTCATGAAAGTGTTTGTTAAATTGTGATGGTATATTGTTTCTAAATATATTGTAAAGGTAACTTTGTAAACATGTCTTGGGTGCGAGGAAGTCCGGCAGCAGTAAAGCGGCTCTGCTAGTTCCTTTGCCTGTATGTGTCGACTGTGTAAAATAATCTGGCTTTTTCCTGTGTAGATCCCTGATTGTGACTAAAAGTTATAATTCCATTCAGAAACATGCTAGAGAATTCATTCATAGTTTAAACATTGTATTCATTAAAATTCTAATTCAATTGTGAAGGTGGAATTTTTCTAAATATATTGTACCGGTAACTTTGTAAATATAAAAAAACAACTTGAGGGTCTAGAAGTCACTGCTATACACTTGCAGTTCAGACTTTCTGAAGCAGAGGGTAATCAAAAGATTTTTGAGAGGTCGTCTCACCATTAACTTATCAAGCATCCTTCATCATTTGACGACCTCTCACACTTTAGTAGGATCAATGCCACTCAGTAGACTTAACGGAGGGCAGCTATTCTTTACCCTGGGAGTTCTTAGAAATCTATTGTCAGGAGAGTACCATGGGTCCTGTTAGTTTGGCAAGAGAAGAATTTTAAAAATACCTAAGGGTATACTCAAAACCGTACTTTATTACAGAGCACCTCTGGTATGGTTAAAATCATGAAAAACAGGTCATAAATTGAAAGACGATGAATCACTTGACCTCAAATGGATGCTGCAGCTACCACTTTTGACCCCTAGAGCAGTCTATACAGTTCATGGGACTTCTTCAGGGTAATAGAGAACTCAACAGTGGTATATACTCACACCATGTAACAAGGGTATATACTAAACCTCCCCAGTCCCTTGTACTAATAGCACAATCTAAAACACTACAGGGGTTAAATAAGGGACAGTATTAGTTGGTGATGATCCACTCCTTACTTAATTTATCAATAAACATCAGGTGAAGTTTACAGGACCTGAGAAAAACCGCAACATTCGATCATAAACCATAGGTAAACTAATAAAATCTCCACACTCATTGATAACATATCTCCCTCTAACATAGTGATCCACGAGGATTATATAGTTAGTGTTGTAAATGCCGTATAGAGCTATCACTAGTAGTAGGATTTTTTTAAACGTTTTCTTTTTCCTTTACTAGTTGAGGAGGGCCCTAGTTGCAAACACTTCATCTACAGCAAATCTTTTCCATATCTTCCAGCACATCTCCCATCAGTACATGCAAAAGGATTTTTTTCACTTACCCGAGTCTTATTATAGTACAGGCTTCATGGCAAACTGTGGGGGACGTCACATGCATAGTCATACACTGATGATACAAAAATTGCAATTTGTGTGACCATAAGCATTGTGGGGGCGTAAGTTATAGTTAACTCAGCTAGCTATAACAGCTGAATTTCACTGGTTTTGAACAAGTATAATCAGAGCCAACCTATAACGTTCCTGCAACTTTTATTTTTTAATTTCTAAGGTTTTTTAAATTCAATTTCCTAACTATAATGTCCCTGTAATCTTTGTTTTTTAGTGAATTACCACAGTTTAAAAAAAATCTATTTCCTAACTATAACGTCCCTGTAACCTTTCTTTTGTTTCAGTGAATTCTAACTTTTTTAAAGTTTATTTCTTAAGTGTAACCTGTAACCTCTGAGACTGAGTGTGTGAGTGAGTGCAAGAGTGTCTCAGTGGGTGTGTGAGTAAGTGTGTGAGTCTCTCAGTGGGTTTGTGAGAGGGTGCACGAGTCTCTTAGTGGGTCTGTGAGTGAGTATGTGATTCTTGAGTGGGGGTGAGTGTCTGTGTGCTCTCTGTTTTACCTCCTTCTGCTCTGTTTTGCCTTTTCTGTTTTTTATTCTGCCCTCTGTTTTGTCTTTGCTGCTTCATTTTCTGCTCTCAGTTTTGACTTCCATGTTCATTTTTCTGACCTCTGTTTTGTTTTTTCTGCCCTTTTTTTACCTTTTCTGCAATTTTTTTTTTCCCTCCGTTTTGCTTATGATCCCGGGGACCATCACCTTCCAGGAGCTTTATGATATTAAGGAGGGGGACAACAGGGAAACCCCTCCACCACTGCCCAGTGGTTTATTTATACCAAAGGAGGTGAGCTTTCATATGCCCCGGGAGACTACCACCTCTCCAGGGCTAACTTATAATTTATGTGGGGGGCCGTGCAGGCCCTCAGGTACTGGGGACCACCTCCTCCCCGGTATCAAATATTCTCTTTCTTAAATTGGGAGGAGGATCGCACAACCCCAGGGACCTCATCCTCCAGAGCCCAGTCTCAATTCAATGGGGGAGTGGGGCTCCCCTTCCTAGGTCAATTTCAGCCATGGGGACCCCATTCCCCGGGGTCTGCCCATAAACAAATGGGGGTGCCGCACAACCCCCCTCCCTGGGACAATTTTGGCCCCATGGAACCCATACCCCAGGGCCCGATCTTAACATATATACATTTTTAATGGGGCGGGGGGTCTTGTGGCCCAACTCCCTGGGCAGATTCTGGCCCCCGGGGACACCATCCCCAGGGGCCTGGCTATAAACAAATGGGGGAGGGGGCCACGCAGCCCTCTCCCGTGGCGGTTTCAGCCCAGGGACCTCATCCCCAGGGCCCGTCCAGACACAAATGGAGAAAGGGGTGCCACGCGGCCCTCACCCATCAGTTCAGTTTTAGCCCTGGGGACCCCATCCCATGGACTCTGGCTTTAATTTTATATATATATTTTAAACAGGGGAGGGGGGACATGTTGCCCCCTTCCCTTGGCCAATTTTAGCCCCAGGGACCCCATCCCCCAGGGCCTGGGCATAAACAAATGGGCAAAGGGGAATGCCTGGCCCCTTCCCCAGGCAAATTTCGGCCACGGGGACCCACCCTCTGGGACCCAGTCATGTTAACGTGCTTCTCTCGGCACCTAGTGTGTATGATGGGGGCAGCAGGGTTAGTCTCAAGGCTCCTACGGTACCAGCCTGCTTACCGCCTCCTGGAGGTGGTGGTCCCCAGGGCCATGCATGCTTCTATATGCACAGAATGTCCCGGAGAGGTGGTGATTCCCAGGTCTGAGAATGGCCCAGGATTGGGGCTGCATGGCCCTACTCCTTATAAAACAAGAAAGCTCAAGGAGGTGGTGGTCCCCGGGACGTGGGGGGTCCGAACGTTCCCCGCACAATTTTTTTAAGTAAAAGCCCGGGAATGTGGGGATTCACATGGCCTCATTTGAGCCCATTAATCAACCAATCAATTATTCACAAGTCTCTAAAACGCGGCTACTCATCCGTGAGGGTCTTAAGGCGCTGAGGGAAAGGGAAGCTTCTCATCCGTCTGGGCATTAAGGTTCAGTCGAAGAGCCAGATTTTAAGATCCTTCCTGAATTGGGTCATCGACTGGGACTGCCTGAGGTGGAGGGACAGGGTACTCCAGGTCTTGGCGTCAAGGTAGGAGAAGAATCTTTCTCCTGTTCTGGTCTCATGACTCCATGAGACGGTGGCCCTGCAAGTTGAGCAGAGCGGAGTTGTCTGGCAGTACGTGGAATGAGAGGCGGTGGTTCAGATATGCTGGTCCTGCATCATGGAGAGCTTTACATACATGGGTGAGGAGCTTGAAGGTGATCCTCTTGTTGACTGGGAGCAATTGGAGTTGCCGGAGGAGGTGAGTTCTGTGGCTGCGGCGGGGAATGTCGATGACCAGTCTAGCTGCTGTGTTTTGAACGTTCTGTAGTTTCCTGAGCTGTTTCTGGGTGACGCCAACTTAGAGTGCCTTACCATAGTTGAGTCTGCTGGTGAGGAGTGCATAGGTGACTGTCTTTTTTGGATTCTGTTGGGATCCGTCTGAATGCCGTGCTTCCCCCTCCTATATTAATAAAAAGTCCTGGGGAGTTGGTGGTCCCCAGGCTTAAGGAGCCAAAGTAGGGGGGCCCCATCCTCTTTTTAGAAACTGCCCCTGGTGACCCTTTAGAAAAAAAGTGCAGGAGTCCGCACTTATGTTTTTTTACATTTTTGCCACCAATTTGCAAATTTCATAAATTCACTGAAATAATTATTGTTTTCATCTTTCTGGGGTCCCATTGGCATCTCAAGACCAAGGCTTGGGGGTCAGTACTCCTATCCTGCCTCCTTTCTTTTTTTTCTTGATTTTTTGTGGGACTCGGCTGAAGCCAAGTCCCAAGATGGCTGACAACACTACGTGGTGGAAGTGTTGGGAGCCTATCAGTGCTCTGCACGTCTCTGCATGAGCTTGTCATTATTCTTTTAGACTTTGCAATCACAGATACACAGATTTAGATTTCTTTAAATTTCTCAACAACTACTAAATGAATTTACACCAAATAACTGAAAGCGTAATCTGCAGACCAAAAGATAGCTTTATGCGAAATTTGGTGTAATTCCATTCAGCGGTTCGAGCTGCAGCCCTGTTCAAAGCTCATATGGGAATTAATATGGAAACACACTTTTTGACCCCACTCCCCTTTTTTCTCGCCCCCGGCTTGACAGATCACACTGAAACCTTCCATGCACATCAAGAAACACAATGACACTTTTTTGGGGGAAAATTTCGTGAAGATTCGTCAAACAACAGAAAAAATATACGGAGACAAAAAACGCCTTTTCTATAGAAACATGGTCCTAACCACCAGTAGGTAAAATATATATACATATCTAAGGTTTCACTTACCTGATATATTCTTAAATTTTTGTTGTAAAGGCATGCGTGGTAAAGGCATATGTTAAAGGCATATGCGTGAGGAAACCCTTGGATGGTAAGGCTAATGTGTGGTAAAGGTAGTTTCCATTGCGTGGTAAATGTTTGTGTTTTAACGTGGATAGAACATCAAGGACAACAGTGTGAGTTGCTCTCAGCGGTATACATGGGGAGATGCTGCTACAGGCCATTTCAATTTGCTTGGTGTCTCTGGGCCTGGTAATCCCCTGTCCAGCAACTCTGAAACAGGTAGTTCTCCCCCCGCGGGTACCAGTCTTGGATGCTCTGGGATGCTATGGAGGCTGCAACACCTCGGAGAGCTTGCTGTCCTCCAGCACAACAGGGGAGCTGTAAATGCTCTCTCCGCTCTCCTCTCGTCTGCTGGGTCCTCAAACCTCCTCATTATCCTCAAACTGATCCACACACCCATTCACTAGCTGTTCCGAACAGGTGGTGAACTGAGGCAGGTTTTGGCAGGTAGAAAAATATAAAGATTTGAAGCCAGTATTTCTGTGTGTGTGTGTGTGTGTAATTCCCCATTTGGATGGAAATAATTTGTAACTGCTGGTTTCAGCTGCTGAGATACTGGCTGAAATCAGAGATTTCACAAACCTCTTCTACACTCCCCCCACTTTTCCAGACCTAACTCCTGCAAACTCGCAATGAGGCCACATGATGGCGATGGCAAGGCCGTGCCAAACAATGTACTGTACGAATTCACTGTAACATAACAAAACTAAAGAGCATTTTGTCCAGCACTCATTTCCTTCTGTCACTCACAACGGATGTAAGACATTGAAATAACTCAAACATAAGGGCAGCTGCGCACCTCGACTTCACTGTTATATGTTTAAAATCGTAAAATGCAAGTTTAAACAATGTTTGAATAAAAAAAAAGATGAGTTCCATTTTATTTGGTAAACCTGATCGTCCTGACGTATTAGAAGCAAAATTATTTGACCAAATAGTCACACCACAGTGAAAGAGACAATATTCGAATTTTATTTAAAGTACCTTTTAGAGGCTAAACACGCGTGGAGTCATTGCTTGAAACCCTAGGTTTATATTTGTTTATTAGCCCAGTGAGGAGGAGCAGGAGTAGGGTGGGAAGGCCTTTCTTATGAAACGTGGCTAGTTTTGTTGGTATGCTGGTGGACACATCAGGCCTGCAGGTTCATTTACACGCTAGATAAACGTGGCTTTCCTTTTTCATGCAGTGCATTAAACGCAATTAGAGGCGGATGCTGAGTCAATTGAAAGCAGCCCTGTTTTGCCTACTGTACAATTCAGAGCACCATATTGATAAAGGTAAAATTGAAAACTGCCGACCAGCGTAAAGTGTCCCGTTTCTAAGGAAGATGGAAAAGAAATCAATTTCTAACGAAATCCTGTTTTATCCAGGAGAAAACGTCCCCATGAGCATCCATTAGCTGGGAAGTAGGAAATGAACTGGATAGAAATGGTAATTACAAAACATGCTCTGATGCCCTGTGCAAGCATCCATGCAGGTCCGAACTCTCATGTGGCTTTGACTGTGGCATGCGCGGGGCCTGTGGTTATAGCTATGCGGGGCCCTCTGGAAGCTGCTTCTGTTTTTTAGGATGTGCGATAAGCAACAATACCATATGATTAACAATATTATGGACACCTCTATATATGTGTGTGTGGGGGGGAGTGCTTTGAGGCCATGGGGCACAGCTAAAGGTATGACACACCCCTAGCTGTATGTGTGTGTGGTGGGTGGGCTTTGGGCTCAACGTGCACAACTGAGGGTATGTCATACTTTGAGCTGTGACCCATGGCCTTAAAGCCTTTATATATATATATATATATGAAAACCCTGCCAAAAAAGTTAACACCATTAGTGCTGCAGCAATTCCTCCTCTGTACTGAGAGGCTTTGAAGCCCATTGTTCATGATGAGCTCAGCTCGTCATGAGCACAGGAGCACTGTACTGCATGACGAGCTGAGCTCGTCATGAGCATCAAAGGGGTTAAAAGATTACGAGGGTGCCATAAAATTGAAAAAACATCGGAAATCTTTGAGGGATAAACAAGATTATGCCAAAGGACACATTCTAACCTATGCCAGAAGATACGATTGGGCAAAGATGAATTTCAGAGCCACACTAGGGGAACGCAAAGGTGAAACAGTTTTGACTGGATCCGATGTAAGCACAGATTCAGAAGATCGTAGTGCAGTAGCTCCTTTGGGGTCACGCCCACTTAACTTCCTGCACGAATTTCAAATTATGAAACAAAAGAAAGACCAAAGCCAGCCAAACAAACCACAAACGAGGGGACAAACAAAAGGCAAAGGTCCAAAAGAGGAAGAGGACGAGGGACCAGAAACGAAGAAGATTGAGAATTAAGAAGAAAAAATAAAATTACTTCCATTGGAATGCAAAATCTAAAATCTGTTGTGAACTTATCATCTAGAACGCTTACAGATATAGAGACATCTGTCCTAGTGTTAGGAATATCCTTCTGTCCCAGTAATGAACTAAGCTATACTGACACAAGAATTGATCTTTTTTTGTACATTCGAAAACTAAAACTGATGAAAATATATGAAACTCGCAGTAAAATGAAATCGAGTACTCATGTAATGAGTAAAGGCCCAAATTCCTCGGGTCTACAGGTTCAGGATATGGAACTCTTAAGAATCATGTACGAATAAGAAATGGATGAAAGTCAAAAAGTCAGTGATCATGTGGTACTTAACGAATCCTGTGGAGTTACGAATGCAAACTGTAAACACAGTGGACTGAAATTGAAATCAAGATACAATCCTAATGTTCCCTACGATAACATAGAGGCATTCAATGTAGCAGTTACATTGGAACTGAAAGAAACCCGCACCAAACCTTGTAATTCCAAATGGGATAATCTATCCAAACAGCAGAGAGGAGCCATCAATGCTCTGGAACAAGATCCTACTATCATTATCAGGCCCTACGACAAGGGGGCAATGTAGTTATCATGGATACAAGCAATTACAGAGCTGAGGCTTTAAGACAGTTATCTGATGAATTTTTCTATGAAGTCATCAATTGGGACATATATAAACAAACAATCCAGCAATATCATGGCCATTTGAGGAGTTGGTACCATGAGGGTCTACTGGACATTGATGAACAAAATTTCTGACAACAGACAAGCCAAGAATACCATGTATCCATTTCTTGCCTAAGCTGCATAAAAATGCCAAAAGACCGCCAGGGCGTCCCATTGTTTCCTCCAACAGTTGACTTTTGGAGAAC
Source organism: Lissotriton vulgaris (assembly GCF_964263255.1). Taxonomy (NCBI): domain Eukaryota; kingdom Metazoa; phylum Chordata; class Amphibia; order Caudata; family Salamandridae; genus Lissotriton; species Lissotriton vulgaris. Next base: position 1,746,149,661 of record NC_141694.1, read on the forward strand.
ACTTCCATATTTTTAGATCTTTTTCTATCAAATTATGTACTCAATTTAAGTTCGTATTGCAAATACAGTGCTGATTTTCTCCAAAGATTGTATGACGTCCAATGGGGAGAGGGATTTCTGATGATTGGTCTAGATGTCTGCTCATTATATACATGTATTGATCAGGTAAAAGGAGTGGCAGCCTGTATGCATTTTCTGAGAAGTAGACACATTGATTACATCATACACAACAACAAGTTGGAAGTCATGATGTTATTTTGTTTACAGCAAACATTTTCATCTTTAACAAAACTGTGTATCGTCAACGTAGCGGAACCGCGATGGGAACATGTTTCGCCCCCAGCCTGGCTAATCTTTTTCTGGGCTGGTGGGAGGAACATGTTGTCTGGACCCATCGTATGGCAAAGTATACTGATCACATATTAGTATGGATCAGATACATTGATGATCTTTTTGTAATTTGGGACTGGCCAGAATCCCTAGCTAAGGAATTCATAGAGATATTGGGGCAGAACTATATAAATCTAAAGTTCACACACACCATCAGTTCCCATTACTCTGAATTCCTAGATACAGTGGTGGAAATCAAAGAAAATAAAATCACAACACGTTTGTTCCGCATAGCCACCGCAGGGAATGCAATACTGCATGCTGGAAGTCATCATCCAATTTCCCTGATACAAAGCATACCCTATGGTGAGCTATTAAGGGTGCAACGTTATTGCAATACCGATGACAACTACCAAAAAGAACAAGAGACCATGCTGATCCGTTTCAGACAGAGAGGTTACAAAGAGGAAGTACTGATTAAAGCTAAAAGCAAAATAGAAGGCCGATCCCAACATGAGCTACTATTTCAACCATGCAAAAATAAAAAACCAAATGAGAATACTCAAATTGGCAGTAATGCGCCTAGAATGATAACCCAATTCAGCAGAGGTGCATGGGCGCTAAAAAGAATGATGAAGAAACACTGGAACCGGTTGGCGGCATCCCCTATAATAGGCCAACGAATAGGAGCCGCTCCTCAGATTATCTTTAAACGTGCTAAGTCTCTACGAGATCGCTTAGTTCATAGTTACCCCACTGAAGACGTAAGCACACAACCCCCAACGGTTTCACCACTTGCGGCACATGCAAGGCATGTCGCAATGGTAAGAATTGCAAGGAATATAGAACGGGCACCAACGAAAATTAAATCATAAAACAAACCATTAACTGCAACAGTGGCTTTATTGTCTACGTACTGGAGTGCCCATGTGGGCTTCAGTACGTAGGCAGTACTGAACTTCCCTTGAAACAGAGAATCTTACAACATCTACGAGCAATATCTAATCACGACCACAATTATCCTGTGGCACGTCACTATTCTGAACATCATAATAGCAACAACAGTAACAACAGTAGTCTATAATTTTTTGGCATAGATAGGATACCCACACATATAAGGGGAGGGGAACGCGAAAAAAGACTAAGGATCCTCAAATCCAGATTCATTATTGATAATTAAACAGCTAGGTCCCGAGAGGATTAAACAGTGGTGAAAAATTGGCCACACATATAGGCCGTTAATCTCTTTCAAAAGAATAGCTGTAGCGAACCTTCCATCATATATCCCTTAATCATGTCCTTTCATGGTTAAAATATCCTTTTTAACTGTGTGTTCTTCATTTAATTTTCACTTTTAAAGGGATCCCAAAAGATTATCCCAGTATATGGCAATACGATTCCCAATTGGGATAACAGCGAGCATGTAACCACAATCGTGGAGCTGCTATTTAGGATCACTCTTGTTCCCGATTACCATAATCATAATGGATAGTCTTCTCCCACATACAGATTAGTTCACATACTTAGATATATGCACATTACACTTTTTCTGCACATAATTTCTTTTCTTCTAAAAATCCTCTAAGGATGCATTCCGTTCCCTTTTATTGTGCCAAACATCAGCACAGTCCACATGGCATTTCAACAGTCCTCATAGCACTGTTGTGTACTTGCATTTTTGGACCACTATAAATATGTTCAATTGGCCATAACTGATATGATATGCTGGGTCCATCGCATACATACCGGCTAATCGAACGATAGTGGGAGCACAATGTGTATACATTAACAAGCACGGAACAGGGAGGTATTATGCTAATGGACTCTTGTTTGCCCTAATTCCAAAGGAAGTATTGTAAAGATAGCGCATCAGTTATGTAGATAACCGCATTGCACACAGTAAAGTGATTGTTTTGCAATATGTAAGGAGTGTCTAAGGCCAAAATATGCATTGCGGTGTAACACGCTAAGGATTTTTTTTATGTCTACAGCATTGCCAAAGGCATCTTGCAATTCAGTGTTCAAAATATAAATCAAGAATCGTAAATTTATGTTGCTAAAGCTAGTGATTGTATTAATGTAATGAATTATTAAGGTTGATGCAAAAATGATGGCGATATATTTTGTGAAGCAGCAAGTAGTTCTTTTATGTCATGTAACACTGACGTTTATTTCTATGGGAATTTGGGGATCAGGAAGCAACTTGACAAAGGCTAACTCCGAAATGTGTCGTCCTTGATTTTGATTGCACAATAAACTATTGTGCCGTTTCCTGGTGTGCCACCTCTTCATTCCGGACCGAGTCTTGGTTGTGGAGTAAAGAAAGTGTTCGAATATCTCTCTCTCTCTCTCTCTATATATATATATATATATATATATATATATATATATATATATAGATATATATATATATATATATATATATATCTATATATATATATATATCTATATATATATATATATATATATATATATTACTTTTAGAACCGACTATGCCTTTTATGTTTTAAAATGCATTTGCGGACTCAGATACGTAGGAAGTACCAAGCTTCAGGTCTATGCTCTTATTTTGCAGCATTTGAGGGCTAAGGTCAATTCAGATCCAACATACCCTGTTGCCAGACACGTCACGACAGAACACAGCAACAATCTTAATGTTCTGCAATATTTTGTGAAGGACAGTGTCCCACAGAACAAGAGGGGAGGCAACAGGGAAAAGACCCTTAGGCAATTGGAAATAAAATACATAATTGAACTAGATACCAAGAGTCCGAGAGGTCTTAATATTTGTGAGGATCTGCATCATTATTTATAGGGCAGTTTTTTACTTTGAGTTTTCCTACCTGGTTGTAACATAGATGTATATATATGAAATTGACGATTTTATGAGGGTAATATATTCTAACTATTCTAGTTGATATTTATTGGTTTTTAGTCATTTTAGCATTGATGGGTTTTATGTCGGTCTTGTGGTCAGTTATTATGTATTTAACCATGAATTTATGAAACTTTGTTTTATGAACAATTGGTTTTATGGTATTTATTGGCACACATGTCCGGTTTTATTGACTGTCTCAGGAATGGCTAAGGACTCAATATACCCAAAATAGATCTATGTTTTGGCCTTATGTTTCTGTCCATTTTATTCGTATTTTCGTATTTTGATCCTAAAAACAATCATTAAATTAAAAATAATTCTATCTATCTGTTCCCAGTCCTAACTATGATTGATTAATTGCCTTTTTCAGATTTTGCTCCTCTTTTATGTCTTTTTCTCGTCCCAACTTTTTAACCCCATGACATTGATCAGTGGACATTTTATGATTTGTCCCATGTCTATTTAGATTCTTGTTGGGGTTATTATAGAGGTAATTTTTAGACATATATAAATTACCATTTTTTTGATATGCACTTTAGCACTAGCACTTTCTACACTCTACAGGTATTAATGCGAAGGGCAGTGGCGTAATGACATGTGATTCCCCGCCCTCACAATTGCAATTGCAGAAACTCTTTCCATCGCAGTTGAACATTTCCACTGCTCACAAAGTAACCAATCAAATGTGTTCATCAATTGTGAATGAGCCCTTTAAATTTCTTGCAACTCTCTCAGCGCGCCATGTGACCAAGGCCTCTGTGTAGGCCGAAACGTTATGCTGCCGTGGTGTGCTGAAGAATAAAAGAAACTCACCTGCACTCTGGGTCTTCCGTGGTTTTTTCCTGTCTGATGGTCGGATATTTGAGCCTGTCGCAGAAAAATTGCAAGTGCGCAAACATTTTGAGCCGGTTGAGTGTTTCTCCGGCGTTTGGAAAGACCCCTCCTCCGTCAGTGGCTGAGCAGCAAGAAATCTCGGCGTCCGGTGACCCGGAAGTCTTTATTTCTCCCGTTGGGGAGTTACTGTTTGAGCCCCTGGACATCTGGGAAATTGTTTGCTGTTGTTGTTTGTCGGGAACCGTGTTGGGACGGCTGTCTCAAACTCTCGGTGCCCGCTTATCTACGACGGCGAACTGAGGTACAGAAGTGTTCCGGTGGAGGAGTTGTGCGCAGTCGGAGGATGAGCCGCGATTACTGCAGCTTCCCCGTTCTGAGTGAGTGCGACATTAGTTTTAATTTCAGCAAACGCCATGGCAGCCGGCGCACGTAAGGGGAGAGAGGTTGCCGCTTTGGAAGCATTTGACGACTCCCCGGCTGGGGGGCCGTCTGTGACTGTTACTGAGGACACGTGTGCTACTGGGGGTTCGAACCTCCGTGAAAAATTTAAATCTTTGGAAAAGCTTCTAAAAAGGGAGCAGTCTAAATGGTGGGAGCATCGCTCACTGAGTCGCTACCTAGAAGTGAACCGCATACCACGTGGGCTAAGGGTTATGCTAGCGCCTAGTTACGAATATATGGACCCAGCAATGCTCAAGGATTGGGCTGAATGGAGCCTGCGCTCATCACGCCGCCTGGTGACAATGCTGGTTCGCTATGCGGAGAGTGATAGGTCAAAATTACAGGCAGAGATTGATGTTTTAGAGGCAGAAATAACGAGCCTTTGCGAGGAAGATGCTAACATTGCGTTGGAGTGCAAAAAATATCGAGAGGTAATGGAACAGCGTGTGCAGAAAGAAGAGGATGTTATTAGAAAGCGCAAAACATTCAAGTTCCAGCGCGACAAAACGGATTATAGTGAAGGGAGAATCTTCACATTTGCGCGCAAATATGATGCGATTAAAGCCTCAAAATTACAAAATCCACGCACAACGCAAAGTAAAGCCCAAAGCACTACCCAGGGACGTTCCAACTCTCCTGGGGGTTCAAGCCTCACAGATCTAAGTTCAAACATCGACAGTGGGTCTGAAGCGGAAGCTGGTAGATACTCAGACCGTTTGGGGTTTACACGACTGACTGTGGAGGAAGAACTGGAGTGTGTCAGACAGGACAGGCGCGAGACCCTGCGCCCACGCATTCCAATACCCGAAAAAGCCCCAACCAAAAGCGACGAGAGCGCAGAAAAAGCCGCGCCAAACAAAAAGCCCAAAAAACAGAATTACAAGCGTTGGAACGCCACCAAAAAGAAGTAGCGAACACGGCACAAACCAGCAACCATTCAAATATACTGGACAATGGTCTATCCGTCATCAACTTGACCAACACTACTTTTTCTGATGCTGAGATCAGCATCCTGTCTAAAGGATTGTCATATTGCCCACCGAGCAGTTTCAATTATGCTGACACAAGGATAGACCTCTTTAAATTCACGCGCAAATTGAAACTGAAAAAACATTTTGCCAACAGTAAATTAAGGGGGACTGCTAAAAGGCCTGGTATGGATCCCACTGCCCAAGGCCTGGCAGTTCATGATATCCCGTTGATGCAGGACTTGGCGGGCTTGCGAGCAGAGGCCCCAAGCACACAAAATACGCAGGAAGAAGTGAATTTCCAAACTGGCGGCCTAAGTAATTTAAAACCAAGGTCTACCTTCACTCCTGTAACTCCATATGACAACATCGATATCTTTCAGGATGCTGCTGTCAAACAGATAAAGGCACTGCATGTGAAGACGTTGAAAGCAAACCATCATAAACATTATGTTAACAGTGAGTATCGGAAATTGATCAACAAAATGAAATCAGATGGAAATATAATTGTCAGACAATCAGACAAGGGCGGCAACATTGTGCTCTGGCCCAGATCATTATATATGGAGGAAGCTTACCTTCAGCTCAATGACCCGAACTGTTACAGACATTGTGATCTCAATGCACTGAGGAAGGCACAATCAGACTTTCACTCTCTCCTAATGGGATGGCGATCCAGCGGACTTATTAGTATGGATGAGTTGAAGTGTTTAAAGAATGACCATCCTGTAACCCCCGTTCTGTACCTGATCCCTAAGGTGCACAAGGATGCGATCAAGCCGCCAGGTAGACCCATCATATCGGCGTGCGGGGGGTTGTTGGAAAAAGCCACCATGTACATTGATCTGTTCCTCCAAGAGCATGTTTTGTCACTTGAATCATATATTCAAGATTCAAGTGATCTGATGAGGAAACTTGAGGAGTTTGAATGGAATGATGATTTTTGGTTGATTACACTAGATGTATCATCTTTATACACGAGTATAGTGCATGCAGATGGACTAAGGGCTGTTGAGTTTTTTCTGGGTAGGCGACCCATAGAACTGGTGGAGCACAACAAAATGTTGCTAACTATGATCAGTTTCTGTCTGCACCATAATTATTTCATGTTCCTAAATCGATATTACCAACAAGTCAGGGGTGTTGCCATGGGGGCCTGTTTCTCTCCCAGTTACGCCTGTCTCCACATGGGGTACTGGGAGAGACAGGTCCTCAGGGGCATTCACCATGATGCCTGTACCCGTCATATCATCAGATGGTACAGGTATATCGATGATATACTGATGATTTGGCGCGGGACACATGAAGAAGCAGCCAATTTCATTGAGATGCTGAATTCCAACTCATTCAATCTGTCTTTCACGTCGCACATCAGTCAGCAGGTAGCACACTTTCTTGACGTTACATTGGAGGTCAGTCAGGGTAGGCTTGAAACTAAGCTGTATAGGAAGCCTACAGCGGGCAATACCATCTTGCACGCGGGAAGTCATCACCCCCCACATTTGGTTAGAAGCATCCCCTATGGGGAGATGCTTAGAATCCGTAGGGTGTGTAGCACAGACTCCCACTGCAAAAGTGCGCAGGCTGCTAGCAAATTAAGGTTCCTTGCCCGCGGTTACAAAGAGCAGCTAATTGACACAGCCATTAGAAAAGCCAATGCTTGGTCACGCACTGAAGCACTGACCCATAAGAAAGTACAGAAAAACACTGTCGCTAACATTGAGCAGCCTATCAGGCTCATTTGGACCTACAGTAGTCAGCACGGGGCACTTAGAAAGATCGTCAACCAATACTGGAATCTGATTAAATTAGATCCAGTCATTGGCGAACACATGCCTAACAAGCCAGCTATTACGTACAGGAAGGCGTTCTCTTTACAGGATGCACTAGTTAAGTCTAGTCCTGAGGTAATACCCCCCAAAAATTGGCTAGCTGCCAGTTGGGGGTTTAGGAAGTGTTCCAGTTGCAAAGCCTGCTCTCAGGGGCTCAATAAATCTGAGTTCCTCACAGCATTCTCAGCAGTGCCCCGTAAGATCAATAAGCAACTCACTTGCAAGTCGGAGTATGTGGTGTATGTGCTGGAGTGCCCATGTGGCCTGCAATACATTGGTAGCACCAAATTGCAGGTCCACAAAAGGGTACTCCAGCACATCAGGGCAATCAATACTAATGACGCCACATACCCGGTTGCACGACACTTTAAGGAGTTCCATGGTAACAACAGCAGTCTCCTTAAATATTACGCTATTGACTCTGTAGGCCCCCTGAGAAGAGGTGGTAACCGGGATGGGATCTTAAGGGCACTTGAGACCAGATATATCCTGGAGATGGACAGCAAGAGCCCAAATGGCCTCAACTCCACGGAGGATTTTTACACCTGTTTGTAAAAAACACAACTACTGAAAGCTTCTTGCTGTATCCCCACCTCTGTCCTACTAATAAGATGTCAGCAATTACTGTAGCAATAGTCACCTGCAATTTGGTCAGTAGTGTTGATCTTCTTGGTAACCAAATATGACTATATGAGTTAACCACTTGGCTGCTAAGGCAATATTTTACTCTTCATTGTATTTCCATTGAAATCAATGAAAAGTGCATGACGAGTTACCCTTGTCATTAGCGGCGAAGAGGTTAAAACAACACTAGGTCATTATAAGTATGTTGAATCAAATGGTTGCTGCAAACCTCAGAAACTTCACGTAATCATTTTTTAATGCTTATTTTTTGAAAAAAATGAAAAAAATGTAAACACTGTTTTTCAACTGCACTTGTTTATTCAGCTCACACAATAGCGATGACATCTTGGTTTTGTAAAAACATTCAATGTTGGAAATAGGTATGGGGAGATGTACATAGAATTGTGCCCTGCATATCCGACTTTGACACTACTGCACTGCATTTAAATAGTTCTTGGTAGTAGTCATAATTTTCATGATGTATATAGATGTAAGTATATGAAATTTGGTGTATATATTTTATATATGAGGTACATATGGTATATTGTGCATTGTTTTGGTGCATTTAAAGCATTTATGCTGTTAGCCTTATGATTCTCAATCAAATTGAGAACTGATTGAGGGTTTCACTTTGCACTTTATGTAAATACTTGTAATCTTGTTTGACCTTTGGTACATACCATGTGTGCCCATGAGTTAATCTAAGTCGGATTTTATAAATGTATTTATACAGGTATTAATGCGAAGGGCAGTGGCGTAATGACATGTGATTCCCCGCCCTCACAATTGCAATTGCAGAAACTCTTTCCATCGCAGTTGAACATTTCCACTGCTCACAAAGTAACCAATCAAATGTGTTCATCAATTGTGAATGAGCCCTTTAAATTTCTTGCAACTCTCTCAGCGCGCCATGTGACCAAGGCCTCTGTGTAGGCCGAAACGTTATGCTGCCGTGGTGTGCTGAAGAATAAAAGAAACTCACCTGCACTCTGGGTCTTCCGTGGTTTTTTCCTGTCTGATGGTCGGATATCTGAGCCTGTCGCAGAAAAATTGCAAGTGCGGAAATATATATATATATATATATATATATATATATATATTACTTTTAGAACCGACTATGCCTTTTATGTTTTAAAATGCATTTGCGGACTCAGATACGTAGGAAGTACCAAGCTTCAGGTCCATGCTCTTATTTTGCAGCATTTGAGGGCTAAGGTCAATTCAGATCCAACATACCCTGTTGCCAGACACGTCAAGGCAGAACACAGCAACAATCTTAATGTTCTGCAATATTTTGTGAATGACAGTGTCCCACAGAACAAGAGGGGAGGCAACAGGGAAAAGACCCTTAGGCAATTGGAAACAAAATACATAATTGAACTAGATACCAGAGTCCGAGAGGTCTTAATATTTGTGAGGATCTGCATCATTATTTATAGGGCAGTTTTTTACTTTGGGTTTTTCTACCTGGTTGTAACATAGATGTATATATATATATGAAATTGACGATTTTATGAGGGTACTATAATCTAACTATTCTAGTTGATATTTATTGGTTTTTAGTCATTTTAGCATTGATGGGTTTTATGTCGGTCTTGTGGTCAGTTATTATGTATTTAACCATGAATTTATGAAACTTTGTTTTATGAACAATTGGTTTTATGGTATTTATTGGCACACATGTCCGGTTTTATTGGCTGTCTCAGGAATGGCTAAGGACTCAATATACCCAAAATAGATCTATGTTTTGGCCTTATGTTTCTGTCCATTTTATTCGTATTTTCGTATTTTGATCCTAAAAACAATCATTAAATTAAAAATAATTCTATCTATCTGTTCCCAGTCCTAACTATGATTGATTAATTGCCTTTTTCAGATTTTGCTCCTCTTTTATGTCTTTTTCTCGTCCCAACTTTTTAACCCCATGACATTGATCAGTGGACATTTTATGATTTGTCCCATGTCTATTTAGATTCTTGTTGGGGTTATTATAGAGGTAATTTTTAGACATATATAAATTACCATTTTTTTGATATGCACTTTAGCACTAGCACTTTCTGGAGATCATGGTGTAGATAGGGTTTGGACCGTGTTTCAAAAGTCAATGAAAGGGATAGTTTTGGGCGCAGTTTATGAATGCGATGATAATAAGTGAGTAATATATGTAATGTTTCAAGTTTAATCGTACAATTGAGATGATCTATTATGCAGTTATTAATGTCTTTTGTTTTTGTTACCATTTGTATAATTGATGCATTTTATTTAAACATGCCCTAACTTTTTTGTCATAATGACATTTGTTTAAATATGATTTGTCCCTATGTATTTGCACAGATATTATTTATGAAATCTGAATAATGTTGACATTTCTATTACCCAGTTTGTAATTTTGGGATAGAGTGTTGTATTCATATTTTCATTTGGTCCATATCAGTGTCTTTGTTAGATATAGCGTGAATTACAAAGTCTGTTTTTCATGTTTATCCACTAGCCATGTGATCTCCATTCACAGGATTGGTGGATGGTGTATTTAAATCTTTGTTGGGTCACTAATCACTCTATTCCAGTGAGCAAGGCGACTGTGCTCGCCGAAATGCGTCTGGATTGTTCACAGCAGTTTACCTAGAAATTTCTTGAATAAAATACCTGCTTCAAGGAGAAAAAAGCAAGTTGTCCATTTCTCTATCGTTGCAGCATGCAAACTAGGAGTGTTTGATGTTTGATTCGAAGATATATATATATATATATATATATATATATATATATATATATATATATATATATATATATATATATATAACCTACTGGCAGTCGCCATTAGGTATATATAGTTAGGATTTTTTTGAATAGGGATTTCTGAAAATTCTATGTTGAATAACTTTGGCGTTGATGGACGGAATTGGCTGAAATTTTCAGGAAAATTGCACATTTTGTTTCTGAGCGTCCCCCGAAAGTTTGGGGGGGTTTCGTCAAGCGGGGGCCGAGAAAAAAGGGGGGTCCCAAAACATGTTTTTAACATTGAGTTTTCCATAGGGCGGTTAGCCCGAACGGCTGAATGGATTTCCACCAAACTTGGCAAAATTGTAGGGACTGGTACCTCGATGTGCCTTTGCTATGTCTCAAGATATATGCTCCAGTGGTTTTTCCGAAAATTAACTTTAAAAAATATATATTGGGCTACATTGGGCTATATATATGTTAGAGCCCAAATGTAGCCCAATATAGCCCAATGTAGCCCAATGTAGCCCAAAGATGGCCACCAGAGAAAAAAAACAAATGTAGCCCAAATATCAGCCAGATGTAGCCCAACTATAGCCCAATGACAGAATGTCCTACAGTGTCCTAAAGAACAACTAGAGCGCTAACAGTCTTACTTATGACAAAAGTATGGCACACCTGGAGTCATCTTGATTGGAATAAAGTGGTAACACTTAATACATTTAATTTGAAAAGGAACAAAATGAGGGGTTTCATTTTGCCATAGAAATGATATATATATATATATTCACTGAAAAAAACCATAGGTTATAGACCATATATAGTTAGGAATTAGCATTTACAAAACCTTGAAAATTCACTGAAAAAACCATAGGTTAAAGACCATATATAGTTAGGAATTAGCATTTACAAAACCTTATTTTACTCACACAAAACCATTGAAATTCGCATATATAGTTAGTTGCACTAACTATATATCGCGCACCCGCAATCCACTGCTGATGATGTCACATATGACATCATTCATGACATGGTCAGTGACATCACTGATGACATCACTGATGACATCTCAAATGACATCACTGATGACAACATCCAGTGACTATATATTTCTGTAAAGTTAAAATATGTCTTACATATTGAAGAATGAGTGGATGTATAAGTGTCTGGATGAAGGATTTAGTAGGTGCATGACTGACTGTATGAGTGAGTGATTAAATGTGTCTCACTGAGTGCATGGGTTAGTGACTAAACTGTCTTAATTTGTGCATCATTATGTCTGTTGTTCTGTAAACTGCTGCATGTGTTGATCAGTAGCTATATGAGTAACTATATGGGTTATTGATTGGTTGCCCGAGTATTTGTGTGGGAGACTGAGTGTGTGTGTGGGTGGCTGGGAGGTGTATGACCCTGTGCATAGATGTGTGAGCAGTTGATTCACTAGATGTATGGGTTCAAAAGTGCATGTGGAAACAGCTGTATGGGCGGTTGACTGTGTGCATTAGTGTATTGGTGAGTGAATGGATATCTCAGTGCTACATGTCAAAGTAAGTACATATGTAAAACACAGTACATGTGAGAGTTGACATATAGAAAATAACTGTGCATAAGAGCCAGTGAATGTGTGAGTGGCTGTATGGATCATTGTGAACTTGTATCAGGGATTGTGTAAGAGAGTAAATATGTGTTAGTATATGTTTGAATAAGTAAGGTGTGTATAACTGTATAGTTGAGGAAATGGAGGTGTGATTGATTCTTTGCATGACTGACTAGGTGTGTGAGTAACTCCATGGATGAGTGACAGTCTGTGAGTGTCTGTTTACACTGATTGTATCTAAGGTTATAGCAGAGTCTGAAGAGGTTCATCGTATTATCACATGAATGATATCATCAGTGATGTGATCAGTAATGTCAAATGAGATGAATGAATGAATGAATGAATACCCTCTTGTATAGCGCATGGCTACTCTCAAGCATCCCAGCGCTGTAAGACCAGAGGACATAGAAAGACACTATTAGAACAAGAGTGTCTTTAATCGCTTCCTGAAGGCAAGATGGTTAGACTCATGCCTGATGTTGTCTGGGAGTTTGTTCCATTCTTTGGCTGCGTGAACAGAAAGCCGACGGCCACCCATCCGAGCCAGCTTCACCCTGGGGGCTACCAGCAAGTTCCGCTGGTTGGATCTTAGAGACCTCACTGATTGATGGCGACGAAACAGGGGATCAAGAATGGACGGGCCAGCATTATGGATGGATTTATGCGCCAAGCACAGGGTTTTAAATATAATCCTTCCCTGGATGGGTAGCCAATGGAGAGGTTGAGGTGCTGCCTTAGCTGAGCATCTTTTGGGGACTTTCATGAGCAGCCGAGCTGCACAATTCTGTACAGATTGCAGAATTTTTATGGTGCCGACTGGGGCCCCCATATAGACGGCATTTGCATAATCCAGCCGCGACAAGATCAGCGACTGGACCGGCATTCGTCTAGCTTCAAATGGCAGGAGATCTAAAACTTTTTTTAAGACTTTCAGCAGTCCATAGCAGGTCACGGCCACCTTCTTAGCCTGGTAATGAAATCCTAGCGAGGAGTCTAACCAGATCCCCAGGCTTTTTATTTGGGTCTTAGGTACCGGAGGGGGTCCTAGGCAGTACGGCCACCAAGGGTCCAGGTTAATTGGGGCTTTGTATCCCAGAAGCATAATGTCCGTTTTGGCCCCATTTAACTTTAAAAAGGAGGAGGTCATCCATTCTAGGACTTTGGTGAGACACGGGGTCAGATTATTGATCCCCTGATCTAAAGCATCGCCCCTCACCAAAGACACAACCAGCTGCGTGTCATCGGCGTAGGTAACAAGTTGGATTCCCCAGGGAAGAACCGCATCAGCCAAAGGTCTCATGTAAATATTAGACAAGGTAGGGCTGAGGGATGATCCCTGGGGAACGCCGTGACTCAATTGAAGCTGGCTGGATGACACCTCTCCCTCAAAGACGGAGAAGCTTTTGTCTGATAGAAAAGAATGGAGCCATTTGATGGCCAGTCCGGAGACCCCTGTGAGATGCAGCCGGTGCAACAAGAGAGAGTGGTTCACAGTATCGAAGGCTGCGCTGAGGTCCAACAGGACCACCGTCATCAGTGATGTCATCAGTGATGTCATTTGAGATGTCATCAGTGATGTCATCAGTGATGTCATTTGAGATGTCATCAGTGATGTCACTGACTATGTCATGAATGATGTTATTAAGTGACACCATCAGCAGTGGATTGCGGGTGCGCGATATATAGTTAGTGCAACTAACTATATATGCAAATTTCAATGGTTTTGTAAATGCTAATTCCTAACTATATATGGTCTTTAACCTATGGTTTTTTCAGTGAATATATATATATATATATATATATATATATATATATATATATATATATATATATATATATATATCATCAGTGATGTCATTTGAGTTGTCATCAGTGATGTCACTGACCATGTCATGAATGATGTAATATGTGACATCATCAGCAGTGGATTGCGGGCGCGCAAAATATTGTTAGTACAACTAACTATATAAAAGCAATTTCAATGGTTTTGTATGAGCGAATTGTCTAGCTAACTATAACACCCCTAAATCTTATAGTTTATTGAGGGAATTTCAAAGGTTTTTTAAATGCTAATTCCTAACTATATAAGGTCTGAAACCTATGGTTTTTTCAGTGAATATATATATATATATATATACACACACACATGACTTTGAGGCCATGGTGCACAGCTAGAGGTATGACAGACCCATTAGCAAGGCAAGGCAAGTTTTCACTATGAGTGTGTCTTTGAGTTTTTCTCTGGTATGTGCTTCCTACTGTGGAATTTATCCAGAAGGAGTGTTAAAAGGGTATTTATTTTCTGTTTGTAGCATGATTCCACTAATTTTTCTATGGTATAAGTTAGCTACATTCAAACATTCAAAAGTCATTTGTTGTATGTCCTTTCACTCTGCAGTGCCATTTTGCTACCGCTCAAACTTATTTCTACTGCAGAGGTGTCATATGTAGCCGATTGGATTGCTCTCCTTCTCTTGGGTGTGCCACTTACCTACTTCTGTGAAAGTAGCCTTTCAATCATTTTGGCACTCTGAGGTTTGTGGTTCTCAGATCTTTTAAAATCCCATCATATCACTTGACACCAAAGTGCCTCTTGCATGGCTTGGAGTGTGACCTTATGATTCTCTATCATTAATTCCAATGAGACAATATTGTTGTAAATGACATTTAGGACACTATTAATGTGTGATGATATTCTGAAAATGAAATTCTGGTACCATACATAGGGGGTCATTATGATTGCGGTGAATCCGCATACTCTGGGCCGGCGGAAGCCACCGCTGGCCCGGAGGATGCGGATTCACTGCACCGGACACAGAAAAGACCCCCAGCCAGATTAGGATGCCTGGGGGGTCATTTATCCGTCCGCCGCTTTTCCGCCGCGAGACCGCGGCAGAAAAGCTCTCATATGGTGGCAGTGTCTGTCAGACACCGCCAGCCATGTTAGGATTAGCATTTTGTAATGCCTTTCCGCTGCGGCAATGCCGCCACGAAAAAGTATACGGTCTTTTCTTTGGGGGCCTGTTGCGGGCCCCCACGGTGAAGGTGTGGGGTGGGGGTGCACATGGGGTGTACCCATGGTACCCACCTGCATTTGCATGCACGAAGCGGCAGGCACCGCGCGGTGCCAGCCACTTTGTGCATGCAAATGCACAGCTTGCATTTTTAACATTGTGGCGGGTGCTGCTTGAAGCAGCACCCGCTACAATGTTAAACATACAGGAGGTGACCGCCAGGGTGGGGGTCACATCCTAATTTGCACGGAGGGACCGCTGCTGCCCCTGCGGACGGTCCCTCCTTCACTGGGGTGGCGGACGGACGCAGGTCCATCTGCCATCCTAAGAGGACCCATAATTAGACTGTATGTCAGAATATAGTCAGTTGAAATATATTCTTTCATAAATATAGTTTACATGTAAAATTCTAGATAGGTAGCAATGAGTTATGGGGATGTTTTTCACTGATGTGTTCTGAGTGGCATCAAAGAGAGGAGGGCAAAGCTCGAGTTGTCCATGGTGTCACTCAAAACCTAGAAATGAAAAACATTCCAATTATTCACTTTTTACTGATCCATACTTTTATGTCATATATGGCCATCAAACTCCTCTGCACCTAATTTTAACTTCTACGGAGGGGAAGAAGAGAAAAACATGCATAACATGGCCTCTCCTTGTCCCAAATGTTAAAAAACTCATTATTATTGCATTCTGCCACTCACCCCCACCATGTTATGTTATGTTGCATTATATTGAGGTAAGTTGTGTTTACTTGTAAAGTGTACTATCATCCTGGAAGGTATCCTGGTGCTGAGCAGGTGTGAGCCTTGCCTAGCAGTTGCTGCTGGTACCATTCTATTTAATCTAGCAAGTCTTTTCAGCCAGCAGCTTCAATATAAGAGACCAAGGACCGCAAGCTGGCATCTGGAAGCAGAACTGTGTGTTTTTTGTACCTGTCACGATTGCAAAAAAAATTACACATTCGCAGTATGTGATAGGCAGCCCATTAAGAAAATGCTTGATATGTACTTTCCCAGAGAAGCAAATGACTGAAGAGGGCTGGGCCAAAGGGTCTTTGTGTAGGTCCTGTGAACATGAGGTTCGCCAGACCGCCAAAGACAGCTGTAGTCAGACCTAAAAACAACTTATGATTTATTTTCTGCAATGTGTTGTGTCAGTATGTAAATTACTTTTACTCTGCAAAATCGTACAAAATGTGGTGAAGAGGAGATGACAAACGGTGATAAGGCCAAGCAAGCCCATATTCACAACTAAGTATGCAAATTATGATTTGTCTTGATTGGTAGGGAGAAGGGAGCATCTGTCACTGTCATGAATAGATATTGTTTCTGTAAAAAGTTATGTCACGCTATTTTGAAGATTCATTTTCAGTATATTTTTTACATTCAGTGAATTAATTATTTTCAAGGCAGTTTTAAGACCAATATCAGCCAGCACAGCGGATTAAGTGGAGACAAATTCATAGCTGCAGAGCTTGACAACGCAGCCAATGAGAAAGGGTTTAAAGAAACGTTTTAAAAAGTAAAATTAAAATCAGCTAGAAGGGGTGATGTCAGACCTGGTTTTTACAGCGGGTTTATGTCCAGACTTTCTGCTTTTTGGCCTCCTGTTTTGGAAACTGTTTTTGTTGGTTGTGGTTGTTTTATGACTCTAGGCACTTTACCACTGCTGATCAGTTCTAAATTGCATATGCTCTCCCTGTAAATTGTGTTTCTGGATTAGTGATTCCATGATTGGAATGTTTGATTTACTTGGCAATCCCTAGTACAGTGCACTGTGTGTGCCCAGGGCCTGTAAATCAAATGCTGCGTGTGGGCCTGCAGCACCGATAGTGCCACCCACATAAGCATCCTGTAAATGTGATTCAGATCTGCCACTGCAGTATCTGTGTGAAGTCTAGTATTGCCATGTCGACTTGGCAAGTGCACCCACTTAGCAGGCCCTACCCTTCCCTTTTCTTGCATGTCAGCCACCCCTAAGGTAGGCACAAGGTAAGATGTGGGCAGGGTGCAGTGTATGTGAAAGGTAGGATATGCCCTGGTGTGTGTGGCATGTCCTGATAGTGAAATACTCCCAATTTCATTTTTCACTATTGCAAGGCTACCTGTTCCCATAGGATAGAATGGGGAGTTTTGCTTATAACATCTTATAAACATAACTACCACTGGGAACAAGGTAGGAAATAAAGTTTAGTATGCCTGAACTCAGAATGTTAAAATACATCTTTTAGTGAGGGTGATTTTTACATTCTGTGTTTGAAAATTCCACTTTTAGAAAGTAGGTAATTTCTTGCCTAGCCATAAAGTGTGCCTCTGCTAGGATGTGTATTGACTGTCTGGTTTTTGAATGACAGGGGCTGGGGATGTTTAGTGGCTCCAGAGAGACAGGATGAGTCCGAGCTGGGCTGAATAGGCCTGGAATGCATTTAGAGTAGGGGAAGGAGATTTAATTTTACCTGAATCTGCCTGGTCTGCCTTCCACAATGCTGTCTCCATCTCCTACCAGAAAGCAGCACCAGAGAGGACAGAACTGGTTTTGACTGAGCACAGAGCTTCTCTGCCACATAGAACAAAGGATTTTGTAGTATAAAAAGAGGGGCCCAGACCCCAGAATTTTAGATCACTTCTGGAAATCAAGAGGAACCTTTGCCAAGGAGAAGAGTTGGAGAAACTGAGGAGGAATACTGCCCCTGTACTGTTTGCCATCTGGGGTTGACCTGCAGTGGCTACTACTTTCTGCCAAGGACAAGGACAAGGACTTTTCTGTTTGCTATGTCCCCTGCTTGAGGAAGATCTCCAAGGGCTTGAAACTGAGCTTGCTTCTTGATCTGAAGTCTCAGGGACACAAAGACTTCCCAGCTCTCCTGAACTTCCTTGCTGGAAGTTCTGACCTGCTAAGAAGTGCCTGCTGTTGTTTTGGACCTCTGGAGGTTTTTTGTCGCTGGGAGCTGGAAAAGTAACGCAATTACAAGAAGTGTGAGGCATCCGCACCTGTTTCCCGTGCATCGCCAAAGAAATCATCGCAGCGCCTTTCTCCAAAGTCCGAGATCACTGCACCGATTTCGACGCAAGTGCTGCTGTGCAGCTATCGTCCCGAATCGTTGCATTGCATCCAGGCGCCAAGTCTGTCGCATCATTGGGGGACGCAGTAAGAAACCGAAGCATCACCTCGCAGTTCATTAAGAAACTGACGCATCACCTTCCCTGAGCGTTAGGAACCAATGCATCACCTTCCCTGTGACCCTTTCTGTTTGTGTGCATGACGCATCTAAGGTATTTTCTGTGAAAAGTCCCATCTGTAATTTGATTGGAACTGAACTATTTCTCCAATTTGAAAGTCATATTTGTGTTACTGTATTGTGGATTTTTGTCGTTTTAGTCTTGTTTGGTTTAGATAAAAGTTACTTATTTTCCTACACTGGTGTGGTGTCCATTTGTAGTGTTTTCACTGTATTACTGTATCTGTTCACAAATGCTTTACACACTGCCTCTGAGATAAGCCTGTCTGCTTGTGCCAAGCTACCAAGGGGGTGAGCAGGGGTTATTTTAGAAGTGTATCCTCTTTACCCTGATTAGAAGCAAGGGTCCCTATTTGGGCAAAGGTACCTAATTCTGCCAACTAGAGACCCCCATTTCTAACAGGTGGCATAGTAAAGGGTTCACATCAATGGACATTGGCTAAGAGATAGACATGTCCTTATTGGCTGAGGCCATGGAACCCCATGTAAGAAGACAGACACAAAAGTGGTCATAAATTGGGCACGAACATTTTGCGATCAGTCTTTAATTTTGTGATGAGACCTACATGCTATTACGTCTTATTACAAAATCTCTAATGCCAGAGAGTAGCAGAATGACCCACCTAATGAATATAAATTTCTAAGGTTATTAGTGACCACCTGTGATTAGCTACAAACACAGTGATAGTTACCTACAATGAATATCAGGCCACCATCCCTGTGTTTGCATCCCCAAACTTTTGCAAACGTCAACGTTACATTTTCAACAGCACTCAATGTTCCTTAAAATAAATAGTTCTGCTTTAAGAAGAGAAGACTCTTTTGGAAACACATCCCCTGGGCTACTACCTTCTGAAGCCACCTATCACGATTTCTAAGGGGAAAGCTGTCCAAGTGTGACATCTGTTCCTTTGGGAATCTTTTACCATCTCATTTGAAAAGTCATTTTAACGATTTACAACTGCAATCGCTAGAGCAAACCATCAATACATCTAACACTGAAGCACAATTAAAAGGGGACGGACCCTCCTATATGCCCCTCTCGAACTGTGATTCGAAAGGAGTCTCAAAACACCTTTGAGATTTTAAAGTCATTTTCAATTAGAAAAATGTGTTGAGAAAATACTAAAATGCAATTTTTTGTGGATTTTCAAATCTCAAGGTTTGCTACTGCAAAATTAATTATTTTATTTGACTCAGGGTTCTGCCTTAATCAAGGAAAGACAATGTGTTCTTGAGAATCTGTTGTGTTTGTGGGAAAAGATAGATTTTAAGTGGCCAAGATCTCTTTGTTGTCTATCTTTGAAGTGGGAGTTTTCCTACCCATCATTGTTTTTTCTATTAAGCTGTTTTTAATGTATGTAATTATAGTTTGATCATCACTAGTGTCAGTGCTTAGCATGTGCTTGAATGAGCAATAGGACAACAGCTCCTAACACTTGTCTCTTGCAGCACCAAAGCGCTTTTAAAGGAGAGAGGGATTGAGAACATGGGTAGGGGTACATATTCATGGACTATCGGTGAGCAACTGGTACAGAAGGGAGGTGGGGTGGGGGGGCATCGAGGTTGGTAGCTTATAATGCCTTGCCGTCACAAATAGTCTTTAGGACCGCAGCCTGTCTGCTAATGGGCAGCTGCACTGTGCATGTCAAATAGCCATTACCTAAGATGCTAGGTTCCCGTTGTATGCTATATTTTTTTCATGTTTAAATAATTGCCTGTCTGGGTTTCTAGGGGACATATTACCAAGCAATAGCGATAATTATTGCTATTGCTTGGTTAGAGACAAAAAATTACCGCTGAGCTGCGGCGATTTTTATCGCAGATAAACCTTGGTATTACCAAGGTTTATCGCAAATGCGATAAAAATCGGCCGCAATGCATGAATATCGCTGAAAAGTCAGCGATATTCATGCATTACCGAGCTAATGCTCCTAGCCATGTTATCCACCTCCCATTGGATAACATGGCTAAGAACTGCTCAGGGCAGGTGTTACCTTTAGGAGATATTCGCGCTTAGCGCGAATATCTCCAAAAGTTGGTAATAGGATATAGCGATGTTAGCGACGGTTTCCAGTCGCTAACATCTTGGCACGCCCACTTTGCATGTCATTAGTGATAAATATCACTGACATGCAAAGTGGGGCCCAAGATGGTCGGTATCTCCTACTAGCTGTCGCTAACTGGTGTTAGCAACAGCTAGGTAATAAGCTGATAATTTTATCTCTGCTTTCTTGGTTTTTAAAGCCAAAAAAGCAGAGATAAACCCCCTTGATAATATGCCCCTGGATCTTTTAAAAAGACATTTATGCATGTATGTATTTTCACCTTTTTTCCTGTTCTTTTTAGCAAGCAGTTTTGGGTATCAAGAGAATGATTCATCTCTTCTACAATATATTTAGCACTGCTAATCTTTATTTGACATTTCCATGAAAAAAAACAGACAGAAACGTTAAATTCCAATTTTTTTGCTTATATATTCAGATTTTTTTTAAATTGCTTAACAGATAGATTGCATGCAAGCGCACACTTGCACCTTTTTGTGAATAATCCCCTCATGAAGTTTGAGAGTTAATCAATTCCTTTGCAAGATTCCTAAAACTTCGAGGATGGTTACCTTCATCAGCAATTAGCATGTATGCCAACCCAACAGTGCCCTATTAAAGAGGAATATCTGCCCACCTTTCTAGTAATAACATGTAGGAGCTCACAATACAAGAGCCATCAATTATTGACAGCTCAGGGTGTTGCACCATGACGTGTATTTGTAAAGCACACGTTCACCCAGAAGGGTATCTTGGCGCTGAATAACAGATGTTTGTTGTTGACCATTCCTGTTCACCAATATCGTTGTACCCTATAGTAATCTGCTTCTGTTCAATGTAAGATATTTCTTGAAGCAGTGCCATCAATATTATGGTAATTTTTCCACTCTCCTCTGGGCAGAAATGAAGCTTTATTTTGCCCATGTCTGTGTCAACTCGCCTCCTATTAAATAGCAACAGATAAACTGAGTTTGATTAAATGACCCCAGGTTTAATTAATCCTCTGGTGTGCATCAGTGATCCTCAGCAATGAGATGCTGAGACAACAGCAACTGGAAAACTTGTTGATTTCTCGCCGGTAATTACAGTGAGTGAATTTTACCCAATTACCTTTCATTGCCACTTGGTGTTGTAGCTGTGATTGATGGGGATATAAATATTGATTGAACAAGGGCTGTTTTGTTTCTTATAATGATGGGCTGCATCGCATTTAGGAATGCTCCTTTGTCCTTTCCTCAGTGAGGAATGATTGCCCAGTGAAAGGGATGAAAGCAATTGACAGACACTGGAAATACATTCTTGCTAGTTCGGTATTCTTCTTCTTAGAAACCATTTTGCTGAATATCGGAAATACGATACAAAAAACAATGGTCCTAGACATCTATTTCAAAATTGACACAAATCAAATATCCTACTAGTGTATTCGAAAGATAATTTCATGAGCATCAGCAAAACGATTTATAAGCTCACAGTAATCAATACACTGTTTCAAGATAAAAAGGAAAAGGAAGTGCAACAACCATGGTCTACATCACCATACGTTTTATTCTGATATCATGTGGTGAGTAATCAATAGATTGACTGTATAATATTGAGGGGAAAAGAAGGGAAAGTAGGTTGCTCCAGGGGGGGACATGCAAAAGAGAAATTGCTTTGGTGTGGAGGTAGTGAAAAAGGAATTTCAAGGCAGTGACATAAAGGATAATTAGAAACAATCAAAAGTTGGACTAGTTACAATTCACCGTCCTTCCTGGCCTAGCCACGTTACAGTAAACAACCTTCTTTATATACAATTCGAGTGTACACAGAAATGTATCCTTATGTGGCACGTTTGGGGTGGGCTCGTGGTCCAGGCTACTTAAGGGGGCGTCAAAGTTTATACCCGACTTATGGCCACGAGGGTGGTTTGGACCTCAGCCTTGCGGGTCTTCTTTAGGACAGTTTGGGGCAACCTCAATAGTTATGGGGCCCTGTCACATACCTATGGGGCAAAGTGAGGGGGTGTCAGGTTGTTACACTCATTAATTAATTACATTGGTAAATGCCAATAAGGTACTTACCCGCAGGTGTTTGTGGGATGTGGGTTCCTTATCAAGTTAAGGGTTCTTGGTGGAGGCGGTCATCTTAGATTAGAAGACCATATATGCAATTCCGTGGGTAAATGCAAATGCAGGCAACGAATGCCGAAACTGGAATTAAAATAACCGTAAGGAGAATTAGCATTTGACCTAATAAAGCATCAACCGCTCTACTTAGAGTATAGGAGTCTTGCCTAAGTGATAGGGAAAATTACCTTCTAGTTGATCTACCTAGCGTTCATATTAACCCCGTTCGGCTGGAATCTGGAACGCCGCTGCTGTGAGGATGTTCTGAAGAAGGTCTCGCTGGCGTGAAACTCACGCTGGCGGCACGTTTTCCGGGAAATGAATGAAAGACTTGTCACGTCAGAGTGTGTCATCAAGTGTAGCCAAGTATGCCATATGGACAGAGTCAAGGAATGATATGGGCACGTCATTAAGTGTATGCCATATGAACAAAGTCAAGGGATAATATGGACACAATTCAGCAAAATTACAGAATGGGATAAAACACAGAGTCAAAGGTTCATGATAATAATGGACATAAAAAGAACACACAATGATACAAATTACATTAATACTGTACACGGTGAATTGAGTGCTGTACAACGAGAATGTTTAAAACTATTATTCAAAACCGCTTCGTCATCGGTTACCAACATATGTGCGCAGTGGTGTGATACAATTTCCAAATAAAAGGGCACATAAGAATTGTTAGTTGTACCTATATTAAAAAAGCACAGTATAGGGAGCATGCTGGTTCATGTGCAACCAATATTCATGACGTGTTGGCCGTGTGTTGAAATCCTCGTGGCAATACAATTTAATCAGCATTGTATTACATCCAAGGCGATAGACTATCATGTGTGTTAAACAACAACATGGCATCACAGAAAACATGTATGTAATATCACACTAGCTCCCTAGTGTCACAAGCAGAAAGTATATATAGAATATAGGAAATAGATTAGTACAGTTGTCTTTGTCTAATATTAGCACAGAGTTGGGGTGAGGGTAAGAAGAGAAGGAATGGGGTGAGATCCTACACAGAGCTAAGAGATGGTCTTTTGGCTCAAGCTTCTGTATTGAGTCATGTTACTTCTTTGACCCAAAAGAGGCACAAATGATCTTGCGGTCTGTGAGGACCCCCACCATTCTAAAGAGATCCACGCGGACCAATCAGTGTGTTTGAATTACTGAGTTCTCAAAGATGGTAACTTGGCAATGCACTTCGGGCGAGGTTGAATGTCAGAATATTGGTAGCCAAAATAATGTGTGACATAAACATTGTGACCTAAATATTATTGACAACACTATCCGCCCACTGTCTAACAGCAACATCAGATGTTGGGAAAAAACATTAGTCTGAAAAATTGTTCCTTGTTTTAGGCAGTTCTGAGTAGTTTCTGGGCATAGTGTGGTCTAGTTCTCATTTAAAATGTCTCGGAAGGTTGAACATGACTTGAAGCTCATGAGGCATCTCTGTGTGGAGCAAGTGCAAAAGATTGTGCTGGTAGCATGAATCATTCCATTCAGACAGATGGTTGCTACCATTCGGTCTTAATCTTCCTCCTGGAAACGTTGAACCTTTTAGCTATTTTGACATTATATTACATTGTTGATGTCAACAATTAAAGTTCAACCTCTATATCTGAGTTCAGTGTTGAGTGCTTTCATAGATCTATAAAATTTGAGAGAAACCTTAACAGAGCAACCTTTGTGTTATATCTGCAGACAATATCGAAAATGATACTCAGCACTAAGGACCCAAATGACAGCGATCATGAAAACAGAGCAGTGGACACAGCAGAGACAGCAAAGGATGCACTGAAAAATGTACCTTGAAAGAACATTTTCTCAATTGATCAATCTCAACTGTACATGATACCATGAACATAGTTGGGTGAGAGAAGCCTTTTTATGATGGCCAAAGGCAATTCTCTACCACTCTGGGAAAATTCAGAGAAGGTGGGGTATTGAATTATTCAGAACATGCACCTTCGTGACAGTTACAATAATCTCTATGGCTCATTATATTAGTTGATTGATGATCTTCAAGGAAAATAGCATCTAAAATGTCCAAAATGGAGTCAGAGCCGTGTGGGCATGACCAGTGTGTGTTCTCTACTGAGAGATACAGCTGAACCCTTTCAGCTAGACTGGCATTCCTTAAAGGGCCTGGGGGGCGCTTCTTTTTTTAAACCGTAATGGACTGCCGACAAAGACTGCCCAAAGCCATGATGCGCTGTACATGAAGATATGAATAAGAAGAAAGAGAATGTCCAACCCACTACAAAAGCTATTTAAGCAGATGTAGAGGTGCCCACCAGCAGAGCACTTGTGGTAGAGCACTTGCTGGAGAAGTAGAGAAACAAATTGGTACCCTGGTGAGCTCCTGCTCCACTTTTCTGTCTATTGGAGTCTGGCAGAAATTCCATTGTTGCACTCTCTACATCACGATACATATGGAGACACAGCAAGAGACACCTGAAGAAGGTCGCAAGTCAACAGTGTGGGCCTGCCTCTACAGCAAGATGTTTATAGTCTGTCAGAAATGGTTAAAGCCTACTGACTGGGCGTTAGTTTGAATGACCAGAGGCCCAGACTCTGTACACATAGAAGAGGCCTTTCAGTGGGCTGCAAAACCCCTACAAACAAAGAGATAGGTAGGAGCACAGTGATACTGAGCTTAAGGCTACCTGGAAAATTACACAAGAGTATTGGGGCCTGATAAAGAGGGGAGAAGTGAAGTAAAGAGAACAAAGAGTTTTGGTGTGGTGAAGAAAGTAGTAATTTTGGAAATCAGACAGAGATGCACACTTTGGTTATCTTAGTTTCCAGGTAATACTTCAGTTGACACTTAAACTCACCATTGTTGTGTTCACAAAAATAGAATCTGCTCACTTCTTTTTGTAGGAGGTGAAGAGGGATGTGACATTGAAGGCTCCAGAGACGGAAAGTCACTTGGCAAACCCTCCAATGGAATTACGTGAATCAAACTGGCAGTCGTCATGGCCTACCTCCTTCAAGGGTGTTCTTATAATGGTTAAGCTTAGTATCTCTGCATATATGGGATTAACAAATAATTAACTGAATGCTGCTCCCTTTCTTACTCCATTTTCTCCCTCAACCTATTCTTGTTTCTCAAAACAGAGACTGAAGTTGGTGCTCAATTTATCAGATATGATACGTATGTGCTTTTGTGTTACAGCAACTCCTTTCATAACGAGTTGGGGGACTCTAAATATTGTTGCAGTGTGAGATAGTCTTACCTTGTTTAGAGTAAACGCTGATAAAGCTACTTAAGCATAAAATATCTGATATGAAATATTGGAATCAGGGAAGCCAACTAATTGGGTGTTTCCTGTAGGCAACCAACTACCCCAGCGTTAAAGGCAATGTGACTGCTTCTCTTGTAGAAGCATGGCGCAATGGTAAGGCAAGAATTAACTATTGCACTCCATGGTAAAGGGTGGATAAGAAAATATCCAACTTATAAAGAGTAGGACTGAGAGAAAATCGCCTCCCACACAATCAGAGCTGGCCAGAAAATACATGCAATAGTAGGATAATTTGTCCTAGACGAGAAAGGTCATAGGTTTCAGCATGGCACGGTTGCTAGTTTATTTAACTCCATCATCACAGAGAACGGCCTATTACCAGACAAAATTTAAGAGGAATAGTCCTGCATGAGTGAGGCACTGTGTTCACTGACACATCAATGTAAAAAATATCAATGTTAAAAATATTGAGTGAAAAAAATAGATACCAAAAATATTGACTCATACTTAAACAGGTAAGTACAAAAATATAGACTAAAAAATATTGATGTAAAAAATATAGATGTGTAAAATATCGACTTTTATATAAATACATTTTAAAAATATTAAATATAACTTTAACAAAAGTAAAATTAATATACATTTTAATAAAATATAACAAATAGACGTAATTAGAAAATACATGCAAACATAATATTTATACATAAACTATTATTTTTAATTTATGTTCAAAGTTTAAAATAATATAGAAAATAAAAATATATATTAATGATTTAAAATATAAAAAAACAAAAACCTATAACAAATTGGAACAATAAACTATAAAAAAATATTTAAACTTAAATTTCACAATACAATCAGTGCAATAGTAAGGAAAGAGTTGGACAGCAAAGGGCAAAAAATAACTATTCACACTCCAGTAAGTGCAACCGTGGTGTAAGTGTTGGATAGCGGAGAAATAACATTTACTATTCCAACTCCAGTGAGTGCAACAGTAGAGAAAGTGTTGGATAGCGGAGGGGTAAAAATTACTATTCCCACTCCAGTGAGATCAACAGTAGTGAAAGTGTTAAATAGCGGAGGGGCAAAAATTGCTATTCCTGCTCCAAAGAGTTAAAAATAATAGGGAACGTGTTGGATAGCGGAGTGGTAAAAATTACTATTCCCACCCCAAAAAGTGCAATAGTAGGGAAAGTGATAGATAGTAAAGGGGCTAAAATTACTATTCCCACTCCAATGAGTGCAACAGTAGGGAAAGTGTTGGATAGCGGAGGGGTGAAAATTACTATTCCAATTCCAGTGAGTGCAACAGTACAGAAAGTTTTGGATAGTGGAGGGGTAAGATTACGTATTCTCACTCCAGTGAGTGCAAAAGTAGGGAAAATGCTTGTAAGTGGAGGGTTAAAATTACTATTCCCACTCCAGTGAGTGCAACAGTAGGGAAAGTGTTGGATAGCAGAGGGGTAACAATTACTATTCCAACTCCAGTGAGTGCAACAGTAGGGAAAGTGTTGGATAGGAGTGAGGTAAAAATTACTATTCCCACTTCAGTGAGTGCAACAGTAGGGGAAGTGCTGTATAGCGGAGAGGTAAAAATTACTATTCCCACTCCAGTGAGTGCAACATTAAGGAAAATTTCGGATAGTGGAGAGACAAGAATTACTATTCACACTCAAACAGTTAAAATATATATATATTAAAAAAAATTTTAAATCATAAAAATCAATAAACAATATTGAAAAATGAAAAAACAAATATATTAAATATATAAAAAGAAACCATATCATAATAATAATTACATATAACAACCTACAAATATTATATAAACTATTAAATACATTTAAACAACATAATGTTTAAACTAGAAAATATTACAAACACAAAAATGACTTAATACTAAAATGTATTAATGTATGTCCTACTCTATAACACCACACCAAAAACAAACATTTCAACATTTTAAATTACATTTACTCCTTAATTAACATAATTAATAATCAATTAAAAAAGTATTCATAAAAAACTTAATAGACATTAATTGACTGCACACACTTCAACACTATAATATCCACCATGCACACCTAAATTAAACTATAAAATAATTAAACACCATTAAAACTTATTTTTAAATTAAAAACTAATACTATTAACAACTAATGATAAAGTAAGTACAATGTATTTAATACCCACACTTGACCCCTTTAAAAGTAAAAACAATACATAAAAAATAAACAATTACCCAAAATATATATCAAATAATTAACATTAATTAAAAATGTAATTAGTTAATTAAACACAAATTACTTCCCACCCTTTACTCCTATAAACACCACAACACGCACCTTAAAATGAATTACACAATTACATATTAAAATGTTAATTCATTTAAATAATATCAATTAACAAAATATTTATGACAGAAAAATAAACTACTTAACACCCCTTGCCCTGATAAACACCAAAATACACACCTAAAATTAATTACACTAATAGAATATTTAATTATCAATTCATTATTTAAAATTTATCAACAGCCAATTAATAATTCATCAATTAAAAACAAATTACTTCCAACCTTTACACCTATAACACCACAACACACACCTAAAAATAATTACACGATTACCATAATTAATTACCAATCAATTAATTAAAAACCAATTATTTAATTAAATAATAACGCATAAGTTTACACATTTAAAGCAATAAAATCTCAATTAAACAAATGTTAATAAATAAAAAATTATCAATTAATTTAATATAATTAAATTACTTCCCACCCGATTCCCCTATAAACCCACAACCAGCTACGGAACAAAAAATGCAAAATTCAAATAAAAAAAATTAACTACTACTAAAAGGTGGGCGTAGTTCGCGAAGTAGCACTACGTGAAGCTACGCGAAGTGCACTTCGCACTACGCGAACTTCACGTAGCACTACGCAAGCTGCGTAGCAGCATGTTCGCACTGTGCAAGATGCGTTTTCAATGATTGCACAGTGCGGACAAGCATCCGGCACTGTGCAATCATTAAAAACGGCATCTTGCACAGTGCGAGCTGTAGTTTTCTGCTGCTCGAGTAGATTATTACTCGAGCAGCAGCTTTCTCAACGCGTACTGGTAGTTTCTCATTGAGAGCGGTCGCGAGCATGCGCAACCACTCACAATGAGAAACCTTACCTTCCCGCGTTGAGAATCTCGCCGGGATGTCATTTTGCTTGCTCGCGGTCGTGAACATGACGTTCAGGACCGCGAACAAGCAAAAAATGAGTGCTGCACTACGCTATGCTGCATTACGCATGTTCGCACTGTGCTACGTGCAGCTCGAGTAGTGCGAAGTTGCGCAAACTTCGCAAACTCCGCGAGCGTAGCGTAGTGCTTCGCCCAGGGTTAATATTATTGCAAACGATATTCAACACTTCGATATTTTTAAAATCGATATTACTTAGCTTAAGTCGATATTCTTCCTGTCGATATTTCTCAACCACAATATTTATTACTCAATATTTGTGCAACTCAATATTTTTTTCTCAATATTCTGTCTGCACACTTTACAGGAAAAATCCTACATAATTTATTCAGTATTGTGCACTTTAAAACACACCAGCACTGTAGCCGAGAAGAGCACTCTAAGCCCACAAACCATTAATGAAGTAGGATTTATACCTCCAGGCAGCATTATGTGAATCCGTATGGTATTTGCCCTCTGGGATCATACTACCTAATGTGTGCTAAAGGTATAGCTGTTATGCATTTTTATGGCTTTTCATATTGACCTATCTGAGAGAGTGGTGTAGGAATGTGTAAGGTAGATTGTGTGATGGCCAATAAGGCATTGATTTGAATATGATTAGATGTGGGTGTAGTTCCGCTGCGGTCCCTCCCAAGCACAACAAATTTTCCTGTTGGCAAAATATCCAGGCACACATAATAAAGATGTGAATGCCATAATAACGAATTTAATCATTTGGAATGCATTAGAAATCACCAAGTGTTTGTCTTGAGGTACATTTTTCTCAAATGTACAATTAGGAAAATTAAAAAAAAATATTGAGTGAAAAAATTCCCGAAAATAAAATTAATTTTGTTTTCTCAAATTATGATTGTGATTTATCATGAAAACAGTGTCATGGTTATGTGAAGATATTCTACGTGATGGATGAAATGGAACTATTCTACCCAGTATTCCATTCCATGATATGTCTAATACACTGAAGACAGCGGGGAAATAAAACAGTCTTAATAGACTATGGAGACTGAGCATGCCGCAGCATGGTGAGGAGCCTTCAGCTCTACAAAACAAGGGAGTTTAGAAATCAAGATCAGTTGGGAAATGCAGCACTTCAAGGAATAAACAGATTACTCGCTAGCAGTAATCATTCACATGTACACCTCGGGATGAGGTTGTGGACCATGAGGAATGTGTCTACGATGCAAGTGCCGGCAAAATGAAGGTATTCATAGTAATGAAGAGTACAAGCGTGTAATTGGCGAATTGCCTCCTCAAATCTTCCTCATCCCACTCCTTATTACATGAGGATACACCAGAGCAGAAAGTTCTCTACCTGAATCAAAAAAGACCACAAAGTCCAGCAGTAATGTAGGTTGTTAAAGAGAGCAGCATTTCAGGAAGAAGCCAGTCAGGGAGAGAAGCCACAATTCCTTGGTCCTATATTAAAAGGGCCTCCTATCCCACACATCCAGTCTATAATGACAGACTCATAAAGAAAGCTCCATTTTTACAGCAGCTCAATGAGTGTCCCTGATAGAAGCCCGATCAGTCAGAGGAGGCAGTGGATCCAATGAGCCGACCTACCCGGAGCCGGCATGGCAAGTTGGAACCTTGCAATGTGATCATAGGCTCATGACTGTAAGTTTTGCTGCAGTGCACGGATAGAGGTCTAGACGCGTGACACTGACAATAAAATTGTAGGGTGATAGCATAGATGTTGCACTTGGAGTAAAGATCAGCGCATGGCCTGCAGGTGATAGGTACGTAATCACATTGGACCAAATCTTTGAATCATTTGAGCTTTTTTTCCTTCTGCAGTTAAAGAGTACTATTGACTTGGGCATTAATAATGGCTCATAAGCATGAACAAGCATTTGCAATGCAATAGATCTCACATTTGCGAGAGTTTAAGCTATTGGCATTGTAAATGACAATGCCTTTTGTTTATCTGTTTTGATAATTAACACATAAATAAAATACATTGTCATTTACAGTGCCAATAGCTCAAACTGTTGTAAATGCGAGACCTATTTCATTTCAAAGAAGCAGCAGCCATTGTCTCAGGCTGCTTGGAAAGTGAAAGCGCGCATGGCACACTGAATGTTGCAGGAAAGCTTGTCATTCCTGCAGTAGGAGAAACTCATTAAAGAAAATAGTGCTTACAGACAGGCATACTTTGTAACAACAGAAGTAAAATGGCCAGAACTCATGGATGGTTACAAATGAAGAGAAGGCAGTACTAAGGAGGGACCAACAAGCCTATTAACCAATCAGAAACAGCATTTACAAAGGACAATGACACAAACCAATAACAAAATAAGGGAGGAGAGTGGGCGGGGCTTCAAGTCCATACTCAAATACAGCATGCCTCGCAGAGCAGTGCATGTTATGCCCAGGCTCAACCTAAAAAGGGAAGACATAATGTCTATATGCATGAAAACAAAGGCTATTAAAGGCAATAAAATAACAAGAAACCACGACATTAAGAAAATAGATTTAGCAGACATTAATCCAGCTGCCTTTATACTAAAAAAGCCAGTCCAATGCATAACAAAAATGTACAAACATGTTGCTGTGGCATTAAGGAACCTATGAGCTCTTCTGAAAGGACCATACCATGAAATTGAACAATATGGTGGCGAGAAGACATTTGTAAATCTAATTTCATATAGCGTGAGAAGTCTCTTGTGTAGCACACATTCACCCCCGGGTGTTCTTTGTGCTATACAATAGATGTGTTATTTTTACCCAACTCTGTGGTACTCAGTATATCGAGCTTGGAAGTAATAAAGGCTGAGTGGAACTGTTGGAATTTGTATCTGGAGGGTAAAAGACAGATGCTTTCATTGGATTCAGTCGTACGCTGAGACATCAGACCTTGGCTACATGGATCTTAGGTGCCAGTTGCAGAAAGTACCTAGGAAATGTACAATTAAAATCAATTGGGATCTGCAAAACATTTGGCAGGTTTTTGTTAAGCAAATGTGATGTCAGACAGAAGTCTGAATACTGATTGTGATGGAGACATTCATTGTTCATGTAAGTTACGTTTATAGCGCTGCCTATGTCCTGGAGCATAATTGATACTAACTTATAAGTAGCACCAATGATCTTTTATAAATTAAAACATTTATAAAAATAAAGCACGGTAAAGCGAGTCAATGGAAGTTTGAGCCCAAGACCCGCCGAGGCGGGGAATTGAACCCTGGTCCCGGGCTAGACCTCTGCATCAGGGTCTGCCGCTCTAATCATTGAGCCACACTTCTCTAGATGGGTTTGGCCTCTAATCCAGACCTGTGGAAAAAGAAAATGGTAGCCCAGTCACGTGGGTTCTAATAAATTAAAGCTATAATAGGACTTTGCAACTGTGAATGTGCATACTAAGCCTCTTGTAACAGCTATTTCAAAAGGAAAGTAAATGCGATTTATTTGTGAGTGTTTTATGAGATGGCTACATTAAGATGAGCAGATAAAGTGCTGATGGCATTGATTTCGCTGCCACTTGGCTGTGTGCGCAGTTAATATTAATTCCAGGGGTGGGCCAGAGGTGCCCAGGGACTGAGACTGGAGGATTAGTTGCTCAGTATCTGCTGCTATGAGAGAGTGGTCTCTGTTCTGAGGATGTGCACATGTCTGTGCTATCATTGCAGTTGTGGTTCCTTCTTCACCTGTAGTGCCCTACATCCAAGGTGAACAGATGTATAAAAACAACACAAAAACCAGGACATTTCACTAAAATAGAAGAAAGACTACAATTTTTCATCAGCCAAGGGGCAAAGAAATTGAGCGCATATCAACAAAAATAAATAGGCGAGGTACTGTGTAAATAAATAAACTGCCATTTTTAAACCCACTATCACATCTGTTAATTAAATTGCTTTCTGACAATAGCTGCTAACTGCTCCTTTTTGCAACACATAAAAGCGTGCTTACTTCAGTTTTCAGTCGACCCACTTTTAAAACCGGGTCATGAACCAAATTTACAGAACTTTGCATGAACAGCGGCTGAAATCCGGGACCGTCCCGGCTGGTCACCCTACTTGGATCTTACCTTGCTAATGCGGTTCAGAAGGATGGAACCCTGGTGTCGTGAGTGGAGCTTGCAGTGAGCCATGCTATATATTGTGGTTGATGAATCTCAGTGTGGTGACTGCTTTTTATGACAAGGACCATGAAAATAACGCTCTCACATTTATTCTTCAACAAACGGTAATTGTTATTAAAAATAGGCTTCCAAAAACCTTTCTTTGAGGTGTTAACTAGAGGGTGAATACAGCATTTACACCTTCAAAAATGTTCTATGTGTTAACCATCATCGGTCACCTGTAACTATAGTAGCAACGACCAGTGCTCTTTGTTACACAACTACTGCACATTCTTTCCCTTGAGTCTTTGAGGTCATTAATACTTGAAACGTTTGTTGGGAGTCAGAGCATGAGAGAAGATGGCTGCCCTGATGTAGAGTGCCACGCTATCCACTGAATGCTAGTTGATGATGCCTCCGACAGTCATAACATGCCGGACACCATTGGATTGTTCTGGGCACTTCACAGTAATAGAAAGACGCCGACACTCAACTGCGAGGGAATGCCACACCTCCCCAACCAAAACCGCCCAACTCATGCTCAGGAAGTGCCAGACATATCACCCCCCTCCACCTTCTTTGAGCACCACATTAAGGGGGTTCTGTGAGGTTGACACTGCGCTTCCCATCATGAGTGACTGGATCTACAGGTACCCAGGGGAGGGGGTTGTCTGGCAGGAACAATAATCATGTGGGAGTCTTTGTATGATGAATGACGAGCAGAGCACTGTCCTGAACGGGTGATGGGAACGGTGACCTGCGCTCCGAGTCCAATGACGATTCATCGCCCTTGTGCTACGTGGCTTTAGATCACCCAGGGCATGACAGTTTCAGAGCAGTGGACTTAATGGAGGACATAGTGACACCCCATCAGAGGTAACAAGTGCTATAGAAATACAAGCCTTTGTCCTCCTCTATCCTTCTGCTATCATTCCAAATCCAAATAACTGACTAACCTATCCATCAGTTAAAATGTACTTGCATGTTACACTATACTAATTCAACACTAATCCTTTATGGGTTAGAGTGCTACTCGCCAGAAAAGCGCTTCAACATCCATAAAGGTGTAACACGTGCTATATTATTATTATTATTGCATTTATTGAGCGCACAGCTACCCAGAGGTTTCCCGGTGCTTGCCTTGGGAACCCATCCTGGCTTTTCCCTGTGAGATAGCCCCTACAAGGCATCCCCAATGTGAAAGCAAGGCAGGGTGGCCGTTGTGGTGATTAAGCAAGCTTAATGCCCAGAGTTGCAGAGTGAGAACCCATGATTAGAGCAGGCACCGAAGCGAGAATTATCAAGTCCGTGGACATTTGAGCTCAAGACCCTGCCGCGTCGGGAATTGAACCCTGGTCCCGGGTCTGACCTCAGCTTCCGGGTCTGCCTGCTCTACACCGTGAGCCACACTTCTCCACATATGAATGCAAACCTTTCTCTCCCTTTTATCCCTCCGCTATCCTTCTCACTCCAAGTAACTGACTAATATCCACCACTGAAATTACTTCATATTTCACCATATTAATTCACCACTAATCCTTTATGGGCTTCCTGAAAAGCTTGCTTCGACACCCCATTAGGAGTAACAAGCGCTATATAAATACAAACCTTTTTCCTCCTCTATCCTTCTGATATCATTCCAAATCCAAATAACTGACTAACCTATCCACCACTTAAAATGTACTTGCATGTTTTACTATACTAATTCAACACTAATCTTCTATGGGTCCCGGAGTAGCGTGCTACTCGCCGAAAAAGCGCTTTGACGCCTCGTCAGGGGTAGTAAGCGCTATATAAATGCAATAGCAATACAATACAATACATCTTGCTATCGATCTTTAAGAATGAGCTGGTCCCTAACTTCCCGCCTCCAACTTGTATGACCAGTTTTGGATTAAACTGAAAGGAAATCTCCCTGTGAAGAAGCTGCAACGTATTTATATGTATCACCATTGCTAGTGCCCATAACTAGAGTGAACAGTCTGGTTATGCTTGCCAAGAAATCCATCTTTCAAGATTGACCCAGCTGGCTCTTCTCTCTGTGTACTGATGCCATATGTTTGATGGCCTTGCTGCATGACGTTCATAGGCTGATTGTTACTTGTGAATAGAGAGTGATAAGTGTGTCTGCAATAACGCTTCAAAATTGCTAAAATGTTTCCTACCTGAGAACAGCCACTACGGATGATCACATCTCGCGAGCGCCATTCTCTACCACTCGGCCTTGGGATTAGGGCTAAGGCTGGTGATCAAGTTTGAACGAATCCACACCTGTGCTTAATACCTGTTCGGTGGTTTCCTTTGTAATTGTGCATCATGTAGCTTCACCTGAATAGTTTTACAGGCGCTTATGCCTCTATGCTTCTTACAGAGGGATTGCCAAGTTAAATAGAACAGTTCTAAAGATGTTTAATAACAACCAACTGCTTTTTTCGGAGGCAATCACTGGAACTAAAACTTTTCTGCCCTGGTCATGACTTTAGCCCAAGTAATGATGTTGGAAACAATCCTGGAAGAAATAAGGGTGGTGGGCACCTTGGCGCGAACAGTAGAGGACAGAATGACAAGGACGGTAACAGAAATTAAATAAATCCGAAATGATATTGCAAAGTTTCAATGGAGACGGATTCTCTTAAAAAGAGGGTTTGCGATTTAGAGGGGCTAATAAACAAAGTGACGAATTGGGATCAAGACTTATGGCAATTTCAGAAAGTTTCATTGATTTGGAAGATTGATTGCAATGCAATATTGTACTGTTCAAGTGAATTTCAGAAAAATTAGAGGAAGATGATGTCAGAAACATTTAAAATCATTTTCTTATCCAAGCTACCTTGTACCAAACTTCATATCTGCCTTTGGTTTTCTAAGAGCGTCGAGTGCACCCGCAGCACACCCCTAAGTCACCAAGAACCATCATTGCTGCAGCATGAAGCAACAACCAGTCAGACAATTTATCCTGGCTGCTGGGAGAATTTACCCTTTTCATTTAAAGTCCAGTTGATCCATATTTCTGCATCATTAGAAATTAACCGTAAATAGAAAGACATTCTGCCATTTCATCCAAGACTGAGCAAATGGGACATTAATATGGCCGGGATGCCCGCCACCCCCTCCCAACACCTATCCCCAAGGATGGGAGAAGTCGGACACAGGTTGAACTTTTGGAAGGCGGGAGGGAGTCACCCTCCCGGCCGTATTTATTAAAATATGAAACAAAATTTAAAACATTAAATAAAAGTTTCATCATTATGCATTATGTGCAATTTTACATTTATTACATTTCGATGAAGACATGTACTTTGGCTAACCTTAACAGATCTCTAATACAAAGGTTTCCTAGCCGAGTCTAACATCCTGAAAATGCATACATTCTAAATTAAAATTGTACATCCTAGCATTAAGGGCCAACGGCAAGGTCCGGTGTCAGATCCCTACTACCAGACTCTCGCCCTCACGGTGTGAGCGGCGCATGCGCAGAGGACTGTACCCTCTGTGCCAACTCCAATTTCCCTTGTCTTGTTGGGGGCCCCCCATTTAAACTCGACGCCATCTTAAAGGTCGTCCGAGGACCCGTGTGAGGTGTCTGTAAGAAGGCAGCGTGGACTCCCCCTCCCACCCCACACTGTCTATCACATCCGCCGTCGCGGATATCCGGGCCCCGGGAAATTCGTAGGAGGGGCATAAAGCCGCCTCCTCCCCTGGAAGGGGTCTATGGCCGTCTTCCCCTAGGCGACCCATACTTAGTGGGTGCCGCCTCCCCGTGTGAGGGGCCAATGGCCGCCTCCCCCCAGGCGCTCCCATCCATAGTGGGTGGCGCCCCCCTCTAGGGACCTTGAAATTACTGCTCACCGATCATGACCTTACCGCCACAGGCCGGATAGTTGACCGGCTATCCGGCCCCCCCACAAACTCCTCCTAAAGGTCATGCTTTCTTAAACCCCTTAGCCATGCTATGAAGTCTCCTATGAATAAGACATTCCCCTCCCGGGACAAGTGAACCCCATCCTCGAGATGCATGTGATCACCCCGAATACACCCATGCGGAATACTGTGCAACTGCGCTGAGCGAAACAACCTACCAATTTTGTTGTTGACCTTCTTTACTGAATGGTTCAGCGCTGACACCGAAAGGCCCCCCCGCCATACTTTCCTGGGATTCATGTGGGACCATGCAATCGTGCACCCCGGGATTCTTTTCGCCAGCCAGCTAACGGTAGACAAAACTCGCTCGAGTAATACTCGCCTACCGAGTGTCACCATGTCGTTGCCCCCCAGGTGTACTATGATTACAGATGGCGGTGACGTCTGCCGCCCTAAGAGTCCCTCGATAAAAGATTCAAACTGGTCAATACAGAGCCCGCCCCTTCCGTGGAAGGTCACTCTGTACCCGTATTCCCCAGCTGCGTGAGTCGCGTCACCTGCTTTGAATACGTCCCCGGCCCGCCTCACGTATGAGTGGCTCACGACCCACACCACTCTCTCCTCAGCCGGTGATCTCTGACCGCTGGTCCCCAGGTGCCGGGTTGACTGCAAATTCCGCCCCGCATAACATGCTCGCGAAACTGTAAATCAAACAGAAGACAAGAAGCGTGAGTGCATGTAACTTGACTTCACAACATGTGCAACCGCACATACCTTTTAAAACAATTCGAGGACCATCGTCCCAACAGTTTCACCTCTTCGGCTCTCTGACCCCTGGCTGTAGCCTCAGTAGCAGCCCCTATCCTGAAGGAGTGGGTCCCAAAATCGCACGGGTCCAAGCCCGCCGCTGCGATTGCCAATGTTAGCACCCTCTGAAACTGAACCTCGTCAGTGGGGTGGCATCGATGTGTCTCAGCAGACTCCCACCCCATGTATCCGCCCTCAGCGCCAGATATTCCTCAATGCACTTTACCGGGCACATGGGGGACCCTTGCATGCGCTGGACCACAACACTGTCTCCCATAGCTGTCTGGTCAGTCTTGGACTTAGCTATTGTAACCACCATTGAATCACCCCTAATCAGGATGTGATTCCTACACAGACCTCCCTCCACATCGTTCTTATTCTTTGCTACCAGTTCGCTCACCCGCATAGCCCCATGGAATGCTAATGCAAAAGCGGCCCGGAACAGAACTGCCTCGAATTGGGAGGAACATGTCGTGGGTAGTATCGCCATGAGCAGGGACAGCCTCTCTAACCCAATCGGGCGCCTCTCATCTACTCTGCGACCCTCAAGGCGCTGCCAGCCACGAAGGGCTTTCTTTGCCAAAAAGGAAGATGTCGGGTCCTTGACGCCATACACCTGCGCCATGAATGAAATGGCCGCCCGGTGCCTATTGGCCGTTGCCACTGATCGGCCTTCCCTATGTAATGCTACCAGAAACCTTAGGAAGCAATCCTCCTGACCCCATGTCTGATGCCCTGCCGGACCCAAAAATGCACAATAGGAACGAAACGTTCCTTCGTATGCCTTCCTTGTCCTGGGGGCTAAGCTTGCTGTCACGAGGTCTTGTAATCCGGGGCACCGAGTAGCCAGAGTACTTCGGGGAATGGTGCTGCCGCTAGGTCCGCAGTAGGTAGATAACCCCTGAACGCCTGCATATGTGAACGTGAGAGTGCATCAGTAGCATGATTCAGTACCCCCCGCACATGTTTTGCCCTGAATTGTACATTTAGTCTCATGCAAATTAGTACAATTTCTTTCAGCAATCTCAATATCCACTTGCAGCGTGCTGCCTGATTATTTATGCATTTAACAACAGTCATATTGTCAGACCAAAATACCACGGAGCGATCTCTGAACTTGTCCGGCCATGCCCTCAGAGCCACAAATATAGGGAATAGCTCGAGGAAACCAATGTTACTTGTGAGACCGCTGGTGTGCCACCATGTCGGCCATGTTTGCGCCGACCATCGATTGCCGAAAATGGCGCCAAATCCCACGCTCCCCGCCGAGTCAGTCCACAAACCTAGCTCGTCCGAAGACGCTGGCGGCTTGTTCCACACTACTCGACCGTTGAAGTCCGCCAGGAATGCTAACCAAATACGCATGTCCTGGCGAACCTCTGCAGACAGTCTCGTGCGGTGGTGTCCTTCTTTGAGACCGACCATAGCCTGTGCAATAGAGCGCGAAAAGGGCCGGGCCATTGGTATCACCCTCAGGGCAAAGTTAAGCTGACCCACTGCCTGTTGTAACTGATGCAGGGTCACTTTCTCCTTACTAAGGCACAGTTCCAGGGAAGCCCTAAATTTCGCTATTTTCCCTACCGGCAAACGGAAACATCCCTCCACAGAATCGAGCTCAATTCCCAGAAACTCGAGTGAAGTAGATGGCCCCACCGTCTTACCTGGTGCCAATGGCACCCCGAATTCCCTCATGAGGATGCAAAACTCCTGTAGCGCCTGCGCACATGTTGTGTCGCCGGCTGCCCCTAAGAACAGAAAATCATCTAAGTAATGCATAACATGGCTATGCCCAGTGGCCTCAGTGAACGCCCACTCCAAAAAACAGCTGAATTTCTCAAAATAAGCACAAGAGATGGAGCAACCCATCGGCATGCATCTATCCATGTAGTAACGTCCTTGGAACACAAAGCCTAACAGACGCTGGTCCTGTGGGTGTACCGGGAGCAACCGGAACGCCGACTCGATATCTGACTTCGCCATCAGCGCTCCAGGCCCCAGGCGATTCAACATGGTGACCGCATCATCAAAGGATGCGTACCGCACCGAACAAAGTCCTGGGTCAATCGCATCGTTCACCGAGAGACCCTTCGGTGCTGACAAGTTATGGATCATCCTAAATTCCCCTGGGTCTTTTTTGGGGACTACTCCCAACGGGGAACAGACAAAATTTGCTACTGGAGGGTGCTGATATGGGCCCGCCACCCGGCCTAGTAAAACCTCTTTTTCAATCTTCTTCTCTACCACCGCTGGATTATGCCGAGCCGATAATTGGTTTCTACAAAGTGATTCCCCACGAAAATCCCCCGCCGGGATGCGGTAACCATATAAGAATCCGTTCCTCAACAC
The DNA here is from genome assembly GCF_964263255.1 of Lissotriton vulgaris. Classification (NCBI taxonomy): domain Eukaryota; kingdom Metazoa; phylum Chordata; class Amphibia; order Caudata; family Salamandridae; genus Lissotriton; species Lissotriton vulgaris. The sequence continues at coordinate 1,746,189,871 of NC_141694.1, forward strand.
CCCAGCGGAGACATGATCAGGGTATTTGTTTAGCCAGGGGGTTATTGCCATGATATCAACGGGGGTAGGTAACGGTACACGGTGATCCTCCTCAGTCTTGTTTGGACCCTCCCTTACCTCCCGACCCGCCATTTTTGGATCTGCACGAACTTTCCGGGTGCGAGGAATTCCCACAACCCGCACACGCATGCCTGAACTTACATGCCCCTTGCGGTCTGGAGCAGTTACCTCTATTAAAGCTCCACAGACCCCCCGCTTTCCCCCATTCCCCCCGGTCCTTGGTTGGTGATCGCCACCGGCGCCCGCTCGAAAGGGCACCGCCGGCTGTTGGCGGGAAAGCCCCGTCCCAATCCCGCCTGGCGAGGACGTCTTTGTCGTGCCCGGCAGGAGCTTCTTCTGCCAAGAAATGGAGTTGAGACAATCCCACGTCAGAGATGAATCGTACTCCTTGGCCTTACGGAACTTCATGTCGTAACCCATCCATTCGTTCCCCTCATACGTTTCATAGAAATCCATTATACGTGCCTGATAACAAGATAATTCGGGTAATACCTCGGGCTTACGCTCCCCAATAATTGCAGTAAACATCGCAAAGGCCTTGGCCCAATTCGATATAGTCTCATCCACCCTGAATCCCGCCATCTTGGCTCGCCAAACACTCGGGTGCCACAAATCTTTCTGCGTCTTAGCATACTCCATCTTGCGATGGTCAGTTAACAGAGAAAACATATTCACATACTTGTCAGCCCAAATTAATTCTTTCGTGGCCAACGGGATATGTTGAACCACTCTCTCCCGTCTTGAGGGCAATGAGCCCCCCCCCCCGCAATTAGCAATGCCTGCTTACCCGGTTCGGTTGACGTTCCTGCTGTTTTTTCCACGCCAGCTGCCGGTCCTTCCGAGGTTACCTGTGGGGGGACAAGAGGGAGATTCGCCTTTGCGGCATCTCGCGACTGCCGCAACTGCTGCATTAGTAACCTGGCCTCTGCGGCCGTGTCTCCAGGTGCCGTAGCACCCCCTGTTTTCTTGCCGAGCCATGCGGCCAACTGGGCGGCCAATTCAGGCGGCATGTCCTCCTCGCTAGCGGGCGTAATCACAACCGGTATCGGCTGACCCGCGTCTGGGAGTACCGGGGCCTCGACCGGAATGGCAGGGCTCACCGGGGGTACCTCGGGGACGGGGACCTCCCCCCCTGGGGCCCTATTCCTGACCCGCTTCCCCCTAACCTCCGGGGCAACACCCGGCAATGCCGGGCCTATTACCTTCTTTGGTTTACCCGGATTGTTTATCGCAGCCATCTGCTTCTTCATGTTCGCCATATCTCGTCCAACGTTTCGTTCCATCTTCGTAATTCTGCTAACCAACATCCGGAGCATCTGGTCAGTCTCGGACTACTTTCCTGTCTTCTTGCCAGGCATTCCTTTCGAGTATTCACTCTAAGAAGATCAGAAACGGTCCTAGGTCTTTTAGCCTCGAAGTCGCTGAAAGAGAAACACAAGAATTATAAATTCTCAAAATTGCTGCTTGTTCCGTGGAGGGCTCACGAGCAACGAGTGGGTGCAGCCTTCCGATCCGAGGAACAAGAGGACGCTTCTTCGGATTCCCGCTCTATTTATTCTTCTGCGGGAGGGCGTGTACCCTCCTCCTGTACGCCTACTTGGCGTGGTCTTCTGTGGAGGTGTCTAGGACAACCCTCTTGGGCGGGAGAAGGCGCGCCCCGGCTACGCCACTTCGGGCATACCAGCCGAGCCACGCCCCCGCCCAAAATGGTTTCCCGGGGGGATCGAGGCACCCAACCATACGTTCGGGGGGACCGAGTGGTCGCCCCTTTCCACTATTGCTTGCTTGATCCTGCTACGATTTTAGTGATGGTAAATGGTTCTCCCAAAGAGTACACCAAACCAGATACCCTGATCATTTGCTCAGCAACCTGGAATACGCCACTATCCCATCACACTGATCGAGGGATTTGCCAGATTGGAATTATCCTTAATGCCTCTCAAAATTGCATGACCCTGGAACTTGACACCAGCACCACAGATAATCAAGGGACTGACAGAAATCTAGACCCCCTTTCAAATAAAATAAAAACCCACTATGTCTAAACAATGAAATGGGTTGTAACTTGATAAGAGGTTCCTATTGAAAATAACTCACTTCAATTGGCCATATTTGCCATCTCGAAATAGCCACGAGAATTATCAGGCACTGTCAAAGCTGTCCTTTACATTGCTTCACCAACTGAATAACCTCGGGCACAATAAATAATATGTAAAACTATAGCTTTATGTGTTGCATAAATGAACATTATTAGCCAACACTTTCCCCTCAACCCCATTTTAGACACCTTCCTCCCTTTAATGCGTAGGGGTTTATTCTAATTGGTAGGCTGGCATACTCTGTTGTGTTTTTCTCATGCTGTGTTGTTAGACTTGGCATCTTTGGTGTCGTTTCCACTGACTTTTCGCCTCGACCTTCTGTATTTTTTATGCTGTGCTGGATTTCCTTTTTGCTGGCTTAGATGAATTGGGCACTTTGCCACTGCTGATCAGTTTCAAAGTGCAAGTACTCCCTGTGTAATTTGGTATTATAATTGGTTATCCATGATTGGCATATTTGATTTACTGGTAAGCCCTTAGTAAAGTGCATTGAGTGTGCCCAGGGATTGTAAATTAAATGCTACTAGTGGGACTGCAGCACTGATTGTGCCACCGAAACAAGTAGCCTTCTAAATGTAACTCAGACCTTCCACTGCAGTATCCGTGCACACTTTTTACTGCCATGTCGACCTGGCAAGTCTACCCACTTGCCCGGCCCTAACCTTCCCTTTTCTTACATTTAAGGCGCTCTTCAAGTAGGACCAAGGTACCCCCATTGGCAAGGTGAAGAGTATGTGAAAGCTAGGATATATACTGGTGTATGTGACATGTCCTGATAGTGCCGTACTGTGTATTTCGTTTAAAACTATTTAAATGCTATCTGTCCCATAGGCTAACACAGGAGTTACTTTGTAACATATTACAAGTATACCTTTCCATTAGGACAAGATAGAGAAATGGAGTTCAGGCTCTCTAAATTCAGAATGTAATAAGACATCTTTTAGGAAAGATGGTTTCTAAATTGTGTGTTTGAAAATACCACTGTTAGAAAGTAGGCATTTTCTTATCTGCCCCATTCTGTTTACCTCTGCTGTTTGGTGTATTGACTGTTTGATTTAGGAGTGACTGCGTAGGATATGCATTTACTGTAGACAGCCACAAGGGGGGGGGGTTGGGATGTGTCCCCCCTTTCCCGAATAGCTGAATAGACCTTGGCTGCATTTAGAGTGATGGGAAGAGTTTCACTGACACCTGAATAGGCAGTGGGTCCTCTGCACAATGCTGTCGCCACCTTCTGTAGGGATGCTGCACCAGAGAGGGCAGAACTGGTCTGGATTGAGCTCAGAGTCCCTTGCCACAAAGAGAACAAAGGCAAAATGGGGTGTAAGTAGTGGACCTTAAACCCCACAGAATTAGATCACTTCTGGACTCAAGAGAACCCTTCTGCCAAGGAGAAAAGCAGGAGGGCTATAAGGAGGAGTGTTGTTCCTTTGCTGTGTGCTTTGGTGGGTTGACCTACAGTTGCTGCTTCTGACAAGGAAGGGAACAAAGACTGGAACTTTGCGGAGAACATGCTTGAAGAAGAATCTCCAAAGGCTTGTGTGTGCTGGCATCCTGTTCTGTAGTCTCAGGGACACAAAGACTTTACCACCAGCTACCCTGAACTCCACTGATGGGCGTTCTGACCTGCAAGGAGGTGCCTATTCCAGTTTTGAGCCTCTGTACGTTGTTCCTGCTGTTGGGAGCTGGAAGAAACTTTAAGAAAGCAAGGAAAACAACTCCAATGATGTCAGCAATGACGTCAGCAATGCCACCAGTGATGCTGCAACCTGCACCGAGGCCAGGGGCACCGCTTGTGAAGTGCACAACGAACAGTCCTGCCTGCACCGCAGCTCCGACGCCTGCAGTTAACGACCTCCCGATTCGCAGAGCTCGCATTGAGGCTGTTACCACCAGCGCCTGTCTCCGGTTATTCCTGATCTGATAACCAACAAGGGTGACTTCATGAACTCTTTGACTTTGCATCACCTTATCGGAACTGACGTATCACCACCAACTCTACCGTCTTCCCCTGTCCTGGAGACGTCGCCTCTGCATGAACACAACACCTGGCTTCCCCGTGGCAACCAGGGTACGGACTTGTCCCCACCGATGCCTCACCTCCACGATGCCGTGCATTGTCCATAGACTTTGTTTAGGGGTCCATGTGACTCCATGCCCGAGGCCACAAACCTCACAGTCAACTGCGTACTTTGAATTTATACATGTCAAAATGTCATATTAGCCCCAGGAAGAGCTATTTCTTTCTACAAGTGCTATTTGTGAGATACCTGTTCTAAAAGTCATATTTAGATACATGTATGTTGGATTTTAGTGATTTTAGTTTTGTTTGGTGATAGATAAAGATACTTACTTTTCTAAACTGGTGTAGTGTACTTTTGTGGTGTTTCAACTGGTTACTGTGTGTTTTGAGTACAACTACTTTACACATTGCCTTTGGAATAAGCCTGTCTGCTAGTACCAAGCTAACCATGGGGGTGAGCAGGGATTATCTAAAGTGTGTAACTCTCTTACCCTGACTAGAAGCAAGGGTCCCTACTTGGACAAATGTATCTACTAGAGACCCCCTTTTCTAACTTATGTTTGTTTATCCTGTGGCAGAATATATGCCCTCCTAGCTAAAACTGTCAAAAACTGTCAAACTCTTTCTTAAGCCTACCATTTTCCATATCTGGCCAGTGATGTCTGGGTTAGTGGGCTTGGGTGTTATTCACCAGACAAATGTTAGTTAGCATGATCCATGTAACATTTCATAGACACAAATCTAGTTTATTGATTCACTTTTTTTCTACCCAATGAGTGTGTGTCAGCCTTTGACCACAACCCTCAGCTCTTCTCAATCAGGCTCTCTTTACATCCCAAACACCCTGAATTTTGTGCATAATTTGAAGCCATGTGCGTTTTAGAACTTTTCAGACCCCTCTCCCCCTCATTGGCATCGTCTGGCGCTGCAGGCACTTTTCTTCATACCTATGGCACCTATACAGCTTCTTGCCTAATTCACCCAATCCACACCACTCCTGTTCGAGGTCCTCGGTTTCCCTCATGAATGCCTCCATTATTCAGAAAACGTGCCGCAACTTTGTTTTTTTTTTTTTTTAAATTTTTGAAAACCTTTATTGTGCTCAAAGTCAGTACAAATACGGGCCTACAACCATCCGGCCGGCCACGGTCACACATTTAGCACTGGTGCATGCAATACGGCGCCAGGGTAATGCGGCACGGCAATGGTTACAGTACAGAAACAGACTGGAAAGCGCCGATACACCTAGGCACAGGAGCAATGTAGGTTAAATTTCAAGGTATTTTTTTTGTGCAAATATTAAGATCAGGACATACTACTCCGCACTTAAACAACGAAAAAAGAAAAGCAAGATCCATGTAGGCGGGACTCGACAAAAAGGACATAAGTTTCTGGTAGAGCAATTCAAAACCTGCAAGTCCCAACCAGAGGATGGCCACAGAATAGTCTGACCACTGGGAGCTGCCTAAACAACCCATCTGCAATAGCGCCATCATCCATCCCCCAGCACACCTAACACGGGCCTAAGAAAGAAGGGAAAATCATAAAAGAGCAAAAAAAAAAGAACCATAGAAAAAAACCCAACTAATAATAAACCCCCCACCCTACACACATGCAGAGGCTATGGCTTATCCCCCCCTAGCAGAGTGTCTGTCGCCCCGTAAACCCGAAATATAGTAAGAGAAGAAAAGAGAGGAAGAAGAGAAAGCGAAAGTGAAGGAGGAGAGATGGAGAAGAAAAAAGGAGGAGAAAAGAAAAAGAGAGAAAGCGCAATCCACATGAGACCAGGGAGAGAGAGAAGAGTATAATACCCGACCCCTCCCGGGGAAAGAAAGAGCGGGGGGGGGAGCCCACCCAACAACCGAGCTCCCGGACTCCTTCGTCGCCAATCTACCCTGCGCCACAAACAACTCAATGTCAGAGAACCCTAAACCCGGTGGACCCGATTCAATAACACCAGTACCCCAGCACCGCACAAGTCCTCCCCTCTGCAAACGGATTGTATATCAGGATAAATCGACAACGATGCATAGCAAAAACAGGATAGTAATGACTACTCAGCCAAAAGTGCAACACGTGTAGCAGTCCAGGTCTCCGCCAGCCGATCCAGCCAATTCGAGTAAGCCATCACCCCTGTCCTGTTCGACAGAAAGGTTCCAGGCCTGTCCATTGCTGTGAGTCACATTCAACCTGGACAAAGAAGCAAAATGGCCGCCGACGAGGAAGGAGAACAAAGAAAAAGCAGCTTGCCGCAGGGTCCCAAACACAATAATAGCGTGCCACAAAAGTTCCAGCGATAAATGTAGCGGGGGTAGCATTCAGCAGGGATAGTGAGGAGCAGGGTCCCGATAGGCAACTCGTAGGCAGAGTCATTGTATCCAAAATGAGGGGCATATCCGCAACTGTTGCTTCGTCGACGGGCAGACTCGCTACATTAAAACCAGGAGAGCACCTCGCCGCCACTCCCTCGCTCGGCAACACTGATTCTTCTCCAGGAGAAGACAGGGGCGGCGGGGGACCCTCCAGCCGGGATCGTCCCGCAGCGGACATCGCCCCATCTAGACTATAAGCCAGCGCCCGGGCAACGCTCTGCATCTCCACCCTCAACGCCGCGAGGGCGGCCAGGACCTCACCACGGGTCGGGTCTCTTTGTTGCGATCGCCATTCCGCACCTTCCAGCTGCTCCCTCGACACAAGCTGCGGCACAGGGGCACACGGGCCTGCAGGCGCTCTACTGCCAGGGTCAGACCGCATCTCGGCAGGAAGAGCAATCGCCAAGTCCTTCACCATTGCGGGCAATTAGCAGCGAAACGGGGGGGGCGTCCACAGGGGCCAGGAAAGCGAGGGTGTAGCCGCCGGGAGAGCACCGCGCCCAACGCGGAGGCAGCACAGGATGAAAGCGGCCAAGGTTAACTGCGGGAGCCTGCCGTCCACCGCGGAAAGATTGATCAAAATGGAGGCTGCCCGTCACCTCCGCAAAGTAGAAGAGGAGAGCCAGCCTCAGGGGCCTCCAACTGTTTCCGTATCACCGTCTGCGCGAGGGGGAGTCCGACCCGAGTAAAAGGGTCCGACTCCGATCGCGCCGTGAGCACAGTCCACCCCCGTGGCCACCAGCGGTGCCCCGGCTCGTCCTCCCATCCACGTCCCCCGACGTCCAGCAGCCACCGCAAGCGCAGGGTCCAGGGGAAACGCCGGAGGTCGGCGAAAACACCGAATCTGTCACCAATTCCGCCGTGCGAGGCATCAGGAGAACGCCAGTCCCTGCAGTGCCGGCGTTCCACGATAACAGAGCGGCGCAGTTCAGGAGAAGTGTCCAGGATTTTCAAAAGAAGCCTGGCGGCTCACGGAGCCGGGAGCTCAAACGTCTGTCCCGTCCGCCATCTTGGCTCCTCCCCCCTGCCGCAACTTTGTTAACCAAAAGAAGATACTACCATACCTGTCTTCCCCATTTGCTGACATTGCTCTCTGATAAAAGACTTACCTATCACCTGAGTAGGGACTTGGTGCAGAAGTTGATATGTAGTAGTCGAACAACTCCAACTGTTCCAATAATCTGGTGTAGCTATCTGGATTAGGAAACCCTGGTTTACAGAGTTCATGGAGACATGGACAGATCCTGAGTTGAGATATGTGTTTGTTAAACTATCTGTAATGGACAAAGACCTAACTGTAGGTTCCGTGTACTCTCTAAATCTGTCCAGAACACTTTTCTGCCTCCACTGTGCAGAACAGACTGCTCCTTGAATTTGGTCAGAGAAATAAATTGATTGGGAGAGATTGAAACGTATTGTGGATAGAGATGTGTTAACCCCTTGCATGCTGATGACGGTCCCCAGCCGTCATGCACTACAGTTCTTGTGTGCTGATGATGGCTGGGGGCCGTCATGAACCCGCCCACTCAATAAAAGTGCTGCACAGGCGCAGAATCGCAGCAGCATGCAAGGGGTTAAGGAACGTAATGGAAGACCGCAGTCTGATTGACATCTGGTGAGCATGCCAGCCCAAGGGCCAATAACATACTCTATCATCTTGTGCGCATGGAAAAAGCACCAGGAATTATGGGGCATATTATCAACAAAGTGGCGAACAGAGGCGTTAGCCATCTTGGCTTAACGCCTCTCTTCGCCACTTCGGAAACGCTAGGTTGCACCATATTACCAAGGATATGGTGCAGCCTAGCGTTTTCCCCTGCGATGGCGGTAGGCTTTCCAACTTATCGCCAGCGCAGGCACCCTTGCATCAGAGTGCAAGGGTGTCTGCGAGCAGGGAGGTTTGTTTATGATCAGGAAGGTTCCTTTCTGCACATAAACATCCTTAAATGCCATTTTGTAACTTGCATGCGTGCTGCTTTATGCAGCACACATGTAAGTTACAAATTGGCATTTTTAAAAAGAGGTTTGTTTATGTACAGTAAGGGATGCATTCCTGTACATAAAGAAACCTTGGCGTTTTGCTTTTTCCATTTGTGCTGCACAAGGCAGCATACATGAAAAAAGCAAAAACGAGGAGAAATTAAGCATTTCTCCTAGTTTCGCCACCTTAATTCCAGGGTTATTCTGCTCTTAAATTTGACGCGACACCTATTATGGCCAAGCTTGATAATAGGTGGCAGCATCAAAGGGAATGGGTGTTGCTGTGGAACACCCACTGCAAGCTCCCTTTCACGATGAGTTTATCGTGAAAGGGGCCCTATTACCAAGGCAGCGTTAAGTCAATTAACGTGGCTGACTTAACGCTGCCTTGATAATAGGGCGATGCAAATATCGCCATGTTATTTGTATGTGTGTTCTTATATAGCACTCAATGTTACCCTTGGGCATCTCAGCGCTTGCCTTGGGAACGAGTCCTGGTTTTTCCCTGTGAGATCACCCATGCTGGGCATCCCCAACGTGAAAGCCAGACATCTCGCCGCGGGGGGGCATTGTGGAGATTAAGCAAGTTTGTTGCCCAGAGCTGCATAGTGTGAACTCATGCTTAGAGTGGGCACCGAAGCGAGAATTATCAAGTCCGTGGACAATTGGGTTCAGGACCCTGCCGTGTCGGGAATCAAACCCTGGTCCCGGGTCTGACCTCAGCTTCAGGGTATGCCTCCTCTAACCAGTGAGCCACACTTCTCCACGAGGCATAAAAGTGCTGATAACGAGGCGATAAGGGGCTTGATAATATGCCCCTATGTATTTCTGTTATGTGGCTCTGTTCTTCCAAAAGTATCTTTATTGCTATTGTAGGTTTGGCATTATCTGACAAATGACCACTTTTCTGAATATGAGACTTTTAGAATCTCCTTCCAAAATCAGGCATATGAAGACTATAACCTATAAAATGCCAGATAAAAAACAAGCCCTAAAACCCTTTACCTTCTTCTGTTGGGACGTCTATGTTTCAAAAGAACTTACGGTCAAGGAAAGAGAATCAGTTTATTTCATCTCTTATCCTTCCATGTTGTTCTATTGCTGGCACAACCTTGCTGAAAAGTAAGATTTTGGTGGCTGAAATCTCAAGTTTCATCTTGGGCCTGCCATACAATAAATCCCATGGAGACTGGAGATTCTCTTCAGAATTATATTAAACAAATAAGGCTACCCTTTTTTTAGTACTACGCAATGCATACAAGGTGACTGAAGTTAAAGAGAGCCTGAATTCAATACCCAATCATGCCTGTTACAGACAATTGAAAGAACGTGGTTTGATAGAACTTTTGGTACAAAAGTCAAATAGTTCAACTGGATGATGGCCTATTGGACTTGGATGCAGGTGTCTGTTATGTCTGGCCTGTGAATTATGCCGGCCCAGACCGGGTACCACAATTGCGCTGGAACGCACCGTAATAATAGCGCCGGCTGCATGGTGTAGGCCGCAATTAAAGATCAGGCACACAACGTGGTATTTGTTGTTGCTTTCGTGTCTCGGCTCTGACGCCATACGCACGCGCACAACTATTTATTAACAAACGCCCACCCTACGTGGGACAAACCAAACACAGTGACGTACGCAGGGAGAGCTCACTGTTCACCCCCATGGCTACGCAGTATCAATGGGCGCAACCCACAAACACAATATTGCGAGGAGCGATACACCAGTGTCCACAGAGATCTTGTCTCCTTGCCTCCACCACTGAGATGAGACAATAGGAACACACCTATAAGATTATCAGACCCCATAAATACGAGGTTTCTCCCATGAGGGCTAACACATTAACCATGCGTTATAACTCTTTCAATAATTTCAAATAAATGAGTATGCAGTTTAGTAGTTCTAAGGTTATTATTCCCCTTTTTACTGACTCCACAGGAGGACACTGGGACCTTTTCCAAATAACCTTAGAAATACTAAATAGCCTACTTACTTACCAGTTGGCTGGTGTTGTCATCGTGTTTGGCCAGCGGGACCACCAGCCCTTACTACACTACACCCATGCTTAATTATCAACTTATTCTGACGCTATTACTGCCCTTTCCAATGCATACTGAGTGATCATTCCTACTGCATCATAGATTGTCTATCTTGCTGTGTTGCATCGCCTCCTCCACAGTGTGGAAGAAGTTGCCAGGGACCTCAAAGGGAGTATTTTGCTGCACGTACAATAATTTAGGCAAATAGATCCTCTTGTATAATGCCGCCCATGCCAGCAGTGAAATTGGGAGATTCCTCCTCTGTCCTGCATCCATTCTATAGTTGTCAATTATACGGAACAGGTTTTGTTGAAGAAATAGGTCCTGATCTGACATTATATAGATTTCTACGTAGGTAAAAACCATGAGGTTCCCACCTGGGGGGATATCTCTATTCCCGAACTGGCTCGTTTGCAGAGAACAGGAATGCAACCAATTTATGTCAGTTAATTATGTTCCCTTCATGAGCTCCAAAGAGTTTAAGGATCACTGGCATTCATGGGTGAAAGTCCTGTGGGTCTGCCACATATAGCAGGATATCGTCCACATATTGTGAGATGTAGTCCAGCTATTCAGAGTCCATCAGACGGCACAGGGAACGTTGCCCTTGCATTTCCATGTACCCATTGGTTCAATCGCCACTGCAAAGAGCAGCACTGCTGGGTATCCCTGTTCAATAAAATTCTCTTTAAAGCTACCATTAACACAAATTCGTGTTGTAGGGTCAATGTAGACCAGCCGCACCCATTACATTAAAAGCTGGACAAAACTCATCTTTCGCCTGCCATCATGGATGATCATTCCAGGGAATCATATGTTTCCTCAGCATTCAGAGCTAGCAGAATGGCCGACTCTCGAACACTCTCCTTTACAGCAAAGTTGTCATAGATTTTGTCTTGTGGCTCAATAGGGCATGATGCTACATTGATGCTTGGGAGTCCACTACCTTCATCAGGCATTTAAACTAGTATTTTAGGGGCATATTATCTAGAACGGAGTTAAAATTATTGCCGCTTTAGGGGCAGGAAACTGCTGCTAAAGCAGCGATAGTGGGCTTGATAATATGCCCTTGTGAATTCCAATAGATGCCCATGTTCACACCAGAACATGGGCTCCTAAGGGAATTCACAAGGGCATATTATCAGGCCCATTATCGCCGCTTTAGCAGCAGTTTCCTGCTGCTAAAGCGGCGATCATTTAAACACCATTTCTTGATAAGATGCCCCTTAGTTTCCACCTTCAACAGAGATATCGGCCTGTATAAGGCCCAATCCTTCCCGGCCTCTGAGATCAAAAATAGTGTTGCCTGTATGAGGACTTTTGGGAGCATACTCTCCTTCCTTGCCCCAAAAGACATCTTAAAAAGTGGCCCCACCACTGGGAATGACACTTTAATGAATTCCTGTGATAGGCTGTTGGGGCCTGAGTTTTTACAACTCTTTAACTTGGTCAGGGCTTCCGATACCTCACTCTCAGTGATTTTTGCCTCCAAAGAGTGGCATGCCTCCCCTCTAAGCCTGGGGGCTGGGAAGTCTTCCACAAACCAATCTAGATCACTTGGACCATCTCTGGTCCTTGCCCAATACAGACCGTCCAAATAGTTGGCGAAGTCCTGCACAATCTCAGCTGGGTTCACAACTTTTACTGTAACCCTCACCTTGATCTCACCGACCCAGAGCTGCCTCTCCTCCTTCCTAGCCACCCATTCCAAAAGCTTCCTTGCCTTATTGCCCACCTCATAAAGTCTGCTCTGATTTGCTCTATATTGGGCACTCACTTCTTGTTGGGTAAGTGCTCTGTAGTCCCCGCTCCACTCCTTGATTTTCGGGGCCAGAGCCTGGTAGGACAAGGCTACATATTCTGTTTGCCATTCCATTAGTTTTGCCTCAAGATCCCTGAAATCCCCGTCTCCCTCTTCTTTTACCGGTTATATGAGCAATCAATTGGTCCCTCATCACAGTCTTATAGTTCTCTTAATGGGTGACCTCCAACTTATTGGTTCCCATATTTTCCTGAAAGTAAAAATCAGTGGTGTTGGTGGCCAACTTCCTAGTGCCCCAGTCTTTCAGTTCCCAAGGGTCCAATTTCCATTCGCCTTAGGTTTCCTGGAGCATAGTCAGTAAATGTGTAATTATAGGTGAATGATCTGAGATGCCCTGTGGCAGAAACTCTGTATCTTTGAACCTGCTCAGCTGGTGAACTGGCACCAGCAGATAAACTAATTGTGACAGAAACCGAATAGAATTAGACTCTTAAGAGTATTGTCGCAGCCTCTGAAGTGCCTTCCGCCAGTGACTTGCCATCCCTCAGTACTCCACGGCATTGGACGGTTGTGCATCTATCCTTGGATTGTCCCCATTAGCGTTGTAGGTTTCATAAATTGTATAGCATTATCAATAAAAATAAGATACAGTTATTAATGTCATACAATATAAGAAATAATCATCTTTATGATTAAAAACAACAATCATTGCATTATGCTGTGCATTATAACTTACTTGCTGTGCTCCAGAAAACGAAAGCATTTTATCTATTTCCTTCTATCTTATGTAAACAGAGTATACCCTATTTTAAACATCAGTCCCAAAAAAAGGTCTTCTGCTCAAAGTTCTCCTCATCTTACAAGCTTTCCAGAATTAGTTAAATCCAGCAAGTCCAATCTTTTTTGTCCAAGGTATGAGCTGGATGCTGATAAAATATAAGAAGTATAAATATTAGACTAAGAGGTAGAAATGCAACCCACTTGCTGTGAATAGTGAATGAAGACCCAGAAAGACAAAACAATCTAACCAATAGAAGTAAACTGGCTTTCTGAGAGGAATCCCCTACATCTTTCTTGACAGTTTGTCACAGCAGCAAGGCTATCCTCTCATAAAATATGTGTGGTATTTGTGCAACAACTATCAAAACAACTATACAGTTGAAAAACACAATGTGAAATCTCTAAATCAAGTGGTTTAAAAAGACATAAATCTTTTGAAAATGTCACAAAAGTAAAGGAAATCATGTTATAGGGATACAAAGTGATAATGAATACAAACCTCAGGCAACAATAACATATAGAAATTGGTGTTTAATGTAATCCCATAGGAAATATGAAATAGGTTGAAAAATATCATAATTTCTTTCAAGCGGTTCATCAGAAACTAGTCACCATGTGTCACTGATTGGCGAGCATCCACAGCTGAGTAATGGTTGGGGGATAGTCAAACAAAAAGGTTGTACCTTTCTCCTCAGAAGCTTTTCTCTGGTTTGTCAATCTTCACGGATGTAAGCCATGAGTAGATGTAGCTGATAAAGTCTCTTAAAGTAGTTTTTTTTTGGTTGAGCAGTTCTGCTGTAGCTTTGAACATCCTGGACATAAAAAGCGTAAGGTGAAGCTGGCCAAGGACTACCTGAGTCCAAGCAAGCGGTGGTGGATTAGATGACATTCTACGTCCTAGGGAACCTAGGTAATCCAGGTTCCCTAGGACATAGAATGTCCTTCCTGAGGTGCGCAAATGCATGTCCTGAAAATAGGAGCGACTTGTGGAGTGTCTTGCTGGTTCCCCACATATATGTGGTATCAACTATGGAATACACTGGATTTCCATTTTTGCTAAACGTGATTAAGCACATCACAGAAAATAATATTAAAGATTACTATGGTCTCCCTATGGTGAGAGCAGAGCAAGCCAAGGGCAGGCAGGCAGCTGTGGATCTCAGAAGTCTGACAACAGAACAAGCCATCATCTGGGAGGTGCTTGCACCTCCATCCTGAGTTTCCACCTCTTGCTGCCATTTTGCCGCTATGGCCTGACCAACAATGTAATGAAACAAAATTATTGGTCGTAGGTTGATGCTAGTGCAGCATAGCCCTGAATCAAGTTGATATCTCTGCCAGGTCTAAATTGAGATCTCAAAGGGTTGGTATCCTCACAATGTTAGATGCAGGCAAACAAAAAATTAATGTGATTCGTATTTTATTTATATTCTACTTGCACACCAGCACAGTTGAGAGATAAGCCAAGTCTTATATGAAATAAAGATCACAGGGAGCATGAATGAATGTGGAAGGAGATGGCAGGGCATAAAAGGGAGCGCTCAACAGTGAATTAATCTGGGATACAACACAATCTAATTCTGCAATTGGAGGTAAGTCAAGCAAAAGGTATGAGGGTTTGGGAGACAAGAGCAAGGCACAGGAGATAGATCTGGCTATAGACAGGCGTGTTTAGGATGGACTGGATTGAAGTACATGTCAGGGTAATAAGACTATCTGCTGGATCCTTCTTAGTTTGGTAATTTGTACGGGTCACAATCCCACCAGCATATAACTTTGGGGTAATGGGCCTTTGAGTAATGCAGTTTGTATTACTCGTCCTTGTCCATGTCTTACCCCCTCATATAACACTGCACTAAATGGACAGGTTCAGTTCTTAGATCTTTGTCTTGTGTCTGCTTAGCAGGATGAATACACGCCAAACTGTATCTTTAAGTAATTTGAGAATCAAATTTAATTTTAATTCCACTTCCTAGTGAATTTTCACTGTAACTGCGAGTTGTCTGATGGTGTACTTAGAAAAGTGATGTTATGTTCACAGCTTTTTCAAACCGGAACTCCACAAGCATTTTTAACTTTCTAATAGGGTTTTATTTCCTGAAACCAAATAGGAAAATGTTCATACAAAAATAGTAGTGATGTTTGTGCCTCTCAAGGGACAATAAAAGGTACATTTAAATTCTTAGACACTGATTAGTACACGATTTAGGACCGAGTATTGTTTAACTGTGCAAATAAATTCAGTCACAAGAAAAGACTGGTTGCCTTGAAATTTCCAGGATTCTCTGACAAACAGGTAAAAGTTAGACATTTGTTTCAAAAATGAGGGTAATCGTAAGTGAGGAAACTTTGTTCCTTCTCTGTTTTTAGGCCGAGTTTGGGCAGCGCTTGCGTTTCTCTGCGAGGCATGCTGTATAAGAGTATGCACTTGATGCTCCGCCCATATTTTTCATTGGCTTGTGTCTTTGTCCATTGTAAATGTTGGTTTCCGATTCAGTAATTGGCGTGTTAGTTATGTTAATTTTAATGTTATCTGGATTTTTAAAGCGAAGCTGATACTCAAAGGTGTCCTGCACTGAGGTGAGGCCCTACCCGTGGATTACATAAGTGGATGTTGCCGGTTAGTTGTTAAAGAGCCAAGTTTTTAGCCCCTCCTGAAGGCCAACAGATTGGTCATGCTTCTTAAATGTACAGGAAGCCCGTTCCACTCCTTAGCTGCATTGGTGGTAAAACTTCTACCCCCCCATTCAGCTTTTTTTATTCGTAGTGTTGCTACAAGCTTGGCATCTGATGAACGGAGTGTTCTTTTTGGAATATACCAGTGTAGTTGTTGCCTTAGATAGTCTGACCCAGATTCCTGCAGGGTCATGAACACCAGCCAAAGTGCCTCAAATTTGGTGCACTTTTTGACTGGCAACCAGTGGAGTTTTTTTTATGGATGGGGAGATCGATGCATGCTTAGGGATACCTGTCAGGAGTCTAGCCGCTGCGTTCTGCAGCATCTGTAATTTATGCATGGAGGCTTCTTGCAACTTGACATCGTACATCGCGCGCTTTCACTTTCTTAGCAAGTGGGACAATGGTGACTACTTCTATCCAATGCCATTGGTCTCACTTTTAGGAGAGTTGGAGCTATTAGCCTTATAGATGACAATAGCTTAAACTCTCGCAAATGTGAGACCTATTGCTTTACACATTATTTATTTTGGGTTATTGTTTCCAAGCACCCCATGCCACGCTTGCACTTAATGGAGGCCACACCCCTTTCTTTAAATGCGGCTCATCTAAATAAAGGGGCGTGTCCTCTATTAAGTGCAAGCACAGCATGAAGCGCTTGGAAACAAACAATCTTTGCAATTCAATAGGTCTTGCATTTGCGAGAATTTAAGCTACTGACATTTGCAGTGCCAATAGGTCGAAGTCTCGTAAATTCGAGACCTATTGCATTGCAAATGCTTGTTCTGCACTTCTTGAATGCTTAAATTTTTTTTTTCAATTGTACATTATTTCACTGAAGCCCATATGTTGTGGGTCTTCAAGAGAAGAATGGACTCATTCTAGAAAATGGAAACATTTGTGCACTAAAGAGAGCTGCAGGAAGGCTTCTATGAATTGAAGACAATTGTCTGTCCTGGATTATCAACATGTTAAATTCAGATTTGGCTAGGAGTTATCTAAACATTTCTCAAAACATACAATTTACAGGTGGAAAAAAGTGTACAAAGGTAGGACTGTGGGTGGAGTGAGGATGAAATCAAATGACAGGTGAGACAGAGCAGCACAATAAGCTGTTTGAAGTCTCAACAGTGTTTAGTGCTGTTGGACTGGGACCTTTCTGCAAACTTTTTGCCTTTATACTCCTGTTTCTGAACCGAGTTTGTTCACTTTTAGGACTCTGCACAGTTTACCACCACTAACCGGAGCTAAAATTGTGCTCTCGCCTCTAAACATGGCAAAAATGGCTTACAACCAATTGGCACATTTAAGTTACTTGTAAGTCCATAGTAAAGTAGAACTCCATGTACCCAGGGCCTGTAAATTAAATGCTACTAATAGGCCTGCCAAACTGTTTGTTCCACCCACTTAAATAACCCTTTAAACATATATCAGACCTGCCATTGCAGCCTGTGTGTGCAGTTTAAACTGCCATTTTGACCTGACCAAATAAATGTTTTGCTATGCCTAATATTCTTTTTAATACCTATAAGACACCCATAGGATAGTCCCTAAGCAACCCATAGTGCAGGGTGCAGTGTATTTTAAAAGATGGACATGTACTTTTAACCTTTACATATTCTGGTAGTGAAAAACTCTTAGATTATTTTTTTACTCCATCAAGGCCTACCTCTCCCATAGGATAACATTGGATTACCCTATTACATTTAGTAAGCTACAGTTTTCACTTGAGAGCAGGTAGGAATATCATATTTGCCATCAAAAGCATTGTAATCTAAAATGTATTTAACAATTGTAAAAATGCCACTTTTTGAAAGTTGTAATTTTCTTATTCCAACCATTTGGTGTCTGCAGCTTGTTTCCTGGGTCACATGACTAGGTGTAGCTGGCAGCTAGTCTTTGTGTATTACTCCCAGACAGTGAGACAAAGGAGCATAGGCATTGGCAGATGGGCTAGAAATGGTTAGACACTATTCTATTGTGACCCCAGATAAGCTGGTGCCAGTGCAGGGAGGCAGAACATTACAAACACCTCTGGGGGTATAAACCTCCAGAACCATCTCCTACTTCAAATTGGGCACCAGGTATAAATACTAGCCCCTCAGACCCAACTCTTCTTTACACCTCTGGACCTGTGAAAGACTCAGAATGACTGCTGTGCTACTCTGCAAGAAGGACTGCTACACATTTTCCCGCCTGCCTGAGTGAAATGATTGAACCTGCATATTGGTCCCAGGACCACCAGAGTGAGTCCAAGGGCTAGTTGGCTGAACTCTTGGTCATGGCCTCTGGTACAGAAAAGGCTTCACCCACCTTGAACCCAGCA
Organism: Lissotriton vulgaris; assembly: GCF_964263255.1. Taxonomy (NCBI): domain Eukaryota; kingdom Metazoa; phylum Chordata; class Amphibia; order Caudata; family Salamandridae; genus Lissotriton; species Lissotriton vulgaris. The sequence continues at coordinate 1,746,207,989 of NC_141694.1, forward strand.
CCTGGACTCAGTCTGATGTGAATCTTGGTATCAAGTGGTGGCACCCCATCCCTGGAACTTTGGATGTTGCCTTTATGTGCACCAGCACTGACGGTGTTACAGAAGGGGCCACACAAGTCTCTGATGCCCCTTCTGTAATGGGAAAGTGCCACAGGGGTGTGCAAAGCGGGATCTTTGAACACTCTACTCCACTCTATGTCCCGCCACTCTCTGCCTCTATGTTCTACACCCCTCCACTCTACATTCACTCTATTCTACAGTGCTCCACTCTACGACACTCAACTCTTCACTCTATGCTAATCCACTACACTCTACGCCACTCCATGACACTCTGCCTACCGAGCTGTGGTCCTGTGGGAAGAACCAACGCAGTACAATGCATCTTCTTGGAGCTCTGCTCGGAACCTCCGCTGCGCGCCACATCCTCGATGGAGGCCTTCGCATTGCAAGCCCTTCGATGATGATGAGGACTCCTTATCCTCATACATTATGCATCTTCGACGCAGGACTTTGCATTTCAAACCCATTGTTGACGGCATCCTCAATGACAACGCAGGACCTTTGCATCGCAGCCTCGCAGCTCCTCTGAACTGCTGCTGCTTGACCCATTTTCAATACAGGATCTTGCAATGTTCCACAACCAGATTTTAAGATACTTTGCTCAACTGGCCTAAATTGTTGTCTGTGTCAGGCCTGCGCTCCATTGCAGTTGCCCTGAACTTATGACTTGATCCCAGTCTGGCATACCCAGATGACCACTGTTGGCGCTTTGTGCTTTTAGTCACTGTTCTCACTTATATCGTTCAAACTGCATATCCCCAGTTGTACTGATTGGCTGTTTCTCATTTTGGTGTGAAATAATTTATTACATTTTAATCTATTTTTTAATTTGATGTGAAATTTTTCTTGTGCTGTGTTTTCACTTTATTACTGTTTTAGTGCTGCGTAAATAGTTTAGACAATGCCTCTAAGTTAAGCATGACATCTTTGTGCCAAGCTACTAGAGGGTTTGGTGTTGCTTCTTTCTCCACCCTGACAGAAACTGTGTGCGCTGCTTCAGTAGGCTTTCACTCCCCTGAACCAGTAACCCAATTGCCAACAAGTGCACATTATGCTCAATATACATTTGAACACATGGATGTCATTGGTAAAATAATTCCATATACGATACGGCCCCCCCCCGCTTCTGAATCTCAGTATTAATGGGATACCTGGCAGAAAAGGCCAGGTGATGACTGGACAAATAAAGGGGCTTTTTGGTACATGATGGCGCTACTACAATGCAACTCGATGGACCTATTAATTATGCATTTTATATCAGGCGCGCAACACCCATTGGACTCGCCGGGCTTCAGCCCCCCCCCCCCGTCGTGTGTGGCAGCCCGGGAGGAGACAGATCCCGGGCACACACAGAGCCGCACCCGAACGTTTCACAGGTCTTTAAAAGACCATTTGAATGTTAATGAGGCCTTGCAGTTGTTTCACCCCTTCTAAGAGCCCCTGCAGCCCCACTCTGCCTACTGATTAAAGGTTCAGCCCCCCCCCGAATTTTTTTCTTAGCACCCTCCTCCCCCCCCCTGAAATTTGGCTCTAGTTGCGCCTCTGTCTTATATCATAATACATCCGGTCTCACAATCAGTCTTACTCACACGTATCATACACCTGAAACTCATTCAAACAGAAAACAGCAAACAACTTTGCTCTGGAAATGAAACCTAACTATACTTTAGACACAAGATACAAGTAAAAGTCTGCCCTTTTGGCTTTGCATGTGCTTGTTGACTGTGCGTTCAGTGCTCTTGCTCCACCTTTGTAGAATCTGGTCTGGAGCTTCTGCTACGAGTCTTACCAGATGAAGTTAGTTAAACTACGGAGAGGTCGCGCTACTACTTGTGTTCTGTATGTTTGACTGTTCTTCGCGTAGAAGAAACAGGTGCAGCCAGGGTTTGTTCATGTTCGGTTCAGCGTCATTTTCTGCTCACAATGTTTGCTTATAGTGCCAATATTCCAAGCTCGCAGCGTAACAGAAGCATGCCCATCGCTCGTGCATGTAATATTAATGATGGCACTGGTTAGTGAGCCTCGCCTCTCGGATCTGACATTTGACGAGCGGCTGACGGGCGCGCGGTGCCAGCGTGTGAATCCTGCCGCAGCCTCGCGCTCAAATGACTCGAGGCGCGGCGCGTGGCAGGCGCATCCGTGCCTGTCAGCGCGCGACTCCTCGCTTCATTAGCGGGATCGAGTGAGCGGCCGCCGCTCTGCAAGGGAGGACGCCGAATTAGATCTGAAAATAATTGCCGGACATTTCGTTCCCGCTGCCTGAAAACATACAGCCTTGGCAGCTAATCCAGTCTGCTCCGTGGCACGGGGACAAACTCAAATGAGACTCCGCGGCGTGTTGGTTGTGATTTAGCAAATCAGCTGTGATTTGTCTTATGTTTAGATTCCTCTCTCATTCGTTTTACAATAAACTAGAGCCGTGTGTCTTAAAATGGTTCATAGATCAAATCAGTGGTGCCAACTTGGACATATCGTCTTTGGGTGGGCCTGTGGGGTCAGTTCCGTTGTCCTCAGCGCCGCGAAGCACTTCATTTATGATGTATGCTAGAGAAATAATCATTATTATCGGTCTGTTAGAGAGAAGATTAAAAGCGTGCCTTATTAACTGTGGAACATCGTGAGTTCCAAGACCAGAGGCGTAGTTTCTATTAGTGCAGCAGGTGCAGTGGCTCCAGTGCCCAGAGGCCTTAGGCGCACACTGACCCCTGTTTATTACTGTATTTTATAATCCAAACTGCAGCCAAGGAGTCAATTTCCTTCCTTGCCCTTGGGCCCCTGACATTCTGGTTACACTACTGTCCATTTGGACTGTAATATTTGTCCAACTTGGGAGGTTCTTGAGCAGTGGTGTGGCAAAGGCACCATGGGCCCTGGTGTAAATAAGTAAGTTAAGTCCACTGCGCCCGAGTTGTGCAGCAAAGACAGACATATTTAGAGTGCAATGGGCCCCTTATCTCCCGAGCTCCAGTGCCGCTACAGCTCTGCACTATTGTCCGGATTACTTACCGGTAATGTTTATTGCTTCGATTCTTTCTCCTCATCCCAGTCCTCACTTCATGAGAGTTTACGTTGTATAAATCATTCGAGTCTCCACTTCTCCAAGATGTTAACTATCTCTATTGAAGGAGGCGTGCTACATCCTTTAAAACTCAAAAAAGAGGCATGGAGAGTCCTGCTGAGGGGGGATCCGTCAGCTTCCTGTTCTCCCATACAAGATATTATGAGGTGTGCATGTCTGCCTTAAAAGAGAATATTTTTCAGTTCCACGACCAACTGTATCTTCAGGTATCTGGAACTTCAGTGGGCAGTACATTTGCACCCAGCATGGTGAACCTCTGCATGCATTTTTTTTAACATACTTTTATTTATTCATCGGGTTAGTAATGGGATTTCTGTTTGGCTAGGGCTTGCGCCTAAGCAGGGGCGTAGCTAGCGGGGGGAGCGGTGGGGGGCGGTCCGTCCCAGGTGGCTCTGTTGTGGGGGTGGGTACCTTTATAATTTATTTGGAGACACTCCCTGTGTTGCAAAGTCATCCTATGCCCTGGGCACCCCCCAACTTTTCGCTGACTGGAACTAGTGGTAACTGACTCTGACTGACCCTGGGCTCTGTTTAACCAGGCCCACGGCCAGTGCCAATCTGAAAGGAACACATTAGAATACAGTAAAGACACTCAACATACACTAGGGTACACTATGGTATGGTGGGTACTCCTGTAATTGTCATGACCTACCCCATAAGCCCCTAGTATGTTATAGGGCAGGGAATTGAAACTACCAAGAAGTCTCCAGTATCCTGGGGCATGGCAGTTTAGAGGCCAGCAGATTTTCTGCACTAGCATGTGTGCAGTGCTGAAGCCTGCGGTCAGTTTAAAAGCATCCTTGGTGGCCAGGACAGCTTTTAAACCTTAAATTGTGCACAAACTCGACCTTCGGAATAGGGGCACATAAAAATTAAAAACCTACCATGTTTTTGCATATTAGGGACCCCCAGGGTCACCCCTAGGTATCCCGGGGTGGGGGGTCAGTTATCTATAAGGAGCACCCTTATAAAATGAGTTTTTATATGCCTGGGTAAAGTTAAATTTTACATTTCACTCCCCACATTGTATTAAAGAGTTGCTCAAGTTTGACTTTGATGCTAGAAGAATTGGGTAAGGATGATCTGCAATATTTCTGCAGATTCAGAACCCCTGAAGTCTCCCCCAGTTGCACAGGGGGTGGGGGTCCTGTAGAAATTAGGGAATACTTATAAAATATGGTTTTATAAGAACTGGTGCTGGAAAAGTGGCCCAAGTCATTTTCCCTATTGCAAACCCCATGGCCCATAGGTTAACATGGTAGGAAGTTATTAATTAATAAATATTGATAGGAGAGGACTAGCCGGTCCATTCAAAGACTTCCTAGAATGGTAGTAGTAAATCTAACAATATTATATTGTTGAATTTCTCCTAAAGTGTACATACAAGAAGTTATGAGACTTTCTTGTTTGTAAGTCCAAATTCAGCCTTTCAGTGGTCTGCCCTGATTGGTCAGAGTTAAGTAGTTTAGCCAGGCTGCTGGGAGGACAGTGTGCTGGTCTATAGGAATGCCAGGCCAGGAGGTGGCGTCATAAACTATGCTCTTCAAAGGTAGAGGGGAGGCCTGGGTTACAGGTTCACTCTGACAGTCGTGACCCAGAGTCAAGGCTAGGCTTAAGAAAGGTATGTGCAGATGGTAGGGGGAGAGTCCATTGAAATAAGCCATCCCAGGGGGTGTGCTTAGCCAGCTCTTACCTCCTTGCTGGAAAATCAGCCATTATGGATTTGGAAGAATGATACACTCTGGGACAAACTAATGCCACACTCTACAGGATGTGGTGCTAACTATGAGGAGTTGCTCTGCTCTCATTGGTCAGCAGTGACCTGGTGCTTGACCCAGAGAATTTCAAATGCGTTTCTGAGAGGGGCAGAGCCCTCCAAGATCTTCTGCTTGAAACTTACTGAAGCAAGAAGTGCCCTGCTGATTTGGGCGTGGAAGGAACTCTAAGGTCTGACCTCTGAAGACTGCACAGTCTGAAACTACAGCCGTGTGGATTACCTTGCTGCCAAAGGACGAAGAGTGGAATCCCTGCAAGCTACAGGTTAACAGAGCTCACATGGACAGCCCCACAAAAAATTCAAAGCCTGGTGTACCAGTGGATTTGTAAGGGTTTTGTACAAGTGGATTGCAGAATTGAAGTTTCACACTTTCAAGGACCCTCTAGGAGATTCCAGAACCTTGGATTGTGTGTTGGATACTTTGGGACCTGCAAACAGAACTCCAGGAAGTTGTTCTAACTGGACCCCGCTTGCTGAAGAAGGCGGCCCACCACAGTGGTGAGAAAATTCTTCAGAACAACTTATAAAGGTGTGTCCCTGACAGAGAAAACGAAATGACTAAAAGGGGCCCTGTTGGTTTCTAAGCACTAGTAAGTGACTAATCTTAAAACATTCATATCTCTGGTTCCCTCCAGTGGATTTGTTTTCGTTTTGATGTCATTTAAAAGATAAAAATATTACCTATTTTTATAAATTGGCGTTGGATTTTTATTTTGTGTTGTGTCTTGATTATTTACTGAAATGCTGTTTTTAAATGCTTTACAGTTCCTGTCTTTGAAGTTAAGCCTGTCTGCTCGCAGCCATGTTACCAAGGGTTGAGCAAAGGAATAATTTTCTAAGACCTATGCTGAGTCCTATCATGTGTTAGTGGCCTTATTGCCAGTGGCAGACCTACATTTGCCCCTGCCAATAACCCACTTTCCAACACCCAGACACTACTGTCAGTCATTACAGTAGTGTCAGTGTCACCAAATAAATTATAAAGGCCACCGCAACTTGCCACCATTTCCGTAAGCGCAAATGCGACCCCGTTTGAGGTTCAAGCGCACCGGGTCACCGAGGTCAGAGGGGAAATACTCCAATGAGCTCTCTCAGCTCAGGGATCCAGCCGACGAGCCGCCCTCCCCTTCGTAGACGTACATGTGTGCAGCAGTGCAGGCAATCGAACGGAGGCACTCAAGGCCCGTATTGTGGTACGTAGGCACAGGCTTTGAATTTCTATGGACTCCCAGCGAGAAGAGAAGTGCGTGCCCCTCCCCCCTCCGGTAAATGTCCGACGACTGATGGTACACAGAACAAGAACCCTGGGGATTATAAAAGGACCCTTTCCTGAGACTGCAGAGCCTTGATATGCCCATGTGCCCCCTTACCAAAGAGGACAGGGGTGCTATCCGGAACCAGATCCGAAAAACCCAGCACCCTACTGTTTGGGGACCCCGTGATGGTAGCAGGGCCCTTCCCTTTAGGTGTTTACCCCGTCCTTAGAAATGTGGGTTACTGTGTTGAGTCTGAACCTGGAAACAATGTTGAGTCATGAGACACACCTGGGATGTATTGATCTTAGTCCCAGGTAGCTCGTGTCCTGCCCACTTGTAGAAGCGAGCTCTGGATAACTGTGTGCAGCCTTGTGTGTGAGCCTATGCACAAGGGACGTGTCTGGAATCTTCGTGTGGGAGACTGTGTCCGTCTACTGAGGTGCCCCCCACCACCCTCACCATCTTCCCTACCTGTAGATTCTCCACTTCTTTACGCGACTAGATAATCATATTTTCTCAACGTTCCCTTATTTTGAGTCACCGCATGTGTTTTTACTGCATTATTGGGTATGCCTTTAATAAGAGCACGCGGTCATGGCTGGACCAACGCTGTCCTTTCTGAGACCAGGGTGTGATAGCTTAGAAGAGCACTGCAGGCTACTTGTAGAGATTTTGATTAGAATTCACGAGAATATGGCTAGTTGTTTAATTTTCATGATGTGTTGATATAGTTGTCACAATATTCCATTTCTTCTAGTAATTAGGAATCGGTGAGTGACACAGTGGATCAGTTATGGGATGGATGGTATGAAAGGCAATGTAGATTCGAGGTGGAAACTAATGCGGATATTTATATTTACTCAGGTGATAATGGTGGATGTTACATGCTCCGGCATGGGACTATAACTGTCGGTGCAGGTGGGCAGTGGTCACTGGTGGTAATATTCGAGACGTGATAGACTTGTTAAAATCACACGGTGACCTTTCACATTCTCCCTACAGGAGAGACATAGGAGTACCGCTTTTCTGGACAGGTATTTTATGGATTTCTCCTACAAAATATAATGTAGATCACAAAATACCCCTGCAGGAGGGCAAGAAAACCAGAAAAAGATTCAGAGGTCACGATAACCCCATAACATGTACCCAGCATACTTCTTCCCTGGCAGTGGTTGACTAGAAGCACTTCCAAATGAAAGCATACCGTTACCCCTCCTGGTCCGAGCAAAACGAATAAGAACAGGGACATCTTAAGGATTTTGGGGGCCTGGGGCCGAACGTATTTTGGGGCCCCTGTTCAGAACAGCTTCGCATTTATGACCCAATCTCAATCAATCAATCAATCACGAGTTTGTTAAAGCGCAACTACTCACCCGTAAGGGTCTCAAGGCGCTAGGGGTAGGAGGGGGATTGGGGGGAGGGTGCAGGTTCCATTCCAACAAGGAGGGGGTCTATCGAAGAGCCAGGTTTTGAGGTTTCTTGCGAAGATGGGGAGCGATGTTGTCTGTCTGAGGTGAAGCGGAAGGGCGTTCCATACTTTGGCCGCGAGGAAGGAGAAGGAGCGGCCTCCTGATCTGGTCTTTCTGGTGCGGAGGACCTCGGCGTAGGAGAGCTGGGCTGATTGTAGGGTCCTGTGGGGTGCGTGGAATTTGAGCCGGCTGGTCAGGTATGCTGGCCCGGTGCCGTGGAGGGCCTTGTGTGCTTGGGTGAGCATCTTAAAGGTGATTCTCGCCTCGACGGGGAGCCAGTGGAGTGTGCGCAGGTGCTGGGAGATGTGGCAGTGTTTTGGCAGGTTGAGGACCAGTCTTGCGGCGGCGTTCTGGATGTTCTGTAGCTTGCAGATGAGGTTTTTGTTTATTCCGGCGTAGAGTGCGTTGCCGTAGTCGAGTCTGCTGGTGACCAGGGCGTGAGTGACTGTCTTTCGGTGTTCGAGGGGGATCCATTTGAAGGTCTTACGAAGGAGGCAGAGGGTGTGGAAGCAGGAAGATGAGACAGAGTTGATCTGGTGGTTCATTTTGAGCTCGGAGTCCAGGATGATTCCCAGGTTGCATGCGTGGTCTGTGGGGGTTGGCGGGTTTCCGAGGGTGGTGGGCCACCAGGTGTCGCTCCAGGCATCGGGGTGTGGGCCCATGATGAGTACCTCTGTTTTGTTGGTGTTTAGTTGTAGGCAGCTGTTTTTCATCCATTTGGCGACGGCTTCCATGCCTTCTCGAAAGTTGCGTCTGGCGGTGTTGGGCTCGTTGTATAGGGAGAGGATGAGCTGGGTGTCGTCTGCGTATGACACGATGTTGAGTCTGTAGGTTCTGACGATGGGGGCAAGTGGAGCCATGTAGACGTTGAAGAGCGTCGGGCTGAGGGAGGAGCCCTGGGGGACTCCGCAGGTGATAAGTGTGGGGTCTGAGAGGGAAGGGGGGAGTCTGACCCATTGAGTCCTGCCGGAGAGGAAGGAGCAGATCCAGTCGAGGGCCTTGTCATGGATTCCTGCGTCGTAGAGTCTGCGTATTAGGGTGCGGTGGGCGACTGTGTTGAATGCCTCTGATAGGTCTAGGAGGATGAGGGCTACTGTTACTCCTTTGTCCAGTAGGGTGCGGATGTTGTCTGTTGCGGCGAAGAGGGCGGTTTCCGTACTGTGGTTTTTTCTGAAGCCGGATTGGGAGGAGTCGAGGATGTTGTGTTCTTCAATGAATGTGGCGAGTTGGCTGTTGATGGCTTTCTCGATGACTTTCGCTGGGAAAGGGAGCAGGGAGATGGGGCTGTAGTTTTTGAGGTCGGTGGGGTCCGCTGAGGGTTTCTTCAGGAGGGGGTTGACCTCGGCGTGTTTCCAGTCGTCGGGGAACGAGGCGGTCGCCAGGGAGCGGTTGATGGTGTGGCAGAGCATGCGTGCGATGGTGTCAGCGGCTCTGTTGAAGATGTGGTGGGGGCAGGGGTCCGTGGGGGCCCCTGAGTGGATTGACTTCATTTTCCTCAGTGTGTCTTTGGTGGTGAGGGCTGTCCAGTCATCAATCGCTGGTTTCCAGGTGTCGGGGTGGTTGGTGAGGGTTCAGTGTGTTGGTTGTCTTCGTCGAAGTTGTCGTAGATGCTCTTGATTTTGTGGTGGAAAAAGGTGCTGAGTTTGTCGCAGAGGTCTTGTGAGGGAGGGATGTCGGTAGATGCTGAAGAGTTCCTTGCTGTTGTGTGCGTGGGTGGAGATTCTGTCTTCAATCGCTTTTTTCCTCGTTTCTCTGATGAGTTGATGGTGAGCGTTGGTTCTCAGCATTTCATGCCTTCTTTGCACAGGCACACTTGTCTATATTCTAAAGCCCTTAAATCGTATATTCAGGGATAGAGAGGTTAGTGTTGGGCACGCAGCACCTCCACTCCAACCTTTTCTTTCACCTGCAGTGGAGCTGAGAGTGGTGTCATAACTTAAACCCTGCCAATTCCACCCCGCTGTTTGCCGTCCTTTTTTATCCACCAACACCGACCCTCCTCATGCCCCCACCCGCTACCTGCTATGGGCGGCAATCTGAGGGATGTCCCCGAGCCCCAGTATCTCTAGCTACGCCCAGGCAGAAACCACCACACTAGTCATGGTACTCAGTAGACAATTTACAGAAAGGGAATATCCCACACATTTCATTTGAAGAGCAGACAAAGCGGCCTGCAACAATAACCAAGAAGACCTTTTAAAAGATCACAATCGACAAAACAATGAACAATTAATCTGTGTGAGCTCCTTCAGAAGTTTTTCCACAATTGTTCAAAAATCAATTTGAAAGAATTGGAAGACACTGAACATGGGTTGTATTGACTTAGGGCCAGATGTACTAACGTGTTTTGCGTGCGCAAATGGGTTTTAGACCCGTTTGCGACAGCAAAAACATGTGGCCATTTACTAATCCTATTTTGCGAGTCGCAAATCAGTTTGCTACTCGCAAAACAGGATTAGCGACTTGCTATTAGGAAGGGGCATTCCAAGGGCATCCCTTCCTAATAGCGACCCCTGAAGCAATGTATGGCTGTTTTGACACCTAAATTGCGGTCGCAGTTTACCACCCTTCACAGAAGGGTGGTAAACCACTTGTAAACAGGAAGGGGTCCCAAGAGTACTCCTTCCCCTTTGTAGTGGCTCTGAAAATATTTTTTAAGGGTAGGCAGTGGTCCCAGGGACCACTGCCTGCCCTTAAAAAATCAAACTGAAAAGTTTTTTTATTTTTTAAATGATGCCCGTTTGGCTTTAAGGAAAACGGCTCCATTAAAAAAAAAAAAAAACTGCTTTATTTAAAAGCAGTCCCAGACATGGTGGTCTTCTGACCCCAGCAGGCCACCATCCCTGGGAGTGCCAGCCATTCTCAAATATAGGTCGCAAATTGTGACAGCCTCATTAATATATATATGAGGCATGCAATTTGCGACCCCATTGGAAATTGCAAACAGTGTCTCAGACACTGTTGTGCATCCCAATTTGCGATTCGCAAATGTGACGCAATTTGCTACTCGTAAATTGGTGGGTCATACATCTGGCCCATGTTTTTCTTTTCAATGAAGCCCCAATCTGAAGGATCAGCTCATAAACAGGAGACTGTTATGAAAGAAATCTAACAATTATACGTTGTGGTCTCTGCTTAAAGTGATCGGTCACTTTCCTTGTGGATCTTGTTCAGTGTGCAAGTTCACTAAGCAGATAACAGAGGTGGAGCTGGGTCTTAACACTCCATGGAAACTTAAACAATACAGCAATTGCAATAGTAGGGGCCTGACATACATGATGATGTATCTCTGTGGATTGTGTTATATTGTCCTGACTACACGAAAGATTAAGATCAGAATCTCTGAGCATCAGTATAATTAGATGCAAATGCAACAACTCTAACTCACCCGCCATTTTCTTGAGATGGGCCACAGTGATTGTAACATTTTCGGGTAGTGATCGACAAACCAGGTGGATCTCCACAGGGACAGTGGAACAAGGCTTTCTACATAACTTGGAACAACAATGGGTGTATAGACTTAAAACCCATATAAGTGTTCTCTGGAACACTTTGGTGTGATCCCTGTGATTTGGAACTGCTCTGAGATATAAACAAATTATGTATGAACTTTTTTTCAGGCATCTATTTGAGTCTCCTCTGCTTGTTGCTTTTGAATGCTGAAGAGTCTTTAACACTTTAGATTTTGAGCTTTACAAAGCACATTAGTCATTGCCATTAGAGGATAGCCAGTGGCAGTGAACAGTTTTTTTTTCTGTTTATGCTTTTCTTGCTCTGTCTGTTTCTTTAGCAATATAGTCATGACCGTCCAAAAATAAAGAACTCTACTCCCTGTGTGCTTGAGGGGAATACAAGATTACCTTAATTTTGGTTTTATCTTACAGCATGGTGTTTTTTTCTCTCCATAACTTTGAAAGAGGTCTTGAGAGAGACTTGGACTCCCTTTCTCTTCTCTTCTTTTCTTTTCTTTTCTTACCTTTTCTTTTCGTGAGTTGAGTTATACATCGCATAATGCACTCAATGATTCTATCCATAGTTAGGGACCATCCTGCCAGACGCAGTCATACCTTAGTGATATCCTACGGTGTCTGCGGAGTGCAGGTTTTATATGGAGACGTGTGGGGCATTTTTTTCTCCTCGACTTGGACAGGACAACACTTGCAACGGTGGACTGTGCTAAGGTACATGTTGGGCCATCTGCCTGGGTCCATTTAAAAGTAGCTTATGTGACGGTAGTAGTTTGTTATTTCTTCCCTTATTTTTATACATTGCTAAAATAATTCAGTATACATTAACTTGGCTGCTCTCTTGTAGGGGCTGTCCCACTCATAGCGGGCTTGACGAGCTCTTGATGGTGTGGCTTCTAGTGTACATTCATTAGATTTTTTGAGCCTGGAAGTATTGTATTTTGTTCCAATGCCCTATATCATCCGGTATTATGTACAGAGCAACTGCGTTGTTTTGAAGCAATTGTCGGGGGCTAGTGTTTGATTTTGCATAGGTTTTTGCGGTTTTAAGGCAGTGTATACCTTCACATTAGCCTGATTGTTTTTCAAATTACGATTTGCAGCCCTGACCTTTTGAAATGAAATTAATTCGTACTTGTATAGCGCACTTATACCCTGAGGCGTCTTGGCGCTGTACGCATACCGCTGTGGAACCCTTCCTGGCTTTTCCCTGTGAAATGCCCACTCCTGGGCACCCCCAAGGTGAAGCCAGGCATCCCAGCGCTGTTGGGGCCGTTGTGGAGATTAAGCAAGCTATTGCCCAGAGTTGCAGAGTGGGACCCATGATTAGAATAGGCACCGAGGCGAGAACTATCAGGTCCGAGGAAATTGAGCCCAAGACCCGCCGAGGAGGAAATTGAACCCTGGTCCCGGGCCAGATCTCTGCATCAGGGTCTGCCGCTCTAACCATTGAGCCACACTTCCGTCCGTATTTGGTGAGTTGAGGCTAGTAAACCTTATAATTGCTGGTAAACAGTAGTGGTATGTGCAGAGCCACTTTTGGGTGTCTCTTGTAATCCATGAGGTTAATTGTACACCTTTGTGGGATTACTGGTGGCACTTGCAGACTTATAAATGCAGTTGTATGAAAAAATACTGATAAATGCAGCCGTACTTACTATTATTGTGCTCTGTCAGGATAGTGCACCAATGGTTTTTATAGTCTCCTGATTGTTTTCACAGATGTTGACAACAAAGGCAAAAACCTTACTTATTATGGCTCAGCATTTGTACTAATTTACCTTTGTATATTTTTTGCATTTTTCATCCGCAGAGTGATATGTTCTACATATGTGGTCCTGAGGAATGGCAGACACCTCGTAGAAGGGTTAATATTAGTGATAGAAATATGTTAACTTTAGTATCACGTTTGGGGTAAAGCATTTTCACCCATTTGTTTTTGATACGCTCTCTGAGGACCTGCATTAAAATTGGGTTTAAGCCCACTAAGACACATTTTTAATCATTATTTCACCTCTCCTTTCTTTCATTACACTCTGCCCACCCGCACAATAACATTTAGCTCAAATTGTAGTAACCTCTGATATAGTGTGCATAATGGCTCCTCTTCAGTCGGTCTGGAAGAGTTGTAGCCCCCACCTCTACCACATGTGCCAGTGGTAACAGGAGGAACCAGATGATGAAGCATGCCACTGAAGAGTGGGTGAGGGTTTTATCCTTAATGCATTTCACTCCAAGAGACTGTTGTGTGGGAAACACAACTTTGGAGTTTTTGACCTAGATAGAACCCCCATGGCCCTTTTTATGTGTCTTGTATAATTTGAGATTGCCATTAGTTGGGTCATGAAATGCTCCACCTTGGCCCTTTATGCGTTTCATTCATTTAAAACTCAACCTTACCCAATAAACTTTCTGATTTAACAAGCCCTTGATTATAAACGCTGCTTAAGGTTACCAGAAAGGGAGGGAGGGAGGGAGTGAAGGTCCTAATTGAGATGAGGATAACAAATCTGAGTAATAAAGATGGCTGGTAAGTTATCCAGACATGACCCTCTCATCTGCTCCCTCATCCCATTCCTTACTTCACGGGGATATGCCTGCATCACAGTTGGCAAAGGATCATTCCACACATCCTCAGAAAACAAAGAAAAGTATGAGCGCAGCAAAACAGAATCATAACTTTTATTGTCACACCCAAGTGAGCATTCAGAAATAACACAATGTTAAAAATCAGAGGCCCAATTCACAAACTATATTTTTGTGGTATATAAAGTAGTACTACAATAGGACTACTAATACAATTCCCAAACCTATAAGTAAAAATCCTCGTCTCCTATATTTTCTATGGGGAAGTCCTCGTGCATGTAATTCTACTGAGGGGCCGATTTTGATTTTGGCCAGAAGGGCTCTGAACCATGTTTGGAGCCCTTCAGACCGAATCGGTCATTGCCGGCCGGATTCGTTCCCGATCGAGCCATTCCAATGGGCTCGGTCAGGAAGGAATTCGCCCCGGATTTCCAGATTGCGGACGACAGCCTGTGCGCAGTCCGGAAATCCTCCAGTACTCCCCCGGTCGCCTCTGTGCAACCGAGGGAGTGCCATGGCAGCTTTTCACTGCCTTTTCGTGTTGGTCTGTCTGGCACGAAAAGGCAGTCGGAAGCTGTCTCTGGAGGCGCCCAGCAGGGCCCCCACGGGTGTGAGGCCGCCAGATGGCGGCAGGGGTCACCTATGGTGCCCCTCCGTTGAAACCTGCACCCGGTGGCAGGCACCTTGGGGTGCCGGCCACAGGGTGCAGGGATGAACTGCACCCCTCCTTTCAGCAATGCAAGCACGCTTTACGACCCGAAAGCATGCTTGCATTGTCAGGTATACGAATGCGACCGAACCCTGTTCGGTCGCATCGTACTACCAGGGCTGTAACCAACGACAGCAGGTCGGTTGGTTACAGCTCCTGCCCGATTTCGGACAGACTTAGGTCCGTCCAACATCGGAATAGGCCTCTAAGTAGTAAGTGTGGGACGGACCGGGTAAGTGGCTGGAAACTACTAAATGGGAAGGTATTTGAAAGAAGTAAGGAGGGGTTTTGAAATGGTTATGAAGGGGTTTATGGTGGAATAGAAACCCAACCACAAAAGATCAAACTCATTACTACTCTGCACTTCTAAAGTTGCTACAACCAAAATGACCCAAACAGTAGTAAATTACTCTAATTAATTCAGACCTGGAGTAAGCCTAGCACTTCACATGGCTAGCGACTGATACTACAACACCCTCCCATTAAACTAGAACTCCTAAGGAAATACATTTACAATTAATTCCTTTTATTTTTGACTTATTTAATATACATGTTTAATTTAATGTTAAAAATTATATATAAATACAAATAAATATTGTTTTTTTTGTTTTGTGATAAAAAATTCTAATAACCTTATTTAAAAATAAATGTAACTTACTTTTTTTAAATAAATTAATTTAGACTCCTATTGCACACTTTGTAAACTTTTTGTAACATTTAAAATATAAACAATAAACAGAAGCATTTTATTTTACGTGGCTACTGTAATAAAACTTTAAAAACATTTTATATATTTAAATTGTTTAAATATTCAATTAAAAATTAAGTTACTAGTGCAATATCATTTGCTCTACAATTAAAACAAATTAAGACAATTTAGTTTACATTAATATTGAATATCAAGATATTTAATGTTCTAAATGTTTAAAACCCTTTTTAACAATTCCGTATGATTTACTATGCAGATAGCTCCACCATGCTGGTGAAGATCTACAAGTGAAAAGTTTCTGATAGTAACTTTACACTCATAAATTTTGGCCCACTCCCTCCTGCAGTAAGTGGAGACTTGTGTGTCTACACTTTGTAGTAAATATACTCTCAGAAAAGGTAGCTAGCCAAAAGTAGTAAACTTACTGCAAAGCGTAAGAATACATTTACATGTGAAGATTTACTCCTGTGTAAATTAACTGTTGAATAGGCCTAAGAACGCCTTTCATCCAAACACTGCTTTGGAGAGAACCTTAGTACACAATTCAAATTCCTGAGCCTCATTAACCTCATAAGTGCTGCGCCCAGTCCAACGGCCGACGGCACCACTACCTCGGGAGTGCTGTCATCGGCCGTTGGACGTTCCAGCTGCACCTGCGCAATGGAACGTTCAGCACTGGAGCTGGACGTTCCATAGCAGCTAAGGTGCTAAGTCTATAGTGGGAGACAAAGGTAGAGGGAGAAGTCCAAGTAGCAGCCTTACATATGTCCACTATTGAAACTCCCTCCTATTTGCCCAGGAGTCTGCCATATCTCTAATAGAATGAGCATGCACTGATCCCAAAAGGTCCTTTCCAGATTCAAGCAAAGCAGAATGTAGATTCGGAAGATTGATCATCCCTTTTGGCAAGCCCAAAGTTAACCAGCGGTCACATTGCCTAAAATGAGTTATCCTTTGTAGATACATTTGTAATACTCTTGCAACACCTAAAAGAGTCTCAATATGAAGAAGAAAAAATAATCTAGAGCAGAAAGAATAATTTCCTGATCCAAATGGAAAATAGAATTGATGTTAAGTAAACTATTTGGGACTACTATGCAAACCTATCATTAAAAATCTTCATATTGGGATGTCGCCAAAGCAAAGCCCCTAATTCACCAATTTGTCTTGCAGTGGTAATAGCCATTAAGAAAAAAAAACATACAAGTGAAGACCATCTTTGAAGCCTCCTCCAAAGGCTCAGCTGTTGGCCTTCTAGAGAATAAAATACCAAGAAGTAAGTTCCAGGGGAGCAAATAAGCCCCTATGTCTAGGCCTTAGTAATTCAAAACCCTTAAAGAATTCGGGAACCAGGTGTTCTACAGACACAAAAATCACACAAGGAGGATCTAAAAGCTTTAATTGTTAACCACAGGAGCCTTAGGGTGGAGAAAGAGAGATTTATATCACATCCACCCTGCACATATTGCAATGTTTTTCGGACCACAATTTATTGAATAGAAATCCAGTGAGGCCACATGTAAAGTATTTATGCAGTACTCAAACAGTACGACAGTCAAAACACAACACAAGTAAAATCCATGCAATTCATTTCAATTCATTTTTTTTTGTAAATAAAATGACATCAAAATGACCAAAAGCCAACCAGACTTATGAATTTGTAAAATATGAAGTTCAGAATAGCACCAGAAAGCGTTAAGGGTCAACCACTGTTATCTGGTTATGCTAGACTGGGACAAGGGTATGGTTTAAGGCTGACGGCGGTGGAACATAAGTTCGATACAAGCAACAGGTTTGGCAGGTTTGGCATATTTAGAAGTTTCACCTTCGTATTCAGTCTCTGGTATGAAAGTCAGTAACTATCAGCGGGGTAGGGCAGCATGTTGTGGCCAAAGAGGACCTTATGTTGTCGGCTAAAAGTTGAACAAGGTCTACCTGAAGCCGTTGACTTTTGGAAGGAAAGCTCTGAGTGGGAAAATTTTTAATTTCGCACCCGGAGAAGTTCCCTTGTTGGCTGCATGCTTTTGGCACCTTCACCCGGTAAAGATTTCTACCTTCAGACTTAGGGGCTGATACAGAGTTGAGCAGATGGGTTACTCCATCAGAAATTCAACCTATATCATATCTGCCATATTATATGTGCCATCGGATATAATGCATTGTAATACATTTGACGGGATATCCATCACATTTGTAACAGAGTAACCTATCCACTGAACTCTAAATTAGGCCCTAAATCACTGATCTGGAGCTCTGATTCTTCCAGTGCTATAAGGCCAGGCTGTAGCCGAGGCGGCTACATAAGGCCTGCAGAATTGGATTTGCTTCTGAGGAGAAGAATATTCTGGGAGCAACCTGAATCTTTGGCTCTGCATCAACACACCTTTGTCAGATCAGGTTGATACTGGACGTTATAGGCGTACACTTTGACACCAGCCAGGGGTCCAGGAAACTTGGGAACATCAATTGAGAGTCTAGTCTCAATCCTGCTGGAGCAAGCAGCACTGTCAAAGGCAGGTCTACCTGAAACTGGTCAGCAGGGAATGCAGGAATGGCCTCTTTAAACTTATTGTGTCCCTGTAGCCTACGTAGGAGGTTACCTTTATGGCTCTTGGAGCTCACTTCTTTGTCCTGGGTACAAGAAGGAGAGCAGGTCCAATCTGCAATGATCTTCTCAGGTGACAGGAGGCAGGTCAAGTCCTCTTCTGGTCTTCCACAGGTTCAATAGTGATCTAGTGAGGGTACTGTGGGTGTCAAGATTTTGCTCAGTGCTGGACAGTAGGTGAGGGAAACTCCTGGCCACTCCATAACCAATGGGATAAAGGTTCCCAAGGGTGACCCTATCAACTTATGCAGCACTTCCTATGGTTTTATTGTCATCAATCCCATAGTGCCCCTCTCTGCCCAAAACCAACATGGCAGAAACTTACTTACCCTGTGCAGAGCTCCTGTACCCGTTGTAGAGTTTCGGCCATGGAAATGACCAACCCCTTCCCTGTGGTCACTCAAACCCGGTTCTGCAGGCAGCTCCTCTCCCACTGGGCCTGGTGCCTGACTGACTAATTGTACAAAGGAAGGTCCATGTGTTAGCTACATGCGCCTATGACAGGATACACTGTTTCCAAGTTAATTAAGTTCCTGTGCACCGACCAGATAGATTTCCTTCCAGAGAAACAAAACACTCCAAAACACCCAAGGCCTTTGTCACAGCTCTGGCAGCACGTTCACACCTCCTCAGGGAGCTATACAGCCCTGGGGTGACAGTTGCAAGCTCATGCAAATGGCCATGAAGAGGCTTTAGGAAGGCAAGAGGTAACTTTTCTAAAGTTCCTGTTTCAAAATACATATTACAATTCCGACTTTAGCAATTAATTGGGTTTGCAAAACATATTTTAACATGTAAAAACAAGAGATCTATAGCTAATTCTTAAGAGGAGAAAGTCAATATTACATTTAATATTGTGCCCCAGTCCTTTCCTATCGAACAACTAACCCTGCTACAGTGAAAGTAGCTTTTGGGTCTTTTCAGTGTATAGACATGCTCAACATGAACCTTTTACATGCCCTACCCTTACACAGATTTATGGGCATGTAATGCCAACTTAGGGGTGACTGATTAATATTTAAAAGGAGGGCTAATGCCTATCAAAAGAGGGTGTTTCAACCTGCAGAGCCAGGCTACTGGTGGCAGGTCTGCAGTTATGCTTACATTACCACTGTAGTAGATGTCACAATGAGTGCTGTAGTTCTCTTGTAACGGTTAACTTGCAGGCCCTGGGTGCACTGTGGTACTATATGCTAGGGACTTATAGGTAAGTTAAATATGCCATAATTTTGAAAGGGAGAGAACCATCTTGTTGCAGCAATTATTGTGTTAATGCTCAATTACAATTGAATTGCTAAGGTTGTGCTGCAGGTAAACATATCTGAACAGTCGCTATTTTTGTGCAAAAAACAAGTTAATAAAAAAATGAAACAATAGCTAGAGTGGGGTCACTGTCAGAGAAGGATTGTGTGGGAACTGTGGATTAGCAGCTGGATTGAGAGTGAAGACAGATAATTGCCTTGTTTGTTTTGAACGGTTGGAGTGGAGTGTGCATGTATTTCTGTGTATTTGTTTCAATGTTTCTGTGTGCATGTGCACACATATGTGACTATGTGTTGTGTATGTGACTGGCATCATGTCACTCATTGAAAAACATTGTTTTTCCCAGGATGACATTGTTAGTTTCAGGGAACAAAAAATAGGTTTTATTTATATTCTAAATTCTACATTTTATTTTGCTTGAAGGTATATTTATGTTCAAAGTACATAGATGTGGACTTAACACTAGTAAATCTGTGTTTCCATATATGCAAGCAGCTCCATGATGTTGTATCAGTCAATGTTTTGGATATGATATTTTGCAATGATGACATTTTGTTCCTCAGTATTGTGACCTTCATATGGGTAATCATTACCAGTAATCATGCATGGTGTGGTCACTATTTTTAAGTCAAGCCTAAGCAGCAGCGCATGCGCTGCTCTGCGAGGCCTGCTGTTTTCAAGTATGGAGTTGAAGCTCCGCCCACTCTCCACA
The DNA here is from genome assembly GCF_964263255.1 of Lissotriton vulgaris. Lineage (NCBI taxonomy): Eukaryota > Metazoa > Chordata > Amphibia > Caudata > Salamandridae > Lissotriton > Lissotriton vulgaris. Next base: position 1,746,227,681 of record NC_141694.1, read on the forward strand.
TATATTTTTCATTGGCTTGTGTCATTCTCCTTTGTAAATGCTGGCTTCTGATTCATTAATAGGCTTGTTAGTCCCTCCTTATTACGGCCTTGTCTTCATTTGTAACCTCCCATGAGGACTGGCCCCTTTACTTTTGTTGTTACATGGTATGTCTTATTTAGTCTGTAAGCACTATTTTCTTTAATGAGTTTCTCCTACTGCAGGCACGACATGCTTTCCTGCAACATTCAGTGTGCCATGCGCTCTTTCACTTTCCAAGCAGCCTGAAATAATGGCTGCCGCTTCTTTGAAACGAAATAGATCTCACATTTACAAGAGTTTCAGCTATTCGCACTGTAAATGACAAGCCTTTTATTTATCTGTCATTTACAATGCTAATAGCTTAAACGCTCGCATATGCGAGATCTATTGCATTGCAAATGCTTGTTATTGTATCTGATGTAGGCACTACTGCATCAGTGTTTAAAGATATAGTAGCTCAGGGCTCATTTTATTGGTCAGAAGTAGCTCTCGGTATTGGAAAGGCTGGAGACCTCTGTTGTAAATAAACTCACAGCATCACAAAGGTATTATTTTTTCGAGTGTTTGTCATTAGGAAACAGAGCGCTTCTCCCTTATCTCTCTTCTTAGCTCCTGTGCTGTCTGACGGTGTGCCTCAGATTGCCATCTTTCTTTCCCCCCATAAAAGCCTTTAAGACAATCACTAGAGTGTTCCTTCATCTGCAGAGATTTAGATTGATCTCGTTCACTTCGGTTTGTCTTTTCTTGTCACTTCCTTCTAAATTGCAGCTTATTGGATTTCTTGCTCATTGCTGATGCTTTTAAAATTGCTTTCCTGCTGGCTGTGCACAACTAGACAACACACTGTTCCTTAGTGCAATAAAACAGCCAGCACTGCACTGCTGCAAAGCCTCCTTCAGTATTCCTTTCAGCCCTGCCCACTGCCGCATGCACAGAAACCTATTTTTTATCTATTTATATATGGGCCACTTTGGAACTTAATGTATTTGTGCTCGGCTACCCTGCATTCATTTTAAAACAAGGAATCCGTCTGCCAATTGTATTTAAAAAGGTAAAGGTACAGGTGAAATTTGATCTATTGGGATTTCAGCAAAGGCACCTAACCATGCCCCTCAATGCAGTTTTAGGTTTAAAGTATTTTATTGAAGCAGGGTGGGATAGGACACAGAGGGGTAAAAAACAGGTGACCCACAAGATCCGCGCTCCAGTGCGCACCATACAGCCAATACAACAATGCAGTCACAATTTGTGAGAGGCTCCGTCCAATTCGGGATCATAGCTGCAGCACCTGTGGGTACGGACAAACGACGGGGGGAGGGGGGGGGGGGGGGGGGGGAAAGGGGGGGGGGGGAGGGGAGGGGAGGAATGAGGAGAGGAAAGGGAGGAGAAACAACCCCGCTCCAAAAAACCCTACCCAACCAAACTTAACCCCAAACAACCCTACCCCGACCCACCCCCTGTACTGTGCCAGCATCTACAGTCTCCGCCATTGTGAACTCCCAATGAATCCCTACTATGCAACACCGACCCCACCCACTCAGGCAGGCGGGTCCGGCGGCGGCGTCAGCCTCAACAACCGCAGATATCTAGGGCAGGTAATCTCTCGGAACTCAGAACATAACAGGCTGTGAAAGGGCTCCCACAATTCCTCAAAGGTATCAGTATCCCCCAGGGCCACCAAGGACATCTTTTCCATTCCAAGAACGTGCCACAGTCTGTGCAGCCAACCAACTACCGAGGGAAGTGTTGTGGTGCGCCAGTGTATGAGAATATTCTGCACCGCTGACCCCAGCGCAATTGCAATCTGTCTACCCCTCTTGGACCTAAGGGGATACATCAACCCATTCGGCAACCCCAACAGGACATAGGCCGGGAACCTAGGCAGTTCTATCCCAAAGCATTTATCAACTTCGCTCAGGACCTCTTCCCAGTACGGGGCCAGCAGGGGGCAATCCCACAGTATGTGTGTCAGTGTACCAGTGTCGCCACAGTTGCGCCAGCACGTCCCTGGTATCGCCCTATCCATCTCATGCAATTTCTCCGGAGTGCGGTACCAGTAGGTCGAGATTTTAGTAAAGGTCTCCGTAAGACCCGTGTGGTAGGCCGAGTGGCGCGCGCGGTAAGAGATGTGGTCCCATTCTTTATGACTCAGCTCGCGCCCAAGCTCTCGCTCCCATCGTTCCCGACCCGGGCTATGAATGAGAAATGAGGGGGGCTGCAGCATTCTATACAGGTCCGAGATCAGTTTGGCGTCCGACGTGCGAGTTATCAACCAACGCTCATACTCCGTGATTTCCCTGTGCGCCGTGTCGCGTACTTGAGGTTGGAATGCCCAATGGCGCGCCTGCATGTATCGCATGCGTTCCGTCTCCGGGAGGCCATAATCCCTCTGCAAATCCTGGAAGGAGACAACTCCCTCGGGGGAGTACAAGTGGTACAGAGTGCAGCAGCGGGCCACCCGCCAGCGTTCATAGGCTCCCTGTTCCAGCCCCGGGCCGAAATCCGGGTTGCCAATGAGCGGCGTGAAGGGAGAGGGGAAGGTAGTCAACTCGCATCTAGCCGCCACCGAGTCCCACGTCTGGAGCGGGACCCGCGTCACCAAGGACGCGTAAAGATTGGGGGGCCGATGGGCTCGCCTCAAGAATGGGACCTCCTGCAGAGTCCGACCCGCCACCGCCTGATCTTGGAACAACCAATGTTTATCCGATTCCCACCGGCTCCACTCCACGAGGTACCGGAGCTGGGCGGCCTGAAAGTACTTCCGCAGATCCGGTATTCCCAGCCCTCCGGATTCCGGTGAGAGCATAGCGATGCTCCTCTTGATCCTTGGCCTACGGCCCTGCCACACGAAACGTGCAATGGCAGTCTGAGTTTCCGCGAGCCACCCCGCAGGAGGGTGGAGCGGTAATGCTCTGAAGAGGTAAAGCACCTGAGGCAGAAGGGTCATCTTCACCGCGGATACCCTACCCAGTAGCGACAGCGTGCCTTTATCCCACCGGCCCAGTTCCTCCTTGATTTTAGTGCCCAGAGCTGCATAATTGGCCTTAACCATCTCCGGGAGGGAGGGCGCCAACAGGATCCCCAAATACGGGATCTGGTCCTTGGACCAGCTCAGAGGGTAAAGCCTCTGCAGTTCCACTCTAGTGGCAGCAGAAAGCGAGATGTCTAGGGCGGCCGACTTACCCAGGTTCACCTTAAAGCCCGCCATATCAGCGAATAAGTTCAGTTCCTCCACACAGGCCGGTAGCGATCTCCGCGGGTCATCCAGTGTCAGTATGACATCATCCGCGTACAGGCTAATCGCGTGGCGAAACCCTCCCATCTGGACACCAATAATGTCCGGGTTCTGCCGAACCCTCTGGGCAAATGGTTCCATGTACAAGGCAAAGAGCAAAGGGGAGAGCGGGCACCCCTGTCTCGTGCCCCGTTCGATGGGGAAGGGTCGAGAGCTGCCGCCGTTCACCCGGACCACCGCAGATGGAAACCGGTAGCAGTTAAAAATCAGGTGACGAAACTTCTCCCCTATCCCAAATTTGCTCAGGACTTTTTCAAGATAGGGCCAGTGCACCCTGTCAAAAGCTTTCTCCGCGTCAATGGACAGGAGCATCCTCTCTCCAGGGACCCTAGAAGCCTTCTCGAGAATGTGCGTCACCCTCTTAGTATTATCTACCGTTTGCCTACCGGGCACGAAGCCCGCTTGGTCCGAGTCAACCATGCCGGGGAGATGCGACGCCAGGCGTGCCGCTAAGATACTGGTGAACACCTTCAAATCGGCGTTCAGCAGCGAAATGGGACGGTAAGACCCACAGGCGGTCCTGTCCTTGCCCGGCTTAGGGATCACTGAGACCGTGGCCTGGAGAAATTCAGAGGGGATGGCTCCCGGTTCTGCGAAGGAGTTAAAAAGGCGAGTCAACAGAGGCGCCAGCTCCTGACAGAAGGTTTTGTAAAACAGCGGGATGAAGCCATCCGGACCCGGGGCCTTGCCCAGTTTGAGCCGGGATATCGCCGTGACCACCTCCTCAATGCGTATGTCGCGCTCCAAATACTGAGCCTGCTCCTGAGTCAGCGACGGAAGCGGAACCGAGTCCAGGTAGTTCCCCTCAGCCTGGGCCGAAGGGGGCTCCCCGGAGTAGAGGTCCGCATAAAAGCCGCGGAAGACATCCGCTATGTGGTCATCGGCCGTGACTCTACCGCCAGCCGGGTCCAGCAATTCCTTCACTCGGTGCTGTTGGTGCTGCACCCTGAGTTTATTAGCCAGGAGCCGCCCACATCGATCGCCCCCTGTGTAATATTTGTGCTTCAGGCGGAGCACTGCGTACTCCGCCCGATCCGTGTCTAGGGCCGCCAGGAGCTTCCGTGCCGCCTTCAGCTGCCTCCACACCCTGGGGGCCCCTGTCCTGTGGTGAACCTGTTCCAGCTCCCTCACCTGCTGGGTGAGCTCATCTCTCTTAAGCTGCCGGTCCCTATTCTCGGCAGCGGAAATCGCGATGAATTCGCCCCGGAGCACGGCCTTCAGGGCCGCCCACTGCGTTGCACGGGAGGTGTCCCCATTGTCGTTCACAGTCTGAAAAGCCAAAATGGCCGCCCTGATCTGATCCACCACCGACCGCCTATGCAAAAGCGTATCTCGGAGCCTCCAGACCCCCCTCGGTCGAACCACCGGCGGAAGAGTGAAAGTGCCCTCAACTGGGGCGTGATCAGAAAGAGAAAGGACCCCCATGTCCGCACTCGAAGCCAAGAGAAGCAGCGGGCCCGACACTAGGAGGTGGTCTAAGCGCGCATAAGATCTGTGGGCGTGTGAGAAATAAGAGTATGCGCGGGTGGTGGGGTGGAGGCCTCGCCACATGTCATGCAGATCGAGCTCCGCAAGTCGAGTACGAATCGAGCCCGAGAGCTCACCCAACTGCAGGCGCCGCTGCACAGACCTATCCAGAGCCGCGTCAAAAACCAGATTCAAGTCACCCCCCAACACTATGTGCCTATCAGAGGTGAATGCAACATCGTCCAAGGCCCTGTGTAAGAATTGGTCCTGATGATCATTGGGGCAATAAATGGAGCCTACAGTCAGTGCTAAGCCCCCCACCTTGATTCTATATACCAGGAGTCTTCCCTTCTGTTCCGCTACCTTGCCCACAACCTCGCCCCTGAACCTCCTAGAGAACAAAATGGCCACCCCTGCCGTCTTAGAAGTGCTTGAGGAAAAGAGCTGAGTGGGGAACTTGGGGGTTCGCATCCGCGTGCAGTCCTTAGCCAGTAAGTGGGTCTCCTGCAACAGGCAGATATCCGCCTGTGAGTTTTCCAACAGGGATAACACTGCCCGCCGCTTAACCGGGTTATTCAGCCCCTTCACATTGAGAGTAAGCACCTTAAGAGCCATCTAAGAAGGAGGTCCGGAAGCACATATCAGTAGGCGAAGCCTGGTCAGCAAACACAGAAGGCACCCTTCGAGACCCCAAAACAGAGCAACGTTGAATCAACCATTGGCACAGTACAGTCCCCAAACCCCAACATCCCACAACCCAAAACCCCCTCCCCGCCCCAACCCCAACAAAACCACACCACCCCCCGCATCTGACCCCCCGACTAGGCCCCAGAATCGAAACAGCTGCCCGCCTGCCCCATCCCCTTCCCTCGCTTCTCGAACTTTTCACAAAAACCATTGTCCCAGTCCGGCCCAAACGGGCAAGGCCGTGGAAAGTCAACCTAGTGGACGTCCAGCCACCACCTTCTGCACTCGCCCTTCCTCCCATGCCACCCCCCGAAACCCCGCACCTGCAATAAGAATGTGCTAGAGTAGACTCCCCCCGGAGTAAGTTCAGGCCGTCAAGGCCACTTCGCCATTCGCCGCAACTCTGGAGGCCTCCTGGATGGCAGCCGCCATTTCAGCCCGGATTGCAGGCGAGCCCGGGCGCTCCGCCGGGGGAGAGGTCCCCCCCTCTGCTCGTTGCCAGCCGTTACGATTGCTACGTCTCCGTCGCGGGGCCGGGGTATCCATGTCCGTTGCAGTGAGGCCCAGCACCTCGCAAACATCGTGAAGGGACCGAAGTTGATGTAAGACCCCATTCCACCTGAAGATCAGTCGGAAGGGGTGCCCCCAGGAGTACTGCGTTTCATGCTCCCGGAGGAAGTCCGTAGCGATCTTGAAAGATTTCCTTTTCTGTAACGTGACTGTGGATAAGTCCTGAAACAGTGTCACAGGATGGTCCCGGAATCGAAAAGGCTGCTGCCCTCGCGCCTCACGGAGGATCCGCTCCTTCAAAGGAAAGTTCGGGAGGAATGCCAAAATGTCCGGTGCGGGCGCCGTTGCCCTGCGGGGGCGACCCACCCGGTGCGCCCGGTCAATGCGAATCCGAAAGTCCTCCGGCTCTCCCAGGATCGCTCGGAAGAGTGCCACCAGATACGCCGTCACGTCTTCCCCCTCTTCACCAGACGGCACTCCGCGGACCCGAATGTTGTTCCGCCTGGACCGGTTTTCAAGGTCCTCGGCGTGGGCCTGTAGCTCGATCTGTTGCTCCCGGAGCCGTAGGACCTCCTGCTGCAGATGGGTGATCTCCTCATCCCTGGAGTGGCCCGCTTCCTCCACCGTGTTCACCCGGTCCCCCAGGGAGTCCATCTCTCTCCTCACTTCGCGGACCTCCCCGGCCACTTCGTTCTTGAGTGCTTGGAAGTCTTCCCTCAGGGAGCTAAACAGGGACTCGAGAAAGGATCTCGTCACCGGGGGTTCTCCTCCTTCTGCCCCCCTGGCTGGAGCCGGTGAGGTCACGGCCGGTTGGGCACCCCCGCTGCGCAGGGCGCTCCGACCTAGCATCTCCGGCAAGGTCCGGTCGCCTCTTCGCTGTCCCCTGGCATTCGACATCATAGAGCTAGAACAAACACTGAGGCTCGCTGAACAGCAGAGAAAGTGGCTATGTGCCAGCCGGGAGTGGTCGCAGTGAGCGCCAGGAGGGATGAGCTGCCCGGCCGGGTCCCACAAAATGGCCGCTCAGTAGTGTCGTGGGGACAACGCCCAAGATGGAGACCCTTTGTCTGTCTCCGACCCTCGAACCAGAAATCCGGCCAGGGGGTTAAGTCACAATGCAACAGCCACCGGTGTCCGCCGCTTCAGGGAGAAAGCAACCTCGGTAGACTCGGTCCCCAGATCCGCACAGATAACCAGCCGAGGCGACCTCCTCCGGCAGGCCCCGTCGAGCCACGGGCTGGCGTAGCAAGGTGGCACCGACTCCGCCTCCGCTCTGCGCCTCCGCTCCGCTCCGCTCCGCTCCGTACAGCTGCTGCTGGACAGCTCCAAGCCTCGTGCGGAGCCGCCGTCGAATCCCACTCCAACAGCCCACGCACCACCACGGGCTTCACACCTCGGGGGCCGATCGCCCCATCTCGCTCCGAGGGTCGGGAGACTCGCGGCTTCCAGCTCCCCTTAGAGTCGTGCAGCGGGGTCCGATCCGGGCTACACCGGCCAAAATCTCGTCCCCGACGGCGCTAACCAGGCTCAGCAGGCTCTCCACACCTCCACCGCAAGCACCAGGCTCGGTGGCCGCGTGATCCGGGGGGGAATCAGCGGCTTCAAGCGGTGCAGAAATTCAGGGGTCCGGGAGCCCTCGGCAAGTGCGACCGCTCAGCCCGCCATCTTGGCCACGCCCCTCCTCAATGCAGTTTTAGACACTTTACTAAAGTGGTGTCCAACATAGGTCCAGGAAGTGCAGATTCATGCTTTTATTGCTAACCAAATAGATTTCCCCTTCCGTTGTGGGGGCACATGTAGCGCCCCTACGCACCTCCATGCACGGTGTGCCGTGCATCAAATGGTGCATGTTACACGGTGCATTGCTGGTCAGGAAGTGCTCATTTACAAGGCGGCGTGTGCTGCGGCGCTTTCTCTTGGCAACAGCGTAAGCCGCCGTGTAACAGAGCACTTTCGACCGTCAGCCCGGGGGTCGTACCCTAATGCAGCGGTCAAACCAGTGGCTGCATGTGGGGAGGTCACCTGACCGCCATGATAGGGGTCGGCGGTCCGACCGACAGCTATCAAAATAAGGCTCTAAGGATGAAAAAGACACAGGAAAAAATAAAGATTGGTCACTCCAAATCATTCATTATCCAAGTGTCCCTGTGATGCCCATATGTCCTGTGGCGTCCAACAAGATTATTATCCTGTTGGACCCCTTTCGTGGAACTCTTTTTGGCTTTAAGCATACGTACATAGCTAAAAAGGGCAGTGGTTACGCTGCCAGATACTCCCAAAAGAAGAATACATAAATACATAATGGGTGGATAGGCATGCACTACTGTATGATTATATGTCATACCGAGTACTTCACAGGTCTTTAAAAAGACCATTCACTTGTTAACAAGGCTTTGTTGTTTGTTTCACCCCTTATTAGAGCTTACAGCCTGATTTATCAATCATATTTGCGCTCGCAAAGGGCCAGATTCTGAGAATCTGGCCCTTTGCGAGTGCAATTTTTGCATTTAGGATTCATCATGCATGTCATATAATCCCGAAGAAAAAGCCACCTATAAGGAAATGATCAGGAACTATAAACTGGCCATAAAAACCTTGCAAGCTGCCTACTACAACCTTAAAATACCTACGGCGAAATCTAAACCTAAAGAAATTTACCGTATAGTTAACTCCCTGATCAAACCCCCGCCACCGGTCACAGATAATAGAAACTCACCATCCAAGTGCAACGATCTGGTGGAATTCTTCTTTCAAAAAGTCAATAAAATGTATCTTTCTTTTCCCAACCCGCCCACCGACTCACCTGTCCAAAGCCCGCACTCGGCCTCAAACCCGACCAAGCGGCTGGAGTCCATTCCCCTGATAACATTGGAGACCTTAGAGAAACTGGCACGACAAATAAAAACCGGCTCCCCTTGCGACCCTGCTCCCCCAGGCTCCTTGAGCCTGGCCAGCAAAACTATCTTTCCCACTCTCTTGGATCTACTGAACTCCTCCATAATAAGCAGGACAGTTCCCACGACATGGAAGCACGCTATGGTGCGGGCTCTACTGAAAAAACCTTCCCTTGACCCGACCAACCCCAGTAATTATCGCCCGATCTAGCTACTCCCATGGGCGTCAAAAATTTTGGAGAAACACGTTAATACCATCTTGACAACGTTCTTCGAGGAAAACCGCCTCCTCGACTCCTCCCAAACGGGCTTTCGCACCAAACATGGGAAAGAGACCGCCCTACTGGCTGTAACTGAGGAGGCAAGACGGATCCTGGATCGAGGAGGGTCAGTGGCAGTGATCCTCCTCGATCTAAGTGCCGCATTTGATACGGTACACCACAAAATCCTGCTAACCTGCCTTGCCGACTTAGGAGTAACCGGAGATGCCCTGACATGGTTCGAATCTTTTTTATCAGACAGAACCTTTCAGGTCTTCGACGGCACATCCCGCTCATCCAGTCGTCCTCTGGGATGCGGAGTCCCCCAGGGCTCCTCTTTAAGCCCTACGCTCTTTAATGCATACATAAGGCCACTGGCTGGGATTGTTCGTCAATATCATCTCCTATGCGGACGACACCCAGCTGGTGGTTTCCCTTGCACAGAAGAGCAGCCTCCAGTCACCACCAGACCTAGCGGCCTGCCTGGAAGACGTAAAGAGCTGGATGATGAGCTCATGCCTAAAGCTCAATGACGACAAAACTGAGCTCATGCTCCTGGGCCCAGCCTCCCCTGCCACCATTGAGCTGATCTGGCCATCAAGCATGGGAGTGGCCCCACCCCCCAGAGACAACATCAAAAGCCTAGGCGTCTGGCTCGATAAATCTCTGAGCCTTAATACACAGGCCACCAAGATATCAGCCACTTGTTTTGGCCTCCTTAGGGTGATCAAAAAAGTCCTTCCCCTCCTCCGCTTCGAGGCCAAACAAATAATCATACAGGGCCTCATCCAATCTCGTCTGGATTTTAGCAATGCCCTCTACCTGGGAGCACCAGACTACACCCTACAAAAGCTTCAACGCACCCAGAACTGTGCTGCCAGGGCGCTGCTGGGAATCCCTCGGAGGACCTCAATAAAAACCGGCCTAAAGACCTTACACTGGTTACCTGTTAGGGACAGAGTAAAATTCAAAGCGCTCTGCATTGCCCAGCAGACATTCTGGGAAACGGGCCCAGACATCAACCGCTCCCTGATTTCTCCCTAAAGGCCCAATAAGACCCTCCGCTCCTCAGCGGCATTTCTAGCCAAGATTCCCAGAATCTGTAGAGCCAGAGCAGGAGGACGCTCCTTTTCATATAATGTCTCCAAACTTTGGAACACCCTCCCTCTGTAGCTGAGAAACAACCCCAACCTGACCAGCTTCCGCAAACAGCTAAAAACCTTCCTGTTTAATGCTTAACAAAGTAACCTTATGAGGGCTTTCTCTGTTTTTAGCGCCTGGACGCCTCAGGGCAGCTGCAGCGCTCTACAAATCACATTTTCATTTAATTTCATTTCATTTCATCATCCCAAATGCAAAATTCGCTATTTAGAAACTCGCAAATTTGCGAGGAATAGCATTTAAGGAATCTCTATTAGAGATTCCTTAAATGCTATTCTTGAAACTTTTTAAAATTGCGAAATCGCAAATTTCGGCCGCTATTTACCGCGAGGTCAAACCTCGTGGTAAATAGCGAAAACTTAGAAAAATGCTTTTAAAAGCATTTTTCTAAGTTGCATGTTACACACACACATGTCCTTTGGACATGTGTGTGCGCAACACCTGTTGAAATGTGCATTTAAGGGGTGCTACAGGGTGTCCTTTGGACACCCCTGGCACCCTTCAAATCGCTATCTTATTTGCGATTAGCAAATTGCTAATCGCAAATAAGGAATCTGTAGGAATCGCATTTAATTTTGCGATTCCTACATGAATCCCGTTTTGCGAGTCTGTAATAGCGATTCCTTATGAATCGCTATTTCAGACTCGCAAAACGGGTCTTTCATGAATCTGGCCGTTAGAAACGGGAAGTGTCATTTAAGCAAGGTATGCTTGGCTCCCACCAGACTGCGGTTGGTCGGTGTCTACAGGACTCCCCTGTGCTCAGTGGCTCAGTGGCTTAAACACTGAAACGTAAAGAGCTGCCTTTTACAAGGGACAGCAGAATTGTTTATTTGGAATGTGGGTGACTTGGGTTGCAATAAACGACATGTTCCTCAGCTGAAACATCTGCGGATATTATTACACACACCTATGCTTTCTGCTGAGACACATTGTGCTCTCAAATTCTAACTCCGAATAATGAATTGACAGGGCCTTTCTTTTTAATGTTGCACTGTTTGGGTCTCCGATTTATTTACTATAGTTCAAGCAAGTCCTATCGCTAACCTTGCAACACATTGAACAAACATGAGAATTTTGCTCACATTTCTGGGGCCTCTGATTGGTAGCATAACCCCCTATTATTTCAAGGAGCAGTTACAATCAATTAAAAGTAAAATGTGCTGGCCAGCTTGGGGCATGTGTGTGTTTTCTAACTGATAAATATCTTGCTTTAGTGCTTACAAAACAAACATGCTGCCTCTTGCCTCAACAGTGGATCTCTTATAGATGAACCTTGAACCTGTAGAAAACATTTGGAGGCGTTGTTACATAATTGTTTATTGACGTCTCTGCTACTTCTGCGAATTTCTTTTGCTGTGGCAGTAAAACTTTAATTCCATGGGTAAGAAAATAACCATGATTGCAAGTTTTTGGGCAATAACGTGGGGATTGATTTTATCACGCTGATTCGCGCATGCTTTCCCCCTAGTTTTGCACCGAGATTTCCCCTTGCTTTCTGCAGATAATCTCTGTGATAATCCTCGACCCTAATTCCGAAGAGCCCAGTCACTCCGGTTAACAGGCTCATCTGAATTTATAGGACACTGGCACTCCAGGCCTTGGATGTGTGTTTTTCATATGCTCCATCCAGCCCATCAAAGGATGCCTAAAAATGACGTCATGATCAGCTGTGGCTATGACTGCCCTGGATACCATCGGTTTGGCTGCTGTTGTGGAAGTTTGGGCACCACTGATTTTTGCAGATCATGAAACTGTGGACTGCAGATCATGCTTGCAAGCTTGTGTCACAGTGTATTACATGATGTACACGGTCTTGTGCACTGGAGCATGGCAGCGCGGCAAAATTTGCTAGTATTTTGCAATTTCTAAATATAAATACAGACAAAGGAAATATAGTTTTCCGTCTGTATTTATAATGTAAAAATCCCTAAAAACAGAAAACCGGGAGCCCTTTTTATAATCAGCACAACTGCTCTGTGCACTAATATTAAACGGTGTTTAATTTCAATTTGCAGTTAGTCGTGTGCAGTTTGGAGCGCTTCCGAGTCTACACACACTAACAGAGGCCCCGCTTTCCTCTTGGTATTTTATTTGCAGTTGTAGTGCGAACCCGACCAGAAGGTATCGGAGCGCTTTACGTGAGCACCAGTTTTCCACGCTAACATTTTCCAACTAGGACATCTGACGGCATTGGGTTTGCTCCTCGGCACACTTGCTGAAAACCATGACTTCACCAAATCGAGCTTACCTTCTCTTTCCTCTCCTTTCCTTTATCTGTCCCCCCCCCCCCCCCCCCCCTCCGTGAAATGGATCCAAAAAAGAAAAAACACACTTTGGCTGTAAACGTTGTCTTTTTCTGACATTTTTCTATTGCAAAGTGAAGCCTCGAAACAGAGAGGGGAAAAAGGCAGCCACGGCCCATGGAGGGAGTTTTGGTGGGGCGGAGAGGCGGGGCGGGGGAGGGGCAGGGTGGGGGGTGCTAAAAACTGGAGTATGGATAATTGAAGGTAAGTAAACAATTTAATAAATAAAACGAATTTCGTAGCGCACCCTGCATCGCATTTCGCGATGCAGGGCGCGCTACAAAACTAAAATAAATAAAAACACAGCGGAAAATAAAAAAAAACAGGGGCATATTATCAAGGGGGTTTATCTCCACTTTTTTGGCTTTAAAAGCCAAGCAAGCGGAGCTAAAATTATCTCCCTATTACCTAGCTGTCGCTAACACCAGTTAGCGACAGCTAGTAGGAGATAGCGACCATCTTGGGCCCCACTTTGCATGTCAGTGATATTTATCACTAATGACATGCAAAGTGGGCGTGCCAAGATGTTAGCGGCTGAAAACAGTCGCTAACATCGCTATCTCCTATTACCAACTTTTGGAGATATTCGCGCTAAGCGCGAATATCTCCAAAAGCTAACACCTGCCCTGAGCAGTTCTTAGCCATGTTATCCAATGTGAGGTGGATAACATGGCTAAGAGCATTAGCTCGGTAATGCATGAATATCGCTGACTTTTCAGCGATATTCATGAATTGCGGCCGATTTTTATCGCATTTGCGATAAACCTTGGTAATACCAAGGTTTATCTGCGATAAAAATCGCCGCAGCTCAGCGATAATTTTTTCACGCTAACCAAGCAATAGCGATAATTATCGCTATTGCTTGGTAATATGCCCCACAGCGTGGTCGCAAAGTCGCCAGATTGATTTTATTCACAAGTCTCATATTTGCAACAATTATTTTTCTACCTCAGATGCACTTCTGGTTATACAACCCCATGGCTTCTCTTATCTTTATTTTGAAGATACCCACATCATATCTAAGTTTTGAGACTAACTTATTCAAATATGCAACTACACCTCGGCAATGAAACACTGGAGAATGGCCTTAGATTCTCCAATGCTCAACTTCTCATACTCAATGTAATATAGCTGCTTCATTCAACCTCTGTTCCTCATCCCTACTCACGACCTTTCCCTCTGACGTGCTAGTCACCTTGATGTACTGTTCATCTCCTGATTGAAACTGAATTTCAGGATAACAACCACAGTCACAGCAGCTAGATATCAGATATCAGTTATAAAAAGGATCTAGTCTCATTTTATATTTTATACTCCTAAATTAAGCATTAACGCCCCAGACATGAGCTGATATGATTACTATACCGTGCTATTAGTCGGGCTGCTGAATTATTTTACCTACCAAGCCGGTCGAAAGGATTTGCTGGAGCTTGTGTTAAAACCACATATGAGGCTGTAGTGTCCTTGATGCGGTTGCAGTGTCGGACACTTAATAGGCTCCGTCACACAGCGTGGCGCTCTAGCCAGCAGCGTTAGCGGTAAAAATATGCGGGGCCCTGTTTGCAGGTTGTGGAACTCCAGTTTATATGCCTAGTCTGGCGCCACATCCGCCGGGACTCCCATTTATTATCCACGTCACGTGATGCAGGACCATCCTATTAAATGCAGTATTGAGGGGGTTTAATAGGAATGCCCCACAGTCCAAACACTCCATTGGACAGCCCTGTGTCGCACTTGTTAAGTCACGGTGATAACACTACATTCCTCCCCAAACAGATGCTAAAACTGTAGCACTCATCATCTTTAACTACCACTACCCCTGGTCAGGTGAGTGGCCCTCTTGTACACACATCAGCATTGTGTGGCCATGACTAGAGATGAACAAACACATGGCATATACATGCATATTATAAAATAGAACAGTCTTATACGAAATGGTCTCTCAGTCTACAGGATGGCTCTGGGTTTCTTCGAAGATTGTACCGTGAGCACCCCAAACGGCCAGGTATTATGACAGGAATTGCCAGATGGAAACCTTCTGGACTGTCAGCACTGGCCGTAGTCATCTTCGGAGCAGGTGTACAAACCACCAGGAGCACGGGCCACAGCACCCCATTATTCCTGGTAAGGGGTGTCAAACACGGTAGGCCCAGGTCCAGCCACACCATCAGGGGCTCTCTCCACCGGATAAAACCTCTTGAAGAATGAGACATTCCTTGTAACAGTCTCCAAACCTTGTTGCACCGTGATCTTCATGCCTGTCCGGTGAGTGATGGCCCACATCTTTTTTCATAGGGCAGTCTAAATTCGCCACCCGTGGCATGATTCTGCAGGAGAACAAGGTCGCCCACTTTGAGGTCAGACGGCCTGGTTCTTCGTTGCTGACTCACTTGATCACTGCGTTGTTGGCGACGTACTTGAACCTGACCTTCATTCAGGGTCTCTGGACGCCACAGAGGATGATGTGGGATGGAATCCAAAACCCGATAATATAAAGTTTCATATTTGACAAACAGCTTCCAAATGAATAATTCTCAAATACATGAAATTATAATCTTTATGTTAAACATATAGGTCTGCTCCAATTGTTGAAAATCATTTATGTGTGCACCCTATGCATTACGGGACTCTGGGGGGTCCCTTCTTCAGGGGCATATCTGATTCAAAAAAGGAACAGGCTGTCTGCAGATTTGAGTCCATTATAATATTCAAGATTCTAAGCGTACTAGACGTTTGTAGTCAGTATCGGAAAGTTGCGAAATTTGTACCTCCAAAGAGAAAATGGTCTTCCCGGTGTTTTCGAAATAGGTGGTCAGGCCGTAATATAATGAACCGTGATTCAGATTCGTCCCGAGGTAAACGGCGCGTTCTCCATATGATCATACCCCCGTCGTGGAATGTGGTGTTTGCTGATAAACTCTAAGGAAAAGGAATATCACTAACTCCAAGGATTGGTGACAATTATGGGCAATGCGGGTGACTTTGTTCAAAGTTTGCATGAAACTCTCGGCCTCTCCATTCGCCTGAGGTCACCTTGGGATTACTTTCTTGTGCTTGATGCAGAGAGAAGAGAGATATTGTGCTACTTCTTGTCCCTGGAACGGAGGACCGTTGTCAGTTCTCAGCTCCTGAATGTGTCCATAAGTGGCCATCACTTTCTCCAACTTGGGAAGGACCTCACCCGCCATCGACGATGGAATTATTTCTACTTCGGGATATTTTGAGTGATTGTCGATTAATACAAACGTGTGCCTCCCGTCCGGGAGACTACCAAAGTCAAGGCTGACACAAGCCCACGGCCGACTCGGCTGAGGTTCTGTGATTACTGGAGCCGGCAGACTGGTTTCTCCAGAGGCCTGGAAACACTGACACGATCTCACCGCTTCTTCCACTTTTTCATCCATCAGCTGGAAACACACATTGGTTCTCAACTGGGTCTTGATTTTTACCATCACCTGATGTCCAGCATGGGCCAATTAAATTATTCTGGTCACCAGGGAATGACTAAGTGATGGCTTTGTAGAAGACACCCTGTGGAATCTTCATTCAACTCATGTCAGACATGGTATAAACTCTCCATGATCCGTTCGGCTTCCATGGTGACCAGTTTCCATTCTTTTTCGCATTCTGCCACCGAACATGTTTCACAATTTGTATTGTTCATTGGAGACATTCATCTTGTCGGGTTTCTTTCCCCAACACCTCCATGGACAAGGGAATGGGACTAGACCGGGCAGTTACACAGAGAACACATTCCTCCTTGTCATCAGCATCAGCCTCTTCTTCTGAGTTGGCTGCCCTGGGATGACGCAAGAGGTTGTCCGCCGGATTCAAAGCCCCAGGATGGTACTCCACTCGACAATTTTATTCCTGTAACTGGAGCATCCACTTTTCAATGCGAGGGGGAGGATTGGAGGCAGTGCCCCTCAAAGAGGGAAAGAAGGGGCTTGTGGTCAGTGGCTATGACAAAGGGGGTCTCAATAGACATATAAGTGAAAGTGAAGACAGCACCAGTGAATAGCTATTGCTTCTTTTTCAATTTGGGAGTATCTTTGCTTCATGTCTGTTAATGACTGACTGGCAAAAGCTACAGGGGCCCAATCTTCTTCGGTCCGGCTCTGTTGCAATAGGACAGCTCCGTCCTTGGGGGCCAGCAACAACTGCAACTATGGTCAGTTTACGTTGAGCAAAGAAGGCCAAAGTTGTGTTGGTGGACAGCGGGCCTTTTATGGCTTGGAATGCTGCATCGTGTTCTGGACCCCAGGTCCAGGGGACTGAGCTCTTGGTTAGCTCCCTGAGAGGTTGCGTGAGAGCGGTAAGGTCTCGAATGAACTTGCCACAATAGTTCACCATCCCAAGGAAGCTCCTCACTTCAGTGATGTTAGTGGGAGCGGGTGCCATCTTGATGTCTCGGACCTTGTCCGGGTCCGGGATAACTCCAGATGCCAAGAACACATACCCAAAGAATTGTAGTTGACATTTAAGGAACTCACATTTATTTTGATGAAGAGTGAGGCCAGACTCTTGTATTCTCTTAAGCACCTGGACCAGCCTAGCATTGTGTTTGGTGATAGTTTCAGCATATATAAGAATGTCATCACTGACGTTCACTACTCCAGGAAGGTCAGTCGGCAGTTCATGTATCACGTTCTGAAACACCTCTGCCGCACTCAAAACCCCGAAGCTCAGGTGGGTGTACCTCCACAAACCCATGTGGGTGGAGAAGGTGGTGATGTATCGTGACTCCTTGTCCAACACCAACTGGTGATATCCGGATCAGAGGTCGAGCTTAGAGAACCAGCAGGCTCCACTCAGTTCCTCAATGAGATCGTCTTTTGTGGGAGTGAGGTGTCTTTCTCTTTTTATGGTGGCGTTGGGCAGCCTCATGTCGACACAGATCCGCACCTTTCCCGGCTGCTTGGGTTTAAACGTAACGACAATGGGTGAGACCCAAGGGTTAGGTCCCGTCACCTTTTAATCCTTTTTTTGTTTGGGGAGGCTAAAATACTGTGGACTCCGGAATGGTGGCCATCAGAACTAGGAGCAGTCCCTGAACCCAAACAGGTCGTGAAGAATTTGGGAATTCGGCTCGATCACGACCTGTCACTAAAACAACACACCAGCTATATTTCAGGGATATGCTTCCATACCATCGGTCTACTCCGCAAAGTCTTTCCACTTCTACCTGACTCTGTAAGGAAAACACTTGTTCAAGCACTGATCCTTAGTCGGATCGATTATTGTAACGGTCTGCTACTTTCTGCTAACGAAGGAATGTTGGCTAAGTTACAAGTCATTCAGACCACGGCAGCCCGCCTTGTTCTGAATGCCCCTCCGAGAACTGCTTCCAAGCCCCTCCTTAAACAATTACATTGGCTTCCAATCCGACAAAGAGCAAAATTCAAAATATGTTGCCTGATCCATAAGTGCTTGAATGGACAGGGGCCGATCTATCTTGAGCGGAGATTTGTTCCTTATGTTCCAGCACGATCCCTCAGATCATGTAACGATCTCCTCCTCGTGGTCCCCCATGTCAAAAGGGTCAGACACGGAGGTAGAGCCCTGTCTACCACTGGTCCCAAGCTGTGGAACAAACTACCTCTGGCTTTAAGACAATGCAAAGAGCACCTAACATTCCGTAAACTCCTAAAAACTGTTCTGTTTAAAAATGAAATCTAATTCCATCCTCATACCATGTCTGCTGTTTTACAGGTTCAAAAAGCGCAGAGATACTCCTGCCGGAGTGGATTCAAGCGCTATATGAACCTACAAATAAATAAATAAATAAATAAATAAATAAATGATTCCAGCGGTTTGTAGTTTCAATTCATTTTCAACTAGTGGCCTCAAATGAAAGGGAATGCGCTTGTGGCATAGCGCAACCGCTGTACTGTGGGATCTATGTGTAGGTGTATTTCCTTCCCTTTTAATCTCCTGATTACATAAAAAACTGCTGGGAATTCGGCCAAGATGCCCTGAATGGCCTCCTGGTGGATCCCTAAAGTGAACGTCACCTCTCCCATGTTTTCCACTGCCCGACATCCTAGCAGCATGCCCTGTCCATCTTCTGCAACATATATTTGTGATCTTATGGAGTCGGAGCCATGTCAGATGACCGTTTTGAACTTACCCCGCATTACCAGCGGCTTGTCTTTCCCACACACAAAAAAACATTAATATTCGTGGGACTCAACTGTGGAGTTAGCTTCATCGCCTCACAAATTTCCACTGACATGATGTTGATAGTGGCCCCAGTGTCTATGAGAGCTGTGAGGTCTTGCTCTCCGACCTGTACCTGACATTGTGGAAGTCAGCATGAGGCCTGGGTTGCGATGCCTATCACGAATGCGGAGTGAACCATGTATTCTTTGCATTCATCATCGCCCATATCACTGTTGCTGCTCTGTACTTCAGGAATCAGATTGACTGTGGTTCTGGGCAATCGATTTTTCAGAGACCTGCACACATACTCAAAATGGTTCATTTTTCTGCATCCCACGAACCTCTTTCAACGCGCTGGACATTCTGCTGCTCCATGGGGGCTTCCTCCGCAATACCCATTCTTCCGAGTATTGGTGTACTCTCTCTTGCTCAGCTTGGTTGCTGGGCGGGTCCCCACCGCATTTATCGGTTCCACCTTCACTGGACTTTGTGGAGCTGCCTCCATGTGAGCTGCTCTTGCCCGCGATTACTTTTTTGGTCCGCCCTAGGGTAAGGATGTCGGCCAGGGGTTTTCCCGATTCTTCTAGTTTTCATTGCCGGAACTTGGTGGAAGCACACCTTTGTATAATCTGACACCTTATTTCTTCTGTTTCATTGTGAAAACCACAGGTGCTCGCTAGGTCCATGAGGCGAGCGTGAAACGTGTCAATGAACTCGTCCGGCTGCTGGGGCGCTTTGTGGAATACGAAGCGCTCGTAATCTTGGTTCGCAATATGCTCAAAGTGTGTTGAGAGGGCAGTGATTAGTGTGAGATGTGTCGCAGGGGCTGCTTCATTCAATGATTTTGCAAACCTGTAAATGTTCTTCCCCCCCTAGATGCAGGAGCATAGCCCTCTTTTGATCATTGTCAACCTTGATGGCTTGATAGAATAAGAGAAGCCGCTCCACCCATTCTTTCCATCTCGGTGCCTGGGCAGAGAGCGGTCCTTCCACCAGAAATAGTTCAATGGGGGGTATTGTGGCCATGTTTTACACCTCCTAGTGCCTCTCCCAGTGCCAGCAGGACATGTTCTAAGCCCACAGTGGTGTAACTCTCTTGGCTGTTATCACCGTGGTTATGCACCCTAACCAGCTGTTTGTACCATGCACCTCTGTGTGCATCCTTCTTGTTGTGTCCCATGTATTTTCTATTGTGAATGTTTGACAGTGGGCCCACCTCCTTGCTTCGGTGAGAACTTCACCACTGCACAGCCATGCACCCTGGATCACCTTGCCACTGTTGTTGCGGTCTTTCAGACAGTACCACGCTGGGGCAACTTGTCATAGGGCCCTCCTGGGGCTCCTTATTCGGCCATTAGAAACTGCAGGATGTGTTACTCCCATGAACGCTCCGTGGCACGAGCACCGTGTGCGTCCGCCTCGCGGCCGTCAAGGAGCTGAGAGGGCTCTTCAGCTCCCACCCTCTGTCACCAGTGTAGTGTCCTGGACGTGGTTGCAGCGTCGGACCCTTAATGGGCTCCATCGTGGAGTGTGGCTCGCTAGCCCGCTGCGTGCGCAGTAAAAATATGAGGAGCCCGGTTTGCATGTTGTGGAGCTCAGGCTGATGTGCCTAGTCTGGCATCACATCCGCTGGGGCTCCCATTTATATTCTGAATCACGTGACCCAGGGCCACTCCATTACATGCATTATTGAGGGGGTTCAACAGGAACGCCCCGCTGTACAAACACTCCGATGGACAGCCCAGTGTCGTGCTTGTTAAATCACATTGTTGACACTATTCTTTTGAGACCAGAGCACCTAATCGTACTACAAGAAAATGTTCTCAGTGAAAATGAAAACATGGCATTTTGGAATCTCATGCCATTTAATGGCTGCCTCAATATTAATATTTAAAAAAGAATGCTCCAGTTTTTTCCCTTGTGACTGCCATGGCACCCACTACCAAATCATCAAATTTAACATGAGTGTTTGGCTCTCCCTACAGGACTCCCATATCCCTTCCCTGTAGATAAAGGGGGGGGGGCTAAATGGGTGGCAGCAGAGCACAAGTTTTTAAAGTCGCACATAGACTATGCCTAGACTTGGGTGAGAAATTATTCAGACAAACTCTCAAACACATACTCTGTGATTCGCTCAACTTCATCTTCATATCATAACGAAGCTTTCTTGTGCCTGTTTTGCGTTTATTCACCCTATCTGCCTTAGCTTTGTCACTGGGACCCCTTTCTCTGTACCACTGGTCTATATCCATGCTGTCAGGATGTAAATCTGCACTCAAAATGCACCTCCCTGCCAGGAAGAAAACGAATCTTACATATATACATTTTAGGCCTTCTAGAACTAATTTTGTATTTCTATATCTGAAACGAGATTGTCTACCTCTTGCCTCTAGTGAATCGCTCACATATTGACTTAGGTTCTTGTCTGTTCTCCCATTTGACATCACTTATTTGTTTCCCATCCCCATAACCATGGTTGCTGTTATCCATCACAATCGTTTACAATGTGCTTTGAACACTGATGTTAACCATGTCAGACCATTTCTGGTTAAAAGTCTTTTGTGTCTAACCTAGTGTGTTTTTCACCTGAGTAGAGGAATAATGGTTACTGGGCGTTTTTCAGCCATCAGCATTCTGGTATCCTATATTCTCTATACACAACAGTTTTTGAACTAATGACACAACAAAATGTCATGATTTACAATTTGCAAACGTTAAGTCGTGCTGGACCATGAATATGACACAAATGCTCTGCCTACTCAGCGATGGGATAGTGCTGTAAACGAAGTAAAGTGCTTGAAGCCAGATAATCCAATAGCCAGTAGTGTAAGTTATAAGAAGAGGTTTATTTAGACAGTTGCAGTCAGTTCCGGGTAACTGGTAAGATGGGAAGTAGGTTGCTATGTAAGACCCAACAGGAGCACCATCCCTGCAGCTCAGCCCACTCACTCCAACTGCTCACTCACCCAAGCACAAACACACTCAACCTTCTAAATGACCTCACACTGGCTGAGTAGCAAGGAGCAGAGCACTAGGGTAGATGCATTGCAGAATAGACAGGATAAAACAGATAGTAAACCTACAGCACATCCTATTTCAAGCATTTGGTATGGAGCGCACAAATGTGGCACCATTTGAATAAACAGGAGTCGCTCATTCACTTTATGTGGTTTGTTCATTAACCTTTTGTGACTGTCCACGAGCACAGCCACAACAAATCACAAGTAACAAGAACACTGCTATATCTCCTGACGTGCAGGCAAATATACTGCAGCATTTATTACAGCTCCTCCACCTCCATATAATATTACTCAAGACTCTATACTCTCTACTTCGTTTACAGCGTGATGTTGGCTGGTTTGATGAATGTTAAATTTACTGTTAATTCTGTAAATGCTCTCAGTATCTTGTGCCTCATCAGTTTGCAGACTCGCCATAAATTACACAGTTTACATTGATGACCACTTAGTAGCTTCCTGAAAATCATCAGTATAAAATGCTTACCGTGCAATAAAAAAAGGCAGGACGAGCTAAGCATCTCATCTGTGAATGTTGATTAGAAGCTGAGCTCAGGCCAACGCACAGTAGATTAAAAGTGACACTTATTTCTAAGTAATTTTCAATGTACATTTAATGGAAATCTAAGAACAGATTGATCTTGCAGTTGATGCTCATTATTCATAAAATATGCTTTTGGTGAACAGGCCTTTTTTTTTTAAATCTTAAATTCACTGTGACCTACCAGTGAATTAACATTTTATTTGAATGTATGAAAAAGTACTAACGTATCATACCTATTTTACATCTATTACAATAATAATGATTCCTGCAGCCATTTTTTAGTAACAGAAGCCATCTAATTTTTTTAGTAAACCATATCATCAGAAATGTTCCTTCGTGATGTGCCATTTGTTTCGGTTTTTAATGCTTCTGTTATTATTCAGTTACGATATCTTTTGTAAAAAGACTCATAACAGCTTTCATTTTGTGTATGCTTTTTAATATTGCTTGTATTTTGTTGTAGTTTGTTAGCCAAGTCTTTGTTTTTGGTGTTTCTAAAAGGAGGAGGTAGAAAGAAGAGACTTCACTCAATACATATTTTTGTGTTGGTATTTTTGACCAACTTTTGTTTTTCACCGCATATTTTTACTTTTGTGGTAAGCATAGAAACACATCATAAACTCTGGTTTTGGCATTCATGTATTAATGAAGAGGTGGGAGTGTATTTTCCTTAAACCACCCAACCTTGTTTTGAAAAAACTTATTTACACTTGCAAAATGGATCAATATAATTTATTGGATATGTTGAAAACGAGGGCCCTCACTAAGGGTTTGACAGACTGGGAGGAACACTGTATTCTAGAGTTACCTTAAGAATTTATGGGCGCTTGGCAAGGTATATTTTGGGGTGCAACTTTGAATATTACTTTATGTGTTCTGCTAATTGAAGCCCTTATGATGCCAACAAATATTGAATTACACTTTTAGAAACAGGATCATGCAAAAGCAGCTAAAATATCCCTCCTCGAGGGTCCAAAAAATCCTTAGAATGACACTTCATAAAGAGAGGAAAAGAGAGTGTTGGAAATTGGGTTATTAGTACTGGTAAATATACATCTACCACTGGTACGAAGGCTACTAACACAGTCTAGGGTTCAGTACAGGTCTCAGTAAATTATTTCCATGCTCAACCCTTGGTAGATTGGCTGTGAGCAGGTAGGCTTAACTTAAGATTGATTGACCACATGCAGCAGGCGGATGGGACTTCGTACCACAGTCTAATACTCTGAGCGGAGCATCCCGACACTACGGATACATTGACCACTGCGCTGTACCATCTCAGGCTGAGATTCTCCAGCCTTGAACCCTGAACTGCCATGCAAATCAAATTCCTCCTGCTTCCCACTCTTGTCTTGAGAAAGACCCGCCGTGACCACCGATTGGGGCACCATAGGGTCTAAACATCGACGCTAGTTTTAGGTCCAGCACCACCAGGATTCCACCGAGACAAATAGGGTTCCTTGGCTATAAATCAGAAGCTGGCCACTGAAATACTTGTATATATCTGTATATATGAAATTGGTTACACTGTATATATCTTTCACCTTTTGAGCACTATACACAAATGTCACTGTACTGCACTTTAACACTAATTCTGACTGTCTACCCATGTATGATACCATTGAATGACGTAATTCTGATAAAAAGAAACAATACAACCAGTTGATCCTATGACTTATTTGTTAAGCCTTACAAAAAAAAATTGTAAGCTGTGTTTTCCAGAGAGCGTCCACCCCAGAGTGCATTAATTGCAGTGTTAAAGTAATTTTGCCTTACCCAACAGAACCACCTTTTGTTTAACCAGACTTAACTCAAGAGGCAGGTATGTAAATCATTTAAAAACACAAATTCAGTAAATAATTAAGACACAACACACGATAAAAATCTAACACCAATTTATAACAATAGGAAATATTTTTGTTTTTAAAATAACACCAAAATGAAAAAAAAACAATGAAGGGAATAGGATATATGAATGTGTAAATAATAAACACTTTCTAGCACTTAGAAACCTATAGAGCCAATCTGAGACATCTGGTCGCGCTTGACAGGGACAAAGTCAAACTTTCCGGCCGACCGCTATGGAGCCCTAGGCAGATACACTGAGTGGAAGGCCCCGGTCTTCAGACTTAGAAACTTTTCTGGAGCTTTTTCCACCTTGATCCCTTGATGCTCTTCACCAGTCTGAATTTGGTGAGAGTTTGCCAGCTTGACTTTCAGGGAGCTCCCAGTCAAACTTTGTTGGAACTCTGGACTTCAGTGGGACGAACATGGAATCCAGGTGTGGTCGCAGTTGAAGGTTGCCAGTTTGGCTCTTGCGGTTGAGTCGGTCACCTCATGGAGCTATTTTCCAAAGTTGCACAGAACTTCTCCAAACTGCTGGAACTTATTCATGAAGTTCCACTTGAAGGTCCAAAGTGTCCAAAACACAATGCAGGGGTCTGGAAGCTCCAATATGGTCCATGCAAGTTTGGGACGACAATTCCCACAGCGCACGTAGACAAAATCTTTAAAAGTCCACTCGAGGCACTCCAGGGAATGGACTCTTGGTGGAGATGATGCAGGTAAGCTCTGTTAACCTGGAGCTTGCAGAAACTCCCCTCCTAGTCCATTCAAAAGCAAGGTAAATCCACAGGGCTGTAGTTCCAGATAATGCAGCTGGAGCACTCAGTCAGAATGCAGGGCCTGGCAATGCAAATCAAGGTTCTAGCATGGCAGTATTTCTTTTTCTCTGAGTTTCAAGCAGCAGATGTGAGAGGCTCTGCACCCATCACATATGTATTCAGTGTTGCCTGGGGTCAAGTAGGAGAGCACTTCTGTCCAATGAGGTGCAAGGCAACAACCCAGAGCATGCCCACTTCCTCCAAATCGGAGCATAATCTTCTCCCAGAAAACACTATTCCTCAGCAGAAGATAAAGAGCTAACTAAATCAACTTTCAATATGGCTCATTTCCATAGCTCTCCTCCCCCTAACATCTGCAGATTCCTTCCTTAAACCTCCAATCTAGCTGTGTCAGAGTGGAGGAGGGTAGATGGGCCTGGCATTCTTTGCCTGTCCTATTTCTCCTTTTGAAACTTCATGCTTTACGACCTCCCTCCCCCCTTCTCCGGCAATCCTGGGTAGCAGAGCCCTCTCCAACTGATAGCACGTCCCTTCATCAAAGCATCCTGGCTAATCCTGTTAACTTAGACCAATCAGGGAAGACTACAGGAAGGTTGAATTTTGGCTTATAGACATGAAGGTCCTATAACTCATTTTCTGTACAATTTAGGATAAATTCAGCAATAGAATATTATTGGATTTAGCAATGTCATTCTCCTAAATCCTTGAAATATATATATTTTTAATTCCTACAATATGTATGTGTTTATAAACTATTGCAATGTTATCCTATGTGAGTGGGGTTCTACAATGGGGAAAATGAAATGTGCAATTTCTCCAACACCAGGGCATATAAAACATCTTTTGTAAGGGCCCCACTTATAGTTACATGCCCTAAAGGAGACCTTGGAGGTTCTGAATATGCAACAATATTGTAGATTATCACTTACCACCAAAGTCGAGTTTGCAGTGAATTTACTTTTAAAAGCAGTCCTGCAGCAAAGGAGTGGTTCATCCAGTGCTGTGCAGAGTAGACTGGTGGTTGGTTACAGCATATATGGATTTAACAATCCATGCCATGCAGGAACATGGTTTGGGGTTCCCATTGCGGTGCCTTTTTCAAAGGCTCTGTTGTGGGAACGCCAAAGGACCACCCACTAGACCAAGAGAAAACTCCTAATCTAGCAGGCGGCCAGCAGTCGACTCTGGAAGTGCAGGAGCGGGGCCTGCTCCCCCATTCCTGCACCACCAAAGTCAAAATCAGCCCCTAACTATTTTTTGGGAATTCACCTATTAATATCTAGCATGGACAGCTGTGCCTAGTGCAGATTCCAATGGGACTCACATGATTCCAAACTTGTGTTTCCATTTCCTCTGTACAAAGTTCTCCATGGTGGAGACCTCCTTACAGGGGGGAATAGGTTCCACTGTGTAAATTTACTATTTTTCTCTCCACAGAGAAAGTATTTTTCCCTGTGGAGAAAGCCCTTCCGTTACATTTCAACAACTATGACAGAGAGTTGTGCCCGACGTTTACTGAAGTAAATCACCTATTATTTGCAGAGTGGGCATGAACCAGATATTAGTTGGGGAATACCAACAAGCCTCCAAGTTTGTGAGTTCCAGGTCATGACTTGAAATGCCCAATATTGTCCACCACTTTACTGGATTTACAGCTGTGGAGATCTCCACCACTCATAAATAAACTTACACTTGCCAGAAGTCCCTTTGTGAATTCATGGCAGAGGCTGGAAACGTAACTTTGGTCCTAAATTAATGCTGATAACCAAATTCACCATTGTGAATAGACCCTTTAATGTGGCCTAGCCCAAAAGAGTGTATTGCTGTTAAACTTGTTGAGATGCCTTATAGTTACCTATACAATGGGTGTAGTGATCTCTCTGTAGGGGTGCCAAGACAGAAAACATTTACAGACTTGAAAAAAAGAAGGGGTATCCAACGACACAGGAAGACAAACATTGCAATGTTGGAGCAGAAAGTTGTACCAGCATTATTAGCACAACGATGTCCTCAACATTCCAGTTTTATAATAGGGTTTTAGGCTCTTACCATGGTGTCCTAGCCTGGTGTCTTAGCCTACTTTTGCAAACTGACCTACCAGATGTGGAGCTATGAATCTTAACAGAGCACAGCAAAATTAATGACAGGAAGGCCAATACAGAGTAAAAACGTATTGCTTTATGGACAACCGAGGGAGAGCTACGCTGGTGCTTTGGGACCTATCAGCAGCTTTCGATACAGTCAGCCATGTAGTTTTGTTTGAGCAGCTAGCAGGAATAGGGATTGTTGGCTCAGCCCATGACTTGCTCTCCTCCTTTCTTTATAACTAACAGAGAGCAGTTGGGGAGTTTAATTCAACACCTTTTGCTCTGACTTGTGGGGGTCTACAAGGGGTCTTCCCTAAGCCCAACACTCTTTAATATCTATGTGGCACACATAGCCAAGCTAATTCACTCTCATGGTTTTGCCACAGTGTCCTAAGCAGACAACACTCAAAGTGTTGTCTCTATTTCCAGTAACGTGGCTGATAACACTGTTCATTTTAATAGCTACATGTGTGCTATTGTCAGCTGTATGAGAAGCACTCAGACTGTGCCCACACTTTACACAGGGACACGGTGTTAAAGTGCGCAGAAGCCAAAAACAATTAACACCAGGTCACATTTAAAAGCAAAAAGTTTAGGGGTAAACCTGTCAAAAAAGGGCCAAATCCAACAATATGGCATAATATTTTAAGCATGCTTGATCTGGAGGATAAGCTCGAGATTTAAAAGTAACACACTGGTAGGAGTTGGCTTTTTTTACAAGAATATATTGATATGAAAACCAACTCTTTTTAGCAATATGATTAAAGACTGGGTAAAAATCACAAAGTTCTAACCTACGCTTTGCAGTTTGCAGACTCCTTTTTCATCCCAGTTCATAGTGAGATATATTGGCTTTGTGACTTATGAACTGCAAGTAACAAAATGATATGTGCAGTAATGCACCGAGCTATCTATTTAAAACACAATTCAGTGATCTGTGTGGTGCACTTTCACTACAGCATGTGCGTTAACCCTCTGCCGTACTGTATTTTAAGTCAAAGCTGCCACTAAACAAAACTCCGATCTCGTTCCAGTAGAAATCCCCAGCGTTATATTTACAATTTTTTATTGTTGGCCTAAAACAGCCGGTCAGATAAGAAACTCTGCAGCTGGGTCTTTTAAATCCATAAATGATGCAGCGCCCCCCAAGGACCGCGCAAGGTGCGGCTGCACCGGACGCACACCCTAAAGCCGGCCCTGGCAGTCTGGTTGTCTGCTGGGAGGATAAGGAACAGTCCACGCGATCCTTTCCCCCCACAGCACTGGCACAGAGTGCAATTAAGCCTCCAACACAGACAGCCCTCCGAGGCGAGTTCACAGGACAGCGGCAGTCAATACTTCGAGCGCCCCAAAGCCCTCGAGTGCGCCGAGCAGCAGCAGCGATGCTGTCACTGAGCTCTGCTGCGGCGAGCCTGCACATCTGGGCTGTAGATTGTTGCACGTGCAATGGAAATGCCCCTTTCAATCAATCATATGTCAATAACCTCTGTGATTATTTTACGAATATGCAGGCGCCTATATTACAGAGATTAATGGCTCACCAGACACCCATTTGGTGAATGTCTACTCTAGAAGATTATTGAGTATTTTGGGCCGAAATTCGTATAGTACTGGTTCGAATTCTGTGATGCTCACCATGCAGATGTCTGCTTGAAACCCGGATGTACGTCTTGCAGTCACCTTCATGGGGTCAGCACAGACTGCGTGAAGGCAGGTCCAGGAGAGTCATTTATCTATATATCCATGTGAAAATGCACAGTGCATGGGTCAGATCTCCAGGAGGCCCCCAGATCTGCAAATCCCCACACATTGCACCATTAGATAGTGAGCAAACCTTGTGGACACACAAGTCCCCCAATGAATTGACTATATCTTACATGTACGTTCTCACTTGTACATTCGCAGAATTTCTGTAACTCATAAAAGACGACGCTTTTTTAGCTTGATGCTTTCAACAAACTAAACTGACAATATATGGTACAATAAGGGTGAGGTGTTTAACACAACCAGTAATTACCAAGTGTAGTAAATACCTCCAAACTTGGAATTGTGATCCTTACGTCAGCAGGGGTTTGCACAGGGATGGGAAACAGCAACCAACTCAGAATCAGGGCCTTGGTCTTTGTTCTAGCTAATAGTCAATAAGATATTCATCTTTACATTGATGCTTATTGCTTGCCTGCCCTCTATTATGCAATGCCTATGTTCATTTCATACACGTTTCAGCATTATTGACCCGTCTCTACTTCAGGCCTCCATCTGGTTTTAAACTGGTGATTCCAAGCTATAAGCTAGCCAGATCTATCTAGGGCTTTTTACCCCCAGACAACGTCAGACTAGGACATGAAACCGGTTGATACACGAAAATTCAAGTTCCCCTTTTTTGCAGGAGTTGCTGTTTTCATCCAGCTATCAATCTCAACTAGGCATAACACAGGCATCTATGGGTCCAGGTGGACTGCATACGTTCCTGTAAAAAATATGGTAATGATGAATATATATCATTCTCAACCATGTTTCACCTTCGGAGAGCGTGCTTTTCCACAGAATGTATGTGTGACAATGTTATTTTTATTTCTTAATATCTGTGCTGATGTGCTTCATGATAAAGACAGAATGGTACTTTATATCTGTTGAGATAATTGCATTTTAATATGCATTTCATAAAATCGAGACAGAATTATTATGCTATTCTAGTTAGCCACGTTTTAATCTTCAGACTAAAGATAAGAAGCATGCAATCACGATATTAAAATAATAAATCAAGGCTTTATTGTGGCGGCTCAGCCAAAAATAGCAGCTCACTCAGTGATCATTAGAGCCTTTCATCGAGTTCTTAAATAATCCTCTTTAAGTCCAAAATGAAGAAAGAAAGTTTCCTCTAATATATCAGTCAGTCAATAAATGTTTTATTTGTCTTCTTTTGATATGTAAAATATCAGTTTCTGTGCTGGTCTATCCCAGAGCACATCCTACAAAGAGTACATTCACTACAAAAAATAGGTAGGTAAGTCTGCAAGATTGAAGACCTCAAGTCCTTTAAAATACATTGCTTTCTTCCAAAATCTATGTGAAAGGATGGTATGAACATGCAATTGTGCAAGATTTTTTTCTTCCTGGTTAGTTAATTTGTAACATTCCACTCAGAACAAACTATATAGTAGTAACCATTCCCCCCACCCAATCGGGAATCAAGCTCGAGGCTGATACTATATGGCTTCCTTCGGAGCAGATATTGTGCTGCAACACCTGTATGATGGCTTATTAGAATAGTGAATGCACTGTGAAAGTAAGACATGGATCCTTCTCAGCTGGCACTTGTAAGTGAGGGTACAGTTGGATGTACACTGTACGCATGACATCCTGCTGGGAGTTGTGTTATCCATGGTGTCAGGTCACCTGCCTACTGAAAGAAACCATTGTTGACATGGAGAGCTGTGATAGGGGATTCATCCTTTATAACGATGTAGAAATCACGCTGTACCTTTACAACGCCGGTAATCGAGCAAATGCGTAGTTACCACGCATTGTTTAGCAAGCAACTTGTTACAACGACTTGCTTTTGGGGGAGCATTTGTGGAGTGGTGCTGAATTTTAAGTTCAACACCTTCCCTACTGTTACGCAGACTTGAGATGGAAAAGTAACTATTCCAAAGTCCACACCCCCTAAGGCAAGTCGTTGTAAGGGCGTGCGTGCTAAAGGAACGCGTTGCAACGACATGTTGGTTCTAATGCCGACGTTGTAAAGACATGCCTGCTAAACGCATACGTGATTACGTCATACAACCATGTGATAGACCCCCATTACACTCACAGGCTCTGATCCTGATGACCTCTTTCAAAAGGACCTGCAGCTGTAATTTTCTACATTGAGAAGGACATAAGACCATCTTTGCATCATTTGATAGTACATTCTTCTGTATTTGAGAAACTGGCCACTGGGGCTAGGTCCACAACAGAAGACTGCAAGCCGTTTGTACACTGAGCTATTTAGGGGCGAGATAAAGGGCCCTATTATGGTGTCAGTCGGAAAGCCTCTGACCACAGGTCGAGGCTTTCCGAGCGACATAGCTGGTTTGACTGGCTTTCTGACTGACATCCCTGGTTTGACTTCTGACCGCCTAATTACAATGTAGGTGGTCGGAAGTCAAACCAGCCGGTCATTCCGGCTGGCTTCCGACGGGCTCAAGGAGCCTGTCGGCCAGTTGGATCCACAACTTAATTCCTTTCAGATGGCGTTTCCTCCGTCCGAATTACATTGAATTACATTGACAGTTTCACGCAGCCTTTCCAGGCCGGCCTTTCCGACATGAAAAGGCTGTCGAAAAGCGACTTTGGGGGACCCTGGCAGGGCCCCTTTACCTCCTTGGCCTGCAGTTGTGGGCCTCGGAGGCACCTATGATGCCCCCCATAAAATCCCTGCACCATGTGGTAGGCACGATGAGGTGCATGCCACAGGGTGCAGGGATTTACACATACTCCTATTACCCTATGGGAGTTTGTTCTCTGGCCAGTTTCCGACCGCAGCATAAGCTCCCATAGGGATATGGGAGTGTGCGACCGCACAATATGCAGTCGCATTGTAATATTGAGGTCAGGACAGCCGACCAGAGGTCGGCTGGTTCCGATTCTGAGGCGGTGTTGGTCGAAGGCAACTCTGGCTGACATCATAAGCAGGCCCAAAATGTCCTACTCCACCCTAATGGTACAATCCAATTGGATCTGTGTTTACATAATCTTAGTTAATTTTCTGTTATGGTTTTTCAGAGTATAGTTCAGGCCAGAAGAAACCGAACATGTAATTAATAATGCAGACCCATACTTTATTTACAACAGTTATTTGTCCTTTTTTCTTGCACAATTCAATGCAATTGTGCAAGGTAAACATATGTTATTGATCCCAAATATTTAGTCCTTTGTCAGGCATAGGGCCATAGGTAAAGAATTGTGACCTGTACTCCAATCTGCCAGGTCACCTGGGAGATGCACTCCACTGCCGTAGGAGAGTATAGCCTTCCATATTTACAGATCTCTGCCCTGCAGCTGGAGATTCCTGTACCTTTAGCAGAGCCCTTGCCACAGCAGCTCTGTTAAAGGCACTGAAGCAATGCTCTGCACCTGCCATAGCAATGTCCACACACTGCACAATGTTTTGCCAGTTATGCCAGAAAGTTCAGCATCAATGGAGTGGCTGTCCTTGACATCCATTGACATAAGAGCCACTGTCAATCAGGTCGTCAGTCAAAGGTTTCCTTCGGCAGAGCCACAATAGGCACTTTTGTCAGAAACATGACAGTCCATTCACTGCGAATAGCTTGTGAGCATCATGTGTTTGGCAGCCAGGGTACTCCACCATGTTTCTTGGTAGAGACATATGCTAAATAAGGCCCTTACTTGCTTGTCATGTTTCATTTTTATTTGTATTATGTCATTTGGCTAGTAACTTCGTATCCTGCTTCTTGGACACCGTGTTAGTTTTATTCATGTTTGTGGACTTGGCCCTTTTGGCAGGCTCATCATCAAACCTTTTGCTTTCACTCCTCCTATTTTTGCTGAATTCGTATTTGCTGGCTTAAGTACTCGGCTCACTTTACCTCTGCTAACAAGTGCTAACGTCCTTGTGATCTCTCCTTAAACATGGTATAATTGGCTGATCTCCAATTAGCATATTTGATTTACTTGTAAGTCCCTATAAAAGTGGTACTATACGTACACAGGGCCTATAAATTAAATGCTACATGTGCCACCCATTGGAGTAGCCCTTTAAACTTGAGTCAGGCCTGCCATTGCAGTCTGTGTGTTAGAGTTTAACTGCAATTTAGACCTTTTTAATACATGTAAGGTCCTCCTTTTATAGGCCAAGGACGGCCCAGTGGGCAGGATGGAGTGTAATTAATAAGTAGGACATGTACTTTTATGTTTTCCCTATCCTGATAGCAGGGCCAGGCTGGGAACCCTTAGCTGCCCGGACAAATATTGTCAAACCAGCCCGTGTACGGTGGATAGCATGTCCAGCCAGTGAGCCTGACCACTATGAAGGGGGTTTTGAAGGAGGGTTTCCAACCATGAAAATTTAGGGGGAAATGGTGCATTCTGCAGTGCATTAGTCATTATATCTTCAATTGTATTAGCTTTTAAAGCATAGTCAATTATGGCCTTATTGTGCATTAAGATATGACAATCTTTGTTGGGGCTCTTCAATGGAGCTCTCTCTGTCACCCTCCAATAGTGCCTCTCATCTCTCCACAGCCCCTCTCTCACATGTATTTTATTTGTTTTATAGCACCCCTCATAACAGTGTAGAGTGCCACAGCACTTTCTTTCACACACACACATTCAGAGATAATGGTTCATATGTGTGTGAATCTGTGTATAGAAAATGTTACATTTAGCAAGGGAACTACAAGGTGTAGGATTCATATGTCATCCATACTGGTAGACATTTTTAAAGAGTGTTTGGTCTGGAGAAGCACAAACTCGGGATTCAGAACATAATTCTGTGGTTAGAGCTGATTTTACTAATAAGAATTTAGTTCTACCCAAACAACTCTTTTGAGCAACACCAGGCTAATGAAAGACTGAGATTTGTTTTTTAGCTTTCTAACTTGTACCATGCAGCTTGCATGCAGCCTTTGATGGCAGTTCATAGGTAACTGTGCTAGATTGTGATTGTAACTTATGAACTGCACAGCAACAAAAGAATTTCTGTGCCAAAAACAGTAACCCACTGAGCTATGCACATAAAATATTGCTCTTTGATATGCATGGTACACATTATTTGCAATAGACATATTAACCCTCTGTGCTATGTAAGTTGAGTCAGAACTGCCACTAGACAAAACTCCAATCACTCCCAATGGCGGCCGACACAGGTAAGAGTGAGGGGGCAGGCAGGAAAGTAGACAGACGATGGGATAGATCAAATTAAATACAAAAATAAATAAAACCACATACCTTGCACTCGCCTAATGGCCTCTAAGTGGATTAATTATTTTTTAAATTTAATTTGACCTATTCCGTTGTCTGTCGTCTCCCCTCCCACTCTGCCCTGCCACGCCTCACCTCTCTTACCTGTGTCGACCACCACTGATCTCTTCCTAACAGGTATATTAAGCACTAGAGTTATCTTGACACTTTTATTGTTCCCTGAAAACTGCTGAACATACAAGGAAATTTACAGTGCTTTTAAAACTGCTGCACTGCTACAAAACCAGCCCCTGCAAACAAAACCAGTTTCCCATCCTTTCAGCCTGCTGGGGAATTGCTTGATGCCCAGTGCGGCCAGTCCGGCCTTGCCTGGTAGTGAAAAACTCTTAAACCCATTTTTCACTAATGCAAGGTCTACCTCTCTCATAGGATAACATTGGAGTCAATATATTACAGGCAATAAGCTGTCATTTTCAAATGGGAACAGGTACCTGTTGTACTTGGTTCTTTCTGCAGGGTTATCCCCACACCTTTTGCCTTTTCCGTCCACTTTTTGCTTCATTCCTTTTCATTAGCCATAGGACTCTGTGCACTTTAATACTGCTAACCAAAGCTAAAGTGCTTGTGCTCTCGCTTTAAAATATGGTTAAATTGGCTTACACCCATTTAGCATATTTAATTTACTTATAAATCCCTAGTAAGGTTATACTACATGTAATCAGGGCCTGTAAATGAAATGCCACTAGTTGATCTACAACGCTGATAGTGCCACCCACTCAGGTAGCCTTTTAACCGCATCGCTGCTGCCGTCATTTTTGCGCTGTGCGGCTTTTTTCATTTTTCCGCATTATATGACGAGCTCAGCTCGTCATCAGCACACGCCACCCGTGGGTGATGACGAGCTGAGCTCGTCATCAGCATCGAAAGGGTTAAACATGTCTCAGACCTGCTATTGTAGCCTATGTGTGCTATTTTTAACTGACACTTTGACCTGGCACAATAAACCTTTTACCAGGCCTAAGCATTCCTTTTTAATATATACAATTCATCCCTAGGGTAGGCCCTAAACAGCACAAAGGGCAGGGTGGGGTGTATTTAGAAAGCTGGACATGTACTTTAAAATTTTATATGTCCTAGTAGAAAAGTCTTAAGATTGAGTTTAACTAGTGCAAGGCCTACCTCTCCCATAAGATAACATTGGGTTATCTTATTACATTTAGTAAGTGCTGTCAATAACCAAACTTGCACTTCACTAAGGTTCTGCCTGAGCACACTCGCAAAGGGTTTGACACTAGTCGTTTGTGAGCCCTGGCAAGTTGGGGGCAGAGCAAGAAGGCAGGAAATTACAAAGAGCTCTGGGGGGTGGAAGCTTCTACAAACTTCTACTACTTCAAAGGACACCTGGTATAAATATTTGTCCCTCAGACCCAACTCTTCAGTACACCTCTGAACATGTGGAAAACTCAGAAGGGCTGGTGTGGTGCTATTCTGCAAGAAGGACTGCTAATCTGCTGCCCTGATGCCGGAGTGCAAACAACTAAACTTGCATCTTGAACCACCAGACCACCAGGGGGATTCTAAGGGCTAGATACTGGCCTCCTGATCAGAGCCTCAGGGATAGAAAAGGCTCAAACCAACTTGAACCCAGCCCCTGGGCTCTGCCTTCTGTGAGTTGTGCCCCCCAAGTGGGGCAAACCCAGTAGTAGAAACCAGTGCTACCCACCTTTGCTGCATGTCGCCATGTATGTGTGCAGTCTGTGCTCCCACTGTAATATTTAAGAGGCTTTTGCCAGCACCGCCCATTGGTTATTCTCTCTTTTCAAGAGCCCAGAGACATGGGTTTGATAATGGCCTCCACTGTCCAGCGCCAGGGCGTGCGGCTGCTCTCGCCTGCCTGTACTTCGTGTCTGCAGTGCATGAGTGGCCTTTACAACTTCTAATGGAACCTGCTTGTTTGATACTCAAGAAATGAAATACAGCCAGTTAAAGTAACAAGCTGCCCTGCTCCTGACTGCGGCGCTCCTGTGGGATTGATGCTCTAAGTGTTTTTCGATAGCAGAGTTCATAGACTGGGAGCTCATGCACGCTGCAAAGCCACAGAACAACTTTCATGGAGAATTAGAGCTGCACATGAAAAAAGAAGGCAGCGTCCTTCTGCTGGCAGGTGCTCAGAGCCCCTCTACCCAACCAGCAACCAACGACTGACCTCGAACCCCCAAATTAAATCAACACGGAAGTGCCTCCGAGTTTGGCAGCGTTTCTATTGTTCCCAATGAAGGGAAGGGGGCAGAATATGGGTTTATCATGGTTATTTGCCTCTTAATAGTACGATCATATAAGGCATTGTTAAGGTGTATTATTATTTCACAAGTACTAAAATGCAACCAATACCCTTTATTTCGTTGTCATCTTATAGTTCTTAGGTATTTCTAAAGGGAGTGTAATATATAAAATGTGCAACTTCTCATGCAGTAGGTGCTCATTTCAGTTTCCAGGTTTTTGCAGAGTCTATGTTGCTTGTTGTGTTTTTTAGATGCCAAGCAGATGGATGCTGGTGGCATGCATGGCCACAGCAGTTTCATGCTGGGAGCAGTTGAACATGCTAGTCTGGATTATGCTACTGACTTTTTTTAAACTCCTTCTCTACCGTTTCTCTGTGTTGGTTACTGTTCACTTTGTTTTTTACCTGGTTCATGTCACTATGATTTGCTCTAGTGACTTAAAATAAATAAATAGTCATTTTCTGCTGCCCTTTCCACTTTTTCCAGCATGTCTTCTAGACTAATTTACTTTAAACTTCATGATATGCGGAATCGAATTTCAAATATATTTATTGTATATAAATATTTATAGCAGAACAGTTAGACCTGACATAATTGGTGTGGTATTCTCCGAAACGTTTTGCCTTCGCTCTTCCTGTTTGGCTGAATTTGTTTTCTTGGCTTTAGGACTTTGTACACTTTAAGACTGCTAACCAGTGATAAAGTACTTGTGCTCGTTCCTTCAAACATGGTAAAATTGTCTTACACCTAATTAGCACATTTAATGTACTTGTGAGTCTCTTGTAAATGGTGCTACTTGTGCCCAGGGCTTGCAAAGTGAATGCAACTAGTGGGCCTGCAACACTCATTGTGCCACGTGGGCCCTATGAGGTGAAGGAGCGTGAGGGGAGGTTACCTACCTGGTAAAGGAGGGCAAGGGGGAGGTTACCTACCTGGCAGCTCTCAATGCCCCCAGACATTTCTTAAGGATCCAGCGTGTCAATTGCCTCAAGCCTCACTTCGAGAGGTCCGAGGTATCAGTGCTCTTGGTGACAAATGATGGAGTGGAGGAAGAGAGTGAACCTTTCCCTGACCTATTTTCCAAAACGTATGATGGGTCAAGGGGAGTTGTCCTCTCTAGTACCGGGACTCCTGAGCAACAGAGGGACTGTCGCTACCTGCTGGGCAGCTCCCCTCCTTTCTTTCACTGACTCCAGGGCTTTCTTCTTGGTGCACCAATTATATTGACCATAGATACATCATGCCTGTTAAGAATAAAATCAACAGGCTGTCTGACAATGCAAGAGCCAACATCAAGAAGGAGGTGTCCAAGATACTGGAGCTAGGGGTGAATGAGCACTCCAATAGCCCTTGATCTAGTTCAGTGGTTCTAGTAGTACCCAAGGCTGCCTTACCAGGTGCCACACCCAAACTCCGTTTCTGTGTGGATTACAGAGGGCGCAACTCCATCATTCAGACTGATTCTCATCTCATCACCCGATGTGATGAGCTAATTGATTGGTTGGGTGCTGCCAAAATCCTGAGCACCCCTGACTTAACGCTTGGGTACCAGCAGATTGCCCATAGCTGAGGGGCTAAGGAGAGGTCTGCATTCTCCACCCAAGAGGGCCTCTTCAGATTAAGGATGATGACCTTTGGGTTGATGAATGCTTGTTAGAAATAGGATTTCTGGTTGGCTAGGGCATGCTCCTAAGCCAGGCAGAAACCACCACTCTAGTCAGGGCAAGGGAGTTACACCCTGAAGGTAACTCCTGCTCACCCCCTTGGTAGCTTGGCACGAGCAGTCATGCTTACCTCAGAGGCAATGTGTAAAGTGTTTGCGCAGCACACACACACAGCAGCGACACAGTAGGCACACCACAAAAGAGACTACATAAAAGGTTATATAAAAATAGCCTTTGTATTATCATAAACACATTAGAATCATAATCACAAATGTACACTCTGCCACCTGGCACTCGGTAATGTTTCACAGGGGATAATATACATGACAGGGCCAATCGGGCCACTGTCAGAACCATTAGAAAAGGTAATAACACAACCAGTAGCTACTGACAAAATACTGTACTCAGCATCATCGCAAACGCATTATGTCTGCCTCATAGGCATAAACACATTATGCATCAATCATATTAGGCATACATCCTAATAATCAGCAGTGCACCCCAGTATCACTAGGAAGGTGCACACATCTCCTGGGGGGCCTTATGCCACACAAGGACACAAAATTACCCCAGGCCTACTGGCCTTCCTTGGGGCTCGTCTGGGCTGTGACGAATGACCTTTGTCCCAAACGCCAGGGCGCTAAATCATAGGACCTTCCAACTGGCCCTCTGGCTACCTTGGCAGTGAAGACAATGTAGCTTCAGCCATGTGTGCAAAGTTGAAGGGGGGGGTCTAACCCACTCTGGTCTCCACAAAAAGACTGCCCCCACGTTTCAGCTGCCTGCACTCTTGTGGTGCAGTTGAAGGAATTCACCTTGTCACCACAGTGCCTCTTGAGCCCCCTTCTGGAACTCTAAAAACCAAAATGCCCCCTTGTTGCAGCTGCCCGCGCTCTCGTGGTGCAGCTGGGGAGGAAGAATGGCACCAACAATGCCCCACTCTACCCCACTCACTGGGGCTCCTTGTGGATTCCTCTGGTCTCTTTAGGCAAGGAGAATGGCACTGACAATGCGCCTGGCAGGCTCCGTCTCTTGACAAGATGCAAGGTTGTCACCGGGGAGCCCTCGAGGCACCCTTCCTCTTTCCTGGCTGCTGGCTGCCCTTGAGGCTCCATCCTCTTTCTCCAGCGGCTTCCTGGGCCACCCTGATCAGGCCTTCTGCTGCCTGTCTTCTGGCTGGCACATCTTGTCTCCCTCCGATGCAGGGGTATGGTGGAGATGGAGCCCGTGAAGCTCTGGCTCTGTGGGGTCAGCAGGCCCCACCCACAGTCAGGCACAGCTGCCTGACTTCCGTTGCGGTGCGGCGGTTTTTATTGTTCCCGCCGCAGAAGTCCCCCTGCTTACTGACAATGTGCCTGGCAGGCTCTGTCTCTTGACAAGATGCAAGGTTGTCACCGGGGAGCCCTCGAGGCACCCTTCCTCTTTCCTGGCTGCCCTTGAGGATCCGTCCCTCGGAGCGCTCCAGCCTCTTTCTCCAGCGGCTTCCTGGGCCACCCTGATCAGGCCTTCTGCTGCCTGTCTTCTGGCTGGTACTTCTTGTCTCCCTCCGATGCAGGGGTATGGCGGAGATGGAGCCCGTGAAGCTCTGGCTCTGTGGGGTCAGCAGGCCCCACCCACAGTCAGGCACAGCTGCCTGACTTCCGTTGCGGTGCGGCGGTTCTTAATGTTCCCGCCGCAGAAGTCCCCCTGCTTAGGCATCAATGAGCAGCGCTCTCGATGCGATTTGAGTGGGCAAGACCCCCCTTCCTCAGGGGAATCAGGGGTCACAATTGTGCAGTGCCCGCACTGTGCTTTGGGCAGGCAGAAGCCCCTTTCCTTAGGGGCACTGGAATGCAGCAAAGCAATACTCCTCACTCAACCTGGAATAAAGATATATTGCTCACGAGGTGCTAAGTCCCAATAGTTCAGATGGGTAAAGCTGGGCCCAGGCAAGCCAGCTCACAGGCCCCTCCAGCAGAGGGGCAGTCCCTCGTGGCGGTTTCTCCTGGGGCCCAGCAGATACAGCAAGCCCCCAAAGCAGCATACAGACATGGGGTCACAGCCCCACTATTTATATTACATTTTCCCTTTGTTCTGTCCTGGCCCAGGGCTTGGAGAACCAGTCCTGTCTGGTTCTGGGGGGTACTGTTTACCGTGCCTCTACTCCCCTTTGTCAGGTGGGGGCTCGGTCATCAGACCCACCACAGGGGGGGAGCCAGCATTGTACAAGACAGGCACAGACCTATTCAGGGTCAGGGGACTACTCCTCCCACTACTCCAAATGTAGATCTTCCAATTCAGCCTAGCGCTGACTGACCCGGCCCCTCTGGAGCCACACACCTCACCAGTCCCTGTCACTCCAGAGTCAGACATGCAATACACATCAGGCAGGCAGGCAGAGACACATAGTACATAGAAATGCCAACTTCTAAAAATGCCATTTCTATAATAGTGATGATAAATCTGCACACACCATTATGCAGCATTTATTATCACTATTCCAAACATACCAAACTTGACCACACTGCTCCTCTCATATCAGGAATTACCACTGAAACACTTATCAGGGAATCCCCAATGCATTCCTATGGGAGGGCAGCCTCACAGCAGTGAGAAACCAAAATGGCTGTTTGTCACTACCAGGACATGTCTCACACTTAAGGTACATATCCTACCTTTTACCTACAATGCACCCTGCCCATAGGGCTAGCTAGGGCCTTCCTTAGGGGTGACTGCCATGCAGTAGAAGGGGGGTCACAGACGTAGCAACTACTTTGTGTGCCACGTCACAGCAGCAGTGACACTGCGCGCACAGGCCCTGCAAAGGCAGATGGCGGAGACAGGTTTGAAAGGTCACTTTGGTGTGTGGCGCAGGCAGCGCTGCAAGCCCACCAGGAGCATTTCAGTTACTGGCCCGGGTATATTAGATACCACTTTACTGGGGACTGATAGGTAAATTAAATATGCCAAACAGGTGTAGACCAATCTTACCATGTTTACCACAGAGACCACACACACTTTACACTGAACAGCAGTGCTAAAGTGACCGAAGTCCTTAAACCACCAACACCAGGTCAGAAAAAAAGACTAGGAGGAAGGCAAACAGTTCAGGGATAACCCTACAAAAAGGGCCAAGTCCAAGAATTCTACTGCCACTTTCTGAGGTTGTACAACAGAGTTCTGATTGGAATGGAGACTTTCAGTGCAACCTATCTAGATGACATTGAGGCCTTCACCTCCAGTTGGCAGGATCACCTTTTCCACCTATGGAAGTGCTTCAGGCCCTGCAGACGGCAGACCTGCCTATCAAGGCCAGTAAGTCCCCATAGAGGAGGGATCTGTGGTCTACTTGGAATTCCAAGTTGGTGGGGGGAAAGCTGCAGGCCCTCCAGGCCAAAATTCAGATCAACTTGGCTTAGGAACTCCCACAAGACCCAGACTGAGGTGAGTGCCTTCTTGGGTCTTACCGGATACTACAAGAGACTTGTCAAGGGGTGTTAGACCTGGCATCCTTGGTGTGATTTCCCCTGACTTTTTGACTTCTGACCTCCTGTTTTGCTGATATCATTTTTTATGGCTTTAGGATTCTGAGCACTTTACCACTGCTAACCAGTGCTGACATGCATATGGTCTGTTCTCAAAACAGGTAACATTGGCTTATCCACAATTGACACATTAACTTTACTTGTAAGTCCCTAGTAAAGTGCACTTTATGTGCCCAGGACAGTGCTTAATTTGTAAAATATTCAGTGCCAGGGTCTGACTGAGAGGCCACTGCAGCTTGCACCACCCATCCCCTTGTCATTGCGGCCAAAACAACTACTAATCTCTCTTGCATGTAAATGCGACAGTTCAGATTATTCCAGGTCCCAAAAGCTAAAGGAATGACTGGGGAGGCGTCAACAACAACCTTTCTTCTGCTCATCCCTAAATTAGATGGGCAGTGCCACTATGTGGTAGACTGTTCTATATATGGTGCTGACAACTAGGTGCTGGTGTTGAGCACCAGAAATCAATTAAGTTCCGGTGCATGGCACTGGAAAGCCTCGGCTCAAATTAAGCATTGGCCCAGGGGTTGTCAATTACATGCTACTAATAAGCATGCAACGTTTATTATAGAGGTCTAGCCAGATAGTGATAGGACCCAAGCCTATTTTTGCTTAAATCACTTATAAGCATGCAGCACTGATTGTGCCACCCACCTCATTAGCCTTTAAAAATGGCTCAAGCCTGCCTCTGCAGAGCCTGTGCATACACTTTTTTTTTATTTCCGTGATTTTTTATTGAGTAGAAAAAAAATATATATTTTCTGCCATTTCAAACTGGCAAGTTAACCTACTTGCAGACCCAAACCTAAGTGCGACAGTTCAGATTATTCCAGGTCCCCAAAGCTAAAGGAATTGCTGGGAAGGTAGGTATTTGCAGTTTTAATATACATTGTATTCATAAACAACCTTTGTTCTGCTCATCTCTAAATTAGATTAGCAGCGCCACCATGAGGTATGCTGTTCTATGATGCTGACAACTAGGTGTTGGTACCGACCACTGCAAGCCAATTAAGTGCTGGTGCTTAGCACCAGAAAGACCCAGCTCAAGTTAAGCACTGGCCCAGGGTCTGTAAATTACATGCTACTGTTAAGCATACAGCTCCAATTGTGCCACCCACCTCATTAGTCTTTAAAAATGGCTTAGTCCTGCCACTTTAGAGCCTGTGCATACACTATTAACTGTCATTTCGAACTGGCAAGTTAACCTACTTGCCAGACCCAAACCTTCCCTTGTATTACATATAAGTCACACCTAAGGTAGGCCCTAGGCAGCCCCATGGGTAGGGTGCAGTGTATATAAAAGGTAGGACATGTACTTTTGAGCTTTACGTGTCCTAGTAGTGACAGACTGCTAAATACTTTTCATTAATGCAAGGCCTATCTCTAGGCTGACTTTGGGATTACCTTACAATATAATTTAAGTGTCATTTCAAATTGCAAATTGAAGGAGATTTGGAGTTTGGTATCTCTGGACTCACAATTCGAAATCACAACTAATAGTGAAGTCAGATTTTAAATTGAAAGTCTCAAAAATTCCACTTTTAGAAAGTGGACATTTTCTTACATTAACCATTCTGTGCCCCTGTCTCTGAATAAAGGTCTGAGTTGGATGATAGCAGGGCTTTAAGCATTCCCTCTAGACAGTCACACGAAGGGAGTTGGGGTGTGACATTTTCATCCTGATAGCCATCACCAACCTGATGTGACTTCTTGAGATAGATTGGGAAGGACAAGCTTTCACTTGCACCTGAATA
This sequence comes from Lissotriton vulgaris, assembly GCF_964263255.1. Classification (NCBI taxonomy): domain Eukaryota; kingdom Metazoa; phylum Chordata; class Amphibia; order Caudata; family Salamandridae; genus Lissotriton; species Lissotriton vulgaris. The sequence continues at coordinate 1,746,270,870 of NC_141694.1, forward strand.
GGGCTGTGCCTGTCCATACATAAATAGCTGCATACCTCCTGTAGTGTGTCTAGAGACAGGTCAGGTAAGACAGTGACCTTGTGATCTTCTAAGCCTCTTTGAAGTCTCCCCCACTTCAAAGGCACATTTGTGTAAAAGTGCCGGACCCCTGACAGCACCAAATCAGAACTTTGCTGGAACCAAGGACATTCTGCCCGGAGGAAAGGTTGTTGGGCTTCTGGAGGGGCTGCCATTTTGCTAACTGCATTGCTGTGTAGGCGTGCTGCCTGTTGATTGCTGAGCTGTAGGAGAGACTGCCACTTTGCTACCTGCTCTGTTGACTTGAATTCCTGCTGCTTCTTGCCGGGAGTGAGAGGGCCTGACCTACTCTCTACATACTTGAATCAAGTTTCTCCAAGGGCTTGTTGGCTTGCCTCCTGTTCTCTGAAGTCTCAGGGTCACAAATGACTTCTTGCAACTCTGCTGGTGCTGTTGGACTCTACCATCTGCAAATCCTACCCTTGCCTGAGGTGCCCCCTCCAGTCCTGGGCCAGTCCTGGTCCTCAGAACTGGGTTCTACAGCTGCTTCTGCAAAAATGAATGCATCGTCCCCACTGGAACAAATGCAGTGCCCTCCGATGCAGTGTCAATCCAAGGATATCCCTGCACGGCTCGATGATAACGCATGAACCTGACTGCGAGGTTTGACAATGATGCAGTGCCAATCTGAGGTCTCTACTGCGAGGCTCAATGACAACGCAGCACCAATCCAAAGACACTGCTGCAAGGCTTGACTTCGACACATCGACTTGACTTGGTGACTCAGAACTGATACATCGATTCTTCGCCACTGCCATTTGCTCCACACAAAGGTACTTTTTCAGTGGTCCCTGCATGGCTCCTTTAGCCAACCTGCTCTTCATCACAGTCGGCCTGAACTTTGGATTCACCCCCGATCTAACAAGACGTCAAGTAACCTTGCTCTTCATCACAGTCGGCCTGAACTTTGGATTCACCCCCGATCTAACAAGACGTCAAGTAACCTTTTTGTGCTATTGCCTTCTAAGCACTGTTTTGGATTTAATCTTAAAAAATTCATATCTCTAGTTCTACTTATTGGATTTTTGTCGTTTTGGTCTTGATTTACTTGGATAAATATTCTCTATTTTCTAAACTGGTGTGAAGTCTTTTTGGGGTGTTTCCACTGTGTTACTGTAATTTAGGTGTTACACAAATACTTTACACTTTGCCTCTTATTTTAAGCCTGACTGCTCTGTGCCAAGCTGGCAGAGGTGGAGCACAGGTTAATTTAAGTTGTGTATCTGACTTATACTGATTAAGATCGTGGATCTTGAAGGGACAGGATGTATACCCTGCAACCAGAAACCTATTTTTCTAACAAGGGATATGGCATAATTGTTGCTACCTTGACCCAGCCGATTTCTAAAAAGCAGCCAATAAGGGTGATCTGGACAGAGGGGTGCCAGAAGTCTTTTGATTTCTTGAAGGAGGACTACAAGAGGAAGACTTCTTCTTAGAATTAATTGTCCAGATAATTGCCTCATACCATGGGATAGGGGCTGTGCTCTCACAGTAGAGCAAAAAGGGCCTAGACCAACCTAAAGCATTCATCAGCAGGAGGCTATTTCACAGGAAACAGTGGTGAAGTGCAAATATAAGGGAATCCTTTTCTCTGGTCTTGGCACTGGAGAAGTTGGAACCATACTTGTAGTAAATGGTCAAACCCAGGGCATGTAAATTAAATGCTTTTAGTGGGCCTAAAGCACTTATTTTGCCACGCATTGTTTAGTGCCGTTTTAAACATCCATTTCGAGTCGACCTGGCAGAATAAACCTTTTGCCAGGCCTGAACCTTACTTTTTAATACATATATGCCACCCCTGGGGTAGGACATTCACAGCCCAGATGGCAGGGTGCAGTGTATTAAAAAAGTTGGATATGTACTTTTACGTTTTACATGTCCTGGCAGTGAAAAGCTCCTAAAACCATTTTCACTGTTGTAAGCCCAATCTCTCCCATTGACTAACTCTGGGATACCGTATTACATTTAATAAGTAAGAACTTGGGATTGGGATCAGAAAGAAATATGCTGTTTGCACTTAAATTAATTGTAATTTAAAATCTGCTTTAAGGGTAAAATTGGATTTTACGCTCTAATTCTGAAAATGCCACTTTTAGAAAGTTGTAAATTTCTTGCCCTAACCATTTGTGCCTCTGCCATTGTCCTGGGTCACGTGAATGTGCATGTCTATCCTTTTAGAGTTGGTGTTTTCCTCCCAGACAGTGACACAAGGGGGGATAGATGTGGCCATCCTGGGAGGATGTCTGGGGCTAAGCTTAGCCCTGCCCTGCTTGCACTTCAAAAGGCTTGCCTCAAGCAAGTAACCTGACCCCAGCTTTTTGTCACTCTAGTACTTCTTGGAGCCTTGACAGGAAGAACTTTCGAGAACCAGATGTGGGGGTAGTATAGTAATCCCCCCACACAAAGGCTGGCACCAGGTATAAATAGTATAGTATAATAAATAATAAATTAGTCCCTTAAAGCCACTCATCAGAATTCTCCTGGACCTGTGGACATTAAAGAGCAAGGACTGCCCTGCTGATAACGGGCTTCCCTGCTGCTTGAATACGTCCTTGATGTCTGAGAAAGAAGACTGGATCTCCTTACCTGCATCCAAGGCTAACTTGAGTGATTCCAAGGTTCAGTTGGCTGACCTCCTGTTTGGGCTACAGAGACATGCCAAGCTCTAGAGCCTCCTCTGCAATTGCCCAGCTGACCCGCTGCAACTGGATCTGCAATTGAACTTGCCTGAGCTCTGCTGCTTCTGCTGGAGTGAGTTCCCTATCCTTGACAGTTTCGCCAACGGGTTCCGGACCCTTGGCTGGCATCAGTCTGAGCTTCTTCCAAGAGGAAAAGGTGAATTCCTGAAGTTTGGGCTCCTCATGTTCGCAAACACGCCCGATCACACCGAAACTCTTGTGTCCGTGATGACCACTGACACTATACTCCAATAAAACCTGCTCTTCGTGCCATGGTGACCTCCAGCAGCTACCGGCAATGCAAGAACTACACTTGCTCTAACGCAATGAAAGCCCACAATAACTGCCTAGTGCAGCTGCAGCAGTGACCATCCACAATGCCTGACTGGCTGTTCATGCTAAAGTGTTGACCATCAGCGGCGCTCTCCCTGCTCCTCCGGCCTCCTCCACCATGAACAGAACTCTTCAACAATTACGACTATAGAAAGATCAAGCAAGATGAGGACTTCCTTGCAGAATAAATAGCAGATTAGCTGCAGGAATAAGCAGATTAGCAAGTAGGTGACATAGTTTACTCTGTTTGTTGTGATATCAGCACCCTTTGCATTCTGTTAGCATTGTATCAGTAACTGTTTAAATTAATGGTTAAGTGCGTAGACAATGCAGTGTCTATGTATAGACGTATGTATTATATGTGCATTGTAGGAGAATTCTTGTCTTGGTAGCATCCTAATGAGAGAGATTCAATTGTCTTTGTGTCTGTGGTTGTATTTATGTTGCCAGTCTCTTTTTCCACCCTGTAGTCAGCCAATCTGTATTTAGGCAATGGCTGTTGGGTGTCTACCCTCAGTGAGATAGTCTCAATATTAAAGTTTCATTCAAGTGATGTCATTTTACTGCCTTCTGTTGCTCCAGGTGTGTTTACCATACAATGCATTGTGTTTCTTCAAAGTCCTTGGGATATACCTTCTCCCGCCTATGGTTTACTCAAGATGGGATTTCCTTTATCTCCTCCCACGGTGTGATTTCAGGGCTGTTTGGAATTGTTATCCCAATTCTTTTAGCTGTTTGATGTTTCGTTACCTGATGCTGGAAGACATTATGGTAAATTTTCCTGGCCTGGCCTGGCAGTTCGGTCAGGACTCTTCCTTTCGGAGCAGGACCAAGACTGATTTGCATAAGCCGGATTTCTGTCTGGAGTGGCACAGTGGGTGAAAAACTGTCTTGAAATATGGCCTGGTCGATCGGCCTGGGATTATTGCAAGCTACAGTGCTTAATTTGTAAAAAACGTAGTGCCGGGGCTCTTGACGGGAGGTCAGTCTGGAGCGTGCACCATCCGTTGCCCCTGGCAGCACTGCCAATGACAGCACACACACACTACTAATCATCACACTCTTAAAAGTGTGACAATTCATACTGTTACAGGCCCCCCAAGCTATAAGAAGGGCTTTGGAGGCAAATAATAATAATTGCAAATTCAATTGAAATAATAAACAAAAGTGGTTGTGCACGTACCTGAAGTGGCAGACACCACTACGATGTAGCAGATAGTCATAAGCCCCGGTGCTGGCAATTAGGTGCCGGTGCTGAGCACTGGAAAGCACAGGCACACATTAAGAACTGTGCAATCATTCCTTCCATCACCTTGTTGTTTTTGTGCTTTTGTGGACAAGGCACCACAATTTGAAGATGCACGCATGGATATTAAACAGGAGGGAGCATGATTCCAATTCCACATCCGTGGATTGGACAGCGTCTGTATGCGCAGAGACACACTGTATTTGTCTTTAGACTGCTAGAATTTGCTGTGGCAGTCTGTCCCAATCTGCATCCTCTTTGTGATAGACCTTGTATTTCATTCTCATAAAGTTAATACTGTACATAGGGGCAGATTTATGAGGCCGTTGCGCCTCTTTGCGCCGCAATTGCGTCACTTTATTTGACGCAACTGTGGCGCAAACAATGCGCCCTATTTACAACGTGACGCATCTAGGAGATGCGTCACGTTGTAAAGCACTGCGCCATAAGGAGGCGTTCCTGACCGGGGGGCGGAGGGGGGGGGGGCGTACCTGCGCAGGAACGCCTCCTGAAAGTGGCTGAGTGAAATCTATGAGATTTCACTCAGTCACTTTCAGGGCAATGCTGCGTCAAAACCCTGCGCCTGCTTGAAGCAGGCGTAGGTCTTGACGCAGCATTGTGCAGATGGTGTACCCCCGAGCCTTGCTGGAGCTGTGTCGCGCGTGCGACGCAACTCCAGCAATGCGCCACATTTCCGGCACAGATGCGTCACGCATCTGTGCCGTTTTTGCACCATGGTGCGCCGCATTATAAATGCGGCGCACCATGGGTGGCGGAGCTGTGGCGCACTGTGGCACACATTAACTGCTGCATCCCTGGGGATGCGCCTGCTAACATAAATCTGCCCCTTAGAATCTACTTGGAAAAAATGTTTCTATGTCATGTTTTCAGAGAAGACAGTCTATGGTTTATATTGTTATGCACAGGATTGCAACCTTCTCACTGTTGTGGCTGTCTCAATGGGGAAACCCTACTCTTCTCTACGTTAACAGCATGGATAAATGGTGCTCCTTTCAGTCTGGAAAAGAGACCCCGCAAGTTACTCTGGAAAAGCTTTTCTCAGACACATGTAGCTACTTTTCTTAACAGCTACTAATATCAGCTGTTCTGAATCTTCGGTTCCCTCCTTCCAAATCAACTTTATTCAGGGTAGTGAGAAAGATACTTTTCTCCAAAGTTCTACTCTCAATTCAGCATTGGTTTAATGAAACATAGGGCATTTGAAAAACAATTTTGTTCGAAAAGCATTACAAAGACATTGGTGAGGGCATATAAGTTAAACACAGTATTTTCCAAAGGATTAATTACACTTTGGGTTCTTTCCTGTTTTATATGAGGATAGAAAATGTGGCATTCCAGAGCACAGGTTTACACAACCGGTAAGAAACACCGCATGAATCATATTGAGATATAATAAAATTATGTGTTATGGTGAAAATCTGGGGTTGACTGTGGGCACAATGGATTGTTTGGACTGTAAGAACTTCACGAAGATATGAACTGAACTGAATATAACAAATTACAGTGCTCCCTGTAGTAAATACCTGTAGGAAATTAATGCAACAATGTCTCACGACCACTTCAAGCTCAAACCCAACAAGACAATAGTACTCCTATTAGCAACTCTGGTCTGTCCACTTGAACTCTACTCTAGCTCCCTTTATCCTGGCTCAGCCCTCATCCCTGCTGATGTAGAGATGTGGCAGGTTTATGGGAGGGTTCCCAAGAAAGTGATTTGCTTTGTTGTTGTTAGATGGGACCTGCAACAATGTTTGAGTTTGCTCTGAGTGCAAGCATAGCAAGAGAGATCTACAATGAAGGCAAATGGGGAAAAAGACCATGCATGAGGAGGCTTAAATAAATATATAGGTCAGTGTGAAAGAAATTAAGCGTGGTCATGGCTTGACCAGGAGATGATCCTTGCATTTCTCTGATGCTGGTTTCCCTTTTGTACTTTTTCTATTCACAGCACATATTTGAATCATGTTGAGAAAACACATCTTACTGTACATGCACATCTATCTTCTTTTCTAATATGGAGCTTGCCATTATTTCTTAAGGTATTATCATTTAATTATCATTATTCTTACACCCAGTTCAGCTCCCTGCTGCATTTGGCAGGCCATTCCTCCAATTCTGCATCCAGAAATCAGCATTTGACCTCAGTGACTGTTAATCTCTTTTCTCTCACCTTGGTTTGCTTTCCAAACATTTTGAATAATTGATTTTGTGTACACTTATATCATTTCAGCAGTGATCCGTGCTGTAACGTTTTTGCTTTCTAATTGAAGAATGACTTTAATGTTTCTTTGGTTTTCTCTCCCTATGTATTCTATTTTTGTAAACATATTTTTATTTATTTTCATAATGTCACATGTTCATATACACATTGCATGTCATATATGCAATGACAATTTTTAAAATTAGTTTTAGATAACCTATGCATTCTATTTACTGTGATTGCTGTTACTAACTGGTTTATTAGGTTTCGCTGGCATCCGCTGCACAGCAGCATTCGCGCAGGCAAAATCTTTTGTTTTGCAGTATGGAGACTTGAATCCGCCCCTTCTTCCATTGGCTAGCTCCATAAATGGAGGCTAGCCATTGGAAGCCAGAGGCGTCCGTCATTCACCGAGGCGACTCGTGGGCGTTCCTGGGATGTTTTTCTCATCCAGCCCCTTTTAGGCCAGTGCGGCGGTGGGCGGGGTTTATTTTTCTGTTCGTCGAGGTTTCTTTTCGTCATTCCGCGGCCGACCGCCGCCGGAGGAAGTCCAGGTCCAGGTGAGTGCTTTCCGTGTGTTCCCGCACCCCCCTCCCGCTGTCCGTCTTCCCGTTCTTGACCCCCCCGCTGTTCGTGTCCCCGTTCCTGCCCCCCTCCCGCTGTCCGTGTGCCTGCCCGCCCCCCTCCCGCTGTCCGTGTGCCTCCCGCTGTCCGTTCATCCATTCGTGTCCCCGTTCACAAGCACAAGCACAATTGTCCCTGTCATTAAATTACAAGATATTTTGTGGTAATCTTCTACGCCTTTTGCAAGTGCACACAATCTCCATTGATCTGTCGATTGCACACTTCATGTCCTCTTTCCCATCTACGCCACAAGGGCGGTGCATATGGCTCTTATAAACGAACGGGTTAACTTCTCAGATGAGTTCCCAAAGTATGGCGGGCAGGATTGTTAGAGTATCCCTAGCAAAGGGAGTACAGGATCCCGAGCAAACGGCTAAACTAAATGGTGCCCCTTCACCTGACAGCAAACCTAGAACCTTCCAGCTTTTTCAAATATTTTATTTTATTTCTCTTTAATATGATTTGCTTCATGCATCTTTTGTGGGGCTTTAAGTAAATCAAATCACAGATGTTTAACATTTCACCCGCCGATTTACCTGTCAGCACAGTCTCTCTGGAGAGGGGAAATATTTCCAAAACGAGGCTAAAAACTTCTTTAAAGGTATAAAGTTTCAATGATTGGCCAGTAGTCAAGACAACTATGCCACGCTCTCTTGCACCTCAATTTTCCCCCTTTTCTTCTCACGGATTTCAGGACAACGCTGTCTTCAACCCACACCATTAACCCGACAAACGTCGAAAATAAACCCTACTCCTTGGAAAATTAAACGAATCAGTCCGCAAAGTGCCGTCAAGTCCTCGCTAAGATTTCCCCTCTTTCGCCCTCAGCTTTCTCTTGACACGGGGGTGGAGCCCTTCCTTTGAGAGCGCGCGCCGCTCGTGACCTGCAGCAAAAGGCAGGGCCCTAATAACCAAAATTAACATGAATAGCCGAGTCTTTAATGGCAATTACCGCTACTCTCGTCACCATGGCAACGTGCCTGCAGCAAACAAAAATTGTCCCCGTTCCCGCCCCCTCCCGCTGTCCGTGTGCCTGCCCGCCCCCCTCCCGCTGTCCGTGTGCCTCCCACTGTCCGTTCATCCATTCTTTGGCAGACAATGCCTTCTCCATGATCAAAGGAGCAAAAGGATGGGGCATTCACAGTGAAGATCATGCTCACTCTGCAAGGGATATTATGAATAGCATAACCCATTTAGCTGCAAGAAATTATCTGGCTAGTATCTTGGAATATGCATTTCAGTGAGAAGGACTCTGTTTGTCATTAAAAGATGCTTTCCGTTAACCCTTGATCGCTGTCTGTGTTTGGCTGCATACTTTCTCAGCATATTTTCTCTTATGTTAATACACTTTTTTCTTTATGGGTTCTCGTAACTTCAACTGACCCTGCTTTACAGAACTGTGCCGCAGTTTATTATAGCAAGTACAATAGGCAAAATCACATCATTCAGTGAGAACATCTTCTGTCTGGAATACCACTGCTACGCACTAACATCCACTTCCCCTCTCTGACTCGAGCTACCACAGAAATCACCCCTTGACTCTACCTTTGCCTTTGACCTACACCGCTCCACCGTCTGTCAGCTAGGTTCATGCTTTACAAAGACCACATAAATACATAGCTACCATGAGGGACATTTTTGGTGGAAAAGCTCACATAAAATACCACTGTGACTGCTCCGGAGTGTGTGTGTGTGTATGTGACTGCTCCAGAGTGTGTGTGTGTGTGTATGTGACTGCTCCAGTGTGTATGTGTGACTGCTCCAGTGGGTGTGTGTATGTGACTGCTCTGGTTGTGTGTGTGGGGGGGGCTCTGGGTGTGTGTGTGTGGCTCTGGGTGTGGCTGGCTCTGGGTGTGTGTGGCTGGCTCTGGGTGTGTGTGGCTGGCTCTGTGTGTGTGTGGCTGGCTCTGTGTGTGTGTGGCTGGCTCTGTGTGTGTGTGGCTGGCTCTTGGTGTGTGTGTGTGGCTCTGGGTGTGTGTGTGGGTGGTAGTAATTGCTGTCTGCTGAGCTCGTCCGTAGGGTACAATAGTTCTCACATTTGCGAGAGATTAAGCTATTGGCAATGTAAATGACAATGCCATTTATTTATCTGTTTTCAAAACCAACACATAAATACAAATTTTGTCATTTACAATGCCAATAGCTCTAACTTCTCCAAAGGTGAAACCGTTGCATTGTAAATGTTTGTATTAATTCCTATGGTATTTTTAGTCTTCTTCCAGCTGGAGAATTTTAGCAGCTGTTAGAAATGGATGTCTCTAATTTGCATGTGGCATGCACCATGTCCAAGTAGAAACCCTTCCTTCTAATCAGGGCAAGGGAGTTACACACACAAGATGAACCCGCCTCACCCCCTTGTTAGCTTGGCATAAGCAGACTGACGTATATCAAAGGAAGCAGTGTGTAAAGCATCTGTACATAACACACACAGTACCATAGTGAAAACACTACAAAGAGACACCACACCAGTTTAGAAAAATAGCCAATCTTTGTCTAAACCAAACCAAAAATCCAACATGCATACCTCAAGTTATCACTTTTAAAAGTTTAAACAATTCTGTCCATAGAACTCTGTGGATGCGATGAATTTAGCATAAAGTACCTTTAATGTGCCAAACTCAAAGATGAAATACAGCCTCAGAGGAGGAAAGCGTCTGAAAACACAGTGATGCGTCGGTTCTTGAGTCCCATGGGAATGGGGTGCCAGTTCTGCTGCATGCAGGAGAAGTGTTGTGTGGATTTCTTACTGTGAATAGAAGCGATGCGTCGATTTCTGGAACCGTCTCCTTTTGGTGGGACACTACATTGGAAACATGGTGCTCAGGTGTGATGCGTGACCAAATCCAGGCACCATGGATCGATTGAGTGGCAAAATAGGTGCTGCATCATTATCCACAGCCGTAGACCAGTGATATGTTGATGCTTTCAGCCACACAGCAGGGCCTGTGTCGAAGTCGGAGCTACCGGCCGTGAACAGGTGCTTTGTTAATTTTTTAGCTGCAGCGATGCGTTGGTTTTTCAATTGCACAGCAAGCTTGTGGCTGGAAAAAACGACGCTGGAAGGAGGATGCATGGATTTTCAAGTCTTGAAGCAGTAGATTCACATCCAAGTACCCAGAACTGAAAATGGCACCACTTGGGAGGTAAGAACGTCCAGCAGTGAAGTTTAGAGTCTTTGATGACCCTGAGACTTCCAACATGAGGCAAGTACACACAACCCCTTGGAGAAGCTTGAAAAGCAGGATACAAGAAAGCAAAGTCCAGTTCTTTCACTGCCCAAGACGGAAGCAGAGACTGCAGGCCAACCCAGCAAAGCAACACACAGCAAATGAGCAATACTCCTCCTGTAAGCTCTTCGTCTTGGCAGAGTCCTCAGTCTGGAAGTGTTCAAAAGATATGGGGTAATAAGTCCTATACTTATACCCCTTTTGGCCTTTGAAGTAGTCATACTTCAAAGAAAAGTCTTTGTCGTCCAAATGATCCTGCCTTGGCTCGAGACGCACTACAGGGGGGTGGACACAGCATTGTGAGAGGCAAGGTAAAGCCCCATTAAGGTGTCATTGACAACTCCTCCCACCACTCTAGCTCAGGAAGACCCATCAGCCTGGTGATGGGCCATCAGGATATGCAGGGCGCACCTCAGCTCCCTTTATGTGACTGTCTAGAGTAAATGCACCAACAGCCCTACTGTCAGTCTAAACCAGACATTGATTCCACAGGCAGTCTGGGGCACAGGGTGGTAAAGAGAGAAAATGCCCACTTTCTAAAAGTGGCATTTTCAAACACACAATTCAACAACCACCTATATTAATAGATGTGTTTTTAAATTCTGAGCTCAGGGGGTCCACACTAAAAAATTCTATCTCTTCTCAATTGCAATTTATCCTTGTAAGATATTGCAAAGCAGCTTCCATGATAACCTATGGGACAGCTAGTCCTCGCAATAGTGAAAAACCAAATTAGCAGTATTTCACTATAAGGACATGTCACACACACCAGTGCATGTCCTACCTTTCACATACACAGCCGCCTGCCCATATGGCTACCTAGGCCCTACCTTAGGGTTGCCTTACATGTAGAAAAAGGGGTGCTTTGGGCCTGACAAGTAGGTACACCTGTCAGGTCGACATGGCAGTTTAAAACTGCACTCACAGACACTGCAATGACAGGCCTGAGGCATGTTTGCAGGGCTACACATGTGGGTGGCACAATCAGTGCTGCAGTGCCACTAGTAGCATAAGATTTACAGGCCCTGGGCACACAAAGTGCACTTTACTAGGGACCTACCAGTAAATCAAATATGCCAATCATGGCTAAACCAATCACCATTACAATTTACACAGAAAGCAGGTGCACTTTAGCACTGAGAGGTCAGACAAAAAAAGGAGGCACAAAGTGAGGGGATAAACCTTCAAAATGGGCCAGGTCCAACAGGAACTATTTATTTTTATCATTTTTTTCATTTATACAGTACTTCAAATATAAATTGGACATGATTTGCAAAGCTATTTTTTTCAAACATATATTTACAGCCAGAAATTGTTCCATTTATGCCTTCGATGTTTGCACACATTCTCATCATCTGCAGGGAAAAATTATTTTACTGGCACACATTGTATGGCGCAGCAATGTATATATAGGTAGTAGCAAGAGTTGCAGAGTGTGGGAACAGTACAAGGTTTGCCTTGAGAGTTTGCGAAAGCCTACAAACTCATGAGTTAGTGGTCTTTCAAAAGTCCTCCCAACTCTTTCCCACCCTATATAGGGTTTACTGTGCAGAGAAGGCATTTTCTCTGTTGTGGAAACTATAGAGATTGAAATAATGTGTATTTGCACAACAGGCTGCCTTTCCTCGAGTTGAACTGTGCATGCACTTGGACATCGGGGAAATGGCACCTCGAAAAAGTGGCACATGGCATTCCCATTTGTATGCCAGAATGACTGCAACTGGTGCAGCTTTCCCAACCTACTACTGGGAATGAATATGAATTTCCGAACTTCAAAAACTCCAACCTATGCATAGGGGGACATATATCAGATGTTGATTGTGAATGAGGCCGAACAAGTACACCATATGAGAAATATGAGACAAGAAAAAAAAGCCAAGGGAACAGAAGTAGAAAGAGACTTTGGAAGAAATAAACAATCAGGAGACTATGTACAACATCATTGAAAGAGGTCATTTGGATGTAGAATGCAAAATAAGAGACAGAGATAAAATAAAAATATCAGACAAGAAATAAAATGGCTCATCACAGCAAGTCAGGCATGGAGAGCTAAATACTTTCAAGGCAAAATATAGCATTTGAAGGATTGCAGGGTGGGTAAACAGTTTGTGTTGGCCAGACCCAGCCAGCTCTTGCCAAAACATTGGGCTATTTAAAAGCAGTGATGATCCCACTTCATCCCAACTAGGAAGAGATGCAGCTAGTAACACTTGTCACTATTCTTTGTCCGTTGCACCAGAAACGAATCATTTATTTCTTAATTACAAGGTACTATTGTGAAGAAAATCCACCTCTGCATCAGAGTCTATTAAACAAGAGCATACATTATACTGCTGCACCGAGCAAACATGAGTAACAGGTTGAGTGAGTTTATCATATTTTAGAATATGAAGGGCCTGGTGAGAACCCATGCTTTTAGTAAAGTATGACACGATTATGTATAAACTCAATGGAACCTTAAAAATGTTTGCCGCTTGTGAATCTCCACATCACCACAGCAAAAAGCTGCCCTGTTAAACCTGTGGATACTGAAAATATTACAGGGAGGACTTTAGTTGTGCTAGTGCTCCTCTTTTGAGCGGCAAAGGTTCCCTACTAACATGTTAATCGAAGATGCTTTTAGGTTGTGCCTACCAGACACCTACATATGTGGTTGCAAAAGACTTATTGACCACTTACTGGATTTTATAGTGGGCTTAAAGTCCTCCCACTGCTTATCATTGGGTGACATTATTGGGACTCATTTTCTTGCTTCTTATTTGATGGCTTGCCTTGTCCATCTTGTGTCTGTCCCTAAACCAGAGCTCTTTACTTGTGTCCTTTCACTACTCACTTTTAGGGAACAACCTTTATATTTTTGCTCAAGCACACAAGAGTGCATATGTTTTTCTAGATGTCTCCCTCGTGTTTCTCACCTCCACCAGCACCTGTTGCACACTTATTAGCGTGCCTCTGGCACGCCCTCCATGTTGCTTTCCTCACCTGTGCGGTACTTCCACTCCCTCTTGGTCCCATGTTGCTTCTGTCTCCTCTCGCCATGGCGTTTTCCCGTGTTTCTTCTCTCATCCCATCCAGGCCCCTCAAGTTGCTTCAACTCACCCTTGCTCTCTATTTTGCCTTGCATCACATGCACCCTCCATGTTGCTTCCCCCACCTGCACCAACCGTGTTGCTTCTCCAGTGTGCTTTTGCACCACTTCATTATTTTTACCATCTTGAATCGGTAAATCAAATGGAAATTTTGATTAGCAACCATCCCTATCATGGCTTCCCTGACTGAGTCAGTTCAGTTAACTCTCAAAATTCAAAACCACACTTCCAAGACCTTAGCTAATAACAGTTCTGGTGGGAATCCATTGGAGCCAAGTGTCTTCCATTACTTCATTGCCTCAAATGCTGACTACAGTTCTTCCACAATAAGGCTGTTCCTCTAACTAAACATTTCTTTATGGAGGCTGTGACATCAATCCTGCCCAATCTATATGGTCATCGATGCACTCCAAAGTCATCACTTCCGGTTAGGTATAAAGTGTTTGGAGATGTAAATAGCTAAAGTGAATGAAAACAGTGAATTCATAACCTGGATTGGAGAGATGTAAATAATACGACATTCTGGGAGTGTAGTTAGAATGCCTAAAGTTCACAAATCGAGATAGATTGAATAGCTATTCTAGTTTTTTAGGTCTCGCGTCTGCGATTGCAAGGCAAAGCCTTGCTGTCGCAAAGCGAGTCTATTGTGGTCGTTTCAGGCGTTTCAGCTTTCAAGGACTACCAAGAGGAGACAAGAGACTGGCACGCACACGCAACCTGCCAGAATCGGATCAGGTCGCGCGCGTGGACACGCGCTCCGATTCCAGCAGGCTGTTCACACACACACAATGGATGTGGACGCGCACACACAAACAGACAGGTACACACAGACACACGTACACAGACACACGCACACACACGCAGACACATGCGCGTGCACACACACGCAGACATATGCAGACACCCGCGCACACACACAAACATGCACCCCTCCCCCCACCACTCACCGGGCTCTTTCTTGTACAGGCTCCGAAAATGCGGGGCTCCCTCAACTCACGAGATCCCCGGACACTGCTACAGGCTCCAAAAACGCACGTCTCCCTCAGCTCAAGGGAGCCGGACACTGCCGCGCGCTCCGAGGCAAAGTTGGCAGCACGCATGCGCAGTGCGTAAGGACTGCGTGTATGCGCTTTCGCTTCGGCTAAACCCATGCTGGGCGTCCACACTGACAAACCGGGGGCTTCTGGTAAGACACTTTTTAGGGTATTATTTTAAATGACTATGTGGACTGTAAAGTACAAACTATATACAAGGCAATGGACACTGTGCTAAGGGGGGTGGTTACAACGCATTGAAGGTGGGAGATGAGATGGGGACTGAAACTCAGTACAGCGGGGTGTTAATGCATAGGGGGAGGGAGCACACCAGAATGTTCAAGAAGCAAAGGGGTCAAAAACATGGCATGAGCAGGCTAGTGGGGTGCATCGGTGGATCAAAGGGCCATTCCAGTCTTGCTGCTTAAGGGTTACACAACAGTGAGCAATTGCCTTAAGAGAAAGGACGTGTTTAAAAATGCTGCACAGTAATGGCCATGATGTATGGGCCTTTCTGGAAGTATGTTTTCTTTTTTTTTCTAATATACTCCGGATTAACTGCCATCTGCGTGTAGTCGGTGAAGTTTGTATTTATGATGCTTTGTAAAATTGTATCTGGGGGTGGTTCAATTAGCTTTGATATATTTTGTATAATGAGTCTTGTTTTTATGCATCCGTTTTTATTGCATGACTATCTTGTTTTATATCTTTTATGGGTAATTATTTAACTGAATAAAGAAATGTATCTATTTAATGGCCAACGTTCACTTTACTAACAGTATGAGGTGTTGCACGTCTTTTGAACATCAACAACAAGTGTCACAGCTTGGCTGACTGGTATAAAAGAAAAAATAATCTGCATAATCAGATATCTAGTGAACAGAAATAAAACAATCTCTCAAAGCAGTACAATTGCTTTGACTTGTTTAGTAAATGTGCACATCACTTCTTGTTGCATTTCTTGAACTCTGATCACATGATGAAGTCAGTTTAGAATCAGAGCTGAGCATAAACTTCCTGATTCTTTTACAGAAATATCAATATCATTCAAATACAAGACATGGTATTTTGATTTGTCTTTATTCTGTCCCGACATTGACGCAAGCCCCAATATCTGTGTCCCAAAGAGTCCTTATGTCAAACACCATTTGGGACCATACCAGTTCACTGTGAATATTCACTAGGGACAAGACGCAAGGAAGCAGTGCTTAAATTCAAACTATATTTTGCTTCCTCTTTGGACCTTCATAACCTCTAGATGATGTGTGGGTTCTCCTTTGGAAGAGGGGAGCCTAAATACTGTTAGTTTTAAATTCACAGCAAGAAACCCTTGTGCCGACCCACATGGGAAATGTAATCCAGAGAGCTGAAAAGGTTTTTATTCACATGGTAGGGTGCATACATATGCTAAACCACAATGCCCTAGTTTCCATAGGAAGTAGACATGGATACAGTCTGAGGGTTTTCAACTGTTCCAACACTTTGTACATCAGGCCCTGTCTTTCAACCAATTCAGTTATATGAGCATTGTTCAAGACATGTTAACGAGATATTCGGTAGATTGTCATAGAAGTTAATAAATCACATACATCAATGAATTGCCAATGGAATTGAAAATCCCTTCTGTTTTAGCTGATCACCTTCCATCCACTCTGCAATCAATGGCCTTACTTCATTTATCACTGTAACTTTTCCTGTGTGTATGTTCAACCATTTCTTCAGTACAAATTTGGTGCTTTTCTTTTTTATATCATTCTATGATTGTTTAAGACTGATGAGACGGTCCTGAAGTAAAGTTCTTGTGATGGTGTTACATAGGACCAGCATTTGATGGTGGCCTGAACATTTGCAGAACATTTATTATATGCAGTATCATGTATTTATACTGTTTGTTAACTTTGTGCTCCCATCAGCTTCCACCTAACCATAGTATTGAGAGCCATATGCCATCATATTGCTAATTGTAGGCACACTGCTAACCCCCTCTCAATGATGCAGCACACTTGTACACGATGCAGCACACATGTACACAATCTCCCCAGGACAATTCCTCTTATTTCAGTTAATCTCACATGTCATCTCTTGTCAGAAGACATTTTTTTTCTGTGTGCTATTAAGAGTTGGCAAGCACAAAGGAGAGTTTTACAATCTGAAGCAGATGAAAACTAGATCTAGGGTTTATGGGGCAGTTGGAAAATGATTTTTGTTGCTGCTTGTCGATTTCTTTGCCTCCTTTGACATGGTGAAAACATTCATGCTCTTCTAGGAATTATAGCAGTGCATCCATGCTAGTTTATGGAACAGTTTTACGACATCACAAGACAATACTCTGTCTTTGTGCACTGAAGCAGAGAATCTTTTTCATATTAGGGCTTGTAGAAATGGGGGTCTCTAGTTGGCAGAGGTAGGTACCTTTGCTCAAATAGGGACCCTTGTTCTAGTTAGGGTAAGAGGGATACACACTTTAGATAACCCCTGCTCACCCCCTGGGTAGCTTGTCACGAGCAGACAGACATCCCAAAGGCAATGTGTAAAGTATTTGTACTCAGAACACACAGTAATACAGTGATAACAGCACACTAGTTCAGAAAAATAAAGTATCTTTATCTAAACTCAACAAGACCAAAATGCTAAAAATCCAACATGCATGTAAATAATATGACTATAAAAAGGATTCAAACAACTTGGCCAATAGAAAACTATGGATGCGTGATTTCTCTCCAAGTACCTGTTGCTGCGCCAAAATCCACAAGGCAGAGATGGAAAGTGTTGAAAAACAAAGAGATGCGTCAGTTCCTAAGACCATGGTGATGCGATGCGCCAGTTCTTCTGCACACAGGAGAACTGATGCGTCGAATCCGGTCTGTAGGAGGAAGTGATGTGTCGATTCCGAGACAGTTCTGGTCCGCGGGTGAGGCATCGGGAGAACTTGCTACACAGGTACGATGTATGGAAATCAGGATGCATTGGCGATCGATGCGGCGGAGTCGAGCGGCGCTGTGTCGATTTCTTCATCCATGATCCCGCGATGCATTGGTTCGTGGAGCATCAACAGGCGCTACGTCGATTTCTGCAGTGCCGATGCCTGGAGATTCTTTTCACACATCAGTGCTGCGTCAAAAAAACAGCGCAAGAAGAGAGATGAGTCGATTTTCCTGAAGTTGTGTGGCTTTTCCAGCTCCCAACAGCAGGAACAACCCCAGAGAGCCAACAAAGTCACAAGCACCTCTTGGTAAGTCAGAACTCCCAGCAAGGAAGTTCAGAGGGCTGGGGGTGAAGTCTTTGTGTCCCTGAGACTTCAGAACAGTAGGCAAGCTCTACTCGAGCCCTTGGAGATCTTCCTTAAGCAGAGGGACACCGCACACAGCAAAGTCCTAGTCCTTTCCTTGGCAGAAACATCTACTGCATGCCAACCCCAGACAGCATAAAGCAAAGGGGCAGTACTCTTCCTTCAGTTTTATTGCTCTTCTCCTTGGCAAAAGTTCCTCTTGATTACAGAAGTAGTCTAAAGTTCAGGGGTTTTAGGTCTAATACTTATACCCCAAAATGACTTTGTTCTCTTTGCGAAAGGGTCTCTGAGCCTAGTCCAAACAAGTTCTGTCCTCACTGGTGCAGTATGACCACAGGAGGTGGAGACAGCATTGTGCAAGGGAGACAGGCCCTATTCAGGTGCAACGAAATCTGCTCCCACTACTCTAAATTCAGCCAGGGTCTATTCAGCCCAGACTTAGTCATCCAGGAAGGGCCAGGCACACCTCAATCCCCAGTGCCAGTCTACAGTGAATGCAGATTCCCAGCCCCTGTCAATCCAAAAATCAGACAGGCAATACACAAACAGGCAGAGGCGCACAGAATGGTTAAACAAGAAAATGCCTACTTTCTAAAAGTGGCCTTTTCAAACACACAATTTAAAAACCATCTTGACTAAAAGATGTCTATTAAATTTTGAGTTCAGAGAGCCTAAACTTTATTTCTCGATCTTGTCCCAATGGGAATTTATGCTTGTAAGATGTTACAAAGCATTTACCATTCTATACAATGGGCAAGATATCTTTTCAATAGTGAGAAAACAAAAATGACAGTAGTTCACTATCAGGACATGTCACACACACCATTACATGTCAGCCCAACCACTTGATAAACCCATGCACATGCGTCCGCGGCCGACTGGGGCCAGGGGCTATGACCCCTGCTCATTTTTCCACTCAGGTCAGAAGATACAGCCCTAACTCATTGCACAAACTAAGAGGTAAGGTCCCATCACCCTGCCCTACTATGTGCAATCCACTAGATCAAAACTCAACATGCCCTCATTGCGGATTCCAGCCTCCCCCCTCCTCCCAACCAAACCTACACAGCGAAGTATCCTCCTTCTAAACTGTAGCTCCCTCTCCAAACACACCACTGAGATCTCATTGCTAATAGAAGAACATAGCTCTGACGCCCTGTTTTTAACCAAAACTTGGCTCCATCTCGAGTCAGACCCCAACATCGTCCAGGCCCTACCCAAAGGATACCAAATTGTGTGAGAAGATCGTACAACTGGAAGAGGAGGCGGCTTAGCTGTCATCTATAAAGAATGTTATAGCTGCCGCAGCTCCCCCTACCCAATATCCAATTGCAAAAGTCTTTAATTCGCCCTCGACCTCTCCCCCACCAGCACCATGTCAGGGATACTTATATACCGTCCACCTGGGAATCTAGGACAGTTCCTTAACTCCCTGCCATCCTCCATAGCCAACCTAATCTGTAGTTCCTCTAACTTCACTCTCCTAGGAGATTTTAATATTCACTTTGACAACTCTTCAGACAACAATGCCCTAGAAATAATTTCCAGTCTTGCTGCACTCCAACTCCAACAATTAGTGCTGAAATCTACTCATTCTAAAGGCCATCTCCTAGACCCCATCTTCACCAACTGTCCAGGTCTTTTAGTGGGAAACCCTCTGCCCCTGCCATAGACGGACCACTTTTTGATCCCTGCCTCCTGGGGATGCCCAGTTTCCCATCAAGCACCCAAGATAGCTACCCGGAAGGAACGCAATTGGTCCAAACTCCCCCAAGCAGAATGGACAGTAACTTTAGACACCTCCAGACCATCTTTGAATGCGGATTCCTGCGCAGCCAATGAGAACTTCAACAAGTGGATTTTAAATTCTCTAGATTCCGTTCTCTCCACTAAAGTTACGAAACCATAATGCATCACCAAGAGTGCCCCTGGTTCTCCCAGGACTTACGAGAAAAGAAACGCCAATGTAAAAAATTAGAGAGAAACTGGAGTTTAGATTACTCCCTCCCCAGGAAAATTGCGTACAGAACCGCAATAAAAACCTATCAAAATGAAATTAGAACTGGGCAAGCAGCTTTCTACGCGAGCTAAATCAATGCAGCCACCTCTAAACCCAAGGAAATCTATAAAATCGCAAAAACCCTTCTCAAACTCCCTGAAAAAACTCAAATCCCCCTCAATCCCCGATCCCACTGTAATGACCTGGCAGAATTCTTCCATAATAAAATACAAACCATCTACACCTCCTTCCCCCACACCCAAGCCCCAATTTCAGTAATAAATCCTCCTGAGCTACAACCCCACATTCCAGCAACACTCGCAAACATTCCCTTTCTTGACCCCCCCACGCTACAATCCATCGTTCCCCAAGTAAAATCCGGATCTCCAATGACCCAGCACCACCACGCTCTCTGCTGGCAGTCACCTCGTACATCTTTCCCACCATCTTGGAACTACTTAACGCCTCGATGGCCACTGGAATTCTCCCGCTTCCTTGGAAATGGGCCATGGTCAAAGCGCTCCTAAAGAAACCTAGCCTAGATCCCAATATTCCAGGGAGCTACCGACCAATCTCCCTGCTACCCTGGCTTAGCAAGATTTTGGAGAAACACGTCAACAAGACTCTGACGGAGTTCCTAAAGACCCACCAGTTGCTTGACCATACTGAAACAGGATTCCGACCCATGCACGGACCTGAGACTGCCCTTATTAATGTGACAGAAGAGGCAAGGAAGATCAGGGATCAGGGAGGCGCTGCAGCCATCATCCTGCTGGACCTAAGTGCCGCTTTTGACACTGTAAACCATAGCATACTACTGCAACGACTCACCAACCTAGGAGTCTCATCGAAAGAAATCTCATGGCTCGAATCCTTCTTGAAGGAGCGATCCTTCCAAGTTTTTGAGGGTGACACTCCCTCCATCAGCAAACCTCTCGATTATGGTGTACCGCAGGAATCCTCCTTAAGCCCTACGCTTTTTAATGTCTACATGAGCCCCCTTGCTGAGATCGTCCATCCCTTCAGGATAAAAATAGTCACCTATGCGGACGATACTCAGCTAGTGGAGTCATTCTCATACCAGACCCAACAATCTCAGGGTCTGCCTGGAAGCAGTTACCTCATGGATGACATCTTCCTGTCTCTAACTAAAGAGAGACAAAACCGAGCTAATGCTACTAGGTCACACACCCCAATCCCAACATCAACCACCTCTGGCCCGCCTGCCTTGGACCCCCCCCCCCCCCGTGCCCGAGGGCACAATTAAGAGCTTTGGCATCTAGCTGGACAAGTCCCTCAATTTCCACCACCAAGCAGCAAAATTATCAGCCACCTGCTTCGGTTTACTCAGGCTCATCTGAAAAATCATTCCTCTCCTACCCTTTAATGCCAAATGAATCATGATCCAAGGTCTAATCTTGTCGCGTCTGGATTTTGGAAATGCCCTCTACCTAGGTGCCCCACAGTCCACCTTAAACAAGCTACAGATCATCCAGAACTGTGAAGCACGTACCCTGCTTCAGATCCCACATTGTACCCCAGTCAAAACAGAACTCCATTGGCTCCCTTTCAGGGACAGAATTGCATTCAAGGGCCTGTGCATTGCACATTGAGACTTCTGGAAATCAGGCGCCACCATCAATCACGCCTTCTTCACTCCCTACCAACCAAACAGACAGCTCAGA
The DNA here is from genome assembly GCF_964263255.1 of Lissotriton vulgaris. Lineage (NCBI taxonomy): Eukaryota > Metazoa > Chordata > Amphibia > Caudata > Salamandridae > Lissotriton > Lissotriton vulgaris. The sequence goes on from NC_141694.1 coordinate 1,746,292,376, forward strand.
TCTACCTTCTCACACCTTCTCACAGTACCCAAAATCAAGAAGGTCAGATGTGGGGGAGGTTCTTTCTCTCACAACACGGCCAAACTCTGGAACTCCTTACCCCGCCACCTACGTGCGGAACACAACCTGCTATTGTTCCAGAATAAACTTAAAACCCAGCTGTTTAACAACTAGACAAAGTATCTAAGCCAGCAAAAACAAAATCCAGCACAACATCAAAAATACAGGAAGTAGAGGCAAAAAGTCAGGGGAACCACATCAAAGTTGCCAAGTCTTACAGTGCTGTGTTCAAGTTCCTACCTGTTTATTTTATTTGTATGCAACTTACTTGCACCATTGGAAAAGATTAAAACGCTTCCTACAAAACAAAAGAGAAACACCTGTTGATAGTCTGTGTCCAGATGATGGTGTTTAATTTGACAACACTCCTAGAGATGTACTTTGTTTCTTGGATTACCATTCAGAATATAGAGGGGCAGATTTACATGCCCCTTGCGTAATTTTTGCGCTGCTGTTGCACCACTTTATGTGACGCAGCAGCAGCGTAAAAATGCAGCCCATTTACAACGTGACACATCTAGGGAGCAGCGTCACGTTGTCAAGCCCTGCGTCACATTATACCTGCGTCAGGTATAATGTATGCAGAGTGGGCGTTCCAACGCTTAAAAGGCTCATAGAAGTGATGCAGTGAAATCTACAAGATTTCACTGCGCCACTTCTAGGACGCCCCTGCATCAAATTCTTACGCTTAATTGAAGCTGGCGTAAGGAGTGACGCAGCACAATGCGGATAGGCCTCCCTCTGCATTGCTGGAGTTTCGTCGTGCTTGCGACACGACTCCAGCAATGCGTGACTTTTGCATCAAAAGATGCATCAGAATTTCTGACGCATCTGTCAAGCCTTGCACCATGGTGTGCCATATTGTAAATACGGCGCATCCATTGTGGCGCAAGGGTTTCTAATGGTGATGCAGGGAAAGTGCTGCATCTTTACATATGCGTCACTGTCTTGTAAATCTTCCCCAGAATGTTTAGTATAATTATGAACAGTCTTAATAAAAAGGAAAAAATAAACATTTCTCTAACAATCACAACCTGTGAAAGTGGGAAAGAAAGTGGCTATCCAGTCGAGAGAAAACACACTCCTATTTACACAGTCCTGCGACTCTATCTAACCTTCCCCCACATTTGGCATTCTAGAAAGCTGCTTTCTTTCATGACGTCTGCTTGGGTTCTGAGACATAATACGAAATCCTTCAGCAAGGGCCACGCTAAACAACTCATCAGTGCAACTGGTTGAATTGTATACTAATCCTCTCGTAACTATTGTGGTCCATGCGTGTGATGGAGACAGACATTCTAACTGGTTTACTTCGTCACTTCAATTTTCTTTCTTTGAAAATAAAGGCATTTATAATTGTAATATCAGCGTAGCCAAGATGGGAGCATAGAGCATCCAGGAACGAGACAGGTTGGAGTATTTCGGCATGTAAATGGGAGTGTATGGGTGAGTACATAACTGAATTAAGTCTTTATTTTAAAAAAAAAGAAAAGCGATACCAAACTTGAAAGTATCCCATATGAAGAGACCACGGTTCTGTTCTTGTTGGTTATGTGCTACATATAGTACTCAACAACAGATAGATACGTTCTGTTTATAGTAATGGCATACAGAACTTGAAAAACAATGAAAAAATATGAGAGGCCTGGGCATTAGTAAGAACAGTTCTACTTTCAACTATAGCAACTTACTGCAGCCATACAGGTTTCTTATTGCCAGTTGTGACTGTGGGTGTGCTCTTATGACCTAAACACACAAGTAATTCACAAAATCCTCAGAACACGTCTGCAGAATAATATTAAATACCAATGCAAGTATACACAAATTATAAACACAGTTTCAGGAACCTTCTCTTTCTTTTATTCTTTTCTTTTTGATCAGCCAATCTGTAATTTTCAGTAAAAGCACCCCTCTCCGCGCCGCAGTACAGCTGCAACTAGATCAGACTGTCCGGTCCTTCAGCACTCGTGGACCGGACAGACTGATGTAGTTGCAGCTGTACTACGGCGGGGAGCGTGGTTCTTTCATGGAAAAGTACGGATTTGCTCACTTCGAAGCAAGGATACTAGACTCACTAGCAGTCTAAAGCGTGTGGGATGGTATTGTCACCACATGGAAAGTTGCTCCCAATGACATTGAAGCCTTGAGAAAGTCGTGGGACGATTTCCCAGTTTATGCGACGAAACATGTGTTGGCTGATCAGAAAGAAAAGAATAAAAGAAAGAGAAGATTTCCGAAACTGTGTTTCTAATTTGTGTAAACTTGCATTGGTATTTAATATTACTCTACAGACGTGTGCTGAGGATTTTTTGACTTTCTATGTTGGCTTTGACCACAACTTTGGGAGAGGTTTGTGGTTCTGCTCAACTTAACTTACAGCACCATAGTTCAATACAATCCTTTACTGATATATGTGCGATTGTTCCTAAAGCGCCGTATAACCTATAACTATACAACTGTCTATTAAATCTAAACACACAAGTGGCCAGCAGTTGTGTTTGCTGTGTTTGAAGAAAGTCAGGCCCTGAAAGTCACCCTCTTTTCAGAACGGCACTCCAGTTAATACTGGTGGCCATCAATTGGGAAAAAGGGGTAATAATTTACTACTATTTAATGATGTATCTTCTATATGGTATACGTGCTCTGGAAATAGAATAGTTTAATTTCCCCAAAAAGGTTATTGCATAAAATGTGTCTGGGCATAGTTTTATACAATGTCCATGTGGAATTGCAATGTTGCAAAAATTATCAGCTATTGGCTATTCTTGGAAATATGGACTAATTTTCCGGACTCTGGGGGCGAAGGGAAATAAGGTAAGCAAAGAATCCGGGCAAGCTGATTGTGATGCAGATCTAACTGAGACGCACGCCTAGTAATCCTATAAGATGTGTGCTTGCTGAGGGTATTTCTAAATGGCAGAGATTGGCATGATACCCGCTGACCAGAAACAGTAGCATATTTTTCTGAAAATACACCTGAATCTGGCACCCCTCGGTGAAAGCCAAGGTACCTGACAGCAGCATGCAGACTTGATGAGAAGGGTACTTTCGAGTGGGTTTAATAACTTGCCACATCCTTCTTCCCAAATGTAGTCATTTTCCATGCAAGACAGCCAGAACCTGCATTTTCTGTATCCTGTGCATAAGGGGGGAAACGTGGTGCCATGCTATATGCTTGTCCTCTTACAAGGCTGTCTTGTGCGAAGAAACAGCCCTGCACTATGTTGTAGATGACAGCGTCTACTCTGCAGCATAGGACCAGTGCTGGAAGCATCTTCTTCCGGTTCAAATTCCTATTCGTACGCAGCCTCAGCTGGAACCCATGCATTGGATGGTGCTGGGCGCTGCAGTGCGCCTGGCTTCTTGAGCTATAAACACATTTCCTGCTGTTTAGGCCAGCCTCAGGTAGGAATTACATTTAGACGCAATGCCTCCTCTGGCTATTTTAGTAGATCAGGCTTTGCATCAAAAGCTGTGGGTGTCTGCGCCCGTCTACCCCAGTAATGCCCACTTGACATAAAACGATGCAAAGTATTTTTATATTGAAAACATCCCTAGGGGCATATTACCAAGCAATAGCGATAATTATCGCTATTGCTTGGTTAGAGACAAAAATTTACCGCTGAGCTGCGGCGATTTTTATCGCAGATAAACCTTGGTATTACCAAGGTTTATCGCAAATGCGACAAAAATCGGCCGCAATGCATGAATATTGCTGAAAAGTCAGCGATATTCATGCATTACCGAGCTAATGCTCTTAGCCATGTTATCCACCTCCCATTGGATAACATGGCTAAGAACTGCTCAGGGCAGGTGTTAGCTTTTGGAGATATTCGCGCTTAGCGCGAATATCTCCAAAAGTTGGTAATAGGAGATAGCGATGTTAGCGACTGTTTCCAGTCGCTAACATCTTGGCACGCCCACTTTGCATGTCATTAGTGATAAATATCACTGACATGCAAAGTGGGGCCCAAGATGGTCGCTATCTCCTACTAGCTGTCGCTAACTGGTGTTAGCGACAGCTAGGTAATAGGGAGATAATTTTATCTCCGCTTTCTTGGCTTTTAAAGCCAAAAAAGCGGATATAAACCCCCTTGATAATATGGCTCCCTGTTTCCAGCACAACATACTTTTTACAATGAATAGGAAATCCCATGGATTGCTTTGCATCTCTTTCTGCTGGTTAAAGACTTAGTATATCTGAGCTCTCTTGTTTTATGGCACTGGGAGTTTTATAAATAGTAACGGGGAAGTTGTAATTGCTTTTCGCCTTCAGACTAGTGAATGCAGCTCTGTGTGCTTGTTTTGTGCAACATCACTTTTAATGACTGTCTGAATAATGTTTTTGTTATTTGCTAACAGAATAATGATTTGCTCAAATGCACTAATGTAGGTTGAAGTGATTGTTAGAGAATGGATATTTGATTGTTTATGGCACTTTGTTTATTAGTGGGCATGCCTCTTTGTTGTGCGTTTTAAGATGCGATGTGGATGTTTATGCATCAAAAGAATACTGTGAAAGAACCATATAGGCAAGAGGGGGCTGGAGATATAGCCTGTTGTCTCTGTCGATGAACAAAGAGAATGTTTACTGCCTTCAGGCTGATCACAGCTTCCCTGTGTGGCTGAAGCATGCAAAGTACAAAACAGGAATGTTATTGTTCAACGTTTGTGAAATGCTGTCGGGACACAGAGCCGTTGCATTGAGGTCAAGGACGCATTGTTGCACTCACAAGTGGAAGGTGGCGATGAGGACCCCATCAGTCAAATCTTGTGGGGCCCTTGTCAGTTATACTCCCTGTTTGGAGACAAAATGGTGGATGTTTTTTGACTGAGCCAGTGAGCGTGAGACTTTGGTTAGTGGTTTCTTAATGGCCTTGGCACAACCAATGGCCAAACTGAGAGCCCAAAGAAGTCCTAGGGCAGGGGAGGGGCAAGCGAGAAGCATTGCTGCTTTTGTTACTGATGCTGATATTGCATCACTGCTGCAAAACCGGTCCCCAGTAACAAAACTGGCTTCCACCAGTGCAGAATCGGCCCCCACCCTTTCAGCCTACCAGGAAATTGCCAGAAGCCCACACAGCCAGTCCGGCTCTGGGAAGAACTAATGAGAAGGCACTTAACACTGCGCTTCCTCACAGATTTCAACAAGAGACTGCAACTCGGGACAGAATAAGACATTTTTTGAGACTGGGTAAATTGTCCTAGCTCTAGGTTGCACAATCTGCCCATAGTGTCATCATAGAGAAAATTATCCATAGATTCTCAATTTACGAAAAGTCCAGACCTCATCATAATAACTTATTTTGTATAAAGTACTAAATGCAATATTTGACCTGAACCCTTCATGTAGCGTTCAGCAAACTGTTTGCATTCTCCTTCCGGGTTTTGCTGATTCTCTTGTTAGGGATTTCAGGCCTGGTGCCCTTTCTCACTGCAAATGCAGTGTGAAGGTGCGCCCACCCTTCCTATTCACGTTAGGAAATGGTGCTTACCTGGGGTTGCAAGTATGTGTCCGGCCTGCCATTACAGGTTAGTGTGCACCCTCGCACCAATGGTGCTCTTAAATACTTGTCCAGTCTGCCATTGCAGACTGATGTGTGCTTTGCACCTATGGTGCTCTTACAGACATGTACAGCCTGTCACTGCAGGCTGATGCAAGCAATTGCACGTTTACTCAGACTGGCCTGTTTACATACCTGCCTCCTGTGATCGTTTCAGGTGTTTCAGCTTTCAAGGACTACCAAGAGGAGACAAGAGACTGGCACGCACACGCAACCTGCCGGAATCGGAAACGAAAATGAAAACATACTTCCAAAAAGGCCCATACATCATGGCCATTACTGTACAGCATTTTTAAACACGTCCTTTCTCTTAAGGCAATTGCTCACTGTTGTGTAACCCTTAGACAGCAAGACTGGAATGGCCCTTTGATCCACCGATGTACCCCACTAGCCTGCTCAAGCCATGTTTTTGACCCCTTTGATTCTTGAACATTCTGGTGTGCTCCCTCCCCCTATGCATTAACACCCCGCAGTACTGAGTTTCAGTCCCCCTCCCATCTCCCACCTTTAATGCGTTGTAACCACCCACCTTAGTACAGTGTCCATTGCGTTGTATCTCGGTTGTACTTTACAGTCCACATAGTCATTTAAAATAATGCCCTAAAAAGTGTCTTACCAGAAGCACCCGGTTTGTCAGTGTGGACGCCCAGCACGGGTTTAGCCGAAGCGAAAGCGCACACACGCAGTCCTTACGCACTGCGCATGCGTGCTGCCAACTTTGCCTCGTAGTGCGCGGCAGTGTCCGGCTCCCGTGAGCTGAGGGAGACGTGCGTTTTTGGAGCCTGTAGCAGTGTCCGTGGCTCCCGTGAGCTGAGCCTGTACAAGAAGGAGCCCGGTGAGTGGTGGGGGGAGGGGTGCATGTTTGTATTTGTGCGCGGGTGTCTGCATATGTCTGCGTGTGTGTGTGTGTGTGTGTCTTAATATCGACATTAGTATGATATCAGTAATATCGAAGTTTTAAATATCGATGTCAATAATATCGATATAAATAACTTCGATGTTACTAATATCAATTTTTAAATAAATTTAGTGTATATTATATTGTATTTATTATGTTTTATTATTTATTTTTAATGTAATTTAATTAAATATTGTCTTTTACTACTGTAGCGGGTTGTGGGTTTATAGGGGAATAGGGTGGGAAGTAATTTAATTATGTTAAATTAATTATTAATTAGTAGGAATTATTAATTAATTAATTGAGAATTAATTTTTAATTAATTTTAATTAATTTATTAATTGATAAATATGTTCTGTAGCGGGTTATGGGTTTTTAGGGAATAGGGTGGGAAGTAATTTAATAATAATTAATTAATTAATATATGTTTGTACATATTTTAATTAATAATTAATTGGTAATTAATTTATATTAATTAGTTAATTAATGAATATAATTTTGTACATATTTTTAATTATTAATTAGTTGGTAATTAATTAATATTAATTAGTTAATTACATTAATTAGAGTAATTTTTTCATATATAATTTTTTATTATTCTTAATTAATTAATTGGGAAAAATAATATTAATTATTAAATTAATTACAGCTAATGTGCTAATATATTTACTTTATTGTTATTGTTAATTAATAATTATTGGTAATTAAATAATATTAAATAATTTTGGGTAAAGGAGTATTTTTAGGGTTCAGGGTCAGTTTTCAGTTTTTGGGTAAAGGGGTATTTTTAGGGTTCAGGGTCAGTTTTCAGTTTTTGGGTAAAGGGGTATTTTTAGGGTTCAGGGTCAGTTTTCAGTTTTTGGGTAAAGGGGTATTTTTAGGGTTCAGGGTCAGTTTTCTGTTCTTGGGTAAAGGGGTATTTTTAGGGTTCAGGGTCAGTTTTCAGTTTTTGGGTAAAGGGGTATTTTTAGGGTTCAGGGTCAGTTTTCAGTTTTTGGGTAAAGGGGTATTTTTAGGGTTCAGGGTTAGTTTTCAGTTCTTGGGTAAAGGGGTATTTTTAGGGTTCAGGGTCAGTTTTCAGTTTTTGGGTAAAGGGGTATTTTTAGGGTTCAGGGTCAGTTTTCAGTTTTTGAGTAAAGGGGTATTTTTAGGGTTCAGGGTCAGTTTTGGGTTTTTGGGGTACAGGGATATTTTTAGGGTTCAGGGTCAGTTTGGGGTTTTTGGAGTACAGGGATATTTTTAGGGTTCAGGGTCAGTTTTGGGTTTTTGGGGTACAGGCGTACAGGGTAAAAATAATTTTTTTTTTACATTAAATCAATTAAATGAAATTAAAAAAAAGAAAATTACATTAAATTATTAAGTGTTTTATTTATTTTAAATGTATATGTATTAGTTTTAATTTTGTTTTAATATTTTTATTTAATATTTGTAAAATTATATGTATTTTAAAATTATTTTTACATTATTATTAATACATTTAAAAAAACGATATTTTTAATTTCGATATTTTTGTACTACGATATTATTTTTTCGATATTTTTGTACTTACCTTTATGAAGATATGACTCCGATATTTTTGATGTCGATATTTTTGTGCCGATATTTTTGTATTTCGATATTCTGTCTGTCGATAGTATGTCAGACATTCAGAGGAACAGCCTTATTGTGGAAGAACTGCAGTCAGCATTTGAGGCAATGAAGTAATGGAAGACACTTGGCTCAAATGGATTCCCACCAGAACTGTTATTAGCTAAGGTCTTGGAAGTGTGGTTTTGAATTTTGAGAGTTAACTGAACTGACTCAGTCAGGGAAGCCATGATAGGGATGGTTGCTAATCAATATTTCCATTTGATTTACCGATTCAAGATGGTAAAAATAAAGAAGTAGTGCAAAAGCACACTGGAGAAGCAACACGGTTGGTGCAGGTGGGGGAAGCAACATGGAGGGTGCATGTGATGCAAGGCAAAACAGAGAGCAAGGATGAGTTGAAGCAACTTGAGGGGCCTGGATGGGATGGAAGAAGAAACACAGGAAAACGTCATGGTGAGAGGGGACAGAAGCAACATGGGACCAAGAGGGAGTGGAATTAACGCACAGGTGAGGAAAGCAACATGGAGGGCGAGCCAGAGGCATGCGAATAAGAGTGCAACAGGTGCAGGTGGAGGTGTGAAACACGAGGGAGACATCTAGAAAAACATATGCACTCTTGTGTGCTTGAGCAAAAATATAAAGGTTGTTCCCTAAAAGTGAGTAGTGAAAGGACACAAGTAAAGAGCTCTGGTTTAGTGACAGACACAAGATGGACAAGGCAAGCCATCAAATAAGAAAACGAGTCACAATAATGTCACCCAATGATAAGCAGTGGGAGGACTTTAAGCCCACTATAAAATCCAGTAAGTGGTCAATAAGTCTTTTGCAACCACACATGTAGGTTGTCTGGTAGGCACAACCTAAAAGCATCTTCGATTAACATGTTAGTAGGGAACCTTTATCGCTCAAAAGAGGAGCACTGGCACAACTAAAGTCCTCCCTCTAATATTTTCAGTATCCACAGGTTCAATAGGGCGGCTCTTTGCTGTGGTGATGTGGAGATTCACAAGCGGCAAACATTTTTAAGGTTCCATTGAGTTTATACATAATCGTGTCATACTTTACTAAAAGCATGGGTTCTCACCAGGCCCTTCATATTCTAAAATATGATAAACTCACTCAACCTGTTACTCATGTTTGCTCTGTGCAGCAGTATAATGTATGCTCTTGTTTAATAAACTCTGATGCAGAGGTGGATTTTCTTCACAATAGTACCTTGTAATTAAGAAATAAATGATTAGTTTCTGGTGCAACTGACAACAAATAGTGACAAGTGTTACTAGATGTATCTCTTCCTAGTTGGGATGAAGTGGGATCATCACTGCTTTTAAAGAGCCCAATATTTTGGCAAGAGCTGGCTGGGTCTGGCCAACACAAACTGTTTACCCACCCTGCACTCCTTCTAATGCTTTATTTTGCCTTGAAAGTATTTGGCTCTCCATGCCTGACTTGCTGTGATGAGCCATCTTATTTCTTGTGTGATATTTTTATTTTATCCCTGTCTCTTATTTTGCATTCTACATCCAAATGACCTCTTTCAATGATGTTGTACATAGTCTCCTGATTATTTATTTCTTCCAAAGTCTCTTTCTACTTCTGTTCCATTGGCTTTTTTTTCTTGTCTCATATTTCTCATATGGTGTACTTCGGCCTCATTCACAATCAACATCTGATATATGTCCTCCTATCCATAGGTTGGAGTTTTTGAAGTTAGGAAATTCATATTCATTCCCAGTATTATGTTGGGAAAGCTGCACCAGTTGCAGTCTTTCTGGCATACAAATGGGAATGCCATGTGACACTTTTTCGAGGTGCCATTCCCCCGATGTCCAAGTGCATGCACAGTTCAACTCGAGGAAAGGCAGTCTGTTGTACAAATACACATTATTTCAATCTCTATAGTTTCCACAACAGAGAAAATGCCTTTTCTGCACAGTAAACCCTATATAGGGTGGGAAAGAGTTGGGAGGACTTTTGAATGACCACTAACTCATGAGTTTGTAGGCTTTCACAAACTCTCAAGGCAAACCTTGTACTGTTCCCACACTCTGCAACTCTTGCTACTACCTATATATACATTGCTGCTCCATACAATGTTTACCAGTAAAATAATTTTTCCCTGCAGATGATGAGAATGTGTGCAAACCTCGAAGGCATAAATGGAACTATTTTTGGCTGTAAATATATGTTTGACAAAAAATTGCTTTGCAAATCATGTCCAATGTATATTGGAAGTACTGTATAAATGAAAAAATGATAAAAATAAATAGTTCCTGTTGGACCTGGCCCATTTTGAAGGTTTATCCCCTCACTTTGTGCCTCCTTTTTTTGTCTGACCCCTCAGTGCTAAAGTGCATATGCTTTATATGTAAATTGTAATGGTGATTGGTTTAGCCATGATTGGCATATTTGATTTACTGGAAGGTCCCTAGTAAAGTGCACTTTGTCTGCCCAGGGCATGTAAATCATATGCTACTAATGGGCCTGTAGCACTGATTGTGCCACCCACATGTGTAGCCCTGCAAACATGCCTCAGGCCTGTCATTGCAGTGTCTGTGAGTGCAGTTTTAAACTCCTATCTTAAGTGTGAAACACACTTAACCTCGATACACTGTTGCTATATGTGGTTCAAAACGAACAACACTTGATTTAAACAATTTTTACAAAAATAAACATCAATCTTTTTCTGTTTAAACTCTTCAAATTTACTTCATAGAATTGCAATAAAGACTCTCATATAACATTCCAACATCAACATTAAATACATTTCCAAAGAATTATCATGTAACAATTGTTAGACATCCAAAGACGGTAAATCTTCTCTGTACCCAATGCATTTTGAGCTCTAGGAGCTCTTCATCAGGGGCCTGAAAACTAAAATGAACATTATGTCAACTTTCTCAATTACAAAAATATCAAGAATTCTCAAGGTACATGGCAAAGTCTTACAAAAAATGAAATGAAATGAAAACGTTTTTTAAGGTGAATCACAAGAAAAGGATAGAACCTCATCCCCCACCACTGTGTGTGAAAATGCCTCTAATACTAACTATTGCAAAACAACAGCAATCAGTATCCTGCAAAAGACAGGATTGTTTTAAAAAAATCGTTATAGACAATCACCAAAACATCGCAGTGAAAACGACAGTGGAAGCCTAACCACTATCTTACCTTGGAGTCAACTACACGGTGTATTGGACTTAAGAATCTTCAGCCAGAAATAATGTGCGCTCACAACAGCCGTGATCAGCAAGCTACCAACAACAAAGAAAACCAAACTTACTATCACATGCCTTAAAGACCCCAAAACTCCACCGTTAAAACACGTCTCTCTGGCCTTACCTCTCTCATCTGAATCAGAAGACTTCTACTACTCGCCCTCGCGTTGTCTCAGATATCGAACGGTGAACCGCTTCTCACACGCTTCGCGCTGCCACTCTATGATATGGGAGCTCCGAAACTAAAAACGGACAATTGCTCGTCCCTATTGGAACTAAGGGCTTAAAAATAACCTACACCTGGAGGCATGAAAACGGGACGGTAAACCAAGGCTTAGTCTATGGATAAGTGGGTAAAAGACGTGTAGCTCAAAAACAAAACTGACATACTAAAAAAAACTCGGAGAATCAACCCGATCGAAAACGGGCGCCATCTTGGAAAGGTGTAGATACCAAAAAACTCCAATCTAAACAAGTGAGATAGATGAAGGAGATGAGAAAGAATAGAAAACATAAGTAAGAATCACCTTAGGATTTGAACAACAATGGTTATAGGTGTTCAACAAAACCATAGTAACAACTAGAGCATTTTACTAAATACATTCGACAACCATGTGTACAGTTGCAAAGTGGAAAGGTCACAGGAAACATGATAGATCTATTTTTTCATTGAGACCTGTGGGTTCTTGTGTTGTAAGGAATCTTATCCAGTGAATCTCTCTCTGGAGGAGGGATCTGTGAGATCAACCCCTTCATGAATTTTAATAAGTTCCAGTATGGAATACCTGACCTGGGAAATGTTGTGATTATTATCTGACCAGTGTTTGGCTAAGTTACTTTTGAAGTTCTTATTCCTGAGCGTACTTTTATGTTAAGAAATTCTAGTTTTCAATTTCCGCTCTGTTTTACCTGTGTACAATTTTCCACAGGGACATTTTATGTAGTAAATCAGGTTCTTACAATTGCAGTCACCATCATAATGTAGATTGATTTCTCGTCCTGTTTGTGGATGGTGTAACACATTACCTTCAATTACATTTGAACAGTGCACACAATTATGACATTTTTTCATTCTTTTGTAGTTAGTTTCAGTGTTTCTTATGGGTGTGAGCAGTAGGCGAAGATCGGCTTATTGGTAAAGATACCATTAAAATCAGTTTAATTCTGCAGTAATTCCCAGTATCTTTTAACAATGTTCTTGATTTTCTGAGACGAAGTTGAAAATTTTGAGACAAAAACATGTCTTTCATTCAATTTTTTTGGTTTTAACTTAAGGAGATTATCCCTGCTACTCATCTGTATCTTCATCTTGGCTTTATCCAAAACATCATCAGGATACCCTCTTTCTTTGTATCTCTGTTGTTGTAATATCAGGTTTGCTTCTAGATCTTCTTTCGTTGAGCAGATTCTCTTTATTCTCATGTACTGAGACACAGGTAAATTATTCTTGAGATTAAGAGGATGAAAGCTGTTGAAGGATAAGGAATTATTGACATCCGTGTCTTTTCTATATAATGTCGTCGTCACTTTTTGATCTTGAATGTTAATCATAACATCAAGGAATGGTAGTTCTTTATCACTGATGGTATGTGTGAATTCAATCTGTTCTATGCACTCGTTAAGTTTTCCAATTTCAATTTCAAGACTCTCTTTAGAACCAGACCAAAGAACGAAAATGTCGTCGATAAAACGACGATAAATAATTGCTTGTTTTTTCCAAGATTCATTGCAGAAAACAAAGTCTGCCTCAAATTTCGCCATAAAGGTGTTTGTGTACGTGGGAGCTCCCGCAAATCCCATTGAAGTTCCATTCTGTTGGAGAAAAAACTTAGTGGACCACTGAAAGTAACTATGATACAGGCAAAAATGTAGTAACTCTAAAATGAAAACCTTGTCCGCCTTGATTGATGGTTGTTGCAACAAATCCCATTCCACGGCTTCCATGCCGCATTGGTGAGGTATAGATGTGTACAACGACTTGACGTTGATTGTACACAAAAACATTTGCTTGGTAATCTGAATTTCCTGAAGTTTCCTTAAGAAGTCATTAGTTTCTTTTATGTACGAGGGCCACTGTTGGACTTATGGCTGGAGAAATGTGTCAATATATTGACCGAGTGGCTCAAAAATAGAACCACATCCGGTCACAATTGGACGCATAGGGGGATCTCGTAAGTTCTTATGCACCTTAGGGAGCATGTAGAGACGTGGTCTCTTGGGGTACTGGACGGTTAAAAAAGACTTAGTCATGGTTGAAATGTGACCTGATTCGAATGCTTGTGTCAAAATGTCTTGCAGAGTAACTTATAAATCCTCTGTAGGGTCCTTGTCTAATTCAAAATAAGTTGATCTGTCTGCCACATGTTCATCAACTTTCTAATTGTACATGGTCCTGTCCATTACAATGATGGCTCCTCCTTTATCAGCCTTCTGTATCTGAATTTCAGCATTTTCTTGAAGACCTTTCAATATATTCATGTCAAAAACTGATAAATTTTTCCTTTCGGATTTACTCAAATTCAAGTGGTCAAAATCATTCTTTACCGCGTTTTCAAAAGCATCCAAAATTTTGTGTGTCACTGGTGCTTGGAATTTAGATTTGGGTCTGAATTCCAGAAATTCTGGTTCCTCTTTGTTGAACTGAGGTGGAACTACATTAGTAAAAAATTTTTGAGTTTCAAAACTCGCATGAATCTGAAGAAAGCAATTTCACACTCCAATTTGTTGGTATCGTATGTAGGGACGAATCCAAGTCCTTTATTCAGAACTTTAACTTCATCTTTAGTTAGTTGAGTTTTAGAAATGTTTAGAACTATGTTTGCCTCTTGCTTCTTGTGCGAGCTCCTTCGGTGTCCTCTGCGGGTTTTTTGGGTTGTTGTTTCCCTGGCGGTTGGCTTGAGTCCCCTCCCTGGGCTAAAAAAGACTGGCTGGTTCCTGCTACTCTTGCTGCTTCTGTAGATGTTGATTGCGTGGTTGACAAAACTTCCTCGATTTGAGTTTGAGCTGACGGTCTGCTTATATTTAAATCTGTGTCTGAAACAAGACTTTCCTCTGAAGTTGTGGGTGCTTTTTTCTTAGGATATACTTTCCTCTGGGCATAAACTTCAGCCCACGTATAAACTTCGTTGAGTTTATAGTTCAACGTGTCCCTTTTAAACTTCCTTAATTTTCCTTCTTGCAGCTCTTTGGAATATTTGTCTAACTTTACGTTAATCTCATTCAGTGATTTTTCCCAATCAGTTTTATCCATTCTTGATTCCAGGTTATGTTTTATTTCATCGATTTCATTGGAAAGCTCATGAATGACTTTAGCTAACTCCTCAATCAATAGTAGAATCAAGTCCAGGGAGCATTTATTGAGAATTGAGTACCACCTCTCCATGAACTCATTATTGAGGTGAAATCTGTACAGCATCAGTTTGATTGACATTCTCAGACCTCGTGGGATCCTTTTCACTCTGTGATACTGCACCAGAGTTGACGCGTGCAGTTTTTGGTTGACTTCGCGTTTTGCTAAGTACTCCAGTTGCTTTAATTGTTGTATAATGGTATTGCCTTGTACGTTGGAAGACTTGACATCCTGAATTAGAGAATAAATGTCGGTTGCTTGTTCATTGGTATATGCTAAGGTGGTGGCTCTGTTTTCAGTGATACTTGAAATTTGGTCGAATGACATGGTTGGGTGCTCTCTCCGTGTAGACAATGTCTCAAAATGTGTTGAATGGCTAAGAGGAGCACACCTTTGTTTTTAAGAATTTTTCAAAGCAATTATTAAAGTTATATACTTTTTAACATAAGCGTGCAACTGAGGTAGCACGTTTGTCCTGACCGTGCCTACTTTGAAGTCCTATCTTAAGTGTGGAACACACTTAACCTCGATGCACTGTTGCTATATGTGATTCAAAACGAACAACACTTGATTTAAACAATTTTTACAAAAATAAACATCAATCTTTTTCTGTTTAAACTCTTCAAATTTACTTCCCAGAATTGCAATAAAGACTCTCATATAACATTCCAATATCAACATTAAATACATTTCCAAAGAATTATCATTGCAAATCATGTCCAATGTATATTGGAAGTACTGTATAAATGAAAAAATGATAAAAATAAATAGTTCCTGTTGGACCTGGCCCATTTTGAAGGTTTATCCCCTCACTTTGTGCCTCCTTTTTTTGTCTGACCTTTCAGTGCTAAAGTGCATATGCTTTATATGTAAATTGTAATGGTGATTGGTTTAGCCATGATTGGCATATTTGATGTACTGGAAGGTCCTTAGTAAAGTGCACTTTGTCTGCCCGGGGCATGTAAATCATATGCTACTAATGGGCCTGTAGCACTGATTGTGCCACCCACATGTGTAGCCCTGCAAACATGCCCCAGGCCTGTCATTGCAGTGTCTGTGAGTGCAGTTTTAAACTGCCATGTCGACCTGACAGGTGCACCTACTTGTCAGGCCCAAACCACCCCTTTTTCTACATGTAAGGCAACCCTAAGGTAGGGCCTAGGTAGCCATATGGGCAGGCGGCTGTGTATGTGAAAGGTAGGACATGTACTGGTGTGTGTGACATGTCCTTATGATGAAATACTGCTAATTTAGTTTTTCACTATTGCGAGGACTAGCTCTCCCATAGGTTACCATTGGAGCTGCTTTGTAATATCTTAAAAGTATAAATTGCAATTGAGAAGAGATAGAAATTTTGAGTTTGGACCCCCTGAGCTCAGAATTTAAAAACACATCTATTAATATAGGTGGTTGTCAAATTGTGTGTTTGAAAATGCCACTTTTAGAAAGTGGGCATTTTCTTGCTTTACCACCCTGTGCCCCTGACTGCCTGTGGAATCAATGACTGGTTTAGACTGAAAGTTGGGCTGTTGGTGCATTTACTCTAGACAGTCAGATAAACGGAGCTGAGGTGTGCCCTGCATATCCTGATGGCCCATCACCAGGCTGAAGGGCCTTCCTGAGCTAGAGTGGTGAGACGAGTTGTCACTGACACCTTAATGGGGCTTTACCTTGCCTCTCACAATGCTGTGTCCACCTCCCTGTAGTGTGTCTCAAGCTAAGGCAGGATCATTTGGACGACAAAGACTTTTCTTTGAAGTATGACTACTTCAAAGGCCAAAAGGGGTATAAGTATAGGACCTATTTTCCCATATCTTTTGAACACTTCCGGACTGAGGACTCTACCAAGACGAAGAGCTTACAGGAGGAGTACTGCTCCTTTGCTGTGTGTTGCTTTGCTGGGTTGGCCTGCAATCTCTGCTTCTGTTTTGAGCAGTGAAAGAACTGGACTTTGCGTTCTTGTATCCTGCTGCTTTTCAAGCTTCTCCAAGGGGTTTTTTGTACTTGCCTCATGTTGGAAGTCTCAGGGTCATCAAAGACTTTATCTGCAGTGTCTCTAAATTTCACTGCTGGACGTTCTTACCTTCCAAGTGGTGCCATTTCCAGTTCTGGGCTCTTGGATGTGAATCTGCTGCTTCAAGACTTGAAAATCCATGCATCCTCCTTCCAGCGTCGTTTTTTCTTGCCACAAGTTTGCTGTGCAATTGAAAAACCAACGCATCGCTGCAGCTCCGACTTCGACGCAGGCCCTGCTGTGTGGCTGAAAGCATCAACACATCACCCGTCTACGGCTGTGGATAATAATGCAGCACCTATTTTGCCACCCAATCGATCCACAGTGCCTGGATTTGGTCGTTCATCACACCTGAGCGCCATGTTTTCAATGTAGTGTCCCACCAAAAGTAGACGGTTCCAGAAATTCACGCATCGCTTCTATTCAGAGTAAGGAATCCACACAACACTTCTCCTGCGTGCAGCAGAACTGACGCCCCATTCCCATGGGACTCAAGAACCGAGGCATCACTGTGTTTTCAGACGCTTTCCTCCTTTGCGGCTGTATTCTATCTTTGAGTTTGACACATTTAAGGTACTTTATGCTAAATTCATCGCATCCTCAGAGTTCTATGGACAGAATTGTTTAAACGTTTTAAAAGTAATAACTTGAGGTATGCATGTTGGAATTTTGGTTTGGTTTAGACAAAGATGGGCTATTTTTCTAAACTGGTGTGGTGTCTCTTTGTAGTGTTTTCACTATGTTACTGTGTGTGTTATGTACAGATGCTTTACACACTGCCTGCTTTGATATACGTTAGACTGCTCATGCCAAGCTAACAAGGGGGTGAGGCGGGGTCATCTTGTGTGTGTAACTCCCTTGCACTGACTAGATGGAAGGGTTTCTACTTGGACAGGGTGCATGCCACATGCAAATTAGAGACATCCATTTCTAACAGCTGCTACAATTCTCCAGCTGGAAGAAGACTAAAAAAACCATAGGAATTAATATAAACCAGTTAGTAACAGCAATCACAGTAAATAGAATGCATAGGTTATCTAAAACTGGTTTTAAAAATTGCCATTGCATATATGACATGTAATGTGTATATGAACATTTGACATTATGAAAATCAATAAAAATATGTTAAAAAAAATAGAATGCATAGGAAGAGAAAACCAAAGCAACATTATAGTCATTCTTCTATTAGAAAGCAAAAACGTTACAGCACGGATCACTGCTGAAATGATATAAGGGTACACAAAATCAATTATTCAAAATGTTTGGAAAGCAAACCAAAGTGAGCGAAAAGAGATTAACACTCACTGAGGTCAAATGCTGATTTCTGGATGCGGAATGGGAGGAATGGCCTGCCAAATGCAGCAGGGAGCTGAACTGGGTGTAAGAATAATGACAATTAAATGACAATAACTTAAGAAATAATGGCAAGCTCCATATTAGAAAAGAAGATAGATGTGCAGGTACAGTAAGATGTGTTTTCTCAACATGATTCAAATATGTGCTGTGAATAGAAAAAGTACAAAAGTGAAACCAGCATCAGAGAAATACAAGGATCTTCTCCCAGTCAAGCCATGACCACGCTTAATTTCTTTCACACTGACCTATATATTTATTTAAGCCTCCTCATGCATGGTCTTTTTCCCCATTTGCCTTCATTGTAGATCTCTCTTGCTATGCTTGCACTCAAAGCAAACTCAAACATTGTTGCAGGTCCCATCTAACAACAACAAAGCAAATCACTTTCTTGGGAATCGTCCCATAAACATGCCACATCTCTACATCAGCAGGGATGAGGGCTGAGCCAGGATAAAGGGAGCTAGAGTCGAGTTTGAGTGGACTGACCAGAGTTGCTAATAGGAGTACTATTGTCTTGTTGGGTTTGAGCTTGAGTGGAGACATTGTTTAATTCATTTCCTACAGGTATTTACTACAGGGAGCACTGTAATTTGGTATAGTCAGATCAGTTCATATGTTCGTGAAGTTCTCACAGTCCAAACAATCAATTGTGTGCACAGTCAACCCCAGATTTTCACCAAAACACATAATTTTATTATATCTCAATATGATTCATGCGGTGCTTCTTACCGGTAGTGAAAACCTGTGCTGTGGTGTGCCGTGTTTCTTAATACCGGACCACTTTTTCTATCCTCATATAAAACAGGAAATAGCCCAAAGTTTAATTTATTCTTTGGAAAATACTGTGTTCAACTTCTATGCCCTCACCAATGTCTTTGTAATGCTTTTCGAACAAAATTGTTTTTCAAATGCCCTATGTTTCATTAAACCAATGCTGAATTGAGAGTAGAACTTGGGAGAAAAGTATCTTTCTCACTACCCTGAATAAAGTTCATTTGGAAGGAGTAAACCGAAGATTCAGAACAGCTGATATTAGTAGCTGTTAAGAAAAGTAGCTACATGTGCCCGAGAAAAGCTTTTCCAGAGTAACTTGCGGGGTCTCTTTTCCAGACTGAAATGAGCACCATTTATCCATGCTGTTAAAGTAGAGAAGAGTAGGGTTTCCCCACTGAGACAGCCACAACAGTGAGAAGGTTGCAATCTTGTGCATAACAATATAAACCATAAGACTGTCTTCTCTTAAAACTTGACATAGAAACATTTTTTTCCAGGTAGATTCTAAGTACAGTATTAACTTTATGAGAATGAAATACAAGGTCTATCACAAAGAGTATGCAGATTGGGACAGGCTGCCACAGCAAATTCTAGCAGTCTAAAGACAAATACAGGGTGTCTCTGCGCATACAGACGCTGACCAATCCACGGATGTGGAATTGGAATCATTCTCCCTCCTGTTTAATATCCATGCGTGCATCTTCAAATTGTGGTGCATTGTCCACAAAAGCACAAAAACGACAAGGTGATGGAAGGAATGATTGCACAGTGCTTGATGTGTGCCTGTGCTTTCCAGTGCTCAGCACCGGCACCTAATTGCCAGCACCGGGGCTAATGACTATCTGCTACATGGTAGTGGTGTCTGCCAATTCAGGTACGAGCACAAGAACTTCTGTTTATTATTTCAATTGAATTTGCAATTATTATTATTTGCCTCCAAAGCCATTCTTATAGCTTTGGGGGCCTGTAACAGTATGAATTGTCACACTTTTAAGAGTGTGATGATTAGTAGTGTGTTGGTGCTGTCATTGGCAGTGCTGCCAGGGGCAACGGATGGTGCAAGATCTAGACTGTCCTCCCGCTGAGCGCTCCGGCACTAAGTTTTTTACAAATTAAACACTGGAGAAGTGTGGCTCACTGGTTAGAGGAGGCAGATCCTGATGCAGAGGTCAGACCCGGGACCAGGGTTCAATTCCCGACGCGGCAGGGTCTTGAGCTCAAAATGTCCACGGACTCGATAATTCTCGCCTCGGTGCCTACTCGAATCATGGGTTCACACTCTGCAACTCTGGGCAATAGCTAGCTTAATCTCCACTACGGCCCCACCGCAATGGGATGTCTGGTCTTCACCTTTGGGATGCCCAGTAGGGGTTATCTCGCAGGGAAAGCCAGGACGGGTTCCCAAAGCAAGCGCTAAGAGACCTGTTGGTGATTTGGCACTATATAAATCAAAATTAACATAACATAACATAACTGTGAGCTTGCATTAATCCCAGGCCGATCGACCAGGCCACATTTCAAGACAGTTTTTCACCCACTGTGCCACTCTAGACAGAAATCCGGCTTATGCAAATCAGTCCGAAAAGGAAAGGAAGAGTCCTGACTGAACTGCCAGGCCAGGAAAAGTTACCATAATGTCTTCCAGTATCAGGTAACGAAACATCAAACAGCTAAAAGAATTGCAATAACAATTCCAAACAGCTCTAAAATCACACCGTGGGAGGAACTAAAGAAAATCCCATCTTGAATAAACCATAGGCAGGAGAAGGGATATCCCAAGGACTTTGAAGAATCACTATGCATTGTATGGGAAACATACCTGGAGCAACAGAAGGCAGTAAGATGTCATCACTTGAATGAAACTTTAATATTGAGACTATCTGACTGAGGGTAGACACCCAACCGCCATTGCCTAAATACAGATTGGCTGAATACAGGTTGGAAAAAGAGACAGGCAACATAAATACAACCACAGAATCAAAGAGAATTGAATCTCTCACATTAGGATGCTACCAAGACAAGAATTCTCCTACAATGCACATATAATACATACGTCTATACATAGACTGTGCACATATCCATTTATTTAAACAGTTACTGATTCAATACTAACAGAAAGCAAATGGTTCTTATATCACAACAAACACAGTAAACTATGTCACCTACTTGCTAATCTGCTTTATCCTGCAGCTAATCTGCTATTTATTCTGCAAGGAAGGCCTCATCTTGCTTGATCCTTCTACGGTCGTAATTGTTGATAATTTATCTGTCTTTCTCTGCCTAGATGAATCTTATCTTCCCCTTTTAATGGAAGAAGCACAAAGCACCGCTCATGGTCACAATGTTGTACTAGACAGGGTGAGAGTTAAAAGATCAGACCAACCACGATGAACATGTGTCAGAGACAGGGACCAGTTTAGTTCCCACTGGAAAAATTCCCTTCTCAAAGTCCTGCGTGAAGAGTTCTGTTTGTTGTGGAGGAGGGCGCCAGGAGCAGGGAGAGCGCCGCTGATGGTCATCACTTTAGCATGAACAGCCAGTCAGGCATTGTGGATGATCACTACTGCAGCTTCACCAGGCAGCTATTGGAGGCTTTCGTTGCAACAGAGCAAGTTCAGTTCTTGCATTGCAGGTAGCTGCTGGAGGTCGCCATGGCACAAAGAGCAGGTTTTATTAGATGATAGTGTCAGTGGTCATCACGGACAGCAGAGTTTCAGTGTGATCGGGTGTGTTCGCAAACATGAGGAGCCCAAAGTTCAGGATTTCACCTTTTCTTCTTATGAAGAGCTCAGACTGATACCAGCCAAGGGCCCAGAACCCCGTGGGCAACCTGTCAATTATAGGAAACTCACTCCAGCAGAAGCAGCAGAGATCAGGCAAGTTCAATTGCAGATCCAGTTGCAGCAGGTCAGCTGGGGAATTGCAGAGGCGGCTCTAGAGATTGGTATGTCTCTGTAGCCCAAACAGGAGGTCAGCCAACTGAACCTTGGAATCACTCAAGTTAGCCTGGGATGCAGGTAGGGAGATCCGGTCTTCTTTCTCAGTCAGCAAGGAAGTCTTCAAGCAGCAGGGCAACCCTTTGTCAGCAAGGCAGTCCTTGTTCTTTAATGTCCACAGGTCCAGGAGTGTTCTGCTGAGTGACTTTGAGGGTCTAATATTTATACCTGGTGCCAGCCTTTGTGTAGGGGGATTACCTATACTACCCCGACATTTGGTTATCAAAAGTTCTTCCTGTCAAGGCTCCAAAACTTTCTGGGGTGACAAAAGCTGGTGTCAGGTTACTTGCTTGAGGCAAGCCTTTTGAAGTGCAAGGAGGGCAGGGCAAAGCTTAGCCCCCAAACATCATCCCATGATGGCCACATCTATCCCCCTTTGTGTCACTGTCTGGGAGGAATACACAAACTCCAAAAGGATAGCCACGCACAGTCATGTGGCCCAGGACAGTGGCAGAGGCACAAATGGTTAGCACTAGAAAATGACAACTTTCTAAAAGTGGCATTTTCAGAATTGGAGCCTAAAATCCAATTTTACCCTTAACGCGCATTTTAAATTACAATTCATTTAAGTGCAAACAGAATATTTATTTCTGCTCCCAATCCCAAGTTTTTACTTATTAAATTTAATAAAGTATCCCAGAGTTAGTCAATGGGAGAGATTGGCCTTACAACAGTGAACATGGTTTTAGGAGCGCTTCACTGTTAGGACATGTAAAGCACAAAACTACATATCCAACTTTTTAAATACACTGCACCCTGCCATTTGGGCTGTGTAGGGCTACCCTAAGGGTGGCCTATATGTATTAAAAAGGAAGGTTCAGGCCTAGCAAAAGGTCGACTCAAAATGAAAGTTTAAATGGCACTACAGGCTGTGGCGAGTTTTTAAAAACTGCTTTAGTGCGTGGCACAATAGGTTGTTATGTTATGTTATGTTACAGTGATTTCTAGAACGCATGGCTACTCAGGAGTGTTCCGGCGCAAAAAGCCGGTAGTGGAAACAGTATGGAACAGGGGAAATTATCCTTAGGTAAACAGCAGGGTTTTAAGTCTTTTCTTGAACATGGCGGGGTCATGGATGCCGCAGAGTTTAAGGGGGAGAGAGTTCCAAGCTTCGGCTGCTTTGAAGAATAGAGAGCTGCCTCCAATTCTTGTCTGCGGACAGCGAGGGATCGCAGCTAGGCACTGTGAAGCGGAACGCAGATGCCTTCGTGGAGTATAAAAACGAAACCGCTTCCTCATATAGAGGGGCCCTAAGCCATAGAGGGATTAATTTCCTAGCCAGACCTGGGTAATAGAGGAAGAAACCTCCTAAGAGACTTCAATGTGCCAAAACATTGACCGGCCAGTTTTTTTTTACATGTGTAGGGAACCTGAGATTTTCCTCCAACCAGACGCCCAGGTTCTTCACTGCATGTCCCAAGGAACTGGAAAGAGGATATTCTGGTGGCCAAAGTGCTTCCCTGAACTGAGGGGGAAAGGCTCCAAATAGGAAGATTTCAGACTTGCCCTCATTGCACTTTAACTGGGTGGCTGCAAGCCATTTGAAAATGGCTGATAAACAGTTTTTAGCATAAGCTGGAGAAATATCTGAGTCCTTCCAAGTGAAGAGGAGCTGGGTATCATCTGCGTAAGCAATGATTTTTGCTCCCAGCTCCTCAGCCAGATAGACCAGAGGGGTGACATAAACATTAAAAAGGGAGGGGCTCAGGGTAGAGCCCTGAGGTACTCCAGTAGCCACCTTTTGTGGGTTTGATGAGAAAGGAGGTAGCCACACTTGCTGTGATATGTCAGCCAAATATGATTTAACCAATCCCATGCAGGGCCGATGACACCAATATTTGCAAGGCGTGCTAATAGCAGTGAGTGTGGCACCTGGAGGTGACCCCTCCAGGTTGCTCCACCTACCGCACGGCCCCCCTCTCCCCCAGCGCCTTGAGACCCCTCCGGGTGAGTAAGGCGCTATACAAATGTCATGATTGATTGATTGACCGTGTCGAAGGCGGCAGAGAGGTCCAATAAAATCAAAGCAGATATCCCGCCCCCATCCAAGCATTCTGTAATGGCTTCTGATATTTCCACAAGCGCCGTCTCCGTGCTATAAGTAGCTCTGAACCCTGACTGAGCGAGATGTAATGATCCAGAGGCCTCTACAAAATTGGCCAGCTGCTTAAAGACTGCCTTTTCACATACCTTAGCTATGACTGAAAGGAGGGAAATAGGGCGATAGTCGGCAGGGTTGGCCGGATCAAGAGAGGGATTTTTAAGCAGAGGGAGAAGTTTGGCCTGCTTCCATTTAGGCGGAACCGTGGCTGATCGGAAAGACATATTGATGAGTGAATTAACTTCAGGATTAACAACTTCTGCCACAGCCGCCAGCATGCGAGCATGGCAAAGGTCGGTTGGTGAGCTAGATTTCAGGGATTTCAAAATAGTCAATGAGTCATGGTGAGCAACAGCAGAAAATTCAGACAGGGAGAAGGATGGATTAAAACCATCATGACTGGGGCTGGCCATGATCAGCGGGATATGTAATTCCTGTTCATGATCAAAACTGGCTTGTATAGTCTGGATTTTATCAATGAACAAACTCAAAAGTTTCTCACACCAGATGGCTGACGGAGGTAGCGCTATCTCCTCTGCCCTCAGGGTCACAAATCTTTGCACAATTGAAAAAAATTCCTTGGCGTTATTGCGGGACTGGGACTGGGCTATGCGTTCAGCATAGTGCTGGCTTTTGGCTATATTTATGGAGGCATAGTAGCCTTTCTGGGCATTCCTAAGTGCGATTTTAGCAAGAGGGCAGTAGACCGCTCTCCAGTTACATTCACATTTTTTGCAATATCGTTTTTTCTCTTTAAGCTCCTTTGAAAACCAGGGTTTGGATGGAGAGATTCTAACCCGCTTTAGGGAACCGGACTGAGCTAGCTGTTCAACAGCCTGTGAAATTCAACTCTCAAAATGTTTCACCACTCCCTCCAAGCTGGTAGAAGGGGGAGGACGGGAGTTTATCAAAGTTGAGCAGAAGACTGAGGAATCAATTTTATGTATGGGCTTCCCCTGGATCCGCTTCATGGCCCTGGGTACATGTAGTACCATTTACTAGGTACATACAAGTAAATTAAATCTGCCAATTAGGTGTAAGCCAATGTTACCATGCCTGAACAAGAGAGCACAAGCACTTAACTCTGATTAGCAGTGGTAAAGTGCACAGAATCCTAAAGCAACACAAAATAATTTAGCAAAACAGAAGGAGTGAAGTCAAAACTTTTAGGGGAATATCACAACAATGATGTGAGGTCTAACATATGTCCCTCCCATCTGAAAGCACGGAGAACTAACAACCCTCATGGGAGTTTTCATTGCTTAGGAGGAAGAACCTGGAGAGACCATCAGCATTGGTGTAGTCAATTTCAAAGCAGTGTTTAACCATAAAGTCCATTTCCTGGAGGGGGATGGACCACCTCAACAGTTTGGTGTTCTCACCCCTCATCTATATTAGCCATTGGATGGGTCTGTAGTCTGTCTGAACCCAGAAGTGAGCACCAAACAAGTATGGTCCCAACTTCTCATCTGCCAAGACCAGAGAAGAGGTTTCCCTTTTAATTGCACTCCACCACTGTTTCCTGGGAAATAGGTTCCTGCTGATGAAGGCTATAGGTTGGTCTAGGCCCTCTTCGCTCTGCTGTGAGAGCACAGGCCCTATTCCATGGTATGAGGTGTTTATCTGGACAATGAATTCATAGAAGAAGTCAGAGGCCTGGAGTACGTGTGTTGTCCTCTTTCAAGGAGTCAAAAGACTTCTAGCACCCCTCTGTCCAGATCACTTTTATTGGCTGCTTCTTAGAAATCAGCTGCTTCAAGGTATCAATAATTGTGCCATATCTGTTGCTAGAAAAGTAGGTTTCTGGTTGGCAAAGTGTACATCCTGTCCATGCAGAATCTACAATCTTAATCAGTATAAGTCAGATACACACCTTAAATTAACCTGTGCTCACCCTCTGCCAGCTTGGCACAGAGCAGTCAGGCGTAACATAAGAGACAAAGTGTAAAGTATTTATGCAACACCAAAATTACAGTAATACAGTGGAAACACTCCCAAAAGACTCCACACCAGTTTAGAAGGAAAATAGAGAATATTTATCCAAGTAAAAGAAGAACAAAACGACAAAACTCCAAAATGTAGAACTAGAAATCTGAATTTTTATAGATTAAATCCGAAAATAGTACTTAGAAGGCAATAGCACAAAAAGGTTACTTGAGGTCGTGTTAGATCGGGGTGAATCCAAAGTTCAGGCCGACCATGATGAGGGGCAGGTTGGCTAAAGGAACCATGCAGGGACCACTGAAAAAGTAACCTTGTGTGGAGCAAACGTCGGCGGCAAAGAATCAATGCATCAGTTCCGATTTACGAGGTCGAGTCGATGCCTCAAAGTCGTGCTTCGCAGCAGTATCTTTGGATCGGCGCTGCGTTGTCCTTGAGCCTCGCAGTTGGGACCTCAGATTGACGCTGCATCATTCTCAAACCTCGTAGTCAGGTCGATGCATTATCATCGAGCCGTGCAGGGATATCCTTGGATTGACACCGCATTGGAGGGCACTGCATTTGTTCCGGTATGCGCAGTGGGGAAAATGCATAAATTTTTGAAGAAGCAGCTGTAGAACCCAGTTCTGAGGCCCAGGACTTGAGGGGCACCTCAGGAAAGGGTAGGATTCACAGATGGCAGAGTCCAGCAGCACCAGTAGAGTTGCAAGAAGTCTTTTGTGACCCTGAGACTTCAGAGAACAGGAGACAAGCCAACAAGCCCTTGGAGAAACTTGAATTCAAGGATGTAGACAGTAGGTCCGGTCCCTCTCACTCCCAGGCCAGAAGCAGCAGGCAACAGGTCAACAGAGCAGGGAGAAAAGTGGCAGTCTCTTCTACAGCTCAGCAATCGGAAAGGCAGCAAGCCAACTCAGAAATGCAGGTAGCAAAGTGAGAGTCCCTCCAAGTCCAACAACCTTTCTTCCAGGCAGAAAGTCCTTGGTTCTAGCAAAGATCTGATTTGGTGGTGTCAGGGGTTCAGTACCTATACACAAATGTGTTTTTAAAGTGGGGGAGACTTTGAAGATCACAAGGTCACTGTCTTTCCTGCCCTGGCTCTAGACACACTACAGGGGGGTATGCAGCTATGTGTGTATGGACAGGCACAGCCCTATGTGCAATTGTCAGCTCGTCCTTCCATATCTATCTCAAGAAGGCCCATCAGGTTGGTTGGTTACGAACATTGCACTTGTGCATTCAGTTTTCCACCGCATCACCCGCAGACCAGAACCGTCTTGGATTTCAATGCACTGCTTATCCTTACAGTCCAGATTCCACGCAACACTCCTCCTGCGTGTAGAACTGACTCCCCAGGGACTAAGGAACCAATGCATTGCTGTGTTTTACAACGCTTCCCTACTCTACGGCTTTTTTTTATTTGTCGATTTTGATGTATCTAAAGATACTTTGTGTAAAATCACTGCATCCATTGAGTTCTATGGACAAAATAACTAAAACCTTTCAAAAGTGAAATTTTGATTTGCGTTAGTTGGATTTTTTCTTTTTTTTTGGCTTGTTTGGTTTAAATAAAGATACTTTATTTGTATAAACTGGTGTGGTGTCCATTTGCTACCACGGGCTGAGTAGGGCTTATCTTGGGTGTGTACTCCACTTATCCTGACTAGACAGAAGGGTCCCTACTTGGACAGGGGGCATACCACTGCCAGCTAGAGCCCCCATTTCTAATAATGTCAGAAAAAGACCTACTTATATTGACCCTTTCAGCCTACCATGAAATTGCCTGATACCCACACAGCCAGTCCGGCCCTGGGAAGAGATAATGAGGAGGCACTTAACACTGCGCTTCCTCACAGATTTCAAGTAGGGACTGCAACCCGGGACAGAATAAGACATTTTTTGTGATTGGGTAAATTGTCCTAGTTCTAGGTTGCACAATCTGCCCATAATGTGATAATAGAGTGAGAAAAGGATCTATAGATTCTCAATTTACGAAAATACCAGACCTCATCATAATAACTTATTTTGTATAAAGTGCTAAATGCACTATTTGACCTGAACCCTTCAGGTAGTGTTTCACCAAACTGTTTGCCTACTCCTCCCAGGTTTTGGTGATTCTCTTGTTAGGGATTTCAGGTCTGGTGCCCTTTCTCACTGCAAATACCGTGTGAAGGCGTGCCAACTCTTCCTACATACATTAGGAAATGGTGCTTACCTGGGGTTCCAAGTATTTGTCCGGCCTGCCATTGCAGGCTAGTGTGCGCCCTTGCACCAATGGTGCTCTTAAATACATGTCCAGTCTGCCATTGCAGGCTGATGTGTGCTTTGCACCTATGGTGCTCTTAAAGACATGTACAGCCTGCCACTGCAGGCTGATGCAAGCAATTGCACGTTTACTCAGACTGGCCTGTTTACATACCTAGCTATCCTGTGAGGACTTTCATTTCCTCCCGAGTACCTTGAGGGTACATCTGAAGGGGTGAAGCGAGTGGAAGGTGAAAGCCAGGGCAGGTACACGTGTTTCTCCTGCCCAGGTAGTGCCTGGATTATCTGGGTGCAACTCTGATCAACATGTATCTGACAGGGAGCCTCCTCCTTTCAAGAGCCGACCCTTCTTCATTCTCCATTCATCCACTGTGTGACCACCCTGTGCTTCGCAGAATTGAGGTGGTGCCGGAAGGCCCCCGGATACGCCTTTGGCATGGCCACCTATTACTCTCTGCCTGTGCCTGCTCCGCATCCTGTGGGTGAACTTCTGGAATGGGTGCAAAACTCCTTTGGCAGTCTGCCTCCTAATTGATTTTGCTGCCTACCCCACCTGCTTACTTCGACCCTGACTAAGAGTGACGCCAGCTGCACGCAGCCTAGTGTCCGGGTGTAGGATGGGTGTCTCCAATATGTGGGTGTAGGATAGTCAGAGTGAGTTGGAGGGCTTAGGGCCATGGGCTCTCGATGTGTAACCTATTAATATGCTGGGTATCAGTGCACCGCATTAGGGTGCTAAGTGCACATGTGTGCAAGCGCTTTCATACAGACTTGTCTGCTATCCATTGCACCGCCTAGCGGTGCAGAGTGAGTGTGTGTGTGGAAGGGACAGTGGTGAGCCGCCTGTGATTCACCACATTGGACAGCAGTTTGCCTAATATGTTGATTTCTTGCCAGAATAGTGTTACATCTGACATTGGTTTAACCCATGCGGCCTCGGCCCTCTGTGCTGCTAAAAAGTGTTATAATTTGTGGTATGTACATATTTCTGAGATCTTTGTGACCTAGGGCGCACCGTATAACTGTGTGCTATTGACTTCTAAGAATTGCCAGGGTGGGTCTGGGGTGGACAACGCATTGCAGTGGGGCAGGGGGTGTACATTAGGATCTTTCCCAAGTGTGCATATTACTGATGTCATTTGAACACGGCTGGGCCTAGTACTGCAAGTAATAATTCCCAATGTGATTTACACCTAGCAATACATGATGCCTATGTTATTTTGATTTTTATGTGTGTTGAATACAAACGGTATTTACATATATCATGTGTGAAGTCTCTTTTGTGACGCTCAAGGTATTTATCATGAGTGCTGTGCCAATGCTTATTAAATTGCCTCTGTGGTAAGCCGGACTACTTAGTGCCAAGTTACTCAAGAGTGAACGCAGGTTATACCATGTGTGTAATCACTCACCCTTGATGGGAGAGGCAGGTTCTGCCGGTAAACCTCATTTACAATGCGGTGTTTACACGGCATGACCTTTACCACGCTGCCATTACAACGCAAGTCGTTACTACGACTTGCGCTGGATGGCGCTGTTGGTTAAGAAATATTGTCATTTTTTATTCCAACACCTTCCCTACTGTTACGTGGACTTATAATAATCCTCAATCCGTGCCCTCCAACGCAAGTCGTTGTAACGACTTACGTTGTAAAATCCGCAATGTAAAGTACCGCGATCAAAATGATCGCATTGTACTATCATACATCCGTTCTGCCTGGCTGGGGGCATCCCTTCCGCCGTTCAGAAAGCGCCAGTTCCAACATGCAGTTTTTGCCATTTCAACGTGCTATAAAATACTAATTGTAGATGTTACCCAAGTTCCTGGCACTCACTTGGTGTCAGAATGATGAAAGGATGAGTGGACCTTGACAGGTTATTTGAAGGAGGTAGACAAATGCCAATAGTGGGAGGTAAACTTGCTGAGTCATCTGTACGGCAGATGATGTATACGCCGCGTGCTCCACACGAGTCATGCTGAGATATATGCCAATGTACAATCACGCTGCCCGCGTATCTGCATGAATACGGTTTACGCTAGTTGTTTTTCCTTGATCAGGTCTAAGTTTTTATCTTTTGATTTGGAAAAATAAATAAAATTATTGTTGTAGCCTGTATCATAAACTCTAAAGGCTGGTAGCTTTATTTGAATAACAAATTCCTGCAAGGAGTTGCTGTGTCACTCATTTTATTAACTGATGGTAAAACCTTTTTTAATTGAGCTTTAATGGGAACAGATGATGCCTGCTCGGCAGCCGCTGCCAACTTGCTATCATTTTCTCAGCACACTCTCCGTCTTCCTGGTGGGATGATTGCACCCTTCCTGTTGAAAAAATTGTATAGCAGCAAAAAAGCACAGAGTCCTTGGGTTTAGGTCACCCGAGAGGAATGCTGAATTTATGACCTCTGTCGCTGCCTTTTTTGCTCTTTTTTATGATTATGGAAGCACACACAGGGGGGGAAGAAAGATGTCAAGTTATTATGGATCAATTTCCCTCTGCTAAAATTTGTTCTGCTGGCTTCGTAATTATAGAGAGCGCAGGCACACCACAAGCTGTCCTTTCTGATCCCTGCCTATCATGTGTGGGCATTATTTTTCAGATAGTCCTTGGGTTTTATCTACAGTGCTGCAGGTAGACTACTGATGTACTAGCACCTTTGGTAATATTGCATTTGGGATCAATATAAGGTAACTGAAAATTCTGGAGGAAACCGTAAAATTCACCAACAATTCAGCAGCTCAGTTTCGTCGGCCATATTAACCTGGTAGGAGAAATTCAGGGAGCAGACTTCAAGATATTCTGCATCATTCATCAAGCTTTTTTTTTTTTTAATAAACAGAGGCGCTCACTCCATCGCTGTATAATGACTGCACCAAGAACATTACTTAAACAACCCTGTGATCCTCGGCCTCTTTCTTTGAAAGTTTGAAGAGTAAAATCACATTATGACTTGCATATCTTTTGAAGCCTTGTCTCCTAGCAGGCAGAATGCTTACCCCTTTGTCTCAGGACCAACCAAGGTATTTGGAAAGAATTAAAACTCAGTTTTTTCCTATTTAATTCTTTGATAGCTGATCCAGCCATTCATCTGTTGTCAGGAGCTCAAATGTACCTCCGAGGTATTTGCACGTATTTAGGGTGTATTGTAAAAGTTATAATGTTCTTTAGACCAGTGCTTCAAAAGGGCTGAGACTGTCAGACAACTGAGTACCTGACTAACTTTAATTTGAAAGGAAAGGGGTAGCACCAGCCCTTCTCACCAGGGAAGCACCATGTTTAATCAGAGAGTGTTTGCAATTCTCAGACGCTAAGT
Organism: Lissotriton vulgaris; assembly: GCF_964263255.1. Lineage (NCBI taxonomy): Eukaryota > Metazoa > Chordata > Amphibia > Caudata > Salamandridae > Lissotriton > Lissotriton vulgaris. The sequence goes on from NC_141694.1 coordinate 1,746,323,814, forward strand.
GGCACTCTGGTGCTACTCTTTAGCTGCACTTCAGTATATGTATTTTAAGCATTGGCTTAGAACTTGCAAATATGAGTGCAATCCTTTCAGATCAAGTAATACCAGTTGTGAAGTTTTCTTAAAAGATCCAAAGATTGCCACCTACCGATTCAAAAGACTGACCCTTTGCTGAAGTATAGCCTGTTCTTCCCTGAACCACTCGAGGCGGACTGTGGATTGGTGTGCCTTGCTGCACGGAGCAGTTTCTTCCCACGACTCGCCGGACCCGCTTCGCGGGTCCCGCTTCGAGTCCTTGACTGAGGAGGCTGTTTGCTTGTACCTGTTTGGAGGAGCGCGGGTGAGGCGTAGGGACCAGCGGGGCTGCGAGCTGTTGGGCAGGGACTCCAGCGACCAGGAGCCCCTGCGCGCCCAACCTGCTACACCTGGGCTGCTCTCCCCGCTGGCCACGCCCCCCCTGTCGACGGAGTGAAAAGCGGCACTCACCCCCAAGTAGCTGGGACCCTTTGCTGAAGTATAGCCTGTTCTTGCCTGAACCACTCGAGGCGGACTGTGGATTGGTGTGCCTTGCTGCACGGAGCAGTTTCTTCCCACGACTCGCCGGACCCGCTTCGCGGGTCCCGCTTCGAGTCCTTGACTGAGGAGGCTGTTTGCTTGTACCTGTTTGGAGGAGCGCGGGTGAGGCGTAGGGACCAGCGGGGCTGCGAGCTGTTGGGCAGGGACTCCAGCGACCAGGAGCCCCTGCGCGCCCAACCTGCTACACCTGGGCTGCTCTCCCCGCTGGCCACGCCCCCCCTGTCGACGGAGTGAAAAGCGGCACTCACCCCCAAGTAGCTGGGACCCTTTGCTGAAGTATAGCCTGTTCTTGCCTGAACCACTCGAGGCGGACTGTGGATTGGTGTGCCTTGCTGCACGGAGCAGTTTCTTCCCACGACTCGCCGGACCCGCTTCGTGGGTCCCGCTTCGAGTCCTTGACTGAGTAGGAGTCGTATTACTGATTCAACCCCTGAATCTGTCGATGAGAGCTGGAATCCGGTCCGTGTCTTACGGAGAGTTGAGCGCTAGAGAGAGAGCTAGGAGAAGCAGAGTTTGAGGTGTGGCGGCCAGGCTAGTCCGCTGCTGAAGACACTGCCACTGTTGAATATGCTGCTGAATGCCTTGCTGAGCTGATGGGCTGAGACGCTGTGCCGCCCGCCCACCCGCCGAGACCGCCGAGACCGAGACCGCAGCTGCAGCCGGTGAGACAGAGGCTGGACTTCTGCAGCGGTAAGCGGTAAGCCCGTGGATTTCTGTGCCGCGGCGGCGGTGAATTTGGGGAGGAGGAGAACATCTGGAACAGGCCCCCTCACCGCAAGCAAGCAGCAAGGAGCGGTGGGGGGAGAGGGGCCAAGAGTGGCTGGAAGTGGGCCATTTTTGTGTAAAGTGAACAGCGGGTGTTAACCCGGTATTTCTACTTGCCTGCCTGCACTCCTGGTCTCCCCCAGGCCCCCCTAGTGGCAGCATTCAACCCACTTGCCCCTCCGTTCCATTTGCCGGCCACAACGACAACGGGAGCAAATTGTCTGCAATTACCTGCAGTTCCGAGGCCAGTCACTGGAGGGAGCTCTCGAGCTGAAGTTGGATTAGAAAACGTTAGATACGAATAGAGACGATCACGAGAGGCACACCATTGAATCACTCTCGTTTTTTTTTCTTTTTACTAATTACCTGGTAAAACTGTCCTTTTTTTACTAACTACCTGGTAAAACTGTCCTTCAGAAGTGTCAGCTAAAGTCAGAAGTCTCTACACCTTGCAAGATACTCGATACAGCCTGCAAAATCGTAATTGCACCTCGCTATCCTCCCTGACGGCAGCTATCCCTATTAGAAGGGTAGATAGGCTTGGGAGGTGGGGGTGTGCAGGTGGAGTGGGACTGGAGGTGTAGTGGCACAACGGACAACGGACACCAGGACACCAGGTACCAAGTCACCAAGGTACCAGTCTGCCAGGCTTACCATTTAATAGACCTAGAGAATGAGATCTGGGAAACTGCGTCTCAACATAAGTGCTAGTACAAGAAAAGACGAAGAAGACCGGAACCAGGGCTCAAATAAGTCAAGTAAAAAAAGGAAGAGGATGGCACAACAAAGAGAGAGACTAGTGTCGGCTCCTGAGCTTTCAACTCCTTGCTCAAAACAACGTAATAAAGGGATTCAAAATTTCTTTTCACCAAAGGACCTCATGACGTCAACTTACGGGCGAACACAGGAACAAGCCCTCCAATCAAGCCCAATCACACCGGCACCAAGCGCTAAGGAGAACGTGCAACTCCAACCAAATAGTACAAAGGAGAAGAATAAGGATTCACAGGACACCAACAGTGAGAGCTGTCCAATTAACAATTCACCTGATAAAAAACAAACCCCTCAGTCCCCAGACAAGCAAAAAAGTAACACCGTCTGCGGTAATCTCATTGTGGCAATAGCCCAAATAAACAAGAACGCCTCTCAACCTCAGGAAAGTGACAAGGAAACAAAGTCCATGGACAAGGGCAAGAAGGAAGAAGTAACACCAAGGAATAAATTGGCGGCGGGTCAAATTGCCGCACAGGAAGATTCATGGCCTACTTCCTTCTCCCTACCTGATGACATAAGCTTGGATATTCAAACAGGAATGGAAAAAATCACCGAACCCCAGTTACAAGCACACATAAAGTCCAGCCAAGGTCCACATGACACCCACAGATCACAAGAACATGTGAAAAATGGACCAGGGTGTAATGGAAGACTGGAATCGACACCCTTGCACCCAAGTGTCGACTCCCACGAACGGGACGAAGACCGAAATAAAAATATAGGCTGGACTAATAACATTCTAATCCAGGAATCTCCAATTACGATATCTTCAATGAGCAGGTCAGATGAAGACATAAATGTCCAGAAACCATTTCCCAAAGAAGAAGAAAGGTCTCCATGGAGCAAAACACTATTAAACACCTTAGACCAGGCAATTAAAGCTCTGAATTTCCAGTCGGACAAAATGGACGTTCAAATTGACCTAATAAATCTCATAGCAAGCCATATCTCTGGCATAAACATCAGGCTGGACCATATGGCAACCCTGCTCCAAGGGAGGGCTGATAAGGGTCCCTGTACAGAGACTATCCAACCAAGCTGTGTCTGTGGGAAATTAGTGGATAATATGTCAAACTTACCATTAATACTAAATGACATATTAAGGGCGGTCCAGTCATCAATGGACTCAAAACATATCACCAAAACGACGAGTAATATTGAGATAATAAAATCAAATGTGGAACTTGGAAGCCAACACATAGCAATAGATTCTACTCAAAACAGCTATGTAGAGGAAGAAACAAGCAAGCAGTGTAAAGAAAAATCCGACTACGAACAAGGTCAAAAAGAGGAAGTACAACACGCAATAACCCAGTCTAAAATCAAGTTAACAAAAAGACAAAGGAAGCGCGCAAGAAAAGGGAGGGTTCAACTTAAATTTCAACCTTCAACAGATACACACACCTATCCCATCTTTCATCACACGGCTAATAGGAAAATTAAACCAACACCTGAAGTAACTGTCTCAAAACATATCAACACGCCCCCGGTTCAAACAAACCAGTCAAACGCAGTGAAAGGGACTAGCCCGAGTACTGAATCCTCACCCCTTCAAACCTCCTCAAAACCAAGCCAGATACAAGGGATCACACAACTGAAAATTCAGACAAAGAATCAAAAAAAACCTCCAGGAACACAGGAGAAAGACAAGACGCAAGATGAGTCTGGTGAAAGGGTCTTAAATAAAGAAGTTAATGTAAACCAGATAGTAATGATCCACCAGACAGACGAAACGCAATCACTTCAGGTCAAATCAACAAACCAGGAATCAATGCACCAAAATGGCCCAATCTTCGTAGATACTGAACAAAACATAACAGATACATATAATCAAAGTCAATCCATAAAAAGAGCAGATGAAAAGGTATATAATAGATCACCAATAAAAATAAACTTAAACGAAGATGGACGAACCTGCAGTACTTATCAAACAAACAAACAAATAAGGTGCACACACATACCACAAAATTCGAACATCGATAAAAATACGGACAGGACTAATGATCCAACCACCTATCTGAAAAGAATGGACGGTACTTACGAAGATCTAATAATAAAAACACTAAGCCAAGGGAAAAGAACAATCACAATACAGGAACCAACAAAAAATATAAACCTAGAACAAGAGACACAAGTTAAAATGAGTTCACAACTACAAGCAGAAATAAAAAACAAACTGACATTTATACCGGAATATCAGACATCAGGACCCCAAGATTTTCTTAATAGAGGCAATATAATGAGGCTATTAAGAGAAATCCCAGAATTAAATGACATAGAATCTCAAGATCTTTTGTCAGTAGAATTTAGATGCACCAAAAACATGTCAGAGGTGGAAGAGTCATTAACCACCTGGTCAACCAAAGAAATAGTTGATAGAATATGTGAAAGGAGTCTGTCATTTGAAGCCTGGGGTATCAAACTGAGGCGAGACGTCCGGAAAAAATATCCATTTCCACTTTTAAAAAATCTAACTATATGTAAAAAGTCAAAGACAGAGGGGAATAGCCAAAAATCATGTTTAAGAGGAGCGTGTGCGGTATCTCCGCAAAAAAATACATCACAAAGTAGACACGAAATTGCAGTGGCTCAAGGAGGCGCCCATGAACAGGCAATTGACTGGACCTGGGTGGCTTCGGCCTTGAGCAAAAAATGCTCCTAACACGACGAGTCACTTAGAAAAAGACACCATGTTAAACCAACGGATAATAGTTGATAATCAAGTGGAATCCATTACAGCGAAACCGCATACGATCAGCCTCTGTTCCTGGAGCGTCCACGGTTTCAACAGCTTGTGTCACGACCACGAAACTGCAAACTTCTTGGATCAACATGACTTAATACTGCTACAAGAAACCTGGAACCTGCGCCAAATCTCCATCCCGGGATATATCGAATTTCACGTCCTCGCCGAAAAACCTTCTAACTTTGGTCACCCTAGAGGAGGCCTATCGACGTACATCACCCAACAACACAGATGGCACACGGAAAAAGTAGACTCTATGGTAAATTGGATACAAGTAATAAAACTCACGGGAAAGTTGGTCACCGGTTCAGGTTCCTGTAATCTTCTATTGCTTAATGTTTATGTTCATCCGGAAAAGAAGGAGAAAAATGAAAAACTGATTACTTTACTAACTTTAATCAGGGCTTTGCAAATCACTCATGAGGCGTTCTCCATGATTATATCAGGTGACTTTAATAGCAATCTAATAAAAGAGGAGAAAACAATGCAAGCTCTTGAAGAACTGGGCCTTTTTATCCTAAATAAGAAAGTCAGTGGGGATCATGGTATACCTATAACCTTCTTAAGCGGTAACCGAAAGTCATCAATAGACTTCACAATACTGAGTAACAACTTGTTATCAACGGTGAGTGCATTTTCAGTGGAGCAACGTGTGGAAAGCGACCACTTCCCTCTAATTACCAAAATGTTAATAATGGTTACTAAGACTGAAAAACAAAACACCGTCATCCAGTATACTGAAAAATTCAACCTACGTAAACTAAAATGGAGAGGAAAGGATTTAAAACCAATAATGGATAAACTCAAAAACAAACTGCTTAGTTTAACACCGGAAGTAAAAGAAAACCTGGTAAAAACTTGGGAACATCTATGTGAAGCAGTAACAAGAAACCCACCACGAAAAGATCAAAATTCCATAAGATTTAAAACTGGCAAAAAGCCTTGGTACACAACTACCCTGAGGGAAGAAAAAAGAAAAATTGCACGAGAAGTCCGCAAGCAGGCACGATTGATAAAAAATGGTAAAAAAACAAACAAATCGGAATTGAAAGCTATGCGGAAGAAATATAAGATCATGCTGAGTAGCGCAAAAACACTGTACCAAGAGGAAATGTGGACTAACCTACTAATCGCTAGCAAACACAAAAATGCCAGCTCATTTTGGGGTATTATCAACAAACTGACAAGGGGGAACACCCTAAAACAGGAGGCAGGTATCGGAGAAAGTATATGGACCCAGCATGTCGAAAAGATGTTCAGCGACAGGTCGGGAGGTAAGAAAAGATACTGTAAATTGGAGTGCAAAGTATGCATTAGAAACAGCGAACATGCAGGAAACTTGACAGGAAAACGAGATAATGCACTAGGAGACAAGCTAAAGCAATCGATGGGTAGTGGAAATGAGAACAATCCTGAACACTCACAGCTCAGCAAATCAGAAAATCTACCGAATGCTGTGACCGACACCCTAGTAACAACAGCCCAGCTCAAAGATAAGATAACTCGCCTGAAAAAAGAGGGTGCGGCGGGTCCAAACGGGCTTCCAAATGCTATATTTAAATATTCACCTGAATTTTGGGCAGAATATTTAACTCCACTCTTTAATGCAATCTACAATCAGAACAAACCACCAAGATCCTGGACCGGGAGCATAATTCACCCCATTTTTAAACAAGGTGACCACAACGAGCCAGGGAATTACAGGCTGATATCGCTAATGGATGTCGAGGCAAAACTATATGGATCATGCCTATTATCACTCCTCCAGGACTGGATGGAAGATACGAACATAATACCGATGTTCCAAACTGGTTTCCGGCCAAGAACGGGTACTCTGACAAACTTGACAACCCTGGCGCTCTTGAAAGAAAAAGCTGCAAAAAGGGGAACAAGACTGTATGCTTGCTTTATAGACCTGCGAGCAGCCTTTGATAAAGTGAACAGAGCCCGGCTATGGGAAAAATTAAGATCATGGGGTATCCCGAAGAAGTTATTGGAGGCTATTATAGTCCTGCACAACAACACCTGGGCTCGAGTAAAACTGGGAGACGGTAGCAGCGTAACGGCCGAAATAAGAACTCAACAGGGCCTAAAACAAGGCTGCGTACTGGCCCCAAGTTTATTCAACCTGTACATGGCAGATATAGTCAACCACATGGATATCGGGGAATGCCATCCACCCCACATGTCAAAAATCCCTATCCCCTTCCTGCAGTATGCAGATGATATTGTTGTTCTGAGCCAAACACCGATAGGGTTGCAAAGATCGATCAACAACTTGACAACTTATTTGGAGCACGAAAGCCTGGAACTGAATAAGGATAAAACTAAAGTTGTTCGCATTGTGGACCCAAAAAAGCAAATATTCAAATGGTATGCAAATAGTTCTCCAATAAAGGAGGAAACATCATACAAATACTTAGGGTTGAAACTGGGGCGAGGTCCGACGAACAAAGAACATAAAACCGAGCTAAAAGCAAAAACACAGTCTTTGATCTACGCATACCGGCAACTACAAAAGAAACTAAGTTGTCCAAATTATACACACCTGCTGAAAGTAATAAAAGCTCAAACCTTACCAACCTTGTCATACGCATTGGCCACCTGGTGTGGCAAAGAAGCAGGGCTGCTAAACAGCCTACAAACAAAGGTATACAAGGCAGTCCTAAACCTACCAAATTCGTCGGCTCCGGCACAGGTCCGTCTAGAATTTGGCCTTCTAAATCAGAAGTTTCGCAGTATGGGAACCTTTGTGAAACTCTGCCATAAAATACGTTTGTCGGAAGCCAACTCATTGGACAATCTGTGCTGGAAAGAAATCGAAATCCAGCAGAAACAGCAAGTTTCCAACAGTTGGGGAGGTTACCTGTCTCAATCCCTAAATTGCATAGGAATTGAAGAAACTTGGGACACGAAGCCAGATAGATCCACCTTTGACAAAATTGTAAACAATGCAGTAAAATGGGAATCCTACCTCGAAGACAAGATAAATATCGCAAAAAGACGACACGGGTGGACTGTGATTAATTCATATTCCTGGATAAAACCACAGACCTACTTAGAAAGTCACTTTAACAGTTTGTTAAAACAAAGATATATAAAACACCGACTAGGTCTACAGTTCTCAAAGGACTTGCTACCAGCCTGGAAAAATTGTCATACTGACCCCCATTGTCGTCTATGTGGATACCGAAATGAAACCCTAACGCACTTACTATGTGTGTGTCCGGCACTTAAGGACCTGAGGAGACGTCTTTTAAAGAACATTTTTAACAAATTGAACATTCGGACTTGCAGGCAAGCCGTAATTCGATGGCTAGATGGATCATGTCCTATGTTGGCCTGCAGGGGGGTCAAATTTATGATGAAAGCCGAATCTCTCTTACAGGAAGCTGACCATGGAACTATACCTCCAAACTGAAATGTTGACACTTACTTTGCCACTTGACAAACCGTTTTAACTGCTAAAAATTTTTTTTTTAAAAGTGTTTTATTTCCTATGATGGTCAATATGCATTTTTGTAATGATTTTTAATAATTTTATACAATAAAATTGACTTTGACTGAGGAGGCTGTTTGCTTGTACCTGTTTGGAGGAGCACGGGTGAGGCGTAGGGACCAGCGGGGCTGCGAGCTGTTGGGCAGGGACTCCAGCGACCAGGAGCCCCTGCGCGCCCAACCTGCTACACCTGGGCTGCTCTCCCCGCTGGCCACGCCCCCCCTGTCGACGGAGTGAAAAGCGGCACTCACCCCCAAGTAGCTGGGACCCTTTGCTGAAGTATAGCCTGTTCTTGCCTGAACCACTCGAGGCGGACTGTGGATTGGTGTGCCTTGCTGCACGGAGCAGTTTCTTCCCACGACTCGCCGGACCCGCTTCGCGGGTCCCGCTTCGAGTCCTTGACTGAGGAGGCTGTTTGCTTGTACCTGTTTGGAGGAGCGCGGGTGAGGCGTAGGGACCAGCGGGGCTGCGAGCTGTTGGGCAGGGACTCCAGCGACCAGGAGCCCCTGCGCGCCCAACCTGCTACACCTGGGCTGCTCTCCCCGCTGGCCACGCCCCCCCTGTCGACGGAGTGAAAAGCGGCACTCACCCCCAAGTAGCTGGGACCCTTTGCTGAAGTATAGCCTGTTCTTGCCTGAACCACTCGAGGCGGACTGTGGATTGGTGTGCCTTGCTGCACGGAGCAGTTTCTTCCCACGACTCGCCGGACCCGCTTCGCGGGTCCCGCTTCGAGTCCTTGACTGAGGAGGCTGTTTGCTTGTACCTGTTTGGAGGAGCACGGGTGAGGCGTAGGGACCAGCGGGGCTGCGAGCTGTTGGGCAGGGACTCCAGCGACCAGGAGCCCCTGCGCGCCCAACCTGCTACACCTGGGCTGCTCTCCCCGCTGGCCACGCCCCCCCTGTCGACGGAGTGAAAAGCGGCACTCACCCCCAAGTAGCTGGGACCCTTTGCTGAAGTATAGCCTGTTCTTGCCTGAACCACTCGAGGCGGACTGTGGATTGGTGTGCCTTGCTGCACGGAGCAGTTTCTTCCCACGACTCGCCGGACCCGCTTCGCGGGTCCCGCTTCGAGTCCTTGACTGAGGAGGCTGTTTGCTTGTACCTGTTTGGAGGAGCGCGGGTGAGGCGTAGGGACCAGCGGGGCTGCGAGCTGTTGGGCAGGGACTCCAGCGACCAGGAGCCCCTGTGCGCCCAACCTGCTACACCTGGGCTGCTCTCCCCGCTGGCCACGCCCCCCCTGTCGACGGAGTGAAAAGCGGCACTCACCCCCAAGTAGCTGGGACCCTTTGCTGAAGTATAGCCTGTTCTTGCCTGAACCACTCGAGGCGGACTGTGGATTGGTGTGCCTTGCTGCACGGAGCAGTTTCTTCCCACGACTCGCCGGACCCGCTTCGCGGGTCCCGCTTCGCGGGTCCCGCTTCGAGTCCTTGACTGAGGAGGCTGTTTGCTTGTACCTGTTTGGAGGAGCGCGGGTGAGGCGTAGGGACCAGCGGGGCTGCGAGCTGTTGGGCAGGGACTCCAGCGACCAGGAGCCCCTGCGCGCCCAACCTGCTACACCTGGGCTGCTCTCCCCGCTGGCCACGCCCCCCCTGTCTATCAGCCAACGAACAAGCAGCATCAGTGTATTTGGTCTCCCAGCGTCTCCGCTACGCGGGAGCGTGCGGGAGCGCGCCAGGAGAAGCCCGGGACAAGGGCGGGACCGTCCAAGGCCGTCATAGGCCGAAGTAGGCCGGGCAGGGCCTACTCTCTTGGTTTGTGCATCCGACCCCTGGTCTCATACATTCGGCAGAGCGGCCCGCCGAGTTCAATTCATTGTGAACATCATGCCGTCCCCGGCAAGGGAGAGTACCCCACTAAAGCCGGGCGGAGCAAAGAATAGGACTCTAGAGAATTATTTCTCCCGGGCAGTGGGGGAGGGGGACAAAGAGTGTAACCTGTCCAGGTTAAGGGCAGAAAGGAGACGCTCAATAGACAATATGAAAAAGACTCCCCTTGGAGACCAACCCATTACACCAAGGGAGGAGTTGTCCCGAATTGATGATGTCCCACTACTGTTGAGGGATTGCCCTAATATGTCACCTGGTGAAGTCATGAGTTTAGCTCCAGCTACTAGTCCTAGCCCCCCCAGGGTCACCATTGATTTAGTGTCCCAACCCCCTCCAGCCCCTCCAGCCCCTAAGACTAGGAAGGCTAAATCTAAGCTAACCAACACACAAGTAGCTTTTGGACCTCCTCCCAACAAACGTAGGAGGAAATCGAAGGGAGTTCAAGGAAAGAGCAAACCCAAGGTTCCACACTCGGACTTTGGGAAGTTTCTAAAAACCCCCACATTAGTGGAGAAACCATCGGTTGATTTACATCCCAAACCCGTTGCTCTTGAGGATCCAGCTCCTGTTATGATAAAAGACTCAGGAGCTGGTATTGCTAACATTCCCTTGTCTGTTGTACCGCTTGGAAACTTAGAATTTTTGCTAAGGTCTCTGTTATTACCGATCAGCGAGAGTATTAAAAAAATTGAGATCAGACTAACCATCCTGGAGGCCACATTAGGTAGTCTGAAAACTCAAGCTGGTCGACAGGGAAGGCAACTAGATTCCACTCCCCCTACTGCAGCCCTTCAACAGCCAGCAAATAGTGTTGTCAACCCAGTCCCTCCACAAGCTATGAATGGGGTGCCCTCACAACAACCCTCAAGGCCAAAGCCTGCAACAGCTAAGCCCCTTAACACCAATATGCCCAACCCTCCTTCAGGATCTGTACCTCCGTCACAGCCGGTAGATAAAAGTACCCCGACCCCTTTAATGAAGCTCACTTTGAGACCACGCAGACCTAATTTACCCCCGGAGACTAACGCTTTCACTGTAGTCATGGCGGGTGTCCCCCCACTTGAGGAAGGTGAAACGGAGGACTTTTGTGCCCTGAAAAGTAGGGTAATTAAGTGGTTAAACATAAATAGACCCCTCCCGACACATTTCAATAATGAAATTATAATGGTAAGAAGGGTTCCATGGGTGGGGAGATCACAAAAAAACATTAAAGGGGACTGCATACTGGTGAGTTTTAGGGATACAGGAACGGTGTCCCATATATGTCAAGGGAAAAATAGATCGAGGGAATCCACCATCCAAACCCTCCATGTGTCGTTCTTTTTCCCCATTACCCCAGTCCTATTTCAGCAACCCCAAACTCATGACAGCTGGGAGAGGGTTGGCAGGAGGGGGAGTCACCAGGCCTTTAACCTTAGGCCGATATTTGGCCGATCTGGCCTATCTGAACAACCCTTTTATACACACAACCGGTTCAATTGCCTGAATGGCCTAGAGGGGGTTGATTGACAAACAGATTATGCCCCCCAGGGTTGCACAGAAAAGGGCGGTCTGGTAGAAAATTTGGAGGAGCAAAGTTCTAAGGCTCAGCAAACCTTGATGGCTGGTGTGGGGGATCCAAAGGGTGTCGTGCTTAAGGTAGTTGAAGATAGTACAGGAGGGGGACATGGGCAGGCAATGCAAAGGTCAATGTGAGAAATAAGACCAAGAGCTCAGGGTGGCGCTGAATGGAGTGGAGAGGGTGTGAGACTTCTCTCATGGAATATAGCGGGCATAGCGGGCAAATTCAACAACAAGGAATGGGTTGACTTTATTAGGAAATTTAATGTCATATGTGTACAGGAGACATGGGCTGTGGAGAAGAATTACCATCTGCAGGGGTACAAGTGCTTTTTTGTTCCCGCCCGAAAATCCAGCTCAGGGAGAGCAATGGGCGGTTTGTCTCTCTATGTAGATCTAGATCTCCCAGGCACCTGGTCCTCCCCAGATTGGTTCTCATATGGGATCCAGGCAGCTCGGTTCCAAGGAAAGGGGTTACGATTCTCTGTTTTTAACATATATAACACCGAGATAGCAAATAACCATACCCCGGTATTAACTGAACTCGACCAAAGGTTAGGAAAAGAAATCACATCCCAGAATAAGGGCCTGTCTCCCGGATTGCTTGTGGCGGGGGATTTTAATTGTCACCTCTGCCCGGCACTGGTTAAAGCTAACACAGATTGGGCGCAATGCCCAATAGAGAAGGGGCCGCATTTTTCTCACTCGCCTACTGGGTCGGCTCTCAGGTTGCTTCGGCTTAAGTACAACCTAGAGCACACCATTAACATGATAGACCCACAGTCGGATGGTACACTCCCACCAACTTTTAAGGGCAGGGGCTGCCCGTCTATCATAGATTATATTCTGGTCTCGAGATCCCTGGTTAACAAAGTAATCAGTGTAGGGATAGACTGGAATAGCTTCAGTGATCATAACCCGCTTGTCTTAATGCTCGTATATAGGGCGGGTACTGGTTCCAATGCCCATCGTTCAATTGAGGAGAGGGTCACCGATCAAGGCAGGAGACTGAAATGGGCCAAAATAGATGGGGCAAAGTTTTATAAAAACTTGAGTGATAAGGGTTTGCTGGCCATAAATGACTGTTTGGATCTGGAAGTACAGGGACCAAGGTTATTAGAAGCCTTTGATCACATTGCCAACCTGATTGACGGACTACTTAGGTCCAGTATGCCCACACGCAACCCGGTCAATCCCCGGTGGTTTGATAAAGATTGTTCCAAGGCACTGAGGGAACTGAAATGCTCTCTCAAGTCAAAACCACGGGACCCACAAGAAATTAGGGCATGTAGAGAAAAATACAAAAAAGAGACCAAAAGGAGGAAACTCACCCTGCAGGCAGAAGCTTGGGCAGATCTGAGAGAGGCAGGGGAAAGAAGGGACCTAGCGGGGTTCTGGAGAATCATCAATAAACCGACCTTTCAAGAAAATGATTCTCCGGAGATAGGGGTTAACATCCTCCCGGAGCAGTGGGTTACACACTTTAGGAGTTTGTACAACCATGAACCGGGCACCCATGTAGAGTCACTTGTATCCCATAGTCAGGCCACCCCGGTAGTATTCACTCTTAAGGAGATTACGGCAGGGATGGAGAGTCTGACTAAGAACAAAGCCCCGGGCCCAGATAGAATTCCCCCTGACCTCTTTCTAAGTAACATAGATCTATGGGCCCCCCTGATGACTAGGGTCCTAAATACTGCTATCACCTGCGGTCTCCCTCCATCATGGTCGAAAGCGATCATTGTGCCAATCTTTAAAAAGGTCAACAAGGACGAACCTAAGTGTTATCGGCCTATTTCCCTGATTGACGTCTCGGCTAAACTTCTGGGAAGGGCACTCCTGAACAGATTGTCCGAGTGGACCGAGGAGAACATCTTCTCGGACACCCAATACGGGTTCAGGTCAGGGAGGTCCACCAGCGACCAATGCCTGAACCTATATATGCTGACTGCCAAATATACTCTGGCCAGTGATGAACCTATTTATATGGGATTCATGGACCTGGCAGCAGCATTCGATCACGTCAACAGAGGGAAGTTGTGGGACATGATGGCAGGCATGGGGATCGAGAGTGGTCTAATCACCATATTAAGAGAGCTGCATAGTGACACTACGGCCAAAGTAAGATTTAATAGGGAGGGTGGATTGTCTGACTCCTTTCCATGCAAAAGTGGAGTTAGACAAGGTTGTATTCTTGCCCCTTTTTTGTTCTCCCTTTACATTAATAATCTGGAACAGTTTCTTTTGGGTTTAAATGCAGATTCCCCAAGGGTTGGGACGCGGCACATCCCTGTCCTGCTTTATGCAGACGACGCGGTCTTGCTTGCGCGTACACCCCGAAGCCTACAGATCTTGATAGACGGGTTCGTCAAGTTCTTGAGTGACCTGGACTTATCTGTCAACCTATGCAAATCCTACGTGCTCCTGGCAGGCAAAAAACCTTCCTCTAAATTCTCTTACACAATAGGCACCCATTGTTTAGAGGAGGTTAAAACGTTCTCCTATCTCGGAGTAACTTTTGATGGTGCTCTTCAATTCAACTCCTTGGTGGCAGAACGTTGCCATAAAATGATTGCCTCTAACGGGGCAATAGCCGGATACGGCAGGAGGCTGGGCAGATGGAGCACGGAACAGGTGATGAACCTGTACGGCTCCATAACATGCGCCAAAGTAAGCTATGGGGCAGAAGTTTGGGGCTTTGTGAACACCGTTAGAATTGAACAGGAAGAAAACAGACACCTGAAATCTATCCTTAGGGCACCACCCAGTACTGCTGGATTCATAGCTCACAGTGAGCTAGGGAGGCCATACCTGGTTGATTTGTTAAAACTTAGGCCAATTGTGGCGTGGCTAAAAATCTGGGTAAATACAGATGCGCACTTAAGCAGGAAAATTTTATTGGACTGCTTAGGTAGGACTCACTGTATGCGCATCCCATGGCTTAAATATGTGAGAAATACTCTTGAGGATCTAGGGTTTGGAAACCTCTTCAAGAACCCCACTACCATTTCAGCACAGCACAAGAAACAAGTAGGGGAAATTTTCCTAGAGCGGAAAACCCAATGCCGTGCTGTGGCTGAAGGAGAGAAAAAGTCTGTGAGGGCTCATAATTTGGTGAAGAGTGTGGAGGGTATGGAGCCCTATCTGTATCTTGTACATAATACACAGGATAGATTTCTTATGTGCCGTTTTAGACTGAACCTACTTCCTTTTATGTTGGCCTCACCAGTAGGTTTCACTACGTCAATCGAGCAGAAGGGACCCTGCGGCTGCGACAACTGGTCTCCGCAGGATTCCCTTCACTTTATCTTGCTTTGCCCTTATTTTTCCATGCCCAGGCGTAGATTCCTAGTAAACATCTTTAAAAAAACCCACCTGGAACACGCCAGAGATGCATTAGTTTACTTGCAAAAAGCTGCTGACCCGCTAACCTTGTGTTGTGTTATGAATTTTATCAAGGTTGCGGTCCGACTAAGGATGACGAGGGGAGAGGAATGAAAAGACTTGGGACTCTCTGTTTTAAATTCACGGCTCTGTATGTTGTATTTTATTGTATTATCTATGTACAAGGATCTTGACTAATATTTAATGCTTTTTATCTATGTATATGTATGTGTGCTTTTATGGTGTTTTTTAATCACCGAATAAAGATTCTTGAATTGAAAATTGAATTGACTGATCGCACCTTATTGTCACCCATTTTCTTAGTCATACTCAATGAAAGAGTGGCAGCAGCACACTTGAAGCAAAAGGGTACTTTTTCAACGACCAAAGAGATGTCAATACCTACTATTTGTGTTTTGATTGTAGTTTCAACAATGTTGATGATAAGGTTTAAAAGGGTTAAATCAGAATGGGGAATTTTCATCCTCGACTAATGTGAATGTTCTACTCCAAGTTTATTTGGCCGATGTGACATTGAAATTGTTAGATATTAACCTAATTGTCAGTTTTGTTACAACTCAAAGCAAGTTCACGTCATCCTGTGATTGAGGTTTTCAGTGGCGGCTCCTCCGCTAAGGCGAAGGAGCGTCACCCCACAGGAAAAATAAAATCATAATAACACCGTCTTATTATCATTTTATTTTTCAGTACTGACTCTGTTATGTTTCCTTTAGGTGTGGGCAGGGGAGCTGGGGTGCCCACACAGCAGGGGGAGGAGTGCTGGGCACTTTCTAAGTGCGCATGACTATTTGGACGGCCATCTTGGGCCAGCCATTTAGCATGTTCTCCACCCTGCTGTATTGTACAGCTGGGTGGAGAACATGCACAGGGTCCCACTTCCTGTCTGGGCTGCTCAGACCAATCATGACGCTGCCATCATGCTGATGACAGCAGCATTGTGATTGGCTTAGGGGAGTGTGGGAGCCTGCGTGCTTCCTGCATCGACCGAAGGGGATATGGAGGACGGACGGCGGCTGGCAGGTTATTGAAATTGTCCTTTTTTCTTTTTTTTTTTATAATATCCACTCCACCCCCGCCCCACAACTACTGGCCTGTAGCAGCCATTACTGGAGTTTTTTTTAGGATTAAGGGTAGCAAATGTTGTTGCTATTTGACAGATCCCGTTCTTTGCATCACAAATCACCATCTAAAGGGGCACAGTTTTGGAGTTTAAGATATGAATGGAGTACTACGCTGATTTTGTCTAAGCATACAGTATAAGCTAGAGAGGCAAGGGTTGACATTAAAAGAAAAACTAAGAGATGTGAGAGAGAAATATGTGGAGGGGTATAGAAAGAGACTCACCCATTATCCTTGGGGGTATTATTATATGAGAAAGCGGAAGCATGGCAAGAAGTACAGATAAAATCAGCATAACAGTTTGAAAAGGGGTCTGCATACCATAACTAGATTCTATGTAGTGGAAACTTTGTTACCAGAGTGCTAGGCAGTGCAGTGATAAAAGAGGCAGGAGTGTGAACAACATATATTTGCTTAATACTGTTTAAAATCAATCACTGAGTGTCACTGGCAATTTGTATAAATAAATACCTTGCTTGTGACTTCTGTTTGGAGTGTTTATTCCTTATGAAATCCATAAGAAGCACTTAGCAGGACTCTTTGCCAGAACCAGAACTCTCACTGCCACTTCCCTTACCCAGGGCTACACATTATTGACCACCACCTGGGGAAATGCACTGCAATTTAGTCCCAGCCTTCACTTTTACACACCAATTTCTAAGCATGGACGGAAAATCCGTTCCGCTCGCGGATTTTGTGGATTTTCGGTAAATTCGCAATCCGCGAACTCTCGCGAATTTACCGAAAATCCGCAAATTCGCACGCAGCGGATTTTTTTGCTTGGTGATACAATATTGCGGCGTGCGGCGTTCACTTACAGTCATTCAGCGTTTGCTGAGTTGTTTTTCTCGATATTTTGCGAGTGCTGCGCCATTTTGGATCTTGCTTCGGGATCCCGCTGGAGTTTGGCGACGCATCGCGAGAGTTCGCAATTGCGAACATGTAGATGCGGCGGGCAGCAACAATCTCGCACTCGTGAAATTACAAAATTTGCAATTCTGCACAAGAAATCCACCAGCAAGCAGCATAAACCTTCTGAAAATGATGATTTTTATCAGAATAACTCCTCAGGTTGACATTTGCCTGCACTTTTTTGGATTTGAGGCCTTTTTGACTTTCTTTGGATCACTTTTGGATTAGAAATCAACTTTCACAAGTAAGTTTGTTTGAGGCATTACAGTTGCTGTTCTGCAGAAAAACGAGTTTTGCAAAACTGAAAGCACTCAGCAGGTGCAAAAGTTCACTCATCATTAGTAACCATTCCCTGTAGTGCTTCCTGAGGGGCTCCTCCAGAGTTCAGTTGCCTACGTTTGTTTGGGGCATTACAGTTGCTGTCCTGCAGAAAAACGAGTTTTGCAAAACTGAAAGCACTCAGCAGGTGCAAAAGTTCAAACTCATAATTAGTAACCATTCCCTGTAGTTTTTCCTGAGGGGCCCCTCCAGAGTTCAGTTGCCTACTTGCAACTATTCTATGACCCTGCTTTGACCCTCACAGCAGGCTCATAGAATAGCTACAAGTAGGCCACAGAGGTCCTGGGAAAGAAAATTGCACTGCAACAGAAAGCAAATTACAGATAAGGAAGCAGGTGCCAGACAGGAAGTTTAAATTCAGTGACACATTAATAAACCCCAAATTAATTCATGTCAGTTGAAGCAGGGCAGGTGTGCTTGCTTTTCCCCCCCATAATCTACAGTGATGAATCAGAGGGTGGCAGTGATGTACCAGAGGGTGGCATGGGTGAATCAGAGGGTGGCAGTGGTGAAACAGAGGGTGCTGTGAACCTGTGATGATGAACCAGACGTAGAAACAACAAAGTCGCGACCGTTGCGAGCCGACAAGTAAGTTTGCAATTGCGAACTGGTACAAAACCCTCGCAAACTGGCAGAAACCCTTGCGAACACAAAAAAAAAAAATCCGCAAATTTGCGAGAATTCGCGGATTTTGCGGATTGCGAGTTCGCAAATACGCAAATTCGTGAACGCCAGATTCACAAATTTCGCCCATGCTTACATTTCATATGTCTGGGAGGCAGCAGTGTATGTGCAGGGCTATTTACTAGCAATACTCAGTGCACAACTATTGATGCCTGCGATACAAATTAGGTGGGTATTTTGTATCAAGGGTTTAGAAATAGTGCATGCACATGTTTGGACTCATGCCCAGAGAAGTACTGCATTAGTTTCAGTGATAGCCAAAGATGCAGAGCCAGTCTTGATTGGATTTTGGCAATTATAACAGCAAGGCACTGAATAGTTGGGTGCAAGGCAGCAAATTTGATGATTTGGCTGGATTGTTTAATCTACTACTAAGAGATCATATGATCAGTGCATGTTTTGTGGAAAGGTGCTGGCCCCTGGTGGACAACAAACTCACTGACCCCAGAGAGTTTGCACAGGAGGCGAACCACTGGATCAGTATCAGAATGTCCAAGACGGTACCTCGGAGTGAAATCAAGAATGGTGGAACAGGTTCCCCCAGCAGAGGGACTACGAGGTCAAGGAAGACATAGACAAGTCCCAGAATAGGAAAGTATGAATGGGTTCCCATGCCCCTTCTGAGACAGAGGGGGTGGTTTTAGTGGGCTTTTATTGTTCTGAGTTAGGACACAAGCAGGGGGACTCTGTTAGTCCAAAGAAACCACCAACGGGTGGGAACTCTACATGGGTGGCCAGTGTGGCCTTAGGGGTAACTTTTCTTCAGGGGAAGGTCATAGACCATGTCTTGATGGCCATGATCTCTCTTAGCTGGGAATTAGACTCAGATCCCTGAGGCTGGAAGTCATCACATTCAGTGGTGAAAGTGAATGGGATCCCTGTCACTGATTTATGGGACACCAGGGCTAGCCAGACCGTAATAGTGGAATTGCTGATTTCTCCAGAGCAGTACACTGACCAGATGTCTAGGGTAACTTAGACCTTGTGGCAGGACTTTTTCCTCCCCATTGCCCTGGTATCCCTGGATTTGGGTGGGTGGCTGACCCAGTAGAGGGGCATAGTTAGTCCTCAGATGCCCCTAGACTGCATTCTGAGGAATGAATTGCCCCTGCTGTCAAGAGAACTGGAAGGGGCAGCTACCCAGAGCACCCTGAGAATTCAGTTTTTCTAGGGGTACCTCTCCCTGGTTTAAGATAGAGTGGAAGTAGGGTGCCTCAAACGCTGTGCTGTTGCCCACCACTCTGTGAAACCTCAGTGGTCAGGGAACCCTCAAGAGCCTATGGGGAACTCCTTGCCAGCTACAAGGCTGGAAAAGAGGTCTACCCAGTGTTCCCTCTAGGACCTTCCACCTGGCAGTGGTTGGTCCAGGGCCTGGCTCTTGACACTGACTGCTGTCAGTGGTCTCTGTTGGTTGCTGTCCTTATGGCAGAATTTTCCTTAGGTTGAGGATAGAAGTCTGATCCAAGGGGAAGAATAGTCCACATAATTTTGTTGGCCATAGTGCTCCTCTCTGACTACTGGGATGCATCTGTGAGCAAGTTCAGCTAGGGGCTCCACAGATATGTCCACAAGTGAGGAGGAGGGTTCATAGTGAGTCAGTCCAGTCGCTCAGGAGAGTGTGGACAGAGGGATCCAACTGAGTTCAGAGAGGCATAGAACTGACAAGTCTCCCTGCATAACAGGGCCTTTTTCCATGTTATGTTTCCTAAGCAGGGAAGCCCATCAAGGTATTGATTAGTATACCCTGGATTTTGGCTGGAGGGGGTTTGTATTGGCCCTATCTGCAGGGTCACCCCCAAACCTACTGTGTTCACCCTCCTGTGATCTGAGCCCGTTTTTGTTGGCTTTTAGGATTCTGCACACTTTACCACTGTAAACCAGTGCTCAAGTGTGTGCGCGCTCTCTTTTAAACATGGTAAAATTGGCTTACACCCAATTGGCACATTTAACTTACTTGTAAATCCTTAGTACAGTGGTGCAACTAGTGGGCAAGCTGCACATATTGTGCCACTCACTTAAGTAGCCCTTTAAACATGTCTCAGGTCTGCTATGCCTCTGTCTGCAGTTTAAACTGCCATTTCGACCTCGCAAAATAAACCTTTTGCCAGGCTTAAACCTTTCTTTTTAATACATACAACACCATCAGGGTAGGCCTAAGTAGCCAATAGGACAGTGTGCAGTGTATTTAAAAAAGCTGGACAAGCACTTTTAACTTTAACATGTCCTGGTGGTAAAAAACTCTTACATTTGTTTTTCACTACTGCAAGACTTGCCTCTCCCATAGGATAATGTTTGGTAAACCTATTACACTTAATAAGTGATAACTTTCAATTGGGAGCAAGTAAGAAAATCCAGTTTGGTGTCTGAAGAATTTCAATTTAAAACCCTTTTTAGTGGTAAAGTGGGATTTTAAGTCACAATTCTGAAAGTGCCACATTTAGAAAGGTGGCAATTTCTTGTCCTAACCATTGGTTCCTGTAGCCTGTATCCTGGGTCACATGAATTCTTGTAGCTGGCAGTTGGTCCTTGTGTATTGCTCTCAGACAGTTAAACAGGGAATAGGTGACTTGACGAGGGCGCAGCGCTGTCACTTACCACACTTGCACATCACAAATCGTCTGTCTGAGCACACTCACAAAGAGTTTGACACTAGTATTTTGTGTCACCAGACAAGGCGGGCCTGGGCAGTCAGGCAGGAAATTTCAGACCCCTCTGGGGATGGACACTGCACAACCTCCTCTGACTTCAAAGCTGGCACCAAGTATAAATAATGGATCCCCAGACCCAACTTTTCCGTACACCTCTGGACCTGTGGAAGAGTCAGAAAGACTGCTGTGCTGCTCTGCAAGAAGGACTGCTCTGCAAGAAGGACTGCCACTCTGTTGCCCTGTTGGCTGAATGAAAAGGCTGAACCTGCTTCTTGATCCCAGGACCACAAGAGTGACTCCGAGGCTGGTTGGCTGGCCTGCTAATCAGAGCCCCAGGGACAGCAAAGGTTCCAACCAATGCCAATCCACCTAGACTCCGTCCGCTGTAAGTCTTGCCTACTGTCTTGGAACTTTGGAAGTGGGCCTGAAGATGCTCTGCCATCCTAGCTGTGGTCTTGTGGGCAGAACAGACACAGGGTGATGCATTTCAAAACCACTGCAACGCAACACATCCTGATGCCAGACTTTGCATCTCAGCCCACAGTCCCCTCGGAACCGTCACTGTGCGACGCAGACCTTCACATCACTAGCCCATCATCGATGGCATCCTTGACGATGACGTATATATTCACATCACAGCCCTGCAGCTTCTTAAGAAATGTAGCTTTGATGTAGGAGTTGGCATCTCAAACTCCCCACCCACGGCATCCTCGACAACAAAGTACTTTGCATCACAGCCCAGCAGCTCCATGGAACTCCTTCTGAGATATGCATCCTCGACGTGGGATTTGGCAGTGCTCCTTAACCAGAATTTAAGGTACTTTGTTCAGTGGGCCTAACTTGGTGTGTGTATCCAGCTCACGCTCCATCACGGTCAGCCTGAACTTGTGACTTTGTCCTGATCAGACGAGACCGATAACCCTAATTGCCACTTTGTGCTTCTAGGCATTATTTTCACTTAAATCTTTGAAATTGCACATCTCTGATTCTGCTGATTAGACATTTGTCATTTTAGTCTCAAATAATTTTATTAAATGTCACTCTATTGTTCTCAATTGATGTGGGATTTTCTTTATGTTGTTTTCTCACTTTATTACTGTTTGAAGTGCTGCATAAATACTTTACACATTGCCTCTAAACATAGGGGTCCATAAGGATGGCGGGCGGAAAAAGTCCGCCCGCCACCCTAACGGAGATCGGGACCGTCCGCCTAAAGGGCGGGGGTCCCGACATTGGCATTAGGATGCGCCCGCCACAGTGGCGGGCACATTCCTCAAATTAACATTGTGGCGGGCGGTGCTCACTGCAAGCCCCCGCCAAAATGTTAAAAAAAATGCACGCATTTGCATAATCGAAGCGGCAGGCACCGCGCGGTGCCTGCCGCTGCAATTATGCAATTGCAGGGGGGTACCACAGGTACCCCCCGTGTGCCACCCCCCTTTGGCCGTCACTCTGGGGGCCCACAGGGGCCCCCCCAGAGTGCACACCGCATGTCTTTCCGTGGCGGCATTGCCGCCACGGACAGGCATTGAAAAATGCCTATTCTAATATGGCTGGCGGTGTCTGATAGACACCACCACCATGTTATCCCTTTTCCGCCCCGGCCGCAAGGCGACCGGGGCAGAAAACAGGCGGGCAGTGTTTCCCACCGCTGCGGTCCCCTCCGCCATCGTAATATGGCGGGGGAAATGCAGGGAAGGATGTCGGGCGGACTGCCTCCGCCAGGGTGGCGGTGGCCGCCGCTACCCTGGTGGAGGCAATCCGCCCGACATCCTAATGGGCCCCTAAGCCTTTGTGTCGAGCTACCAAAAGTTTAAGCACAGATTAATTTGGAGTTTGCTTGTGACTTCACTCTGACAGCATTTGTGGCTGCTGCTTGAGTAGAGTTTCGCCCCCTGAACCAATGACCCACTTTCCTACACTCTTATATCCCTGCTCGTGTTACAGGGGTCAGAGCCAGAGGAGAGCACGGAACAGCCTGGATCTATCTGTGTCACATGAGGAGGACCCTCTTCTACTTGCAAATATTTGGAGGAGAGGTCATTAGAAAACATGGGTATCAAAATAAAGAACAGTAGATGAAAGGGAAGAACAGAATGTAGAGGAAAGAATAGAACCAGATGTTTTGATGTCCTTAAAATATCTAAGAGTGGTAGCTCCAGACTTTTGACAGGGTCATGGCCAGCATATCCTGCCTCTTTTTAAAAATATATTAGTTCACACTGGACATATCTCCAGACGTGAAAGGCAAATATTGTACAACTGATGCACATGAAATGAAATGGTGAACAACTATAAATTACATAGAATCATAGTATTACTTGCTATAGGTGATCAGTTATTTGCAAAACTCATTTTGGTGAATCTTTAAAGTTGGTGCAAAGACTATAGTTTAATAACAACTGAGCAGCTGAGCTTTAGAAGTTGATGTACAGTGGCTGATAAGTGTTGGCTCCTGGATCTCTGGAAGCCACAAGGCCTGGGAGTTAGGCCTCTTTTGCTGTTTGATAGACGTATGGCTTCCATTTCATACATTAGACACACAGGACTTGTGGATGAATTTAAGTGTATGAGCATTAACAAGAATCTAATTATGATTAAAATATGCAGTGGCGTAACTAGCCCTATGGGCGCCTGTGGCGGCCTCTGCATTTGCAAGCCGCATAAAAGAGCAGGGGCTGGAGGGAGGGCAGGTGAGCATTTTCTCCGTCTGCATTAAAGGCATTGAGGGGCAGGGTACTTGCAGTTAAACGGCAGGTGATAGCGGGGGGAGGCCGCTGCACCAAAAACTCGTGCCACCCCAGCGGAGAACCCCTCCCGCCCACTCTAGCTATGCCACTGATAATATGACATTATTTTAAAGATGTGTCCAAAATATGAAAAATTATATATTGTCACCTTGCTTATGTACTTATAATTAACTCCTGTGGAATAATACCCCACAGAAGTTAAATATGTTATGGAAGTAATGCAAGGTATGGCGAGTGAGAGTTCTAGGCTGCGTTTTTTTTCCCCAAGACAGTTTGAGGCTATTCACAAACTCTGACTGTTTATTACTAATGAAATGGTGGGGAATTTAATCCATTTAGGGACATGACAAAGCCCATTTCCAGAATGCATCGCAAATGGAACACCAAAAACATTTGTTTGTGAGCAAGTAGGGGAGTGGAGCGAACATTTCCTGGCATATATTTACTCATTGTCTTATGAATTGGGCCCTACTTGTTTATTCTGTTCTAGGTTAGATCAATAAAATGTTGTGTTCCCATTGGCTGGGTTACCGAGCACCTCTTGGAGACAACACCCGGTGTGGGGCTGAGGATGGAGCTTGAAACGTTTCAATATTTGGGTTTCCAAGTGATGCATATCACTGCCAAGCAAATATGCTGATAATGTGGGCAGTGTACTGAAAGAGTCCATGGCCTTTATTGGATTCTGGAATGGTACTCTTATCTCAATGCGTACGTGTTTTACAGAACCCACGGTACTTAAAACATTGGACCACCTTTAGAGAAAATCATAGAGGGCCCGCTCTATTAACCAATATTTATATTTAAATTCAGGAATTTATGCTTTTTATCATGGTTTAACACTTTTTACCTTTTATTTGGCACCATGCACTTTATACAAATGTTGTCTAATGTCAGATTGCTTTGTGACTTTTATGGCCAAAAATTGGACAAATAAAGATAAATTGATGATGATGATGCTGATGACTTGTTTCTATGAATCATGTCACTAGTTCTTAAACTTGCATCAAGACTGTTATTCTAGCAAAGGTGTGGGTGAGAACACTTTCTATGAAGTCTGGGAAGGATGGGTAGAGAGGAAGTGAAGGAAAACCCCAACAATGAATAGCTGGGATTGTGAAGATGGAGAGGATAAGACACAACTGGAGCCGGCAAATACATGTTTGGGAAGGTGTAAGGGAGTGGTGGATAGGGGTGGAGTTATCCAAATAGATGAGCTTTGTCGAATGTGGTAGAAATACGCGTCATCGTGTTGTCTGTAAAGTGTAAACCATTGGAAATAAGAACTACATTTCATCGCCCTGCAATATGTGTCTTTGGATGTTTGCATTGACATTTTTCCTATAAAATTGTTGCAGTTAGTAAATTAATCGGTGCAAAATAAATATAGGAAAAAACAAGAGAACCTTGAGTGGCCAATGCTGATTTGCTTGTTCATTCCCCATGTTTTAGTTTCTTTATTTCAATCATGCTTTCCTTTCAATTGTGTGCCTGTAGCAACCAATCACCAGTCAGCACAATAGACTAATAATACCTGTTCTGTGTGTCATGGTGCTGCATTGTTTCCAAACCTGGAAATGCAAATGTGTCTCTAGCGAATAATATCTCAAACTGATTCATCCGCTGCTAACAGAACCCTCTTCCTCACATTCCCAACACATTTCAATAATCCTTGACATGAGAATGAATGCACCGCTCAGAAATAGAGAATACAAGATATGAACAATAAAACAATCAATGTTTGAGCACCATGCTGTGCGGTCGGTGTGGGTGACATTGCTTGCTATAAATTGTCTCTTACATATTTCCAGAAATAATGATAAGGGGGGCTCTCGGAGCACTGCCCCTGGGAGGTTTCTAAGAGGTGTTTCACCTCAGTGACAGCACTGAAGTTAAGCCAGTGGCATGTGCAGGGGCTTACTATATTATATATTTGTTTTCTAAATTACAAGAACTTTAGCTGTGTCTTGAATTACTGGGGACCTCAGGGGAAGTCACCCATCCCTTGCTTGACGCCAGATTGTGTGCATGATGTGGGGGCGGCGAGTGTTTAAGGGCCCACATAACACAAACTTTTTACCTACTTAGAAATACAGTTAACATTTATTTTCAGCATTTTTAGGTCTGTCGAAAGACAACATATACCAGAATGACTAAAAGGGGGCCAGCCTTCGTCATCCATTAGTCTGGTATTGTGCCATTCATACATTTCTTTTGCCCACTACAGTATACAGAATGGGACACTGGACCACCGCTTCACTGTGAGTGGGGGTATACTGCCCTTTTACAAAGAGCTCATTCGCACACAACATAGCTATCTTCAAATCCAAGAGTGACTATGCCAATGTCTACTTTTTTTAGACCAAAAATAATGTTTGTTTCTAGCAGAGGCATTATCAGGCATAATTTATTTATCTTCTACAACTCTGAAATTCCTTTAGCCCTGCAAGTTAAAACAGCATCTGATTTACACCCATGTTCTGCATTTCCAAAATGCAAAAAATCCAGCAATGTGGAGGGGAATTTTGGGTGGTGGGGTATCGCTGAATGAGGCTGCCGATTGACAGTAGCAGTCCACTCAGCTCGTTGCTGCAAAAAACTCTGCACTTTCTGAAGCTTGTAAAGTTTCAAAAACATTGTGCAATGTTCAGAGTGCACAGACTTTCTAAAAGTGCCATTTTCGAACACATAATTTAAAAAAACAACTTCACTAAAAGTTGTATCTTTAAATTCTTAATTAAAGGAGCCCAAACTCCAAATCTCTATCGCTTCCCAATTGAAAGCTACACTTGTAAGATGTTACAAGGCAGCTCCAATGATAATCGATGAGAGAGACAAGCTTTGCAATACTGAAAAACGAAATTGTCTGTAATTTTACTGTCCTGACATGTAAAAAACATCAGCAAATGTCCTACCTTTCACATACACTGCACCCTGCCCACAGGGCTATATTGGGCCTATCTGAGCTGTGCCTTACATATAGAGAAATGGAAGGTTAGGGTCTGGTAATTGTGTGTACTTGCTAGGTCAACATGGCAGTTTAAAACTGCACTCACAGACAGGGCTACTCAGGGTGGTAAAAACCAATGCTTCAGGTCCACTAGTAGTATTTGATTTAGAAGCCCTGGGTACACACAGTGCAATTACTAAGGACTTACCAGTAAACCAAATATGGTAATCCTAGATAACCAGCGGCACAAGAAGAGTACAAAGTTCCCCAATATGAGTAGGAGTGTGAGACTAGCGTAAAAAGAGAAACAGGTAAAAGGGCAAGGAATTTCCCTTTTAGGAACTAAAACCCTCACACACCCAGCAAGCTAGGTGTCATGCTTCATCATATGGGTTCTGCTCCTCGTCAGACTGGCGCTGCAATGTCTGACAGGCACCCGCAAAGGGGCTCTTTAGCGGAGATCTTGTGTTCCTGCCATATTTTGCATGCGTGTAAGAGGGGAAGGGTAATCGCGGGTGAATGTGTAATCGTGAAGTGAATGTGAGTTAAAAAAGGTTAGTCAATCCAATGGGAACTTTATTGGTGTGGTTGACACCCTTGGTTAAAAGGTGGGAGGGGAGAAATGTACTGGTGTAAGGTTCACAGTAGAAAATCTACTACCCTCTGATCAGGTCAACATGCTTTTTGCATTCTAAGCAATTCGTCAGGACCTAAGTGCAATGTACTACACAGTAAATAAAGAAATACAACCTTATATCTTGAGGTCAATAATTGTGCAGGCCGATTGGTCCTGCCCTTAATGATGCAACCGTAAGGATTTCCGTAAAGTGCCACCGCAGTCAGCTCCCATGAAACCAGCACCTTTGAGTAAGGTACCCAAAACAGCGTGCGGTCTCAGCCGTCAACACCTACCCCCACAGCGTCTGGTTAGGACTAGGAGCGACTGGATAACCAATCATAATTACAATTCACACAGAGAGCATATGCACGTTAGCACGGATTAGCAAAGGTAAAGTGCCCAGAGCCTTATAGCCAACAAAAACATGTCACGAAAAATAGGAAGAAGAAGCAAAATGTTTGGGGATAACCCTGCAAAAAGGGCATTTCCAACAGTTTATGACTGTGAGTGATACACTACATGGTAATGTCACAATTTACCCCTTATTATTATTATTATTATATTTAAATTTGTAAAGCGTTCAGCTACCCGTAGGTTTCCCGTCGCTAAAACCACAACATGAGAGGGGAGAGTCTAAAGAAAAACTGTTAGATGTTGAATAACCAAGTTTTAACCTGTCTGCGAAACCTAAGGTAGTTGGGTTCAGTTCGTAACTGGAGGGGAAGAGAATTCCAGAGTGAGGGGGCAAGCCAGGCAAAAGAGTGGCCACCCATTCTGGCTTTTTTAATTCTGGGAACTGAAAATAAGTGTTGGCTAGATGACCGCAGATTGCGAGGGGGACAGTATTGTTGTACCAAGGAATTAAGGTAGGTGGAGCTAGGCCAGTATTTATTCTGTGCATGATGCAGAGGGCCTTAAATTTTGTCCGGTTTTCAATACGAAGCCAGTGCAAAGTGCGTAGGGAGTTGGAGGTAGGGGATGTATTGGGTAATTTGCAGAGTAGTCGCGCTGCCATGTTCTGGACTGTCTGCAATTTACGAATTACCTCTTTACAGGCTGCCAGGAGAAGGATATTCCTGTAGTCCAGTCTAGAGGTGATTAAGGCCTGGACCACGGTTTTCTGAGTGTCCAGGGGAAGCATCCATATGATCTTACCCAACCACTTAATAATAGTGATGCAGGTAGAAGAAGTTTTGACCACGTGGTTCTTCATGGATAGCTGGTCGTCAAAAATGACGCCGAGGTTACGTGCTGTTTTGGACGGGGTGGGTAAAGTGCCCATTTGAGAGGGCCAGTGTTGGGGTCCCCATAGGGTGGTGTTATGGCCAAACAGAAGAAGTTCTGTTTTTCCCCCGTTCAGTTGCAATTTGTTATCCAACATCCAGGCTGCGATGTTGCTCAGTCCTATACAGAGGGAAGATGAAGGGGAATGAGAATCTGAGGAAATAGAGTAGATGACCTGGGTATCATTGGCGTACGAGTAAATGGTGAGCCCAGCTTGCTCCGCAATAGTAGCCAAAGGTCTGACATACAGATTGAAGAGCAAGGGGCTCAAGATGGAACCCTGTGGAACACCGTACGCCGATGTAAAGGTTTGAGAAGCGGATGAGGAAGAGAAGACCTGGAAAGTGCGGTCTTAGAGAAAGCTAACAAACCAGTTAAGAGCTATGCCGGTAATGCCAGATGATCTAAGGGCATTTATAAGAATGGGGTGGGAACCGTATCAAATGCAGCACTCAAATCAAGCAGAATGAGTGCCACGGTTTCCCCCCTATCTACTCGGCATCGGATGTTTTCAGAGACCCCTAGCAGAGTGGATTCTGTAGAGAAGCCAGATCTAAAACCGGATTGAGATGGATTTAAGATTCCCCTCGTTTCAACATGGGTTGTCAGTTTGGAATTGATGTGTTTTTCCATGATTTTAGACAAAATCGAAAGAAGTGAAATTGGGCGGAAATTAGAGGGGATGTTGGGGGCAGCGTTAGCCTTTTTTAGCAAAGGCACTATCATTGCATGTTTCCATGCAGAGGGTACTGTAGCTTCTCTAAGGGAGGCATTTAGAAGATCCATAATGAGTGCAAGGGAAGAGTTGTCCAACCTTGTTAGTATTTGGGGGGGAAGAGGATCTAGCGGGGATCCGGATTTAATTTTGCTGATAATATCAGAAAGGGTGTGATGTTAAGTGGATCCCAAGTGTCAATCAGCTGTAAATCAGGGGGACAGGTTTCACATGGAAACCTAGAATCACAGGAGGTCGTAGGTTTGGGTGGTGTGGGGGGGGGGGTCTGCTGCGCAGGAGTGAGGGACTTATCCTCTGGGGTCACATGGTCAGAAGATGGAGTTGGGGCAGGTAAGTATGGCAGAAAAAGGGGGGGGGGGGAGGTTCTCAAAATTGGAATAGATGGTATCAATTTTGGCGATGAAAAAATTCAGCCAGTGAATTGCATTGCGCAGTATCTAGACATGGTGGTTTAGGCTGACACAGTGCGCCCAACAGCTTCTGTACTACCTTAAAAAGTGCTTTAGGTCGGTTTTGTGCTCCAAGAATAGTTGTGTTGACATATTCAATTTTTGCAGTTTTACATAAGGAATGGTATTTAGTTAAAGCAGCTTTGTAAATTTGCTTGGAGCCTAGGTCATATTTTATGCGCCATTTGCGCTCAAGATTTTTGCAAATGTTTTTTTCTTTTTTTAAGGCAGCAGTAAACCAGGGTGCAGGCGGGTGGTGAAAATTATGCTTTTGCATACGTTGGGGTAGGCATGCATCGGCCGCCTGTGCTAGTCAGCCATTTATAGCCTCAGTTGCTTCAGTACTAGTGACTTCCGTGAGGGGTCTAGTGTTTTCAAGATGAGAGTTGAGTTTCTTAATGTCTAATTTATTCCAGTTTCTGGAGTCTAGATTCAGTAGGGTTAGAGAGGATGTTTGGTTGACGACCAATGGTAATAATGAAGGTCACCATAAAATGGTCAGACCATACAATAGGTGAGGGAGCCTCACAGTCGATGATTTCTAAATTAGAAAGAATGGGGTCTAGAAGGTTCCCTGCTCTATGCGTAGGACCAGAATTATGTAGAGTAATGTTTAAGGCAGCCAGGTCCTGTAAAAGATTGCTGCTGGTGGGGCAACAGGGATCATTCAGGTGCAGGTTAAGGTCACCAATAATTGAGAAGTTAGTGGAATTCTGGATTAGTGGTGCTATGTACTCAGGAAGAGCTGCGGCCCATAAACTCGCTGGGCCGGGGGGGGGGGGGGGGGGGGGGGGGGGGCGATAAATGAGTATCCCGGAAAGAGTAAAATTGGGGGACAGTGAAAGCTTAAAAAGACCTGCCTCGCTGTTGGGTAATACAAAGTCTTCCCATTTGCAAGAGTACCGTCTGTTGTAAACTATAGCTATCCCTCCACCATCTTTCATTACTCTGTTTTTTCCAACATAAGTGTAGTTGTCAGGGAGAGCAGCAGCTATATCCGGGCCAGAGTGATCTTTTAGCCATGTCTCGGTGAGGAATAGGGCTGCTGGTTCCTTAGAGACAAGTAGATCAAAGATTTCCCTCTTATGTTTGACTAGAGATCTGCAATTTAAGCTAATCAGCGTCCGAGTCTGAGACAGGTCTGTAGTTGTAGGTTTAGGACGTGTAAGACGAAAGTCAGATGAAGCTATGTTGGTTACGGAGGGAAGGGAAGTAAGGGGGAGATAGCAAGCTGGGCAGGTGAAAGGGATATGGTGGGGATTCATGATAGTGCAGTGTGCACATTGTGGTGGCCTGAGTCTGAGGAGAGTTTCCCGAGAATAGGTATGCAATGGACCAAAGGGTGGAGGGCCAGGGGTCGTAGCCCCTAGTCCCGGCCCGTCGCGGATGGACGCAGAAAGGCTTGCCTTAGGCGCGCCCGCTGCGCTCGTCTGCTGCGCTTCCTGAATTTACACATTAATATATGTGCCGAAGGGTTGATGGGGGGCGTGGCCTCAAGGTGGGCGTGGCCAGTGGCCTCACTGGTGATGGCGGCGGGAAGATTTGGGTGTACACAGGTCCCTAGACAGCGCTAGCTCCGCTGCTCGTTGCCCAGATAAATGCAGTTAGGTGAGTTTTTAAAAAAAGTTACAACACAAGTAAAATAGAAGGGCAGAGCAGTCTACTCCCGGCTTTCCGCCTCAGGAGGAATGGTTTACAGTGAGCGCTCGTAGTCAGCGCTTTGAAATACCCTTCTGAGACTTCAAGAAGCACGCATATGTAAGCATAACTAGCCTCCAATACTGTGTACTGATTCATTGAAGGCGTGTGTAAGAGGGAAGATTAACATCTCAAGAGAAGGAATAAATCAAAGTAAGTCAACTAAGAGCATGCTGGAGCCTAAGATAAATAGTGAAGAAAAGTTAATGCACAGTAAAGGAATAACAACAAACATAGTAAAGAAATGAATGTCATTCAATTTTCCGAACTTTAACATTAGTGCAGCGGTTTTCAAAATCACTTGGTATATCCTATACCTGTAAACAACATGTACTATGCTTACACCAAATGACATAAAGCCTAATCACAAAACATTTCTGACTGGCGCCATTTCATGTCTTCGGTGGGAAATTAAGGGAGTGCTTGGTGCAAAAACCTTTGACCACCATATTATTAACTCCAGTTTTTTGAGGTGGTAATGTGTGAGCTGCATGTTTGTGCATATTTGTTGTGTGAGACTTTGTCCTATAGGTGTTAGTATATGACAAGAATATTTGTTCATATGTGTTGTGCAGAATTTTGTTGTGGTAGTGATGTGATCTGTTGTTTTTGTGCTTATGTCTTGTAATGTGATTTTGTATTTTGCTTTGACTGTTTTGGTGTGCTCCCTTATAATTTTATTGTTTCATTATTTTTGTGTATGATGTTGAGTTCCGTTGCTAACTTTAGACATCTCAACAAATGCAGTATGGGAAGGGGTCCCAGTAAGCATGAAATAATAACCCAAAAAATTTTTTTGAGAACAATCAGAAAGACAAAACTTAGAGCCACATTGTTTTATTCACAATGTGCTGATATCTTGCATATACTTCACTATTTCACATACATTAATCGGTGACTATTTACAGTGCCCCAAAAGTTGGGAAAGAGGGAAGGGGGTGTGGTATGTGTGGGTAATGAGTGAAGGAAAAGGGTTTTAGGTGACAGTAAAATCGACGAGTAAGACAGGTTCAACAAAGTTACATCTTCATGTACACAAAACCGGACCAATAGGTTCATAAGTATTGTTTTGCAAAAATCATACTCCAAATGTACAGCAAATGAGAACAATGGGGTGTGGAGTTGACAGCAGAGAACAATATGTTGTCGACGTTTCGACCCTCGTGCTCGCAGATATGAGTATTAATCTTGCCGTGGGGTCTTCCTCAGGACTGGGGAGTTGGGGACACGTGACCACAAAGGTGGTGTGCACCGGACCAGCTATCGTGGAGTGTTAGAGTAAAGAATGAATCGAGATGTCACTCGGAAGCGCCGTGTATCTAGATAATCAAGGGTCCGAAAGGGCGTCAATGGGGCAGTAGCTCCGGCAGCTGTAATTCGTCAATATTCGGCGTGGGGTAGCAAACGCTCGCGCTGTGGCAATGAGTCCGTTTGAAGGGCGGTCATGGACTGAATCCGAAGCCGATCAGACGTTTCGACCCTCGTGCTCGCAGATATGAGTATTAATCTTGCCGTGGGGTCTTCCTCAGGACTGGGGAGTTGGGGACACGTGACCTATTTAGTGTACAAATATACAAGTGTTGACATATAGTGACAAACATTCACCCTCAATTACTCAAAAATAGCAAGGCACACCAGCCATTTCATGAAATTGACTGACAGTAAAAGGGAGAGTTTCCCGCCATGTGTGATAGAGACAATGCAACTGTTGTGTCGCCAAACGCGCTACTTATGCAACCAATTAATGTGTTATTAATTGATCCTGAATCGATATCATGGTGGGGAGAAGGAGCAGTCTGAAAATAGGTCAACCCACACAGGGACAGACCATCCGCGGACACCTCAAGGCTACTGGTGAATTAAGAACACCTACTAATAAGTACGGACTGATTATACAGGTCAACATTTACAAAATACTCGCATATCAAATAGGTGACTATTAAGTACTATGGTTAACTCGGGTCAAACTAGGAGAAGTTGAGACTTACCACAAAGGTGGTGTGCACCGGACCAGCTATCGTGGAGTGTTAGAGTAAAGAATGAATCTGTAATTGAAAAGTACACTCCTTATACTTCTGAGAGTGCGCAGTGCATAAATTACGAAACTAGCCACATAATAAAAAACTCACCGAGATGTCACTCGGAAGCGCCGTGTATCTAGATAATCAAGGGTCCGAAAGGGCGTCAATGGGGCAGTAGCTCTAAATAAATGAAGAGCGAGGTCTGGCATTAAGGACTGATTACAAATCCAGACGAGTTAAACCCATGCGCGGAGAAGCAAGGGAAAGACTTACCCGGCAGCCGTAATTCGTCAATATTCGGCGTGGGGTAGCAAACGCTCGCGCTGTGGCAATGAGTCCGTTTGAAGGGCTGAGTCAGGGGTGCAGCACACACATTTAATGTTCCTGTGACAAGCAACCATCTACCATTGTCTATGGTGGTGAATCAGCACTGCTCCAGCTCTTCACCTACCTAAGACAGCAGTAAGTTCAAAACTGTGGCAGAGAGATGCCTAACATTAGCCCTTTCATTTCTCGCTTGATGTGACACGGCTCATAAATTGTGTTTGAGGCAAACATTTATGAGATGAGCTGAAGGTCTTGCTGACTTTTCTGCTACAACCTCTTTCTCTCCTGACCAATATATTCCCCTTTACATGAGGAACTCAAATGTTTTGAGAAATCATCGCCGGTGTATCAGAAAAAGAAGTAGGAACCAAATAAATACAGTACCTAACCACAACACATCTCAATGTTAGTACACAATGAAAAATAGTAAGTGTTATAAGGGTTGTATGTCAGAGTATTGTTTAAAAAAATATTGGCTGATATAAATACCAACACCAAAATATGGTTTATTCAAACATCGATCCTTAACTATAGATTTACTTTTATTTCTTCCAGAGGAATGATATTTTTGCACACAATATTTAGGATTAAATGTTTACATCAAACAATGTTTTGAATATGATATTCTGTAATCCCACCTATGGGAAGGCACATTGTTCTCAGCATTCCAACTTGGAATGAGCCTTTTGAAACATTGGATTTTGCTGCAATGAAAGCCATGCATTCCTACAAGAGCTGTCACGCTTCATTCTGTTTCCAAGTAAGTTGAATAGCTTGGCTAGTGTTTAGCCATTCTTTTTATTTCCGTTTTCAATACAGAAATTAAATACAACTTTTACAGTTCATTCAATCAAAACTCAGGCCCAGCCCACTTGAGCATCATCAGCACATGTACTCCTTTGTCTTATCTCCCCACCATCATATCTTCAAATATTACATTTAGGAGCCTGACTAACAGCAGTTACATATATTGTCCAGATACTGGTTTCTCCAACACACAGCACAAGTCGGATTTCCATTCATCAATATTTGGCGGGAGGGGTTGCTGATAGTTATGAGCTATTTACATTTATGCCAGTGTCCATTCTACATATTCAAGCTGGCCCAAATCTCACTCCCACCTCCATTGCAATTCGCAAAAGTGTCAGATGTATTATTAGTCAGCCATTTAAATATGGCTGAAGTACGGGCACGCATAGGTAATGAAGACAAAATTAGTTTTAGCGTCCAATGGATTGTAGTCAGGCACATCTTTGATGGTTGCTAAATATTCCATTAGAGCAGGCTTCTTCAATGAGTAGCTTGTGAGCTCCTGGTAGCTCTCGAGCTACCAGTAAGTAGTTCTCCTGTGTGCAGCCCAGTTTACCAATTTA
Source organism: Lissotriton vulgaris (assembly GCF_964263255.1). Taxonomy (NCBI): domain Eukaryota; kingdom Metazoa; phylum Chordata; class Amphibia; order Caudata; family Salamandridae; genus Lissotriton; species Lissotriton vulgaris. The sequence goes on from NC_141694.1 coordinate 1,746,358,870, forward strand.
GAAGCTTTGGATTGGTTGAAATGATACATGTACTGCTCGTGCCAAGCTACCAAGGGGGTGAGCAGGGGTTATTTGAAGAGTGTTTTCTCCTTACCCTGACTAGGAGCAAGGGTCCCTATTTGGACAGTGGTACCTATCTCTAGCAACTAGAGATCCCCAGTTCTAACACATACTAAACAGGTTCAATTGACGTTCGATTTCCAGTGGACGTTTACTTAAATTCCAGGATTGAGTTACCTGGAAAGCTGCAGTTCGGGATTCAATTGCGAGTGGTGGTAAGGAGACCTTGTATAGTTGGCACAGAAAGCTGTCTGGTTTCCAAGTTCTCAGCAGTGCACTTCTTATTGGCATTTTGTGACAGATATGCAGCCGCCTGCTACATAGTTTTACCGGTTTATCAGAGTTGGCTTTGCATCTCCTAAACGTTTTTTCCTCTCACCTCATGGTGTTGGCTGTTTAGCTTATCATTCGTCCTCCTCTTTGTGCTTTTATTGCCAAAGTTCATGGGCTACTCTGCAGTTCAGCGAAACACTGAATCCTCACACTTTAAATTCAGAATTTCTCTGGCGCCCCTCTACATTTTGAACAGGCTGGGATCACACAGAGTCTGATGCACCACACTCAAAACCTTTTTTGAAGAAGTTGTCACCTTGTTGCAGGTCTAGAGCAAAGCTAATTAGTATATGGGGAAGCTGCTCCAAATAACACAGACCCACTAGGGTACTGCATTTTTTCAATATGTTGAACAGTAAAGAATCAACGCAAACAGAAGGTTTGACTGCAGCAAGATTTTCAGAGTGCTGCGTTAAATATCTAAGCATGAATAGTGTCAGTACTCATATTTCCACTCATTTGTCCTCCTAAATATTCCTCTCAGTGAGTTAAGCACTCACTCTAGAGATCTGCCTGTAAGCTACTTGTCACTCCTTAAAGTGTCAATGTTCTGTGAATGATGAAAGTTTGCACAGCTCTGCCCTGCTGTATATGTGTTGCTGGGAAATTAAAGATTGCACTTACTGTCTTCTGAGACAGAGGGAAGCTTGCTTTGCTACTGCCGTGCTGTCCCTATCCTGTAGCATAGTGAAGCTTGCACTGCTACTGCCCTATTTGTAACTGCCAGGTAAACGGAAAAGCTTGTGCTGATGCTACGGTAGCTGTATTTGTCCTCGGAAGGAGGGCATCTTGCACTTTTTCTGCCCAATGGTGTAGCTGTTTTATGAATAAAGTTATTTCCACAGCTGTTGCCCCATCAACTAGAAAAACAAGCATTTGCATAGCCAATAGGTCTTGCCTTTGGGATCTTATAAGTGTTCAGCCTTGCAAAAGTTGATGTTGTTGCACCAACGATATTGTGCTGCAGAACTAAATATTTATAGATCCCAAAAGCGAGACCTATTGGCTATGCCAATGCTTGTTTTATATTATTGTTTGCAACTCTACCTGATGAACTGAGGTAATCACTGTTGGTAATCTTGCAAATGGTGGGCACTAATGTAATCTTGTCTGATGTGATCGCTGTTGCAACAATAATAATATTTGTAGCTCAGGATAATTTTTACTGATCATTAGTGTTTGGCCCTATAGCCTTAGGGTGGGCTGCCCCACAACATTTTGTCTTCCTCCTCCACCTTTCTGACCTTGTTGTGTCTGTTATTAGGGCTTTGTGCACTTTACCTCTGCTAACCAACAATACAGTGCATGTGCTCTCTCCCATAAACATGGTAATGGTGGTTCATCCCCGATTGACATATTTAACTTACCTAGAAGTCCCTAGTAAAGTGGTGACACATGTACCCAGGGCCTGCAAATTAAATGCTACCAGTGGGCCTGCATCACTGATTGTTCCACCCACGTAAGAAGCTTTTTAACCATGTCTCAGGCCTATCATTGCAGAACCTGTAAATGCAGTTTACACTGCCTTGTTGACTTGATAAAATACACCTTTTGCTATGCCCAAAGCTTCCAATTTTTTTTTCCATATGTCAACTCTAAGGTAGGTCTATGACAATCTAGAGGGCAGGGTTCAATGTATTTAAAAGGCATTTTTATTACTGCAAGGCATTGACTCTCGTATAGGATAGCATTAGGATTACGTTATTACATTTTATAAGTGTAATTTCCAATTGAGAAGAGATTAACCTTTCAGCTTTGGTTTCTCTGGAATCACAATTTAAATGCAAACTGATGGTGAAGTCTGATTTTAAATTGCAATTCTGAAAATGTCTGGCATTTTCTTGCTTTAGCCATTTCGTGCCTGTAGCCTGACTCCGATCTCATGTCTGGGTGTAGTTGGGCTTTGTGTATACTTCCTAGAAAGCCACACACAATGGGAGCTTAGGTGTGTCTCAATAGGCATCTCTGGCAGGATGGGAGGGAGGAGCTGGGTACAGCCTCACTTCACCCTGAGTAGCCTGTGTCCTGTCCAAACACAAAGGGCTGCATACCCACTACAGGGAGGACCTGGCCTGGCAGTTCGGGCTGGACTGATCAGATGAGGAGCGGGGTTAAGACTGATTTGCATATGGCTGGGTCTGAACTGGGTTGGCAAAGTGAGCAAAAGAACAATGATGGATTTAACCCAGCTCTAATAATGACTGGGGGATGAGTGTGTGGAAAGTTTTAGCATTCCATCCATCATCTTATTGTGATTGCTCTGTTAATTGGAGCGGAATAAATCAGCACTGATCAATGTGTGCCAGATCAGTCATTATATTAGTCAGTACAATTGCTAGTACTTTGTCTGGGATCTTTGTTTCACTATTAGTAACGGAAATCTGTCTGTATGAGGCACATGGATGGGTAGGTTTATCAGGTTTTTGGATGACTGTTAGGTGTGCCTCTTCATGGTCTTTTGGGATGCCACTTCTGATTCAGGTATCATAATATAAATCAATTAGTAGTTGGGCCAGTATGATTGACTGGCATTTAAAGAACTCCATTGGAAGACCATAAGGGCCCACAGATTGTACCTGTCAGTAATTGGGAGATGGTCTCTGTGATCTCCTCAATAGTAAGTAGTTCATCCAGTGTATTCTGCTGGTCAACTGAGAAGCATGAACTATTGATGGTGGACAAATAAGGTGGTAGACCACCTGACAGTGAAGGATGGGAGGCTGCATAGAGTAGTCTGTAGTTTTGTGCAGAGACACTGGCTTCTTCTCTTGGAGTAGTTTAGCTTGTGCAGCCCATATCTTCAATATGTGTGATATGTCAGTTCCCTTCCTCGCTTTGAGTCAGCCACTGTAATAGGTTACTGTTTTCATATAAGTATTACTGGGAAGTAAGGCAAATGTTTCTTGCTTTGTCCATTTGCACTTGTTGCATTTTTTGTTTGGTTTTTGCGAGTATGTGTTGATTTGTCTCTGTAGTCTTGTTCATCTGTCTGCATTATGTGCTCAAGATAATTAGATCTCTCCTGCTGTTCTTGTTTTTGTGTGCCATTTTAGATAAGATTTTACCTCTGGTGACTGCTTCACGGCCTCCCAAATGCTCGCTGGGGAGTCTAAAGAGCCTGTGTTTAACTGAAAGTGTGGTGTAGAATCTTCCCTAATGGCCTTCTGGCACTCCCGCATAGTCGGCCACCATGAGCTCAGCCTCAGTGATGGGGATGATATAGGCTTCTGACTATACCTTGGTGAAATGTAAATTACACTGACGCACTTCTAGGAAATTTAGGAATTTCTAAATATGTTTTTTATTGTGAAATTTCTTAAGTTATGCCACTACACCACTTTGCGTAATTATGCACCATTTGTGGTAAACATTTATTGTGAACTAGCAGCCCGTCCCGACGTTGTCTGGGTATGAATTGCTGCCGGCCAGTAGTATATTGTTTTGTAGGATTTCGTTTTGATAGCATTTCTTATCTGTGACAGGCCTGTGAAAGGCTTCGATTCACAGTGCACTGCTGATGCACTTAAGAGTGCGCGTTCAGTAGTGTGTGAACTCGAGTTTTCCTACTTTATTTTTCCTTGCAATATTATATAGCGCGAACTCGACAACATGGCATGAGCACAATTTACATTACAGAAGAACACATTCATTTGTGGTAGGCACGGGGAGACAAAGCGATTTGCCTGGAATCACAGGATGTTGAGCTGGGATCACTGACATAATATAGAATGACAAAATATAGACTTACCAAAATATAGTCACCAAAATATAGAATGCCAAAATATCGAATTCCTATCTACAAACAGGTAAGTACAAAAATATAGAATCCAAAATATAGTCTGTAAAAAATATAGTCAGTCAAAATATCGAATTTTTTTAAATGTCTTAAAAGTAATTTAAAATTAATGAAATAATAAATATAATTAACTAAAACATACTTAAAAATACTCAAATAACCTAAAATTAAGATATAATTAATTTAAGTTATTAATAAAAAATGTACAATATTTTACCATAGGATAGCAGGAGGGTAACATTTAATATTACCACTCCAGTGAGTGCAACAGTAGGGAAAGCATTGGATAGCGTAGGGGTAAAAAATACTATTCCCACTCCAGTGAGTGCAACAGTAGGGAAAGCGTTGGATAGCGTAAGGGTAAAAATTACTATTCCCACTCCAGAGAGTGCAACAGTAGGGAAAGCGTTGGATAGCGGGAGGGTAAAAAATACTATTCCCACTCCAGTGAGTGCAACAGTAGGGAAAGCGTTGGATAGCGTAGGGGTAAAAAATACTATTCCCACTCCAGAGAGTGCAACAGTAGGGAAGGCGTTGGATAGCATAGGGGTAAAAATTACTATTCCCACTCCAGAGAGTGCAACAGTAGGGAAAGCGTTGGATAGCATAAGGGTAAAAATTACTATTCCCACTCCAGAGAGTGCAACAGTAGGGAAAGCGTTGGATAGCGGGAGGGTAAAAATTACTATTCCAACTCCAGAGCGTGCAACAGTAGGGAAAGCGTTGGATAGCGTAGGGGTAAGAATTACTATTCCCACTCCAGAGAGTGCAACAGTAGGGAAAGCGTTGGATATTGGAAGGGTATAAATTACTATTTCCACTCCAGAGAGTACAACAGTAGGGAAAGCATTGGATAGCGTAGGGGTAAAAATTACTATTCCCACTCCAGAGAGTGCAACAGTAGGGAAAGCGTTGGATTGCGTAGGGGTAAAAAATACTATTCCCACTCCAGAGAGTGCAACAGTAGGGAAAGCGTTGGATAGCGGGAGTGTGAAAATTACCATTCCCACTCCAGATAGTGCAACAGTAGGGAAAGCTTTGGATAGCGTAGGGGTAAAAATTACTATTCCCACTCCAGAGAGTGCAACAGTAGGGAAAGCGTTGGATAGCGTAGGGGTAAAAAATACTATTCCCACTCCAGAGAGTGCAACAGTAGGGAAAGCGTTGGATAGCGGGAGGGTGAAAATTACTATTCCCACTCCAGTGAGTTTAACAGTAGGGAAAGTAATGATTCAATATATTATTAAAAATAAATTAAATATCAATACCAATAAAACATTGATTGAAATTAATAACCAATTTAATATTATGTAATAATTAATTAGAAATACAACTACATATTAGTTATTAAAAATTAATAACCTATTCATAATTATTCAACAACGAATTAATTTTAAATAACAAAAACTAATTAATAATAAAAATTAATACCAATTAAAAATTAACAGTAAATTAATTGTCAATACACAAAAAGTATTTTTAATATGTAATTAATTACAATTACATTACTTCCCACCCTATTCCCCTATAAACCCACATCCCACTACAGAAAATACATTAATACAATTATCATAATTATCAAATATTTAATTAATACAAAATAATTACCAATTAATAAAAATTAATTGGCAATTAATAGAAATTAATTACCAATGAAAAATTAATTAACAATAAATTTAAAATCAATACGAATAAATGAAAAAAAATATTTACTTTATTAAATTAAATTACTTCCCACCCTATTCCCCTATAAACCCACAACCCGCTACAGAAAATAAATTTAGAAAATTAACATAATTAACAATTAATCAATTAATACAAATTAATTGGCAATTAATAAAAATTAATTACCTATTACAAAATAACAATACATTCAAAATGAATACCAATAAATAAATAAAAATATTTAATTAATTACAATTAAATTACTTCCCACCCTATTCCCCTATAAACCCACAACCCGCTACAGAATTAAATTACGCAAAAATTAAATAACATCAAATTCATTACTTAAAATACATTAAACATACATTACAAAAATTAATATACACTTTTCACACATATACTAATATACCAAACACTTTAAAAAAATTGATAATATTAAAAAATCGATATATTTAATGCCTATATTGTATATTTCGATATTTTGACTTCTATATTTTGAAAATCGATATTACTTACCTTAAATTCGATATTTTTAACCACTATATTGTGTCCATTCGATATTTTGTCCATTCTATATTTTTACTTCGATATTATGTCCATTCTATATTTTGGAATAGATATTATGACTGTTTACCGTTGAGCTGATGCCGAGATTCGAACGTTGCTCCCCAGCTCTAAAGTTCGCAATTCTAGAACTTGTGGCGGGAGGTGTGTCTAAAAGTGTATGTCGGTGCTCGCCATCAATGAGAGAGAGACCTGTGCATTTTTCAAATGGGTGATGAAAAAATGTGAGTATGTTGCTGGAGATGTGGGCCGCCGTGCCACCAATGTACTTGCCGGGGGAGGGTAAATACCCATTATTCCGCAACTTTCTTTCCGCATACCATCACTCCGCATACTTTCATTACGAAAGTACCATGACTCCGCAATGGCATTATAACGCATGGCATTACATTTTTTATGCTTTTACCACGCATACATTTACACGAAATTCGTTGTAAATGCATGAATGGTAAAAGCATGTTTTTTTAAACGTTTCGATAAGGTAAGTATGGGTATAGGGGTATATGTTTTGGGGTACTGAGGTATATGTTTTGGGGTGTTTGGGTATTTTAAGGGTTCAGATATGGTTTTGGGTTATGGGGTACAGGGGTAGTTTCAGGGTTTAGGGATAGGTATGGGTTTTGGGGTACAGGGGTACAGGGGTATTTTTAGGGTTCAGGGCTAGGTTTGGGTTTTGGGGTATAGGGGTATTTTTAGGGTTCATGGGTAGGTTTGGGTTTTGGGGCACAGGGGTATTTTAAGGGTTCAGCGCTAGGTTTGGGTTTTGGGGTACAGGGGTATTTTTAGGGTTCAGGGCTAGGTTTGGGTTTTGGGGTACAGGGGTATTTTAGGGTTCAGGGGTAGGTTTGGGTTTTGGGGTACAGGGTTATTTTTAGTGTTCAGGGCTAGGTTTGGGTTTTGGGGTACAGAGGTATTTTAGGGTTCAGGGGTAGATTTTGGTTTTGGGGTACAGTGGTATTTTTAGGGTTCAGGGCTAGGTTTGGGGTACAGGGGTATTTTTAGGGTTCAGGGGTAGGTTTGGGTTTTGAGGTACAGGGGCATTTATAGGGTTCAGGGCTTCATTTGGGTTTTGGGGTACAGGGGTATTTTAGGGTTCAGGGGTAGGTTTGGGTTTTGGGGTACAGGGTTATTTTTAGTGTTCAGGGCTATGTTTGGGTTTTGGGGTACAGAGGTATTTTAGGGTTCAGGGGTAGGTTTGGGTTTTGGGGTACAGTGGTATTTTTAGGGTTCAGGGCTTGGTTTGGGGTACAGGGGTATTTTTAGGGTTCAGGGGTAGGTTTGGGTTTTGAGGTACAGGGGTATTTTTAGGGTTCAGGGCTAGGTTTGGGTTTTGGGGTACAGGGGTATTTTAGGGTTCAGGGGTAGGTTTGGGTTTTGGGGTACAGGGTTATTTTTAGTGTTCAGGGCTAGGTTTGGGTTTTGGGGTACAGAGGTATTTTAGGGTTCAGGGGTAGGTTTGGGTTTTGGGGTACAGTGGTATTTTTAGGGTTCAGGGCTAGGTTTGGGGTATAGGGGTATTTTTAGGGTTCAGGGGTAGGTCTGGGTTTTGAGGTACAGGGGCATTTATAGGGTTCAGGGCTTCATTTGGGTTTTGGGGTACAGGGGTATTTTAGGGTTCAGGGGTAGGTTTGGGTTTTGGGGTACAAGGTTATTTTTAGTGTTCAGGGCTATTTTGGGGTTTTGGGGTACAGAGGTATTTTAGGGTTCAGGGGTAGGTTTGGGTTTTGGGGTACAGTGGTATTTTTAGGGTTCAGGGCTAGGTTTGGGGTACAGGGGTATTTTTAGGGTTCAGGGGTAGGTTTGGGTTTTGAGGTACAGGGGCATTTATAGGGTTCAGGGCTTCATTTGGGTTTTGGGGTACAGGGGTACTTTTAGGCTTTAGGGATAGGTTTGGGTTTTGGGGTTAAGATGGGTTAGTGTTTAAGGGTGTTGGGGTATTTTAAGGAGTAAGGGTGGGTTATGATTATGGGGTGCAGGAGTATTTAAAGGGAGCCGGGTGGGATTAGCACACGATATGAGACATGGCATGAAGGGCGGAACGTACCACACGCCCCCAGCGTTTGTCACGCACCCAGAAAACGCTGTATATGGTGGGCGTCTGCATAGCCTATGTCCTTCTGCTGCAACTGCCCTTTCCAACGCTGTATTGGGTGTTGTGATTGGTGCTGTGGTTCCTGAGATTACCCGCCTCAAAGTTTTGCAATTTGTGGAAGACATTTGCAATTCATGAGTTTACGCATAGCTTCACATATCATGGCCATAATTATGCAACTTACACACATTTCAGACATCCCTATTAATTACATTAAATAGGATCTCAAGTGCTTCTATGTCCGAGAAGCATATGTTGTACATTATTAGAGTGAGTAGAAAAAGTATCTAATGAGGGAATAGCATCTATGTGCCCCTTAAAAAAGGTGTATCTCCCTGCTTCATGTTAGTAATAACCTCAAATATCACTTAGTCAAACAGAGGCTGCAAAGGACACAAGTGGAAATGAAGATGGCATGACAGCCAGTGGAGTTCCTGCTCTGTCCTGTTCAGAATTCATCCTAAATCCCCAGATTTTGTACCCCGGTGTCATCAAACACCAACGGCAATCAGGAGCCTTGATGGTTGCCAGCATGATAGTCTTTTGAGAAACTGTATTGGGGAAGAAATTTACAGTCATTCCCTATCAGATGGGTTTCCTGAAGTAATAGAATATCAGCTCAAAATTGTTTGCATTACTTAAGAATCCCCCTCTTTTAATTTTATTGAGGCAAGCATTAGTGTTCTAGAAGGGATATTTTAGAGGCTTATTGGTATCTTTTGGATATGTGGTTGGGATCATGATCATATGCATTTCATCTAACTAAGATTTAAGCCTGGGTCCACTGAATTAAAAGGTTGAAGAAGGTCGAACAGTTTAAAAACATCCGTATCCCCTCACCTCTATCCTCCCACCCCATACTTTGCTTTATAAATATCTATTGAAAGCTAACTAGGACAGGTGTCCTTTATTCCAAGTGAACCAAATATTTACCACCTTCGCCTAATACCTCAACAAAAGGAAAGCACTTCCCAAATTTAAATAAAATGTCCAGCTAGCAATGGATTAGTACTAGATCATGTCTCAGAAGGGTCACATGAAGACCAACTTCACCTGATTTCATTTTGAAGGTTTCTTTTGAGTTCTGAAAACCTTCCTAGCTAAGAGATGCAGATGCCTGCATGTCATGGTGTGAGTCTTCTACCATGCCTAAATTAGTTTGTTTGCCAAGAGGCAAAGAAATGTCTAGAATTGTGAGGGCAAAAGCAATTAACTGTTTAAAAAGTTCATAGTGCAATAAAAATTCTCAAATATATTGACCAAGTGTTTTTGTGGCTGGCCGGGAGTCCCCAAGAGCAGCCTACAGATTTTGGCCCTCCAAGGAAATGTGTATTGCCAATATGGGTCTGTGTGGTGAGTAAATTAATGTACTACGTAGTAAAAGTAGTCCGAAAAATCGTTCATCCAGAATAAGTAAACATGTTGTTTAGAATTCGTACGGGTAAAATAACATTTAGGGTGTTGTGAGCAGTGAATCCAGATAATCCCATAGGTGTTTTTTGCTTCTAAAAGCTATTTTTACATTTAATCTTTAAAAAATCATATTTTGACTTCTAATCATTGGATTTTTGTTGTTTTGGTCCTAATATGTTTTTCTAAACTGTTTGAAGTGTTGCACAAACACTTTATATATTGCCTCTTAAGCCTGTCTGCTGCCTGCCAAGCTACCAGAGGGTGAGCACAAGTTAATGGATGGTGTGTGTCTGACTTACCCTTGCTAGGATTGTGATTTCTGCTTGGACAGGGTGCATACTTCTGCTAACCAGAAACCCAATTTCTAACATCCAGGTATAATCTAATGATCAGATGGAGTGTCTGAAATTGGGCCATGGGCTGGCTGTGATAGCTAATGATTAACCCTGGGCAAAGCACTACTCTACGCTCTACGCAAACTGCACGTAGCACAGTGCAAACAAGCGTCGCGTAGCGTAGTGTAGTGCAGTGGTAATTTTTTTTTTGCTCACGGTCCTTAACGTCAAGTTGGCGATCGCGAGCAAGCAAAATGACTTCCCGGCGAGACTTTTTCCGCGTTCGGGATCAGCAACATGAAGTTGCCATTCGCGAGCGTGGAAAATGGACCTCCCGGCGAGATTCTCAATGCGGGGAGGTCAGGTTTCTCATTGCGAGTGGTCGCGTATGCTTGTGACCGCTTGCGATGAGAAACTACCAGTCCGCGTTGAGAAAGCTGCCGTCTCAGCTCGAGCGGCAGAAAACTACAGATCGCACTGTGCAAGATGCCGTTTTCAATGATTGTACAGGGCTGAATGCTTATCCGCACTGTGCAATCATTGAAAACGGCATCTTGCACAGTGCGAACATGCTACTACGCAGTTCGCGTAGTGCTACACGTAACTCACGTAGTGCGAAGTGCACTTCGCGAACTACGCCCAGGGTTACTAATGATAATATAAAGGTGTTGAAATGGTCCCTGAGCCTTACGGTCTTTGGGTAAACTGAGGATCTATGGGAGTGGGCATTGTTTAATGGCAAGCTGGGGGTACCTTGATCATAAGCTCTGATGCCTTCAAGATCTGTAAAGGCAGGCTTGGAGTGTTTGAAGAGGGGCAGGGGCTTTTTCAACAGGGACAACCAGGTCATATTTACTTATTCGCATGGCTTTGAAAGCCACAGATCAGTGATTAATTTTCAAATCCATATGGGCAGAAAGAGGTTAAAAAACAAGGCCTAAACCTTTTGTTCTCAAGACTTGGCATGTGCTGAAAAAGGAATGTTCCACAAAGTGACAAATGCTGCTTAAAATGTAAAACAGGAGCCCAGATTACTACCGATGCCCAGGCCGCTGGCGCAAACCGCCTCTTAGTTCCCATGTTGAATAGTTACCAAATAAAGAGACGGGCGCTGGAGGCAGGAATCAAGAACATAGTTTAATTCTCATGAGGAGAGCCAGTCATTTCGGACACGAAACACGGTGTCTTTCAGGAGGTGCTCTAACAAGTGAGCTGAGACTCAACCTTTTATACCTTACAAAACACTTGGTATTACAGTCACAGCATTGTGAAACGAAGGAAAGATAACCCCATAATCCTCGTACCAATCCTACCCCACATGTGTTCACAATAGGGACCCTTGTCCTGATGATAAGAGAGAGAGTAATGACGCAACTGAATGTTCCGCTGATTATTAGGATGTGTGCGCCTGATCGTAGCCCAGGGGGTGGGGAGACCAAGATCAATAGTGGGTCCTTTGAAGAGGAGTGACTTCATAAAATAAGGGCAGTAAATGGTATCTCCTGGCTCAAGCGATGGCCTCGGACATGTGTGGTCAGCCGGACTCGGGGGAAGGGGTCATCAAAAGAGTGGTATTCATGCCGCGTGGACAATCGAGCGTGGAGGGAAGGCTGGTCAACAGAGGGGCATTCATGGAAGGAAAGGAGGTGTTGGTCAGGCGCGGCCGTGGTCCCCAAGGACAGGGTCTTGCAGAAGAAGAAGGTTTACGACTTGCCCATGTGAGGAGAAGGGAGGGGATAGCCAGGGTGGACACAGGGACAGAGTCACATAGAGAGAGAGAGAGAGATCTTATGACCCGTACATGAGAGAGAGAGAGCGGGGGCAGTCAGGTGCAGCTGGGGAGGGCTATGTCACCTAAGGCGAAGGATGCCTCCTCAAGAGGGAATGGGGGGTTTTGTGTGGGTCAAGCAGGAGGGTTGCCTTTCGCAGCAGGGTCGCGCAGAGGGGGAGGGTTTCATGGTCTATGCATGAGAGAGGGTGTTTAAGATGCGCGCAGACGGGAAGCCAGGGATTCCAATGGGTAAAAAGGCCATGGTGCCTAGAATGGCTGTGCATATGCATATAGGTATGGGCTCTTACTGGCAGAGTGATACGGTCAATAGTTTACGGTATTCATGGTGCTCACAGGGAGAGGAGTGGGAGAATAAGGGAAATGAATGCTGTTCATGTACATCAATTTCTTCAATTTCTACAAAAATAAATGTCTGAAGCCTAGATTTTGTTATTCCCTTTCCAGACACAGTCCTGGGGAGCAGTCCTGCTACATGGAAAGCACCACAGATACTCCTCTGAGGTTTGCTTGTGATTTTCTAATGGACAATTGTATAAGTTTGTTTCATAATCTTTTTATAGGTCATTTATTTTTCTAGTTGATGATTATTTAATTAAGGTCACCAAGATACATCTGTTAATTGTGTGTTTCAATGTAGACACAGGGAGCACATGTACATAGGTTTCATTTTGTGATTTCCTAATAGTGATTTTTTGCGATCCGCTATTAGAAAATCACAAACACCTATGTACTAATCTGTCCTTGACACATTTAGTGATTTCTAATGGGTTGCAATTGACCTTCCTCTCTAATATTTATGAGGTAGTGGCAGTTTGCTACCAGTTGGATATTGCTAAAAGCGCAGAGATGGTGGCCGGCTGGGTAGACCACCATGTCTGTGTTTGCTTTTAAATAAAGCAATTTTTTTTAATGCTGTCTGTTTTGCTTAAAGGAAAACAGGATGCATTTCAAGAAGAATTTTTTTTAAATTCAGTTTAATCTTTTAGGAGTACGCACTGGTCCCTGGGACCCCTGCTGCTCTTAAAAAACATTTACGCATGCATTCACAAAGGGGAAGTGGTCCCCTGGGAATCCCTTCCCGTTTGCGAATGGGTTACCACCTACTTGGAGTAGGTAGTAAAAAGTAAATGTTTTTCTACCACATTTCGGTTGCAAAACATTCCTACGAAGCACTGCGAGTCGCTATAAAGAAGGAACAACTTTAACACGCCCCTTCCTAATACCGAAGCGCTAAACCAATGTGTGACTCGGGAATAGCTTACCGAATCGCAAACTGGGTTTGGTACATAGGAAACTGCATTTTCTGACCGCAGACAGCACAAATCTGTGAATTTGGACATGTGTGACCAGAAAATACCTACGTACATGTGGCCCTTAGTGTTTATATTCAAATGTCACTTTAGTAGATAGTTGTATTTCTGATTTTTATAATCTGATTACATGTTTTTTTATAATTGTGGTGCTCCCATAAACTCAAAATTTCGAGACCCTCTAGTAAACATTGTTCAGACTATACTGTATGATGCATCTAAAGGTAATAATGGTGGATCACCACAGGTCCTTCTTGCATGGTTGAAATACTGTTATAGGTCATATTCTTCAGATAACGAGATGGTCAACATTGTTTATTTAATAGTCATTGTTAAAAGGATGCTGTAAGAAGCATTGGCCATGTACTTACATTAACAATTAAGATGTGTCCCCTGCATGTCTGTGTGCTGTGTACTGTGCCATTCTAATTAGTTGCATGAATGCATTTGTCATTTATTTAAACTAATTATATGACAAACCAACTCATTTCATATATATCTCTATTTCCTAGAAGAGACTCAGGAGATATTATGTGGTTTTCTCTCATTTGCAGGCCATTGTAATAAAATATATTAGTAGAATATAGGCTTCCACATTAAGTGACATTTTTGCTCCATTGTTTTGTACACACGCGTATTCAAATCCAACATTGTGCTAATGTTGCAAAGTGAACCAACTCCTCCCCCCTCCCTCCACCCACTTCCTGGTCTGCCATCCTAACACCAACTGTCCATCCTAATATATGTAGACTATTGTCTCTATGCGTCCTTTCTTAATGTTACAAAGTGAACCAACTCCTCCCCCCTCCCTCCACCCACTTCCCGGTCAGCCATCCTGACACTAACTGTCCATACATATACATACATATGTGTAGACTATTGTCTCTATGCGTCCCTTGTAGTTGTTGTGGGTCTGTTCGGCCTTTTGATTAGAAACACGCGCATATTGGACACGGGCGTATTCGAATCCAACGTTGTGTATATATAAACACATGCTTAATCGAATCCAACGTTGTGTTAAAATTTAAAAGCAATCGGTGAAGAACTTTCGGAGATTTAAGATTTGAACGAACGAACATTGACGTTTTTATGTGTCTGTTCGGGCTTTCGATTAAAAACATGCACGTATTTAACAGGCGCGTATTCGAATCCAACGTTGTGTATATAAAAACATGCGCGTATTCGAATTGTGTCAAAATTTCAAAGCAATCAGTGAAGAACTTTCGGAGATTTACGATTTTGAACCGACAAACATTTACATTTTTGTTTATATAGATAAATATGTGGGCATGTGATCAAGGGCGGGATTGTCCAAAACGCGTAGCGGCAGAGCTGGCTAAATAATAAAAAATCTGCGCAAATACTTGGGTCCACGCTCGTCTTTTATGGGTTAGACAGACGATGTGTTCGAGCTAAAGTCATATATATATATTTTTTTTTCCCAAAGCCGTCTCCCTTACGAGAAACAAAATAGATCGCACTCCAATGTAGTGCAAAAATCAAGGATAGTTTATTTCTCAAAATACTCCATTCAAATGAGAAGCACACCAACGCGTTTCGAACTCAACTGGGTTCTTGATCACGGTAACGCCCATAGAAAGTTCAGCCATATTTAACAAATGTGCAGTTGCTGACATCATTTCCTGCTGTGAGTCGCTAAGAGCATTGTGGTTATAGTAGCGCAATATGGAAACAATCATTTAGTTAAGGAGAAATTTGTGTTCGTGAATAAACTAAATTAAATAAAAAACAGGTAAAAAATAAAACCAACCAATCATATAACATGACAGTCCGAAAGCCATATTTTAGAAAAATGTTATGGTAAGTATAGTTAGTATTCGTAAGGTCTTCAGCCAATGTGCACATGTAATTCCTCATCCTCGTTCATGCCAAAGGGGTTTATTGAATCTAGACGGATGATGTACTGGGATTTAAGCACTCGTAGCTACTTAAGTCTGTTACCCCCTCTCGGATTTGCAGGAATTCTGTCAATGCCAAAGAAAGACAATTGGTTAACATTACTGGCATGGAAGCGTAGCCAGTGGCGTGCAGTAGCATAATTCATGTCAACATTCTTAATGGCCCTCATGTGCTCCAATATCCGTTTTTTAATTGGGAAGATGGTGCTCCCAATATAGAACTTGGCACAAGGGCATACAATCACGTACACACAAAAGTCAGTGTTACAATTCATAAACTTTCCAATTTGTTCATTTTTGCCAGTGGGGAGGGGATATGTTTTGACATTCTTGCTATTGGCACAGGCTTTGCACTTGCCACATTTAAAAAAGCCTTTTTGTTCCTTGAGCCAGCTCCTAGTCTTTTTAGGTGCCTCAAAGTAACTCCTAACTAGCATGTCTTTCAAAGAACAAGCCTTCCTGTAGGTTATCTGGGGTTGTTTATTGATAGTTTTGCCAATAACGGGATCACTTATGACAATATGCCAGTGCTTCTTCAGAATCTCACGTACTCTTCCAGCCTCCACATTGTAAGATGTTATCAGCCTTACATTGTTGGATTTCTGACTCGTTATAGTTCTTCCTTCCTTCGGGACCAAGAGTGTCTTTCTATCTCTCGCTTTGGCTTTCTCTTTAGCTGCTAACAGTACCTGGTCGGAGTAGCCCCTGGCCCTGAATCTTTGTCTCATGATGGTCTGTTCTTCCTCATATGCTGTCTCAGAACTACAGTTACGTTTTGCCCTTAGGAATTCCCCATACGGGATGCTATCCTTGAGACTGCTGGGATGGTGACTCTTAGCATGTAAGATGCTGTTGCCTGAGGTGGGTTTCCTAAACAGGCTGGTTTGTATGGCCCCTTCCATGATTTTGACTCTTATGTCAAGGAAGTCCATTTCTGTCTGGTCTATCTTGCTGGTAAATTTAAGATTTACATCATTCCTGTTAAGGGAGGCAAGGAATTTATTTAGTTCTAGCTTAGAACCATCCCAGATCAGAAAAATGTCATCAATATACCTGGTGTAAAAGGCAATGTGACGCGTGAGATTGGCATTTTTGTCTGACCAAAGCACTTGTTCCTGCCACCAACCCATCAGCATGCAGGCAAAACTTGCAGCAAAGCAACTTCCCATCGCAGTGCCCACCTCTTGTTTGAACCGCACATCCTCAAATAAAAAAAAAATTGTTTAGTAAACAAAACTCCAACATTTCAAGTAGCATTTCGGTTCACATGAATGATGTAATATGTGACATTATCAGCAGTGGATTGCGGGTGCGCGAAATATAGTTAGTACAACTAACTATATAGCAGCAATTTCAATGGTTTTTTAAATGCTAATTCCTAACTCTTTAAGGCCTGAAACCTATGTTTTTTTAAGTGAATATATATATATATATATATATATATATATATATATATATATATATATATATATATATATATATAGTTATTATTATTTTTAATGTTTACCTCATATGGTCCCTTATCCATCCGCCCAAGAGCATCAACATTTTTCTATAATTTGACACCACCACTCAATGTTCTGTTTCCAGATAGATCGTCTGTCTTTTGAGCATAATCTGCAAACTTTACCAGAATCCCACACTTCAAATTGGTTTTGTGAAGTTATTTTTCTCCACAGCCTCATATGTGATCTAAATCAACAAATTCTTTGTGACCAATCTGAAGTTGTGAGCATGATTGCAAATACATGACTGATTTAGGCTACTCAGCACGTTGTAAATATGGGGACAATGCAAGTTGGAGCTCTTTACAGAAGGTAAATCTTTATCCATAGCACCGGATTTATAAGTAGTTTCCTGATATTGAGCATTAAGACTATTGCTGGTCCCGCTGATAAATGTCTAAGCCATGGAGTTGATGTCAGCAATATGCAACCATGCCATTTTTCGGTCGAGCCTGGGCAGCGCATGCGCTGCTCTGCGGCATGGTGTATTGGAGTATGGAATAGAAGCCCCGCCCATATTTGTCATTGGTTTATGTTATTGCCCTTCGTAAATACTGGCTTCTGATTCGTTAATAGGCTTGTTAGTCCCTTCTTAGTACCGCCTTGTCTTCATTTGTAACCTCCCATGAGGACTGGCGCTTTTACTTTGGTTGTTACACAGTACATCTTATTTAGTCTGTAAGCACTATTTTATTTAATTCATTTTTCCTACTTCAGGCACGACATGCTTTCCTGCAACATTCTGCTCTCCATGCATGCTTTCATTTTCCGAGCACCCTGGGACAGTGGCTGCCTCTTATTTGAATAGGTCTCGCATTTACAAGAGTTTAAACTATTGGCATTGTAAATGACAATGCCTTTTATTTATGGGTTAATGAGCAAAACAGAGAAATAAAAGGCATTGCCATTTACAATGCCAATAGCCTACACCCTCGCATATGCGAGACCTATTGCATTGCAAATGCTGGTTTATGCTATCATTATGCAGTGGAATAGATAATGTTGCTGGATTCTCTTTGGTAGTTTAAATAATAATTTGGATGAACATTTAATTAGCAGATAAAGTCAATCATGCACATTTGTCTTTCAGAACTGAGAAACTGTCTAGATTTCTCAGCTTCAAAGTACTACACCTGATAATACGTTTGTCAATGTCATGTCTTTTGTGCTGTTCTCTTGATCACATTACTCATGTGACACTTTTTAAATAGATTGTTTAAAAGGCATGCATTTTCAAAACTAATTAGGATCACCTATGAAAGGAGAAATGAAAACAATACGTCATTGTATTGCTGTCTAGTAAGGTATTATGTGTTGATCTAAAAATGACAATGCTCATAGAGAACATGAAACATTGGCATTGACAAAAACACAATTTAAATCTCTCACCCTCCGTTAACTGCTGCTCTTTCTATTGCCCTTGAAAGCTTAAAAGGAAAGAAGAGGACTTTAAGGCATCATTTATCTTTGGATTTTAAAGTGTGTTCACTACTGAGTTCTGCTACATTTCGAGGTGGGGGAAATACTGTGTTTTTGGCATTGGAGAATCAGTCTGTTCTGCTGTCAGAGGCCCTGTGGCCAGCTCTGGTCCCCAGTGAGAATGCCAGAGAGTAAAAATGCAAAAAGGCTTATCCACTTCCTGGATGAAAACCTCGAGCATGTTAGGGATTTTGTCGTTCATTTTCTAAAAACATTTGTCACTTTAGGAGTTTACTTTCGGAAAATAACAAATAGTGCTCACCTCTCTGCCATGGCATTGTGGCCCTGCTGAAAGTGCTCCTGTCAAATCAGTGGGAGCACTCTGGCAAAAATAAAAAAAAGCCAAAATGGAGGTACACTGTAAAGAGGATGGCATATCAAAGATGGCCTCAACATAACACGAGGCAACCTTCCAGCCAACGCCTAAGGGTATGACAGCTGGATCCAGGTTTTTAAGAATTGGGTAAAACAAAGTAAAAATAACATATGCTGTGTGAAAATTAAGGAGACATAAGAAGACTGGTAGAGGATTGCCATTAGGGTGAAATAAAACATACACATGCACACATAGACATATTTGTAATAGAGAAAAACAGAAAATGGGCAATGGGGCCATAGGACAAAGGTTCAGATGTACTAACATTTGGAATACCGATTTACTAATTGCGATTCGGAGAGAATTAGTCAATCTAGTAAATCAATTAGCAAATACTCTCCGAATCTCAATTAGTAAATCGGTATTCCTAATGTAAGAAACTCTTTTGACCTACTTCATGCAAGTTAATGAGGTAGGTCGTAATTTGAGACCCATTAGGAATCACAACCATCACTGTGATTGCTTTTTAATAACCTAGGGGCATATTATCAAGGGGGGTTATCTCCGCTTTTTTGGCTTTAAAAGCCTGGAAAGCGGAGATAAAATGATCTCCCTATCACCTAGCTGTCGCTAACACCAGTTAGCGACAGCTAGTAGGAGATAGCGACCATCTTGGGCCCCGCTTTGCATGTCAGTGATATTTATAACTAATGACATGCAAAGTGGGCGTGCCAAGATGTTAGCCACTGGAAACCGTAGCTAACATCGCTATCTCCTATTGACAACTTAGCTTAGCGCGAATATCTCCAAAAGCTAAGACCTGCCCCTGAGCAGTTCTTAGCCATGTTATCCAATGGTAGGTGGATAACATGGCTAAGAGCATTAGCTCGGTAATGCATGAATATCGCTGACTTTTCAGCGATATTCATGCATTTTGGCCGATTTTTATCGCTTAGGAGATAAACCTTGATAATAGCAAGGTTCCTAAGAGATAAAATCGCCGCAGCTAAGGCGATAAAAATATTGCCGCTAAACCAACATAGCGATAATTATCGCTAGTTGTTGGTAATATGCCCCCCAATATTTTTTGTTTTTAAATGCAGACCGTTTTCCTTAAAAGAAAACAGGATGCGTTTAAAAAGAAAAAATAAACTTTACAGTTTCATTTTTTAAGACCCGCCATATTACAAATATTTGTTTTCCATTCTCAAAGGAGAAGGGGTCCCCTGGGATCCCCTTTCAATTTGTGTATGGGCTACCACCTCCTGTTAGGAGTCTGTAAAATGTGAATGTTGACATCCCATTCAGATTCAGTATTTGTTAGTGACGCCCTAAACACTCCCCTTCCAAATACTGATTCACAAAGACAAATTGCAATTGGGCATCGTGTTACCAAATCGAAATTTTTGTTTTGCACATATGTAAAAGCATTTTTACGAGCTGAAATTGCGCAAGCGGCTGGGTCTGACCACAAAAGGGCTGTGTACATGAGGCCCATAGGTCTGTTGAACTGTACTTCTGCCTCACACCTTTCCAAAAGCCCATTCTTTAGCCTTGGAACCCAACTACTATAAAGATGCAAGCAGAGCCTTCCCATGTCTTACCCCTACATAGTGATCTGTTGGACATGCATCCTACTAATTACTCCCTACCATGTACAGTTTCTATGGAGTACCTCCCTCACTGTATCTGACTTTTCAGATTTTAACTTTTAGACTACTTTTCCCCCAATCTCACTCTAGTGAGAGGGCATTATCTGTGGACTCCCCTCCTCCCCAAGTCGCTCTGTCTATGGACACAGTTGGTATCTGATTAGACTTTGCATTTTGTTCACTCTGTGTTCTGAGGGATTAAGGACATTACTCAGCTCCTCGTTCACATGGGGAACATCCTTTACGATGCAACTATTACCCCGCACTACCATTACAACGCGGGGATTACAACGAAAGTCGTTACAACGACTTTCGCTGGAGGGCGCTGTTGGATAGGGAATAGTTTAATTTTCTATCCAACACCTCCCCTACTATCCTTGGCGGACTGTAGTTGGAATAGAAAATTAAACTATTCCACTATCCAGCGCCCCCCAACGCAAGTTGTTGTAACAGCTTGCGTTGTAATCCCAGCGTTGTAATGGCATGCGGGGTAAAAGCATGCGTTGTACTGACATACAACCATTCACACAGTAGCAATGTGTACTCCCTCCCAGGATTTAACAATGGAAACGATGAATCAGAGACACTGCTCACACCCAGGATCCCATTACAGCATCAAGAAGCTGAGGATACACTTCTCCTTTTAGTTCCACAGAAAGCAATATAGGTAGAGACTCATCTCCAGGATGTTATACCATACTTTCAAACAGGCTGGGTACTCCGCTCACTTCTAGGTTCCGACAGTAGCATAATGGATAATCAATAAAGTTCCCTTCCAGAATCCGACACAAGCTATGGGATTATGAAACCACCATAAACCCGCAATATATCAGTACGCACCAGTAAGGAAGTTGATCATTTGATAAAGGAGGTGAGAACCCACTTCAAGTAGTAATCACAGTCTTTGCAATAATAAACCTGTGCATAATCCACTGTCTGATAACTTGTCACAAAGCAGTCAGGCATAACTTAGAAGCAATGTGCAAAGGATTTATTCAGCTTTCAAACAGTAATAAAGTGAAACACAAGACTGTGATGGAGCACCAGTAGAGTACAGGACCATGTGCGGCCCACTGGAATGTGTACCCTTTATCCTTGGGTGGGAACTGTGCAGTGCTGTGATGCGTACGTAGCGTTGTGCCAGGTCCATCGAACCACCAGTTAGGTGCTGCGCACTACTATGATGTGAGGTTCTCTGATTTGCGGTCCTTGCATCGGCCTGTGTCAAGTCGGGTAAAGCCAGCTATTAGTGGCTGTGCAGTGCTGCGAGGACCTGCATTGTCCTGTGCAGTTATGTGTCTGATACAGTGAAGCTGCAGATCAGGAGCTGCAAGGTGCTGCAATGCAAGGCCGTACATCAGTCTATGCCACACTGCTTTGGATACAGTGAAACACTTGAGCAGGGAGGAGTATACTCTGATTCCAGTCAAGGGTGCAGGACCTTGAAGACAGCACTTGGTGTCCACGACTTTCTCCCATTTAGATCAGTTGAGGGGACTAGTCATATCTAGTTGGGTCTGGTCAGCTGGAAAACAAGAGAGACATCTGTAAACTTGTTGACCCTTGGAGTCACCGGGTCCTGGGTACTTGGGAAGCAAGTCCAGCCTTCCTTCTTCAGGCAGCAAGGTAGGCCTTCTTTTTAATCTTCAAAAGTCAAGGAGAGTTCTGATTTCAGGTTCTGGGAAAGTCACTTTTATATCCAATGCCTGCGTATGGGTGGTGGTCACCCCTTTATCTACCCATAAAACTACTTCTGATCAGTTATTCCCCTTCCCCTGGGTTTGGCTACAGCCTGGTTACTGAAGCAAAGGGAATGCAGGCCCAGGTGTGAGCTGCATTTACCACTGACAGGGTAGGTATCACCTGAAGTCAGGAAGGGGCTACATATAATCTTCAGGCTATTCTTTGAAGCTCAGGAAGGAACAGGGTAGAACCACCTCTAGGCTATTCTACTCAGTGGAGGAACACTCTTCCCACACTCAAGAACTTTGGTCCACTGTCAGGAAGGAATACACATCAAACCACACGAGAGCCATTAACAGTCATGTGGCCCTGATCACTTCCGGAATGGCATATTTGGCCTTGGCAGGAAAATGGCACCACCCATACACAGAACTTTTGTGTTTTCATCTTTAAATGTCGGAGGTGTGGATTAAATTGCATTGCAATTTTTTTAATGTTTTTCCAAATGGGAGGCCTGATAAAAGTAATAAATAAAACCAATTTTCCAGACACTGCACTTGCTTCTGGTATAGTCAGTTGAAGCATTTCTTTTGTTATAGAGACATTTCATTTTGGGAGCAGCAGTATTTGACCTCTTGCTACAGGATGAATAGTCTTTAATTGTAAATAAGGCAAGACAGATGTAGGTTTTTTCCATCAGTGGTAAGCCATAAGATACTCCCTGCTGGCCATTTACTCAAGTGTCAGGGGCCTTTGAAGTAGGATTACTAGGAAAACAATGAGGCCTGAGAGTAGTTTCACAGTAAGGCCGGTTAAATCCATTTTGGCTAGCTTTAGAAGAAGAAACAAACCAGGGTTCACTGAGATTCCCTGAATCTTTACTCAGTCAATATGTGATGGACAAGTTCCTTGGCCTGGTGGCAAATGTCAAGCAGTGAGACTGATGCTAGAAAATTAACCACCCTAATCCTTATCTTTAAGACATTAATTTCTAATTATTGCTGCACATCCTCCAGTTGTTATTTAGCATCCATGCCAGAAGATTTGCTTGTTTTTATCCGTCTGATGATGATTGCAAGCTTAATTTCTTTACCTTAATTGTAGCGACAGATGGCAGGCGAATGAGGGTTAACTAGCCAAAGCGTGTGTGGTAAATAAAGAGTGGAGTGGGAGAGAGACGTCTGAAGGGCTCGAGGTCTGAGGCAGAACCGGGACCCGCAAGATAATCCTATGGAACCCCACAATTGATGACTTAGGAGTTTAATGGAATAGGGATGGGCATTTTCAAACACCTCTAATGTACATACCATTCTATTAATCTAAGCTCTGAGTCGATACTGGACTCAAGATTACTTTGAGGACTCACTCTCATTGAGCCACTAAATGAAAATGTTCTCAAGAACACAGGCATCTTTCGGCCGAAGCCTTAAGAACGTTGAACCCGATAGCTCTGATGTTGGATCTCAAGGTTCCTTGGTTAGACCAGCTGGACTAGTCTGATAAGGTTCCATGACTTGACCAGGTGAACTCATCTGAAAGTTTAGAACTGTTGCAGTGAAACATTCTGCAAAGAAAATAGCAGAATGTTGTCACTGCTACTTGTTATGTTGGCTCTAGGTGAAATATTGTCTAAAGACAGCAGATTTGTGGTGCAGAAAGCTTGCCAAGAACTGTTTAATCCAAAACCCACAAACACCTGAATTGTAGAATAAATCTAGTTGTGTGATTTCATTTTTGTGAAACCCACTGGCACAGACTGCCTCCCTCCGCTCTTACCTTTTCACCTCAGTAACATCTCTCCTACACAAGCCACTAAAAAACGAGTCAAGGAATGAAAGCCACTTTGAACCTCCCCTCCTGGCCTATTCCAAGCTGCGAAAAACCTGAGACCTAAGAGGGAGAAACCACTGCTCGAATATTCTTGCCATGTATCCTCTTCTGTCACAAGATGCACATCTTCTTATCTGGAACTTTTACTTCATCTTGTTCTTGTGGCCTCTGCTTTGGCTGCCAATTGCTAGACACTCCCACTGTCATGAACTGAACTTTGATCAAATGTCTACCCTTAGGGCTACTGCTTTGAAAGCTCAGTTGAATTATATTAAGCAACAGTTAATTCTATTTTTATTTGTCCATCATAAGCACTTCAGAGAGGACTCTTGAATGTACGTTAAATATTTTATATCATCCTGGATTTGGTCCTTCATGCTTTTTGTGTGTGATTCTTGCGTGCTCCAGCCTGGTTTGCACTCTCCCGTCTCCTCTCGAGCCCATTCATACATTGATGGCATCCCTAATATGGGCACCAGCTAATGTTTTTACTAACTGGCGGCCTCAGGATAAGAAAACTTGGGTCTTCAGACAAGGCCGGCTTTAGGGTGGTGTGATTGGTGCGGCTGCACTGGGCGCTGACCTCAAGGGAGGGCACTAACCTCGGGGCGCTGTGTTTAGAAATAACTTTTGATTTAACCCCTTGGCTGTGGGTCATATTCCCCTGCCGTGCTGGGGGGAGGTGGGGCGCGTACAGTGCTCCGGTGCTCATGACGCGCTCAGCTCATCATATTCCACGGTGGTCGTGTGCTCATGACGAGCTGAGCTCGTCATGACTACACCCGTTTCATTAGAACGCTTGCACAGCAGGGGAATTTGCCCATCGTGCACGCGTTCTAATGATCATGACGAGCTCAGCTCGTCATGAGCACACGAGAACCATGGCTCATGACCAGCTTAGCTCGTCATGAGCGTGGGAGGGGTTAAAAGGACCTGTTGCCGAGTTCCTTGTGCATCCAGCTTTGAGGCCGCAATAAAAATGTTAAGATAGCTCTTGTGATTATTGTTCCTGCTAGAGAGAGATCTGAATTTTGTCTGGTGGCAATTTTGACTCGCCTTAAAGTAGCGCAGAGGTTTAATACGCCTGCTGCAAAGAACATATCTGTATTTTATGCGGATATCTGAGAGGATTAGTAAAGCCAGCCTTTACCTAGCTTTAAAACTAATTAAATGTACGTGAGAGTGGGGCTGTGGAGAGCGATGGGCACTTTTGACGGTGGTAGTGAGGAAGTCCAAGGAGGAGGTTATGGGGTGGGGCCGCCAAAAAATATTGTAGCACCAGGTGCCACCGATGCTAAAGCCGACCCTGCCCTCAGCCTTCCTGAAGACGAGCCCGCAGATGCCTTGCTGGACTTGGACAAGAGCAAGTGTCAGAGTGTCAAACCCTTCTGTGAAAAAGCTCTGGCAGTCACTTCTTCACAGCAAGAAGCCCGTATATGCAAATACTTTATCATAATTTGTAAATAACATTGGATAGATTGAAATTTTCAGAGTGAAAATCTTTTTATTTTAAGTTTAAGATGCTTTATTAAGGTTGTAAAGACAATGTAAAACATCAGTACAAAATATTAGCAATAATAGGAAAAATTGACAACTTGGAATAGAAAAACAAAGGCAAAATAACATAATATCCTATAAAAGAAAACTATACATAGTGAAAAGAGCATGTTGGTGCAGAGTGAAAATCTTTTAATTTTATTTTAAAGCTTAGCCTCCTTACATGAGAAAAACAGAAGTATTACATTTACTGTGAATGTATGGGTGGCCTCGGTAGGTGGGGAAGGCAGCATTAGGTTTTGAAAGTGCCATTCAAAAGCCTGTAAAAGGGACATGATGCTGAAAACCAGAGCGAATGAATGTACATTAAATTAACAGTAAACTGCATCATGTGCAGACCGAAGGAGTCTGGCAGTTTTGCGTTATAAGTAGAAAGAAAATGAGTAGCAGCGGATATGATCTTTAATTATCCTTTACAGAGCATTCCGTGTCCTCTCGTCTTAGCAAATGCTCATCTCGCTATATGGCGGGTGTAATTCTTTAATTAGGGATTAGGGCCATGTGCTGATCCTGTACCACTGTAATCAGATCTCCTGCTGAGGGTAATTGCTGTACATGAAGCACAAAGCTGATGCATACCATGAAAGGCCCTTCTAGCTGCTGGAGCTCTGGGAAATGAAGGGTGTGATGACAAGGCGAGGATTGCAACAGCTCCTGAGACACTTTGTTTGTGCTGAATGCTTTTTGTTTCAGTAAGAGTTGTACAGACGCAGTTACACAGACTGGCATGCTGCCAGTTCCAACATTACAGACAATTTTGTAGGATGCGAGCCTGTGTAATGATGCATTTACAATTAGCAAAATGTAACCACACCCCAAGAAGATCCTGAACTTCACCTTTGTGCAGGTTTATGTGCCACACCTAAATAGTCCAGCTCCTCGACCTCCTTCAGCAGCCAGAATCTTCATGTAATTGCCAACTTCCCACCTCCCCACTATTACCTATGCACGCCCCTTTTGCCACCTCCAGATTCAAATCTTTCTCCCTCCAGAATCCCTCTGCTTGATGTCAGGCCCAAATCCACCCTAATAGGTTCAAGAGCGGATTACTCCTCTACCTACTCAACAGTGGAGGTTCCTCCGCTAAGGGGGAGGAGCGTCGCCCCACTGCTTTTTAGCAGTGAAATAAAGAAAAAAAATGAAAATAACTCAAGGTTATTATATTTTTTTTGTACCTGCTGCTGCAGCTTTGCAGGGCGGGGTTGCTCTGACGACAGGAGCAGGGGGAGTGGTGAGCACACCTCGTAAGTGCTCATGAATGTGTGGCCGGCCGTCTTGGGTCGGCCAAACATTCATGCACACTTTGCATGTTCTCCACCCAGGCTGCAATGCACCCAGGCTATATTTCAGCCTGAGTTAAGAACATGCCCAGGCGCCCATTGCCTGGATGAGCGTCGAACCACAGCACTCAGACCAATCACAATGCTGCATTGCGGAGTTGTGTTTGGCTATGGGGAGCCTTGGTGTGCTTCCTGTTCTGGCCAGGGCGAGGGACTACGGAGGAGAGATGCAGTGAGGAAGCGGCGATAAGGAATGTTTTTTTCTTTACACCTGCTTTCCCCCCGGACCCTCCCCGCACCCCAACCGCACCACCCGCGGTATGTACTGGCTACACTGCTACTAACACTGGATGTATGACTGCAATCTACCAATGTATATTGAGACTTACTCTGACGTGGCGCTGACCAATGACGTAATGCATCGCCTATTCGACAAAATGGTTCAGCACACCATATAATATACAGTGACAATATCAATGTAGTCAAAAAATATCAATAAGCCATGATGTATTCTCTTCTTTCTTTATTTCAAATCTTCACAAAGTAGCCAACGCGTTTCGTCCGATGGACTTCTTCAGGGCTACAACAAACAAATATACAAAAATATACATATTTATAAAGTGCTATATACAATTAAAACCTATTTTATTTGTACAACCTGTTTTGGAAAAGCAAGTTTAAAATGCATTTACATATTATATACAAAGAGGTGGCTTACTGACAACAATCAATGTATATCTCATTGAAACAAAGAGACACACAACCTGACCTGTTGTATACCAAGATGCAAAGGCAAAATCTAAATGTGACTACCTATAACCATATTGTTGGGAAAACCATTATAATGAGCAAAAGTTCCAAAATATATTCATTAACAAAACATGCATATTAGGGATCTATCACTGAGTTTCTCAAAGTGGTGAGCTGAGTTTTTTCGCAATTGGACAGGTATATAGCTAGCCAATATTGAGCTCATACTGAAACAATAGAAGGATTTCTTTGACATTTGTAGTTATGCATGAGGACAAGGACAAGGATTTAACAAAGAAAGATAGTATCACGTAATGCATCGCCTACCCTGGATATTAATTGGATTATATCAGCAGTGCATGATTTGTGTCAGTTCTTGCAGGTGATGGGCACCTGCACTAATTTTCGTGGGACAGGACCTATTTTTCATCATCTACACAGAACAAGGTTTGAAAAGATAGAAAAAGAGAAAGAATGGCGAAATGAAACTTTTAGGGACAGGAAAAAAGCTGATTTGAAAAAGAACCAGCAAGAATGACATAAAGAGACAGGAAGTGTATGGAGAAAGTTTTTCTTTGTCCCTGGCATTTAGCAGCACTAGCAGCAGGCTCCTAAGGAAACTTTAAGCAACTGCACTTTTCACAAATAAAGCTGAGTGTGGCATACTAATATTACTACTCAGACAACCTTACCCTCTGTTTTAGAATCCAACTGCCAGGGTGCTGGAGCAATTTTCATTGTGGGGATGCGGCATCAATGTTACATCACTGAAGTTTAATGAGATTGTGAAAACTCCAACTGTCACACAAAAACATGTGTAATAAATGTGTCATGCCCATTCAGCAAGTGAATGGTAAGGGTGTTGTTTGTAGCCAGTGGTGCATTTTTGATCACACTGTTGCAAATACATATGCAAAGCCTGTTGTGATATTGCACAGACAGAACGTTTTCCACTGAAATGGTTGTAAAATTTGCACTGACATGCAATTTTACTGATAAAGGTATATAAATCACAAACAATATTGTAGAATGGTCTGAGGCGCAACAAGATATAAAGTCCAAAGCAGTGGTATTGGTAACCCAACAGCTGTCCACACAAAGTACGAATTTCACTTTTTATTAAAAAACCATTATTGCCACAAAAAGTCACTGTCCATAATTAGTGTAGCTGTATATACGTAGCTATACTATACGATAATGCATGAACATAGGTTTTCAGAAAATATTTACCATATGTAAATCACCTAGTATCGTTTCTTATTTTGTTTTTGATTCTATCTTTGTTTCTATCACATTTCAAAATTACAAAGAAAATGTGCCTTGTTTGTGCTATCCTAACTGCTGATGTATTTTGGAATATTTGGACAGTGTTTTTACTAGTATTTAAATGTTGTGTGTTAGAAAAAAAACTTGACATCTGTTAGACCTGACACCCTTGGCGTGGTTTTCCCCTATCTTTTTGCCTTTCCGTCCTCTAGTATGTTTGATGCTGTGCTGGTTTTCGTTTTTGCTAGTTTAGATGCTTTGGACACTCTGCCACTGCTGTCCAGTGCCAGAGTGCAAGTGCTCCCTAAGGAAATTGTCATATTGATTGGATGTACCTGATTGGCATATTTGTTTCACCACAAAGTCCCTAGTAAAGTGTACTGGATGTACCAGGGCTGGTGAAGACAGATGCTACTAGTGGGCCTGCATCATTGATTGTGCCACCCACATGAGTAGCCCTAAAATGGTGTCTCAGGCCTGCCACCTGCCATGTCCTCCTGGCCAGTGTCCCCACTGGCTGGGCCTAACCCTTCCCTTTATGTACATTGGTCACCCCTATGGAAGGCTCAAGGTACCCCCCTGGGCAGGGTGCCGTGTATAGAAAAGGTAGAGCATGTACTAGTGCAGGTAACATGCTCTGGTAGTGAACAGCAGCCATTTTGTGTGCTCACAGCTGCAAGGTTACCTTGCTCCACAGACTAACATGGGGGAGGCTGGTCCCAATGGATACCAGCCTATCTTCCCATAGGAACAAGATGGGACATAAGTGATTGATATCCCTGAACTCAGAATTTAATAACACATCTTTTAGGAAAGGTTGTTTTTAAATTCTGTGTTTGAGAACAGTACTTTTAGAAAGTGGCTGTTCTCTTGTCTAACCTTTCTGTGTGCCTGGGCCTGCTTGTGGATTGACTGTCTGGTTTGAGGGTGACAGGGGCTGGGGAGCCCCCAGGAGGTTGTCTGAGTCAGCCCGTAGTTGAATGACTGCATCTGCAACTAGAGTGGTGGGAGGAGATAGCACCTGGGAGTGAATAGGGCTGTGCCTGCCTGCCACAATACTGGCTCCACCTCCTGCTGGGGGGCTGTCACCTCTGCCCCTCACACTGAAAGGAAGGAAGAAGCCAGGAATCCCAAGTGCTCCAGCAACACCCAGAACTGGTTTAGACCGGGCTCAGGGCCCACTTGCACAAAGACTTCAAAGACTTTTAGGGGTATAAGAGAAGGACCCCTGACAACAGATTTTCAGATTCTACGATCAAGAGGAACCTCTGCCAAAAGAAGGACCGCTGAAGGAACTGATGGAAGACTGCCTTGCTGTGTGCTCTAAGCGCTGACCTGTTCTGCTGTCCAACTGAAGGAGAGAAGAAGAAGGGCTTTGCTGTGTGCTGTGTCCCTACCTGCTTGAAACTACCAAGACTTTGCTGTGTGCTGTGTCTCTGCAAGAATCTCCAAGGGCCTGAGAAGAGCTGGCCTCCTGTCCTGGAACTCAAGGTCAAAAGGTTCCCAAGCATTTCCAAAACGCTGAAGAAGATCGTGCTGTGGTTGCTCCCAGTGCGTGATTTGAACTGCTGATCGTGTGAAAGGATCGATGTGCTCATCGGCACATATTTGAGGGTGGCTGGAGGCTTGTTGTGCCTGCCTACGTGAGAATCACCCCCAAACATTCTGGTGGCCTTGTGAGTGGCCTAACCCCGATCTGTGCCTAAAATCAGCCGTGCCGCTTTTCTCTGCCGCTGCCCGGGGCCTACGATCATCAGAGCCCTTGGCCGGGGATCGCGGAGAAAGATCGAAGCATCTGCTCTCCCATTGGTTGAGAGAGTCGAGCCCCCTCACTAACGCCGCGCTGGGATTGGTCCCAGTGCTGCTGCGTCATCACCCGAGCCGCACCGCCATTGGTTGGAGGCTAGAGACTGTTTAGTAAAGAACTTCCTAGCGAATCACGTGCAACCATTAAGAATTAAGTACAAACTTTGATATTAAGTGCAATCATCCTGTAAGTGACCGTTTTTCCTGCTAAATAAGATAAAAGATATATTTTCATATACCTACCTGTGTGGTCTCAGTTTGTGGTGTGTTGTAGAATTACTGTGTGTGTTAAGTGCAAATAGTGTACACATTGCCTTGGGGATAAGCCTGTCTGCTCGTGCCAAGCTACCTAGGGGGTGAGCAGGGGTTATCTACAGTGTGTATTCCTTCACCCTGACTAGAAGTAAGGGTCGCTACTTGGTCAAAGGTACTTACCTCTGCCAATTAGAGACCCCCAGTTCTAACAACATCCTACTGCCTTTCCTTTTACTCTCCCTTTACACTAGCAAGATTGTCAGATAGTTCACTTTACAAAATCCTCTAAGTTTGCAGTGAAAGAAAAGTAAACACCAATCTCCATTTTAAAGAATAAGCAGCAAATTGTTCGATGACATCGCATGACATTTAACCTCTGTTTTTGAATGCACATCAAATGTGTCAAGATAAATATAACATTTAAAGGCAATTGTATTGCTCATTCACCTTCTGAAATCCAGCCTGGATATTTCCTCCACACCCATATTTCCAGCACCAATGTAAACAGCCATGCCTTGCTGTACAGTTGTATGAAAGTGGATTAATATTTGGGTGGGTTACCTACGACCTCAAGGAATAATAATGGTAACACTCCTCATCAGGATGAATTTTCAAAGTCACTAAATTAACCTACGCACAACCCCCTGGTAGCTATGGCACAGAGTAGGCAGGCTTAATTTAGGGCATTGTGTAAAGTATTTATGCAGTATCCAAACATTATAAAGTCAAAACAACAAGCAATTAAAATCCCAAACTGAATTATAAAAATAGAATAAACGTAATAAGCAAAATTACAAAAGTTCAATAAGGGGAGCCGGATATTTAAATTTTTTAAGTTTTAAGGGGAAATTGCAGAAAAGAAGTGTGAAGCACCAATGGTAATCTCTGGGAGAGATGGGTACCTAGGTGTGATTTGAATCTGACCTCAAAGAAGCCATGTTCGTATACACCAAGTGGATTTGTCCTGGTGGAAGTCTGGGAGTCAAAAAGTTCTAATAAGTTTCAAAGTTCCACTGCGGAATGGTATTTTGTCACTTTTTTTTAAGAAAGCATTGCCTATTTCTCCGAAGTCTCAAAGCAGGATGAGACGTAGTCATTTTTGGGGAGGTGAGGGGATCTTTGAGTTGAACAATTCTGAAATCTAATCTGACACTATGGAACTGCTGGTAAGATACTTTTTTCTGGCTGGTCCCACTGAATCTCTGGAGAAAAGGCTTTCAGAAGTTTCAAAAACTTTTCTGGTAGCCAAACAACCACAGGAGTGTACTTCGAAGATGATCAGAACCACAGAGGAAGATATATATATATTTTTTTTTAAACCTTTATTTGGAGACAACCAGGTTCAAGGGAATTGTACATACAAAACAGACAGTCACATATGGCCATTACAGTGGTACGTCAGAGCCAAGAAAAATAAAAAAAACAAAATCAAGGAGATACAAGGAAGTACAGGGCAGGGCATAAGTCAATACAAGGAGCAATAGCGAAATGTACAGTAGAGGTTAGAATACAATGATCCAGCATGGGCAGGCGAGCCAATAAGACAATGCAGTGTGAATACAGTACCGTAGCTGAGAGCACATGAGACAGGGGGGACTCAAATAGGAGGAACACAGGAGATAAAGGTGCTGCACCGGGATACACTCTGAATTACCAGTAATACACCAGTCGTAAGGGAAACTACAACCCCCCAATAGTGCACAGGAAAAGGAGACAGTCAGCCCCTCTCCCGATACCGGAAGAAAAGCAGGCGTTGTGTAAAATCCCAGCCTATTATGTTGTCATCAACCTATCCCCTCGCGGTCCCCAGGTTCAGAGTCAGAGTCCTGCACAGCCCTGGTTAGGAGGTACACCTGGAGCGGACTCCAAAAGTCCTTTGGTCTGCATCGAACAGGCATCAAGTCAGAATAGATATTATATTGATCCTGACAGTATATGAGGTCAGTCACCCAGTCCTGAAAGCGCGGCACCCTACCACGACCCCAGCAGCAAGCAACCCTACGCCTAGCCAGCAGCAGGGCCACATCAACAAATCTACGGTGAGAGGCAGGTACGTCCTTAGAGAAGCCAAGTAACATCACCAAGGGATCTAACGCCACCCCATCCTCCGCCATAACCTGCAGAGCTTCATGCACCTGAGTCCAACAATCCAATACCCCCGCACAGCTCCAAGCCAAATGCAAAAAGTCAGCGCCTTCCGCCCGACACCTAGCACACCTGTCATCCTCCGCTAAGTGGAACCGTAGTTTCCTCGCCGGAGTATAGTAGTACCTCTGAACAAACTTGTAATGGATGATTTTAAGGCGACAACTAGAAGAAACATTGGCCGTGAGCCCGCAGCAATATTTCCACTGCTCGTCTGTAATAGGAGCACCCAATTCAGCAACCCACTGCTCGCGCACCCGATTGGCCGGGACCGATCGCTGTCGGCGAATAGCCCCGTATAATTTCGACACCAGGTGTCGCCCATCTGAAACCAACAGCACGTGGAGGGGGAGGGTAACCCCAGGTTCCGAAGGGTAGTCTGGTAGCAGAGCACGCATGCCCTGCCGCAGGCGGACAAAGTAGAACAGGTCTAGAGGGGAGCAAGCAGCCGCACCGAAGAAATGAGCCTGCGTACGGAAGGCACCGTCATGAAACAAGTCGCCCCACGTGAGGACACCCAGCCGCTTGCACATTCGCTGAAACCCCGTTTCCAACAACAGCAACAAATCCGGATGATACGACAGAGGCAAGGCTGGCGAGTAGAGAAAGGAAACGCCTAGCAAATGAGCCACTCGCTTCCAAGCATCCACCGTGCACGTTACCGTCGTGCGAGGAGTTTCCACATCTGACACCTTGCCCAAAACCATCCCTTCAAGTGGGAGCGGGTGGGCGACCCAATGCTCAGCAGCGATCTGGGGCATGAACGGCGTGGGGCGCATCCAGTGATAAGCATAATGCGCCTGAGCGCTGAGATAATAAAGTTCAAAGTCAGGGACGTCGAAACCGCCATCAGCATAAGGCAACGTTAGGGTGGCCCAGGCCACCCGTGGCTGCTTGCCCCCCCAGAACAACCGCAGGAGCTCGGAGCGAAGTCTCCGAAAGAAATAAGCACCAGGATGATATGGGAGGTTTTGAAAGAGATAAAGAAAGCGGGGCAGAACTACCATCTTGATAAGAGACGCCCTACCGGCCATGGAGAGAGGCAAAGACATCCGCCTGGTGACATCATCCGCCAGTTTAGTAATGGCCACACCATAGTTAAGCCGAACCGCGTCTTCCCTATTCAAGGATATGACAACACCGAGGTATCGCAACTCCGAGTCACACCACTCCAGAGGGTAGTCAAGGGGAAACCTGGCCACCGCAGCAGTGAGGGGGAAAAATTGAGATTTCCGCCAGTTGATGTGAACCCCGGAGACACCTCCAAAAGCGACCAGCTCCCGCAGGAGCGAATTAAGGTTGTTCTCAGGGTCCTTAACATAGAGTGTGACATCGTCGGCGTATAAAGAAATGCCGACCTGCCGCTGAAGACAATTAAAGGCGCTCTGCTGATGAAACTGACGAATCCTACAGGCCAGCGGCTCAATGGCGATAGCAAACAAGAGGGGTGAGAGGGGGCAACCCTGTCGGGTCCCTCTCGTGAGAGGGAACGAGGGGGATAGCACCCCATTCACTACTACCCTCGCCATCGGATCAGTATATAAAAGCTTAACCCAAGAGATGAAAATCCTGGGGAAACCCATCCGACAAAGAACATCAATAAGGTAGCCCCACTCAACAGAGTCAAACGCCTTGGTGGCATCAAGAAAGATAGCGGCAACCGGGACAGTGGGATCAATGGTCGACACAAGCGAAAACAAAGTGCGAAGATTGTGAGAGGTAGCACGGCCGGGCACAAATCCCGACTGGTCAGGCAACACGATAACGGGCATGAGTTCGGCTAGTCTCACCGCCAGGACCTTCGCAAGAATTTTAACATCGCAGTTGAGCAATGAGAGGGGCCTGTAGGAGCCCACATCCAACGGATCCTTACCCGGCTTGAGCAGCGACGTGATGGCGACCTCCCGCATGGAGCCCGGTAGACGTCCCTCCTCCAGAGACTCCTCAAACACCTCACGGAGCACAGGGGCCATGGTGTCCACATAACACTTATAAAATTCAGCAGGAAGGCCATCCAGCCCGGCGGCCTTCCCATTAGAGAGAGACATGATGGCATTCCTGACCTCCTCCACCTCTAGGGGCCTGCCTAAGAACTCACGATGACCATCCGATAACCAACAAAGCGCCAACTCATCGAGGAAGCCGCCGTAGCGAGTCTCTCCCGTCTGCTGTGTCGTGTAAAGGTGTGCATAGTGATCAATAAAAGTGCGCTGAATCTCCGAAGTGTCTCGACAGCGAGTGCCATCCGGAGACACCAATTCCAACACGTCCGACCCATGCCTAGGATGCCTAGTAAGGGCAGCGAGGACCTTACCGGGTCGCTCCCCCTCGCAGTATCGCCTCGACGTCCAGTATTTCCCCCTATGCTTAGCCTCTCGAGCAGCCTCCTCCTCATACTCGGAAAGCTTAGCGCGGAACTGTGCCAGAAGCGCAGGGTCCGAGTCAACCTGCATCCTGCGCTCCAAGTCTCGCAAATCAGCCTCCAAGCTCTCGAGGGCCCGAACAATCAGACGGAGTACTCCACAACTTTTAGAAATAGTGACACCCCGGATCGTAACCTTGAATGCCTCCCAAATGACCTCAATGCTGTCCACAGAGCCCTTGTTTCTAGGGAAGAACGCCTCCACCTCCACACCGAGTTCCTCCTTGAACACTGGGTCAAGCAAAGCAGTCGGAAACAAACGCCAAGGGGGGCGCGGCCTATGCAGCCCGGGGACGGATAAAACAACCTTCACCGGACAGTGATCAGAATACGTCCGAGCCAGATGTGTAGCCTCCCGTAGGCCAGCCATCAACCCTCTAGAGAGGAACACATAGTCCAGTCGCGCCCATGAGCGAGCATGTGTGGTGTAATGAGTGCCCTCCTTGGTGGCAGGGTGGGTGTACCTCCAACTATCAACCATCCCAGCCTCTTCCACTATCCCCCGCAACACTTCTCTAGCTTGTACATTGTACTGAGGACTACCCTCCGATCTGTCCAACTGGGCCTGAAATGCAAGATTAAAGTCACCCCCCCACACAATGTGAGTAGCATCCACAGCAAGTACATGACCCCACAGAGTGACAAAGAAGATTGGCGTATCAACATTAGGAGCATAGCAATTAACAAACAGTACAGTGTTCTGCCCAAGTCGTCCCCACAGCAGCACATAGCGCCCCTCAGGGTCCCCCACAGATCCAAGTTCCTGAAATGCAAGCGATCTTTTTACAAGGATGACAACCCCACGAGCATAAGAAGAATAGGAAGCAAACCCCCTGGCCGCAGCCCACCTCCCGCCAAAAGTGGGGGAGGGAGCGGGGCGCAGATGCGTCTCCTGGAGAAAAGCAACATGAATAGCATGCCTGTCCAGATACTGGATCACACTATGACACTTCCTGGCATCATTAAGGCCCCGTACATTCCAGGACAAAATCGAGATTTGGTCTACAACAGCAGTCGACATCACACAGATTCAGGGCCCCATGGGACCCAACAGACAAATACAGGGCATCCAACTACCAGTAACAGCCAGCGATAGGTCCACGCCTCAGGGCACGGACAGACCCCCACATACACTCCACACATTTCCCAGTCATCTCCAAACCATCCAAACAAAAACACAACAACTCCCCCCCAACCAATCCATCCATGCATCAAGCACTCAGGACATACTGCGCGCCGCACGCGGCCCACAACTCGCACACATGCTACGCTAGCAGAGTGCGCCCCGTCACGTGGCAGCCCAAAATGGCGGCCGCTGCACTCGGGCCCAAAATGGACGGGAGCACGGACCCCAGGGCCAATCCCGCCGGATAGAAAAGTGGAACAGCCTGGATAGCGGGCGCCACAACATTTCCGTGCATTCAAACAACAGCAACAGTTCCGATAGCGAACCAGAAGTCCCGACATGGACAGCTTCATTCCCACCCCATCCACCCACCTGACACCACCCCAACCATCAGGCCACGCATACCCCCCCCCCCCCCCGTCCCCCAACACACAACCAGTCAACCAACAGAGGACTAGAATCCAAAACAAAGGTAAACATGGGGCACACCCTCCGGGGAACCTTCCAGAGGTGCACGACGCCACTCCCTCACGCCACGCCAGTGTCCGCGCCAACAAGTATCAGGCGGCCCCAGGCACAGCGCGGGGGGGTAGGTGCCCAGAGCGCAACACCAAATATCACCATCCTGCGGTGCCATACCGACCCCACAAAAATAAATAGCAAAAACGCACTCATTCATCACAATACAGAAATGACCCACGCATCAGCAAAAAAACCCAACAACGGACGATAGCTAGGCCGTAAATACGGAGAAGGAAGACAGCAGGCCTCAATACAAAAGATACATGTCCACAGTACTCCAAAAAAAACAGGCAGAAGATAGACAAAGTCCAAAGTCACCAGAATCAGGCGACCTCCTCCTCAGCCGCCGAATGTTCACCCTCCGGATCTCGATCGTCACCCCGATCCGCAGCAGCTCGCTCGCGCTGAAGGCGCTTCGCAAAGTCCTCAGTATGCTGTGGGTTGGTGAAGAAATGTTGTTTAGCCTGATGCGTCACTCTAAGTTTAGCCGGATAAAGCAAGGCGTAGTCCACTTGGAGGTCCCAAAGCTTCCTTTTAACCCCCAAGAACTTCCGACGCTGGTCCTGCACCATCGGCGTAAAGTCGGGGTACATGGTAAAAGACACCCCTTCGAAGGAGAGAGCCCTGTTAGTGCGGGCAGCCTGAAGAGCAGCGTCTCGATCACGATAATTCAAAAGGCGCGCAATGATGGGGCGCGGTGCAGCCCCAGAGGCCGGGCGAGGCCCCAACGTCCGATGCGCTCTCTCAACGATGAACTGGGACGAGAAAACTTCCGTCCCAATGGCGCCCATCAGTAGCCTCTCCACATAAGTCTCCATTTTGCCCACATTCGTGGACTCCGGGACACCTACAATGCGCACGTTGTTGCGCCTACTCCTCGCTTCCAACTCTTCGTTTTTAGCAGCAATGACACGCAAGATGTTGTCCATTCTCGCCAGTTGGGTGGTATGGGTGGCCGCCGTGTCATCATGGTCCGAAATGCGCTGTTCCGCCGCCGTCAAGCGCTCCTCATGCACGTCCAATTTCTGGACGACCGCATCCATGCGCGACGATATTTTGTCCACTTTGTCCACTATAGTGGCGAACCCCTGCCTCATCTCCTGCATCATTTGGGCAAAGTCCGGTGGTGGTGGGTGCGGGACACTCTCAGCGACATTCGGGGGGGGGGGACCGCGAAGTCCCAGCTTCCTGGAGCAAACGCGTCCCACGCCTAGCCCCTCCA
This sequence comes from Lissotriton vulgaris, assembly GCF_964263255.1. Classification (NCBI taxonomy): domain Eukaryota; kingdom Metazoa; phylum Chordata; class Amphibia; order Caudata; family Salamandridae; genus Lissotriton; species Lissotriton vulgaris. Next base: position 1,746,396,965 of record NC_141694.1, read on the forward strand.
GAGTCAAAGGACAATTTGGACTGTTTAGTGTCCGGCTTCCCCATAGCGGTGGTGCAGTGGGGGACCGATGCAAATAGGAGGCAGGATAGAGGTCGGACAAGGGACCCGGCCAAGTAGAAAGCAGCTCGAATCGTGGGGGCACGAGCAGGCCAACACGCCCCGCCACTCCCAACGACGAGAAATGGCCGTCTTCGCTTCCAGCCCAAGGGGCAAAACCCTCAGAATCCAAGGAGAAGATCCGTTGCGCCTCCGTAAGCAATGGTATCTGGGCAGGCAGATGGGATAGCCGAGAGATAGGTCCGACAACAAGGAAGAGCCAAGCGTCTTGCCCGACCAGCGAACGGGCCTGGCGGAGAAGGGCGGAGCTAGGCCTACACCCCACGTGCAGAGCCCCGGACTGGCATGAGCAGTGATGCCGGGCAAGAGGGCATCAGACTTCCAGAGCGCGAGTCGGAGAAACTTGGGATCCTCGTAACTTCGGCCAGCAACCTTCGAATGACTCAGGAGTTGGACCGCGGGTGGACAGTCGATATCCCAACCGATCCGCGGGGTCAGTTCAGGGCGCAGAGATGGTAATCAGGATACCTAGACGGATAATAGCTCCGGGCAGCGGGAGCCTCACGACAGTGCGGCCATTCCGCAGTGCGCCCTCTAGCGCCCCATTCAGAGGAAGATATTTGGGACTCTCGAGGTGTCAGGCAGAGGCCATCAGCAAATTCCAGTCAATGTCCAGTTGCTGCTGGTTAGCTGGGCAGTGTGTTGTTGCCCTGTAGCAACATAGGAGGTCAGCTAATTGATCCTTGATGTCACTCTGTCCTTGGTATAAGGGAGAATAGATCCTGACCAGTAGGCCTCCTAATAGATCACAGACTGAAAGTCCAGTCCTCTTCTGATATTCCTCAGTTCTAGAAAGTTTTCTAAGGATGCTGCCTTGTGGTGCCACATTTATGCCTGGCAATAGCTAGCGGTGGGGTGACTCCTGAGCACTCCATAGCCAATGATGTAAACAGTCTGGGGGGCAACACTACTCACTGTTACAGCTGTTCCTGTTTGCCCTACTGCAAACAATCCTATAGTAACCCTCACCTTTAAAATCCGAGATGGGGAAGCGTGGGCAGAGTAATAGCAGTCCCCAGTCTATTCTTTGACTTTCAAACCCTGACTAGTGTCAGTGCCATTTTGGACCTAGTTACTGTTAGGACATGCCATTTCTAATGTCACACATATTCTGCTCTTAAATATTATGCACCCTACCTTGTGGACAGCAGGGTGTGCTTAGGGATGACTTATTTACTATATAAAATCAGGTTTCCCTACCTGTCAAAAGAGGGATTTTGACAAGACTTGGTAGCAGCACTCAAGTTGCTGCAGTTGGGCTATTCGTGGTAGGCCTCAAGCCATGTTTTCCAGGCCCACTCTGTGGATGGCACAATAGAAGCTGCAGGCCACAGGTGGCATTTAACTCACAGGCACTGGGTACATTTTCTATACCATATGTATTGGGACTCAATGGGGATAAGTCAATTTAATCATGTTTAAATGGGGAGGACATGCACTTTACTCTTGTTTGGCAGGAGTAGCAGTGCACAAAGTTCTAAGTTCAGCAAGAATAAGGTTCACGGAAAGGTGAAAAATCTAATGCGACCAAGCTGAAAAAGACAGAGTGCCCAATTCACAGAACTAACTAAAGACAAAATCCTGAACTTACTGCTTTTGGTATTCACAGAAAGCATTTAGTAGTAGTAATGTTAGGATTTTGTATTAAGTTTGGCTTAAGACAGACTTAAGACAGACTTAAGTTAGGATTTTGTCTTAAGTCTGTCTTAAGTTTGTCTTAAGTCTATATTAAGTCTGTCTTAAGTCTGTCTTGAGTTTGTATTAAGTCAAACTTAAGACAAAATCCTAACTTTACTACTACTAAATGCCTTCTGTGAATACCAAAAGTAGTAAATTTAGGATTTTGTCTTAAGTTATTTCTGTGAATCTGCCTCAGATTTCCTACATGAGTCAGGTAACCATACATCCTTTATTAGTCAATAGCACATAAGGAGTGTTGTCCATGAAGAGTTACTGATCCCACAGCCAACCATAAATATAGTCGTAGAACTACAGCTCAAAAAAATCAGACACTGACACCCGTCCCAGAGACAGTTCTGGGCTCATTCAACTCCCAGAACATATCACAGATCGACTGGAACCCAAGTCTGTGATGAAAGCCTCAGAAGAGTGGAAAAAACACTACAGAGAACCTCCAATGCGACAAGAGGTAACCTCTTAGATGCTCATGACGAGGTCAGATCGTCATGAGCCACGGCGCTCCGGTGCTCATGACGAGCTGAGCTTGTCATGACCTCACCCGTTCCGTGAAACGCTCGCACGCTGGGCTGATTCCCCTGCTGTGCTGAATGTTCCATTGGAACGGGCGCGGTCATGACGAGCTCAGCTCGTCATGAGCACCCCAGCGCTGTGGCTCATGACGAGCTGACCTCGTCATGAGCATGGGGGCGCGCCCCCTCTCCCCCACAGCACAGCGGGGGAATCCCGCCAGTGGCGAAGGGGTTAACGAAAGACTGCATGCTATACACATGGCAATAACCCAACATAACATATATAAATACACACAAATCTTTGTCAGTTCCCATAGCTACTTATTTTACGATTTTGGTATTACCTCAGATTTAATTGAAAATTCCTTTATTTTTTACTTTTCTAGAGATAAACGACAACTAGCAATTGCACTCTCAGAGCTTTCTAATAGAGAGTACACTAGAGTAGAAAACAGTGACTTTTCTACTTCGCTAAGTACATTTCTTTACAAGGAACTCTACATAATTATGTTTTGCTGCTTGGTGTATAGGAAGTGATGCGATAAGCGAAGATATGTGGCATAAAAGTGAGGGATTTTTGATGTCCTTCCTTTGAAATGTCGCTGGAGGGAAGAGGCTTGTCAGCCGGATATTTTGAAGCCTCGCGTGTCTGGCGGGTACTAATTAAAAAGCGAGGTGGTTGCTCAATGCAATGTGGTAAGGGCGTATTAATGTGGTGTTATAGACGCGAGACAAGACTTTCTGACAGCGCGCGAGGATGCTACAGCTGGCGACGGTGACACTCGTCTAAGTGAATCTTTCTCTCTGCCAAATTCAAGGTGATTTTCCACTTTGTTTTTTGACTTTCTGTGCATATGTAGGGGTTACTTTGATTGCACTGACTTTTACGTTTTTGAAGTTTCGTGTAAGCATTCCTTTGCCGAAACGACTGCATTGCAAGCATGTGAATTAACATCTATGCTGCATGCCGAGAAAAGGACTAAAGAGCAAGACACTGAGGACAACTCCCCGAAGCCATCTTTATTCTATCTTTGATCTGATGTCTCGTGCATAGTAAAGAGAAAAATAAAGTTACAAGTTTGGATTTAGATTAACAAAAAGCAAAGAGGGTATCACATATCTCAATGATAACCAGATTTAGAGGGTGGTAAAAGGCACAAATATATCAAGGCATGCGTTTCTCTCTGAAAACTAGTTGACGAATTATATTATCTTATAAATATAGAAAATACCCTGAAATACTGTGGTTGGGGGCAAAATCAATAATGCAAATTACCAGTGAGATTTACCACTTATTGTTAGTGGGCAGCTCCAGTGGCGACTGGTATTTAACAGCGGTGGGAGGCGGGTTGCTAGGGGGATGGGTGGGAATGAAAAAAAAACACTTACCTGTGTGCCGCGGCCTCTCGGTCCTCTTCGCCCGCTTCCAGGACTCCAGGGCAGGAAGCAGAGAGCATCTGGCTCCCCAGAGCCAATCACAATGCTGCTTTGTGATTGGTCCTAGCTCCGTGGTTCGGTGCTCTGCCAGTGAATGGGAGCCTGGGCATGTTCTCCACCAGGGCTATAATGCCGCCTTGGTGGAGAACATGCGAAGTGTGCATGACTGTTTGGGCGGCCAGACGGCCGGCCAAAGTGTCATGCGCACTTGAAGTGGGCAAACCACTCTTCCCCTACTCTTTGATCAGACCAGCCCCGCCTCACCACTACCCCGCTGAGCAAGGACCGAAACATAAAATGATAATAACAATGAGTTATTTTATTTTTTCCTGTTTGACCTGCTCAGTGGGGCGAAGCTCCTCCTACTTAGCGGAGGAGCCGCCCCTGGGCAGCACCCCAAATACACTCATGAGCTCATATGTGACTCCAAATATTGATACAAATGGCATGATTGATTGCATCACATATGATTGACCAATCAGGTGTAACAAAACTTGAGGGCCCACCCTCTGCAAAATATGTGGAGGGCCCCATCCCCAGGACCCGATACGGAGCTCTCAGGGCCGTGCACTGTGCCGGAAGGGGCCCTCTGCAGCTCGGGTAGTCTAAAAAATGTCCCCATGATGAATCAAAAGACTGGGGCCAGCAAAAGAAATCTGGATCAATTGGGTGAAGTACTCTATCAATTTCATAAAGGTCACCAAATCCATATATTGCTAAGAGAATCTGTCATATGATCCACAGTTTGGCCCAGATTTATTAAGACTTTGCGCTCTGTTTTTGTCACATAAGTGACACCAACACACCACAAAGTGTAGTGATGGGGTTTACTTTCCAACGCAAATCATGATGTGCTCTGGAAAGTTGTCTAAAATAATGAAATGAAGCACTATGTACTACTTTGTGCTACTTTGTGTTAAGGGGTTATACCTTGGGAGGTACATGTGCATTTCCATGAACCACCTATGCGTTTCAATGTAAATACCGATCTACTATCAATTGTAGACAGCAATTTGCACAACATTAATAAACCTCCTTGATGCAGATATAACAGTTGAGCAACTTTTAGAAATGTCAAATTTTTCAACTTTGAATGTGTGCTGGACAACACAGCACATATACAAATTAGGAAAATTATTACAACATACGTTTTGTACTGGAAGGACCCCATTTCAGTACACAATTTATGCATCTCAAAATGCATACAACTTGCACTATAGTGATTTGGCACATGGTAGCCTGAAGTGCATCAGCATATGGAGAGATCAAAAGTGCCTTATCTTAGTAGATATGCATTCATTTTATCTCACCATTTAGCGCAACACAGCACAGCAACTGTGGTTGTTGTGCTGTGTTGTGACAAAGCATTGTAAATCTGCATGTTTATTCCTAAGATGTTTATTACAGTTTTTATTTTTTTAACAAGAGGGTTTGAAATACGCTTGTTATTAACAACGGAGGGTAGTGAACATACAATATATTCAGAAATGTATATTTAATGATGAATTATTATATATTATTGATGAGGAAGGCATCAAATAAGAAATATATCTCTATACAGTAGAAAGCAAATTCTTCTTTTCCAGCACAACAAAGTGCTGAATTGCATAGGGGTTGAGAAATATGTGGTGCCCTGCTGCTGTCATCCTGTGTGCGGGCACTATATAAAGGCTTCCTAGCACGTGCACTGCTTTTGAACCATGGTGCAGAAATTTGTGTGCACTATTTAGCATACACTTCCAGTACAAAATCCAATGCTTGAGCAAATTCTGAAACATTCCACACATTGTATACGAATGAAAAAAAGTCATTGTTAGTGCCAGCTTAAAAGAGACTTTAGTTTTTAACACAATGTCTGGTCTGGCTATCTTTAGAGCTTATCCAATCCAATCCAATCCAAAAATTCTTTATTTCGGCCATTCAGACCATAAAAGATACAATAAAAAAACATTTGACATTTAAAAAACATCCACGTCAGTAAAAACATACTAATGTACATTACATAAGAATTCGTTTCCTAGGAGAGTCTGGACAAGGGTAGGAGATAACATTACAGTTCATATCAGTATTCAGTCTTTTGCTAGTTTTCTCCTTATCTGCCACATAGCCATTATAAACTTGGCAACTGCAAAGACTATGTGGGGCAGGGTACTTGTTTTCAGTATTCTGTATGAGTGTAAGTAGTTCTTTTTGCCCAAGTTCCTACATCATGGCGCTAGCCAATATTTCCTTGGTCTATTGTAAGCTGGGCAAAAAAACATAACGTGAATCTCCTCCTCATCATGGTTGCTGCACCCTGGACAGGTTTTGTCATCCCTCATTGTCCATTTACAAGTAAAGGTTTTGATGGGCAGGGTGCCTAACCTCCATTGAATAAACAATTTTCTTGCTAAAATGGGGAAAATAATGTCCATAAAACCTTCAAATTGGTAAGAATTTTTGGAGTCCAAGAATTGTTCAGTTAAAATGCCATTATTGGTTGCACACACCAGAGAAACTAGACTTTTCTCCCTGTATATTTCGACGAGTCTTTTGCAAGGGACCCTTTGACTGCCTTGTTCAGAAAACTCCCATAGCTCGGGGAGTCCTAGACGGTACAGTTCTCTCTTTATAAAAGTCAACCACGGGATTCTGTCACGCTGGTTCAGATTCATTACATGGATAAGGTCGTGCCTATAGTGTACAAGCTCGCCGGTGTTCCAGAGCCTGTGCCAAAATCTTAGCGGTTTTAATTCCAGATCCTCGCCTATCGAGGGGAGACCCACATCTAGTCTTAAAGGAAGCAGGGGTGTGCCACGGGAGAGGGCCAGGAGACGTCTGAGGAAGTTGTTTTCTACCCTGACGAGTTCTGTCCCAGCTTTGTACCCCCATAGCTCACTACTGTACGATGCGGCAGCTTTTGCTTGGGTTTTGTATATCTTTACTGCCGGGCTAATGGGTTTCAAAGTAGAAGTGTTGCAACCTTCAGAATCGCCCCCGACAATTGGGACAACTTTAACCGGGATCTGGCTATCTGAGGGTTCCAGGATAAGTTCTCATGTAAGGTTACCCCCAGGTACTGGAACGTTTTTACCCTTTCCAGTCTTGCAGAACCCAGTGTTGGGTTAGGTCTGGTTTTAGGGGAGGGATTGAATATCATGAATTTGGTCTTTTCTGTATTGATCTCTAGACCATGTTGTCTACAGAAAAGACCAAACCCATCTAATATTCGTTGTATCCCCATCGGGGATTTGGAAAGCAGGAGGGTGTCGTCGGCAAACATGATAGCCGGTACCCTCCTGCCTGCCAACAATGGAGCGTCATTGTCCGTGACATTGTCAGGATGGGATATGACACTGTTAATGAAAAGGCAGAAAAGAGTTGGCTCCAAGACACAACCCTGTCTTACCCCTCTTAAAACCGGGAACCTAGATGATAACGCTCCGTCCCTCCCACACCTAACCTGAGCAAAGTTGCTGTCATGGAGCCTAATTATGGCATGTAATAGATGGGTAGGAACACCCAGCTCCTTTAGGACCTCCCATAGTTTCTTGCGGGGAACCAAATCAAAGGCGGACCTCAGGTCCACGAACACCATGTACAGCCTCCTCCCCTCGATCCTCACAGTTTTCCAATAGAGGAGAACGAGGCGGAAAATCTGATCCATGTTGGACGTGTTTTTCCTGAAGCCCGCCTGGAGGGGACTCAGGATCTCGTTTTCCTCCAACCAGTCTAGAAGGTGATCCAGGAGAAGGCGAGAGAATAATTTTTGGGGGACATCTATAAGACTGATCGGCCTGTAGTTGGCTGGGAGCAGAGGAGAGCCCTTTTTAAAAATGGGTACTATCTCTGCCCCCAACCAAGTACAGGAGATCTCCATACCTCCCGCAATGGAATTAAAGAGAATAAGGAGGTACGGGCCCCAGATCTCTGGATGATGTCTAAAAAGATCACCAGGCAATCTGTCAAGTCCCGGTGCCTTCCCCAACGCCAGTCTCTCTATTGCACTGACTAACTCGCCCAGAGTAAATTCTAGTCCAACTACAGGGTCAGCTAAGGCATCAGTGGCCACATCGTTAGCAAATTCAGGAGTATCTTGGTACAATTTGCTAAAATGGGCTTCCCAAACGGATGCTGCTATGTTTGGCTCCACTGCAGTTTTTGGTTCTCCTGAGCCGGTATTAACCAAGGACCAACATTTTCTAGAATCCCTCACTTCTAGTGCTAGGGAGAGGTCCTGCCATCTGTTCCAGTCCCGTTCAGAATTTGCATGTGCCATGGCTTCCCTGTATTTCCGCCTAAGCTCAGCTACCTTACCCTTATTAGTGCCTGCTTTTATTGTGGCTATTAGCTCAGACTTGATCTTTTTACAAGAGGAATTGTACCAGGTCGAGGTTCGAGTCTTTTTCTTCCATGGCACAACCACCGGGTAAAAAACCGCTCCTGGGTTCCCACTAAATCTATATGGATTTGGGCTAGTTTCTTGTTGAAATCTGGGGGTCTAGGCCGCTTGATTAGACCGTCCATTTCATTTAGCTTGGGAACTGCTAGTTCATAGATTTTACTTTTACTCTCTTTTGAGTTTACCAATTTCCCCCATCTTACCCTACGTTTGTTGGAACTAAGAACCAGATTCCCTGGGTCTTTACTGGGGTCGGCGGGTAGTGGCCCAGCGGCAGGTGCGGGGTGCACCATGTCTAATAAAAGGGCATTATGATCACTGTCTGTTCTTTCATTAACCCTAAAATCCTGAACCTTGGACCACAGACCTGTATCTACAAAAATGTAGTCCAGCTGCGATTCATGGTCCTTCCTATTGAAGGTGCACGATGAAGCGGTGTCAGAAGGGGTACGCCCATTACAAGCCCTTAGCGCAAAATTTAGAGTTAGGGACATAATTTGAACTGCAAGAGGGGACCAAGATTTGGGATGGGGGGATTGGCATGGCGGGACCCCCCAGTAGTCTTCTTCATCAGTTAAGGCACCCTCCTTCAGGCCTTCCAACGGTTCAAAATGACAGTTAAAATCTCCACCCATCACTATCTTAAGTAAGGGTGGGCGGGCAGCTACGCTCCGTGCACGGAGTGTGCGTAGTGCCGGCTTCTACGCATTTTGCGTAGCAGGCGTAGAATTCGGCACTACGCACGCTCCGCAGACAGTGCGTAGCTGGCCGCCACCGCCTCCCTCCCGCCTCCCATTAGTACCCAAGACGGCGCAGATGAAGAGAGGGAGCCCCGGAGACGCGGCGGGCAGCGGCGCGCAAGGTAAGTGCCTTTTAATTCTTACTAACGTTTAAATTAAAGTATTTAGGGAGGGCGGGAGGGAGGGAGGCCTGCGGTGCGTAGTGGGGCTACGTGGAGTGCGGAGGTGGGCGTAGTTTCTCGCCCACTTCACGTAGCTCCGCGAAGCCCCACTACGCCCACTACGCCCAGGGTTAATCTTAAGATCGATGGGGAGTTGACCCAGGAATGACGAAAGATCGTCGAGTGTAGATGATTCCATGGACGCGCTAACTGGGCGAGAGTAGACAATAATGATTGCCAGATTGAAGGCATTGGGCCATTTGAGTAGAAGACATTGTATGTCCTGCGAAAAAGTAGGTACATTCTTCGCATTACACCCAATATGACTGGCTACCCAGACCGCCAAACCACCTGAGGGCCTCCCTTTACCACTCCACTTAGCTTTGATTTCAAAGATTGCGTATCCTGCTCTACACAGGGGTTCCCTGGCCCAAGTCTCTTTGGAAGAGACAGATGTCACTGCGCCCTACTAAAGAATCCCAGTCATTTTTATCTAGTTTATTGACAATACCCGCCACATTCCAGGAGAGGACCTTCAAGGATCCAACTGGAGTCTTTGATCCCAACCCCCTGGTTATCTTGTGTGCGGTGTCCAACGGTACAACTTCGGGCCCTTGAAATGTTGTTACCAAGGTAGATGGAACTAAATTAGGACCAGGTGGAGTCGAAAGTAGGTCATTTGCTTGGCCCCGGGAGCTGGAAAGAATTAAGCTCTCCCGGGGGAATGCATCAGGGTCTTGATTTGTGTTATCAATTGCGCCTTTCCCTCTCCCCTGTCCTAACGATTCACCAGCGATACTTTGGGTGTGCCCGGAAGATGCACCCTTCTGGAGTCAGTCAACCTGATCAAGGCAACTGAATCTGTTGGGGTGTACATAGTTGCCATGAACAGGGATATCAATGCGGGTTGGCCTATATCTTGACCCATCAATAGCAAATCCCACCCTTGTCCAACCATCGTCCCTCCTCATAGTCAAGTCTCGTACATTAGGATAGAAGAACGACAGAGGGACTAATTCTATGGATGTATTTCCTGAACTCCCTAGCCAATTACAAATATACGTGGCAACCTGGGGACTCTTAAAGCTTACAATTATACAATCCCCCACCCTTTTCTTGACAGTGTACCCAACCCATGGGACCCTTCTAACCATGAGTACTTCACCTCTAAGATTAGGTGGTAGGGGCCTTTAGACATTTAACCAGCTAATAACTTTGTTGCGTAGGGAATCGTAAGATTCCACCACGTTGCTGGAAAGCTCCGGTATCCCCATCAGAATCACAGTATAGGCCGCCGCCTCAGGGGGCAGGTTAACTGCTTTTCACCGGTTGGAGGAGCTGGCTAACCGGTTTGGACAGTTAGCTGTTTCATTAGATGGTCTCTCCTGTCCAGATGAACTGGCCAAAGCAGGTGGCTTCGACCTCCTGGCAGTTGGTACCGGAGGCAGTTGCCTAGGGAGGGGCACAGGGGCAGGTTGTGGTGGGGGGACTGTGGTGGTATTCTCCCGAGAAGGAGCTGTTGGTAGAATGGGAGCCGCAGTAATTATAGCAGTAGGGGAAGGAGGAATCCCAACATTAGCCCCGTTAGCTCCATGCGTATTTACTTGTAACCCTTGCTGGTCGCCATCGCTACCACTTGGTCTTTCTAAAGCTAGAAGTCTAGCTTCAATAGAGTCTAGCTTGAGGGAGATAGGATCCAGAAGACTTTTGAAAATATCAGTAAGTGAGCAGATGATATGCTCTGATTTTTTGGAAATGCCCCCTCCAAAAATGAATGGGCCGGTGTGCGTGGCTATAGGGTTGGGGGTGAGGGGTAGGGGACTCGCCGTTTCCGTGTCATTCTCCATAGTGGAAATTCTGGGGGCGTCCAAGCTATCTTCAGTAGTGTTCGTTGTGGGGTCAACTTTAGCCCTTTTAGCACCTTTAGACTTCCGGGATCTTTTCCTTTTCGGGCCAGCATCTTCTCTGAGACCCATATGTCCTATTACAGTAGAACCGTCCCCCAAAGCCCTAGGTAGGACTAACTCTACAGTAGGGGAGGAATCCACCTCATTAGTGATGTGAACTGAGTCTCTATCCATGTGTGGGTTAGATGGTGTCCTTAGCTGTTGTAGGACAGACTCTATGGTTTGATCAATGCTATCCATTAGTGATAGATGCGTAGCATCAAGCAGTGATGATCTAACAGGACCCCGGAGAAGCCAGGTGCGAGTTTTCTATACATTCGGCAATTTGCTTTTCTAACACTTTGAGCCCCTTATTTACCACTATATTTGCCTTTGCAAGAAAATTGTCCAAAGTACCTGAGACCATGGAAGCTGCCTTGCTTCTTGTTTCTCTCGTAGCCATTGTTTTAGGTCCAAACTACCAGGTAGCCAGGCAGGAGGGTAAAGGTGACCAGAAAATTGAGTCGTTAGGGGGGTGGCCCGGTCCGGTCTCTAACATTCTCTAATGGCCTCAAACGGCCGCCCTTTGCCCGGGCTTAGCCCGGCGCCCGCCCGCGCGCGTCCACGATGCGCGTCCTCGGGCGTGGTCTTGTAGCATATTGCCCCCGGGGGCGTGGCCAAACGGGAAGAGTCTCCAGGTGCGGCTGGTCAGCACGCCGCTTGGGGTCCTGGGACTCGCAGTCCCGCTGCAACGTCGGTGACTTCTCTGCTCACGTTAATCCAGCAACTTCTTTGGCAACAAGTGAGGGACAAACACTCCTTGCAGCTCCACACAACTTCGAGCGGCTCCCGTGAAGCGGGGGTCGCGAGTCGCGGTCTTGAGCGCCCAGAGTGGGGGGCGCGGCCAAATGGGAAGAGTCTCCAGGTGTGGCTGGTCAGCACGCAGCTTGGGGTCCTGGAACTCGCAGTCCCACTGCAACGCCAGTGACTTCTCTGCCCACGTTAATCCAGCAACCTCTTTGGCAACAGGTGAGGGACAAACACTCTTCGCAGCTCCACACAACTTCGAGCGGCATGAAAATTATGGGTGTTTGCACAGATCCACCCAAGTAACACCTAAGTAAGCCCCTTGAAGCAATATAACATGTAAATTTCTGAAGTGCACATGGACCCAGAACAGTATCTTGGTGCTGAATGACAGATGGTTATTGTTACCCATCTCATTGGCACTCATTTTATCAACCTCTGAAGGATGAGTGGACCAGCCAAGATGTGAACCTGTGACCATGAAGTCAAACACTAGCCCCTACAGTAGATGCATTAATTCACGAAGCCACCAGACCCGGCTAAAGTGGCATAAAGCAATGCAAATCACCATTTACACTAAGAAAACTGCACATTTCCAGGGATAAAACCGATTTTGTGCTGTGAAGTAAATTCCCTTACAAAACCTTGTGTCTCTTTGTGCCAGGGCAGTGTTTGTAAATCTGGACCTAGGTTGTGTGTGTGTATAGCATGTTTCTACTAGAGCATCTTGTCACCAAATATTTGATGCCATGTTTAAAAAGGATGTATGACGGGGGGAGGAGCTTCGCGGGCGAGCAAGATGGCAGCGTAAGCTCGGAGCTCCGGAGACCCTCCGACCCTCCGCCTACATCCTGACTGAAATCCTGATCCACGGTGGTGGAATCTGGTTGGTGAACGGTCGTGTCCGATCTAAAATCCGACGCTCCTGGACGGAGTTACACCGTGCTGAAGAATCGTGCCAGGAATGGACTATTGTCTCTGTGATGGCCGACGACAGCGACACCGAAACGCATGAACAAAATGCTGTATGAGTGACTGCTATGCCGGCCCTGCGGAGCACGCAAAGTTCTGGAGTGGCCTCTCGCTGAACAACTATCGGAGGCTGCTACGCTTTGTAATCGCTTTGCATAACCGGAGTGGCCTTGGTGTGCCGCCCTTTGTTCAGTTCCCCGGCTCTAACATGGCGGGCAAGGGCGAACCGGACAGGACGGTGAGCCGAGTTAGTAGGAAGACTACTCAACCCCAGTCAAATAAGATTGATCGCTATGCCCAACAAAGGATCTCTCCGAATGTGGCTGCCCGGCCAAAAGACTCCCATCGGGAGGGATCGCCAGACACTTCGGAGCCGACACTTCGGGATGTTATGGGGGCCATAGCTGGCATCAAGACGGAGATGCACAAACAGCACGAGGTCCTAACACACAAAGTTGACACTCTGGCGATCGAACTTAACCTGGTTAGAGCTGATCTGGGCAAGACTAACAATAGGGTTAAATCGCTGGACATCAAAACTGCCAGCCTCACAACTGATGTCTCGGACCTGCATACGGAGGTCCGGGACCTGAGGTCTGCCAACGATCTCTACTCGAGGCGGCTGGAAGATTTTGAGGGACGTGCCAGGTGGCAGAACATTCGAATCATCGGTGTACCCGAAGGGCAGAGGACTCGGCCACTGATCTCTTTGTGGAAGATTTGATACAAACTCATCTGGCCCCTGCGGGCCTCAGCCGTTTCTTTTCAGTAGAGCGGGCCCACAGAGTGCCGGGGGGACGTCCAAAGTTGGGCGCCACGCCGAGACCCATCATAGCACGGCTGTTCAACTTTAGAGATCGGGATGTGATTCTGCAGGCCTCGAGACGTAATGGGCCCCTCAAGTTTCAGAACGCGGATATCAACTTTTACCCGGACTTCACTAGGGCAGTTCAGCGCCAGCGTCAAAGCTTCGCAGGAGTGAAGAGACGTCTCAGAGACTTAGGGATGAAATACTCGATGATGTTCCCTGCGAAACTACGTATCGAGCATGATGGCCGTGCTGTATTTTTTGATATGCCCGAAGTGGTCAGCGAATGGCTGGACACCTTGCTGCACAGACACGAGGAATGAGAAGAACATTCGGAGTGCGCCTCAGGAGGCCCTGAGCAACAAGAGTAGAATTCACTTTTACAACTTTGTCGGTCGGTGGCCCTGTCGACAATGACCAATAACATACTGCTGCACTTTAAGATGTATATCCTTCTTCCGTTATGGAGGGTGGCGGGGGGGACTGTGTGATCTCCTTTCTCCTCTAGGGTCTTTCTGTAGTTTAGTTAATGGGGCGACAGGCACACTGCTGGTTGGGGGGGCTTTCTAGTCTGATGCAGGGGTGCAGGGTGGGGGGAGGTTTGATTGTTGGTTCTGTTTGTTTTCTTTCTCTCTTTTTTCTTCTTTTAAGGCAAAACAAAGACTGTTCCATTTCTGTTTGTGTAACTATGAGGCCTGCCGGGGGAGGCAAGGGCTCACGATTTGACGATGGGGGGTAGGAAACTAAAAGTGCTGTGTTGGAATGTTAACGGTTTGGGTGATCGCATTAAGAGAGGGGTGGTTCTACAATTGTTTAAGAGATGTATGCCTGACGTTATACTGCTACAAGAGACACACTTGGTGGGAAATACGTGTCAAGCGCTTAACAGGAAGGGATTCAAGATGGTAGCACATTCAGGGTTCTCCTCGGGATCCCGGGGGGCGGGGATCATGGTGCGCGCGTCTCTCCCACTTGAGATTAACTCTAGCATTGTTGATGAGAGGGGGCGGTACGCTGCTGTCTCGGGGAGATGGGAGGGACGGTTCTTGGTTCTGGTTTCAGTTTACGTCCCCCCTGGGTTGCAAAACAACACTTTTCAGGATCTTGGAGGCGCCATCTTGAGCCTACCCGAGGGGTTGCATATTGTGGGTGGCGATTTCAACTCGGTCTGCTCGGGGACCTTGGACAGACATCCGCCCAGAGATCTCCGAAGTTCACAATCCTGGTTGCCCGATTTCCTGGACATCATGGGGCTGATTGACTGCTGGAGGCTTATGCATCCTACCCAGAGTCAATATTTATTTCACTCCAGGGCACATGGTAGTCTTTCCAGAATTGACTATATCCTGGCCCTAGCGGCCCACGCATCGGCAGTTTCCGAGGCCCGATTACTGGCGAGGGGCATCTCAGACCATTCCTCGGTTTGGGTGTCCTTCGACTTTGATATTGTGGTTACCGAGCGGGTGGTCGTGGTCAATCCGTGGTATTTTCGCAACCCGAAGACGCATGGACTCCTGGCCAAAGCTATTGAGCTCTATTTTGCTGAGAACGCGGGGTCGGTTGCCTCGGCCGTCACCCTGTTGGAGGCGTTCTAGACAGTCTTGAGGGGTGAGGCGCTCTCCCTTATTGCTGACGTCCGGAGACGCAGAGATGCGGACGTGGTTCGTATCGAAGCTGAGATTAAGGATCTGGACTCCCAGCTGGAAGTCGGCCCGACACCTGAACTGCTCCATATCCTGTCGCTTAAACAGTCAGAATATTGAGACATAGTCTCCGACGCCGCCAAGACCATGGGTAGAGAGCAACAGGGTAGGATTTACGACGTCGGGGATAAGGCGGGCAAGCTCATCGCTTGGCTGGACAAAAAGGAAAGCGCTAGTCGGGAGGTTCCAGAAGTGTTGGGGGAGGACGGCTTGACTGTCACCGATCCGAGTGCAATAGTCGAGACGTTCGCAGACTACTTTGATGCCATTTACACCTCGGTCTCTGACCGATATGAGGCCGACTCCGGAGAGCTTTTGGCGGAGATGGACCTCCGGTGCCTGTCAGAGACGGACCAGGATGACTTAGATAGGTAAATTACCGCAGACGAGATAGCCCTCGCTATTCGCTCCCTTAGATCTGGCAAGGCGCCCGGTCCCTGCGTAACATGTTTCTGGAGGCGCGGGAGAAGGGTATGCTTCCCCATGACCAGAGGCTGGCCACCATTGTGGTCATCCATAAGGAAGGGAAACCCAGAGACCTGTGCCGATCGTATCGTCCCATCTCTCTGTTGAATGCTGAGCTTAAGATTCTGGCTAAATTGCTGGCCAACCGTTTGATTGGCGCAATTGGCGACTTAGTGCACCCGGACCAGTCGGGCTTTATTCCACACCGCAACACTGCCCTCAACCTTCGGAGACTCCACGGAGCCCTTGCCAGGGCTCACACACTCAGAGAGCCGGCCGTCCTGGCGTCATTGGATGCCACGATGGCGTTTGACTCCCTTGAATGGAACTACCTATGGGCAGTGTTAGCGAAGCTCGGATTTGGTCTGGAATTCGTGGGGTGGGTCAAGCTTCTGTACGCCGGCCCGCTGGCCAACGTAACGGTCAATGGCCGTGTTTCCGCGTCCTTTGCTCTCCACAGGGGCACCAGGCAAGGTTGCCCCCTGTCGCCCCTGTTGTTTGCATTGGCACTTGAACCGCTGGCCGCGTGGCTACGACACCACCCTGATATACATGGAATCCGTTGGTCCCCTGGATTCGAGGACCGAGTGTCACTATATGCCGATGACATCTTGCTGTATCTCACCTCTCCTTGTAAGTCACTTATTGTGGTGTGTGACGTGCTGCGCCTCTTCGGCAGGCATTCTGGCTTGGTCATTAATTGGTCGAAGTCGCACCTGTACGTTCTGAGAGGGGGGACGCCTCGACTTCCAAGGTATTGTGGCATACAGGTTGCGAGACAGGGATTTAAATACCTGGGGATTTACATCTCAACAGACCCCAAGACACGCTACATGAACAATTTGCTTCCCCCCCTCGTCCGTCTCCGACGTGACGTAGAGGGTTGGCGTAAACTCCCACTCTCCCTTCTTGGGCGTGCGGCACTATTTAAAATGATGTCCCTGCCCAGGTTCCTGTATGCTCTACAAAATACCCAAGACCTGGTCCCAGCTAGTTACTTTAGGGAGATCGAGAGCTTGCAACGTGCCTTGCTCTGGGATGGCAGACCACGCATAGCCATTACGAAGCTTACGCTCCCGTGGTATGACGGGGGTATAGCATTGCCTGACGTCCGCAGATATTATTGGGCCTCCCAGTTGGCAGCCCTAAACCACGGCCTCTACGGTCCTGCAGAAAGCCCGGGCTACGCCATGGCTCGGTGGCTCCTGGATGACGGGAAATACCACAGGGCGTTGTACTCGAGATCTCTGGATGGTCGAATGTCTGGGCCAACGAAAACGGCTGTGCACATATGGAGGACGATCACGAAGTCACAGGGGTGGAAGGGTAGGCTTACAATGGCAACACCTCTCTACGATTCTGAGATACTGGGTAAATTGTGGCACACCTAGGGCTTCGACAAGTGGGACATGATCGGCATATCCAAGGTGGAAGATATGATAGTGAGAGGGGAGGTAAAATCTTTTGCTCTTCTGCAAACGGAGTTCCAGCTGGGCGGAACGGAATATTTCCGGTACGCTCAGCTGCGTCACGCACTTTTGGCAGTTATGCCGGAGGGCGAGAAAATCCCTGAATATTCCCCCCTGGAAGATAGGGTACTAGACGGCCATATGCCTGATAGCGCTATCTCCTTAATCTATAAAAAAAACTGATTAATGTCCGCACTGGTCTCCTTTCGGGGGTGAGAGACCAATGGGTGCGAGACGGTATAGAGCTCGATGATGAAGACTGGCAATGTGCGGTGTCCTCACAGAGTTTGTGTTACAGGTCCCAGGTTAATGCACATGGGGCATTCAGTGGATGGCCTCTGTAGGCGTGGCTGTGGCGCTCTGGCCACCTTTATGCACATTATTTGGGAGTGCAGTGCGATAGCATCCTACTGGAGGCGGATACACATGAGTATGAGTGAGGTGACCGGGGTGGAAGTGCAGGCGGAGGCCCGGCGCTGCCTCTTGAATATCTGGGGCCCAACTGATCACAACAATGCACAATCCCAATGGGTTACCCTGGGAAATATGGTCGCAAAAAGGGACATTGCACAGATGTGGGGAGCGATAACGGCCCCAAAGGTGGTACAGTGGAAGGCTAACATGGATTGGTGTATGTTTCGAGAGAAGACGGTGTACGTGGCCAGGGGTAAACCCAAAAAATGGCAGATGATATGGGGGGCCGGGAATGAGTATAGGGGCGACATTTGCCTACCACCTGATACCGCCCCACTGGAGGAACGCTTGACTCCGTAACCTATAACTCCAACACGCGTCCTGATTGCATAGCTATCCTATGTTTCCCCTCCCCCTATGGTTCTAAATATTAGTACTGTTTTCTGACTGTAACTGTGGCTATTGAGCCTATCCGACTCCGGGTTCAGGCCCTGTTGCACAACTGTTTTAATTGCCTTATTTCTTAGCACTGGTTTTGGTGCTTTCTTTTCTGTATTTGTTACCCTTTTTTATAAAAAAGAAAAAACAGAAAATTACAACCTTGATACGTTCTGGTACCTTGCTCCTTGCACATTTGACTTCTGGTTACTAATTTGCTGCCTAGCCTCTGGGATGTAAGGCTAAATAGCTGTGTGCACTGATTTGAAAATAAAGGTTTTAAAAATAAAATAAAAAAAAGGATGTATGACATTACAACGCATACTTTTACCACGCATACCATTACAACGCGGTTTTTACAACACATACCATTACAACGCATAGCGCTTTGGGGTGCTGGATAGTGAATAGTTTAATTTACTATTCCAACTCCAGTCCCCGTGGACACTGGGGAAGGTGTTGGATAGTAAATTAAACTTATTCCCTATCCTATAGCGCCCCCCAGCGCAATGCGTTGTAATGGTTTCCGTTGTAATGACTGCGTTGTAATGGTAGTGCGTGGTAAAAGATTGGTTGTAAAGGTTGTATACCGTTTAAAAACATTTAAAATAGTACCACTGAAAGTGCATTATTTTTTTTCTTAAGAAACCTTTATATTGACTCTAGCCTTGGAATCCTTTATCAAAGCTGCCATAATGTCAAAATCGTGCTATAATGCAACCAATTGTGTCACAAAATGTCAAACCATTTTCCTTTCCCTTTTTTTTAAGCAAAATTTTATTTTAATTTGCACCCAGTAGTATAATGACATGTAAGCAAAACATCCATGATCGGTTGTGATGGCAGTAAATAAAGTACATGGCAGTAGTTCCATAAGCAATGATTCACCAGAATCAGATATAACTGCTCCATCGTTCCTGTCAAATCGGCATAGATCCAGTCAATAGCACAGCCATGTTGAGTACACTTCTATTAATGACAACTTTATAGTAGAAAATCTTAAAACTGTAAAACCAGCCAACCTTGCCCCCCCCATTCTCATGTGAAGTGTAGCTCTGTACCATTCAGTACTAATATACTTCAGTGTCACAATGGAGGTCTCAAGCGTGTCCCCTGCAACAATGACAAAAGTCCGTGGAGCAACCTTGTGCTTATCGCAAGGCAGGTATGTCATTCTGTACCCTGTTGTACCCATATCACGAACCATCAATTTGTATGTGCCGCTGACAACCTAGGGAGTGGCTTACTTGTCAATAACGCATCCTCTACCCTCATCATTGCTTCCGGCAACGCTTCCCATGGTCAAGCAAATTCAAGTATACCCCTACTTTTAATAGCTGCTCAAAAAAGGGTGATGCTTACATACTCTGCCCACTTGATAAGCTCTTCCTTCCACTTCTCCAACTTTGGGCCCACCAATGAGTCCCACTTAAGTATTATCTGGTGTTTGGCCAGGATCAAGGCCATGTCAATGCATCTGAATGTGAGTAAATTTTTTGCTGGGTTCCGATACAGTCCCAACAACAATTTTCCTTTCCTTGCTACATAATTTGGTAAACTCTTAAATATTTTTGGCCATATTACGATGTCGGTCAGACGGTTTCATGGAAGGATCTGCCCGACCATAGGTTGGCAGTTCTGCCACTCAATTAGCATGCGACCATTGAAAAATTAAAGTTTGTAAACATCCCTGCACCGTGTGGCAGACACCACGTGCAGGGACATTTAGGGGGCACTGCCGTCATCCTAATGGGGCGGTCGGAGTTTCAACCTACCATGTCGGTCTGAGACTTTCCGACCAACATTATAAATGGGCCCTTTGTCTCTTCATTGCTGCATAATTCCAGTGTTTCCGGCTATGATCAACTATGCTGTCTTGCTTCTCCCTTAGAAAACATAAATTACACGATTGATGACTTCACAGATCCATGTTGTGGACATAATACATTCATAGCCATGTGACATACCTGTATATATGGGCACACCATGTCTTCTAACATGTGTATGTAGAGTCTATACCCATTCCTACCCAACCTGCAGGGCATGGTTTGCAGCATTGGGCATATTGCATGTCATTCATTTGTAACCTGTGCCCACTACACTTACATTTTGTTTTTGCTGTTCCTTAAATTCTTAAGTGAGGTCTACTGACCTCTGGAACCATTTTATTCCACAATAGTTGTAAAAGGATGGCCTAAAATGTGGGTCTCCTTCTCCCCTAAGTAAAAGGGACTCATACACAGGAAGTGCTTAGTTTGTGAAATAATATGTTCCTGTCAGCACTCCTAATGACAGTACCAAACCAATTACTAATCATCACACTGGTACAAATGTGACAATACAGACTAATCCAGGCCCCTACAGATATACGAATGGCCTAGGTAGCAGCAATGATTGATTTATAATGTGAATTGAATTAATACTCAACTGTTGTTGTGCTTGTGTCTAATTTAGACGACCAGCACCAGCAAGTGGCAGACTGTCGTATGTGCAGATGTTGTCAATTAAGTGCCCTTGCCAAGCACCGGAAACCACCATCTTACATTAAGCACTGTTCACAGGTCTGCAGACCCAGTAGCCAAGACAAAATTTACTTTTGCATAAAAGGAGAGTACCTTCTCCACCTCTCTGAAGTCCTCCTCAGTGTGATCAACCTGCAAACCTCTAGCTGTACAATATACATGTTCAACTGAATTCCCTTAAAAATAGTACAACTTTAATACTAAGGGAAACTATGGACTCTGGTTTCTTTTTTCAGGACCTCAATACATTACTTACTTTTTAATTTTCCCATTTCTCTAGATTCTTCTATTATTTTCCCAATGCTTTTTTCAAAGTTATCCTTATATGCTTTAACTTTGTTAATAAGTGAAAAGAATATATTATCTGCACCCAGTGCTTAATTTGTAATTTAAAAAAAGTGCCTGACACTTGTCAGGAGGCCACTGCAGCTTGCTCCACATATTGCCACTTGTCAGCACTGTCAGTGACAGTACCAATATGTAATTTGAAGTAATGCAAGGTGGATTTGAAGAGCGCTGCTTGTACCTATGAGGATATCCAGGCACTGAGCAGGTGAGTGTAATGCGTGTGGTGAGGCTGGGCCTGAATTCAGGCAGTCTCAATAGACTTGTAGGAAGACTAATTGAATAGCCCGGTCTTCAGTTTCTTGCGAAATTCAAGAAGTGAAGAGAAGGTCCCGATGTGTTGGGGAAGTTTGTTTCAGGATTTGGCGGCTTGGTAGGAGAATGATCTCATCCTGCTTCTGTGGATCGAGGGTGTGTGTGCGAATGATGCTGAGCAAAGTTGTCTTGTGGGTTGGTGGAATTGAAGCCGGTGATTGAGGTATGAAGGTCCCATGTTGTGTAGTGACTTAAATGTGTGTGTGAGACGTTTGAACAGCACTTCTAGATGGAGCACCAGTGGAGCTCTCTGAGGAGTGGTGTGGTGTGTATTTGGTGCTGCATTTTGGATGGTTTATGGTCTGTGAAGGAGATGGGTTGGGGTATTGGCGTAGAGTATGTTGCCATAGTCCATTCTGCTTGTGATTTGAACCTGCATGATGGTATTTGTCTGTCTAGTGTCCGTTGGGAACCACTTGAAGATTTTACGTAGTATTTCAGTTTTATCAGTGTTGAGCTTCAGGTCGTTTTCTTTGATCCAATTGGACATACCAGTCATGCATTATTTGAAGTTTGTCTTGGTGGTAACAGTGTTGTCTGAGATGGAAAACATTAGCTGGGTGTCGTTGATGTAGGGGATTCCATGGGATCTGATAATGTTTGCCAGAAGATGTCTGAATATGTTGAAAGATATGAGGCTGCGTGATAATCCCCATGGGACTGCACAGATGATTTTGTTGTGTTCCGATGTGACCGTCGGAAGCCTGAGTCGTTGTGTTCTTCCAGAGAGGAAGGAAGATAGCCATTTTAGTTCTGCTCCTTAAATTCCCACTGTATGTAGTCTGGTGATCAATGTGTGGTGGGAGATGGTATCGAAAGCAGTGGAGAGGTTGATGAGGAGGAGAGCAGCGGTCTGTCCACAGTCGAGGATGGTTGTGGCAGTGATGAGAACAGTTTTCATGTTGCAGTTGTTTTGGAATCCTGAATGTGAGTTGTACAGGAATTTGCGGCATTCTAGGTTGCCCTAGAGTTGTCTGTTGATGGTTTTCTCAATGACTTTGGCTGGGAAGGTGAGCAGCAAGATGGGTTAATAGTTGCTGAATACTCCGGGGTCAGCTGAGGGTTTTTTGAGGAGGATGGTGAATTTTGGTGGTGTCTTTCCAGCTATCTGGGAAAGTGACTGTTTTGAGGGAGGTGTTGATGATGGAAGTGAGCGTAACACCGATCGTGACTTTTCTCAAGTTGTAGATAGGGTGAAGGCAGCGATCTATGGGCGCCCTTGAGTGTACTGTCATCATTATTTCTGCAGTAGCTTCTATTGATAGAGGATTCCATGCTATCGGTTGATAGTCTTTGTCGATGAGCGGTTGGCTGGGGTCTGAAGTTTCTGTAGATCTTGGTGATTTTTTTGTGGTAAAATTCAGAGAGGTTGTTGCAGACTTCTTGTGTAGCGGTGAGGTTTGGATTGCGGCTGTTGGGTTGGTGAATTCCTTGACTATGGTGAAAATGTCCTTGCAGTTGTTGGATCTAGATTTGATTCTCAGGGTGAGGGCCTTTTTTACTTGATGGTGATAGTGTGTAAGTGCGGCCTTGTAGGTGTTTCTTGCGGTGGTTCCTCCGATGGTTCTCTGTTTTCTTCTTAATTGTTTGCAAACTCACTTGGATTCTCTGTGGTCATAGCTGTACCAGCTAGCTTGATTGTTGGATCTTTTGGGTTTGGTGTTTTTTGGGGGTGCCAACATCTTGGCATAGGTGGTTATCCAGTTATTGAAGTTGTTTGTGTCATTAAGGTTGATGGTGAGGTCTGTGTAGTTTAGTTGGAGGGTGTTGAGCCATTCCATTTTTGTAACTTTCTTTCAGCAGCGGCTTGCTGTGTTGCTAAACTCTGTAGGAGTAGTTGGGGGTCATGTTATGTGGAAGCGAATGACAGAGTTGCCCGTCCATGTGAGTGGAGTGATGTGACTGACTTTCACCTTGTCCCAGAAGGAGAAGATGGGGTCCAGGGTGTGTCTGGCAATGTGGGTAGGGCATCGTACAAGATGGCTGAAGTATATGTTCTGTAGGCTTACGAGCAAGTCTGTGAAGCTGGAGTCCGTGAGGTCGCTGAGGAGAAAATTGACATCACCTAGGAGTGTAACGCTTTTGGGTGTGGTGAGGTTGATGAGGAGGTTGCTGAAGTGAGTTTGAGGTCCTGGGAGCTGCTTGTTAGGGGTGCCTTTGACTGTGATTTTGCAGTCTGTCTGAAGCTTGAAGTGCATGTGTTCCATAAAAGTGGCTTCTCGGTCACTGTGAGAGGTACACATGATTGTGTCTCTGTGGATGATGGCGAGTCCTCCTCCTTGTTTATAGGGTCAGTCGTGGTGCACGAGTTTGTATCCAGTAGGGATGGCTGGGGTGTCTAGCACAGATGTGAGAATGAGCAGGGTTTCAGTGCAGAGGAGGTCCGATGTGTTAGAGTTGATGAGGTCTTAAATCTTGGTGGAGTGCTTGCGGAGTGAGCACGTGCTGAGGAGCATGTATGGGAGTGAATGCCATTGTACGGGGTGGATGTGTGGTGCTGTATGAGTGCGGGTCTTGAGTTATGACTTGATGTGGGGTGCAGTGTGTGTGTGTGTGCAGTGTGAGTGAGTGTGTGGCAGCAGGTGAAGTGGTAAGTGAGGAGTCAAAGGGGCCCACCATGGACTGAGGTGCGGCTCGACAGCAGCGTCCAGGGTTGAGCAAGTAGAGTGCATCAGCAGTGTAGCTGCTGGAGGCGTTTGGACCTGGGTTCCTGGAGCTGACCATGGTTACAGCACATCTAATAACCATTACACTCCTACAAGCATGAAGGTTCAGACTATTCCAGTCCCCAAAGCCTTAAGGATGGCATGGGCGCCAGGTGTGTGCCATTTCAATTTATATCATTAATAATAAGTTGTTGTTGTGCTCATCTCTAAATTAGACAGCACCGCCATGTGACTTACTGTGATGAATGCAGGTTTTGACATTTAAGCGCACGAGCACCGAGAACCTCTGCTCAAATTAAGCACTGCCTGCATCCTGCAAAACATAATGTAGTACTATAATATTTCTCCCATAGTACAGAGGAAATTAGTTGATGAGTATCCAAGGTATGCAGTCCATAAGATGCTAACTCCTATCTAGAATATGCTCCCATGTATTCCAGTGTTATTCAGTTCATTCAATATATGTGATCTGCTGCAAGGATGTAAAATACTAACTTGACCACGTGGGAAAGGGATTTGCTTATGACCTTCTCTCTTGATGCTCCGAAACCCTACCTGCAATGGTTGTTGAGCTAGAAGCCATTTTCACTACTTTAGTGAATAAGGATTATGTATCTGTTGATAAAAAATGAAAATAGAAGTGACATACATGTCCACATGTACTCGTAATTACTATCGTCAGAATGATTGAGTAGTTATTTACGCGTGATTAACTGGAAGAGTCATGTTCATATAGAAGAAATGGGAGATATTCAGATTGAATTGCAAGAGACATGGTAGCGCTCTTGACTCTGGCATTGAGGAAAAGACTACTGGAAAAGTAGAGGAAGCAGAAGGGACATTTTAACCCCTTCGATGCTGATGACGAGCTCAGCTCGTCATCAGCCATGGGGGCGTGTGCAGATCTAACGCGGCTTTTCGAAAAAAGCCGCATAGCGCAAAAATCGCCGCAGCAGCGATACGGTTAAGAAACCCTAATCAAAGTCAAAAAGCTCTTATTTTAACATACAATCAAAAAGTAAAGTTTTAAAATATTAATTATGGATGTACAATTAATGGTGATAGTAAGTGAAGCAAAAAAAGATAAGGTTTTAATTTGTAGCTGAGACATTTGTAATATGTCTGCTTTTAATTATTTCAAAAATGTATTCTACAGTTGCTGTCAAGGGAATGTAAATACCACACCTCGCAGTAATGTTAATTAAAGGGGGCGGAATTACCGCCCTGATTAAAACAGGGTGTAATGAAACCCTTGTGAGGCGTTCTGATCCAAGCCATAAAAAAAAGTGGAAAGATCATTTGAGTAGCCGGTGTTGTCAAACATTTTAGCCCTACGACTGAATTGGTAGCCCTGTATTGTACATAGTCCTGGGTAATGTCCAAGGTTCTATTATCATACCGTATCCCAAGATAAAGGCGCTTTTCATATTTTAGGCCTTACTAAGGTGTAGTACCAGTGCTTAATTTGGGCCCCTGGTTCCAGTGCTCAGTACCGGCACTTAATTGTAAACACCAGCACTTGTGACAGTTGTCACATGATGGCGCTGTCTGTCTAATTTAGAGATGAGCAGAACAACACTTTATTATTAATATAATCTATATGGAAAATGACTAATATCTGCCTCCCAAGCCCTTCTTTTAGCTTTGGGGGCCGAGAATTGTCTGAATTGTCATCCTCAGCGCTGATGGGGCAATGGGTGGAGACAGAAGCGGTGGCCTCCTGATGAGGGCCCTGGCACTTCTTTTTTTAGTTAATTACTGTCTAGTACATCCTCTTGCACTGTGGCTTCTAGTGCTATGAGCATACCATAGGTGTCACACTGCGCTTAGCTTTCAGTCCATCCATTATGGTCCTAGGACCCATACACCAGCCCCGAGACACGCCATCAAAGCGCCACCTTCTTTGTTTGCAAAGAAGAGGAATGGACCGCGCAGGCCATGGCTCCTTCTAACCAATGCCTGTAACATAAGCAATCATTTATAATTGCACAACCTTTGCATTTTTTGCAAGGTTTGCATTTCGTGCCAGCCAGCCTCTTTATTTGAACAGGTTCACTTGTGTTTGGTTAGGGCATGCTCTTGAATGGAGATCAGACAGTACCATGGGGAATGACCTGAGATGTTTCCTTAATGTGCACCTTTACTCCTGATTAAAGCTGCTGTTTTACAATCACAGGGGGTTCAGCTAAGGAAAGCATTTAATATTATAAGGAGGTGGCAATGAGAGCAGAATCCTAACAAAGCTTTTTCTCAAGGTTTTCTTCTTAGCACCGTTTGTCATTGTCGATTATACTTATCAGTACAGAGGCTGAACATGTTAAACATAATGTAATGAGCCATTCGCCTTCCTAAACTAATCGTGCATCCTGGCTGGGTGGACAGCATCGAGTGGTATGGGGTATTTGCATCGTTTTCCATCATGTCCCCTGCAGGGGTACATCTGCTAATGGTCTAGGAGATTGTTTATTTTTAGGTCTTGCCTACAGGGACCATTAGCTGTCTGGTGATAGCTATTGTCATCACATGGAATATACAGCACAATAACAATGTATCCATACATTTAAATATACAAAAAAGGGACTCTTGGGCGGCCCCTTTCAGGCATTGGCTGGTCTGGTTCATCTAATTGTAGGCAGTGGCTAACAGGGCTGCCCATTGGTGTTGGAATCAACCCATGGCATTCTCAGATGGAACCTGCCGAAAAGTAAGAAAGAGAGAGAGGGTGAGAGAGAGATAGTGTGTGTGTGTGTGTGTGTGTGTGTGTGTGTGTGTGTGTGTGTGTGTGTATATACACACTCACACAACCTCACTCTTTCTCTCGCTCTCCTAACCTCACCTCACCTTGCATGTAGTTACCCCCTTCCCGGAGAAACAATGGAACAACATCCACTATCGTTTGCCACCTACTTTGTGCAGGTGGCAAATATTACAGGGGCGTGTGTCCTTTTCTGTGGGAGGTGGCTTGGGACGGCAGGAAGCTTTCTCTTCAGTTGGAGTCAGCTTTTTCTGCTCCCTCAGCTAAAGTAGAAGGGTGGGAGGAGAACTGGCACAGCAACTGCCCCCTATCCCTGCTGCTCCTCAGAGTTCTCTGGATCTTGTTGTCTAAGAGGCCGGGATTATCTGGACTGCAGTTTGTGGTAAGTAGAGTCTCCAAACTAATAGTTGTGATTAAAGAGATTTAATCAAGAGCAGAGCCGAATAAGGACTCAACGCCTGCTGACCAGTAGAATAAGGACTCAACGCCTGCTGACCAGCAGAATAAGGACTCAACGCCTGTTGACCAGTAGAAAAAGGACTCAACGCCTGCTGACCAGTAGAATAAGGGCTCAACGCCTGCTGACCAGCAGAATAAGGACTCAACGCCTGTTGACCAGTAGAAAAAGGACTCAACGCCTGCTGACCAGTAGAATAAGGACTCAACGCCTGCTGACCAGCAGAATAAGGACTCAACGCCTGTTGACCAGTAGAATAAGGACTCAACACCTGCTGACCAGTAGAATAAGGACTCAACGCCTGTTGACCAGTAGAAAAAGGACTCAACGCCTGCTGACCAGTAGAATAAGGGCTCAACACCTGCTGACCAGTAGAATAAGGACTCAATGCCTGCTGACCAGCAGAATAAGGACTCAATACCTGCTGACCAGCAGAATAAGGACTCAATGCCTGCTGACCAGTACTCCAACTGAAACAACAGAACACTGTTCCCACAATCAGGCATAACAATTCTAAAATACAGGCAAATCATAGAGAAGAGAAAATCATAGAAAATACATTAAGAAAGTAACACAATAAGTTTACAACACAGTTTGAGGACACACCCCCAACAGTGATACCATCTTGAGGGAAAAACATAATGAAGTGTGTGTTTGTGTGTGTTATTGTGGAGGCAGGCTGTGGGGTGCATTATTCTGTTGACAATATGCACGGACTAGCGAATGAATGGTGTGACCTGTATAAAAAGAAACTGCTGGACATCACAGAATCGTTCTTACTTTAAAACAGACTTTATTTGCTTTTCAAACAAAGAAGGGAAGTTAGACGTGCATGACAGGCAAATTGGCAAGAAAACCAGGTGTGAATTGGAAAATAGTTAATCATCTACATATTGTCACTGATTTCTATTAAAAGAGAATATCACACAATATTTTGTACATGGAGAAATCCTCTTGAGGAGTGATAACACTTAGTAATGCAGAGTGTTACCCATATGCTGAATATAACTCAATAATGAATTTAGCAGGTTCGAGCAGAAAGAACCACGAGAGATCTGTGGAGTTACATATTATATTTATCCGAACTATCTGAAGTGATTGCAGCCAGCTCACACCATATAATCATATACACATATTTTATAGCTGTTATAAGAATAGCAATCCTATTAAGCAAGACAAAATATGTTATATCTACAAATAATATCCACACATAGGAATATTTGTACAACTGCACAAGAGATATAACAACCAATACATCTTAGGTATAGGGTATTTTCCTTTACTTTTATTTTGTTATTTGGGCTTTTGAATTTTGATATCTGAAGTGTGATTGACAGGCCTTTTGTCTTTGTCTTTAACTCATGAGCCGTTTTAAAATTACATTTTCACTACCAACGCAGAATGTTACAGAATGACGTTCCTGATCCCACGTGGTGTCACAGAGAAGCAAGTATTATTTTTAGAGAGCTGATTATAAACTAATTAGTAGTTCTTGCACCCAGCACTCCAGTTTATGGTTTAGTAATGGGTGTGGAATTGGCTAATGTTTCAGTCCCCCAGAAGGGTTTTCCCTTGTCAAGTCTTCCTGCTGCAGGTTGAGAGGCTGCTGCAGCCTTTCTCTCACAAGTGAAGTTACATTTGGATCATGAACTATTATATATGGTCTGGTGACATCTAGTGCCACTAAACCCAGTGCCTAAAAGTAAAGCACACTGAGCAGTTAAAATTCGAGAATAACATTTCATAACCTTTTTGATTTTTAGTTTATTAGTGCCTTCGAGGCTTGATCTACCTGGAGGTAGAAAGGGCTTCAACTAGCTTCTTAAGGGTAGAAGCAGACCCCTGCTGACTACTGAAATATTCAGAAGGCTCTGTGGAACTGTTTTCAGGGTCAGCCAAGAATAAATTGAAAAATCAAAGTGAAAACTCACTTTACATCCCCGCAGAGAAGCAGTGTGCATCCATTAATGTAACTGACTTTTCCTAACCCTACCAGGCAGTGTGGGACCTGCTACAATGCAGTGAGAATTCTTGCCTTGTAATTGGCATTTCCATTAAAAGAAGTTACGGCTTTTAAACGCTTTTTGTTCAGTACTATTTTTCCAATTCACTTTCTCTTTGTAGATTGTGTGCCTCTGTTTTTTCTTTCTTCATATTACATTTTCTACAGTTGACTAAACTTGAGTTGGACCTTTAATTTGGGTAATCCTTTAACTGCATAGTTGTTTACTTTCTTTGTTAAACACAATGCCTCATGCACACTTCTCTCAGGGTTAACCTTCTGCTAAGGCCAGGGTATAAGAAGTGAGCTCACTTTACCCTTAGTGAACAGCTGTTTTTTTTGCAGATTGGTATTGTAGAGGCTCTGACACAGCTCACACTCACACCTTGCCCATTCCTTCCCACAGTCTGCCAGTTAGGTTCTGGGAGTGGGAGTAACTGGCATAAATCTCTCTTGCGTATTTACACATAATTTGCACAAAATTACTCATAATTATGCATAATTCAGTGAAAAGCGTAAAACAGCCTTTAGCACTATTTACTTGGTGCAAAATGCACCTTGTGCCCTAAATGGGTTTGAGGATGCATGTTTCCGGTCCAGGGAAGGCATGGCTTGGCAGTTCGGGCTGGACTGTTCCCATGAGGCACAGGGTCAGACTGATTTGCATATAGCCATGTCTGAACTGGGGTGGCAGAGTGGGCTAAAGAACGGTGTTGGATTAAACCCAGATCTTTTGACTGGGTGTGAGTGTTTGATTGATTCAGATGCTCCGTCCATCACCACCACCCCCTTTTGTACTGCAGGACATGAACAACAGTAGTCGGCAGCCACCTGCTCTCTCTTAGGTTTTTCTTCCTGTGCTCCTGCTGTTGGATTTATGCCCCAAAATATTCTTAGTTACTCAAGCCGGCATCACTGTCCAATTTTCGTAATTTCTCATTTCAGGAGTAAGTGTAATTACTGAAATTACTACAATTACGCCAGCGTAATTTAAATTTAGGCCAGGCCTATTAGGTTCCCTGTAGTCAATGCCATGGTTTTCATTATTCCAGCTTACATTAGTACCTAGTTAAAAGGAAGAGACAGATCTCTTTTCTTTCCTTACTTGAAGCAAATTTAAATTTTCCTATACCAAAATGCTTGACGGGGGACTATAGGAGCAGAGTGGCATACTTATAATAGCTACTTTTGGCTAATTGTTACAGATTCTCACAGGAAGATCTTACACACTCAGTCCTTTGTAGTAGAAAAAGTATTCCTCATAAGTCTTCTTGCCTCGTTTCAACATGCACTCCCTTATCAAGGGTGCCCTTCCCTGACCCAGTTTTAACCTGAGGTTATCCAGTGGCTGCTCCTCCGCTGAGGCGGAGGAGCATCCCCCACTGCTTTTTTGCAGTGAAAGACAGAGAAAATAAAATGATAATAATTTGTGTTATCATTTTATTTCTTCTAATTTCACCCACAGCCTTGCCTGAGGGGCTTGAGCAGGGGAGGAGTGGTAGAACCACCCTAAAGTATGCAATGACTGGTTGGGCAGCCCTCTCGGACATCACAGCTTATGTGGAGAACATGCCCAGGCATCCAGTCAGCGTCTGAGCGCCAAACAATGGTGCTCAGACCAATCACAATGCTTCTATGGCAGCGTTGTGATTGGCTGCCTAGGAGCCTGGGTGTGTTTCCTGTGGCCGAGCGAGGAAGGACTACAGGGCAGAGACGTGCTAGGAAGATGCGAAAAGGTAAGTTTTTATCTTTTAATTTGAGATTTTCATAGCTGCTTCCCCCACGTCCTCCCCCCTCCCGCGTCCTCCCTCCTGCCACATGCGTGCCCCCCTTCCTCCCCAACATCCCCCACCACCCCACCTCAGATTGGTGCCAGCCGCACCTGTGTTATACAACTCTGTTAGCAAAGTTACAATGCATTTCTTTAACAGGGCTAGGCAGGACGGGTCACAGACAGCTACAGGCAGTGAGGGCACAGCAGAGAGCCCCAGGCTATCACTTTATCTGACTGCACCCACATCCACCTCCCTGCTCGTGAACTCTGTCATGTTTCTATGACTGTAATCATCTTTCACTGTAATTATACAATTACATGCCGTGAATGTGTTGTGCTTCTTAACACCCGCATAAACAAAGCATTACCACTGACCGGAAAATTGCAGCCTTCAATGCAAATGATTTACATGGTGTTTTCCACAGTGTCGTTTACACTTGGAGAACGGTATGATATCGCCTCTGTGCTGAGTCAGTAA
Organism: Lissotriton vulgaris; assembly: GCF_964263255.1. NCBI lineage: Eukaryota > Metazoa > Chordata > Amphibia > Caudata > Salamandridae > Lissotriton > Lissotriton vulgaris. Next base: position 1,746,428,287 of record NC_141694.1, read on the forward strand.
ACATAAATATTATATTGTTTGTACACACACAGTACTCGCCACTGGGCCTTTGAAAGGCTTGCCAGTGGATGGAAGATATGAACGAGAAAACTATTTTCCATATTTCCTTTTTTAGCTGTAGGCTACAAATGTTCAAACCAAAAGGGAGAAGCGTAGAGGTACTGATAGAATCACCCTCCAAAATAAGCTTTTACAACCACAGAGATTCTATCAAAAAAGTGAATAGGTGATATTTTTTGTATATATACTTTTTACCGTTTACACCAGGGTGCTAGGCTCTCTCTTACACATGGAAAGATGGGAGCACAATGTGCTTGTTAAAATACCCCTCACACTCTAAAAAACCAAATAGAGTCATGCTTCATCATAGGGGTCTTCCCGCCCCTATAACGGGACGGGGCGTGCTACGACCAGGCGGAATACGCGGGAGCACTAAGATGTGACAGAGGCTATGTGTAGGTGTATGGGAGTCAGTGAAAGTGTAGGGACCTAACACTAGTGAGTGTGCAAAAAGTGAAAAAATGGAAAAGATTTAAAAATTCCCTGGCTAGTAGAAAAAAACACATTTATTAACTTCTCCAGCTGGGAACATTAAGAAGGGGTTGTGTGGTAGAGCATTAGCTACTACCTTGTCGACATGTTTCGTAAGCAGTCCCCTACTGCTTACTCATCAGGACCAAAAGAACAGTCCCTACTGTTTTTTACTCAGTTTCTAACAGGTAATGCCTACTGTCCTATAAACACCCAACAAAAATAAGTTGGATGTTTAGGCCTCAGGGCATGAGTTGGCCCACGTGAGGCAGAAAAAATCGACCTATTATGGTCTCTGTAAGAAAAGAGGAAGAGAAAAACCAACATAAATTTATGCACGGACATTGTTTTCTAAGTGGAAAAGAAAACAAACAAACAAACAGGTTTTTTCTGTAGAGGACCACAATTTTAAATATTCAAAAGCGGTTCTATTGCCATACATGAAAAATCAGCATGTAGTCATGTGTCTCTTAGTATCACTGCCCTATGTGGGAGACACCAATGGTACCGTTTTTTGTCGGGACCTTCGTCATAATTTCACACACACACACTAACAATCGTGACTCAATGCACTGACAGCACACTAACAAAAGAAAGGGGAGGGGGACCTCCTTGCAAAATGTTTCAGATTCGGGAATTGTGACATACTTATCTCAGCAGTTATCATGCCCCATGAGGTTTTGCAGGCGAGGGGTAATCTGCGCAGTTTTACTAAGAAAGACAAAGGTTTGTTTTAGGTGTTAGTTTTTAAAAAAAGCGCGGCAAGATATTAGTGCGTTTATCTACCCCCGCGACCTGTTTATTAAAGACTCAAGGTCGGAGTCTATTACTTACGTCTCTGCTAGCAAAAAGAAAGCATTGTTCCTACCCCCGTGCACCTCCGAGGATTGCTGGGCTCAAGTGGCTTGGTGTTTTTAAAAGCCGTTATGCTTCCGCGTTCATTCCGCGCTGGGTGCCGCCCCCTTCGTTTATGCTAGAGCGTCAACCCGTTAAGATGGCGGCCTATTTTTGGCACAGCGAGGCGCACAAAAAGCGGAAGTCTCTTTTTCATGTCTATGGATTACGATCCAAGTAGAAAGAAGATATTGTAAGCCCTTCAGGACTTATTTTCATGCAAATTCCAATCGGTCGGGTAATTTAGGATGATTTGAAGGTGTCTTTTATTGCAGCCTCGTGATGGTTAATAATAGGATGTAAAGGGAGGGTTTTTTTTTGGGGTTTGATATTTATTGCACAGTGAATCTATATGCGTGTCATTTGCGCAGAGTACTCATAAGATATATGTGGAGACTTATTGCTGATAAGCTCTCATGGGGGAATTAGCTGCTGAGGGGAAGTATGGCAGTACTAGCCTACAGTTGGCTCCAAGGTATGTCGTCATTTAATCCATGTTTATGTGACTGGACGCGGAAAACCCATCGCTGTTCTTTCTCCAGCAGGAATCTTTCGTTGCTTACTGTTTCTATTACTGTCCATTTAATTTCCTCGGGTTTGTGGTTCATTTCGAGGAAATGGTTGGTTAGTTTTGTACTTGTTTTTTTGCATTTGATTGTGCTTTTATGTTCGCCAATCCTTACCTTGATTGCCCTGCTTGTCATGCCTACATATTCTAGTTGGCATGGGCAGGTAATCAGGTATACAACATTCGCACTGTTGCAGTTGCTGAAAGCCCTCTGCTCCCACACCGTGCCATTCCTGAAAGTTATTTCTTTGCTTTTCTTGGTCAGTCCGCATACCTTGCATCCGCCACATGGGTAATGACCTTGGACAAAGTTGGGGTTTTTTTGTATGTTGATGTCAGATTTTGGTCTTGTGTGGACCAGGACATCCCTCAAGCTCTTTGCTTTCTTATGCGCGAACATGGGTTTTGATATGTCTAACCCCCCACTGTTCAAGATTTTCCAATTCTTGTTTATGATCTTGGTCACTAGGTTTGAGCTGGTGTTATAAGTGGTCACGCAGATCGGACGTTTCTCTTCCTCTTTAGCTGTTTTTTCTTCCAACAGGCTTTCCCGGCAGTTGTTTCTTGCTCGTGTATAGGCCTGATTTATGACATGGTCAGGATACATCTGTGCTTTTAATTTCTTTTTGAGGTCGCTTGACTGGATTTTAAAAGTCTCAATCTCAGTACAGTTTCTGCGTAAACGCAAGAACTGTCCGTATGGTAAATTATCCCGCAGATGTTTGGGGTGGAAGCTATTATACATGAGGTGACAGTTCTTGGAAGTGCTCTTGAAGTGGGTCGTGGTCATCAATTTCCCATTTTTGGGAAAAATATTTAGGTCCAGAAAAACCAAATTACTCCTGGATGACGTGCTGGTGAACCTTAGGAATTCATCCTGTAGATTTAGCCATGTTAGAAACTGTCCCGAATCCTTCTCATCTCCATCCCAGATGATCAGGATATCATCGATGTAACGTTTCCATAATCTGATCTTGGGTCTGAATGGATTGTTGGGATTCAATATTTTTGTGACCTCTAGATGATGTACATATAGACCAGCTATACTAGGGGCAAATGTACTTCCCATGCTGGTCCCGTGCTTTTGTACATACAGGGTGCCTTCATACTCAAAAAAGTTCTCTTTTAAAGCCAATGCACAACAGTTCATTACCACATTGCGCAGTGTTTGATATTCCCAAAAGTCCTCGAACAGAACATCCTCAATGATGTCTAGGGTGGCTTGGTGGGGCAGACTAGTGTATAGACTTTCAACATCACAGCTGATTAGCAGCTGGGTTTCAGGGTCAAAACGTATATCTTCCAGAAGGTTTAGCACTTCCTTTGTATCCTTCAGGTACGTCGATGTTTTTTGGACCATTGGTCTTAGAAATGCGTCTGCGAACCTAGAGACTGGTTCCAGAACCGACCCAATACCCGAGACAATTGGTCTCCCGGGGGGGTTTTGGAGGTTCTTATGGATTTTTGGTAGGGTATACAGGTAGGGGGTTCTTGGATTTTTCTGGATTAGAAAATCCCCCTCCTTCTTTGTGATCCAATCATGCGATAGTGCTTCCTCGACCATGGTGCCTATCTTAGTTTGTATGCTGACCGTAGGATCATTGTTGATAACTCTGTAGTTTCTTTCGTCCTGCAGTAGCCGTCTACATTCCTTGTCGTAGTCTTCCACGTTCTGTATCACCGTTGCACCACCCTTATCGGCAGGTTTTATTATCAGTCTTCTGTTGTTACTCAGGTCACGTAGAGCCTGTCTCTCTTCACTAGTGGTGTTCTGAAAAACGCGCTTTTCATTCGGATTTATGTTCTCTAAATCCTTCATTACTGCCTTTTCAAAAGCAAGGAGTTCGACTGGAAGGGTGCTGTCCAAAGGTGTAAAATTGGATTTGGGTCTCAGATTTGTATCCCCATGGTCTGAAGTGTCCTCTTTGTCTTTGAAGAAGACTTGCAGTTTTAAGCGTCGCATGAATTCTTGGACTTCTTGGCATAGATGGAATTTGTCCATGTTGGCTGTAGGCACATATCCCAGGCCTTTTTCCAAAACCCTTCTTTGTGGAGGGGTAAGTTCAGTGTCTGAGAGGTTGACAATCAGGCTCACTTCTTGCTCGTTGTGGCACCCGTCATGCTCCTTGTTGCGACTCGAGGAGTTTCTTCTTCCTCGGTATTCCAGTGGACTGTGGACTGGAATACCGAGGAAGAAGAAACTCCTCGAGTCGCAACAAGGAGCATGACGGGTGCCACAACGAGCAAGAAGTGAGCCTGATTGTCAACCTCTCAGACACTGAACTTACCCCTCCACAAAGAAGGGTTTTGGAAAAAGGCCTGGGATATGTGCCTACAGCCAACATGGACAAATTCCATCTATGCCAAGAAGTCCAAGAATTCATGCGACGCTTAAAACTGCAAGTCTTCTTCAAAGACAAAGAGGACACTTCAGACCATGGGGATACAAATCTGAGACCCAAATCCAATTTTACACCTTTGGACAGCACCCTTCCAGTCGAACTCCTTGCTTTTGAAAAGGCAGTAATGAAGGATTTAGAGAACATAAATCCGAATGAAAAGCGCGTTTTTCAGAACACCACTAGTGAAGAGAGACAGGCTCTACGTGACCTGAGTAACAACAGAAGACTGATAATAAAACCTGCCGATAAGGGTGGTGCAACGGTGATACAGAACGTGGAAGACTACGACAAGGAATGTAGACGGCTACTGCAGGACGAAAGAAACTACAGAGTTATCAACAATGATCCTACGGTCAGCATACAAACTAAGATAGGCACCATGGTCGAGGAAGCACTATCGCATGATTGGATCACAAAGAAGGAGGGGGATTTTCTAATCCAGAAAAATCCAAGAACCCCCTACCTGTATACCCTACCAAAAATCCATAAGAACCTCCAAAACCCCCCCGGGAGACCAATTGTCTCGGGTATTGGGTCGGTTCTGGAACCAGTCTCTAGGTTCGCAGACGCATTTCTAAGACCAATGGTCCAAAAAACATCGACGTACCTGAAGGATACAAAGGAAGTGCTAAACCTTCTGGAAGAGATACGTTTTGACCCTGAAACCCAGCTGCTAATCAGCTGTGATGTTGAAAGTCTATACACTAGTCTGCCCCACCAAGCCACCCTAGACATCATTGAGGATGTTCTGTTCGAGGACTTTTGGGAATATCAAACACCGCGCAATGTGGTAATGAACTGTTGTGCATTGGCTTTAAAAGAGAACTTTTTTGAGTATGAAGGCACCCTGTATGTACAAAAGCACGGGACCAGCATGGGAAGTACATTTGCCCCTAGTATAGCTGGTCTATATGTACATCATCTAGAGGTCACAAAAATATTGAATCCCAACAATCCATTCAGACCCAAGATCAGATTATGGAAACGTTACATCGATGATATCCTGATCATCTGGGATGGAGATGAGAAGGATTCGGGACAGTTTCTAACATGGCTAAATCTACAGGATGAATTCCTAAGGTTCACCAGCACGTCATCCAGGAGTAATTTGGTTTTTCTGGACCTAAATATTTTTCCCAAAAATGGGAAATTGATGACCACGACTCACTTCAAGAGCACTTCCAAGAACTGTCTCCTCATGTATAATAGCTTCCACCCCAAACATCTGCGGGATAATTTACCATACGGACAGTTCTTGCGTTTACGCAGAAACTGTACTGAGATTGAGACTTTTAAAATCCAGTCAAGCGACCTCAAAAAGAAATTAAAAGCACGGATGTATCCTGACCATGTCATAAATCAGGCCTATACACGAGCAAGAAACAACTGCCGGGAAAGCCTGTTGGAAGAAAAAACAGCTAAAGAGGAAGAGAAACGTCCGATCTGCGTGACCACTTATAACACCAGCTCAAACCTAGTGACCAAGATCATAAACAAGAATTGGAAAATCTTGAACAGTGGGGGGTTAGACATATCAAAACCCATGTTCGCGCATAAGAAAGCAAAGAGCTTGAGGGATGTCCTGGTCCACACAAGACCAAAATCTGACATCAACATACAAAAAAACCCCAACTTTGTCCAAGGTCATTACCCATGTGGCGGATGCAAGGTATGCGGACTGACCAAGAAAAGCAAAGAAATAACTTTCAGGAATGGCACGGTGTGGGAGCAGAGGGCTTTCAGCAACTGCAACAGTGCGAATGTTGTATACCTGATTACCTGCCCATGCCAACTAGAATATGTAGGCATGACAAGCAGGGCAATCAAGGTAAGGATTGGCGAACATAAAAGCACAATCAAATGCAAAAAAACAAGTACAAAACTAACCAACCATTTCCTCGAAATGAACCACAAACCCGAGGAAATTAAATGGACAGTAATAGAAACAGTAAGCAACGAAAGATTCCTGCTGGAGAAAGAACAGCGATGGGTTTTCCGCGTCCAGTCACATAAACATGGATTAAATGACGACATACCTTGGAGCCAACTGTAGGCTAGTACTGCCATACTTCCCCTCAGCAGCTAATTCCCCCATGAGAGCTTATCAGCAATAAGTCTCCACATATATCTTATGAGTACTCTGCGCAAATGACACGCATATAGATTCACTGTGCAATAAATATCAAACCCCAAAAAAAAACCCTCCCTTTACATCCTATTATTAACCATCACGAGGCTGCAATAAAAGACACCTTCAAATCATCCTAAATTACCCGACCGATTGGAATTTGCATGAAAATAAGTCCTGAAGGGCTTACAATATCTTCTTTCTACTTGGATCGTAATCCATAGACATGAAAAAGAGACTTCCGCTTTTTGTGCGCCTCGCTGTGCCAAAAATAGGCCGCCATCTTAACGGGTTGACGCTCTAGCATAAACGAAGGGGGCGGCACCCAGCGCGGAATGAACGCGGAAGCATAACGGCTTTTAAAAACACCAAGCCACTTGAGCCCAGCAATCCTCGGAGGTGCACGGGGGTAGGAACAATGCTTTCTTTTTGCTAGCAGAGACGTAAGTAATAGACTCCGACCTTGAGTCTTTAATAAACAGGTCGCGGGGGTAGATAAACGCACTAATATCTAGCCGCGCTTTTTTTAAAAACTAACACCTAAAACAAACCTTTGTCTTTCTTAGTAAAACTGCGCAGATTACCCCTCGCCTGCAAAACCTCATGGGGCATGATAACTGCTGAGATAAGTATGTCACAATTCCAGAATCTGAAACATTTTGCAAGGAGGTCCCCCTCCCCTTTCTTTTGTTAGTGTGCTGTCAGTGCATTGAGTCACGATTGTTAGTGTGTGTGTGTGAAATTATGACGAAGGTCCCGACAAAAAACGGTACCATTGGTGTCTCCCACATAGGGCAGTGATACTAAGAGACACATGACTACATGCTGATTTTTCATGTATGGCAATAGAACCGCTTTTGAATATTTAAAATTGTGGTCCTCTACAGAAAAAACCTGTTTGTTTGTTTGTTTTCTTTTCCACTTAGAAAACAATGTCCGTGCATAAATTTATGTTGGTTTTTCTCTTCCTCTTTTCTTACAGAGACCATAATAGGTCGATTTTTTCTGCCTCACGTGGGCCAACTCATGCCCTGAGGCCTAAACATCCAACTTATTTTTGTTGGGTGTTTATAGGACAGTAGGCATTACCTGTTAGAAACTGAGTAAAAAACAGTAGGGACTGTTCTTTTGGTCCTGATGAGTAAGCAGTAGGGGACTGCTTACGAAACATGTCGACAAGGTAGTAGCTAATGCTCTACCACACAACCCCTTCTTAATGTTCCCAGCTGGAGAAGTTAATAAATGTGTTTTTTTCTACTAGCCAGGGAATTTTTAAATCTTTTCCATTTTTTCACTTTTTGCACACTCACTAGTGTTAGGTCCCTACACTTTCACTGACTCCCATACACCTACACATAGCCTCTGTCACATCTTAGTGCTCCCGCGTATTCCGTCTGGTCGTAGCACGCCCCGTCCCGTTATAGGGGCGGGAAGACCCCTATGATGAAGCATGACTCTATTTGGTTTTTTAGAGTGTGAGGGGTATTTTAACAAGCACATTGTGCTCCCATCTTTCCATGTGTAAGAGAGAGCCTAGCACCCTGGTGTAAACGGTAAAAAGTATATATACAAAAAATATCACCTATTCACTTTTTTGATAGAATCTCTGTGGTTGTACAGGCTACAAATGTTCTACACAAGTGACCAATTGTGGGACAAAAGCGAACCTAAAAGTGAATGAACAAGCATTGGCAATGCAATAGGTTTAGTTTATGAATGCACTGTCAAGGCAGACCTAAAAATCCCTGTAAGTTAATGACTGCCTACCTCCCATCGGTGCTGTACTGCCAGAGAAAACCACCATGTGTCTACTTACCTGAGGCGCTTTATTAGCATTGCAATGGCATGTGTGCCCCTGAAAATTCAAGCTCAGGCATCTGGAGAAAAAAATCCACATTATCATAGCTGTGAGAAGGACAAGCACTTTTTTTGTGGAAGCACACAACTTCTGCCCAGTCAAAACATGTACTCCTGGCTCCCAACATGTCGGCGGAGCCCAAGCCCCTCTCCTGGTCCTGCTCACATATTTGTCTTGGGACAACTTTTCTGTCAAGCCAGACCATAAACATGAAATGCAAAGTATGCTGCCTTACTTAGTGAGGTACCCTCGCATCCTCACTGTGGCATGGCTAAGTGCAATCGATCTGCTACGAAGGTTGTCTATTTATTTGATCGTGATATCACTACTGTTTCATAAGCTCAAGATAATGCATGCCTGAGAGCAGAATGCACTTTGAAAGCCTGAAACGGGGAGCACTCGATTTTGCTTCGGACACCAACTATGTGTGAGTTTTACTTTGAAAGAATAACTATTGCAAATGCTAAACTGGTTGGTAACAGGTGCGAGTCAAGAACCCCCAGATGTGGAGCAAGCAAACTAGAAGGAACAGGGTATGGCGAGGAGGTGGGGACAAGAGTTGCAGATCAGTAAAGGACAACGGAAAAGGGGGAAAGAGGAAGAAGTGGAGAGAGAACACGTATGTTATGAAATAGACACAAACATGGTGTGGTACCTTGAATTGCGGGAGAAAGAATCCCAGGACAAGCATTAACTGGCAAAGACAATAGGGTTTGGCTCTGAAATAAAGAGCTTTCAGCCCGGTCAATGTTTTTTGCTGACCGCATGCGAGCACTATTGCGACATAGCATGTGAACACATGCGGCAATATTGTAACCAGTTTTCAAAAGACAAACATTTCAAAGTGGCTGACGTGCATTGTGACACACACATGTGTATCTGATGTGTGTGTGCTGAGGCATCATTACTTAGAGCAATGATCCTTACTGACTATGTTAACGTGACAGGTAGCTTTCATTTATAGAAAGTAAGCAAGAAGGGTGCACAAAGCACAAAAAACGATGCAAGCAGCCAGGTAGCACTTTGCAGATGCTGGGCCCTCATAACAAATTAAGAAATATACAAATAAACAGCCAGGGCAACGTGGCAAGAAGCATCTGGAAACAAGATAAAGGAAAGCAAAGGAGAGCAGTAGGAAAGGGAAAAACAGGAAGGGAAAGAAAGGAAACACATGCACATCCAAGGAGTACTCATCCAAAAAGAGTCACCCGAAGGGCTCAGCTCAGCAAGGGGCGGAGCCAAAGTCCACTCTATGCACATGGAACGCATTGGCAACAGTAGGTTTGGCCGGCAGCTTGGTAAAGCTGTCTGTAGACCAGACCTAAAAAGACAGTGGCAGATTTATGTTAACTGGCGCATCCCCAGAGATGCGCCAGTTAACGTGCGCCACAGTGCACCACAGCTCCGCCACCCATGGTGCACCGCATTTATAATGCGGCGCACCATGGTGCAAAAACGGCACAGATGCGTCACGCATCCTTATGGCGCAGTGCTTTACAACGTGACGCATCTCCTAGATGCGTCACGTTGTAAATAGGGAGCATTGTTTGCGCCACAGTTGCATAAAAAAAAGTGACGCAATTGCGGCGCAAAGAGACGCTACAGCCTCATAAATCTGCCCCGAAATACCCAGAGAAGAAGCCGAGAATCAAGAGGCTGGAGAGCAGGAAGGGAACAGCAAAGACACTGCAGTCAGATGATAGGCAGAAGGTGATGCATGTAGAGGAATGGGAAGAAGCCACCATTAAGGAACCGGAGCGGGGTTATAGATAAGATATGTGCAGTGCTTAATTTGTAAAAGAAGGCCAGGGTGCTGAATGCTAGGGCTGCATAGTCTTGATTCCACCTCATGCCTCTTCAATCCAACTCCAGATACTCCCTGACTCTATGTCACTCGTGCAGATTCTGTTGAGCTCCTCCTTCTGTTTCTCTTCCTTCTTCCTATTGTACTTTTCTCGCTCTTGCTCTGGATCAAAGTCTAATGAAGAACAACAGTTGCTGGTCCCCAAAAAAGAGTGCCAGAGGGCCCCACCTGCGACTGCCAGCTCAAATTAGGCACGGGATAAGGGGAATAGCATCTTGCGTGGGTGCTGTCTGCAGCTCCAGAAAAATAGTGGTAGAGTAAAGAAGATGACACTAGCGGTCCTGCGTCAAATACGGAACATAAATGTACATTGACTCAAGGAGAAATAGTAATAGCGCATTTGATATGTTGGCACATAGTGAAAGCAATGGTATAAACTTTGCACATTTGGAATGGATGTTATCCTGAGATAGTAACCAGAACAGGAGATGCACACGAACCACAAATGCTTCTCTGAAGAGTGCTTATGGATTAGGGCAATATCAATTGAATGTTCATTGGGTTTATCCAGAGTTGGATGCTGGATATGGAAGTCAGTTAAGTGTACTTTGGGTGGCAGTAGGAGATATTAGCAAATCTCTGAAAGGCGTGGAAGCAGGAGCCCATTGGGGGTCCATGAACTTTACTCAGGGGGTCTGTGACTGCCTCGAAAATGTAATAATAATAACAGATTTATAAAGTGCCTACAAATGAAGAAGCAAAATGTAAAATTGAAAATTTTCAATTGTTCTATAAATGGGAAGGAATTTGAATTTAGAGACCTCAGCCAAATGTAGAAACGCTCCACCCTTCCTATTAAATTTACAATTGTTTTTTTTATATTTATTTGTGAAATAAATCAAATATTTCATAACTCGTTTATTTCTTTGCTGAATTCTTGTGCCTCTATTTTCGTATGTTGTTTTGCGTTTCAAATTTGCTTAGGCCAGGAACCCCTGGTTTCAGTAATGACTCAGTGGGTGTCCCCAGTTTAAAAAAAATATTCAGTATGGGTCCCCATATTTGAGAAATAAGTGGTGGTCCACACTGTCAGAAGGTTAAGAACCACTGATCTAACACATTTACATTTTTAATTCACTTCTGAATGTTATTTGCCAGTGATTTTTTTAACACATGGTAATATTTTTATTTTGACATATTGTATTACTGGTCTTGCTCCGGCAGTTTACATTTTTGGGTGTTTTTTTTAGTAGGTCGATGTTATGTGAGGTGTGGATTGTTTTGCACGGAAAAGGCTATCAAGAGACACGTTGATTTTTATTTTTGTACAGCACGAATGTGGCCCATGGGCAGTAGAGCACTTTAAAAGAAAACAGGTGTTCTATAGAGCATTGCAGCTGTGAGCAGGACAGTAGGGGCAAAACAAAGGAATTTTAGGCAACAGGTAAGCAATCATGATCTTAGTCAAATGTCTATCAAATATACGAATTGATCTCGGCCTTAATAAATGTTTTTTCAAAGTAGCTTAATTTTGAGTTTCTTTTTGATTGGCAGCAAGATGGGGGTCCTGTGAAGGGCTGGTGGAAGGGAGTTCCAGATTCTTGTTGCACTTCCTGAGAAGGCCTGTTTCATACAATTGTATTGTTTAAATGCGGGATGCTTCAGGAAAAGGGATTATGGGGCATCTTACCAACGTTTAGCGATATTTACCGCTAACGATGCTTAGCAACAAATTTTTTAATGCTAAGTATCGCTGGAAATTATCGCAGAGATAACTTGCTATTAGCAGCGTTTATCTCAGTAGTGATAAAAATCCTCGCGCTAACTGCCAATTGAGAGATTATCGTTGGAAAACCAACGATAATCTCTCGAAGTTGGGCGTTAGCTTGATGATAGGGGCTCACAAACTTAGCCATGATATCCACCTTCCATAGGATATCATGGCTAAGTCAGGAAAATACCAGGGGGCATATTATCAAGGGGGTTTATCTCCGCTTTTTTGGCTTTAAAAGCCAAGAAAGCAGAGATAAAATTATCTCCCTATTACCTAGCTGTCACTAACACCAGTTAGCGACAGCTAGTAGGAGATAGCGACCATCTTGGGCCCCACTTTACATGTCAGTGATATTTATCACTAATGACATGCAAAGTGGGCGTGCCAGGATGTTAGCGACTGGAAACAGTCCCTAACATTGCTATCTCCTATTACCAACTTTTGGAGATATTCGTGCTAAGCGCGAATATCTCCAAAAGCTAACACCTGCCCTGAGCAGTTCTTAGCCATGTTATCCAATGGGAGGTGGATAACATGGCTAAGAGAATTAGCTCGCTAATGCATGAATATCGCGGACTTTTTAGCGATATTCATGCATTGCGGCTGATTTTTATCGCATTTGCGATAAACCTTGGTAATACCAAGGTTTATCTGCGATAAAAATCGCCGCAGCTCGGCGATAATTTTTTCACGCTAACCAAGCAATAGCGATAATTATCGCTATTGCTTAGTAATATGCCCCCAGGTGTAAAAAAAGCAGTGCTAACCGCGGTTAGCGCTGCTTTTTTTATCACTAACAGGGTTAGCGAAATCCTTGATAATAGAAGTGTCGCTTAACAACATTTCTCCTATTATTTTTCGCCGAAACGCCCCCTTTGCATCTCATTAGAGATGCAAGGGGAAGCGTAGAGAAAAAGGGTGCTAACATGCGAATTTACGTGTTAGCACCCTGTTGCTGATAGTGAGATCATTTTATCTCCGCTTTCTTGGCTTTTAAAGCCAAAAAAGCAGAGATAAATCCCTTGATAAAATGCCCCTATGTTTTTCTCCTTTCCCGTTGGACACCAAGGATTTTCAGTTTGTTATGCAGATAGGATGAAAAGCAACCTGAATCAAGAATAAACCGGGTCAGCTAATACAGCCATACCCATGTGGTGCATGCACTTTTAATATTACTAACCTCTAACATAGAGCAAACACGTATTTAATATTTTCAGCACTATGTCCACTTCTGTATCTTTTGTAATATCTGCCAGAACTGCCGATTTAAAACACCCATCCAGAAAAAAAACTCCAGTGAACATGAATAGGATACTGCAGTAAATATGGAAGGAAAATAAATCTCCATAGTAAAGTTACATTGTTCTTGAATCTAATGTTTGCATGTTCATAGACAAACTGTCTAAGGACTTCTGCTCCAAATGTCTTATCTAGAAGTCGGGGAGAATGAGGAGGGAGTAAGGGAAGTTACAAGAGCCACCAAGAGCCTTTAGTGGTTCATGATGATGGAGGACCGTGACCAGATCCAAATTATTCTGAACCAATTGAAAAGTAAAACCAGTAAGCTCGTTTCATCCTAAGAGAATCAGATTTGTTCAGAAATTGGCAGCTGTGTATCTGCATACGTTTAACAACTCTAAACCACAATAAGAAAGCTTTTAAAAGGCATGTAACATCTTCCATATTTTTAGCATTTTTTTTGCAGTATTATACAGCACAAACTCGACCCACAGACTTTGGAGCACTTTACATGGACACCAGTTACATTTCCCAAGGACACATTAATTTTTTTTTCTTTTCGACACATGGAAAAAAAGATATTTGCCTGGAATAACAGGATATTGAGGTGACACTGAGTTTCGAACCTGGTTCCCCAGTCAGCAGTGCTGTCCCTAGCGCCACATCCACTCTCCTTTAATTTTAATTGTCTTGTGGAATTTAGAACTACACTGATAATCATTTGCAGATGAAACAGTTTAGTACCTCAAAAATAGCACAGTCATATTTTGAACCAAGCTATTAGTTTGAAAGGTATGTTGCACAATTGTAATTAACTGGATTATTATTTGTGGTTGGCACCTGCCCCGCTCAAGTAACAATACCTCTTGTGAGGGTAAACCATTAAAGTCATTAAATTAACATGAGTACCAACATATAATATCTAAGGAACGGAGCAAACTTGCATAAATTGGAATAGGATGCATACGGGGGTCATTAGGATGGCGGGCAGACAAAGTCTGCCCGCCATCCTTTCGGGATTGGGACCACCCGCCGATGCTGCGGGGGTCCCGTCGGTGTCATTAGGTTGTGCCCGCCACACTGGCGGGCGCATCCTGCATTTCTGACATTGTGGCGGGAGGTGCACTCAGCACAACCCCCACAATGTCAGGAAGGCATGTCATGCACTTCCATGCACAACATGGCAGGCACCGCGCGGTACCTGCCATGTTGGGTATGGAACTACAGGGGGGTACCATAGGTACCCCCCACGTGCACCTCCCACAGCCCCAAATCTCAGGGGGCCCGGTACGGCTTTTCTGCCCGGTCGACTCTGCGACCGGGCGGAAAACTGGCGGGCGGTCTTTCCATCCGCCGGGTCCCCGCTGCCATGGTAATGTGGAGGGGGGTAAATGCAGAGCGGGCGTATGTTTTTCGCGGGCGTATGTTTTTCGCGGGCGGATCGCCACTGCCATATGGGCGGTGGCGATCCGCCTGTAATCCTAATGGACCCACACCCTAGTGTTTATGCAGTACCAAAACAGTCATAAAATCAAAGGACCATGCAACAAAAATCCTGACACAAATTTGAAAAATAGGGAAAAATGTAATGAACAAAATAACACCAAAATGACTATACTCTATAAGGGGAACCAGCTATACAAATTTATAAAGATTTAAGTGGGAAAAGCATCATGAACAAATAAAGCTTCAATGATTGTCAATGGTCCTAGTAGACCGGATCCAGGTGCAATTTTAGTCTGACTGTGATGATGCCCGAATCAGATACACCAAGTTGATTTGTCCCAGTGAAAGTCCGTAAGTCAAAAAGTTCAAAAATTGTTTTATGTCCTACTTGGGTGTAGGACATGTTTTCAAAAGTTTCCAAACTTTCTTCTGATGGCAAAATAATCACAGGAGTATCCTTCTAAACCCACAAGGACCACAGTGAAGGCACTTAAAGACTCGCAAGGTGTCAACGAGATGCCAACAGCAAGGTCTAGGCTAGGTCAAGTTGCCATTGGTCAGCTGTTTACTTCCAGGAAAAGGTATTTTGCAGCTTTTTATATCCCTGTAGCCACACAAAGGAGATGAGTCAACTGAAACTTTAAATCCACTTCTTCTGGCTACAAGGGGGAGCCGATCTAGTCCTTTAGGGGCTCCTATCAGGTCACAGACAGCAAGTCCAGTCCTCTTCTAGTGTTCCACCGATCCAGAATGTGTTTTCATGGGGTGACACATTTTTACCTGCCACTAGGTAGTGCCCCTTGGCATTTGCTAACCATTGGTGTTTAAGTTCCTAGCGGCAACTCTACCCAATTTTTGCAGTAGTTCCTGTTTGCCTTACTGCAGACAGGACCAAAATGCCTTGTGTCAGGGCATTTACAAGATTGTGAACATCTTCAGCGGCAGTAAGCTTTGACTCCGAGGGTTGTGGGTGTGTAGGGTAGTGCACTATGGTCATCACTAGTGTCCTCCTATATCTAACACTAAAATATAGTTTGAAATATGCACTGTAGTCACAGCAAACCCAGAGACAGAAATTTGGTAGAAAAAAAGCTGGGTCCTTCAGCAGCTAGAAAGAAAATACACAGGAATAGTCCTAGCATCCTGTTATCCACCTTTCAAGTATACTAAAGTGTTACATGTGGCTCAACAGGCAGGATGTCAACATAACTGCCTCAGACCCCAACCTGCATATTCTGTTGAGCGCAGATGAAGCATCACTGCTCATTCACGTCAGCCTGTGTGCTCCTGGGAGGAATTTCACACACCTTTCACATGTCTTTCCAGGCTGAGAGTTGTTGGAGAGATAATGCAAATTAGCCCTCTCTCAGGGAAAGGTAACTTTTAAAAATTATTCTTCTGAAATATTTATTAAAAATATGACTTTACCATTGAATTAGATTTTTGTAACTATTAAAAATAACTGTTGAATTATTTTTATAGTTGGTCTTATTCCGAAAATGCAATTTTTTTTATCTGTACTCTGATTTTCTACACAGAACAGCTAGGCCTGCCACAGTGAAAATACAGTTTGTGGCCTTGCTCCTTGTAATACTATTTTCTACCTGTACCACTTTTAAATACAGTACGCCCTGCCTTGTGGGCTTGCAGGTCAAAATAGAGGCGACTTAAAATTTAAAAGGAGGGTCCATGCCTCTCAAAAAGGGGTATTTTGTCAGGGTGCACTGCAGAGTTTATACTGCAGCAGTCAGGCTACACAGGGTAGGCCTGTAGCCATGTTTGGACTACCACTGTAATGTATGGCGCAATAGGTGCTGCAGCCCACAAGTGACATTTAACTTCCAGGTCTTGGATGCATTTTCTGCAGCAGATATCAGGGGGTTACAGACATATTAAATGCATCAGTTAGAAATAAGCCTATTTTAGCCTATTTAAAGGGAGTGGGCAGGGGGCACAGGACAGTTACTTCTGGTTAGCAGGGCAAACGATCACAGAGTCCTAGAACTAGCAAAGGCAACAACTCTTGGGTAATCCTGCAGAAAAGATGGATTTCCTACAACAAAGATTTTAAATCATCAGTGTACAAATTTTTTGTAATGCCATAAAATCCTGGATGCATGAGACATGAATGTATATTAGTCTCTTTGGAGTACCGTCTTATAAAGAATATTAAACTGTGCCTGAGGGTCCTATATGGTGATGATACTCTTTGTAACTTGTAATATCCTTCCAATGTACACTTGGGCTAGTTTATCAGATATATCATCCGAGTGGCATGAACCTAGTACTAGAAAAAGCTGCATGGAATTAAGATGAGTAACATGAAGAAATGTCACATAAAACCATTCAGTCTTCTCCCATACACATTTTAATGATATGTGAGGTACAAACATTGATGAATATTCTTAAAGTACATTGCAAGGTCTATAAGAAAACCCTATTAGGGCAGCATTCTGGGCACTGCATTTCAATAAAGGAGAAATGTTTAGATTTACATTCCAATCTAAACATGCTTCTGAAATGGGGAAATGAGCTAGTAAGTGGACAACCCTAGTCACTCAACCCCATCCTACTGGAAGAAAAGCAAGAGAGATCGGCATTGGAGAAAATGTCCATAAAAATAGCAAGAGAGTAAACCACCCCCCTATTATTCTTCGAAAGTTCCAAGTCCTGTCTTCATTTGCCCTCACATCAGTTGTGTTCAGTACGCAGCTTGATTTTTTTCAACATCCCTATTCCTCTATCCCTGCACTATTCTTTTCAATCCAACCAACAGACTCACACGTGTTCATGACTCAAATGAACTTCCCGATACTAATTCCCCACTAATCCTGTTTGGGTTCCGGAGTAGCGTGCTACCCGCCAGAAAGGCGATTCGACACCTCATCAGGGGTAGCAAGCGCTATATAAATGCAAACCCTTCCCTCCTCTATTCCTCCACTATCCTTTTTAGATCCAAATAACAAACTCACATGTCCACCCTCAAATAAATGTCATAACTCCCTATACTAATTCACCACTAATCTGCTTTGGGTTCTGCAGCAGCATGCTACTGCCCGAAAAAGCGGTTTGATGCCTCGTCAGGTGAAGTAAGCGCTATATAAATGCGATTACAATTGAGTGCTCTCTGCTGCCCTGTCTGCAGTAGGAGGATAGACCCATTAAAGAAAAAAAGTGATGATGCTGCATGCAGAGGGAGCAAGAGAGGGCGCGAGGACATGTGTGGACTGGCCTGCCCCCTGGTGGGATGCTCCTGCGGAGATTAGTGGCTGTAAGTGGTTTTTAAGCAGCAGGTCTCCCAACATGGAGGTGGAAATGTAGGTCTTATCTGGCTGGTAAGCTGTCCTGTTCATTTTGAGCTGCTAATGACTTTTTGTCTTTCACAGGCCAGCTTAGTCCGTCAAATCCTGCCGGGAGCGCGGCTGCTGCATATAATTAGAGACCTGTATTATACTGCGGCACTGGAGGAGGGATTGTCTAATTCTGAAGAAAGGAACGGGTGTCACTACGAGAAAAAAAACCATTAAGTAAAGGAAATTGTCTCGTGCATGATGAAGTGAGCCAAATAGAATATTGATTTGCTCTTTTTCACTTCAAGAGTAAATTGGTTTTGAAATCTAGAAAATAAAATGTAGTATTTGGACTTCATTACCTAATTTATATAACTTCCAGACAGCTTTAAATTTATGGTAATAACAAGAAATGAGAAAATTACGTCCATCAATCTCACACACACTCAAAAACACTTCGCACGCTCAGAGTTCTTGCTATAAATGAGTCCAAAACTCCGCAGAGGATTAGGTTCTCAACCGCTTACACAGCACACAAGGATGTCAAACTTTAAAACTCAGGACGGGTTGACTAATGGAGTTGTATAAAAGAAATATGCGTGCCGCAACGAATATGACACTTTACCCCGCACGCATTTACAACGCGTGCCAGTACCCCACATTATTTACTCCACAAAATCTTTTACAACGCTGGGCTTTACAACACATACAGCCAGATGTACGTATATAGTAGTTACCGATTCGAAAAAAATGAATTTTACAGATTCAGTATTTTCTAATCGGTAAATGCTATGTAGGAAATGAATTGGTAAAAATTACCGAATCGTTAAGATTCGGTATTGCCGAATCGGTAATTACCGATTCGGTAATTGGTATTCCATCCTATGGGCCTGGAGGCCCATAGGAATGAATCTCAATTACTGAATCGGTAAATACCGATTCGGTAATTGGCATTCATTCCTATGGGCCTGGAGGCCCATAGGAATGAATGTCAATTACTGAATTGGTAAATACCGATTCGGTGAAAGGAGATAAACATTGAAGGGTGGCAGGGTGTCACTTTGACACCCTGTTGCACCCCTCAATTGTGCATGGGTGCACATGTGGCACACATACATGCCCTAAGGGCAGGTATGCCTGCAACATGGCACTGAAATAATTTGCATGTAATTGCTTTTTTGGGGGTTTTCGTTATTTACCACCAACTTGTAGTTGGAGGTAAATAACAAATCCTAACATGGGATAAGCACTCATTTAAGTGCTCCCTACATTAAGAATTTGGTAATTTACCGAATCTGTATTTGAGAATTCAGTAATTTACTGATTCCTTAAATTACAGATTCAGTAAAATACGAATTTAGGCCCCTACATATGAAAAGCCTATTACCGGTCGGTAACGGCCGAAATTCGTTAATTTCACCCGTTACCGACGGGTAATAGGCTTCCTACATCTGGCCCATAGTCCATTACAATGCACTTTAATAACTCCATTGGGGCCTTGTACTGGGGAATGCGTTGTAATGGTTTGCTCTTTAAAGCCCTGCGTTGTAAAAGATTCTGCGGAGTAAACAATGTGGGATAATGACATGCTTTGTAAAGCAGTTGCTGTAAAGGGTGTTTACCATGCCGCAACATATCATATGATTATTTGAACAAATTATTGAACGAGAAACGTAATAAATACCTTACCTGCCAGAATCTTACGGATCTATCAACAGCTCATGGTATCATTGGAAGAACATCACATGCAAGCTTCATTAGTTAAAATAAAGAAGTCTACTTTGGCCATGTACATGCTCCTAGGACATGTTTTCTCTTGTTGCACCTCTAACTTTGTTATGCCCTGGTGATGGTCTTAAATCTGTGTATCCATGTAGTCCGTTTCACCCTGCTTCTCTGACATGTGCGTCCTCTGACAAAATCTTGTTAACAAGGACAGGATAACTGCGAGCCACTCCACCTTCCCTGACAAACAATGCACTTTTTATGTGAACACATGCCATTTGCACCTATGGACGAATGGGGAGGTTTAAGGTAGTTCACATAGTCATTGCATCACTAATGCCCAATAGTTATCAGTTTATATGTGCAATGTGAGAAAAAAAGGCTAAGGGTCAGATGTAGGTAGCCCAATACCGGTCGGTAACAGACGAAATTACCAAATTTTGGCCGTTACCGACCGGTATTAGGCATCTGAGATGTAGGGGCCTAATTTAAGGATTCAGTAATTTACCGAATCGGTAATTTAAGGAATCAGTAAATTACCGAATTCTTAAAATACCAATTCGGTAAATTAATGTAGGGAGCACTCAAATGAGTGCTTTTCCCATTTCAGGATTCGTTATTTACCACTAATTACAAGTTGGTGGTAAATATCGAAAACCCTAAAAAAAAGCAATTTTTTTCAATTTATAACAGTGCCATGTGGCAGACATACATGCCCTTAGGGCATGAATGTGTGCCACATGTGCACATATGCACTATTCAGGGGTGCAACAGGGTGTCAAAGTGACACCCTGCCACCCTTGAATGTGTTCTCCCTTTTACCGAATCGGCATTTACCAATTCGGTAATTCCCATTCAATACCGATTCGGTAAATACCTAATCGTACCAATTCGGTAATACTTACCGAATTTTTTCCCACATAGCATTTACCGATTCTAAAATACTGAATCGGTAAAATTCGGTATTTTAGAATAGGTACATTTGAATTACCTACATCTGGCCCATAGAGTTTGAAAAAGTCATGACATGATCATACTTGAATTCTCTCCCATGTTTTTCATAATCAACTACCTTACCTTTCAAAGATTTTATGTGAACATATAATCAGATTTTATACAACAATAATTTATTGATTTGTAGAAAGGGGCTAAATTGACTCTGAACCTCTATTTGACAGAATTTGTTTCTTAATATGTAACTCAACAGATTTGTGTAACTCTATACATGGGTGGGTAAAACATTCTTAGTTTCCCAACCATACTTCACAATCCCAGCATTTTTCTTCTTAAAATGTCTTTCTTCTTTTTAGAGCTTTAATTACATATAAGTATACACATACAGACCCAAAGATATGGTGTATTATTGCCTTAAAGAGGTTCTAGTGATACATTAAACGATGAGACTGCAGGCAATGTGATTTACAAATATCACCAGAACCCTATAATAGCAATGTAGGACTATAATACATGGTAATCGGTAATTATTGTATAAAAACCTATCTTTAATTTCTTTATAATACATGGGATTTAGCAATTCCTATATAAAAAACTTGTCTCTAATTTGTTTATACTAGGCGACTTGTGAATCACCTAGACACTTAATATAAAAAAATGACAACAGAACTCAACTGTAATAACTTAATTACAGTTGAGTTCTGACATCACAATGCCTGCTGCCTGAGCAGCAATGGAGGAGAAAGGATGGTCAGGTAACAAAGCATAATTAAACCAGCTGTTTAAAGAACGAGAAAGGAACATGGGTTTTCTCACTTCTGCTTTGTTTTTCTAGCTGTACATTGTCAAGCAGAAAGGAGATATTTATAGCAGCATGTTTATTTGTTGCTCTCTTTAGTTAATCATAGAAATGTTAGTCTTCCTGCATCTACACTTTTGAGTTACTGCCCCATTTTCTTTTGACCTATAATAAACTGCCTCTAATATCTTTTTGCAACAAATATCTAACATTTTTTTTGATGCAGTTCATTTTACACTAGAGATTCAATTTTGATTCTTCATATTCACAAACGAACTCTCTCTTTCATGTGAAAGAGCTACGCTCCAACGATTGAAGTGTTTTGTGGGAAAGGTTATGTTGTGACATTGTATTATAATGAATAAACTACACCCTACTTCAAATCATAAGGATATTGTAAGTCACTTTAGAGTTGCATAACCTTACAAAGGAACTTGACCGTTGGCCTCGTTCTTCTATATGGTCAGGGAACTCTCAAGGTATTTTATATATATTACACATTACCCATCAAATTATTTATATATCACATTTTTATCTTGTAGTAGTTAAGTTAAAAAAAAAGCTATGTACTTCATAGAGCAACATACAATAGGCACTGACTGTAAACAAATGTTTTAGGGTTATATTTCATGAATAAATTGTTAATAAAAAATAGACAGTGTTGAGGCTCAGCAGATTTATCCGAATTCCATATAATTAATATATTTAATATTTTGAACAATTGTTGTAATATTACTAGTATTAGCATAATATATATTGGGACCCATGTTTCCGTTAACTTTCTGACCGCTTAGTATTTTTTTGTGTTTTCTATAAATACTCTATTATATTCTATGGGAGTGTGTTGCAGTATCAGTGTTTGTGTATGTGTAATACTGGACTTACTACTGTTCCTTTTGACAGTAGTAACTTGTTTTAGGTAGTGGAAACATGCACGTCTTTACTTTTGAGTAACTTTACAATCATACTTGGTCAATAGCCAAAAGTAGTAAAGTTACTGAAAATAGTTAGAGTAAGCCTAGTGCTGAGTGTAAGTTACCTTTGTAATATCCCTGGTAATTGTATCTACTAGCCAGAAAGGTTAAGATGTAAAAAAAAAGGCCCTGATTACGCAGACTGGGTTACTTAGTCACAAACATGACGGATATCCTGTCTCCCAAATTACAATCCCATAATATCCTATGGAACTTGTCATTTGGCGGATGGGATATCCATCACGTTTGTGACTGAGTATCCCAACCGCCAAGATTGCCATCAGGCCCTAAGTCATCTGTCTGGTTGATAGAGATGGAACATATTGGAAATATTTTACCTGGAGAACAGCCATGGAGAGCATCGGGTAGTAGGCACAGGGGTCCAGATTTAATCATCTTTCATGCAACACACAATCATATTTTCCGGAAATTTTCTGCTTTGTATTTGTGTAAGGTAGGAATACACAAGGCAGATCCATATCTTTTAATATCGCCCTAATACTGCTGTCATGCCATGTGCCAGACGCGCAACACCCATTGGACTCACCGGGCTTCAGCCCCCCCCCCCCCGTCGTGTTGGCAGCCCGGGATGAGACAGATCCCGGGCATACACAGAGCCGCACCCGAACGTTTCACAGGTCTTTAAAAGACCATTTGAATGTTAATTAGGCCTTGCAATTGTTTCACCCCTTCTAGGAGCCCCTGCAGCTCCACTCTGCCTACTGATTAAAGGTTCAGCCCCCCCCCCCCCGAAATTTTTTCTTACCCCCCCCCCCCCCGAAATTTGTCTCTAGTTGCACCTCTGCCATGTGCTGTCACTCGAAATGGCTGTTGTGCATACCTTTTTCTGTTAAAGTACAAATTGTTATATATAGACAAACATAAAAGCATGCCACACATGCCACGCATGTGTGTTGTGCACTTCTGTACACCTGCAGAGTGTGGAGTTTGTTTTGTGAAGAATTAAAACATTTCCCCTTGTTAGCGCCTTCTTCATAGAGGGATTCGTTTTTGACACAAAACCCGATTTGGCTATCTTAGAAGATTGGGCTGTGCTTCAAAAACTCTAGATGTTTGTCCTTTCCCATCCAAATAATGCCCCACTAATGCCCACTTGACAAAAAACAATGCAATGTGACACAAAGTACGTTTAGCGATGACAAAAAGGCACCTAGCAAAAACTACCTTATGAGCTGGAAAGTAAATACCATGCAGCACTGTGCCTCACTTTGCGACACTTTGCACTGGTGCAGGGTGTAACAAAGTGGATTGTTAGTTGAAGTGGAGGATAGGCCTCTTCAAGTAATAATTACAATATTACTTACTAGGTCCAATTAGGTCTAAATAATTTAAAAACTTGGTAGCTGTAGCACAGAAAAGACAGACTTAATTTAGGAGAAATATCTAAAGCATTAAAAGTAGAAACAACACAACACAATACAAATTCCACTCTAAATTATAAAATTAGACAACATTTTAATGAGCAAATAGACACCTAAATAATAACAATCAGATGTAGGGAACCAGAGATATGGTTTTTAAAGTGTAAGATGTTTCTAACACCAAAAATCACAACACGCCACCCTTGAGTGTTTGGTTGTGCTTGATCACGTCAAAGTCAAAAGTTATGACTGATCACAATGGAGCACAGGTCAGATGTAGGTAAAAGTTTGTCCTGGTGAAAAATCAGCCTTCTGGCATTCATCTTTCTGGAGAAAAGTGCACATTGTCATGTCTGTAAGTCAGGTGGATCCAAAGAGGCCCCTGTTGACAATGCCGGTTGAAGTGCAGATCCTCGGTGGAAGCCTCTGCTCTATTAGAAAGTTTGACGCTGTTGAAGTTGATGGCAGGAAAACTCCAAGTGGGTGAAGTTTGGGTCCAGGGAGCTGTCAGCTGCGGCGGGGTGCTGCTTGGTATTGGTCCCAGTGAAGTTCTCTACTTTTGGACAGTAGCGGCCCGTGGAGGTGGTGCCGCGGGGAGGTGGGGCGGGGCAGGGGAGGGGTAGGGTAATAAAACAAATTTGGCGTTTTTCAGCGCGTGCAACAACATTCGTTTTATTTATTTATTTGTGTACAGTACTCCGGTCAGCCTTGAGCCGAAGTTTACTGCCCTCCGCTCTACCCCTCCCCCACCCCTTGGCATTGACCCCACGGGCCGCTAATGCTTTTGTACTTAGAAATTTTTCTGGAAGTCTGGATCCTTTCAGTGCAGCAAACTAGTAAGTTAACCCCAAATTCTAGTTCAATATTCATGGTTGCAGCTCAGTGGCATTCCGGGTTAGCCTCTGGTTCTTTTCGCAGAAAGTTTGGAAATTGTTTGCGTGTCCACTATGGCACTGTTTGATTGGAAAAGAGTACACTCTAACACCAGCCAAGGATCCCTGAGTGTTTGGGCACTGCTTGGGAGTTAGGACTCAATCTTCCAGAAGCCATCAGCAGGGTCCAGGGAAATTCCAGTTGGCAGTGGTCTGCTAGGCTAAGCAGAAAATCGAGCCCTTGCAGCTTTTGTGTTCCTGGAGCATAACTGGAGGCTAGCCAGCTAGCTATGTGAGTCCACTCTTCTGTCCTGGAAACGTGGGGAGCAAGTCCAGCACTTGCGGCTTCTCTGTACAGGTTCAACAGAAGGTGTGGTCCTTCTTCTGTCTTCCACAAGCCCAGAGGTGTCCTGAACAGTGTATTGAGGATTCCACTTTTATGCCCAGTGCCAGCCTATAGTTGGGGTATTCTTCTGGCCTGTCCCTAGCCAAAGGGATAAACATGCCCAGGGGTGCCGCTACCCACTTTTGCAGGACTTCCTATGTATTTTACTGTAAACAATACCATAATGGCCCTCTCTACCTAAAACCAGTATGACTTTTAAAACATTAAGACCAGGCAATTGTGTAAAGGAACATAGGGCCATATTATCAAGAAAGGGCGATACATTATCGCAGCTTTTATCGGCAGGAAACTGCCGCTAGAGCAGCGATAATGGGCTTGATAATATACCCTTGTGAATTTCCATAGAAGCCCAGGTTAATACCAGAACCTGGGCTTCCATGGGAATTCACAAGGGCATATTATCAAGGCCATTATCGCTGCTCTAGCGGCAGATTCCTGCCGATAAAAGCGGTGAGAATGTATCGCCCTTTCTTGATAATATGGCCCTCAGTGAAGTCAAGTTCTTTATTTCCCTAGTAAAATAAAGCAACAGAACAATGCCAGTTCTCACATTCACCCAACATTTAAAGAAGAGCAGCAACAAGCCAAGCATCCAAAATGCCCTGAAGGTGAAGATATTTTTTCTCTAAGCCTCAGTATGCAAGATCCCATAGCCACACCTATTTCCCTATTATCTGAGCGTAAAAGGCACCATATCCAAGCCAGTTCTTACCCTGTATGTAGAGCACCACAGCCATGAGAGTGAGTACGAGTATACAGAGATCTGAGCCAGGACAGTGTTCACACTGCCCCAGTAAGTAAAGCAGGATATTCTGGCCTGGCTTCACAATGCACGAATATTTAAAGTAGCATGCCTGGGTAAGTGGTACATTGTTCCTGCATATAGAGTTCCCTAGCCAGGCGAGGCTCATATTACCTTAATATCGAAAGCACCACTGGTTGTATGTCACAATATTGAGGTCAATAATACTTGTTTTCACATATAGAGGGGCTTATTCACCAAAGCATTTCTGAGTACAGGAAGTAGTACTCCAGGCGTACTACTTTACGCGCTCTTACATGCCTTTCGGAATCCGCACCTGAATGTCAAACTCCCTGCTAGTAAAAGTAGAAAAGGATGCTTTGATGCCAAATCACAAAGGGATGTACAAGCATGTGAAGGTGTACTACAGGAATATAGATATATGCACAGGTTTACATATAACACTGCACCACTCTACTGCTATGACCATCCATTGGTACCCTGAAGACTTAAGACTGCTCTATGGTGGGGCCAGACGAACAATGTATATGCATACCCGTGGTGGGTCATTCACCTAGCCTCAACATATCTGTCTCCACAAAGAATGGATACTCTGTTACCTGGGTCCATTTTTTGACATATTGGGTCAGATTTTCAATTACTGGCGCATCCCTGCAAATTAGCAGGGATGCGCCAGTAATTGTGCGCCCTAGCTCCGCCACCCATGATGCGCGGCATTTACAATGCGGCGCAGCATGGGGCAAAAACGGCACAGATGCGTCACGCATCTGTGCGGTAAAGGCGGCGCATTGCTGGAGTTGCGTTGTAAGAGCGACGCAGCTCCAGCAATGATCTGGGGCCTATTCTTCCAATGCTGCATCAAGCCTTACGCCTGCTTCAAGCAGGCCCCGGGTTTTGACGCAGCATTGGCCTAAAAGTGACTGAGTGAAATCTTGTAGATTTCACTCAGCCCCTTTTAAGAGGCGTTCCTGCGCCGGAAGCCCCCCCTCTCCCCCCCTACACCCGGAGATGCGTCACGTTGTAAATACCCCGCACCATGGCGGATCTTTTGCGCTGCCGCTGCGTCACAAAAGTGACACAACGGCAGCGTAAAAGAGGTGCAAGGGGCTTGTAAATCTGCCCCAAGGTGCCGATTTGAGAAAATCACCCAGTTTGTAATTCAATACTCACAAATATGCTAGCATGCTATATAAGAAGCTGCTTCTTGAGAAGGGCGCTTAAGATTAAAAGAAAAACAGCATTTTTGAAGAAGCAGTGGCCAATCTGACTGGTCTCCAGACAGCTTGCCTCAGCGACTGACAGTCACAAACAGACAAGTGTTCGGATCTGCAGTTCCACAAGAGGACAGGTGTGATGTTTGAAGTCGGCACAGAGAGTCTTTTTATTTCTCAGTTTCTTTCATTTTGTTTGCATTTTATACCTGGCTTCTTCCAGATTTTAATTACTAACAGTCATGCCATAAAATTGGCTGCAGGCTGCAAATCTTAATGGGCTGAAGCCTTTCATCTTACATGAAGAATTTAGAAAGTAAAAAAAAGCATGCTGTTGTGGTGTACAGCAGCATGTGAAAATTATGAATATTTTTGAAGTTATGCAGGCGGCGAAAAATGTGTTTTATTTCACATGAAATGTCAGAGCAATTTATATCCCATAATGAAATATAGGTAAAAGCTTTCATATATTCTCCATTTATGTCAGCAGAAATTCTGTTGCTGCTGAAATATTTGCTCAGTAGTTTTCCTCATCAATGTTTTTTCCAGATTCTCTAATGAATGCAGGTCTATATCTATCCTCTTCTGAAATATGCTGAGGATGTCCTGTAAGTGCCAAGGCTCTCTGGAGCCTGCCTTAGTAGATGAGAGAAAAACTGCTTAACAGGACAAAAATGGGAAAACATATTTTCGCCCACTTTTAAAGTTTCTTCCTGGGGGCTGATCTTCAGGGATCTTTTGATGACAACCTTTAGCTGACAAAGTTAGCAGGGGGCCAAGTGTCTTTTAAATCTGTTCACGTGGTTAAAAGGTGTGTCGACACATTACTATACAGTGGTGACTGTGTTGTAAAAAGATGGTGATAGATGACAGGATACTTCTAGTTGATTACATGTAGATTTATTGTAAGACACAGCCGAGTACACAACCTCGCCAGCTGACCAGACCATCAACTGACACTGGTAGAACACTGTGGTACAAGTTAGAACACTCACAGGTATACAGGAAGGCTGAGAAGGTGAAAACACTAAGGAAGGACTAAAGACTACAGTCAGCCATATTACAAGAAGAATCAATGT
Source organism: Lissotriton vulgaris (assembly GCF_964263255.1). Taxonomy (NCBI): domain Eukaryota; kingdom Metazoa; phylum Chordata; class Amphibia; order Caudata; family Salamandridae; genus Lissotriton; species Lissotriton vulgaris. The sequence continues at coordinate 1,746,456,386 of NC_141694.1, forward strand.
ACAACAGACTGCTACTGTTTTTTTTTGTTTTTTTGAGTCCACTGAAAATTCTGCCTCAGGCCTCCAGACTTTTAAGGTGAGTTAAGCAAAACCCACTAATTAAAATGGTTAGATTGACATACATAAAGCAGTGAAAATACCTCCAAGCCTTTAGCTGCCAGAATCGGTTCGAGCAGGAAGATTGGATAATCCAAGGGTGATATCTGCACCTCAATGGCTAGTTCACAGAGAGAGAGGTGTGGGAGACTTTACCGGCTATAAATATAGTGATGGGCTATATTACAATAATATTACGAGAGGATTGCACCTGGGTCAGAGGTATACGGCCCTCTCATAATCAGGACATTCGAAGAAACAAATGCAAATCATTTAAGCTATAGGTTGTAAAATCGTTGTACATGTATATACAGCATATAATGTTACGACAGACAGCCATGTTTACTTTTCAGTTTATCGTCTGGACTTTTGCCCTAAAGTTTTCAGCTTCCACCAGGTCATTCGCAGCAAAGTCACATTGCCAATAAATGGCAAAGAGCAGGATTCGATATGGGTTGATCAATTTGAGATGGTTTTCATAACTCATTAGAAAAAATGAGTAACATTCATGAGATAGAGTAAGTTAATGAATATTAATATTCTGTAGAGCGTATTTTGAAAGATCTGAGGTTAGATTTAGATCTGCTTCTGACGTTTCAGGTTTTCGCTTGGCAGATCCGTGTGATTTTATGCAAATAGATTAATTAGGGAATGACAGTTACTTGGAATTTGGTATTTGCAGCATATATGCATATTTTATGGAAATTATATTCCTATTTCAGGAAAACACGTGCACAGAACACAATTTTTTGTGTTTAAACTCGTATGATTTCCTTTGAATTGTAGGAACACCAGTATGATTTGGAAACGTGTAAACAAAACATGTTAAACAATAAATTGTGTATTTTTTTCACAAAAATACAGAGTGCGTTTCCTTGGATAATGAAAAACTCTTTGAGTTTGAGGACGAATACAGATTATGAAATGTTATTTTTAATTAAAAAAGCAAATGCACTTGAAATGTACTTTTAACTTAAATGACTTCACACAAAATTATGGCACATAGCTATGGATATATGGGTAAAATTACAATATAAAAGGGTGATGAACTTGGCTTTTTCTGCAGGGTGATCCCCAAAAATGTTGCATTCACCCTTCTAACCCCCTTTTTTTGGCTTTTTGGACTCTGCACACTTTACAACTGCTAACCAGTGCTAAAGTGCTTGTGCTCACTCCTTAAAACATGGTGGAATTGGCTTATACCCAATTTGCTTATTTATTTACTTATAAATCCCTAGTAAAGTGGCAAAACCTGTACCTGGGCCTGTAAATTAAATGTGAGCAGTGGGCCTACAGCACTGACTGTGCCACCCACTTAAGTAGCGCTTTTTTTGTTTCATAATTCTTTATTGGAAGTAAAAAATGAACATATTAATAGAAATAACTCACAGTGTGACAAACACAAAGGGGTCTATTGTCATTTCAGGTGCAAGTGTGCTATTGAGTAGGAAAATTGCACAGAACAAAGGGGAGGAGGGGAGAGGATTGGGGGCACACAAGGAACACGTGGCAGTAGGAAGGGAAGGGGAAGGATGGGGTGGGGAAATAAGGATGGAGGGGATGGGTTATATATCAACATCAAAGAGGAGGGTGTTCATGGAATATAACCTTGGGATTAGTAATTCGGGGGTAGTCCCCAATATTAGAACCTTAGGGAAGCAATAGCGTTGTCCGGGGGGATTGAATACAGTCAATGGTAGGAGATCTACGTCCCTACTGAGGGTGTAGCACTGTATGATGTAGCAGCAATTGTCCTCAAGGGGAGGAAACATGGGGGGGAGGGGAAGGGAGGAGTAGGCAAGTGTCTCTTGGGACCAGGCACCCCTCGGCGTACAAAGTCATTTAAGTAGCGCCTTAAACATGCCCCAGGTCTGCCGTTGGAGGCTCTGCATGTGTGCAGTTTTAAAATGCTATTTCGACCTGGCAAAATAAAGGTTTTGCCACACCCAAACGTTCCTTTTTAATACATGTAAATTGCCCCTAGTGGAGGCTATGGCTAGCCCAGAGGACAGGGCGTAGTACATTTAAAAGATGTATATGCCCTGGTAGTGAAAAAACTCATAAATTAGTTTTTCAGTAATGCAATGCCTACCTGTCCTATAGGATAACCTTATTACATTTAATAGCTATAACTTCCGATTCGAACACGGTAGATAGCTCGAATTTGGCATCTCCAGAATTATAATTAAAAGCCCTCTTCAATGGTAAAGTCGCATTTTTAATCACAATTCTGAAAATGCCACTTTTCGAAATTTTGTGTAAGCTAGGTCAAAGGACGTAGCCTCCAAGTGCACTACTCTAAAACCTCCAAAAGAATGTATCACTTTATGCTGTAAGTACTAAAGTGTAAAAGAACACATGAACAGTGAAACATCAGAAACCAAGATGATTCAAAGTAATCAATATACAAAAACCATGTACAATAGTGATACTCAGAAAAAATCCTTCTTTTATTGAGTAATCTTGTATAAATCTCCCTTGGAGAACTTCAATCAGTGATGCAAAAGTTACAGTTGCGAGCTTCATGTAAAAATGAAAGAATGCCAGTGCATTTCTGCTGATCCAAGCTACAACTATGACATATCTAACTCTTTAGATTGTTTGACTTTTCTCTCATTGTTATTGCTCTTGGCTAATTACAGTTGAGAAGAATGGCACCATTGCATACTATGTGTCGAACACACTGGATCTGGTGCAGTAGACTGATTCACAACCTTTACCAGTGAGACGCTTATTGCTGCTGGATGATCTTTGTTTTCCCTTTTTGCCTATTATCCCATCACCTTGCATAGGGGATCAGCGCTGTGCGCTTGGCTGGCAAAGCAGAGAAATGAAAAATATGCAGGTGCTGTTTTCAGTAGCAGTAGAGAACAGCAGGTGTTCCATCAGAATAAAAACAAAAAACCCTAGTGGGGCCAAACCACGAGGACTAAATATTGTGAATGTAAATGTATGTAGGTAAGTATAGGTTTCCTGTTCCTAACCTCGCAATATTTACTGGTCCATCGCTTACAAGTTGTCCAGAATGCAGAATCAAGGTTTGTTGTTGATGCTCCCAGGCGGTCCTCAGGATCCTTGATTAGAAAGGGCCTTCACTGGCTTCCTGTGCAGTCTAGGATAAACTTCATGGTTCTAGTTCTTACTTTCCGTGCTCTTCACGGATCTGGTGCAGAAGACATTAGGTCTCTTGTGTCCTTCTACACCCCGGGCATGGCCCTGCGTTCCGCCAATAAAAAGCTTCTGTCTGTTCTTCCCTGGCACGAAACTCTGGAACTTGCTTCCTGCAGAACTCAAGGGCCTGGCGTCCCTAGACCTGTTCCGTAAAGGTCTAAAAACTTGGCTCTTCGCAGAAGCCTACCTGTAACCCTTCATCTGTGTTCACATCTCACTCAGCTGTTTTCCATCCTATGCGCCGTGATGCCTCCGGGCAAAGTCGCGCAATACAAATTTCACATTCATTCATTCATTCATGATGTATATACCTCCAAGGTGCATGGATATGGAGATAAGAATAGTACATTTATTCTTACCTACATGCATTTACCTATTTCGGTTTAAATTCATGCTTTGATATTTAAGTCGCACAATATTTTTGAAATTGTAGCATACCACTGAACTACACTTACCCTCACAGTTGTGTCACGAAAGGTCTCTAGCACACATTATTACAGAACGAGCCACAGATTGCGATAGCGCTAAGTGTGGGTCAGCAGATACTGAGGTGGACTTGCCCTCAATTGATCTCATGCAAATAAGGAAATATGTTGCCTTTGCGCTAGCACCTTATTCTAAACAGAGGCAAAGACACCATCTGGAGATGTAGGTATACTGGTTTCTCCACATAGATGTGACACACAATTACTATGCCGCCCTCCTGTGAGCCTCCCTTGGCTGAGGGTCCTAGAGGTAGGTTCATGGGCCTTCCAAGGCTTCCCTCCTGAAAGTGCAGCTGCTTTTTGACCCCACCAACATGGCGATCTCTGCCCCTCTTTGTAATCAGGCCGAATTGCCACTTGCAAGGTGAAAGGTGCAACAGTGGCTTCAAACAACTATTCCACTTTTTACTAATGTGCAGTTCCCAATGCAGGTGAAAATACATGTAAGTGCATTCAACTTCGGAAGGAACATTGTCCAAGTCTACGCCTGGAACACCCTGCAAAAAGGTGCGCTGCAGCAGACTAGGGCAGTCCACCCCATATACAATATGGTCCTGAGTGCCCCTGACCATGCAATAGGTATTGCATCTGATCATTTACGTGGCCATTTGGGTGCCTGTGCAACTTGATGCTAAAAGTCTGATGAGGTTGAGTGTCACACTGTTAATGATGATAGTACAGACCTACAATAATAATGCATCAGAAATATCACCTTTTTCCACTCATTATGTTCAGAGAAGCCCTTGCGTAAAGGTTCAGGCTGAACTGTTTCTATTGGAGCAGGACTGAGGCTGATTTGCGTATGGCTGTGTCTAATCAAAGGTGGCATGAAGGGAAAACAATGATGGGTGGGAATGCTACCCTAGAGACTGCTAATGGCTTGTCTATTTGTAAACATTCCTCCCATCAACTTTTGTGTGTTTGTTGTAACACCCTAAGTGGCCAAGGATATGCCCAGACATGGGTCTTTTGTTTTCTGTGCCACTGTAATCAGATAGATTTGCCAGAGTGTATCCTAATGGGTAGACTACTTGAGATTGCCAAACTCCGTCATTATTCATAAGTGCAACTTTATTGTTGGTATTTTCCAATTGGCTTCCATGTTTAGTAAGATGAGATCACCAAGCCAGTGAATTTAACAAATTAAAAAGTCATTCAGAGGTTTGCATAGATGCAATTTCCATTATCACTTTCCACCTTTAAAAGTATGGCTTGGAAGCAGTGAAGTGCCACTTCCTTACCTTGCAGAGAGACTTCCAATGAATTAAGTTTTGGGACCAAGCTGTGCTTCACAAAGCATTGAACACAAATGTTGTATCACAAAAATGTCCCTTCTTTCGATTGGGGGAGGCCAAATCTGAATGACCCTCCCATGATGATGGTATCTAGGCATGCACTATCGTCTAACAAGTATCCTGACATACAGATGGAATGTGACACGCTAAGCCATTCGAAGCTACTTCATCACACCAAGTATTACAAGCAACCACCACACTTGTCACTTGAAATCCATATCCCCACTGGAGCGATGAAGGCTCCAAGCCAACTCACAGATCATCAACCTTTGAAAAATGTGCCTGCCTCCCATCTAAAGGTGAAATCATTTGCTCTCCAAAACCTATCCATTTCTGGTCCTGACTGATATTGTAATAATCACTTATTGTAACCAAGAGAGGCTGCATAATAATTTTCTTGTTCCACATGACCTTTTTATACTTATATGAGACAGTACCACAACAGGTCATGTCTATTATCCGGTACCCTTATTAGTCCATAGCAATTAACCACTTATCACCAACTGGATAGGCATGGAATTACTAAAGAGATCCACACATCGATGGGCACCAGATGGCTCTAACACAGTCCACCACTACAGATCCTGAATATCTATAGAATATGACCTCTTCTGGTATCTTACAATGGCAGTCACAAAAGGGATGACTGTAATGCAGTCAATTCTGACCACCTACGCCTGCTCAGGACTATAAGTTCTCAGATTGCATTGCCCTGTGCAGTAACCAGGATAGTGAAGTCTGTCTTTTCACCTCCTCATTTATCACAATTCTGAGCTCTGCTTCCCACAACATGATACCTGCAACTCCGTGGCTATCTTGCATGACATGGAAACACTTCTAACATTGGATCAAGACAAATGCAGCACCCTTCCAGCCACATATCATCCAAAGTATAGCATGCCTTTGATGTGGCAACTGCTTTAGCGACCCACATAGAGGGAACACTATAATAATTCTACAGAATAATGCAAAAAGTGTAATCATAAGTTCAATACAAAATGGCAGAATTAAAAGTACTTACGCTTACTTCAAGACGTAAGTATTAATAACTGTTAGAAATGGGATCCTGGTTGGCCCAGGCCAGGCGGGAACCACAGCTCTGGTCAGGGTAAGCTAGATACCCCCTAATATATAACCTGTGCTCACCCTCTGGTAAGCTTGGGATAGAGCAGCCAGGCTTATCTAAAGAGGCAATGTGTAAAGTATTTGTGCAACACAAACACACATTTATACAATAAATACAGCACAAAAAGACTCCACATAGGTTTAGGAAAATAGAGAATATTTATCTGAGTAAAAGAAGACCAAAATGACAAACATTCAATCAGTAGAAGTCGAGATATGAACTTTTAAGATTAAATGCAAAACAGTGCTTAGAAGTCAGTAGCGCCCAAAAGGTTACTTAAGGTTGTGAGGACCCATGTGAATCCAAAGTTCAGGCTGACCATGATGGAGGGAAAGCTGACTACAGGACCCAAGCAGGGCTCATTGAGAAAGTACCTTGGCTGGAGAAAAGCGTTGACCCTGAGGGCTTGCTGCGTCAAGCTCTTCTACGCAAACGGGGCGCTATGTCATCATCGAGCTTCACTGGGGTGAAGGCAATGCGTCGCTGTCAAGCCACACAGAGTGTCGTCATTGGTCCGTGCAGGCTGTAGAACTGCTGTCATCATACTGCCTCTGCATCAGCGTCGAAGGGCTACGTGTCTGTTCTGATTGTGCAAAGGTAACAATGCATCGGTTTTGTAGCAAAGTAGCTGCAGAGCCTCATCTTCCTGTGTTTGTGACTTTCTAGAGAGAATGCACAAAGTGTAGCTTTCACCCAACCCAGATGTGTATTGGAAACAGTCTGTCAGGCACATAGAGCAGTAAGTGCAGAGAAATGTCCACTTTCTAAAAGTAAAAGGAACAAATGATGAACGGAATGCTAAACAATGTAAACCTTCACCATCAGTCACTTGGATCTGGGTTTAATCCATTGTTCTTTTGCTCACCACGCCATCGTAGTTTGGACCCAGCCATGTGCAAATCAGTCTTGACCATGCTCCTTATGGGAACAGTCTAGTCCGAACTGGCAATCCAGGTCCTCCCTGGACCAGAAAAAAGCATCCTGGGACAAGTTTCAGGGCATCACCCCTCATCAGCCAGACTAGCTTGAATCCAGTGGCGAAATGAGCACAGGGTAAGAAAAAGTTGTCCCACACGTGCACCACTAAATTGGTAAGGAGTGGAATAATGGTACCAAGTGAGTTTTAGCTGTTTTGCACTACCAATCACACAAACATATTAAAGGCCAGGGGCTGGATTACATCACATAGGTCAAGTGTTATAGTTGTTAAACCACCAAGAGTTACAAATTTGAACCACAATAACACAAAATTACATAGTAAGAGGTTTGCCGAAGCACTCTGGTAAGTAATTACGATTGTACAATGACAATATAACAACACATTCAAGAACACCAAATTGACAGAAGTAACCAAAGTTCCACAAGATGAGTAAATCTTGGATTCTTTAATGAAGATTACAGCCAGCCGACACGTGTTTCATCGCCTTCGCGATTCCTCAGGGCTAGATGGCCGTATCGACATCAGAAGGTCGCTTAGCTGGTGATAATTCCGAACCAGCCGGGCCTTCCAGTATGGGCACTGGTTCGAGTGCGTCCAACAGCGGCGGAAGTCTTTATGTAAATATTTATCTGTCACACGAGTATAAAGAGGGCTCGGAAATCACTCGATATGTTAAACCAGAAATTCGGTCATACCGTTATTGACATCAAATGCGATTGTTTTTTGTAAAGCGGAAACCCAGTGCGGTTCCAATTAGTCTGTAAGTCAATGCCGTGTGCGGCTTCTTCTAACGTAACAGGCGAGTGCACCTCTTCCGAGCCCGGTTCCGTGTCCGCTTTGTATTATAAATATAGCAACACCGATCATTCTGCCGATACTCGCACTCTTTCCAGACCCGTGAATGCACTGAGGGAGTAGGAGCAGGGAGGCCGAATTCTAAGCCCAAGGTAAGCGAACGCGGTGTGACATTCTGCCACATATGTCTTTTGACTAGACTTAGTCCACTCGCTATGCCTGCGTTGCTTCATATTTGTAAATTGATACTTATATAACTAGATTGTAGTTCCGGTACATACGTCATGTCACTGGCTTAGCCAATGCCCGGGTGTTCCTTTACAATGTATCACCAGTCCGACCCTCGCGTAAATAAAGCAGCAAGGCTCTAGAATGAACACATTACAATATTTGAGATCAATATATCATCACATATGTCTTATTGCTAGACTTAGTCCTCTCGCTTCGCATTTGTAAATTGATACTCCATCAATTCGAGCGTAGTTCCGGCACATATGCCAATGCCCGGGCGCCCTTCCAAACTGTAGCCCCAGGACTACCCTCGCGTGAATAGACCAGCGAGACTCTAGACCCAAACCAATTACAATAATTGTGATAAATAAATCATCACATGTTGGAACCAGTACAACATTGGTGACTGCATGGCGCCCCAGTATAAATCACACTCCACTCGTGCCATGGGTGTGATGCGAAGTTGAAATCTCTCAGGCATATCAATGCCGACGTCATTAAATTTCTAAATCAAAAAGAAAGCAGAAATAGAAGTACTATAGCAACTATAGAAATTAAGCATAACAATAATAATCCTGCTAGCCAGAATATTTGCATATAAGTCTCATCCCATATATTAAGTTTGATAATTCTTAACCAAAAGATATAAGGAACTGTCTGTTTAATAAATTTTTAAATAAAATTTCAAAATGCATTAGTATTTAAAACTAGGCTCCCAACAAACAATCCGTTTTTTGAATTATACAGTGGCAGGATAATTCCCACCATGGTATGAACGCCAAACCTGATCCACAAGCCCATTGAGAAGCTCGTGATCTTATATAATTGCCAGTGATTTAAACCTGGGTGAGTACAATTAATGAGAAATCTGATTTGATACTTGTCAATCACTCCTTTGATTACAATACAGTGATAGGTGTATTTATTTGCAGCATTTCTGAAACCCCAATATCGGTGGCTCCTACTACCCGAGTGACATCCATTATTATACAAATAGAAGGTAGTGACGTGCTATATTATTTTACCACACGTAAATTAAAAATAACACACACAAGATTTTGATCTGAATTTTATTATCATTCATAGATATTATTACAGCGTATGTTGAAACAGATGTGAACTCATAACAGTTCCTGACCGGATCCAAGTACCGGTTCATGGCATTCCAGGATCTAGCTGGAATCCAATAATACTAAACAGGTAACACCAAGGACAAATAACACTAATATTATGTCCTCATTAATGAAATAGTTCCCAAAAATTATTCTGGAACTTTCTAATGGGTACCATTTATAAAGAGTTGAGTGATTTAGCAATACCAATAATGTTAACCACCCCCCTGTTTTGTCTAGTGCCAATCACTGAATACCCTAGCCAACCAATAGGATTGTTTTGGAAAAATGTTTTGTTTTGTTTTTAAAAAAATGGAAATGCAAATAAGTAATTTTCTGTTTCTTTTTAGAACTTGGTCCTGAAGAAGGTTGTTTATTGTTAGCCTGTAACCGAAACGCCGCGTCGACCCATTTTCTTTTGACCTTTTTAACCCATGTTTACTTTATGTGATTTTTAATGTTTTTAATGAAATGTTTTTTGCACTATGTGTATAAATTTTTTTTAAATGATTGGTTATCACTGTGATAAAATGTTTACTTTTGAATAAATACAAATATATATATATATTTTTCCAAAAAAACTATGCTTTGGTTCTTCATTGTTTCTTGATTTGGACACTATGTAATTTTGTGTTATTGTGGTTCAAATTTGTAACTCTTGGTGGTTTAACAACTATAACACTTGACCTATGTGATGTAATCCAGCCCCTGGCCTTTAATATGTTTGTGTGATTGGTATTGCAAAACAGCTAAAACTCACTTGGTACCATTATTCCACTCCTTACCAATTTAGTGGTGCACGTGTGGGACAACTTTTTCTTACTCTATATCTCCCCTGTCCCTAAACTGACAGAAAAAAAAGGGGGCCTCCTTTTACTTTCATTGAAATGAGCACAGGGCCCACATCTGGGCATACCCTTCTCACTTAGTATGACAAAAGCAAAATTAATAAATGATGGACAGAATGCTGAAAACAATTCAAACATTCATCCCCAGTCACAAGGAGGTGGGTGTAATCCATCATTATTTTGCTTACCAAGCCACCCCAGTTTGGACCCAGCCATATACGTATCAGTCTTGAACCCTCTCCTCATGGGAACAGTCAAGTCTGAACTTCCAAGCCAGGTCCTCCCTTGATCGAAAACAAGCATCCTGGGACCGGTTTCGGGGCATCATCCCTCATCAATCAGGCTAGCTTGCATCCAGTGGTGCAGTGAGCACAGGACCCACATCTGAGCAATTTATTCCAAGAAAGGTGTTTACTTTTTAGACTCTCATAACCCCTCCCCTTGGCATCCTTCATGGCCCCAACTGCTGATGTGGTTGTCGGCATTTAAATTACAGGGCTCATATGCAGATTAAAAATCTTATATTGAGCCAGTAGATAACTAAAATGTTAATCTGTTGAAGAATAGACTGTGAGCTATTGAAGCTGTCAAGATATGAACATACAATATATTTGAAAGGAGGAAAAAAGACAAATCTAAAACAACGTGGGATGCTTATGAAGATGTGTATGCTTAGTGAATGAAACTTAATTAATCTTCACACCCTTCTAAAAACTTTCTTTCACCCCTTTATTCCCTGTACTTCTCTTGTATCTGGCTGTTGTACTATCAGATGATTTGTGCTAATATATTGATTATTACAATTATATTATCACTAATACAAATGTGATATGAAAAGAACAGGAAAGATAATATTACTATATCCTTATAGCTTGCTGCTGAGGGCTATACTGGCTTTTAAAGGGCCTGAACCTGGGTTATAGGCAAGCGCCTCAGACAAACAATGGAATGTTGGAACTCCGAGGTTATACCAGCCTTTATTAGCTCGGATAAATGCCATTGCCTTCAAAGCACTCTCAACATTCCAGTGCTCTAATACATATTAGATGATGTTGTCTGTGCAGCAAACTCATCTTTCCATTCTCTTTGTGATGACTGCAGATTTTTTTTGCGGGGTTAGGACCCTAATTTTGCTGGTATTAGGGCTCTGTGCCCTTTGGCATTGAGAGTCCGTACGATAATGTGTGCACCCCATCCCTAGTATTGATTTTTATTTATTTAGGCGATTTGTTAAGCGCTCAATTACCCGTGGGTATCTCGGCGCTGAGTGAAAGAACTGGTCCTCCAAGAGGAGTTATTGTGTGAACAGCCAGGATTTAATCTGCTTGCGGAAAGAGAGAAGAGAGGTGGAGGCTGTAATGTGCTGAGACAGACTGTTCCAGAGTTTTGTAGTGGTGACTATGAAGGATCTGTCTCCCCAGGAGACTTTCTTGGTCCTGGGAACCTGCATAAGTCCCGCCGGTTGAGGATCTTAGGGATCTGGCAGGTTTGTAGGGACAGAAGGAATTTTGATAAAATTGATTTAATCTAATCATTCTATTTAAATGTTTGTAATACCATTATTGTATAAAATATACCTTTGGCATTGAAGATAAATAGCATGTGTAGGCCGCAGCGTGTATTTGCACCACCCACTTATATGACTGAATAAATGTCTGCCAGGAGCACCACTGTTCCCTTGCTGGACTGCAGTTCAAATTCCCTGCAGTAACACGCCACAAGGAAAACAAATTTGATGTGCTAGAAAGGCTATTTTTATATTCATAAGGCATCCCTAAACAGTGACTTGTAAGCCCACAGGGAAGAATGCTGATTTATTGGGGTAAGTGTGCTATTACAGTAAAATGAAACCCAAACATTATTTTACTGTTTATGCTTTGCCATACATTTCCCTAACCAGACCTAGATGGGATTACAATTCTTATTTCCTTACTTCACCAGGGAAAATGCTAGAAAAATGCTTCAATGCTGTGCCCTACTTAATTTTCAAACTATGCCCTGATTTAATGGTGAAATCAGATTTTTGATAACTGAAGAGATATAGTAGCTTTGTAAAAATGTACTTTGCGTGGCCTGACCCAAAATTAGCCTAAAGCTAGGTTTTATCACTTAGTCCCCGGATAGCTGGAATGCATATCATTGGTTGTAATAGTTAGCTATCCTAGCTCATAGGACAATAGCCTTCCTCCAAAACCAGGAAAAGCAGATGGGTGTTAACTGCTGACCATTTTTTATTGATTAGACAGGTATCTTGCAGGAACAAAGGGCAGCTTTAGCATCGTCTTGTGTGACTTGGGCATGCCAAGGAGTCTTCTTCTATTCATCCCGAGGAACCTCTAGATATCCAGGCTCAAATCCCAGTAGGGGACTGTTGGAACTGGGCCTTCTTGCAGGGTCATCCTGAAACTTTTTGCTTCTTCCACCCTTATTTTTCCTGACCCGTGGCTGTTGGCAATAGGACTCTGCACACGTTACCACTGCTGACCAGTGCTAAAGTGCATATGCTCTCTGTGTAAATTGTTATGATGATTGGATATACATGATTGGCATATTTGTATCACCAAAAAATCCCTAGTAAAGTGCACTGGGTGTTCCAGGGCTGGTGATGACAAATGCTACTAGTGGGCCTGCAGCACTGATTGTGCCACCCACATGAGTAGCCCTAAAATGGTGCCTCAGGCCTGCCACCGCAGTGCCAGTGTGCAGTCTGTGAACTGCCATGTCCTCCTGGTCAGTGTCCCCACTGACCAGGCCTAAACCTTCCCTTTTGTGCACATTGGACACACCTATGGAAGGTCCAAGGTACCCCTCTGTGTAGGGTGCAGTGTATGTGAAAGGTAGAGCATGTACTGGTACAGGTGACATGCTCTGGGCGTGAATTACAGCCATTTTCGTGTTTCACTATTGTAAGGCTATCTTGCTCCATAGGTTAACATGGGGGATGCTGGCTACAGTGGCTACCAGCATTTCTTCCGATAGGAACAAGATAAGACATAAGAGTCTAGTATCCCTGAACTCAGAATTTAATAACACATCTTTTAGGAAAGGTTGTTTTTAAATCCTGTGTACCGCACTTTTAGAAAGTTGCTGTTCTCTTGTCTGACCCTTCTGTGTGCCTTGGCCTGTTTGTGTATTGACTGTCTGGTTTGAGAGTGACAGGGGCTGGGGATTCCCCAGGAGGCTGGTTGAGTCAGCCATAGGCTGAATGACTGCATTTGCAACTTGAGTGGTGGGAGGAGATAGCACCTGGGCCTGAATAGGGCTGTGCCTGCCTTCCACAATGCTGGCTCCACCTCCTGCTGGGTGGCTGACAACCCTGCCCCTCACTCTGAAAGGAAAGGAGAAGCCAGGAAGGCAAAGTGCTCAAGAAACACCCAGAACTGGTTCAGACCGGGCTCAGGGCCCACTTCCACAACGAGAGCAAAGACTTTTAGGGGTATAAGTACAGGACCCCTGACAACAGAAAATTATATCACCCTGGAATCAAGAAGGAAACTCTACCAAGGAGAAAGCTGAATCTGAAGAAGGAAGACTGTCCTGCTGTTGCTCTGCTGGACTGACCTGTTGCTTTGCTGCCAAGGAGAGGGGAAGGACTTTGCTGTTGTGCTGTGTCCCCTGTCTTGAAGGAATCTCCAAGGGCCTGAGAAGAGCTGGCTCCCTGTTCTGAAGTCCGAGGAACAAAAGGACTTCACCCCCATTTTCCTGAACTCTGCTGAGAGAGTTCTGTCCTTCCTAGTCAAGTCAAGTCAAGTCAAAAAATTTATATAGCGCGCTACATACCCAGAGGGTCTCAAGGCGCTTGAAGAAGGATGGGGAATTACTTGTCAAATAACCACGTTTTAAGTTGCTTTCTGAATGCTAGGTGGTTCTGAGTCAGGCGAAGGTGAGTGGGAAGTGAGTTCCAGGTTTTAGCTGCCAGGAAGGAGAAGGATCTACCTCCCATGGTGGTTTTGTTGATGCGAGGTACAGTGGCAAGGGCTTGGTTGGAGGATCGTAGCTGGCGGGGGGGGGGAGTAGAAGGACAGTCGTGTGTTGAGGCATTCTGGTCCGATTTTGTAGAGTGCTTTGTGTGCGTGGGTAAGGAGCCGGAAAGTAATCCTCTTATTTACGGGGAGCCAGTGGAGGTTTTTCAGGTGACCAGAGATGTGTTCTTTGCGCGGGATGTCTAATATGAGCCTGGCTGAGGCGTTCTGGATGCGTTGGAGTTTTTTCTGGAGTTTTGCGGTGGTACCGGCGTAGAGGGTGTTTCCGTAGTCCAGTCGGCTCGTGACCAGAGCGTGGGTGACTGTTTTTCTGGTTTGGGTGGGGATCCAGCGAAATGTTTTTTTGAGCATGCGAAGAATGTTGAAGCAAGATGACGAAACGGCGTTGACTTGTCTGTTCATCGAGAGTGAGGAATCCAGGATGACGCCCAGGTTCCGTGCGTGGTCCGTCGGGATGGGTGCTTTTCCAAGGGCCTCTGGCCACCAAGAGTCATCCCAGGCGGAGGGGGAGGTGCCTAGGATGAGGACTTCTGTTTTGTCTGAGTTCAGTTTCAGACGGCTGTGCTTCATCCATTCTGCTACTTCTTTCATTCCTTCATGTAGGTTGGTTTTGGCAGTGTTAGGATCAGTTGGGTGTCGTCGGCGTAGGAGATGATGTTGAGGTTGTGTTGGCGTGCGATGGTCGCGAGGGGGCTCATGTATACGTTGAAGAGGGTGGGGCTGAGTGAAGATCCTTGTAGGATGCCGCAGATGACTTCATTGGCCTCTGACTTGAATGGTGGAAGGCGGACTCTCTGGGTTCTTCCGGTGAGGAACGAGGTGATCCATTCCAGTGCTTTTCCTTGGCTTCCGATGTTTCTGAGGCGTTGTAAAAGAGTGCTATGGCAGACCGTGTCGAAGGCAGCGGAGAGGTCGAGGAGGATGAGGGCGACAGTGTCTCCATTGTCCATTAGGGTTCGAATGTCGTCTGTTGCTGCAATGAGGGCGGTTTCAGTGCTGTGCTTGGCTCGGAAGCCGTATTGTGAGGAGTCGAGGGATTTGTTGGTTTCGAGGAATGCGGCGAGCTGGTTGTTGACCGCTTTCTCGATGACTTTGGCCGGGAAAGGAAGGAGTGAGATAGGGCGGTAGTTTTTGAGTTCGGTGGGGTCAGCTGTGGGTTTTTTCAGGAGGGCGCTGAGTTTGGCATGTTTCCAGATTTCCGGGAAGGTTGCGGAGTTGAGGGAGCAGTTGATGATGTCTCGGAGGTGCGGTGCTATGATGGAGTCTGCTTTGTTAAAGATGTGGTGAGGGCATGGGTCTGTGGGGGATCCTGAGTGGATGGAGTTCATCAGACGGATGGTGTCCTCGGTGGAGATTGGCTTCCAGTCATTGAGGATGTTCAGGGGGGTAGGGGGTCCTGCGGGGGGTTGGGTGGGTTGGTCTTTGGGTCGGTTGTCGAAGCTGTTGTGGATGTTTGCAATTTTGTTGTGGAAGAATGAGGCTAGGGAGTCGCAGAGGGCTTGAGAGGGGGTGATGTTGTTGGAGTTGGCTGAGGGGTTGGTAAATTCCTTGACGATGTTGAATAATTCCTTGCTGTTGTGGGCGTTGTTATCTAGTCGGTTCTTGAAAGCGGCTTTCTTGGCATTCCGGATCAGTTGGTGGTGTATGCGGGTGGCGTTTTTGAAGGCGTCCTTGGTGCTGGTGGTTGGGTCTTTTTTCCAGGCTTTCTCAAGGGAGCAACAGAGTTTCTTGGATTTCTTAAGATCATCGTTGAACCAGGAGGCCTTCTTGCTGCCTAGTTTGATTTGTCGTTTTTTCAGTGGTGCTAGGATGTCAGCGCTGTTGGATAGCCATTGGGTGAGGTTGGTGGCTGCTTGGTCTGGGTTTGAGGAGTGGGCTGGGGGGTTTTGAAGAAGCGATGAGGAGATCTGGTCGATGGTGATTTTGTTCCAGTTTCTTTGCAGAGTGGGTTGGGGGTGGTTGTTGGATGTGGGCTTGTCGTAGGTAAAGTGAACGCAGCTGTGGTCAGTCCAAAGGAGAGCTGTGGTGTGGCTGAAGGAGACATGTTTGCTGGAGGTGAAGATAGGGTCGAGTGTGTGACCTGCGATGTGGGTGGGGGTAGTGACAAGTTGTTTAAGTCCGAGGTTGGCGAGGTTGTCCAAAAGGGTGGTGGTGTTGCGGTCGTTGTTCTTCTCAAGGTGAAAGTTGAGGTCTCCCAGAAGGATGTACTCCTCGGAGGGGAGCGCGTGTGGAGTGATGAAGTCCGTGATGTCTTCACTGAATTGTGCGCGGGGTCCTGGTGGCCTGTAAAGGAGGGTGCCTCTGAGTGTGGTCTTGGTTTCGATGTGGATCTGGAAGTGCAGGTGTTCGGAGTTGGCGAGATTGACGTCTGAGCTGGTTGAGATGCAAATGGATTTTTTATGGACGATAGCGATGCCTCCTCCTGTTTGGTCGGTGCGGTCCTTACGGATGATCTTATAGTCTTCCGGGATGGCAATGGTGATGTCTGGGGCGGAAGAGGCGTTCATCCATGTTTCTGTTAGGAAGGCGACGTCTGGAGAGATGGTGTCTAGTAGATTCCAAAGGTCAATAGCGTGCCTGTGGACCGAGCGGGTGTTGAGCAAGATGCATTGTAGGTGGTTGGGGTCGGATATCTGTTGCGTGTTCGTAGATGAGGAGTTGTGCTTGGTGCCGTCGAACTTGCAGGAGTTGCAAGAGAAGGGTCCTAGTGTGATTGATCCAGTTGTGGGGCCTCTGGAAGTTGTACCTGTGCTGGAAAGCTTGAAACTAAGCTTGAGAGACTTTTTACTCCTCGGAGGGGAGCGCGTGTGGAGTGATGAAGTCCGTGATGTCTTCACTGAATTGTGCGCGGGGTCCTGGTGGCCTGTAAAGGAGGGTGCCTCTGAGTGTGGTCTTGGGGTCGATGTGGATCTGGAAGTGCAGGTGTTCGGAGTTGGCGAGATTGACGTCTGAGCTGGTTGAGATGCGAATGGATTTCTTATGGACGATAGCGATGCCTCCTCCTGTTTGGTCGGTGCGGTCCTTACGGATGATCTTATAGTCTTCCGGGATGGCAATGGTGATGTCTGGGGCGGAAGAGGCGTTCATCCATGTTTCTGTTAGGAAGGCGACGTCCGGAGAGATGGTGTCTAGTAGATTCCAGAGGTCAATAGCGTGCCTGTGGACCGAGCGGGTGTTGAGCAAGATGCATTGTAGGTGGTTGGGGTCGGATATCTGTTGCGTGTTCGTAGATGAGGAGTTGTGCTTGGTGCCGTCGAACTTGCAGGAGTTGCAAGAGAAGGGTCCTAGTGTGATTGATCCAGTTGTGGGGCATCTGGAAGTTGTACCTGTGCTGGAAAGCTTGAAACTAAGCTTGAGAGACTTTTTGCAATTCAAATGTTATCGCATCTCTCGCTGCAGATCGCATCCCCGACAGTGCGAGAAGTTTCCCGCTGCTACGAAGGTCGAGATCGTCGCAGCGCCTGTTGCCGCTGTCAGAGCCGTCGCATCCTTTGTTTGCGGGACGCACCCGATCGGTGCGGGAAGCCTAACATCGCTGCAAGTGTCGTCGCAGAGCCTGTCATCACTGGGTGAGATCGCCGCACTGCTTGCTTGCGGATCGCATCACTTCGCTGCGAGTGTCGTCGCAGAAGCCATCGCATCGAGGAGCTGCGAGAGAGAAGATCACCGCTGGTTTGCGCATCGTCGCCCCGGAGATCGTCGCAACTCCAGAGATCGCTGCATTGTGCCTTTGCGAGAACAAACTTCCTATGGAACCTACGCACCGGAATCCATACAAGTGGCCTTCCTCCCCAAACAGACCGTATTCATCCCAACACACCCGCTGCAGCAGCGGGGCTGGCGCATTGCCTCCCCAGGGTCTCAGGAGCAACGCATCGCTTGTTTTCCACCGCACCAGCTTCTGCTTTTGGAACTTTGTCGCAACTAAAGGTACTGTGTCTGAAACGTGACGCAACTGTGAACTTTTCACGCAACCGTGGATTATTTTATCGCAACCTAAATAACTTTTTATTACAACCTTAAGAACTCTTTTGAAACCATATTCTTGAACTGTGTATGTTGGATTTTTGTCATTTTTGGTCTTGTGTAGTTTATATTAAATACCTTTATTTTTCTAAACTGTTGTGGAGTCAGTTTGTGGTGTTTTCACTGTGTTACTGTGAGTGTTGGTATAAATACTTTACACATTGCCTTCTGAATAGCCTTGACTGCTCGTGCCAAGCTGCCTAGAGGGTGAGCAGGGGTTATCTCAGAGGGTTTCCTCCTTTCCCTGACTAGAATCAAGGGTCCCTATTTGGACAGTGGTACCTCTGCCAACTAGAGACCCCAGTTCTAACATTGTTGGTCAGCGGTGCGGATTTGAACTTGTATTTGTACTAGACCCACAGTGATTGGTGTACATCACTAGGGAGTGCAGACCACTACGCCACCACATACTGTTTGTTTTTTTACAGTGTCCTCCTGGAAGTTTTTTTTGGGATAAGGAGACTCTGGCTAGTTTTGCACCTGTAAAATCTTGCCAAAATGGAAGTCAACTTTTTCCACCTGTGCATGAATAGGAGGACTTCTCTGACAGTGAGGAAGAGAAAGATGAGTGGCTCCTTGCTGCTGAGCAAAGGTGCAGAGATTTAGACCGGCTAAGCAAGGAAGGTACGATCCTGTGGGCCTTAGCCCAGAAAGAAAAATGGGACGCTCAAGAAAGGAGCTTTGCTGAGTTAAAGGTGGAGTCCAGCTCAGATGGTGGCAGCATGATTATGATATCTAGTGTGGAGAGAGAGATACAAACACCCAGAGATGTGGAGCATGACTTGAGGGAGGGGGTCGACATACACCAGGGGGTTCAGGTTTATGATGTAGTTCCAGTGGAGTGCAGTGTCCCTGAAGTAGATTGGGGGACTGGCACAGGGGACCATATTCCTAGTGGTGGGAGGGACACTCTACGGTTTCTAGATGAGAGGTACAGGGAGAGGGGTTCCCCCATGGTAGAAACCTTGGTGTGTGTGTGTGAAGACCAGCCAGAAGAGTGTGGGTTGTGTGACAGAGACAGTCAGATACTGTCTTGCCAGTCTCAGGAGAGTGTTGTGGGGTACTTGTGTGAGGCACTGGAGGGTGAGGCAAAGGGTAGCTTGGTTAACAACTGTGGGGGGCTGTGTGATTCATTTGTTGGAGAGCATATTTTAAGACCCTGTTTTCCAGGTATGCCAACACCCATTGGAGTGTGAGTTCTCTGATCCCAGAGAGCTTGCGTTAGAGGCAGACCTCTTGGTGGATTCCAGAGAGTCTGCGGAGGCATTGGGGAGTGATCCCAAAAGGAGTGACTTAGATATCTTCCAGACCTGTGAGGTGGAAGATGTTCAGTGTAGCCCAGTTAGGTCCCAGTGTAGTGGGAGGGGAGTAGGGGCTCATGTCCGGTCTCAGTGGAGAAGGAATGAGTGTGGGACGGTATGTCTCACGGTGCCCGAAACCCAGTCTCAGGGCCTGGAGGGTTCCTTAAGGGAACATCAGGTTGGGGACCTAGACTGTACTTGTAGGCCATTTGAGGAGGATCTCCTAGTGTCTTTTGAACGGTGGTGCCTGTAACCAGGCCTCCATCAGTTCTGGTGTCTGGCAGTGCCACTCCAGTTGGGAGGGTGCAGAAGTCCAGACTGAGGGGTGAGAGGGGGAAGGAGTCCCCAGTGGGAGAACCAGTGGGTCAGGGACCAGTCAGAAGGGCTGAGTCTCCCGGGAGTGACCATGGTGACACCACTTCTGTCCTGGGGGATCTTCCCGCACTGTCAGGTGGACAGGTGTCGGGAGATCTGCACCAGGCAGACTGTCACGGGACACATGAGTTGTGTGTCACCCTCAAGGGGGTACTGTGTGAGTCCCCAGAAGTCCTGGCGTGCCAGGCAAGTGCACAACTGCAGGTTTTGGTCCCTGGGTTGGGAGACAAGGCTCAGGATCTGCCTGACCTGGAAGGTAGAGCATCTGTAACCAGTGCCCTGACCAATATGGTTCCCAGGGGTACCCCTCCAGTAGGGAGGGTGCAGCGCTCTGGAAGGGGGTGCAGGGGGAGCGAGTCCTCGTCTCTGACCCCGGTACAACCTGAGGGGTTAAACCCTAGGTTGGGAGACCAGTTGCTGGAGGGAGGTCCTGAACTGGTAGGAAAGTTGTGTTCTTGGTTGTCTTGGTGGACAGGGTTGCCCCTGGAAGGAGGGCAGGAGTCTCCCCCTGGGGGTGGACTAGGCCACACCCTGGTGTTGGCCAGGTGGGTACTGTCTACTAGTGTGGGCACACCAATGAGTGAAGTCCTGGTGCACCAGGCAAGTGTTCCACCGCAGGGGTTGGTCCCTGGGTGGGGAAGCAGGGTTCAGGTGTTGTGTGACCTGGCGGCTTTGGAGCCTAGGTTTGAGGGCCAGGTCCGGGGTGAACCCCCTGACCTGGAATACCAGTTGCAGGATAGAACCCCTGAACTTGGGGATGAATGCTGCAGGGTACCTGCCACAGGTGCCCTGACTATTCTAAAAGGGGGTACCGCTCAAGGTGGGAGGGTACAGATCCCCAAGGAAGAGGAGGACCAGGTGTGGAGAAGCCCACCTCAGCCTCCTGTCCAGCCGCCGGATACAGGTCCAGGACTGGTGCGTCAGTGCCAGAGTATCAGACATGAACTGACAAGAGAGAGAGTGGACAAAGTGTGCCAAACTCCTGGGGCTACTGCCCCCCACTCTCTGATTCCACAGGGGTTTGAGAGCCATGAGAGGCATGAGGCCTGGGTCTCATCCCTGATCACTGTTGGTGGTCACTGTGGCTTGCTGTTGGTCTGTTGGGACACACCTGTGAGGAAATTAAGGTTAGGTGCTACACAGGTGGTGTCCACAGGTGAGGAGAAGGGTTTCACATGGATTGGCATGGTGGACCCTTTAGAGTGTGGATGGAGTGAACCAACTAGGTTCAGGAAGGCATAGAACAGGAATAGTGCCCTGCTGTTTGGGCCAGTTTCCGTGTTCTATCGCCTTAAGCAGGGAATCCCATCGAGGTATCGTTTGGTCTACCCTGGCTTTAGGCTGCAAGGGGGTTGTGTTGGAACTGGTCCTTCTTGCAGGGTCATCCCCAAACTTTTTGCTTCTTCCTCCCTTATTTTTCCTGACCCGTGGCTGTTGGCAATAGGACTCTGCGCACTTTACCACTGCTGACCAGTGCTAAAGTGGATATGCTCTCTGTGTAAATTGCTATGATGATTGGATATACATGATTGGCATATTTGTATCACCAAGACGTCCCTAGTAAAGTACACTGGGTGTGCCAGAGCTGATGATGGCAAATGCTACTGGTGGGCCTGCAGCACTGATTGTGCCACCCACATGAGTAGCCTTAAAATGGTGTCTCAGGCCTGCCACCGCAGTGCCTGTGTGCAGTCTGTGAACTGCCATGTCCTCCTCGTCAGTGTCCCCACTGACCATCCTAACCCTTCCCTTTTTGTGCACATTGGTCACCCCTATGGAAGGCTCAAGGTACCCCTGGGTAGGGTGCAGTGTATGTGAAAGGCAGAGCATGTACTGGTGCAGGTGACATGCTCTGGTAGTGAATTACAGCCATTTTTGTGTTTCACTATTGTAAGGCTATCTTGCTCCATAGGATAACATGGGGGATGCTGGCTACAGTGGCTACCAGCATTTCTTCCCATAGGAACACGATAAGACATAAGAGTCTAGTATCCATGAACTCAGAATTTAATAACACATCTTTTAGGGAAGGTTGTTTTTAAATCCTGTGTTTGAGAACCGCACTTTTAGAAAGTTGCTGTTCTCTTGTCTGACCCTTCTGTGTGCCTTGGCCTTTTTGTGTAGTGACTGTCTGGTTTGAGAGTGACAGGGGCTGGGGATTCCCCAGGAGGCTGGCTGAGTCAGCCATATTTTATTTTTATTTATTTATGTAGTTTGTAGAGCGCGCAGCTACCCCCGAAGGGGTGTCCCGGCGCTAAAATCCAGAGTTACCAAGGGAAAGGGGGAGTGAAACAGGGGGAGCAGTGGAGAGACTAAAGTCCGGAAAAGAGCCAGGTTTTAAGTTTGGCTCGGAAGATGGATTCAGAGGGGCAGAATCTCAGCTCAATAGGAAGGGAGTTCCACAATTTGGCAGCAATGACACTGAACCCTCTGCCACCAGTTCTAGATAATCTAAAACGGGGCGAGATCAGGAGGCGGAGGTCATTAGATCTCAGGGATCTGGTGGAGCGGGAAATCGAGACCCGTTTTTTCAGATAAGTAGGTCCACAGTCGTTGATGGCTCGATAGGTGAGGGTGAGGACCTTGAACTGAATGTGGCTAGCCACTGGAAGCCAGTGGAGTTCCCTCCGATAAGCAGAAACAGATTGACGGTACGGGATATTACCGATCAGTCTGGCTGCAGCATTCTGGACAATCTGCAGCCGGCCTATCAGGTACTGGGGGGCACCAGCATAGAGGCTATTGGCATAGTCCAAGTGGGACGTGATGAGGGCTTGGGTGACTGTACGGCGGGAATCCAGGGGGAGATAGGGAAGGATTTTTCTTATCATGCGCAGTTTCATAAAGCAGGCGGAGGTGACTTTATTTACCTGGGTTTTGCATGACAGGGAGTCGTCAAATTGGAACCCAAGATTCCGAGCCGAGTGAACGGGGGACGGGGCGGGATCGAGCGCCGTGGGCCACCACCAAGAGGAGGGGATGGAGGTTTTCTGATTAAAAAACAGAACCTCCGTTTTATCTGCATTCAATCTGAGGTGGTTCGCGGTCATCCAGACACTGATGTTAAGGCATTGGCGAAAATTGACGAATGCGGAGTCCGAGAGGTCCCTGAAGGAGAACACCAACTGTGTGTCGTCAGCGTAAGAGACCACCCTGACTCCGTAGGACTCCACAACGTCGGCCAAGGGGGCAAGATAGACGTTGAAGAACAGGGGGCTGAGGGCGGAGCCTTGCGGCACCCCACATGACAGAGGCTTTTTCTCAGACTTGAAGGGACGCAGCAGTACCCTTTGACTTCTGGATGAGAGGAAGGACTCGATCCAGCTGAAGGCAGTGCCACCAATGCCTATCTGCTTAAGTCGGTCAAGGAGGATGGGGTGAGAGACCGTATCGAATGCTGCGGACAGGTCGAGGAGAACCAGCATGGCCTCCTCGCCCCTGTCCACGCATTCTCGAATTGTTTCGGATACTTCCAGCAGGGCCGTTTCAGTGCTGAATCCGGCTCTGAATCCGGATTGTGATCCATGCAGCAGAGAATGGTTTTCTAGGTATTCCGTGAGTTGTAGCTGCACGGCTTTTTCCAGAACTTTGGCGGGTTTAGGAAGAAGGGAAATGGGACGATAATTAGCAAAAACAGTGGGATCTGTGTCTGTTTTCTTTAAAATAGGGATCACTAAGGCCTCCTTCCAGGTGGTGGGGAAGAAGCCATGGTGAAGGGAGGCATTCCAGATGGAGAGGAAGGGGCAGGTGAGTGAAGGCGCCAGTTCTCCCATGATTTTTGCGGGGACAGGATCAGAGGGGGCACCGGATTTGCAGTGAATAAGTAGTCTGATAGCCTCGTCCTGGTTAAGTTTGTTAAATGAAAGAAAGGACGGTGACTCTGGGGGACAAGTGGGGGAAGGCAAGGTGACAGGCCCTGTGGGGAAGGAGACACAGAGTTTATTGATCTTTTCAAGAAAGTAGTCTGAGAGTCCCTCGCAAAGAGCCTGGCTCGCTGTATTCTGGGGGGCCCTGGCCGGAGGGTTAATAAAGTCTTTAACAATGCTAAAGAGCGTTTTAGATGAATTTTTAGCTTTATTAATTTGAGAGGCAAAGTGGTCTTTCATCGCACTTTTTTTTTGTTTAAGGAATTTTTTTAGGGCCGTTCTATATAGAAGTTTGGCTTCGAGGTCGTAGTTTAATCTCCACTTGCGTTCGAGAGCCTTGCATCTGCTTTTCTCCTCCCGGAGGGAGGTGGAAAACCAGGGAGCCGCGGGTCGCGACCTTGAGGAAGTGATGATTTTCTGGGGGGCGATAGACTCAATCGCTTCAACGAGGGTAGCATTCAACCTAGAGACATTTTCATCAATGTCCGAGGAGAGGTACTCCGACTGAAAATGGAATATCGGGTCCAAGGTGGCGCATGTAACCTTGTGCCATTTTCTTCCCAGCTCCTTCCTGGGGGCCATAGGGGCAGATTTTCGTCCTAGGGTGAGAGAGAATGGAATGAGGTAATGATCAGTCCAAGTAAGAGGGAGGGGCGGGAGGACAGAGATAAGTGGAAAATTGGCGAATATGAGGTCCAGAGTGTGGCCAGCCACATGAGTGGGACCTACAACTAATTGCTTGAGATTGAAGCTATCCATAGTTTCCAACAGGTTGGTTGCCTTCACACAGAGCGGGTTGTCTATGTGGAGGTTAAAATCGCCCAGGACAATGAAGTATTGGTGTTTAAGAGATAAGTCAGCCAGTTGGTGGATGAGGGCAGTGAGGAGGGGGAGGTGACGGGGGGGGATTATAGACTAGCGTGCCAGCCAGGATAACTGCAGCGGAGTCGGAAATGGAGAAGTACATGGCTTCAATTGTACCAATGTTAATGAGTTTGGTAAAAGTCAGCTGGAAGAGGGATTTAAAAATGACGGCTAGACCGCCTCCAGACTTACCATCAGCCCGGTTCAAGCATTTTATATCATAACCTGGGGGGATAGCCAGATAGATATCCGGAGAGGAGGAGTCTGTGATCCAAGACTCGGTGAGAAAGAGAATATCCCATTCATCAGACGAGATGGACATCCAGATGTCATTGGCATGCCGGGGAAGAGAGCGGCAATTAATCAAACCTGCTTTCAGGGTGCGCTGATTAGAGGAGGGTAGCTGTGGTGGGGGGCATGGGGAGAGACAAGGTTGGTAGGGCGGAAGAGAGAAGTTGCATTGCGAGCAGTAGTAATGAGCGGTCTCCAGGTGGTTTGGGATGCAGCGAGAGCTGGTCAAGCAATGGCGCGTATTAAGTAGGTGAAGTTGGGCATGGGTCCAGCAGGTGCGGCCGGGGCTAGTGGAAGAGGCAGGGGGACTGGCCCTGGGCCCGGTCCAGGCCCGGACGGGCCCAGACGGGCTTGCCTTTGGCGCGCCTTCGGCGCGCTGACGGCGCGCCCGCTGCGCCCGTCCGCTGCGCTTCCTAGCAAGACACATCTTTTTATGTCCGTGTGAGAGGAATCATGGGGGTGTGGCCAGCTGAGGTGGGCGTGTCCGCCGTGGCGCCTCGCCCTCAGTAATGGCGAAAGGTGGCGTTCGTTGCAGCGCTAGGAGCGCTGTTTTAGTGCACAGGTAGGTGGTCTTAAAATACAAGGTATCACACAACACAATTTTTAAAATAAGCAGATTCACTCCCGGCTTCCGCCTCAGGAGACTCCCGGATTAAAGTGACGCGCTTTCCAGCTGCGCGCACTTTATAGTGTCAAGAGGGGGCGTGGCCAGCTGAGGTGGGCGTGTCCGCCGTGGCGCCTCGCCCTCAGTAATGGCGAAAGGTGGCGTTCGTTGCAGCGCTAGGAGCGCTGTTTTAGTGCACAGGTAGGTGGTCTTAAAATACAAGGTATCACACAACACAATTTTTAAAATAAGCAGATTCACTCCCGGCTTCCGCCTCAGGAGACTCCCGGATTAAAGTGACGCGCTTTCCAGCTGCGCGCACTTTATAGTGTCAAGAGGGGGCGTGGCCAGCTGAGGTGGGCGTGTCCGCCGTGGCGCCTCGCCCTCAGTAATGGCGAAAGGTGGCGTTCGTTGCAGCCATAGGCTGAATGACTGCATTTGCAACTTGAGTGGTGGGAGGAGATAGCACCTGGGCCTGAATAGGGCTGTGCCTGCCTTCCACAATGCTGGCTCCACCTCCTGCTGGGCAGCTGACAACCCTGCCCCTTACTCTGAAAGGAAAGGAGAAGCCAGGAAGGCAAAGTGCTCAAGAAACACCCAGAACTGGTTCAGACAGGGCTCCGGGCCCACTTGCACAAAGAGAACAAAGACTTTTAGGGGTATAAGTACTGGACCCCTGACAACAGAAAATTAGATCATCCTGGAAACAAGAAGGAATCTCTGCCAAGGAGAAAGCTGAATGTGAAGAAGGAAGACTGTCCTGCTGTTGCTCTGCGGGACTGACCTGTTGCTTTGCTGCCAATGAGAGGGGAAGGACGTTGCTGTTGTTCTGTGTCCCCTGTCTTGAAGGAATCTCCAAGGGCCTGAGAAGTGCTGGCTCCCTGTTCTGAAGTCCCAGGAACAAAAGGACTTCACCCCCAACTTACCTGAACTCTGCTGAGAGAGTTCTGTCCTTCCTAGAGTGCTTGTTCCAGTTGTGGGGCCTCTGGAAGTTGTACCTGTGCTGGGAAACTTGAAACTAAGCTTTAGAGACTTTTTGCAATTGAAAAGTTATCGCATCTCTCGCTGCGGAGCGCATCCCCGACAGTGCGAGACGTTTCCCGCCGCTACGAAGGTCGAGATCGTCGCAGCGCCTGTTGCCGCTGTCAGAGCCGTCGCATCCTTCGTTTGTGAGACGCACCTGATCGGTGCGGGAAGCCTAACATCGCTGTCAGTGTCGTCGCAGAGCCTGTCATCGCCGGGTGAGATCGCCGTACTGCTTGCTTGCGGACCGCATCATCGTCGCTGCGAGTGTCGTCGCAGAAGCCATTGCATCGAGGAGTTGCGAGAGAGAAGATCACCGCTGGTTCGCGCATCGTCGCCCCGGAGATCGTCGCAACTCCAGAGATCGCCGCATTGTGCCTTTGCGAGAACAAACTTCCTATGGAACCTACGCACCGGAATCCATACAAGTGGCCTTCCTCCCCAAATAAACCGCATTAGTCGCAACACGCCCGCTGCTGCAGCGGGGCTGTCGCATCGCCTCCCCAGGGTCTCAGGAGCAACGCATCGCTTGTTTTCCACCGCACCAGCTTCTGCTTTTGGAACTTTGTCGCAACTAAAGGTACTGTGTCTGAAACGTGACGCAACTGTGAACTTTTCACGCAGCTCTGGATTATTTTATCGCAACCTAAAGAACTTTTTATTACAACCTCAAGAACTCTTTTGAAACCATATTCTTGAACTGTGTATGTTGGATTTTTGTCGTTTTGGTCTTGTGTAGTTTAGATTAAATACCTTTATTTTTCTAAAGTGTTGTGATGTCAGTTTGTTGTGTTTTCACTGTGTTACTGTGAGTGTTGGCACAAATACTTTACACATTGCCTCCTGAATAGCCTTGACTGCTCGTGCCAAGCTACCTAGAGGGTGAGCAGGGGTTATCTCAGAGGGTTTCCTCCTTACCCTGACTAGAATCAAGGGTCCCTATTTGGACAGTGGTCCCTACCTCTGCCAACTAGAGACCCCCAGTACTAACAGGGACATAACCAGTTTGAGTCAGTCATGTGGAAGTAGAGCTAACCTAAGCGTCCAGCCTTGCCCCGCTGGAGAAAAAAAAAAGAAAAGTGAGGAAGTCTGAAGGTAAAACCTTAGACTGGGGCAAGGTGGCAAATGTGTCTGACCTTATTCCTACTTGGTGCTATTGTGCTTTAAAACTTTAAAAATAAGATGTCCTGTTCGAAATTCAAAAAATCTTCGTGTCTCTTTGGTCATTAAAGTTTTCTTTATTTTTTAAATAAATGGTTTGGAAGTGTTATTGTTTTGAGTTTCTGAAATTGATGGTACTGCTTTATCTTAACACACACTTCTCTGGGGATCGCCTGCTGCTTGTGCCATAGCTACCTGGGATTGATCAGAGATTCTCTAAATACTGTGTTTTGACCTAAATAACGTGTATATATCAACTTGTTAGGGTACCTCATCTCAAAATACTATCCCATTCTAACAATAGTTTGCATTTGTAGGAAAATGCCTCTTTTTGTAAGGTCACCCCGATTTGTTTACATACTGATGCTGCTGAGCTTTAAATCTACACATTGGGACACTGCTAACTAGGCCCCAGTGACCTCAAAAATATATTGCAATTGGCTACAGTTCTGGTTGGCATATTTAACTTACAAAACTGTAACCAGGGCCTGTAGGTTAAATGTTACCAGTGGACTGCAGCACATATTATGTAACTTCTAAAGTGCCAATGCAAAGAATGTCCCCAGGCCTGCCCTTGCAGCCTGCATAGTTTTTAAACTGCCAATGCAACCTGGCAAAATAAACCTTTTGAAAAATTATGATAAAATGCACTCCAAATTCTTCCAAATTTCTTTTGATGCTCAAAAGCAAATCTGTAGGGCAGGAACGTACTTCACCTGTGCTCGGGAATATACGAAATAAAGCCCAACCCTCGTCAAGCCCATCAAGCACTACCATGCACAAACAGAGGAATTCCCAGTCAGACATTCTTCTTCTTGTTTTAATCGAGTTGTAATCCATTAGTATTCCATTTTCATCCAAGTTTTAGACATATGGTTCAACAAAGTTCTACGGGTGCCGATCAGGGTTTCCTATAAACACACATCAATTCACAGTTCTTCATAGCACAGTACATGAAATGGAACCCAATGCATTTTGGGGAAAACTGCCCTTCTTCAGGGATAACTATAATAAAAACATCCCATCAGTGTCTACAGCAACCAGCTTTAAATCTGCTATGACAACATTTGATCTGCAACACGTTAATTTGTGAATCAAATCGCTACTGATCAACCACCTCCCTGTGCAGAAAATAAACGACCAAACAATCAATAATGTGCAATGATAATTAATGCGTGTTTCTGCCAAATAAATAATTATTCTGTCAGCCAAAACTCACATAAAAAATATATACTTGCAAGTGTTGATGTTTCCAACCTATACCTATGTCCCCGCTTAACTAGTTATAACGTGAAAGAACTAAAAAGTGCCACGATTTAAAATTAAGTTTGCTTGCCACATAAAACTCACCAAAACCTTCCTATCCCAAGGGAACATGCAAATAAAAATGACTTTACTTATGACATAAAACAACTTCACTGTTCCTCTATTTAAAGTGTAATTTAAGAAACACTTGAACCTTCCGATCCCAATGAACGCTGAAAATAAACGCGCTTATGTAAAACAACTATACCCCGTGACCAGAAAAAAACAAGAGGTTTTTTATTTTTTGGGGAGTTTTAAATCTACTCAAATGTATCAGAGCACTTAAGATGAGTACCAGCTGTGTTACAGGCAGACACATTTGTTTTGGTTGGCACAGGGAGATTATGGGATTTACAATTACTGGCGCATCCCTGCATATCGGCAAGGATGCACCAGTAATTGTGCGCCGCAGCTCCGCCACCCTTAATGCGCCACATTTACAATGTGGCACACCATGGGGCAAAAACGGCACAGACGCGTCACGCATCTGTGCCGTAAAAACGGCGCATTGCTGGAGTTGCGCCGCAAGGGCGACGCAGCTCCAGCAATGATCAGGGGGGCCCTATGTGCACAATGCTGCGTCAATCCTTACGCCTGCTTCAAGCAGGCGGAGGGTTCTGACGCAGCATGGACCCAAAAGTGACTGAGTGAAATCTTGTAGATTTCAATCAGCCACTTTTGGGAGGCGTTCCTGCACGGGAACGCACCAGAACGCCTCCCCCTGCGATGGTACGCCTCTTCTGGCGCAGGGCTTTACAACATGACGCATCTGGGAGATTCGTCACCTTGTAAATACCCCGCATCATAGTGCATCTTTTGCACCACCACTACGTCACAAAAGTGACACAACGGCGGCGTAAAAGCAGCGCAAGAGGCTTGTAAATCTGCCCCTAAGTGAATTGTCCAGAATCATAGGATGTTGAGCGTCACTGCCAAGGCTCGAATCCAGGTTCCCCAGCTTCGAGGTCAACTGCTCTAGCTGTTAAGCCACACCCCCGCCCTAATAAACTAAAGGTTAAACTGAAAGGGCGAGACCAAATATTATGGGCTCTCAATACTCTAACAATGTACTACAAGTAATTTGTTAACACTTTTTTAAAGAATCGCACTGTGCATAATAATAATCCCCAGAACAACATAGTTGAATACATGGTCAATCGTAAACAATTCTAATAAATATCCGCAATTGCTTCTAAAACAGTGATGAATGGGGATGCATCTCGATGTTCTCAATATATCAGGCTATACTGAAAAGTGAACTTCAACGTGGGTGCAATATAGGAAAAAGAGTGACCTCCAGTTTTGCTTCTGCAGACTGGGCGAGTGTGGGCGAGTTATAGTGTGGGGAGTGAGGCAGAGCATAGGTGTTTGGTGCCTTGCCGCATGATGATCTACAGTTGCAAAAAAGTTTTAAGTCCAAAGGTAAGTCCTTGACCAAAGCATGCCTGGGCCTTGAAACCAACTAATGCTCCATTGAGGTCAGCTTGAAAAGTTATCTTTCTCCCAGTCTAGTCCGACCAGTTTCTTGCAGTTGGCGCTTTGTGACTTTTGGCACTAAAATGTAATTGAAAGTTTAAAAATTCATATTTGTGATTCTTTCCCAGTTTTCGCCATGGTGCAACTTCAAACAGGTGCGCCGGACACAAACAGGGAAAATGTGCATCCTGTTAGGTTGAATGCCCTGCCCCAGGACAGCCCTGAACTCGTGCTGCCCTGGGGGCAGATCAGTCAAGTGAAATACAGAGCTGCTGCTTCAAAGCTGCTCAGTCTTTCACTGTGCAGGCGGTAACCGGTCTGCACTTTAGGGAGGGGGAAAGATCCCCTTGCAAGTATGTGCAGTAATTGACCACACCCAGCTGTAAGGGGATGTCTGGGGGGTCTATAGGACCTCTTTAACCCCCTCCAGAGGGCTGCCATCAGGAGGAAATCTGAAAGTGCACCACCTTTTTGCGGCGCACTGTTAGTGCGTCTCATGACAACTTCTTTACTTCTGTGCTCGTGCACATAATAAGGCGCGGACGCAGAGGTAAAGAGATGTCCTCATTTCATGGATACCCACCTCCATGCAAACGAGGGAGCGGCCACTTGAAAGAGGGCTGGCGCAACACATGTGCCAACACGACCTGTGTTACAGAAAGGGCCGCAAGTGTCTATGGCCCCTTCTGTAAAAATCAATGTGCCCCGAGCGAGGGTGCACAAACGCCTATTGCGCCCCTGGGGCACTTCCGTCATGTGGGCCCAGATGTTCTTGAGACTTTTGTCCTGCTATTTATGTATACATAAAGTGTGTGTGATTCAATAACGGACTTTACATGTGCGGAAGTATTTGCTTACCTCTGAGAGGTGAACTCTTGCATAAAGTATGCACAAGTAGTTATGTACTTAGTTCAGCATAGCAGCCGTCCTTGTGGAAGAATAGGTGGATTAATGAGAGAAATAGAATGCAAAGGAGGATAATATCCTCTCAGTAGTAATGTGTGGGTTTGACAAATATATTGCAATTCTTTTTCCTCACGTATTTGCAATCCAACCTACACCTGGCTCAAGTTGTGGTTATAGCGTGAGCAGTCCAGCTCCTCTTATTGAGTGGGTAGGCACAGCAGGGGAATGTACGAAGAAGTTACAATTGTTTAAACATATTTTCCTTCAGAGAAAAAAAGCTAATAAAATAAACAAAATTAAAAAAAGTAAAGTTCCAATAATTTCCAAAAGCATGCTCTGCCTGTGCGTTTCAGTACAGAGGATTACTGCAGGAAAGTCGCACATGGTGAAGGCTCAATTTTGTAGCATTAGTCATTGGAAAGCGGTTCAGATTAAAGTGATCACTCATTTGATTAAATCGCATTTGATTTCACGCCAGCTTGGCGTTGTGCAAAAGCTTAATCACTCTCCTTCCCAATTTGACATGAGATTAACGTTTTGAATTGCTACAAGAATATGATGCTATCCAGAGCAGCTCCTGTTTCCAAGGCTGTACACCTTCAGAACGTGTGACTGTGTCCAAGCCCCGAAGAGGTTAAGGAACATTTCAATGTGTAGGGCAGTAAACAGGTTGCAGCGGTAATGTTTGGCATCCAGTATTGATTTCCTAAAACAATATTTTTTAAAAACAAGAATGAACGAACATAAATTCTATATAGCAAAGACAATGACTATCTTGTGTTGAATTTAATGGATAGTGAAGATTTTAATACTGTGCACACAATGGACATATGGATATATTAAAAGTGAAATAAACTACCTTTGAAACTGAAGCTAGGTATCAAGTGAATTCGCGAATTGGCATGCCCCATACTTCATATACCTAATTGATTACTTCTCTTGAAATAATTGCCTACAGCATCCAATATTACCTCTCGGGGTGCACTGTCTCACTTGATGCTTGGCCTGAGGGAAATTTATATGACTGGAACGAAATCTTCTATCAATCCCAATTATTAGTTTTTGTGCATTTCGTGTAATTTTGGGGCATATTACCACATCCATTCCCGAAATAAATGTCCCTCCCCCCTTCCTCTCCCTCAATGGATAACAACTCCTTACAGCGCGGGGATGCCCTTGGGTCACCAGGCGCTTTACAAATCGCTAAATAAATAAATAAATAAGGGGGTTTATCTCCGCGTTTTTGGCTTAAAAAGCCAAGAAAGCGGAGATAAAATTATCTTCCTATTACCTAGCTGTCGCTAACACCAGTAATCGACAGCTAGTAGGAGATAGCGACCATCTTGGGCCCCACTTTGCATGTCAGTGATATTTATCACTAATGACATGCAAAGTGGGCGTGCCAAGATGTTAGCGACTGAAAACAGTCGCTAACATCGCTATCTCCTATTACCAACTTTTGGAGATATTCGCGCTAAGCGCGAATATCTCCAAAAGCTAACACCTGCCCTTAGCAGTTCTTAGCCATGTTATCCAATGGGAGGTGGATAACATGGCTAAGAGCATTAGCTCGCTAATGCATGAATATCGCGGACTTTTCAGCGATATTCATGCATTGCGGCGATTTTTATCGCATTTGCGTTAAACCTTGGTAATACCAAGGTTTATTTGCGGTAAAAATCGCCACAGCTCAGCGGTAAATTTTAGTCTCTAACCAAGCAATAGCGATAATTATCGCTATTGCTTGGTAATATGCCCCCTAGTTCTTACTTCCGCACACTGTCTTTGGTGCAAATGTCATCCATAGTAAACTTGTTAGACTAGAAAATGTCTGCCGGAAATTGGATGTGCGCCAGAGTGGCATGTGCTAGCAATGTTCACTATGTTACTTTGAAAACTGCATGGAATATACCATGACCAGGTATCTCACATGACTTGTATTTTTAACCGCACAGCTCTAGTGCAGTTTCCAGCAGGGCGTGTCTTCGAGGATGGGGGAGTATTTGGGGTGTAGCACCCCCTAACAAATGTATTTTTGTTTAAATAATTGGGTCCAGGTGCTTTCAGGCTTGTATTGTTAGATGTCAGTCGGATTTCACCAGGAATGTTTACATTCACAGAGACAAAAATGCACACACACACTCCCGCTCACAAAATATTGTGTTTTCTCTCTTAGTACCCCTACCAATCTGCATTCCATTCACTTTCCACTGCCCCTTCGGCCCCTCTCAGGCACCCTGCCTGTCGTATAATATATTTAAACATTACATGCCAGTCTGATTACCCTGAAAATATGAAGCTCCCACTCCCCAATCTGACTGATCAAGCTGCACCCCTGGTTTCTGGACTGGCAAAGGCTCAGGTATATATATCGTGAAATACATATACTTTTGTGAAACTGAGTAAAAGAAATTCCAATTCTCCCACACCCATTTCATATTTAACACTTATGATACCCCTGATCCAGCGGCTCACCAGCAACAGGTACTCCAATACCATATACTCACCTGGGCCCATCAGCACTCACACAACCTGGCAATAACCGCTGGAGTCAATGTTTGTGATTTTCTACCCTTTCAAGATTAGTCACCGCTTATTCTCAACTAATCTTTCCCTGATCAAAAAGTTCTTTCCTCTGGTCAAAGGACCATTAGTTGAGCTAGTTGACGGTGAAATTACATGAATTATTTTCTAATATAATGAAATAATCACAGACTCGGGAAAAAGTTTTAAGTCTTTATCTAAATTATTTCATGTGAACCATTTCTCAAAGTACAGTACAGTCTTCGTTACTCATAGGAAGGAAATTTCAATTAATCAATCAATCAAACAAATATCTCATACTCCACAATGACGATGCTCAGGAAGGAGAGGATAGAGAGAAAAGTTCAGACACATTCATGAAAGTATATTTACCTAGGATGGTGTGAAAACCAACCTCCTGGCCAAGGAGCTGGGAAGGGTTCCCGGGAAAGATCAGGAGACCAAGGCTTCAGGACAAGAATCAGGACAGGATAGATGACCTCTTTACCACCGACGCTTGCGTAGCACCCCTCTCTGATACTCTCTTCCTCCTCAAGATTCTTCCGCAATCTTTTTCTAAATTAATTTAAGTTAAGATAAATGGTTCTGCATTTGATTCTTCTTCAACATCTCTCTTCACTGCGACAGCATTCCAAGCTCTTCAGCATTCAGCAAATCTCCGTCTGACTAACTAACTAAGACTACCTCAATAATACCCTGCAATATTCATGTACCACCCATTAATGTTTCAATATCGTAAACATACTAATGCTGATTGGACAGGCAAGGGGGGATTGATCATCACACCATGCTTACAGTTCATCTTAGTCTATCAGTCTATTGTTCAAAGATCCCACCCCTTAATTTTTATTAATAAATCTTTATTCCCACCCACATTCACATCTTATTAGAAACAAAAGTACAATTTTCATGTATTCCCATTCATTCAGAGGGCTGTGAAGCTGGTTCCCAGAGTATGTTTCTTTTTCTTCTTTGGACTGCGTTCAAGAGTCACATCACTTCTTCTGGCTCAATCACACCACGCATGTGCTAAGATCAGGTGGGTTATAGACTTCAGCTCAGTAGGAGAGGCCCAAATGCGTATTAATGGGAAAGCCAGAAAGACAAATATTAATTTCAAGATAAAATGGTTTCACTGTATACCACCTACCTCTACTCTATTCCCATTCATGTATTAATGCTTTCCCCGCATTAGCATAAGGAAAATAGCTTTTTTTTGTTGCAGCAAAGCAGATGCTAAGCATGTGAGTTCTCAAGCAGCCATTTTAATAGCGTCTGCGCAGGTGCAAGAAATTCTCTCTAAGCGCTAGCTCATCATACTGCGTAGATGCAGTTGACGCATGCGCAATAAAGATTTCCCGTTTAGCAGCCCTTTCAGAATTTCGCTTGAGTTACTTGTTGGTAAAACACGTTGGCAAGTTTCTCTATCTGTTATGTACAATGTTGTGCGTATTAGTTCACACAATACATGGTTATTCCAATATTAGAAGTTAAATGAGAGGATTTCTTCTGAGGAAGTTTCTTTTCTACGAGTCCTTGCTCCATCACCAACAAGTCTCTAGACACGTTTTTAGACATTGTGGGATCTGTCAAGGGTTGGGGTGGGATGACAAATTTCGTTGCACACTCTGCATCGCATTTGGCAATGCAGCGCGCGCAATGAAATTCAATGTATTTCTTTATTTGTTTACTTACCTCTGTTCAGCATATGCAATAGTTTACTACCTCCCACCATGCTCCTCCCCTGCCCGCCCGCCCCACCGCACCGCCCTAAAGCTCTCCCTTCAGGAGCTGCTACTGCATGATTCTAAAGGTAAGACCAAGCTCAAGAAGCTGAAAGTTGGTGATTGGGTTCTCTTAAAAAATCTGAACTGGTTGAGGTCGCGAAGGTCTCATGCTAAAAATTATATTTCATGCCTACTCATGAAAAGTGTAAAATTGAGTTGTGAACTCTTCCTAGACCGTGCAAGACTTAAACCACTATGGGATCTCTTAGTGCTATAGACATTTCTGCGAAGGAAAAACTGTCTCAAGATTTCACAGGTAAACTGGTTGATCAAATAAACACGTTTGTAATGCCTTCCTGAACTTGAAAATATTATATTCCGTTTTTGAAAAAAGGCCCCTACTATTCCATGATTACTCACTTGAAAGCTGTATTTGATTTTCTTTGGAGCTCACAGATGAATTCATCTGGTTATGCTTGAGTATATTGGTTACAGATATACCACATCTTAGAATCCCTTGAAAAAATCCTAAAAAAACCTCTGTTTGGTTTGATATAAACCACTACCTCACAAAAACAAGCCAGTGTTTTATCATTTTGTTCATTAGTTGCAAAGGGCAGATTCGCTAAATTATTAATCCCTTTTAGAGAGTAGTGCACATCAATCATTATGCAAATGGATTTAACCCAAATGTCTGGACACTTTAATACTGGGAGCTTTGTAGGTCTCTCTATTATGCAAAAATCCTGGTTCTTGGTATTATATTGTTTCTTGTGCTCTAAAGCTAGCTCTAATGTATGCGCTGTTGTGTAGGCGTAAGCGGTACAAAAAAAAAACGATTAAAAAATGGTAAAAAACGATGTATTTAGGCCCAGATCTTTGTACTTCCTAACTGTGTAGGCTTATCACATATTTCAAACAGTGGAGCAAAAATTAGAGGCCTCATGCTATCAGAACTTCTGAAACAAATGTGTCCTTTAGAAGGAAGTTGTTTTGGGGGTATTTTGGGTTATGAGCACTGTCAGAATCCCTTTTCACTGGGCCACGGGGCAAGCCGGAGTTACAGGGCCAACTCGTGGTGGTTGAAGACTTTTACTCCATATGTCCCAGGCCCGAGCTATTATGGATCCGGCTCAACTGGGCCAAGCTCCCTTTTACACCTTACTCTGAGTTAGGTGGCATCGGACAAGCTGTAAAGGCTCCTTCGAGGGAAGCACAGATACAAATCACTGAACAAGAATCATAACTCAACATACAAGCAGTGTGAACAATGAATCAATGTCCAGCCAAATACTTGTTTTCATATAAAATGAAGTACACATGCAAAGGTAGACAACATTTAAAAGCAATAACACAATCTCCCTTGAGATTGGTGCTGTAGTGGTTGTGAGGCCACTCCCTGTTCCACTAACTTTAGTGTAACAAGTTTGATATTATTCTGCATTCACTGATTACCACATCCACTGAATGCACACCATTAGACCATACTCTCATACTCTAAAGTTCTGCCCTTTGACTCCTTTTAGAAGCTCAGTTACAAGAATCTACGGGCTCGCAGTACCTTTCGCAGTATGTCCTCTGGGGCCCCAAAGGCCCGGTTCATGGCATACCCGCTCCGGCAGTATGGAGCCCCGGAGCAGTGCAGCAAAGTCCTGCTTTGGATTTGCAAAGTCAGGCTTCACTTGGGCATAAGCAGCAGCACCAGGCGAGCGCAGAGTCTCTCCTCCAAACCACGGTACCGGTTGGTTCTAGCTATTATGGTAGTTCCCGCTCCGGTGATCGCACAGTAAGTCTCACTTCTCTTCAAGTTGGGGTGATCTCCTTGCTCCAACGGGGCTCGGGCAATGTCCTCTATTCTTTTGGCTTACTTAAGTGCAATTCGCAGTATACAGGCTGGATCCGCTTTGGTTACAGAAGCAGTTTCTTGGTCCCAGGACGATGGCTTGAACCCTTAGCCTCAGCATCTTCGGTGGCCCCTCCTGGCATACAGGGTTGCCACCACAGCACTCACAAGTCTAATTACGCTGATCTGGCATTGATATTCATGGTGACCCCTGTCTGTGACACACTGGGCCACCAACCATGAGGTCATGCAGGCCTGATGACCTCACAAACCTCGCTCCTCTGCTCACTCCATGTCGGCCCATCCTGGCACACGGGGATTACCGTCCAACACATGGGCTACGTCTCGATCGGTGCAAGAGCAGATTCCTCACACCCCGTACAGGGAGTCCTCATGATAGGCCTCCCCCTTTTCCTTGCTCCTTCCAACGCTCTCCTCTTCCTCACAGGGCACACTAGGCTTGGCAAGCAGGCAAGCGCTGGTGCTCCACGCTCCAGGCCAGATCTTGGTTTCCCTGGGTGATGTCACCTCATCTAGCAGGGAGACAAGCATGCCTTAGTCCCGAGTCCTGATCACAAGCAGACGTCTTTCAGAGTTTCCACTCCTCATACAGCCTGTCTGACTGCTCAGCAGATTATAACATTTGTGGTCTCAAACTCCCCTATTAATAATAATACTTTACCAGACATTAAATACAATAGAATGTTTGAGTCTTTGAAGTTTTATGATGGGGTTCTGCTTCTTTGAAATGGACATCTTTTCCATGTCTTCTCCCTGAAGACTGTCTGTAACAGCTCTCTCTTCCTGTGATGTGTCCAGGCCCCTTCCTTGTGATCTATCATTGAGTCCTTTGTAATGCACAGAGAAAGCCTGCCTCTCTCATCCTTCTGTAAATGTCCCCCCCCCAGATTACTATAATGCAGCAATACACACATCTGTCTTGAGGGGGGAGAGGAGGGCGGAATACAGTGGAAGGAGGAATTCCTCCACTCTTCATGTTTTCCACCAGGTAGGCCTTGGCTTCCTAAAATGGAACCCAGGTTGCTCCATGAAATGTACCAATGCAGGCACACTGTCACTCAGTGTATATCCACAGCACACTTACTGCACAGCACTGTTATCCTCATGCATTATGCCACCACAAGCAAAACTTAACTACATCCAATACACTGTTCAGTACTCCAGCCTTTCTGTATTGTACCAGAGTGTCATCATGCACACATTTACCATGAATGCACCGTACCACACTTCACCCCTGATGTAGTGCTTTTTTTGCAATCACAAACATGCACTCAGCACATGTTTCTATCACACACCCCCTTCCATATCAACCTTATGTAGGCCAGGGGTGAATTAAGCACACAGCAGCAGAACTTTTAAAATGGGGAGAGAGCCTGTGGCTTCACTCCAGTGACACAGGGTAAAAAGGTCCTGTTTACTACCACTGATCACTACATGGTATGCTGCCTTCACTGCATTTGAGTTGTTTAACTTCTGGAGAAGGCGGTAGCCTTCCACCACTATGATGGCAGCGCTTTCTCCCCCCTCCTGGTCCAACAAGACCACAATCAGTGAGACAGGTCTATGTCAATGCGCACACACATAATCCATGTTCGCCTATGAAAAAGAATCAGCTTTACGGATCCAGACAACAGTACAGTTAGGGTACAAATCTCTTACCATGCAGAGGACTGGTTCATCCCAACAATCACCAAGGCCCCTTTTATGAGCATAATGGAATTCCCATGTGGCAGTCATCTTCGCTCAATCATACATTTTCTGGTGTTCCTGCACTCAAATTTCCTTGAATGGAGAAATACCGGAACTGATATGGCCAGCTGAAAAAATCCTGCTGGCAAAATTGCATTGGGAATGGCTGCAGTGAATGCTGGTCGCATTCCCTCACCCTTGCCGGGCCTACTTCCAAGACATGGGGGAGCAAAATAATCAACCTTCCTGTTAGAAATTGCGTTACTGGTTGACTGGGGTATGAGCCCTGGTCAAACAGAACCACAATACTTCTCAGGGTAAGGTACATGCAAATCCCATATTAACCTGTGCTCAGCCCCCTGGTAGCTTGGCACAGAGCAGTCAAGCTTAAATTATAGGCATTGTGTAAGGTATTGTGCAACACTTCAAACAGTAAAACTGTGAAAACACCACACAAACATATCCCACACCAGGTTAAGAAATAGAGCAAAACTCGATAAATAAAACAAGACCAAACAAGAGAAATCCAATGAGTAGAACAGGAGATGTGCACTTTTAACCCCTTCCATGCTAATGACAAGGTCAACTCGTCATGGGCTTTACCTGCCCTGTGCTTATGACGAGTTGACCTTGTCACAAACAATGGGGATCCAGAAATATCAGCACAGGAGGGGAAAATGCCTAGCACCCAACGTGTTAAAGATTTCAGTAAAAATAGCACATAAAAGCACAAAGAGGCAACAGAGGTTATCTGGCCAGACCGAACTGGGATAAAATCACAAACTCAGGCTGACCGTAATGGAGCGTGGGCCGGGTATATGGACCCCTTCGGGACCATGGAACGGCAGTTCTGAGGAGCTGTGCGGTGAGGCTTTGCAGGTCTTCACGTCAGTTCCGATAAGCACCACAGTTGGACTTGGCAGAAGCACCTGCAGACCCACTTTTAAGTGCCCAGTGCTGGGTGGCACTACTTGGGAGGGCAGGACTCACAGATGGCAGAGTCCAGGTTTTGGGGACAAGATTGTTGGAAGCCTGTATTGTCTCTGAGGCTTCTGATCAGGAGGCCGTCAACTAGCATTTGGAGACACTCTGGGCAAAGTAGCAGCAAGCAGCACAGCAAGGCAGCGGTCCAGCAAAGTCCTTTTAGCAGCACAGCAGCCCTTCTTCCAGGTAGAGTAGACATAGGTCCAGAAGTGTACTGAAGTGGTGGTTTCTTAGGTCCAGCGTTTATACACAGTTGTGCCTTTTAAGTGGGGAGAAGGTTCGAGAGGCGTGCTTTTAAAGAGCACCAATGCCCTGCCTTCCTGGCCCTGGCTCCAGCCTAACTACAGAGAGTAATTTAACCCTTTGTGTGGAGACAGGACATAGCCTATACAAGTGTAGATGGGCTGGACCCACCTCCTTCCACCCATCCTGCAAGTGATGACCTGCTCAGTCACAGCTAAGCTCCTCATTGTGTGTAGCTGTCTAGGAGAAATACACTAGGCCCAACTGTCAACGACACCCAGTCATGTGACGCAGAGACAGGCTGCAGGCACCAAATGGCTAAGGCAAAAAATGCCAACATTCTAAAAGTGGCAATTTGAGAATTGCAATTTAAAACTTTACCATATGTTAGGATTTTGAATTGTTATTCCAGAGACACTAAACATGAAATGGTTACCTGGTCCCATTTGTAAACTACACTTATAAAATGTAACAAGGTAACCCGAATTTAGGAAAGCCTCGCAGTATTGAAAAACGAATTTAAGAGTTTTTCACTACTAGGACATATAAAACTTCAAAGTGCATGTCTAACTTTTTAAATACATTGCACCCTGCTCTCTGGGCTGTCCATGGCCTGCCCTATTAGCATTAAAAAGGGAGGTGTGTGCCCTGCAAACGTTTATTTTTTAGGTCGACAAGGCAGTTTAAAACGAATCCAGCAAAAAGTGAAGGGTAAAAGGCAAAAAGTCTGGGGGTGACCATGCAGAAAGGGCCAAGTACAACACTTCCCACACCCCTCCTGTCCTTCACACCATCTACTCCCGTCTCTTTCCAGCACTGGCCCCCTCGCACAGAATTACATCTTGCTCACCAACATGTAGCTGGGATTTCTACGTAGAATTTTGTCCATAAAATAGTGTCTCAGCTCAGTTATTACTTGTTCTCTTGGGTTTAACTCGTAAGAGGAGTAAGTATGTCCAGAGATATTAGTCAGAAATTGAAAGTCCGGCTATTCAAAATCTCCTAACTGGTAAACGCGCCCTAGGACAGCTATGCATGGAAATATGAAAGAAGCCAATATTTCTATGTCCCACACTCATGTGTGGACTCACCGGAAAGAGAAGCAGAGAGCCTTTGAAAACAAATAATGTTAGCAGGAGATGGATATAACTCCTTTTCAGTGTATTCAATTATTTACATTACTACTCTCAGCAATGTAATGGTTCTACTTGCAAATGACGGAATACCAGTGTGATTATTATAGGGCCCACTTTACATGCCTCCTTTGCCTTATCAACTTTGTCGGACCCTTGAATTGTTTAATTTTCATGACGTTTACAAAATTCTTGTGTCAGACACAGCGGCCATACATTGCCAGGAGTACTCTTACTACCTAAAATCTACTAATTGGTATACTATGCCAGGCAGGCAATACACATAAAGTTGCATTGTAGAAATTCACATTTATACGCACACTTCCTCCAAAACCTACTAATTATAGATGTGTTCTCTTCCCTCTCACATCTTTGAAATCACAAGGATTCCTTTCATGACACTAGTTTACTTCTCTTTTCCCTCCACTGGCAAGTAATTATATATACTTTCTTGAATAAGTGTATGTCAGTGTGTGAACATTTGTGAATACTGATGAGGTGAATCAAGTGTTTCAATTTATGAATGCAGATCCAACCTTTTGTGCACGTAAGTGAGGTGTTTAGCAAAATGTCTAATGAATTAAATTTGTTCTGCAAAGCAAGATGGCAAACCAATACAAATCCAATGCGGATGAAAGTATCTCAGGTATAAAATGATGTGTTGGTACCTAGGCTACCCTTGCTTTTGCACCATGATACATTTGGGCTGATTGGCTGTTAATTGACTCGTCCTTGCCTTGCTGCGGAATGACGCATATGCTCCAATTACCATAAAATCACTGACCTTTGTAGAATGGTGCGTGCACTTGCTGCAATCACGACACGGACACAGTAGGATGCGTAGTGCAGACGAAACTGAAACTCCCTGCCAAGACGTGCTGCATTTATTAAATGCCTGACGCAGGATGCCAGGTTAAACCATGGTACAAGATTCTCGCCACTCGCCTTGATAATATCGTCCCCCTCCTGATTAAAACGGATCAAGTTGGCTTTGTAAAGGGTAGGCTTGCTTTAGATAATGCACGTATGTTTACTAATATTATTTCCCTTAGCAAGAAATATAAAGTCCCCATTGCCGCTCTTTCGCTGGATGCGGAAAAGGCATTTGACCGAATCAATTGGCAATTTATGTTTCAGACACTCCAATGGTTTGGTTTTGGGCCCTCTTTTATTTCATATATTAGATTATTGTACTCCTGCCCTCGTGCCAGTATTTTTGTCAATAATCAGTTCTCCTAATACTTTTCATTATCTCGTGGTACAAGGCAAGGTTGAGCCCTTTCTCCCTTATTATTTATTCTTTGCCTTGAACCGTTCCTAGAGCGCATCCGCAATAATGACATGATTACTGGCTTTA
Source organism: Lissotriton vulgaris (assembly GCF_964263255.1). Classification (NCBI taxonomy): domain Eukaryota; kingdom Metazoa; phylum Chordata; class Amphibia; order Caudata; family Salamandridae; genus Lissotriton; species Lissotriton vulgaris. Next base: position 1,746,499,207 of record NC_141694.1, read on the forward strand.
AGTTTTCCTCTGTTCACACAAAACTCTCTGCATATGCGGATGATATCTTAGTCTACATGTCCAACCCTGTGGATTCATTACCTCATTTCATGTCTGAAGTCCATCTTTACTCTTCTATTTCTGGTTATAAACTCAACCTATCCAAAACTGAAGTTCTACCCTTAAACTCTGAATGCTCCCATTACATGTTTAGTGATACAGAATTTACTTGGTGTCCCTCCAAAATTAAATATCTGGGTATATGGTTTTCTTCTTCCATTAAGGATACTCTCAAATATACCTTTAATAATTTGATCCAGAAACTGCAAGCTCTTCTCCTCCTGTGGTCCCCGCTTTTTCTTTCCTGGTGGGGCAGACTGGATACTATTAATGATGATTACTCCCCATGTGTTGTATACATTATCCCTGCTTCCCATCAAAATTCCTAATGTTTATTTTTCCCGCATCAATTCTATATGTACAAAATTCCTCTGGAATAATAAACACCCTCGTATTGCCCTGCTTAAGCTTACCCGTCCTAAAACTGAAGGAGGTGTCCGATTCCCCCTTTTTAAAGCCTATCATTCCGCTTTCCTACTTAAACGATCGTTTTCATTGGCATATGATTTTCAGGCAACACCAGTTCCCAAATGGGTTCTTTTTGAACGCTCCCTTTTGAGGGATTTTTCTTTTCAACAGGTTGCTTTTATGTCCAACTGTTCTTTTATATCTCAATACCCCATTTTGAAATATTCACAAACCCTTATTTCTAATACCTTTTCTAAAGATGTAAACCCCTTGCAATGTTTTTTATCTTCCATTATTTGGTATAATACATTTCTCAAATATAAGGGTAAATCTTTTTACTACAAGTATTGGAAGGAGAAGAATGTATCATTTGTATATCAATTCCTCCATAATTTTAATATTGTTCCCTTCCAAGATTTGCAACTAAGCTACCAACTCCCTGATGCTCTTATTGGCGAATACACTATTATTGTGAATGCTATTCAATCCTACTTAGCTACTTTCACGCTTCCAACTGAGTCTCCCACTGTAACCCCCCCATCTCCTTTATATCCTTTGTTCTCTACCCACACTCCTAAGGCTGCTCTTGTTTATAACATTTTGCTTTCTGATGCTCCAACCCGTTCTAAATCTAATGTTGAACTTACTTGGGAAAAGGATTTATCTGTCTCTTTTTCCATTAATATGTGGGAGAAAATTTGGGCAAAGTTATTTAAAGTTTCTGCAGCTGCCCGTGTGACTCAATCTCTATATTTTGTATATAGTAGAGCAGTCATTACTCCCGTTAGCATTTGTAAATTTTCTCCTAATTCCTCTCCCTTATGTTGGTCATGTTCTAATGCTCCAGGAACGTTACTCCATTTGCTATATGAATGTGCTATGGTTTCCTCCTTTTGGAGTTCAGTTTGAAAAGTTTGCATGTCAATTTTTAAGTTTAATAATACTCTATCTTTTATGCATGTTTTTCTTGGATCCCTTTCGCCTGATATTGATATAACCTCATCTGAATCTAAACTGTTAGACCTTTTTATTGCTCTAGCCCTTAAAGTTATTCTATCGTCATGGAAATATAATTCCAAAATATCTTTATCCATGTGGTGGAATTTTATTTGTGATGAACATAGAATTGCTACTGTATCCTCTTCCTCCATTTCTCAAAAAATAAAATCTGATCTTATTTGGCTCCCCTTTGTTTCATATCTTTCCTCCACTACTCATTCTCACTTATTTAAATTTTCCTCTCTCTACTTCCTCCTTTCTTCTTTCTCTTCTTCTTTTCCTTCCTTTCCTTTTTCCGTTCTTTCCTTTTATTTTATCCTCCCCTTCCTCTGCATCTTCCTTTTTGCTGTATTTTATCATATACTAATATGCCTGATTGTATTTCCCTATTCTTGTTCATATATTTCCATTTTTATGGCATGTACTCTGTTCTATTTGCAAAATTCTTCAATAAAAATTTATTAAACAAAAAAAAAAAAAAAACATGGTACATACGATCATTGGGCAATGCAGGCAACCCTGCTCTCCACCGGTCGTCCCAAGTGATGGTGGCCTAACAGCCTGCAACACTACATCAATACATGATGACTGTGACAACCCACGGTGTTTCCAGTGGCAGCTGGCCCAGATCGGGGCTGGCTTGGCTGGGGGAGGGCATGGTGGGGTAAGAGGGTGTAAAAAAAAAAGGAAAAATTAACTTACCTTCTCGCTTCTGTCGTCATCTCTCCCCGTCTCTCCTGGCCGGAACAGGAAGCACCCAGGCTCCCCTAAGACAATCACAAAGCTGCAATGTAGTGTTCTGACTGGTCTGAGTGGTTCAGCGCTCAGTGTTACAGCAAACAAACGATGGACGGAAGGCTGATGATGCAAACATTCTCCCACAGTCAAAAGATCTGGGTTAAATCCATTGTTCTTTTGCCCACTTTGCCACCCCAGTTTGGTTCAGCGCTGAGGCAGGGGCTGTGATCCTGGGCATGTTCTCCATCCAGGCTGTAATGCAAACTGGGTGGAGAACATGCAAAGTGTGCATGATGGTTTGGCTGGCCCGAGACGACCGTCTAAACATTCATGTGCATTTACATAGTGCCCACCACTCCTCCCTCTAAAGAGCAGCCCCACCATGCCCCGCAAAGCTGCAGCAGCAGGAAAACGATAAAATGCGAATAACAAGTTATTATCATTTTATTTCTCCTTTAATCACTCTACTGAAATGCAGTGGGGCGACGCTTCTTCGCCTTAGCGGAGGAGACGTCACTGGATGTTTCTTCGAATGGTAGGCAGAATTTACCTCCTGGGTGTCGGTCCTTTACTCATATCGTGTTCTACGGCTCCTAACACACCGACGACGTGAGGCGTATTTGTTACTTCTTGCTTGTTGGGAGTCAAAGTGGTTTAGGGGTTTGGATTTATCTGCTCATAGGGGCTGGTGGGAAATGATGCCCATATTCACCCTGTGGGGGCATAGAGGCTGAGGCAGTGAAAGTGTTGGATTGAGGAATTATTCTACTTTCTCATAGAAATGTGTAAATGGTGCTATCCACGTTCTTGGCTTCAGTTACAGTTATGCGGATGACTGCCATCAAAGTCGTCACAAACCTGTCCATCACCACTTTAGCTTGGGGCCACCTTATTGTGATGCATCAATGCTTTGTATTCCTTGATTGTAGGTTTCCTGCCCATTCTTGGCTGTTGAATGGTGGGCAGTTGTTGGTGAAGATTTCCTCGATCATCCTGGCCATGATTTTCTCTACTTCCTGGATGCATTCCAATACTGATGTGTTTGGCACCATATCCACTTCCGGGTTCCATGAAAAGCAATCTATGTGAATAAGCATGTGCAAGCCGTCACTTAGGCTGCCAAAATCTGAGCTACTGCGGGACGGTGGGACCTTCCTCCGTAATGATGGGTTCTTGGGCTTCTGGTTGGCCTAACTGCCTGGCAGGCGGGGCTGTCTCTAACAACTTCTTCAACTTGTTTATATAGGCCAGGGAACCAGACTTTGCTTCTAAGCCTGTTTTTGGGTTTTACCACTCCTTGGTGGTCCCCGTGAGTTAGGTGAGTGGCTCAGTGTCTCAAGCTAGTGGGGAGGACTAGCGGAGGCCCTTGCATGAGACAGGTTTCGGCTGTCACCAAGATTTCTACACTAATATGATGCAAGTATTACAGTGTCATCTTCGCTTCTTTGGTGCAATGGGTAGAATGGCAGAGAAGACTGCTTCAGTCATGAGTTAATACTCCTTTAATGGCAATCTGTAAGCAGTCATCTCATTCCATGGCCTCCACAATGTCAGACAGGTACATGGGGATTGGCTTGGACTGCATAACAAGGAGGCGGACATACTCTTCGGTGTCCTGTACTTCCTTGACTTTCATAGGGGGTAGCTGGCCGAGCTTGGTGTGACAAGAAGTCTGCAAGTTGCAAGTGCCTGGCCAGTAATCTATGGTAAAGTTGAACTCTTATCACTGCAGAATCCACTTCTTGATTCTCTGCGGTGGTTTAGATGGCTAACCCCTGAATAATGGAATTACTGCATATGGATAGTGTAGAGGGGGAAAGGGTGGCACACAAGTACATTTAGACATGGCACCACCCTCAGTGAATTGTGATGGCCTTGCTATCTATTTGTGATTACTGTTGTTTGATGGGCGTGAGCATTCGGCTTGCACCGGCAACTCGTTCCCAATCCCCACAATTCAGACACTGGGACACTACAGCTCCCAGTCCGGCACGGCAGGTGTCCACTGCTAGCTGAGAATCTTTCCTTGGGTCGAAATATGCTAAGGTCGTATGAGCGGATAAATGATTCTTTTGTGTTGTAAAAAAGTTGCACTTGCTCCACTCCCCACATGCACAGGCTGGTGGACTTGGTGAGTTTGCCGGGGGCCTGAGATGTACAACAGATTCTTCATGAACCGTCAACAGTAAGTCACCATGTTAGGGAAACTGATACTGAGGTGGGACCTGAAGCATCTTGAATGTCTTTCACCTTTGCAGGGTCAGGCCCTATGCCACGATCAGAGAGCTAGAAGCCAAAAAAGCTGATGCTCTTTGTCAGATACTTACACTTTTCTCTGTGAAGTGCTAAACTGTGATCCCTCAGCTTAGCAAACACTGCCCGGAGATAGGTAAAAGGCCTGTCCAAAGTTGGGGCGTGTACCAAGATGTCATCACTCATGATTGGCATCCTAGAGATACTGGTTAACACCTCCTTGATCATGTGTGGAAGACCTAGGTAGCACTACATATGCCAAAGTTCAGTTGGGTATATCTCCAGAGACCCACGTGGGTGGAAAAGGTTGTTATGGAATGTGAGTCTGGGTGTAACGGTATCTGGAAGTAGTCTGACCTGAGGCCCATTTTGGAGAGAACCGCTTCAAGCTAAAGATCTCCCCAATGATGTCATCAACGGTGGGTGTCAGGTGACGTTCTCGTTTGATGGCCAGGTTAGGTGCTCTCATGTTGAGACAGATCTGCATGTCACTTGATTGGTATTTTTTTAGCTACTACGATAGGGGAGACCCATGGAGTAGGCCCTGTCACCTTGTCAGTAATACTGGTTCTTTGAGGTGTCTCAGCTCTTGCAACATTTAGGGGTGGAGATTATATGCTTTCTGCTGGTGGCAGAGTGCTACGGGTGCAATTGACTTGTCGATGTGCAGGTGGACAGCTTTGCCCTTGAGAGACAATATGTCGTCAAATAGGGGGGCAAATTATTGTGTACATTTATTGATATCCCAGGCGTGAATGGTGAAAGCGATTCTCATCAGTTTGAGATCTGGGTACTTTGGCAGCTTAGAAGGAAACCAGCACCTTCCTGGGAAACATAGACGTTGGGGTTTTTGCAGGGTTTGTATGAAGGGTGACTTCAGTGTGAAAGACTCCTGCAAGCTGCAGTGGTGAGCGGTTACCAAAAGCATAGACCTTGACTTTGGTGGAGCGAAGGGCAGGCATTGCAGGTAGGTTGTGGTACAGGTCTGCGGCCGTGAGGTTGATTGTGGCCCCTGTGTCAGTCAGAGCGGTGATCGGCTGGCCTTGGACTTAGAGGAGGCACATGGGTGAGACTGGGGATTTGTACAATGTGATTTGATGGATACACACCGTGGACCACTTCTTGCTCCCAGTCGTTCATGTTTTTTTCTGTCAATGTGTCGGGTACATGTGGCCAGTGCGGACCCTCTGTTTTGGCTGGATTGCCTACTATCTCTGGGTGGAGCACCACACTTTGGAAAAATAATTCAGTTTCCCGCATGTGGCATATTTCTAGTCTTGCGCTGGGCAGTCAGCTTGATCTGCGGGGTCGGCTTGGATTTGGATGTCTCTGGCTTCAACTTCTGGGTCTCCTTGTGGATGCCATTGACAGGCTCTTCCCTGATGGGCAATTGCGTTGCTGTGTCCATGTGGGCTGCCCTTGCTTTGGAGAGTTCTTTTGACCGGCTTAGGGAAAGGATGATCCACATCAACATGTTGGGCTACTGCAAAATGTGTTCTCTAACTTGTACAGATGAGCCTGGATGAACTGTGCCCATCCTCTTCATCTGGCAGGGTGCAAGTGCTCACCAGCTCTTTCAAGCAAATAAGAAATACATCTACTTATTCATCCAGTTTCTGCCGCGGCTGGTGGAGGAGGAAGTATTCATAGTCAGGGTTTGCAAAATGTTCAATGTTAGCAGAGATGGCGTTCTTGAGTGTTGTGTACGTGTGCGGCAGGCCCGCTTTGGTTTTTGGGGATCTTATGCACATCGGACCGCCCAGGTGAAAAAGCAGGGGACGCTTCCTGCCATCCTCAATGTCCATGAACTCAAAATATATCTTGAGGAGTTCCAGCCAGGCTTTCCATCATGCAGCTTGCATTGGCAGGGGGCCTTAACAAACAAAAGCCTCCAGGGCATGGGTGGATGTCATACTGGGGCAACAGCCGCTCACAAGTCACATATACCTTTGCTGACAAGGTGTAGGTAGGCTGCGTAGTACTCTCAGTGGGAGCAGGAAGCGTGGGGACTAGTGGCCACCCTATTCGGTGCCCACTAGGACGTGCGAGCTGCTATGGAGGACTGATATCGGCCCTGGAGGTGATGCAGTGGAGGAGCAGGTGTGGCGCAGTGTGGCTGGGGATCCTCAGGCTGGCAGGGCAGATTGTGGTGGCACTACATAGTGGCAGGGCCCCACAGAGAACAGGAGAGCGGATGAGGTGATCGGGCATAGGTGACAACTGGAGGGATGTTTGGCACTCAGGGAGGAGCAGGTGTGTCCACTGGAGCGATCAGGAGGCTGTCACTGAGACAATCATGATGAGGGTGAGAGGGGCGCCCTCCGTGCAAGTTGCTGTCACAAGCGTGTCTAGTAGGGAAGCAGGCTGCAGCGGTGAAGGCAGGTGGGTCTGCCCCACCTTCGAGGCTTGCAGGATGACTGGTCTGTGTGCTGGGCCATGCAAAGGTGAGGCGAACACTTAAATGTCTGACCTAGGTAGAGTCAATAAATACCACAGTAGCTGCCCATTATAGGTCAATTTGTTATATAGATACTTTTGAAAGACAATACAGTGAAAGTTTTTTGACTAACTTATTGACTGTGAACACATACATTAGACAGAATCATGGGAGACTCGTCTGCGCTTATGTTTTGGAAAGACACTCATATCTTCTTGACACTAAATCTCATGTCATGGAAAAGATGACTTGATCCTCTCGTCTCCTCATTTTATTCAAAACTGGTTGACAGCACTTGCTGCAGAATGAACGTTACTTACATTGGGCTCCAGTAAAGTCGATTAAATTCCACTGAGAGAGGAAATCACACTCCTCGCCTCCTTATAAATGCATGGTGAGAGTATATTGATTCCAATTTTGTCTTATGGACTGGCCAATTATTGGAACCGTCACGTTGCTGTAGTTGGTAATTTCCGTACTTACAAAAAAAATCAGATGATAAACTGTAATGTTGAATAATGGGTAAATCAGAAACAGATGGAAATATTTTTCTATCCTGAAGAAGGTCGACACAAGTACATAAAAGTTTGAAACATTAGTGGCCAATTCTTTCAAATATTCACACTCCTCAGTAGCTTAATGCTGATAGTGTTGTATGGATAATTTGTATCTGTGGCTTAATTATTTTGGAATGCTAGCTGGAGCATATAAATCTTAAGTCAATATAAGGCAGCAACCTTGGGTCGCCTCTCTGTGTCATTTTATGTTATGTGTATTTGTATGGCACGCATATCACCCACGATGATGTCCTGTTGACTTGGGAAGGAAGGTGCTGCCCTAACTAGAGCCTATTAGAATAACTAGGTTTTCAGCTGTTCACTGAACGCTAGGATTGAGCTGGTGGCTCTGTTATGAAGAGGAAGGTCATTTCCGGCTTTATGAGCCAGGTATGAAAATGAGCAACCGCGGTTCTTCAGAAGTGGGTCATATGGGCAAGCAGGATGCTGGCAGAGGGAAGGCGTCTGGTCAGTGTGTGGAAGCTGATGCAGTGGGTCAGGTATTTGATTGTGTATAGCCTTGTATTTATGCTTGAAGAGTTTTATGAAGGCACTTTGTGAAAGATGAGTAAGTGGAGGTTTTTAAAGGAGTTTGAGCGCAAGCATGGCTGCTGTGACCTAGAGCCTGTAGTTCAGATGTGTGTTGAAGCTGACTTGGAACGCATTTCCATAGTCCAGCTTGCTGGCGATCAGGGCTTGAGTGACAGTTCTTCAGGTGTTGAGCAGGTTCCCCCCACCCTGAATATTTTCCTGAGAAGTTTGAGCGTGTGGGAGGCGGAGGAGGTGACTGTGATAACCTGGCTCATCATCAAGATGTGATTGTCAATCAAGATCTCTAGGTTCTTGGCCAAGGATCGGAGAGAGGTGTCTTTTTCAAAGAATACTACCTCCATCTAGTTGGATGCTTGTAGCATTTGGCCTTCATCCAGTTTCTGACTTTGGACCTGCAGTTCACAGATATCTTCTGAGTGTTGGAGGTATCATCAGAGAGGGAGACCAAAATTTAGGTCTCAGGGGCGTACAAGATGATGCTGAGTCAGCGAGCTCAGACGTTGTTGGAGAGCAGGGCCAAATAGACATTGTAGTATATTCGGGTGAGTGAAGTGCCTTGGGGGATGCCACCGAGCAAGTTGAAGGCAGAGGTGGTTATGGGGGCAGGTTGAATGACTAGGTGCGTACAGAGAGGAAGGATCTGATATATTGGAATGTGGGTCAGAGTATTCCATATTCGTGGAGGCATTGGATGACTATGTGGTGGGAGACTGTGGTGAAAGTGGCAGAGAAGTCCAGGAGGATGAGTGGCAGTGTGTCTGCCTTGTTCATGATACGTCTGATGTCATCGGTGGCGGTAATGAGGATAGATTCAGTGCTGTAGTTGGGCTAAAATCCGTATTGGGAAAGGTCCAGGAGGTGGTTGTTGTTAAGGGACTCAGCCAACAGTCATTTGTTGACAAGTGTTTCCAGGACGTTTGGTGTGTAAAGTAGCAAGGAGATGGGTCTGTAGTTTGCCAGTGTCTCAGCATCCACAGAATTTCTTTTCAGTTGAAATAAGATGGTGGCATGTTTCCTGGCATATGGGAAGGTGACAGTGATGACAGAGTATCAAAGGACAGTGCTGATGGGTTTTAGTCCTTTGGTGATGATGAAGCCTGCCCAAGCATCCTGTGATGCTCCCAAGTAGATGGAGTTCATGGTGTTGGTGGTTTCCAGGGAAGTAATGATAGGCCAGCAGGTTCAATGTGTTTTCCATCGTGTTCATTTTGTCTGGTTGGAGGGCAGCAAGGGTAGGAAAATCCAGTTGGTATGTTGTGTATGGTGCTGATTTTACTGCTAAACTTCTGTGAGGGCTAGGTTAATAGATCATTTGAGGAAGTACCTGTCGTGGAGCCAGTTGCAAGAGGCGTGAATTCCTTCACTATCGAAAACATTTATTTAGAGTTGTTGGAGCTGTTTTCAATCTGATTGGTGGGTCTGTGATGTTGGTCTTCAACCCCGAAGGCTGATCTGTACACGTGTCTGTCATTGTTGTTGTGGTGTGTCACTATTAGCATTCCAGCTGTGTTCATTGTTTTATGAAGGATGTAGGTCATTTGTGTGCAGTTTGCTTGCGATCTACTCCTTTGGGTTATGATTATTCCTAGCAGGGCCATGGTGTCTGCGCAGGAGGTGATCCAGGAGTTAAAGCTGGTGATAGATTAGGAGAGGTCATCTAGATATGGTGGGCAGCAGGTTTATAATTCAGATTTCCTCTGGGATCTTGTTCCAGTTGTGTTGGGTGGTTTTAGTGAGTGTAGTTCCATAATTCCATGGTAGGTGGAGGTTGGATTGGATTAGAGAGTGGAATGAGCTTGTCCTCTGTGATTTCAGAGAAGTCTGCAAAAAGAGGGTGGAGGAGATGTCCGGTGATGTGGGTGGGGTCCTTCACTGAGTGTGTACACATATTCCAGGAGTTTGTTGGTCTTTGGGTCATTGTGGTCCTCCAGGTAAACGTTAAGGTAATTGAAGGGGATTAAGGAGCTGAAGTCAAGCACCAGTGGGGTGATGAAGTCCCCCATGGTGTTTCTGAAGTTGTGTCTGGGTCCAGGAAATCTGTAGAGCCAGGCCCTTCCCAGGTTGGATTTGCTTGAAATGTTGAGTTTGGAAGGAAGGTTATCGAGATGGTCACTGGGGTTTACCGAAGTGATGGAGCGTTGAATATTTTCTTTATAGTTGATGGCTAGTCCTCCTCCAGGTTTGCCCTGTCTTGAAATCTTGTAGCCAGGAGAGATGGCCACTGCGAACGGTGGTTGTGGGTGTTGGGTGCAACCTAATGAAGGGAAGATCCATGGATAGGTTGTGCAGGAAATCCCAGACTTTAATGGTGTGTCTGACAACTGTGCAGGTGTTGAGTAGGAGGTGTCAGGGTGGGGTGGATGCTGCACTTCAAGGTGTTAAGCAGGGCTTGGTTGCGTGTGTGGATGCAAAGGGGTGGCCCAGGCATAGCAGGCACGGAGATGTGTGGAAAAAGGGCAGGGGGCACAGGAGAATGAACTTCGGGTACTTTTTTCATTGTTAGCAGTGCTTGAGCAGGATAAATGCATTTTTGACTGAAGTATGGAAAACTGTTGCACCTTTCTTGATTGCAATCATGTTGTTCTTTAGTGTGCTACTGTAGCTGCGACTTATTTTAGCGAATCAAGTGAAAGATCAAGTTACATTGTTTTAGTTTGGAAGAAATGTTTTTAAAAATATCTGCCCTTTCTTCGTGGGATTTCCTAAAGTGATTTGTAGTAAAAGTTGGGCAGTTATTGTGCAGTGCCATGTTGCCACTTGAGCTTGTAGCTTGACATTAGGCCATAGGTTTAGATGAAAGAGCTCTTGGTGACTGATGTTTTATAGTGAGCGAACACTGTTGAAGATTAACTGACCGCCCTGACTGTCCTTTCCTATGCGCAGGGCACGGATGTTGACTGGGATGATCTCTGGGACCAGTTTGAAGAGAGGCGGTACCTAAGTGCACAGAAATGGCGGGCCGGAGAAGACCCTTACAAACTCTACGCGTTCAATCAGCGAGAGAGTGAGCGGATCCCCAGTGATCGAGCCATTCGAGACACTCGACATGTCAGGTAATTTCATTCTTTCCAAAATTGCTTCTCGACACTGTAAACACCTAGCAATAAGAGGGTGTAAACACATAGCAATAGGAGGGTGTAAACACCTAGCAATAGGAGGGTGTAAACACCTAGCAATAGGAGGGTGTAAACACCAAGCAATAGAAGGGTGTAAACACCTAGCAATAGGAGGGTGTAAACACCTAGCAATAGGAGGGTGTAAACACCTAGCAATAGGAGGGTGTAAACACCAAGCAATAGGAGGGTGTAAACACCTAGCAATAGGAGGGTGTAAACACCAAGAAATAGGAGGGTGTAAACACCTAGCAGTATGAGGTTGTAAGCACCTAGCAATATGAGGGTGTAAACACCTAACAATAGAAGGGTGTAAACACCTAGCAAGAGGAGGGTGTAAACACCTAGCAATAGGAGGGAGTAAGTGATACTGCATAAGGTAAAGTTCTGCTGCTATAAGAGCTTTTAGTGTACTTCATGTGTTTGTGTTTTCTAAACTTCATGCCGTTAGTCCAAATAGCCTGAGCCCTGAGGCACCATCTTTATTGCAAAGAACATTACAAGGCCATGCTGTTTGCAGGAATGATCCAAGCTTTTATTGCTAATGACATATACCACAGCCCCCCGACCAGAGTTAAAGTAGGTCCCAGGGTCAGCTGCCCTTTGCTTTCAGCACTGGGCCTGGCAAGAGGGTACCCCCTGCACCCAGAGATGCTGCCTATGGATGAAGTGGTCTCTGCTCCCCTGTCTTCCCACAGTGCACATGGCCAGGATGAAGCCCAGCCGTCGTGTTCAGAGCCTACTCCGTCTGGCAAAAGGTTCATTCGAGTGAACTCGTTGGTGTTGATGTGATATGTGTTAAATACCGAATCGGTATGATTCGGTATTTAAGAATCGGTAATCTGGGATTACCTACATCGGGCCCTTAGACTTTAAAGTATCTGGTTCCACTGATCCACGTTCGCGCTCTTTTGTGCAGTTGTCTGAGACAGTGTGAGGCATTTTATATGTGTATGCAGTTATCATGCCTCCTATTCTTTTCAACCAATCTATTCTGAGTTGATACTATATTAGTAGCATTTTAAGGATATTTTCTTTTATGGTGATCTATTATTTGAGGTTTTAAATCTGTGTATTGGCCTCGGATCTTGTATGGATTTCAGCTATCTGAAGTTTTTAATCTTTTAAGCTGTGTAAAGTCTTCGGTTTGTTTTTCGTACATTTACTGCTGGCACATCTATATTTTATTCTGCTCCCTCTAGTGCTGTTTCTTTCTTTTCACTGTACTGTTAAATCCCTTTATGGTTTTAATGAACTGAAAGAAAGGTTATCCATCTTAATAATTCACTTTCTCACACATGGGCATTAAGCTGTGAGCTGATACTCGTTTTTCTACAAACTTTTCTTTCAGATATTCCCATATTACAGCCCTGAATGCTGTGTTTCAGGTGTGAGTGGGATGGTACTGAGCCATAGTGAAACCCCCAGGCATCATGGTCCACTTGTGAACACATTACACACAGGTGAACCTCAAAGTAACTGCAAAGCAGCACGCTGCCCACCTTGCAACATTAGACTTTGTCATATGTCTACCTTTCACCTGTTGCTGTTATTCCAGTCTGGCTATCAGAACTTGCTGCAGACTGGAAGTCCCACACATTAGCCTCTAGTGGAAAGTCTAGTGGATCCCAGCTTCAGACTAAATCCCACCTCGAGCCTCTTATTACATACATGACGATAAGAGTTTAATTCCAATGGTGTTTTGTGATTTGTCCCCCCTAGGACACCCAGCTGCTATGAGCATCTGCTATATTAATTTAACACTGCAATAGTTGGAATCTACCAGTCCTTAAACAGCAATCATATGGCCCACTCTTGTCTTTAACTAAAAGCACAGTATGTTGTCCATGCGCTGCACACCAAAAAGGAATGACACTGGTATACTGTTCTGAAGAAGATCAAAAACGACTGAAACATTTGTCACAGGTTCACTAAAGCGGCTCAAATATTGACATTCATTGATGGCTTTACCCTGTTGATTCAAGGTGTGTTTTTTTGTCAGCCTTTTGCTCCTCCTAACCTGCAGTGGCTTTTCCATTGTGGTATGCATTAGGACTACATTTCTTAATGATCGAAAGTTAATGAACTGCAGTTTCTAAATTACTGTAAATGTCTTTCATTTTCACAACTCTGTGGATGAAGAGCTGGACGATGTAACCTACCCAAGTGGTTGCTACTGTGCATTGTTTTAAAAACACTTTCTAATACAGCTCATTAATGTTATTTTTACAATCCTACTAAAAGCTGAGTTGATACGATTCCAGTGTTATTTATGTGCACCAAGCCAGACTCTGCAACAGTGTGCCAAGTTTTTGTAAATGCCAGAGGGTTCTGCTCGTCTGGACTCTCTTTAAGCCAGGACTTTGATTACGCTACACATATAAATATGTCAGCGGTGTCCACAGAATGCTCTACTGCAGGACTCTACGCAGAACGCTCTACTGCAGGACTCTACGCAGAACGCTCTACTGCAGGACTCTACGCAGAACGCTCTACTGCAGGACTCTACGCTTGACATGGTTTACTGAGATTACATATGCGCGCTTGGTACAAAAAGGGTTAGGTTTTGGGAGATATCTAAGAGACTGGAATGTTTGGGGTATGGAAGTCGCTGTCACTTGCTTCACGAGATACCTAAAGAGAACCAAGAAATCAATGACCCGTTCTAAAGCTGAAGGGACTTTAAATGTGTTCTCTGGCCAGTGTTTTGTTAGGTGTAGAAGGAGCCAATCAATTGTGTCTGGAGATTCCTTACTTTTTTGTGGAAATTGATGTTCCGAACGGCGGAATTGGGTACTGCCAGGGTGAGAAATAGGGGGCATATTATCAACAACTAGCGATAATTTTTGTCTCTAACTTGTTTAGAGACAAAAATTATCGCTGCACATCGGCGATTTTTATCGCAGATAAACCTTGCTATTAGCAAGGTTTATCGCAAATGCGATAAAAAACGGCCGCAATGCATGAATATCGCTGAAAAGTCAGCGATATTCATGCATTATCGAGCAAATGCTCTTAGCCATGTTATCCACCTCCCATTGGATAACATGGCTAAGAACTGCTCAGGGCAGGTGTTAGCTTTTGGAGATATTCGCGCTTAGCGCGAATATCTCCAAAAGTTGGTAAATGGAGATAGCGATGTTAGCGACTGTTTCCAGTCTCTAACATCTTGGCACGCCCACTTTGCATCTCATTAGTGATAAATATCACTGACATGCAAAGCGGGGCCCAAGATGGTCGCTATCTCCTTTTAGCTGTCACTAACTGGTGTTAGCGACAGCTTGGTAATAGGGAGATAATTTTATCTCCGCTTTCTTGGCTTTTAAAGCCAAAAAAGCGGAGATAAACCCCCTTGATAATATGCCCCTAAGTTTTAAAAAGTATCCATTGGGAGACATGGTGTAATCTGCAGAAATCTCACATAAACATAACCTTGCTGGTCTGCACCAGTGTCATTCCCAGACTGTGTTTTCATCTCTTGCAAACAACTTCTTCGTGACCTACAATCACGTCCATGGAGTCCCTTGAGGTATTGTTGGCCAGGTCTCACCCACTCTGCATTCTCATTTGAGCCCACGTGACATGGGGGTGGTCAGAGCATGTGAGAGTGGTCATTCTTCGCCTGTGTCGGCTGTAAATAAATGCAACACAAGTGAGCACATGCCTGTGTCTGTCCGACTCTGGTATATAAAATCCTTTGCAAGGATTTTCTTTTTTAATAGCATCAATCCAATTCATTAAACTTTGTCACCCACTAAGTCTTGAATGAACTGGCCTAGGAGAAAAACACAAAAGATCACTTATGCTGTCAAAGGGCCGTCCACAATAGCAGCCCATCCTGATTCGGAAATACATTTCTCATCTATGTTCTTTCATATCATATATAACATTTGTTCAGTTTGCCTCTCAGAATGACTGCAATCTCACATTCCAGAGCTAGTGTTAGTGCCTTTTGTGCCCTGGCAGTCAAACCTAGAAAGGTATATATACCTTTCAGCCTGAAAGTAGAACAAACTGAACTGGAGTTTGGGAAAACTGAAACCATGTCTCTTTGCCCATTAAACCTGCACTTAGCCTCCTGGTTTATAGGTTCCGTCCAACATCTACAAGGCCTTAACACTCTCAAGAGTGGGAGAAATGCTTCACAAACCCTTATACAATAACATGACATGAGTGCTCCAAGGATATCCTGGAGGACAGGTTGTGTTCTTGACCTCAGTTTGGATGGAGTGTGAGCTCTCACAACCCACATCACAACTGTGGCAGTTCTCCTCAATAGCCTGTTTAATTAGCTACCACTCTTTCCTCCGTGGCCAAGATCAATGTGTTTTCTTATATCTTTATTTATAGTACAAAGACTGAAACACCTTTCTGGCACGACGGACTGCTGCTGAACATTGTGCCGCAAGCCCTTAGGCCAGGCCGTTGATCAAACACCAACCTTGAGGCAGCAACAACAGGAATACGTTGGTAAAAATATGATGTTTGTGTCTGGGAAGTTCAGATCAGTTTAGAAACCAACTGGTCAGAGAGAAAAAAATAAGTAAAGCGTGAAATCCTATCAGACACCCAGGGCCCAAAAAACACCCTTCATCAGTAGCAAGGTCTACCATTTTGCCACTGATGTGCCTTATCTGTGTTACCAAATGTTTACAGAGGACCACACTTCTGATCTAACTTATATCATTAAGACATGTATGCCCTTATTACGTCATGTTACTAGATTGTTAAATCTTAGACTATTGGACCCGACTTCTCTCTCAAGTAAAGACGGCAGTGATGAAATCATATGGGCCACACAAAGGCTGCTCTCCATGCCCCTTCGTTTTGGGCCTCAGATATTTCAATAATTTTTGGATCGAGAGTGCGAATTGTACCCCTGCTCTGTTCGTACATTCTTGGTTTTGTGGCAACTAGTTGGCACATCCATTAGCGATTTGGGTAGAATTCCTCATTGTCGAGCCAGGAATTGCCATGAGGGGACACTGGTACCTCCTCTACCATACTACACGCATCCTGGATCACACGATCCTCACTTCCACACCGTCTGAGCATTTGATTTACTTACGTGCAAAACATAACAAATTATATTAGGTGGAATTTCTTCAGTGGTTCTCGTCATTTGTTCGCATTTACATTTCTGGATAAATTCTAATTTTTATTATTGCATTGGTGTTTCCTGCATGCATAGCGGCTGCATCCCATATTGATGTAATGGTGCCTCCAAAATAAGTCTACAGTGAACAATCACTTTTGTCTTGTATCCCTGCTCCTGATTCCTGTTCTACCAGACTGTGCTTACCCTTGTTTTTCATTAGCTCTTTTTTCTTATACCCCCTTATGAAGTCCATTGCAACAAGGCTATTTTTTTATGATAAGGTTAATATACTCAGGTCTTCACCGAAGCCTCTGAAGGTATATGTCTCAACAACTCCAGACACATACCCCTTATCACTTGGTGCATTGATAGATTGTTCTGATTGCTAACAAGCCTCTCCATGTCACTGTTTGTATAAGAATGCTGTATTTGTCCAATATTCTAATGAAAACACTCCCCAGCCAGTTATGGATTGAATTTTTAGGCAGCTATCATCTTGTAATATTCAGAAAACAATCAAAATCCTCGGATTTTGGATGAGTGGATACTGTTTCAATGAATACTACAGCATCTAAGCCAAGTGACAATTTCATGAATGAGGAGTGAACATCCATATGTTTTCAATCCAACACTGTCAGGAATACTATGACAGGAGTGTCATTAAAAAGAAACATGGATGAAACCTTCCATGGTCAGTTTTGGTGGATGGAGTAGGCTCATTGCAGCAGTTGTTTGCCCTTCTTCAGTATTCATTATTGTGTATGGGGTGTATTGTATGGCTTTATTTAGCATATGCATCTTCATGAGACATATGATTATTGTAGAGAAAGTTGCCTTGTTGCATAGGCTCCCTGTTTGCAAACCTGAACTGTGTTGATTAAAAACAGAAGCCATAAGTCAAATGCGAGAATATTGGATCTGTCCAAAAACCTACTTTTGACTTTATCTAAGTCACCTATTATTAATGTCTTGGCCACAAGTTGTGGGTGCATAATGCGTGAATGTAAGGCATACCTAGGCTTTAGATAAGAGTGAGTAACAGCATGCCACAACTCTTTTCGATGTATATGCTAGCATATTTTTTATAATTTGGAAAAAATGTTTAGCAAGTCCACTAAGAAAACAGCTTTAGATATGACTGTGCAGTGGTAGAAAGTCTTAAAAGACTAACATTTTGTGGAAACATACATTTTTGATAAATAGGATGCAAAGATTACTGTAATAAAACTTGCAGTACTGTACTTGAAGGTCTGGACAGTAGATACACCAGTTCAAAGTAGCCCCATCCCTCTCCCACAAAACGTGTTAGCTTTTAATGAGGTATAAATGTGGTCTTATCTGTTAGAAGACAATAGGCTTGAATTGCTGGCAGGGAGACATAGAATATTTAGTAACATTTCCTCCAGAGCCACCAATTTTGGAATGTGGGACAGGAACAGCAAGGCCAACATATTCACTTCGTATGAGTGAGCCCACAGTGGTGGTCTGTTGCCAGCCAACTTGTCTTTCCATTAGCAGAAGGGACCCTGGTCTCAGAAACAACAAGGGGCCGATTCCGATTCGGTAAAATACCTTACAAATAACCGTACGGAGCATATTTCCCGTACGAATTGTACCCTTAAACATCACCATACGTACCATGAAGTACGATTCTGACCCAAAGCAGATCTTCGTACGAATCATACGAAAGACCATACGACTTAAAAATCCGTACAAATCGCATTCGGAATACGCATTACGCGTCATTCGTATGGATCGAAGCAGCATTTTCCGACCCAACAAGTACGATTCGTCTCGTCAACACTTCGTATGACTCTTTTTCTACGGAAGCTCAAAATGTCTGGAAAAGCAGATTTTGGCTCGAACCGCGTACAAAACGGACACCCCATGAGTGCAGGGGTACGGTGCATACAGGTACGGTGCGTAGGGGTATGGTGCGTAGTGGTATGGTGCGTAGGGGTACGGTGCGTAGGGGTACGGTGCATAGGTGTACGGTGCGTAGGGGTACGTTGCGTAGGGGTATGGTGCGTAGGGTTACGGTGCATAGGGGTACGGTGTATAGGTGTACGGTGCATAGGGGTATGGTGCATAGCGGTACGGTGCATATGGTACGGTGCGTATACCCCCATCACTGCAGGGGTACGGTGCATATGTGATTGTGTGGCTCTCATACGAATTGCTCATACGCCACGTTTTCCGTACGAATTGCGCTCTCTTCCCCGGTCCGGATCGTACTTGTCGGGTTGTACAGCATGTTTACGATTTGTACGGTTCACTTTGAGTGTCCGTATCGTATGGATTTTCCCTTGCTTTTCGTACGGTTCGCAACGATTCAGTCGTATATTTTTCCTAAGACTCGTACTATGCGATTCGGACGGAATTATACGATTCGTACGGAAAGGGCTACGGATTCGAATCATCGTACAGATTAGTTTACCGAATCTGTATCGTCCCTCCAGTGTTGGTTTTCAATGGCTAGACTTTGTATATTAGGCCAGTTCTTGGAGGTACTTTGAAACTTCAAACA
Source organism: Lissotriton vulgaris (assembly GCF_964263255.1). Classification (NCBI taxonomy): domain Eukaryota; kingdom Metazoa; phylum Chordata; class Amphibia; order Caudata; family Salamandridae; genus Lissotriton; species Lissotriton vulgaris. Next base: position 1,746,517,988 of record NC_141694.1, read on the forward strand.
ATGGCCCTGGGGTTTTGTTGTTTGGAAGAGGAGGCAGATAACGCCAATGCCTGTTTTGCTACAATCACTCTTTGCAACCTCACTCCTGGTAGGACCTAAGCACTATACAACAATCAAATGTACTCTGTAAGCATAGGACAAATTACAGAGGAAAGCAGGTGAGATAAGCAGGTGAAGATACTATATACCCTCTGTGCCTGCCACTTGGCCATCACCCACTTCTAGTGGTGACACTCAAAAAGCTAGCTCAGTAACACCTACACAATAGGGCTCTGAGGAGCTGGGGTGACTTGTTTAGGCAGGGGACCTTTCTTTCATCGGAGGAGTATCTGAGGGATGCCCCTAGTACTCAGCTGAAGGTGTTTACATATTATCGAGTCAGAAGTAATACCAAAAGTGCTATTCACAATTTTAGATGGCCGACTTGAGGCCAAGGCCGAAAAGGGCCTCATTGCTACGCTTTATATTAAATCCGAAGATGAGACTGCGCGTCAGTCCTTGCTAACTTAAAAAAGATGGGAAGAGGAGCGCAGGGGTAGAATACTCGATGCAATCTGGAGTCCATTTTGCATGAAAACTGGCCAGGCTTTATCCAGCATGCATTATCCATTACAAATACATACAGCAAGCATACTGCACCCCAAACAGCTCCAAAGGGATGATCTGTCAGCAAACGACCACTGCTGGAGGTGTGAAGGTTCGGGTGCAGAATTCCTGCATCTCGCCTGGACTTTGCATCAAGTGCGGGATTACTGGAGGGAGATTTTCAGTGCCCTGTCCACCATGACTAGCCATGATATTGCTGTAGACCTGTGTGGGGGCCTCCTAGGGTACATTAAAGAGGTAGAGGCAATGCACAGGACATTTGTGGTGCTAGGCCTGCCGCTAGTGAAGTGCCTGTTAGCTTGTAGATGGGGTAAAGGATGAGCCCCCAAATTCAAGGCATGCATTGCTGACATAGTGTATTGTAATGAGCAATTAGAAATATATGCGGATATGCTGCCACCTACACACATCAGCAATTCCCCTTAGACCCCCTTATCTTCGCAATTGTGCTGGAACCCCTGGCAACACAGATATGATAGGTCATACCTGATTGGGGAATCAGAGTGGGGGATGTCAATCATCTAGTGTCCCTCGACACGGATGACACTCATTTCTATTTCTCGGCTCCTCGAAGATCCCATCCACTCCTATTGCAATACTTGGATGCTTTTGGGGAGCTTACGAGTCTTAAAATGAACCATACAATATTGTTGCTGTTCCCTTTGGGTGTTATGGCTTCCCAGGAGCAAACTTCCCTGTGGAATTTCCCTTACGCTGGAAAACTGATCAGATCCGCTATCAAGGGGTCCACACGGCACAAAAATGCAAGCAGTATAACTGAAAGGACTACTGAGGGATTGCGAGCATTGAACGACTTTTGAATTACCCTCCTACTATCCCTTATGGGCTGAGTGGCCATTGACAAGATTGTCTTTTTACCTCTTTGCCTGTATACCATGCAGCACTCACTTGACTCTCTTTCCTGTGCTGTCTTTGGAGATTGCACTCCCCTTACTACTCTGATATGAGCTTGTGGTCTCCAAATTAGAACTGTATTATTTGGCCTTGCAGCTACAGCACACTGCACATTGACTGTCTGAAGGGGTAGCTGGGAGAAATCCCTCTTAGGAGACTCGATGCTAGTTTGTGGTCTCCCGCAGTTGCAGATGGCAGGAGGACGGGATACAGCTTCAGTAGCATACCTTGTCAGACACACAGTTTCCCTTTGTAATAGGACTGTCACAGTGATGTTGGGAAAGTCTTCCTTTGCTAGAGAGTTTAACTTTTGGGACCTACCAGCATTTTAGACACTTGCTGACTCAATATAAATAGAGTTGTGGCCTGAGTCCTCCAGAATAGTGCCATGAAGATTGAAAGCTTTTGATTGGACCAGCCTGAAAGATAACTAACTCTGCCCCTGCCCTCCTCGCTTCTGTGAGACAGAACAGTTTCCGGCTTTTTTCAGTACAGTCGGGCCCTCAGGTGGCCACTAACATTGATTTTCACAACATTATTGTTTTACCTTTAAACCTTCCTGTGTTGATTGGTTTCTTGACATCAATATTGTTTAATTTTGTTTTGGTGTTGCTTAAGAACTTATCTCACATTTATTTGAAGAAAAGCCAGCTCTTTCTGCCGTTATTACTAGGTGTGCTCATCTAACATTACACTGATTTGCTTTCTTTGTGAGGGTCCTATCTGATTCTCATCTTAGTTATTAAACTGATAGCTCACAATTAATATAGCCTTATAGCCCGCCGTAGAGGGCTATACCGGCTATTAAAGGCCCTCTCCAGCGTTAAAGGCCCCGAGCCGAAGGCGAGGGCCTTTAACAAGGGAGAGGGACTTTAATAGCGGTATAGCCCATCTACGAAGGGCTATAAGGCTATTAGAACATTCTGTCCCTAGAGGACAGAACGTTCTAACAAAAAAAACAAAGCCTTTTGGGAGCGTGAGGGGGTTGGAATCCCCTCAGGTTCCCTGAAGCCTTTGTTCACAGCCAGAGCTGTGAACAAAGAAACATTGGAATGTTGGAGCTCCAGGCTTATACCAGCCTTTGTAAGCCCGGAGCACTCCATTGTTTTCAATGGAGCTCCCAACATTCCAATGTTCTAATATTTATTCATCTCAGTATCTACTGCTTCTAAGAGAAAAGGAATTTGGTACAGAATTTTGTTTGCCGTAATCAATAAAGCCAATATTCCAATGACCTGCAAGCAGCAAAATCATTTTGCAAAATAAAGTTTTCAGCAACTTTGCAAACAACAAAACGAACGTTATTAATGAATACCAATCAGATTCAAAAAGACATCTGCTCGTAGTATCTGAGAATTGCTCTAAAATGTGCCAACGTTGTAATGGAAGAATTATCCGATCACTAGAGCGAGCTATTTCATTTTTTCCTTTTTATACGAAAAAAGGGCTGTTCAGCTGTCTACCGTATTGAATCCTATCATAATTATTTCCTTTTAATTAAATATTGTGCATGAATGTTTATAATCTCGCCATTTATCTGCTTTACCTTGCTGCTGCCAAAGCAGCATCTTTATTTTCTCATGTACATTGTTTAATTGGTGCCAAACATAAACATTTATGACATCTTTGTCAGGCAAACTACTTCTTGTCTCATTAACCATAGTTTATGGCGCGTGACCCTGGATTTTCATAGAGCAAATATGGCTGGAGGGATCAGATTCCGAGAAATGTCCGGTCCAATTAGCAATAAGTACGGAAACGGAGCTGCATCTGGGCCCTACTAATTGTTAATGTGTGGATGGATGCTGAACATCATTGCATCATATTGAAAACAAAATGGCGTCTTAACCCCTAGTTATGTTTACTGATTAGACAGACATGACTGAGGACAGGTCGTCGTCAGGAACGAAACTGACAATCATTCTGTTCCGCAGTTCAGCTGTGGTTTAATCTCTGCAAAGTAAAACACACACTATTATGTTCTTTATTGCACAATTATGGATTATTTTTTCTCAACTCATTGGACTCCTTTGATCAGGATCAGGAAAAAGGAGAGCTGAGTGGGCCTATTGGGGTTACATTGTTTGGATATAAGATCGTAGATAGATTTCTAGAGGGATGCACCCGTCCTCGGTGCCACCAGCGCCATCACTGAAAGATAAATGTCCCTTTAAGCCCAGTAAGAATGAACTGACAAGCCAAAGTACTTGAAAGTGTTATTTTGATATGAGTTATTTGAAAAAGACAAAAGTTGCAAAAATAATAAACATTAATTGCAAATTTGCAATTCCTACATGGTGACACAGGATACAATCAGTGTAAAAAAATAAAACAATGGAACAGTCTCATATTCAGAGGTCCGCTCTGCTATTTCACCAACCGTGTATGTATTTGAGGTGCTGCACTAATGAAATAAAAGCTGTCTACTTTGCCTATTACCCTCTGTATTCTTGATATAGACTGTGGCCTGAAATCTGCAAAACAGGCCACAGACCGATATTCAGTGCAAATTGAGGGCTCTTGCCACAAAATGCATTTTTACCTTTGAATGGTGAAAGCCATTGCACTGTTGCTGATTCAGAGGACTGTCAAGGGTCATGGGACTGTCTGTGTGTCCTGTTAGGGCCACACCAACAGAAAAGGAACCCACCACAGTTGCCGGCAGTCCTCCCATTCTTCCACTGCCCTATGGGGGAAAAGTGGTGGTGGGCACTTCCCAAAACATACATCAGATTATGTTTGAGCTAATTGGTTAGAGCTGTCCAATTCTGGCAGCTGGAGGCACTTGTACTCTCATGGGTGGTGGATCTGCAGAAGACCCTTCCTGCACCACTAAGGGTACACCATTCTTCGGTATATCAGACTGGGCATCAGGGAGTCCCCACAGTGGCAGGGAAACAGCGGTGACACTAGAGGATCTGAAACAAGACAAGCGGTGTAATGAGTCAAATGTACCTATCGTATAATGTGAGGGTATATTTTTTGCAATTCACCCCTTTTCCTCACCAGCTAGACTTCCCAAGTGAACTGCATGATCCAGAATGCACTTCAGCAGCAACTTTATAGAAATTTGTATAAATCCCCACCGCTAAGCTGGCATAAATTCAAGTCGCAGTAATCAGTCAGAGGGAGTCCCCACGTATAATGTCTCTGAATCAAGTGTGAAAACAAGTCAATTTACTGGGGGTAGGCGAGGGGTTCAAAGATACAAAGTGGAGAGGAAGAAGATTCAAGGGCTCTCTCGTTAAAGAGTAAGGAAAGTGAGGCAGAAACTGGAAAAAGGTCAGCGAAAAGTCTAAATACCTAAAAGTTCAAGACAGGAAAACAGGAACATTCTTAGCCGGTCATCTCACACTGAGGAAGTAGCTGATACAATGCCCATCTGTGGGTGCGCCTGTTCATTGGCCGGTCACTGATTGGTAATTGATTTCAGGTGTGAGTACTGGTGAATGTATGATGTTACAACGCATATATTCACAACGCATACCATCACAACGCAACTTTTACAACGCAACATCCATTACAACGCATGCTTTTACAACGCATGCCATTACATCCCAGATGCTATTATAACGTATACCATTACAATGTAAGTATAGGTAAGTATTTAATTTTATTAATATTAATTTATTTTTAATATCATTTTAATTTTTTTTAAATTAATTATTAATTTTATTTAATATCATTTTATTTTCTATTCTAACTCCTGGGGGGTATAATATTAGGGTAAGTGTTGGATAGTGTAGGGGTTTAAATTACTATTCTTACTCCTGGGGGTATAATATTAGGGTAAGTTTTGGATAGTGTAGGGATTAAAATCACTATTCTAACTCCAGGGGGGTGTAATAGTAGGATAAGTGTTGAATAGTGTAGGGGTTAAACTTACTTTTCTAAATCCAGGGGGTGTAATAGTAGGGTAAGTGTTGGATAGTGTAGGGGTTAAAATTACTAAATTAAATTAAGTTATATTTAAAAAAAAATGTTAAATTATTAATAATTAAAATAATTAATATAATTAATTAAAATTAAATTAAATTAATATTAATTAATAAAAATACTTACCCACACTTACGTTGTAATGGCATGCGTTGTAATAGCATCTGTGATGTAATGGCATGCGTTGTAATAGCATGCGCTGTAATGGATGTTGCGTTGTAAAAGTTTTGTTGTAATGGTAGTGCGTTGCTAAAGCTGCGTTGTGATGGCTGTTTCCCGTGTGTGTGGGAAAAGGCAGAGCCCCACCAACAGTGAGCTGCACTTTAAAAGCTGAGCTTGCCTTTCAGTAGCATCCAGCTCCCTATATGGGTATGGTGAATCGTGTAGGCCCTTGCTGTGTTCACTGACACCCCCACACTCCAAGAGCCATAGTTTCAAATGTGCTTTGGCCCACTGCTGCTGTCTTCAGATGTCACTGCTTCTACTGTAACCCAGTCTTGTGGGTATTTATGTGGTTCCAGCAATGGGGGGTGGTGAATGCCCATTCACCACAAAAGGTTTTCTGAGGGCTTGCACCCACAAACCGCAAGACCTCAGCCGATTCAATAGCTTTACAGTTTTTTCTGTCCAATGTATGACGATGATGATGAATGGGAGCACACAGATGCTTCGAGGAACTTAGAGCTGACAAAAGCCATGTGTTCAGCTTCTTCTTAAGGTCTGTTCAGACCTTGCAAGACAGAGGTCCATGGGGAATTTATTCTACGCAGGAGGACCCAGAAAGGAAAAGGAATGACCACCTGTCCTTGAACATTGTATCCTTGGAACCATATCCAAGGCCAAATTAGAGGACCGGTGCCTCCTACCAGGAAGGAAGAAGAGCATTCTGGCGGGCAGATATCTAGGGCTTATCTGATGCAACGCTCTATAAGTAAGAACAAAAGTCATAAACTAAACCGGTTTCCCCACCGGGAGCCAAGGCAAAGAGCGGGGATGTGGGGAACCCTGCGTCTCAAAGGAGGATTGAAAAGCAACTGTGAACCACTTGAAGCCTTTGGATTACATAGTACAGCAATCCAAGGTACAACACATTTGCATAACCCAACCTAAATGTGATAAGAGCATGAATAACTGCTTTCCTGGCAGGTACAGAAAGAAGAATAAAAACCTTTTCGAGACATAGAGTAAAACAAAACAGATCCCTCCCACTAACCTGATGAGGCTGGGATGAGAGATGATTATCAGACTTGACCCCTAAACTCTTTACCATATCTGTTTGCAGGAGTTAAGGGGGGGGCTCCCACCAGCCGGCAAGGTGACCAGTCAGGGGGTGTGAGCAATCCAAAGAAGAACAGTTCTATTTTATCAGCATTGGACATCAGCTGGTTCTGGTGCACCCAAGAGAATACTGCAGCCAGACATGGCCTAAGTAAATCCGGGGCAATATTTTTGCCTTTATTAAAGGAGAAGAGCAGTTGTGTGTCATCTGTGTACTAGGTTATCTTGGCTTCAAATTATTTAACCAGGTAGGCAAGAGGAGTAAGGTAAATATTAAACAAATTGAGATTTAGGGCAGAAACTATGGGACACCTTAGTCTTAGTACCTGACGAAAAAGTAGGGTTCAACGCCCTTGTCGTCTGTTTACTAAAATAGTGTCCATCCAGCTCAACTCAGAGATTTTCAATGCAATCTTCTGAATACGACGAAGAAGGATAGAGTGTGGAACCGGATTAAAGGCTGCCGATAGATCTTACAAAGTCAGAACAGCCTTGCCGCCTGTATCCAATGCAAATTTAATATGCTCAGATATCTCAAGGATAGCAGTTTCAGTGCTAAGGTATGACTACCAGGCTGACTTATGACATAAGGGCTCTTCTGCACATTTTTATCTTGGTCTGACTGTCACTGCGGTGTAATCCATTCTGAAGTGTATTTAGTGAGATGTGCCCCCTTGTTTCAGAATTGAATGTGTCATCAATGTTCCATTTGAGGAATCTGGAGTTGATTTAAACCTTTATTGATATACATTTGTGTACGTGCCAATTCTCAAGATGATATAACAAATGCTTCTTCAGTCAGGTACCCCAAAACAGTGCCTAGCAATCTAACAATTGATGGCAACAGAAACACAACATTTGAAAGAGAGTTAACAGTCATTTGGCATCTCAGTGTTATTTTTTTATGTTTCTGCTCCTGCTTGTGCCACTGAGCTAGTGCATCTGCCTGCTTCTTCTTCACAGAGGGGCTCTCTGCTTTGAATTCTGATGAAGGTGTGTTTGCCCTTCAAAAAATAAAACAAAAACTCATTAAGAAAAATCTGCTTTGGATCTATGGCAGAGCTGTCACCTTGAACCATAGATGGAGTGCCTGGCAGCCTGAAGCACAACTGTGTAATAAAAATGTATAATTCCTTTTTAATGAGAAAACAATATGTGGAAGGGGTCTTCTTATAATTAAATGTGCTTCCAATTTTGTTAACATGTTAATGGGATTCTGATTTATTGGCTATCTTGGATTACTGCTGAGTAGGATTTACTACAACTACTTATTTTCTACAAGCCACAATGCACGAATGATCCAGAAAATGCCTATATTAAGCTAATTTGATGAACAACTGAGCACAGGAAAAATGTGTTACTTTATATTTACAGACCAAGCTATTTTGAGCATTTAAAGTCTATGCTACAGGGCCTTCATAACCAGTGGTGTTAAAATTCGCAAAATATTTAGGGCCCGATGCCCGCCCGCCATCTTATCGGAAATCGGGACCGCCCGCCCTAAGGGCGAGGGTCCCCCACGCACCATTAGGATGTGCCCGCCACAGTGGCGGGCACATCCTGTATTGATAGTATTGTAGCGGGCGGAGCTCTCAGCTCCGCCCGCCACAATACTAAAAATGCTTAGCACCATTTACGTAATCAAAGCGGCAGGCACCGCGCGGTGCCTGCCGCTTTGATTATGCAAATGCAGGGGGGTACCACAGAAACCCCCCGTGTGCCACCCCCCTTTGGCCTTCACTCCGGGGGCCCACAAGGGGCCCACTGAGTGAACACTGCCTGCCTTTCCATGGCGGCGTTGCCGCCGCGAAAAGGCATTGCACACGTGCCATTGTAATATGGCTGGCGGTGTCTCATAGACACCGCCACCATATTAATCATTTTCCGCCCCGGCCGCAATGCGACCGGGGCGGAAAAGTGGCGGGCGGTGTTTCCCACCGCTGCGGCCCCCCCGCCATTGTAATGTGGCGGGGGGAAAAGGGTGGCGGGCGGTCATTTCTGTCGGTGGAGCCCCTGGAATCACAGGTTCCTATATTTTTATGAACTTTACGTGGTTCAAAAAAGTGCAAAGCTCACAAAAGTAGATTGTATACCCTTAGGCTGCTCTTTGCTGCATTGCAAAACTGTTCCCTTTGCAGTGATCGGCCTCGCAGGGAAGTGGGTTGCCTTCTGCTCATCAGCCAGAGTACTTTATTGCCCGCATGGTGGGCCTCTTGAACCAAATCTACCACTAATTTCTGTCTCTTAAGCTCCCAGCAACTGAACCCACCACCAACTGTCACCCTGATACTACCTGCTCCCCCTTTCCTGCCAGCACTTGTACCTGGGTGAAGAGTCTGCTACAAGAAAACAGACACATCTCGATGCAGGTGCCTGCCGTGTGTCTATCCTGCCTTGCAGCGGGCTGGGCAGGGTTACAGAGCGTTTTGTGAATACCTTCACAAAAAAGTCAGAAAAATGTGCCTAATTCGGGAAGGTGCAGTTTCTGATTTTACCTGTCAAAGCTTCGCTTTCACCCACTGCCAATCTTGATTTGGCCAAGTATCCTTTATTCCTCTTAAAAAATGACAACGCGCTTTGAGCCATATTGAGTTATACCATACATATCTATGGAATGCTAATCTCCATTCAATGATTTTCTCAGTATTGATCGGCAAGTTCAAGGTAGGACATTGGATTGAGCACACTTCAAATGAAAGCCCAACATTGGGACACAGAATCAAGATAGTTTGGGATTTGAAAGGAGTTGCATTGATCCTGGGCTCCTCCCTGACTCTGTAATTCGTGTAATAGGGTTGCCCCACACCTCAGTTTGTTGCTCTTGACTTCATAAAAGGAACTTAGATTCACATATTCTTAAAGAGGTAACGTTTTAGGATGTATGATAGAGATACCCTATCTCTTACATTCAATGCTCCCAGGTATTACCAAATCTTGAAGCACCATCAGAATAGGGGACAGTCATGCCCCGCAGAGATGGGCAGCCTGATTTTGAAGGTTGTTTTAGAAGCCTGTCCCCTTACCCTGACTAGGAAGAAGGGTCCCTACTTGGACAAAGGTGCAAGCCATTGCCAACTAGAGACCCCTATTTCTAACATTGGTGGTCAGTGGTTAGGATCTGGACTTGCAGTTGTGCCTTACATACAGTGTTTGGTGTAGACTACTAGTATAGTGCATACAAAAAAATACAGTACTACTGGGTACTTGATTGTTCACCAACCCTCACCTTGTCCAAGGTCGGTGGTGGCATGTTGCCACTTATCTGCAAACAAAAGAAAAAATATTTCTGGAGCAGCTCATCGCTGCTTCTGTCCAGTATTGGCCATGGGGTAAGAGGTTAAATGTGGCACTCAAGCCTGGGTCAAGGACGGGGGTGTTGTAAATGATTTTCTAATATGCCCTGATGTTCACAAATATTTGGACATATTAAAAAAAGTGTCACCATAGGCTTTGTTTTTTACTTACCCCCTCCGTCCCAGAGGCTCGTGTGTTATCATACTCCTCCCCTCCCCACCAAAAGTCAAGGTGAGTGGGGGAAATACATAAAAACAATAATAGCTCATAGTTGTTCTGAAACTTTTATCCTTGTGCGGGCTGGGATTATGGGATGTGGCATCCCAGGAAATATTTTTTTTCACATCTACTGATAAACATTGGTACATATGACAAAAAATAGCCCACAGGGGTGCCACTGTTCACTCATCCCCAATTGGCCTCAGGGTGAGGGTGATGACATGGCTTAACCCACCGTCACCATGTCTAAGGGTAAGGGGCAAGCACATGCAAAAACATGCTCAATGGAGTCTTTCAAAATGTAAAGACTGCATCAGAACACCTTTGAACTGTGCAGGCTGAAAATGCCCCACACAAGATTGATATAATTGATATAGGACAACTTTCCTATCTATCTGTGCGTTTGTACTGTCCCACTATTTGGAGAAGTTGCTGCAGCAATATGTCTGTTTGTGGATCTGGAAGCCTGTGCTGATAAATGACTTGGAGATTGAGCAGCTTCTGGAGGCACAGTCTCTAAAGATCTGATAGTTACGAGTGTACAGTGTCAGGGATCTGGCAGTTTCTGCAAGTGCACTATCTGAAGATTTAACAGTACCTATAGTTAACATACTGAGGGAGCTAGCCTTCACTGTTGCTGCATGAATGTTAGGTGCTCGTATAGGTTATTCAGGTACCCTATGTAACTTTTGGCAACTTCTACAGGTACACCAGCTCTGGCTTTGACAGTTCTTTCAGGGTGCACAACCTGCATGCTGGCACTTCGTCCAGGTGCACTATGTGGGAGTTGTCCGTTTTTACAGGTGCATTATATGTGTCTCATATCTTCTATTGGAACATTGGAATGTTGAGCGCTCCATTGAAGACAATAAAATGCTCCGGGTTTCTAGTGGCCGGTGGAAGCCGAGAGCATCAACATTCCAATGTTTGTTCACATCTAGTGCTGTGAACAAAGGCCTCATGGAGCCAGAGGGGATTTCAACCCCATCGGGCTCCATGGGGCCAATTTTTTACAAATTCTATGGAGCAGAATGTTCTAATAGCCTTAGAGCCCGCCATTGCGGCTCTACAGTGCATTAAAGGCCCACTCCATTGTTAAAGGCCATTGAAGCGGGCCTTCAATCGGCAATAGAGCCTGCTACATCGGGCACTGAGGCTATGTTACTACTGTAACCAGAAGTCTGACAGCTAACCTACGAACAGAGCAGGCAGTTTGATGCATCTACAATATTTGTGATTCTGCCTGTTCCTGCTGGTACATTAGTAGGTTATTGAACATTCTTGCAAGAAACTGCAAGGTAGATTTGGGGCTCTGGTCTTTGATTTACCACGCTATTTACTTCATTGTGATTTTAGAGCCTTTAAAGTTTGCATGTTGAGCTCCCTAAGACCAATTCTCAGGCACACCAACCGAAGCCCTGTCACTCATCTGGGCCACAGCAGCAGGGCTACACCTAGTGCTTAATTTGTAAAACAATGAGTGCTGGTGCCCAAATCTCTGCTCAGAAAGCTGCGGCCAGTACTATTAGATATCAGCGTGCTTGATAGCAAGGCTGCGTAGTCTTGAATCCACTAATTGCATCTTTAATCCACTACCAGACACTCCCTGCCTCTTCATCTCCCAATAGGTTCTTACTTTCTCCCTTTATGACAGTTTGTCCATCTTTCTCGTCTTTCATTTTTCCACTTTGTTTGCTTTTCCCTCTCTTGCTCTCGGTAAATGTCTGATTCAGAAAAATAACTGCTGGTCCCCAAAAATGAGTGCCAGTGGCCCCCACCGACACAGATTGAGCACAGGCCACAAATTCCCTTCATTTTATGGTGACTAACACTGCAAGCTGTGGCGGTTTGCATAATGTTTGACAAATGCAAAAAAATAATGCTAACACTGGGCAGTGTCTGCTAGCTGTGTGGTAGTGGTGCACCGCTCTGGGATGGCACCCAGAATTTGGAATGCCTTACCCCCAGAAATCAGACTTAACCCTTCTACTATCGCTTTTAAAAATGAAGTTAAATCCATCCTCATGGCTCAATACACATGAGTATGTTCTATTGAATCAAGGTGGGGAAAGGCATCTAAGCCCTCAACCACAGGACACTTATTTATGCTAAATATAACTTTATTGTCTTTCTTCATCATATTCTTTGTACTTCTATGTGGATCTACCATTACTGCTTGTATATGTAACATTTTATGTTTGTATAGCGCTCTGATATCCGCTAGGATCTTGTTCGCGCTCTATAAAACTCTCAAAATAAATAAATAAAAAATAAATAGCACTGACACTCCTTCACGCCAGAATCGCATGCAAACATTAAGATGTACCATGCCTGTTAAACAGTATTGGTGTACACCATTAATCCTAACGCACAAAAGCAATACCTTCCTCTCATGGACAGTATGTCCACCAACCTTCTTTCTAACGTGCATAGCAGGAGAGTAGATACTTTCTTTACTCTGCCACCTTGAAGTCATTTTGCGTCTTGTAAGTGTTAGGAAAGCGCCATTCAATTGCACATACAACACAGTACTATGCAACATTGCCTCATCATCACTGTGCATTGCCAAACGTTCTCTGCTTCTGCTGTGAGGTTAGACAAAGTTTTGTTGATGTCTGGTGAACATTTGAAATAAATCACCTTTCTATGTTTTGCAACACATTTTTCAGGTTCATTTTCTGTGTGATTTTCAAACTGCATGTTCTTTTCAACTTTGCCCATTTCCACTTCACTGAATTTACTCTGACAGCCCATTTCCCTGCAGCCTTGCACCGCTCAGAAGCGCCTCTATTCTTCAAAAGCCTGCTGAACATCCCAGAGCTTATGGGAAATATCTTCTGAAATAACTACCCCAGGGCTTACTGTGCTCGCTTTTAGAAGCTTTGACCCCTGGCAGATATGATTTATAATGGAATCATTCAACCTCATTGCTTGGATTTGAAGTGCTGATTCCTTTTCCTGTAAGTGGTTCTGAGCTCCTTGCAGTGGTGTGACTCATGCTACACTGAGCACACCATCTATTTGCCATGGTGACCTATTGCTCTCTGTAGTTATGAATAGAGGGCCAGGGTCTGTTTGTGACATTTGTCTGCAAACATGGCATTAACAGGCCTTACTGACATTCATAGCACTGGGCTCAGAGACAGTGTAGTGGGATAAATGTCAATTATTAACCTTTTTTGTTTAGCACTGCATGCAGCAAGGTGCCATTTCCAAATCCTGTAAATACAAATGTTACTGTTACCCAATGTATTTGTGCTCAATGTATTGATCACTGAAGGATGGAAGGCAGTCATCGTTGCTGGCATCTGAACTCCTGGACGGCAGACCATATATTTTAGCAGTGAGCATTCAGCTCACTGAGCAACCCTACCACAGAATTCTGTTAGCGGCACCTCTAGTTGTAAATATGTCGTTCAATGTAATATTTGTATTTTACTTTGTTTTATCTGGTTTTCTATTGAGGAGGGTGTAACTCGAGTAATTTGCTGTAGCGTTATTACGAATATTAACAGCAAGATAAAGCAAAATTACACTCTGAGCATAACCTATCATTTAACGCTATTTTCTTAGCACAAGATGTATCAAAAGGAGGTATTTTGCACTAAGGAAATAGCAATAAATGCAACAGAACATAAACAGAAGCAGTCAGCAGATGCTAGCTAAATTTGTAGTTCCTTTATTCATGTGGTAGGATTTTTGTGCCAAAATTTATGATTACATTTATGATTTTGAAAACAGGAGTAATCGCAGAATATTCAGTAACTTTGCCTCAAAAACGAACACAAAATTTCTGAAATTACTCCAATTACTCTGGTATAAATAAAATTCCACCCAGGCCTAGTTTTATATATGTGAAACTATATTTAAAGCTGTGGTGATGGTAAAGTGAGGAGGTGATGCAGATGCAGCTTTTAAGGGGTGAAGGAAATATAGCTTTTAGAAGGGCCAAACGGCATGGATGATGGAGATGGAGTGGGGCAGAGGAGCAGTGCTGACAAGTGTCTTGTCATGCAGAACTCTAGAGTTTAGCTTATATCCTAATAGACAGTTATCTGCAGCCAGCAGAAAGAAAGGGGAGACCAACAATAATCACAAATTGGCTTATGAAAACAAGAAGGGGTTTTGGAAGTGCCAATATTGCAAAGCCTGCCAGTTTGTCTATAACAAAACTCATTTTAAAACTCAGAATGGCAAATCCGGTGACATTGAAGAGTGGATAACCTGTGAAACTCCATTCGTAATTTATGTTTTGGAATGCCTCTGTGGACAAAGATGTTGGAAGTATGATAAACAAACTAAAATTGTGTATTCCCCAACATAAAAGAGCCATCAAAAACAAAGATTTTGAATACTCTATGGCAAAACATCTATGGGAGTCACACGAGGGAGACATTGGGAACTTGCAGTTTTTTGGCACCCAAAAAGTTCAAAAGAAACTTGGCAGTGAGGATAGAGAGCAGGATCTGTGGGGAATGGAGGTGAGATGGATCATTTGGGTGGGAACAGAACAACCAGGGGGCTTAAACTTTGATGTTGAATTACATGTACACCTTTAAATGTCTTAATGAATTTATGATGACTTTTCATTATATCAAAGAGATTTTATGAGCATCGGGATTATGAAGGGGTGAGCTATGAATTGAAATGTGGATGTTTTATTTCCTCAAAGGCACTATGACTAATTATTACGGGTAAAAAAATCAGTTTAGGGTTAAATGCTAGACAATTTGTGAACGAGGTATGATTGTAATGATTTAAAACATTTACAATTGAGGAAAAGATATATGCTAGTGGAACTTTAGGCATCTCCCTTAGGATTTCATATTTTATAGGTACTTTACCAAAGCAACAACAAAGAAATCCTCCCCCCAAAAATGGAGAGTACTTATATGAAGAATTGATCGTCTATAAATAAAACACAATTATCTATTTCCACACGTTGCTTGTTTTGCACATAATTAACTATGAATTTGCACTGTGAGGAATGTTACCGAACTATGATTATCAGATATGTAAAAAATGGCTGTCCCTTAATGGGAAACAGCCTTACAATGCAAGCAAAGCCACGCATGCCATTTCCCCTTCAAGCACAATCACGCTTGCCTTAACAGCGTCCATACGTGGTTAAGGCAGTGCATGGTATAGGTATCCAGAAGAACAAGAACAGGAACAGGAAGCGTCTGGGCAGAAAGCTCGACACGGATAGGTAAGAGGGCCTGGGTTTGGAGATCGAGGTAGTTTTAGGGGAGGGGGAGTTTTTAGGGCTCAAGGGCGATCAGGTTTTTTATAGGGTAGCTGTCTGGGTTTTAGGGCTCAGGGAAGTAGGGGTCTTGGTAGTTTTAGGTTTTATGGATTGGGGTCGTTTTTAGGGTTCGGGGTTTGAGTTGTTTATAGGGCAGTGGCCGGGGTTTTAGGAGCAAGGGCAGGTTGGATTGGGGTAGTTTTGAGCTTTTAGGGGTGGGGTCGTTTTTAGGGCTTGGGGTTGTGTTGGTTATGGGCAGGGGCCAAGGTTTTAGGGCTCAGGGTGGAGGGGTTGGGGTGGGATCTTTACCACAAGCATGGTAAAGTAATGCGTTGTTCAGACACATTCATTGTTCAGGTTGCACTGTAGAGACACTCATGGTTTAGGCATATGTGCCTCTGTCATACAACCCTCTTTGATGAATTGTTTTTTTGAGGAAAAATATTTAAAATGAGCATATAATTTAGCTTGGCACCTTTTTAATATGTAGTTGCTAGGCCCTTTACTAGAACAGAAAGCAGTTGGAGAAGAAGAATGGAAATGTATAACTTACCATTTAAAACATGCTCTTGTTGGCTATTTTGCACATATAGAACTTGCTAATTTGCACAGTGACACAGGGCATCAAAAAGTCTGGTACTTATTGACATGTGAGACAGGATTTCTATTCAATGAGAAATATTGTATGATTATGGGATTTGTACGTCAGTGTAACACTGTAATTTTGAATCTTGTTATCCAGTATCTATTTGCATACACATGACTGTTTGGGTACTTTACCAGAATAGAATGCAGATAAATGGGGAACATTGATATACAAATGTCACTATCGGAAAATATACGATCCTGCCAATTTGCACACTTTTTGCCAATTTGCACACTTTTTGCCAATTTGCCCATATGAATTTTGATAATTTGCACAATGTTTGACATTCAAACACTGCAGAGTGACCCTAACTGTGTAGTGTCTTGTTATAAAGATGTATTGAGTGACAAAAGGATCTATCATTTAATATATTATTGTATCATTAGTATAAAAATCGTGACAAACTGAATAGAAATGTTGCTCCATTACATGCAATAATGTGTAATTATGCTGATGATTGTAATTCACTGAGTACATCACAAATGAAAATTCAGAGTTCACGTATATAAATAAACAAATGTGAAGAAAACGTAGGGAAAAGGGAAAAATATGAAAAAATGTATAAAAATATAACAAAATGGAAAACAATGGAGCACTGAAGAAACATCATATTAGGACACAGGCTCATTTGCCTAATTATTTTTAAATCACATGTGTGTAAATGGAGGTGGTTCCCTTTAAAAGTGACGATCTATGCGCATATACTCTATGACCCTGTGGAAGGCTACGGCCGAAACGCATTGATCTTTTTCTTATCCTGTGACAGAGATAAAGAAAAAAGCATGTTACCTGACCGGAGCTGTGCAGGTTGTTTCTTTGTGTCCCGATTCCGGATCTGATGTGAAACGGGCTACATTGCACAATTGTGACATATATATATTATATATACACACAGTGGCGGTCACTAGTGAGTAGGCATAGTTAGGTCAGACTTTCCATAGTAAGAGCGTTTTTTTGTTTATTTAATAACTTTGCCACCATTTTACAAATCTTCACAAAACATTCCAAAACAAAAGTTCATCCACCTCAGCTCCTTCCTGGAAAGTTTTACTTTTTTAATGTTGAAATGTAAACTCAGGAAAAGTTCTCTGCTGTGCTTTGTATACAAAGCCAGTTGCAGTGGTTCACAAATTGCAAGGTGCATATGCAATATTCATTATGTAGTTACAATTATTACCCTAAAATATGTTTCATTTCTGAAGCAAACTATTATTACATTATTTCATTGCTAAATGTTAGACAGATCACACAGTGTCCTTATGCGAATCGTGGATAATATTTCCAGTGGGTCTAGTAGTTCATTGGGACATTACGTGATGCTGTATGTGGCCCTTACTTACTTTGAAGTGACATGGGTACATCTTACAATGTTGAAAAGGCAGCCTTTATGCTTCCAGTGTGTGGTCATGGTGACGTTTGTTCTGGGATATGGATTGTAAGTTGTTTGTAACAAATCCTACACTATACTTGTATGACAGTGTATAGCTGCTTATACATGCCCACTGCATAATGACACTGACTGACATCATCATGCAGATTTTCAGATGTAATGATATATTTGCTAAAAATAGATACATGTACTTAGCATTACAAACAATATGTTTTCTGTGAAGAGGATGCTTGTCGGGTGATATTTATTTTCGTAATTACGATCTTGTAGTGAGTGTGTCCTTAATACCGAAGTGTCATACAACAGTCACTGTTTGTGTGCTGCTCTTCCTTCCTTAATCAACAACAATGTGAACCGATTAATATATGATTCTGAACCACAATGTAAAAACCTTTTAACCCCTTGCACAACACAGTGGGGGGTCCCAGTGGGCGTGTGCGGGGGACGCCCGGGGGCCCTCTGAACCTCGCCAACTCATTATTTGCCCAGCACCACAGCAGAATTTCTGAGCTGCGGTCAAGGGGTTAAAAAAAGTTTCCATCTCATACTGCCATTGCCGATTAGCTGCATCAGTGCTGAAAACAGACATTACATATAGTTAAATTGTAAATGCTGCAAAATACAGCCGCCAGACTTCTTCTCGGATTACCCAGGTTCAAATCTCTTACTGCTGAAATAGGACCCTATTGGTTTCCGATTAGGCACCGTATAGCTTTTAAAGCCCTGTGTAAAGATGAGGCGGAGGCAGGGAATTGTAGATCAGGATTTATTCAGGAGAAGAGAGCCGTCACAAGGTGATGAAATGGTAGTAATACAGATCACCACACACCTCCCCCCTTTTTTAAAAAAAAAAACAATTTTGAGAACATGGTAAAACAACAAGGAAAAGCAAATCAGATATAATCACGGTATTTGTTAGGCCTAACAGTTGCCCTCGAACTTCTCCTTAAACCATTACCAATATTAACATACGAATCTTCTTCTAAGCCATTACCAACATTGACATCAGATGAGGGAGCAGTTGCACGGGAAGGATCTTTGGCAACCCGAGAAGTGCTCCACCAATTGCCATTAGACAGTTTGACAGCATTCTTGCGAACTTCAACAACCTGTTGGGATTCAAGAAATTTCGAAAAACCTTTCTTAACTATGACAGGATTCTTGATTCTGACCCAGTCACCAGCACGAATGTTGTGAGAAGACTTTTTTCTTGACTCCACATAGCAAGGCAGAGAACCAGAAGATTTTTTATTGGCACACTCCCACATTTCTTCTAAATCACAGCCCCGGTGGAGACTTTTGACCATCCAAAAGGGGAAAGCTTGGGAGCAAGCTTTTCTTCCTCTCATCAGTTCGAAAGGAGAAAAGCCCGTGGCAACATGGGGAGAAATCCGATAAGACCATATAAGATCTTTTACGGCTTGAAAGATACAGTTGTTAGACCTGAAAGCAGCTTGCACACATTCAACAATAACTCTATTAAATCTCTCGGTTTTGCCATTGCTCTGGGGATGGTCCAATGGAGTTCTGGTATGTTTAATACAGCAATTATTCAGGAAAACACCCATTTCCTTAGAAATGAATTGTACCCCGTTATCGGTGAGAATTTCTTCCGGACAACCCTCCCTGAGAAAGATTCTGCTTAAACAATCAATGACACTCTTAGAGTTGGGAACATTGATGGGTTCAACTTCGACCCACCTGGAAAGATGATCAACAAGGACCAGGAAGTATTTGGAGGTGTTGGGAAGAACATGGAACGGACCTAAAAAGTCCAGACCAATTTTTTGCCAAGCTCTGGCGGGAGGGGGAACAAAAGAATCACAAACACCTTCTAAAATAAGAACTTTGTCACTGGTGTTGCAATGTGAACAAAGTTTGATGGCTTCAACAATCTGGTTGTCCATTTTTGGCCACCAAAAATTCGATCTGACGTTTCTTTTGGTAATGGTGGCTCCTAGATGTCCAGAATGCGCATCAGTAATAATTTTCTCTCTGTAAACAGAAGGGGGAATGAATTTATCACCCCTAACAATTTTGCCATTTTCCAAAGAAAGTTCTGAGTTAATTTTCCAATAAATTTGAAGTTCAGGAGAAAGGGATTTTTCTTTGGGCCAACCTTTTTGTATAAAAGAGATCACATCCTTGAGAATGGCATCATTTTCAACTGCCTTGATCCAATCACATTCAGCAAAAGAGATGGAGGTTTGAGAAATATTGGCCACAAAACATTCCTCAATGTCAGTTTCAGCATTCTCATCAGGTTCTTGTAAGGGTAACCTGGACAAACAGTCTGCCCGTTTGTTTTTACCACCAGGGATATAGATAGCTTTGAAGTTGAATTCCAATAATTTAGTGGAAAGTCTAGCCAATCGTGCAGTTGTGCGATTGATGTTTCTGCCTGACAGAATATCAACAAGGGGGCGATGGTCGGTTTGAAGAATGAACGGTCTACCCCATAAGTAAGACTTGAATTTCTCAACACTCCAGGCACAAGCAAGCAGTTCCTTCTCTATGACTGAATATTTCCTTTCGACAGGACGGAGAGTCCTGGAGGCAAATCCGACGGTAAATTCTTTACCATAGGCCACTTGAGAAAGAACAGCTCCTAAGCCATATTCGCAAGCATCAACAGTGACAACAGTTTCTCTGTTGCCATTAAAAGGTTGAAGGGCAGGAGCGTTAGTAATGTGCTCTTTAATGAGCTGAAAACCCTTTTCGCACTCATCAGACCAGCTGAAGGTGGCACCCTTTTTTAGTAAAAGCCTAAAACATTCAGTGGTCTTGGTATAGTCTCTCATGAATTTTGAATAAAACTCACAAAGACCAAGAAAGGACAAAAGCTGTTCTTTGTTGGAAGGAGCGGGAGCTTCAATGATACTTTTCACTAGACCTGATCTCGGCTTGATACCACTTTCAGAAATAGTATGACCAAGGTATTCTACTTCTCTGGTTTTGAAAACACACTTACTCTTCTGTAAGGTCACACCTCTTTGTTCTAGAATGTGAAAGACTTGGTCAATGACTTTGTCATGTTCGCTCTCAGTTTGAGTGAAAATAAGAATATCATCTTGGAAGACGACTACATTGGAGAGTTCCTCAAACATTTCGGACATGATACGCTGGAAAACAGCGGCAGCAGAAGCCAACCCGAAAGGAAGGCGACGAAATTGGAATACACCATCAGGTGTTACAAAGGCAGTGAGGTGTCGTGAGAGAGGATGCAACTCAATCTGGTGGTAAGCCGCCTTTAAATCAAATTTTGAAAACCAAGTGGATGATCCTACTCTTGCTATTAAATCCTCAATGCGAGGAAGGGGAAAGCCATCAACCCAGATAGCCTGATTGAGACTGCGTAAATCCACACACATTCTAAGGTCACCGGACCTTTTCCTAGCAAGAACAATGGGAGAAAGCCATAATGTTGATTCTACTTTTTCAATAATTTCTTGTTCGCATAATGATTTTAAATGTTTAGACAAATCCTCTCTGATACTGAGTGGGACATTTCTAAGTTTGTGTTTGACTGGAGTAATGCCATCTTTGACTTTGAAAAAATGTTGGAAATTAGTGATCTTACCAAGACGATCTTCAAAAACTTTTTTATATTTGTGCTCCCACAATTTGTCATTCAAAATGTTGCAAACAGGGGCAGAGGATGAAGACATAGAACAGGGAAGATTGCACTCTTCAATAAATACAGGATTGGGTAAACCAGGTTTAATGGTAACACCGAATTCTGCCTGATGAATGAGACCTAGAACGTTGATGCCTCGCTTAGCAACATAAACCTTCCCTTTAATAAATTTGCCAAAGATGGAAATTTCAGCCCAGAAATAACCTAAAAGGTTAATTCTACTTCCTTCAAAGGCTACAGAAAGAACATCAGGAGGAAGTAAATACTTGTCTTGCCAGAAGTGAGAATATTTTTCATGGGAAACAATAGTGATGCGAGCACCGGTGTCTACAAGTAGATGGACATGATGTTTTTCAATAATAGCATCAACTTTAGGATCAGGAACAAGAAAGGTACGACTAACAATGTCATTGTCTTTCACAACAACAACATACTCCTGATTGGTTACATCACATTCTGAATATTCAGTTGAATGCTCAAGGGAATTTAAATCAGGGGAAGAATCATTCTCATTCATGACACAACGCACATTACCTCTTCTACCTCTCATACAGACCTTTGAGAAATGACCATTTTTGCCACATTGACTGCATTGTTGGTTGGCGGCAGGACAATTTTTGAAGTTGGAAACATGGTAAGAAGAGCCACATCTAAAACAAAAGGTGTTTTGGCTGAATTATCTATTGGGCATAAAGGGTCTTCTAGTACTGGTATTTCCCATTCTTCTAAAATAACCACGTGAATCACGAGGAACAAAATTAGAAGTCTTAATGGGAGTAGGCGTTTTAGTGGAAACAGCACTAGAAATGGAAGTATTGGAAAGAGAAACTTCTAATTGTTTGGAATCCTCCAAGGATGTCTCAATACTTTTGGCTATGTCAATAGCTTTATCGAGAGAAGGATCCTTGCAGGATAAAAGTTTCCCTTGGATTTGTTTACAAGAACAGCGAGCAACAAGTTGATCCCTAATAAGCTGAGAGGTGAAATTGTCAAATTCACATTTAGAAGCAAGTATTTTCAAAGCAGTAACGAACGTGTCAATGCTTTCTTCAGGTTTTTGAGCCCTGGTGAAGAATTTGTAACGATGTACAACCATGTTTTTAGTTTTAACAAAGTACTTGTCTAATTTGGCTATAGCTATGTCGAATTCATCAGGAGCTTCACCAGGAGGGGGAACATAAGGAGGAAGATGGTCAGTAACATTCTGGCCTTCCACACCAAGATGATAGTACATTAAACTCTTTTTTCTTTCTGCACGATATCTAAGACCGTCAATTGCACCTAAGTAGGCCGTGAAAGATCTTAACCAAAGCTTCCATTCGAGAGGAGGATCTCCAGGAGTCTGAAGAAATGGAGCTGGAGGAGAGACGCTTTGCATTATGATATCTTCTATTTTCCCTTGGAATGAAAAGTTTTGGTTAAAAGGAACAACCAAAAAAAAAAAATTAATGTGAAAAGAATAACTAATGTAAATATGACTTCAGAATAAGACTTGCAATAAACAATGACATGTGCAAATGTTGTACACAATAGCGTGCAAAAACTGTGCACATCAGTGTGCAAACGTTGATAAAGAGAGTGAAGGCTGTGCGCATCAGCGCAAAATAGTAGTTATTTTTTTTATATAAATAGGCAAAAGCTGAGCACATCAGCGTGAGAAAAAAAAAAAAGTAAATAGTTTGCAGTGTACTTAATCTGCTGTGTGCTTGAGCTGTGCACATCAGCGTAATGAGTAAAGCAAAATACAGAAAGCTGTGTGCATCAGCGAAAGAAAGAGCTCAACGACAGATCAGCTGTGCACCGTAGACAAAAGAGGACTTGATTGCAGCAAGTGAAGTCTTTGTGACGTATCAAGTCTGGAAAGCACAGCAAAAACAATGGAAGCTGGAATGCAGCAATTGAAGCTTTGTGACGTGTAGACGCTGGACATCGATGAGACGTGGTGACTGACAGGCAGAGACGTCTAAGTTGTCATGGTGACCAGCATGCGTGATGCGTGAAGACGCTCGATTGCTTGGAGACGCGCTTGAAAGTGGAAGTTCTGCTACGTCATCATTCTGAGGCGCAGCCCGAAGGAGAAAGAACAAGCGGAGGAAGTACACACGGCGCTGGAAAGGCGAAGGTGAAGGTAGGAAAGTCTTGGAAATGCGGAGGAAAAGTCTTGCGAAAGTCAGCAGGTGGGAGCGATGTGGGCTGGCACAAAGAACGAAGCAGATGACACAAGGCTGAGTGGCGCGTAGTTAGGTAGCACACAAAGGAGCTTAATTGGCGGAAAATGTAGCGGGGCCAATTAAAAAGACAAGAGTTCAGTGGCTGCGACGGCTCTCGGTGAGTACAGCATGAAGAATAAATTGTAAAAGTACTCACATGAAGATGAAGAAAGTAGGAAAGAAAAAATGTCCTGAAATTCAAAACGCTTCCCGTGATGAAGTTGTTTTGAAGGTTGAAACAGCAGCTGAAGAACAGCTGACCACCATCCTCAGTCGCCAATGTAAAGATGAGGCGGAGGCAGGGAATTGTAGATCAGGATTTATTCAGGAGAAGAGAGCCGTCCAGCTTGGGGGGAAGACACAGCAGCTGCAACTGCCAAACAGGGAACACTGGGGAGGAATCTTCAGTACATGGGAATCCAAAGGGTGACATCACAAGGTGATGAAATGGTAGTAATACAGATCACCACACCCTGTTTACTGCTTTTAAAGCCCTTCACAATACCCGACCTGACTATCTCAGACAGACCATTAGATGATACTCACTCCTCAAAGGCAAAAACCCAGGTGGTCCCCAGGTTCAAAAAACTGATATGGGGTGAAATGTTTTTAATTCTGTGCACTGCAAAAGCTTGGAATGCACTGCCTGTTCACATCAGATTGGCTCCCAGTCTTTTCATCTTTAGAAAGGAACTTGGGGCCAGATGTAGGAGCCCTAATACCGTTAGGAAACGGCCGATTTCGGCCGTTTCCGACCGGTATTAGGGTTTTCAGATGTAGGGGGCTGAAAAATACAGAATCTGTATATTTAACCGAATTTGTAAAATTACCGAATCGGTAAATTAGCGAATCGGTAAAAATACAGATTCTGTAATTACAAATGTAGGTGGCACAGTTTACAGTGCCACAGGCCCTTAAGAGTCGGTATTTTACCACACAATCCTATTGTGTGGTAAAATACCGAATTCACGTGTGCATGCACATCTGTGCATGCACACCTGTGCAATGTGAAACACAGACATGCCCTTAGGGCATGTATGTGTGCCACTTTGCACACAAGCGGTACAAAAGTCGGTGGTTATGGACGGAGCATCTGAATCAATCAAACTCTCACACCCAGTCAAAAGATCTGGGTTTAATCCATCACCGTTCTTTAGCCCACTCTGCCACCTCAGTTTAGACATGGCCATATGCAAATCAGTCTGACCCTGTGCCTCATGGGAACAGTCCAGCCCGAACTGCCAAGCCATTTCTTCCTTGGACCGGAAACAAGCTTCCGAGGACCGGTTTCTGGCATTCCAGCCGTCTTCAGCCCAGCTTGCTTGAATCCAGTGGCAAAGTGAGCAAGGGACTCACGTCTGAGCATACCCTGCCACACTTATGGCGGCCAAAAGCGGTACAAAAGGGGGTGGTGATGGACGGAGCATCTGAATCAATCAAACACTCACACCCAGTCTAAAGATCTGGGTTTAATCCATCACCGTTCTTTAGCCCACTCTGCCACCCTAGTTCAGACATGGCCATATGCAAATCAGTCTGACCCTGTGCCTCATGGGAACAGTCCAGCCCGAACTGCCAAGCCATGTCTTCCTTGGACCAGAAACAAGCTTCTGAGGACCGGTTTCTGGCATTCCAGCCGTCTTCAGCCCGCCTTGCTTGAATCCAGTGGCAAAGTGAGCAAGGGACTCACGTCTGAGCATACCCTGCCACACTTATGGCGGCCAAAAGCGGTACAAAAGGGGGTGGTGATGGACGGAGCATCTGAATCAATCAAACACTCACACCCAGTCAAAAGATCTGGGTTTAATCCATCACCGTTCTTTAGCCCACTCTGCCACCCCAGTTCAGACATGGCCATCACCACCCCCTTTTGTACCACATTGCACACAAGCCTGAACTTTGGGGTGCTAGAGGGTGTCAAAGTGACACCCCCTGCACCCTTGCAGGATTCGGTATTTACCGATTCTGTAAATACAGAATCGGTATTTCCCATTGATTCCTTTGGGCTTATAAGCCCATAGGAATCAATGGGAAATACCGATTCTGTATTTACAGAATCGGTAAATACCGAATTTTACAGATTCGGTAATTCAGATTTTAAAATTACCTACATCGGCCCCCTTCCCATTTACAGACTCTTAAATACCGATTCGGTAAAACTCGGTATTTAAAAGTCTGTAAATGGGAATTACCTACATCTAGCACCAAAATCCTAGTTATTTAACCTTTAAAAATTTTCAAGGACTCTACTGTTTTGTCTAAGAGTCCGTGCTGGACACCTTAGGATAGCCATGCGCTGTACACCCTAATTTAACATAATGTTTTATGTGAATGATGAACCATTGGTTGAGGAATTTGATAGGTATACAAATTCAATACATGAATATCTGCATTTTAACCCCTTCGGTGCTCATGGTGGAGTGGTTCCGCCTTGAGCGCCGGTTGGGCTGTGCTAATGACGAAACCACTCCGTCATGGCCCTGCCCGCTCAATAGAACCTTCAGCACAGTGGGAAAATTAGCGCCACGCTGAAGAGGTTAATGTGTTTTAGCATCACATGGATATAATTTGTAGTGAAATCTATTTCGAAGAGTTCTATAACATATGACTTAAGATCATGATTATGCTGCTTGGTTCAGGTTGAACGAGGATAGTTACTCGGATTCACAACAGATGCGTATGATACTGTCAGATGCTGGGAAATACAACCTTGTTCGAGTAAATGTAGGTGTTTGCATCGAGGTTGAGGTAGATAGTTGTGCTGCTTCAGGGGGAGCTGTTGGATGCGGAGGCAGATTAAGCTTGAACATGAAAATTTCCACATGAACACATGTTTCGCCATCATTCACAATGACTCTGAAACTGACTGTTTTTTGCATGTTCTACATTTATTGTTGGCAACCTGTCTGTACATAAATTGCAATGTTATCAATTGCTTGCTATCAAATACGTTTGCAGTAGATTGATTCAAGTTATTCCAATGAAGCAATATTTAACATGATTTTTATAAGGCCCACTATTGTTTGGAAAATAAAGAGGCACAAAAAGTTGAAATTCATGTTGAATGATTGTGCCTGGATTGGATACAAAGTGTTGGGGACATAAATGCCGAAACTGACTGAATAGGAGGTGGAGTTATTTTACAAAACGTTAAGAATGATGAATTACCTCTTGGTCACACATAAAATCTCAACAGATGAAAAGGCTGCCTTGTCGACAGGTGTCCTTCACATTGTGTATGTTGTTTGCCTAACATGTGGGACTATAGGAGGATGAAAAAAAGCATGAATACAAGCATAGGACTCAGGAAAAGTTAACACAGATGTCCTGCACTAATGTTTTCTCTTGGCAAAAGAGCTCTTGCTATTCCTAAGGGCCCCTCCCCCTTTCCTCTATGATGTTTGTAGTTGTAACCACAGATGTGGATGCCAGTTATGTGCACAGACCTAAGTTTGGAGCACTTAAACGCTGCAGCATGTGCTCTGGCTTGTGATTGTTGTGAAAGGAAGGCTTACCTCATGTCATTCCGAGGCCTTTACCTGTTTCCAACAGTGAGTCCATCTTCTTCTCTTGCACCTCTTGGAATGCATGTATGGGTTTCTTAATGTCACCAAGGTTTTACTGATTCCTCATAGAAAAATCATGTTCTCTTCATCCTTGACAAGGACAACCAGATGTCCCACAATGTCTGCTAGTGATACGTCTATACTATCGAGCCATACTTGCATATCTTTGATGGACTAGTTGATAGCTTATTTGGACTACAGCATTTCTAGACTTCATTGAGAATCACAAAGGTGGCTAAAGGAAAACTAAGTTTTGCACAAATTTTGGTTTATTTGAATATCAGTTCATGTCTTTGGGATGCTGTAATTCTCCTCCTGCCTTTATGTACATCATTAATGACATACTAGGTGCCCTACTTGGATGTGTTCTGGTTTGTGTGTTCGGGTGTAATTATGATCTATTCAGATGCTTGAAAATCACAGGTATCATGTAGAAAATGTTATGCTAAATTAGATAAGTGTGTCTTTCGTGCAAAGAAAGTGACATTATTTGGTTCATGATCTCAGAGGAAAGCATTAGGCTAGGTAACAAAAAGTGCCCATGATAGTTCAGGGGCCAACTCCTAACTTAGTAAAAACCATATAAAGTGTTCTGAGTTTTGCCAAGTTTTATAAGATATGTATTCAGCACTTCTCAGAAATGATAACACCCTTAGCAGAATGTTAAGAAAAGGAACTACATTTGCATGGTCCAAGGAAGCTGAACAAGCATTATTTTAAAGCGTTTTTCTAGTGCACCCATTTTGCATCATCCTTGTGTAGAGTTGCTGTTCATTGGTGAAACTGACAATTTTGTGATTAAAAGTCTTTCGATGAGTGGAAGCATTACCCGAGGGTAGCTATAAAGGAGGCAACAGTTTTTTACTGATCACAGAAATTCATTTTTCCAATCAGACAACTCAGTGGGACCTTACATTTTTCTGATAATGATTTTGCAATACACTATCTATTAGGTTAAAATAATGGAAACACATTCTTTATCTAGACAGAATCAATCTGTCTAGATAAGATGATCATCATGGCACTAAATGACTTCATTCCCTTAGCTAAGCTTCCAGCTTTTCTGCTTGCAATGTCTTTACAGAGTCCAAACCATTTTTGTTATTCATCTGATTTTCTCTGCTTTTGGATATAAGCTTGTTTCTTGGGAAATATTACCTTGCTTTCCCTAACATAAGAACCTGTCGTTGGAATCACACAGCCTTCTTTATTATTTATTTATTTATTTATTTTAGAGTTTTCTATAGCGCGAACTTGAACCGATTAGGTTATCAGAGCGCTTTACATAGCACCAGTTCCGTTACATGTTATCACAGCAGTTTACATAGAATCAGTTACGTTGCACATTTCAGGATCTTGAACCGATTAGGTTATCAGAGCGCTTTACATAAGACAGCATTCGATGTCCAGTGCCCTCCTCCGCCGTGTAGCGGCCAAATCTTTTTAATCAAAACCACTTTTATTGATTTTATGTAGTATAGTACCGCACTACTGTGTTATGAATGAAACTATCACTCATACACCAGTACATTTTGATCGTTAGTTTCAACATTGACCGTGCAGTCAGTACATAACAGAGCCTTCTTGATGGTTCGTGTAAGGTCATTCCTTGTATGCTTTTTCTCTTCTCATAAATAGGAAGTAGTTTAATTTCAATGGTGGGGTGAAAATAAGCAACAGTAATCGGCTCAAAGTACGATGGTGTTTCAAAGTAAATTGCTTTTTAAAGTAGTGCATAGATCAAAAGAACATTTTGAACTGACACTATT
Organism: Lissotriton vulgaris; assembly: GCF_964263255.1. Lineage (NCBI taxonomy): Eukaryota > Metazoa > Chordata > Amphibia > Caudata > Salamandridae > Lissotriton > Lissotriton vulgaris. The sequence continues at coordinate 1,746,546,699 of NC_141694.1, forward strand.
ACATTGCCTAGGTGGTAATCGAGACTGTGCTTTGTGAAAACAATGTTTACCACTGTATTCGGAGATCCGATGTGTGAAGTGGCAATGTGTTACAAGAATATTTATGCATGTTTTAGTACATATGGCAATAATGCACAAGGATAACTACAGTAAAACACAAGATAATAGGAAAAGGAATGTATGCCTATCACAACTACAAATATACAGTTCAACACAACAACAAGATGCAACTAAGGAGCAGCACAATGACAACAGAAAGACAGTACTCAACAATGAAACAACATACCAATACAACACAGTGTAACACATGAGCTAACAGCTTACTAGATATTGCAAGTGTTAAGAAGAAAGCAGCACACTCCATGTGCAGTCAGTCAGCATGCCGCTGCACAAAATGCGCTTTGTCTGAGGTAAATGCCGCACTATCTAGACCACACTAGCATTTTTTAACCAACGGTTACCAGGAGGGATGTTCCTGGTGCGACAGGTAATATTGGCGTTAAGTTCACCTTCAAGTCCAAAACGTTGCTTTGAATTTCAGAAGAGGGACATTGATAAGCCTTATAAAATGCCCTTTACAAGAAGATGGATGTATGCCGTTACTATGCATGCTTTTACAAAGCATGCCTTTACTGCGCAGGTTTTACAACACAAGTCGTTACAACGACTTGCGTTGGGGGGCACTGGATAGTGAATAGTTTAATTTACTATTCCAACTCCAGTCCCCGTGGATAGTAGGGAAGGTTTTGGATAGTAAATTAAACTATTCCCTATCCTACAGCGCCCCCCAGCGCAAGTCGTTGTAACAACTTGCGTTGTAAAAGTTGTGTGGTAAAGGTACTGCGTGGTAAAAGTTGCGTTGTAAACGCTGTTCCCCCAAGGAGATAGTCTGCTCCACAAATTTTGAGATTGCCAATCCAAGGTGGAGTAGAGTGTTTCATGTGGTATAAATTTCTGCTTGAATCCTATAGAGGTAGGGATTTACTAGTGGTTGATGCAACACTTTTGTTCCATTATTTTTTGTTTCATCTTCATCCTTACTATTTTTGTTCCTAATGTTGCCTCTTACTGATGGAGCTTCTACTGGATCGAAATCTGGATAGTTATATGTGGCTCTTTTTTTCGTCCCGGATGTGATTTGCTAGTGGGAATTTGGTTTCTGGTTGTTAGCTTCTGTTTTTATCTTCATCTTCAATCAAGAGCCGGTGAGAGGCAGTGAAACAATACAGGGGATTGTTAGAGAAGTGGGTGGTAGGGAAGTGAATAGATGCTGGGGCCGTGGAAGGATGGAGCAGTGAGGTGATGGCGGTACTCTAGAGAGAGGCAGAGCCCCACAAATGTCATAGACTCCCTCATATTTATTTACCCCTTTGAGCCCCCATCTCGACTTCTCTCTTCACAGTCTCAATGCCAGTTGTACCGTGGGACGAATTACTGGGCTAAGGAGTGACTGTATGACCTGGGTCTACCACCAGGCCCAGAGATGAGGGCACTGGTGCTAACATTAACACAAGTACAATCTGAACATTGCATCCTCATATGGGCGCATGCTGGAATCACTCGTGGACGACTTATTGAACTGTTAAATTTGATCTGAAAGGGAGCAAATAGCATAATATGATCAGCTGGAGCACACGCTTTACTTTGTGGGGGTGAAAACTTCTATTTTCCTAATATATCCCTGTAGAAAATCTGCCTTTCCTACTTGGTTACCCCCTATTTTATGCCTCTTGCTGGACCCTTATTTTTGCTTGCTTTAGGACTGTGAACTTTTCCTCACTAACCAGGAGTAAACTCCTTTTACTCCCCCTTTAAACATTGTTAAATTGGCTTTTTCCTAATTGTCACAATAAACGTGCCTTCAAGTCCCTAATAGGTGGTGTAGAAAATGCACACAGGGCCTGGAAGTTAAATGCCACTTGTGGACTGCCACATATATTGTTCAATCCCATTTAGGTGTCAGTACAAACATGGCTTCAGGCCTACCCTGGATAGCCTGAATTTTGCAGTGTGCAACCTGTTAAAATAACCCATTTTTACGGGTTAAAACCTCCTTTTTTAATATTAGTAGATCACCCATACGTTAGCCTTGTAGTCTACAAGCTAGGGTGAATGGCATCTAAAAGTGGCACATGTAGAAAGTGAACACCACCATCTCCCTACAGTGGCAAGGCCCTAAAAGTAATTTTCACTGTAACAGACCTTGCTGTCCTATGTAGAAAACGAAACTACAGATTAAAAAACTAATAGTGCATTTCAAAAATTAGACCCGCTAATAAAATAATGAAACCACATTTTTTAATAAATATAAAAAATCCAATTCTATGTTGACGTTGGGTTTTTAATATATTTTAAGTAAAGCTAACTTTTAGAAAGTTACCCTTTTCCTGCCTAAACAGTTAGAAGGCTAGTAAGGATACGCCTTTTCCAGCTCAGCCTTTTGAATAAGTGTGAACGAGGGGTGACATGCCTCCCATGAGCAAACAATCGGCTGACCTGAATGGGAAGCGATGACTCTTCTGAACTCTACAGAATATTCAGAGTGGGGTTGTGGACATCCTTTGACACCACACTGTCATATCCTGCTTGTCAGGCCTGTTAAGCCACATTTAACACTTGGGACACAATTGAAAGGGAGAGAACAGGATGCTAAGACAAATTCTTGAGGATCCTCTCTCTAGTTGCTGAAGAACCCGGTTTTTGTCCGACCAGGCATCCGTTTCTTGAATTGTTCTGAGTGCAGTGCCTGCTTCACACTCAAATGCAGTGTTAAATGTGAATGTGGGAGGACACTAGAATTACCATAGTACACACCCCACACATATACTACCCCGCAGTGACCTTGTTTAGTGAGGCTGAAGACTTTCACCATTTTGAAAATGCCCCAACACCTTGCATTTCGGGACTGTTTGCAGCAAGGCAAACATGGACTACTTAAAAGTGAGCATGCTTGGCCCTGGCAACTTTAAACCCATTGGCTATGGGTTACCCACAAGTCACAACCTCCCATTTGCTGGTGCCATGCATTAATGTGATGTTGCTAGGCACCCACTTCAGAACACATCTCCAGCTGTGGAAGTGCAAAAATGGAATGGAACTTCTCTCTGTGACCCCCTTTTACCCAGGATAAAGAAATGGACTTCAAGGATCAGTTGACTGACCTCCTGTGAAGCTACAGGGACATCCGAAGCTACAAAAGAGTCTTTGTTCCTAAAGTGCTCAGCTTACTAGTGTGCAACAGAACATGGAATAGACTTAGCTGTTGGCCTCTGCCTGGTACCCTGGGTGTCTCTAAATGCCATGCCCTGGGGTTCTGGGAACTTTAGTGTACTCCTGTGTTTGGTTGGGACTTAAAAGACTAAGTCAGAAGATATCTTTGACCATGATTAACCTGGTTGATGTATCCAACTTTGAGGTCAGCCTCGAATTACCCCTAGGTTTCGGTCTACCACGACTATTGACTATAATTGACGCGTTGTGCTTTTGGTGCTATTTCGACATAAAACTTTAAAAATATATATCTCCTGGCCTCCTTATTGGATTTTTTTCATTTTGCTATCGTATTGTTTATTAAAAGGCATTCTATTTTTCAAATTCATTTTATGATGTTTATTTTTTGCCATTTGTTTCTGGTACTGCGTAAATACTTTACACATTGCCCTAAGTTAATGCTGTCAGCTCTGTGCAATAGCTATCAGGGATTACAGCTCAGGTTAATTTAGTGACTTTGAGGGCTCACCCTGATAAGAGGTGTGAATATTTCTTGAGGCGGGTGGTCGTCCTCCATCAATATTAATCCAGTTTTTTACAATCCCTAACACAAGTGGTACTGGGCTTGAATTTAATACCATAGAATGAGCATACTTGTGCTATATCAAAGAATCAAGAAGCCTATAAAAAAGAGCTGAGTAATGTATATTGAAAAATATGTAATCTCTTGAAAGAGGTGCCTTATGCATTTTGGGGAAGGATGAGGGATGCGAGGAACTGCGCCAGGGATGCGTTGCACAGCTGCAGTTCTGATAAGGCTATGGGCTGTGATGGGACTGCATGTCATAGTTACAGAACCGATCCACGCAGCAGCGGCAATGTGTCAGCTCTGCTCTGGCTTGTGCTGCGTAGCAGAGTGGATGTGTCAGTTCCACTGGATCCACAGAGGCTGGCAGAGCACCCTAGGCCCACTTCCAAGGGTCCAGGACTGAGGTGGCACCACTTGACAGGGTAGACACGCAGGTGTCAGCGTCCAGGTGCTGGGTTCAAGGTTGTTGGAGCCATCTGCCCCTGATGCTCAAGTCAGGAGGCCAGCCAAATAACCCTTTACAGTAACTTTGGGGTCCTGGAATCAACATTTGCAGATCCAGTCCTTCTCACCCAGGCAGGAGGGCTCCAGGTCAGCAAAGCATAGCAGTCTTTCAGAGCAGCAGTCAAAATTAGTGGCAGTCCTTGGAGGAGCACAGCAGTCTTTCTTCCTAGCAGAGTATCCACAGGTCCAGAAGTGAACGGAAGAGTTGGTTTCTGAGGTCTAATATTTATACCTTTTGCCCTTCCTCTGAAAGGTGGGAGATGGTTCTAGAATTCTCCTTTGAAGTCCCCAGTTTCCCTCCCTTCTCTGTCCTTGCTCCAGACTAGCTACAGGTGGTATGATGCAGCCCTTAATGTTGAGGCAAGACACAGTCTATTCAAGTGTACATAGGACTATGCCCAGTGCGGCCTTCCCATCCTTCCTGTGATGGCCCGTCCAGGCACACCTAGGCTCTATTGTGCATGGTTGTCTGGAAGAAATACAGAAAGCCCAACTGTCAGCTACACCCAGGCATGTGACCTAGAGGCAGGCTGCAGGCACTAAATAGCTAAGTCAGTAAAATGCCAACTTTCTAATGTGGCATTTCCAAACTTTTTAATTTATAACCCAACTTTTCCATAAGTTAGGATTGTTCCTTACAATTCCAAAGACACTAAACAAGAACTGGATACCTCCTCCCATTTGTAAATTAAAGTCTACTAAATGTAATAAGCAAGGTCCAACGTTATCCTATTGGAGAGGTAGATCTTTCAGTCGTGGAACATGAATTTAAGAGTTTTTCACTATTCGGACATGTAAAACTTACAATTGCATCTCCTACTTTTTATATACATTACACCCTGCTCTGTGGGCTGTTTAGGGCCTATCTTAAGGGTGACATATCGATTAAAAGCAAAGGTTTGGGCCTGGCAAAAGGTTTAATTTGCCAGGTCGAAATGACAGTTCAAAACTGCTCACACAGGCTGCAATGGCAGCCCGAGGCATGTTTAAAGGTCTACTTAAGTGGGTGACACAATAAGTGCTACAGGTCCTGACTTCATGTAGTGCCACTTTAATAGGGACTAAAAAGTAAATTAATATGCCAATTCAGTGTAAGTCAATGTTACCATGTTTTAAGGAGTGAGCACATGCACTTCCACACTGGTTAGCAGTGGCAAAGTGCACAGAGTCCTAAAGCCAGCAAAAACGAAATCATAAAAAAAATAGAGTAGGAAGGCAAAAGGTTTCGGGGAAGACAACCCTAACCCTGACAGATCTAACACATGCTTTATTGTCTCTTCTACAGGTCAGAGGTGAGCTCAAGAGTCAACTATTCATTCAGTTTCTCCTCCAATGCAATCTTGAATGACCTATGTGTTCTGTGCCCCGTCTGCACTATAATATCACCCTCAGTTGTGGAAATTCTGGAAGGCTGGTTCTACCAGATCGGATGGACCAGCTTGAAAGGGCTAGTGAGTGCTCTGTTTTGTTTTTTATATTCTGTCAGGATGCACCAAAGTAAAATAAATAGCCTGCACACTGGCCCTTTCAAACAGGCCCTTCTGGCTATGCCAGACTGCCTAATAGGCCATTTGGGCAGCAATGGCCTCTTTATTGCAGAAGGTGCATATATAGGGGTTTGGTTTACCATGAGATTTCAGTGCTTAATTTGTCGATGAATAAGAGCTGGGCCAAAGTTTTGTGGCTCTCACTATTGTATGCCGGCGGGCTGAAAAGTAAAGCAGTGCAGTCCTGTTCCACCTCATGCATCTTTAATCCTCCAACAGACACGCCCTGCCCCTTTGCCTCTCTCTTGCAGGGTCCCGCTTTCTTCCTTTGCCACTTTTCCCATCTTTCTTTTGCTCCTCCTTTTCCCTTGTGGTGTGTTTTTCACTCTCTTGTTCTGAGTCAAAGTCTGTTGAGGATAAATAAGTGCAGGTCCCCAAGAATGATTGACAGTGCGTCTCTCCTGGCAGCACCGGTTCAAATTAAGCCCTGATGAATTCTACTGAAGTGATAATAATACAAATCTACTGACACGGAGACTGACAACAAACCATCTTTTATGTTCTCTCCCACAATAAGGCGCGAGGCATGCCATTCTAAAATCTCTAAAGATTTAGGAGAGATGTACTGCTTATTGAAAGCTGCTGAAAGCCCCGCCAGGGCGGGATGACGGAGCGCTTTTAGACATCCGAGTTCAGGCTTTGCCTCGCAGCTCGGCTCCCGGGAATTGGATTGTGAGGCCTGTCCACAAACAATAAAAACATCACTCTAAGCCACCGACAGTATTGACCGAGAGCCGCATCTAGTTTCGATTACACGAGCGTTCGGCGGCGTGTATGTATTTCGATAATTTCTTTGGTAGGTTCACCCTGCGATCATTAATGGAAATCGAGTGAGATGTGCGCCCGAACGCCCAGGGAGTGATTGGTCGGGTTTTTGTTGTCTGATGTCACTGGATGTTACTGCCATGCTCTGCCATGTGATGGCGCTTTCTGTGATTGTTGAGAGAGCTATTTCGGTAGCGCAAGTTGTTGCAACCAGAATGTATGTTTAATGTGCTTGTATTGCACACACCCAGGGACATCTTAGGGATTTTGGGAGCCCTGGCCCAAACGAATTTTGTGGACCCGTGTTCAGAACAACTTTTGAATTTAAGGTCCAATTTTTCAGATTCTTCATGACCTCTTTGGCCAGGTCACTGACAGCCACTCGTCCAAAATGTAAATGTGATTACATCTAATATTCAGGGATAGTGACTTCTGTTTTCAATAATAAACACAGCAGCAGCTCAGTATTATTACTGCAAATAATCTCTGGGACTCCCTCCCATTTCTAATATTTGAGGTCCTGTTTTGAGCTAGAGTAACCTTTTTTGATGGATGTTACATAAAAGTTAAAAGCAGCATTTCTCTTCAAAATGTGCCTCATATACTACGTCACATTGTCCATATTAAAATAAATTAAAGTAAAACGGTATGTAAAACAATTTGTTCATGAATTACCCTTGGCCAGCAGGGTAAGACTCTCTGCAGTACATAGCTGGCTCCATTAGGGGCCCCCATAAGGTCTGGGGCTCTGGGGCAGAGCCCACTTTGCTCATGCCTTAAAACTCCTCTGCTCACACAATAGAACTAAGGGGCATATTACCAAGGAGTGCGTTGGAAAACGCACAACGCACATTCCCGTATCGCCGGCTATAGCCGGATTTCATCGCCGTTTTAGCGCGCAATTATCAATGCGCATCAGGTGGCGAACTGAAATCCGGCGATAGTCGGTGATAGGACACATTAGCGCATGAAAACAAACATTGTTTTCACGCGCTAATGTGGGCCTTGATAATATGGGGGGGTGGATTCAGCTTTATGATCCACAACCCCATGTTATCAATGCCTAATGCCTGGTCAGAGCAGGCGTTGGGAGACCTGCAATAAACGAGTTTATCGCAGGTCTTTTCCTCCCAACGCCTGCCTTGGTAATAGGGTGTTCCCACATCCAAACACATTTTTCATGAGGTTGGACGTGGGAACGCCCACTTTGCATGTCATTAGCGATGTTTATTGCCAACATGCAAAGTGGGCTTGGGCCAGGCTTTAAAATGCCCTTGTTAATAGGGCTCTAGCGGTATCGCCGCTTTCTTGGCACAATTCGCCGAAAAAGCGGCGATACTTGCCCATGGTAATATGCCCCTAAATAACTTCTAGACACAGAAGGCCATATGCTTCTTAAGAACTATGGTCCTCATTTATGAGAAGTGACGCATCAATGCATGAAAGCAGCGATGCGTCAGTTCCCAGTGCGCCCTCCTTGTGACATGATTGATGCGTCATATTTATTGTATGACGCATCATGTCGCAAAGAGTTACAGATACGTCAGTATTTCTGACATATCTGTATGGCGCAAAGGTGACGCATTGCTGGAGTGTGTGAGTGGCGCAACTCCAACAATGTGTCCTTTCAAATGGGGCAAGCCCCATGTGAAAGGGCCTGCGTCAGTCTTACGCCTGCTGTGAGGCAGGCGTAAGATATTGACGCATTTGTGTCCTAGAAGTGGCGCAGTGAATCTTATAGATTTCACTGCGTCACTTCTACGACCCTTTCATGCACCGGAACGCCCCCCTGTATACAATATACCTGGCACAGGTATAATGTTGCGCAGGGGTTTAGAAAGTGACGCATCTACCTAGATGCGTCACTTTGTAAATAGGGTGCAGCAAGGCACATTTTTTACGCTGCCGGTGGCGTAAAAGTGACGCACGGCCTCATAAATGAGGCCCTATGACTGAGATTCTAGAAGTAATAATGTAAAGCACTCTTCAGCCAAGCAGACTGTAGGGGGCACTAGTCCATGTGTGTTGTTTAGGATTGTTTGACATCCAAATCATTTTGAGAGTATGGTAATGCGAGTTGGTAACCTATTACTGAATCAAGAAACAGGGTTCGCGAGTTGCTATTAGCAACATGCGTCCCTTCCTAATAGCGAGTCGCACTGGTATGTACGATTGTGTTGCGGTCGCAAAACAATCGCAGCTACGACCTACTTCAAGTAGGTGGTAAGCCAGTCGCAAATGGCAAGGGGTCCCTAGGAGACCTCTTCCCCTTTGTGAATGTATACCAAAATATTTTGTAAGAGCAGGTAATAGTCCCACAGACCACTACCTGCCCTTAAAAAATGGATAGAAATGTTTTCATTTTTTCATTTTAAATGCATCCCGTGATCCTTTAAGGAAAATGGGCTGCATTTGAAAAAAAAGGAGCTTTATTTAAAATTCAAACACAGACATGGTGGTCTTCTTTCTTCAGCAGGACACCATCCTGACCAATGGGTCACAAATTGGGTCACAAATTGTGACCAGCCACATGAATATTGATGAGGCACGTAATTTTCGCCCCCCTTAGGAATTGCTAAATGCGTCCAAGACACATTAGTACATTCCGTTTTGTGACCCACAAATTGCAAGTTGCAAAAAATTGCAATTTAGACCCACAAAACGGAATAGTCATACATCCGGCCCTAGGTCCTTGAGTATGAAACCATTTGAAAAACAAGTCACAACATATAGAACTATAGATGGGCAACAGAGAATTACAGGGATGTTTTTCAACAAGGGCTTCGGAGTGACCTCAAATAGAGGAGAGTCAAGCATCCCTGTAATTCACTATTTATCCCATCTATAATTTTATGTTATATATTGCTCCCCAAATCATCTGCCGCTGCTTTCAAATGGCTACACAGCTGCATAGAAGTAATGTAGGAGCCATACGGCCTGTCATTCCTGTCTTAAATAAAAAAAAAAAATACTTTGCATCCCCCCTACCGCTCCCTGTGCCTTCCTCACCCTGTGCCTCAGAATCTGTGCTTTCAGCTGCACTGACAGGCTCTCCGCGAGCCAAGGCAGAGCAGCTTAGAATTCCTTTACGATGGGCAACAGCGGTTAACAGGTTCTGTTACCCACTGCTGCTATGTTATAGCAGTGAATTACTGGATTTAGAATTGAGTACTTCACGATAATGGCTGAGCCATGCATACCATATGTAATTTATGTTGGATCTGATGATTCCATGGGCTGATAAACTAATGCATCTCTTGCAGGAACCTGTTTGAATACTAGCAACCCCACTCATTCCTCAATGTTCCTCAGCAACATAATATACAATTAATACATTTGAGTTAGTAAACAATAAACAACTTTTATGCAGCTGGTACTCCACTATGGGCTAGATGTAAGTAATCACAATTTACCGATTCTTAAATACCGAATTTTACCGATTCGGTATTTAAGAATCGGTAAATGTGATGTAGGTAATAAATTGGTAAAATTTACCAATTCGATAATATTCCTTATTTACGAATCGGTAACACCGATTTGGTAATAAGGAATCACCTTCCCATTCAATCCTATAGGCCTGTAGGCCCATGGGAATGAATGGGAAGCCATTCACTATTACCGTTTCGGTAAATACCGAATCAGTAATAGGGTGAGCATATTCAAGGGTGGCATTGACACCCTGTTGCACTTCTCAATCGTGCATGTGTGCACATGTGGCGCATATACATGCCCTAAGGGCATGTATGTCTGAAACATGGCACTGAGAATAAAGCAAAAAAATGCTTTATGTAAGGTATTCAGTATTTACCACCAACCTGCAGTTGGTGGTAAATAACAAATCCTTAAGGCTAACATGCACTCACTTGAGTGCCTCCTACATAGCTTTTAAGGAATCGCTATTTTACCAATTCCTTAAAATTAGGAATCGGTAAATTACCGAAACCTTAAAACCTGCCTCCTACATTAAAAACGGCTAAATACGGTTGGTAACGGGATAATTACCGATTTTCGGCCGTTACCGACCGGGACCAGGGTTCGATTCCCGGCGCGGCAGGTTTCTGGACCAGGGTCAGCGGACTCGATAATTCTCTCGCCTCGGTGCCCACTCTGATCAGCGATCACACTCGGCAACTCTGGGCATTAGCTTGCCTCTTCTTCACTAACGGCCCCACCAGACCGCCGGGGATGCCTGGTCTCACCCTGGAGATACCCATTAAGGGACCATCTCTCAGGGAAGCCAGGAAGGGTTTTGCAGCAGTCGAAGCGCCTTGGGACCCTCCGGGTAAGTAGTGCGCTATATAAATGCCTATACATTTACATACATTTACATTTATGTGTTGCCCCTAAATGTCACACTTACTAGGAAAATATTAGAAATTGATGAACTTGCATAATTTGGATCATGCCGAATATCCCTAATGGTCGCGAAAATTAGGAGTAATAAGCATGTTACACTGGAGTGGTCATCTGCATTAAAATTGTTCTAAGAGACGCCTTTCGTACAAAAAACACGTAGACCTGTTAAACGTACCTGTTTTCATGTAATGAGTAATTCTTATGCAAACGATAAGGGTGCAGCACACATTCGATTTGACAGTCCCAGCACAACATTTATACTCAAAACAAATTCCTGTGTTTAAAAATAAAGCTGGAAACAAAAGAAAAACTAAAATTATGTGAAATCTATTAATTGGGTGTTAATAGAGATTATGCATCCACAAAAAAATCACCTTGGTCTAGAAAATGCTGTGTATTTAATAAATGTTGTTAGTTGCATGTAATTTGAGAATGTGTGAATGATTGTATGTCCGAAAATGAGCAAAAAATAGTGTGCTAGCAAAATATTGCAATCTAAATATAGGCTACCAAAATATTGTCAAGGTAAGTATGTTTATGCTAACCATCAATTTGCTATGTTGCACTCTACATCTGCAAATCTAGAAGAGAAATCATTGTCAAAGTACAAATATGTGGGGTTCAGTAGGACTTACAAACATAATATTTTGGTAGTCTATATTCTGTCTGTAATAGCTGGGTAGCACAATATTTTAAAATTAATTTTCTGAATTGTTTAGAGCCAAACCTCCAGGAAATGATATCAGAGTTAATAGGATTGCCACTGGGAATTGTCACTGGGAATTGGACTTTGTCCGGGTCCAGTGGAAATAGCCAATGTGAAGCCAATATTACAGAAGTCAAGTTTGGATCCCTCCTATTTAAAGGACTATAGACCCATCTCTCTTCTCCCTTTTTGGTCTAAATTACTGGAGAAGCTGGTGTTTAGACAACTTCAAAATTATGAGGAGACTCAAAGGCTTTAGAGACACTTTATAGGCTGGCTTTCGATCTGGAAGAAGCACAGACATTCGCACCCTGGTAGATTTTGGTAAAGGGATGTATGACGTTAAAACGCATGCTTTTACCACGCATGCCTTTACAACGCGGTTTTTACAATGCATGCCTTTACAATGCATAGTGCTTTGGGGCGCTGGATAGTGAATAGTTTAATTTACTATTCCAACTCCAGTCCCCGTGGATAGTAGTGAAGGTGTTGGATAGTACATTAAACCTATTCCCTATCCTAGAGCGCCCTCCAGCGCAATGCGTTGTAATGGTTTGCGTTGTAAAAGTTGCGTCGTAATGGTAGTGCGTTGTAAAAGTTTCGTTGTAAAGGTTGTTTACCTGGTAAAGTTATGGCTCTCATCCTGTGAGACGCTTTGGACACCATTGATCATCACATTCGTATGACCAGTCAACACAAATTTAGGATTCCCAACGCTGCTCTTGTTTGGCTTTCATCTCACCCATCCAACCGTCAGTAGGCATTGTTAGGTAGTGATGTTACACCCCTTACGAATCACAACTCACAGAATTTGGCTGTGGTGTCTCTCAAATTTCTATTATTTCCCCATGATTATTTAACATCTACCTGGGCATCTGGCTGGACTTCTAACCCAAGGTAATTTCTGTATGTAAGTGGATTACACACAGATGATTTTTAAGGTTAAAAGGGATGTTTCCTCGATCCCATTTTTTAATGACTCTTTGCAATAGGTGAATTTTTAAATTTATTTGTATTTTATTTTACAGAGTTTTATATAACGCAAACTTGACCCGAATCGGGTATCAGAGCCCTTTATATAGCACCAGTTGCATTACATGAGGACATATTCATTAGGCACGGGGAGATTAAGTGATTTGCCCAGAAGTCATTGATGTATAGCGTCATGGATGTCAAACAACTTCCTAAAGTTAAATCCAGCAAAGACCTTTCTGCTTATTCTGTCAGGGAAAGCAGTTTCCATCAAGATCTCACTCTGTTTTAGTTAAGACATGCCCCACCCTGCTGACCCCTGTCTCTATGTCAGTCTCGATGCAGAGTAAGGCAAGGCAGCGACTTGCACTCCTTTGTCGTACTCCATATTTACAAGGCCATTCAGAGCCACAAAGAGTGACTTTGCATTGCTTCACAGATATGATTGAGAGGCTTGCACCGCAGGAGCACCAGAAAAGTGACATTCAAGCAGCAAGCCTCTCATTAATAAGCCCCTCTCTATGGAATGGAAACGTTTCTCTTTCCATTCCAACTTGGCACTCCAACACACATCTGTATGAGATAATCAGTGCCAAGAAACTCTTGTGTACGGGCACCATACAAATTCTATTAACAAAACCTAGCAGCCCCCTTCTTGTACTTTGGAGTCAAAGCCAATCCCGTTCATAGGCATGATCTCGTTTATGTAATGGCGTTGAATATTTGGGTCTGCGTGCAGAAATCTGCGATGGGATAAGTATCCAACAATGGATTAAATCCCCTAAACAATATTTGCAGAGTTGCATGGTGACCAGTGCACTTCGGTTGGCCTTGTCCCACCCAGCCACCGTGCTTCACCACAATCATCTAGAGGTGTGTGCTCTGCAGGACAATCAGCAACGCCATCCTAACAAGGCAGGCTCATGCTCCATTCGGCAAGTCTCATATGAACATCGAAATGTCAACACAATTGCAACAACGCTCCTCCACAATGGCGGAGGAGCTTCGCCCCTCTGGCTCAGAGCCAGCGGCTGAAAAATAAATCAATATTCTATTATCATTTTTCACCTTTTGGCTGGCCCAGTGTGTGCAGAGAGTTGTGAAGCCGGGCCACAGGAGGGAGTAGGAGGAGGGGTAGGTGCCCTTTTAAATATGCATGCCATCTTAGGCCAGCCAAACTGACATGCACACTTAGGTTTCTCCAATTCAGCTGTATTGCAAAGCAGGGTTGGAGAAAAAGCACAGACTCCCTGTTCCCGAGTGAGCTTTAATACGGCCCATTCAGGACAATTCCTGCGCTGTTCTCAAGTTTGAGAGCAGCACGGGGATCAGATGGGGAGTTCATGATCCTGTCCGAGGGACTTCTGAGACCCGTAATTGGAAGCAGAGGAGCGCGAGGCAGCTGGCTGCACCAGGAAAGTCTTTTATTTTAATTTTATTTATTATTAAAACCCACCCCCTGCACCTCCATCACCCACCCCACCACTCTTTATCTGTATCGGGCGCCACTGCACAATTGTGTTATTATAGTGAGATTCACTGCTCATTACTCAGTCACCTATAAGAGCCTCGTTCATGTGCAATAATCTGTCTGTTAAATGGTGAACACTTTTGAGCTTAAATATATAAAATCACAAAATCTGTATTACTTTTAAATGGTAAACAGCTGTGTGCAGTCATTAACATTTTAAGAATATTTTCATTATTCTGTAGTACTTTGCATTTTGTATATTAACTAATTTACTGATGTATTAAAAGTGAAGGGACATGAATGCCATGACTTTAATAGGCATCGTATTTCAAAGTCTCTGAAAACTATTTCTCATTCCCGATCAAACGTCGCTTCTGGGACTTGATTACACAATCTCCTTCATCAGAATCACAAACAGTATTAATTTCACTGTCAGAGACAATGACTCATTTCCACAAAGTGTACAACTCCTGATTACATCAAATATAATTAAAATGCCAATTGAATGTCATTTGTAGTTTATCGCATTGAAAGTCGATTTTTCAAAATAATGTTACAATAAGTAATTGAGAAACAGCTTTATAATATTTACAAGCTGTTTCTCTGTCTCTATAATGGCTTACGGCATGATTTAGATTTGGGTGGAAATAAAAAAAAGTCCACTAGAATTGCCTCCATCTTTTCATACCCGTTATGGCGGAAGGTCTACCAGTGGCTTCCGTCTCAGATATTGTTAGCATTTCCCCAAAAGTTAGCATTTGCGCAATTTTAAATTACATCTTACTTTGTTTATTTTTTTATTACGATAGAGTGAACTAATAAATTATAATATGTAAATATGGTTTTCCCAAAGAATAAGCAACTAAATACTGAACGTTTTAGGCAGTTTGCCTATTTGTAGGCTTGCATTTCTTTCGCCCTCCACAGTTTAGGATTTCTGTGGAAGACATCAAGGGCATATTAGTGTGTGGACAATTGTAGACATTTAGCAAGTTTTAACCCCTTCCGTGCGGCGCCCCGGTGCTTATGACGAGGTCAGCTCGTCATGAGCTCCGGCGCTCCGGTGCTCATGACGAGCTCAGCTCGTCATGGCCACACCCGTTCCAATGGAACGTTCAGCACAGCAGGGGAATCAGCCCAGCATGCGAGCGTTCCACGGAACAGGCGAGGTCATGACGAGCTCAGCTCGTCATGAGCACCAGAGCGCCGTAGCTCATGACGAGCTGACCTCGTCATGAGCACCCAAGGGGTTAAGATTCCTACAAATTTGCTGAAGTGGACCTGGTTATGTGAATCCAGTCTACAGTTAGCAGTGAAAGAGCCAAATAGGCAAAAACGACCTTTTATCTTTAAGATTCCATCTCTTGGAGATTTTAACTTGATATAGAAAATCCTGGATTTCATTTAAGAAAAAGATCCTTATGAATCGTTTTCAATGGCCATAGAAGTAACTTCCAAAAAATATTCTGCCTTTCTGGACAGTCTCACTCTTATCTTTTGGATATGGTGTTCATCTTCGAGCGATTCTTGCAGGGCATACCCTTCTGGCTCGATCCACTGAATCTAGAGGCCCCCTCAGGCAATTTTCTAAGTGTGAAGGTACTGTGTCAAACACCTAAAAGTCTTTTTGAAAGCCTGCATTGGCGGTCAGGATGGAGAATCTTGGTCCCTCAGCCTAGTCATAATGTCACAAACCTTGATTTCTGTTATCATTTGCTACTGCTCGAATAGCCAGGTTTTGAGGTGTTTCCTGACGGTGAGGTGGTCCTGGGTCAGTCGTAGGTGTGCAGGGAGGGAGTTCCGTGTTTTGGCGGCCAGGTAGGAGAACGATCTTCCTCCGGTGGTGGTTCTGCGAATCCGTGGGACGGTGGCGAGGGCAAGGCTAGCGGAGCGGAGCTGGCGGGTCGGAGTGTAGAACGAGAGGCGGTTGTTGAGGTATTCGGGGCCCATGTCGTGGAGCGCTTTGTGTGCGTGGGTGAGAAGCCTGAACGTGATCCTCTTGCTGACGGGGAGCCAGTGCAGGTTTCTCATGTGGGCGGATATGTGGCTGTGGCGAGGGATGCTGAGGATGAGTCGTGCGGAGGCGTTCTGTATGCGTTGTAGTCGTTTCTGGAGTTTGGCGGTGGTTCCTGCGTATAGGGCGTTTCCGTAGTCCAGTTGGCTGGTGACGAGGGCCTGGGTGACGGTCTTTCTGGTTTCGGTGGGGATCCACTTGAAGATTTTTCGGAGCATGCGCAGGGTGTTAAAGCAAGAGGACGAGACAGCGTTGACTTGCTTGGTCATTGAGAGGGAGGAGTCCAGGATGAATCCCAGGTTGCAAGCGTGGTCCGAGGGTGTCGGATCGGAGCCCAGCGCCGTGGGCCACCAGGAGTCTTCCCAGGCGGGTGGGGATTGTCCGAGGATGAGGACTTCCGACTTGTCTGAGTTCAGCTTCAGGTGGCTGAGCTTCATCCATTCTGCGACGTCTTTCATTCCTTCCTGGAGGTTGTTTTTGGCAGTGGCTGGGTCTTTGGTGAGAGAGAGTATCAGCTGGGTGTCGTCGGGGTAGGAGATGATGTTGATGTTGTGTTTGCGTGCGATGGCGGCGAGGGGGGTCATGTAGATATTGAAGAGGGTTGGGCTGAGCGAGGAGCCTTGGGGGACGCCACAGTTGATCTCAGTGGCCGCTGAGCGGAAGGGAGCGAGGCGGACTCTCTGGGTTCTGCCGGAGAGGAACGAAGTGATCCAGTCCAGGGCCTTTCCTTGGATCCCAGTGTTGAAGAGGCGGGTTATTAGGGTGCAGTGGCATACGGTATCAAAGGCTGCCGAGAGGTCCAGGAGGATGAGAGTGGTTGTTTCTCCGTTGTCCATCATGGTCCTGATGTCGTCAGTGGCTGCATGAAGGGATATGTTAGAAAATCATATGTCAATTTAAAATAGGATATATACGCAGAATGAGTGAGACATGCAAAATGAAGTGAATTATACATCTATCACAACACAACACAATAAATACATAAATAATTTACATGACAAATGATTACATATGAACATAGCATAAAAACATAATATTAATCTCAGGATGACCTAAGGTTGTATTCCTTCTTATTTGTGATGGTCAAAGTGGACTAGTGCTTCTGATTGGGCATCGACATTTCGACCCTTGTATTATTGTGCAAAATGAAAAACATCAAACTAGGGTCTTCTTCAGGACAAGAAAAAATAGTCTGTGTATCACCTTTGAATTTAAGGTCCCCAATGAAATCCAATGGTGGATATGAGGGGTAATCAATTACTTCCTCATAGAGCTCGTGAGTAGCTCCCGATTAAGTTGAAGCTAAAAGGAGGGGGAGGACGAGCACAGCATGCGCTCACACCACCTCTGGCGTCATGCGCTCAGAGAGATCGGGAGTTGCAGAAAAAGTAGGGGCAGTCTGCTTCCTTATGTATGACCAAATCTGTTTCTAGTGAGCGATTGGCACAACAACCATCTCCGGCGTCAACAGCTCAGAGCCATCACTTAATTAGCGAGATAGACCTTCATCTCCATACAATGTAAACCACTCGGATCCCCGGGATTACTTATTTCCATGTACTCTTCGAACTTGCTAGCACAGAGCATAGCAAAAGCGCGTCTTCCAACTGTTCTTTCAGCATCTGCTGTGGAATTCTCTGCTGCTGCTCAGTCAATGCCATGCAACCTCTCCAATAGGATTTTGAAAGACTGTTGTTTTCCAAGCTCCTCTCTGGAGGGTGGCAACCATGGGGGGCTTTGTTTAGTCTTCGGTCCAGATGAACCTTTGAGAAGTGTAATCTATGTTGACGCAGCAACAGTTACCTGCAAAGAGGCAGTGATTGGTGAAGATTTCACTCTCCCAGACATTACCATTGATTTGCATATGGAGGGTTAGGGGGGTTCCCCTGATTGTGGTTCCTCACTGAAAACGTCACATGAAGGTCTTTACTTAATTCAGTTCCCCCCACTTGCTCTCTGCGTACATCTCTGCCTCCTTTATATTGTTGTTCTACTCCCTTAGAGGGTTCACATTCTGAATTAGATGATGACATTTTCTTTCTGAGTATGCACTTGAATACTGACAATAGTGGGGAGGGTGCTCTTTTTGATATCTTTCTTGTTTTCTATTTTGTGTTTATTGGAAAATACTGTGCCAAGTTTCGACCACGTACTGGAAATGATGTCTGCAATTTTGGTTGAAGTGCAGAATGTAAACAAGTTTGGCTTCCCAAGTCAAACTCAGCAGTAAATCTCTTTAAAATCCTAAAATGATTGTGCCCTTAGAAGGGTTGAGAGAAGCTTCTGTTCAAGCTGGTATATCATTATGTCAGATGCTTGCCCCAAGTTTCTTTTGCAATATTGAAAATGAAGAGCTATATTTAAATGTGTTGTTTGGGGATCCGGGTCAGTGCTCCTCATTGGCTAAAGCTAAGATAGAGATTTTCCCAATGTTCAAAAAGGGAGTAAAAAAGGCACTAAAAAGCTGGGAAAGTAAATGGATCAGCTCTGCAGTCAGGTGTGGGGAAGGAAGACGAGCCGACAATTGCCAGTACTTCAATTGCATTGTATCATACTGTGCCTGTGTCAAGTGGTGTGCCAACCAGGGGGTGGATGGAGGGTAAGGTGGAGTATTCTGCAAGGAGTCAGAAGAAGATGACTAAGAAAAAGAAAAAAGAAAAGAATTAGTAGATTCCATAAACAGAAAACAAAAAACTGCATTTCCTATGGATATTGATATGCAGAGTTCAAAGGTGGGGGCTACGGCGGAGTTGTTGAAATTCCCTCATGAAGGTAGAGCCTATGCAGAACTTCCCGTATGATAATCTCACTGTGGTGGTGGTGAGAACCGGTGTAGTGCTAGGTATTCCTACTCCACCCTCCCTCACCCTTCAGGGAGCTTCACTTCCCATATCCAAAGTTCCATCTGAGACTTCTAGAGTGGGAGGGGGAATTGGAAGTTGGGCCCCCTTGCCCTTGCTATAGTTAGGTTACAGTGATGTTAGCAATCCAGTTGGGTGGTCTTGAGTGGAAATCCCCACTTAGAATGGTTAAACAAGGGCTATACGGTGTCTAATCTACCGTGTATGAGATCATGACACTCCAGAAGCATCTGTCTCGGAACCCTTGTTCATGGCCTAACCATGGAGAAAATCCTTTTTGTCGAGGGGCAGGTAACCTTTATGGATTCCCCCGATAGGACCTCCACAATGGACCTCGTGGGAGTTAAACGTTAAAGTCTTCTGTTTTGGATTTTACCTTGCTATTTGACAACAAATCGCTTCTGGTAAATAGAAGTTCTGTCTAAAATTCCTTCACAGAGATTGATGCCTTAAAATTGGTGAAAAGTGGGGATATTAGTAATGTAACCTTCCATTCATTTGGTCCATCCCCCTATCCAGAGTCACCTTTGACTCCCTGGTTAGCACGAATGTGGTCGTGCAGAATTGTGAGTATTTTGTAAATCGAAGGATTGATGTTGTCACATGTTGCCAAGTGCTGGGAATCATTGATCCAACACGCAAATGGCCAAAGATAATAAACCAATGGTGTTTGATGCAGAGGGGTGTCGTTCTGATTGTATACATGGGAATCCCAAAGATATAATAATTGCACTAGGGCAAGGGAGTTGGGTAATTAACGTGGTAGCAGGTCCTGTTAGCCATATATCCCTTGGCTACTGATTTGAAGGACGATCTTGTCCAGCAGAGCTGGGTGGTGAGGGCTTTGAATAACATCCCACCCCCCTTTATATAGGATCAATGAACCCTTGAGGTAGCCTGGGTGTGCTATTTCTGACATGAAATAAGTCCGATTTGGGACAAATTGAGGAAAAACGAGTTGGGACAAAATGAGGAAAAATGTATCTTATGAATTTTTTGAATACCTTTATTAATGTGCTTACAAGAAACTTTGTCATGTACATGGTTTGATTGTAGTAGGTATTTTATATTCTCCTGTAATGCAAGATGTTCTAATAGGGTTCATGCTAGTGGGAAGGTGGGGTGCCAATTCTGCTCAAGAACAAGGTTAATTGGAATCATGTGGTTTATATACATCTCTTAAATTTGTGTTTATGTTTGAAGTTGGCCTTCCTAGGAGATAATGGTGGTCCATCTTTCTTTTTATTAGTGAGCAGTATATTCCCCTTGGGAAACAATTTGATTACTTTGTGAGCTCACTCTTTTTCTTTGTTTATATTATTGCCACTAGGAGAGATTACCCAGAGTTATAATTATGGGGGACCTAAATGCCAAAGTGTCTAATTCCACCTCTGCAACTTTGCCAATGTTAACAAAGAAGATATATGGTCCATTCAGGAGATTTTGTTCCCTGATAGCATTAGAACAGACAAACGTGGGTTCCTTTTACTTGAGGCTCTTAAAATATTTGACTTGATTATATTAAATAGGAGAGGTCCTGCAGGTAAAGCAGCTTTATATACCCTTAATACTTCATCCACTCAGAATCTACTTGGTTATGTGGTAGTTTCCTTCCAAATGTTTGGGGTTTGTGAGAAACTCATTGTTTGCCCTTCTGATATGAGTGATCATTGTTTAGTTGGTACGTCTGTGGCCTTTAACCTCCAGGAGTTAGCAGTAGCAGCTTGCACAGGTAACGCTGTGGGGCAGTGAGGCAGGGCAGGACGGTGTGAGGTTGTAGTGGAGTTCGACATACAGCGGGAAAGATTAAAGTAAATAAATAAAACCACTTACCTTGTGCTTGCTGAATCAGCACCCCACCCCGCCCGCCTCACTATCCCACAGCATTACCTGTGCAAGCCTCCACTTGTAGTTAGTCTCTGGGAACCCCCAAATGGGTATTACTGGTTTTAATAAGTCAAATTGCCGTTACTTTTGGACAACTAAAATTACGTATGCTGATAGAGTTAACATCAAGGAAGTTTGTGATGATCCAATGGGACTTGTTTGTAGTGATCCAATTCTTTTTTTGAGTCCCATTTGGAAGTGTTCCATAAACTAAGCTCCAGTCCAGTTGGCCCTTGCTTTCTGAAAAAGTGTAAATCCTCAATAAAAGTTATAAATCAGGAAATAAATGTGTTAATACAAAAATAGCATTTGCTGTTTTCTTTAGGTCAACAGCCCGAAATTGACCATCTCAAATGGCTAAGAAGTTGATGCAAGCTCTTTGAAAGTCAAAGGGAATGTGATTCAAAATAGATCAATCTAAGAGAGGCTGCAGGTACTAAAGACACCAGGAAGTATTGGTGTTTGTTCGCCAAATATTGCGACTCTAAGGTAAAGGCACAGGCATTCCTGAAAATACTTGAGTGGATTGTATTTCCCAGTTCTATCCGAATATTACAAAGTTAGACTTACTCTTGACTCTTTTTTTGCGGATGAGGTATCATACTTGGTGTTTGGTGCCCCAACTGTGGAGGAGATAGTGAGGTTTATAAGGAATGGCAGAACTTCCGGTGACTTGGGGCCAGATGTGGTTCCGATTGCGGTTATTAAAAAGGAGCCTGTAGCTTGGGGATCTTTCCTCGCCCCACTTTTTAACTATTGCTACTGTTCTGGGAAAACCCCTCAGTCATGGAAAGGTAGTGTCATTATACAGCTGCACAAGAAGGGCCCTAAATCCTACCCAGATATTTTTAGACAGATAGTATTGCAGGACACTTCTAGCAAAATATTTGCCAAGAACATACTCAGTAATTTACAGTCATGGGCTCAAAATCAGAATATCTTTCTCCTGAAACAAACCTGATTTTAGGAGGAATCATAGTACACTGGATAATATTGTGGTACTGCAAATGGTAGTGGAAAAAAATGCCTTTTCTCGATGTATGCCTGTATATATGGTGTTCATTGATTTCTCCACAGAGTTTGATAGATTGCCAAACACCGTGGAGGAAGCTTCTCCATTTGGGTATTTTTGCACTGCACTTTGGGTCTTAATATGGAGTTACACACGGATACCCAGTGTAAAATTGTGATGGGAAGGATGGAAGGTTTCTCCCATAAGGTCAAAACATACTATGGTTTTTAGCAAGTCTGTTTGTTGTCTTCCTGTCTGTTTTTTAAAATATGTTTTTGACCTTCCAGGCACCTTAAATCAATTGAGGATTGACCCTCCCAGAATTGGCGCAATGACCATTGTCTCTTTACTATATAGTTAAAGTTCAAGAATTTGTATAGCGCACTACTCACCCAGAGGGTCTCAAGGCGCTTGAGGGGATGACCGGTGCATTACTTATCGAAAAGCCAGGTTTTTAGCTGTTTTCCGAAAGAAAGGTGGTTCTGTGTAGAACGGAGGTGAGTGGGGAGAGAATTCCAAGTCTTGGCCGCTAAGTAGGAGAAGGATCTTCCTCCCATGGTGGATCTATGGATGCGCGGAATTGCGGCGAGGGCTTGATTGGATGATTGTAGTTGGCGGGTGGGTGTGTAGAAGGATAGACGTTTGTTGAGGCATTCTGGTCCTAGGTCGTAGAGGGCTTTGTGTGCGTGGGTGAGGAGACGGGAAGCCAATGGAGGTCTTTCAGGTGACCGGAAATGTGGGTATGACGGGGGATGTCCAGTATGAGTCTGGCTGAGGCGTTTTGGATGCGTTGGAGTTTTTTCTGTAGTTTGGCTGTGGTTCGGGCGTACAGGGTATTTCCATAATCCAGTCGGCTAGTGCGTGGGTGACTGTCTTTCTTATTTTGGTGGGGAGCCAACGGAATATTTTTTTGAGCATGCGTAGGATGTTGAAGCATGAGGATGAGACGGCGTTGACTTGTCTGGTCATCGAGAGGGAGGAGTCCAGGATGAAGCCCAGGTTACGTGCGTGATCCGTAGGTATGGGTGCGGTTCCCAGGGCTGGAGGCCACCATGAGTCGTCCCAGGCAGAGGGGGATGATCCTAAGATGAGGACTTCCGTTTTGTCCGAGTTTAGTTTTAAACGGCTGTTCTTCATCCACTCGGCTACTTCTTTCATTCCTTCGTGTAGATTGGTTTTGGCGGTGTTAGGGTCTTTGGTGAGGGAGAGGATCAGCTGGGTGTCGTCTGCGTAGGAGATGATGTTGAGGTTGTGTTGGTGCGCGATGGATGCGAGGGGGCTCATGTATACGTTGAAGAGAGTGGGACTGAGCGATGATCCTTGTGGTACGCCGCAGATGACTTCGGTGGCCTCTGATTTGAATGGGGGGAGGCGGACTCTCTGGGTTCTTCCTGCGAGGAACGAGATGATCCAGTCCAGAGCTTTTCCTTGTATTCCGACGTTGCTGAGGCGTTGTATGAGGGTGCTATGACAGACTGTGTCGAAGGCTGCTGAGAGGTCAAGTAAGATGAGGGCAACTGTTTCTCCGTTGTCCAGTAGTGTTCGGATGTCGTCTGTGGCTGCGATTAGGGCGGTTTCGGTGCTGTTTTTGGCTCGGAAGCCGGATTGTGATGGGTCAAGTGATTTGTTGGATTCGAGGAAGGCGGCGAACTGACTATTGGCGGCTTTCTCAATGACTTTGGCCGGGAAAGGGAGGAGTGAGATGGGGCGGTAGTTCTTAAGTTCCGAGGGGTCTGCTGTGGGTTTCTTCCGGAGGGCGCTGAGTTCGGCATGTTTCCAGCTTTCCTGGAAGGTTGCGGAGTTGAGGGAGCAGTTGATGACATTGCGGGGATGGGGTGCGATGATGGATCTGCTTTGTTGAAAATGTGGTGGGGACATGGGTCGGTTGGTGAGCCTGAGTGGATGGAGTTCATCAGGCAGATGGTGTCTTCTGTTGTAATTGGGTTCCAGGCGTCAAGGTTGTGAGAGGGCTGTTTTAGTTCGAAGGTGGGTGGAGTGGTCTGTTGGTCGGTTTGGTTTTTGAAGCTGTTATGTATGTCGGCGATTTTGTTGTGGAAGAAAGAGGATAAAGAGTCACAGAGGTGTTGGGAGGGAGTGATGTCGTTGGAGCTGGCGGTGGGGTTGGTAAATTCTTTGACGATGTTGAATAGTTCCTTGCTGTTGTGGGCGTTGTTGTCGAGTCGATTCTTGAATGCGGATTTCTTGGGGGATCGGATCAATCGGTGGTGTTTGCGGGTGGCGTCTTTGAAGGTGGTCAGGTTGTCAGTGGTTGGGTTTTTTCTCCAGGTTTTCTCGAGGGTACGACATCACTTTTTGGATTTTTTAAGGTCATTGTTGAACCAGGGGGCATTTTTGGCACTGTGTTTGATCTGGTGGTTTTTCAAGGGTGCTAATTCGTCAGCGCTGTGGGTGATCCATTGTGTGAGTTTGGTGGCAGCTTGGTTTGGGTCCGATGATATGGCAGGAGGGTTTTGGTTACGCGATGTGAAGAGTTGGTCGGTGGTGATTTTGTTCCAGTTTCTTCGAGGAATAGGTTGTGGGGGGTTGTGGGTTGAGGTCTTTTTGTAGCTGAAGTGGACGCAGCTGTGGTCCGTCCAGTGGAGAGTTGTGGTGTGATCGAAGGAGATGTGTTTGCTGGAGGTGAAGATAGGGTTGAGCGTGTGTCCGGCTAAGTGAGTGGGGGTGTTAACAATTTGTTTGAGTCCGAGATTGGCCAGGTTGTCCAGAAGGGTGGTTGTGTTGCTGTTGATTTTCTTTTCCAGGTGGAAATTTAGGTCTCCCAGTAGAATGTAGTTCTCGGAGGTGAGGGCATGTGGGCTGATGAAGTCAGTGATGTCTTCGTTGAATTGTGTGCGGGTTCCTGGTGGTCTGTAGATGAGGGTGCCTCTAAGTGTGGTCCTGGAGTCGGTGTGGATTTGGAAGTGAAGGTGTTCGGCGGCCGCAAGGTTGACGTCGGAGCTGGCCATTATGGACGTTACTCCTATTGGTTTGCAACACTGTCTTGTAGCATTGTCAAAGAATGCTCGAGTCCATTTGTTGAAGATCAAAATTTCTAAAAGCAAAGTTTTGATCATTTGTAAGAATGGGTTAAGACTATAGAGGAATTTTCACTGGTAGTTGGGTACTGATAAACTTGAAATAGTGGACTCCTATCTTTATCTCAAGAAGGTCTTCTCCAAGATTGGGCGAGATATGAATCAAATGAAGCTTTGCACAAGCAGAGCCTGCTTTCAGAGCAATGCCCTGTTAGAATTGTGGGAGACTTCCTTTTGGACATGTCTTGTCAGTCTTCATGGCCAAAATCCCTCCCTCTCTGTACTATGCTTGTGAAGTGTTGAATATGAGTTACTGGCACTCTTTTGAGGGGATTGAAGGTCGAATTTTTCATCAGATGGTCAATTCGAATACTTTTTCAGCCTCTCATGTTCTGCCCTGGAGGGTGGCTTATTATCCTCTAATGCCTTTCGACTGGCAGCTGTATTGAGGTAGGGAAACTCACTCTTATGTGGAGCGGAGGGAACATTACGGGCAATCTTGAAGGTTGAAATGTTCTCCCTGTTGAAAGGATGGAGCACGTTCTTTAGGTCTATTGAGTGGGCTAATTACATTTTTGGCCTTGATTTGAATATTGAGTCTTTCATGCCCAAGTTAGCACTTAAGCGCCCGATAAAGGGCTCTGTGACCAAAATAACCTTGACCAGAGATATTGCCCTAAGCCATTCAAATCCATGTAATCAGGTGGTGCATGAGAGCAATCTGGCTAATAAACCTCAACCCTGCCTAGTATGGAATTTCCCAATGGGATTAGAAGGTAGATCCTGTTGCTGAGATTAGATTTGCTCCCTTTACATGTGATTACTGCCATTTGGGACAAAATCCCGAAAAAGGACAGAAGATGCGAGCTGTGCCAGTATTACATCCAGGATTTTTTAATTACATATTATTTGTGTGTCCTGTGTTGCAGAATGCTCATCGTCATTTTTTAAGGCCTATGTTTGTCAAATATAACGTCCATTCTGCCTTGGAGGCCCAGAAATGTGTTTTGTCTCCTCCAATCAAATGACTTGCAATAAGATTTATCAATGTTTTAAATCCTTTTTGAATGTCTATTAGGGCTGTGGAATACGACTGGTGGGCGTTTAAAAAATGTTTCTAAGATCCTTTCAGAACTTCTGTTAGGGCTTTGTTGTATTATTGGTGGGTGTTTAAAACTAACATAATGTTTCCCCCGATTTGATTACAGGATGGCCGAGCGTGACAACATCTACGCAATTTTTAAAGACTCCTATTGTACCTCTATCTGTTATTATTCTTTAAACATGCTATTCTTAAGATTGCACTTATAAGAATGTTTTACGCATTATTCGCACTTCACATATTGCACTAAGCACGTGGCACTTTATATCTCTCTTGAGAATAAGTGAACATAAAACGCTTCTAATGTGATGTTTTGTGGTGCTATGCACGTTGTCACTTTATAAAGGGCAGTTATTGTCATTCTCAGAAGATGTATGTATAATATTGGAGGTTTTATACGTTTTTAATTGTTGATCTTAATATGTATTATATACCACTGTTTAATTATTGTCTTAGATTCTGTGGTCGTCCCTAGTAGTTCCGCATCATAATAAAGTTAAACTGAAACCGAACTGAGATTGAGAGATAAAAGGTGCAATCATACTGCTTGGGGTCTATCTACGAGAAAAGATGTTTCACAACCAACCCCTAGAGGCCAGAAACCAATGGAATGCAACATTGTCACAATGTGAAAGGATGTTTTAGCATTAGGTATAATGGGTGTGGCATTATATGAGATGGGTGGATTTTAATATAATGGTGATTGGATGCCACATTTCTATAACACAATTTAGTCAAGGGATTTGTATGGTCATTTTCAAGTAGGTATGTGTCTATTTGTTTTCATTCACCTTTATTTGTTTTTCTGCTCATGTAAGAGAACACATAAGTAAGTGTTTACGAAGATTTAGTGGGTGAGTACGGAGGTACATGCAACCTAACATTAAAAGACACTAGACAAAGAGGCCATTTAGTTCTAGATCATGAGTGCTAGGGTTGAAGAGTGGAGTGCAGACACTGTGGCCCAATATTCTGGGATGAGGGCCTTTATCTAGAGGATGGTGCCTCTACTGAATGTTCTTAAAATCTGAGTTAGAAAGCCTTTCTCTGAGTTTGGTGTTGAGGTTTTACCTCGGTAAACTACCTTACATTCACGATTTCATTTAGGAGCTTCTGGTTGGTGAGCCAGTGAAGGATCTGGGATTGGAGGAGTCAACTGGGGAACATTGATTAATAGAAGAAAAAGGGTAGGAATGGAGAAGGGTCCTTCATATGATAGATTTTATGGCAAGAATCAGGAACGTGTCCAGAGAACTAAAGCCTATTGATGATAGTAGAAGGTATGTGTGATGTATTGATTTGGAATTGTTGCATTCTATGTATGGGCAAGAGGGAGAAGGAATTTAGGATTTGGGGATAGCAGCCAACGATCATGACTATAGGGATGAACGTGTCCAGTTTCATATAGCTGATTTTTGGGGAGAGGAAGCAAAGGAGAAGTTGGTTCAAATGTGGATTGTATCAATAGATTGCCATTGTTCATTCAAGGTGTCAGGCACTAATGGAATGAAGAATACCCTTGAGAAGACAAGGAAACTGTACATGGGGAGTTTAAAAGCAGTTAATGAGAGAAGACAACATTGACTTTTGAGGGATTGCACATGTCAGTAGGTAGCATTCCATCATTAAACAACTGAGGAGCATTCTCTTTTGCAAGATTAGGTCAATTAAGTGAGGAAAAAAACAAGACAAGGGTATGGGATCAAGGCAAAACGGTGCTAATCAAACCAGTCAGCAGGAATGTTGTGCAGAGGGATGCAAGGGAAAGGGCAGACACATGAGCCTTGGAGGCCTCCCATAGATGTAAGGGTGGGGGCAGGGTTTACTGAGCACCACAATGCTGTGTAAATTCAGTCAAATGCACAGAATGAGCACCATATTGAGACAGAGACGGCCAGGTTTAAAGTGTTTTTAGTTTTTTTATTTGGTCCACAGTTTGGGAAGTGGCAGAGAGCTGTGCAATGTCAAATAGCATAGATATGGATGAGGGTAGGTTTGAATCGTGGGTGCACACAGTTTCAGATGTGCAGAGATGTTGGAAGGTAGACTGCCGTCATTTGTAAAGGTTCTGCCTTTCCTGCGGGTCTAGAGAATGAATAAAACATGCAAAATTTGCATCAGCCCTGAGTCTCCATGCAGTGCTGTTTGAGGGATTCTGAGGCCTAGATTAACCTTTTAACACTTTATAGATTTTCCAGATTTCCCTAGGGAAAATCTGCAATTAATCACGGGGCCATCATTGTAAAGTTTGTTATTGAATACTTTCATACTTAAGCTATTTACAGCTTGAATTGCACTTTTATGTAGGGATTCTTTATTTGTAATCAACATTTATTCCATATATATATTCCATTTTGCTTGCAAAGCAACCATTTATTTCTTTGAAACCCAACATTTGTTATTTTTCATCATGAGATCAGTTTTATTTCTTCTGCAAGGAACATTTACATTCAATATGTGTATTACAGTGATGTTTAAAAACGTAAAAATTCTAAGTTCGTCAAAAGGATGAGAAGAATAGAATAAAATAAAAGAAATGACAGAAACACTTCCAAAATTATTATTTTCAAGTACCTCTGAGAATACAAATATTGCAAGTGTTTTCAGTGGCTGAGATGGCTATTTGAGATGTAACAGATAAACCATACTAAGGTCAGACAGATGACAGACAATTGATACTGCGGGGAATGAGATTTTGATACCTTTTCTGATCTCTTAGATACCTATCTCATTCATCTATTTTGGATCGATTATTTTCTGTCATTGAGTAAAAGGCAAACCCCGCATAAGTTAGATCAACCCCATAGACTGACGCAACTCTGAAGAACCACTTACAACTGATAAAGTTTAAAAAGTTTAATATAAAATCAAGATCAGTTGCATATACAATCCTCTCAGGATAAGATTCAACAAGTATACAGGAACTAAAAGGAACATAAATTCCCTAAAGAAACTAAGTCTACAAAAGAATACAATCAATATCAATTCCAATATCAGCAGATTAAAAAGCATAGACACAAAGTGGATCCATTGCGTCATCTACAAAAAGAGAATAAACAAGTTAAATCTGTCCCTACTCTATGCTAGGTGACATCCCTACTTCGCAAGTTCTTTACCTAAAAAGGTGTCAGCAGTTTGACTTCAGAGAAGTTCAAACTCTCTTAGCCTCTAATGGTAACTTATATCGAGAAACAGTACCCTCTCTGCCTACCCATCCGCTCTCTAAGGGTCCTCGGCCTACTGCTCTCTCGCGCTCTGATCTCTGCGCTCGCTCCTACTTCTCCTCCCCAGGGTGCTGTCCCTAAATACACAATCACAGTATGGGTGGAACGCCCCCTTTGACGCCCACCACGTACATTCACATGATCTCATTCTCTGGCTCTTTCCATAGCTTCATCTCTTCGCGTCGTCCGTTAAGTTGACCTTTCTTCTTAGGCACCATCTTCGTCTTCGTGCTGGTGACTTCATTGACATTCCATTTGACACTTTCAGAGTAAAGTCTATCACCTCAACAGAACTCTATTCTTTACGATTGTGATCATAACCTCCTTTGGTCCTGTGAACAGTCATTTCTAAACAAGACCCCAAATTCCAAGCGTCTCTTATCGCACTTAGGCCATAAACTTCGTCCAGCATTGTCACCTTAAATTTAACAAGACCTTTGACTCTTGGCTCGCACGTTCAGATCAAGGCTGTCCCCTATTCCTGTGAGCCCACTAAATTACATGCAGCAGACTACACTCCTGCGAACCCTTGGTCAGTTAGGTTAAAATCACACATGACCAAACTATTCTAACATTCCTACAAACTCTTCTACACAGTATAACCTTTAACACACATATATATATAATCGAATTTAGCAAATCATTTGATTATAAGCGAATACATTTTACATAGAATACAACGTTTATATTCTCGTTTCTTACACAGTGCTATATATGCTCTGCACATTTCTTTGCTTTACATTTCGCCGCTTTCTCCGTTTAATAATTACATACGTACATTCTATTCAGCACGTTCTACTATTCTTAGGCATTTCTACACATTTCTATATTAGCCCATTATGTATACGGGCTTCTAATTCTAATGCATATTCTAAAGTAAATACAGATACATTTCCTATTACTTTGGTTACATCGGCTAACTTTATACTACAAGTGCTACTTCACGTTATAGATTCTATGTTTGCGTTATATGCTTGTGAATATGGTACAGATATACTTTTCATTCAAATTGCGCTCTCTCAGTTCCCCCCTTTGATGACCTCTAGGGGTCATCACTAAAATTTCAATTTGAATGACACTTTACACAGAACTAGTTACAAGATTCCCTCTTTTTATCGTTTCGAGAGCTCTTAAACTTTTATACTGTTGGTCTTGCAAAGCAGCTAATCTCCTTTCTTGCTCTCTCATGGACCTTTGTAACCGGTTCGACCTATACCATTTGTACAGTTTCACTAACCCCAACAATGTGATTATGCAAATCAATATTATTAAGACAGGTTTCAATATATACCACACAACACTTTTACCAAGGTTGGCAAACCAACTTCCAACCTTTCCTACTCCATGACCTACTTTTTCCCAAACATTTATTTTTGTTAAATCTCCTATTTCTTGGTGTATCTCTGTAATGTTCTGTATGACTTTCTCAAGTGGTTTTGAATTGTCTGGAATATAAGTACAACATTCTTGGACTTTCAAAGCCTTGCAAACTCCGCCTTCTTTTGCTAGCAGAACATCTAAAGCAAGACGGTTCTGAAGAACCATTGCCCTAATCGACTGCATCTCTCCTTCTACTAGCATCAATGACCTTGCAGTACTTGCAGACAATCTATCTACAACTGTAGCTAGTCTCCTGATCTTAACATCATTAAGTATCAAACCTAAAAGAGGAAACATCGCTCCAAATATGTCTCCTACTACCTTTGCATCTCCTACTTCTCTTTTCGCTCTTGTCGAAGCCTTTCCTTCTATGATCGCTAAATCCTTTGCATGATATATTTTGGGGAAGACAATTGCCAAATAACACGAACCATACCAATTGTCAGGCAATTTTACATAGGCATTTCTTCCACATACAAAATATACATTAGGAATAGCTTGCATCCCTTTCATAAAATCTTTCGTATAGTACTCTAACCTAAAAGCATGTTCGCAATTTACTTCACCTACAAATACACTCTCATAATATGTCTTGCTTCGAGTTAAACATAACTTTCCTTTCTGCGTTCTATCCAAAGCTATTGGACCATTGCTACCTTTCTTTTTGTGTGCCTTTTCTTCTTCGGTCCAATCAGTTTTCCACTGTCCTGACATTTTTAGAATCTTCTGCCTTCTGTACCGGTCATCTACTTGTCCTATGAACTTTTTCTCTACCTCTGACACTTTGCAAGTCAGATTATTTCTGCGTGCATATGAAGTATCTAGTGTATCCCAAGGAAGAAAGAATTTTGCTAATCTATCCTCCTTTTTATAATAGTCCCACTTATTCATTTGTTTATAATTCGGGACTTCAGGCAGTACCGAATCATAATTTGAAAAGTAGTACTCGAACCCTTCTCTACCATAAAATATACTGAGCAATAAACTACATGTTATCCCATAAGTCAGTGGGAGATGATGATATCTGATGCCTTCATCTACAGAAGCCGGCAATTGCATGCAAACATAACAATCTTTGGCCTCCATGGCATCAATATACTCGTATAATAGCTTGGCATATGCGTTTGACCTAAAATTTCCCTGTGACTCGTCTACGTGTAACCTACGAGCTTCATCTGCCAGTAACGCCTTTTCACGGATCACATTGCTCTCCTCCTTCTTCCCAACAAGAGCAGGTTTCAAAGTCATTACAGGCTTTACATCTGCTGTCTCTTTTTCACTTGTATGTCCTACTATGTATGATATGGTAACTACTGTAATAATGAGAAAAATTACTACTGCTATTAATGTACCTACTATGCATTTGGCTTTTCGGTTTGGGTTGCCATTCTCCATGTTATCAAAACAGCGTAGCTCTTTCTTTTTCGAGGAAAAGTTTTCTTTTCAAGTCTTTGTTTGCTTTCTTTGCTTTCTCAGTCTGTAAAGTGCTCTTAATCAACAAAAGTCTCTTTTTCACAACAATGTCTTTTTATCTTCCACAACAGACAACCCTAACCCTTCTCCGTCCTCTAAATGTAATCCCTAATTTTATTCTTCTTTCCACTCGGCGCTAGGTTATCTTCTTCTTTATAGCTTAAACACAAAAGTCTTTATGCATCTACAATGATTCTCGTACCTGCAGCTCTAATAACATGTTCCAATAATTCCAAACGAATGACTTTTTCTTCTTGTTCTGGTATTTGATGACCAAAAGTCGGAAACTCTAATCGATTTAGCACTAGATCTTTGATCCGACTTAGGTAAAGGGGAATGGGAAGTGTGAAAGTCAGTAGCCCCTCAGTCTCGATTGAAGGCGTCAACATCCATATCTCCACTGCCACAAATGGATCGAGATTGATCACCTTCACGTCTCTCACTCTCCCAGATTTCTGTCCCCAAGACATCTGCTAGATAAGTCCACTCAGGGGTAGCGTATCTTCGACAGGGCACACGTACCCTTCTTGATCTTCTCGGACTCTCAGAGCCTGAATCCGTAGCTTCTTCTTCTAGATCCGACTCTTCAGAGATCGGGACAAGGGTTCTCTCTTGATTTGCTTTTAAGCTTGGCCTTCTCCCTCTCTCCAGCCAACTAGCTTCGTCACTCCTTGTCCTCCTGCTCCTTGTCCTTGGACTTGTCTCTTGATCACTCACAGCTTGTTCGGTGTCTGATTCGAACTCCCAGTTACTCTCCTCTTCTGAGGCAACTTCGGTCTCACTGGTGTCCTGACCGTCGTCAACCTGTTCCGACACAGGCTCAGCCTCTTCGATCACCTCTACAGCTTGGCTTTCCCCCTCTGTGGCTTCTCCGCTTTCCGCTGGATTTTCATCCGAGAGAGGAGCTGTTTCTTCTAGAGGTGTTGGCACTCTTCGGGTGTGTGAGGCGTGTATCCAGTTGGGCAAGCCTCCACACTTTACTGCAGTGTTCGTAACTAGTATGACCTGGAATGGTCCTCGCCAGCGCACGTCTAGACAGTTCTTCCTGACATGCTTCTTCACCAGGACCCAGTCCCCCGGACACAGGTCATGGCACAAGTCTTGTGCTGATGGAACCTCTGCAGCCTGGACCTGGAGGGACACAGAATGAATGGCATCAGATAGTCCCTTGCAGTAGTCCAAGATCAAATCGTCTGTGATGTTCAATAACGCTGCAGTTGGAACCGATGGCAATCTCATAGCTCTCCCCATTAGCACCTCGTGTGGAGAGAGACCTGTTTTCCTATCTGGTGTGCTACGTATGCTCATAAGAACCAATGGAAGTGCATCAGGCCAACTCAGGGATGTCGATGAACAAACTTTGGCGAGTCTGGATTTAATCGTGCTGTTGATTTGTTCTACAATCCCCGAGGCTTCTGGTCGATAACTACAATGGAGCTTCTGGTCTATACTCAAAGCTGAACATAGCATCTTCACTATTTCGCTGTTGAAATGAGTTCCTCTGTCCGATTCCAAAGAGGCTGGCACCCCAAACCTCGGTATCAGCTCTCTAAGTAACAATTTTGCTACTGTAAGTGTATCGCACCTACGTGTAGGGTAAGCTTCAACCCATCTTGAAAATATACAGACAATCACTAAAACGTATCTGAGTCTATTGCATTTGGGCATTTCGATAAAATCCAGCTGCATTCTATTGAAAGGCCCCCCAGACCTCCCTATGTGACTCAACGTGACTGGTGTTCTCTTTCCTACGTTTAGTTGCTGACAAATCGCACAACGCTGACATACTGCTTCTGCCGCTACTCTAAACTTCGGATTAAACCACGTTTGTCTGAATACTCTCACCATGGCATCTCTACCTATGTGTGCTGATCCATGCAATTTCCTTGCCATTGGACTAACAAGTTCGTTCGGTAAAACTGCTCTCCCATCTGCAGAAATCCAAAAATTCATTTCACTTTTGGTACATCCAGCTGTTTCCCAGCCCTTTTTCTCATCATCTGGTGCATTTTCCTGAACACACTTCAATTCGTCCCACGTATCTACAGTGTCTAACAACATAGTCAATTCAGTTCTTTCTTGTATTCCCCCCACTTCTACATTGGTGTGAGAATATCCCTGTTCTGCGCAATAACGTGCTACTTCATCGGCATATCTGTTGCCTTGCGACACAAAATCTGTATTCTTTGTGTGCGCGGCGCATTTGACGACCGCTATGGCTGTCGGACCTTGTAACGCCTCTAACAATAATCTCACGAATTCTCCATTCCTAATAGGAGAACCCGAGGAGGTCATGTAACCTCTTTGAGACCATAACTGCCCGTAATCGTGAACTACCCCGAAACCATACTGGCTATCGGTGTATATGGTGACTCGAATTTTGTTACCTGCCAAACAGGCACGCGTCAAAGCAATAATTTCAGCTACCTGAGCGGAATGTACTCCTTCCAGGCAAGCGGCTTCCACAACTCTGGTAATCGTACAAACTGCATATGCTGCTCTCAGCTGACCGATATCGTCTCTGACGCATGAACCATCAACAAAGAATATTTCATCGGGGTCAGTCAATGGCTCATCTACGATATCAGGTCTCGGTTTGGTGCATAGTTCAGTCACATCAAGGCAGTCATGATCTGTACAAATTTCATCATCAATCTCATTTGGAAGTGGCATCAAAGTAGCAGGATTCAAGACAGAGCATCTCTTTAGGGTCACATTCTCGGCAGCCAATATGACTTGCTCGTAGCGTGTGAGCCTGCTATTCGTCAGATGCTGAGTCTTAGTCCTGGTCATTAACAATTCCACAGAATGCGGTACGTACACCACTAACTGATGTCCCATAACCACATTTTCACATCTTTCAATGCTGACACCCGTTGCAGCAATGGATTTGAGACATCCGGGCAACGCTGCGGCTACTGGATCTAATGTAGCCGAAAAGTAAGCAACTGGCCAACGCGCATTGCCGTGTATCTGGGCCAAAACTGCTAAAGCACAACCTTCTCTTTCGCAGCAGTAAAGCAAGAATGGTTTTTCGTAATCAGGCATTCCTAAAGCCGGGGCACGACACAAGTCCTCCCTCAGCTGCAAAAACGCCATCAAACAATCTTTGTCCCATGGTACCGGATCACTCACTCCTTTGTACATCAGTTGTAGTAACGGTTTTGCCTTCAGTGAAAAGTTGGCTATCCACTGTCGACAATAACCAACCATGCCTAGAAACATCCTGACTTCTCTTTGTGTTTTAGGCGCGTTCATTCTCATGATCGCCTCTATTCTGTCTGGAGACACCTTCCGTTTTCCCTTTTCAATCCTATGGCCCAAGTATTGCACTTCGGTCAGACAATACTGCAATTTACTTGGAGACACCTTGTGTCCGTTCTCGGCCAAGTGATTTAGTAAGGTGATGGTGTCTACCTTGCAAGCTTCCTCAGTTTCTGACGCCACTAGGAGGTCGTCTATGTGCTGGACCGGAACCGAGTTCTTGGGCAGTACTAGACTTTCAAGATTTTTCTTCAGCAGCTGGTTAAATATCGATGGGCTTTCTGTATACCCCTGGGGAATACGACACCATGTTAAAACGCGATTTTCCAGCTTAAAAGCGAACAAATACTGGCACTCCTCATCTAAAGGAATCGAAAAGAAAGCCTGGCACAAGTCTATCACTGTGAACCATTCAGCTTGGAACGGTATCTGAAACAATATCACTGATGGATTCGGTACCACTGGACAACATGAAACAATGATATTATTAATCTTTCGAAGATCCTGCACTATTCTGTATTTCCCACTAGGCTTCTGCAAACCCATAATCGGGGAGTTACATGGACTTCCCACGATCTCCTTCAGTATTCCCTGTTTAATCATGGATTCGATCACAGGCTTTATTCCTGCAATTGTCTCCGGTGTCAACTTATATTGTGGTGTTCTTGGATACTCGGCATTGGGTTTTACCATGATCTTTACCGGTTCTACCCCTTTGATCAATCCTATTTCTTCTCCAGTAAAATCCCACACCTCAGCTGACACTGTCTCCTTCAAGTCCTGTGGAAGCTCCTCCACCGTTAAGGTAGGATACAGTTCTACGCATCCCTGCGAGTTTACAACCTTAAAATCGGCATCATCATCGTTAGTCTGCACTTCTACTCCTTCAGGCGTGCAATATATGGTGCAATTTAGTTTACACAACAGATCTCTTCCTAGCAAACACACAGGGCTAGAATCACAAATCACAAACTGATGTTCATCACTGTAATTCCCTATCTTCACTGACACTGGTTCTGTCAGAGGATTCGTCATTCTCCTGTTTGCGACTCCTACCACCTGAATCGTCTCTCCCGACATTGGCAAACCTGGGACTACCGCTGATCTCAAAGTGGATCGAGTGGCCCCTGTATCCACCAAAAAGGTCGTAGGACATCCAGCCACCTCAGCTTCCACGTATGGTCCTCTCTGGTCTACCTCCAGGGCTGCTCCTAGAGTACAGTCTTCTTCTCTATTCACTCGTTGCCCCGTAAGAGGATCAACGTAGTAGCATTCTTCTCCTCCTACGAACAATGGCATTTGTCTATAGGTTTTCCCTCCATTTGCAATGCGAGGCGGTTGAGGGAACGGGGCTCGAGGAGTCTGAGTCCCCCCTTTGACAAACTTTCCCTTCGGGACTGCTGCTCCCTTTACCTCATCCTCCTCCTGTTCTAATTCCCCCGTCTCGACATTATAAGGACACTCGCGTCTCCAATGTCCCACCTCGTTACACTGATGGCACCTTGTTGTCTTTTTCAGTGTCGCGATATCTACCCTCGGTCTCGGTCTTTCCTCCTCATCTCTGCTTTGATTATTCTGTTTCTTTCCTAGTGTTCCTGTTCCCTGTTGCCGCTGTCCACCCTTTCCGGCTGACTGCATCTGCACCAACATCAGCTTTTCCTTAAGTTTCTTTGCCTTTGAATCTATTTCATCGCTACAGTACCTCGCATACCTCAGAATCTCATCTAAAGGTTTATTTTGCCAACATATCAAATGCTGTTGAATCATCAGGCTTATGTCTGGTCTCAATCCTAGGACAAACTTCGACACAAACTGTCTTATGTCTTTGGGATCCATCACATCCAACCCACTATACTGTTTGAATGCTTTCAGCAATCTCTCATAGAACTCGTGAACGGTCTCCTTAGGTTCTTGAGTGGTTCGATCTATCTTAACCCAGTCTATGTCCTGCACCGGCACTTTCTCTTTTAACCATGCTATTACCCTCTCGTACTTTTCCATGACTCTCTCTGATGGACCATTCGTCCGGGCATCCCTATCGGGTTCACAAATGGGCCATTCGACACTAAGTTTGCATGCCGTCCACGAATCTCCGGGTACTACGATATCAAACAAGGTGTTCAAGTCGACCCACAGCACCTTAGAGATCTTCACGAACCTCTCTACCTGCTTATACCACTCGACGGGGTTCTCTCTTAGCTTTGGAAAGGAATTGGTAAATGCCGCTAAATCCCCCCTACTCCAGGGCACATGCACGTAGCTTCCGTTCGCGATTTCTTGCAAAGGGAAAGCTTCCATTCGCATTAGCTCTCCATCCGGGGACCTCGCAAGTGTACTCCTTCTGACGGATCCCCTCTTGGACCATCTTTCCTCCCATTTATCCAAATTCCTCCACAATCTAATACTCTGGATCAGTTCCTTTATGTGTATTTTCAGTCCAATCGTCCTACGCTCATCTAGATCCTGATCCGTGCAATTTAGCCTATGGTTACCCTGTAAAGCTTTAGTTCGTGATAGGTCTATCATATACCTGTTTGCCAAATTAGATAAATTTTCATGAGCTGACCTCTCTCTCCGAGTAACATCCTTAGACATAAACAGTATTTCATCCGGTTCATACAGCTCTATCCTTTCCATTGGCACTGTGCCGTCTATTATTTCATCCAAGTCTGATTTCAGACTCATTACATCGAGCCGTTTTGCTTTTATCTCAGCTCTCAGTACCTCACTCCTAGGTTGTTCGTTTACATCCCTCTCACCCCCACTACGCGCCCTACGTCTAGGCACAGGTGAGTTATGAGGCGTCCTTCTTGTTTCTCTTTGTTCCCACCTCTCTAGATCCCAAGCTTTTCCATCTTCCCTTGGGGTGTGGTGGAACAATGATCTATTCCCCATCACTACATTCTGTCTTTTCGGCTCGGTCTCTTTGGATGCGAGATAGGATCCTCCGTTCTGTTCTATATCACTGCAACTCCCTTGCTGTCTGGTGTCGCTCAATAAACGATAAGGTCCTTCACGGTCCTCCATGTTCCCGCGATCTCGTCCGTGATCACCGGATGCATGGCGAGACGCTTCGCGACTCCCTATATTCTCGTGACTCCAATGTCGCACGTTTTCGCCCGGGGCATGGTGAGTGCACCTGAACCTATCTTGGTACTCCTGTGTCTTTCGTTCTCCCTCACTAAGGATGAGGCGAGGCACTCCCCCACACCCTGCACTCCTGTCGTCGCACACTTGCCTACTGCCACTGGTGGTATGGCAAGTATCTCCTTTGCTTCCTTGACTCCCTCTCTCCCACTCCGGGCTGCTTTCGCCAGCTCCGCAGTGAGAGAGGATCCTGTTATCCTGATCTCTCCATTCTACTTCTGTTTCTAATCTTTTATTTTGAGTCTCTTCGGCAGCATCCCATTCTTTCAAATACTCCCTTAATTCCTTAAAGGTTTTTGGTTTCGGTCCCCTCAAATCCATCTGTCCTCTTTGACCCCCCCTGTTCTATCCAGGGACCCGTTGCTGAATCTAATGGGGTACTCCGACTCATTGGTCCTAGCAACTGCCTTTGGGAATTGATCGTATTATTCCTACTCTCCATCTCTGCCCTTTCCCTGTCCCATCGTGCCTGTTCCTCCTGCTGGGCTCCCTCTGGGTTGTAGATTGACACTATAGGACCTATGGTAACAGGTACTTGTAGAGCATCCGGCAATTGATACGACCTTGCATGCTGCGTTTCTGGTACCTTCTGGACCACGAATCTTCCTACTACTCTCTGTACGGGACTAGATTGAGGTACTTCCTCACCTTTCTTGGAATCCCACTCTGTTACTGGGAGCGGTTTATATTCCCCCACCTAGCTCCGTCCCCTTGCTGTAGTTCGGGACTTTCGGCTTCTCTGTTGTACGGAGGTGGTCTATCTAATAATAGCCTCTCTATCAGATCCTCATCTGGCTCGCTATCCTCATCTTCTTCTAGAGGTTTCTTTTCTCCCGTAGTCTCTAGCATTGTGAACAGTTTGTCTGCTTCTATCTTTTGCACCCTCCACTTTTTAGCTTCATCGTCCCATTTAGCATCCTGCACTGCTTTTACCGATCGTCTCACTCTTTCTTGGCGCCTATTCAAGCTCTTTTCGTGTGCTGCTCTAAACCATGCACTAAGGGCTTCGAACTGTGTTGGCCTCGGTAGAGGTCTCGTTGCGAGCATTACCGCTTTCAGTTGGTTCAATACTTCTATCTTAAACGTCCCGTATCTCGTAAACGTCAGTTCCTTATTCCCTTCTGTTAGCTTATTCCACTCGGAGATCCATAGTATTGAGTGTAAGCCTACATTCACAGCCATATAATAAGCTGGTGTGCCTTCTGGTGGAGCTTCTTCCCCTGCATACAAGTTTCTTCTATCTCTCTTAAAGATCGCCCTTAAACGCTTAAAACACTTCATTTTCAAAAATCTACGATTTTCCTTTATTCTCTTCCTTATTTACGTCCCGATGACAAACCACCAATCCCTATGCGGCTCTCGCTAACCAGCCTATCCCAGCGCGGTTCTACACCAACCGGCCAATCTCAGCGCGGCTCTACGCTGACGTCACTCGTCCCCTCTGCAGCAGTTCCCCTCCTTTCTCAGCTCGTCTCGCGGTCTTGCATGCGTTTCATTCATACACCGAAAAATGACTACTTCCGTCCAAGCGATCACTTTTCTCTGACTGTACGTCCACAGTCTAACTGTAATTGTCACCTCAACTGGCGAGACGTCTTCCTCTCACTTCAGACGCTCGCCTTAACTGATAGGTTACTCACACACAGTAAACGTACGACCAGCGTCCGTTACTCATACACTCACTCTTACACTCCCCCTATCATCGGTCCTGCGGGCGATCAATGGTACCTCATGACCCCCTTTACAATGGTAGACAATTACTCTGGGTGTTCGATACACCCGAACCACTTAAGCCCTTCTTTGGACTTAAGATTTTATCCGGTTGCACACGCTCACAACCTTCCCTCAATCACACTACAGGCATTCAACTCCGCTTGACATTACAACACAGGTACAACATAAAACACCGCAATCTGGCAACGCATGACCCTTATACTCACTCTCGACCGACTCTGCTGCTTTTCTCTCGACGCACCGTCAGCACCTTCTTCGGCAGGGATTCTTCTTCTGTTCGTCGATGACTAGGGACCTTGGGGTAATCTAAACCTGACCTAGGTTGTCTTCCTCAAGAAGAAAACCATCTTTCTCTGCTACCAACTGCGGGGAATGAGATTTTGATACCTTTTCTGATCTCTTAGATACCTATCTCATTCATCTATTTTGGATCGATTATTTTCTGTCATTGAGTAAAAGGCAAACCCCGCATAAGTTAGATCAACCCCATAGACGGACGCAACTCTGAAGAACCACTTACAACTGATAAAGTTTAAAAAGTTTAATATAAAATCAAGATCAGTTGCATATACAATCCTCTCAGGATAAGATTCAACAAGTATACAGGAACTAAAAGGAACATAAAATTCCTTAAAGAACCTAAGTCTACAAAAGAATACAATCAATATCAATTCCAATATCAGCAGATTAAAAAGCATAGACACAAAGTGGATCCGTTGCGTCATCTACAAAAAGAGAATAAACAAGTTAAATCTGTCCCTACTCTATGCTAGGTGACATCCCTACTTCGCAAGTTCTTTACCTAAAAAGGTGTCAGCAGTTTGACTTCAGAGAAGTTCAAACTCTCTTAGCCTCTAATGGTAACTTATATCGAGAAACAGTACCCTCTCTGCCTACCCATCCGCTCTCTAAGGGTCCTCGGCCTACTGCTCTCTCGCGCTCTGATCTCTGCGCTCGCTCCTACTTCTCCTCCCCAGGGTGCTGTCCCTAAATACACAATCACAGTATGGGTGGAACGCCCCCTTTGACGCCCACCACGTACATTCACATGATCTCATTCTCTGGCTCTTTCCATAGCTTCATCTCTTCGCGTCGTCCGTTAAGTTGACCTTTCTTCTTAGGCACCATCTTCGTCTTCGTGCTGGTGACTTTATTGACATTCCATTTGACACTTTCAGAGTAAAGTCTATCACCTCAACAGAACTCTATTCTTTACGATTGTGATCATAACCTCCTTTGGTCCTGTGAACAGTCATTTCTAAACAAGACCCCAAATTCCAAGCGTCTCTTATCGCACTTAGGCCATAAACTTCGTCCAGCATTGTCACCTTAAATTTAACAAGACCTTTGACTCTTGGCTCGCACGTTCAGATCAAGGCTGTCCCCTATTCCTGTGAGCCCACTAAATTACATGCAGCAGACTACACTCCTGCGAACCCTTGGTCAGTTAGGTTAAAATCACACATGACCAAACTATTCTAACATTCCTACAAACTCTTCTACACAGTATAACCTTTAACACACATATATATATATTCGAATTTAGCAAATCATTTGATTATAAGCGAATACATTTTACATAGAATACAACGTTTATATTCTCGTTTCTTACACTGTGCTATATATGCTCTGCACATTTCTTTGCTTTACATTTCGCCGCTTTCTCCGTTTAATAATTACATACGTACATTCTATTCAGCATGTTCTACTATTCTTAAGCATTTCTACACATTTCTATATTAGCCCATTATGTATACGGGCTTCTAATTCTAATGCATATTCTAAAGTAAATACAGATACATTTCCTATTACTTTGGTTACATCGGCTAACTTTATACTACAAGTGCTACTTCACGTTATAGATTCTATGTTTGCGTTATATGCTTGTGAATATGGTACAGATATACTTTTCATTCAAATTGCGCTCTCTCAATACTAACAATGAGAAATTATAGCCGACTGCACATTTTATAATAAAATACTCAAAAAAGTTTTTGTCGGGTACCACAATCAGACCAGATCAAGGTATTCTCTATGAGGAGCTAAAATGTAGATTCTGCGATTAGCAATTACAATTCGGAAATATCGTTTTCTATTTGTTCCCCTTTTCCATATTTTAAACGAGGAATTTTTATTTTGAGAAAACATCTTGAGGCATAATTTTAAGGATTGCCACACGCAGCAGTCGTTAATTTTTTAGGAAATTAATTTAAAATAAACAATTACTGGTGATATTGTGAACTGTAATATTTCTCAACGCTTAAAGCTAATAAAAAAACTGTAAAGGAACGAGTACAAGGGCATTAGTACCAATGTGATATTTCATCCAAAAGGGTTCCAAAGGCCAGTTCCAAACAGCTCCATCATTGTGACAGGTCTAGAAGTGAAATGAAATCAGCCTGTGACGCCTGCCGGTCCCAAGACGACCATCCCAGCAGGAGTGGCCAGTTTCATTTTGCCTCAAAAATATCTCACTGCAGAAGTGATGCTTTTGTATGCTGCAGACTGCACTCTGCATCTGCAAGCGCCACCTCTTCGATTCTCACCTGTGGTGAATGCCACAAGCTCGAAATCCATCAAAAACCGCAGGGCTTCACTAACTGATGGGAAACCAGAGGGGCTTTCTGTGCACTGATATAGCTTGGGAAACCTGTTTTGTCTAGTTTGCACAATCATATTATTTTTGTTGCAAAGTCAATAATATCTGCTTCCCAGTGTTGGATCAGTGACTAGCATCAAATGCAGGGTATGGTCTAATGGGGGGCGGCCGGCCTGCATATAGGATCTAAGCGGTCATTCTGTGTGTGAAGCACAGTGGTTGTCTCCTATGTGGAAAACATATATAATTCAAATATTTAAAGGAAAAGCAGTGATGGCAGGGCCGATTGAATGGTTCACCCAGGGCCCAAGTTGATCCCTGCAAAGCTGGGCCTGAGCACTTAGTAGCACCCAGCATGTACTTTACACAAACATATACTATCTCCATACAGTGGTCTGTTCTTATCAGTCCACTACAAGCTGATGGTCTCACTTGCCATTATTTGCAAATGCAAACAGAGAAATGGGTAAAAAAAAATCCAGCATTGAGAATCAGCATTTTTAAGCTGCCTTGTTAAGTAAAAACAAGATAACTTTTGCAGAGTTACTTCAAGACACAAGAATTGTCTCCAGGCAATGCCAGGGCCATGTCTTCCCAGGACACTAGGGGTCTGATTATGAGTTTAGCGGTCCATGCTTCAATTCTTTTTACTGTACTCATACTGGACTTTATTCATTAAATATTCGCTCACATGCCTCCATCTTTCCGCTCGTAGCATTGTTAGACGGTTGCAATTTCTGTCTTGCCTAATTAATATCTATGTACACTCCTGCGAAGGTTTCTGGCAAAAAAAAAACAAACAAAAAAAAACATTTGTTAAACGTTGTTGAGTACACTCCCACGAAGGTTTCTGGCAAAAAAAAAAGAAACATTTATTAAATATCGGCCCCCCGGCCCCCAGGGCCCTCATAATCTTTACAATACTGAACGTTTACAGTTTACGGTGCGACACGCTTTTGCAATGACCATCAACAAAGCACAAGGACATTCGCTGCAAGTGTGTGGACTAGATTTGGCGAATACGTGCTTCTCACATGGACAACTGTATGTGGCCAGCTCACGTGTTGGAAAACC
This sequence comes from Lissotriton vulgaris, assembly GCF_964263255.1. NCBI lineage: Eukaryota > Metazoa > Chordata > Amphibia > Caudata > Salamandridae > Lissotriton > Lissotriton vulgaris. The sequence continues at coordinate 1,746,590,625 of NC_141694.1, forward strand.
TTCTGATTTATTTGTGTACGCACCAGACGGAAAACCAAAAAATACTGTATATCCACAAGCACTCGAATAAATAAACAGAATTAGAACAACACTTTAAAATGTTTTCCATATTAAAATGAATAAGTTTCAATAAAAATGACACAATGTAAATTGAATGTTATCATAACAAGTTTCCTTAAATTTCTTTTCTTCTGAGATCGCAGCAATGCGCGGCAGGTAAACTAGTTAATAATACAGAAAGTTAAGCAACATTCTGAAAATATCCATTTTGCGATGCAGCAGGTTTGTAGATTAGTCACATCACAAAAGAAGACGGTTTGCAACCTCTCATCGCTTTATTAACCGCCATTCTTAGGAGGATGCAAATTGGGTCCTCCCTCATTAATATCAATGAAACTCGAGGTGCTGCAATGTTCTGCACGTATCCATTCTGCAATGTACCTGATTACTATTTCCGGTAGCATCTGAATATGAAGGGAAGTTTCCAAATCTGCTTGTGTGCAATTTGCACATCATGGCTTGCAACCTACACAAACTACATCAAGCCCTAAGTGACTCCTTTTCCCTCATGGGACTGCAGTCTGGTGATGTTTCTTTGCTTCACTTCCTCAGTGACTCTTTCATCTGCTGGCATTTCGTATCCCATTTGTCATCTTACATTTTTGCATTAAATAATAAAACATATACATTATTTATCATAATTTCTGACACTGTGTAGCTGAAACACATTTCTGAACTGCATTCCTTCTCATTTGCAAAAAGCTCTGATACCCCGATTTCCCTGCATTTGCATTCCTAGCAAATCAAAAATAATTTCCTTTCATCAACACATTTACCTGACAATCAGATGCTAATGTGCTGAGTAGTTGAGGAAAATGACAGAGAACAAATATGTCACATCTGTTCCTCAAATCCACAGAATTTATTATTAGTTAATCAGAGCCTCCTGTGGGTACAGAGCTGCAGACCATGAAAGGGAGAGGAAGAGGGAGAGAGACAGAAGCAGTGGGAAAAAGAGAGGACCTGATAGATTCCTGTCAGAGATATAGGTGCTGGGCACCAACATAATGTTTAATGCAAGTCAGGTATCACATACATTACCAGTCATTGCACTTCTACCACATTACCCTTTTAGGGGCTGCATTTAGTACAAGTCAGAAGAAATGTTCAGTTCTGAACTGAAAAGCATTCTTTAATGTTATTGTTACTGTCCAAGAAATATAGGTAAGGAATATATTTCTAATATAAAAAAATGTCAAGTAGCCGCTGTGACTAAAATGGTTTCCAGTGAATTTGGTGTGAAAATGAGCTGGTTGCCAAAACACCAACAGGAGCTGTGTTATATATGAGGTGCATTTTGCATGTCTGCTCCTCAGCACCTCCTCAATTGTGCGTTCCCGGTGCAGGCAGGAAGAGTGCAACTGATCATGTAAGGGTCTGGTCTAATTTTTAATAGTGTATGTCTGCACACGTCTGCAGAGGGATGGTTGTTGGTTCCATGGGGACCCGGTGCCCTCTTCCACGTGGCACCCTCTTGGTGCACACTGGCTGTATACCACCTCCAAGGTGGCACCTCATGATGGCTTCTTTGCTCATAAGTCTGCATCTGTAATACAGCATGGGCACAATGGCCACAAACCTCAAAGTGCTTTACCTGAAATGTCATCCTCCCTTGGCTTACATTTTGCCTCGGTGCAAGGCATATAATGGAAGGGGGCGCAAAGGCATCTGGGTTCGCTCTGTAATAAAGCAAAAGTGACTTGGGTTGCAAAAAGCAGGTGCAAATCCCCACTGTGCCCTTGAAGCACTTTGGGCCTGATTACGAATTTAGCGGGCATGTTACTGCATCACAAAATTGACGGATATCCCATCTGCCATATTACGAGTTCAATTATATCCAATGGAATATAATGGAACTCATAATACGGTGGACGGGATATCCATCACGTTTGTGATGGGTAACCCATCCGCCCAACTCACCATCATGCCCTTTGTGCTTAGAAAACTCCAATTATTCTACTTAAATATGTTCTCTGTGTTGCCACAGCACACTTTGAATTCTCCCTTTACTCCCACTGCACTCCCTTTGCAGCTGCCAGGACCCACAGCCTCTTGCTGAGCATTTATTTTCTTCACAACATCGAAAGAAGCTAGCCTGGCCATGGTACATCTCCTCTTGGCTGATTTCTGCTTTGTCCCAGCTGACTCCAGGTCACAACTTCTACATCAATGATACAATCACAACACAGTTCTTTCAGAACCGTTGCATCACAAAGTAGTGCGACTTTAGTTTTGATATTTTTGACAGTACTGTGCCCTTGTGTTGATCCCTTGCAATATCCCTTATTTCATAGTGCCTCTTTTTTTAGATATCTGGCCTTTGCTATTGTTGTTTTCTGGTAAATTACTTATCACAATCTCCTAGTGAACTGCCTGCTGTAGCTTTTTGTAGTTATCAAGGGCTGGTATTTTTTCTATCACGTGTGTCTCCACCTACCGCACACTCATGTCTGCTATTGATCGCAGTCCAGTCCAGCTCTATTAGCCTTTTTAGTGCCACAAATCTCCCAGGGCTATCCATTCTCCCTATGAGGCATAGAGCCCCGAAGAATGAACAACCACCTTTGAGGAAGACCACCAGTGAGTTATTTTCACCTGATACTGACAAATTACCGACTCGATCCAAACGTCGTTGGCTTGGGACATAGGGTTTTCAAAATTCTTAAATAATTAGAAGGCATCTAAAAGACCATAATCTCCAAATTTCTTTGTGCAGTTGCTGTTTTTTAGCTTGTTCAACTCTTGATGTGATTTAGTTTAGTGATGTAGCTAGTCACTTTTAAGGTCCTGGAGCAATAGCTTAATTGAGCTAAAATTTGCCAAGCCCTGTGTTTCCTAAAACACAGATCTCTGTCCTGCAATGCAGCTTTTAAGAAATTTAAAAAAACAGTGGTTCCTATGGCATACGATTTTATACAACTTGATATTTATAACAAGCTCAATGGCAATGAAAACATTGGAGGGAGGGTGGCAGAAAAAAGAGAGACGCACAACTGTACAATGAAGGATATTTCCTTATATTTAAGAAATTGATAATTGATAATGAAAAATACATATGATTCAATTGCGACATACAAATATTGTACAAAGTGCAGTGTATCCCAAGTGAATAGTGAACGAAACAAAAAACGTGTATAACAAGGTGAACTATACAGGTTTCGGCTGTGAATATTTACAAAGACAGGAAACTAGACTCTAAACCAGTTATATCAACAAATGATTAGCCAGCTGCTATAAAATTATAGAAACTGTGTTGGTCTGATTTGTTTCCCAGGGCGTCGACGGCGTTTCGACCATTAGAATAAAGGTCTCATCAGGACTGGGCAGTGAGGGACATCTATGAAAATACAAAATAAATAAAAATATTTTGTAACTATTGGCAGTCGCCATGAATAAATAATATTCATGAATATTGTCAAGGGGGTTTACCTTGCACCAGGGTGTAAATGGCCCATGCGTGAAAAAGTAAACTGAATTTACTCACAGTGAACCCGGCCGGGCACTGTCAGAAATAAAGAGAAAGCAAGCGTCAATGCAATTCATATGAAAATGACTGAGTCATCAAAAACGGGGGCGCTTAAATCTACATGCAACTTACCACTGTAGGCATTCTTGAGGATCCGTCGTAATTGTGCACGACGTGAAGATTATATGAGAGAGTCAGAAGTCCTAAGAAATAAACTACTAATGAGAGGATATCCCAATAAATTGGTTAAAAAATCACTAAAACGTGCCTGGTACTGTCCCCGAGAGGAACTATTGGTCATTAGACCGAAAAAAGTAATGGAAAAAATTGTTTGTGTCACGACATTTGGAGTCCATACTAATAAGATTCGTAAAACCATCACGAAAAACTGGAACATCATTAGGAGCATTGACTCAGCGATTGAGGTACCCCTCTTTGCATATAAGAGAGCAAAAAACCTAAAAGATCATTTAGTCAGATCGTCCACTGAAACAACTGTCCAGAAAAGTGGTACGCTAGAATCTACTTGGAACCTGCCTCCCATTTTGGGACATCACCCGTGTGGAAATTGTGTGATTTGCCCATTAACATGCAAGACATCAAATTTTACACATGGCAATTTTGATTATAAACTTGATTTCTTTTCAAATTGCAATACACGTAATGTCGTGTATTGCATTTGGTGTCCTTGCGGCTTACCCTATATTGGACAAACGCAACAACTGGTAAAGGCCAGAATAGGACAGCATCGTAGTCGCATAAGGAAATCGGTTTTGACTGCACCTCTTGTTGCCCATTTCAAAGAATTGAACCATTCTGCAGACGAAATGAGGTGGCAAGTGGTAGATATTGCAACACTACCAGAAAGGGGTGGCGATATTGCTCAAATACTTCAGCGCCGCGAGTGCCACTGGATCGACAAGATCAATTCCATAAATGAAGGTCTTAACACCGCTGATGAATGGAGAGGCTTTGTATCCAATATGACTTAGAAACTATGTTAGATTCTGGAAACATTGAATTGGTTGGCTCGACGCTGTGACAGCTTTATTGGCTACATCATGCACTGTATTGAACTTACCAACTGTCAGCATTGTGTGATAACTGTTTTTTTAAAAAAAAGATGTTTTTTTCCACAAAATGGATTTTTTTAAAAAAAAGATGTTTTTTTCCACAAAATGGATTTTTTTTAAAAATGTATATATGTGCTAATGCCTGTAAATAGTCAGAGACACATTATGGTTCCACCGGGGTGGGTGCCCATGGAATTGTATAGCTTCATTGCAATTCACTGTTTAAATAATGCAACTTGTCTTCATTGATGGTTTCAGTATTGTTTGCAAAATGCTTATTATTTGACCTGGTAGTTTTTTAAGAGAACACGATATAACACGCACAAATGGTCATTGCGACGATGTTCCATCTGTATGAGTGAATACTACGAGGACGCACAATTTGTAAACATTCGTTAGTCCCCTTTCTATGCCTACATATGCCGTCCACCATGTCATAAAGGCGATGACGCCGCATTCCGCGACACTTCCCCGTACCAGACGACTGATCGGAGCCAGCCATTGAGCAGCACGAGTCAAAAGCGCTAAGGTACGAAAAAGCCTTGTAAAGCTTGCAAACAACTAGGAAATATAGCGAAATTCTTTCGCTTTACAAGAGCGCTTTATACAGTTTCACATCCTTATATTTTAGCAAATCTGTGATACTTGGCGGTGGAACGGCATTGACCGCGAATACTTAAAATAAAGACACGCTACCAGCTGTGCCTACATTGGTAAGTTGCATGTAGATTTAAGCGCCCCCGTTTTTGATGACTCAGTCATTTTCATATGCATTGCATTGACGCTTGCTTTCTCTTTATTTCTGACAGTGCCCGGCCGGGTTCACTGTGAGTAAATTCAGTTTACTTTTTCACGCATGGGCCATTTACACCCTGGTGCAAGGTAAACCCCCTTGACAATATTCATGAATATTATTTATTCATGGCGACTGCCAATAGTTACAAAATATTTTTATTTATTTTGTATTTTCATAGATGTCCCTCACTGCCCAGTCCTGATGAGACCTTTATTCTAATGGTCGAAACGCCATCGACGCCCTGGGAAACAAATCAGACCAACACAGTTTCTATAATTTTATAGCAGCTGGCTAATCATTTGTTGATATAACTGGTTTAGAGTCTAGTTTCCTGTCTTTGTAAATATTCACAGCCGAAACCTGTATAGTTCACCTTGTTATACACGTTTTTTGTTTCGTTCACTATTCACTTGGGATACACTGCACTTTGTACAATATTTGTATGTCGCAATTGAATCATATGTATTTTTCATTATCAATTATCAATTTCTTAAATATAAGGAAATATCCTTCATGGTACAGTTGTGCGTCTCTCTTTTTTCTGCCACCCTCCCTCCAATGTTTTCATTGCCATTGAGCTTGTTATAAATATCAAGTTGTATAAAATCGTATGCCATAGGAACCACTGTTTTTCTATATAAACGTACTGCCCTGGTTCCGCTGTGAGTAGGGTTTCCCTTGTTTTTCCATTTCGCATTTAAGAAATTTAAGGCAAAAGAGCCAGCAGGCAGGACCAACGGAATCCTTCCGGTGTGTGCAAGGTGTAGAGCAGGTCTAGGGATTAGTGTGGTCAAAGTTGGAAGTTGACGTGAGCACATTGATTTCATTTTAAGTTTCCTTTGTTTCCCCTGTAGATGTAATGCTCACTCACTCACTAGAACTTGAACCTGGTGCATACAGGTTATGCAGAGTCTTTGTAGCAAATGGTTAACCCACTGATCCATCTCACTTGAAGTTATATGTGTGGTCAATTCATTACCCACAATCCTCTGCAGTAATTGCAATAACTTTAACTTAATGTGTGATCTGTTGCATGCATACTGATCTTTGTAATATGAGCACATACCCATTTGTGATTAGTATATTAACACATGTTGGATACTGGCTTACTGGTTGAGGTTATGAAGCCCTACTCAAACAGTAACCACATTTCTTGTCAAGGTTAAACACAAGCAAACCCCAAATTAACCTATGCTGAAACCTCTGGTAGTTTGGCACAAAGCAGCCAGGCTTAATTTAAAGGCAATGTATAAAGTTATTATGCAGCACTTCAAACAGTAATAAAGAAAAGACCCAACACAAGCAATATCCCACATCAAATTGGAAAATCAGAATACAATTTAATAATTTATTTGACACTAAAATGACACAAATCCAATCCGTAAAACCGGAGATATGTGCCTAAAAGCACAAATCTCCAACTGTGGTTTTCTGGTTGGGCTGGATCCTGACAAAGTCACAAGTTCAGGCTACCGTGGTGAAGCGTCGGCTGGATACAGGGAATAAACTAGGCCCGCTGAACAAAAGTACCTTAAAACCTTGCTGTGGACCGTTGTGCACTTCTGTGTCAAGGCTTCATTGCGCAGTGGTGGTTCCGAAGAACCTGTGGGCATTGATGTGTGGCGTGTGGTTGTGCTGTGTTGTCAAAATGCTGTCAACAGCAGCTTGCGATGCAAGGTCTTGCGTCAAAGAAGCAATCAGTAGTGGCAGTTCAAATGAAGCTGTCGACAGGGCTTGCGATGTGAGGTCTTGCAACCAGGATGCCATTGATGGAGGCTGGCGCTGTGAAGCCCTGCATCAGAGTTGCATTGTGCAGCTGTGGTTCTGATGAGACTGTGGGCTGTGATGCAAGGTCTTGCGAAGTCGTCAAGGATGCTGTCAATGGAGGCTTGTAATCAGAGGTCCTGTATCAGAGATTTGACACACAACAACAGTTCAGAGGAACCTGTCGACAGGGCTTGCGATGCAAAGTACTCCATCGAGGATGCTGTCAATAGAGGCTGGCAGTGTGAAGTCCTGCATCCGCAATGCGTCGTGCTGGTGCGGTTCTGATAAGCTGCGGGATGTGATGCGAGATTGTGCTTCGAAAATGCGTTGCGCAGGGTTAATTCCATTGTAGGGCACCGAGGAGATGCATCACGCTGCGTCAGTTCTGCCCAAAAGTGCACAAGTTGACTGTCAGAGCACCTTCATGCCCACTTCCAATGGTTCAGTACTGGGCTGGCACTGCTTGGGGGGCAAGTTTCACAACACAGAGTCTAGTTGCTGAGTTGAAGCCAGTTGTAGCCTTCTCTGTTCATGAGACTCGGATCAGGAGGCCAACCCACTAGCCTTTTGAGTCACTCTGGTGGTCCTGAGTTCCATATGCTGACCTAGTGCTTTTCACTCAGGCAGCAGGGCAGCAGAGTAGCATGGCAGCAAAGTAGCATTCCTTCTTGCAACAAAACAGCACAGCAGTCCTTTTGAGTCTTCCACAGGTCCTGAGGCATAGTGAAGACTTGGGTCTGAGGGGCCAATATTTATATTCGGTGCCAGTCTTAAAGTAGGACAGGTCTTTATAGCTCTGGCTCTGCATCAAAAACCATGTATGACAGGGTGGGAATGCACAGCCCATTAAGTGCACCTTTGAATTAAAGCACCACAACACAGGACAAAACTGTTTTCGCTTCATTAAAGAAAACTTTCAGTCAAACAAAAATTGTGCACAAAATGTTTATAAATTTCTCCCAGAATTCTCTTTAGAGGAATAACATAAATAACTTAATTTTTCATCACATGCAACAGTCTCTCTCTGCAAAAACCTGGGAACTGGGATGAGTCTGACTTTAATCGTGGATCTTTTTCCAGGATTACCTGCTTCTTAAATTTGTTCAGGGAATTATATTTTTTTAACTGAAGGTTTTCATGTTTGGTTAAAAGGTTTGGATATTATTCTGCACTTAACATTTATCCATATGTCCCCTTTGTGCCACACTGTGGCAGCTTACATATGTAGGTAATTGCTAATTACTGTTGGAGCCAGCTGCTCTGTGCTAACTTACTTTTGTCGATACAGTTACCTCCCTAAATCCCTAATGTAGTCTGAATTAAACTTGTCAACAGAGTGTCTTGGCTTTTCAGGACAAAATACCAAAATCTGATGGTCAGCCAAAACACTAGCTGTCAAGTGTAAAAAAAAAAGCAATCAAAGCACATTGGGGCAGATTTATGTTGCACTTGCGCCACGTTTGCGTCACGCAACGGCGGCGTAAACATGGTGCATCCCTGTGACCCATCTACAACGTGACGCATCTAGGCAGATGCGTCACGTTGTAAAGCCCAGTGCCGCATGTGGGCGTTCCGGCGCAGGGTGGGCGTTCCAGGGCAGGTGCGCCTCCCAAAAGTGGCTGAGTGAAATCTAGAAGATTTCACTCAGTCACTTTTAGGCCAATGCTGCGTCAAAACCCTGCGCCTGCTTGAAGCAGGCGTAAGGCTTAATGCAGCGTTGGACAGAAAGGGCTCCCCCGAGCCTTGCTGGAGCTGCATCGCGCTTGCGACGCAACTCCAGCAATGCGCCACCTTTAAGGCACAGATGCGTCACGCATCTATGCCGTTTCTGCCCCATGGTGCGCCGCATTGTATACTATGCTCATATGCTAAGTAGAGCTGACATTGTAAATGCGGCGCACCATGGGTGGCGGAGCTGCGGCGCACAATAACTGGCGCATCCTTGGGGATGCGCCAGTTATTGTAAATCAGCCCCTTTGCATTTATTTGTAACAAATAATGTATGATTGTTTTACCACATTGAAGAAGGCAGCAGCTGCTCTGTTACCAACATTATGATCTAGGAAGGCTGTGAACTATGACTGCTGATAGCAAATTGTGAAACTCACCATTGATGATAAAAAACATTAATCACACATAAAGTGATGGGAGGAATGCTTTCAAATAGTATACCCTAAGGCAATCTCTTTGGGAAGCATTCCAATCAATCGTTTTTCACCCACTGTGCCACGGTACACAAAGACCTGCCTTATGCAAGTCAGTGCTAACTAGGGGTGGACGTAACTGTTGTAATTCTCTCTAGCATAATTACTCATAATTACCACAAAACTAATCATAATTATGGGTAATCGTGTGAAAAGCTTAATCCAGCACCTAGCGCGATTGTACGCTCATTCAGAGGATGCATTTTGAACTAAGAAAATAGCACTTAATGCTACAGGACTTGAATGCAACCTCGTCGAGAGGATGTATTTTGCACTAAGAAAATAGCACTCAATGCTACAGAACATGAACAGCAGTAGCCAACAGTTGCTAATTCTCTCTTAGTTTTTCATTCCTGTGCCCTGCCGTTTGATTTTTGCCCCAAATTACTATAAATTACTCAAGCTGTAGTAATCACATAATTTCATTTAAAAAGTATTGCATAATTATTGAAATGACTCTAAATAATCTGGCGTAATCAACATTTTATTCAGGCCTAGTGCTGACCCCGGTCCTCATGGGAACAATCCATCCTGAACTCCACAATTGAACACAAGAAACCCCAGATTGGTTTTGACCCACGTTTGGTAATGCCATTGGCTACTTGGGATGTTACAGAGTCCACATAAGAAACATTAGAACCACAAAAAGACACCACCGCTCCACACATATAACTGAAGTTAACTTTCCTTCTAAAGATCTCTGTAAAATGCAGAATTCTTAAATCCAGAGTGCCAAAACACAGAAACACCACAATCACTTGACTTCTGTGATAAAATATCCAATGAATTGATCAAACAAAAACAATTAAAAAGATTGAACATTATCTTAAGGAGAAAGTGGACAACACACACATGGCATAAACGCAATAGAAAGAGACAACAATAACAATTTATCAATGCATACCTACAATACTTCGTAACAAAAAGATATCCTCTATATTATCATTGCAGTCAGACCATCAGGATCACCTTCAGACCCAGCACTGCAAAATCTTTAAAGATATTCTTCACATGACCTGTGCAGTGGGTGGTAGCCAGATGCCTACTCAACAAGTCCCTGGAATTAGATTAATTCCCCCCTGATTTGAAACCTCGATCAATCTGGCCGGGCAAACTACAGGCTCATAGCAAAATGACTATTCTTAGAAAAAAGGTCTGAGAGCAGTGCTTACTCAATTCTCAAACTTTACTAAACATAAAAAATTGATGTCAGACCAACAAATCTGCTTCAGTTCAGCCAGAGGTACTAAATCAGCCATCATATCAACCTGGCATGATCAAACACTCACAGTGAACAAGAACAGAGTAGCTGCTTTGTTCATTCTGAATTTATCAGCTGCATTCGACACTGCCCACCACCACATGCTACTACAAAGACTCCACTATTTTGTCACAGACAGACAAAGTGTACTTTACCTACCACCTTTTACATCACCTCCTCACACACACATGACTGTGGCGTCCCTCAGGGGGTCCATTATGCCCTGTGTATTATTCAATATTTACCTAACAACTTACAAAACCTGATTAAATCATTCACCCTTACCTGTTCCAGCTATGCAGATGACACCTGTTAGACCTGTCAGCCTTAGTGTAGCCTTCCTCCAAACATTTAGCCTTACTCTCCATTTTTGCTGATCTTGTTTTTATTGGTATTAGGACTCTATGCACTTTATCAGTGCTAACCAGTGCCTAAGTGCTTTTGCTCTCTCCTTTAAACATGATAAAATTGGCTTGCACCCAATATACGCATTTAATTTATTTATGGGAACTTAAGTCCCTTCTCAAAACATCATGAGAAGTTAGAAACCGTGGGATAACTATGGACTCAGACCAATACTTGATACCATATGTTTACTCATCACAAAGAGTGCACTCTACACAACAAAAACTTGTCACATCTTCCCATACCTTTCATACCAGCATAAACTGCAGACCACCCTCACACTTGTCCTCTCCAAGCTTGACTATGCCAACAACCTTTACCTTTGTGCAACCTCATTCATCATGAGCAAAATCCAATTAATCCAAAAGGCTGCCACAAGGCTTCTTCTATGCCTTCACCCAAGAGAACGCATGACTCCTGTCCTGCAGTAGCTCCGCTGGCTACCTATAGCTAGAAGAGGAATATCAATAATCGAGGCACTCTGTATTGTTCACAGGACCTCCTAAAGAAAAGGACCACTCTACCTACAAGTTAAATTCACGCAGTACAAACAAAACCTAAGACTGCACTCCAGGCTTGCCCCAGTTTTATAACACCTTGCCATAAACAATATGTAGGAGCAACTACTTTCTGAAGTACAAGCTGCCAAGCTCTGGTACTAGCTACCAGCCAGCATTAGAAGCACCCAGGAGCATGTACACTTCTGAAGGTAGTTGAAAACATAGCTATTTGCAAGATCACTGCATTGCTTCACATCCCAACAACTTAGCCCAGAAAGACAGCCACAGCCTCAAGCACAGTCTACAGCTTACAACCCACAGATTGGAAACAAAACAACCAGCAAACTGTTTTCAATATACTCATATGCTAAGTAGGGCTGACTTGTATTTTGCCATACCATTACATAGATATATAATTTCATATATAACCTTTATGGCCCACAATACCACCAAGGCCATGATATTCAGCGAACAGTAGCCAGTTGCAATTTATACCTTTTACAGTCATACAACAGTTATGAGGGTCGTCCATCACCAGTACTGTAAACCAAAAAACAGACATCCCCAACTGAGCAGGCATGGAATAACCAAAGAATCTGTCACACACTGCTGGAGAATTTAATATAGACCTCCACTACAAGTCCCAAATATCTATACACCCTGGCTTCTTCTTTACATCTCACTATTACACTTAGTATGGGATGATAGTAAAACTGCCCATCCACGCAGATCTTTACATGTAGTCCAGTGTTATTTCTTTTAATCACTTCTTTTATTTCCCAATAGTTCATAAAAACAGGCAACACGTTTCGTTCCCCAAAGATAGAACCTTTTGGAACTTCATCAGGGCTGTAACAGATACCATAAAACATATATAAGTGACAACAAAAATGACAGTTACTGATGGACATATCTTTAGAAATAATACATATATTTCAAAATAAACTGTAATCTTAACATCCACACACCACTAATTTCACAGTTTTTCCTTTTTTATATATATATAGGAGACACACACTTTTTTGAATAAAATACAAACACTAACGAAACAGAAGTCTAACACCTTACAAACAGTTAAAATCGTTCCTATATAAGTTAAATGATTTAAAAATGACAAAAATATACCCAAGTCGTATGGGCAAAAGAACAGAAATCTACCACCAGATATAACAATTTATGATATAAGTTATATCTATATATACTATATAAATGCTACAATACAATACAATTATTCATATCATACATAAGTTGACGGGAAGAATGCTTGCAAATAGTCTAACCACTGGCCGTCAGTTGTGTCCCTTGTTCACTGTACCACTGGAACCAAGCTGCACCTGACTGAAGAGGCCCAATCAGGACAAAACCGGTCTTGGGTTGCTTGTGTTCCGGTTCAGAGGGAACCTTGCTTGGCACTTCTGGTTGGACTGCTGCTATTGGAGCACAGCCAAGACTTATTTCCATATTGCTTACCTCTCTGACTTATTTGTGTTTTTTTTTGTATAGAGCTCCTGAAATTGTAGCAGAATGAATGATGGAGGTAATTACATTTTAGGTCTAGCATGAAGCACTTCAGAGCCGTCTTCCAGCTGCAGGGAAGCCAGGCATGCTTCTGCTGTATGAATGCTCTGCATATTTGAGGTGATTTAATTTACACTCAGCATACATGGCCTCAATGGGATACAGGTGGCTCAGGCGGCAAACCACCCCGCCCTCATGACCATTACTGCCATACTACCATGAGAAGATGCTGCAGAAAAACACGTGACTAGCACAACCACATTGACGTATCCTGCCTGCCCTGTCTACTGTGTCAAACAAATGGGGAGGGTGGAACACACCCTCCACTCCCTGGCTGCACAGCGCTTTCGTAGTCATATCAACCATTCTTAATCCATTTAGTCCAATACTCATTCTTGTCCACGATTATACATATCAAAATCTCAGTTCTCTTGACTGATCCACAAGTTTTTCAAATTGTAGTTGAGAAGTTTCTAATATTCGCGTATGCCCATCCAGGCTTCCATTACGAAAATATGATCTCAGTACAACAGAGTGTTCCAAGCAGTGGTTCTTTATTCTTGGCCCAATGCATTTCGGGCAGGTCATTGCCCTTCGTCAGGGGACACTGCTATTTTTCATGCGACCCGCGTCTCAAACTCCTTCTTTAGCTGTCTACTGTGTCCCCACAAGGCCAACCTGCAACAAAATGTGTGCCATGATTTGTACTCCACAAATTGGCATTGAGACATGATAATAGACGTACTATGTTTATGTAGTAAATGTTATTTTTAAAAAGTAAAATCAAATGTTTATATTTTCTTTAAAGTAACTATTTTTTTATATTCAGGACTGTTTTGAAAACCAGTTAATATCCTGATCACCATCTCTTATGTAGGGTCTTTGCTTCTGGAGTCATGTGAGGGAAGTGTTTCTCTCATTGGTCTGCCTGTAGTATTGGTCTTGTAATTGTGTTGTCCGCAGTTTAAAAGTGTTCTGCTTTGCCCTCCACTTTTTCCGAACTACCACAGTGGTTTGCCTTCCGCTTTTCCAATAGCTGCTTTTCTGTATAGGTTTCACTAACACTGAGCATCATCCAGCTATAAAATATTTCTTGAATTTCGTGCAGTATGAAAACCTCCAGTGTTCGATGGCTGGGAAGAAAGGTGAAACCTTCTTATCTGGGAACATTCAATCCTGATTGGTTCCCTCTTCCTGAGAGCCATGGTGAGTGCAGCTTCTTTTCAAGAATTGAATGTTTTAATTGTGCATTGCTGAGCTAGTTAGATTCAGATGCCCATTTCTACTCTCTTGCAATCAGATACCTTATTCTGCTCCCTTTTGAGCAAATCCATTCTTCTTTACCCGACTGAATCTCCATTGATTCTGCCTTTCTATAGGCTTTATCTGCTGATGCCTCCTGCTTGATTTCCGCGATTCACTCAACTTCTTAATTTAGCATTAGGAAATGTCCCTTCAGAGGAAACTGAAACTTGCTTGATTTGCTCATGACAACATTACATAGCTTGACTTTGTAAAATCACTTTGACGTATACTTACGAGTACCATTTCATGATGATCTAAGATTTATGACCAATTTGACTGATTTAAATTTGTAACTTTGCTAATCTGTTAATAAGCCTTCATGGTTTGCAGATCAACTACTCTCTGTCGTCGTTGTGGGGCCAAATGTCCTTCACTGTCAGTTGACTGGGGGTGAGTGCTTGTATTGTCAACGCTCCGTCCATCATTTCCTTTGGTTTTTCTTTGTTCGCCATAAGTTGGCAGAGTATGCTCAGACGTGAGCCCCTTGCTCACTTTGCCGCTGGATTCAAGCAAGCCGGGCTGAAGAAGGCTGAAATGCCAGAAACCGGTTCTCGGTAGCTTGTTTCCGGTCCAGGGAAGGCATGGCTTGGCAGTTTGGGCTAGACTGTTCCCATGAGGCACAGGGTCAGACTGATTTGCATATGGCCATGTCTGAACTGGGGTGGCAGAGTGGGATAAAGAACGTGATGGATTAAACCCAGATCAGTTGACTGGGGTGAGTGCTTGTATTGTCAACGCTCCGTCCATCATTTCCTTTGGTTTTTCTTTGTTCGCCATAAGTTGGCAGGGTATGCTCAGACGTGAGTCCCTTGCTCACTTTGCCACTGGATTCATGCAAGCCCGGCTGAAGAAGGATGAAATGCCAGAAACCAGTCCTCGGTAGCTTGTTTCCGGTCCAGGGAAGGCATGGCTTGGCAGTTCGGGCTGGACTGTTCCCATAAGGCACATGGTCAGACTGATTTGCATATGGCCATGTCTGAACTGGGGTGGCAAAGTGGGCTAAAGAACGGTGATGGATTAAGCCCAGATCAGTTGACTGGGGGTGAGTGCTTGTATTGTCAACGCTCCGTCCATCATTTCCTTTGGTTTTTCATTGATGTATGTCTGAATTGTGTGATCCTGTAAATGTGAAGGTGTACTACTGCTTATTGACATGCGTGATGGTGTTAATGGTTGACATATTGTCGCCATACCTGCCACTAAGGTGTCCGTCCACGGTGTAATACTTGCACTAGTATAATGGTCTTAATTCTCAACATATTGTAGATACTCTTTACACAATGATGTCATGGCAACGGGGAATCTGCAAATGAATCCAATTTTAATCACCAAATTCCCTTAAACTAAACTTGTGACCTCAAATGTAAACTGAACCAATTAAATCTAAAGGCAGATACAGAGTGCCGAATACAGAGTGCCAGATTACTCATTTATGAAGGGAGAACATTACCATCTTAATCAGCAAACCCTGGTTAATCCTAAACACAAGCCTCAGAGACATTCTGCTTAACCCTGGTAGCTGTGGCACATTCAGCAGGCAATTCCTCAGAGAAATAAATGTTACGTTCAAGTAGTGACAACATTTTGAAGCAAAGAAAACAACACAACCAATTAGAAAAATAGATAAAAAGTATAAAGCAAAAGCACAGCAAAAGCATCAAAATTTGATTGCTGGAACCAAAGAAAATATTTTTCAAAGTTTTGAAGGAAAATGTATCTTAAAAATGTAAACAATATTGAAAAATACCAGTTCATTATTGCCAGGGAGCACGGTGTGATTTTGGGCTGACCATGATGGGGTGGAGGTCAGATCGGCCAAGTCAGTCCTGCTGGTCAAAGATTTTGCCTTCAGACTTAGTTTCCCAAATGGCAGTCAAAATCCTTCAGCAGGGCAGAGGGGAGGGTCTCTCGAAGTTTTGATCGAACTCCCATTGAAGCCAATGGCTTCAAGACTAAACATTTAAAGTGGGATATAGGGGAATTTCTTAGTTGCCAAAGTTGCTTTGTTGTTCAAATAAATTTCCCAACTTGCCCAAGTCTAAGTTTCTCAGAATCCTTCAGCAGGGAAAGGCTGGAAGTTGTAGTCAGTAGAGCTCCTCGAGACCGGACACTGTCACCATGAGGTCCCACCTCATCTAGCCCATGTTGTGGCAAAAGTAAAATCCGGGTCACCAGAAGATTCCTGCCCTCCTAGGGTGTTTAAAATGGTCATTCCTGTGGTAGGGCCAGAGGTGTTGTTCTTGCTAAATCTGTCTTTGGCAACAGGGAAGTGTTAGACCTGTCAGCCATAGGGTGGTCTTTCCCTATTTTTTTGCCCTTGCCTCATTTTTCCCACCTTCTTTTTGTTGGCCTTAGATCTCCGAGCACATTTCCATTGCTAACCAATGCTAAGGTGCAGGTGCTCTCTACTTCAAACATGGCTGCCACAGGCCCCTGCTACTGCGGAGTGGTCTTTTTAGTAGCACCCTAGTTGCCAGGAGCTGGCTGAAACCCTTAAACATTGTTGCAATACCAACCTGCCTTGCCTGCCCATAGTTAGAGTAGGGAAGCTCCTGGAACCTTCTAGAATAGGGGCGGGGTAAGCTTTTGCCGCCTTAGAGTGTGGTCACCTGACCTGGGCATATATAAAGAAAGGAGGGAAAGTTTTTAGTCAGTTGGGGCTTCACTGACCTGGGGGAACCTCGCAGGAGACGTAGGCGGTAGGGCCTAGTCAGAAAACTATACCACTGGGTATGACAGGGTTTAGGCGCTGCCCACCAAGCTGTATGAGGAATACTGAACTAGCCCACTGATCTGGCCCAGCGGGGAGGGACCACTTGCAGTGACCTGCTGAGGAATCCTATCAGCAGCCTTCAACTCAACCCGCTCCAAGCAACTATCTACAAAGGGCACCAGAACCACCAAGCGCCAAGAAAAAAAACCCCTGCGCTAACCTGGACTACTGGGGATCAACCAGGTACCGGGCTGTGCCATCTCTGCCCCCCCTTGGTCGACCCCTGTGCCCCTGCGCTGTGCTGCCTCATCTCCCCCTACTAAACTTCAGGGACTGTGAAGTTGCCTCCCCTACCTACCCAGCGCTCTCCTACTGTGCCCCCCTGAGAAGTGCTGAGACTCCAGAGACTATTGCTGCCCTGAAGCGCTATGCCCACGAAGCGCTATTCTTGCTGACTGCCTCAAGCGCTGTGTCTGTGCCCTGCAGCCTGATTCCCCTTGAGGCGCTGACTTGCTCCCACTCACTGCCGCAGCCCGGAGACTCACTGGCGCTGCACGCGCCGCCGTACAACCTTGCAGCGGCCCCCGGGACCAAGAGAGGGTCTCCGCCTTGCCCCCGCCACCAACTGTCACTGCAGCTGCCTGGGTGCCGGCACGGCTGCCCTCGGCTGCGGCCTGAAGGCCTGGGAGAGGCGCCGAGGGATTCCACCATGCCGTGTTAGGCCTCAGAGGCGGGGATTCTCACCCCACGTGAAGGGGCGCCAGGCCGCATCATTGGCCGTGCCCCCCGCCTTCAGCCGCACATCCATTGGCTGCAACCAACGCTCCTCCCTCGCCCCAGCCTCCTGATTGGCTCTCGGGCCTCTGACGCCCTCGTAGGCCCGGGAACATTTCGAGACACTGCCGGAGGGCTCCGAGGAGCGTAGGAACACCCCCTTAACCAGCAAGATCCCCGAGAGGAGTGCTAGAGCAAGCAGGCCTCCCCCTGATCGGCCTGCACCCTCCCCAAGCTCGGAATATCAGCGAGGGGGCTCTGTAGTCAGCGTGAGCCCCCTCCCCCCTGCCAGAGCGCTGAAACCTCTGCAAGGGTCCGGGAAGGGCTGAAGAGACCAGGTAACCCCCAGGGAGGAGGGCGGAAGGCCACAGGAGGCCCCGAGTTCGCCCCTTCCCAGGGAACACTGTTGTTGGGCCCCGTTGGCCCTAATTAGCTAAAGAAGGTCGCTGAACTGGGCTAAGACTCCGGTAGGCCCCTGGACTCGGGGCCAGTTGAGTTAACCCCTGCCTGGGGGGTAAAGTTGACTGCCAGACACTGAAGCCTCAGGCAGGGTTTATTCTGGATAACTGAAATGTTCATTTTTAGCCAGATGTATGGTTTATCCTTGCCTAATGAAATCACCACCTTTGTTTGATATCTGGTTTATTATTGCTTAATGAAATGGTTATGCTTACCTGCTGAAATGGTTATTTCCCCATGAAATGGCTCTTCTGACTAAGGAGATGTTTATCCTGGCCCAAGGAAGTGTTTATTTCTGCGTAAAGTGATTACTGAAAAGTCGGCTTCGAATTACTGAGATGTTTTACTCTAGCCTCATGAAATGCTGATTCCTGACACGATGGAATGTTATTGCCAAAGTAATGAAATGTTACTCCTTTGATGAAATGACTTGATGGACCTGAGATCCCGTGATTATTGAGCAACCTGCTTCTGATCTTAGATAAAACGTATAGATTTTTATTCAAACTTACTGGTGTGGTCTCAGTCCTTGTGTGCATTTCCTGTCTCAGTGGGTGTGTGTGCTGTATGGTCACTTTACACCTAAGCTTTCGGGTGACTACCTGCTCATGCCAGGCTACCCCCCGGGGAACTGGTAACCCCAGTTCCCACAGGAAGGTACCACACAAATTTAAGGAAGCCATGGTGATACCTCTGCTGAAGAAAGCAGGGGCAGACATCAATAATCTGAAGAATTTCTGACCTATTTCCAGACTTCTTTTTCTGGCTAAAGTTCTCGAGCAACATGTGCTTAAAGTTCTTTTGTCCTTCTTGGAAGAACATCAGCTGTTACATGCACGGCAAGCAGGATTTAGGGCCCACAACAGTACTGAGTTGGTGATGCTCTCAGTGCTGGATGAATTGAGGCTCTCAGCTGATAAAAAGAATCTCTCAGCATTGATCCCATTAGATCTCCCAGCCGCGTTCAACGTGGTGAATCCCGCGCAGCTGTTGGCCCCTGTTTGGCGGCCGAGAGTCATCGGGACGGTCCTCCAATGGATTACCTCCCTCCTGGAGGATCGGTCTCAAAAGGTCCAACAAGGAGAATGTACGTCCATGCTTGGCATCCTGCTATTAGGGGTTCCGCATGGCTCTGTGCTGTCCCCCCTGCTCTTCAATATCTACCTTCAGCCGTTGGTAGAAGCAATGGCAAAACTTGACTATCAGGTGTTTAATTATGCTGATGATACCCAGTTAATTGTACGAGTTGATAATTCCCCTCAGGCATGGCTCAATGTTCAGAATATCCTTTGGTTCACTATGAACTGGATGACTTCTAATTCACTTAAGGTAAACCTTGATAAGACAGAGGGGCTTCCCCCTGGTCCAGCCTTTTCTGGCCACAAGAGCTTGGCACCACCTCAACACCGGTGTCATCTGTGAAGAGTTTGGGTATCAAGCTGGGCACCAGGCTAACTCTAAACAATCAGGTGTCTGCTTTAATGGGGAGCTCTGCGGACCTGATGTGGCACCTCTGGAAACTGAGGACCCTGTTGTAATTTTCCACCATGCTTACCGTCATGATGGCACTAATCTTTTCACGCTTTGATTACCTAAATGCAGTATACACAGGGATTCCTGACAAACTTCTGGGGAAACTTGAGGTGGTCCTAAATGATGCGGCAAGTTGGTTTTTAAACTGCCACGAAGAGCACCTGCCACTCCCCTGCTACAACAGCTACACTGGCTCCCTATCAAGCAGAGGGTCAGGTTCAAGGGTCTGTGCATTGCACATAAAGTACAGTATGGAGTGGCGCCCAACTACATCAAATTCCGTTTGAAGCCATATGTGCCTGGACGATGTCTCCAGTCATCTGAGTCCAGCTTGTTGGCCTGCCAGCGCTTCATTAGAGCTACCTGGGGGGCGGGCTTTCGCAGTTCTGATCCCCCAGCTTTGGAACAAGCTACCAGGTAGTATGCGCAGGGAAGCCACCCTACTCCAGTTCAGGTGGAAACTTAAGACCATTTTGTTCACTGAGGCGTTTGGATAAGCTCAACCTAGTTTGTTCTAAGCCCAGCAGGAATGAAGAATTCCCAGGTTCTTGGTCAATGCTGCATGTGCTTAGAGACCTCTTGGTGATTTGGCGCTCTATAAATAGAACTAACATAACATAACATAACATAACATAACATAACATAACATAACACTGAATCTGTTTTCAGTGTAGTAAAAAGCTCCGAGCAGAACATCACTGGTTTTCCTCCCCCTGTATAAGCGACTTCCCCAGGGAAGCCTCACTACCTTGTTCCAGACCTCCATAGGCTGAAAAACTAAGTCCCACATTTTTCCAAGTACCGGGAAAACTACTTCTAGTCACTCATGGAGGTCCTAGTTCCACAGGGAAGGCTTAAAGGCAACAGGGGTCTCTCCAGCCAGGGCTCCTGCAGGGTGAAGTCCTCTGGAGGTCAACTTGGAATTTGTGGCGTGTGGAGTACTTCTGCTTTTTGTAGTCTCTGAAGCAAAAAAAGAGGAGGCCAACTACTTGAACCTTGGAGAGCAGTTCCAGTCCCTCGTTAGACAAAAATTAGGGTCCTTGAAACCCCTTACTTTGGCAAAAGTCATAAGTCTTCTTTCTTGCAACATGGTCTTTTTCTTGAGGCGTAGTCTTCCGACATCCAGGAATGTTCTGAAAATGAAGATGGTGAGGTGGTAATCTTAGCCTAGGTACTAGCCAGTGATTGAAGAATTTTACATTCCCAATTATGGCTCCTTTCTTATACTATGCCCACCTCGTTTTGCAGCACCTCTTCTTTGCGTTACTGTCTAAAGTCCCACAAGTCCTAAATTCAAGATGGCTCAGCTGTTGTTCCCTCTGGAAGCAACTCCAGGATAGCCCTTAGCCGCTCACATATCCTCTCTTGGGCTCAAAACAATAGGTCTAAGAGGGTTCTGGAATGGATGGGAACAGAACGTGTCCACCCCTTTTGGGATCAGCAAGTCATAAGAAGTGTTAAGGCTGTTACTATAGTCCAATGCAAAGTACATGTATTAGGAGGAAGGCACAGACAGGAAAAATGGGGGGACCGTGGAGGAAAATGATATTTTTTCTTCTATGTGGATAGAGATTTCAGAGAAAGAGATAAACAAGGTACGTGGCATTGCATCACCTGGCAGGACATCCAGTGATCTTCAGAACCAAGGAGCATTAGCCCTCACTATACATAGGAGAAGAACTGGTGCTAAAAGGAGACAGATGTTTACAAGAAATTCAGATTTCTGTTGCAATACGGATAATGAGCAGAAGAAGCCCACTCTAAGCTAACTGGTTGTTCCAGGCATCAGGCTCTAGCCTGCAGGAAAACCACTATAAATTCCTAAGCACAGAAAAATATGGTATCCTGGCAAAGGATCCAAACACACAGTAGAAGTAATATGATGGACTTTAAGTTAGGCTGACCCAGAAGGGGTCACAGGTATAGATGCAGAAGAAACAAATAGTGAGGCAGCTTAGCAAGAGGAAATGGTTGACATATGTATGAGTAATGTGTTCAACCACAGTCTGGGATACCTTTGAGCCAGTTACCTCGAAGTGTTAACCCCAACCTGCAAGTGACAGTCTAAGACACACCCTGTAAATGTCATGCCACTACATGCCCTACAGTGCCACTGTCACAACCACTGCCTGTGTCTCCTTCTCTTTTATGAGAAAAAATATTATTTACCAGCATATGCCTGGGCATACTAATCAAGCCTTCTGTTGAGGTGCTTATCATTGAATCCCTGAGAAGACCTCCCAGCTGAAGAAGACCCGAGTGTCTATCAGACAGTCAGATTTGACCTACTCTGTTGTAATGTTGGCAGCACTGTCATATATTTGTATTTATTGACATTTTTATAAAATTACCACTACTGTTTGCTGATACCTCACCCTCTAAGACTGGCATAACTTGTCTGCAACCATGTAACCATGCTATCTTTGTTGCGTAGTTCCTATAAATCTATGTATGATCTGCATGTTTAGGCAACATTGTCTAGACAGTATTTTCTCAGACTCCCCCATGCTAACCTGGACTGGAGTGATATCTTTGATTTGGCCAGATCATAAGGCTATCCTATTTGAAATAATGCAACCACAAAAAAATAACATAAAACCCCCTAGCAAAGACTCTGTCAGTCGCCCATGGAAGAAAGTAGAGGCAAGATCTCTAGCCACCACTTTAAAAAAAACAATGCCAAAACTGGCTTTGAACCCTGATCAAGCAGTAGAGCAATACCGCTCCTGGCTTCACCTCGCTTTGACATCACTGGCGCTCCCTAAAACATATCGACAATCCAGGAGAACTCCTTCAGAACCCTGGTTCACTGAAACCTTAATAGGTCAGAAGCTGCAATGGCGCAAACTCCAGAGAAAGTGGAGACTTGACGACAATAAAACTACCCGTCTACAATATAAGACATCTCTCTTGACTTACAAGAAATAAACGTTTAAAGAAAAGGCTTCCTATTTCTCCGAGAAACTCCTGGCAGCTAAAAGATGTCCTACAGCCCTATTCACTACAGTTAAAAATCTTACAAAGTTACCATCTATACCTGACACTGGTATAAGCCAAGATTTCTGCAATGCTCTAGCCGAATGCTTTCAATGAAAGGTCAAGTCAATTTTCAACTTATTTGTACAGCAGGATAAAAGTCCAGGCCAACTGCTGAGTGTTGCTGACAAAACCCAGCCAGCTGTACCTACTACTTTACAAGGTGCCCATGATTGAGACACCCCCATCTTGTCCCATTTTAACACACTGACAATCGAACAAACCACTTCACTTATTGCCTCCACCAAATCTGGCTCTTCATTGGACCCCTGTCCTCCCAAAATTGTGATTCTATCACCAGAAATTATAGCTATTCCTCTAACCGAGATCTTTAACCTAATTCTCACAACAGGGCATTTTCCAACGGACTGTAAGAAAGAGTCAATACTTCTGCAGTTAAAGAAACCCAATTTGGATGTCAAAGAGCCACTCAATTATAGACCAATTTCTAGACTTCCATTACCCGCTAAAGTCATAGAAAAGGCTATGAATATCGAACTCTCAGCCTTCATCAAGGACAAGAACATACTAGATCCCTCCCAATTTGGATTCAGCACCGAGTTGGCCCTTATCAAAGCAACGAAGGAGCTCAGATGATCCTGGACACTGGGGGGAATGCAGCGCTGATCCTGCTGGACCTGTCAGCAGCCTTTGATACTGTCAATCATGGGTTGCTGCAGGACCGGTTGCATACTATTGGGATCAGGGGCCAAGTGTTGTCCCTGCTAAGTTCTTTTTTGTCTGAACGGTGGCGGTGGACTGACCTGGTCTGTATGTTTCGCGTGAAATCTGATGCCATTTGTTGTCTAGAGGTGCATATTTCAGCATCTCTACGTGATTGTCACCATATTTGTGCCTGTGGTCAGCTGTGGCGAAGGGGAACATGGTAATACCCCCCTTTGCATTGCCTTGTGGGGTTCCCAGGTGCTCCTCCCTTAGCCCAACACTTTTCAATCTTTACGTTACCCCGCTGGCTAGCCTAGTGAGAAGCTCTGGATTCACCCTTGTGTCATATGCAGACAACACACAGATCATCGTCTCGGTGAGTACCTCGGCTAGAAAGAGACGGCTATTAGTTTCAGGGACTGTATGAGCCATATAGCCAGGTGGATGTCAGACAACTGTCTAAACTGAATTCATCAAAGACCGAGGTCTTGTTGTTGGGAAATAATCCTTCCTTCTGGAACAACAGCTGGTGTCCTGACCAACTGGGTCTGCTGCCCAAGCCGGTATCTAAAGCAAAACATCTTGGTGTCCTCTTTGACACAAAGCTTACTTTTGAAAATCATATCAATGCCACCACCTGTGCATGCTTCTTCATTCTGAAGATTTTGAGGAAAGTCCTCCCGGTAATACCGATGGACTTAAGGAAGACATTGGTTTCAGTCTTGATTTAATCAAGACTTGATTATTGTAATGCCCTCCTTTCCAGTGCTCCATGCTGTAGCATTTGCAAACTTCAAACGGCTCAGAATGCAGCAGCTAGATTACTGTTGGGTATCTCCAAGTTCGTCTCAGTTTCCCTGCACTGATTAGACTCCACTGGCTTCCAGTGGCTAAGAGGATTCAATTTAAATCACTATGTATTGCTTTCAAATGTCTTAATAACATGGGACCACTACAACTGACGAAACTTCTGAAACCCTATTCCCCTGTAAGAGCCCTCAGATCAGCCTCATTGAGAAAACTAACTGTACCCAGAACCGGCAAGGTAAGATGAGGGGGCAAGAGTTTCACAGCTACAGCGGCTAGCCTGTGGAACTCAATGCCTACCTCGCTGAAAAAAGAAAATAGTCGTCTCATCAAATTCAGGAAAGACCTCAAAACCTGTCTGTTCTCTGCTTAATCGGCCACCTCTACGGTACTGAATGCACTGCAGGCAGCGCCTAAACACCCCAGGGTATTAATCACGTTTTATAAATAAATCATCATCATCAACTGTGGGATCGGTGTCCAGACTGATTCCAGACATCCCCACCGGGTATGGTCACCTGTATACCTAGCTAGCTCACAGTGCCACTGTAAACTCGTCTTACCAAAAAATGAATAGTTCCTGGCAACTATTAAACATGACAACCCTGTCCCATTAGGGATCGTTGAAACAGTACAATACTTTTCACTCAATCACTCGTGCTTACTTTGTCTCAGAGAAATACATAGAATAAATGGTGGGGACGTTTTCAATAAGCATTTATTGAACCCTCGCCATTCTAGTGTAAAATAGACATAAGACAGAAACAGATATAAATGATTATAAACACCAACCGAGTAAATGGATGGTAGATTTCTACCAATGTGCTAAAACAATGAATATACACAGGTATGTAAAAACATGACATTAATAATGTGTACTCCTACGATGCAACCCTAACTAGATGAACCTAAATATACCTAGCATGTATATAGGTGTGGAGCCAAGAATCCCTCTAGGATGAAGCCAACCCCATTACCTGGTGTGAGATAATTAAGGACCCCCGTCTTTGTCTTGAGATGGACAACCTGCAAAGGATGTCAGAACTCTGCGTTCAGGTGTGTCTGCGTGCCGGAATCTAAGTGATCGCATCAGTGTGTCAGCATGGAAGTCTTTCTGCCCTGCCTGCCCAACAAAAATATGGTTTATATATATCCAAAAGGTATCCTCAGGGGTTCTACCTTGCTGTGTCAAATCGGCCGAGGATGACATAAGGGATGACCCTAATACATAGTTATTATGCACAAGATGGTAATCTTGCTGTGATTCTGAGAATCCTCGTGCATAATAAATTAGGTTAGTGTTTTTAGAAAACCACACAACATTTATTCAGCACCTAACTCGGTAAAAGGTCAATACCAAAAACCGTTATGTAGTACTATGGCAGGGAAATGTAGGTGAAAGGTTGGGTGACTACTTCGGCCTTTATTGGGGTACATTACAATATATATCATCTGTTTACACTACCAGAATCCAACCATTTATAGTGTGAGTATGACCAATTGGCTGGAAGGCAATTAGGAATGGTACCTATTTATGTTAATAGGCACAAAATGGCCACCAAGCTCTGGACTGCTCTTTGAGGTTTGCAAACCTGGTGCCTCAGTGTCCACAAACTTACATATGTTCTCTTTTGTGGGTTTGTGGAAGAGTAATCGGTAGTGGTTCAACAAAACCGTATTGCCCGCAACCTCTCAATGTCAAACAAGTCACCCCCCAATAGAGTCTAGTCAAGTAGGTGAGTGAAGAGTGAGATGTGCCACTGTGGGCATGACAATGCACTCACCATTCATTCATGCATTCATCCATTAATACAGATAGCCATCTTTGCAATATGTATTCAACCAGCCATACATGTACTCACACATTCAATGAACTATACAGTCACACAGCCATTAATTATCCATGCACCTAGTCATTTACTTCTTTACCTATGTACGATTGTACCTGTCTGTGCACAGGTGCTGCCTCAGACTCGACTGGTAACCCTGCTCTATTTCAATTGTGCAGGGTGTCGTATTCTAGCAAATCCCTTCTCTCTCTGGCACAGCAGTTGGTTTGTATCACAGAGTAAGGGCTATTTTGTTAAAGAGCACTGATTTGATATTATTGATACTTTTTCCTGTGAGCTTAATTCTCATATTGTCTTTTCAACCACACTTTGCAATCTTCTACTCACAATGCTGTCCCTCTGACAGTGAACCAATAAGGAGCTTAAATTTGAGCATAAGTAGACTTATAATTCTATTGTTGCAAATGGCCCTCTTTCTCTGAATGGGAAGTTGGAACTGGAGTTCTTAAACTTGCATCAGGAATTCTGATCTCATTGTGGGTGTTTATTAGGGAGCATAATGTGGATTTTTTCCTCATTGAGACAGATGTGAACAACAGTTCAACACCTGGTATTTTTCTAGTAGTTCCGACTTTGTAAAAAACTTTACATATTGACTGTGTCAGGAGATTGAGGGGTTGCTGTTAGATTTAAGGATCATCTTAATGTTAAATTTATTGAAATGGGCTTCTCTTGTGCGGAAACCTTAGCTTTTAAAGTATCTCCCACAGCTTTTTCCACCTTTTCAGAGCATTTGGTTTATTGCTCTCTGGAAGTGCTGTAGGCTTTGACTCTGACTATCCTTCCTTTATCTCTTGAAAGTGCATCCATTTTTTTTAAGTTGCAGTACTTACAAATCTGGATGGATGCTCCTGCTCTGGTACTTCATGGGATCTACTCTCTTCTTGAGAATTGCTCAACTTCAAGCATCTGATTACCAAGTATACTCTTGCTGTGGATATGCACAAGCTCGTATATTTTCTTTGGGTCACTACATTTTTGGTATGACAACCATCCTTTGATTTGGTCAGATAATCTTGCTCTGCTATTTTTGCTCTCATCATAAACTGTTGGACTGAAATCTGCTGCTTGACTTAGACCTAACCCTCTCATGTGCAAGTTTAAGAATATCACAATGAAATATTTGGGCATTGCCTTGGAGATAGTTTACTCTGTGAATTTAGGAGAATGTGCAAGAAAATAATGATAAATTTACTATCTATATTTCTTCTCCCCACGGCAAGTAAGCCTCACCTTGATGATTAATTTTTACAGCAGGATCCCCACAGGTCCTTGGTATTCCCATGAGCTAATTTTTGCAAAAGATGCTTGTAAATCTGGCTCTCTAGATGATCCTTGTTTGCCCCTTGTGTTTCCTAACATCTCTTCAGTTGTTTGGTCGCC
The DNA here is from genome assembly GCF_964263255.1 of Lissotriton vulgaris. Classification (NCBI taxonomy): domain Eukaryota; kingdom Metazoa; phylum Chordata; class Amphibia; order Caudata; family Salamandridae; genus Lissotriton; species Lissotriton vulgaris. Next base: position 1,746,618,201 of record NC_141694.1, read on the forward strand.
TATCGGCCAATTGAATAGTTCTACTTTCGAATCAGGCATTCTCTCAGTTGATTGGAAATGGGTGTGCTTGGTGCCACTGTTGAAAAATATCTCTTGAGACCTTTCACTTTGAGGAAATTTTCGTTCTATTTCCCTACTGCCATTTTGGACCAAGTTCTCAGAAAGAATAGTTACTGCACAGCCCTCTGAATTTATTGTTATCTACTCTTTTTTATTTCTTGCTCAGTCTGGCTTCTAGTCCTATCTTCAGACAATAATTACAGTTCAAAATGGGCTGCGTGTGATTCTGGAGCAGGGCAGGGTCAAACCATCATCCTTCTTGGTCTATCTGCCATCTTTGGCTTGCCTGTTATTCACTATTGATAGGCAGGAGTGAGGGGACTTTTATTGCCTGTGTTCCTTCCTTAATGTTCTGAGTCAATCAGTTATCATGCCTCTGTTCAGATCTTCTACTAAAGTTAAGCTGAGTGGGGACTTCCAGCTGACCTGTATGTGTTACGAAGATGACTCAAAAATTATTCTCATATTGGATGGGCAAAATCATACTACTCTAGTCAAACTTTTACGCAGATTTAAAGTAGTAGCTGAATCGATGACAATAAATTGCCTTACACTAAATTCTGATAAAACTGCAATGATGATCTTATGGGGTTCTCCATCTTGCTTCACCTTTGCCTGATAGCATGATGTGCTTTGCCAAAGTACCACAATGGTCTATGCCAGGGGTCTCCAACCTTTTGTGTAGTCAGAGCTACTTCTGGTCAGTGAAAATCATTGTGAGCTACTGAACCCGAAGCAACTCGCTCATTTTCCGAGAGACCCCCCCAGTTTCATTGACTTTAAGCCTAATTTCATCAAAGCCCATACTGTGCATTTCTGCCCTCTGTTTCACACGTTTTTTGTGCCTTTCTGCCCTCTGTTTCACTCGTTTTCCCCTTGTTTTCTGTGGCCTTCTGCTCCCTGTTTCACTCGTTTTCCCCTTGGTTTTTGTGCCCTTTTGCCCTCTGTTTCACTCGTTTTTTGGGCCCTTCTGCCCTCTGTATCACTCGTTTTTTGTGGCCTTCTGCTCTCTATTTCACTCATTTTTTGTGGCCTTCTGCTCTCTGTTTCACTCGTTTTCGCCTTGTTTTTTGTGCCCTTATACCCTCTGTTTCACTCATTTTCCCCTTGTTTTTTGTGCCCTTCTGCCCTCTGTTTTTCTCATTTTTTGTGCCCTTCTACCCCCTGTTTCCCTCGTTTTATGTGGCCTTCTGCCCTCTGTTTCACTCGTTTTCCACTCGTTTTTCATTCCCTTCTGCCTTCTGTTTCCCTCGTTTTTCGTGCCCTTCTGCCCTTGGTTTCCCTTGTTTTTTGTGCCCTTCTGCCCTCTGTTTCCTTTGTTTTTCGTGCCCTTCTGCCCTCGGTTTCCCTCATTTTTTGTGGCTTTCTGCCCTCTGTTTCCATAATTTTTCGTGCCCTTCTGCCCTCTGTTTCCCTCGTTTTTTTTGCCCTTCTGCCCTCTGTTTCCCTCGTTTTATGTGGCCTTCTGCCCTCTGTTTCACTCGTTTTTTGTGGTCTTCTGCTCTCAGTTTCACTAATTTTCCACTTGTTTTTCGTGCCTTTCTGCCCTCTGTTTCCCTCGTTTTTCGTGCCCTTCTGCCATCTGTTTCACTCATTTTTGTGGCCTTCTGCCCTCTGTTTCCATAATTTTTTGTGCCCTTCTGCCCTCTGTTTCCCTCGTTTTTTGTGTCCTTTTGCCCTCTGTTTCCCTCATTTTGTGTGGCCTTCTGCCCTCTGTTTCACTCGTTTTTTGTGGTCTTCTGCTCTCTGTTTCACTAATTTTCCACTTGTTTTTCGTGCCCTTCTGCACTCTGTTTCCCTCGTTTTTCGTGCCCTTCTGCCCTCTGTTTCCCTCGTTTTTTGTGCCCTTCTGCCCTCTGTTTCCCTCGTTTTATGTGCCCTTCTGCCCTCTGTTTCACTCATTTTCCCCTTGTTTTTTGTGCCCTTCTGCCCTTTGTTTCCATCGTTTTTCATGCCCTTCTGCCCTCTGTTTCCCTCGTTTTTTGTGCCCTTCTGCCCTCTGTTTCCCTCGTTTTATGTACCCTTCTGCCCTCTGTTTCACTCGTTTTCCCCTTGTTTTCGTGCCCTTCTGCCCTCTGTTTCACTCGTTTTTCGTGCCCTTCTGCCCTCTGTTTCCCTCGTTTTTTGTGGCCTTCTGCCCCCTGTTTCCATTGTTTTTTGTGCCCTTCTGCCCTCTGTTTCCCTCGTTTTTTGTGCCCTTCTGCCCTCTGTTTCCCTCGTTTTTCGTGCCCTTCTGCCCTCTGTATCCCTTGTTTTTTGTGGTCTTCTGCTCTCTGTTTCACTTGTTTTCCACTTGTTTTTCGTGCCCTTCTGTGCTCCGTTTCCCTAATTTTTCGTGCCCTTCTGCCCTCTGTTTCCCTCGTTTTTTGTGGCCTTCTGCCCTCTGTTTCCATCGTTTTTCGTGCCCTTCTGCCCTCTGTTTCCCTTGTTTTTTGTGGTCTTCTGCTCTGTTTCAATCGTTTTCCACTTGTTTATCGTGCCCTTCTGCCCTCTGTTTCCCTAGTTTTTCGTGACCTGCCCTCTGTTTCCCTTGTTTTTTGTGGTCTTCTGCTCTGTTTCAATCGTTTTCCACTTGTTTTTTGTGCCCTTCTGCCCTCTGTTTCCCTCGTTTTTTGTGCCCTTCTGCCCTCTGTTTCCCTCGTTTTTCGTGCCCTTCTGCCCTTCTGCCCTCTGTATCCCTTGTTTTTTGTGGTCTTCTGCTCTCTGTTTCACTTGTTTTCCACTTGTTTTTCGTGCCCTTCTGTGCTCCGTTTCCCTAATTTTTCGTGCCCTTCTGCCCTCTGTTTCCCTGGTTTTTTGTGCCCTTCTGCCCTCTGTTTCCCTCGTTTTTCGTGCCCTTCTGCCCTCTGTTTACCTTGTTTTTCGTGCCCTTCTGCCCTTGATGACGTCACAGGAGTCAGACTCTCACGAGAAGAGTCTGCAGCTCCAGGAGAGGAGCGTCATCCTCTTCACCCGCCCCCACCCTCAGCTAAGCTCCAATCCGAGCCGCTGGTTTTGGTGAGGGCGGGCAAAGGCAGCCGGAAAAGTAAATAGCCCATGAAGGGCTACACGAGCAACTCCTGGGGTCTCCGCAAGCTACCGGTATCTCGCGATCAACAGGTTGGAGACCCCGGGTCTATGCTATCAAAAATGTGGGATTTTAGGGCCACTTGTACTAACATTAGTTTGTGCAATGACCAAATAGTGAATTTTTGCAATTTGCTATTTCATATTTGTACTAAAGTGTGTTTTACACATTTTGCAATTCCTAATGGGTCACAAACAAACCTACAATGAGGTAGGTCTCAGCTTGCGACCCACTAGTAACAGGTGGAGAAGTGTGGCTCAATGGTTAGAAGAGGCAGACCATGAAGCAGAGGTCAGACCCGGGACCAGGGTTCAATTCCTGACGGGGCAGGGTCTTGAGCCCAAAATGTCCACGGACTCGATAATTCTCGATTCGGTGCCTGCTCGAATCACGGGTTCACACTCTGCAACTCCGGAAATAGCTTGCTTAATCTCCACTATGGCCCCCCGCGGCGGAATGCCTGGCTTTCACCTTGGGGGTGCCCAGTACGGGTTATCTCACTGGGAAAAACCAGGACGGGTTCCCAAAGCAAGCGCTTAGAGACCGTTGGTGATAATGCGCTATATAAATATAAATTACAATTACAATAATTGAAAACATCACAGGAATGGTGGCCTGCTGGGGTTATCAGACCATCATGTCTGTTATTGATTTTAAATAAGGCAATCTTTTTTTCAAAATATACAACCCGTTTTCCTCAAAGGCAAAAGAGATGAGTTTCAAACGAAAATTTTTCTTTTCATTTTTGAAGAGCAGGCAGTGATACGTGGGACCAATGCCTGCTCTTAATTGCCTGCTCTTAAAAAGTTTTTTTTTTACCATTCTCAGAGGAGAAGGGGTCTTATTGGGACCCCTTCCCAATTGCAAATGGGTTACCACAACAGTCAAGTTGGTGGTAAAATGTGAATGTTTTGCGACTGCATTTCAGTCGCTAAACATTCGTACATATCAATGTGAATCAGTATTTGGAAGGAACGGCCTAAACACACCCCTTCCAAATACCGAATCACAAACAAAAAGTGTGATTCAGTAACTGGTTACTGAATCACAGGTTGTGTTTTGTACATTTCTAAAACCGTCTTGCGGTCCGAAACGGCCTGATTGGCCATTTCCGATTGCAAAAATACTTTGGACCTGTGGCTCTAAGTTTGCTGAGGAAATACTGTTTCTACCTCATGTTGAATCAAAGTCTTTTCATCCTGCTTTCTCTACCTAAAGATTTTAAGGAAAATTCGTCCACATATTCCTCTAATGGCATACTGTTTTATAATCCAATGCAAGCTCTGGTGGGCTCCCATCTTCATTATGCAAACGCTCTTTTTCTTGGCTTCCAGTCCTGTATGCTGTATCATTTACAACCAGTGCATAATTGTGAGGCTCAGCTACTTCTTAGTGTCCAACTTAATGTTGACATTTCTGGCAATATCGATCCTTTCAATGGTTTCCAGTTGAAAAGTTTATCATCTTTGAGAGCCTCTGTATTGGGTTTAAGGAGCTTCACGGTTGTGACCCTGCCTTTGTTAAATAGCCATTTTCCTGGTTGTCACATTCCAGAGTCTTATAAGCCTCATCTGACTACCTGTAGGAAAAAAATAACCAGAAAGCCCACCAACAGGGAGTTCTGTCACCAGTGAAGTAGAGTAAACAAAAGGAATCCTCCTTAGAATGACAGGGAAGTGTTCTCCTCGGTGGTATGGGAGCACTTAGTGTTTTGTAAAATACCCCTCACCCACCAAAAGGCCCCTTGGTGTCATGCTTCATCATAGGGGTCTTCGCAACCCTCTAGTGGGTTGCGGCGTGCTGCGACCTACGACTACGCGGGAGCACTTTTAAGCTTTGGCTATATGTGGTGAGTGTGAGTGGGTATGTGTTTATGTGAGTGGTGGGATTTTGTGAGAAAATTAAAAAGCACCTGGCTCGTGGGTGTAGCAGAAAAACATTTTATTCATGACCCCGGGTTGGTACTAGTAAAAGAAGTGAAGTGCGAGGCGTGTTTTGTCGTGATTATGGACAAAACCTCATGTGTGCATCGACATGTTTTAGAGGCAGAGCTCCTTCTTCAGGACGGGGGCACAACTTCCTCACCTTACTCACGTTTCGCTAATAGTTAAAGATATGTTTAAGTCAATTTAACAAAAGTGAGGAAAAACTAAATATGTGCCTGTATATACAGGCTATTATCTACCTACAGCGGTTTTTGGCTCAAGTAAATGCAAATTGCATGACCTGAGAGAAAGGAAACAAGAAAAATATGGTCACCCTAGTCATGGGTAGCTCAAACAGGTACAGTCACCTGGAACAGGCCATCCCGCTTAATCAGCCCTGTGGAAAAAGACACTGACATGACAAACAACATAGATAACAAATAACACACTCATAAACCGATTGCACTGGTTTTTGTCATACTTACATAGTAGAGCTTGCTTGCTTCATGAGCATTCAGAACGTCTGGGGGGTGATTGCTAATATGCAGTCTAAATGGAGAAATATGTAAAGTTATCAGTGTGGTCCCTTTACTTACTTAGGTAGTCTCAGTATGCACTATGTAACAGCTATACTCACGAACACAGGAGGAGTTCTCCTCGGTCTAGCCCCACACGCTGCTCCACTGGACTGAAGTGCGAGCTCTAGGCGTGTGAATTATATACCCCAAGTTCGAGTGTTGATTGCTCATTATGGATGCCGTTAAAGCGGTAGTCCGGGGATGCCCATGTATGAATAGCCCGGTGTTTAGTTTGGCGTTTCTGTGCTAATTGAATGATTACCGGACCTTCTATGGTGTGTCCGGTACGAGATCGTCCCTGTACTGAGTGTTCTTCTTTTGCGCATGCGTGGGAATGCCTGACTAGACCGCGCATGTGCGGAAGACGGACTGGTCTTCCCCGCGCATGCCCTAACGGGAGATGTTTATTGTTCGATCTCGGCACTCTGTTTTTGATGGGAAAGCCATTCCATTATGAAACCAGCCTCCGTATAGGATGATGCGAGCAGCATCCTGGCCTCATATGGTATTCAGCGAAATAAAGGCATCAGTTGAGGGACACATGAGGGACACATGGTTGTCTTTTGACTCAAAAGTCGCTGAATTAGTGATTACTTGTCCCCATTTTTCACTATTGGGAGATGTGAACATCCATTTGGATGACCCCAGCAACACGACGGCCAGATCCCTGGTAGACGATCTAGCAGCCCTTCAAATTACACAGAAGGGCTTTTAACCCACTCATGAAAAAGGTCATCTCCTAGACTGGGTATTCAGCAATGACTCAAGACTAGAGGTAGGTGCACCTCTGCCCCTTGTTTGGACAGACCACGACTTGGTTCCGATACAATGGACACCAGTTATCTCAGCACCAACTGTTCCCCGCTCTGTTCTGCAGGGGAGAGAATGGTCAAAAATCTCCATGGACCAGTGGACCGAATCCCTGTCCCTTGCTCCCCCCCCATTGGGAACAGACCCTACATCCCTTTATGACAGTTACACCAATTGGTTGCGCACAGCTTTGGATCATGTCGCACCCCTGAGAGAGCTCAAAGAAAAAACCAAATCAAAAGACTCACCTTGGTACACCCCCCAACTCAAAGTATTGAAAAGAGGTTGTAGGAAATTTGAACGAACTTGGAGGGTTTCCCGCAAAAATGTAGATAAACTCAACCATCAAGAGGCAATTAAAAAATACAAAGCAGAAATTAGAACTTCAAAAGCTGCTTATTTCGAAAGCAAAATTATTAGTGCCTCGAATTCATCAAGTGAAATCTTCAAAATTGCAAAATTCCTCATGGATACACCGACCATTCCCCCCGATCCCAATAAAACCCAATTACGGTGTGACAGCCAGGCAGAATATTTTTACAACAAAATACAGAACATTATCTCTAACTTTGAACCAGCTACTGGGGCCACTGATAATGGAACTACCCCATCATATTCTACGCCTCAGACACTGGATGAATTCCCCTTACTTAATGAGGACTCACTTGATATCTTAATGCGGAAGGTCAAATCTGGGTCACCCAGTGATCCTGCCCCCCCCCCTACTATCTAACTAAGATCACAGACATCATTAGGCCTGTCATTCTTAAAGTCCTAAACTCCTCCATCACTTCAGGTATAGTTCCAACGGCGTGGAAATGTGCCCAAGTTAGAGCACTCTTAAAAAAAAACACCCTGGACCCAGATAACATGGCCAATTATCGTCCAATTTCACTTCTCCCCTGGGTCAGCAAACTGCTGGAGAAACATATCAATGCCTCCATCACTCAATATCTGGAAGATAATCTCCTGCTCCATGAGTCCCAAGCAGGTTTCCGCCCAAAATTAGGGACGGAAGCGGCTCTTCTGACAGTGACGGAGATGGCAAGGAAACAGATGGACCAAGGCGGCACTGTAGCAATCATGTTGCTTGATCTCAGTGCCGCCTTCGATACCATCAATACCAGCATTCTTCTCCACCGCCTACGCCAAATAGGAATCTCAGGGAAGGCCATACTTTGGCTCCAATCTTTTATGAAGAATCGTTCGTTTGAAGTAGTTGAGAGCAATGCTCATTCAAAAATCTGGCCCCTTGATCAAGGCGTTCCGCAGGGTTCGTCTTTGAGCCCTACCCTATTTAATGTGTATCTACAAACCCTCGCTGAAATTGTGCATTCGTTTGGCCTAGACATTGTAACCTACGCCGACAATACACAACTGGTCGTTTCTATGAACCAGCCTAATACTTCCCCCCCTAACCTCAGCAAATGTTTAGTTGCAGTAAATCAGTGGATGACCTCTTCACACCTAAAGCTCAATGGTGAGAAGACTGAGCTTATGATCCTGGGCAACTCACTCAACTCCCGTCCCATGTTAGAATGGCCTCCTAGCTTGGGAAACCCGCCTCAACCTAAAACCCAAATAAAGAGTCTGGGTATGTGGCTGGATACTAAGCTAAATTTCAAGCAACAAGCTACTGTCCTGTCCGCCACCTGCTTTGGCCTGATGCGGACGCTTAGGAAAGTGTTGCCACTATTACCCTTCCAAGCACGCAGAATCATGGTGCAAGCCATTATTCTATCTCGGTTAGACTATGGAAACTCTCTATACTTGGGAGCTCCCGTTTCCACTACAAGAAAACTCCAGGCCACCCAAAATGCGGCTGCTCGCCTCCTCTTAGGCCTGAGCCGGCGAGAATCTGCTACAACAGCTTTGAAGGAACTACACTGGCTGCCCATCAAGGCTAGAGTTCTGTTTAAATCTATGTGCATTATGCACAAGGCCATGTGGAAGACTGCTCCATCCATGATCTGCTCTCTGGCAACCCCTTATCTTCCTTATAGATCCCTGAGATCTAGTTCAGCTTTCCTGGCCACTGTAAACAGAACCAAACGGGCCAGATGGGGCGGGCGATCCTTCTCTTGGAATGCCTTCAAGGCCTGAAACTCCCTGCCTGATACCCTTCGCGGCGAACTTAACCTGCTGAAGTTCCGGAAAAACTTGAAAACGCTCCTCTTCATCTAACTTGGCTCTCTGGCCCTCTTTTGAATCAGACAATACAGCGCTACGAGGCCTACGGGTTGCTTGCACTCAACAAAACACTATTAATAATAATAATAATATTAAGGTTGTATCGGTATTGCCAATTGAACCTCTGAGCTCAAGATAGCATTGTAGGTATTGGCACAAACGGTCTATTATCTGGAAACCAATGGCTGTGCTCATCAGATAAAATAAAATAAAATAAACGGAAGGAGGTCTTATAAAGTGCTGACATTCAATGTCTTCTGCTTAAACAAGGCTCATGGTTCAGTATAAGTTATTGCCATAACTCTGTTCTTGTAAATTGTTGTGACCGAGCCTTATGTTGTGTGGTGACACATCACATTGGGACAGAGTGTTCCTGATATAAAACGTGAATGTTAGGGGTAGTCATGTAGACAATTGTCCCCAAGGGACCTCATCATTCAATCCGTTATTTTGTGTACCTAGACGGAACACCCATCTCTCTTCCTTCTGGAAGAGGGCTGTCTCGGATGGCATTTGTTCGATTACTGTCCACTTAAGATCGTTCACACAGTGTTGAGCATTCAAGAAGTGTGTTGCCATCTTTGTTGTGCTTTTTTTACAGCGGACGTTGCTTTTATGCTCGTTCATGCGTGTCTTAATGGCCCTGGTGGTCATACCCACGTATTCCAGGCCGCAGGGGCAGGTGATCAGGTAGACCACAGTTTTACTATTGCAGTTCGTCATTTTTCACTGCTCCCAGGTCGTGCCATTTCTGAATGTGAGTTTTGTACTTTTCAGTGTCAGGTGACAACTGCTGCAGTTCCCACAGGGAAAATGACCTTGGATGCCTAAGGCTGGTTGCCTCGGCTCCTGATTTGTTTTAGGACGCGTGTGAACGAGTATGTCCTTTAAATTTCTACCACGGCGATGTGCGAACATTGGTTTTTCAAGTTCTAACTGATGCCTTTATTTCGCTGAATACCATATGAGGCCAGGATGCAGCTCGCATCATCCTATGTGGAGGCTGGTTTCATAATGGAATGGCTTTCCCATCAAAAACAGAGTGCCGAGATCGAACAATAAACATCTCCCATTAGCGCATGCGCAGGGAAGACCAGTCCGTCTTCCGAACATGCGCGGTCTAGTCAGGCATTCCCACGCATGCGCAAAAGAAAAACACTCAGTACAGGGATGATCTCGTACCGGGCACACCATAGAAGGTCCGGTAATCATTCAATTAGCACAGAAACGCCAAACTAAACACCGGGCTATCCATACATGGGCATCCCCGGACTTCCGCTTTAACGGCATCCATAACAAGCAATTAACACTCGAACTTGGGGTATATAATTCACACGCCTAGAGCTCTCACTTCAGTCCAGCGGAGCAGCGTGTGGGGCTAGACCGAGGAGAACTCCTCCTGTGTTCGTGAGTATAGCTGTTACATAGTGCATACTGAGACTACCTAAGTAAGTAAAGGGACCACACTGATAACTTTACATATTTCTCCATTTAGACTGCATATTAGCAATCACCCCCCAGACGTTCTGAATGCTCATGAAGCAAGCAAGCTCTACTATGTAAGTATGACAAAAACCAGTGCAATCTGTTTATGAGTGTGTTATTTATTATCTTTGTTGTTTGTCATGTCAGTGTCTTTTTCCACAGGGCTGATTAAGCTGGATGGTCTGTTCCAGGTGACTACACCTGTTTGTGCTACCCATGACTAGGGTGACCATATTTTTCGTGTTTCCTTTTTCTCAGGTCATGCAATTTGCATTTACTTGAGCCAAAACCGCTGTAGGTACATAATAGCCTGTACATACAGACACATATTTAGTTTTTCCTCACTTTTGTTAAATTGACTTAAACATATCTTTAACTATTAGTGAAACGTGAGTAAGGTGGGGAAGTTGTGCCCCCGTCCTGAAGAAGGAGCTCTGCCTCCGAAACATGTCGACGCACACATGAGGTTTTGTCCATAATCACGACAAAACACGCCTCGCACTTCACTTCTTTTACTAGTACCAGCCCGGGGTAATGAATAATTTTTTTTTCTGCTATACCCACGAGCCAGGTGCTTTTTAATTTTCTCACAAAATCCCACCACTCACATAAACACATACCCACTCACACGCACCACATATAGCCAAAACTTAAAAGTGCACCCGCATAGTCGTAGGTCGCAGCACACCGCAACCCACTAGAGGGTTGCGAAGACCCCTATGATGAAGCATGACACCAAGGGGCCTTTTGGTGTGTCAGGGGTATTTTACAAAACACTAAGTGCTCCCATACCACTGAGGAGAACACTTCCCTGTCATTCTAAGGAGGATTTCTTTTGTTTATGCATATTAGTTTGTGGAGTAAGAATCCTTCAAAACTGCTCTACCTCCCCTCTCCTGTTTAATTACCAGTGAAGAAGTGACATAGGGGCAGATGTATCATCACCATCATTTGCGATTCTCAAATAGCGATTTTTTAGAAATCACTATTTGAGAATTGCAATTTGGGATGTATGTAGAAAATCGCTATTTTTTAGCGATGTCATAAAATTCCTTAATTGCGATTAGCAAATTGCTAATCGCAATAAAGAAATAATTTCCCATTCATTTCTATAGGCCAGGAGACCCATAGGAAGGAATGGGAATTTATTCTCAATTTGCGATTCGCAATTTGCTAATCGCAAATTGAGAATCATTTCAAGGGTGCAAGGGTGTCTTAAGGACACCCTGCTGCACCCCTGAAATTTACATGTGTGCGCATATGGCGCACATACATGCCCTGAGGGCATGTATGAGCGCCACATGGCACCTTTACATATGCCAAAAAGTGCATTTGTAAAAGAATTCACAAATTACCACCAACTACAAGTTGGTGGTAATTTGCGATTTCTTAGTTTGAAATCGCAAAACATTATTGTTTCTTACATAGCATTTAAGGAATCGCTTTTCGCGATTCCTTAAATGCTTGCGCAAAATCAAGGAATCGCAAAGTTTGCGATTCCTTAATTTTGCAATGCGATTTTTTCATACATCGCATTTGCCGATTTTTTTGTCGCAAACGCTGCTTTTTTGCGAATTTCAGCGTTTGCGACAAAAAAAATGGATGATACATCTGCCCCATACAGTTAAAGGTTGGCAAGGCTGGCATCTAATTCAGTCAGCTGGCCGCAATATGCAATGTTTTATTTGGATGAACCCAGAGCTCAAATGTATTTCTTCTGAAATGGTCATTTATATTGAATGAGTGCAATAGTTCGATATTCACACAATAAAAGTTCCCAGTTCCCAGTTGCACTAAAGGATAGTGTGAGGTTTGTTCCGAGGTACAAAATAATAGCACCTTCAAAATGGAATTACTGTAAGTGTTCTCATGTTTTTATCTGCTGTTAGATCTGCATTGGAAGAAACCATTAAGGTGCATAAAAGCAGAAATAGCACTTTTTAAAATAAAGACACATTTGATTGATATTCACATCTCCGTTGTGGGCGGGGCCATTTGCTTTTTGTTTGAAATCTGATGCTTCAAGAAATCTTAGTAAATGATGCTCTACATTGAAAGCTCTGCATATAAATTCTACTGAATGAACAATACATTATGATTTGAGGCACTTCAAAATCTATTGAAGATGTGACAGGTAAACCATACTAAAGTCAGGCTGATTACAGGTGATTGCTACAAAAAGCTTGAAATTATACCCCGTTGCATATTTTGTAATAAAATACTTTGAAACTGTTTTCTCGAGGATGGCAATCACATCAGACTTTGAGAATTACAAGGGATAATGTAAATTTGATAGCTTTAATGGGGAGGGAAATTGTTGATTTGAGTCTGGTAAGAGTGTTACAGATAAACAGAACTGTTGCTTCCCCCCATTATGCAAAATAATGGCATTCATTTAGTCAATGACGGGGTCGCAAGTTGCCTATGTTGAAAATTAATGAAGCATGCCATTTTTTTACCGCCTGACTGGCCCATTAGTATTTGATCAGATTGCAAAATCAGATTAGATTTGCAAAATATGGATTTTTGCGAATCCATTCTTAATACATTTTAGCTTCAATTTGCTATCAATCTGTGTTTAGTGCCTGCTGAAATTTTTTTTTAAAGGAACATCAGCTGTCTAAATGACAGCTAGGCAACTCAGTTTCAAAGAAAAACTGTGTCAACACGGGTGAAAACTTTGGGTGTACTGTAAAGTGCCCCTCAGTAGGCCGTACCATGCAGTATCAGGAAACACACACAAGACCCAGTAGGTGATTACGTGCAATCAACTACGAGGATTGATCACACCTTTATTTTATTACCTCAAGACCGAGCCCAGCCCAGAGGCTGCAATTTCGCAACAAAGTATGTTAGTGGCCGGATGGCTCACTACATCCCTCATACCCTTTAATAATGGAAACAAGGAAAAATACAAAATCATTTTTCAGAAAGCAAAGTCTCTCAGCCTTTTGCTAGGTCGTGGATTTTGTCTTAATAGATAGGGATGTCCTCTCTTGGGTGCTGCATCGTTTCCTGTTCGAGTCATTCTGGTTGTCTGACCACGGGGACTGCCATCCTCCGATTCATAGCGTTCAATGTTCGCTCTTTCGTCCCCTTGCCTGGGGCCTTCCTCTTCTTCCTTCTCTCGATCAAGTTCCCATGGAGGTATTTGTGCGCCCTCACCACTGCCATCATCTATTGGCATTGTGATCTTCTTGAACCATGACGCATTCCTGGCTAACATTTGGTCGCCTCTTTGGACAGTGACTATGGTTCCTTTCACCTCTCGAATGATGTCCTGAATTTCCATCCTTGGTGTCTGTCTTTAACCATTACCAAATCTCCTGGACGGATATCCTCCTCTCGAGCCCTATGGTGCTGGATGCCCCTGTCATTATTTTGCTTTGCCTGAGCCGCCTTACTATCGAATACTCCCAGTGTCCACTGGTCACACACTGGAATTAGGTCTCGCACTGGCCTCTTCATCCTCAACTCATTTGGCGAACACCCTGTGGTACTATGCAGCGTTTGTCTATAAGCTTTCAGAAACTGATGGAGTTCGACCCATTGATCAACACCAATCCTCAGCGCTTTGTTTAGTGTTGGCATGAATCTTTCAACCTCCCAATTAGCCAGAGGCCACAGGGGGTCACTCTCTGGTGGCTGATATTTGACTGGTGATGGTAATCTCTGAACTTCTGGCAATGAAACGGTGGACCATTATTCATCCTGTCTCATCTGGCAGTCCTAGCAGGGCAACGATTTTCTCCAGCACTGGCTTGACACACTCAAAAGCCTTTGATACCACTATTTCCACAGCTGGAAACTTGGAATGACTGTCAATCTTAACAAGCATCATTTGTCCATCAGGAAAAATCCTGAAGTCCATGCTTACGTATGACCAGGGATGCATATTGGGTGCTTCAGTGGTTCTCGGTCTGACTGGCAGCTCTCCACTCATAATTGGACAGAAATGGCATCCTCTCACCAGCTCTTCGATCATCTGGTCTACACCAGGAAACTACACATTGGCCTGTAACCTTGTTTTTGTTTTGGCTAGACCCTGGTGACCCTGGTGGGCCATTTCTGCCATTCTCCTCCACAGGCTCTGAGGTATTTCAATTTGTTGACTTTGCAACACAAGGCCTTCCGTGCTTTCACTGCGCTCATCCCTGCACTTCCAGAGGCTAGCTCTCACCTCTTGTGCCTCATCAGTCAACCTTCCCACACAATCTAGGAAATTTCTCGAATGACGTTCGCGCAGGGCTTCTTTGACTGCACCCAAATGGACATCTTCTTTGGTTGCTTCTGCTATTTTTGCTAGAGACAGCACTCAGGGACACGCTAATTCTGTGATCAATTTTACGAATCCTTTGCTACTCCAGATCCACCTCTTGCTAACATCTAGGGTCCACTGTCATGGGGTTGCAGGACAGGTAGTCTGCTGGGTTATTGACTCCTGGATAGTAGACCACCTCGAAATCATACTGTTGGAATTGTACTGCCCATCTTTTGCTTTGTGGAAGTCCATTCCTTGCAGTTCTGCCGAACAGCAGTACCAGCAGGTTGTGATACGTGGCCATGCAGAATTTGTGCCTGCAGAGATAAATGTTGAAATGCAGGCATACCCACCTGATGGCCAGTGCTTCCCTTTCAGTTTGAGCATATCTGGTCTTGATTGCTGACAGTGCCTTGCTTGAACACGCAATTGAATCCCACTCCTTTTGAGTGCTTTGCTGAAGGAGGACTGCCCCTAGTCCCATGGGACTAGCGTCCACAATCAGCTCTGTGGGGCTCCCTGGGCTGAAGTACGCTTCCATGGCTCCTTGTAGTTGTGCCCCTTCACCTCCTAGAATGCTTTTGCCGCAGCACTGGTCAATTGCCACTTGGTGTTCTTTTTCGTGAGAGCCCTCAACGGCTCCAACGGGGTTGCTAGATGAGGAATAAATCTTCTGCAATAATTCGCCTTCCCCAACAAGCTTTGCATCTTTGTCTGATTATGGGGAATGGCCGCTGCTCTTATGGCCTCCACTTTCGCTGGATTCATTTGTAGGTGCTCTTTTGAGAACTTGCATTCAAAGAACTCCTTTGTTGGTGTAGAACGCGCACTTGTCTCTGTGTAAAGTTAACCCTTGTTCAACCAGTCTTTGCAGGGTTGCCTTGAAGGGCACATGATGTTCCTCCAACGTCTGAGAAAAAATCAAAACATCGTCAGTGACATTGATGACCCCTACCAGTCCTTATAGGGCACTTCTTATGGCGTCTTGGAATTCCTCTGCCACCGACAATACTCCAAAACTAAGCTGCTTGAATCTTCTCAACATCACATGTGTTGAAAAGGTTGTTATATATCGACTTGACTCATCCAATAGCAATTGATGGTATCCACAGTTGAGATCTACTTTCGAAAACCATTTCACCCCATTGATGTCAGTGACAAGTTCATTAATGGTCGGTGTAATATGCCTCATTCTTTGTATTGCCTTATTCAGTAGGCACTTATCCACACACAGCCGTATCGCTTCTGGCTGTTTGGGTTTGGGAGCGATCACCAGTGGGCACACCCACGGGGTAGGTCCTGAAACCTTTTCGACCACCCCCTGCTTTTTCCAGCTTCTCCAACTTCGCTTCCACCTTGGGTTGCGAATAAAACGCCAATCTTCTGTGGCGGAGTGCACAGGCTTGACTAACCGGTTAATGTGCAATTTGACCTTGACGTTCTACAGGCAACTACTGAGCCCTTCAAAGAGCTCTGGGAACTCCAACATAACTTCAGCAGCATGCGCCTTTCGGACTTGACATGCAAACATCACGAACCCCAGATCTTCCACCTAGTGACATCCGAGCAATGTTCCTGCACTGTCTTGGTTTACATGAAATTTGGTCTGCAATGTGATATTTTCATGGGTGACCTCCACTTCAATTACTCTATCTAGCTGAATGGGTGTGCCATCTCCATATGTGAATATTTTTGCTCTGGTAGCCATTAATTGTGGACCCGGTGTTAGTTGGACATAGTGGTCTACATCTAGGATATTTACGGATGCTCCAGTGTCTATAAGTGTTGTTACTGGAGTGCCTTCAATTTGTATTTGGCACATGGGCAGTGGTCGCTTTCTCTGATTGGTTAGCCCAGTAAAAGAGATCACAAAGTCCTTATCTCCATCAACGTATAACTCCACAAGGTGCATTTGTTGGCACAATGTGTCTAGACGACTCTGCGTTTTCACACTTTCCGCATTCTGTTTGACTCGCCCAAATGTTTTGTTATTGCCTATGGTGTTAGCTGTTCTGCTCAAACTCTGACACATTTTCATAAAGTGACCAGTTTTCCACACTTCAGGCATGGTTTTCCACTGACTGGGCAGCCCCGTTGTGGGTGACTTTTCATCCCGCATTTACCACATGCCTTCTCTCCCAGGTGTGTGCTGGTGCTCTCTATTCCTTTTCTTTTGTGTTGAAATTGTTTATTAAGAAAAGTTTATATAAATCACAAATGCAGATACAGATGCAGAGGAAAAAATGAAACATATCATAAATGAGGAAACAATTCATAAAATATAACAAAAGAGGCATTAAACAACAAATCCTCTAGAATTCATAGGGCAAAAATAGGGGTAAAAGAAAGAAAAGAGAAGAAAAAGAAGAAAAGAAGGGAAAAAAGAGAAAGAAAGTAAAAGAGAAGAAAGAAAAAGAGAAGAATCCCCAGAGTAGCAAATTAATTGGGAAGAGAAATGGAATCAAGGAGAAGGAGCGCAAAAGAAAGGAGTAAAAGAAAGTGAGCACGTTACGAAGAAGGTGGAATTAAGAAGGAAGAGTAGTCTGAGAAGAAGAAGAAGTAGAGACAGTGTCATTATCCACTGTGGTTTCCAGGAATGGGGACCAGACTTGGAGAAAGATGGAAGCTTGATCCTGCAAATTATAGATTATAGGTTCATAGGAAGCTGTTTGTATCATTGCCACCAACCACTCCACCTGAGAAGGAGGTAATGAAGACTTCCAATGACGCAATATACAAATTTTTGCCGTGGCTAGAGCAGTATGGAGAAGACGGGTCTGTGGTTTAGTAAACTTTGAAAGGCCACGAAAATCATGTAAAATTATATTTGCAGAGGTAAAGGGTAAAGGTAATGAGTGACATAGAATGAGCTAGAGTCTTCCGTATAAAAAGCCAAAACGACCTAGTACGCGGGCACTCACAAATAATGTGCGTTATATCACAACCGGAAGCCGAACATCTCCAACACAAAGAATGCGAAAGTAACTTAGCATGATGTAATTTGACCGGGGACCAGTGCCATTCATGAAGAATTTTAAAAATACAAAATTTAAGGCGAGCTTCTCGAACACCCTTATGTAAGCCTTCTAAAATGAGATCCCACTGAGTATCTGAGCACGTCACAGATAAACGTGATTGCCATTTCAATTGAAGAGCTTTTGAAAGAGGTTGTGAAAATAGAGGATGTAGGAAAGTCTTGTAAAGACCAGAGGTGACACCCTTAAAAGTTCCCCATAAATTCAGATAAGATAAAATATTAGAAGATGACAACATCTCAGGTGGGGAACCTAGATGTTTTGTGATAGCTTGTTGAAGATGAGTATATTTACAGGATTGCGTGGGCGGTAGATGGAATTCCTCACTGAGTTGGGAAAAGGATTTAAAATTATCACCAAGAAACAGTTGTTCCAGGGAGTGAATATCAGCCTCCTGCCACAGGGGCCAGGACACAGTGCGACCTCGGACCCGAATATCCGAGTTAGACCATATCGGAGCATTAAAATGAAGCCGCGAGTTAGATTGAAGGAGACGATGACTTCTTTGCCAAGACTTAAACATAGCAGATAATATAGGATTTTTCGGGTCACAAGAGCTGGAACCCTTTCCATATAAAAGGGACAAACCCGGGCCAGAAGCCAATAAGTGGCGTTCAAGTGGAATCCATTGAGGGATGTCTTTAGATTTAGGTAAAAAGAAAGAAAGATGGGAAAGATGAAGGGCAAGGGAATAATGCTCGATAGAGGGAAGACCCAAACCTCCCTGCAGTTGGTGGGATTTTAATTTGGCTAAGGTGAGACGCTGTTTAGCTGTACCCCATATAAAAAGTTTAATTTTGGAATCAATGGACCGAAGAGTAACCAGAGGAATAGTCAAAGGGAGCATACCCAGAACATAAAGAAAACGTGGTAAGGTGACCATCTTAATCGCCTGAACCCGTCCCCAAAGAGATAAACCCAAGGCCTTCCATTTATCGAAGTCTCTTTGCATTTGCGCGATTAAAGGAGTTAAATTGTCCGTGACAATGTTATCCAATCCCCTATTGAGGAGTATCCCTAAATATTTAAGCCGAGAAGGTTGCCAATGAAATGGAAAACCAGAGATTGCATCCTTTGTAGTACCAATGGGCATAGGCAAGGCTTCGCTCTTATCCCAGTTTATCTTATAGCCAGAGAAAGAAGAAAAATCATCAATGACACGGAGGAGAGCAAGGAGAGAGCGGGGAAGATCAGTAAGTGTGAGAAGAATATTCTCTATTCCTTTTCCAGTCCACTTCCTGACAGCCTCCGACCTTTCCTCCTTGACTGTGACTGGACTAGTCTGTTGTGACCAAGATATTCTTCATGGTAACGCCAACTCCATTTCACCAGCTCTTGCGTCAGCCAGTTCATGAGATCTCCCTAGAATCATTATCTCATCTAGCGTGATGGCAGGTGCCACAGGCTCCTCTAGACGTCGGGCGTTCATGCCTGTGAGGGCCTTCTTTTCCCCCTCTCTTAGGCTCACCTTGCCGGTCCCGTTCCAGGTAGCGGTGACGCCCCCTTCAGCACAGACCAGAGCCAGCAGTCCGCTACATGCTCTCACTATGCCCGCCTCACCAGCTATCCACTGCTCCGATGCCGCTCCTGTCTCCTTCCGACACGCCTCACGTGTGCAGATGCAGTCGGGTGTCATTGTACAGGACGCTGCCCTCCACCACACCGCCTCCTGGAGAGGCGCCGTTGGTCTCCCTTTTCCTTGGAACTGCTCCCTGGGAGGATTTGGAAGATCGCAGCGGGGAATGGCGGAGGATTGTTTGGGGACAGGCTTATATACGCTGCTGGATGGCACACGTGTCAGGCTCACTCCGCCTCCTTGCCAATGTAAAGTGCCCCTCACCATGCCATACCAAGCAGTAGCAGGAAACACACACAAGACCCAGTGGGTGGTTTTGTGCAATCAACCACGAGGGTTGGTTGCATCTATGTTTATTACCTCTGGACCGCGCTTGGCCCAGAACTTGCAGTTTCACAACAAAGATTGGTAGTGGCTGGATGGCTCACTACATGTACCAGAAACACAGAAACATAAAGAGAGACTGTACATGGAAAGGCACTCTGAGAATTAGTCTCTGCCATTTCATAAGAAGAGGACTTAAAATGTAAACATATAAGGGAATGTTATAGACACCATAATATTTGGCACTAATATGCTCTAACTTGTTTTGTTTCTTAATTTGAAGTCTTCTATAGTACGGTGAAATGAACTATAGTCAGTCAACAAGCTAATTTTATTCCTACTCAGGAATTAAAGGTTGAAGTAATGAAGATGTGCCATCTCTCTGCAATTCTTGGACATAGGGGTCATAAGACTACTTTGGATATGTCTTAATGATCCTTTAGGTGGCAGACTGAACATTCTGAAGTCTCGAATGTGTTAATGTGTCTCCCATTTTTGCATGAGAAAACAGGTCTGCGACCCGTTTGTGCATGCAAAACCCTACAAGGCCATGTACAAATGCTATTTATTGAGTTGCAATTTATTTGCGACTCGTTAAATAGTGTTTGCGACTTGCAATTAGGAAGGGGTGTTTCAAGGGCGTCCCTTCCCAATTGCGACTCTGAGCCCTATGTATGACTGTTTTGCGTCCGCAAGTGTGGTTGCAAAACAGTCGTAATTCACCACCTACATCAAGTAGGTGGTAATGGAGTTGCAAACGGGAAGGGGTCCCCAGACGACCCATTCCTCTTTGCAAATGCATGCAAAAATATTATTTAAGGGCAGGCAGTGAGGCAGTGGTCCCAGGGATCACTGCCTCCCCTTAAAAAATGAAACGAAAACGTTTCATTTAAACAAAAAAAATGCATCCTGTTTTCCTTTGAGGAAAACAGGATGCATTAAAAAAAAAAAGCTGCTTTTTTTTAAAAGCAGGCCAAGACATGGGGGTCTGCTGAGCCCAGCAGGCCACCATCCCTGGGAGGGCCAGCCATTCTCAATGGGGTCGCAAAATGCGAGTGCCTCATGAATATTGATGAGCCTCGTGTTTTGCGACCCCATTGGGAATCACTAACAGTGTCTCTAACACTGTTGTACATTTGGAATTGTGTCTCGCAAATTGCAACTCGCTATTTTTCGCAATTTGCGAGTCGCAATTCCAAATGATTGTACATCTGGCCCTAAGCCTTTTGGTTATCAGCAGCCTTTTCCAGTGCCCTTTGAACCCTGACATGCAATCTCAGCAGACTTCATTTCTGATATTCAGTTTTATGGTGACAGTCCTCTCTAACAAATGTATTCAGTATCTGTTGTGGTTCTGGAATACAGTAGGCAAGGCACTGGGAATTCATTAAGTTTTTGTTGTCTGGATATCATCCTGAATCCAATGGGCAGACAACTAATCAAAGCCTAAACCAGTAGTTGCAATGTTACTGTATTGCTACCCATGCCTATAGGATTTCTTATGTTCCAGTAAGAGAGTGTTCTTATAAAAATGCTAGTTATAGTTCTGCTGAGATATTGCCATTATTCTGCAGGCCATATTTCCATTTGAGAGTTTTTTGCCATCTTCTTCTCGTATTGATACTGTAATTCCTACAGCCACAACATACTTAAGGTATTTAGGAAAGATATACAGACCATTTTAGAAAATGATTACAATTCCAAAATCAGGATGAAGAAACATGCTGACAGATCAAGTCTCACTTTTTTGGTCCTAGGGTGAAGGACTGCACGTCTGCTCGATTTATTCCAGTTCATACTTTCCAGTGAAGTTCAGCCGTGATGTTTGAGCTATTTGTGATAACACATCAAACTAATACTTTGGCTTTCAAGATGAAGTTACTTCATACTTGAAAGAACCATCCTGTTTTTCATTCCTTTCAATATTGATTATCACCTACGCCTACACAAACAATGGTACATGTATATGACAATCAAGAAATATGTGATTCCTGAACAATTTCAACAAAGACTTCAAAGTCTGAGCCAGTGGAATTATTACACCCCCAAGTAAGCATTTTTGGGAAAATCATTCCTCAGATCATGCCTTTGAAGGGGGTGCATATTCTAAAATGTGTTCCCAGTGATAACCAAGGAGCAAGTTTACTCAGGTTCATGCAGCAATGCCTCACTATTTGATGTGACTGGTCTAGAGCAGACCCCTCTACTTGTTCGAGTCGTTTCAGTGACTCTGTGCTCGTGAGAGCCTATAGAGGTTCCTTGAAGGTGGAGCATTGTGCACAATGCAGTTAGTTGACTTCTAGCTGGATGTATGATGTGCAGAATTTCAAACCTGGGCTTTCCATAGGTGCCATGAAATCCTTGTGGCAGGCAGGAATAGACCATTTAAAGTGTCCAGTCAATGATGGTGGTCTCTCCATAGTGGCCAACATGAACATTGCAGTCCAGGAGGTAGCCGAGTCTGTTCTTCTGAGGTCATTTCCGCCACTTTGCATTGCAACACAATTCCTTCACTGATTTTTTTTTTTTGTCCCACGCAAAACATTTTTAGCCATGACTTTTCCTCAGCAGATTTGGATCATTTCATATGAATTTTCCTTTTTCTGATGCCTGGTGTAGCTTTTGCTATTTTTGTTGCTAATTTCTCTACGCAGCTTTGGATCTGTTGTGGATGTTCTGTCTCTTGGACTTGTTAACCTGCTTGACACTTTTCTCCCTCTTGATATAATGAAAAGGTTGGCATCTTGCTGAATATTACCACACAATCTACATCACCAATCAAGAGCTACACAGGAAGCCAAAGGAGTTTTTCCCCCCCCCATGGAGTGTTCCTTCTAGCTGTGACTCTCAAAAGGAGAGACTTGTTGTGTGCTTCTATTGTAGAAAAGTTCATAACCGGTATTTGTATAGAGCATTGTCTATATTCATTTTGCATGAATATTTTAGTGTTTAGGGTGGAGCTGTGGCTACTGGGAGGAATCACACTTTTCTCAGGCAATTTCGAAAGGCACTCAACAGATCTGCTTGGAGTTCAGTCCTTGACAGCATGTAGTATATATGTCATATTTTGCCAGATGGCAGTATTACTAGAAAGAATATAATTGGACCCTGCTTTAATTGACAGATGAACAACAAGAGATATGTCTCTTGAATATTTAAGATAATTTTTGGTCTATTTATGGTAGCTTGTGATCCTATCTATATATGGGAAGACTTGACAAATATGCCCACTTCTCTTAGTACATAGCAACTTAGTAGCTGATTTAGACTTCAGAGTAAGTTTTTTTTACTCCATCAGGGAAATGAAGCAGAATGCTCCATCACCCTGGCAGAGTTACTGCCCCAGCTGACGTCTCTTACAGTGGCGGGAACAACCATCATGGCGGTTCTTATCAATGCATTAAAAATTTGACGGACAGCTCTGCCAACATGAGGGTACCAGCCATCAAACTTATTACCTGTTATTTTACTTTCAAAAACTAAATAGCAGAGCTAGATTTTTTTCAAGAATGGAAATACTAATGAACCCCATACCATAGGAAGTGTCTCCCTCGGAGTGGTGTCAATTGCAGTTTTCACTGCCCCTTACTGGCAGGTTTTACCTGGCAGTGTAGTACAGTAAAAAATAACCGTTTGACTGCCCACTCTAAATTAGGTGGGCGATCAGATGGACAAATCTCTGATGGCCCTAACTCTGCCGGGCTCTCAGAAGGGTACGTCAGCGATGGAGATGAATTAATCTCTGTGCATGAGACAATGAAGGTGGGGGCAACTCTAAAGGAGGCAGACAGACCTTCGGTTTGGTGGAAGGGGTATTCCCTTGCGGCGGTGTACCCTCTCCACCGAACTCTAAATCAGGCTGTTAAACTCCACACCACCTTTGTGCCCAACAGAGCTGAAACACCTATGGGGTTGCTTGTGTTCCTGTGGAGAAAGATATTGCCCTACCACTTTTGGATGAACTGCTCTTTTCGGGACAGGTAACTTTGCACATGGTTGGTCCTCTTCTACACAGAGTAAGAGTATGTCAAGAGATTTACTCAAACCTTACACACCTACCCAGCATTCAGTTCTAATAATTTCTGTTATATTATGTTTGTGAATTAATCCTTTGTCCCCATTGTTTTGGTTTAGGTCAAATTTGTACTTCATGTTGTTTCCAGTGTGCATGGTTTTTTTCAGCACAGTAAATAGGTAGTGATTTGCTAATTTCCGCAATTTCTCTTCGTTCTCCCCTGAAATACTTTAGATTAACTAACAATCTGTAGTCCTTTACATATTATATTCAATTAAATCTTCACTAACATTACGTCCAAATAGAAACCTAATTTAGCTTTGGGTAAATGGAGTTCAGCATTGTATCAAGATGAAACATGAACACTCGTAATGCGCCCTTGGTCTCCAGGGACGACAGTACTCAGTTCATTAAAATGAAGAAAGTTCAGCAATGAATAGAAAATAATGAAGTGACCAGAATAAAAAGTGAGTCTTTAATGACCCGACTAAAAAGCAACAGCTCTTTAAATGAGGCTACTTAGCAGGTTTGGATGAGGCTACTGAAAGGACTGCTGTCAATGTAGCTGATGATATTGAGTAAGGAGGAAGTTGTAAATAATAAGGAAAGGAGAGAATGCATCTCTTCATTATCCAGGAACAATGCTGAAACTTAAATGAGAAAACCAATTAACGGCTGCTGACAGAGCCATTGTAGAACTATACGTTTGTATCAGATAATAGCCAGGGAAAAACGGACAAACTAATGAAATGCGCTCTAGCAAAGGGCCGGCATCTATTGTATGATTCTATTAGGACATCGGAATGTTGAGAGCTCCATTGAAGATCATTGAAGATGATAGAGTGGCTGAGGACATATAATGGCCGGTATAAGCCTTCTGCTCCGAAACTCCAATGTAAATGTAAAATGTAAATTGATACTTGTATAGCGCACTACTCACCCGCAAGGGTCTCAAGGCGCTTGTACGAATACCGCTGTGGAACCCATCCTGGCTTTCCCTGTGAGGCGTCCACTCCTGGGCACCCCCAAGGTGGAGGCCAGGCATCCTTAGCGTTGTGGGGGCCGTTGTGGAGATTAAGCAAGCTATTGCCCAGAGTTGCAGAGTGGGACTCCATGATTGGAATAGGCACCGAGGTGAGAATTATCAGGTCCGTGGAATTTTTGAGCCCAAGACCCGCCGAGGCGGGGAATTGAACCCTGGTCCCGGGCTAGACCTCTGCATCAGGGTCCCTTTTTAACCCCTTCACTTCGGGGCTTTTTCACCTGCTGTGTGGGGGGAGGGGGGCACGCGCGGCGCCGCCATGCTTGTGACGAGCTGAGCTCGTCATGAGGCACAGTGGAGCTGCACTCATGACGAGCTGAGCTTGTCATGGCCACACCCGTTTTGGAACGTTCAGCACAGCGGGGAAATTATCCCTGCGTGCGAACGTTCCAACGGCCAAGACGAGCTCAGCTCGTCATGAGTGCAGCTCAACCGTGCCACGCAATGGGTTAATTTAGAACATTCTGCCCTCAGTGGGTGGAATGTTTTAATGGCCCTATAGCCCTTCTGCCTAGGGCTGTACTGATTGTTAAAGGCCCTTTCCCTCATTATAGGCCTGAGTCACTGTGGTTCAGGGCTTTTAACAACTGTTATAGCCATCAGCAGTGGGAAATAAGGATATATTATAGCCCACTGCTGGGGGCTATACCGGTGATTAAAGGCCCTGAACCCGAGTTGTAAGCCTGCACTGCAGGTCTATAACGACGGAAGCATCTTTAAAATACTTTATAGCCCAAGGAAGAAGGGCTATAAGGCTATTAGAAAATTCCACCCACTGAGGGTAGAATGTTCTAAAATAGAAAGGGAGAAACATAAAGCCAAAAATTGGAATGTTGAAGCTTCAGGCTTATACCAGTCATTATGAGCCCAGAGCTACTTCATTGTCTTCAATGGAGCTCTCAGTACTCCAGTGTTCTAATGCAGAAGGATAAATAACTGCTATCATCATAAAACAGTGTCTATCCGCATTTTGCATAAATAGCCAAACAGCATCCTTGAAATGTCATTTCTGGGTATACAGATATAGGTGGCACATGGCCTGCTCAACTGGTATCTGAAAGAGCTCCTTCATCATCACCCTTTTCCTTGTGGTGATCTTCAGTGTACGAATTGTGTTGCAGGCAAGAGATGTACACTGAGCTGATATAATCCTTAATACCAATAATTTTGTGTTTAATAAAAAGATTTGTGTATGGATGCATATCTCCTTTCAGCTCTTTTGCAGTACTTCCAGAGGTGTGACTGAATACAAGACTGTGGTAGGGGGCTGGAGTCCAGACAGGTAGGTGATAACTGCTTTTGTCTACGCTCTGTTCAAAGCAAGTCTGAAAAGTTTCAGTTTAAGATGTTCCTTGAACCACAGGCAGTTGGATTTGGACCTCAAGTTGAGGCAGAGAGCATTTCAGAGTTTGCACCTTTGTATGGCCATTGATCTTCCTCTAGGTTTCATCCTTTTGAATGAACTTTGGTTGTACCGATGGGCTGGCATTGAATGTAAGGCTTCTGTTGGGCAAATTAAGGTGCCACCTTCTGTAGTTGTACCGGGCATTTTACCAGCAAGCTTTATGAATTTTGCATAAGCCCCTAGGGTTCCAGAGAAAAGTTCTGGTCTCATCCAGTCTCTGCTATGTCTGTCACCAGGGATGAGCACTATTTCCAGTTCATGGCATGGTGCAGGCACAGCATTGTTCTGACCTTCCCATTGTCATTATGTAGCATTCTGGATGGGAGGAAACATTAAAAGCCAATTTAAAATAGTCCTGGATAAAGTTGTATTAAACTAAACATTCATGTTTGTGGTGAATATTTGTGTTCATTCAGTAGCAGTTTGTTCCCAGAGGCTGTTGGGTCATATTGATTTATTTTCTCTGAAAGCAATTACTCAACTTGTTAATGCTCTTTCAGGTTGAAGTACATCAATAAAAAATATATTACATGCATTTCAATATTTATAATAAAATTGGCATTTCCCAGTATAATATCTTAGAAATTGGCATTTTCACTAGCAAATAGATGTACACCAGTGGGGGTGTCATAGAAGGGATGGCTTGAAAAGTCATTGAACCGTCACAAGTATACCTCTGTGTAGGTATTCACAGACCTATGTAAGACGTTTTTCCAATCCTGGTGTGGTTGGAAACGTACTCCTGTCAGTCACTGGAACTTGGTAGCTTCAAGGCATGCTTCTGGTCACATTCGATAATTTAGATTGTAACTCACACTTACAGACTATCGCGTCTATATAAGCCAGTGAGTGATGCTGCAACTGGAACCAGTATATTGTCCAATACAGCAGAAGAACTTTGTAAGCAAGAATCCCAAGCTAAATGAAGCAACACATCTGGAGATTCACTTGAAATAGATCCTTCTGCCTACTTTTTGAGTAAGAACCTTTTACTAGACCTATAATTGAGCTTCCGTTCTGGGGTTTAATACAAGGTATGCATTTGGTTGTCATCAGTTGTTCTCTTGTAATTTGTTCTTGGACAGATTGCAAGAGTACAACTTCATGTATTTCCCTTCATGTAGCAAGGACTTGGGTCAGAAATTAAGATGGCAATGACCTGGATACGTTCCAATCACCTTAATTTTTCTGAATCCTCCTTCCTCGTGACTGTGCGCACATGTTGGAATGGTGGTTGAATAAAAGGCTTTTAAGTAAGGGTGCATTCTCATCTTATATAGCAAGAAGTGTGATGATAAATAAAAAGGATCAAAGTAATGAATATCACTGGTAGGTGATCAGACAACTATGTTTAATTTGGGGTTCATAAATTGTGGGTGCTGCCTTAATCAGGGAAGAGAGTGAAACCATGGTAAGTGAATTGGGGAATCATGTGGCATTTCCTAAAAGAACCAGGGTGCATTTATGTTACTTTATTTATAAATGTAAATATATATAGTTTAGTGACTATTTCGGTGGAAGTAGAGCAGCGTAGTTTAGCACCCCATCCTTTATATGCAACCTATATACTCATCCTTTATATGCAACATATTCACTTCTTTGTTGAAAAGATTGAAAAAATCAAAAACAGCATTTCAGTATCGCCCTTATCTGACTCGCACGGGTCCCTCGCTGACCCCTCCAACCCCCACTCTCTCACTCAGATCCCCCTCATGTTGGAGGCGGACTTTTCCGCTCTTTTAAGCAAAGTCACCTCAGGGTCCCCCACTGATTGCTGCCCTCCCAAGATCCTATGCGAGGCCTTCACTGCTTGCCCAACCCCCCCCTTGGCACTTTCGAATAATTCCCTCACTCTTGGCTTAGTCCCCAGCTCTTTCAAGGCAGCTGAGGTAGTGCCTATCCTAAAGAAACCCGCAGCCGACCCCACGATCATGAGCAATTTCCGCCCTATTTCCCTCCTTCCTTACCTCAGCAAGGTGCTCGAATCTCACGTCACTAACATCTTGAGCTCGTTTGTTGAGCAATCTCATTTCCTTGATTCTCATCAGACCGGGTTTAGACCCGCCCACTCTACAGAGCTGGTCATACTCTCTGTCATGGAAGAACTGCGTAGGGGGCCGACTCTAACATCAGTCAGGCCCTAGTGTTCCTGGATTTGTCGGCCACCTTTGACACGGTCGACCATGTCATCTTGGTCGACCGTGTCAGGCAGGCTGGCATCAGGGGCACTGCCCTGGACTGGGTTCGCTCGTTTCTCACCAACCGCCAACAAGCGGTCCGGCTATCCCAGTTCTCCGCTGACAGGGTGGGGTTGACCTGTGGCGTGCCGCAGGGCTCCTTCTTATCTCCACTCCTTTTTAATTTATATCTCACTCCCCTAATCCGGTCTCTCCGAGATAGGAATGTCACCGCGTTTAATTACGCGGATGACATCCAGTTGGTCTTCAACATCGACCCCTCGGACCAGTCGGTTTCAGATTTTCAAGCCACCCTCTGTCACATTAGCAACTGGATGGGAGCAAATCACCTTAAGCTTAACCCCGACAAGACAGAACTGGTTCTTGTCGGGGGGCCTTCCAACCCTTGGAACTCCAATTTCTGGCCTGCTAGCTTGGGCCCTCCCCCTCGTCCAGTTGATTCAGCTAAAAGTCTGGGGGTTATCATCATTAGAGATCTTTCGTGAAGCCCCAGATAAATGCCACTGTCTTTTCTTGTTTTTTCCAACTGCGAAAAAATTCGGAAAATTGTGTGCTTTCTTACCACCGAGGCGCTTACCTTAGCCCTCTTGGCGTTAGTCGTCTCAAGGACTGACTACGCCAATTCCTTGTACGTAGGCATCCCAGACTATCAACTTAAACGTTTGCAGCTTGTCCAGAACCAGGCGGCACGCCTCATTTTCCATCAACCGAGGCACCACCACGTCCGCCCTCTACTAAGATCCCTGCACTGGCTCCCTGTCTCTGAACGCTGCAAATTTAAGCTGGGCTGCCTCGTATTTAAATCTCTTGCTGGCCTAGGTCCTACCTTCATCTCCTCCCTCATTCACCCCTATGTCCCCTCTCGTAATCTTCGCTCGGCTCACTCGGCTCTACTCAAAATTCCGAGAGTCAAGCGTAAGAAATGGGGAGGTCTAAGATTCTCATTCCTTGCTCCATCTCTCTGGAATTCCCTCCCATTGGACATAAGGCATGCCTCTCCCTATACCCATTTCAGATCCCTCCTTAAGACTCACCTGTTTCGCATTGCGTGTAATTAAAATGTTTTCTTCTTCTCCGGTCTCCTTATTCTTCTCTTTTTTTCTCTATTGCTTTATGCACTCCCCCACCCTGTCCAGGCGGTGCCCTCCGTTCTTTCTACATTAGCGCCAAGGAACTGTATAGTGAACGTTGCGCTTTACAGATATCTTTCACATCACATCACATCACAACGTGTATTTGACTATATTATTTTGAGTGCATTTTATTAATCTATTGCTGAGTGGTTATGTATTCACTTAGATGAGAGCCACCCATATATTGCATTTGATATACTCATGTAAGTTAGCTTTATTGGGTTTGGAACATGTTCTGAATCGAATGTTAGCCTAGCTTGTAACCTGGTTTGAGTTGCACAAGTTGCGTTTTTCCAATGTTTTTGCCAGTGCTTTGATTTCTCTTCTTTGCAGTTGTCTTATCATGTACCTTGTTAAGTTAGAATAGGGTTATTGTACATTGTGTTAGATTAGTAGGCTGCTAAACCTTTAATTTGCAGATGGCCTCTGTTATGAAGACTGAGATGGTGTGACTATCCTCCTGTACCAGGCAGACAGGACTGATGTTACATCCAAGGTAGCTCAGATGGCTGCCTCTTTGTTGAGAGCTCTGAAAATAGAGAGCCGACTGCTCGCAGAGAACACTGTCCTCTGACATTTTTATTTGGTGCAGATTGAAATGAAGAATGAATTAATGTAATTTATGCAGTATTTTATTATTTTATTTAACTTTTAAGGCACACAGCTACCCACAACAGGATTTCCCGGCGCCAAGGGATATATTAAAAGAAAGAGAAGAGAACAAAAAGCAGCTTATTGCAGAAAAAGTCATGTCTTGAGGCCTTTACGAAAGTTGAGATATATGGTTTCAGTTTTCAATGAAGTAGGCAGGGAATTCCAGATCTTAGGGCCTAAGTGGGAGAACGAGTGACCACCCATTCTCACCAAGTTAAATCTGGGAATGACTAAGTCACCTTTACAGGAAGACCTAAGAGAACGTGTGAGGTAATACGCATGAAGGAGTTCCTGTAAATATAAAGGAGCAGTACCCTGCTTTATCCTAAATATATGTCAAAGAGCCTTAAACTTCACTCTGCTTGCAATCCTGAGCCAATCAATGTCCAGGAGCGACTGAGAAATGGAGACTTTGCCCGGGACATGGCATAGAAGTCGTGCAGCCGCATTCTGCACAACTTGAAGCTTTCTAAGAGCTTCCTGGCCCACCCCCAAGTAAAGAATGTTGCCATAATACAGGCGCGAGATAACTGAGGCCTGGACAATCGTCCTTTGTGTGGAGTCAGGGAGCATCCAAAGAATTTTATTAAGCCATCTCAAGATGGTAAATCATGTGGTGGCCACCCTCACTACCTGCTGCAGAGGTTCTCATCAATAAGAAAACCAAGGTTGCCAACTTGGGCAACGGGTTGAGGAGGAGGACCCATTTCTTGAGGCCAATGTTGAGGGCTCCATAGTACACAGTTGCTTCCCCAGAAGCATCACAGTGCTAAAAAACCTGTAGAAAGGAACTGTAACTTAGAGCTCCCTGGAATGATGCCTTTTGAAAAGATGCCTTGTAAGCCTTTTCAGTATCCTTAGGTTGCTTAGGAATATACATCAGACACTGGTTGGAGGAGTGTAAGGCCCTGTTAGGGATGTCCTTCTAAGTCTCCTTTTGTAAATAGACAGGGCTGGATTGATTGAAATCCCTATAAGTGATGGTCAAGGCTTCAGACATTTCCCTCTGTTTGATCGGGAGCAAGTGTAGATTCTACAAGTTTTGGCAGGTTGATTGTCATCTGGGGCAGTGGCATTTTGGACTAGTTGCAATTTATTAAAAAGTCCACCTGGTAATCAAAGATACTGTGAATTAGCCCAGTCCAGTTTCGCCATGATCACAGCATAGATCAACCTGCAAGAATGGTCAGGTAGAAATCACAGGCTCTTCTTAAAGGATTTTAATAGGATAATGCAAGCCTCTGTGATATTTCTCACCTGTGGTTTAAAAAATAGTTGGTTATCAAATATTACATCTATGTTCCTTAACTCACCTTTAGAAATCAGAGGAAGACCCAAGTCATCTGGCCAGATCAGTGTAGCTGCAGTAGAGGCTGATGCTCCGAAGAACAGACTGTCAGATTTCTCTGAGTCATCTTTAGATAGCTTTGATTCATCCAATTAAATACGGCAGTCAAGCAGATCTGGGCGTTTTCCGCCATTGCGCAATCCATTTGTTGAAAGGAAAGCATATGCTGGGTGCCATCAGTATAGGAAACAAGATCAAAACCACAGTTCTCCACTAACTTACCCAAAAGTGCTAGATAAATGTTGAATCATTTGGGGACTAAAGCGGAACCTAGCTGTACCCTGCAACACCATTTTCTTAAAGTCTGATTTGCAAGGTGAAAGACACACCCTGCTCCGTTTCTGATAACAAATATTTGAGGAACTTATTGGTCATGTTGTTAATGCTGGCAGCTCTAAGCTGGTCCAGCAAAATCACATGAGAGACTGTATTGAACACGACTGAGAGATTCATCAAAATGACCACTGCTTGTTTACCTAAATCTCGATTAGAGTTGACAAATTCCTCCTCGAGAAGTACTGCCTCTGTACTAAAGCCCTTACACAAGCCAGATTGGGAAGGATGCTGAGAAGCATTATTTTTAATAGAGTGCAAAACCTGGGGATTAATGAACTATTGTAACATTTTTTATAGAATGCGAATGAAGGCGATTGGTTTATAGTTACTCATACTGAAAGGGTCTGCACCTGCTTTTTTTTAACAAAGAGAGGACAATAACCTCCTTCCATGATTTAGGAAAGATGCACCTTTATAATGATTGATTAAATATCATATTGATATGTTTGCTAAGCAATGGTAATGCTAGCATTAAAATACTAGGAGCACAGGGATCAAGAGGAGATCCAGATTTTGTTGACGTCGGAGTCTTTTCCTTTTCTTCCACAGAGATGCTCTCAAATTCTGATAATACATGCCTATTTATAGGGGTGACGCTTCTTGACAAAGATCAGGACCATGGGCATTATTCTACAAAGCAAGATTGGAGTAAATGTTAATAATCTTCTGAAAAAGTCAAAGAAATGTTCGCGTAGGTTCTGAGTTGCTTCTACATTGTGTTTAGTACTGAATGGAGAAAGGAAATATTGTACTATCCAAACAATAGCTTTAGTCAATATAATTTTTTCCACCATCTGATCTGCGATGGAATTTACTCTCCCTTGAAGCGTTTTCTTACAGCTTTACAAATGGTCGTGTCAAAAGGATCGTAACCCCTCCTCCATTTTCTTTCTAGACATTTTCAATGACTTTTTTCATCACACAGTTCTTGTGTAAACTAAAAAGGTGAAGGGGATTTTTGTTTAGAGGTGCTAGGTTTTATGGGCGCCACTTCATCAATTGCCTCCTGAAGGAGGCTGTTGAAAGTTTAGACTTTAGCATCTAAATCAGGCCCTGACTCCAGCACTGTTTTATTAGGCAAGTAGGCGTGCTTTTGAAATAGGCTTAACATCAGCTTTGACCAATAAAAAGGAACTACCTAGTGGTCAGACCAGATTACTTGAGAAGGAGTATTCCACACCAGACGGGTCAGATTAGAAAAAGTTGGATGCAGCGATTGTCCCTTAATGCGAGTTGAAGCATTCTTATTAAAAAGGAATAATTAGATCCTCTATAGTTATTTTCAGCTGTAGATCCCACTTGTTGTTAGGATCATCCATTTTGATCTTAAATTCCCCTAGCACTGTAAAGTTTAAGTGTTGCTTTGGCCAATAATTCACCAAAGATAGCGAAACAACCTATGGGATAATTTATTAAGGATCCATGAAAGGATACATTATTTGAGATTTTGAGAGAGAAAGAGAACCCTTCTGCTGTTCCTATGTCTTCCAGCTTGTTATTGGTGTAGTTAAAAAGGAATCATTGCCACTCCTTTCCTCACATTGTTCTCGGGATTAAGACAGACTATGGTTAACCCTCTGTTAGGGTGGGTGCGATTTCAGGGTTAGGGTCTTATTCAGCCATGTCTCAGTGATGAAAAAGTAAGTTCCAAACAATGTCTGCAAGAAGCTCCTACACATCCAGTCTGTGTTTAACAAAGGACCTTGCATTCATTAAGCATGCTCTAATATAGAGGTTCACCTTTCCCTCCTTCCAGAAGCCACTTTGCCCATCAGCTTGCTATCACATTGCAGGAAAGATAGGTGCTACCTCGCCTCTAGACAGGTTAGCTTCTAGAATCTTCTTTCATATTTAATTGTGTAATCTTTAGAACAGTATAGTAGACCATGTTTTGACTTCGCTGGGAGAAGACTTCTCGGTTCTTCTGATTTCTTCTGCTTAGAAAGTTGCACTTCATGCTTGCATACACATACTCTTTCCTGTGATCCTTAAATCTGAACTCATCTGATGCTGACGTCCTCCTCATAGATCTTTTCTTTGCCATTTTTGATACCACTAGGCACAGTGGCGGCTCCTCTATAGGGGCGTTTGGGCGCCGGTCCCCTGCTTTCTCGCAGTGCGAGAAGGCAGAAACATAAATGGTAATAATTACCATCTGTTTCTTCCTTCTCGCACTGCAAGAAAGCAGAAGTTCCTGGTTGGGGGCGGGCGGTCCTGCTCGAGGGCAGGGGGGAGTGGCTTGCCCACTGTTGATCATACTGACTGTTTGGGCAGCCTCAGGCCACTTATCTAAAAGTAATCACAAAATTGAGGCAAAATGCTGTATTCCCTTTGATGTGTCTGTACTCTGTCTCCTTTTGAGCACCTGCTGAAAATCTATTGGATGCTGGGCCATATTATTCTGTATGCTAAGTTATGTTCCGTGTATTTTCTTCAATGTTTTCTGATCGTTTGGTCCGAAATGCTTTCAGAATTTGTCCATTCTCTACAGTTTCAGGACTCAGGTCAACAGGATTCAAAGTAGCCTGGTGATATTGCATTTGGTTGAGTTTCATACTGTTGGCAGCTGAGTCATACTGGATAGCGCTTAACACTGTTGACGCAAAATAATGTATGGTTTAGGGATGTAGTATACTGGATAGTGGAAGACTAGATTCCTTTAAGGATATGCGAGCAGCAGCATGTGCATGTACAGGTGTTGGATATTACTTTTCGATTTGTTTTGTTCGCATGTTGGTTGGTTGTCTGTTGCGCTGCTTCATGTGGTTGTTTCAGAGAATCATTGCCCATTATGTGCTTTTGAGAGTATCGGCTGCTCGCGGCAGTAGAGGTGTGGCGGGGGCTGGGACAGGCACAGGGGGTTAAGAAAACAAAAATTCACTTACCTCTGGTCTCAGGGAAGCTACTTTAAAATGTTGGCCCTTGTGTGTGTTTGCAGTGAGTGCCAATGACATTTGAGGGATACTTATCTTAACTTGTATTTTCAAGAGAAGCCTCTGTGTTGCTAAATAAAGGGTGAGGTGCATCAAAGTATTATTTTAAACCCTCCTGTTTTAAAATATTGCAGTCAGACTAAGAGGAATGAAGCGAGATATGGGACAGGGTTAAATGCATTACTTTTATAAATATACTTGCTTTCTGAAATTTGCTTTACCTTGCACCATTTACTTGTTCTTCCTTCCCGCAAGAGTCCCTCCAGTTCCTCTTTAGTCAATCCTGGTGGCTTGCAACACAACACACAATCACAGTGTTTACGCCCTACCACTTTCAAAAATCATCAGCCGCCACTGACTAGGCATCTTTTATGGAACCTGCCTGGTTGATATAATTGCCTTCTGTATGTGATCCTGCTATGCATATTTCTCTTAATTGTTTACACATTCAGATTGCATGAGCATTTAAATATGAATGCTCTTACTATATTTTTCTTCCAATTTTGTTGTTCGAATGAATGGGTGGCCCAAATTTAATTGTTAATAAAATCCTTACAGTTTGGACACTATCCTCTCTGTCTATCTTGTGGAGCCACATTGGGTTCACTGTATTTCGATAGAAGAAATACATTTGCAGGCCTACAACCACATGGGCCGGCCATTGCTAAAACGAAACAGAAACTCAAAATTGCATTGCTACACAGCTCTTCAGCCGCCAGCCCGAGGGCCCGGCAGCGATTCAGCATATTATTCTTAAAAGTCTTGTGGTGGTAAGCAGGATGAATTCAAGGTTTTACATTTTAAATATATATAAATAAACAATGAAAAATAAACTGAAAAAACAAGCGAGGCAAAAAGAAACTATACAGTGAGTGTCCGTCCCAGGGTGGGGAGAGCCGTATTAGAAAATGATATGTGCAATGTAGATCGATGAGATCTTGAGAGGGTGGGGGGGGGGGCGGGAGCGAGTGATCACAGCATCAGCAAGAATGTAACTAAACAAGGAATGCTCGGCTACGGGGACAGCGGTATCTCCGGGACATCCACAAAAGGGGGAGTACAGACCTCCCCGCGGTATAGGTTCCATTGATTCCATATTCTCCCCCACTTCTTAGGTCTACCACGTGCAACATATACGGTTTTCTCCCTAAACATGCACCAAACCATGTTTTCTTTCCAAGCTGAAATCGTAGGCGCTCTTTGGGACCCCCATAGTTGTGCGATGTCTCTTTTAGCTCCATGTTCCCAAGGGTAGCCCATTGCATCTGTGCCACATTATAATCATTTGGCTCCCACACATTCAATAAACAGCGTCGGGCCACCACATCAGGGCACTGCCATATAATATGGAGGAAGGTAGCAATCAAACCACACCCACGCTTGCACAACCCATCCACAGAATAACCCATACGCAGCAGCCGGGGACCTGTTATATAGATACGATGTAGGATTTTTAATTGCACCAGCCGGAGATGGGCCGGAATCGCGACCTCTTTAGGAGAAGATATCGCAGCCTGCCAATCTTCATCATCCAACTCCTGTCCATCGCCGGTCCAAGCACCCCGAAGCTGCAAAAGCAAATCCGATCGATCGTTAATAAGTTTTTTGTATATTAGGTAAATAGTACTATCCGGGACGTGCCCGTCAAGCACTCTATCCTCGAGAGGAGAAGATTCAGGGATAACGGTCCCGGTCGGGAAAACCGAACCAAGCGCGTGGCGGAGCTGCATATAACGGAAATGCTCCTTATCACTGAGCGCATATTCCGATTTAAGCTCATCAAAAGTCTTGACCCTGTTCTTGACCCAGAGATCCCCGACCCTATAATGCCGATGAGCTCCCACTTCTCGAAGCCCTTCGTAGTCCAAAGACTGCTCAATTTTTCAGCAGCGTAAAGCGGGCCGCTCTAGTCAATCTGTCTGACCACCCAATTGCTACGTTCGCGCTACACCACACCCGCACCGTGACCCGGGTGAGTCCAGTCAGTTTCCTTTCAGACGATTTGGAATATAACGCCCTGTTATAGTTCCCTCCCGGCAGCTGCCATTTGTCCATTTCGAATGCAGGATTTGGAAAAGGGCCGTACATGGCATGATTATTTGCACTCAATTGGGACGCACAGTAATAACGTTTAATGTCCGGCAGCGCGATGCCCCCATCGTACCAGGGCAAAGTCAACTTCGCTAGGGCAATGCGGGAACGCCCGCCCCTTATCAACTTCCTCTGTAGGCTCTCTATCTCGCGAAAGTAACTGGCCGGTACAAGGTCAAGCGCATTCTGGAGGGCATATAGAAATTGGGGTAGGGACATCATCTTGAAAAGAGCTGCCCTCCCGACCGGGGAAAGCGGCAGGCCGCACCAAGCCGTCACGTCGGATTTAAACCGAAGAAGCGGAGGAAGCAGGTTTTGTTCATACCGAACCGCGGGTCTAGTGATATAAAGATCCCCAGATATTTAAACCCGGCCTGTGATATCGGTATCGGGCAGATATGTGGCAAGGGGGGTACTTCCCCTGTGAGTGGATAAATACTAGATTTAGCCCAATTGATGACTAGACCAGAGTTCTTCCCGAACAAACTAAGTACATCAAACAATATCCCCAGTGACTTCCGAGGGGAAGTGAGATATAACAGAATGTCGTCTGCGTACAGCGATATTCAGTCTTCAAAGTCAGGAGACCACCTAATGCCTTTAAGCGACGGTTCCCACCGTAGCCAAGCAGCAAGGGGTTCTAAAGCAAGCGCAAAGAGCAATGGAGATAAAGGGCATCCCTGTCGCGTACCCCTCCCAAGAACAAAGGAATCCGAGACCCTACTGTTAACCACCACCTGGGCCAGCGGTTCCTCATACAGGAGTTTAACCCAACCGATAAACCCGGGGCCAAAACCGAATTTCACGAGGGCCGCCCCCAAATATGGCCATTCCACAGTATCGAAGGCCATCATGGCATCCAAGGAGACCAAGATGGCCGGCTCACGCAATGACTCCGCTCTCGCTAGGACGTCATGGAGACGACGCAGGTTAAGCGCGGTGTTGCGATGGGGAATAAACCCAGACTGATCCGGGTGTATCAGATCGCCGATCACCTTTATCAGCCGGTTTGCTAGAAGTTTTGCCAAGATCTTAGGTTCGGCATTCAAGAGTGATATCGGTCTGTAAGACGCACATAGGTCCCGGGGTTTCCCCTCTTTATGAATAACAACAATGGACGCTAGTCTCTGGTCTCGGGGAAGGGACCCGACATCTCGCGATTCTAGAAACATCTCGCGGAGGTACGTCGCCATTTTGTCAGGACACAACTTATACAATTTGATGGGGATTACATTTGGGCCCGTAGCTTTCCCCAAGCAGATGGAGCGGATAGCGAGCGCTATTTCATCGTTAGAAAATTCCGCCTCCATAAGCTCTTTGTCAGAATCAGACAAGCAAGGCAATGTGATATCTCTGAGCAACAAGTGCAAGTCCTTCTCCGGTCTGTCTGATTGTGATCTCACAAGATCCCTAGGGGGGCTGCGGTCCTCTCTACCACAGTCAACAGAATTGAAGTCTCCACCCACAACCAAAATACCTTCGAGGAACCCCAACACCACCCTTCCCAAATCAGAAAACGTCGTAGTTTGTAAACCTGGCAGGACATACACAGAGAGTATGGAGATCGTCTTCCCCTCCCACCTGCCCATGATAGCAGCATATCGTCCCCTATCGTCTAGTATAGTATCATCTATTTCCAGGGGGAGGGAGTTCCTGACAAGAACGCCAGTCCCCCTCGACCCAGTAGTGAATCCCGTGTGCGCTATCAGACGATAACCTCGCCTATTCATTGCATGGCATGTGTTCCCTATCAAATGTTTTTCCTGTAGCAACACTACATCAGGGGAAAGACATTTCAGAAACTGCAATACTATCCCCCATTTTATCCTGTCCCCCAGACCGTTAACATTCCAACTTAGTACCCTCAGCCCCTTACCCCATCCCTGAGATGAAGACAGACTCCCTCCCACAATGAAACGGACACCAAAGTCAAAATATGCAGTAATACGTTGCCTCGAAACAAACCAATGTAAAACAAAGTTCCCCCCAACACCCCCAAAGAAATCCTCTGAACACCCCCCACCCTGCACCCCTGCGTTAGACCAAAAACCCACCCGAACTTGCAGTGTGCCTGTCGCCCTAACATGAAACTAGTCTACAAAAAGAGAAAAAAAAACCCTGAAGGAGGAAGAGTCCCGGTTCCCCTACCGCCTCAGGGTATTTATATGTACAAGCTCAAAAAGTCATCAAACCAGTGCTGCAAAGTCCAATGGACCACCGTCAGCGCCCCCCGATTGCTCCGGGCGGTCTCAATGTGTTGATAGAGTATCAAGCCAGTCGCTAACGACCTCGGGCCGATCAAAAAAGAGCGCCAGTTCATTGTATTCGATGCGTAGTCGAGCAGGGAAGAGCATAGTGTATTTCAAGCCCATGTCTCTCAGTCTCTGTTTCACCCCCATGAATCCCATCCTCTGCTTTTGTACAGACTGTGTGAAGTTCGGGTAGAAACCAATAGTCACATTCTCAAATTTCGTGGGGCCGTTGTCCCGCGACGCATGCAGGATAGCGTCCCTGTCCCTGAAGTTAAAAATCCTGGCTATGATGGGCCGTGGAGGGGCGCCCGGTTAATGTTTCCCACCCGGGACTCTGTGGGCACGCTCAACCGCAAAAATGTTACTGAGGCCCTTAGGGGCCAGTTGGTTCAATATCAGGTCCTCTACAAGGAAATCCGTCATTAATTCAGTGGACTTCTCCGGAACCCCGAAGATACGCACATTGTTGCGCCTAGCTCGACTTTCGAAGTCATCCAGCCGACGGGCAAACAGATCATTAGAGGACCGCAGATTACGAACTTCTGTTTGGAGATCGGACATGTCGGTCGTGAGACTGGCGGTCTTGATATCCAAAGACTTGACCCGTTCATTGGTCTTCACCAGATCAGTCCTGATCAAGTTGACATCGATAGCCACCGTGTCAAGCTTTAGAGCCAATGTTTCGTACTGCTGGCCCATGGATGTCCTCATGCTTGCAATGGCGCCCATGATGTCTCGTAGGGTCAATTCTTCCGTCGCTGAGGAGCCATCTCCGGTCTCGTCCAAAGCTTTACCAACACCACTGGGGGATCCTTTTGGACGAGTGTAGCGATCCATGATATTGGATTGGATGGCATCCCCTCGGTGCGTGACTTTGGTGGTCCGCTTCTCGCTTTCTGGCTTGCTCGCCATATTGAGCGACGCGCCCCGGAGGGGCCTTTGGGACCTCGTGTGAATGGCTTCTCACAAATCAGACTTGTAAAGTCTAGAGATGAGGCGCAGCAGGCAAGCGCTCACCCAAAGTTAAACCATGAGCCAACAGAGTCAGGTGGTGGCTGGTTACAATAGACAAGGACCAAATACGAAACCGAAAGTACTTCAGGGGCACCAGTCGACTTCCACTGGCCGTTGTTGTTCAATTGCCACCTGGGTATCTCGGGGACTTGAGTCCGGGGCTGCTCCTCGGTATAGGCCGCCAACTTTCAGAGTGGAGTTAGTCCGGTTCCCGGCAACCAAATCGATTTTTGAAAAGAGCTTCTATGTCAGCAGGGTCATATCCATAAGAACCCGTCGTCTATATCAGGATCAGTGACAGGATATATGCGGGAGGCGGCGAGGGTCTCGGGAGCCCTTTGCTCACGCGACCATCTTGGATGCGCGCTAAGCTCCTCCTCCTGTATTGTCAATCTTAGCTCCGTCCTACACTACAAGTTGAAAATAAAAAGGTTTCTACGACTAGTGGGGATTCTCGTTGACAATTTTACCAGGAGATTGAGATTCAGGAAACCACGCTCCTTCAAAGGCAACATGCCATTTCAGGCATAAATTTTACTCTTCTTGACTGGCTGCTATCAACACGTCAGCAAATGCTGTATTCAAATTGTCTCTTTTGCGTTTTTAGATGTAGAAGAGTTACATTCACCAGAGAGCAGGGGAGGCTGCAAAAAACAAGCAATTGGCAACAAATAGTCCTAATGGCAAAGAAACAGAACATTTAGTTTATTAACCCCTCCGCCGCGGCCGGAATTCTGCGCCTGTGCGGCACATTCCGATCGCGGGTGTGATCATGACGGCTCCCGGCCGTCATCAGCACACGCCCACCGTAAATGATGATGGCCGGGAGCCGTCATCAGCACCGAAGGGGTTAAAATAACCAACTTTTTTTCTCCGCTGGTCAGTTCGTTCTCTGAGGAGAGTGATGCAGCTGTTTTCCCTTGAGGCTAATTTCTGAGTATTAACCTAAACACATTAAGCTTTGAAATATCACTTAATTCCAGACATACATTTCCACCATGTAATTATCAGGGAAAGAAATGCTGTGTTCTTCTTTCACCACTTTCGAACCATTTGATGAAAAAGGACAGAACTGGATATTTAATAGAATCCATAGAGTCACAGCACACAGGGAAACCTGCAGGCTACATTGTAATAATAGCTTGCATGCAGTGCGTAACATGTGAAATAATAAGTGCAGAAGCCCAAAGATTTTCTTAAAAACCCACACCTGGTGCTGATGAATGTCAGGGCTGACAAATGCCAAGGCTGCATAGTCTTGATTCTTCCTCATGCTTCTTTCTTCTTAAACCATACACTGCATGTCCCTTTATTTCACTCTTGCAGGTTATTTCTCATACCTGATTTCTCTCTTTGTCTCTGTTTTTCCATCTTTCTCTTTCTCCTCCTGTTCGTGTTTTTCTCTCTTTTGCTCTGTGTCAAAATCTGATGAGAAAAAGTAAATTCAAATCACTCAAAAAAGTTCTGGTGGGCCCCACCTGCAACTAGCAGCTCCAATAAAGCACTCCAATTATTCACTGGAAAGATTTCATTATCGAATACAAGCAAAATATAATTGGCTATTTGTTATTTTGTTTTTGTATTATTTATTAAATTGGGCTCTAATATTCTAACTTGGTGTGGGATCTTTTTGTGTGGTGTTTTCGCTGTTTTACTGTTTAAAGTGTTACACAAATACTTTACCCATTGCCTGTATGTTAAGCCAGGCTGCTCTGTGCCAAGCTACCAATGGGTTTCGCAAAGGTTAACTTGGGGTTTGCTTGTGCCTTACCCATGCTAGGATTGTGGTTGCTGCTTGTCCTGAGCTTGCACCCCAGTAAACTAGTAACCCAATTTCTTACAGGTGGTGCTTCCTGAACACGGAGCCAGAGGCGGCCTGTTTCTTTGAGGCAAAGTATAAGTTTGATGCTCGGCACATGATCAGATTGCAGGCCTTGCTGCTGACCCAGCATGATTTACCGGGCAAAGCCATCTAATGGAGACAAGAGGGAAGAGAGTCCCAAGAAGCCCTTTCTGCCTTTTACCAATGTCTACATGGCCACTCTCGCTTCCATCGTCAGATCACACCGACTCAACATCGGATCGTACATAGACAACATGCAACTCATCCTCTCACTATCTAACAAACTCAACATCTCGAAACTCAACTTTCAAGAAGGAATGGAAGCAGTCGCCAGATGGATGAAGAACAGCTGCCTACAACTGAGCACAGATAAAACCGAAGTCCTCATTATTTTCCCACATTCCGATGCCTGGAGTGACACATGGTGACACCCGAGGCCCACGCACGCAACCTCGAAATAATACTGGACTCCGAACTCCCAGATCAACGCCATCACCTCTTCCTGTTTTCACACCCTCCATCTCCTATGTAAAACTTTCAACTGGATGCCCCTCAAACACAGGAAAACCGTCACCCACGCTCTCACAGCAGCAGACTGGACCACGGCAACACACTCTACGACGGGACCAACAAGAACCTCATCAGCAAACTCCAGAACATCCAGAACACTGCCGCCAAACTAGTCCTTAACGTAT
The DNA here is from genome assembly GCF_964263255.1 of Lissotriton vulgaris. NCBI lineage: Eukaryota > Metazoa > Chordata > Amphibia > Caudata > Salamandridae > Lissotriton > Lissotriton vulgaris. The sequence goes on from NC_141694.1 coordinate 1,746,660,471, forward strand.
TGAGCCATTGCCATTTCACTCAACACCTGCGGCCACTATATTGGCTCCCCATCGAGAGGAGAATCACCTTCAAGCTTCTCACCCACGCCCACAAAGCCCTCAACAAAACTGGCCTGCTTACATGAGCCTCCCGTTCCACGCACCCCAAAGATCCCTCAGCTCAGCCCAGCTTTCCCTTGCAACAGTACTACTCATCAAGAAGACCAGAACAGGAGGGCGTTCCTTCTCCTTTCTCATGGCAAAAACATGGAACACACTCCTTCTCCACCTCTGCCAGACACCAACTCTTTCCAAGTTCCTGAAGGACTCCTACCCTCTTGGCCTCCAACGATACTCCATGAATGCCTAGGAGCTGTGGTAATTTTGTAATGTGAGTGGTATTTCAGGTCGATTATTTTTACTTGAGCAGACCATTCAGGTAATTTTTGAGCGCGAAACTACAAATCTGAACCTGAACAGCAGTGTTTTGAACACGAGTAGCAGTTCCTTTAACAGCCTTTCAGCTAGGTATTTTAGTGAACAGTTTGGCTAGTTTTTGGGTAACTTTTTGGGTGCAAGTTAATTACATTTAATTTCTCGTAATTATGAGGTCATTTCGCCTAATTACTCTACATGAAATTTCGCAAGTTACGCCCAGCTATAATAATGTTGCTTTCATCAATTTGTGCAATTTTCGCATTTTGCTTATTATATATACTCTCTTTGAGTGTATATTTACATATATATTGATAAGCAAATAATACACTGCAAAGATCTTTATTTGGTTCAAACCACTACTATGCATACTAAACTCAAACATCTATATTCAAAAGATGGTCTGTAATGACATAACCATATAAAAAGAGCAGATAGATTATGAAAGTGCTACAGTCTTATACTAGTGGTAGAAAACACAAGGCACAAGAAGGTAAATATATCATAGCAAAATTGAGCTTTCCGTATATGTTAGGTATTCATAAGAAGATGTTACTTTGCACAAAATAACAATTATAATATGCCATTCTTAGTTTTAGTGCACTGCAATTTTTTTTGTATTGTGCAAAGACTTAACCACCACTCTGTTTACTCTGACCAAGTTTTTGATTTCTCAACCAAACTATCTGGATAGTCAAGAAGTTTCAGGATGACTACTTCATATCACATATCAAGTACCTATTGCCCTTGTTAGTGAGGAACACCTGCGATCTCGCATTTTATATTGGTAGGCTGTTTCTCCAACTGCAGGGTTAGGAAAAATGTATGAAACCCTAAAATAGTGGCTCGTACTTTGTTTCCCAAAATGATATGATCCTTCATGTGTATTACTGATTTCAACCAATGACAAGTCTAGAAAATTACTTCCACGATCTGATTTCCTGATCCTCAATCACCTAGGGCCATATGTATCAAGCAAATTTGCATTCATAAAGGCCGAAATTCTGCTGAATGCTATGTATAAACCAAAATCTGGTGCAAAACAAGGAATCGCAAAATTTGCAAATCCTTATTTTGCAATTGTATATAAGGAATCGTAAATTTTGTGATTCCTTAAATGCAATGTATGATGCAAAAAAAAATTGCAAAATGTCCTCAAGGAATCGCAAATTACCACCAACTTCTAGTTGGTGGTAAATTGCGAATTCCATGAAAAATGCACATTTTAGCATTTTTCAAAGTGCCATGTGACGCACATACATGCCCTTAGGGCATGTATGTGCGCCACATGTGCACCCATGCATATTTCAGGGGTGAAACAGGGTTTCCTTTGGACACCCCTGCACCCTTGAAATTATTCTCAATTTGCGATTCGCAAATTGCGAATCGCAAATTGAGAATAACTTCCCATTCATTCCTGTGGGCCTCCTGGCCCATAGAAATGAATGGGAAAGTATTCCTTAATTCGCAATTTGCTAATCGCAATTAAGGAATTTTAAGAAATCATGAAAATAATGAGATTTTGGGCCATATTTAACAACAACCTGATTTGCGATTCTCAAATAGCAATTTTTTAGAAATTGCTATTTGAGAATCGCAAATAGGGATGTATGTACAAAATCGCAATTTTTTAGCGATTTTTTAGTATTCCTTAATTGCGATTAGGAAATTGCGAATCGCAATTAAGGAATACTTTCCCATTCATTTCTATAGGCCAGGAGGCCCATAGGAATGAATGGGAAGTTATTCTCAATTTGCGATTCGCAATTTGAGAATAGCAAATTGAGAATAACTTCAAGGGTGCAGGGGGGTCCAAAGGACACCCTGTTGCACCCCTGAAATAAGCATGGGTGCACATGTGGCACACATACATGCCCTAAGGGAATGTATGTGTCGCAAAATTGGAGATTCCTTAAATGCAATCGCAAAATAAGGAATCGCAAATTTTGCGATTCCTTATTTTGCACGCAGATTTCTTTGATACATACCATTTAGCACTAATGCGTTCGCAAACGCCGAAATTCGGCGAATTCCGGCGTTTGCTAACGCATTAGTGCTTGATACATATGGCCCTTTGTACATACATACCTATTTGCGATTCTCAAATAGCGATTTCTTAAAAACCGCTATTTGAGAATCGCAAAACTAGATGATGATACATATGGCCCATTGTGACTAATTCTGAAAGCTTTTCCTATGACATACTACCATAGGTTTTTGGGATACTCAATGCATTTCCAGGAGCAAAACACTTTCACTGGAAATTGCTTTTAGAATCATGTCCATTGCCGTTGCTCGGTAGTAATTGCAGCGTCTTTGAATAATGAAAACAAACTGTCTAATGTAATTAATGCTCGTTGTGCAATCAGAGCTGTACCCATGAAAAATAAACAAAACATTTAGTTGAATCGCCATTTAATTAGTCTATCATCATTGTACTGCATTTGTGTCACTAGCAGAGTAAAACACTTATAACTTAATTATTGTCTATTGTCCAACTAGTATTTTCTCAAATAAAGGCAAACACAGGGCTAGATTTAGAGTTTTGTGGACATGCTACTCCATCACAAATGTGACGGAGTACCTCATCCACCTAAACATCAGTTGGCCCACCTTATTTAGAGACAGGCGGAACACCAACTTTCCATTGACGGTGACCCAATTGGCTCCATCAACACAATGCTTCCTCTGATGGCCCAGTATAGTAAGGGCCATGAAAAGTAGGGCATTAACCGACCCACCCTATGTAGGGAGGATGATGTGATGACATTTGTTTGTGTGTCTGCTGCTGCCAAGTTGGTTGTGACCCGCTTGGTGTGGGGGTCAATATTAATTTGTTTTTTGATAACAAGTTCCCACTTTGGGAGGTTTTTCTTAAAAAACAAAAACTTTGTTACAGTTATGAAAGGCCATCAAACCCAGTGGTGGCTGTCCACCAAACCTTTTTACTTAGATAGGACCATTCATGACAGTGACAGTGGTTCCTATTGTTGTACACAGATCACAGCTGGGCCAGCCATGATCTCTAACTTTGGCAGATGTAGTCATTCAGGGTATCAGATCTAAGGACCTCCACTACCCTGATGGGCTGCACTCCATCATCAAACTTTAAATTTAGTACAAAGCATAAAGATTCTGTAAAATAAGTTGGTCATTATTAGAAAATACACCTAAAGGGAAATTACACTTTTTAAACCACAAGTGATCTCCTCACTAACTTCACTAATTATAATTAATTTCACACTAGGTTACAGGTAGCTAAATAGTAAACTAGTGCCTTCATTGTACAGATTACAAAACACATCCTGTCTGAAATTGACCCCTTGGTCTCCATACCACCTCCATATTTATTAGCCTGAGTCAGACTAGCTATAGTGTTACTTGCTCTGCCAACCTTTCCAGAGAAACAAGTGAATTGGCACCCCAGAACATAACCCTCTCAGGGATTGCAGTAACAGGACACACCCTTTTGTCTCTCACTCATACTTGTCCACAATAGAATAAACAAGAGACATGAAAGAAGTTTATGATATTTATTTAAACTATCATGCTCTAAGATGTAGTATTTGCGCCACAATTATAAAATATATATATATATATATATATATTGTTAGCATACTTAAAAAACAGATACCTTAAAAACTCTGTCATGTTATAAGACAGATTAGCCTAACCCCATCCCCTCCTACTGAAGCTAAGTGATCATATATCAAAGATCTCTGGCAGACCCCTAATTTTATCATACATAAATGGATGCTCTACATCTTAGCTGACTCAGCGATAGTTCTTCACGACCTTGGCTCAGTGTGTTTTTAGAACACATGTCCACAGTTATATGAAAAAACTTGTTTGCACACAAACACCAGCTGTATTCTCATGTTATGTCTAGGTGCGAGTGCCTGACCAGAGAAAGCAACCAAGGGCATTGGGGTTTGACCATGTCTACGGTGTTCAGACTAAATCCCCAAAAGGACAGAACACAAAAGCATATTCAGGCTCTGTGTGAAAAAAGAATGTGGCACAAAAGCAAGCATGTTTATTGTAGTAATATAGGAAAAAGAATCATGCCTACAACGTGCATAATTATGCTAGTATAGGGAAAACGACAATGGGCCATGCAGAAAACATACAACAATGCTGGGTATAGCCACACTTGTTCCTGCATAGACTGTGCCCTGCCTCCACCCAAAGGGCTGCAAACCCCCTGTAGTTAGTCTGGAGCCAGTGCAGGGAAGGCACAATGCCTGTGGACTTCAAAGGGAAACCTCTAGAAGCTTCTCCTCTACTTCAAAAGCACAGCTTCATATAAATACTAGACCTCACATGCCAACTGTTCAGTACATTTCTTATGGAGTACGCTGCAAGAAGGACAGCTGTGCTAATACATGTATCATCCCACTGCTGGACTGTTTCTCTGAAGGAGCTGTGGCCCTCTTGTGCTTAACTGCTGTCTGCTGCCCTCTTGCCTGCGAAAGAAGAACTGGACCTGCAACTTCATCTTGAACCCAGGACCCAAGAGTGACTTAAATGGCTAGTCTGCTGGCCTCCTGATCTGAACCTCAGGGACATAAGCTTCCCAACAGCTCCTGGACCCGTCTTCAGCAATCTCCCAACCTCCAAGTTATGCCTCTCAGGTCCTGGACCCTTGGTCTAGCTTACAGCTCTTTTAAAAAAGTTTTTGGGCCCTTCTCGACCGCAAACGGGCTCATTCGCAAAAAAAACTGCGCCCCTCACACCGAAATTCATCATGAGCTGCAGAAAGACCATCTCTTCACACAGCAGGCATCAATCACCTGCAGAAGACCACTAATGCAAAGCACCAGCCCGCCAGTCCGTGACACCCAGCTTGCTCCTCGTGCCTTGCCCTCCATCGCCCACAATGCTCTCCTTGCTCCCCGCTTCTCTCCAATACAAACGGGACTCTGAGCACAAAACTTGGGAAAGTGAACCTCCAGCTGGGCTAATCTAGGACTGTATCTAACCCACACTCCATTGCAGTCAGCTTGAACTTTTGACTTTTATATGGTCTAGCGCAACCTGATGGCAGCTGTAGCACTATATTGCAGTTTATTCTTTCAAAATTCATAACTCCATTTATAATGATTGGATTTATGTCATTTTGGTCTTGTTTTATTTATTTATTAAATTCTGCTCTATTTTTCTAGCATGGTGTGGGATCTTTTTGTATGGTATTTTCACTGTTCTACTGTTTGAAGTGTTACACAAATACTTTACACATTGCCTCTAGGTTAAGCCTGACTGCCCTCTGCCGAGCTACCAGGGGTTTGAGGACAGGTTAATTTAGGATTTGCTTGTGCTTTATCCTTACAAGTATTGAGGTTGCTGCTTGACCAGCGCTCACCCGTGTCAAAAAAAATCCTCGTTGCCCTCACATGATCTTCTTAGTTTAGAAGGGTGAGCATGAGACAGAGACTGTCTCCTGCCAGCACAGACAGTATAAGAACAGTGCCATCTTCTTAGCAATATATGTTCCTTTCCCATATAACACAGCCAGGCTGGGCATTGTATGCAATTAGGTTTCTGTAAATGTAAGCTTTTGCAGAGCTTTCCCATACACATTGAAAACGCACACTGAATTTTCAATTTAAGTTCTTTAACAGAGCATTTCAATGCCTTTTTACAATGAGGAGGAGTAAAAAAAGTATTGTTTTCTGCAAAGTACATCTTTGACTAAACTATTTTGTTAACATTAAATAAGAGTATATGCAGGGACACTTATTGCAAAAGTCACTTTCCAAGCAGGTTGCACATTTTTCAATAGGAATTTGTAAACATGAAATATGAATTCATACATCCCTACTAAATATCCCATTTCATGGTGTCATCGCACCCCACCTGCGGGACATCATCAACACCTCCTTCGACACCGCTACCTTCCCGGAGAGCTGGAAGCACGCCGAACTCAGCGCTCTACTCAGCGCTCTACTAAAGAAGCCATCAGCCGACCCCACCGACCTCAAGAACTACCGCCCCATCTCGCTGCTCCCGTATCCTGCAAAAGTCATCGAGAAGACCGTCAACAAGCAGCTGGCCGCCTTCCTCGAGACGAACGGATCCCTCGACCTCTCGCAGTCTGGCTTCCGGGCCAACCACAGCACCGAGACCGCCCTGATGGCAGCCACCGATGACATCCGAGCGCTGCTCGACAACGGAGAAACAGCGGCCCTCATCCTCCTAGACCTCTCCGCGGCCTTCAACACCGTCTGCCACCATACCCTAGTGCAGCGCCTCAGCAACGCCGGAATCCAGGAGAAGGCACTGGAATGGATCATCTCGTTCCTCGCCGGAAGGACACAGAGAGTCCGCCTCCCCCGTTCAGATCAGAAGCCACCGAAGTCATCTGCGGCGTTCCTCAATGCTCCTCACTCAGCCCAACCCTCTTCAACATCTACATGAGCCCCCTCGCAGCCATCGCATGCCAACACAACCTCAACATCATCTCCTATGCCGACGACACCCAGCTGATCCTCTACCTCACCAACGACCCCGCCACCGCCAGAGCCAACCTACACAAAGGGATGACAGACATAGCCAAGTGGATGATGAACAGCCGCCTGAAACTGAACTCGGACAAGACGGAAGTCCTCATCCTGGGATCTTCACCCTCCGCCTGGGATGACTCCTAGTGGCCCCCCGCCCTGGGCAGCGCACCCAAACCAACAGACCACGCACGCAACCTGGGCTTCACCCTGGACTCCTCCCTCTCCATGACCAGACAAGTCAACGCCGTCTCCTCGTCGTGCTTCAACATCATGCGCATGCTACGTAAGATCTTCCGGTGGATCCCCACCGAGACCAGGAAGACAGTCACTCAGGCCCTCGTCACCAGCCGTCTGGACTACGGCAACTCCCTCTACGCCGGAACAACCGCCAAACTCCAGAAGAGACTCCAGCGGATTCAGAACGCCTCAGCATGACTCATCCTGGACATCCCCCGTCGCAGCCACATCTCCGGACACCTGAGAGATCTGCACTGGCTCCCGGTCAACAAGAGAATCACCTTCCGTCTACTCACCCACGCACACAAAGCCCTACACAACCAAGGCCCAGGATACTTCAACAGCCGCCTCAACTTCTACGCTCCCACACGCCAGCTTCGATCGACCGGCCACGCCCTCGCCGCCGTCCCCCGCATCCGAAGAGCCACCACAGGAGGAAGGTCGTTCTCCTACCTGGCCGCCAAGACTTGGAACTCCCTCCCGACCCACCTCCGCCTGACCCTGGACCACCTTGCCTTCAGGAAGCAGCTCAAGACCTGGCTGTTCGAGCAGTAGCGGACCCCCCTCCCCTAGCGCCTTGAGACCCTCCGGGTGAGTAGTGCGCTATATAAATGCTTTGATTGATTGATTGATTGGTACCCATATAAAAGTCACTCAGCCTTCTATACATTTATTTATTTCTCATTGCATTCAGGACATAAAACACAGCTACCTGTTATGTGTACTGCATGTAGTGATCAAGGTTTCATTCAGAAGCCCAGCCTTCCATGCATGACAAAAATATTTCTAAACCTTCACTAAGAGCACAAACTCTACATGAATAACATTCTCGTTAGGGATGAGTTCTCCCAAATAGATAATGATCAACTTTTGCCCCATTTAAAAACCTGGGGTGCCTTCTCTTGTTAAACAATATTGCTGTTTAAGATTTAATTTCGGTCGCGTTATTCCTCTAATATTTTAAGCTTCAAATGACTCACATGAAATATATGCTTATATCCTGGTTTTGAAGAGAAACAAATCGTAAATAGACAATATCTGATTCCCATGACATATTGCAGATTACTATCACCATTTACAGACAGTTGAAGTCTCTTTCTTCTGGTATATGATGCTACTTCCGATTTCTTGATCTTCATAGGCAACATCACTATTCTAATGTGCCACAATACCATGTCATCCGCAGCCATACTCCTTGTCTCTAACATTTAAGACATTTACACTGGTTACCTGTGCGTAAACTTGCATAAACATGTGAAGTTTAAGATCTGCTGCCTGATGCATAAGGCAATATGGGGAAAGGGACCTTCCTATCTGGCGACGAGGCTCCATCAATATATCCCCCAAAGGGACCTACGATCAGGCTCGAAATCCTAGCTTAAAATCCCCATGATCAAAAAGCACGAATCAGGAGGAACGGGCCTTTTCATATCAGGCGCCATCCTTATGGAACCAACTTCCAAAAGCATTAAGACTATGCCCAGACCACTTGAAATTTAGAAAGGCCTTGAAAACTGCCCTCTTCTAGATCAGCCCACCATAACAACGTTCTTCTGCCAGCCTGTGAGCGCCGAGATACCCCTCAGGGGGTGATTCAAGCGCTATATAAGCTCACTAACTAAACTAAACTAAGAAGTGAACATACAATAAAGAAACACTACTGCGCTGAAAGAAGGCACTATATTGAACACCCTTGTTTCATGATGCTTTTTAATCTATCAGCCGCCTTCGATAAACCTCACCTTTGATCACACCCTGAATTATTGACTGGGACTCACAGTCAACGCCCTCCCAAGTTTCACCAACTAACCAACCAGCACCATTTCAGACACATGGACATCTCCAGAAGCTTCCTCTGATCTGTGGTGTTTTTCTTGGATCCCTCTGACCCCTGTGATTTCAAACCCTAAATTGAGCCCCCTGAAACCCCATTTGGGAAAACAATATCAACATTCACCTATATGCCTATTACCCACAACTCTTCATGAATGTCTCCTCTGCTACTGACATCTGATGCCTTAATACTGGCTGCATTTCATCCAAACCTAGAAGTCCAGCACCATCTGGAGCTCAGCCCTACTGTTAGAAAATGGGTTACTATAATGAAGGGGGGGGGGGGCAAATCATCTTAATAAAACACAAACAGTAGCCATGGCACAAGTAGCAGACATTTCCCCTGAGAATTGCTTGCTAGGTTCAAGCAATACCTAACAATATTAAAGTTCTAAAACTAATTTAGTAAATGCAAGAGAAATTTAACAACCAAAATTACACAAAGATTGTTCAAATGGAATTATGGAAATCAGAATTACAAATTCATTAAAAAAATATGAGAAAAAAGTGCCAATCAGGGGGGCCGGCACTTAGCAAGACAGCCACGTGTAAAATTATCTTTAATCTTACACAGTACACTCTGACAACATCCTGTTAAATAATGACGAGAATTGTCACAAATACAGAATCCTGTAATTAGAATTGGAACCGTAGCAGATCATCAGACTTCTGAATGTCATTTAAATATCTCCTAAGGGGTTTTTTTTTAAGTCTCTACTCGTTATTTTCTTCGGGAGGGAGTTGCAGTACCAGTGGTTTACCATGTGAAGTGCTGGACTTACTACAAAAGTGGAAGTTACTACAAAGGTGTAGTTTGTGAAAACCTAAAAGTAGTAAACATGCTCAAAAAAGGAAGCTTACTAAAAAGTATAAATTACCTTGGTGAATTAGGCCCCATGTCAGTATCATGTATATATATATATATATATATATATATATATATATATATATATATATATATATATATATATATATATATATATATATATATATATATATATATATATATATATATATATATATATATATATATATATATATATATATATACATACAAGACATTGATCAATCCATCAATCAATCAAATAATTTGAAAAGCGCACTACATACCCACAAGGGTTTCAAGGCACTGGAGGGAGAGGAGAAGGGGGGTGCTGTTGCAATTGGTCGAACAGCCAGGTCTTGAGTTGTCTCCTGAAAGTTAGAAGGTCTTCGGTTTGTCGTAGGATGAGGGGGAGGGTGTTCCTGGTCTTGGCGGCACGGTGGGAGAAGGATTTGCCTCCGGCTGCGTTTTTACGGATGCGTGGGATGGTAGCCAGGGAGAGAGCTGCGGAGTTTCCTGTTGGGTACGTAGAAGGAGAGTCGGCTGTTGAAATAGGCTGGGCCGGTCTTGTAAAGTGTCTTGTGTATGTGTGGATCAGGAGCTTGAAGGAGATTCTCTTGTCAACAGGGAGCCAGTGCAGGTTCCTCAGGTGGGGGATGATGTGTTCGCGGCGCGGGACGTTGAGGATCAGGCGTGCAGAGGCATTCTGGATTCTTTGCTGTCTGTTGTTGAGCGTGGTCGGGGTTCCGGCGTTAGAGGGTTATTCCGTATTCGAGTCTGCTGCTGACTAGGGCCTGGGTGACTGTTTTCCTTGTTTCTGTCAGGATCCATCTGTAGATGTTGCGGAGCATACGAAGGGTGTTGAAACAAGTGGAGGAGACAGCGTTGACTTGTTTCATCATGGTGGGTTTCGAGTTGAGGATGACTCCCAGATTGCGTGCGTGGGTGGTGGGTGCGGGGGGTGTCCCCAATGATGCGGGCAACCAGGAGTCGTCCCATGCTGAGGGGTTGGGCCCAAGGATGAGGATATCCGTCTTGTCTGTGTTCAGTTTGAGGTGGCTATGCTCCATCCATTCGGTGACGGCCTTCATTCCCTGGTGGAGGTTGGGTTTGGCGGTGAGGGGGTCCTTGGTGAGGGAGAGAATCAGTTGTGTGTCATCAGCGTAGGAGATTATGTTGAGGTCGTGCTGTCGGGCGATGCGTGCGAGAGGCGCCATGTAGACATTGAACAGCGTCGGGCTGAGGGAGGATCCCTGCGGGACGCCACATATGATCTCGGAGGCTTCGAATTGGAAAGGTGGGGAGGCGGACTGTGCGTAGTGTGCTGTGGCAGACGGTGTCGAAGGCGGAGGAGAGGTCCAGAAGGATGCGGGCCGCCGTCTCGCTGTTGTCCAATAGGATCCTGATGTTGTCTGTGGCGGCGATAAGGGCGGCATGGAGAATGCCACACATAAATTAGATAAACTGAATATGAAATGGGAAGCTGAAGAGGGGGGCATGGAGGAGTGAGTGAAAGAAATCCTTGAAGTGAACCATAAGGGCGACCTTCGGGTGTGACCTCATGATTACAGGTGTGGATTCCAGTGACTTTACTTACCCTTTTATCAAGCAAGACTGATTAATTGAGGACCACTGTCAAGTCAAGTCAAGTCAAGTCAAGTCAAATAACTTTATTCGGTTATTTAAAATAACAACCATAAAAGCATTTACACACTATACATAAATTGACTCATACTTACATAAAGAAGTTAAAAAAATGACTTAACATAGAAAACGATCGCAAGAAGTTACAGGCAGACTATACATTCAGGATATTAAAAAAGGAGAATTCTAAGAATATAAAAAGATTTAATTTTTGTCTTTGCAATTAACAGCACTATCATCCTTCCATACTTTTCCTCAATTTGAGTGCTGATTTTAAAAAACTGCATACAAACAAAGTACAGTCACAGCTTAGCATCTGAAGATAGTAAAGTGCTGGTCTAAATTGAGAGAAGTTCAATTTTTTGAGACAAGGTTTTAAATATAGCCTCCTTGGTATTTTATAAAGTGGACAAAAAAATAAAAAGTGTGACAGGTCTTGCAGAGACTTTTCGTCGCAGCCGCAAGCCGGCAACACTTGTCCTCGATGGAACCCCCTAGGTACAGCTAGAAGTAAGTGAAATAGATTCAGCCTAAACCTTGTCAACAAAAAACGATTGTAACTTGACATCTGCCATGACAGGTACGGTTCCATGAGCAAGGTTGTTTTTAGTAGCACATGTTTTCGTACACTACCTTTCCTCAATTCACCAGCCTCCCTGGCTAATTGCCAAGAAGAAATAAAAGCCTTCTTCATAAGAATAACATCCAATTTCGTAATGGAGTTTGGTGTTAGAAAAAGTTCAGGATGCCCTATTTCATTAAAACAGTTACTTAAATACTTAATCCAGGGAACCTTCAGCCTATTTTCCCGTGTTAGTGCTTCCCTCAATATGAGCTGAGTAAGAGGTACGTCGTTGTTTAACCAACAGTTTAACCAACATACTAGAGGGTTTACTGCCATTTTGTCACATAAAAATGGCATACCCAGCTCTTCGTGTACAGAAAAATTTGCTGTTCCCCTAGGAACTCTCAGTATCTGTTTAAAAATTGTTTTTAACTGTCTCCAGGGTTCCTAATGGGGCGTATCCCCATATCTCACTACCGTAACATGCAGTGGTAACACTCTTGGCCTGGTAAAGTTGGAGTAATGCAGCCACTGGGCTGTTGCCCATTTTCCTAGCAAAATCAGAAATTGCTGCATTTGCCCTAATTACCTCTCCCTTTTTTTTTGTATTACGGGTCCCCAGTTCAGTTGATTGTCGAACAGGACTCCGAGATAGGAGAATGTATTTGTTACGGAGATTAATACCCCATTAACGTTTAAGCGGTTTGGCTTTTTGTTACCTTGACCAATCTTCATTACGAAGGATTTGGAATTATTTATACTCAGGTCTCAGGATTTCATAAATGTGAAAAAGGAATTTAATAAAGTTTGAAGGCCTGTTGCAGTTCTGGACAAAAGGACTGCGTCATCCGCATAAAGCAGAACCGGCAGTCCCTTTCGGCCAATATAAGGATAGTCTGCTTCTGTGCTTAAAAGATGCTCCTCCAATTCATTTATATATAGGTTGAAAAGGAACAGGGCTAAAATGCACCCTTGTCATACGCCCCGGTACACTCCAAAGTCTTTTGTCACATTTAACTCTTGTGTGTACCGGACATTTGCTCTCGTATCGGAATGCATGTCTTCTAACAAATTAATCAGGTTCTGCTCTACGCCCATTTTCACCATGGCGTCCCAGAGCTTTCTACGGCTTACACAGTTGAAGGCCGACGAAAGATCCATGAACGCCATGTGGATTGTACCTTGTCGGGCCTTGGTATACTTCCCTATGATTAGGTACAAGTTCAAACACTGGGTAATCGTAGAGTGACCGGGCCTGAATCCATATTGAATTGGGGATATTACATTATTTTCTTCTGCCCATGTGACCAGTCTATTTAAAATTACTCCCCCCACTACTTTGACAACAGAGTTAATTAAAGATATTGATCTGTAGCAGAGTGGGCTATTACGGTCTCCTTTTTTGAACATGGGTACAATGGTAGATACCCCCCATAACTTTGGGCAACCACTAATCACAGCCGCATTGAGTACGTTGGTAAGAACTGGTGCCCATAACGGTATACAGGATTTAAAGAGGTCCGGTGGAAGCCCATCCGGTCCTGGGGCCTCATTACTTGTCAGCCCTTCAATTCCCTTTTCAACCTCTTTTATTGAGAAGAGCAATGAATTCTCCTTGGGTTTAACCGATATATATTCTGTCTGCAACTCGTTACTTTTAAAAATAGAGCTGAAGTGGTTAACCCACTCTTCCTCTGGGATATTTGTGCCCACGGTAGAGTTTGGTGATTGTTCAAACAGGGGTTTGTTTATGATGTCCCAAAACTTGGAGCTGTTTCTCAATGTTTCAGGATCTAAGAGAGACTCCCAAACACTTTTCTTTACCTCTCTCTTTCGGATAGCGAGGGACTTTTTATACCTGGCACGCATGGCCTTAATGTGCACCGGGTCTCTAGGGTTGGCTTTCAATGCTATCTTGAGATCACGGCTGGCCTTAGAGCAAACATTATCAAACCATTTTGGGTTACTCCTTGCATTCCCTTTAACTGGCACCATTAACATCGACCCTACTGTTACAACAACGCCCTCAAAGGATGCCAGAATTTGTTGTGGTGATGATACAGGTGATATACATAGTGAAAGTTCAGAACTGCACATGCTATTGATTGATTTATACAATTTTTCACAGTCCACCATTGACCATTTTAAACGACGCTTTCCATTTATACATTTTATGGACCCACGATCCACACATGGCTTTTGCTGTTCGAACATTTTCCCACCCATTTTGATACATATTGGGTTATGATCGCTGTAAATGCTCAGTTGGATGCGGAAGTCCAAGACTATATTGGCAAGGTCAGCAGACAATAAAATGTGGTCTATGTATGATCCTATTGCATTTCCTTTAAACGTGGGAATGGGAAAAAAAGTTTGGTCCGCCACTGTAGACATTGCTGTGATTAAATTATTTTCATCCATTAGCATGTTTAGTTCTGTTCCTCGCCGCGAGTGATCAAAGTGGAAACCATCCAGGCTGTTACAACCCAGTTGGTCAACAGCGGTCTCTCCAGGGTTTCCACACGGGTGTGTATTAAAGTCACCTGCGATCAGTATTTGGCGGGGCAAATGTCCAACATTGTCTCTCAAGAATTCACATATAGACTGTATATTACAATCACCTGTCTGTTTCACTGCGTTATAGAAATTAATCAAGGTGAACCTAGTTTTGCCCCTCTTTAGCTCTAGAACCTGAATTTTCCTATTTCCAGTGTGGTGCTCAATTTTAAGACATGTAAGAGCCAGGTTAACATAGATTGCCAATCCCCCCTTTGCTCTGCCACTGACTGAGGGTTCTGCTGGGATAAAAAAAGCTTTGGAATCCCTCGATATGTACATTTTTGTCCACCAGCCAAGTTTCTTGGAGACATATTACCGCATGTTGTTTGACTATAGACAACCAGCCAAAATCACTAGATTTATCAAGAAGCCCTGCAATATTCCATGATATTAAGCTTTCATTGCAAGGTAGAGATGAGCACAAAGTTTTGATATCGGTATCTGTATTAGCCTTATCACCTGGGATTAGAAGCATTGGACCTATACATCTGTCTACCTGTACTTCCTCAATGTTGTGTATTGTGTCGACTTGGGTAGAGGCAGAGTTTTGCATATTTAGTAAATTTATATGTCGGATTGTCTGAGCTGAAAAAGCTGTCATCTCAGAATTAAGTTCGTGCTGTGGAGGTGTGTTATCCTCAAACCCTAACCCTGCACCTTGTTGTATACAGTTGCCAAGGGCAGGAGAAAAGAATGTATCGGGTAGTCATTCCACCCCTTCCAACCCTCCCTGTCCATAAAAGGCATCAAACCTATTAAAAATAGGGATGTTGTACTGGTTGTTAAGATGGGTAGGGTATAGGTGTTCGTATTGGTGTAACTGTTGTGGCCCTTCCCACCTATCTAAACTATGCCCCCATTTATTGGCTGTGGCACCTGGACCCCATCCGTTTGTTGTGCCAGTCCATGTTGGTCTGATAAAAGTATGGTTTGTCTTGGGGCAAGTCATACTTCGCTGTTTCTTGCCGAAGAATTCTAGAGTAAGTGGAACAATGGTGCCTCTCCTACGTTGAGGAGGAAGTATGTTAGATAGAATATTAGGTAGTACAGCTGAGTTCGTAAAGTTTAAAACTATGCAGTCACCTTTAAACTTTTTTGGGTTTTGCCCTATCCAAGGTACCCTTCTAGCTGACTTGAGCTCTCCTGCTAGCTGTTGTTTCCCCCAAGGGGTCATCTGCATATTACCGGACAACCAGTGCAGAGCCTTACTTGTCAGTGCTGTGGGGGATTCTATTTGGCAGGTAGCCAGGGGGGGGGGGGGACATTTGCCAACACCAACACTAGGGGTGAGGCATCTTCTATGAATTGTAATGAATCTTTTCCTGTGCTTGGTGTGGTCGATTCAGATGGTTTTGGAGATGGATCTTCTCTTGTCATTGAGTGATTGTGCTCTATTGCTGGTGCATGTCCAGGGGGGTTGGTCTGTGCTACATTGGCACCTCCCTCTATCCCTCTCGCGGTGAGCTCTTTGGTGGCATTAGCTAGATTTGTGACTATGATTATTATATTTGTCACCTCTTCCGCTATCTTTTTCTGGACAATGCCTAGTTTCTTTACATCAGCTGAGAGCTTATCTAGTTTAGCCACTACCGGTTTAATGAGTACCTTAAACTTACAATCAATCATATCCGCTATCCTATTGAGAAGGTCATCTTCCACGCTTTGTTTGTCGTTATCGTCTCCTTGCCCCCTAATTTTGTCCCTAATTTTCGGTGGTGATGCAGCCCTTTTCTCCCTGTGCGGGTCCCACCACGATTTATCTGCGCTTTTCTACATTTTCTAATCGCCCATGTAATCGGCACAAGAGCAGGGGGGTCTTCAGCTACAGTGACCACCTGTGTACCCTCCTGTATAGAAGAATCTTGTACTATATCGTCATCCTGAGAGTCAGTGTCGTTATCGTAAACTGAAAATTGGTCAGGCTCTGGGAGTACACTATGATGAAGAGTCTCTCTATCACATATCTCAGTATCTGGGACTTCAGTTACTACGTCCTGAGATGGTATATCTACCCACGGAGAATTTGGTAGTGGGCTCAACGGGTGTAGAATGGGAGATTGACTTAAGCCTAGTGACTGTCTTCTTTCACTATTGATCTTTGATACTACGTGTACCATATAGTTATCCATGGTGTTAACCGCAACACCGGGAATCTTTTTTGGCATCCTATATAATGTTCGTTGTAGCACAAGATCTTTACCATACAACTAGAGTGAACAGTATAAGACAAAGATGATAATAGTAAACTGCGTAGTGAATATAGCCAGGTACAAAATGTCTTACTTTAGCCGGGTAGCTTGGTTTCAGCACGGGCAGTATGACGTGCCCAGTCCAGTCACGGCCTGTCTCGGACTGTCTAAGACTGTCCGCCCTTTGTCCGGGCTTCGTCCTGCGTCCCGCTATGCGTTAATGGGCGTTGCTAAGTAGGAGGAGTAGGGGCGGGAAGAGCCACCAGGTGCGCTGAGTTGGTCGTGCGCAAGGAGCCCTGGTTCTCGCAGTCCCGGCCCCTGTGTCCGACCAGCGGTAGATCTGCAAAGTGATTTCCCCTTCAGAAAAGCTGGAACTCGCTGACAGTAAGAGGCAAGAGTCCGATTCCGTGTCCCAATGAAGACAGCTGCGAGCGGCTCCCGCGAAGCGGGGGCCGCGAGCTGTTTAAAGCCGATGAAACAGGGAGGAGCAGGGGCGGGAAGAGCCACAAGGTGCGCTGAGTTGGTCGTGCGCAAGGAGCCCTGGTTCTCGCAGTCCCGGCCCCTGTGTCCGACCAGCGGTAGATCTGCAAAGTGATTTCCCCTTTAGAAAAGCTGGAACTCGCTGACAGTAAGAGGCAAGAGTCCGATTCCGTGTCCCAATGAAGACAGCTGCGAGAGGACCACTGACTTGGCTAATAATAAACCTCTTTTTTCAGTAAAAACACTGTGCCACGAAGTCCCAAACGGTGGACTCGTGCTTTACAAAATACATTGTTTACAAATACACTTGATATGTTATGTTTTCCTTACAACAACTGACACCATATTTCTGGTTGTGTTGAATGCAGGTGCACTTATTTTTCTTGACTTACACTTTTGATGACTGTACAAATTTAATTCTGAGTTTTGAGACATATATTTTGATTCATCATGTTTGAATTAACTAGAAACAAATGTGAAGGGACTTATGCACTGTATTGACCTCATTATAATCATAAAATGTGTTATGAATACAACAATTAAACATATTACGCAAAATAAATTGTACTAGTCTTCTCTGTGAAAATGGTTCTGGAGGGCATACAAAATTCAGGTGATTCACTAACTGGAGACCATTCCAGCAGAAAATGTCACTCACACACATCAATTTCCCATTTCCTTACCTCCAGACATTTTCTGCTGGAAC
The DNA here is from genome assembly GCF_964263255.1 of Lissotriton vulgaris. Classification (NCBI taxonomy): domain Eukaryota; kingdom Metazoa; phylum Chordata; class Amphibia; order Caudata; family Salamandridae; genus Lissotriton; species Lissotriton vulgaris. Next base: position 1,746,678,424 of record NC_141694.1, read on the forward strand.
CAGTCTTCGGCTACTGAAAGTAGTTAGGCAAAAAAAAAAAGCACAAACAGGAGAAAAACGAAAAATATTGGAAACACGCAAATTGCACAAAATTTCGCTAACTTAAACAAATGCTAGGGCCTGCGTTGTGAATTGAAATGGTGGCAATAAATCTATAAAAACAGATGAGTAATGAACCAATGCACTGCAAAACATGAAAGCAGAGTGATGCAACCTGCCTAAAAAATAATCTTTTATATTTGATGTTATGCTAGCTATCAGGCCTCCAGCGATTTGTTTACACAGCATATTGTGTAATATCCACCACTTTAGAAACACAAGCTTCATTTGGCATACCCAGCAAACTCTGCGCTTCTCTCTTGTCTTTCCACGGAACAGAGAACTGACTACTTCCATTCTGCTTTCTGCTGAGCGGTGCACTTACACTCAGAACAAATGTTTCGCTAAGGATCATTAGGAAACAGTGAACTGAATTTGCCCCGTGGACTTTAAGCAGTTGTTGAATGAACTTCTTCGACAAATTGGGATTATTTTCCTGGTCTACATAAAAGGAGCTGCTTCATTGAACTTGGCAAATGCTGCATCATTAATTATTTAGAAGGAATTATTTATAGTGGGCCGCTATAGGAGTTATTGTTCGCTATTATTTTTAATCCAATTGCTTTTTCTTAAAATAGGAGGCGTTGCTGTCTATTGTTTTATTTTCAAGTCATTTTTAAATGGTAAAAATGTTATTGAATTATTTTAAGCCATTTTTGGATACTGCTGTTTTTTCCTGGATTCATCTTTATTGTACTGTTACTTTGCAGTTTGTTAAACTGGATAGAACTGTAAATCCTCCTACGGGCGGCAGAAGAGCAACAAAATATATGGAATTTCTAGTATTTCAGTGGCCTGGGTACAAGCACCAGGTACTAAGGGCCACATGCATCAACCTTTTTTCCGTTCGCAAGCAGGCCGATCCGCAGAATCGTCCCGTTTGCGAATGGAAAAAGGTATTTTCTGATGCATGAACCCATTTCTATTCTTGAATTGGGTAATCGGCTTTGCAATTTTTTGTTATTACCTAAATTGCGAATGCATTTAGGGAATCGCAATTTGCAATTCCCTAAAAGCAATTGAACAAGCATTTGCTAAATGCAAACTGTGCATTTAGGAAACGCTAATTACCATCCACTTCTAGTGGATGGTAATTTGCGCATTCATTGAAAAATGCACAAAAGTGTATTTTTTCAAAGTCACAAAGGTGCATTTTTCAAAGTGTCATGAGGCGGACACACACATGCCCTTAGAGGATGTGTGTGTGCCACATGTGCACACTTATTTTTTTAGGGGAGTGCATCAGGGGGGCCTTAGGCTCCCGGCATGCTTGGAATTGTATTTGATTACCAATTTGGTAATTGCAATTTGCGAATGCATTCCCATTCATTCCTATGGGCTTGTATGTGTGTGTGGCATATTTGTATAGCGCGAACAGTGACCCGGAGGCATCCCAGCGCTTGTACTCCTACCACAAGGGAACCCCTCCTGGCTTTTCCTTGTGGGGTGTCCACTCCTGGGCATCCCATGGTGAAACCAGGCCTCCCTTGTGTATCAGGGAGCCTTTGTAGAGACTAAGCAAGCTATTGCCCAGAGTTGCAGTGTGGGACCCATGCTTAGAATCGGCACTGAGGCGAGAATATCCGGTCAGAGGAATTTATGCCCAAAACCCGCCGAGGCGGGAATCGAACCCTGGTCCTTGGCCAGCGTTCTGCATCAAGGTCTGTCGCTCTAAGCATTGAGCCACACTTCGCCACGAGAATCTATGTATCTATGATGTTGCTAAATGGTTTGTCCAGCTCAGCATGAGCAACCTCAAGAACACAATTTTATCTGCAGATGATGTCCTTCTACTCTTCAGAACAAGTTTGGGACTGTGGACTATTTTTATTGCATTGTACAAGTATTGTAAGCAGAAATCTGTGTCCGTGAACCTCGAATAAACTAAAGCAATATGTTTACATGTCAAGAGAACAACGAATGGCACAGTAGGGTGTGTTGATTCATTCATGCATAGTGTCCAACTATTTGACAGGCATAGAGTTAGTTTTAACAGAATATCTTTAGAAAATCTTGAAAAAAAACTAAACCAGTCTAGAAAAAACATATGCATACATCCGATATCGTGCCAGACAAATTTCTATGTATTAAACAAATGCATTATTAGAACCAAAAGTTTAAATTACCTAACAACACCTTCTATCATCTAAGATCCTGTTTGCTAAGAGCACACCTGAAGAGCTTTTATAAAAAAAATCAATCTCTGGACACCCCGTCAACCCCCAACTGCAATGCCAATCCCTCCCAAGAACTTTTGAAGGAGCTAGCTTACTACTTGTATGACAAAGTAAGCCAAATCAGGAACAAGCTTAGTAATCAAACTCAAGAAGGAGCAGTGAGTACTACTGGCTGCACCTCAGACTTTAAGGAACAGATAACCTCTTTTCCTGAGATTGTTGCTCTAACCAGTGAGCACAGTGAAAAAAGTACATCTTCCAGTAAATTCTCTGGCTCCCCAGTAGACCCTTGCACTAGCTAGAAAATCAACTCTTTAAAAAAACTGTTAATGTATCAGTCATAAGCATCATTGTTGACCCATTTACTTCAGGTGCTGTCCAACGTACTTTTACACCAGAGATAATATGTCAATGTAAATGTTGTATACTTGTAAAGCGCACAGCTGCCCACAACGCGGGCGTCCCGGCGCTGTATACCGCAGGGAAACCAGTCCTGGCTTTCCCTGTGAGATGGTCCCTTCTGGGCACCCACAAGGTGAGACCAGGCATCCCTGCGTTGAAGGGGCCGTTGTGAAGATTAAGCAAACTATTGCCCAGAGTTGCAGAGTGGGACACAAGGTTAGAGTAGGCGCCGAGGCAAGAATTATCAGGCCTGCGGACATTTTGACGCAAGACCCTGCAGCGTTGGGAATCGAACCCTGGTCCCGGGCCGATCTCAGCTTCCGGGTCTGCCGCCTCTAACAATTGAGCCACACTTCTCCAATATGTCAATTATTTAAAGAAAACTTTGCTGAACCATGATGATCTTGTACATTGTCGACATTTTACCTTAGAACCATACCTGGACAAGCTCATGGAAAACTGTATTACACTCAAGTTCCAAAACGTTATAGAAAGCGATCTCCTGCTCGTAGGCACCATTTCTGTGTTTTGACCTGGCCCAGGTGTGGAACCAGAATTAAGTCGAAAATTGATGATCTATAGATGATGGTTGGTGGTGGTGGCTTCAGAGCATTTATCTTATTAGAACTCTCTGTGACCTTGAAAAAAATCAGGAATATCAGCAATGGCGTCCAGGCACAACAACATGACAATAAAAACTTACAAGATCTTGGACATTGTCCTTCAAAGGAATAATTTGCTTGTTACAAATGGAGCCCAAAAAGTGCAGATTGAAACTTTCTCATAATCCATAAAAAATATCTGTTGGAGAGCTCCCCGATATGCACCCTACTGTTGTTTAATTTGTAACAGTTGGTCTTTCTTCTAATTCAATTTATAGATGTCTTCTATTTATATACCAAGGACAATCAATCACCAGTCCCAAGGACAATCCGTTTAATCACTTTACTGTCCTGGCCACTGCCCTAGAGGTAGTCAGTTCATGGATGGATGCTACATTTTTCAAACGTAATGCTGAAGTAATCCTAAATCTGAAAGAATGCTTACTCAGAAAAAATTCAACACTGGGATACTTATCTAGCCATCCTCAATTGGAAAGTGCTCTGAATCATTATCCACTGTGTGTATCTTTCGGTTGATAAGTCTTATATTGCATGTTTCTATTTCTATCTTTACACATACAATAATCATTTTCAACACTTTTAATCAATTACAACACGATTATGGTAATTTGGCTTTCCTTGGTAGGTCTAAAGACATACAAATGTCTTTTGGTGTGTAAGTGATACTGACTGCAGTGTACCGCACCTATGTGGGTGGGTAGAAGAGATGCATTTAAAAATGAGCCTTTTTAATGCCCTGTATACTTATACTCTAAAGGGGGTCTGCAGCTGTGTATGAGTGTGTGCGACATGTTTTTCTATCTTTGGGGGGTTATGTAGTGTAGTATAAAGCTATAGAGTTTTTCTTACATACATGCCCTAACATTGGAATTTTGTGAACAGACAGGCCATACAGCAGGCCAGGGTTCATCGAAGGGGTGAGATGTTGAGGTGACCTTGTTAAATGTCCAGGGAATGCCTTGGTCACCTGTATTCAGGAAAACAGTTCCTTTACCCACCTCCTATCATCTTGCACTTCTTTTTGAATTCTCCCGCAATGTGTACATCCTCCACAAATGCATTGCCAAAGTCTGACAGCTCCTGCCACATGGCAGCTCTCTCCTCTTCACTGAAGCTGTATGTAGGCAGACTATGAGCCTGATTTAGATCGTGGCAACACTACAGTCATCCCACCACGGCGGCGTTTCCAAGTATTCCATCAAGCTGATGGCGGTCTACCTGCTGTATTTAGATGTGGCATCAACAGACTTGTTACCACTGCAGGGGTGGTCTTCTCAGCTGGCTAAACAGTACTCCATTGTCGTCAGGCCATTGGGTTTGTGCTGAGCCGATTTAGATGTCCCCATTTTGCTGGCAGTGTCCTGGTGGTGGAACCTGAAAGAGTGAGGCCATGGTGGAGGGGAGACAGGTAAATACTACTTTTCTTTCTCTCACTTCACATATATGTTGTGAATCTGTCAATATGTATATGTATGATTCCACTTATGTTACATATTGCATTCCTCAACAAACAATACATACACACTACTGTATGTACACCCTCAAATTCCAGAAGCACAGCATCCACTACCACCATCTATAAATAAAGAGATAAATCCTTATGCATGGCACATGATAAAAAAATAGCATGTAAGAGCAATGTAAAAAACACGAGGCAAAAGCTAATGTTAATACATGATTGATAGTGAGACAAGTGACACAGAAGCCTACCTTAGATTCCGGTGACAATTGGGTTGGCGAGCGTTGTGGTCAAGTAGCAACAACGCAGGAAGGACTTGGGGTTCAAAAGGGAACTGGAAGTGGGAACTAAAAAGGCACTTTTTCAACTCTTTTTTAAAATTTCCGTCAACCCGAGTCTGGAGGATTCCCTGCCACAGTTGTGACGGAAAGCACATCGTAATTGGCTCAACAGTATTCTTGGCAGTACTACCTCCGAAGCCGCTTCTGCCTATCATGCCAGGAACGCAGGAGGAAGATTCTGGTGGAGACAGCGAGACTCTGACGGTCTTCCCTCCAAGCCCCCACAAAGACAGCCAAGACGGTGGGCAGGAAAACCATTGGAAAAGAGACAAGCGGGCCAGATCCGCCAAGATCTAAGTCAAACCCTATGTATTTTCTACAAGTTACTTAAAACAAAGGTACCTTCAAGGGTGCAGAGGAAGAATATCGACGGAAAAAAATCGACAAACAGAAATATCAAGGTAAGAATATTGTTGGTTTTAAATATCGTTATAATTATTATCAATGTTAAAAATATCGATTTGTTAGAGGTACAAAAATATCAAAAGTGTGAATTATGGATGTAGAAAATATTGTTGTAAGTAATATTTTTGTAAATATTATCGATTTTATGTTTATGATGTCAATGTAATTAAGTGTTTAATAGTTATTTTAATGTCATTTTTCGAAATTTGTATTGTTTATATGGAAAGAATAAATGTGAAATATTTTTTTTTCTATTTTTCTCAAAACTGTTAGGAGCAGGATGTTGGGATTATAGGGGATAATGGTGGGTAGTAATTTAACAATGTTGTATTAAAAATAAAAACATATTTTTAATTTGTATATATTTTAGGAGCAGGATGTTGGATTTATAGGGGATAAGGGTGGTTAGTAATTTCAAAAATGTTGTATTAAAAAAAATATTAATTTGTATATATTTTAGGAGCGGGATGTAGGGTTTATAGGGGATAAGGTTTGGTAGTAATTTAAAAATGTTGTGTTATAATTTTATTAATAATATTCAAAAATTATGAAATAATTATTTTTTAATTAGAAATGTAAATTTGAAATATTACATTTAGAACATGTTTGTTCATTTATTAAACTAAAATTTAAAATATTAAATTTTTGAGAAATTAATTAATTTTATATTTGAATGTTATAAATATAAAATATTTGAAAAAAATGTATTAGTTAGAAGCCAAAATAAAATAATTTAAATTTAAAAGAGAATTTGATATAAATGTAAATCTAGATAAAAATTCATTTTTTTAATATTTAAAGTATATCTTGAAATTTTATTAATATATTTGTAAAATATGTATATCAATAATGAGTTTAAAATTAAATACAACATTTATTTTAAAGTTTACAAATATACTAATAATAATTAAGATTTTCACACATTTTAAATTTTACAATGTTTAATTTTACAATGTAGAAAGCAAAATTGTAGTATTTCTTATATTAAATTTTAAGGATATATATTTATTCATGATGTAAATGAAAGGTTGGGTATTAATTATTTATTATTTACAGTTTACATTTTGTAAGAGTTAATGGAGTAAAGGTTTACTATCCAGCACTTTTTCAGGGTATCATTGGATTTGGACTTAAAGTACTAATTTGTTATGGTTTACTATCCAGCACTTTCCTAGAGTTTAATTGTATTTGGAGTTAGAATAGTAAATTATTATGGTTTAATATCCAGCACTTTCCCTGACTTTTATTGTATTTGGAGTTAGAATAGTAAATCATTATGGTATACTATCCAGCACTTTCCCAGAGTTTAATTGGATTTGAAGTCAGAATAGTAAATTATTATGGTTTACTATACAGCACTTTTCAGACTTTTATTGGATATGGAGTTAGAATAGTAATTTGTTATGGTTTCCTATCCAGCACTCACCTACAGTTTAATTGGATTCAGAGTTAGAATAGTAATATTTTATGGTTTACTATCCAGCACTTTCCTAGAGTTTAATTGGATTTGGAGTTAGAATAGTAAATTATTATGGTGTATTATCCAGCACTTTCCCAGAGTTTAATTCGATTTGGAGTTAAAATAGTAAATCATTATGGTTTACTATCCAGCACATTTTCAGACTTTTATTGGAGTTGGAGTTAGAATAGTAATTTTTTATGGTTTACTATCCAGCACTTACCTAGAGTTTAATTAGATTTGGAGGTAGAATAGTAAATTATTATGGTTTACTATCCAGCAATTTCCTAGAGTTTAATTAGATTTGGAGTTAAAATAGTAAATTATTATGGTTTACTATCCAGCACATTTTCAGACTTTTATTGGAGTTGGAGTTAGAATAGTAATTTTTTATGGTTTACTATTAAGCACTTTCCTGGAGTTTTATTAGATTTGGAGTTAGAATAGTAAATTATTATGATTTACTCTACAGCATTTTCCCAGAGTTTAATTGGATTTGGAGTTAGAACAGGAAATTATTATGGTATAATATCCAGCACTTTCCTAGAGTTTAATTAGATTTGGAGTTAGAATAGTAAATTATCATGGATTACTATACAGAATTTTCCCAGAGTTTAATTGGATTTGGAGTTAGAATAGACATTTTTTATGGTTTACTATCCAGCACTTTTCTAGAGTTTAATTGAATTTGGAGTTAGAATAGTAAATTATTATGCTTTACTATCCAGCACTTTCCCAGAGTTTAACTGGATTTGGAGTTAGAATAGTAATTTAATATGCTTTACTATCCTGCATTTTACCTGAGTTTTATTTGATTTTGAGTTAGAATAGTAAATAATGCCATTCAATTTATTTTTACAATTTATTACAATATTGCAAAAAATAGTACACATGGGGGCACATTACCACCCGCCATCCCGTCGTAAAAAGGGACCGCCCGCTATAAGGGTGGGGGTCCTGGGTGTGCCATTAGGATGCACCCACCACAGTGGCAGGTGCATCCTTCCATGCATAACATGGCAGGCAGCGGGGTACCATAGGCACCCTCCATGTGCACCCCCCCCCGCAATGGGCCCCTCAAGCAGACTCTGCATGCCTTTCATTGCAGCCAAGGAAAGACATCTGTAAACCCACATGGTAACATGTGGGTTTACGGGTTTACATGGTAAAGGTAGAATCCTTTCCCGCCCGGTCGACATGTCGCCTGGGCAGAAAAGCAGCAGACGGTCTTTCCGTCCGTCACAGACCCCCCAGCCATTATAATATGGGGGGGTCATTTCTGCATGGATGGCGGGCGGATTGCCCCCACTGGGCCGGTGGTGTCTATCGATCCGCCCGCCATCCTAATGGGACCATAGTTTTGTTGTTTAACATTTTATTATGATAGTGTAACATTTTTTTATATATGTTATGTTTAGCAAATTATATTTTATTACATTGATGTACATATGTATTTGACAGTTCTTAAACATTTTATTTTTTTTGGTACACATGTATAATGGTAAAGTAAAACAGTATATTTTACATTAATTTACAGTATATTTTGTATTGTTGAATATTTTTTTATTTAAATATCTAGATATTTGTCATCACCTTTTTTTCCATTTTGATATCATATTTTACAAAAGTTTAGGAGGTGGTGTAAATATATACATTGTTCATTTTTATAATGTTTTATTATTTAGCATATTATATATTATTTTAATAAAATACTATTTTGTATGTTAAATAATTTACAAATGTTTTACAATAATATTTAAAAAACTACATATATATTTTGGAACATTTGTATAATATTTGGTAATTACAAGTGTATGGAATAAACATATTTTAATATACATTAATCTCTTATAAATTATTGGGGCCCCATTAGGATGGCGGTCGGATTAGGATTAGGATGGCGGTCGGGGGAAATCTGCCCGCCATCCAAGTAGAAAAGACCCATGCCATAATATTATGGCTGGGGGGTACACGGCGGACGGCATTTTCGCCCTGGTCGACTTGCGACCGGGCGGAAAAGTCTGCAATATGGTGGCGGTGTCTGTTTGACACTGCCAACCATATTACAATGTGCAGTAAGGAATGCCTTTCCGTGGCGGCATTGCCACCATGGAAAGGCATGCAGAGTCTGCTAGGGGGGCCCGTTGCAGTACAAATAATGTCTAAATTTTCTACAAGAAGCATGAGCATGAAGAAATCTATACTGAAACACTGGTCCATCTTGAGTTTAGAAGAAGATTTTAAAGGCATTTTCAATCAACCACCCAGATTTGCATATCTAAGAACTCATAACCTCAAGGAAATAATAAATAGAAGATCTGAAAAATCAAACATCACTCACAAAGTCATGCTCTCTTGCATGAACTGCGGCAATTGTAATGCTATCATTAAAGGATCTCATATACCTCATCCCACAAAGGGATAACAAGTCCAATTAAGAGTAACAGCTGCATGCGACAGTATGAATGTGGTATATATGTTGAAATTGCCATGCGGTTTCACATATGTAGGAAAAACAGAACGCAAAATCAAAACACGCATAACAGAACATAAAAGCAACATCCGAATGAAAAATCTTAAGTCCACGGTTGCAACACACTTCAATTCCATGAATCATAATGTAAGCCAACTCAGATTTACTGTATTGGAGTTGGTACCCATACTACGAGGGAGAGGCACTACGTAATATCTTCTACTAAGAGACATTTTTGGGATAAATCACTTTAATACTGTCAATCCCAAGGGGTGAAATGAGAGACTGGACTTTAATTGTTTCATTTAAATGTATTTTTATTATATTCTTTATTATACCTATTTAGAACATTGGGGTATTGTTCAGCAAAACACGTTTTATGATATGTATTCCCTAAAACATGCAGTACAATCCCGGCCAGACATCCCATACATTCACTAGACTATATTTACACCTTGTGCATCTTTCCGGTGAATACGCCACCTACACATCCAATGGATTTCAAAATTATCAGGTTAACAGTCCTACTCATTTTCCCATTTTACAATGCTGTATGATTTATTCACCCGGTCATCGGACAAACTGAATCCCAGCTCGGTCGGGGTTACAGCGTCACCATTCACCGTTGTCCATGACAACCTAAGTACACATTGAACTATCGTCCTTCTTCGATCCTTGTAACAATCGGCCTCACCAGTCCGCTTTTCATTCCTATTACCTTCTCCCAGCGACCGCCTTCACACTTCCGAGTTACGCATTCAAATTCAGTCACAGCATTCAAACACAATCTATTCGGCGAAAACTATTGCACTACAGGAGAAGAAACAGCTGCTCCCATGCACTTTTCTGAATAAACAAGGTAAGCCATTAACCTTGCGATAGATTAAATGCTCGCACAATCGGTTTGAATGTAAAATGACGGCGCATTATTTTTTTAAACTCACAGAGTCTGAACCTGCACTTGAAAAGACAACCAATTGTGCACTTGAACATTTTTAAGGTCGGTTTTTCAAAATTATGGTGTGAAATCCTTTTAGCATGTTTACTTATGCACCTCCGTTTAACCGAGGTACATCTTTATTTTTCATAGTCATCACCATATATCTACACAGCACATCCACCAACAAACATCCTTTCACCTTTCCACATTTTAAATCAACTTGTTCACATAACAAGTTGGGGCTCACTCACGCCATACTACATCATCATATCCCCCCTAATAATTTAATTACCTTTTGAGAGTTACCATTAAGCATGTCATGGGTATACACTGGATAAGTACAATAAGAGTCATGTTACAAAACATAGAATTTTCTAGATGAATGTATACACATATCATCCATACTAATATAATAAATAGAGAGCCCAAACCTTTGAGACGGGTAATCTCAGGAACCACAGCACCAATCACAACACCCAATACAGCGTTGGAAAGGGCAGTCGCAGCAGAAAGACATAGGCTATGCAGACGCCCTCCAGATACATTTAAAAGGTAAAAGAACCGTGCCAGAAAAGTAGTCCCTTGTGGGCGTGTCTGAGTTGTGCTGTGGGCGTGCGCTGGGGGCGTGACAAACACCGGGGGCGTGTGGTACGTTCTGCCCTTCATGCCATGTCTCATATTGTGTGCTAATCCCACCCTGCTCCCTTTAAATACCCCTGTACCCCATAATCATAACCCACCCTTACACCTTAAAATACCCCAACACCCTTAAACACTAACCCATGTTAACCCTATAAATATACCCTGTACCCCAAAACCCAAACCTATCTCTACACCCTAAAAATACCCCTGTACCCCAAAACCCAAACCTAGCCCTGAACCCTATAAATACCCCTGTACCTCAAAACCCAAACCTACCCCTGAAGCCTAAAAATACCCCTGTACCCCAAAACCCAAACCTAGCCCTGAACACTAAAAATAACACTGTACCCCAAAACACAAACCTACCCCTGAACCCTAAAATACCCCTGTACCCCAAAACCCATATCTAGATATGAACCCTTAAAATCGTGTGTGCCCCAAAACCCAGACCTACCCCTGAACCCTAAAAATACCCCTGTACTCCAAAACCCAAACCTAGCCCTGAACCCTAAAAATAACCCTGTACCCCAAAACCCAAAGCTACCCCTGAACCCTAAAATACCCCTGTACCCCAAAATCCAAACCTAGCCCTGAACCCTAAAAATACCTCTGTACCCCAAAACCCAAACCTAGCCCTGAACCCTTAAAATACCCCTGTACCCCAAAACCCATAACTATACCTAAACCCTAAAACTACCCCTGTACCCTATAACCCAAATTTATATCTGAACCCTTAAAATACCCAAACCCCTAAAACATATACCTCAGTACCCCAAAACATATACCCTATACCCATACTTACCTTATCCAAACGTTTAAAAAAAACATGCTTTTACCATTCATGCATTTACAACAAATTTCGTTGTAAATGTATGCGTGGTAAAAGCATATAAAATGTAATGCCATGCGTTATAATGTCATTGCGGAGTCATGGTACTTTCGTAATGAAAGTATGCGGAGTGATAGTATGCGGAAAGAAAGTTGCGGAATAATGGGTGCTTACCCTCCCCCGGTAAGTACATTGGTGGCACGGGGTAAACAACCTTTACAATGAAACATTTACAACGCATGCCTTTACAACGTGGTTTTTACATCGCAAACCTTTACATCGCATAGCGCTGGGGGGCGCTCTAGGATAGGGAATACGTTTAATTTACTATCCAACACCTTCCCTAGTGTCCACGGGGACTGGAGTTGGAATAGTAAATTAAACTATTCACTATCCAGCACCCCAAAGCGCTATGCGTTGTAAAGTTTTGCGATGTATAAACCGCGTTGTAAAGGCATGCGTTGTAATAGCATGCGTTGTAACGTCATACATCCATGGCACGGCGGCCCACATCTCCAGCAATATACTCATATTTTTTCACCACCCATTTGAAAAATGCACAGGTCTCTCTCATTGATTGTTAGCACCGACATACACTTTTAGACACACCTCCCGCCACAAGTTCAAGAATTGCGAACTTTAGAGCTGGGGAGCTACGTTCGAATCTCGGCATCAGCTCAACCTCCTGTGATTCCAGGCAAATCGCTTTGTCTCCCCGTGCATACCACAAATAAATGTGTTCTTCTGTAATGTAAATTGTTCCCATGCCATGTTGTCGAGTTTGCGCTATATAATATTGCAAGGAAAAATAAAGTAGGGAAACTCGAGTTCACATACTACTGAACGCACACTCTTAAGTGCATCAGCAGCAATTCATACCCGGACAACGTCGGGACAGGCTGCTAGTTATACTATAAATGTCCTCTATGTTTGCAGAAAATAATCCCCTGATGAAGGGCATGGCCCGAACTGCATTGGGCATGAGAAATTATGTATCAAGAAAATATAATGTCATATTACTGAAGAAAGTTCTATGATACAGATGGTTAACGACGAATACAAAGTCATGTGAAATAAATATTTGAAGAGTGAAAATCCAAAGGAGTACAATTGGAGACGTCCTCCCGTCCTGGGAGCAACGCAAACCAAATATTGAACAAGAATAAGCAATGATAAATATTTTTATAATCTGCTTTGTTTTTGGTATTACCCTCTGGCTATGTACCTAAAACTGCAGCCATCTCTTGCAGCCAATCCCTCTTCTCTGGGAAGAAGGAGAGTTCCAGATCAGGGAATGTGTGGATTGTTATCTTGATCCCCCACCCTCACAATGGAAGTGTTTGTCATAGCAGTTTTATAGTATGGGACAGTAGGCTCTCTCGTAGCCACTGTAAAGAAGGGAGTCACCTGAGAGAAATAGACATACTTATATTTACAATAATAGGTAGAGTCAAAGTATTGTGTAAGGTTCTTTCAAAGTGTAAAACAAAATTATAGTGTCATCTTTATTGTATAAACACAAAGAAATATTGACTAAAAAATCAGAAGTGCACACACAACCCAATTACAGCAAGTACAATTTCAGTAATTTTTAGAAATTCTATCCAAAAATCTGATCAAAATTTGCAACCAGTATTTTTTTAACACGTAAAGAAAGGTACAAACCAACCTAAGTACAAGTAGGTGAGTGCATGAACTTCTGAGTCAGAGTGAGATATAATCTAACCAGCCTCATGAATGTTATTGAGATGGGTCTAAAATTCCAACTTACGGGATGCCATACAGGGATGGTGGCCTTCAAGGGTAGCAGGCCACCATGTCTCTGATCACTTTTCAATAAGGTAAACTTATTGTGTTCATTTTTCTTTACTTATTTAAGTTTGTTTGAGAGTTGGTAGTAGTCTCTGCAACACATTTTTATTCAGGGAGGGGCCAGTGGCTTTTGCAAATGAGCTACTGCTCCAACGCCACAATCAGTAACTTTTCAATGTTTTGCAACCTGAATTTTAAACAAATTATTGATACATAGGGCCCCATTAAAATGTCAAGCGGATCGCCACCCCCTTGCGGGTTGTGGCGATCCGCCCGACATCCTTCCCCGCCCGCCACCCATTTCCCCCCCGCCATATTACTATGGCAGGGGGATTGCGGAGGACGGAAAGACCGTCTGCCGCTTTTCCGCCCGGTCAACGAGTTGACCGGGCGGTGCCTGTCACGTTGTGCACTGAAGTGCGCAATGTGCATTTTTAGTATTGCGGCAGGCGGGGCTTTCAGCACCGCCCGCCGCAATATTAAAAATGCGGGATGAGCCCGCCAGTATGGCGGGTGCATCCTAATGGCCCACACAGAACCGCCGCCCTTATGGCGGGCAGTCCCGTTTTACATTGGGATGCGCCATCCAGATGAGGCCCCTAGTGTAGAGATTCAGGGCCCCATTAGGATGTCGGGAGGATCGCCACCGCCATGCGGGTGGTGGCGATCCGCCCGACATCCTTCCCCGCCCGCCATATTACTATGGCAGGGGGACCGCGGTGGACAGAAAGACCGTCCACCGCTTTTCGCCGGTCAACGAGTTGACCAGGAGGGAAGGGTTTCAAATGGTGGCGGTGTCTGTTAGACACCACCATCCATATTAGGGTGTGTGTGGGAACATGGTTTTCCATGGTGGCGTTAAGGCATGTGGGAATGTCTTGTGGGGGCCCGTTGCGGGCCCCCAGGTTCTCTGGGGCGTGGGGGATGCACATGAGGGTACCTATGGTACCCCCTTCACTACACTGTACAATGTGGCAGGCACCTCACAGTGCCTGTCACGCTGTGTATTGAAGTGTGCAATGTGCATTTTTAGCATTGCGGCAGGCGGTGCTTTCAGCACCACCCGCCGCAATGTTAAAAATGCGAGATGCGCCCGCCAGTGTGGCGGGCACATCCTAATGGCCCCCACGGGACTGCCGCCCTTATGGCGGGCGTTCCCGTTTTACGTCGGTCCGCCCGCCATCCTAATGGGGCCCCTAGTGTAGAGATTCAGGGCCCCATTAGGATGTCGGGCAGATCGCCACCGACATGGGGGCGGTGGCGATCCGCCCGACATCCTTCCCCACCCGCCACCCATTTCCCCCGCCATATTACTATGGCGGGGGGACCGCAGCAGACGGAAAGACCGTCCGCTGCTTTTCCGCCCGGTTAACGAGTTGACCGGGCGGAAAAGGGTTTCATATGGTGGCGGTGTCTGTTAGACATTGCCATCCATATTAGGGTGTGTGCAGGAACATGCTTAGGCATGCGGAAATATCTTGTGGGGGTCCGTTGCGGGCCCCCAGGGACTCTGGGGGTGGGGGGTGCACATGGGGGGTACCTATGGTACCCCCCTGCACGGTGCCTGTCCCATTGTGCATTGAAGTGCGCAATGTGCATTTTTAGCATTGCGCTGGTGCATCCTAATGGCCCCCACGAGACCGCCGCCCTTATGGCGGGCGGTCCCGTTTTATGTTGGGATGGCAGGCGGACAAAGTCCGCCCGCCATCCTAATGGGGTCCTCAGTATTTGGAAAGCACGCCCCTTCCAAATACCGATTTGCCATTTCTAAACACTGGGTGTGCCAAAGTGGAGTGATGCTGTGGAATGAATAAAAGTTCTTAAGATAAGATACGACACCTAATGAATTACTAAGAGGCTTGGTATACATGGAAAAAGAGTGATTATAGCTACCAAATTGATTGGACAGCGGAAAAGAAAAATATAACATTGTTGCCCTCCGATTTTCGAAAAAACTGTTGTTCAGGATTGAGCTCCAGGAGCAGTGGGAACTCTAGGATTTGGCGCACATTTTGAGATAAAGTGGAACTATGGCCTGAGCATTGCAATAACCCTACTGCTGATTTTGTGAAAACATTCTTCTGAACACATTTAGTGATTCAGATGTTTACCGAATTGATATATATTTTGCAATTAAGAAAAAGGGCTTTAGCATATCTTATGATTTAAAGATTTGGCTACGCTAAAGTACCTCATACATTTGTTCCTATGTTTCAATGAAAGCAAAGGTGATGGGTGATTTACTCTAGATCTGTTCTTTAGACCAGTTATCTTCAATGTTGGGGTTATAAGGAAAGGAGTGATAACAAATTGCAATTCCAATTGTGTTTAGTGCATTCAGTTCTGTATTCTTAAAAATTCTTTTGAAGGAACGAAGAAATGGCTTTATGCCTTTATTAAGATGTGTCCTACATATCCTACTAATAAAATGTGTGTCAAAAAGGCACAATACAAGAATATAATAACAGTATGATATCAAATCTAAAAATAATATCTAATTCTACATTTGGCACCATAGCTCTCCTGTCTTGGCTTCTACCGGATGGTTTATGATTGCCACATTCACTTAGTTTTAGATCCTGAGCATCACTCATAAGACTCACTATAAGAGCGGCCCACTTATGATCACCCAAAGACCTACCCAATATGCCCCCTCCAGATATCGTCTGTGTCCTCATCAAGAAGCTTCCGAACAAATGTACTTCCAGCTTGAATGCCATTACATTCGTAAAAGCCATTGGAACCAGCTGTTTACATCCTAACTCCCAACATCAGCAACAACATCAGCTCACCTTTCTTCAGCTCTCAGTTCGGGTCAAAAGATCACATCAGTGGGAATGTCACAATTGACAAACTTGCTAAAAATATCAAATATATAAATACTATCTGGCCGCTAGATGCTCGGATCAATTATGCAAGCATTGGGCAAATGTAAATCAATTTTGCAAGGAAAAGAAGGAGAAGGAGGAAAACACGTGCCGCAATAGAGCATCATTTTGGAGGAGAAACTCCCCTTTCATATAGCATATAACATCTGACCACAACTGAAGCTTTAATTTAGGCATATCCTATTGGTGGCATGGCAGCCAATTAGAATAGCCTGCATACCCTACGTCTTTTTCAAGCATGGGTGAATTTTGCGAATTCGCAATTCGCGAATTTGTGGATTTGGGAATTCGCAATCCGTAAAATTCACGAAATTGTGCGAATTTGCGGATTTTTCTTTTTTGGCGTGTTCGCGGGGCGATTTGCGTGTTCGTGGGGCGCTTTGCGTGTTCGTGGGGCGCTGTGCGTATTCGCGGGGGGTTTTTTTGCGAGACTGCTCGTTGTTGTGCCCTTCTGCCCTCTGCCCCACTCGTTTTTGTGCAATTCTGCCCTCTGCCCCACTCGTTTTTGTGCCCTTCTGCCCTCTGCCCCTCTCCTGTTTTATTTTAGAATGGCACCGGCAAGCTGCCAGCGCCATTCTAAAATAGTTACTAAGTTAGCTTCATCAGGAAGCACTAATAGATAAAATAAAGCAGGTGCTCGAATTCAGTTAAACTCGAGCACCTGCTTCAATTAGTGCTTCCTGTTGAAGTTAACTTAGTAACTATTTTAGAATGGCGCTGGCAGCTTGCCGGCGCCATTCTAATATAGTTACAAGCTTGAAGCTTGAACTTTTGCCCCCCGGATCCGTTCCACTCGCGGATTCACGGATTTTCGGCAAATTCGCGGGAGTTCGCGGATTGCGAATTGGCCGAAAATCAGCAAAATCCGCGACCGGGACGGATTTTGCGCCCATGCTTACTCTTTTTACTCCACCTTTTCATTCCAGTTAGTGGCACAGGGTTTTTGCTGAAAAACAGTGGGTCTGAGGAAGACCATTCCGTGAGGCATGTACTACTTTTCCCGGAAATCCATTCCTAATTCATTTCTGTGAACTGAGAAAAACAGGCAATGCTCTCTGGTTGCTAAAACCCTTAGGGGCAGATTTACAAGCCACTTGCGCCTCATTTACGCCACCGTCTGGGAGATGCGTCACGTTGTAAAGCCCTGCGCCACATGTAGGCGTTCCTGCGCAGGGGGGGGGGGGGGGGCGTTCCGGCGCAGGAACGCCTCCTAAAAGTGGCTGAGTGAAATCTACAAGATTTCACTCAGTCACTTTTAGGCCCATGCTGCATCAAAACCCTGCGCCTGCCTGAAGCAGGCATAAGGATTGACGCAGTATTAACTGGATAGGGCCCCCAGACCATTGCTGGAGCTGCGTTGCGCTTGCAACGCAACTCCAGCAATGCGCCACTTTCACGGCACAGATGCGTCGCGCATCTGTGCCGGTTTTACCCCATGGTGCGCCGCATTGTAAATGCTGCGCATCCATGATGGCGGAGCTGTGGCGCACAATAACTGGCGCATCCCTGCTGATATGCAGGGATGCGCCAGTTATTGTAAATATGCCCCTTATTGTCTATCTCTATGCCTTATACAATGGAAATGTTTTGAACCTGTAATGTGTACTGTGAGGGAGGAGCTTAGTCACTGCAGAGGATGTATTAGCAGCAGCTCAGCAAGGAAGTTTGGAGCTCAGGGCAAAAATATGATTAATCAACTGGTTTGGTAAGAAAGAACAACCACTAAGTGGGGTGCAGTGGGGCCCTCACATCCCTGGACCTCGGTGTACTGCACCTGCTGCTCTATTGATAGCCATGCCTGTGTGTGGCAGCAGGCAAGGTCCATGGTACAATCATGGACTTGAAGGCGCAAAGGCAGCTAACAGTAACATACATTGTGTTACCAAATATGATTATATATTAGTCTATCCCGTTCCTTTCAACCTCCTTTTACCTTTGTTTTCATTTCTCGTATACATTTGTACTTGCCAGAATGATCCGATAGTATAAAGAAAAGATCTGATGTTAATTAAACTATATAAGTTACGATAGTATGCCCTGCACTTCTATACCTCGTGAATATTTTTTTAGATATTTCTTCATATTAACCAGGGATTGAGCAACTAACCCAGTTTGCCAAAGGCCGGTCTGCAAACAGAATACTTTAATTGACAGCAGAAAATGTTCTAAGAGAAATAAAACATGATGGGCGAGGTTGTTGAAGTAATCTCAGCCGCTGGTAACTACTGCAGGCTGCATTCGCTTCCACCATATTTTGCTCACAGTGCCTTTTCAGACTGGGATCATTTCTGTCTTGGGCCTGCTCCAAAGTTGTCAGTCGTTTCCAGACGCATTGGCTACGTCTTGGCTCGAGTTAAGAGCACACCTGAATTCATAAGACGCAGCTGCTCCAGGACACGTCTACACATACCTGTGACACCTGGGGAGACTCAGGGAAATAAACAAAGTTATGAATTGAATGCTTTATTTAATCTCAGGCACTGATCATTATTTAGGATGTCAATTTATTTCATAAATTGTTGTTCACGTTGCATTACTTTACTCGCCAGTAGAGGTAGAGATAAACTTCAACATGTACCATTGTCTGCTTATTACATTAAACAGTAATACAATTTTTTTTTTACAAAAGTTACCCGTGTAGTGGTCCGTGTTATAGCCCAGGTGAAGGGACTGTCAGCTGGGTTGGAAGAGCACAACACAGAAGAACTAATAAAAGGTGAAAACGAACCTTGGTGCAAGGCCCTGGGCAGGGTCAAATGAGGAGACAAAGCACATTTGAATGAAGGGAACGATTTGGGTTGAACACGGTTCCTAATTGTGCTTTTGACCATGAGCAAAGCCCGCCCCTGCTTGAGAATCCACAATGTCATTGTATGACAACATATTTGCAGCTGCCTTACTTCGACAGTAGCAATGTCATTGATTAGGAGAAGAACAACAGGTATTTCTTCATTATGTGCGCCCTGATGGAAACATAATAATGGCATTGCATCCCTCGAGCTTTAAATGGTTGGGCGGCAGGTGTTGGTTCATGGCTGAATGCACACAAAGAGCACATGTCCTATCCTGGAAGGCCTAGGGTCAAGAAGCTATGTTTGAGTGAAGGCTGGTGCCAAGATCTCTGGGTATAATGTACCATACACATGTTATCATTCTTTCCCTGCCATAGAGGTGTGTAGGCAAAAACAACAGTCGATGAACAGAATGCAGAACAATGTCATACATTCACCCCAGTACAGAGATTTGGGCCTAAATCCATTGTTTTTTTGCACTCCACACCACCCCGGTTAAGACATGGCCATATGCAAATCAGCCTTGACCCTGTGCCTCAAGGGAACAGTCCAGCCCAAACTGCCAAGCCATGTCTTCCCTGGACCGGAATCAAGCATCCTAGGTCCGGTTTCTGTCTATCAGCAATTATCAGCCAGGATAGCTTGACTCCAGTGGTGTGGAGAGTCCGGGACTCACGTCTGAGCAGCGTGATGGAATGTGTTTCCAACTCTATCTTGCCCTGAACAAGATATTGGTTCATAAAATTCCACACTGGTCGCAAAGTTAATTAATGGGTGGATTTTGCAACCAGCATTTTGTATGTATAGTTTCTTACATCTTGCTACAACCGGCCCTAAGTCCTCAACAGTAGTGGGACAGGGGCTCCTTGATAGACTTGTTTTGAGATTGTTCCATCAGCGGGGGAGGGGGCAGGATCGGGGCGGAGAGGGGAATGATATTTTTCCATAATCTAGCCACTCGAAAGAAGATGCTCACTCGTGTGATATATATCTTTTCTAAAGCCGATCTGTGTCTTTCATTATCTGTGGAATAGAGAACAACTGACCCACCACACTGGCAGAGGTCGTCTAGAGAGGGGAACCTATATGTGTGTTTTTTAATGCCAGTACACTCTGTACCAGCAACCCACCTTTGGCTTGTTTCCATTTCCTTCAAAAGTAATTCAAATAGGTAAAAATAATAATAATAAATAATCACTCCATGGTGTACAAAGCTGGGAAGTAAGAAATTGAAACCAGATTTCATTAGATTCAGGTTTTGAAGAGTAAAAGCACATTTTTATCATGAAGTTATTTCTCCATATGCCCGTTGAGGAATTTTGGGGTATAGTAGCAACAACTTGCGGCAATTATCGCAAACCACGCTAAGCTTGATTTTTTTCTTCGCCTCCTATTGCTGGATTTTATCGCAGAGATAACGCAGTATTACCAATGTTTATCTCCACTGCAATAAACAATCCAGCGATGGTGGCGAATCCCATCCTCACGTGAGATTTCCAACAACAAAAATCTTACGCTAAGGAAAATCTCGCTAATAGGCAGGTGAGGACGTAACCGTAGAATCCACCTCCCATTGACTATTATGACTAAGTCAGGTTTTTGTCAGGTATAAAATCCTGGCGCTAATCGTGGTTAGTGCACGTTTTTTTGTCGCGGGTATTGCTAATAGGCGATAGCTGTGTTAGCGAGTTTGGGTATGCCATTTTGCATGACATTAGCGATAAATATCACTGACATGCAAAGTGGGCCCCAAACCGGTCGCTATCACCTGGAACCTGTCGCTAACTGCTGTTAGCAACAGCTTGGTAATTGGGAGATAAAAAAATTGCCGCTTTATCTGCAAAAAATGCTGCAAAAGCGGCGATCCGGCCCTTGATAATATGCCCTAAAGTTCTAATTACCCTTTCACAGAGAAAAAAACACGCCAATAGTTCAAACAATTTACTTGTTGCTGTTACATATGTAACCTGGCCACTGAAAAATTTTAATTAAAAAATACCTACTGTGTTCAAGTTGTACTCACAACTAGAACAACAGTAACTGAAAAACAAATATAAAAACAAAAGCTCTACGAAAACAGTTCCTTTCAGAGACATTTTGCTGATCTTTCCCCCAGATTTTCATGAAATCTAATTTTAGATGCAGTGAATGCACTAGCATTGATGCAAGGTGGTATTTCGCCTTTCCATAATTCGGTCAAAAGGAACTTGATTTATGATTTTCATACTGGACGATACATTATTATCTAGATTTTTTATTTATTTGATATTCCCTACTCTATACTGAAAACAAATAGCAAACGTTCGCCTTGAGGGCTGAGGTTTAATTTTGAGCAATTCTATTTCTATTTGCTTTATTGAATTTTATACCATAAAATTCAATATGCTTGTGCATATCTGATATTACTGTGCATGCTGCAGTGATGGAAATAAATGCCTGAACGGTTGACCTGAAAGTTTTTCCATAATTTGCATTTGATTTAGGTAGTTGTTCCACATTTCCTGCTGCTGCAGGTTTGCCACTAGAGCAAATATAATATCATTCTTGTCATATTTAAACATTGTACAGGGAAGTGGTGAAATGGGTTTAGATAGAAAAATCTGAATCTGTGATGCTCTTTGGGGAAGAAGAAACATTTATAGTACTGTATTTTGTGATAGTGAATCTCCCTGCACACAATTAAAATGGTTTATATACTCTGACGTCAAATATTTAGGCAGTCATTATGAGTGCCCAGCTACAGGTCTCTTTCAGAGCCACAGAAACAAGGCAGATCTGTTTGCTGTCACACAAAGTTTTCAGCTGCTTAAAACTGAAAACAAAGAAACTGCCAACATCTCTGTGAAAAGGGCTGGGCCACAAAAAGGAAATGGCTGGAGAATCAGACACATAATGTATTTCTTAATCTCCCAGAAATTCCTTTATTCCCTCATTTCTTTGTGAATCCACAGGGTCTAGCTCGTAGTTCATTTGATTTCCCTACCCCGGGATTTACTAGGACCCCCCGAATCAGTAACTCAGTGGGGAGGGAGGGAATACTAGCTTATTTATAGAGTCACTCATAATGAGTGTACTAGAGCATGTGACACCCACTGATGTTTGGCAGCAGGATGGCTAACTGAGCTAAAAACTCACCAATGAGACATGGTGATCTCCTTCAAGTTGGGTACCCATTAAGATCCTCTCAGCCATCCATGCATCTCAGGAGGGTAAATCGAGTCCTTTAAACTCAGTGATAGTAACACCTGCTATTTACAGTGCATAGAAACTGCAGAAGTGTGCAGGATCAGACTAGCCATTGTTCTAGTTAGACAATCCCCTAGAGGTTGTGAGGCTGGATTTCCCACTCCAGGGGCTTGTGACAGCCTGTCGTCAAATAAATCAAGCTTTGCTGGTATTGCCAAATTTTGACAATTACAGCCTTGCTGGTTGGTAAGGGTCATTCCTCTCATGAGAACTTGATTACTATTACAGAAATAACTTTCAAGGACCTTCGCAGATCTTTCTTACATCTGAACCTGATGCTGGGCTTCGAGGTTAGTTTTAGCTTATCCACACCCCTTCGGCATTAAATGCCCTTTAATTATTCAAGCTTTATTGGTCTGGTAATTTGATTCAATGGAGAGTGAGCTTCAACCTCCACTGATTATAATGGTTGGTGAAGTTCATTCTTTTAAGAGCAATTTAACGTTGGAGGATGCCCTTAGGGAGGCCTCAGCAGGCCAAGTACAGCACAAAAGGACATATTTTAACACAGCAGAGCCTGTGGATATGTAGAGAGACTCTGTACAGGGGCTCTGTACAGGGGAGTCAAGGCGACAGGTAAGTTTAAAAAAAATAAGGCCTCAATTGGGGAAAAGAGAGGTGTTTGTAAGAGAGTAAATGTCTCTGGTGTGGTTTCCCTCATGTCTTGCATTAACCCTTCCCTGAGAAGCCACCTTCTTCGGACCAGGAGCTTCATGACCCACTCATTGCATCAGGTGAACATCTTTGCATCTAGCACCATATCGAAGATGATAGAACCCACAGCAGGCATAATGAAATGTGTTAATTCAATGCAGGTTGACATTCCTGGCAAAATGGTGCACCCCCATCGAATAATGCTGGACTTGGGCTAATGATGGCCACATTTGGAATATTGTTGGTTCCCTTTGGAGCGTATCTCTTGAAAACTGCTGGCCCTGCCACAATGGTGGTTATTATTAGCATATTATTCACAAACCTGGCATGATGGACACCATTCTTTGCACACTGTGGGTATCATTGGCCTTATGCAGCTCATGAATGCCACATTGCAGGTACTACTGGAATGGTTATTCTAGGTATGACAGTTTCCACGCTGCCATTACAATGGTCATTCTATACATATTGTGGGCATCGTTGGTATTATATACCCAAACCATGGGTATGCTGCCGGCCCTCGCATATTGATATTCTTTCCCACCTCTTTCGTGCTCAACATTAGCATAATGGTTGCCATTCTTGACAGGGTGTGAACATCCCTGCCATTTTGAAGCCCATCCATTATAGAATGCCTTGGCATGTATATGGACATGTAAATAAAACTCACATGTGTTAGTAGTACATGCAAATACCTATGTCTGGAATGTTGGAGCAAAAATATTAATTCAATCAAAATGGCAGAATTGTTTATTTACTTAAACTGTAACGCTTAGCAAATATTATATGTTCTTTGGAAAACTGACAAGGAAAGGAAATGTTGAGTGAAGAAAATTTTCAATACATATTTTCAAGGTGATATTTGAGAAATACATTATGCTGCATTCTAGTGATATACTGCAGATGTGGTCTCCTTGGTGTTACTTGCTATGATAATTACTTCATTACTGACAAAAAGGCATATCATTTCTATTTTTATGGCATTTTTATTTTAACAGAATTGTATATAGCTCGACTGTTAGAAATGGGGGTCTCTAGTTGGTAGAGGTAGGTACCACTGTCCAAATAGGGACCCTTGCTTCATGTCAGGGCAAGGAGGAAACCCTCTGAGATAACCCCTGCTCACCCTCTAGGTAGCTTGGCACGAGCAGTCAAGGCTAATCAGAAGGCAATGTGTAAAGTATTTGTACCAACACTCACAGTAACACAGTGAAAACACCACAAACTGACTCCACAACAGTTTAGAAAAATAAAGGTATTTAATCTAAACTACACAAGACCAAAACGACAAAAATCCAACATACACAGTTCAAAAATATGGTTTCAAAAGAGTTCTTAAGGTTGCAATAAAATTCTTTAGGTTGCGATAAAATAATCCACAGTTACGTGAAAAGTTCACAGTTGTGTCACGTTTAGCTCACAGTACCTTTAGTTGCGACAAAGTTCCAAAAGCCGAAGCTGGTGCGGTGGAAAACAAGTGATGCCTTGCTCCTGAGATCCTGGGGAGGCGTTTGGGACAGCCCCGCTGCAGCAGCGGGCGTGTTGCGACGAATCCGGTCTGTATGGGGAGGAAGGCCACTTGTATGGATTCCGGTGCGTAGGTTCCGTAGGAAGATTGTTCTCGCAAAGGCACGATGCAACGATCTTTGGATGTGCGACGATCTCCGGGGTGACGATGCGCGGATCAGCGGTGAACTTCTCTCTCGCAGCTCCTCGATGCGTTGGCTTCGGCGATGACTCTTGCAGCGACGTGATGCGGTCCGCAAGCAGGCGTTGTGGCGATCTCACCCAGCGACGACAGGCTCTGCGACGACACTCGTCGATGTTAGACTTTCTGCACCGATCGGGTGCATCCCGCAAACGAAGGGTGCAACGGCTCTGACAGTGGCAACACGCGCTGCGACGATCTTGATCTTCGTAGCGGCAGGAATTTCCTCGCACTGTCGGGGATGCGCTCCCCAGCTAGCGATGCAATGACTTTTCTGTAGCAAAGTCTCTCAAGATTAGTGTCCACCTTTCCAACACAGGTACAACTTCCAGAGGCACCACACATGGGCCAAGCACTCCAGGAAGGACAGAACTCTCTCAGTAGAGCTCAGTGTAAGCTGGGGGTGAAGTCCTTTTGTTCCTGGGACTTAAGAACAGGGAGCCAGCTCTTCTCAGGCCCTTGGAGATTCCTTCAAACAAGGGGACACAGCACAAAGCAAAGTCCTTCCCCTCTCCTTGGCAGCAAAGCAAAAGCAGGGCAATCCAGCAGAGCAACAGCTGGACAATCTTCCTTCTTCAGTTTCAGCTTTCTCATTGGCAGAGGTTCCTTCTTGATTCCAGGATGATCTAATTTTCTGTTGTCAGGGGTCCTGTACTTATACCCCTAAAAGTCTTTGGGCCCGATTCACAGAATGAACTTAAGACTCAATCCTAAACTTACTACTATTTTGGCATTCACAGAATGCACTTACTACTTTTGGCATCCACAGAATGAACTTACTACTTTTGGTATTCACAGAAGTTAGGATTTTGTCTTAAGTTTGTCTTAAGTCTGTCTTAAGTCTGTCTTAAGACAAACTTAAGACAAAATCCTAACTTCTGTGAATACCAAAAGTAGTAAGTTCATTCTGTGAATGCCTAAAGTAGTAAGTGCATTCTGTGAATACCAAAATAGTAGTAAGTTTAGGATTGAGTCTTAAGTTCATTCTGTGAATCGGGCCCACTGTTCTCTTTGTGCAAGTGGGCCCTGAGCCCGGTCTAAACCAGTTCTTGGTGTTTCTTGAGCACTTTGTTTTCCTGGCTTCTCCTTTCCTTTCAGAGTGAGGGGCAGGGTTGTCAGCCGCCCAGCAGAAGGTGGAGCCAGCATTGTGGATGGCAGGCACAGTCCTATTCAGGCACAGGTGCTATCTCTTCCCACCACTCACGTTGAAAATGCAGTCATTCAGCCTAGGGCTGACTCAGCCAGCCACCTGGGGAATCCCCAGCCCCTGTCACTCTCAAACCAGACAGTCAATACACAAACAGGCCAAGGCACACAGGATGGTCAGAGAAGAGAACAGCAACTTTATAAAAGTGCTGTTCTCAAACACAGGATTCAAAAACAACCTTTCCTAAAGGATGTGTTATTAAATTCTGAGTTCAGGGATACTAGACTCTTATGTCCTACCTTGTTCCTATGGGAAGACATGCTGGTATCCACTGTAGCCAGCATCCCCCCATGTTAACCTATGAAGCAAGATAGGCTTACAATAGTGAAAAACGAAAATGGCTGTAATTCACTACCAGAGCATGTCACCTGCACCAGTACATGCTCTACCTTTCACATACACTGCACCCTGCCCAAGGGGGTACATTAGGCCTTCCATAGGGGTGACCAATGTGCACAAAAAGGGAAGGGTTAGGCCAAGTCAGTGGGGACACTGACCAGGAGGATATGGCAGTTCACAGACTGCACACAGGCACTATGGTGGCAGGCCTGAGACACCATTTTGGGGCTACTCATGTGGGTGGCACAATCAGTGCTGCAGGCCCACGAGTAGCATTCGTCATCACGAGCCCTGGCACACCCAGTGCCCTTTACGAGGGAGTTCATGGTGATACAAATATGCCAATCATGTATATTCAATCACAATATCAATTTACACAGAGAGCATATGCACTTTAGCACTGATCAGTAGTGGTAAAGTCCTATTGCCAACAGCCACGGGTCACGAAAAATAGGGGAGGGAGAAGCAAAATGTTTGGGGATGACCCTGCAAGAAGGGCCAGTTCCAACAGCGACCTTGACCCAAAGGTATAGGGTATCAGAGCGCTTTACACGAGCACCCATTATGTTACATGAGGACACATACATTTTTTTTAGGCACAGGCAGATTAAGGGCCATATGAAGAAAGCCTAATTGCGCTCGCAAATGCTGAAATTCACAGAATTTCAGCATTTTGGATCACAATTAGGGCAGTGTGCTATGTAGCACACAAAAACCCACATGCAAAAAAAGGAATCGCAAAATTTGCGATTCCTTATTTTGCTATTGTATTTAAGGAATCGCAAATTGCGATTCCTTAAATGCAATGTATGAAGCACCCAAGTTGTGCGACTTTTGGCTTAAGGAATCGCAAAATACCACCAACTTCAGGTTGTTGGTATTTTGCGATTTCTTTGAAAAATGCACTTATCTGTTTTAGAGAAAGAATGTTTCTGGTTCCTGGGGGGCTCAACAGAAAAGATTGTTGTTAACTTGAAGAGAGGTTTCCACTTCTTTATTGATGTCCACGCAAGTAGGTGGAAGCATGACTGATCAGGCAGGGAAACTGCTTCAACTGCATTTATACTTCTAATCATCACATGTCAAGCATCATTGGGTTTTCAACCCAGAATCCAATCCGAACACATCTTCCCCTGTATACTGATTCCAACAAAATTATTAAAAACATATGAAATATAAAAGAAACCTGCAAACTAAAAACACGCAAAATGAAACACCCATTTGTTATGAAACAGCAGTTTGTACACAGACATAAAGTCCTGAAAAAAAATACATGAGAAAAGACTGCACACAGTTCTAAAATCCTGAATAGGACACATGTTAACAAACTACACATACTCTTGAAACCGTGTGGGAGGTTTCCTCATACAGGAATACCTTAACATATGCATGCTCCCCGCACACACCACACCACCATCACCACACATATTTACATTCCCACTCCACTGAAGTGATGACCTTTCCTTGTCCACCATTTGTTATCCTCTAGCAAAGCCACACAATTTTTGACTCAAAGAACTCTCTTGGGTTGTGAAAACTTGGAATGATCTTTCACCCCTTTTTCAGGAAGCTGAACTCTGACCCAGTCTCTAGGTTCGATGGACAAGGTATGAACCCTTTCCTGTCTCACACTTTCAGAACACTTCTTTTGAGAAACTTCACGTCTGACCTTTACAGATGCAAGACCCCTTTTCTTTACTGAATCCCCCATCCAAGGACCCCATCCAACCTGTTGACTGATTACTAGTTACCGACCCCTGAAGAGGGTGAACAGAGTCACCCCAGTGGCTGCATTGGGAGTGGTGTAAATTGCCCATAGCAAGCCCTTAAACTCTTTGCCCCAATTAAATCTGCTGGCAATAGACAACTGAATGTTGTCCTCGATGACCCTGTGTCATCTCTTAACAAGGCCATTACCACAAGGGTGGTACAACCGTGTTTTGATGTATTTTACACCCCAATGAGATTTTAAAAAACTAAACTTGCTAGACGGAAGTTGAACACCATTGTCAGACACAACCTCATTGGACACACCTTCCCTCATGAACAATGTTTGCAGAAACTCCACCACAGTAGAAGAAGCAGCTGGCCTCACAAATTCTACCTCAGACCAATGAGAAAAATAGTCGGTTAGCACAATTCCATATCTACAACGTTCCTTCACTATGTTAATGGGTCCAATAATGTCAATCCCCAATTTGGACCAGGCTTTGTCAGGAAAAGGCACTGACTCCACCATACTAAGCACAGTAACATGAGACTTGTCACTATTGACACATGCCGTGCATTACCTCAAGAAATGCTCCACCTCCGTGACCAAACACGGCCAACAAAATGTATTCTGGATGCTTCTTTTTATTGCTCTCATTCCAAGATGGCCTTCATGGGCTAACTCCAACACTTCACCACTTAACCCACCCCGCACAAACAACATTTCTCCTCTTCTTAGTAAATCATCGACATTATTCAGGTCAGCAAAAACATGTTTGTATGCGTCCACATGCGCAAAAGACTTGTCCTTACGCAAATCCTTGCCCACATGATTTCTGACAACCATCAAATCTTTGTCACACTCCAAAGCAGATCACCACTCGGCTTCTGATATGCACCCATCAGTAATGCTAGATATGGTACTAACTATGACAAAATCATCAATATCTGTGTCTTCACATCATTCAGGGGCAAACAGGACAGTCAATCAGCAAAAATGTTCCAGCACCTCTCAAAGCACAGGAAACAAAAGCAACCACTTCATCCTCCATGGGTCTGAAACAACACAGCCCCTAAACCATATTGTCTGGCATCAGTAACAAGGACAGAAGAATCATGAGTGTCAAAAGGCTTCAAAGGAATAACCTTTGCAACTTCCTTTTTGATGATGTCAAATTCACAATCTACATCCTCACTCCACATACATTTTGCATTCCTTTTGAATTAACTTCTCAAATTACAGGCCCATTCTGCACATTTGGGCATAAAACAGGAATACATTTCCAACATGCTGAAAAACGACAGCACCTGATCCTTGTTAGTGAGAACTGGGAATTCAGCAATTGCCCTAACTAAACTTTCCCCTTGTCCAGAGAATTTGCAGCCGAAATAGTCCACACTCGTGCCTGCAAACATGCACTTATTTGCTCTCAATGCCATGCCCTTGTTTTTCAAAACATCCCAGACCATTGTCAATGACTTGTCATGGGAGGACATGCCTTGACCAAAAATCAGTATATTTTCCTCAAAACACTGGACACTGGGTATGCCCTTGCACAACACCTCCACTACTCTCTGAAAATCAGAGGAGGCCAAAGTCAAACCAATAGGCATGTGTTTAAATCTACATTCACCATATGGCATGATAAAGGATGCCAAATACCTTGATTCACATTTGAGCGCAATCTGGTGATATGCAGCTCTCACATTTAAGGTTGTAAACACTGTGGTACCTTTCAGAGAAGCGAAGTCAACATCTCATGTATATTAACATGGGGATGCCTATCTACCCAGATTCTTTCGCTGAGTTCCCTCAAGTCAATTCACATCCATGGGCCTTCCTCGCCAACACAATGGGGGCAACCATTTAAAAATATCTATGCCTTTAATAATGCCTTGATCACACAAATTGTTTAGGGCCTGATCTATCAAACCTTTTTGCGTTCGCAAACGGGCAGATTCGCAGGATCTGACCGTTTATGAACGCAAAAATTGCTTTTCCATGTAGCAAACCCAATTTTGCAATTCAGTAACCTGTTACCGAATCGCAAAATGGGTTTGCGATTCGTATTAGGAATGGGCATGTTTAGGGTGTCCCTTCTTAATGTCGTTTTGCATACGTATCTAGGAATGTTTTGTGACCACAATTGTGGTCGCAAAACATTAGCATGTTACCACCTACTTCAAGTAGGTGGTAACCCATTTGCAAATGGGAAGGGGTCCACAAGGGACCACTTTCCATTTGTGAATGTTTGTAAAACTATTTTTAGGAGCAGGAAGTGGTCCCAAGGACCACTGCCTGCTCTTAAAAAATGAAAAGAAAACTTTTTCTTTTTCTTTTTGTAAAGTATCTTGTTTTCCTTTAAGGAAAATGGGCTGCTTTAAAAAAAAAGATTGCTTTATTTAAAAGCAATCACGGACATGGTGGTCTGCTAATCTCAGCAGGCCACCATCCCTGTGATTTTTGCTATTCCTAAGGAGTCGAAAATTGAGAGCTACCTCATTAATATTCATGAGGTAGGTCATTTGTGACACCCTAGGAAAAGCAAAAAGGTGTATTATATACCTTCATATGTTCCATTTTGCATTTCCTAATTGCGAATCCTTGTGATTCGCAATTAGGGAATTGCAAAATGCTATCTTCATACATCTGACCCTTAGTTCCTTTCTGAGTTCTTCCCTCATAGTTGGTGGCACACACTTCACTTTGTGCACCACCAAAATAGCCCCAGCCTTTAATAATGATTTGATCAGATAAACACTTAAGCTTTCCAGGTTTTCGTGAAAAATCTCTGGACAATCACTAACAGTTGCAAAACACTCATCTTTCAACAACCCCTGCTCTGAGGTAATGGGATCAAAGATTATTCCCAACTTCCTCTGCTCCAGCCACACAAATACACACGATCAGACATTGGGCAAATATACAGTGGACTGCACTTATGTCCCTTTTTAAATCTAACACTGTATCAAATACATCCACGACCTCTGTGGATTTACCAATTGATAATTGGTGGCACTTTGGACTTCCTTAAACTAATATCTTTTGTCTTTTTTGGGGCGTGGCCCAGATGGCGTCTCAATAGGACACAGCCGTTCAGCTCTCCGTTCCCACCGGACCTTTTACCGCACTTCCAGAGGTCGTAGGCAAGCCAGTATCTGTCCTGGAGCATGGGGAGAGCTGCAGCACTCCAGAAGACGAAGCAGCGCTCCGGCTCATGGGGAGCAAGGTCGCAGAGAGCCCATCACGAAGCACCCGAGAGTGCGCTGGGGGTTCCGGGAGAGGCCGGGGCAGTGAGCCTGCATCTCCAACCCTCTGCACAACTGCAGGGTAGCACCCCAGATCAGCATTAGGCAGAGGTCGGAGCTATAAACCATTTGCCACTGTGCAGAGCACTTGGCGTCTATCGAGGTGCATCCAACGTGAGGCCCCAGCTCGGCCAGCCTAGTCAGGCCTGCCCTGGGTTGGCTGCTGCCGGGACAACAACCACATGAGCACCACAGGAGGGGGAGCCTGCGGGGTCGACTGCTCCGGGCGGACTTAATGCGGGGCTGCAGATGACTTTCCAGTGGGCCCGATGAAGTGAAGGGGGGCCACCGTCAACACATTACGTCCGCCTCAGCAACTTTCCAGGTGGAGCTGATCTGATTACTCACCGGAGGGAGAGGAGGTGAGCTTGGGCTGCGCACGTTTCCTGGGACTGGCGGTTTGGTTGGCCTGGCCGGGCCCTTTCGTGGCCACTTCGGCCTGAGGGGGTGGGCAGCAGCTTCTGGCAGATGGGGCCCACTGAACTTTGACTCTCCCACTGGACAATATGGGTCTTCATGCGGGGGCCGCCACCGCTATATATCCTTGCAGCGGTCAGCACACCCAGCAGTACCAGCATAGTTATGCATCTTAGGCCTCGGGATGAGCCCGGCCTGTGCGCTCTGCCGGGGGCCTCGGTTTGGTTGGACTGGTAGGGAGCATTATATTTTTGGGGACAAGGGCCAGTGCCCCAAGGACATTGATTGGTCTGAGTGGCCTCCCCTGCGGCGCGCAAGCAAACATGTACTAGCTGCAGCTTTGACACGCTTTAAGGAGCCCTGGGGTCAACTACTAGCTGGACGCCCTTGCTTTCCCCCCCCCCCCCCGGACCTGACGCAGGGGGTCGTGAAGCAGAACCTCTGGTGGAGCAGCAAACTTACTTTCTTCTGCAACCATTGAGGAGAGAGTTGGGAGAGCCCAGCACACAGGCATGTCAACACACTTGAGTCCACCTGTGTTGCTATACTAGACAGGCCTCCTGCTCCAGTTCAGCACCATGCGGTGAGGCCCTGAAGAGTCAGCATGATGGCAGCTTCAAAAGACAAAAAAGACAGGTCTGTCAAAGAACTGCTATTTAAGTCAGCAGCTCAGCACACAGAGGTCACAACACTGGTACTGCTTGTGGACGAGGCTGAAGGCAGTGGATACCAGAGGATCCGATCAGACAATCCTTCATAGAATCGCTGTTTTCCTCACTCCGTAAAGTCCTGTCCTCCATGAAGCATGAGCTCTCAGCGGACATGAAAGAGGATAGGCGCTATGTGGACTCTCTGGGGGAATGAATGAACACCTTGGAGGTTCACAAAGAAGGCTGGGAAGAAGAACTTGAGCACCAGCAGCAAGAAGTCCTTGAACTACAAGAACAGAACGTGGACCTCCATACCCACACAGTGGACCTAGAGAATCAGTCCCGCTGGAACAACATCCGCATCTGCGGTATGGCTCAGGGTAGAGGGGATGGTGACATCGAGGCCCTGATGGGGGGCCTATCTTGCTCCATTCTGGGAGAGTCCCCTGAGTTCCTCATCAAGTTAGATCGCACTCACAGGATAAAGGCGCCGGCCCCTCCAGCTGACATCCTGACTTGCATACACAATTTTTAACTAAAGGAGCGGGTCCTCAGGAAGACCAAGTGGTGTTCGGACTTCACCTATGAATGCTCAAAGCCTATGCTGTATCAGGACCTGGTGGCCTCCACCCTACCCAAACGCATAGCCTTTCACCCAATTACAACCTTTCTTAGAGATGCCTGTATTAAATATTCCTGGGGGGCACCCTTTCAGACTGATCTTTCAATACAAGGGAGAACTTAGACAAATTTGATCCCTGTCTGAGGAGTGCAACCTTTTGGGCATCATTGATCCTACAGCAGGGACTTCGCCTCAGGACAATCAGCTGCACAGCTGCCTTAGTGGCCATGGGTGGACCACTATCAAACCTTCCAGCCCGTCAGCATGCCCAGATCCGAACATCATGGCTAGAGAATGTCAGGCGGTCCTGGCGTTGATATCGGGAGAGCACTCGGAGTGAACAGACTCACCTGGGCGGAGGCTCTGTAATGTGAACTTATCACCTTGATTGACCATTGGATATAGCCCATTCTGTGATGTGAGCTGCTTGTGGGGAGCGGAGAGCTGCTGATCACGTTTACCCTATTCTTTTTCACCTAGGAGCATTACGCTCTGGACTAACTCTGTTATCAACTTATTGTCCTCAATGTTTTCACTTTGTTGGGGTATTTTTCTTGTTTGTAATGGGTTCCCTCCCCTACACAACGCGCATTTGTTTGCCTGCTGGCATGTTGGTGACTCTTGCTTATTTAGAGCCCCAGAGATAAGTCCCTACACTGACCCATCTGGGTATGCACGATATGCTCCATAGCAACCATTTCGCTACAAGCCCTCACCACATGCTCCGATGAATGTTGAAATCTGGACCTTTAAGGTGAAAGGGCTTAACAACCCTACCAAGCGCAATGCCATCCTGTCTTATTTGGAGAACTCCAATTCCCATATCTGCCTGCTACATGAGACCCACCTACTACGCAGCGACACACATAGGCTTCGCTCCAGGGCCTTTCCCCAACAGTACTTTTCTTCTCTCCCAACCAAAAAGGCTTGGGTTACCATTCTCATCTCTCGCTCTTTCCCTGGGGTGGCGGGGGCGAAGGTGCTGGAAATCTGTAGAAGACTCTTGGCGCTTTCTCTCACAGTGGGTTCACACATGATCACACTAGTTACCATTTACTCTCCCAATGAGGATCAGGAGGCGGTCCTACGCAAAGCGGTGGCTGACCTGACATCCTCTTCTGACAGGCAAATACTTCTGGGGGCGATTTGAATATTGTTTTCGATACCAAAAGGGACCACTCGGTGCAGAGGCAGGGATAGACTGGTGCCCTATCAGATAGCATGAGGCAGTGGTTTGCAGTCCTGGGGCTATTTGATGTGCGGCGACAAATTCACCCCCACTCAAATGATTACACCTTTTATTCCCACTCTCGCTGAATTTACGCTAGTCTAGATTATTTTTTAGGGTTCCAATCTCTTCTGCCCTTATTAGAGTACTCAGTTATGGAACCGCAGTCACTATCGGACCATACAACATTGACTATGGCTTTGCTGTCTCCTCCTGTCTCATGCCCATCCTTTTCGTGGAGGCTTAGGGACATACTACTTCACTGCACCAAAGGTATTACTCTTCTCACTAAGACTTTAAAAGATTATTAAACCGTGAATTATACTCCCGACACCTCTATAGTGTCCCTATGAGAAACACTTAAACTGGTGGCTAGGGGAGACCCGATAGCCACATAATCTATGGACAACAGAATCTGCAGGGAGAAAAGGGAGGAGCTTTCCCGGCAGATCTCCGAACTAGAGGGGATTCATAAAAGAAAGGGCGCTCCAACGCTATGGATGCAATTAAAATCTGCACAAGCCCAACTATTCAGCTTGGCCCTAGCCCGAGCAGAATATGCAGCCCTTTGACTCAAACACATGTTCTACATGGGGGGAGACAAATGTGGCCGATTATTGGCACACAAACTTCACGCACAACGTCAAGCTGTGGCAGTTTCCACGATGATAGATAAGGGGGGCTCTATATTCTCACGAGAGAGGGCAAGTCTTGTGCCTTCAGGCACTTTTATGCTAATCTATACTCAGCACAACAAATCCCAGGGCAAAACCCTTCGGCATATTCCAGGGACATAACACACTTCCGCTTAACACCCGATCAGGCGACCACATTAGATAGTCCGATCCGAATCAAGGAGGTAATCTCAGCTATTGCCAGCTCAAGCTCCTCAAATCTCCCGGTTCAGTCGGGTTTACAGCCATTTTTTATAAAACCTTCCACTCAGTTTTAGCCCTAATTTTGACTCAACTATTCAACACAATCGGAGACACGCTGGAGATTCCACCCACGATGCCTATGGCATCAGTGGTTGTCTTGCCCAAACCTGGTAAGGACTTCAGGTATTGTGCCTCATACAGGCCTATCTCCCTGTTGAATATCAGCCTTAAGATCTCTACTGGGATATTGGTGAATAGACGGGGCCTGTTGATGCCTGGACTGATAGAGCCAGACCAAGCCGGATTTGTGGCAACGAGGCAGTGCAGCGACAACACTAGGAGGTTGTTATACTTCATAGACAAGGCACACCGCCAAGCAGTGCAGAGAGTTGTACTTTCTGTTGATGCCGAAAAGGCGTTCTACAGGGTACATTGGCACTTCTTAGAGACCACGATGGATAGGTTTGGAATAGGGAACCGATTCCGTGGGTGGGTGCTTAGTGGGTATATCCACCCTTCAGCCACTGTCCGGGTGAATGGCTGCATGTCTGAACCCTTCCTAATTGCTAGGGGCACAAGACAAGGCTGCCCGCTCTCCCCACTCCTGTTCGCCCTCTATATGGAGCTGCTTGCCAAGAAGATTAGGGAAAATCAGCAAATAAGAAGGGTTATTTTCGGGGGAGAGCGGCACACCATCAGCCTCTATGCAGATGATCTCATCACCATGCTTGAATATCCTGGGTTGTCTGTCTCGGTTTTCCTCACCAAGCTGGAGGAATTCTCCATAGCTTCTGGATTTCGAGTAACTGTCTAAGTCGCAGTCCTTGAATGTCTCTTTGCAGCCTCCAACTGTAGATGCCCCTTGCTCAGGCGTGTCCAATTGGTGGGATCAAAAACCATTCCCTACCTGAGTATAACACTGACAGTCTCAACCGTGAGACAGTTTTGATAAACTATACTCTTACGCTAACACAGATACCGAGCGACCGGCAATGCTGGTGCCTGTTAAGTCTCCAATGGCTAGGTCAGGAAGCAGCTCTTAAAATGAATGCACTCCCAAAAATTCTCTACCTCTTTCAAACACTGCCTGTAGAGCCACCTCGGGGAATGGGGGGGGTGACTCCAGTCACAGTTCTCCTCTTTTGTCTGGGCAGACAGGAAACCACGGATGAGCAGAGACATGAGTTTCTGATCTCCCAGGGAGGTGGTTTTGGGAATGCCCAACCTGGACTATTACTATATGACATCTCGGATCTGTGTCGTGCTAGAATGGGCTCGGACGGAGTTCGAGAAACATTGGCTCTTTTTGGAGCAAGCACTGGCTGGGCAGCCTCTGTAAAGCCTCCAGACCTTCAGGTCTCTACAGTTCTCTGATAGGACGAGCTACACTTAGTGCTTGGGACTCCACGGCTACCTGCTCCTGTCACAAGCAATACTGAATTTACTCCAGGTCTAGACCAGATCGTGTTTTCTCATTGGGAGAAGGAAGGCCTCAGATCCATAGGACATTTTTTTACTGAGAAGAGACCCATGCCATTTGAAGCTTTTAGAGCTGACTTTGGCATGCCCGAATCGGAGAGATATCACTACCAGCAAATTCGGCTCTGGGTGATGCAGCCTCAGGTACAACAAGGAGATGAGAGAAGGTTCACCCCCTACGAGTGATGGTTACTATCCAAAAAGTCTCCCAAATGCCTCATCACAGAACTCTACCTTACTTACGCCCCCGAAACAGGAGATCAAATCTGCAGGGCAGAATAGGTGGGAAGGACAGTTGCTGCAGACACTGACCTAGAAAGAGTGGAGTGACATTCACTACAGAGTCAGGCATTCAGCACGTAACATTTCTAGCATATAATCTGCCACTAAGATAGCAACATATTGGTACCTCACCCCCCACAGGCTGCACAAGCGGACCCCGATCTTTCCCCGAGCTGCGGGAGGGTGTGTGGAGCTGACGGTACCTTGTTGCATATACTGTGGGAATGCTCCATTCTCAAGCCCTACTTGATACAAGATACAAGTCTTGGAGGATATAGACCGCCATTTTGACACTACTATCTTGTGACTTCCAGAGTACATCATCCTGGGCGTCTCTGATAGACTCACGTTTCCCCTACAATCACGCAAAGGGAGGCAGATGGGTATGGCTCTAGGGGCGGCTTTGCAGAATACACTCTTAACATGGGGTTCTGATAGGGCGCCTTCGATTCAGGGGTGGCTGCAGAGGCGTTGCTATGTGCTGGGCATGAAGCGCATTTCCTTCTCTCTCCAGGGCGATAGGGCCTCATTCCCAGATCTGTGTGCCCTTTTCTTCGCCTTTTATTCTCTGAATTTCGTGAGCTCACCTGCCCTAGGTACATGTGCCTCTTGCGTCTTTCCACACTGTCACAAGACTCCACTCACTCCCAAGGCCACTCGTCCGATGGCTGTTGGCCCCAGATATCTCCTTGGTAACATCATGGTGAGGGGGGAAGGGGAGGAAGGGAGGGATCAAGGAGTGGGGGAGGTTGGGTAGTTCCTTCTTTGAATGTTTTGATTGCATCATGTAGCGTATCAACTGCCTATGGCGCATGTAAGGGGCTTGATGCATTGTTTCTTATTCTTTCCATCTTCCAAATCAATAAAAAGATTTAAACCTAAACTAATATATTTGAACCATTCCCACTCTTTTGTATCAATCAGAGTGAAAAAAGATCCTAAAATTTCCATCATATTGACTGCACCGTGTGCTACATTCACTAAGCAAAATGGCCTATTGACCGTTTTAGTTTCAATTTGCATCACACCTTTCTCCGGTCATCCCCATCCTCTTCTACACAAAATACAAAATTCTCTCAATCAAATTCCTCAGATGAATCACCCTTACTGATAGTGGTTTCAGTTATGTTAATTTGTTCTTCTTGCTATTTTCACATTCATCCCACCCTTCCATCCACATGCTCAGAAAAGCTATTTTTAAGGTTTCTAATGTTCCTGCGGGGCCATCCGAACCTTTCCCAAGAACACAAACAGTGCCAAATCCATAAAAAAGCTGTTCATTATATCCCAATGCATTTCAGACCTCCACGGGTCTTTCGTCAGGGGAAAACTGAAAGATTTCACTCAGTCACTTTCAGGCCAATGCTGCGTCAAAACCCTGCGCCTGCTTGAAGCAGGCGTAGGTCTTGATGCAGCATTGTATAGATAAGGCACCCCCGAGCCTTGCTGGAGCTGCGTCGCGCTTGCGACTCAACTCCAGCAATGCGCCACATTTCCGGCACAGATGCGCCACGCATCTGTGCCGTTTTTGCACCATGGTGCGCCGCATTATAAATGTGGCGCACCATGGGTGGCGGAGCTGTGGCGCACTGTGGCTCACGTTAACTGGCGCATCCCTGAGGATGCGCCAGTTAACATAAATCTGCCCCAAAGAATCTTCATGGCTAAGAAACACGGAAGCGTGGAACAGCACAAGGAACTATCCGTCTTACAGTACCACACACTGAAGATGCAAAAATCCCAGAAAATGTTGGCAGCCTCCAAAATCCTTGAGCCTCAGCAGTGCCTCAGTCGGTCATGAACCGCTTCTCCTGCTCATCAGCATTTAAGAGACGTACCACAAAACAAAGGTGAGTTTCCTCTTCTTTATTGAGGTCCACACAAGTAGGTGGAAACACGACCGACCAGGCAGGGAAACTGCTACAACTGCTGTTACAGTTCTAATCATCACATTCCAAGCATCACTGGAATATCAACGCAGAATCCAGTCCTGACAAAACTGTCCAACCCTATTACATGAGTAGTAGCACTGCTGTATGAGTCTGCATGATTTATCTACCTATGTTCAACCTACTTTGAACTAGCAGCATGGAAAAACAAAAGGAAGTGGAAAGTACAAGTGAAAACATGCTGCCGACATTTTGATAGAAAATTTGAAATTACATCTATAGATTTTCAACTGCTAAAAATACTCTAGCTAGTTTTTACAGGAATTGTGCTGAAAACATAATCCAGCGTGCCATCATGTTTTAACAGATTTCTTGAAAGAATCCATTACTGCACCTTCGGAACTTGTGACATTGTAACAAGTTTATAAGAAAGCACACTGTAAAGATTAACAGGCAAAGCCCACAACCTCCCTTGAGAAATGTAAGCTTGTTAGCTTATTCTCTTTTCTAGGTACAGTTTGCAATGGATATTTACCCTTGAAGATTTTTAAAGATACATAGTTACTGCAGCTACATTGTAAGAAATCTTTGGGTTTCTGAGTATTAGTGAATATGTTTCTGTTGTTCAATATAGATGCATTATGCAAATTCAGATAATGCTGTGTGTTTTATTGAGAGCTCCATGGATGAGATAGCAGGAAATAGGACCTGGAAAGTGTGGATTGAGCCTGGCTGTATCCAAGCAGATCTGACTTCAGGAGCAGCTCTACCTAACCCTCGACCATCAGCATGTGATTACCTGGTTGACCATCTAGCTCCTAAGCAACCCTGAGCTCTCCTCCTTCCACAGGCCCTTAAGGTCTGTGTAAGGAACCCCAAGACAGTGACCTCCATCTTGTAGCCCGGCCTCTCTGTGCTGTGCTCCTAACAGCCCAGTCAGCAAGCAACAGCAAAGGTGGTATGAACATAGACTTGTACTGTGTATTCTTGATACTTTAAAACTGCTGTGTTTGTCTATCCATGACTGCTTAAATTGAACTCTGTTTCTGTGCAATCTGTACTTTTACAAATGCTAGTTTTTCTACCCCTACCTGTTGAATTTATCTCCTGGTTTTCCCTGCCCTGTGCTTAGGTCAACAGGGCAACACCCCAAACCCCCTCTTTGTGTCTTTAAAAGTTAAACAAGGCAAAGTGCATCCTCAGAGGCTAAGCAGAGTGTGTTTAAGAGACTACTTAATTAGCTTTATGCTGTGTTTGGAAAAAGCATGTAGCACTGGTGTTTGGCTAGAGAAAGTGATTTCTTTAAGTGCATGAAAAGCAACGTTTTCCAGTAGTTTTTGATTTGGGCCTTACCTGCTGGCTAAAATAGGATCCGAAAGGTGTGGATTGAGCCTGCCTGTATCCAAGGAGATTCTGACTTCAGTAGTAGCTCTCCGTGCCCCTGGCCATCAGCCTGTGCTTGAGGTCACATCCTCCTTGTATAAGTTTGATATTGGACATTACATCTGTGATCTGACTGGCTGCTGTAGCTGGTGTTTCTATTGGCTGCTAGGACTAGGGCTGTGATTGGCTGTAAGAGCCTGGTCTCCTATTGGTCCTAGGGCTTAGTGCTAGTAGTGTGATTGGTTAGGGTCAGGGCTAGGGTTCCCTTTGGCCACAGGGATCACCTGATCACTGGGGCTATTTAAGGTCAGGGTTCAGGGCGTCTCAGTCCAGCCTCTTTGGGCCTAGTCAGATCTAAGGCCAAAAATGCTGCACATTTTCCCATTCACCAGCATCCACCATACCCCATCCACATCCAAAACCAGATTAACACACTTCCAGCAAATGTACGCTACTCATTTAGTAGAAACATACTCTACACACATTTCAATGTCTTGTCACCCACTACAAAACCCCACAAACCACATCTTTACACCCTTATACCCCAACCACCACATATTTGCAACTTTACTCACACACAAAACACTACTCTATCCTATTCCAATGACCAATCCACTCATCACAAACACAACCCAAATCCACACCACACATCCAGACTCACACTCCCTGCTCTAACTACTTCTAACAGACCTATTTCTGTCACCAACAAGCCTATACACAGTTTTTTATCTTTTCATCCACTAATACCCTTCTCTTCTTTTAACCCAAAAACTTAATAACACAACCCTTACATTCCACTCCACCACATATTACCTCTTAGCAATCAAATCTAACACAAACACTCTTCTTAACTCTTGTTCATCCCCTCTCACACAACACATACACTTTTATCCAAAACACATCACCACCCCTTTACCTTGCAACTTCCACTCACCAACAATACTTTACATACAAATTCTTCACAGAAAACAATTACATGATCACCTCCTCTCACTACTCCTCAAAAACAAAACATAACGCACACACACACACAACAAAATCTCACACACAAAACACCTTACAATACTTTCTGTCACAAACTAGAAACATGCACCCACTCCAACCTTCCTGGCTACACAAATAATACACACCTAAACCAACTCCACTGACAAGCTTTCTCTCTTCCCCCACACCAAACACATTTACAGCAACACAGCAATTCTCTCTTATCCAATTCTCCTCCATGACCAATTTAGAACCGTACAACATTAGCCATGTGCTACACCACCACCCCTAACTCATACAACTTCCACCCTAAACAGACACAAACAAAATAAGCAACTTGCCACTCTTCACAACTTTGCATCTCCATGTCTACTGCACAACAAGGCTACTCTACAAAAAGAGAAAAATTCAGCAACTCACTCTCAACCACCATCACCACCACCTACACACACAGACCCATCAAAATGCCTTTGTAGCCTGCTGGACGAGGAACACAATACAGAACAGCTACACTTTTGCTATCTCGATACACCTAATACTAGCACTAAGGGCACACCTGCTACAAGCCCACAAAACATTGCTCACTCTTGTACAAAGCAAAATCCCACCCTCACCAAAGCACATTTTCTAAACTACCTACTAATAAATGATCAATCACTCTAAAAAACAAGCATCCCATCTACCACCTTATCACTGACACACAGCCTGACTTACTCTTCATAACTGAATCATGGTTGGGAGATGACATGGCCCCAGTGTTGCACAAAGCCATTCCTCTAGGCTATCAAGCTATCACACAAAATCATGTAGTCAAAAGAGGAGGTGGCTTAGCCGTATTCAAGAACAGATTTGCGGTGGGCAGAGAACTCCGCTCCACTGGCGGAGCTTGCAGATTTTTGCCTACTCAGCATTCCACTGAGAACGCAGAGTTTAGGCAAAACTCTGACTCCGCAGCAAAGCGGAGTTCTGTGCCCCAGGCCCCACCTTTAGCTCCACGCCTCCACCCCCCCGAATAAATATTTAAAAAAATAAAATAAATAAGATTTTAGAAAAATACACTTACCTTTACACGTGGTGTCTCCGGGCTGCCCTACTCCTCCTCACCGTGGTCTCTGCAAATCTTTACATCATACACACGTCATGGGACTGCGCATGCCTCCTCCTACTACTATGAGCTCCAAAAAAACAATTTCTAGACCCTTCTCTCTTCTAGACCTCCACTATCCTAATCAATCCAACTTACAGACTAGCATTTCCTCCACTAAAATGAATTTCATATCTCCCTATTCTGATTCACAACTAATCCTCTTTGGATTTCGGAGTAGCTAGCTATCTCCGAAAAAGCGCGTTGACACCTCTTCAGGGGTAGTAAGAACTATATACATGCAATTGCAATTGCAATTTCGTTTACACCTCAATATTATTGGGGTGACACCTGGTAGATCCCTTTCACCCAATAAGGGAATGCACCCTTTTTGGAGAAAAGAAGAACTAGTAGGTGTCTCTCAATCTTCTTTTAATCAATTATGCTTTATTATATCAGGAGTATTATGAGTCAAACAAACATGTCAATGAATCTCTTATCTGCAGGTGATAATAAATCAAACCCCATCCTGCTATCCCAAATCAATACACACCAATAGTTGGTATTTTGTTATCACAGGATAATTTATTTTACAGTATTTGTCTATATATCATTTCTATCAGATTTGATCATTATAATTATAACAACTCAGTAGATAATATGCAGAATAAGGCAAAGGTTAAGTAAACCCCAATCATATTTCATTACACATCCCTTACCTCTTAATCTATTCCCTATCCAAAGTATCTAGATACTGTCAGCCATCTTACCTATAAGGTTGTACTGTTTTACAAAGCTCTAATTTGCTTCTTATTGACACAAAAAACTGGAAGGTTTTTGAGGTATTTCAATTGATAATGAAAATAATCTTAGTTGGCATGTTGTCATTCTCAGTTTCTCAGCATGATATACACCACAGAACGTTGAATTAACTGCTGCACACAATGATATAGAAAATGTAAAGTTAACAGGTAGAACTAGATCTGTAGTTAGTTATGAGAAAGATATATATTTGCATTTAGTAGATGATTGTATTAGCATCATCAATGTCAAGGATTGTTATGTCTGCAAATACCTTCTCAGGTTGCATAGGCTACAGTATAATCTCAATTGCCCCTCTTTTATGGATTATAGTGCAATATTTGTTAGTTTTTTCACAATAGAGACCTTTAGTCGCCATCTCATTCAAATGTCTACGCTATGTTGGAGAACTTCCTGTAACTGAAGATCCTGGCAATTGTCTAACATTTTCTAAATGCCTGAAGGTGGTTATCCAAACTAATTTAAACAGTAATTAGACGAAAATGAGTTTGTGTGCAGTTGCCAGTGTGGATACCTAACCACCTTTTTAAGCAGTTGAAATTGCTCGTAGTGTCCTTCCTCTGGGGAACGGGACGACGCAGAGTGGCACACGCAACACTTAAAAGGCCTAAGATTGAGGGGGAATTAGCAGTGCCAGACTTCGTGTTATATTATTTAGCGGCCCAGTTACAGATATTTACGCAAGAAGTGGCAAGAGTACAAGAGTATTTAGAGGCCCGGAGCACAAAAGGCATGAGGGTAGCCCACGCCATGTCCTTTCATTTATTTCACTACAGCAGAAACGGAATATCAGGGATTTGACATTGGAAGAGAATACACTGAGACTGTGCTGGAACCGCTCTCAACGTAAATGGGGGGTGATGCACCCATATGCACCTGAAATTCCCCTCGGAATGGTGACGGCGTTACCGAATGGAGGGGACTGGTCGCATTTACAAGGTTAGGAAGAAGCGGGAATCCAAATGCTAGGGGATTTATTTAAAGATGGAACACTGCTTCCTTATCAGACACTCCAAGAAAGGTTTGATATACCGAGAGGGGATTTCCTTTTACACACAGCAGTGACGAGGGCAATGCAAGCACACTGGCAGGAAGGGCTGCTAGAATCTAGGATAACGAAAGCCTGCCAATATGTCATGATGGCAGCTGGGACCTTTAAAGCGGTCACGTGCCTGTACACCAGAATGCTCAATGAAACGATATTGCCTTTGAACACTTTGAAGGAGAAATGGGAGGTAGATGTGGGGAAAATCATTCCTGATACAACCTGGGCACAAATAATGCGGAGGGCTTGGAAAAGTACGAGAAACGCCAGGTTTCAGCTAGTACACTTCTATATTATTCACCGAGCATACTTGACACCAGGGAAGATTAAGACATTTTTTAATGTAGAGGAAGCGGCGTGCCCAAGATGCACGGGAGTGGGGGTGGAATTGGTGCATATGCTATGGTCCTGTCCAGAGGTGGGTCCATATTGAAAGGAAATAGGAGACACATTAAATGCCACCACAGAGCGGCGGTTAGATTT
This sequence comes from Lissotriton vulgaris, assembly GCF_964263255.1. Classification (NCBI taxonomy): domain Eukaryota; kingdom Metazoa; phylum Chordata; class Amphibia; order Caudata; family Salamandridae; genus Lissotriton; species Lissotriton vulgaris. The sequence continues at coordinate 1,746,723,184 of NC_141694.1, forward strand.
TGATATGGCCGTCAGTGTATTGCACTGGTTCCCTCACACACCCAAGAATAAGATTACGAGCAAGTTTATAGATATGGGGCTTCTACTGGCGAAGCGCAAAATCACAAAACACTGGAAAGCAACTGTGGGCCCCAGCACACACAGATGGAAGAATGAATTTCTTAAATGGGCTAGCAGCGAAAGCACGTTACGCTATCAACAAGCGCGTAGGCTAAATAATGAGAAGATGCTGGAAGCGGCATCAGCATGGGAAGCATTGGTACAGACACTACGAGAATATGGGACACAGGATAATGGAGTGGAATAGTTTACTGATTGAGATAGGACCTTAGACCATGACAGGGCATCATGTAGGCAAACACACACTCAATCCTGCGCATACTTATCGAGAAGATCAGACACTGCTTCTGGCATTGGTGACGAGTCTTGGGGAGGAGGGATGGAGAGTTGGGGGATAGATTAAAGGGTGTTGGGTTAAAACATTTGAAACCTTGTTTACATGGAGATTCTGATAGTAAGAACTGACATATTTTATGGCATATTACCACAGGGATTGGGATAACGAGTACTTTGCAATTGTCAATGTATGTTTTGTGTAAAAAAACAATAAACTATGTTTTGAAAAAAAATGAGTTTGTGTGCAGTCTGAATGAAGAACAGCATTAGTTTATGAAAGAATGTAAAAGAAGGGTGAACATTTAGAAAAATCGGGAGGATGTGAAATTTAAATGCAGACTGAGACTGAACAGAAATGTTTCTTGTGTTCAAAGATACATCTCATCTGATATTGATAATGGAGATTATGAAAAGAGGAATGTTGTGTACAGTGCATCAGAAATCACACAGTGTTAGTTCAACATAATTAGTTGAAGAAAGTGAGTGTGAAAGGAGTTATATTGTAAATGATGAGTTTTTGATTGATGAGTAGTCTGTATCTAAAAGGAATGTATTATATTTATAGTAAGACTGCCTAATTTTTAACCAACCTCGTAATTGGGTAGGGAGTAGTTATTTAGTGTTGGTATTTCCACAAGCTTACCCTATGAATGAAATGAGCGATGTTTCAGGTTTAAAAAGAGTGAAACATGAATTTGGACAAATTATATTAGATGTGCTTGGTGCTACGATTGCATCTATTGGTGTGATATTGAATAACGTGATGATTAGGAGACTGTCAGCACTAGTTGATTGATGCAGCATTAACTAAAAAAAATGGAGTTAATGGTTATGCTTGCAATAATTATACAAAGCTGCCTTGCAATAGATTTTCTTCTCCCTAAGGGAGGGTAGAGCCTGCTATATGTTAACGGTGCAACAGTGCTGCAGCTTTATTTTTGAAAGTAGTGCGCTTATTGACGCTTACATAATAAACGTACCTAATACCTCTTGTGAAGCCCAAGCTTTTAAGGATTATGGATTGTTGAAACCAGTTGGGTACTGGTTTGTTGAGATTGGAAAGGGATTTAGGAAGGCTGGTGAGTGGTTTGATAGTTTTAGAGGGAGTGTATTGTGCTCCATTAAAACCCCAATGATATGTGTGTTCATTTGTACACTGGGTTTCATTCTCTTGCTTAAACTATTTGAGGTAATCTTGTCAAAATTGGGTCTAAAGTGTAGGTGCAATCTACTGTTTACTGTCAGTGACGTCAAATAAAAGGAAGAGAGTTTTAAAGGTTAAAGCCTGTGATGTCATCAAGATGTGGGAAAAATCGAGATGCAAAGTCAGAAAGTGAATCATGATGAATTATGAAATATAATAGTGGTATATTGGTGATGATTATCATCATCAGTGGGGCGAGTTTGTTGGAGTATTTCTTTAATTAGAAATATATGTGCGTAATATTATGGTGATTTGCAATTGAAATGAAAAAGCTAAGATGAGTAGAATTTGTTTTATGGCCTACTACTAACTAGACCTCAATGAGGCTTCAAATCCATTTTATAAAATGTGGCTGCTGTTTCATATTATTCATTATGAGTTTAAAATTCTCGTTGACACTGCTTTCCGGAAAATGTGCACTGTTTACTTTGTAATGACATGTTATCTAAGAGGAAACCTTTAGATACTTTCCAAGGCTCTTACGCTTTAGGACTATGTACACTTTACTGTTGCTGAACAGTAGTAAAGAGCCAGGGCTTACTCTCTAAAACATTCACTGCACATTACCACTTCCTACTTGGCTAAGTTAACTTTTCTAAAAAATTCAATGTAAATGTGGATTGCATTGTATTTTAATAACTTTGGTGTCTTTTTGCTCATTATTTTCTCTCCATTTCTGTAAATTGGTATGGGAATTGTATTGTGCTGTGTTTTTTAATTTAAAATTGTAGGCACTGTTTGAATTTAACAGACGCATCTCTGCGGATTACTTGCTGCTTGTGCCATAGCCTCCAGGGGTTGAGCAGAGATTTTCTTTGTACTGTGTTTAAACATAATCATATTAGGTTTATTGATTTGGTGGGGTCCCTCTCCCAAATTAATAACCCTATTCCATACTTTAGACAATAAAATATGCATGCTTTGAAGAACAGCCTCACACTTTACTCCAAACACCCAGAGCTGTGAATTGTGTACCAGGCGTAAAACAGGAGGATGAGATTCCATAAGTATAGCCCCTATTATAAAGCTAAGCCAGCAGCATCTTTTATGCATAATATAACCTCAGGAATCTACTTCAGGTGCCCACATTTTGTTATGAAACCAACCACTAAAATCTGAATGCGAAACTGCTTCTTTTTTTAAGTGTTTCTGCAACTCTTCCTGATTACGCATCTTGTCAGGGCTATAAAGCACTATATAAATTATGTAGCACAGTACAATGTATTACTCCCTAAGAATGGAAGGGAAATATCTTATATATAAAATTGCACTTAAAATCTCCATGTTCTGACAATTCCTCTCTTTCACAGAAGCCAGAGCCTTGAGACAGCTGTACCTTTATAGCGTTTTATATAAGGGATATAATACACCATGCTGTACATTATAAGGATATTGCAAGTTAACAAGGAGTTCCATAAACCTAAAGAGGGACAAGGCAGAAGGCCAAACTCCTTTATAAGGTTAAGTAACCCTGAGGTGACCTGCAATATCCTTATCATGTACAACTAAGGTACTTTATCACATATAATACACAGTCACACCATTATCTTTCCCACAAATGACTTAAAACCTTGACGTGTAACTCTCATATGTAAGAGAGAACACATTTACAAATATAAGTAATACTTTTAGTGTAAAATGAAAATGAATAACCTGTTTGAATTTTGTTGCAAAAAGATATTAGAAACAGACAATACAAGTCAGTTTAAAAAAAACTGAAATAGCTCAAATTTGTAAAAACATGCAGAAAGATTCTAACTTTAACTTTTCTATAATTATCCGAAAAATAAATATGTTGTTTCTGCTTCTCACTGAGATACAGGAGAAGAAAGAAAATCAGTTTGTTGTTTTTGGGTTCTTTAAGTAGCTGCTTAATTATAATTAGAACATTAGAATGTTAAGCACACCGTAGAAGACAGTGGAGTGCTCTGGGCTTCTAATGGCTGGGAGAAGCCCAGAGGATCAACATGCCAATGTTTATTCACAGCTGCTGCTGTGAACAAATGCCTCACGGATCCCGAGGGGATTTCAACTCCCTTGGGCTCCGTGAGCCCTTTGTTTTACAAATTAGAGAGGGCAGACTGCCCTTCGGGCTCGAGCCCTTAACGTTGACGCAGGTCTTTAATGGCCAGAAGAGCCCACTATGTCGGGCTCTAAGGCTACATTGTGACCTGACTTGCCTTCCACCTCAGACTAATTGTTCTAGAAGCAGGCACTGCAACATCAGAACTCAACTGCAATAACTTATTACAGTCGAGTTCTGACGTGTTTTCTTTAAAGTCAGTGACTGAGTGCATCTCCGACAATAGGGAAATTAGAGAATGGCGTTCATACGGGTATTAAAGAATGCTATGTATTATATAAAGGTTTTACCTAAACCAGTTGCCCCTCACATAGTGGGGAGGTGTAATAAATAACGAAAGTGTTATCCTCGTGCACTCGTTTATTCAAGATTCTTCGAATGTTTTAAACTTTTTTGTTGGCACAACTCGTGTCACAAGGCGTCCACCCTTGTCTTATAAATAGATGTATGTTGTGGGGAGTGGCCCCTTCCCACTAACAAGTGCGCTCGGTAATCAATGAAACATGCTAGTTTCTTCACTAGTTTTAATTCATTTTCTCCAAATTTATTTCAACATGTGGACAAATCAAAGTTTCATGTATTTTCAATTTCCGTAATTCTTGTGAACATTTTTCATATTTGTCTCAATTTATTTCCAATGGTCAACAAATAACATCCACCCAATGCATTTCGGGTCAAGTAAAGCTGACCCTTCATCAGGGGTCTATAAAAAATGAAACAGGACCAATTAATTCACTGTCCTATTATTCAGTATCACAGTACTAATCATATACACTGACAGGAAGATAAATGAACCATAGAAAATAATGCTGCCAAATGATGACTATTGCAATGAAAAATTAACATAACATGAGTAACATTCCTGTGCGTGATAGGTGATGTCCAAAGTGTTCAATATCTTAATCTTCTGTCGCTACAATATCAATAACTTGCAGTAGCTCGCATTCAAGATATCCTACTCAATATATACATTACGCGCAACATTATTGTCTGGCACACATCGATACTGTCAGGTCTACTTACGAGAGACCAGAGGGTAAGAAACAGCGAATGTACAAACTTCTCAATTTCTCAATGGTAAAGTTATGCGCCAAATGTTACGAGTTTACAAGAACCAAGTGTCCGGTCACGTGATCGGCAACGGAACCAATCAACAGCCGCCTTTAGCAGTGACACAGATCACATGATGGGGTATACGAAGGCTTCACGGACGTAAACACGCTCTAGTTCTAATGGAATAGCAATGAATGTTACATGTAGCGAAAGCAAAAATTCGAGCGTGCATAAAATAAAATACTAAGTGTAACAAAAGAAACATAAACGCGTAGTGATACATTTCAAGGAATAGCAGAAAACGAAGAATATACAGTAAGAATACATGACATTATGAACAATGCTTAAACAGGCCCAGAATGTGTTTAAGGACAATGCTGAAAACCATTCATTCTATAAAAAACATTCTATACGATCATTGAGCCCAATGGGATGGGCGGAGTTTAACTTTTTAATCCAAAAGTATTCTGGTCTCAGTCTTTGTTTGATTGGATCCTGGTCTCGGCGTTGTGTGATCTTCTCTAATACCATGAAACGAAGTTGAGAAGTTTGATGTCTGGCTTCCATCCAATGACATGCTAGGGTGGATTTGGTGTTCATCAATCTTATATTACTTTTATGTTCAGTTATACGTGTTTTCACCTTCCTTTCTGTCTGTCCCACGTATGTTTTGCCACACGGACATTTGATGGCATAAACACAATTCATGGTATCGCAAGTACTGTTATGATTAAGTTCAATTTGGTGTCCTTTAGTGGGATGGGTGAATTGGTTTCCAACAATAACGTTCCCGCAATGGATGCAGTTTTGGCATTTTTGCATGCCTCGATAAGTTGTGGTGATTCTCTTAGGAATGTTCAGTAGTTCTGTTCTGTTTTTCGATCGTTGGAAGGCAAATGTGATCTTATCATTATAGACACACCAATGCGCCCCTTACAATTAAAGGGCGACCCTCTGGGCGCAGCTTGAAAAAGAAATCGCAAAGTGCGATATTAAATGTTTGTAACAATAATCCAAGTTTGTTAGAAAATGTAATCCTCACGAATAATTTGTTGTATTACAACTTATTTTTATTCATATCCTCCTTTGTAAATTGTCATGTTGTATTTCAGCAGGCACTGAGCATATTGTTGAATTTTCTTTATTAGATATACGACGAGAGATTGCAGCATTTTCCAGTATGTTTGGTTATTGAAAACGCGCAAGAGAGGTAGACCAATATGGACTGATGTTAGGTCGCTGAACACTAGCACTAATCGACTTTGTAGTGCAATCGTTAGTTTAGATATCATTTACCAGTGTTTATCATATGATTTGGTTTAAAACCGAAGAGTAGTTTGTTGAATGCAGATTTATGTGCCAACTGCTGATATACTGTTTTTTCTGTTGAATCACGCATACATTTCAAATTTATTACGATTCGCATGATAGATATACTGTGTTATTATTTGATGTTATATTGACTTTACGAGTGTGGGTCCTCATATAATAATAATTTTTGAATTCTAGATTCCCCTGATGAAGTGCCGTGAGGCGCGAAATGCATTGAATATTGAATTAAATTGAATGTGAAATACAACATGACAATTTACAAAGGAGGATAGGAATAAAAATAAGTTGTAATACAACAAATTATTCGTGAGGATTACATTTTCTAACAAACTTGGATTATTGTTACAAACATTTAATATCGCACTTTGCGATTTCTTTTTCAAGCTGCGCCCAGAGGGTCGCCCTTTAATTGTAAGGGGCGCATTGGTGTGTCTTTACTTTTGAAACACCTCCAGGACGACGAGGTGATACCACTGAGGCACGCTACATTTAGGATTAAACTGATACAGATGCCTGTGCACAGTCTAAAACCAATTTGAATTCTTGATCTTATCATTATATAAATCTTTTAGATCAGGTTCTAACTGAATTAGTCTCCAATGTTTATTAATGATCTTTTTGATCTTGGATGAGTCAGTAGAATATTTCAGAACAAATACCGTTTTGGTTTCTTGAGATTTTATCTTCTCTTTCAACAAAATGTCTCGAGATTGTGTGGCCACTTTTTTTAAGGACGTTTCCAGAACATCATTTGGATAGCCTCTTAAACGATATTTAATCGTTTGTTCTTGCAAAGTAGTTGTCAAGTCTGCCTCATTTGAGGTGATACGTTTCATTCTGATGTATTGCGATGTAGGTAAGTGTTTTTTTAGAGATACAGGATGAAAACTCTGAAAAAGTAATGAGGAATTTTTGTCTGTCTTTTTGATATGAACATTGGTGATAATGGTATTTTGTTGAATTCTCACTTTCACATCAAGAAATGCAATGGATTGTTCATCGATAGTGTGGGTAAATTTGATACGATCATTATGTGAATTCAGCATCATGATGTTATTTTCAAGCTTTTGACGACATCCTCTCCATATTATGAATAGGTCATCTATGTACCTTTTGTATGTGACCAAATGTTCTGTCCATGCTGGATTTTCCAAAATGAAATCGGTTTCAAATTTGCTCATAAAAATATTGGCGTACGGTGGAGCCCCCCCGAACCCCATAGAAGTTCCACTGCTTTGGTTGTAGAATTTTCCTTCCCACTCAAAGTAGCTACAATACAATGTGAATTGCATCAGTTCCATGATTAACAATTTTTGTGACTCCTCTAAGTCGCTGTTGACTAGGCTCCATTCTAGTGCTTCAATCCCTTCATTGTGGGGAATGGAGGTATAAAGGGCTGTGACGTCAATGGTGCATAATAAGTATGACTCATTTCTCTCGAGTTCAATGGTCTTCAATAGATTCAAAAATGAAGTAGTGTCCTTTATGTATGTTGTGCTCTTTTGTACAATTGGTTGTAGACACTTATCTACAAATTTCCCAATGGGTTCAGAGATCGACCCACACGCCAAGACGATGGGTCTGAATGGAGGATTAGTTGGATATTTATGTATTTTTGGCATCATATATAATTTTGGCCATCTGGGATGTTTCATATTAAAGAATTGTTTGGTTTTCTCATTGATCCATTTCATGTTATATGCATGGTCGATGATTTTTTGAAGAATGAGTTGGTATTCGCTTTTGGGATCTGATTCTAGAGGAAGATATGTGTCTAAATTGTTGACATATACATTCACATTTTTGATATAAAAGTCAGTGTCCATAACTACTAAGGCACCCCCTTTATCTGCCTTCTGAAATGTTAACTGTTTGTCATTGCTGAGATTTTTCAAAGTGTTCCATTCTCTGGGGGATAAGTTACTCTTTAACCAAATCGTAAACAAATGTTCCTTAGATTTGATCATCACCTATCACGCACAGGAATGTTACTCATGTTCTGTTAATTTATCATTGCAATAGTCATCATTTGGCAGCATTATTTTCTATGGTTCATTTATCTTCCTGTCAGTGTATATGATTAGTACTGTGATATTGAATAATAGGACAGTGAATTAATTGGTCCTGTTTCATTTTTTATAGACCCCTGACGAAGGGTCAGCTTTACTTGACCCGAAATGCATTGGGGGGATGTTATTTGTTGACCATTGTTGACCATTGGAGATAAATTGAGACAAATATGAAAAATTTTCACAAGAATTACGGAAATTGAAAATACATGAAACTTTGATTTGTCCACATGTTGAAATAAATTTGGAGAAAATGAATTAAAACTAGTGAAGAAACTAGCATCTTTCATTGAATACCGAGCGCACTTGTTAGTGGGAAGGGGCCACTCCCCACAACATACATCGAGGTGTAATAAATGCCACTTAGGGTTCATGCCTAGAATTGAACCACTTTGAGAGATGAAACACATTTTTTCTTTCTGGCCACTGGCACAGGCACTTCCTCTAATGAAAAGGGCAAAAATAGGAGGATTACCCGGTAGAAGGACTTTATAACTCTGACTAGAGGAGGAGGGCGGTAGTGGCTGAGAGGGGAAAAATAATTTGTTATTCTGTAGGCAGTGGAGTACCAATACCACTAACAAATTCACATGGTGTCAGTTTTGAATTATGGTGTGGGCGATCGGATGGAGGGGTGGGCGGTGAGGTGATGCCCTATCTGGTGATGAATTTTTAAAAAGTGTCTAAAAACATAGTGGCATATTACCAACAACTAGAGATAATTATCGCTATGTTGGTTTAACGGCGATATTTTTATCGTCTAGCTGCGGCGATTTTTATCACTTAGGAGCCTTGCTATTATCAAGGTTTATCTCCCAAGCGATAAAAATTGTCCGAAATGCATGAATATCGCTGAAAAGTCAGCGATATTCATGCATTACCGAGCAAATGCTCTTAGCCATGTTATCCACCTCCCATTGGATAACATGGCTAAGAACTGCTCAGGGCAGGTGTTAGCTTTTGGAGATATTCGCGCTTAGCGCAAATATCTCCAAAAGTTGGTAATAGGAGATAGCGATGTTGCGACTGTTTCCAGTCGCTAACATCTTGGCACGCCCACTTTGCATGTCATTAGTGATAAATATCACTGACATGCAAAGTGGGGCCCAAGATGGTCGCTATCTCCTACTAGCTGTCGCTAACTGGTGTTAGTGACAGCTAGGTAATAGGGAGATAATTTTATCTCCGCTTTCTTGGCTTTTAAAGCCAAAAAAGCAGAGATAAACCCCCTTGATAATATGCCCCAGGATTACTTCACTTCTGTCAAATAGTGGGTTTAAAAATTACAATTATTTTCTAGAAAACTTCTCATGTGCACTTGAAAACACATGCTTTAATTGTGTATTAGTTTAGCATACAGAACAACAGCTTATAACTTTCTTCTAAAAATTGAAAAAAACAGCTGACATTTTGTATGAAACAGGCATGCTGCGTGGTTATTTCACTTTTCTGGCCTTAGACGAATCCTTTTAACATTTTGGTTTTCTTGGCTCTGGTGTTTTCGAAGTATTGAAATAAATTTGATGTTATTCACTTACATAAAACTCGCAACACAGAGTGAACTTTAAAATTGAGAGGCTCCATAGAGCACAGAATGTAACAACAATCTAACCATGAAATAGAATAAAAATGCAGAGGGCACGTGCTTATTATCTAACTCTGTTATTCAAGTCACGCGATATTCCTCGAACTATAAATTGCACGGTAGAGTAGTTACTTTAATCTACAGATGCACTTAAATGCCTTAATGCATCTGTTTAATAAGGGTATTGAAAGATGTTTTTGCTACAGTTTTTGGGGCCTTAAAACACGGTGTGGAAAAAGCATTTAGCCAGTAATAGCCCGAAGTACAGGAAGCAGCTCTTAGCGGGTTTACATTCGTTATTATAGCAATTTTTGGGCAGCATGCAGTCATTTTCACTTGCAGCGAGGTATTAAATTGCAATTACCCCCGATGTAATTGTCAGGCAGAATAATTCAGTGCATGCTGAATTGAAAGCATCTCAAGCTGTGGTTTTATTGTCGCGCGCAGCCACGAGCCAATCGCGAGCAGCTTCTAGGGATCTGTCTCTGGGGGGTTGGGGACCATACAACAGACAGCTATGGAAGGAAGCAAGTTAAGCTTTTATTTCTGCAACTTATTCTCCAGGGCTGCTTCCTTTTTATTTGGTACAAAGCCTCCTGTCAAAGCAAAAGCTAATAGTGGCCATTTTTTGATGCAACACAACTCAGCAACCACGCTTGCTGCACAACATTGATCAAGGAGCGAATAACAACAGCGAGCCGTCCCTGCTCTGATTGGCATGCTACTGCTGCCATCCTCTGCTCTGGCACTCCTAAAAGGCTTCATTGTGCGACGCTCAGCATCACACCATCCATGGTGCAGATGTGAGTGGGCACTGGCTGGCACAGGATTTTAATTGGAAGCATCCCTTTCAAGCACAGATTTCTATGCCCAGACAAACGCCGAAGATCCCACGCATATGGACGTGTGCTGTGCACTTCTGCAAACATGCAAAGCATGGGCTGCCTGAGGGACTGAGCACAGTACCCCTTTCAAAGGACTGACTCGATGAGGTATTATATTTTGACGCAAAGTCCGGTCTGTCTATCTCAGTAGATCGAGCTTTGCAGCGAAACATATTTTGCACTTAGAATGGGCACCTAAATCTAAATATCAATATGTAGCTTTGTACCACGTTGTGTCACCCTGTGTTACTTGCAAAAAACACAGTTGATGGACAGAATGCAGAACAATATCTTACATTCACCCCAGTACAAAGATCTGGGCATAAATCCATCGTTTTTTTGCACTCCACACCACCCTAGGTCAGACAATGGCTATATGCAAATCAGCCTTGACCCTGTGCCTCATGGGAACAGTCCAGCCCAAACTACAAAGCCATGTCTTTCCTAGACCGGAATCAAGCATCCAAGGACCGGTATCTGGCTATCAGCCTTCTTCAGCCTGGATAGCTTGACTCCAGTGATGAGGAGAGCCTGGGACTCACGTCTGAGCATACCCAGCCCACTCGGGGTGAAATTTGCAAAAAACACAGTTGATGGACAGAATGCAGAACAATGTCTTACATTCACCCCAGTACAAAGATCTGGGCCTAAATCCATCGTTTTTTTGCACTCCACACCACCCTAGGTCAGACAATGGCTATATGCAAATCAGCCTTGACCCTGTGCCTCATGGGAACAGTCCAGCCCGAACTACCAAGCCATGTCTTTCCTAGACCGGAATCAAGCATCCAAGGACCGGTTTCTGGCTATCAGCCTTCTTCAGCCCGGCGTGCTTGAATCCAGTGGTGTGGAGAGCCTGGGACTCACGTCTGAGCATACCCAGCCCACTCGGGATGAAAATTGCAAAAAACACAGTTGATGGACAGAATGCAGAACAATGTCTTACATTCACCCCAGTACAAAGATCTGGGCCTAAATCCATCGTTTTTTTGCACTCCACACCACCCTAGGTCAGGCAATGGCAATATGCAAATCAGCCTGTGTTACATCAGGACAGAGCTTAGATGTAGTAAAACTGGGTAAAAAGTTACCTTTAAGGTAACAGAAGTAGTACGAAGTTGCTTGAACCTCTCATAAGTTATTCTATTTTAACTATTTTATATAGAACTTTTATAATTGTATGAGTTTTTGCATTAGTGGAGTGGCCTGCACATGTATAGGACCACAATTCCCTTTACTGGGAACCAGCACCCCAATGTAATGCTTGATTCCCTCAGGGTAGCGAAGCAGAGCAGCCCAAAGCCATTCAGAGGAGGTGGTGTGGGCCAGTAATCACCATTCACTGGTACAGAATAATAGCACTCAATAAATGATTGTCCAGTCAGCACTTTTTCTTTATGAAAAGCAGAAGTAAATTTATCCCACTCATACTACTAAATACTACGCAATAATTTGCAAATGGACATTGTAAAGTGAAATTACCATAGATTACCTTTTATAATCACCCTTGACCCCCTAAAGGGGTCATACATCCATACAATTTAAGTTTACAGGGTTGGTCAAAGGTTCAAGAGCAGCAAACCACATGTTAAGGACATCATTTTGTACTTAAATGCACTCATCAATCAATAATAATCATGGGTAAATGCACTTATTAATGTTAATAAAGCGTATCCACTTAGGTCAATAATCACTGTCAGCATTATGTCTATAAAGCATTTAAAATTAGTAAAACTTGTGTCTGTGTATTTTTATAGACTTTCCACCCACCAAAATGCAATAATAAAGCCAGTCTCAAGAGGACATCAGAATTTGATTACAGTATACTTCATCTATAGACTTGGTCCATAGAGAGCACTTCAATACATGTACCTTTTTTATACAGTTTCAGACCACAACAATTGCAACCATACAATCAGCCCCTAGAAGGCACAGCACTGACCTTAGGAGTGCTTGAAACACTGAGAAAATCCCAGGGGAGTCCTGGATTCTACGTCCCAGCAAACATATGGTCATTACTTTTATAGGAATTCCTTGGGGGTGACCTGCTGCACTGCTGCAGACCACCTCTCCATACTTAACATTAGTGGTACCCCTGCCTGTCTTGGGGGCCACCACAAGGGGGGAAACTGAAGTAAACTGGAGAGCCTGGCAGGGCATTATGGAGTGCTCCTCGGGAACAGTGTCAATCTGATTAGTGGCTTTGCCTCTGCTGTGGTGTGCAGCGTGGCTGGCTTGGTCCTTATTATTTTTTTATTCCATGGGGTGCCCAGGCCAGCCCGGGCACCCTTCAAGCCATTTGCTTTTTGGGGACAACCCAGGGAGCCCACCCCAGGCTATGCCAGCCGGCTCCCTGGACAGGCAGCATTTCCTTCGCTGCCCATGGGAGCTAACAACTTCTCTCTTCCAGCCCGCTCTTGCAGGTAGGTTGCTTCGCTCAGTATTGTCCCCCGCTACCCAAGACATGGGCATGTTGAGCAGGGAAGGCTCAACATCAATCAGGGGACGCAATGTCACCACCCCTGACCGTGGGTGCTTGCGGGTCAGATATGGGATCCCAGCCCCCTCCATTACAAATGCGTCCCTGGGTCCAAAAGAGAGTACAGGATGGGACACCATGCTTGTCTCCTCTCTGGAAAAGTTGACCAGGACATTGTGCGCCGGGCCCTGGCCCATCCTGGGTGTATGTTAATAAAGAGCAACAGAGCCCCAGGCGCTCTTTTAGAGAAAGGTTAACAGTCGCCAAACTATAAAATGTCATAACTCTGGCCCTCTTTGGATAATTCTTACAATACTTGAGATCATTTTACTCTTGTTGGCAAGCTCCAGCCACCAGGGGCAGTTGCAGCAGATCTCCTTACCTCGAAAGCGGTGCAGTCCTCAGGAAGCTGATTCTCTTGGCACCCTCTTCCACCCTTCCTCCTGGTCTTTGCCTCTACCTGCAGGCATCCATGGCTTTCCCCTTCCTTTTTCCTCAGGTGGTGTGAAGAGGCCAGCCTCACTGTCCCTTGGAGAGACCCATCGGTCCTGGGATCAACTTGGCTGAGTCCATAGTCCTTTGTGGACATCAGGGGATTCCTCCTTCCAATTCTCCATGATGGTCTCAGGGTCCAGCAGCAAAATGTAAAAAAATCACAAGGCAAGAGAGAGTCTCCCCTTTGTGTTGTTAAAGGGGAGAGAATTGCAGAAGTCGGACGCCCCTGGCCAAATCCTAGGGTGCCACGTCACCTCTCCATCCCTGTCCCAACCTTCCTGCACAGCATCCTGGAACAATTCAAAATGGTGCCATCCAGGACTCAGTCCCATTTCCTTTGGGTGCCTCAGCTCCGCAACTCACTGACATCACTACCAGGGCATTCATCGTTAGATTTTAAAATGGAGCCCCACTCCTGTGTTGGCTCCAGAGGTCTGGGCTTTCTCCTTCGTTCAGTGGGCTTGGGCAGGCCCATCCTTGGTATAGTGGGACAGCTGATTAATTGATGCAGGTCATTTACCCCTTTGCTCCTCAGTATCTGAGTTAATCACTGTTAATTGCTCTCTTTGTGTGGGGAGGCCTTTGTTCTTACTGCTGGAGAGAAATGCAAATGAAAGGGCACAGTAGGGTGACATAAGTCCTGAGCTCTGATCCTGAGCTGAGCCAGAGAAATATGACAATTCCGGATGACCCATAATTTGTACAGATCTCTTTGTGGGTCTTGTAGAATTGATTTGCCTGCATAGGTTACACCTCAATTCCATATGTCATTGGTTTCTGTAGGCCAAAGGGAAGCAAAACTGCACCCTATGTGTATAATAAAGTGTCACTACCAACAAAACAGTAAATCACACTAACTTTACCTATTAGTGTACTTCAACATTATAACCTTTGTCACATGCCTGCAAGTCCTGTCAACCGAAGATCAAGGAAATCCAACCGGTCCCCACCGTAGATGATCCATACCTCTACTCTCTCCCAAGCAGTGTAAAGGTCCCAGCATCTCTGGCCCTGAAGAAACCAATCCAGATCCGTGGGTGCTAGTTGAAGTTAAAAAGTCCTTGATTTTATCTCTTCAAGAGTCAATCGTCTTCTTTCAGCTGGGCACCTCCAGTAAATGAGGGTGGAAAAGTGCGGAAGGCAGGCACCTGTGCCTACTTCTAGGGTGACACATCATCACTCCACCTCTGTCCCAACTTTCCTGCACAGCATTTTGGGAACTTTCAAAATGGCACAAATAAATGGTATGTTGAACGACCTTCTCTGTGAGCCTAAGCCCCACCCCTAACTTCCGTAACTGCCTGGTACCTTCCCTCCAAACTTTCAGAGGGCAACCCCTGCTCTGACTGGCTCCAGAGGTCTGGCTATCCTACTATATTTCTGTGGGGTTGAGTCTTCCCAGGCCAGGTGCAGTGTGAAAAGCAATTATCACATACTGATTCTGCCCCCACCATTTCCTATCCCTGGAGCAGGCTTGATTACTGGCAATTGGCCGTATTGTGTAATATAGCCTTTGATCCTCCAGCTAGCAGGCAGAGTAATTACATTTTACCAGCAGGGTGATTTAAAGGCCAAATCTAATTAGGAGCTGAGTGAAAGAAAAACGATAAATCTCGAAGTTCCACTTGGAGTACACATATCTGACAATGAATAACATGCCTACATTCGGTATCATGATTTACCACAGGATTGGTGCACCACACTTGTCTCTAGACACTACTGTAGCAAAACTATAGATGGGTGCAGAAGTCAGCCATAAAGCATAATACAGTAAAACATTCTGCATACTTTAGTGAAGCATTACAGATGTACATACTCGCACTAATAAGGCCTCTTAAGTAGGTAGCGGCACCTGGAGGGAGTGTTGCGTGTGTTGAGGCGGGGCGGTGGGGCGGGGGAGGGTCATGGTGGGGGTTGTAAACTCCAGCTTACGGCAGACAGGAGTAATGTAAATAAATAAATGAATACAACTAATTTCATTGCGCGCAATGCACCCCATTTGGCGTTTCAGCGCGCACAATGAAATTTGTTTTATTTATTTATTTATTTACATTACATAGGTCTGACGTGAGCCAGAGTTTACTACCCCCCCAGTCTGCCCCTCCCCCGCCCCCCACCTCCCTGCAGCACTTCCTCCAGGAGCCGCTAGTGCTTTCATACTATGAGGACTGCACCAATTCATAAATTATCGGGTCTGCAACAGGCTATCAGTGAGCAGATTCTGGGCTGAGTTAGACAGTAATCTCACACACACAGCCGGCACATGTGCACAAATGCGGTGGCATTGCAAGCAGGGAGTTGGGGGAGTGCGGTCTGACCTAGGTGGCACTAGTTTTAGGGGAGGCAGCCTCCTTCCGCTGTTACCTGCCGTCTCGGGGCAGCAATTGCTCTTCCTCCCCACTCTACAATACAGACGTCGTGGGTCGGCAATCAACGTGATCTCACCAGCGCCCCCGCTCTTAAATGCAAACGCAAGGACCGCCACGGTCGGCTAAAGGTCTAGCGACGCCACTGCACACATATTTACCTGCAATTCAGACCAGAGCATCTTACCCTAGCTGCTTAGCATCTGGCTTTATCTTAAAAGGGAGTCGCTGGCAGTTAAGGGCTTAAAGCGAGTGAGACTCAGGTAGTGAGGCTCACTCAGGCAAAAGTCCATAAACCAACTAGTCTAAACAGTGAAAACTCCTGGGGGGAAAAGTATTTGAGAACCCATTTCTCACAATGGGTATTAGAGCACGCCTGCATTTTGATAAAGCCCCCATTGTGCATTGGTGTGCTTGCGCCTCAATCTACCAGCTCAAAGCTCATTGGTGTGAATAGCATTGGATGTACTGTACAGAATAGGCGTGAACTTCAACGTCCTGCAGGCATCACACAGAAGAGATTGAGAGCAAAGACCTTACTAAAAAGCATTCTATGTAACCCTGGGCGAAGCACTACGCTACACTCGCGTAGTTTGCGAGCTGCACGTAGCACAGTGCGAACACGCGTAGTGCAGCGTAGCGTAGTGCAGCGGTCATTTTTTGCTTGTTCGCGGCCCTCAACATCATGTTCGCGGCCGCGAGCAAGCAAAATGACATCCCGGGGAGATTCTCAACGCGGGGAGGTCAGGTTTCTCATTGCGAGTGGTTGCGCATGCTCGCAACCGCTCACTATGAGAAACTACCAGTTCGCGTTGAGAAAGCTGCCGCTCGAGTAAAAATCTACTTGAGCAGCAGAAAACTACAGCTCGCACTGTGCAAGATGCCGTTTTCAATGATTGCACAGTGCTGGATGCTTGTTCGCACTGTGCAATCATTGAAAACACATCTTGCACAGTGCGAACATGCTACTACGCAGCTCGCGTAGTGCTACGTGAAGTTCGCGTAGTGCGAAGTGCACTTTGCGTAGCTTCGCGTAGCGCTACTTCGCGAACTATGCCCACCCTTAATTCTATGCCCTAGATATGAGGCACTTTCCATTTAATGTACAAATCTTCATTCATGGACGCGTCTCCTGAATGAAGCACCATTGCCGCTGGAAAGCTGTGTACCGCAGAAGTCCTGGGAATACCAAGGGGATTCTGAAGACGACTGCAAACAGCACTGCCAGCCCTCTTTACATTGGAAGCATTTTATTGAATTAATTGGCCTCTAAAGCTTTTTTAACATAAGCCATTGTTCTGCTATGTCAGGAGTCTTGATTTATTGTAAGATTATTAACTGCTAATGAGTTTCAGTTTTTATAGGCTCATCCGTAATAACTGGAAGAATCATTGCTGGTTTCATTTAAGGGAGAGTTTAGGGACAACATCACAATATGTAAGCGTGAAAAATCCGCCTATTTTAAGTATATATTCACTCTGGCAATATTTCTTTATAGTTTCTCTTGTTATTCACTTTTATTTTTTACTTGCATTGCTTAAGTCTAAACATGCAGCACTCAACTGTCCAATATTAAAGTGTTTATGCTGATGTCCTTCAAGACACAGGTATGATTTATAAACTATGCTATGCTATGTTTTGTTTTAAGATTTGTATAGCGCATAGCTGCCCCAGCAATGGGCCTTCCCACCGCTAGTCCATTGCAAGATTCAGACTGCAGCAGGCAGCTAAAAGCAACAAGGAGAGAAATGGACCCTGAATTTGAGAAAGGCCGGGGGCCTTATTTATGAAAGGTGACGCATCGCTGTGTGAAAACAGCGATGCGTCACTTTTCACTGCGCTCTCCCTGCGACCCTAACGATGCGTCATATTTACAGTATGACGCATCATGTCGCAAGGAGTTACCGATACGTCAGTATTTCTGACGTATCTGTTGGTGCAAAAGTGGCGCATTGCTGGAGTGTGTCACAAAAGTGACGCAACTCCAGCATTGTGCACTTTCACATGGGCAAGCCCCATGTTGTTAGTGCCTGCGTCAGTCTTACGCCTGCCATGAGGCAGGCGTATGATTGTGAGCATTAGTGGACAAGAAATGGCGCAGTGAAGTCTTATAGATTTCACTGCGTCACTTCTATGACTCTTTCTTGCGTCAAAACCCCCCCTTGAATACTTTATACCTGGCACAGGTATAAGGTGGCGCAGGGGTTTACAAAGTGACGCATCTACCTAGATGCGTCACTTTGTAAATATGGCGCAACAAGGCGCATTTTTTACACCACTGGTGCGTCACAAAAAGCAACGCACCGGTGGCGTAAAAGTGACGCAAAGCCTCATAAATGAGGCCCCAGGCCTTCAGTGTTTTCCTGAAATGAAAATGGTTTTGAATGTTCCTGATGGAGTGCGGGAGCGAGTTGCAGAGAGCTGGGGCCTTTTCACAAACCGAGTGGCCTCCTGCTCTTCCTCTCCTAATACATGGATTAATGGCCAGATTAAGATCTGCTGAATGGAGAGGATGTGAGTGTCAATACAATGATATCAGGTTTGACAAGATAGGAGCCCCCTGGGAATGTGGAATCTTATGGGGGGGTCTTAAAGTGCATGCGCCCGTCCACAGAAAGTTAATGCAGGTTGCAAAGGAGGCCAGAGACTGAGCACAATTTAGGAAGGGAAAATAGTAGCCTGGCTGCCGTGTTTTGTGCCAACTGTTGTCTTTTAGTTACAGATGTATTGACCAAGTATTGAGTGTTGCAATCTTACAGCCACCCAGATGCCTAGAATTTTAATAGAGGTCTTGGGTTGGGGAAGAGTCCGAGGCAGTAGCCGCTGCCACCATTTGGGAGTAGTGGGGCGAGGGCGTGGGGTCCGGTACAGATATTAATTAAAAAAAACAGTTACCTTGGCCGGCCGGTTGGCTGACGCATCTTCTCCATCCTCTTCCTATTGTCTCCTCTGGCTGCAGCCTTGTGATTGGTCTGAGTGCCGAACTATTGTGCTCAGACGGGGGCTGGGAGTCTTTGCATGTTCCTCCCCAGGCTGTGTAAAGTAAGCCTGGTGGGGTAGATGCAAAGTGCGCAGGACTGTCCGGCCCAAGAGGGCCTGCCATGCAGTCATGGGCACTTAAGAAGTGCCAACCACTCCTCTCCTTGCTCTGGCCAACCCCGCCCGAGAGCCACTCACTTCAATTGGAAAAATAAAATCATGCTAAAGATATTTTATTATCATTGTATGTTTCCTATTGAAGTTAGTGGGGCGCCTCTCCTCCTCCTTAGCGGAGGAGCCACCACTGGTCCAAGGGTGGGAGGCCACCAGTGATCGCCCAGAAGGTGGGTATATTTACCTAGTAGGAGCATTTCTGTTTTGCTCTCATTTAGAAGCAAGCATTTGCCATTCATTCACTCTGCTACGGCAAGTATTGCCTTTTGGAAATTGGCCAGGTCAGTCATATGACTGTCAGAAAAAGAAAGCACAAGCTAAGTGTCATCTGCATATGACAGCAGCGCATGCCCCGAAGTCTTGACGGCCTGAGCCAGAGGTTGGATATCAATGTTAAACAAAGTAGGGCTCAGAGCCGAGAGTACTATCAAAATATCTGTGTTTGGATGGTAGGAACAATATATTTTCTCGAATGGTGCAAAACAACACTTTAAATGCACCTATTGAACCCCTGTATTGTGTTGTGACAAGGTTTAATTAATTGCTGTACGTATCAACATTGCTAACTCCCCAGCTACCTGTTCAACAAAATAAAGTGTGGCTTAAGTTTGTGAAAGATGACATCCACTGGAGTAATTCTTGTATCATTACTAATAGTATCGGCCTCTGTTGTCATATGCATCCGCATATGGAACACAGTACAACCAAACGTCAGTCAGTGTGGCTGGTTTTCCAACAATAATAAATTCAGGAGTAGTAGCAAGAACCTGGTGTTCCCTAGGGAGAGGCTGGGAGAGAGGGGAGGTAATACACACTTACAAAGTCACATTTTTGTGTGTATTGACAATACCAGTCAATGATTTTTCATACCCAGTTTGTACACCTCCACTTAGTGCCAAAACTATTGTGTAAGTGTGAAAATGAAGTGTATAGTGTGAAACACACTCACATGCCCCTGTGCAAGTAAGGAGGCAAGACGGCTCATTGAGTTAAACACTCAGTCTTAATATGTGCAGGACTATGTGGAAATGTTGACTCATCTTCTGAGGTCAGTAAATTGAGTACTATTGAACCTGGCCCTTTTTGAAGGATCTCCCTAAGTTGTTGCGCTCTGTTGCTGAGCCTGTTTTGTTGGCATCAAGACTCTACATACTTTCCCACTGCTAAATAGTAGTAAAGTGCTTGTTCTGTCCCCCTAAAATATGGTATAATTAACCGACACCAAATTGAAACATTTAATGTACTTGTAAATCCCCAGTAAATGGTGCTACATGTACCCAGTGCCTACAAATTAAATGCTGCTGAAGCACTCACTGTGCCAGCCACGAAAGTTACCTTTTAATCCATGTCTCAGGCATGCTCCTGCAGCCTGTAGTGCACTTTTTAACTGTCAATTTGACATGGCAAAATAAACCTTTTGTCAGATCTAAAAACATTCTTTTTAAAATACTTATGTCACCCCTATAGGCTGAATTGTATTTAAAAGGTAGGGCATGAGTGCTTACGTTTTACATGTCCTGGTAGTGAAAAATCCTTCAAGTCGTTTTTTACTTCTGAAAGGCCTGTCTCTCTCATTGGCTAACACTGGGCTACCTGATTACATTTTATAAGCGATACTTTTGCATTGGGAGCCTATAGAGATATGCTGTTTAGACTCAAATGAGTTGTAATTTAAATGGTAAAGTTAGATTTTAAGTCACAATTCTGAAAATGAC
This sequence comes from Lissotriton vulgaris, assembly GCF_964263255.1. Taxonomy (NCBI): domain Eukaryota; kingdom Metazoa; phylum Chordata; class Amphibia; order Caudata; family Salamandridae; genus Lissotriton; species Lissotriton vulgaris. The sequence continues at coordinate 1,746,743,998 of NC_141694.1, forward strand.
ACTTATAGAAATTTGGCATTTTCTTCCCCCAAAGTTTTTAAGGCCTTCTAGGAGCTTCCTCTTGTTCTCTATATTCCCATTTTTCTAGAATATCATTGGAGACTTTCCTGTTGAAGTCTCCTATTAGAAAAACAGGAGGGAAACCTCTTCCTTCCACCACCTTTTCTATTTCCTCAAATGCATTAATCATAAGAACATCGTTCGTGGGACCTGGTGGAATATAAGCATTGAAAATTATTAGGTCAGTTGAAGTATCCAGGGAAACCTGCTGGCATTTGACCTTTAAACATTGGGTATTTGTTTGATGCATGGGGATGACTTCCTGATCCCAAAAGTATTCCTCATGCAACAAAATTGCTAGTCCAAGGCCTTCTAGGAGATTTCATCTGCCTGGGCCAGCTAATTGCTTCCTAATTAGGAATGCTGTTGGAAAGTGGATTAATAGTAGGGGCAAATGGTAATCTGCCACTAGAAATAAGGTCACTAACACAGTAACTAACTAAGTAACTAACACGCTGTCTTCTCATCCAGCAAGGACATCATCTTCAGCCATGCCACCGGACTCCACTGGACGGACCACAGCTGAGTCCACTTCACTTTCAGAAGATCCACGATCCACCACCAACAGCAACAGGTTGCTCGAAGAAACTGGAACAAGATCACAGCAGACCAGCTCGCCGCTTCCCTGAGCCAGCACCCTCCCGCCAGCTCAGCGGACCCCAGCCAGGCCGCCGACAACCTCACAAAGTGGATCAGCAACTGCGCAGACGTCCTTGCCCCACTGAGGACCCCGCCTAGCAGACCCGGCAGCAAGAAGGCCCCATGGTTCACCGACGAACTCAAGAGCTCCAAGAAGAACTGCCGAGCCCTCGAGAAAGCCTGGAGAAGGGAGCCAACACCGGACAACATGACCACCCTCAAGCTCGCCACCCGGAATCACCATCAACTGATCCACGCCACCAACAAAACAGCATTCAAGGACCGGCTGGACAACAACGCACACAACTGCAAGGAACTTTTCAACATTGTGAAAGAGCTCTCCAACCCCAACGCCGGAAACAACGACATCACCCCGTCGCAAGACCTCTGCAACTCCCTCGCCTCCTACTTCCACAACAAGATCGCGGACATACACAACAGCTTCAGCCCACAAACAACGCTCCCAACGACCGCACCAACTCCCCCCACCACCACCCTCAGCGCCTGGACCCAGATTAACACAGAAGACACCATCCGCACGATGAACTCTATCCACTCCGGATCCCCGACCGACCCGTGCCCCCACCACGTCTTCAACAAGGCCGACGCTGTCATCGCACCCCACCTGCGGGACATCATCAACTCCTCCTTCAACACCGCCACCTTCCCTGAGAGCTGGAAGCACGCCGAACTCAGCGCTCTACTAAAGAAACCAACAGCGGACCCCACCGAACTCAAGAATTACCGCCCCATCTCGCTCCTCCCGTTCCCAGCCAAAGTCATCGAGAAGACCGTCAACAAGCAGCTGGCCGCCTTCCTCGAGACAAATGGATCCCTCGACCCCTCGCAGTCTGGCTTCCGAGCCAACCACAGCACCGAGACCGCCCTCATCGCTGCCACCGATGACATCCGAGCCCTGCTGGACAAGGGTGAAACAGCGGCCCTCATCCTCCTAGACCTCTCCGCGGTGTTCGACACTGTCTGCCACCGCACCCTAGTGCAGCGCCTCAGCAACACCGGAATCCAGGAGAAGGCACTGGAGTGGATCATCTCCTTCCTCGCTGGAAGGACACAGAGAGCCCGCCTACCACCGTTTAGATCTGCAGCCACGGAAGTCATCTGCGGCGTTCCTCAGGGCTCCTCGCTCAGCCCCACCCTCTTCAACGTCTACATGAGCCCCCTTGCGGCCATCGCACGCCAACACAACCTCAACATCATCTCCTACGCCGACGACACCCAGCTGATCCTCTCCCTGACCAACGACCCCGCCGCCGCCAGAACCAACCTCCACGAAGGGATGAAAGACGTAGCCGAGTGGATGACGTCCAGCCGCCTGAAACTGAACTCAGACAAGACGGAAGTCCTCATCCTGGGCTCCTCGCCCTCCGCCTGGGACGACTCCTAGTGGCCCCCCGCCCTGGGCACCGCACCCAAACCGACAGACCACGCACGCAACCTGGGCTTCATCCTGGACTCCTCCCTCTCCATGACCAGACAAGTCAACGCCGTCTCCTCGTCGTGCTTCAACATCCTGCGCATGCTACGGAAGATCTTCCGGTGGATCCCCACCGAGACCAGGAAGACGGTCACCCAGGCCCTCGTCACCAGCCGACTGGACTACGGCAACGCCCTCTACGCCGGAACCACCGCCAAGCTCCAGAAGAGACTCCAGCGGATCCAGAACGCCTCAGCCAGACTAATCCTCGACATCCCCCGGAGTAGCCACATCTCCGGACATCTGAGAGACCTGCACTGGCTACCCGTCAACAAGAGAATCACCTTCCGTCTCCTCACCCACGCACACAAAGCCCTACACGACCAAGGCCCGAGCTACCTCAACAACCGCCTCAACTTCTACGCTCCCAAACGCCACCTCCGATCGACCAACCACGCCCTCGCCGCCGTCCCCCGCATCCGAAGAGAGACAACAGGAGGAAGGTCCTTCTCCTACCTGGCCGCCAAGACCTGGAACACCCTCCCGACCGACCTTCGCCTGACCCAAGACCACCTCTCCTTCAGGAAGAAACTCAAGACCTGGATGTTCGAGCAGTAGCGGCACCCCCCCCCCCCCCCCAAGCGCCTTGAGACCCTCCGGGTAAGTAGTGCGCTCTATAAATGCCTTGATTGATTGATTGAGTATAGGCTCAGAATAGGTCTTAGAATATTATTACTATGTTCAACCCTTGATAGCTTGGCTGTGAGCAAACAGGCTTAACTTCAAAGACAGGTATGAAAAGCATGTAAAATCACAATTTCAGTAAATAATTAAGACACAGTACAAAATAAACATCCAACACCAATTTATAAAAATAGGAAATATGTTTATCTTTAAAATGACACCCAAATGACAAAAAGTCCTATGTAGGGAACCAGAGATATAAATTTTCAAAGATTTAGTCATTTCTAGCACTTAGAACCTTATAGCGCCTTCTTGGGACATCCGGTCGCTCTCACTGCCATTCAAAAGGAAACTTGCTACCGGATTGCTTGCTGCTCGTCCTTGTCCTTCATAGCGCCTACAGCTTGCCGGACCCGCTCCGCGGGTCCCACAGCGCTTCTAACACTTTAACGGAAGCTGCACTGTGGACAGGGGCCGTGTCTCCAAGGAGTTCTTAGGGCGTGTGTTGCTGCGGCAGGGCTGCGAGCGTGGAATCAGGGACTCCATTTACCAGGAGTCCCTGTGAGCCCGATCTTTCACCTGGGCCGCTCTCCCTGCTTGACCCGCCCCCCACCGCCACTGGAGCTAAAAGCGGATGCCTGCTGATCCTTGGTGGGACTCTCATTGCCATTCAAAAGGAAACTTGCTACCGGATTGCTTGCTGCTCGTCCTTGTCCTTCATAGCGCCTACAGCTTGCCAGACCCGCTCCGCCGGTCCCGCAGCACTTCTAACACTTTAACGGGAGCTGCACTGTGGCTAGGGGCCGTGTCTCCAAGGAGTTCTTAGGGCGTGTGTTGCTGTGGCAGGGCTGCGAGCGTGGAATCAGGGACTCCATTTACCAGGAGTCCCTGTGAGCCCGATCTCTTTCACCTGGGACGATCTCCCTGCCTGACCCGCCCCCCACCGCCATTGGAGCTAAAAGCGGATGCCTGCTAATCCTTGGTGGGACACTCACTGCCATTCAAAAGGAAACTTGCTACCGGATTGCTTGCTGCTCGTCCTTGTCCTTCATAGCGCCTACAGCTTGCCGGACCCGCTCCGCCGGTCCCGCAGCGCTTCTAACACTTTAACGGGAGCTGCACTGTGGACAGAGGCCGTGTCTCCAAGGAGTTCTTAGGGCGTGTGTTGCTGCGGCAGGGCTGCGAGCGTGGAATCAGGGACTCCATTTACCAGGAGTCCCTGTGAGCCCGATCTCTTTCACCTGGGCCGCTCTCCCTGTCTGACCCGCCCCCAGCCATCCCTTCTATTTTAGAGGCCCTCGTCACCGCTGCCCGGGACCCACGCGGGACGCAGCGCGGGGCGAAGCCCGGGCCAAGGGCGGGCCCGTTTGTGCTCGTTCGTGACCAGTAGTGACCGGACCAGGCCACCCCCCTACCTGTCTCCCTAAACCACCTGCATGCACCATTGGGCTTCCATGGCTGGTCGGGAAACACGGAGTAAGTCCTCGCTTGCCGGAGGACCTGCAACTGGAGGTATGGAAAAATTTGTCATCAGGCAGATACCATCATTGACACTGAAATTAATATTCTTGAGAAACGTTTGTCCAAAGAACTGTTGTCTATCAAGAGATCCTCCCTGGGGACATTAGCTAATGCAAAAACACCTGAAAGACTTGTTGATATCATTACCACCGTAGTGGCTGACCAACTCCCTCTCCCTGAAGCTGATAATCAGGCTTCAGTGGACCTTGACATTTTGGTGAACGAAATTCTACCTGAAATCAACCAAGTTCTTGATATAAATAATGCTTCCATTGTTTCTGTGTACGAAGATACCATTAATAATACTATGCCTCGGGGGTTAAGGAAGGGGCTACCGCTAAACGGAAAAGATTGTATAATAAGCTGGTAGGAAATCGAAAACAGCAAAGTTACAACATGACCCCACCCCTCCTCCCACGATTTTTCCAACAGTTTCGCCCAGTAGAGAGGTCTCTATAGAAATTTTGGCCGCCCTATTTAAATCGATTCTATTCCCTTTAGAGGCCAAAATGGAAAGGATAGAACTTAGATTGTTTAATATTGAGAAAGCCACTGCCTCTATTCTAGCCAACTCCAATAAATCCAGTAGCTTGAGTACCTTACAATTCACTCCTACCATTTCAGGCATTCAACAAGCTAATGAGGTCCAACACCCTACCTGTCCTCCCATAGGTCCTTCAGTAGCCCACCAAGATCTCAACCAAGATCCCAACCAGGGTAATAATGTACCTCCACAACATCTACCTGGACCCCAACCCTGTAATACTAACTCACTTGGATCAACGGTTGATCGCATACAAGGGTCTCGAAATAAAGTACCTAGAGCCCATAGACCACGTCTGCCTTATCTCCCCCCGGAAGCAAACCGCTATATGGCAGTTTTAGCTGGAGCCCCCACCCTGGAAACAGGAGAAACTGAAACCTTTAGCTCCCTGAAAGGCAAAGTTGTTAAGTGGCTTAACTGGAATAGACCCCTTCCGGCCCATCTCCACAATGAAATCATTATGGTAAGGAGGGTGCCCTGGTTAGGTAAGACGGCCAAGTCCATCAATGGGGATTGTATTACGGTCAGCTTCAGAGACCCCAGAACGGTATCCCATATTTGTGCGGGTTTTAACAGGTCTTTTGACTCGACCATCCAGACCCTCCCAGTGTCCTTCTTCTTTCCACCTCACTATGTAACCCATGGTAGAGGAAGGCCTGACTGGACAAGGGTTGAACGGAGGGGCAGACAAAGAAGTTATGAAATAAGACCGGCTATGCTGTCCCAGTATACTCCCCAGTATAATCCCTTTTTTGATTGTCACCGGTATAGTTGTCTAGATGGTCTAGAGGGAGTTGATTGACTACTGCCAACATGTCATTTAAGGTCTTCTCCACCTGAGATGGTTAATGGTTTATTGGACGGGGAAGTCGTGGCCAATGAAATGCGTTCATATGAATGTTTGTTAACCCCTTTAACACCCAAAATGTTGCCCCTGGTACCCTCTCTCAAAGTTGAGATAGCGGATACCCATCATCCGCCTTATGCCTTGGGTACGTCAGATGAGTTGTTAACAACTCTGGTTTCCCCAATTCTCCTTGTGCTGACAGAGCCGGCACTGGTATCTAGTCCCCCAGGTTGTAAAATGGCGAGCTGGAACATTGCCGGTTGGAGGCAGAGGATGTCAGCCCTGGGCTGGAGGGAATCTATCTCCGGGTTTGACATCCTCTGCTTACAGGAGACCTGGTCCACGACTGATATTCATTACGAAGGCTTTGTCTCTTATAACTGCCCAGCGCATGAATCTTCCATGGGTAGGGCAAAAGGTAGGCTGTTGGTTTTACTGTCTGTGCGTTTTCCAGTACGTGTGAGATCCCACTCCATTGTAGGGTCACACTCACAAATACTCAGGTTAGAATATAGAGGGGGCCGGAACACTCTGTTGATCAATCATTATAACAATATATTCGACCCCATGAGTACCCTTGTTGTAGATGAACTCGAGTCAGCCATAAATAAAATTTGTAGTGATACCCACAAGCCATATGACATTATCTGGGGGGGACTTTAATATCATATCCTGTCCCTACTCATATACTAATGTATGTGGGTATGACGGGGACAATGGGGAGAACCGGGCTCATTTTACCCACACCCCTTATGGTGACTCCCTTAATACCCTCCTGTTAAAATTCGATCTGGTCATCCACCAACCTGCTCTGGATAATGAGGGTAATATCATCCCGACTTTCACAGGGAGGAACTCTGCATCCGTTATTGACTTCCTTCCTGGACCTGGCCTTTTCGCCCTATATCAAACGCAGATACCTTAATATAAGGTTGGGAAGTCTGCCAACTAATGCCGAGCATCCTAAGTGGAAGTCCCAAGAAATGGAAGGGTGCGGGCTATGTGGTGCAGCAAGACAAGACTTTATCCACCTGATTTGCATCTGCCCGGCTCTTATACAGGAACGTCGGAATTGGTTGAAAGCCAACGTACTTGCAGGTCTGCGATTATACAAACATTATGCACCACAGACCCGCAATTCATTTGTAGGTCAATCAAATTTATTGAACATTTTGAGAAAAAGCAAGGAACATTGGCAAAATCTTGAATTTGGAATTGCTATTCTTTACCCCAGAAAGACATTGCTTTTATCTTCATTTTTAAATTTTATTACTCTCACATTCGTGTAAATTTTCTGTGTCTTCGCTATTATCATAATTGTATTTTTGTAATGGTTTTAAATAACTATACAATAAAGTTTCATTCATTCAGCGGTTAGTGTAACAAAGACTACCTGTTGATATCAACACAGATAGTCCCCCTTTGTACGGTCCCCATTATTGTGGATTTTGGAATAAGCGACCACAATGCCATTACTATGTCAATCCTCACCTGGGGTCCTATGACCCGTTTTGACGGTAGGATTGTTGATGAGATTACACCATGTAGGCAAAATGGCATCCGGATTAAATGGTGTGGAGATAATTCCGATAAATTATTACGGAAAATTGTGGGAGCAGGCTCTGAAGTGCTATCCCGTTGTCTTGAAGTCGATGCCGCCCCAAGTTGCATTATAGCTGATTTTGAGAAACTTGGTAATATAATTAAAAAGTCTCTCACCATCACCAAGGGCATAACCAAGCGGGCCACGCTAGGTTGGTTTGATAGCGCCTGCACGTCCGCGTTACAAGATCTTAAGAGGGCACTATCCAACCACCCGAGAGATAGGGATGCGGTAATACTTGCGAGGGCTACATATAAACATGAGTTGAAGCGTAAGAAACAGGAACTAAGAGAACAAGCCTGGGAGGACCTGACTAAGGCGGCAGCACTACGGGATTGTAAGCTATTCTGGAGTACTGTCAACAGCACATTCCTCCAGAAGGAGGAATTCCCAGTTTTAACCGCTCAGGTTAGTGAGGACAGTTGGGTCCAATACTTTACAGGGATTTTTGACCCAACTTGTGAGGTACAGGATAGTTCCTGTGTTAACTTCACCAGACTCAATCAACCATTGGGGATTACCCTTCATGAAGTTGACATGGCAATTCGAAACAGCAAAGGGGGGAAAGCTCCAGGACCAGATGGCGTGCCGGTCGATCTATACAAAACCGATATGGCCTTGTGGAGCCCCCTACTGACCCAGGTGTTCAACGCCGCTGTTAACGATACTACCCCCTCTACCTGGAGTGAATCCGTAATCCTGCCAATTTATAAGAAGGGAGATAGAGGAGAGGCTAAGAACTACCGCCCTATCTCCCTCCTGGACTCCTCGTTAAAAATCATGAGCAGGGTTTTACTGCTGCGTTTGGAGGAATGGGCGTAAACTAACAACATCCTTGCAGTCTCCCAATACGGTTTTAGGAAGGGCCTTGGCACTATTGAGCAGTGTATCAATTTAGACCTTTTAATAGGAAAATACACCAAAGACAAAAACCGGTTCTTTGTTCCTTTGTTTTGCGAACCTCTCTAGTGCCTTCGATCTGGTTGACCATACTTTGTTGTGGTCAACCCTACTCGAAATGGGGGCACCGGCAGCGATAATTCACTTTCTGGCAAGACTTTATAATAATCTATCTGCCCAGATTCGCTACTGTCATGAGGGGGAATGCACGAGGAAGATCAGGGTTAAATCCGGCATTAGACAGGGTTGTGTCCTGGCCTGCTGCTTTTTTCCCTCTTTATAAACTCCATGGAGCTCTAACTGAAAAACGTGCAAGCTGACCCCCCGCAAGTCGAGGGACAACCAATCCCGGTGCTGCTTTATGCAGATGATACCGTTTTACTTTCAAGAACCCCCATAGGCCTCCAGAAACTTATGAACTGTTTTTATGATTTTATACAGGGGAAGAAATTAAAAATTAATAATTCCAAAACCTTCATCATGGCATGCGGAAAAAAGGTGAATCAACTTAAATCATTTTATTTTAAGGAAAACTGAATCAAGGTTGTGAACAACTTTTGCTATCTGGGCATTACTTTTAATAATGGTAGGTCCTGGGCCCCAGAACAACACAATGTTAAAGCTAGGATGGGCAAGGCTTCCCTAAGTGTATTTTGTTTTGCTGCTAAACTGGGAAGCCGCCGCATACCAGACATGCTGAATGTTTATCGACACAGGTGTGCATCAATTGCCCTTTATGGCTCAGGGGTTTGGGGACACAGGACTCAAAGGGATTTACAAATACTTGAAAACTTATTTCTTAAGAGACTCCTTTGCCTCCCATCTTTGGCATCTATTGAACTGACCCATAAAGAACTAGGGCTGGATTACATAACTGACTTAATCGGATTGAGACCCCTAATGGCTTGGAGGTCTATTTGGTCAAAGGATGAAACCGGCTTTACCAGGGGAATAATTCAAGACTGTTTACGCCTGTATAATGCCTACCAGATTCCGTGGCTAAAATATGTCGTCTCATCTTTTAAGGAACTTTTCGATCTGGATGTTCACGATGACCCCAAGTGTGCCATTGTCTTACCGAAGCAGGAGGTTAAAGAAGTCTTTTTGAGGCATAAATATAATAGGCGTAAAGAACAATCTAGTGATTATTCAATCCATGCATTCTATTTTTCAAACAAGGAAGAAGGGATGGGTATTCCTATGTACCTAAAAGTTATCACTAGACAGCCTCACCAGTACGTACTTACAAGGCTGAGATTAGGTATTGTGCATAATCTGGTGGCATTCCTGAGGATGAAAATTTATTCAGCCACCCCCTGTCCGTGTGACGGAATCACTAAACAAAGAACGTTGCACTTTATGCTAATATGCCCTCTGTATAAACCTTTGCGTACTCTCTACCTCAAACCACTGTTTAAGAAATACTCTGTGTCCACAACTGTTAATGCTATGAAATTTCTATTTGCACTTGCCACCCCGGATATCTGTTTTTTTATCGCAACCTTTATTCTAAAATCAGTATCGGTCAGAAAAAGTATGGTTTTTTAATACTGTGTTAGTCTAATCTTTTTGCTGTTAGTCCATTCGAGTTTTGCTATGTACTGTATTCCCCATTCTTGTATTAATTCATAAGTGCCTTTTTTATTCCGTGTACTTTTATGATGTTTTTTATGAACAATCGAAAAAAAATTTAAGAACTGAACTGAACTGAAGTATCAGGCCGACTGCAATGTAGCCCTGGGTGGCTACCCCTCATGGTAGGTCTGTTTTTACCTTCTGACTTGGAAAGTTTTATGGAGTTGTTGTTCCCGGGGTCTCTCGAACCTCTCGCCAGGCTGGAGTCAGTGAGGGTTCGCTGGATTGCCTTGCGACGAGCTCCTGGTCAAACTCATGGAAGTTGGACCTCCGGAGTGTTCCAGGGGGACAAACCAAGGATCCAGGCCTACACATAGTTGAAGGCAGGCGGCTTGGCTTTCGCGGTTGCTCCCATTCTCCTTTTCCTTATTTGGACTTAGAAACTTTTAGAGAGCTTTTTCTTGTGAGGTCCCTCGATGCTTTTTACCAGGCCGCATTCAGTGAGGGTTCGCTGGCCTTGGATTTCGACTACTCCCGGTCAAACTCTGGAAGGTGGACCTACGGAGCTTTTCAGCTGGGCAAACCTGGACGACAGACTGACTCGCGGGTGAAGGCAGGCAGATTGGCTGGCCAGGTTTAGTCGGTCCCCATGTGGAGCTTTTTTTTCAGAGGTGCTCCAAAGTTCTCCAAACTCCTGAAACTTCTTCCTGAAGTTTCCAGAAGGGTCCCAAAGTGTCTCAAACTCACTCCAAGGGTCTAGAATCTCCAGGATGGTCCTTGAAAGTTGAGGAATTCAGTTCCTACAATCCACTTGGACAAAACCCTTACAAATCCACTGGTAGTTCTCAAGGTTGAGGGTCCTTGGTCATGATGTTCAAGGGGAGCCTTGTTAACCTGTAGCTTGCAGGTAGTCCACCCTCGAGTCCTTTTTCAGCAAGGTAATCCACACGCTGTAGTTTCAGATGGTATAGAAGGTGCAGTCTTCAGAGTGCAGGCCTGCGGAAATGCACATCAAACTTCCAGAATGGCCTGACTTGCTTTCTAAAGTTTCAAGCAGCACCCCTAATAACAACTAATATCAGGATGTTTAACCTTCAAAATGTAGGCTAGAATGTGATTTTATTCCTAATTCCTATATGTGTGGTAAAAGCAGTTACTGCACATATTGGTATATAGTGGCCAACATATACTCAGCTCCTTTCAGCTTCATTGCAACTACCCTCATAAATCCCTACCCTTGGACAAACTGCTGTCCATGCAGGGGTTGGGCATTATGAGTCATGTGGAATTTAAGTCATTATTTGCGTCTGAATTTCTAAAGGGCAATTCTGCCGAATTTGTTAGAGATAGAAGCCCAGTTGTTAGATAATGGCCCTCTCAGAAGGGTCAGCCCAAATGTTTTGCCTTCCACCGCCTCTTTTTGCTGAACTGTCTTCGTTGGCTTTAGACTCTGAGTACTTTGCCACTGCTAACCAGTGCTAAAGGGCATGTGCTTCTCCCCTAAACATGATGACATTGGTGTATACCTGAGTGGCATAGTTGATGTACTGGTAATTCCCTTGTACAGTGGTAGACCATATACCCAGAGCCTGTACTTCAAATACTACTAGTGGACTGCAACACTGATACTGACCATGCCATTCACAGAAGTAGCCTCTCAAATCTGTCTAGGACTGCCACTGCAGTGCCTGTTTGTGCAGTTTACTGCCTCTATGACTTTGCATCTTAAACCATTTGCCAAGCCTTAAGCTCCCCTTCCATTACACAGAAGTTAACCCTAAGGGCAGGGTGCCATGAAAGTAAAATGTAGGACATGTACTTGAATGTTGTGTGTCTCCTAGTACTGAGAAACTGCCTGTATCATATGTCACTACTGTGAGGCCTATTCCTCTCACAGGCCAACATTAGGAATTACTTAATATATTTTTAAGCTGTAATTCATGATCAGAGAGGAGTAGCTGATTCATGTTTTAAATTTTTGGAATGGTAATGATAAATCCTCCTTACTGGTCAAGATGGATTTAACACTACTCTTTTAGAAATGCCACTTTTATAAAGTGGATATTTTTCTGTACTTACTGCTCTTTGTGCTTCACAGCATGTCTCCAAATCAAGTTTGGGCCTCAGAAGTAGGTTTTTCAGCTGTTTTCTTCTAAATCGACACATCCTCAGCACTGGGCCAATTGGAACTGGCGGATGGCCATTCGACCCCAACGCAGAGGCTGTTCGATGACAGCAGTTCTATAGCCAGCGCAGTCTGACGACTACGCATTGCCGTCACTTCAGCGAAGCTCGACGACTTCGCAGTGATCCTACTTCATGGAAAAGATCGATGCATCAACTCTTTGCTCCATCCTAGGTACCTTCTCAGCAGACCTGCGTGGGTCCTGCATTCGGTCTGCCCTCCATCGCGGTCAGCCTGAACTTTGGATTTGCACTGGTCTCTCGCGACCTCAAGTAACCTTTTGACCTCTAGTGACTTCTAAGCACTGTTTTTGCATTTAAACTCCAAAAATTAATAACTTGACTTTTACTGATAGGATTTTCGTCATTGTGGTCTTATTTTACTCAGATAAAAATTCTCTATTTTTCTAAACCTGGTGGAGTCTTTTTAGTGTGTACTCATTGTGTTAGTGTGTGTGTGTTGCACAAATACACATTGCTTCTTTAGATAAGCCTGGCTGCTCTGTGCCAAGCTACAAGAGTGTGGGCACAGGTAATCTTTCAGTGTGCATCTAGCTAAACCCTGACTAGAGTGGTGGTTCCTGCCTGTCCTGGGTGCATACCTCAGCCAACCAGCAATTCAATTTCTAAAACCAGGAGACACTAGTACATGCACCAACATCTGCATCTTATGCCCTATTTTTACAGGCAATACTTGTAGTAGGTGGAGTGGGGCTTTTTGCTGGTAGTAAATCTGACACATGACACCTAAACACGTGCCTACAAACTTTGTATATGTGCTTTTTGTGAAGATTTGGGGATTTCAGCAATCCTAAAATGTCAGAAATTTGATAAAGATGACCCAGGCTATGTTGAGCGTATGAACGTTTGGATCCCAGAATTTTTTCATAACAATAAAGATACTACATCATCAGAAATAGTTTGGGATCCTTTTAAATGTGGGGTTCGGGGTGAAACACTCAGTTATTCTTTGAGTAAACAAAAAGAGACACGAAACCAGGTAACTTCTGAACTTAAAAATCTTAGAGTTTTAGAAATTAAACTTATGCAACTATGTAAGCAAGGGTTACCTACGGAAAATACTACAAAGAAATTAGTAACTCTAAAAAATACGATTTACCAACGACATGCTACGAAACTTGCTCAACAGATCTCTGCATATAGGACAGAACTATACGAAGTGGGTGAAAATTCAGGCAAAATTTTGGCAAAGAGGGCAAGGCAGAAGGCAGCTTATGCTTGTATCAATAAAATAGATAATCATTTAGGGATAACAGTCAGCAGAGCTGAAGACATTCTGGGAGTTTTTAGAGATTTTTATTCTCAGTTGTATACGGATGAAGCTCGTCCTGAGTGCTCAGACCAGATTAATCAATTTGTTAATCCAGTATTGAATACTATTCTTTCTATTGAAGAGAAGGAGAAACTTGATTCGCCATTTACTTGGGAGGAGATAGAACTCTCTTTAATGTCCCTAGCCTCAGGAAAAGCTGCAGGACCCGACGCCACTCCGCTAGAATTTTACAAACACTTCAGGAATGCATTAAAAACAGAATTATTAGAGTTATGTTTAAATGCACAGCAAGGTAACTCCCCACAATCGTGGCATGATTCTATCATTACTGTGTTCCTTAAAAAAGGTAAACCTCCTTTATCGCCTTCTTCTTTTCGCCCCATTTCACTTATAAACTCTGACAGTAAAATCTTTTCTAAAATCCTAGCGGGTAGACTTTCCAATATTATTTCCCCTTTAGTCTCTAAATACCAACATGGGTTTATCCCAGCTAGAGATACCGCTGATCATATTCGACGGGTGATTTCTTTCTTGGATTGGTCCCAAGCAACTCGGTCTAATATTGGATTAGTATTTTTAGATGCTGAAAAAGCTTTTGACCGGGTTGCTTGGGACTATCTTTGGGAAATTTTGCTTAGGAAGGGACTAGGGCAGGGGATTGTTAAAGCCTTGCAAACTTTATATATTACCCCTAAAGCATATATTCGAATTAATGGACAATTATCTTCACCCTTATTAATTTCTAGAGGTACCCGTCAAGGATGTCCCTGTTCTCCTTTACTTTTTGCGTTTTATATTGATCCCTTAATTAATCGTTTTTTTTTTAAACGAATATTAAACCCATACATTTAGCCAACACTAATTACCGAGTCCTTGCTTACGCCGATGACATCGTGATTTCTACTACAGATGTTCAAACAGCTATACCCATTATTGATCAAATTGCCAAACAATTTGGATACTTTTCGGGCTACAAACTCAATTTAGATAAGACCCAAGTTTTGTGCGCTGGAGAAAACTTACCTGCTAATATTCCCACTTCTTCTGAAGTCACTTATTTAGGTATTAAAATCTCGCTACCTATAGAAAAAATTCCAGAGCGTAACTTAAACCCTATTATTGCTCAAATTAACACCCTATTACAGCGTCTTGATCATCTGCGATTGTCCCTCTTCGGCCGTTCTAACATTTTAAAAATGCTGGTCCTACCGAAGGTTCTATATTTATTTCGCACAATTCCTCTGGATTTCTCATTACACTCTCTTAAAACTTTAGAAAGAACCACATTTTGTTTCCTTTGGGGCTATAAACGCCACAGAAAAGCAGCTAAAAAAAATGATTCTTAGTAAGGAATGTGGCGGTTGGAATGTACCGTATTTTCTGTTTTATTACTTTTCTGCTGTTTTACAATATATTGGTCCCCTCATTTTGGGTGATAGAATTGAACTTGCGGAATGCCAGACCCCATCAATTTATCAATTGCTTTTGGGTGAGACAGTTAAGGGCAGCTTCTTGAGAATAGTAGAACCCAGTTACTATAAAAAAACTAAATATAAGACTTTGAAATCTGCTTTTGGAATCTGGCAGAAAATTCGAAAACATATTAAACTAGCGAAATTAAATTTCTATACTCCTCTTATATCAACTGAGTTATTCCCAGAAGTTTTCTTTGATTTAATTATGCACAGGTGGCAGCAGAAAGGAATAAAGCACTTGGGGGACTTATTTTGTAATGGGCAAATGATCTCGTTTCAGGAATTAATAACCAATTTTTCCGTGGGTAGAAATGATTTCTTTAAATACTTACAACTTCGCAGTTTTCTACAGGGCCATCCTCTTATGCCACCGATAAAAAATTGTTTATTAGAGCTTTTACAAAGGAAACCTCGAATTGGCCCTATATATTTAAGTTTAATGCAGGAATTTGGTGATGATCTAGGCCAATGCCAGACTAAATGGTCCAATAGTCTAGGTATAGCAAATGTTGATGTCTTACTGTCAATTAGAATGGCTGCAGAATGTCTCATAACCGGGATGATGAAATCCCAACACTTTATGTGTATCCACAACCTTTATTATACTCCCAAAAAAGTAGTTAAATGGAGTACGATGGCAGGTACGAACTGTAGCCGATGCGGACTGTATGCAGCTGATGAATTACATATGTTTTTCTTTTGTCCTAAGTTATCATTATTGTTTCAAGAAATAGAAATTTTTTTATTTACTATTTTGAAATGTAACATAAAGATAACTAATGAATTAGTACTGCTAGTATAGATCATACTGTAACTTGGCCTAGACCAATCTCTTATTTTCTTTTTCTGTGTATGGCTGCAATTAGATCTTGTATCACCAAAGAGTGGATTAGCCAGGATCCCCCTACGTTTTTTATGTGGAAGGAAAAATTATTATTTATGTTTAACATGGAATCGGCTATCTACAAGCTCAAGGGGGTTAAAAAAAAGAACCATGGGAGAAAAAATATGGGCACCAATTGCTGATTGGATTTAATTTAAATCTATGTATTCTACAGTTGCTATTCTAATTTTGTTTTCTGCCAAAATTTTGCCATATAACTTGCTTTTTTTTCTTGGAAATAATTTGCCTTTTTATTTACATGTTCTTTTTCTGTCTATGTTGCTTAGTATAACGCCCTGCTGTATTTCCTTGCAATAAAACAATAACATTTATAAAAAATAAAAAATAAAAAATAAAAGAAATTTGATAAAGGATCTTTATTACACAGGCTGATACACCACCATTTCACGTGAAAGGGGTTCAACACAGAAAACAAAACTTTTGGGTATTTCTAGAAGAGGTTGTGTAATTGACATGCTCGATGACAGCCACCAAGTTTGACAATGTTGCATTTTTTAAGTCTGATGGGCGTTCTTTGTTGCTGGATAGATAGCCTACCAACTTGCATAAACACATAATAGAGAAATAGATCTCTTTACGCACATAGAGCGTATTTACAGAATTACACCATTTTACAGTCCTGGAGTAGAAAGGAATACAATGGCAAATGTTGTGAGTGGAATTATTCTAGTAAAATATTATTTCAAACTTACAGTAGCAATTTTATCTTTTTCAGAAATGGGGATACTTCTTGTTTGGCTCATTGTAGATATCATACACGCACTTGTTCCAGCATAAATAGACTGATTAAAGAAACTCAACTGGTTTTTATTTTATGTCCTACAATCATGCAACCATTGCAATGATTGTCTGACTGGCTTTTCATTTCGTTCAGCTGATTTGAAAAGAAAAAACCACCTCCTATGAGTAAACTAAAAAGTTAAGAAAATGTGCTGGCAGCTAAGAAACTAACAATATGGAATGCTTTAAATCCCTTACCAGCAGGCATTTTTCTTTTCTAGTGCTTGGTATTTTTTATGTTCACTGTACTCCACACATGAGCTTTCACAAAAGGTATTTAGGCCAAATTTACATATTTTTTCCACATCTTGGTGATTCTATAGGTAAGTAGGAAAATTGCCCAGGTATAGCAACATTTTGGGGCATATTATCAAGGGGGTTTATCTCCGCTTTTTTTGGCTTTAAAAGCCAAGAAACCGGAGATAAAATGATCTCACTATTACCTAGCTGTCGCTAACACCAGTTAGCGACAGCTAGTAGGAGATAGCGACCATCTTGGGCCCCGCTTTGCATGTCAGTGATATTTATCACTAATGACATGCAAAGTGGGCGTGCCAAGATGTTTGCGACTGGAAACAGTTGCTAACATCGCTATCTCCTATTACCAACTTTTGGAGATATTCGGGCTATGCGCGAATATCTCCAAAAGCTAACACCAGCCCCTGAGCAGTTCTTAGCCATGCTATCCAATGGTAGGTGGATACCATGGCTAAGAGCATTAGCTCCGTAATGCATGAATATCGCTGACTTTTCAGCGTTATGCATGCATTTCGGCAGATTTTTATCGCTTAGGAGATAAACCTTGATAATAGCAAGGTTCCTAAGCGATAAAAATCGCCGCAGCTCGGCGATAAAAATATCGCCGCTAAACCAACATAGCGATAATTTTCGCTAGTTCTTGGTAATATGCCCCATTGTATTTTGGGGAGGGGGCTAGGGGGAATGGGGGAAAGTGTTGTGCAGGAAATAGATGGCCTGGATTCACAAAGGCAATACCCACTTGTGGCAGAAACCCCGCAGTCGTGGCAGGGGGCCCAGATCTCGTGGCGGGACTTTCACATTGCAGTTTTTCATTGCGAAACTCCCGCCATGACTGCGGGGCCTCTGCCACAAGTGCAGAGGCTCTTTGTAAATAGGATCTACAATGTTTCCTAAATATATGGCATCAGCAAAAGGTTTGCTGTGCAAACATGCCATCTTAATGTCATTCAGTTACAAGCAGAGCTGTAAACAAATAAAAGAAAATTGACCACAGTTTTTACACTTTTCTAAGTGGCAGTCGTATTTTTTCTACTTTTCTGGTTTCAACCTTCATGTAGTGCATGGTGGAAACAGGTATGAAACCCATAGCTGAACCTACAATTCAACCCTTTTCTGAAAACCAGACAACATCCTGCAGGGTCTATTATTGTAGCTTGCTCATGGTTTTCCATACAAGCCTAACTGTTAAATTAAGTTATTAGTAAAAAAATAAGTAGGAACAAATAGCAATTGGTGACAACATTTTTATTCTGTAATATTCTGACTCAATGGTAGGTTTTCAAAAGGGATATACCACTTCACATCCTTCTGGTCTCAGGTATATATAATGTTTGCTGTCCAGAACATGTGCTGCCCAGAACCAACAACTGAGCTCAGCTTACAATGATTTTTCATTGTGTACCAACCACACAGCAAGTCATATGGTCAAATCTAATTAATGAAAAACAAGTATAAAGAATCTCATATAGTAAATAATCTCAAAATGCCCTGGAAGCAAAAATACTGTTGGGGTGACAGGGTTTTTGCATAAATCTTTGCAGCAATTAAGCATTTTCCAGAGTTATTACTAGGGGTGGGCAGAACTCGTGGAGTTACACGCCGCAGAATTCTGTGGAGTTACATAAAACCTCTGCAAGATTCCACAGAGTTCTGCAAGCAAGTGTAATTCGGCACATTGCACTGCTCGCACTGATTTTTCGTTCAGGGAGCTTGTTCCGCATTGTAAAATCAGGGCAAATGGCACCACGCACGTGCCCGAGGGTGCTGTTTCTTTCTGCTACTCAAGTAGATTATCTACTCTAGCGGCAGCTTTCACAGCACAACGGTCGCAATGTGCCACAAACGCCTGCATTAAGAAATATCGGAGGGAGGCATTCTAGTGTTCGAAAATCCTACTAAGGGATGGAGATTCTCGCTTGCACTCTCCAACTTAATGTTGGCTAGTCACATATGGGAACAAATCTCCACCATGTAGTGGTTGGCAGAGTTTATTGCCAGAACTCTGCATCCCAAGCAGGACACACAGCAGTCCCGCCAAGCATATTGCGGCCTCAAGACTGGCGCACCACTGCCAGGTTGTGGTGGTGCATTTGCAGGCTGACCGCCCAACTTGTAATGGGGGGAGGTGTCTGGACCGCCACCACTGAACCACCCTGAGTCTGTTAGTCTGTGGACTGCTAGAGTCATAATTAGCCCCTAAATATATCTATAATCTTCTAGATTTTTAGCGGAATTCTGGGGCATATTACCAAGCAATGGCGATAATTATCGCTATTGCTTGGTTAGAGACAAAAATTTACCGCTAAGCTGCGGCGATTTTTATCGCAGATAAACCTTGGTATTACCAAGGTTTATCGCAAATGCGATAAAAATCGGCCGCAATGCATGATATCGCTGAAAAGTCAGCAATGCTCTTAGCCATGTTATCCACCTCCCATTGGATAACATGGCTAAGAACTGCTCAGGGCAGGTGTTAGCTTTTGGAGATATTCGCGCTTAGCGCGAATATCTCCAAAAGTTGGTAATAGGAGATAGCAATGTTAGCGACTGTTTCCAGTCGCTAACAACTTGACACGCCCACTTTGCATGTCATTAGTGATAAATATCACTGACATGCAAAATGGGGGGCCCAAGATGGTCGCTATCTCCTACTAGCTGTCGCTAACTGGTGTTAGCGACAGCTAGGTAATAGGGAGATAATTTTATCTCCGCTTTCTTGGCTTTTAAAGCCAAAAAAGCGGAGATAAAGCCCCTTGATAATATGCCCCTCTGTTTTGCAAACCTGTCTGGTCTCTAGCAGCAAATCTTCTGTTGGTTGCGATTGAGATGTCTCATTTTATTGTAACTTCTTTCTTTTCTGTAATTCTGGCTGCTTCATGATTCAAATGCCTGTCCGGTACTGCAGCTGCACATTTAATAGATTATTGTGGTTTGTTTTGTTGTGTCTGCTTGTATAATATTGTCTTCTGTCACAAGTACTTAACTCACAAAAATGATGGGAGGCTAAAATAAAAAACATTCTCATGCAAAATATGCATTGTTTTCATCAAAATGTCATATGGTTGCATTGAGTATTTTACTGTTCCACTGCCGAAATGTATATCCAAGTGCACAACCAAGTGCAAATGTCGTGTAAGATACTTAAGCGAAACTGGTTCTTGTAGGAAAAGTTTTGTCCCAGGCGTTCATCAGTTTTATAGATTTTCAAAGACATTTTCTGCTGGATTAAGACTGCTATGGTGGACAATATGTTAAAAAGATAAACAAAGTGACGGAAAATACATGTTACTCGAATACAGCAATTTTGCAAGCTTCTGCTTGTTTCATAAATAGTTAGCACAGGCATTAAATAACACAGTAGTTTCTCAATTATCTGACTTCCATTAAACTCTGATGTGAAAATAACTTTAAGAAGAGTGCCACGTTTGAGGTGGTTCCAGTTTGCTGCCCATGACAATAGGGATGCACCAGATTATCAATAAACTTCGTTTGATTATTTGCAGAACAGCAAACCCCATTGAAAGCATGAAAGCACTATTCAAGTACTCCAACTTGAACAGGGACTGATAGTTTGATTAACTAGAACTGGATAAAATGGAGAATAGAGACAGCAACTGGCCAATAAAGTATACATTTTGTATGTTTTTACCTTATTGTTTGTAGGTGTAATACAAGTCTTGCCCAACCCTCCCATCCCTAATGTTTCTAATTTAAGATTTTGTGACATTATTACTTTTTTAAGACTTCCAACATGTGTATGACCTTCCCCCTGCCTCCATATATATTATATATAGAAAGGCTATGCATTTACATGTCTTTTCAAACTGACAAAGTAGGTGATGCGTGAGATACAGGAGCAAACAGTCTAGTGCTTGTGATACATCATCAGTGATAAGATGCTAACCTTGTGCAGAGAGACAAGGTGGCATATTGCTCTCATATGATCTTCATGCAAGAGCAGCCTGATAATCTGCTTCACAGTGATTGGATCTCGACAATGAGCCACATGTCCTTCCCCACTCACAGGAAAACCTGACGATGCAAAATGCAGAGGCTGTGCAGGAAGCTGGAAACTGATTTTTGTCCTTAAGCACCTCTTCAGCACAAAAGGTGTTCATGATTCAATCTTGAGTTCAATATTCCACCTTTTACGAAGATGCTTCTGGTAGTGCGCCTATAAAATGGAAAAAAACGTTTGAGGGAACTAATCTTGCTATATCATGAATTAAATTATTTTACTCTATCCAATATGACATGCTGTTTTATTATTATTTTTTTTTACAAGGGATGGAATTATCAAGACATATTTAAATAATGTTATAAGTATTATAGGGCTTTGAGGCCAAACATTGATTAGAGTGCATCCGAGGTGGCACTCTAATCAAGGGAGCAATGCCTGTGCATGGCTACACCATTCAAGCAGCCTCAGTACCTATTCTAGCTTTTTGAATTATAATATAAACCTGTGAAGTAGGATTGCAGGAAATGTATATGCCTAATTGTAAGTGTCGCTAACATGTACAGATACGGTGATGCTCTTTAGGGGTCTCCAACAGGTCCATCGCGAGCTACCAGTAGCTCTCACATCATTGCCTGGTCAGTGGTTTAAAACCTTTTTGCGAAGGCACCACTTTTAAACATTGTGTACCCAGTTCTGTGAGGGCTGGGAAGCTCACAGTGCAGAGCCCCCTCTTCAGAAATTGTTCTTCATGTTTCTTTTCTTTTTCTACTTCTTTTTTCTCCACTCCGCTTCCTTGGATCTTTCTCTTTCTTTTCTTTCTAGACTTTTTTCACATCTTGATTCACTTTTTCTTCCCTCTTTCTTGTTTTCAGTCCATTCTCATCCTTCCTTTCTTTCTATGCATTTCTTTCTTTACTTCATTCCTTCGGTTTTACCTTTCTTATTATTTCTCTTTCATGCTATTATTTTTCCTTCTGTATTTTTTTATATCTTCTCTTTTTATCCTCTACTGTGCTCATTTCTCTTCATTCCCTACTTCAGTTTCTTTCTACTTTTGTTTTTCTTTTACCTTTTTCATGCTTGTTCCTTTTTCTTTACTTATTTTTCTTATTTTTCTTTTGTTTTTCCTCACATTTAATTCACTCCAGTTTGTTTTTCTTTACTGCTTTCTTTTCTTCTCTTTCTCTTTTTCGGCTGTTTTCTTTTTTCCGTTTTTATTCCGTTCCTGCTTTTTTCTTCCTTAACCTTTAATTACACTTCTCTTTCTTTTTGACTACCTTTATCTTTCTTCATTTCTTCCTTCCTTTCTCTGCTGCTTTCTATTTCTTTCTTCCTTTTATTTTTTTGCTTCGTTTTTTCAACTTTCTTCGTTTTTCTTTCTATATAATAATTCTGTCTATTTATAGGATTTGTTATCTTCGCTTTTCCTTTTATTCCTTTTATTTTCTACTCTCATCTCCCCTTTTGTGATACTACAAAGTTGTTATGCTCACTGGAGCACAACTGGGGCTACTCAAGTCAGGGTGTTTGAGATGTGTACCCTTTGAGAATCCTTATGTTGGGAATTGGCTCAGGAAAGCTTTCAATGATCAAAAATAGCTCTCACCAGAGTGAAGGTTTGAGACCATTGAGTGAGCAAAAGTAGGGCAATCCCATCTGTATTTCCAAGTCTGCTGTTGTGCTTATGATTTGTTACGATATAAAGACATTGAGAGGAATGTATCCATTTCAGTGAATTGAGATTTTACCTATGCCCAGATAAAATGTCAATGTATCAAGTGAAATTCACACAATTTCTAGTATTTTGCATTACACTATTTACACGAAATTAGGCAAAATAATGGAAGTTGATTTGGGAAAAAAATCATTTTGCTGGGGCGATGGAAGAACGTGAGCAGACAGAATCTGAGTGGCTCTTGTTTGCGGCACTTGTGATTTTTTTGTCTTTCTTTTCTGAATAGTGCGTTCTGACAATTGAAAGTGATGTATTGCACTTCATGCTAAAGTATAGTGATAATGGCAGATTAGAAATGCTGGTAATTTCACATACATTTTGTATGTTTGCTCTAAAGGATATTACACACGTTTCACTCATCCCCAGTTCTATCCCTTTATTGTATTGCCAATCACTACCGCAAGAAAGTGTGGTAGAGTGTGCTATTCCTGGTGTATCTCATGTCGATTAACAATTATTTGGCTAATTATCAACATTGCCATTGTATTTATATAGCACTTACTATCCCTGACAAGGTGTTGAAGCGCTTTAAGATCAATATCAAGCTACTCCGTAAACCAAGGTGGGTTTGTGTTGGAAAATATAAATTGTTATTGGGAGTGGCAGACATGTGCGCCTGTTATTGGGATGAAAAGGATAAAAGAGGGAAGAGTTTGGAAAGGGTTATTTGGGAATCCGTAGTATTATGAGAGGTTTGGGATGAGTCAGAGAGTGAAGATAAGGAGATCGTTGAAAGAAGTATTGGATGAGTCATAGAGTTACTGGTTTGGGAACAGATGTTAGAGGTTTTTTTTTTTTACCTCTGCTGGGGTTTATAAATATAGTATTTGTACATATATGTATTTTTCCAATAAACGTAATTCCAACACGTACCCTGGTGTGCGAGTCATTAGTGTGGTTCCTGGAAGGAAAAACTCGATTTGGGAGCCCTTTCACTCATATATATATATATATATATATATATATATATATATATATATATATATATATATATATATATATATATATATATATATATATATATATATATATATATATATATATATATATATATATTATATATATATATATATGGATTAACTATAACTCGCGGGCACGCGAGTTATAGTTAACTATAACGGGGGAATTTCAATGGTTTTGTATGAGTGAAATGTCCAGCTAACTATAACATGTGTGAAACCTATGGTTTTTCAGTGAATTTCTAAGGTTTTTTAAATGCTAATTTTTAACTATAACGTGTGTGAAACCTATAGTTTTTTCAGTGAATTTCTAAGGTTTTTTAAATGCTAATTTTTAACTATAACGTGGCTGAAACCTATGGTTTTTTCATTGAATTTCAAAAGTTTTGTAAATGATCATTTTTAAATGTATTAATTGTTATTTTTTTATACTGATTTACTACATTATTTAAAATTATTTATTTTTAGATATTTTATTTTTTAAATTACATTACATATTTATATATCAATTGAATAAATGTTTTAAAAAATATTGAAATTGTAATATTTTTTTAAATATTTTTTTAATGAATATATCTTTTATATAGCAGGCAATGATATCCTATGGAAGAAAATTCAAGTTACTGGTAAGTACAGTTAAATTTACTTTTCAGGAACAGTAGTGAGCTGAAAGATGCAGCACTGAGGTCTCTCCTGAAAACAGGTGAGTAAATCGGAATTCGTAGTTCGGCTGATGTTTGAGGAATTTTTTAAAGTTCCAAAACTCCACACTTAGAAAAATTTCCAAGTGAAACATGTCAATGTTACCCTATGGAATAAAATTCAAGTTACTATAACTACAATTAGAATCTTTTTTCAGGATCAGTAGTGTGCTGAAAGATGCAGCACTGAGGTCTCTCCTGATAACAGGTGAGTAAATCGCAATTCGTAGTTCAACTGATTTTCAAAGAATTTTTTTAAGTTCCAAAACTCCACACTTAGAAGTATTTCCAAGTAAAACATGTCAATTTTTACCTAGGGAAGGAAATTCAAGTTACTGTAACTACAATTACAATTACTTTTCAGGATTAGTAGTGGGCTGAAAGATGCAGCACTGAGGTCTCTCTTGATAACAGGTGAGTAAATCGGAATTCGTAGTTCGGCTGATTTTAGAGGAATTTTTTAAACTTCCAAAACTCCACACTTAAAAAAAATTCCATGTGAAACCAGTCAATGTTTGCCTATGGAAGGAAACTCAAGTTACTGTAAGTATGGTTACATTTACTTTTCAGGGTTGGTCCTGGGCTCAAAGATGCAGCACTTATGTCTCTCGTGATAACAGGTGAGTAAATCGGAATTCGTACTTCTGCAAATTTAAGAGGAATATTTCGCTCAATAGTGAAGGAAGGGGGCGGGGCCTGAGGGCACATGTGTGCAAACACGCCCTGTGGCGCGTTTTAGGTTGGGGAATATATTCCTCTTCAATCCTAAAGTCACCTGTGAGCCAACTAGCCCATCAGGTACCTCCAGATTGCGCCAGGGAGCTGTGTTGTAGAGAGG
Source organism: Lissotriton vulgaris (assembly GCF_964263255.1). NCBI lineage: Eukaryota > Metazoa > Chordata > Amphibia > Caudata > Salamandridae > Lissotriton > Lissotriton vulgaris. The sequence continues at coordinate 1,746,768,898 of NC_141694.1, forward strand.
TGTTCAGAGGGCACACCCCTTTTTCACAACACTCTGCAACACAGCTTAGTGGCACTTACTAGAGGTACCCGTTGGACTAGTTGCCCCCTAGGGGACCTCTGGATTGAAGAGGAGTATATTTCCCAACCTAAAACGCGCCACAGGGTGTGTTTGCACACATGTCACCTCAAGCCCCGCCCCCTACCTTCACCACTGTGCAAACATGCCCCGTAACAGGTTCTAAGTTGGGGGATTAAGTTCCCTTGCATACTGGCAGTTCCTGGGGGCCAACTAGCACACCAGGAACATCCAATATGCGCCAGGGGACTGCGTTGCAGAGAGGTGTAAAAAGGGGCGTGGCCTCATTACACCTCTCTGCAACGCATACCCCTGGCACGTTAGAAGAGGGAGAACTAATTCCCCTTGCATACTGGAGGACCCTGGGGGTGCGTTTGCAGAGAGGTGCAGGGAGGGGGCGTGGCGTCCTCCCGATCCCGTTTAAAAAAAAAAACTTTTAAGAAGGAGGGCTCTGTAGCCGCCATTTTTTTCTTTCTTTTTTGGCCCTATTTTTGAAAAAATTCAGGCCCCCCTCCCGTGGCCTATTTCGGGTTCCCGCACTTCGTTATTAATTAGCCCCCGGGTGGGCCAATTCCCGGGAGCAATGTTTATATTATAATGGGCACGCAGCCACGGGGATTGCCACCCCCGGGGCTCGTAGAATAAATAGGTGGGGGGGCTTTTATAAAATATTGACGGGCACATGGCCCCCCACAGCCCCGGGAACCGCCACCCCGCGGGGCTTGTTTTTTAAAAATATTGAACTACTTTCCCAGGGCTCTAATTATTTAAATTGGGGGGTCCGTGATGGACTCCCAAGCCCTGGGAACCACCACCTCCTGGGGCTTTGCAAATGTTGGGAGGGGGCCGCATGTCCCCCCTCCTGGAGCCCTGTGATGGCCCTGGGGACCGCCACCACCCAGGGCCTGCTCCTGCAGTGTCCCAGTGTTCCTACCCCCAGGACACTGATGTTTGCTATGGCTCCCGCCCTGCCATAGCAAACTACTTTGGTTTTTGGAAGAGAGAGCAGGAAAAATAATTTAAAAAACAAAATAAAATAAATAAATAAAACATTTAAAACAAAGGCCTGCCCCAGGGGATGGGGTCTATGGGCCCATAAATGGCCTGAGGAGGGGGACAATGCATCCCCCCTCTAAATAAATTTAAAAATAAAAACTGTCCATGGCCCCGGGGATGGGGTTCCCGGGTCGATTATGGCTTCCGGAGGGGGGCCATGCGGCCACCTTCCAATTAAAAAAAATAAATAAATAGAATAGGGGTCAGGCCCTGGGGGATGGGGTTCCCAGGGACAATAAAATAGGAAAAAAGGGGGGGCACACAGCCCCCTTTCTTAAAAAAAGAAAGGAAAAAAAAGATCAGCATCGCGCTGGAGGCCCGCCCCCTCCCTGCAGCACTCTGCAAATGCCCCCCCTGGTGCTATTGCTGATAGGGAACTAATTCTCCTTGAATACTAGGGGTCCCTGGGGGCCAACTAGCCCACCAGGAACCTCCAGTATGCGCCAGGAAGCTGCATTGCAGAGAGGTGTTCAGAGGCTACGCCCCTTTTTACACCTCTCTGCAACACAGCTCTGTGGCACTTAATGGAGGTACCTGAAGGGCTAGTTGCACGCCAGGGGCCCTCAGGATTCAAGGGGACTTAATCCCCCAACTTAAAACGTGGCACGGGGCGTGTTTGCACAGTGGTGAAGGAAGGGGCTGAGGTGACATGTGTGCAAACACACCCTGTGGTGCATTTTAAGTTGCGGAATTAATTCCTCTTCAATCCTGAGGTCCCCTGGGGGCCAGCTAGGCCACCAGGTACCTCCAATAAGTGCCACAGAGCTGCGTTGCAGTGTTGTAAAAAGGGGCGTGGCCTATGAACACCTCCCTGCAAAGCCGCTCCCTGGCGCATACTGGAGGTACCTTCTGGGCTAGTTGGCCCCCAGGGACCCTCAGGATTGAAGACAATAACGTCCCTGAAATCTATATTTATTATAGTGAATTTCTCAGGTTTTTTAAATGCTAATTTCTAACAATAACGTCCTTGAAATCTATGGTTTGTTCAATGAATTTCAAAGGTGTTTACTAACTATAAGGTAGTAGTCGTGTTTGCAAAGTGGTGCAGAAAGGGGCCTGGGCCTCCAATCACTGCTCAGTAATTCCACTGTGTAGGATTTACAGGAGGTACAAGGAGGGCTACTTGGCCACTAAAGTCCCTCAGGAGTAAAGTGGACTTTATCCCCCAACCAGTACTGTGCCAGGAGGCACATTTGCAGAGTGGTGGAGAAAGGTGAGTGTGGCTCCAGAAGACCTCTTAAGTCAACCTTGGGGACCAACTACCCCTCCTATTACCTCCAGTAAGTCCCTCACAGCAGGATTGCTAAATTATTATAGCAGGCCATGCCCCCTTTACCCACCACTCTGCAAACGTACATCCTGGCGCACTCTTGGGTCCTTAGGGGGCAGCTAGCCTACCTGATACCTCCAGTATGTCCCAGATAGTGGGATTGCTGACAGGTGGACACAGGCCATGCCCCCTTTCTCCACCACTCTGCAAATGTCCCTCCTGGTGCATTCTGGGTTTGGGGGATTAAGTTCCCTTGAATCCTGAGAGTCTCTGGGGGCCAACTAGCCCACCAGCTACCTCCAGTAAGCCCCGCACAGCTGGATGGCTGAGAGTGGTCTGAGGCCAGGCTCCCTTTTACACCACTCTGCAAATGCAAGCCCTGGGGCCTGGCCAGCCTTTATTTTTTATTTTAGAGGAGGGCCGCGTGGCACCCCTCCTGAGGACAATTATGGCCCCGGGGGCCCCATCCCCCAGGGCTGGCCTTCCATAAAAAAAAAAAAATTAAAAGGGAGGGGCCTAGTGGTCCCCCTTGCAGTCCACTTCTGGCCCTAGAGACCCCATCCCCGGGGCCAGCCCTCACATTGGAAACTGTGGGGGGACTCCTAATGTCCCCTGTTATAACTGGGGATCTCTAGTTGACAGAGGTAGGTACCACTGTCCAAATAGGGACTCTTGCTTCTAGTCAGGGTAAGGAGGAAACCCTCTGAGATAACCCCTGCTCACCCCCTTGGTAGCTTGGCACGAGCAGTCAAGGCTTATCAAAGGCAATGTGCAAAGTATTTGTGCCAAAACTCACAGTGACACAGTGAAAACACCACAAACTGACTCCATAACAGTTTAGAAAAATAAAGGTATTTAACCCCTTCCCTGCTCATGACGAGCTCAGCTCGTCATGCAGTACACTGGTCGTGTGCTCATGACGAGCTGAGCTCGTCATGAACAATGGGATTTTTGAAAGAGCAGCATCCAGGAGGATTAGCTGTAGCATGCAAGGTGTTAATCTAAACTACACAAGAACAAAACGACAAAACCCAACATACACAGTTCATGAATATGGTTGCAAAAGACTTCTTAATGTTAGCGTTAAAATAATCCACAGTTCCGTGAAAAGTTCACAGTTGGGTCACGTTTAGCCAACAGTACTTTTAAATGCGACCAAGTTCCAAAACAGAAGCTGTTGCGGTGGAAAACAAGCGATGCGTTACTCCTGAGACCCTGGGGAGGCGTTAGCGACAATTCCGCTGGATGTAGCGGCATGTAGCGACGAATCCGGTCTGTATGGGGAGGAAGGCGATGACTTGTATGGATTCCGGTGCGGATGTTCTGTAGTAAAAAATGCTCGCAAAGGCACGATGCGATAATTCTCGGGGGCTCGACGCTCTCCGGGGCGATGATGCACGGTCCAGCGGCGATCTTCCTCTCGCAGCTCCTCGATGCGATGGCTCTGCGATGATTATCGCAGTGACATGATGCAGTAATCTCACCTAGCGGCGACAGGCTCTGCGACGATGAGCATGTCACAAACGATGTTTGCAGCGGCAGAAATCTTCCAGCTAACGAAGGGTGCGATGTCTTCAGGCAGCGGCGACAGGTACTGCGACAAACTCGGTCTTCAGAGCGGCGGGAATTTTCTTCCTCGGCGGGGTTTGCGACAAAACTGGTAGAAAGTTATTTTAAAAGCGTGATATTCAGCTCCCGCACACAGGTACAACTTCCAGAGGCACCACAACTGGCCCAAGCACTCTAGGAAGGACAGAACTCTCTCAGCAGAGTTCAGGGAAGCAGGGGGTGAAGTCCTTTTTTTCCTGGGACTTCAAAACAGGGAGCCAGCTCTTCTCAGGCCCTTGGAGATTCCTTCAAGCAAGGGGACACAGCACAAAGCAAAGTCCTTCCCCTCTCCTTGGCAGCAAAGCAACTGCAGGTCAGTCCAGCATCACACAGCAGGGCAGTCCTTTTTCTTCAGTCTTCCAGCTTTCTCCTTGGCAGAGGTTCCTTCTTGATTCCAGGATGATTTAATTTTCTGTTGTCAGGGGTCCTGTACTTATACCCCTAAAAATGTTTGTTCCCTTTGTGCAGGAGGGCTCTGAGCCCGGTCTAAACTAGTTCTGGGTGTTCCTTGAGCACTTTATTTTCCTGGCTTCTCCTTTCAAAGCGCAGGGCAGAGACATCAGATGCACCACAGGGGGTGGAGCCAGCACTGTGGGGGCAGGCACAGTCCTATTCAGGTCCCAGGTGCAACTCCTCCCTCCCATATAGATGCAGATCTCTCTATTCACCACTGGGCGGACTCATTCTCTCTCCTGGAATCCCCCAGCCCTGTCACTCACAAACCAGACAGTGAATTCACAAACAGCCAAAGGCACACAGAAAGGTCAGACAAGAAATCAGCCACTTTCTAAAAGTGCTGTTTTAAAACCCTGGATTTAAAAACCATCCTTCTTAAAAGATGGGTTATTAAATTCTGAGTTCAGGGATACCAGACTTTTATGTCCTATCTTGCTTCTATGGGATGATATGCTGGTAGCCTGTGTGTGGCTCAATGGTTAGAGCGGCAGACCCTGATGCAGAGGTCTAGCCCGGGACCAGGGTTCAATTCCCCGCCTCGGCGGGTCTTGGGCTCAAAAATTCCACGGACCTGATAATTCTTGCATCGGTGCCTATTCCAATCATGGAGACCCACTCTGCAACTCTGGGAAATAGCTTGATTAATCTCCACAATGGCCCCCACAACGCTAAGGATGTCTGGCCTCCAACTTGGGGGTGCCCAGGAGTGGACGCCTCACAGGGAAAGCCAGGATGGGTTCCACAGCGGTATTCGTACAAGAGCCTTGAGACCCTTGCGGGTGAGTAGCGCGCTATACAAGTATCAATTTACATTTACATTTTAGCCACTGTAGCCAGCATTCCCCATGATAGCCTATGGGCAAGATAGCCTTACAATAGTTAAAAAACGAAACTGGCTGTAATTCACTACCAGAGCATGTCACCTGCACTAGTACATGCTCTACTTTTCACTTACACTGCACCCTGCCCAAGTGGGGACCTTGGGCCTTCCATAGGGGTAACTAATGTCCACAGAAAGGGAAGGGTTAGGCCTGGTCAGTGGAGACACTGACCAGCAGGACATGGCAGTTCACAGACTGCACACAGGCACTGCGGTGGCAGGCCTGAGACACCATTTTAGGGCTACTCACGTGGGTGGCTCAATCAGTGCTGCAGGCCCACTAGTAGCATTTGAATCACCAGCCCTGGCACACTCAGCGCACTTTGCTAGGGACTTCTTGGTGATACAAATATGCCAATCATGGATAACCAATCACAATAACAATTTACACAGAGAGCATATGCACTTTAACACTGATCAGCAGTGGTGAAGTGCCCAGAGTCCTATTGCCACAGGCCAGGAAACACAAGGGAGGAAGAAGCAAAAGGTTTGGGGATAACCCTGCAAAAAGGTCAATTTCAACACCCCCGCGGTCCCTGCTGGCTTCCCGCCTCTTGTGGAAGACGGCATTACTGACATGCAGCTCCCCTTGTCTAAAATCAATCTGCTTTGCTTCGTGAAAGCGAGGGCAGGTTTCCTGCTCTCACTTCCATGAAGCAAAGGAGTGTTTGCAATGACAGGGCAGGAGCCGTGCTCCTTGGACATTGTTGGAGCCGGCCCTGGTGGGTGGTGGTCCCCAGGGCAATCTAGGGCTCCAGGAGGGCCCCCCCCAAACCTTTACAGGGGGGCCGCAGTTGACCCCCTCATTAACATAATTAGTGCCACGGGAGGTGGTGGTCCCCGGGGCAGTGAGGGGGGCAAGAGCCTCACCCACACTTACTTTTAATTTATGTTGCCCCGTGGAGGTGGTGGTCCCCGGGGCTGTGGGGTGGGCATAACCCCCCTGCATTTAAACATCAAAGCCCCGGGAGGTGGCAGTCCCTGTGGCTTGGGGGGCCCGCGTGGCCCACCACCCAAAATATAAAGGGAAGTGGTGGTTCCTGGGGCTGCGGGGGGCCATGTGCCCCCGCATATTTTTAATCATGCCCCGGGGAGGTAGCAGACCCTGTGGCTGCGGATGCCCATGCTGCCCCCACAAATATTAATAACCTTGCCTCCAGGACCTGGCCCTCCCAGGGGCTTCTACAAAACAAAACTTTTCAGCAGGAATTGCGAACCCAGCGCAAATACTGCCCCCAAATTATTTAAAACAAAATCTTTTGAGCAAGCCTAGGGGGTCAGGGTGTTTTTATCCTGCCCCCTTATATTCTTCTTAATTGTTTTTGACCCTTTTGCTTGCGACTCAGTTAAACCGAGTCACAAGATGGCTGCCAAGACTTCTTGGTTTGGAGTGTTGGTCCCAGGATGCTTGATTCTGGTCGAGGGAAGACAAGGCTTGGTAGTTCGGGCTGGACTGATCCCATGAGGCACAGGGTCAGACTGATTTGCATATGGCCATGTCTGAGCTGGGGTGGTGGAGTGAGCTAAAGTATGATAATGGATTAAACCCAGATCAGTTGACTGGGTATGAGTGTTTGATTTGCTCAAATACTCCGTCAATCATCCCCTTTGGTATCACTTTGGATTGTTGGCAGCCAATTAGAATGAAGCTTGTGGTCTGGAGGATTCGCGGATCCACCGAGGTCACCAGATATCAATGTTTTTTATTTTATCATTTCTCAGGGACTACTGAACTGATTTACACCATTTGAAGCAAAGAGTGCACTCTGGACCAAGAGCTATGTCTCTGCCAAATTTGGTGAAATTCTGTTGAGCAGTTCGGGATGTAGCCGCAACAAAGTTTCCTAGGGAAATTAACATGGAGAAAACGCTTTTCGGGACCCCCCATTTTTTCTCGGCCCCCGCTTGACAAATCACCCCAGAACTTTCATTGCAGGAGCTGACCGGAGTGGGTCATTAGTATTGAAAATTTCGCGAAGATTCGTCAAAAGGCTCCAAAGATATTGGCAAATGAAAAAAAACACTTTTCCCATGGAAACTAGGGGGCATATTACCAAGAATAAGCGATAATTATCGCTAAGCTTGGTTAGCGACTATAATTCTATCGCCGTGCTTCGTCTATTTTTATCGCTTAGAAACCTTGCTATTATCAAGGTTTATCTCCTAAGCGATAAAAATCGGCCGAAATGCATGAATTTCGCTGAAAAGTCAGCGATATTCATGTATTACCGAGCTAATGCTCTTAGCCATGTTATCCACCTACCATTGGATAACATGGCTAAGAACTGCTCTGGGCAGGCGTTAGCTTTTGGAGATATTCGCGCTTAGCGCAAATATTTCCAAAAGTAGGTAATAGGAGATAGCGATGTTAGCGACTGTTTCCAGTTGCTAACATCTTGGCACGCCCACTTTGCATGTCATTAGCGATAAATATCGCTGACATGCAAAGTGGGCCCCAGGATGATCGCTATCTCCTACTAGCTGTCGCTAACTGGTGTTAGCGACAGCTAGGTAATAGGGCGATAAATTTACCGCCACTTTAGCGGGAATAATTCCCGCTAAAGCGTCAATAAGGTCCTTGGTAATATGCCCCTAGGCCCTAACTATAACTACCTAGGCAGTAAGATATATATATGTGCACAGCAAATCTCCCTTATGGGAGGAGCAGCAGGTAGCTGGTGCTGGCGGCGAGGCAAGGACGACCTCGCAAAAATTTGTTTCAGCAAGGAATCACAAATACGCCGCACTCTTCTTGGGTGTTTCAAACACGATTTATTAACTCGATGTTTCTTCCTTCACCTACGCGTTTCGAAATAAACAGTTCCTGATCACGGTTGTATCACAAGTCCATCAATAGTTTCTGATTATTTATACTAAGACACCACTTTAGCCTTTAAGGTGCATTGTGGGCTTGGTAGTTTTAACATGGCTAATTTTAGCCTATCTGCGCCGTTGGCTGACAGTAAGCCGTGATCACATCCGTTTATCATGGATTTAATACCTTAGTGGTAATATATTCATAAACTACCTGAATTTTGAAAAATTTCAACAATTTAAAAAAAAAATTGAAAAATCTGAACTGAAAAAATTTAAAATTGCAATTCCAAACCCAACTAGATTGAAACTCAAAAGACTTATTGGAGAAGGATCCAAAGTTGAATTTGTGGACTTTTAACACCTTAACCGCGGTACGATTTACCGCGGTGTGCTGCAGATTTTAAAAACCCACTTTACATGACGAGCTCAGCTCGTCCTCAGCATACGAGCGCCGTAGCTGATGACGAGCTGAGCTCGTCATCAGCAGCGAAGGGGTTAATAAATTAAAGGAAGATAATCCCACTGTTGACAATATTATCGATGTACAAAATTTACAGTATTTTAATCTGAAACCTCATTTGTTAAACCTTATCTGAAAAATCTCATGTGGACAGATAGAGGTCTCCTCTCAAATAATCTTAATAACTGATGTGTGACTGATCAACTGTTGAATCATGTGCTTTATGTCGCGTCAAAACCTATTATGCTTCGTAGTTATCTTTTCTGTTGACTCAAAAAAACATACCAATTCATCATAGATGCTATAATTGAATAGCTTTGAATTTTTTTTTTTGAATTGCAGGTAGTAGTCATAGATATATTTTTTGTGTAAAAGAATGTAAATATTATGTAAATATATTATTATCTGTGCTTATTGCTGTGCAGTTAGCTGAGAAGCCACACCGTTTTCCTCATGGTCTTGTAAAGCACTTAGCTTTAAATAGGATCTGCATTTATTGTTATTAGATTTGTAGTCCTTTTTGGATATACACAGAGGCAACAAGTGTAATAGGCACTCAGCCGAATTACCAATTATGCCGCATAACCAAGACAATGCAGGTTTAACACACAATACTTGATCATGGCAATTGTCAGGTAGTTTATGACTATATCACCAATAAGGTATTAAATCCATGATCAACGGATGTGATCACGGCTTACTGTCAGCAAACAGCGCAGATATGCTAAAATTAGCCATGTTAAAACTACCAAGCCCACAATGCACCTTAAAGGCTAAAGTGGTGACTTTGTATAAATAATCAGAAACTAATGATGGACTTCTGATACTACCGTGATCAGGAACTGTTTAGTTCGAAACGCGTAGGTGAAGGAAGAAACATCGAAGAGTGCAGCGTATTTATGATTCCTTGCTAAAACATATATATATATAGCTCTAATTGAGAAAGGCGGTGGCCGAAACGCGTCTTGTGAGAGTGTTTGTCCAATAAACAGATATTGGAATTGTCCCCGTGAGTGCTGCGTGATTTTTGCATCAGAGCCTTTGTCTGATTGTGACCAGCGTGGCACCGTCACCCGCTATCAAGAGCACCCGGTCGCGAGTGAAGGAGAGCAGACGGACTAGTGAGCTTAAAAAAAATAATTAAAAAAAACTTATATATATAGAGATATATATATATATATATATATATATTCACTGAAAAAACCATAGGTTATAGACCATATATAGTTAGGAATTAGCATTTACAAAACCTTAATTTACTCGCACAAAACCATAGAAATTCGCATATATAGTTAGTTGCAATAACTATATATCGCGCACCCGCAATCCACTGCTGATGATGTCACATATTACATCATTCATGACATGGTCAGTGACATCACTGATGACATCACTGATGACATCTCAAATGACATCACTGATGACATCACTGATGACAACATCCAGTGACTGTATGTTTCTGTAAAGTTAAAATATGTCTTACATATTGAAGAATGAGTGGATGTATAAGTGTCTGGATGAAGGATTTAGTAGGTGCATGACTGACTGTATGAGAGAGTGATTAAATGTGTCTCACTGAGTGCATGGGTTAGTGACTAAACTGTCTTAATTTGTACATCATTATGTCTGTTGTTCTGTAAACTGCTGCATGTGTTGATCAGTAGCTATATGAGTAACTATATGGGTTATTGATTGGTTGCCCAAGTATTTGTATGGGAGACTGAGTATGTGTGTGGGTGGCTGGGAGGTGTATGTCTCTGTACATAGATGTGTGAGCAGTTGATTCACTAGATGAATGGGTTCAAAAGTGCATGTGGAAACAGCTGTATGGGCGGTTGACTGTGTGCATGAGTGTATTGGTGAGTGAATGGATATCTCAGTGCTACATGTGAAAGTAAGTACATATGTAAAACACAGTACATGTGAGAGTTGACATATATAAATAACTGTGCATAAGAGCCAGTGAATGTGTGAGTGGCTGTATGGATCATTGTAAACTTGTATCAGGGATTGTATAAGAGAGTAAATATGTGTTAGTATATGTTTGTATAAGTAAGGTGTGTATAACTGTATAGTTGAGGAAATGGAGGTGTGATTGATTCTTTGCATGACTGACTAGGTGTGTGAGTAACTCCATGGATGAGTAACAGTCTGTAAGTGTCTGTTTATACTGATTGTATCGAAGGTTATATTAGAGTCTGAAGATGTTCATTGTATTATCACATAAATGATATCATCAGTGATGTGATCAGTAATGTCAAATGAGATGTCATCAGTGATGTCATTTGAGATATCATTTGAGATGTCATCAGTGATGTCATCAGTGATATCATTTGAGATGTCATCAGTGATGTCATCAGTGATGTCACTGACCATGTCATGAATGATGTAATATGTGACATCATCAGCAGTGGATTGCGGGTGCGCGATATATAGTTATTGCAACTAACTATATATGCGAATTTCTATGGTTTTGTGCGAGTAAATTAAGGTTTTGTAAATGCTAATTCCTAACTTTATATGGTCTATAACCTATGGTTTTTTCAGTGAATTTCAATGGTTTCTTAATAGCAAATATGAAAAGCTGTAAAATGTCAAGTACGTGGTAGGTAAAAACATTTTCGTATTTATGCACGCTGATGTGCTTTGAACGCTGCCCCCCCCCCTCCTCTTTTCTTTTAAAAATTTGAAGAAACAAAAAGTATTCCCTTCCATAAATAACCCAAGACTTTTATTTTGTTATGGCAAGGGAACGAAATGGAGAATAAACTATAGTTGGTCACCATGGGGTTTAAGAAGGGATGGTTCTTCACCAGATTAGATATTTTCCCAGACCCTCATTCTCCAATGTGATGAACTAGGCTAAAATTCTTCTGGTGCCTGCACCCTGTCACAGAATATCACCATAAAACATGGAATCTCCCAAACACCAGATTGAGTTCAACCCTACAGTAAGCCTTATTTCTTCAGGGCCTCAGAATTTCTTTTGCTTTGCTCATGGAAATTGTGGGATATAGGAGAGATAAGGTGTCACCATTAAGAAAGGGTAGTATTTAAATTTGCATATCAATTATGTTAAACCTTTTAGACATATGATATGCTAGCTTGAACTTATGCATTACATTTGAAGCAGAATTCAACAGCTTAAGTAAGTAGGTTTTTGTAGTTGTAACTTTAAAGGGTGATCTAGCAAGCTGTAAAGATTTTCTAAAACAGTGGAGCGTATTTAGTTTTTTAATGTACATGTTTATGAAACGATTACACAAAGGAAACATTTGTGAGTTTTAAATTTCCGGAGAAGTATAATTCACCAATAGCTTTCTCTGTAGATGTTTTTCCATTAACAATCCCAGTTCCATCACCCGCCCAGGATATCACTACTGTTAGTTGTCATTGTTGCTTCTGTTTTAATAAAAAATGTTTTAAGGTGTTTACTGTTTTTGTTGCGATGTATATATTTATAAGTTATTAAAGTGTTATAATCCTCCTAATTTTTTATCGATTATTTCTCTTTGAGATATTCCCTGTCTACAAACAGAGAAGAATAGGAAGATTCTGTCTCCCTTTGCAGATAGTGAAGGATAGGTAATGCAGACTTTTGTCCCCCGTTGTAATCCGGCATGCCTGTTTTTCTCCTCACTGATTGATTGATTGGCTGGACATTTATTGTTCAAGGAATAGTTCTTTTGAGGTATTCTCTGTTTGCAAATAACGTGGAATAGAAATATTCTGTCTAGTCTTTGCAAGTAGTGAAGGGTGGGTAATGCGGACCTTTGTCCCCCGTTGTAATCTGTCATGCCCATCTACTCCCCACTGATTGATAAACTAGTTCCACCCGGATCATTTATTAGAGGTACATAATCTGGCTCAACCGGAGGGTACCCCTAATAAAGAAGACATATGTAAAATACGAAGTAATCACTGTATCCTGTTAAACAGAAACTTTAGCATGAAACACACTTGAAAAGGAAGGGAAAGAAATCGAACAAAATCAGTAGGCCACTGATGAGTTTTTGACTTCGCTAGAAATAAGAAACATGAAAGTGGTGAGAGAAGCCAAGCTTGACGTTACGGCAGCCACGAGGTAGCTAACCTCCGCCACCCCCCCACTGCTCCTAGCATGTCTGTCCCACCGCCCGCCACGCCCAATAACGGTAACATGAAATAGATACAAATCAGCAGATACCTACCCCCATTCCGGAAACTCCCGAAGTGCAACAGGTTCGCGGCTACGCCCATCCGGAAGACGAGGCCTTCGGCACGTGTAGGGCGGGTCCTGCTGGCAGCCGTCGGCCGGGGAGGTCGTCGCGTAAGGTGGGCCAGGAGAGGAGCCGAGGCCGACGGGATCCCTCTTCTTTCTTCAATAATTTCTGCGACAACGGGGGGGGGGGGGATGTCTTGCACATGCCACCGACCCCCCCGCCCCCCTGGGCCAGGAGAGGAGCCGAGGCCGACGGGATCCCTCTTCTTTCTTCAATAATGGCTGTGACAACGAGGGGGGGGTGTCTTGCACATGCCACCGACCCCCCCCTCCCCTCGTATCTCCTGGTCTGGCCCCGGCTTGGTATGAGCTCCCCGTTCGGTCCTGAAGCGGCGCCCTGCAGGCCACGGGGGGATGTCTTGCCTCTGCCTCCGACCCCCCCCTCTTATCGCCTGGTCCGGACATCACGGATATTAACGCCAGGTGTCGGCGTGGGGTGCGCTGGGAGGGAGAGGCGGCACGAACGAGCCTCTCCCAGCCCCCCAGGTGGGGGCCCCTCAGCTGCACCCCTAACGCTCCACTCACCCAACAAAAGGTCTCGTCCACTATTGCGAGCCAATGATGCTCCGCTCACCCAGCGGGGGTCTCGTTTACTTTTGTGGTACAACAACGCTTTTGAGTTCAGCTAGAAAATGAGTCCTGCGTCCAGAAACGTTCTCCTCAACTTTGAAGATTCTATAAGAGCCACGGGGGCCCCCGACCCCCGCAGACACCCCCGATGGGGAATGACTGCCATGATCACCCACGGAACGACCACGACGTAGCCGCGGGACGTCGGCGCGCTCATGCCGGCGCCGGCCTCAGTCTTGAAATGACCAAAATCCTGCAAGACTACCAACTTGATCAGTTCCGGTGGGACACCAGTATGACCCGGTAGGAGAGATTGTTGCCTCCCACCCCACTTTGACTGATGGTTCATGTCACCAGTCCCCTCTGCTACCCTTCAACGAAAACTTTTGGACTGCCGAAAGAGGTCCCGGTCCAACCACAAGTTGGTGGAGACATTTTGACTATACTTGGACCTTCCTGACCTCACCCAAAATGGCGCCGGTACAAATGAAACTCTCAACTCCTTGTTGTGCCCAGATTGCTCAGCCTTGATATCATGAGATATGTATGCAGTTTTTAGCACATGAATTGATATGGGATAAGACTGATTATATGTTCGGACAATGAATTGATCCGGGATGGGTATTGATTATACGTTCGAACAATGAATTGACATGGGACGGGTACTGATTACACGTTCGGACAATGAATTGATATTAAGTTCTAATGCATCATTGATTACTGTATTTATTGAAGGTTCGAATTGTCGACACTTTTGGTACTTGCTCACAATGAATTATCGATATGATTTTGTTGCACTTGTCGCACTTTTTACTATGAAATCAACGACCACTGACTCTGTTATGTGTTCCACAAATAAATACCCCCCCCCCCCATTTACAGTTCCAGCCTGCTCCGTGGCCGGCCCACGGGGTTGTAGGCCCGTATTTGTGCACCAACATTTTTATTAAAGGTTTTTGAAAAAGCAAACGTAGTTGTAACGCGTAGATTGGTAAGTTTCGAATAAATGGCCACTGTTTCCGATTTTAAAAAAAAAGCAAAAAAAAAAGCAGGTGAAATGAAGCAGCTCGATTAGTTAAGGGTTAAAAAGTATAGTACGCAGAAACATTGCAAATATGAATGGTCCAGGTTTGTTGTATGTGTTTTTCATTTTTGTACAACATAAAGCAATCGATAAAGATCCTGGTATTTAGCCTCTACTTTATATGCTACCTGTATCAGGGAAGTTGTTTTAAATGCCCCTAAGCCACCCCGAAGGAATGTCACCTGGCCCCCCTAGTACGAACGAAAACGACCCCGTACCACTGTAGGTTATCTCTCTTCCTCAAAGGAAAGCACGAGCTCGCCCCCACTTTACACCGACTGCCCTTTGTTTTGACCCTCCCCTGCACACGATCCGTAATGCCACACTTGGGCGACCTATGCTATCCACAGGCCTCCGATAATTATCTCTCCCACATTACCGGTCCCCCCTGGGCTTAAACGCCGAGATGGTAGGGACTGCATCCCGTGGAGATAGTATGTAGTAAGTAAAAGCCTTTTCGGGTTTATGCGCGCTGATGTGTTTTAAACGCTGCCCCCGCCCCTTCTTTTTCCCTCTTTTCTGCAGGTCACTTCGGAACGACGATTATAGTACGGAAAAATGGTGACTTAACGGCCGATGGGATGAGAAAAAGGGTTTGAATATGGTGCCTATACACAACGAGCAAACAATGACTATGTCTCTCTCTGAACCCAGCGCTTGGGAGGGCAGCCTGAAGCAGAAACTTGACGGGTTATTACAGGATGACAAAATATGACTTCGCTTGGCACCCCGAATAATACAACCAAGAATGACGTGCAACAATGAATAAATTCCTACGTTTAACTAAATAGGGAAAGTTTAAGGAATATCCCGAGGTGAGGTTTACCCAAGTACCCTCCGTCTGGAGGACTAGGAATGTTGCCAATGTTTAAGATTTACCACCTCATTCTCGCACCCTCATAGACATGAAACTCAAAGCTGCCCCATTGTTCTCCCGACTGACACCTACCGTTGCCTCAGCCTGGAAACCCATTCGCTTAAAATGATTCGAGATCCCCCCGAGTATTAGCCCGACCAGGTTAGTTCCCGACCAATTGGCAAAGGTGTAAGTATTTGCAACCAAAGCCACCAGCGAAGGCAGCCGACGATAAGAGAGAAGAAAAAGGTAAAAAGAGCTCAGCCCCCAGATGAGTTAAGTAGGATGCTAAGGATGCGCAGCATGCAGGAAGAGATCTTTTTGGCCAGCAACTGTTCTATGTTTTGTCTTGGATTTTTGTATATAATACATGTACTGTCTCCCCCGGCCTGAGTTTGTGTGTATGTATGTATGTTTTGAAATGACAGGCTCTCCTCATGAGAAATAAAACTCTGTTCTTGTGTTCCTGCTTCCAGCGCCCGTCTCTTTATTTGGTAACCGTTCAAGATGGGAACTAAGGACGTCTTGTGCCAGCAGCCTGGGCATCGGTTGTAATCTGGGCTGAATTTTCCTCAGCACGGGGTGTGATTCTCAGGGAAGAGCAGCGCATATGGGAGGAGGTTTATGGCCCATGCATGAGAGAGAGAGCGTATGTGACCAATGCATGGGGGAGATGCTTGCAAAGGTGGGGAGCCATGCTGAGGATCGGCGGCGTGCAGAGAGTGGGTCTGGTCAAGGCATCTAAAATGGCTGACGTACACGACAAAAGTGTGGCATTGTTAAAAAAGCTAGATGGCGCAGACAATGTTTATCAATACGGATTAATTTATAACAATTATTTTTAACAATATATTTACTCGCAGTGTCAAAATGGAGGTCAACACTTCCTGATTTCCTTCAAATCGAACGTTAACAGACGTCACGCAGCAAAAAAAAAAAAACGCTCACGCGCAGCCGCTGGAAGACAAGTATCAACATATATGAGCCTCCTCAACTACCCTCAGAAAACATAGGGGGTCAGGATACGTCTCCCGTACCCCCTTATACCCATTTCTCACATTATTTTTCCTCCATCTTGTAATTTAATTAAATCGAAACACAAAATGGCGAATTCCCGTTTCGCTACCAGTTTGCGACCCGGTTCGCGAACCGGGAAGCGCTTCTACCGCGAAAAATCAAATTTTTTTTATTTGCCCCACGGGACCCTTTAATAACCCCAACATCATTCCTAGGGGGTCAAGAGGGGTCTACCTTGCCCCCTTTCATTAAATTCCCCCTTCGTTTTTCTCCTCCTCTTGTCTCTCGATCCTACCGAGAGACAAGATGGCGGCCGCACCGGACTGTTTAGAATGTTGACAGACACCAGAGAGCCAATCA
Organism: Lissotriton vulgaris; assembly: GCF_964263255.1. Lineage (NCBI taxonomy): Eukaryota > Metazoa > Chordata > Amphibia > Caudata > Salamandridae > Lissotriton > Lissotriton vulgaris. The sequence goes on from NC_141694.1 coordinate 1,746,785,650, forward strand.
GCTTCGCTTCGCAAAGCTCCGTTACGCGAAAAGTACGCGATCTAGAGCGCTATCCGGGACGCTGTCACAGATATATCTGTTTTTTTAAACGTTAATTTCTCAAAATCCACTGGAGCACATATATTGAGACCCAGCAAAGACACATCGGGCTAACAGTCCCTACAATTTTGCCAAGTTTCGTGTAAATCGTGGAAAAACGCGTTTTGGGACCCCCCTTTTTTCTCGGCCCCCCCTTGAGGAAACCCCCCCAAATTTCCAGGGGCTACTCAGAAACAGAATGTGCCATTTTCCTGAAAATTTCAGCCGATTCCGTCCACAAACGCCAAAGTTATTAAACATAGAATTTTCAAAAGTTCCATAGAGAAAAAAATCCTAACTATATATACCTACTGGTGACCGCCAGTAGGTAATATATATATATATATATATATATATATATATATTACCTACTGGCGGTCGCCAGTAGGTAGTTATAGTTAGGATTTTTTTCAATGTTAAATCTCAAAATTCTATTTGGAATAACTTTGGCGCCGGTTGACGAATCTGCCTCAAAATTTCCTCAAAATGGCCTCGCGGCATTCCGGTCCTTCCCTGAAAGTTTGGGGGGGATTCGTCAAGCGGGGGCCGAGATAAAAGGGGGGTCCCAAAACGCGTTTTCCCCATGTTAATTTCCATAGGGCGGTCGATTTCACTTTTAGCCCGAACGGCTGAATGGATTTCCACCAAACTTGGCAAAATTGTAGGGACTGGTAGCCCGATGTGCCTTTGCTATGTCTCAAGATATGTGCTCCAGTGGATTTTGAGTAATTAAGGTTCAAAAAAATATATATATCTATAGCCGCGCTCCGGTACGCGCACCGGTACGCGCACCGGGCGCTTACCGCGACTTGCGCGCAGAAAGCTGATTGGCTCTGGGGTGTCTGTAAACATTCTAAACAGTCCGGAGCGGCCGCCATCTTGTGTCTCGGTAGGATCGAGACACGAGAGGTGGCCAAAACAAAGAGGGAAATGACCATAAGGGGGCAGAGTAGACCCCCCTTGACCCCCTAGGTTTGATGTGGGGGCCATACAAGGGCCCCGCGGAGCAAAAAAAAAATAAAAAATTTTTTTGATTTTCGCGGGATGAGCGCCCGGTACGCGCACCGGTACGCGCACCGGTAAGCGTACCGGGGAGCGTACCATGGGGAAAAAGAATGACAGTTTTAAAAGTAGCTGTTTAAAAAAAAAATGTTTTGTTGTTTTTTTTATACATACACATACATATATATAAATGCATATGCATATATATATATATATGCATATATGTGTATATGTGTGCGTGTAGAGAGAGATAGAGAGGTAGAGGTGTAGAGGTAGAGAGGTAGAGAGGTAGCGGTAGAGAGGTAGAGATTAGTAGAGAGAGAAGAAGAGAGAGGTAGAGAGGTAGAGAGTAGAGAGTGAGTAATAGAGAGTAGAGAGTGAGTAGTAGAGAGTAGTAGAGAGCAGTAGAGAGAGTAGCAGAGAGTGAGTAGTAGAGAGTAGTAGAGTGAATAGTAGAGTGAGTAGTAGAGAGTAGTAAAAGTAATTTACAATCGTTCGGAATATCGGTGTTTGGGCAGATATGATCCAGGGACCCCCAGTATGCAAGGGGAATTAGTCCCCCCTCTACAAACGCGCCAGTGGCCTGCATTGCAGAGAGGTGTAACAAGGGTGTGGCCTCATTACACTTCTCTGCAATGCAGCTCCCTCGCGCATACTGGAGGCTCCTGGTGGACCAGTTGACCCCAGGGACCCCCAGTATGCAAGGGGAATTAGTTCCCCCTCTGCAAACGCGGCAGTGGGCTGCTTTGCAGAGAGGTGTAACAAGGGGCATAGTCTCATTACACCTCTGCAATGCAGCCCCTGGCGCATACTGGAGGTTCCAGGTGGGCTAATTGGCCCCCAGGGGCCCCCAGTATGCAAGGGGAATTAGTTCCCCCTCTTCAAACATGCACGGGGGCTGCGTTGCAGAGAGGTGTAAAAAGGGTTGTGGCTTCATTACACCTCTCTGCAATGCAGTCCCCTGGCGCATACTGGAGATTCCTGGTGGGCTTTCAGGTCTTATATAGTTAGGAATTAGCATTAAAAAAACCTTTGAAATTCACTGAAAAAACCATAGGTTTCACACCAGTTATAGTTAGGAATTAGCATTTAAAAAACCTTTGAAATTCACTGAAAAAACCATAGGTTTCACCCCAGTTATAGTTAGGAATTAGCATTTAAAAAACCTATTAAATTCACTGACAAAACCATAGATTTCACACCATTTATAGTTAGCTGGAAATTTTACTGACATAAAACCATTGAAATTCCCACGTTATAGTTAGTTGGACTCACTATAACTTGCGCGCCTGTAATGCACTGCTGATGACGTCACATATTACATCACTCATGACATGGTCAGTGACATCACTCATGACATCACTGATGACACCATCCTTGTGACAGAGTGACAGACCTAATTTCAGTGTAATGTAACGCTTGAAACACATATTCAAAAATAGAAACAAACATTTTCAAAAAAATGGAGATACCCACCAGTAACAACAACCAATTCAGTAATTCCACCATCTATATACACATCCACTCATTCACCAACAGTTCTATATAGTCACTCATATATATACTCACTCATCATATGTAGTGATACACCTATACATCCTGTTACACATCAGCAGTCATCCAAAAGTTACTCACACACATACTCACACATGCAAATAAACTATTGAACATCCATTTATTTGCATATACATTTATACACACACTACCACCTTACTTCTAAGGAAACTTACCCATACTTACTCTCTTAAACAATCACTTATAGAAACACATACTTATTTAAACAGGAACTTCTACAATCTCTCACTATATATACTATACTCACTTATATACATCAATACTCACATATACTAGATTAAAACATATGTCGTTACTAATGAAGACACTAGTGAGACAGTCATTCACTCACTAACACACACATATACACACTCGTCCACCCATACAGTCCTGCACATATGCTGTCTTCAAAACACATACAAACAGTGAGTCAGTCACCAACCCCTGCAGCCACTTATACACAAAGAGAAACACTGATACAAACATTTAAATATTTAAACAATACTCGCTAATATATGTATTCACTAAGATACACGTAATAAGCAAGTTACCCAACCAATTTTTTTTTTAAAAAACATCCATTTACACACCTATTTAAACATTTATTCTTCCATCGACCTTTACAAATACATATATAAAACAAATTTATTTTTCAGAAAGACACACATTCACTGGATGGTGTCATCAGTGATGTCATGAGTGATGTCACTGACCATGTCATGAGTGATGTAATATGTGACGTCATCAGCAGTGCATTACAGGCACGCAAGTTATAGTGAGTCCAACTAACTATAACGTGGGAATTTCAATGGTTTTATGTCAGTAAAATTTCCAGCTAACTATAAATGGTGTGAAATCTATGGTTTTGTCAGTGAATTTAATAGGTTTTTTAAATGCTAATTCCTAACTATAACTGGGGTGAAACCTATGGTTTTTTCAGTGAATATATATATATATGTATAATTATCTATTGGCGGTCGCCAGTAGATAGTTATATTTAGGACCTATTTGCCATATGAAATCCACAACATTGTATTTGGAATAACTTTGGCGCCAGTTGAGGAATCTTCGCAAAATTTTCAAAACTTACGATCAGCTCCGGTCCGCTCCTATCCGAGGAGTTTTGATGAGCTAGTCTGTGGAGTCACATGCAAACTATTGGGAGGGATACCCTTTTGGCTTCCGTGGTGGCTAACCAGATATCCTACACCACCATGAAAGCATCCCTTTTCACTAAGTTTGGTATCACTGTAGAGGAATTCCGCTTAAGGTTTAGGGACAGTCAGAAACTGTGTCTCACCAGTCTTGGGAGGATTTTGTGAACTACTTTTGTAAGGCACTGGATGGTTGGGTGAAGGGTAATGAGGTCAACACTTATGAGAGGCTGTTCTATTTAGTTGCAAGAAAGCATATGTTCAGTCATTGTTTTCCAGAGATATGCCAACATCTGAATGATCGCAAGCTTGCTGACCCCACCATGCTTGCAAAGGAGGCAGATGTCTGGGTTAGTATTTGAGGACTCCTGTGACTTCTCTGAGGGATATCGGTGCCAGCCAGACCATGGTGATGGAATGGTTGGTTTCCCCAAAACAGTATAGTGTACAGGTGTGTAGGACGAATCAGGCCCTTCAGCAGGATTTTGACTGCCCCATGGTTCTGACACTCCTCGAATGGGGTGGGGAAGTGACCCAGAGGAGGTTCATAGTTAGTCCCCAGATGCCCATTAACTGCATTTTGTGAAATGAGTTATCAGCAGTAGTGGGAGAGCTGGGAGGGAAAGCTGCAAATGGTGTCATAAAAGAAAGAGGCCCAGATAGAGGGACAAGAGGTAGAAACAGTCCACATTGTGTGGACCAGTCAAGGGTTGCCAGCTCTGACCCGGAGGTTCACCCTGCCCTGTCACAAAAGTAGGGGGCTGGAGACCTGCACCAGGCAGACCCCTGCATGACACAGACAGTGTGTCAGCTTAGGGAGGGTGGTGGTTCCCTATTGAGGTCCTGGCCCACCAGGCACCTGCTCAACCTCTGGGTCCATATCCTAGGCTGAGTGTCCCGGCTACCACCCCTGGACTGGTGTAAGGGAGACTGGAAGAAGGGTGCCTAACAATGGGCTGTTGCCCCCACTCTGAGAACCCTCAGTGATCATAGACCCTTGGTTGGCCAGAAACCAGCCTCTTGACACTGACAGCTTTCAGCGGCCTCTGTTGGTTGCAGTCCTTATGATTAGAGTTTAACTTGAGTTGGGGACAGATTTTTTATCCAGATGGTTGAATAGGCCACATAACGTTGTTGGCCATGGTGCTATTGTCGATCAATCAATCAATCATTTCATTTGTAAAGCCCACTACATACCCGTGAGGGTCTCAAGGCGCTGGGGGGGAGGGGGGAGAGGGGTGGTGGGCTGCTACTGATCAAAAAGCCAGGTCTTGAGAAGTCTTCTGTAGGCCAGCAGGTCCTGGGTCTGTCGTAGGCTGGTAGGGAGAGTTTTCCAGGTCTTGGCGGCGTGGTAGGAGAAGATCTGCTGCCGCCGGTGGTTTTCCGGATGCGTGGAACTGTGGCGAGGGTGAGGTTGGCAGAGCGGAGGCTGCGGGTGGGGGTGTAGAATCTGAGTCAATCGTTAAGGTATGCTGGTCCGGCGTTGTGTAGGACTTTGTGTGCGTGGATGAGGAGTTTGAAGGTGATCCTGTGTTGACGGGGAGCCAATGCGGGCCTTTCAGGTGGGGTGTGATGTGGCGAGGCACATCACACTGAGGCGTTCTGGATGCGTTGCAGCCGTCTCAGGAGCTTGGGTGATGTTCCTGTGTAGAGGGCATTCCCGTAGTCCAGTCTGCTGGTGATTAGGGCCTGGGTGACCATTTTTTGGTGTCGGAGGGGATCCATTTGAAGATCCTGCGGAGGATTCAGAGGGTGTTGAAGCAGAAAGCGGAGACGGCGTTGACCTGCTTGGTCATGGAGAGGGCGGAGTCGAGGGTGACCCCCAGGTTGCGTGAGTGGTCGGTGGGTACTGGGGCTGTTCCTAGCGATGTTGGCCACCAGGAGTCATCCCAGGCTGAGGGGGTGGGGCCGAGGATGAGGACCTCCGTCTTGTCTGAATTCAGCTTCAGCCTGCTGTCCTTCATCCATTCTGCGACGGCCTTCATTCCTCTGTGGAGGTTGGCTTTGGCGGTGTGGGGGTCTTCAGTGAGGGATATGATCAGCTGGGTGTCGTCGGCGTAGGAGATGATGTTGAGGCTATATTGTCGTGCGATGTGGGCGAGTGGTGCCATGTAGATATTGAACATCGTTGGGCTGAGGGATGATCTCTGTGGAACGCCGCAGACGATCTCAGTGGTCTTGGAGCGGAAGGGTGGGAGGCGGACGCTCTGGGTTCTGCCGGAGAGAAAGGATGTGGTCCAGGCCAGGGCCTTCTCTTGGATTCCGGCATCATGGAGGTGTGCTGTTAGGGTGCGGTGGCAGATTGTGTCGAAGGCTGCTGATAGATCCAGAAGGATGAGGGCGGCTGTTTCACCTTTGTCCATAACGATCCTGATGTCGTCGGTGGCAGCGATGAGGGCGGTCTCGGTGCTGTGGTTGCTGCGGAAGCCGGATTGTGATGGGTCCAGGATATTGTTGTCCTCGAGGTAACGGGTCAGCTGTCTGTTGACGATCTTCTCCGTGACTTTTGCCGGGAAAGGGAGTAGGGAGATGGGCCGGAAGTTCTTGAGGTCGTTGGGGTCCGCCTTGGGTTTCTTCAGTATGGAGTTGATCTCGGCATGCTTCCAGCTCTCTGGGAAGGTTGCTGTCTCGAAGGAGATGTTGATTGTTTTCCGGAGATGGGGTGCAATGGCTGTGCTGGCTTTGTTGAAAACGTGGTGAGGGCATGAGTCAGATGGGGATCAGGAGTGGATGGAGTTCATGGTCTTGATGGTATCTTTGTTGCTGACGTTGGGCCAGGCGGTCAGGTGACTGGTTCGGGTGGTGGTCGCAGGGGTGGTGGTCCCGGCGGTGGATGTGGGGGTGGTGGTGTCGAAGCTGTTATGGATGTCGGTGATCTTGCGGTGAAAGAAGGTGGCCAGTGAGTTGCACAGGTCTTGTGATGGTGGAATGTTGCTGGTGTTGGAGCTGGGGTTGGAGAGTTCTTTCACAATGTTGAAGAGCTCTTTGCTGTTGTGTGCATTGCTGTCTAGGCGGTCCTTGATGAGTTGGTGGTGTCTGCAGGTGGCGTTCTTGTGGGCTGTGTAGCTGTCTGGTGTTCGGTCGCAGAGCCAGCTCTTCTCCAGCTTCCGACAGGTGCGCTTGGAGGTCCGGAGGTCTTCGGTGAACCATGCGGCTTTCTTGTTGGCGTGATTGGTGGCCTTGTTGGTGATTGGTCTGCCTACTGGGATGGATCAGTTGGCAAATTAAGGTTAGGTGCTGCACAGATGGGATCCTTAGGTGAGTAGAAAGGTTCCCCATCGATCAGTCCAATGGCTCACGAGACATAGGGATTCAACTAGGTTCAGAAAGGCATAGAACTAACAAGTGACTCTGCAGTAAAGGATTATAGTCCAAGTTCTATCGCCTGAGCGGGGAAGCCTATCAAGGTATTGATTAGTCTACTCTGACTTTAGGTTGGAGGGCCTTGTGTTGAACCATACCCTCTCTTTGGGGTCACCCCCAAACTTTTTACCTCCATCCTCCTGTTTTTTTAATTTGCATTCGGGCTCTGTGCCTTTTACCACTGCTAACTGGTGCTAAAGTGTTTGTGCTTAGTCTCTAAAACGTGGTAACATTGGCTTACACCTGATTGGCATATTAAATTTACTTATAAGTTGCTAGTAAAGTGGAATACTTCATACCTAGGTCATGTAAATTAAATGTTACTAGTGGGCCTGAAGCACTTATTGTGTCACTCACTTGAATAGCCCTTTCAAGCATGCCCCAGGTCTTCCATTGCAGCCTGAATGCAGTTTTAAACTGCCAATTCGATTAGGCAGAATTACCCCCACTCCTCTAAGCATTAAGATCCCTCACCCCTAAGGTAGGCACTACGTAGCCCATAGAGCAGGGTCCATTGTAATTAGAAGGTCTGACACACATTTTTAAGTTTTAGATATCCTGGTGTGAAAAAACTCCTAAACTCGTATTTCACTACAGTGAGGTCTACCTCTTCCATAGGATAACATTGGGTTACCTTATTACATTAAATAAGTGCTAATGTTTGATACAGCCCAACTTGCAAATCAATAGGTTGTGTCCTATCTTCAAACAGAGGACTTGTCACCACTCTTAATGCAGCCAGCCTGGAGCCAGGGCAGGGGGGGCACTTCAAAAGGAATTCTCTAGCAAATTCCTGTACTTCAAAGAAGGCACCAGGTATAAAAATAGGACCCTCAGACCCTCAGATCTAATCTTCACTTTCTGGATCTGCAGAAGAACTCTCAGAGGACTGTGTACTTTAGAAGACTGCTTTGTTGCACCTCGAAGGACTGCTTTGCTTCCTGGAGCATTCTTGAATCCTCAGAGGACAGGCCTGCTGCTTCAGCCCTGTTCAACTTCTTGAACCAAGGACTACCAGAGTGACTCCAAGGGCTCCTTAGCTGACTTCCTAATTAGAGAGTCAGGGTCAGAAAAGGCCCCAACCCTCTTGAACCTGCATCTGAACTCAACCTGAATGTGTTCTATTGGCACAAAACTATTCAAAACCAGGAGGAGACCGGGGCCAACCTGCTTATTTATACACCCAATGTGCATCGCCGGTCGGCCTGACTTGACAGCAGCTCCTGTTCAGTTCTTCTACACAGCAGGAAATCCTGTTCACCGGTCCTTCACAGTAACACTCTCATCGGCTACAGCCTCCAGCTTTCTACCGCTAGAGATTGTTGACTTCCAAAAAAGGAGACTAAGTAAGAATGTGGAAATAGTTTAGGCTCTAGTTTTTACCTTAAACTTTAAAAACTCATAACTCCGATTCTACTGTTTGGATTACTCTCATTGGGTGTGGGGTTTTTCTTGCGTGGCATTTTCACTTTATTACTTTTATGTACTGCATAAGTACTTTACACATTGACTCTAAGTTAAACCTGACTGCTTTTTCCTGACTGCTTTTTTGCCAAGGTACCAGATGGTTAAGAACAAATTAATTTAGTGACTTTTGTGGTCGACCCTGATGAGGTTTGTGGCTGTTGCTTGAGCAGAGCTCACACCCTTCTCAATCAACAGCCCCATTTTCTCAGCTGTGAACTACCAAAAATGCACTTTCCATAAAGTCTTCCACAACAATAACCTCAAAAGTTTCACCTTCTTTGCAGGATACGTGCTCACGCCAGGCCAGGAGTGACACCAATGCTGTTTTCAGGAAACACCCCCCCCCCCATCAGATCACCAAATTTACCTCTTAATAAAGAGGCTACACAATTAAGCCTAATTCCATGATGCAACAGTGAGGGTTACCTATCTGGTATTTTGTGTAAATGTGTGTGGTGTGCATATGCAACTTTTATGTGATAAAATAAAGTGTCTGCTGTCTTGTCAGTCACTCCAAATGCTCCATCCATTGTGCAGCATCTTGTTTTCACCTGCGGCACATCAAACATTGGAAATAAAGAATTAATTTTACCAGAACCTGCCAATCATTTTTCATATTCATTAGTGCACCTGTTACATCTGGAACCTGGTCTGCGGTCTTTCTGTAAAAATGCTTGACTCTAGATGCCAAATGTTTAGTACATATTTTCTTGAACAAATACGGTCCTGAACCTGAAGACTTCTTTCCTTTTGCCCAAGTAATACCACCACCATTTTTAAACTTGTATGTGTTCCTAATGTTTTCAATATTTAAGTCAGCACCTACCGCTTGTCTGATCTTCGCATAGCTTTCAAACCCCATGTCTACAACAGATGTGATGACAAATCCTCTGCGCCTTTTTTTGAAGTTGTGATTCTACCTACTGTAGTCTCCCTCTGATCTTTTACCCAAGAGCACGATCAAAACATGTAAGTCTCTTTGAGCTTTCTGCACAAAGGTATGAACTTATTCCCTGTGGTGTTCAAACACAACAAAAGGTGCCTTCCTTCTCAGCTACAAATTAACGTCCTAGGGCTACCCATCTGGCAACTGGGCCATTTCATTCCCCACTCACTCTAAATTACACGTTATTCTATTTGTGTAGTTATGTGTATGTGCATGTATTTATTCATGCATGTATGTATGTGTGTATGTATGCATGCAGTATTTATATAGTGTGAACCTAGCTGAAAAGTAGTGGAGTGCTCTACAGGGCCCAAGCAAAAACAAAGTCAATATATGATTGGAGGGTCAGATGGTTTCTAAGAGTAAAAATAGCTTGTTACAGTATTATGTTGTGATGTTCTTTAAGAGTTATGTCTTCCGCTCTTTTTTCACCTGGAGCAGGGTTGAGTGGCATTCATGGACATGGGGACCTCCTTTGAGATCTGGATGCATACAGTGGGAATGCTGTTTGCCTTGTTTTTTCTTTGTTTTGGACCTGTCTCTAGTCTGACAGTGTTGTGGCTGTGGATGTGCTGAGAAATGTCAGTGGTGCTGGCTTTGTAGAATATGCAGCTGGTTTTGAAGATTGTGTGGGCTGGCAAAGAAGTCAGTGTAGTGCCATCCAGGTGGGGGTGATGAGGTATAATTTCTTTAGACCTTTTATTAGGCATGCTGCTGAATGTATGATGCACTTAAGGGGGGCTACTATGGAACCAGAGGCTGGGAAAGTAATTGTGTTGGATGATTGGAAGTTGAGTGCACATCTCTCTTGCTAAACCCAGTCGTAGCAGTTTCTAAAATTACATGAAAGGCAAGTCTATTAGCTTTATCAAGGAGGTCACCATATATAAATATAAGGCAAGCTATTGGCTTTGTAAAGGAGGTACTGTATTACAATAAAAGACATGTCTATAGGCCTTTGTCAAGGGGTCACTAAATTATAAGACCAATAACTCTAAAGAAATCACCATTATTTCATTTGAAGTCAATAACCAATTTAAATATAATCATTATTGTCAATAAAGCATTGAAATGTTTATGTCAGCAATGTTTACTGTTAGCAATATACTCCATTCAGCAGTGACTTGTTCAAATCATCAAATCAAAAAAAAAAAGTGACTTGTTTATTTGGGGCTTTGGCCGAGATCCTTTTTGATGCATATGACTTCACTGTGCACAACTCCTTTTCCTTTTTTTGAGGTGGGGTACCCTGATCCCATGCAGCACTCCTACTGTCTTTCCAGGTTGAGGCAGCTTGGGAAGTCCACTCAGGCATTGATAGGAAGGCGCTCTCCCAGAGGTCTGGTAGACCAGATTTCCTTGGTGTTTTCTTCCCCCAAGCTTTTTGCCTTCTCACCTCCTGTTCTTGGCATTGCTTTTTTGCAGGCCTTAGGACTCTGTGCACTTTGCCACTGCTAAACAGTGCTAAAGTGCTTTTGTTCTCTTCTTTAAACATGGTATATTTGGCTTACACTCAATTAGCATATTAAATTAAATTATATGTCACTAATAAAATGGTTCTACATGTACCCAGTGCCTGTAAATTAAATGTTACTAGTTGGCCTGCAGCACGTATTATACAATGCAGTTTAATAGTCCTTTAAAACATGTCTAGGCCTGCCATTACTGCCTGTGTGCAATTTTAAACTGTGAATTCAACGGGGCAGAATGAACCTTTTGCCAGGTCTAAACATCCCTTTTTAATACACAGAGATCACACCCAATGTAGGCCCTACACAGCTCATAGGGCAGGGTGCGTTGTATTTGAAGATAGGACATGTGTTTTTACATTTTGTATGTCCTGGTAGGGAAAAACACCCAAAATCGTTTTCCACTACTGTGACACATACCTCTCCCAATGAATAACATTGGGTTCCCTTATTACATTTAATAATTGCTAACTTTTGCTTCAGAACAGGTAGAAATATCATGCTTTGTCTCAAAAGAATTGTATTTTAAAAATGTAAAGTTTGAATTGTAAGTCACAATTCTGAAAATGCCACATTTAGAAAGATTGTTAAACTAGGAGTTCATTCTATCATCTACAATTTTCTTAGCATGTAGCATTAATTGTCCCAACCGATCGTTTGCACCCAAAATGACCATGTAAATATGAGACAGAGTACTATTAGTAGAGGATTGATGTTTTGTAACATTTACGTATTAGTATTTAATTTTAATTCCTTTATTTTCTTTTTTAAATATTAGCACATTTTAATTATTTTGCTCTATATTCGTTATGTAAACAGTTTTTCGTAGAGAGTTCATATCCTATGTTTAGATTATTGCTTACTCAGACTGACAGTTGCAGTATTCTCGAGCATATTTCTTTTATGTTCTTTTCTTGGACGGGGTCTTTCTGTCACGTGAAAATAATGGTTACACCTGAGCTGAGCACTATTAATTGGTTCACGCACGTTGATTTCACTTTGGGCAAAAACTTCACGGTTGATGAAGCCAAGTCGCCGTTTGTGGTGGTGAAATATTGAACTTTTAGATGTCATGCTGGTACACACAGTGAATTATTTGTCTATTTCGAGTTCTGCACCTGGTTGTTTACATCATCTGATCACGACAATGTTGATTTTCTTCAGCCTTCCCTTTAAAGTTTTCTTTGGTTTAGATTGAACACACTTTTGGAGTTTAGCACGTAGTGGTGTAGTTTTTTGCACATTTATTTCTTTTGGCGCATGTACCACAGTGGTTTTCACATATGCATAATGGGGTCCTTGACTTCCTTTGATTTGCTCTCTTTTTGGTTCTAGTTACCCCTGATGAAGGGCATTAATGCACAAAATGTATTGGGACATTAGCAGCATAAATACCCAGGATGAACAGGACATTCCGTGTGCCGATGAAAGGTGCCTGGATGGGCTTTTCTTGCGCATTTAAAGTTTGGAATTCTACTGTTTGACTGTAAAAGTGCACATTCCGGGGATAGTGGAATACATTTGGATGAAACATGGATTACTTCGTAGAACTTGTACATTACTGCGAATCTATATCTTGCAATTTCTGCATCGCAGTGCAGCTTGAATCTGGTGTGAAACTGTGCACTTGTTTTTTCTTGATTAACTAATGTGTTCAGGGACAGAACAAATATCAAGTCTACACACAAAGTCTGCCCTGGAACATATCAAAGTCTTGTTTAGATTGTTAAACTAGGAGTGCATTCTATCATCTACAATTTTCTTAGCACTTTTAGAAAGTTGGCAATTTTTTGTCCTAACCATTCGATGTCTGCAACCTTATGCAGCTGAACCAAACTCCATTATGGATGGCTATAAATCTTGACTCTGCGCCAATCTCACATGACCAGATACCCATGATTGGCGCTTTGTTCTTTTAGATGCTATTTTTCACATAAAACTTTAAAAATGTCATAACTCACTGTTCTACTGATGGGATTTAATTCATTTTGGCGCCATTCTATTTACTAAAATGTAGTCTATTTTTTAAATTGGTTTGGGGTTTTCTTGTGTTGTGTTTTCACTTTATTTAAGTGCTGCATAAATACTTTACATATTGCCTCTAACTTATGCCTGACTGCTTTTGCGCCAAGATGAATGTCTGACATATTATCGATATTGACGTGAAAAATATCGGAGGCAGAATATTGATGTCAAGAATATCAAAGTCCTATCTACATTAAGGTAGGTACAAAACTATAAATAAAAAATATCCTTGTAAAAATATATTTTTTTTTAATGTTTAAAAATAATATAAAACTGAATAAATAATACATATAATTAAAGTAAACATAGTTAAAAATATGTTTAAAAGATAAGTAATACATCCAATGTAAAAAAATAATAAACATATACATATAATATATATACTTAATATTATTTACAATTGATTACTCAAATAACATAAATTGTTAAAAAACATTTTATATATTATAAATACATACATACACTTGCATCAATAATATAAATAAAAATATCAAAACCATATATTACAAATTATAAAAAATATTTTTAAATAAATTATACACTACATTAACAAAAACAGTACATTTTGGATAGCGTAGGGGTACAAATTATTGTTCCAACTCAAGAGAGTGCAACAGTAGGGAAAGTTTTGGATAGCGAAGGGATTAAAATTACTATTCCAACTCCAGAGAGTGCAACAGAAGGGAAAGTGTTGGATAGCTTAGGGGTTAAAATTACTATTCCAACTCCAGAGGGTGCAACAGTAGCCAAAGTGTTGGGTAGCGTAGGGGTTAAAATTACTATTCTAACTCCAGAGGGTGCAACAGTAGGGAAAGTGTTGGATTGCATAGGGGTTAAAATGACTATAGTACTAAAACGCATAATTTACTTTAAAATGTAAGACAAGGATGGTGGTTGTTGATTGAGTTTTCACCCCACTCAACCAATAACCCAGTTTCTTAAACTGACAATGAGCTGTTTCATTGCAGGAGCTGCCATTCTTTCAACTTTCTATGGTACATGGGCCTTGGGTCCTGGGGAGGGGGTCCTAGGACCCTTCCTTTGTATTCAGAGTCCTGGCCCTAGCATTTTTTAAGGTTGGCTTTCATTGGTCTGTTTTTGTGGTGCTTTGGCCCTAGGAGGGTATTGGAACACAGAGGAGGGGGCCCCATGAATGCCTTCTCCTCCCACGGCAATAAATAGATCCATCCTACACCAACCCCAGGCAATGGCCCACGCCAGGGTTATTTAAAAAAATATCAGCAGAGCCCCATGTGCTTTGTTTTTCCGTTTACAAGGGAGAAGAGTCATTAACTCTAATAGTGAATATTTTGCCCTTGTTGGGCTGATTTCAATGATTGAGAGCTCCTTTTGCTACTGGTGGTGAGCCATAGCCACCCGGAGCAGATTGCAGCAGGTCTCCTGGCCTCCCATTGGTGCACACAGCATTTCAGGATGTTGCCTTTACTGGCTCTTTGTATTAAGTTTCTCCTGTGCCTGGCTCCTAATGCTCCCCTCCTCCTGATGGTTCCCAGAAGTCCAGGTCTTCCACCAGTTGGTCCTCTGCAGGTGCAAGGGGGCCAGCATCACTGGCCCATTAAAGATTCACTAGTCCTGGGTACCGGTGGTTTATTTTTCCAGATGTCCATGGTGTTGCTGCTATTACAGTTCAGGCCCAGGGTCTTGCTGTCCTTCATGTTTTGGGGATGATACTTTTATGCCCAGTGAAGCCTGTGAGTGGGGGACACCCCTTTGTCTAACCCTACAATGGCTTTGTGTCTGTTTTCCACTCTCTCCTGCGTTTGGCTCCAGCCTTGCCAGGGACACAATGGGCTGGCATCCCTTTGAAGTGTGTTAAGGGCAGGGCACATCTCCTCCCCAGCCATCCAGTCAAGAAGATCCACTCCCCTCTACATCCAGGTGCTTTCTGGCTTCAATACACATTTCTCAGTGGGAAAGTCATAACCCACCCAGAACGCTGGAAACTCCCAAAAATGCCCCAGATACTTTGGGCAAGGAAAACCAGCTTTCTAAAAGTGGCATTTCCAAAATAATAATTTAAAATCTGGTTTTTCCATTAAAGCGGATTCAACATTACAATTCAAATGAGTGAAGAAGTATTTCTCTAGCTGCTACGAATGTGAATTTAGAATATAATAGATATAAAAATGTAGCCCAATTGTTCCGTATGGCAAGAGTCAGCCTTGCTCCAGGGAAAGCCGTTTTTAGGGATAGTTCACTGTAAGCACATTTGGAACATCATTTCTACATGCCCTTCTTTTATATATCATGCACCCTGCCTCTCATGCATCATGCACCCTGCCTTTAAGGACAATGAGGCCCACATATGGGTGACACGGCCGCAGCCCCCAATTTATTAAAAGCCTCCTTCCTAGGTACACCCCTTCCCGCAACCTTCGCTCTGCCAACCTCCACCTCTTGGCCACCCCGACTTTCAAGCTTCAATGTCAGGGCAGTCGCAGGTTTGTGACCCTTGCCCCCAGATTATGGAACTCCCTTCCATTGGAAATCGGATCATGTAATAATCTCCTAGGTTTCAAGAAGATGCTAAAAACCTGGCTATTTACGCAGTCCCAACGGTAATTCCTGCTTGATTCTGCCATTCGCTAGAGACAGCACCATGAAACCTCCCGGTGTACGTGCACTCTACAAGAAATTACTAACATAACATAACATTATTATTTAAATAATGTTATGTTATTTAAATTTTAAAAAGTGCTATTTTGACAGGTTGAATTAGCAGTTTAATCAGCCACAGGCAGGTTACCTGTGTACATGTACGAGGGAGGCTGCACACAACTGTTGTTTCTCGCGTGCAGCCTTCTCACGTGCCCACACTGTTGCACACATGTTCACATGCAACCAGTCCAGGATGCCTTGCCCTAGTTGTGTCTCCGCAGCCTCATCCTACAAGGTCAGACACTGATAGTAAACAAGATGTATCAAAGGGTTTTGCCCATTCTGTGTCTATGGGAAAATATGTTGATACATATGGCCCATGGAGTCCAATTTAGCATGAAATTACTATGAGTGAGACTCTGGTAGAGAGACACCGACTACAAAGGTCCAAACACTGGGTGAACCAAAGCTACAAGATCCTGGCGTACTAAATGGGTGGAACCCACTTGTAAAAATATGTCTAAATTAAGTCAGGGTGCCCAACAGAGCGCCAGGATGACAAGCTCGATGGCAAGCTCGTCTCTACGGTGGTTATTCTGAAACCGTATATTGATCAGGCTTTCCTGGAACTTGGTTGGACAACGCTGGCTCAAGGCACACACATGACTCGGGCATGACATTCAGAACCATCTACCATCTCAAAAAGGCCTCAAGATATGGTTTTTAATGCGTCATTTTGGTTTGAGGAAAAAAACAGCATTTTCCAATTACCTAGTGTTTCTTAATGAGCTGAAAAAAGTATTGATGGAAAATGTGTATTTCGAAAGAGGACAAGTGCTCCTCTGGGGTAATTGATGTATCTTCTTCCTTAAGCTACAAATCATTTAGTATGCAAAGAGAAGTTTTCAAGAAGCTGTGTTGTGTGAAATCCCTGAAGACACAGTACAGACGCTACTTGAATCATAAATTATTGGGACTGCTTATGAATATATTGAAAGAATCAATGTCATCCACGTTGATAAACTAACACGTGGCTTAAAAAATGATTTCACTTGGCATGTGATGGTCTTAGAAAATTGTAAAAAAAAAATGTCTCAATTGAGTCACAATTCTTGTATCAGTTCCTAGAGTCCAGAGTTTGCTCTCCTGAAGGGTGTTGATACTAAGGTCCTCATTGCCAGTGGCCCTGTTAATTGCAATATGTGAGGTAACTCATGTATCTACATTAGGATTGGTCATCAATACTACTAGGTCAAACCTGTCGGAAATCCAGCAGGAAAAAATGCCTGATAGTAACTGGGACATTTGAATTTTGGTGCATCAGGTTCCAATATATGAATTTTAGTTCCCATTGTCTGGGACAAGCTCATAATTGGGAGTTCTATATCAGATTTGGCAAATTACTATAAATATCGTCCCAAACTCCGGTCCATATTTAACTAGGGGCCATGATTGTTACCTATAAAATAATTGTACAATTCAAAGACTTCTGTGAGCTGTAAAGTACATAAAAAGTGTACTTGTCCAGCAAACGACATATCTGCAGAATTTGTCTGCACAGATTGACCCTAAAATGTGGCCTAATTCGTAATATGGCTGGATTCCCACAGGCGCTAAGTATAGGAAAGAGTTGTGATGAACAGACTTGGGTTGGCAGAGGCAAGGGATGCCACTAGAAATGATGCGGGCACCCACAAAGTTGGCACTTTGTTCGGCATATTGTAAATGTCAATCTACACTTACTCCAAAGGAATGCCCCCATGGGTGCACTGAAGACAAATTGGGACTCACCAACAACCCTCGCCACGGATTTCAGATGAAACATAGTTCAGCAGCCTTTCCAGATCATATCAGACAATTTAGTCAATTTGTGCAAAGTTTCAAGTCCTTCATTGAAGGAAAAACTTGGGGGCAGATTTACAAGCCCCTTGCGCCACTTTTGCGTCACTTTTCCCATGGTAAAAGTGATGTAAAAGTGGCGCAAGGAACTTGTAAATAAGCCCCGTGATATTTTTCTTGCACGCTATTTGGTGCTAGCTCCTGACACGTGTTTCACTCATGTGGATGTCCTAAAATTAGTTTAGCAATGGCTGGTTGGAAAAATGTCTACAGCATAATATATAAAGGCCAGTGCCTCCATAACAGTTCATTAAACAGCTGTTTCTGCAAAGGACGTTCTACTGTGCCGCCATTGGCCACAGGAACCATCTTACAGCAAACCCTCCATGTGTCAGCGCTCACAACAAATTGGCACTCACCAATAGCATCTTCTGTTGTTTTTGGATGGGACATGAATCAGTAACCCTCCCCGTATATTGAGTGCAATGTAGTAAATATTTGCAAAGCTGCAGACACTTCAGTGAATTAAATTTGGACAGATATTTGTGTTACATTTCATTTGATTGCCATTATCATCATGATGATAGTTCTAGTTCATCACACGTGTTTACCACTTGTGGAGAACATCATTGGCACACACCAGGTGGTAAACACAAGTTATCTGCAGCATAATATATAAAGTCTGAAAACGTCTTAATTGTTAATTTAAAATCCTGTAAGTGCTGGCCTATCCCCAATTCTGACCAGTGGTTGTGTAGGACTCGATGTACTGCAATCCATAGGAAAATTGTGCCTTTTCCCTCCACCCTATTTTGTGTCTTTAGTGCCTTTTTAATCATTACATTTTACATTTTTTTTTCAGTAAAACTTTGTTGGAATGATATGGGATTTCTTTTGATAATGGCAATGTTGTTTTGGTTTTACTCTACCTGGATTATAATAATTCTTCTCAAGGGAGGCCTTGATGCTTGCACCAGTGCTTCTTGTTTTAGGTGCTCATTTTTTTAATGTGTGAGGTCATCTACAGCTCACATCAAGACTGCTGCCTCTCTTCAAATATTCAACATCTCCCTTCGTAGACACCGCCATGCTGGGGTTTGCCATCATATTCTAATAACTACCTCCAGTATGCTGGGAACAGCATTATCCTAGAAGCGCGCTCAATCATGCATGGAAGACCAGAATGTCACAAGAATGACCACTATTGCTGACCATCACTGGCGATCTACTGTCTATCACATCAGGTCATTCGCCAATGTGTGTTGTCACACCATCAATCACATCACTGGTCGCTCCACCCACAGATGTCCTTCCTAGTACAATTTCCACAAACCGTTGTAATAGTCCCTGGCACTTGGCTTTGCATACAGCTGTTGCCACATCTGATTTCCTCAGCATCTAGGGAGAAGGAAGCTGTCTCGATGAGTGCCGCTGTCTTCTTTTCCTTTCGTTTTCTGGTGTCAGGCTTCTGTACTAGCATTCACAGGTGTGACACTTACATAGAGGGTCTGTGTGTAACAAACTGTTCGCTGCTTCAGTGCACACTGACGCATTGGTGGATTCAGCACTGCGAAATGAAGGAGAAGGGGCAGTGTTCTTGCTATGTAACCTAAATTCTGAACAGCACTGTGTGAATCTCAAACAGAAATTCAGTTCCTCCCAGTATGCATAACTCAATAAACACGCTATATTTTAACCAATGACATTCAAGTATATCTGGCATGGATCTATGGGCATCTGTGGCACCCATCTGTACATAAGATTTCTAAAAAAAACACTCAAAGGCTTTACTGTGCATTTGAACACATGAGCAGGAACAGGTAGCAATCTAGAAATGGTAAAAAAGAAATCCATTGGCAGCCTGGCAGACAGAAAAAAACTGCTAACGACAGTGTGTTGGAGCAGAGAATGCGCAGCAGTGTGAGAAGTGAGAAAAGAACAGAAAATATTTTCAGCATGACCTCACGTTAGTAGTGGAATGATATCTCACCTCATAAGACCACTGTGAGAACAAAATACTTATGGGCGGGACAAAAAAACAAGAATGGTGAAGACAGCCATCAAATCAGGAACAGAGAAGTGTGATAGCCAGCAAAGCCATCCTATCATGAGCAAGGGGATGTCCAAAGTAACACCTAAAATCCTAGTATATGTAATTTATTGGAAACAATAGGTCTGTCTAACAGACCACTAACGCGGTCTGTACCTGAGAACCTAAAAAGCGTGTGGACCAGTTGATGGAAACACTGTCTGCATTATAGGGATGTATCACAGGTGTATGCATATTATTTTGCTGACTTAATAGTTGGGTTATGGGAAAAATGTTTGGATGCATTCTTCAAAAGCTGCTCCGTACTCCTGGATCTGGACAAAACACATGGCTAAACTATGAAGTATTAATCTGAGACTTACATTTCAGAATTATTTAGAACTTTACTTAAGTAATTCTATGTTATCGCCAATTGTGAAACGCATTGTCTGTGATTAGTATATCTTTTAAACATATCCAAGTTAGCTGTCACTGATTTACAGTTACTATTGTCACTAAATGGCACTGCATGGACATTAAAAGATAAACTATAATATTACTTTCTTTAGGGCATTTAGGCAGTCATGGACAGACATCATAATAAATAATTGTCAGTGAAGTTTGTTAGATAAATAGTTCTCCCCAAATTAGAGTCTTAAACTATTGGAAATCTCTTCATGTGTTATCTTTGTATTTGAAGATAATTTTATTGTGTAACAACCTAACTCAAACGTGATTATTTGTTTGCAGATGTACTACTTTGCACTATAGAAAAGATCTTCCACCCACAAGTATCATTATTACCTTCCACAATGAAGCAAGATCTACACTCCTAAGAACCATAAGGAGGTAAATAATATGTTACTGAAGACAATTTTAAGTACATTCAAATGTCCTGTTTTAGAAACCTTGTAAACATGATACAGATTTTAAGAGAACGTTGTAATCTAGCTATATCTTCAATGTAATAATAGCTTGGGACAGGAATTCATGGGAATCCTTGAACAAAAGTAGGCTGATATGAACTGAACGAGTTATATAATGTTTGGATTTGCTATGTATTACTCTTCTGTTCCATGTTGTTCAAGTTTTTGCTTTTCATTACTCCTTTACTGATTTCATAACCTCTGGAAAGTACTCCTTGGATTTGTCAAGCCATTAATATCTTTACACCTCACCAAGTTTAACTCTTCCAGAGATGCCTTGCTGCAAAAAGACTCACAGCACAAAAGATTCAAGTGAAGTCATACATTCATTACTGGTGTCACAGTTCTATGGTTTCATGTTTTCTGCCCAAAACTTACTGTGTGTCCCTACTCGTGAAAGAACAACTTGTAAAGCAACACTAACACTGCGCCTGGTAGACGTGGATATTCATAGTCACTTCAGGAATCAGAAGAAAGCAATGTTCTTGATTTAATCTAAAGCCTTTTCTGTCAGTACTTCAGGCAGTTCATTTTTCTAGTCTTCAATTAAAACATCACTGAAATTAAAAACGTGAAGGCAACATGCTGTTGCAGCAGCATACCTTTCTTCTTTCTAGTATAATTCAGGAACATGAAGTTAATTAGTAATCCTAAATTCTATCATGCCCCTCGCACACATTTAGAGCCCTTGGATACATGTAAGCATGTCAACATTTGTGCAAAATTCATCAACAGAAAAAGGGCCATGGAGGTAGTAGCAGAAGCAGTACACCCTGGCAACTTTCAATAGCAAAGATGTCTTTTGTGCATGTATCACAGAGTCCAAGCTTCTCTTGCTATTAGGATGTAAGGCCCTCACCCCCTGGTTGTTGCCATGTTTCATCACCAAGTCCCGCCTGGTATCCGTTGACTCGCACTAGAGGCTTGAATTATGGGCCTCTGGGCAACAGTGCTCCTTTGTGTGCTATTACCACTTGTGCAGATTCATCTGGAAAGAGAGTTATAGAAGGAAAAACAACTCTTGCATTTCTCATTCACCTTCCATCACTGCAACAGTAAACCCCTTCTTAACAGAAGTATAACAAACTTGAATGAGGCTGGAACTTTGCTCAGCATAGGGCCCTTTGTAGCAAATCAATTTAGAAGTTGCTTAGATATTTGCATTATGAATTGGTGTCAGGGACTCATCCATGGGTTAATCAGATAGGATCTTCACAGTTAATCCATTGATCTTGATTTATATCTGAATCTGGAACCTTGGAGGATTTGAAGATCCAAACTTTTGAAAAATAGACAAATAGAAAAGTAAGTGAAAGGATTTTACCTTTCTTCCAATGGGAGATCCATAGATACCTGGCAGATTGACTGGCAGTAAATGAACATTTGTGATGCAGCAGCTATTACAATATTCCAGGTTCCAATGCAGCGTCATGAAAACCAAGTGGCAGGGGGCATGATGGGAAAAGGAGACCATCCCCTGGGAGTGTCTGAGAGGTTTCACCGGGAAGATCATGCTGCCCATAAAATGAAAAGTACCAGGTTTTCATCAGAGGGTTTATGGACCCGGAATTCTAATCCATGGTTGGAGCCACTGTTTTGGTACAATTCAGAATGTTATTATTTTTGGGGGAATCCTTACAATGACCCTGCACAGAGAGCACTGTGGACCTGTGGGCTGGTGCTAAGTCTGACCTTTTTAGTTTGCCAAATGTGCCCGTCTGGACAAAGACCAGCCATATGCAATTCAGACTAATTTGTGCCCCAACAGGAAACGTGCTGCTAGAACTGCTGCACTAGGTTCCCTCAAGACAGAAGTGCAATCAACAACATAGACCAGTTTTGGCATTTTGGGCCTTTTCAGTGAGGTGCAGATATAGTCATCTGGCATAGTGAGCATAGGAAGCACATTGGTCATACCCAGCACACCAAGGGCAATCTCACTTTGATATCACAATTGATGGATTTCAAAGCGGCACTAGGGAACACCAGTGGCTAAGACTAATTCTAAAAGTCAATTTTTTTATTTTGCTATCTTCTGCATATTTTTGAGAGGAAATTTATAGATGTGTGTTTTGAATTCTTTTTCACTTCGTATTGGTCAGATCCCTGACAGAACAACTCTGAACTTCCCAGTCCTTCCTAGGAAATTACAGTTGTAGGATTGCCCCAATACCACAACTGAAATTCATAATCAAAAGCCAGCTATGGTTATCCTCCACAGGGTTCCATGGGCAAATTGCAGGCAAGTACTTATACTTCAGTTAACCCAAGACAATACAGAAATCCCATGATTTTCTAACTTGAAATCCTGGGTAACCTGAAGTGGAACTCAAATTAGATAATCAATGTTTACAACATTCCCAGCTTCTTTAATCAAATGTTCTAATCTTATCTTATCTTATGGTCATTGTGTCAAACACAGTTGTGATTCTAAAAGTTCCTGAAATATGGTTATTATTTATACTAATCCATAATTTACCCCACTCAACAAACTATGGAGCACATTTTCTTTCCATATCTCCATATATTCTATAAGTATGGTGAGCATTTAGCAAATAAGTATATCAAAAAGTTGATACAAATGTCAACACATGCTCATCCTCAGGCACTAACCAATTTCCAGGCCACCACCAGACATGGATAGATTGACTGCAGCTGCTCATGCGATTCTACCAACTCAAATTAGCTGGTAAAACTGGGTTCAGTGTTCTTGCACCAGGGAAAACCTGATGTAGAAACACTGGGCCAGTTGTGATCAGGAGGAATAGAATCTTCCCCTCATTCACATGGAAACTCCTCTGCCTGACTTATAATCAGGCCCTTCATAGGATAATTAACACTGGGGTTTTCTGTGTTTAGAGTCCTGCAGTCTCTACAGAGAAACTAATGTAAACCAGATACCAGGAAATATGTTGCATGCTGTATCTGATTAATTGTTCACAAAATAACAAACTTACCCTGCCAATGCCAAATACACCCAATAATGTTTGCTTCTTTTGACAAAACATTCTACATATGATTCACAGTTTTTTGCTGAAGGACAACTGTGACCGCTGGGAAAAGAAAAGACATTCCCAGGCGCTTGCAGTCTATTATCAAATCCCACCAAGACCGGAGGAAGGCTACAGTTACCTTTCTTCTGTTGCAGTAGTCCAACACAGATTGATTCTGCAGCGCTTTCGCATGAATCTAATTCTCTTGATGCTGGGGGTCGCATGCAGATCTAGGTCCCTGCCCTTATGATAACTGTTAACCACAGTCTGACCTGCATTTCATTCTTTTCTGTAAGTTTTATCTTAATGAAAGGAAAAGGTTCCTCCTTCCAATTCTAAGGCGAAAAAACTTTTTGCAAATGCAGAGTGGCGCTGTATTTTCTGAAAGCTCTCTCGGACCCCCATGTCTGTTACTTTGTAGCTTCCTTTTTATGGGCCTGTTGGAGGAATAGAAGGGCCAGGGGCTTACTATCATGAAATATGTATCTTATCTTTACCAATTAAATTGTACAGACGATTTTGGTTTTAATAATGATTTTAAAAGTTTTAATAAGGTTTTATAATTGTTTTATGTGTTTCTAGTCAATGAGTTTTACTGTAATTCAACAAATGAATTTATGCTTTTGTGATCTGTCTGTCCACAGATCGAATAAAAACTTACATTTAATTGAATTGATTCACAGTTTTGTTTCCCCTTTTCGCCTGACCATCAGACATATTGAAGCTGTAGTTAAAAAGAATTTTGTCTAGGTAACTCCCTTGGTCACCTAGCACTTCCTAAAAACTGGAAGTGAACTGTGTAACCTGACCGCTGATAAGAGCTGAAGGTAATCCACGTAATAAGAATGTTGCTTTCAAAGGTAGTCCTGCTACAAATTGCAAGAAGCAAATCAAATGACAAGACCTGATGTTTAGGCTAATGCATTTGCTACCCCTAAGATTGCCATTCTCTGATTTGATAGTGAAATAAATGTAACTATTTAATTGAGTTTATTTGGTTTAACATAAAAAATATACAAACACCACGTGTGACATGGAAAACAATGCAACATTCTACATTTGTAATCTTTTATGTTGTAATTTTTATTAATTGATATAATCTAAGATAGTGAGTAATACCCTGCTGTTCATGCTGAAATCTCCAAACCTACATTTCATGTAAAAATCTAACGAAGAAGTTTTACGACACTTCAATGACAAAAGCAGCAAAATTCAGACGATAATTTGGCCCTAATTATAGGAAAAATAGTACCCGCCTGTGCTAGGGATCATTGAATGGGATTGAGAAATATTAATATCATTCATATTTTCAGAAGAAAGCTTCTTCTCAGCAGAAGGGATCTAAATGAATCCTCATCCCAAAATGTTGTAGGACCCACAACCCACTCATACCCCGGCTACTATTCGAGAAGAATGACTATCTTGCCAGGAAACCCCCCAGCCTAGAAAGTACCAACTGAAGGACCTTGGGACTGGGACAAAAGTCCAGTGAATGCAGGAGCACCAAGCAGAAATAAAATGCCAAAGCACCCACCTCCATGTCAGAGAAGAAGATGTCAAGGCAAGCTATCACCCCAAACCCTAGAAAGCAAGTCAAAAATGTCAGACCCAAGAATCTCTGAATTCTGAATGAGGTGACAGTAAGTCAAAATGCAGTCCTTCCACATACATGGAAGTAGTCTCAGGGATAGGACCCACAATTATTAAGCTGCATTTATCAAAATTATTTATCATAAGTATTGTTTTCCTTCCCATAAAGGTAATCAATGCATCAGTCAGTATATTTACATTAGCATCTTTTTCATCCTTCCTCAACAAACTGACTGCCAAAACTATCATGTGTGTGAAGCAACTACCCTTAGGTATCTACCCAGGATGCAAGCTATGACAGGCCTCAACAATACATAGAATTAGTATGTCTACCTAGCTTGTTAACTGGGCAGTGTTAGCGTAAGTAATCAAAGAAGAAATATTATGTTGCATAACTGCATTATCCCATGTTATACCGCCAAACCCTTGTGCCCGCTCTCTAAAACTTCCTCCAATGGGAGAACAAGTGCTCTCAGTGCTCATCATCAACCAATCCACCCTGGGAAAGCAGTGGCAAGGGAATTGATATTGTTCCCATTCGTGAAAATAAGTTTCAAAGAAAATTATTAATGAAAGCTTCATCACCTTGTCAGCATAAAATGTATGGTCCTATATTTCACTATATGATATTTAATACAAATAGGCCTATATGTAAAAATTATTTAATGCTTCTATTGTAGAAGCGTTAAAATTGTGGCATTTTCAACACAATGTTTATCAAAATTTGATCTACTATGCAAAACTGCAAATGAATGGTGTAAGGAGTTGGGCTGATAATTGTGGAGGGTGAACCCCCAGTGTTGATATGAGCTGTGGTTAAGTTCTCACAAAGGTAAACAAGATAGCTTGTAGAAAGTAAAAACAGGCTCTTGTGAAGAATCATGGGTTCACCCTTGGTAGATATGACTGGAGTATCAGGCAGCTTTCAGAAACAGTTCGTTCAAAATATGTAAGCATCATTAAAGTCATAAAATACACCAGATAAAACCCTCAACCAGTCTACTAAAAACAATAAAACTGATATGATGAAAACTGTGCCAAAATGATAAAAAATAGATAAGGGGATCAGGAATTTTGAGTTTTAAGAATTGTTAATGGTGAAAACACCCACAGACAATAATGGTGAGCTGAAACATCAATGCTAGTTTTGCTTTCTGGCGCAGGGCATTACATAAAGTTTGGCTGATGTGGGACATCCCCGGGGTCGACCTTTTAATTTTTTTTACTTATTTCTATAAGGGGAGGGGGCCCTCCTCCCTGGGCCAATGTTGGCCCCAGTGACCCCATCCCCCAGGGTCCAGCATTATACTATGGGGAGGGGGCGCTTGCTCCTACTCCCCAGGCTGATTTTCCAGAGACAGCACCCCATTCCTCGTAACCTGGACTTTTTTAAAATATATTTTTATTAGAGGATGAGCAGTCCCCTCACTTGGCAATTTTGGCCCGGGGACCCCATCTCAGGGACCAGCCATTATACTATAGGGTGGGAGACCGCTATCCCCCCCTCAACAGGCCGGTTTCAGCACCGGGGACCCCATCCCCGGAGCCCGGCCTTCGTTTAAATGTATTTTTATTATAGGGGCATGCGGTCCCCCTCTCAGGGCGACTTTGGCCTAAGGAACCCTATTCCCTAGGGAACGGCCTTTTTATTCTGGGTGCCTACAGGGCACCCAGTGACCTCTGTTTGGGACAGCAGGGGGGCCCTCAGGTTCGACAGGTGGGACATCATCGGTATCTTTACTATAGGGGACCTGGTGATAAAGGGTGCAATTCAATTATTTGAGTAATAGAGGGAGAAATATGATATGGTCCAAGGGGAAGTATTTAGATACCTGCAGATTCAACGTGCCCTCACCGCAGCACTTCCGGACCTGAGCAAGATACCAGAATCATCCCCCTTGGAAGATCGGCTGCTGGATGGGCCACTGCTTAATAAAGCCATATCACTAACTTACAGAAAATTGTGCAATAACTTACCAGACTTGTTCCATAAACTCATAGAGAAATGGGAGACAGTACTAGGGCCCTTCGATGATGAAGACTGGCAAGAGGCGCTAATGTCCCGAGGGAGGCGACCGTCAGCCTTCGTTTCCGACGAATCCAACTTAAAATCCTGCACAGAGCCTATTTCACGGGGTCACACTGGCAAAGATTGGTTTGAGATCTGATACGGTATACTCATATGACCCATATGGGAGGGGGCCACGAAACATATCCAAGATGCACTAGGAAAGAAAGGCGCTGACCCTTACACCACGGCTGGGCCTTATTATTATATGGGAACAGACTGACCTTACGGAAGTGGATCAACAACTAACTACACTGGGCTACACCTTAGTGAAGCGAGAGATTGCGAAACAGTGGGGAGTGGCTGATAGGCCTTCACATCTGTTATGGGCAAGGGAATTTGACAAAAAGCATGATTGTGAAGAAGGAGGTATTTAAGTCAAGAGGGTGTCCAAAGAAATGGGAGAGAAAATCGGGCAAGCGGAATGTGTATTGAGGAGACCTGTGTATTTCCCCCACAGTAGAAATGGAAATGCAATGCAGTGGAGCGTGGCTCCTGGAGGTACCGTGACTGAACCTGAGATACTCTGCCTCATGGCTTAACGTACTATGAAACATGCCGGTATGTTCGAACAATTAATGTACGTGACTTCAAATGTTGTGAATCAATAAAAATATATATATTTTTTTAAAGGATGGGGGCCACGTGGCCCTCTCCTAGAGCCACACATGGCCATGGGTACTGCCATCCCACAGGGCCTGCTCTTGCTATGTCCCAGGTCCCCACCCCATAACACAGCTGTTTGATATGGTTTGGCAGGAGCGTCCCCCGTGGACTTCATCAATGCTCAGTGGTAAGCATGGGCGAATTTGCGATCCGCAAAATCCGCGAATTTGTGGATTTGCAGATTTTGCGGATTGTGTGGGTAAAGGGCAGGCCGGGTGGGAAAACGGTGCACATCGCTAGTGTGAGGGGCAGGGCCAAACGGGCGAGGCTTATATGCGAGTTCACATGCCTCTTTTGTGTATAAAAGGACAGGCACCGATCAGAGAAGCTCGTGGTCACAGGAACTGCACAGAGATTGAGCTCGTGAAAGTCAATAATGCAAAGGCCTCCATAAAGCATCATAGGTAATTTTCGACGATAGATATGGGGAGAACGCACACCTGCCCAGCCTCGACAAAACTCACATTTTTGGGGGGGCTGATTAACTTTGCCATCACACCGAAGAGCACCGGGGTCCCTCGAGTTCACATGCCTCTTGTGTGCATAAAAGGACAGGCACAGATCAGAGAAGCTCATGGTCACAGGAACTGCACACGGATTGAGCTCGTGAAAGTCAATAATGCAAAGACCTCCATCAAGCATCATAGGTAATTTTCGACAATAGATATGGGGAGAACGCACACCTGCCCAGCCTCGACAAAACTCACATTTTTGGGGGGGCTGATTAACTTTGCCATCACACCGAAGAGCACCGGGGTCCCTCGAGTTCACATGCCTCTTGTGTGCATAAAAGGACAGGCACGGATCAGAGAAGATCGTGGTCACAGGAACTGCACAGGGATTGAGCTCGTGAAAGTCAATAATGCAAAGGCCTCCATCAAGCATCATAGGTAATTTTCGACGATAGATATGGGGAGAACGCACACCTGCCCAGCCTCGACAAAACTCGCATTTTTGGGGGGGCTGATTAACTTTGCCATCACACCAAAGAGCATCGGGGTCCCTCGAGTTCACATGCCTCTGTGTGCATAAAAGGACAGGCACGGATCAGAGAAGCTCGTGGTCACAGGAACTGCACAGGGATTGAGCTTGTGAAAGTCAATAATGCAAAGGCCTCCACCAAGCATCATAGGTAATTTTCGACGATAGATATGGGGAGAACGCACACCTGCCCAACCTCGACAAAACTCACATTTATGGGCTGCTGTAACTATTTTAGGATGGCGCCGGCAAGCTGCCAGCGCCATCCTAAAATAGTTACTAAATTAGCTTCATCAGGAAGCACTAATAGATAAAACAAAGCAGGTGCTCGAGCACCTGCTTTATTTTATCTATTAGTGCTTCCTGTTGAAGCTAACTTAGTAACTATTTTAGGATGGCCTGGCAGCTTGCCGGCGCCATCCTAACATAGTTAAAAGTTCAACAGGCTTGAACTTTTTCCCCCCAAATCCGGCGCTCGCGGATTTCGCGGATTTTCAGTAAATTCCCGGGAGTTCGCGGATCGCGGATTTACCGAAAATCCGCGAAATCCAAGAGCGGAATGGATTTCCCGCACATGCTTACTCAGTGGTTGCCCTGAGTGTGACCAGGGCACCCACACTAGAGGCCGAGCACTGGGGGATGGGATCTCCAGGGCCGAAATCAGCCCAAGAGGGTGGCTGTGTGGCCCCCTTCCATTATTTATTTAAAAAAAAAAAAAATAAAGACCGGGCCCTGTGGATGCAGCCCCCAGGGCAGAAATCAGCCCAGGATGGGGGGGCACGCAGCCTGCCAAACTGAATTTGAAAAAAACGAAAATACCGGCAAATTGTCGGAGGCCCACCTTCTTTCACCACCACTCTGCAAACTTGCCTTCTGGAACAAGGTTGGTTGGGGGATGAAGTCCCCTTGGATGCAGAGGGTCTTTGAGGGCTAACTAACCCTCCTGTTACCTCTAGTATGTCCCAAACCGCAGGATTGCTGAGAGGACTTTGGAGGCCACACCCTCTTTCTCCACCTCTCCTCAAATGTCCCTCCTGGTGCACTGCTGGTTGTGGAATAAAGTCTCCATGGATGCAGAGGGTCCTTGGGGGCTAACATGTCCTCCTGTTACCTCCAGTAAGTCCAACACAGTGTGATTGCCAAGAGGACTTCGGAGGCCATGCCACCTTTCTCCATCACTCTGCAAATGCACTCCTGGTTGAGGATGCAGTCCCCTTACCTATAGTGGGTCCTTGGGGGCCAAAAAGCCCTCCTGTTACCTCAAGTAAGTTCCACAGGGCATGATTGCTGGGGGGACTTCGAAGCCCACACACCCTTTCTCAACCACTCTACAAACATGTGTCCTGGTGCGGTGCTTGTTGGGGAATGAAGTCACCTTGTCTCTACAGTATCCTTGGGGGCCAACAAGCCCTCCTGTTACCTCCACTAAGTTTGATACAGTGGAATTGCACAGAGGTCTTCGGAGGCCACTGCCCCTTTCTCCACTGCTCTGCAAATGCACCTCCTGGCTCACTGCTGGTTGAGGGATGAAGTCCTCTTGGATGCTGAGGGTGCTTGGGGGCCCAAAAGCCCTCCTGTCAATGCCAGTAGGTCCGGCACAGCAGGATTCCTGAGAGCTGGTTGGAGGCCCGCCCCCTTTCTCCACTATTCTGTAAACGCGACTACCAGTTAAAAAAACTATAGCAATTACATTTAAAAAAACAAAGGTTTCCAGGACATTATAATTAGGAAATAGAATATGAAAACGCTTCGAAATTCACTGAAAAAGCCAAAAGTTACATGTACATTATAGTTAGGAAATAGAATTGGAAAAATCTTAGAAATTCAGTGAAATGGGGGCGTGGCTTGTCCGGCTGCAAGATGGCCGCACTCTAAGAGGGCTCTGCCGGCCAAGCACAACAATCCGCCACTATCCTGCAGTAATCTCCGCTTCTTCTGCACAACTACGCCTGCCATCAGTCGCTGGGCTCGCGGCGCACCCACCGATCCTGGTCCTGAGCTCCTGGGTGCTCCCTTGGCAGAGATCCTGGTCCCATGGCTGGCGCTGGGCCTCCTCGCTGTGCGGCCGCCCGTCCTTCCCCCGGGCCGCCATTGATCGAGGGCCGTGGTGCGCTGGTGCTTCAGGCTGCAGCCCATCTTGCGCGACGCGGTAAGTCGTGCCACTGCTAGAGGGGCCCTCTGGTGGGGCTGGGGGCTGCTTGGTGTGTGGCTTGTTTCGGGGCGCTGCGGCCTGGTGGCGGCCTGATCTTCTACCCGGTTACGGCCTGGTTCTCGACCATGGCCCTGCGTGAGCGTGGCGCCACTGGGGCTGGGTTCCATGGGTGGCGTGCCCACCTTGCTCCCCCCGCCGGTGCCTCCCCCTCAGTGGGCGCTTGCTGCCACTCTCCCCGAGCCCCTCTGTACCGTGCGAGGGCCGGCCTGTCGCCGCACCTTGGCTGCCTCCTGCTCCTCCTGAACGGGGTCTCACTGCGTCCGGCTGCTGCTTCCGGCCCCGGCTGCGCCGCGGTGTGTGGTGGTGGGACTGCTGCCTCGCACCACCCTGGGCCTACATCACTTGTAGGACTGGCTCAGAGGCGTTCTTTGCCGCAACAGTGGTCTGCTGTGAGGGGATGCTGCCCCCCCCCGTTGCGGTGAAGTGCCTTGGGCCGAACATACTGCTACCAATCCTCTACAGCCGTTGGCCAGGGCGGTGGCTGTCTGGGCCCCTCCGCAGCTCGCCTTTCCTCGGCCCTCCCTGGCACCTGTGGTGCAGACATTTGGAGCGCATGTAAACTCCTGGGGCCCCTGGTTGCAGCTGTTTATGGTGGGCCAGAGCGCCCCTCCTCCTGACCCGGCCTGGGGGCAAGACACCCTGCACAAATCTGTCGCCCACCCAGCAGTTGCCTCCTGCTCTGGGTCGTCACTCTACGCAGTTCGGATTGCGGCTCCTGGGGTGGTTGGGCCTGTGCTGCACTAGCCTCCACCATCCGCCACTCTGGCTTGGAGCCCCCCCGTGCTGTGGCGTACTCCGGACTTCATCTTCTCCTCCTCTGCTGGTGGTGGCCCGGGCACGGACTGTTCTAGCTTCTCCTGAGCGCAACTTACTTACATCTGAGTTCTAAGTGGTGCTGGGGGCGACGGCTCCGGTGTACTCTCCCCGCTGGACTCTTTCCACTGGCTGCTGCTGGCTTGTTGATTTCCTGTCTCTGCTATTTTATCTTCACTCTGTGCGCCTTGTGGCCCTACAGTGCAGTGTTCCGCCATGGGGAAGTCAGACCCAAGGCAGCCTAAGATCTCCTTTGAACTCAGTAAATCCTCTCGCCAGGACGGCGCGAGCTCTGAGGGTGCCGAGTCAGCCGGGTCGATGGACCCCCCTCCCAGCCGGGATGACGACCTCAAGTCGATAATGCTCAAAGTCAAGTCAACTGTCACCGGCATCGCCTCCCAGCTGGACCAGCTGTCTGCTCGCCTTGATTCAGTAAAGGCCCGAGTGGACTCCCACGACAACAGACTCCTTCACGTGGAGACCAGGGTTTCCGATGCGGAAGATGCGGCCACCCAGGATAGGCAGAAGCTGCTCCAGATTTATAAGATCTTGGCCGTCATTCAAGAAAAGAATGAGGATTTAGAGGCTTGCTCCCGTCGGAGTAACCTCCGCCTTACGGGCCTGCCAGAGTCCACCAACATCTCTAGGATGGAGGACTATATTGAGAAACTCATCAAGGAACTCTTTGAGATGTCCTCTCCCCTTTCTTTGTCGTAGAGCGAGCCCATCGGTCCCTTGGCCCGAGGCCTGGCCCTGGTCTGCTCCCCGTCCCATAGTGGCGAAGATCCTGAACTTTCGAGATCGCAACGCCATTCTCCGAGGGGCGGGCAATAAGGGCACCATCACGCACCAGGGCAACACCCTTTCCTTTTACCCTGATTACACCTTGACTGTCCAGGCCGCCAGGAGAGAGTTTTTGCCAGCTAAACGTATCCTCCAAAAGCACGAGGTCCTCTATTCACTGGCCTATCCAGCGAAGCTGAGAGTCCGCCAAGGTTCCCTGACCCACGGGAGGCGCTCGCTTTGGCCAAAAGACTGGACAAGGAATCCAAGTCTTCACTCGAAGCTGCCAACCGCTTAAGTGATAATGACTAATTGTGTGGGCTGGGTTATTCTTGTTTCACATGCGCACTGTTATTTTCATGCTATTCTTCTTCATATTAGGCGTATCCCCTATCCCCATCTGCGGGGGCCTTGACTTTTGCTGTGATGTCTAAAAGAGACCTTGCTCCTTCTATTCTTAAGACTTCACAAGTTGGTGCTAGCTGTAGTAGCCACGTTGACTGTCTGTGCAGGCATTGCTTATTGTTCAATATGGTTTTCATGTCTGATGCTGCGACTTACCCGTGCTTGGCCACCCTGCTCTTCCTCAGGGTTGTTTGCCGAGTCCTGCCATGCCCTCCCTGGGATGATTCCCACTCCTGATGTTTGGTCGCCCTCTCCAAGTTTTGGGTCCCTGGGGTGGGGTGGGGGTTCCTCACAGCCTGATTGGAGGGTTGGAGTGGGTGGGGGGTGGGTGGATTTCTTCGGGTTTTCTGGTTTGTGGTTCTTGTGTACGAACTGGTTTGGGGACATGGGGGGGGTGGTGGGTTCTTTTGTCCGTCTAATGAGGAGATGGCTTCAATCTGTCGTCTTGTTATTATATTTTATCTTTACGTGCTTCGCTATTGATTCTGTATCGTGCTTGATGCCTTGGTTAACTGCGCCAAATTTTATTAGTCATGTTTTATACACTGTGATTTGCTCATTGCTCTTGCTGCCCACGCTCAGTGTTGCATGCTACATCTCATTACGCTGTTTGACTTGCTTCGCTCCTCCAGTTTCAGGTCTCCCTGTAGCTCCTTGTATCACATTCACTCCCACTGTGTCATCTCCCATTAGTGTCACCTGGTGCTCAGCCTTCGCTATCCTTCGCAGTGCTCTGCTCTCCTGGCACTGTTTATCCGCTAGTTGCTGGTGTTCCTCCCACTCGGAGTCACGTTTGCTCCACATTATTGACCAAGGTCCCCCTTCTCCTCTCCTCCTGTGGTTATTTGCGCTCATCTGGGAGGCCCACCGCGGATGTGCCAGTTGTTAATGTTACGACCGCCCCCTCATGGTTGAGTTGGTATGATGGTCCTGGAATATCCGGGGTTTGAACGACCATCATAAAGCCTGCCTGATTCACTCCCATTTACAGCGTCATACGGTTGATCTCTGTCTCCTTCAAGAGACCCACCTGTTGCCGGGGACTGTCTCCAGACTCCGCTCCAGGTATTGGGGGAATTTCACTCTGCTACCTATTCCTCATACTCCAGGGACGTCTCTATATTAATACGTCGGGGTCTCCCTTGGCAGACGGACAGGGCAATCCCTGAACCGGAGGGTAGATATGTGATTCTACAGGGCCTGCTACTGCCTCAACCTGTTACCATTGCCGCAGTCTATGGCCCTAACTCTGACGACGCAGACTTTTTTACCCACGCTTGGCACCTCATCTCCTCTTGCGGTCCTGCGGCGATAATCTGTAGCGGTGACTTTAATGTTGCTCCTTCTGCGGCTCTGGACCGGTCGGGCTCCCACTTCTTCCACCCGTGTGCTGCTTCGGCCCTTTCGGATATATGCGCCGAAAATGCCCTCTATGACGTTTGACGACATTCCTTCCCCGAGGTGCGGGAGGACATTTGCTTCACTGGCGCGCGGGGCTGCTGGTCCCACATAGACTTTTGGCTGACCTCCCCGGACGTACTATCCTGGCTCTCCGACGTGAGACACATGGCTCGCACTTTTTCCGACTACGCTCCTGTCCAGGTCCGTCTGCGGCCTCCCCACTTCCCGAGGCGGGCTTTCACCTGGCGCATTTACCCTGTGGCCCTCTGGTACCCAGTCTTCTGTGCTGACATCCAGACCACGATTACCACTTATTTCGATCTCAATGTGGGCTTGGTGGAGTCGGCTTTCACCTTATGGGAAGGGTTCGAGGCCGTTATCCGCGGCGAGTGTATCTCCAAGCAGGCGGGCGTTCTCCGTTCTATTCGCTCTACGCTGGAGAGGCTCGAGGGGGAGATCAGGGATTTAGAGGCCATGGAGGCTGCAACCCCTAGTCCGGAGATGCTGGCGACGCTGCGACAGAAACATACCGAATTCTCCAAAGAGGCTGGCCGCGTGCTGTCTTTTTTGGGTAGGGAGAGCCGGGCACGTCGGTTTGGTGAGGAGGACTGCCCTGGGCGCACCCTCGCTTCCTATGTCACGTCACTGGCGGACGGCAGATCGGATAGGACTACTTCTTCGGAAGTCATCAAGTCTCGTTGTCTTGATTTTTATTCGCAACTCTACTCTGCTGGCACTCCCTGCCATGAGTGGACTTTGATCAATATTTCGACTCCATCGCCTTGGTTTGGTTGGAAGACTACCATCGCAAATTTCTTGATGAACCGTTCTCCAGCGAGGAAATATTGGCAGCCATCAGCAGTCTGCCCGGCGACAAGGCCCCCGGATTGGGCAGTCTGCCGGCCTCCTTTTATAAGACTTTTGCCGGTCTTCTGGAGCCACATCTCGCTGCAATGTACAATGACTCATTTGACTCTGGCTCATTTCCGCCTTCCCTGCGCGAGGCGTTATTAACCCTCCTTCTTAAGCCCGATAAACCCCCGGACTGCAGAGACTCCTACCGTCCCCTTTCACTTATAAACATCGATAACAAAATCTTTGCTAAGCTTATTGCTTCCCGCCTTTTCCTGCTTATGCCTACTATCGCTCTTCCCAACCAATCTGGTTTCATTCCTGGGAGGGCGACTTCCCACAATCTCCGTATGATTTTCTCGATCCTGATTCAAATCAATCCTGACCTCCCAGCCGTAGCCACCTTGCTTGACGCCACCTAGGCGTTCGACATGCTGGAGTGGCCCTTTTTATTCTACATTTCGCCACGCATGGGTTTTACCGACCACTTTTTGTGCAATGTCAGACTCCTATATACCAACCCTACAGCATGCCTCCGTATCAACGGCCAGATTTCGGACCCTATTGCTATTGCTCGAGGCACGCGTCAGGGTTGCCCACTATCGCCCATGCTTTTTGCTATAGCTATGGAGCCCCTGGCCCCGACAGCACCATACTCATAGGGGCCTTGGTTTCTCATCCTGCGCCTTACTCGTTTCAATGTATGTGGACGACATTGTGCTTTATGTCCGTCACCCCCAGGAGAACCTTAGCCCCCCTCGTCCGTGAAATCATTTGGTTTGGGGGGATGTCGGACATCCAGGTAAACTGGGGCAAGTCGGTACTTTTCCCCTTGACTGACGCCACGGTTCCTTTTCCCCTTGATTTTCCATTTGT
The DNA here is from genome assembly GCF_964263255.1 of Lissotriton vulgaris. Taxonomy (NCBI): domain Eukaryota; kingdom Metazoa; phylum Chordata; class Amphibia; order Caudata; family Salamandridae; genus Lissotriton; species Lissotriton vulgaris. The sequence goes on from NC_141694.1 coordinate 1,746,821,761, forward strand.
CTGGGCCTCTGGTCCGACACGCTATCTGGGCGTCTGGCTTAGTCGAGATTTGGACGACTTGTGGAGATCGAACTTCTGCCGTGCGGTGGACTGGCTGGAATCCAAGATCCCATCTTGGAGTGGACTCCCGCTGTCTCTGGGGGGTCGCATCACCATCGCCAAAATGGTGGTTCTCCCTAAATATCTTTACTTGTTTTTAAAGATCCCCATTCCCCTTACTGCGCACTTTTTCCGCAAACTGCGTTCCCTGATTATTTCTTTGGTCTGGGCTGGTAAACAACCTAGAGTAGCTTACGATGTTCTCACTCTCCACATGTCTGCTGGCGGAATGGGCAGGCCAGATTTCAAGTTATATGCCTTGTGCGCTCAGGCCAGTTTCCTGCATTTCTGGGTCCACCTGACCCCCTACCAGCCTCATGTTGCTGTTGAGAGGGATGTGGCCGCCCCCTGGCCTCTATCCCCGGCTCTGTTCGCACCCGCAGTGCGGCCCGAGCTGAAGTCGATACGGTCGCAACACTTCGGTGGGCCTGGTCTGGCCTGCGCCGGCTCTCAGACGCCCCCTGGCTCACCGCTAAATCTGTGCCCATCATAAGCCACCCGGATTTTCCCTTCTTACAGGCCTCCAGTATGTCCAGGAGCGCGGCGCGTCTGGGCCTTGCGACGGTGGCAGACCTCTATCCCGAGGACACCTTTTTTTCTCTTCCTGATGCCTCTGGACCACAGGACACTCTCCTGTTCTACCTGCTGCGCACCACGTGTCGGAAGCTGCACTCCACCTTCCCACAGCCCCCAGCCACTATGCCCGCTCTGGGTCTCATTTACATCTCCTCGTCCCCACACAAACTGGTCTCCAAACTTTATGCTGTCACTCTGGTGTCCGCTCCCATCGCCTCTGATCGTGCTCGGGCGGCATTGGGAACTGATCTTGGCGTCGAGATTTTGCCAGCTGATTGGCTTTATTGCTGTAATCAAACTAGGAAGCTGTCCCCGAACTACCGGCTCCGCTTGATCCATTTTAAGTTTCTACATAGGTTCTACCACACCCCGGTGCAACTTCATAGGCTTGGGCTTATTCCTGGAGACAATTGTAAGCGCTGAGCCGCTCCTACGGCGGACTTCGCACATCTTGCTTGGCTATGTCCGAGGATCTCAGAATTCTGGAGGTCAGTCTGTTCTGCTATTTCTGACATCACCGGCACGTCAGTGCAGCCTGATCCACCTCTGTGCTTCCTAGGGTTTGCCTCCTGCGTCTTGATTGCGATGCTCCTGGTCCTCGCTAGTCGTAGGGTGGCCATGTGCTGGGGTCGCAAGCCGGCTCCCAAGGTTGAAAGTTGGCTTGAGGACGCCTCCAGATGCCAGACACTCTTGTCAGAGTTCTGGGATTTAATGCCTGCTAGGTCCCGCTCTGTTGATATCTGGGGCCCACTGATTGCCTACCTCCTCTTCCGCTCCCACCCCAGTGGCGCTGCCTCTCCCGCACTCCCTGCCGGACCTGAGACCGTGGCAGCCACCGGTGCTGGCCAGTGACTGCATCACCCTCCCTATAGTGGTCACCTTCGCCCCCTTAGTTCAGGCCCTTCTGAGCTAATAATACTGGGTTTGTACTCTTTCTGCAAGAGGGGTCTTGTTGGGTTGCGGATGTGATGCTCTTGCCATGTCTACTTGCTGTGTTAACATTTGATGCCGCTGTTTCATGGAACAGAGGTTTTAGTTTTAATTTTATGTCTTGCACTGGGATTCTGCACGTTTAACTGTGTCTGCTTTGAGTTTACTCAATAAAGGTTTTTTGAAAAAGAAAAAAAAAAGAAAAAAAATAAATTCTGTGAAAAAAACAAAGGGTATATGGATGTTATAGTTATGCTCAGATTTCACTCATACAAAACCAGTGAAATTCAGCAGTTGTAGTGACCTGAGCTAACTTTAACTTATGCCCCTGCAATGCACTCCTTATGACTTCACATATTACATCACTCATGACATTGTCAGTGACATCACTGACATCATCCACCAAACTCGTAATCAGGCACAGAGTATAGCTGTTATACTTCTCTTGCACTGATTAATAAGAAAGTGCTTTGTGCTTTATATAAAAGAAGGACATTTCTTCTTATTTCAGTAGAAAACAAGAAGTACAAAATACCTATAGGATGGAAACACAATAGAGTGATGTTTGTAAGGATTCGTGAGTTGTTGCCTTCTCATTTTAAAGTGCAAAATATCCAACAGAGAGATGATGTAGATGTTGTGCTCCTATTGCTCTAGTCAATGACCAAGTGCATTGTACATTCTTTAAAAGAAGAGATGGTGTAAATGTATGTACCCTAATTCTAAAATATAACCATGCCTTTAGGCATGAAAATATCACTTTGATTTCCTCATTTTTTGTCCATTTCTCTTAAGATGCTAAACTCAAATTTCTGCATTGGTATTGTGACCCCAAAGTGTCTCAGTTCCCAAGGTGAGGCTCAGCGTAGATTCTTGTCTTCTGAATTCTTTCTCTTTTTCACCTCCTCAGGAGTGTACTCTTATATGTCTAATCCCATAGTATATGAATCCAAATTTTGAACCCTGATGGTGTTGCATGAAGTGGTTGGCCATTGCATAACATTGTCACCATTCTTAATCACTGTTACATGTTGAAGAATTCTTATTTTTAGTTTCTTAGTTGTGCCCCCAGGATATACCTTCCTACAATCACATTCAAGTATATATATTAAACAGTCTGTGTTGCAGGTTATCTTATGTCGTTAGGTGATAGTTCGTGTTTCAAAGGTTTTGTAGTCCTTCCAATTTTGTCCATATTGGCAGGCTTTACATGTATGACATTTAGTGACGCCGCTCCCACTTTCCGTTAACCAATCACATCCCTTTTCGGAATCATAACATCTTTGTGTCAAAATATCACGCAGTGTATTTGTTTTACGAAAGGTTATTCTTGGTTCCAGACCAATAAACGTTTTTAGATGTAGGGCTTGCTCCAAGATGTGCCAATTCTTTTTCAATGTATTTTTTATATCGGTCTGTCTTTGATTGTATTCCAGAAACAATCTGCATGCATTATCCTTATCAGTGGGTTCCACTTTTGTTTTCAAGAATTCTTGCTTACCATATGAATATATAGATTCAAAGGATCTTGGCCTATGCATGACCTAAAAATTAGTAACAAGGCACTAAAAAGGCGAATTTCTTAGAACAAGATATCTGCTGGCAGTAAGGGCATATATGTGGGGCTGTGTGTCTTAGGTCAGGGTGGTATAGGATGAAGTTCTCTTGTGGTTTGTCTTCACATACAATCCTAGCATTGTCAACTAAATCTGCCCAAAAGGAATGCATCATTTTGCTTGATTAATTCATTACACTTGCCAGTATGTTCAAATATCTAATAGAAGGTTGGTCGGAAACAGGATAGCTAGCAGGGAATGGGTCCTTCAGTAGTGGCCGGTGTGCTGATAGAGTGGCGAGGCAACAGGGGTGGGAGAAGGACGGACAAATGACGAAACAAAACAAAAACAAATAACACTTACCTGCTGCATTGCGCTCTTCTCAACCCCAGGCACGGGCTCACAGAGTCCACTGTGGCCAATCCGGATGCTGCTTTCATGCTGCTGAAAGCAGCATCATGATTGGCCAGAGTGCTGATGATTTGCACACCCAGGTAGACTAGGAGTCTGTGCCTTCTCTCCCAAACTCGGCTCGCAGCTCGGGTTGAAGAATGCTTCAGTGCACATGATGGTTTGGCTGTCCTGAGTTGGCCTGCCCAGTGGCGTCACCAGGTGGGTGCGGGGGGTGCGGACCGCACCGGGTGTCACCCCATCTGGGGGTGAGACCAATCTAGTTACTTAGCTGTCCTGTGTGCCTGCCTGGCCACTAGTGTGGGTGCTGCTTAGTGTTAGTGCAACTGACTGCAACTTGAAGAGCACGCCGCCACCACACCACGCACGCACGCACGCACCGCACGGCACCTACCAGATGTATGTTGTGATGATCGTCACTGGTGGTGCGATGCGGATGCGCGCGGGCCGCGACGCGGCGTACGTACCCAGCAGTTTGGTCCCAGGGCCGTCAATCTTAGCACTACTACCAATGACGGCCCTGGGACAGCCCCCACGCGTTGTGCACAGCGCACCTGCTCTGTAACGCGTCACGGCACGGTCACGCGCCCTCCAGGGTGGTGAAACACAATACCTACGACAACATCAGACAGAGAACACCACCTTCTTCTCTGTGATATCGCGTCACGATTCGCCTTCAAATTGGGATGCCAGGGACGACGGTGAGACTAGAGAGAAATAATATTTACATCAGATAGATGCCAAGTTTCAGAATGCTTATGTGTGAATTTTTTTTCATTTCAGTGTAGTTATGAGTGACATGATTCAGCCACTCTTTCTCGCGAGCAAACTCAAGTAATGAAGACCAGGGTATTAGGGTCCACATTCTGCTCCCCAGTCAATCATAAGTCTCTTTGCTTGGTCGGTTGCAAGGTCGTCCATTTTAGTACCTTGCGAGAACCGCTGAGCCTGTCGCAACTTCTTACATCCCTCCCTGAAAAAAACACTCCCCAATAATGCTCCACTCAGCCCTTGGTCCATCTACCAGGCCCAGAGGGCTGCCCAGGTCACTGTCCTTCTGTCCCTGCATATGCTTGGATTTAGGAGTCTGCTGTCCACATGGGTAAAGATTTACGTATTAAAAAGACAAGTCTCATCTGATGTGGTTAAAGAGCATTTGCTCTGCTTTTTAAAGGAGGCATTTGATCCCACCTCTACTGCTCTCAACTTATAATACCTAGGAATTGGGGAGATATTCAAGAAAATAGTAGCGATGCAAGTGGGATTGGGGAGGGACACACGCATAACCACCCGTGGTACCCTGTTGCTGCTCTCATGTCCATGAGGATTCATACTGCTCAGATGCTGTCCCACCTTAACAGATGTATACTCTTCAATGGTGGTGCTGCGGGAACATGCCCCTGCCCATTAAATTGCACACTCGTCAATAGCAGTAGTACCAGATGTTCTCCCACTAGCAGGCTGCATACTCTTCGATAGTACTATTGCCCAGACATTCTCGCACCCAGGAGGATACATACTCCTCAACGGTGGTACTGCTCTGATGCTCTCCTGCCCATGACAAAGCATACTCTTTGGTAGCCAGGAGGGTCAGAGTCCCACTGTCTTTGTAGAAGCCCTGCTTGCCACTGTGGCACATAGCAGGGAATGTTCTGATCTGTTACAAATTCTCCTCTTTTCTTTACAGAAGAGACAGGATTCGATCTCGCTGATATTTACATTTTAAATGCCTTACTAGTACGGCTAGAATATACACAGGCAGCTGCTTCTTCATCCATTGGAGATGAAAGTAGGCTTGTTTCAACTGATGGGCAAGTCAAAGACTGTCGCTTCAACCCTTTGAAATAAACTGGAGACACTGAAATAGGCGGCATGGTCTTGCTAAGTGCTGTATCCAGATACACAATGGAAAAGACATTCTGCGCGATCTCATGAACATTTAGCGTTGATTTGATCAGTGCTGATAAAGCAGGCAGTGCAGGCAGGTCAACAATTTTGTTAGGACTTCTTCCCTTTAGAATCACACGGTCTGCATTACTTTTCCGATAAGGATGGAACTACTAGGCCTAATTCTTCACAAATTGTAGCAGAAAGAATAGGGGTTCTTAAACAGATGTGTATTTGGAGTTCTCCTTTACCTTGTCCTTAACATGGCCCTGGCCGGGTGCTTTTTCCGCCTTTCCTCACGGGCGGATAATTTTACAGTGCTGCGCCCCACCAAAGGGTTTCATCTCTTCTGGTACTTGACTCACAACCCACAGGGTGGCGGGCTTCAGACAGTGGCCAGGCCAGCTAGGACGATGAAGAGGGATCACTCACCACACTCTCCAGCAGTGCCACTTTTAAACAGATCCTTCTCGAAGGCCTTGTCATCCTTATGTTGTCCCATCGCGTCTCTGCTGCAGGGCTCTATCTCAGCATGGCTTCTACTTCGCTGGATCGCTTCCGGGCAGACACTGGGACGTTACGTAGTGGGTCAGCAGCAAAACAACCAGCCAGCCAGGAGCCTTTGCGGTGCATGTGGGGTTAACAAGTGGAAGAAAAGTGGCAGAGCTCAGAAAAGAGCAGCCACCAGGTTTCGCATCATCGTCACCCACCCCCAGTTTTAATACACAAATAGTATGGCTCCTCACAAAGGTAAATCAGGAGGGCTGCATTAGCTCAGCTGTGAGCCACAAGTCTGCTGTAGCATCGCACGTCACGACCTGACTGTTTACATTTATTTATTAATAATATGATATTAATGCATGAACTAAGTTAAAAATGTGGCACACAAATGTGATCAGATTCAGTGCACAGGAAATTCTCTTTTTTTACTGGCTCAAACGAAAACACGACCCTCTTCGGCGGGTGCACCAGGCAAAGCTTTCTTCCTTCCTTGGGTTGGGCAGTCAGCATGATAGGCCTGAACTGCGCGGTAATGACATTTTGTTTGCTTTGATAGTTGCACATCATTGCACAAGTGCCACCATTGCCTACGAACGTAACGTTTGTTCTTGTGTTTGAATGTCCATTGCAGTATTATCCTTCTACCTGCATTTGGTGCTCCTTTGTAACATGCACGCGTCACTTTTCTCTTGTTGTAACATACTGTAACGTTACTAAGGATTCTATATGGTCCCGTTATTTGCCATCTGTGTCCACTGGCGGACTCAGAACGGAGGAGGTCCATGCGGTAAGTCGTGAGGGGGTGACACCATGAGTTACCCGCACCGGGTGACACCAACCCTAGTGACGCCACTGGGCCTGCCAGACTGTCATGCACACTGAATAGCAGTGCAACCACTCCTTCACCAGCATGTGGTCCCTCTACCCCCCCAAGCCTCAGTTTTGAGAGCAAAAATAAAACAATAACAAACAAGGGTTTATTATCATTTTATTTTTAATTTTTCTAGCTGCTGGCAGGTCGGGCGATGCTCCTCTGCTATGCTCCTCTGCCATAGCAGTGGAGCTGCCCCTGGGGTCTTTTAACCTGTTCTCCCACCCCCTGGAGAAAGGTTTTACTTCAGACACTTCTTTTGAAACTCTGCCACCATCACCTGGCTGCTCCTCTGATGCCTGTGCTGCCATCTTCAGCAGGAAGAACACATTATGCAATAGGAGCTCATGTTTTAAAGGTGAATGCACTTGCCTTTTAAATTCTCAAATTACAGATTGCAATCAGCAATTTGACATTTCTTGCTTGTAGGCTAGAATCAGACAAGTGCATCTGCAGCTCATGACAGACCAATTCGTCCCAGGCCTTGTTCATGTTAGCAGGGTAGGTTGTTCTGTTGTGAGAGGCGAGTCTTTCAAAAGTACATGTGCAATGCTTTTACGAATGCTCGACAGGGTAAACACTTACAGCCAGATTCATCAATGTAAAATTCTGCGATTCCTAAATTGCGAGAAAAAGCGAATCGCAATTTAGAAATCGCAGAATGGCATTCATGAAAATTTGCGATAAAAAAAAGTAATTCGCAATCGGCCGCAATCGCTGATTGCGAGTTTCCAAAAATCGGTAAAGATTTGCAGAATCGGCCGATACCCGTGTTGAAATTACACCCCAGTGCACAACATGTCACAGGAAGCTGCAGGTGAAACTTCCACAGGAAGAAAGAGGAAAATTAAATTTTCCGAGCAAGAGCTCGAATATTTGATTGAGGGAGTCTGCAAGGACCACAATCGCCTCTTCGGGAAAGACTCGAGAAGGGTGCCTGAGGCCGATAAAAGGAGGATTTGGGTGCGCATTCGAGCAAAAGGGAACTCTGTGGGGGTGACCCAGCGCTCTGTGGGCGAGTTAAAAAACGATGGTATGACCTCAGAGGGCGGGCAGAGGAGAAGATCGCAGAGAGGCTGGGGGAGCGTGTGGCGACAGGTGGAGGGGATCCCACTGTCCCACCAAACACACCACTCGAGGACCGAGTAAAGGACACCATTAATACACAGGCATGCATGGGGGTGATCGAGCTGGACTCCTCCCGACCCACCCAAGATACACAAGGTAAGTGCCATGCGACTGCGACCCCCTGTCCCCTAACAATGTCCATGACTCCAGATCATCCACATTCCAAACCCGAGTCATGCAGCCAAAGCACACCACAAAAGCGCTATTGCATTGTGGGACATGTAGTCTGACCACAATTACCATCTAGCCCCATAAAGCCAGACCTGTTTAGTGAGAGTCAATCCTGCTGCGAGTCAGGGAATGGTAGCCTGCATGCATGTAGGAAGCTTAAATGTGGGAGAAACATGTCACTAATCAACGTCCACTTTACATCACAGGTGGCGCAGAAGTCCCCAGTATGGACAGCGATGCCCTGTAGATTGAGGATATCACAGAGGACACTGAGGGAGACTTACATGTATCCCCACAGCCAGGACCATCAGGGCAAGCTGCCGCATCAGCGGTCATACCACCACCTGCCCCTGTGGACAGCGCCACCTCTGCGCCAACAGGCGCAGCAGTACCACAGCGCGTGACTCAACCACCAGTGGGGCTGACAACACCAGCAGCAGCACGCTGACAAACCCGCCGCCCTGCGGCTGTGAGGAGCCAGTCAAGCGGACTGGTGAGGGACCAGCGCAATACCACTTTCCGCGCTGGCAGGGGATCGAACGTGCGGCCAGGTGGGCTCTCTATTGAGCGCCGTATGCTCCACGTCCATCAGACACAAGCCCATCATCTCGCGGCTATCCACCTCCAGCTAAACAAGACCGCCAGGAATATTGGTCAGATGTCAGACCGCATGGAGAGGATGACAGCTGCTATGGAGGCCAACACCCAGGCCATGTACAGCCAGTGGGACATCAATCGGCGCAGACACCAGCAGCTGCTGACCCGCCTGTCAGCATACACGCAGTCCAATTATATTATTGGCAACGCGACTCCTAGCTCTCGTGACGCTCCTTGGCCATGCAGGTCCAAATGGTCCAGTGCTGTCAGGACGTCACGAGAGCTCTGGAGCAAGTGACAACAACAGTACTGGGCATGCAGGCAACTGGCCATGGCCAGGCGGGGGGGGGTGTTGGGGGGTGACGACACTAGTGAGGCTAATTCCAGCCATAGTAGCCAGTCCGTGCCACTGGTGGTAGTACCCCGCCGCAACAGAAGGCCCTCTGCTCCCTCACGGCTGAATCAGGAGGAGGATGTGGAAAAGAGGTTGAGAGCATCTGCCCAGAGGCGGCATTGAACATTTGAACATTACCATGAGGGGCCATGCTGCTGCTACAAGCATGCCCTCCTCAAGAACATGGGACATATGAAGCAATATGTCAATCATGTAACAGTTTGGGGAATCCCAAATTTATTGTGCCATAACAATGACAAATATTCTGTTCAACTTAATCTGACTCATGTCATTATTACTATTGTCATGCATTAGTGTAGTAATGGGTGTGGGGAGTGGGTGCACTAGAAATAGTTCATGCTGATTTGGTTACGGCGCCTGTGTCCTTCTGCAGGATTCTCCCCGCGTGCGTGACGCACATGTGCAGGTGGTCCGTTGTCCCCTTCCAACTCACTGTCAGAGATATCTACAGGTATCCTGCGCTTGGTAGCAATGTTGTGGAGGATTGCACACACGGCCACAATGCGGCAGCAGACCTCTGGCTCGTATTTGATGGCCCCACCAGTCTTGTGCAGTATGCGGAATCTGCTCTTCAAAAGGCCAAATGTCCTCTCAATGCAATTTCTTGTGCGTATGTGTGCAGCATTGTAACGCCGTTGCTGTGGTGAGATGCAGGGTTGAGGTATGGGGTGAGGAGGTACTCACGGAGAGCATAGCCGCTGTCACCTAAATGATCGGAGCAGAGGGTGAGTGCCTGTTCAGCGCAGCTACATTATCACAGTGTACTATTGTGGGGCATGTGTACTTACCTATTAGGTGTCCTTCCCCAAAGTCTCCCCTGGCCAGTCGCGTTTGAATGCCGCTGTGCCGGAATATGAAGGAGTCATGTGTGCTCCCCGGGTACTGTGCCACTATGTCCGTGATGATTGTCTTAGCATTGCACACTATCTAGATATTGAGAGAGTGGTAGGACCTGCGGTTGCGATACATGTATTCCGTTTGTGCTGGTGGGCAGATGTGGATGTGGATACAGTCAATGCATCCTATTACATGTGGAAATTGTGCTACGTTGTAAAATTGTAGCTTGGTGTCATTCAAGTCCTGTTGGCTGGTCGGGAATGAGATGTAGTGGTGTAGCCGGGGTCAGCATAGCCTCCAGGAAACTCCTTAGGCAGCGGGACATGGTGGGCTGGGATATCCCCCCTGCAACAGCGACTATCCCCTGGAAGCTTCCGGAGGCCAGAAGGTGCAGGCTGCACAATACCTGGACATGGGTGGGCACGGCATTGGTCCTCCTTGTTAGGTGCTACATCAGGGGGTCTAGGTCCCGGATCAGCTTGATGATCATTGGCCCATTCAGGCGCTCTTTAGCGTAAATTTGCTCCTTGGTTTGGCCCAGAAGGGTGACCCGCTGGCGGAATATCCGGTCTGTTCCGTGCTGCTCGCTGTAGCCTTCGCCGCCTGACCACCATGTAGAATCCTGGCATTGTGAGAGTCCTCATGCTCCAGCTGCATGTCCTTAAGTGTGTTTGGTCAGGCCTGCACCTGTTTGTAGTTTGTAAACGTTTTTTTGACCATTTTTTTTCCTTACTGGTTACCATCTGGTTTGGGTTCTCCTTAAATTGCGCGTTGCAAATAGCGATTTTCAGGATTTTCGCATTCTGTGATTTTTTATGAATAGCGAATGCGTTTGTTTTGCGATTTTGCAAATTAATTTGCAGATTCCATGGTTTCTCGCAATCTCAGAATCGCTACTGGGCTTCTTCCGGGATTCTACAAATTTATTTGCGAAATCGCAATTTTTCTTTTGCGAATTCGCATTTTTAGAGATTACACTGTCATGAATTCCTTTTATTCAAATTGCGATCGCAATTACTGATTCGCAGCTATTGCAATCGCAATTTGGCTTCATGAATCTAGCTGTTATGGTCATATAGCATCCATAGGTGCAGCAGCATTGGGAATCCAGAGCAGTGAGCGGGCCACCGGATTCTGATTATTGTTTGATTCTGCCACTCGAACAGCAGCCGGAGCGCTGATTATGTTGCTTATACTAAGCCCCATGATACACTGGCTAGGTCACATCACTCAAATATGGTACCACAGGTGACAAAAGTCCTGGGGATAGATTTACAAGGAACTGACGCATCTGCATAAATGTGTCAGTTACCTTGCACCAGTGCCAAATGTCCTTGCGCCACCATGGATGTGCTGTATTTACAATGCATTGCTCCATGGCGCAAGGATTAACAGATGCATCAGAAATACGGACGCATCTGTTGGCACAAAAGTGACGCTTTGCTGGAGTTGCTCATGAAAGTGATGCAACTCCAGCAATGTGGCACAACAGATAGGTGAGTCCCATACAAAAAACCCTGCATCATTCCATACGACTGGTCTGAGCAGATGTAGGTCTTTTGACACAGTAGAGGCATAGAGTGACGCAGTGAAATGTTGTAAATGTCACTGTGTCAGTTCTACGTGGCTTTTTGCGTGGGAACGCCTAGCCTGCATACATTATACCTAGTGCTGGTATAATGTGACACAGGGCTTTACAACGTGACACATCTCCCTAGATGCGTCACGTTGTAAATTTGCTGCATTATTTGCGCAGCCATTGCATCAAAACAAGTGAAGCAATGGTGGTGCAAGAGGCTTGTAAATCTTTCCCACTGCCTATACTACAGGGAGAGAAATCTCATACAATCAGTTTCTTCCGATGCCCTTCTTGGCTTACAATTTGCTGCCGAAATTGAGAAACACACAGCTAATAACATATATATTTTTTCAAGAAAGTATTTAAAATAAACATTTTGGGAACTGAAACTGCGATATTGGTTTGGGGAAGTCAGTCAGTGGTCACATACGGCTCAGTCAGGCTCAAAACGGTCTTGCTTCTGGTGTAAGTGTTGCAAGCAGGCTGTGAAACAATGACGTTTACTGTCACTTCACCTACACAGCCATGCGTGGATAACCCTGTGCGTTTATGTTGGTTTACAATTTGAGTGCAGTCCTAAAGACGAGCAGCGCATGCTCATATTAGGAAATGCCACCTTTTTAATTTTAGGAATAATTCAATGTTTTCTTCTATAGCTCACATTTACCATCGTAAGTACAATTTTCATTTCTAAGTGTTCAAACTGTGGTGTATTTATGGGACAAGACATTTCCCCACGTTTGATTGATTACCCCCTGTCCCTTGTTACTAATCAGGATGGTGATTAGCAGAGACTTATTCTGGAAGAATGACATACAGTGCTTAACTATGTGTATTTAATGGGGAGCAACAACTCTGTGCCATACTCATTACAAATCCCACTCTAATGGACAGGCTCACATCTTGCACTTGGCACCTGTCCCTTCATGACAGTGGAAACTAGTGATTCATTGTCCTCTGCTCCTTGGAAGCTGCACGCCAATCACATTTGCTGGGATTTTGTTCAGATCAAAGTTCAACAGCAAGTGTTTGGTAATATTGCCTATTACAGTTACTTGTCATTTGCTTATGAAGTAAACACCAATTAGCCGCTAAAATGTGGGTTCTTAATTGTTTCCAATTAAGCTCTAAAAACAAACTAAGGCATGGTGATTTGAGCGTGAACGAGCCCTCTGTGATTCCCAAAGTGAATCTTGCTTTTTAGAAATGAGATGAACCACAAATGTTGCTCTCCCAGCCATACTTACTATACAACAAGAAGTATGTTTGCAATTCTTGATTGGATAATTTGCTTCAAAAGGACCACTGACCTAGAAAAATATATGAGTCATTATACAAACATAGGTTGAGAGGTGGATGTGTTTTCTATTCAAAATTCAGCAGAGTTTAGGAGATGTTACGGTATAGACAGTGGTCAGGTCTGTCTTAATACCAGCAGGGAGAAAGAGGTGGAAATGATGGACTGGTCCAGAAAACCATCCTACAGACACACATTTAATAATGTTGATCCATTCAATACCTTAGAGAGGGGTACATCAACAATGCTGGCTTTAAGTTAATTTCGAACAGGCAATCAGCTAATTAGGAATGCAATGAAAGAATTAAATGAAAATCAGAACAAAGCAAAACTAGAATAAAAGAGAACACTAAATGTAACATTAAAAATAGGACAACACAAGATCTGTGCAGATTTAAACAAAAACTACTACTATTCAAATTCAAGACCCAGTGGCCTAATATAAATGTTGTGACTCTCCTCTGGACAGGATCAGGTTTCTCAAAAGAACCCTAGCAGCGACCTAGAAAAGATTCTCCATATGGAAGAATCTTTTTTCATGGAATGAACAAACCATAAGCTAGTGACGCATCAAATCAGTAACATAGCTGAGGGGATAGCAGCCGCAACTTATAATAATCATTGGCAAATGCAATAGGTTTTGCTTTTGTGATTAGTAATAAGCTTTTTTTGTTGTGAGTTGTAGCTTGGTGAGCAGTTGTGCAATACAAGTTACTGGAGCCCCTTTTAACATTGGTATTAAATACAATAGATTTCACTAGCAAAGAGCATGCGATGTGCAGCCAAATCCTAAAATAGGAAAAACCAAACCAAGTATTTCACTGTTGCAAACTTGCAAAGCAGATACCATGATTTGGGGCATTCAGTGTCAGAGAGACCCATGGCAAGCCTCTTCTGTTTTCTTAAAGCACAGTCCACACACAGTGAAAGTGAGGCTGTAGGTGTCCCTCAGATAAAACACACTCAATGGTACTAATCCTATACATAGTTTAAAAACTAAAACACTATTTTCAACAAAGAGATGCTTTGCATTAAGAATTACTGATTTGAGGACGCCTTTGATGTTACCCAAAAATAAGGAGCCTGTTAATATAGTTGTATTTGTCTAAGCATCCAATGTGGGCTGAGCAAGAAAGTGTCAGGCCACAAGTTTCAAATCGTTGCTTCCACCCCACTTCAGAACAGCAAAAACACTGCTTCCCTTGTGCTTTCTTAATTGCTGGTTTATTTTGAAATACATATACAATACATTTACGTGCACTTAAATGTTGTGTTAGACGAATATTACATCTTACAACCTTTCCATTCACACTTCATGTGCTCATGCAAGATTATCACCAAAAACAGCTCACCTCACAATCAAAAAGCAAAATTTGAACACCAATCTCCATGTTCAAGGAGTAAGCGGGACTTTTCAGAAGACATGGCCTATGTAGTCAGTGCTGCACGAGCAGCCGCACAACAAAGAGGACATGGGACTCAGGTTGCCGCTTACAAAGAAAATTCAGCACCTGGTGCCGTAAAGAGTCTGCAGCATGGCGCCTAGGTAGCCCTCTAAGAGTAAGCCACTCCCAATCACTACATGGCATTTGGGCAGCCGCTGCAGAGGCACAACTAAGGGGACACGGACTGCAGGTAGCGACTCACAAACAAAATGCAGTGCCTAGGGTCTGAAGTGTCTGAAGAATTTCCCCACAGGATGAGATCAACAACAAACACACAATGAAAAACAAGCACAGTAGAAATGCGTGCAGACAGGATGGGACAAACAAAAAAGTACATTAGAAATTCTTGCAGAAAAACTGTCTTGAGCCATGCACTTGAGTTCTAAAGCTGCATCAGAGGCCGGCAATTGTTTTAAGATGATAACATCAGGCTCTGCGGCTGTTACCCTTAAACCATTAGTGATAAGTGTCTCTGCTTCGGCCCCAGGCGGGGGGGGGGGGGGGACTGGTGAGTGTGCCATGCCCCAGGGGCACTTGTGCGGTTGCGATCGGAGTGTGCAGCTCCTAGTTTTATGGAGGCTCTTACTCTAGGCAGCCATGGGGAGATTCCAAGGGCTGAACAAACAGCAAGTGTTTTGCAGTCGAGGTGCATACTGGACAGCAAGAACAACAGAACGCTGACCTTTGTGGGCATCAAGAGAGCAGCCTTACAAAGTAGTTCAGTGGATGAAAAGGAGTGCTTGGGCCTTGGGACACTGATAAGAGCAAACACACTCGGAACAACAAGAAATAGTGTGTGACAGCCAATGGAAACGGAGGAAAAGTAAGTGACAAGCATGCGAACCAATAAAAAGTAAAGGGCGGTACGTAAGCCCCTTTTAAGATTTATATTAAATGCAATAGATTTCACAAGCACAGCTTAAGTGTTGTGCAGGCGAAACCTAAAAAGGGAAAAAAGTAGCAAGTTCAAGAACAAAAGAGACATTTTCCTAACTCATTTTAGCTGGCAATACAATGAAGGGATGGATTCTACAGCCAAAGGGTGGCGCGAGGGCAGGACTGGAGAGAGTAAAATAGTTTGCCCCTGTGTAATTCTCAGGAGAGGCGACCTAATGTGCAGATTATTCTTTGATCTAGATTGGCCACCTGGCCAGCTATTACACGCCAGAGTCATGTTTTCAGGTTTATTTTGAATAGCAGGCACAAAAAAAACATCAAGTCTCACAACGGTCTTCCTATTTTGTCTTAGGTAGCCTGCGTTCTTGTTTTAAGTCATAGGCCTGCCGGCGCTGTAGCTAGTTAATGGTAAATTATCCTGCCAATAAAGAACCACTTGTGCCTTCTTTGAAGGTTGCTGTGCGCGACTGAGCTCACTACAACAGGAACGTCATTACATCCAGAAAGTCACACAATGTGCTCAGGGAAGCACCTATTTGACACAAAATATGAAAGGCACCTATGTAAAAAATATTTTTACTGAAATTCGTACAGTTCATGCCAAGAAGACTCATTTCAGGTTTTCTAACATTACGCAGAAGATAACACAACAGAGGTGCAACAGAAAGTTTGTGCTTCGTTCTTTTATTTTTATTTCCTTACTAAAGTTAGGACTTGCTTTGTGGACTATGCGAATATGAGGTCTGAACGATGTCAACAAAATTTAAACGTACAAACTACAAAGAAGGACTGGCCTGATGGAAAAGGCTGTGCATTGTACAAACAATTGTAATAATTAGCTGTCCTAAATATGGTGAACAAGGTTGCACGAGTACATAGCATGAATGTTGACTTCTTCAGCATGTTTTCCGGATTTTACTGGTGCCACTGGGAAAAGCTTTATATCGACAAACTCCGTTAATATATGGAAAAGTAATGGCACGTGACGTGACCTATCGGCAGCAGCTGGCAAAGTGGTAACAATAAACTAATGCAATGAATACAGTAAGGGGGTTGTGTGGCTAGCATGCTCAAGCTAGATTGGTAATGATGTTAGTATCCCACATCACCTCCAGATTTTTCATTACAGGGAATTAACTCTGGTATTGCATGCAATTTCACATTCCCCTCACTCTCAGAAACAGTCCCTTAGAATTCAGTGCTGTGATGCGCAATCTCGGATAAGGTGGACAGGGGCGGCTCTAGGCTCATGGTGGCCCTGGGCAGGAAGCAAAGGTAGGGGGCCCCGGAAGAGGGCGTCCGGGCGGGGCGGAGTGGGAGGCCAGTGATGAGGGGGTGGTCAGGGTGTTTGGAAGTGGAACAGAGCCAGAGGCCGCCAAATCCCTGCCAGGAGCCGCCACACAAATATGTATCCATCCTCAGAGGATTATTATATTAAGGATATATATTGGCGTGGTGGCCCCTGGGGTTTGGTGGCCCTGTGCAGGTGCACAGCTTGCACATGCCTAAGGCCGCCCCTGAGGTGGACTTCTCTCAGAAATGATGAAGCAGTGATAATCTTATATCAGCTATTCTCCGCTTCTGCTCTCTTTCATCCTCTACATTGATAATGAGGTGAAAAGAAAGACAACAGAAGCAGAGATTCTGAAAGCTGATCCCTGTGAAGAATAGAGGGAGGGGCGAGACTCCGCACACATGCGTCCGATGCAGCTCCAGTCTGCAGAACAATCGATACCTTGTATGTTCCCCTCACTGAGCACAGTTAAATGGGTATCATAACTTTGCTCAAAAGCATATTTCGAAAGTGGAAATGAGTCCAGGTCGTCGGAGCTTCAACACTGTGCCTCCATCAGCTAAAGTACGCCAACAAATCTGTGCAGCCAGGGAAAGTTGCTTGTGCAGCCAGAGAAAGTAAAGTAGAAACAAAGAAATGTAGCGGTACGTGATGCCATGAAAATAATTCTTCAAATGCATCAACGAATGTATGCGAACATTCCTAGCCTTTACCTAATAAATAGAAGTTCCAACTATCAAAGCGATGAGAGGTGGATGGGAATTAATAATTAGGCTTCAGGTCACAGATAAGAGAAACACACCAAAAAAGCAAATACAATGCTCATCTAATAGAAACAAAGAAAAACTAAATTGACAAGCCCACGGACATATAAAAAGTGAATAAGAAGTGATAGTGAGATGTAAGCCCCTTTTAAGATATATTCAGGTGGAGAAGTGTGGCTCAATGGTTGGAGCGGCAGACCCTGATGCAGAGGTCTGGCCCGGACCAGGGTTCAATTCCCCGCCTCAGCGGGTCTCTTGGGCTCAAAATTCCCCGCACCTGATAATTCTTGTCTCGGTGCCTATTCCAATCATGGAGTCCCACTCTGGGCAATAGCTTGCTTAATCTCCACAATGGCCTCCACAACGCTAAGGATGCCTGGCCCTCAACGTGGGGGTGCCCAGGATTGGGTGCCTCACAGGGAAAGCCAAGATGGGTTCCACAGCGGTATTCGTACAAGCGCCTTGAGACCCTTGCGGTGAGTAGTCAAGTCAAAATTATGTTTATTATGACCACAGTCTTTAAACAATAGCAATAAGCAATATCACAAGTTTAAAATATTCCCATAAAACTCATAAAACAATGTAAAATTAATCCAATGTCAGATAAAAACTCTTACATGTCCTTTTTACATATATCAGTTTCTCTAAAATTTACATCTTGCCATAAAACTTATTCTAACATTTAAAACTCATTTCTTTCCTTTAGTTCTTGTATCATTTCCTTCATGTTAGAGTTCATGCAGTACTACAATTATTCTTGGCTTCTTAATGCTTTTAACATCGCCTTTATGTATTTCCCCAGGGCAATTGCAATATCAATAGTTGAGATTTCAAATATTAGGTTTGTTGCCTGCGCCCTTGTCCTTACATCGTATTTTATAAATACAGGACGTAGCCACATTTTCCGCTGTTCTAAAAATGACAGGCAATCAAGTAAGATATGTACCAGGTCTCCTTTGCATCCTAAGCTACACCTGCAACACCCTGCCTGATCTAGCATTTTTGCTTTCCAGTCTCTATTCATTAGCCATGGGTGGATCCCTATCCGCAGCCTTAGTATCTCCTGCCTGTAACCACGGTTGGCAAGTATGTCTAGGTAGGGGAACCAGTTATCATTTGACCAGGCATTCATCATGTGTGTTACTGATTTCTTCTTTACTAGGTATCCCATATCAATGGTTCTGCTTACTTCATTCCCTTTTAATTTCAACTCACTCTTAGTACATGATACTTGGAGCGTTTCCTGGGACACCTCCACCTTTAACCTTTTACAGATTTGCATCAGTCTTTCTCTACATGCTTTTGCCCATTTTAGGTCACTCTTTTGTATTTCTCTCCTACACCATTGGGCAACTTTTTGCCCTTCTAGATCTTCAAATCGATTCCAAAGTCTAATTAGTGCCATTTGAATTTGTGTATCCCAAGACTTTGTACCTATTTCAGTTCTTATGGCTTGGACCATAGACGACGGTGGGAGAGAAAGAAGGCTTTTTAGACACTTCCCCTCCACCAAGTCCCAAGCTCCCTTACCGCTCAAATAAAGGATTTCTGCTCCATATAGGACTTGGGGGGGGGATCATTGCCTCAAAAGCTCTTAACATAGGTCGATGTAACATTTCTCCGTAATCCCTGTTGAACATTTTTAGTCCACAAATTGAAGCGTATGCTTTTGCTTTTTGTGAATCCAAATGGGTACGCCAGTTCAATGTCTTATCGAACCATATACCCAGGTATCGTTATTCATTTACCGTCTCTAGTTTGAGATCCCCTAGGTACCAGTTAAACCTATTTATCTTTTTTCCAAAGCATAATATTTTTGTTTTGTCTAGGTTAACTGTTAGGAATTTTCTGGCACAGTATACATTAAAAGCGTTAAGCTTTCTTTGGAGGGCTCTCTCGGTCTGGTCCACTATTACCAGGTCGTCTGCATAGAGTAGACAGGGCACCTTGTTACCGTCCATTCTCGGGCTTGCACTACCCTCTACCTCTAGATAGGCCGGGAAGTCTGACAGAAAGATCGAGAATAGCTGTGGGGCCAGAACACACCCCTGTCTCAGGCCATTGTCAATGGGTATTTTTTTCGTCAGAGATCCCTCGGTATCCTTAATGACTTGAGCCCAATTTCCTCTATGCAATTCCTTTATTATGGTTAAAAGGTCTTTGGGTATATTTACCTTCGTCAGAGATTCCCATAAACAGGCCCGATCTACTGAGTCAAATGCGGCTCGGAAGTCGACGAAGCAACAGCACAACTTGCCGTTTTGTTCCGTCGACTTCTTCGCCATGGCCCATAGTGCAAATCCATGATCAATCGTGGAGTGCCCTTCTCTGAATCCTCCCTGTTCTATGGGTACAATGTGGCACTCCTTTACCCATGCATTTAGTTGGTTCAATACAATTTTTGAGAAAAGTTTCTCTCCTATATCAAGGATGTTGATCAATCGATAATTCTGTGGTTCCTCCATATTCCCTTTTTTGTGGATTGGCCTAATTATTGCGCCCTTCCAGTTAGGTGGCATTATGCCTTCTGTAAGAATTAAGTAAAACATCTGTGAGAAGAATCTTGCCTACCAATTTACTTCCGATTTTAGTATTATTGCAGGGAGGTTATCAGGTCCTGCGGCACGGGTTAACTTCAATTCTCTTATCGTAAGCTCTACCTGTTTTTCTTTAAACTTTACTTTGAGATCTTCTGAAATTTCTTGCCGATTTTCATTATCTTCGGGATCTCTGGGAGCTCTTAACCCGTACAGTTTTCTTATATACTCCTCCCATGCTACCTCACTAACTACACATTTTAATTCCCCATCTGTCGGGCCAATTGCCGCCTTTACCAATTTCCCAAAATGCCTAAGATTTTTCTCTTCAATCGCTTCTAACAGGTTCAACCAACATTTTTCTTTATATATCCTTTTCGCAGTGTCGGCCATTTTTTAAATTCTCTTTTCAAATTGTTTATATGTGCCTGTCTCTCATGTGTGAAGCTCTTTTTTTGCCTACGTTGTGCTGCCCGTATCTCCCTTTTTTTAGATTGGCACTCAGCGGAGAACCATTTTACTCGGCAGGGCAGTTTTACACTAGCATGTTTATTCCTTTTCAATTCTATTCTTAGGCACTGAACCACTTCTTCCATCTTTTCTATGAACCATTCCAAGTTTTTATTCTCTATGTTTCCAAACTCGGTCTTAATTTGCATGGCCTTTAGTTTTTCCTGATATTCCTCCGTCAGTCGTGTCGACATCCGTTTGGGATACTCAACCTCCTGGTGGATCACTTTATCTCTAATCAGTTTACTTCCCCCAAGTAATGTCAAATGTAATAGATTGTGATCACTGACCTCTTTTTGTTCTATCCTAAATTCTTGCACTAGGGGGAAATTCCAGGCTTGTAAAAACATGTAGTCTATTGGGCATTTCTGTGAACCTAATTTAAAGGTCTTCCCTGCTGGGGAATCTGACTTCCCTCTGCCATTCACACATTGGAATCCCCTACCCCCAGAACATGTACAAGTTCAGTTTCCTGTTTTGAGATCTCTACTGCTGGGAAGATTGCTGGATTTATGCCATACACCTCTAACAGTTCTCTATTCCAGCGGTCCGCCTTCTTCGGGTCTAATTTATGGTTAAAGTCCCCCATTATTATCAGTATATCCAATGCATATTTATCTAGTATGGTATCAACATCTTCCTTAAAAAGCCTCAGCTCATTTTCATACTCTGCTCTATTATCCCACTGCATGTATACATTTAACACAGTCAACATTTTATACTTCATTTCCACTACCAATAGTTCTATTCTGCATGCTTGGACCCATTTGCATTTTGTTTTTTCTTCTCTCAGAGTTTTCGTTGAAACCAATATCATCAGTCCCCCTGAAGGTCGATCAAAGCTTTTTTTCGTGGCCGGGCGACTCAGCTGTAGATATCCCTCAGATATTGGGGTCTCGTCGCATGTCTAGGTCTCTTGCAGGCAGGCAATGTCCACCTTATTTACTATTTCCTTTATATGTTCTCGCTTTAGTTCATTGCCTAGCCCATTCACATTCCAGGTTATGAGACCTAGACTTTGCGGCACCCCCCCGTCCTATTCTACCTCACTTAGACCACCCTCTTCTGCTTCTTCGTCCGTATCGCTTACGTTATCATCCCCTACTGAGCTACTTCCTAGAGACCAATTATTCCAAGGGGCCTCATTATCTGTGTTGTCTATTACAATGTTCAGGCAGCTACGGTTTCCTTCGTTGTCTCTGTATAGTTTCACTTGCCTCCTCTCTAGGCCTGCATGATGTTTTAGGAATGTGTTATCAATGGGTACCATTACTTCTCTCTCTGGGATTATCTTTATTCCCTGTTGGTTTATCTCGCCTGTTGCTTTCAAGATTGCCTTTTTTACCAGGTCTGAGTGGAGTGACATTTTTGTTATTTCTTTCCCATTTCTGTTCTCTACAAACCCGATTTGCCGGAGATCATTTGTACTGATCCCACTCAAGCTACTGCATTTGGCGAAAGCGGAAAGTATCTGTGCCCTGTTTAGGGGGTTAATTTTCTTTCCCGACTTTCCCTTTTTCCATATCTGGTCTAAATATACCCATTTATTTTTATCTGTCACTTGCACTTCCTTGGGGTTTTCGGATTTTTGCTGTCTAGCCTTTGTTCTCCCTATCACCCATCCTTTGCTTCCCTCGCCGGATGGTGCCTGCCTCAAAGGGCTATCAGGTCTACTGCCGTTACTGGATTGTTCTGCGGCTATCCTTACTTTCTGCTTCCCGGTATTGAATGTTACAGGTTTCACTTTTATCGCCTTTCTTTTCCCGTTTTTACTTGGTACTATCGGGGTCTTTGTTGTTTGTGGCTCCGATTGCAGGTGTCTATTCGGGACGTATGACGGGGCTAGGGGGTTTAGAGCTGGCTGTACATCCCCTTCTGTTATCTTCCCTTTTCTCTTTACTTTTGACTTTATTGCCCCCTTCTTACCAACCCTGTTCCTGGCAGCCGCTGCATACACCCCTCTCCTTTTTATCAGCATTGGATGTCTAGAGATATATACATTATCCAGAGCTTCGACTGAATCATTTGTTATACATTGTTCTGTGGGGTGGGGTGTCCCTGCCGGGTTTATCACAAATGCTTCGGCTGGTGCATTCTCTGCATTTCCATCAGAGGGAGATGTTGTACTTATTGGCCTCATCATATTTGGCATTTGGTTTTTTATCTCGGCTAATTCCTCTTCGATCTTTTTTAGGTGCTGTTTCTGGGCTTTCATCACTCCTTTATTTGAAAGTGTTACTTCTAGGATTCCTTGTAGTATCTTTTGTAACATCAGTATTAGATCCACCAATGATGTTGTAGGCGTTACAGAAAGATCCAAATCCTGTGCAATACTTCTTTCTAAGTTTGTATGCCGACTGGTTCTTATGCTTTCTCGCTGTGGTTGGGGGTTAGGGGTCTTTTGTTGCTGCAGCTGTTGGTCTGGTGCTCTCCCTCAGACATAGCTCTGGCTCTGGCTTTCGTTCCCCCTTGTTTCTTCATTTCCCAATGATTGTGACATGAACATTTTTGGGGATGATGAAAGACGAGGGGCTGATATGTGGAGATTTTGACTCAAGAGCGTTCGGTTTATCAGTATGGGGTCTTCCCTTCCTTCCTCTCTGTTTGGAAATTCTTCTTCAGGGAGTTCTTCCATGGCTTTGCTTATCTGGGTCGTGACAGCTGCCCCTGTCTTTTCTCCGCCCTTCGAGCCATCTACCTCCATATCTCCCTCTTGCTCGGGGTTTAATGCTGGTTCCGTAGGTTTATAGTGTTTCCCTACGAAATCCTTTATATATTTGGATGCTGACATGATGTCTTGCTGCTTGGGGGTTGTTGGGGCGCAGCCCCTTTTAGCCTGTTGGGCATTTTTGGTCGCTCTTTTAACTTTTCTTTTCTTGCGCCGCCCCTTACTATTGTCTATAATGGAAGCCTGGCTTTCTTGGCTCTCTTCCAGTGATATTGAGCCCTCCAATTGTTTACTCTTCTCTGTGCCATCCTCTGAGCGCAATTTTTGCCCTCTTTTCGATGCCATCTCTATAATTACTTAAATTGTAGTACTGCTGTGTTAATTTCTCTTTTTGTATTAATATTACTTTGTTATATTTAATACCTTTCACTTACCTCTGTTATGCCTTTTGACCGCCTGCCTGCCTTGCCGCGCTTGTTTTCTTCTCCTCCTGTGACTCTCCTGTCTTTTTCCAGTACTTACACTCCTTGAGCTGTGTGGTTTCTGCGTCCAGGTCTCTAGGCTCGCCTTTCAGTTCTTGGCTCTTTGCTTATTCAAGTGCCACAGATATTTGAGCCTTTGGTCACTATTCCTGGCTGATCCTGGAGTGTAATAGACCAAAATCGTATTTTCCCAATGCAGCCTGCCCCTCCTGCTCCTGGTTCACTGTTCGTGTGCTGCTTGCTGGCAGCACTGTGCAGGGGCCCCCTCTGTCTTGCCTCCACGTGGGCGGTGGATTAGAGGGAATTGCAAGTCGCTGATGGTTTCGGAGCCGGCAAAACGCACACACCGCGTTTCTTTGGTTTTCGCGGGAGTTTGTTTACCGGCCCCCTCCCTACCGGCTTTTGTCCGTCCTATCGGCCCCACACCACATGCTTCTCTTCCGCGTGGCCGGGGGGGGGAGCGGGTCTCGGTGGGTCCGCACCCGATTGCAGTCGGCTTCTTTATTCCGCGGTCCTTTGCTGGTCGGTGCACACGACGGAGCTCTGTGGCTCTGTGCGGTTCTGTGCGGCGTTCGGCGGCAATCGATTATCCAGGTCTGGCAGGCGGCGGCAGGCAGGCAAGACTAGGCAACAACCAGGTGAGTAGTGCACTATACATGTATCAATTTACAATTTACATTTACATTCAATACAATAGATTACACAAGGACAGCACAAGTGCTGTGTAGGCGAAAGCTAAAAAGCATGCATGACTTCATCTCCTGCAAGAGAGATAGTGATCATGTGAGGGTGAGTTTGCAGGCATGTCAGCAAGCATAATTCATGCAAATTTCATTGTCACCCTGGCTATACATTTACAAACAAATACGTACAAGGTACTGGGTTTTAAGCAACTATGGGGCATATTACCAACAAGTAGCGATATTTATCGCTAAACAGGCTTAGCAGCAATTTTTTTATCGCTGCCTATCGCTGGATATGTTAGCGGAGAAAAAATGCTATTAGCAACGTTTTTCTCCATTTTGCTAAAATACCCAGCGATAGTGGCGAAATGCTTGAATATCGCCGAGAAATACAGCGATATTCACGCATTAGCGATGAAATTCTCTTAGCCATGTTATCCACCTCTCATTGGATAACATGGCTAATTACTGGTCTGAGCAGACGTTAGTTTTTGGCGATAGCGGGAATATTTCATTTGCTACGCCTGCCTTGCTAATAGGCGATAGCCAGTCGCTAACAAGTTGGATACGCCCACTTTGCATGTCATTAGCGATAAATATCGCTGGCATGCAAAGCGGGCCCTAAACCGCTCGCTATTGCCTAAAAGCTGTTGCTAACATCAGTTAGCGACAGCTTGCTAATAGAGCAATAGAATTATCGCCACTTAGCGGCCCAAAAACGGACACTAAACCGGCGATAATTGCCTATGGCCCCCTTGGTAATATGCCCCTATATGTGGAAGTTCAAACAACTCTGTTACTATGAAGGATTCAGTGCAGACTATCGATCTTCCAATATAGTTGCCTCATATGTTGTGACAGTGATGAATACACGGATTGAGACATAATTGGAAAGCATGGCATAACTGGTGAGTAAGGGAGTGTTGGACAGAGGATGAGCTCAGGTATACTATTCAGGGTTAGTTACAAAAAGGCACATAGTATATGGGTTTGTTTCATGAAGGATAAGAGTGCTATATGAAGAATTTCTTTGTTAAGTCCACAAGGGAAGGAACTGTTTTAATGTAGGTTGCATTGTTGTTCAATAAAGTTAGTTTAGTACAGTCTGTAATGATGTATTCATGTGTTTTATATTGCATAAATGTAATTAGTAAAATCGATTTGGGAGCGGTAGGAATTGTATTATAAGGGCTGAACTGTAGACTTGCATATTTACACGATATTCAGATTTGAATGTAACTAATAACAACGTGTTAAATTACATGAAAACTCTTAGACATTAAAGATTATAGTCAATATATGTATTTTTACTGTCATCTTAACAATTGTGCAACACAGTGTTCAATTCATATCAACTGAATGCAATGAGTTCATTGTGGAAAATAGATTTTTTTGATGTTTACATCACATCAAATTTACACATTTTGATCTCATAAATTTGCCCTGCCCAATGCATTTCGGGCCACTTGGCCCTTCGTCAGGGGCCGTACCTGGAAAACACAAAAAATGATTCCTATTACTCTATTGATGAATCTTCAACTGCAAAGTTCATAGTAAACCGCAGGTAACAATTCAAAATTATGTCTTTATACAAAGATAACCCTAATAACAATACTCGTATATGACCTAAAACATGTGAAAAAAAGACAGCACAAATTTAACTCATACACTTACGTTAGTAACAATAATGGCGCATGGTGTGTGAAACCAAAGTAAGGTGTTCCAATGTGTAGAAGTCAATGGACTGTAAAGAAAATATGAAAAAAGTGTTGGTAATTATGTCATTAAACGTTATGTGCTGGAAAAGAGACAGCAGTAAAAAGAAGCAACGCCTATGCACTTACATGTCAGCTGAACCAATGGATAGATAATATAGTTCGTTCGGTCCAATGAAACCCAGAGTGATAGAGTGATCGCTAGTTCCAATGTATGCGAAAAGAGCCTGAAATAATCACACGAAAAACGGACATTTTACTCAGAGTTGAGATTGTAAACTACCAATCGCTTACTGGAATTAAACATGCTGACGATTGCGGGAACCAAACAAAAAATGTTCAACTTTCAAACAAACTGAGATTATGTTGACTAGTGCGGGGACCAAACAAAAGGTGAACATTCGACTTTAAAACGAAGATGTATGGCTGCCAGTCATTCTGTGCCAAAAGCTGACCTGCTCAATCTTTAAACAGCGTGGGTTTTTTTCACCCGATTTCAATACGAGAAGATGAACCAAGTTCTACCCGATACCCTACAAAAAGAATAAACGTGTTACTTAGTCTCCCTGTTATTCTGTATGCAAACGCGGGGGCCGTCTGCAAAAACAATTACCTTAAACCAACGAATAACGGTATCAAGGCAATCCTGTTCCGACTCTCTGTAACGAACACCCACTGATTCTGCCGGTGCGGATTCAAAGATCGGCGCGACGGCCTAATTAAATGACATGAAGGAGCCATGAGAATAGAAAACGGACAAAGCTGTACTGAAATGAGGAGAAAGTGAAAAGATAGGCGCCATGTCAGAATGGTATAATGTACTATCGAAAATGTCAAAAAAGTTAGAGTGCAGTAGAAAATATATATGTGTCACTTACGTGATGACTGTGAAAAAATATGCATCAATGTAGTAAATACGTAACAGCAGATTATGAACACAAGAAACCAATATTGTTAAGTCTAATATAAAGGCACAGTTATACATCAGTCCTGTAGCGTGCACAGGTAGTGCAGATATCACAAATAACACGTTAAGTCCTCTCGATCATTGATCCCGTTGGGATCCTGTGTGTTTAGTTTTTTGATCAAAAAAATCTCTCTTTGTAACAAAGTTTTGGTGAGATTTTTTTCTGGTGTAGGAATAACCACTTTCAGAATCTGGAATCTGATCTGAGCTATTGTATGTCTGTTGTGGTCCCAATGTACCGCGAAGCTACTGTTGATGTTCTTATTCCGGATAGTACTCTTATGCTCAGATATTCGAGTCTTTATCTTTCTCTCTGTTTTACCCACATACAAAAATCCGCAGGGGCACTTTATGGCATATATCACGTTCATAGTATTGCAATCCGCATTAATCCTGGTAGAAATAGTTTCCCCTGTGTGTGGGTGTTTCACTGTGTCTGTCACCATAACATTGTTACAATGAACACAGTTTTGACATTTTCTCATTCCCTTGTAGATAGTTGTTTTTTTGACGGATTGGGGTTTTAGTAGCTCTTTGATGTTTCGTGTTCTCCTGTAGGCGAAGATAGGTCTGTTCACGAACAGTTCCTTAAAGTCAGTCTCATTGCTCAACAAATCCCAATGACGGTTGATGCTCTTTTTTATTTCATGTGAACTGGTGGAATATTTGGAAACAAATACCTGACGTTGGCAAGGTGTTATGGTACTCTTTTTTAGCAAAGTTTCCCTGGATAATTTTGCTGTTTTATCTTTAGCTGTTTCCAACACAGTATTGGGATACTTCTTCAATGCGTACTTGGATATGATTGTGTTAAGGTTGGTTTGAAAAGTTTCTTCCTGTGAACAGATTCTTCTGGCTCGTAACATTAATGAGTAAGGTAAATTGTCAATGAGATTCCTGGAATGAAAATTATTGTATTGAAGATCAGTGTTTTTATCTGTGGCCTTATGGTATACTTCAGTTTCAAGTGTGTCATTTTCCAATTTCACTAGTACATCCAAAAATGGAATAACTTTTTCATCAATTTGATGGGTAAATTGAATGTTCTCGTAATTCCAGTAAGCGATTGGTAGTTTACAATCTCAACTCTGAGTAAAATGTCCGTTTTTCGTGTGATTATTTCAGGCTCTTTTCGCATACATTGGAACTAGCGATCACTCTATCACTCTGGGTTTCATTGGACCGAACGAACTATATTATCTATCCATTGGTTCAGCTGACATGGAAGTGCATAGGCGTTGCTTCTTTTTACTGCTGTCTCTTTTCCAGCACATATAGTTTAATGACATAATTACCAACACTTTTTTCATATTTTCTTTACAGTCCATTGACTTCTACACATTGGAACACCTTACTTTGGTTTCACACACCATGCGCCATTATTGTTACTAATGTAAGTGTATGAGTTAAATTTGTGCAGTCTTTTTTTCACATGTTTTAGGTCATATACGAGTATTGTTATTAGGGTTATCTTTGTATAAAGACATAATTTTGAATTGTTACCTGTGGTTTACTATGAACTTTGCAGTTGAAGATTCATCAATAGAGTAATAGGAATCATTTCTTGTGTTTTTCCAGGTACCGCCCCTGACGAAGGGCCAAGTGGCCCGAAATGCATTGGGCAGGGCAAATTTGTGAGATCAAAATGTGTAAATTTGATGTGATGTAAACATCAAAAAAATCTATTTTCCACAATGAACTCATTGTATTCAGTTGATATGAATTGAACACTGTGTTGCACAATTGTTACGATGACAGTAAAAATACATATATTGACTATAATCTTTAATGTCTAAGAGTTTTCATGTAATTTAACACGTTGTTATTAGTTACATTCAAATCTGAATATCGTGTAAATATCCACTGGGATACGCAACAGTGCGCAGAGGACAAGCGGTTTCGCTTGATTCTGTCATGTTATAAGTTTTGGGCGCAGTATGGACATTGCGTCTACCTCTGCAAGCACGCATGTTTGATGAAGAGTAAAACCTTTATTTTCTTATTGGTGATTAATTAGGTGGGCCTCTCCCATCACTAATCATTGTTCTGAACTGTAGACTTACCAACTTGTATACCTTAGTCCTAATCCTTGTTTCAGGACTGGACATTAAACCTTAAAATTCTAGAAAAATTACTTAATTTCACTATACCTAAATTGTAAACATTTAGTACGGTTTGACTGTACAGAATATTATTAAGAGTACAGAATGTAAGTTCACTGTCACAGTGGATTTGTTTCCCCATAAACATATACTGTAATATTGGTTACACCTGTAACAAAATGATTTATTAATATTTGGGGGTTTGTGTCCACTACAAGTAATAATGTCACTATCTTATTATGTCCAGTCAAAGGTTGTGTAAACCTAGGCTCAATCCCTGGTAGCTGAGGCACAGAGCAGACAAGCTTAACTTGGAGACAATTTGTAAAGCATTTAGAAGTACCAATACAGTTAAAAGTAAAAAAAAAACACAATAAAAATGACTCTCTAATTTACAAAAGAATGAAAAATCTAAACAAAAAAAGAGACTAAAACAACAAAAATTAAATAAGAGGAACATGAGGTATGAATTTTTTGAGAATTTAGACAAAATAGCCGCAAGAAGCGCATCTCTCCCACTGTGTTCAATAGCAGACCGGAATCTAGGCACAATTTGAGGCCAACTGTGATGGAGCACGGGCTGGGTACCCCAAATAGGTTTGGCCCCACTATAGTCTGTAAGTAGGGAAATTCCAAAACGTTCCAAATCTAAATTTCAATGTTAAAAGGGACTTTGTCATTTTTATGAGGAAAAACTCTTCTCCATGTGGGACCTACCTGAGATTCAATCCAGTGGCTTACAACTACCAGTCAGATGTTTTTCATGCTTGGTCCCCTTGAAGATCTGGAGGCAAAAGATTTGAAGAAGTTCTCAAACTTGTTCTGGTGCCCAAACAACCACTGGAGTACATTTTCAGCGACCCTGGGACCTCAAGGGGCACAATTAGAGACTCTCATGGTATCTGTTACAGGGCAATACCAAAGTCCGGTCCATGGCTATTTGTCAACAGGGAATTATCACAGGATTGTCCTCTTCAGCTTTTCTATGTACCTGAAGCCACCCAGGGGATCAGGCTTATGATCCTTGAAGAGCTTTCTGTCCTTTGATTTCAAGTTTAATAGGGCTGGGGAAACGACTCTTATTAGTGGCAGAGTGACTTCAGACAAGTCCTGAAAAATGCCTTACACCTCATTCTAGGGTTTGCAAAGAGGCAGAAATAGGTTGACCCTGATATCATAACTAAGTTGAAATTTTCTTTCCCCTCCTATTTGTATGCTATCCCTTGGGGACAATTAATGAAGTGCCTTGTTAGTCCACAAAGAGGTAGTACAATATTCAGTATCTTTCTTGTGTTACATTTGAGCTCTGCACCATCCCCCCCACTCCACACACTCATGTATGAGTTTTCATTCCATACCAGATAACCAGCATTTTGTGAAGAGCTCCATCCCCTTTTGGTAGCCACATCACGAACTTGGGTGAGTTATGTGAGGAGGACCCTGTGATGAAGCATGCCACCTAAAGGGGGGTGAGGGGTTTTGCCCTGAATAGAGAATGTTATTGCACAGAAAAGAGATAGGCACCTAGCGACCCATCCAATGTGATTGTGGTTCCTATTTCCAGACCAGGTGCAGTCCTCGAGGTTTTCTTAATCCTTCCACAGCTAACACTAAAGTCCTGCTTGAAGCAAACATTTTACCCACAAAAACCCTAGAGGTAGCCGTCTGATAGGACGAAAGCAGGGCCCTTCAGCAGTCAGACAGGTGATACCACCTGTCAAGCAGCATTTGACTATGTGGTGTCAGGGGATGTCCACAGCCCCCACTGTCAATATTCTGGGGAGTTCAGAGAAGTCATCTAAGTCCACTCAGGTCAGCCTACTGTTTGATCCGTGTTAGGCATCTCTCCACCCTTTCACACCTATTCCTGGGCTTGAGCACAGACTGGTTACTGGCAGAGACTTATGTTAATGAGCCGTATTAAGAATCCAACTTCACCTTTAAATGGATTTCTAATAACTAATAAATAGTGGTTTCATTATTTTTGTAGCATGCCCTATTGTTGCGATAGCTGTAATAGTATTTTAATCTACACTTTCTACGTACAACAGCTAGGCCTGATACAGTGAAAATAGCTTTTAGGTCCTAGTCACTGCAGGGACTTATCAACATATATTTTCTACATATCCCACTTTTAAATATCATGCACCCTACTTTGTTGGTTTCAAGGCTTCTTTAGGGCTGACCTACTAATATTTAAAAGAGAGGTTATAACTGTTAAAAAGTGGTTATTTTTAACACACAGCACTATGGGAGTCAGGCTAAAGTAGAAGTCCTGAAGCCATGTTATCTTTGGTCACCCTAGTGGATGGCACAATAAAACCTGCAGTCCACAGGTGGCATTTACCCCTTCATGTCATTGTCATATTTCTGCACCACATACTACATATATATTATAGAGAAGATAACTAAGCCAAATCGGGGATTAGCCAATTTCTACATTGTTAGGAGGTCAGGGCAAACACATTAGGTACTGGGCAGCAGTGCCCAAGTGTGTAAAGTCTAAAACAAAAGTGTTAGGCCTTTCTTGTTTAGGGTGGTCTTCCCTCAGACTTTTGCCTTTTAGCTCCTATTTTTGCTGATTCTTTTTGTTGGCCTTAGGACTCTGAGCAGTTTACCACTGCTAATCAGTGCTAAACTGCATATGCTTCTCCCTTAAACATGATGACTTTGGTGTATAACTGATTGACATATTTGATGTACTGGTAAGTCCATTCTAAAGTGGCATACATATACACAAGGTCTGTACTTCAAATGCTACTAGTGGGCCTGCAGCACTGATTGTGCCACCCACATATATAGGGCCCGATTCACAAAGGTAATTTGAGATGAAAGTCTAACTTTCCTATTTTCTGTATTCACAAAGGGGCATTTACCAGTAGTAAAGTTTACTTTTGTCTAAGTTTAATTGAAGTTTTGTCCCAGTTAGACATAAGACCAAATCATTAGTTACAATGAGACAGAAGTCTAACTTTACCACTCGTTATTGCACTTTGCGTATCCCGAAAGTCATTAAGATATAGCTACCTAAGTCTTGTGTCTCAGTTTACCTTTGCGAATCAGCCCTATAGCCTTTCACACCGGTCTCAGGCCTATTACTGCAATGCCTGTATGTGGAGTTTACTGCCACTTCGACTTGGCATTTAAAACTACTCGTCAAACCTTAACCTCCCCTTCTGTTATATATAAGCCACCCCTAAGGTAGGCCCTAACTAACCCTGAGGTAGGGTGCTATGTAAGTAAAAGGTACGACATGTACCTTTATGGTTTACATATCCTGGTAGTGACAAACAGCCTATTTCATTTTTCACTACCATGAAACCTACTACTCTCATGGGCTAGCATTGGGAATTCCTTAATACAATTTTAAGCTGTGTTTCCTGTTCAGAGAGGAGTAACCTTTTCATGTCATGTATGTTTGGAATGGTAATGACAAATCTTCCTTACTGGTGAAGTTGGATTTAACACTACTGTTTTAGAAATGCCACTTTTAGAAAGGGGACATTCTCTGCACTTATTGCTCTATGTGCTTGATAGCCTGTCTACAATATACGTCTGGAGTGGGTGACTACTACACTTTGTGCATTCCCTCTAGACAGCCACAACACAGGAAGGATGGGTGTGTCGGAATACTTGTTCACATACATATGCATTCTGATGGCCTTGCCTGGGCAGGATGGAAGGGAAGGGCTAGTACCTCACTTGAATAGGGAGTCTCCTGTCCCCACACAAAGGACTGATCCCCCCCCCCGCAGATGGCCTGGCAGACTGGATTGGGTTGAAAGGGATACTTGGACTTGGTGCTTTGAAGTCACCCCCACATCAAAGGCACTTTTGGGTAGAAGTACTGGGCCTCTGACCCGCCACAATTAGACACTTCTGAATTTTGAACTGAACCTCTGTCAGAAGGACTGCTGTGCTGCTTTAAGGTCTCATCTTTTGACTACAGACTCTGAAATTGTTCTGCTTTTCTCTTTTTGGCCTGCTGCTCTCTGACTCTACTGAAAGGAGAGCTGGACTCTGCCTTCACTCCAAGTGATTTCCAGGGGCTTTTTGGCTTGCCTCCTGTTTTTTGAGACTCAGGGACATCAAAGTCTCTATCTCTGTTCCTGTGCCTGTCTCACTGGAAGTGGCCCAGATACTTGCAAAACGGATTTTGTCTCATATCTTTTCTATTGGTAGCAGAACAGGAGCATTGACTCGGATGCGGAAGTAAAGTTGGCACATCACATCAGAACCAGTGCTTTGCCTCAATAGATCGACGCATCAGACAGCGTATCGCCACCACTGCAGTTTGGTGAAATCGGCGCATCTCCTCAACTGTATGGCAGAAACCAATGTATCGCTCAATGCCTCTTGACTCGGGACCCATCTTCAGAATAGGCACATCACCTCCACTGCATGGAGAAGATATATGCATCTCATTGCTTGCAACCAGGATAGCTACCTTAGTTCACCGTGGCCTGCGTGGGTCCTGTAGCTGGCCTGCGCTTCCATAAGTTTGGCCTGAATTTTGACTTTGCCCCGGTGTAGTTCAACCTAAAGTAACCTTTTCAGCTCTCCTTGCTTCTAATCTCTTTACTGCATTTATTCTTTCAAAATTCAATATATCAACTTCTATACATTGTATTTTTGTCGTTTTGGTCATGTTTTGTTAATAATGTAATCTATTATAATAAACCTGTGTGCGTCTTTTCTGGTTAAATCATTGTGTTACTGTGTGTGTGTGTTGCTCAAATACTTTACACATTGTCTCTAAAGTTTATCCTGACTGCTCTGTGCCAAACTACCAGAAGGTGAGCACAGGTAAACTACTAGTTTGTATCTTACTTAACCTGACTAGAGTGGTGGTTCCTGCCTGCCCTGGGTTCATACCTCAGCCATCCAGAATTCCCATTTCTAACAACCAGCAATCAAAACTCCACAAAAAAGGTGTGATCATGTAAACATAATTTTTTTTCTCACACATCAGCATTACCTGGACTGTTTTAAACAGACCTGCAGCATGCTAGGATGTTAGTGCCATGCATAAGGTAGAGGTATTGCAGGAAATGAATAGGCTATTAGGAAAATAATGAGAACTGCTCTCATTAGTCTGATAAATCACATTGATAAAAATAGTAGCACCCACTTTGTTGTTTTTGTTCCAAGACAATCCTTGCCTATTCCTACATGTTTTTGCCAATAAATTACACTATGAAAAATTATAATTGGGCAATTAAAACCAGTAAAATTAAATTGTTCACTTTGAAGAAGCAATGATTGCTGCATTCCACTGTATAACACCATATATACTAGATTTACAAAGCTTTTTTGGGAGTCTGGAGATGACATCTAATCTTAGGTGTGGCTCACTCATTATTTGCTAGACCTGATTCACAAAGCATTTTCTGCGAGTAAATATTATGTTTATTATCAACAAGAACAAGACAAATGGAATTTAAAAAAACGTGGGTAACCTGAAATACAGTAACTACATACAAGTTAGTGACAGTCAAACATTAACAGGGTAAATTACATTAAACTATTTCTGAAACCTTGCCCGTTATTTAAACACTTTAAGTATAAGCTGTTGCTATCCTAATAACATTAACAATGCACCCCATATCCACTGAAGCAGTACATAGTGGTGTCACAGAACATTCCATATCCCAACTCACTTAGGATTGGTCATAAGAACTTTCTGCAGAGGTCTTGTAAAGCTGACACAATTGTATCAAACAATATAAATACTCTTCAGCTCGAAACACAAGGATGACTTTTCATCTGCATTTGTCCAAGCATTTTCAAACTGAGGAATAGGAATATTAATTACTCTACATTAGTCTAACACTTAAGAATTCTTTTTTTTCTTCGTGAATCAAGATTTGAATCTATATGAGGCTGTCTCCTGAGTGTAGGTAGTCTAAACAAAATAGGAGTACTCAAATGAAGAAAATAAAAGCAGATTATTAGTAAAAAGACATTTTAATTATTAATGATCTCAACAGTCATTTACTTTCAAAAGATTGCAAGTTATAAATACCTCTATGATCAGCAGGGTTTATAATGTTAGATTTCTGTTATTATGACTTGCCAAAATGATTTCCAGGATTGCCAATAAAAGTACTTTCTAAAGCAAATTTTTCAGGGATTCAAAATCAGCTCTAGCACAACTGAAAATAAAATTAACTCACAGAGTGGGATCTGAAAATACCAAAGAAGAAAGGAGTAAATAACAGCGAGGAGTTCAATACATAACATATTAAAAGAGTGTAGACTGTCTCAAAACTATAGGCTTTTTTTAACAGTAATAAGACAAAAACATATAATAATGTAGAGATTCATTTATCCTTTATTACATTGATAGAAGGATCACTTGCACAGCCTTAGTATTAAACGGAGAGGATCCAAGCAGCATCAACTATTTCCTCAGTTTGTGAAACCAGGGGCCAGATGTATCAAGCATATTAGCATTCGCAAAGGCCGACATTCGCAGAATTTCGGCCTTCGCGAATGCGAATTTGCTAAATGGAATGTATGAAGCAAAATGTGGTGCAAAATAAGGAATCGCAAATTTTACGATTCCTTAAATGCAATGTATGTAGCAAAAAAAATTAGCAAAATGCCCTTAAGGAATCGCAAATAACACCAACTTCTAGTTGGTGGTAAGTTGCGAATTCCCTGAAAAAAAGAAAAAATTTTCATTTTTCAAAATGCCATGTGACGCACATAAATTCGCTTATGACATGTATGTGCGCCACATGTGCACCCATGCATATTTCAGGGGTGCAACAGGGTGTCCTTTGGACACCCCTGCACCCTTGAAAGTATTCAGAATTTGCGATTAGCAAATTGCGAATCGCAAATTGAGAATAACTTCCCATTCATTCCTCTGGGCCTCCTGGCCCATAGAAATGAATGGGAAATTATTCCTTTTTTTTTTAAAGACCTTTATTGTCATATTCACATCGTACACAGCTTTTGGGGCCTACAACCCAAAGGCCGGCAGCACAAAATTTAAAAAAGATCTGGTTACATTAACACAGCCATTTTACCGACAACCTACGCGGTCCGGCGGCAATTAAAAAACAGATCTCATATATAACCAGCACTCATGAGAAAACAGCTCAAATTGCTGTGCAGCACAGCTACAAAAGGTCACTACACTTAAACAACAAACCCCATAGCCCAATCCCCCTGCTAAACACCTCTCTGAAAATGCACCACTACCTTATCCACACACCTAGTCCTGCCTACGTCCAATCATCCTATTGTCAATCACCTACGTTCGTAACATCTGCCATGCATACAGTCCTCAAACAGCCACCCATTATCCACCCCTACGCAGCACACAACGCCCCAGGCACACCTCCACCACATAGCTCCGTGCGATTCAGTACATTTACAATTCTGCACCACCTTGCCCCAACCATAATGCAAATAGTCCCCATATATTCACAGGCCGCGACCTGCTTGGAATAAGGTCCCAGTAATTAGTCAATTGGTCTCTGCAGTATATTGCTGACCATATCCAGCCCGCCACTGTAGGGGGAGCAATCTTTTTCCAATGCAGCGCTATCTGGCACTTAGCCTAGCCAGCAGCAGCAGTAAGGCAGTTAGCTGTCGCGAGCCACTGGGATCTCCATAACAAAACCCAGCAGTGCCATTAGCGGGTTCGGGCATAGTTCCAACCCAACAATTCTCCCAATGTGTCCCATGACTTCCTCCCAATATAGCGCCACCTGCCGACACTCCCAAGTCAAATGAAAGAAATTCACCTCAATGACCCCGCACCTCCAACAATTCGCATCAGTCTGAAGGCCCATACGACAGAGCTGCTTGGCCGTGCGATATGTACTATGCAGGTAGTTGAAATGAATGCGCCTCAGACTATGGTTAGGTGACAGATTCTCAAGCTGCACACAGCAGAATGTCCACTGCTTATCAGTAATTTCCACGCCTGCCTCCCTTTCCCACTCAGCTTTGGACGTACACGTCAGTATTGGGGAATGTTCCTGCGTAATGCCATAAATACGGGTGGTCAGTTTACCGGGGAGCTATTAGAGAGCAAGTCCTCCAGCGCCGGTAGCGGAGGAGGAGCCTGCGGGAACCCTGTGCAACGAGCCTTGCATGCAGCTCTCAACTGGTAAAAGAGTAACATATCAGATGCCGTGGGCGCCGCCGGTGGGCACATCTGCTGTAGCGTCAGAAATTCGCCAGCTGGGTAAAGATCCCAAGCCACCTTTAACCCATGTTTACCTGCCCGCTCTGTCACTGCTTTGTCCGCCATTGGACCTAACAGGGGGTTACCTCCCAACGGAATCGACAGCGCATAAAGCTCAGCGATTCTGGCCCTTTTAGCTAATTTCTACCAGGCCCATCTTGTCGCTTCAACTGTGTTTATGTCCGATGGGAATCTTTTGTATGGGTGGTATACAGTCGTATTGAGTGGGGTAGGTGCAGCAATATCAAGCTCAATCGCCACATGTGGCTGGTATGGAATCGGGTGTTGCCAGTAATGTAAGATTTGCGCTTGCGCCCTAAACGCATAGAGTTCAAAGTCAGGGGCAGCCAGGCCACCTTGACTAAAAGGGAGTGTCAATAGTTTCCACGAAACCCTAGGTTGTCTTCCCACCCAGACCAGTTCCAAAAACGCTGTCTGTAGCCGTGCGAAGAAATGATTGTTATGGGGGATAGGAATGTTCACAAATAAAGTAAAGCAATTTAGGCAGAATTATCATTTTACTTATAGCTATGCGTCCCGTAAGGGAAAGTGGCAAATTCCGCCATCTCTGCACCTTAACCTCCACCCAATCTACCACTCTGCCATAGTTTGCTAACCAAATTTCTTGCATCGACCTGCTAAACCATAAACCCAAGTATTTAACGCTGTCATCCGTCCAGGCTATGGGAATTTCCGTGTTGCATCTCACAGTGCCGTCAGTCAGCGGCAACATCACTGATTTGGTCCAATTGACCTGTATACCTGTGAGGCCTCCATACCTGATAAATTCCCGTATTATCGGGTCAAAGTTTTCTGTTGGGTTAGTCATGTAAATGGTTATGTCATCAGCATACATCAAGACTAGCAGACCTCTAGAGGTGAAGCCAATGCTGCGATGAGTGTGATGCTGTCTCAGCCGTGACGCCAGGGGTTCTGTAGCAATAGCGAAGAGGAGCGGCGACAGTGGGCAGCCCTGCCTTGTGCCCCTCGTAATGTCAAATGACTCCGAAATCTGTCCATTTACCTTCACTCGCGCTGTGGGGGACGTATATATGAGAATAATCTGTTGAATAAACAGTGGGCTAAAGCCCATGCGGGTGAACAATGCAAATAAGAACTTCCACTCAAGGGAATCAAATGCCTTAGTGGCATCCAGCAGAGCGGCAACCGCCTGTACCCTGGGGTCCAAGTAGTGAAGTAGACCGAAGAGTACTCTGAGGTTATGCGATGTTGCCCGACCCAGGACAAATCCCAAATGATCAGATAGGACTATTTGTGAGAGCATGGGCTTCAATCTTTCCGCCAATAGTTTAGCGTATATTTTCGGGTCTAGATTGATGAGGGAAAGGGGGCGATAGGATTCTGGGTTCGAAGGGTCCTTATCTGGCTTTAGGATAGTTATGATCATGCCCTCCCTGAGGGTAGGCAGCATCGTGCCTGTGTCCATGGCCTCCATGTACACCTGATGCAATCTAGGAGCTACTATGTCTATATATTCTTTGTAAAATGCAGCTGTCAGCCCATCTGGGCCCGGGGATTTATCGGCCGGCATACCAGTGATCACACCCCTCACATCCACCACCGATATAGGCAAAGCCATGTATTGTCTCGCGCCATCATTAAACCAAGCTAACACAATGGTGTCCAGGTAGTCTTCGATACCTGCTCCACTAGGGTTCGTGCATGTCGTGTACAACGATCTGTAATATTCCGTCATTGTGTGAAGGATGGAATGAGGCTCACGCACCATCAAACCCTCCCTGCCCTGTAACACCGTGATATACTCTGTCCCCCGCGGTGAACGCAGTAGTGATGCTAACGTTTTCCCTGCCCTGTCGCCCTCTCCATACCTCCTAGCCTGAGCATACTTGTTGAGGTACGCCGTTTCCCTCTCCGCTTCTTCCTGGAATGCTGTCAACTTAGCCCTAATTTCAACCTGGGTGGAAGGGGAAGGGCTTTCCCTCTTTTCCCGCTCTGAGCTAGCAATGTCTCTCTCAAGGCTGCTCAATGTATTCCTTATTGCCCACAGCACCCCTGTCTTAAGCGCCATACAACTGCCGCGCATTACCACCTTGAACGCCTCCCACAGGACACCCGGCGAATCCACGGTTCTATCATTCAACTCGAAATACTCAGACAATTTTCCCCTCAGCCCTTCCCTGAAAACTTGATCCAACAACGCTCTTGAAGGGAATCTCCAGCTAAAGGGTTGCATATATTGTGGCGGAATAGCCAACTGCCCACGCACAGGCGCATGATCAGAAAACGTCCTTGGCAGTCACCCGTGAGTGTATATCCCTGGACAGCAACCAGTAATCAATCCTGGACCAAGCATTTCTGTGTACAGACATGCACGTGCCCTCCCTTTCTTCCAAATGTAAAGCCCTCTAAGTATCTACCAGACACTCTTCGACCATTGACTCTCTCAGTCTCGCCGCTGTTTTAGGGTGATGTTCACAAGCCATTCCCTGCCTGTCAGCTGAACGGACAACACAACGTTGAAGTCACCTCCCCATAAAATCGCCGCCTGACCATAGGGTTGAATTTTTTGCCACACGTTCTGAAAAAACCCTGGGCTGTCCACATTCGGACCGTACACATTTACAATCAACACAGGGGCATCACACAGCATACCCAACAAGAAAATGTATCTGCCCTCCTTATCTATAATCGATGTGATTGTTTTCCACTGTAGACCTCTGTGAATGAGAATGGCAACGCCTCTGGCATAGTTAGAAAATGGGGCTTCTACTATTTCACCCCAACAATGATGTTTAAGCATATTAGTATTAGCAGAGGCCAAGTGCGTTTCCTGCAGCAAGCAAATATCCACCTTTCGACGTTACAAATATGAGTGGATTTACCTCGCCTTCCTTCGATCGTTCAAGCCTCTAATATTCCAGGATAAACAAGTAACGACCTTCACAGGGACCCCCATCCCGGCCTAAGCACATACACAATCATCCTCGCCATCCCAATCCACCAATTTGGCTGACATAAACGAACCAGGACATACTCGTCCATGAGACACATATATACACGGCTTCGGGAGCCAGAACGTGGCATCACGGACAGGCAAGTATAGTGAATCAAAACAACTGGTAGGTGCAGCAGGCTACAACAATAGGGGAACATCTTAACCCCCCCCCTCGCTCCAACCCCCCAAAATTGGTTGTGCATGTCCCCCCCATCCCAACAGACTCCCTGCAACTCTTCACAATCTCTACCCCTCCACCAACACCAACCCCCCAATCAGGTCATGTAATCCCTCCCCCGTCCCCCACATCCATACACCCCACAAGAATCATTCCAAGGGGTACGCTGGATGGCCGCCATACTTCCCCGTACTTGTGACAGGGTGGCCGAGCTGCCTATACCACTCCGTCCGCTCCAGAACCTACCCACTCTCGGGGTGAGCTATTGAACACTATGTAACAATCAAGTTCTGAAGTACACAGGAATCCCCCAAAGGTGAGCATAAACAACATGACCCATCAGTACAGAAGCGATTGTGGTAACAGTTATCTCGCCACCAATCTACAGTCATTCCACCATAACGCAGAAATTTATACAGGTCATTCAATATCACTTAGCCTGTCAGCTGACTACTGCCCCTCCGGTGACTACTGCTGTCTCTGTTCTTTCACCAATTGCTTGGCATAGTTCAGTGCCGCCTTTGCATCCACAAAAAAAGTAGGCCTTCCAGGGCCCTATACTCGCAATTTAGCCGGGTAAATCAGAGCATATTTTGTTCCAGTTTGCTGAAAGATCTTTTTCGCCGGTATGAATTCCCTACGGGCAGCCTGTACCTGCAGGGTGAAATCCGGATACAGCGCTATATCATTCCCGCGGTATTGTATCTTGTCTTTTTCCCTCGCAAGGCGTAGGATCATGTCCCGATCCCTATAGTTTAGCACTGTGGCCAAGTTTGGTCTGGGCGGAGCGCCCGGCTTGGGTCTGGGACCCAGGGATCTGTGAGCTCTTTCAATCAAAAACATAGAAGACAATCCATCGCCGAAAAGGTCCTTCATCATAGCCTCAATGTATTGTTCCATATTGGGGATGTCAGTCGATTCAGCAACACCTGTAATGCGTACGTCAGAGCCAGAACTTTATCCATACCTTTCACTTTCTTCTCAATATCAGTTTGCCCTTCCTCCGTCTTCCTCCGTCTCGGTGACCCGTGTTTCCAACACACTGATTCTTCCTTCCTGTTTATCCATCCGCCGTGTGATGCTGTCCATACGTGCCGCCAAAGTGTCCATCTTGGAGTCAATGCCCTGCAGGCTCGTCTTCAGCTCTTGAAACATCGATCTAATATCTGCCGCCGGCAGCTGACTTGCGCCGTCGTCCGCCACCTCCCGATCCGTCGTTTCAGTTTCAGGCGGTTTATTCGTCTTCCTATCAAATGTTATTTTGGGCTGGCGCGTCTCCGGCTTACCCATCTCGGCCCACAGACTGCTGTACTATACACTTGCACTTCAGCAGCAACACTGAGAAAGTCAACACGATCCGGCTGCGGCCTCAGTGTACTCCACAGGCCAACGTCGATACACCGCCTTCTGGCCCCACCAGAATGCCTTCACCATATACATGCAGCTGGCCTTGAGACAATCTGGATCCCAGGGTGTTGATATTTAGGTGATAAAACACAGGGATCCTATATGCATACAAGCCGACGTTCCTCCTGTCCTCCTGGCTTAGACTCCTCTCCACAGCATCGGTGGTGTGGGCGGCCCTCTGTCTCTGGTCTATAGCTCTTCACCATTTTAAAATGGCCACCGCATAACGCTCCATTAAATCACAGGGCATAATGGGGATGATGCTCCATGCGTCGCGCTTGTACTTCTCCAAGCTTGCCTTTGGACTAACCGCACAGTCTCTATCCACAGTCCAGGTCAAGACCGGAGGGGTCCCGTACACTAGAGCTTCCTACTTGAGAGCGTGGGACTCTGTCAGTTGCAGCGCAACCGCTGTGTCAGAGGCAATCATGTCGCCAGCAGCCACAGGAAC
Organism: Lissotriton vulgaris; assembly: GCF_964263255.1. Taxonomy (NCBI): domain Eukaryota; kingdom Metazoa; phylum Chordata; class Amphibia; order Caudata; family Salamandridae; genus Lissotriton; species Lissotriton vulgaris. Next base: position 1,746,863,899 of record NC_141694.1, read on the forward strand.
AATACGCCAAACACTTCGCCACTGTGGTCGACGCTTCTTTCCCTTCCTAGGTATATGAGTGCCCTTCCAGCCAGGACCTCATATTTGCTGTGCAATATCCGCTCGCCAAACAGTGTCCATTAGTCCTCAAATACACATCACGACAGCATGACCCCCAGTGAACAAAATGGCGACTCTCAATGCTGTCCGCTGCCGGTGAATATCCTACCCAGTTGTAGACTTCAGCAGCCGTCTGTGTATTTAGGTTGTGAGCTGCACCCAGACGCCAAGAGCCCTCAGACAGCCATATGTCCCGCTCCACTCTCAGGCAGCCTCTCCGCACGCATCCACAGCGATTGGCTCCAGGCAGCAGGCTCCCCCTCGTAACTCAAGTGTGCCACTCAGAAGGCGCATCACCAGCCGCTGCCAGCTCCACTGGGCCGGTAGCCGACGCCTCCTCGATTGTCCCACAGCTCCGCCTTGCGACCGCCGTCCTCCGAGTTTAGGGTCCCCGCCCAAACGGGCGTCGCTCCGATCTCCTCTGGGTCTCAGCCTTCACCGTCCCGGATGTGCCCGCTACTCGAGTCCCCGATCGCGCTCCTTCACGCTGGCCTCTCCATACCGCGGTCAGATCTCCTGTCACAGCTCCGGCTCATCAAGCACTACGGCGCCAATTCACACGTCAAACCAGAGCGGAGGGTGCTTGCTAGCTCTGACCCCCAAGCAGGTCTGAGAAACGACGTGTATTAACCGGATAATTAGCGGATTTTGGGCTCGGCTGGTGGAGCTGCGAGACTAGGCAGCCATTCCGCTCTGCAGCCAAGCCACGCCCCGAAATGGGAAATTATTCCTTAATTGCAATTAGCAATTTGCTAATCGCAATTAAGGAATTTTAAGAAATCGCTAAAAAATAGCAAATTTCTACATACATCCCAATTTGCAATTCCCAAATAGCGATTTCTGAAAAATCGCTATTTGGGAATCGCAAATGATGGTAATGATACATCTGCCCCCAGATCCTCAAAGTAAAGATTCCTGTTGAGTTTGTGATCTAGAATTGCTCCCAATTGTTGATAATTAGGTACAGATTCGACTATAAAGGAATCAATTGTCCAAATGAAAACTGGAATCGAATGACAAAATTACATAATCTTGGTTTAGGAAACAAATATTTATATTTTCCTGTTTAGCCTAGTATATTCTTGAAATTTATGCGGTTGATGTTGTAAACGTTCCTGCATCATATTTCCCATCTAAATGACCGAAATAATCTTGCCAATACCATGTGTAACAAAAACAATAATAGTTATAAAAGTCACTCCTGATCCTTTTTTCTTGTATTGACAATTCTTTGTTAAAGGTTTTACTTCACATACAAACCAGTAAACATACACAATGGGGAATTTATATCTGTTTACTCATCGAAGTTGTATACATTGTTTTCCATGTATCATTCTGCAATAGTACACTTACAAACACACAATATAAATTAGAATTCTGCCTTCCACACATGGCAGTATTACATCATAGTAGATCTATATATAAGTGTGCATCGTGAGGACCCCTCTACCTCTCATTTTGTCTCTTCATTGTGAACAAACCCTTCAGTAGTGTGACATAGCGGCTCCAGAAGTGATATGGTCCTAAACTTTCAAAAGCGTTTAAATCTGTGCCAGTTGTCACAGTATAGTAAGATAAGAAAACCCTAATGTGTATAACACGGATACAGTACAACCAATCTGTGATGGAAAAGGCTTTAGTTAGCGGCTCCACCATTTATCTATGTAATTACTTGTAAGAATACAGTATCCCTTTTGCCTCTTTGGGTTGCAGACTCAGTGTCAGTGGGTTAACAGACATCAGTGCAGGGGCTCTTTGGGGTGAGATGCTTCATTCTGGAGTATATGCCAACAGCCTATCCCAAGTCATGGTAAACATTTCCATTTGATCACTCAAACAGTAAGTCGCTTGTTCATATGTTGCAGTTTTATGCGTATTTTGAGTCTATGTCTGGGGTGTCGGAGGGCGGTTAGTTCTCCACATCCCTGGTATGTATACCTATGCCACTACAAATGCGGTGGCAAACCATCAAAGTATATGATATGTGAGTTCTCAGTATGTGCTTGGGGCATACAGTAGTGCTGCTTGACTCCCTAATGGGCCAATGATGTTTAGTACATTTTTCATTTCGCCCCCCCAGTACTCCGGTTTAGTTCAGTTTAAATAACTATTCGATTCACAAGAATCATAAAAGTGGACCATACATATATAAAACAATTTAGTATAAACTTTTTTTTAAATCTTCTATATAAAATTTGGGTTGACTTCATGTCAAAGTTCTCAGTTTTAAAAACACATTTTTGATAATATATGAGATTCCAACAAGGTAATTTTCCAGTAACAATTCATACCTTTTCATAATTGGCAGCGAAGTTCTAATGAAGTTAAGAACAGCACTATAAATTACATTAGTGGACAAAGATCGAAAATAATTAAAAGCTTCTTGATTGGAACAGGGGCAAATTTCCTTTAAAAGAGGCTTAAGAAAGCGTGCCCTAGTAACTTTTCTGAGCAAAACAGCACTCCAATATTGCGCTTGAGAGGGGCATTCCCATAAGATATTGACTATGTATATCACTACTCTAATCACTACATCCCCAGCATGATGCTCCTGACAGTATCCCTGTTGTGGCTACCCTTTGGGTGGGCAGTGCCATCTGTGCAGGATCTCCCTGAGCTCTCTATTGTGGTTCTTCAGAGGTTCAGACCTCCCATCCTGCTCATAGTCTACAAGCAAATGAGTTGACCACAATGACGTCAGTGCGGCCGATATGGGGATCAAGTTGGAGTGGTAATTAAAAGTTGTCATTAAGTACTTTATAAATGCCTCATTACAACACCGCTTTAAAAATTCCCCGTTCACAAATGTATTGCAAAAGTGTAGAGTCTTTCAGATCGGGGAGAAGGGGCAGGAGAGAAATAGTGAGGCACTGCCATAGCCTCCGGTAGCTCCAAAGCATGCTGAGAAAGGTTGTGGGTCTCCTGCATTTCAGTGAACTCCTGCAAGTACCTGATCAATTGCTGTGATCTCCCTGGTCGGGAAGGTCCTCCAGAATGACTCCTCTCCTGCTATGAGGAAGTTAGGATAGCCCCAAATGTAAATGTAATTTGCACTTGCATAGCGCCTATCACCCAGGGGTCTCTAAGCGCTGTACGAATACCGATGTGGAACCCTTCATGGCCTGTTCCTGTGAGGTGTTCACTCCTGGGCACCCCCAAGGTGAATCCAGGCATCCTAGCGTTGTTAGGGCCGGTGTGGAGATTAAGCAAGCTATTGCCCGGAGTTGCAGAGTGGAACCCATGATTAGAGTAGGCACCGAGGCGAGAATTATCGGGTCCGAGGACATTGAGCCCAAGACCCTGCCACGATGGGGATTGAACCCTGGTCCAGGCCAGAACTCTGCCTCAGGGTCTGCCGCTCTAATCGGTGAGCCACACTTCTTCCTTCATGCCAGGACTGTTGCTTGAATAATGGGATTGGATTCCAACTTCCACCTCTTGTCCACTGAGTACAGTGGATTGAGACTACCCACCTTCACCTACACTGACCTCTCCATGTAAACCCAGTGTGGGATGTCTAAGGAATCATGTATCATATATATTGCACTTGTGCCAGTGGGAACGCTAACCAGTAGGGTTCAATCAGTAGGTATCCATAGACCCAATTTTTTTCTGGCAGTGTGTAATTTACTTAGTTTAAGCCACAGCTTCATTCCTGGCCAGATGGACATCTTCACATGTTTTGTAAGTTCTATGAACATATGCTTGCGTGTAGCTAGGGGCAAAAGAGCAAAAACATTGTTTAGGTGCAGTATCACATTCATTTTTATAGACCTGTATCGTGCCCTAGAAGGATAGTCCAAGGGAGGACCAAAAGCATGAAGTCTTTCTTTATTTTAGAAAGCAGTGCTTAATATTATTGTCAACCAAATTTGTTAATCCTGTATTTATATTGATCCCTAAGTATCGTAAATTATTTGTCTTCATTGTGAAGGGTTAATCGGTGACTGATGCTGTGATAGTGTAATGCAAAAGACACACAATTGATGGACGGAATGCAGAACAAATCAAAACATTCACCATAAGCATGGGCGAATTTTGCTAATTCGCGATCCGTGAATTTGCGGATTTGCGAATTTGCGATCCGCAAAATTCGCGAATTTGTGCGAATTTGTGTTTTTTTGCGTGTTCGCTGGGTTTTTTGCGTGTTCGCGGGGTTTTTTGCGTGTTCGCGGGGCTTTTTGCGTCTTCACGAGCCGCTTGCATAGCGAAGTTACCCATGCAGTCGTTTATGGGAGAGGGAGAGAGAGATAGATAGATAGATAGAAAGAGAGAGAAAGAGAGGGAAAGAGAGAGGGAGAGAGAGAACGAGAGAAAGAAAGAGAGGCCGGATCTCTGAAGGGCCAGATTCCTGAGTTGCCCCTACAGAACATACAGCTTTTTATTTTTAGCAAAATGCATATTAAAATTGTGCTGTAAAGGTCTCTTTTAGTTTAACCCCTCCTGACAACTCAAAATGGGTGTATTTGCCATCCTCTCCCTTCTTCCTGTTTTTTATATCTGTAAGTGCTTCCTGATGAGGTTTAATTCCTTGGACAGGTGCCTCGTTACCTACTTGTAACTATTCTCTGACCCTGCTGCAAGGGTCAGAGCAGGGTCAGAGAATAGTTGCAAGTAGGCAACGAGGCGCCAGGAAGCAATTAGCAGCAGGTGTCCAAGTTTAAGTTAATTTGTTTGTAACCCTTTTGTAAAAGGTTACAAAGAAATTAGGTTCAACTTTTGCACCTGCTGCTGTAACCCTTGCTTGGCTGAAAATTCGTCCCCGCTGATTCGCGGATTTTACCGCGATTTCGCGAGATTCGCGGATCGCGAAATCGCGGAAAATCCGCAAATTCGCCCGCGAAACGGATTTTACGCCCACCCTTAATTCACCCCCAGTCAAGAGATCTGGTTTAGATCCATCATTCTTTTGCACACCATGCCACCCCAGTTTAGACCTGGCCACAGTGTAATGGGTTTGTGGTAATGCCTTGCACTTATTCTAATTTATTTTATACCCGGACAAGTTGGACATATGAGATATTGTTTGTATAAGATGATATATGGACTCTCATAGAACCATCTGCGTAACTAGTATGTCCTTTACATACAATAAAAAATGAATATTCTCCTGCCTGTGATTGTATGCTTCCAATTGCTGCATTGTGTCTAATTGCATGTGCTAATGGTTCCAATGCTAGAGCAAATAGTAGGGGTGAAAGTGAACATTCATGTGGCATTCCCAGGTTGATATTGAAAGGGGCAGAGGTGTAACGATTGCAACCCACCACTTCCGTAGGCTTCATGTATATCCATTTGACCTTGGTAAAAGACATTCTCCCAGGCAAAAGGTCCCCAATACATGGAATAATTAGGGCACTCCACCCCTGTGAAAGGCTTTCTCCATATCCAATGTGCATTACTTTTTCCTCTTTATCATCCTTTACTTGCCATAGGATATGTGCAAGCGATCTCAGGTTGTACACAGAGGAGCAGTGAAGGATGAAGCCTACCTGGTCCTGGTAGATGAGTACTGGGACAACATGATTAAGTCTGCTGGCTAAGATTTTGGCAAAATCTTCATATCTACACTAAGCATTGATATTGGTCTGTAGTTGGTGTGTTCCAGTGGATCCTTCCCTGGTTTCAGCATTAACGTAATCTTAGCCTCATTCGTCTCCTTAACTGGTGGGATACCCTCTTGTATGGTTACCAAGGAAAGATAAATATAGGTGTTGAAAATTATTATAATACTCCACCAGGTAACCGTCTAAACCTAAGCTTTATTTCAGGAGGGTTTATCAAAGGCCTGTATTATTTTTCTATTGGCGATGTCCATGTCTAGAGAGTCAGTGTGCTCAGGAGTCACCCGGTGTAGCTGCAAGGCAGATAGAACTGTATTCATCTCTGCTGAGTAGTTTTCCATCACAACTGTATAGTGACTTATAGTATTCCCAAAATGTCCCGAGGAAGAGTGTGAAGTGTCCATGCTTCTTCTCGAATAGCAGATATGATGTTTTCCTCATCTTGGGGCCGATTCAAAGAACTAATCTGAGACAAAATCTTAAACTTACTACTTTTGGTATTCACAGAAGGCATTTAGTTGTAGTAAAGTTTGGAATCCTAACTTTACTACTACTAAATGCCTTTTGTTAATACCGAACGTTGTAAAGTTAGGATTTCTCTCAGTTTAGTAGTAGTAAAGTTAGGAATCCTACTTTACTACTACTAAATCCTTTTTGGGAATGCCAAAAGTCGTAAAGTTAGGATTTTGCATCAGTTTAGTAGTAGTAAAGTTAGGAATCTTAACTTTACCACTACTAAATGCCTTCTGTGAATACCAAAAGTAGTAAGTTAAGGATTTTGTCTCAGATTACTTTTGTGAATCAGGCCCCTTGTTGTCTGAGTTGTGTTGCTAAAACCCTGCCCGCATTCTCCCCTCTTTTATAAAGCTGTTGTTTAAGTATAAAGAGTGCTTTCTCAGCTTGTTAAGTTTTTTATTGATTGATTACCTTCTTATTGTCCAAGAGTCTGTTTAAATCTGCCACTGAGCAGGTTGCCTCATATTTCTGAGTCAGTGGTATAAGCTGTGTTTCTAGTTGTGCTTTGCTCCAGAGTGTGTCACATTTACACATGGCTGAGTGCCTCATAATCTCCCCCTTGATACACCCTAACTTGCTGCCCATAGCATGAGGGGAGATGATACAGAATGTACATTGCCGTGTATGTAAGTCTGAACTAAGGAGCACAGTCTTTGTTTGTCCATCGAATCACCGTAGTGAGACATGCTGAGCTTCTGGTGGCCATGTGTTGATTCGGTAGGACCAAGATCTAGTTTCAGTTACGCTGTGTCATGGTTTTATATCCCTTTCAGAGTGATGGGCATATCAAACATTCTAATAAGAAGTTGGGCAGAGGTTAGGAAGTAATCAATACTGGGGCCAGGCGAGAAATGTGTATTCCCTCTCTGTTGGTTGGAATAAGCGCCACGGATCATGCAGTATGCACATTACATCTCTAAAGGTATCAGATTTAGATGTCACAGGGCAATAGATGGACCCAATGATCAATGTCTGGCTTTGAATTTATTTTGGGCTTGACTAAAATGGAGTGACACTTGTAATCCCGCGATATCTTGTGTTTTAAATGGCAACCCTTTCCTGATGAGAATAACAACTCCCCCTCTGTGATACCCCTTTGCATGTCTGTCAAGGGGATTCATAGTGGTCTGTTTACATGCAGAGTATTCTTTTCGCACCCAGTCCCTGCTCAGCTTCTAGCTCTATTCATCGGGTAAGTCTGTCTCTTGTAATATTGTGATGTCTGGCTTCAACGTGTGCAATATGATAGCACTCTTTTCCTTTTAATATAACGATTCCTTTTAATATAATAGGTTAATCCATTTGTGTTAATTGAGAGTATATTGATATCTGACATTGCCTGTCTCATCGTATAGCGAAGCCAGCAGTGAATCGGCTATATCAGCACAGAGGGTTCTGGGTTCAACAAATGATACTAGACGGCCCACGTGTGTAGACCCTGTGTATGATGGTCACACTCAGAGGGGTAGGACTCAGCTATTGTGCACAATAATCATACTTGTAGTACTACCGGTGTCAGAGCTAGGTACTTAGCCCAAAAGAGTCAACAGAGGTAGTGGTTGTCTGATATGCAGGAAAAGGGAAGTAGTCTGGAGGAGTGTGGTCTTGAAGCACTACAATAGTCTGCTAAAGTGATCATTTGGCTAGGCCAATAGCGCTTGGGTGGTAGACTTGTCTGAGCAAGATATCCACAGGCCGCCCGGCCACGTAAAAAGTCAGGGTGAAATGCCTCAGAGGTGAATATTTGCTGATTACGATGGTAGGATATTCAGCATTCTAAGAGCGACTACATCGCCCAGGGGTGGTATGTCTATTTCGAGATCTTATCATGGAGTGGGTAGTGGTGCGTGTCATGGTAGAATGGGAAGGGGTTGTTCCATTTCAACATTGCAGGTGACCGCATAAAGCAGCTCCTCAGCTAGGGTACCAGGACCTTTCTTAGCATTGGTGTAGTACAGGCCCCATCCCATATCTCAAGTGGGCCCACTCCTACAACTCCCCCTCCATCCCTGGCTACTATGCCTGCTCTGAACCCCCTTCAGTTTTGGACTCTTATCAACTGAAAAGTAAATATACAACAATATAAAGACAAAAAGGCACGAATGAATGGGATCTTACCTGCACTGGTATATTGCACTCAGCCTTTGATAGGTTTCAGCAGCGATCTTGATTTATCTCTTGGTGCTTTTTTCTTTGTCTAGTATGCAGGTTTTGGTCCTGTGGCCCACTGACTGATCATGCCATCTGGTCTCTCAAGTGAAGTTTCAGGGCTTCTGTTAGTGTGGTCCTTTGGGATCTTGGTGTGGTGTGATTTGTATCTCTTTGCCTTCAATTGAGTCCAATAGGTCTTCCAGGCAGGCAGGGTCCTCAACTGTTTTTGTTTAGTCTTTGTAGGTAATCAGCATACAAGCAGGGTCTAGTAGGCCATATCGGATATCTAATGTTTTCAGTCGTGGTCTAAGCTATAAAAAGAATTTCCTGCATTGAATAATTTTCATGAGAAAAGCATTGCATGATTATAATTTTTATACAATATTTCCGAAAGGAGCCTTCTCTTCGCATCTCCATAAACATTTGTCAAGCTTACTGGTGCTGTAAAAAGCAGACTATGTTTTGGGTTGGTCGGGTTTTGCTGCTTTCCGTCTGGATTGTATCCAGAGGTGGAGTTACCAACAGGTTGGCTATCATTGCTATCAAGAGGTATAGAAATGATATTGCATCCGTGTCTTTCAATTGTTTAAAGACACTGGAAAACTGCAAGTTGTTCCATCTGTTCCTGTTGTCCATCTCTAACAATTTTCTTTGTAGGAAGCAGTGGTTTTGCTCCCATTTGAGTGTCATTGCCCGCTTTCGCTCTGGCTGTATGAGTCTGTCTTCTGTTTGCTGCCTATGATTGTTAAAGGAGGCAAAATCAGAGCAGATGGATAAAATAGCTGTGGAGGTTTTTGTAGTGTTATCTTCAATTAAAGAGATAGACAAACTCAGGGTGTCCCTTGCGGGGTCTAGAGTGTGTGCTCCTTGTTCTGTTGGTATCTTGAGGAGACTTCTCCATCACAGCTTCTGTGAACAACAATTGTCGGGTTGCTTTGAACGTAGCAGTGGTCTCTTGGCAAGTATAAAAAAACTGGGGTGCCCATTTTTCAGTTGGTCCATTCATCAGGGATCACCCAGGATCGGTGGTAGGCATGTATTAGCAATGGAGTATCAGTCTTCCTGATAGGGCCTGCTCTCTGTGTACACCTAACCAGGATCCTCGCATGGGACCAAGTCTTTATGTCGCTACTCGGTGATGGGCCTAGCATTCTGCTGCATGGCCATGTAGGAGGTGTGCATATATCTAGGTGCTAATGAGGCTGGTTGTGCATAGTGTGTTTAGGTACCCTTGTAGTGGGATGGGTCAAGACTCGTTGATGGGTAGAGCGGGTGTACCAAGGACGGTATGTGGTCACCCAAGCCCTCAAGGAAGCACCAGTCTCAGAGAATTGGACTGTGAGTAGTGCAATCAGGGCCCAGAGGTGCACAGTAAAGAATTTGGGTGCTGGCGGTAAAGTTAACAGTGCTACTCACAATATCCTATTGAAGTAGAACCAATTGAGGTAAATGGCCACCACCAGACCTCTTTCCATGTCCATGTGTTGAGAAACTTCTCAGCAGGGTAGGGTTCTACGTCTCAGTCACAATGAGCCCCCATTGGTATCTCTGGGCTCCAAAGATTTGCACCACACAATTCGTATTCCGTAGTGCACCTGCTCAACCGAGGGAGTATGCCGGGGTTAGCCGGCATTCGGATCAGTACTGTGGGTGCCCATGGCCGCACAACTTGTTGCCCTCAGGCAGCCTCCTCTCTCTGCATTATCGCTTTTTGCGGGAGCCGTACTACTCCCATTTCTCCCTGCCAGCTCCTGTGCATATTTTCCACAGTTTAAGAGTTCCTTCATTGGTTCTGGCACAGTGTATGGGCCGGGCCTGTGAGTTGCATTATAGCTCTAAATGAATGCCACCATATTCTCGGGTGCATAACTCAGCCCACCCTACTCTCTTGTTCCAAGCTATTATCAGCTTGACCTGTATCCAAGTTTGTAATTCGGATGTTGTCTACTTTATCAAATGCATTTGAATATTCGACAAAGCAGACGAAAACCCTATTACTACTATTTGCTATGGTACACATAACTAATATATTTAAGATCATGATGATGTCAAAACTTAGCCCGAAAACCAGGTTGTGAAAAGCTTATTATTCCTTTATCCTGAACCCAGTGAGTTTGTCAAATAGGAATTTAGATACAATTTGCCTTCAGGATATAATAATGCTCCTGAACAATCGTTTTTGGTTCTGACATCAAAGCACATTAATGGAGGTTTCCCATCATAGAGCTTTCCAGTGGTGTTGGGATAGTTCCATAATTGTAGACGTTGGTAAAAAGTAAACTCAAGGTGTAGCTTCACATTGTTGGATTATCCTTTAATATAGCAATTCTTTGTGAGTTGTGATAGGGATAAGTGTGTCTTACTCCTGGATTAAAATGTGCTTACTCATGAAAAAAACATTGTGAACCAGGACCTCTTAAATATGTAAATTCATGAGTACATCAACCCTACATTTGGAGTAATAAACAACTAATCACAGAAAAAGGTTTGTGTATCAGGCCCAATAAGGGAGTCTCATCAGAAAGACGTCTGAGGAGATAGCTGAATTATGATGTTGCCCCATCCCCGACCCCCAGCGATGACACCCAACAGACCCTACTCACCTGGACCCCACTCATGAACAAAGACACCCTAAAGACCATGAAGAGCATCCACTCCAGAGCACCTTCTGACCCGTGCCTGTCGCACATCTTCCACAGGGCTGCCGCAGTTACGTTGAACCATCAACTGCTCCATCGAGACAACCACATTCCCCGACAGCTGGAAGCACGCCTAAGTGAACCCCCTCCTGAAGAAACCTTCCACAGACCCGACAGACTTTAAGAATTTCAGGCTCATCTCACTGCTTCCTTCCACAGCCAAAGTCATTAAAAAGGTCATCAACACTCAGCTAGCACACTTCATCGAAGCCAACAAAATCATAGGCACCTCTAAACCTGGATTTCGCTGCAACCACAGCACCGGGACCGCCGACCTCGACGCCACAGATGACATCTGCACCTTCCTCGACCAAGGTTAAACTGCAGCCCTCATCCTCCTGGACCTATCAGCAGCCTTTGACATGGTCTCCCACTGCACACTAGCCACCAGACTCCACAAGGCCGACATCCAAAGAAAAGCCCTAGACTGGCTAAGCTCATTCCACACTGGCAGAACGCAGACAATAGGACTCCCTCCCTTCTTCTCAGAACTGACAGAGATCAGGTGCGGAGTACCCCAAGGTTCCTTCCTCAACCCCACCTTCTTCAATGTCTAAATCGCAACCATCATCAGAAACCACAGGCTCACATCATCTCGTACGCAGCTGATACCCAGCTCATTCTCTCCCTTACCAAGGAACCCGACATTACCAGATGCAACTTCCAAGAAGGGATGAAAGCCGTCGCAACCTAGATGAAGAACAGCTGCCTGAAGCTCAAGTTGGAGAAAACAGAAGTCCTCATTCTTGGCTCCACCCCCTCTGCTTCGGATGACACCTGGTAGCCCCCCACCCTTCGGAAATCCACCCATCCCCGACTGACCATGCATGCAACCTCGGCATCATACTGGACTTATCGCTCACTATGAATCACCAGATCAACGCCGTCTCCTCCGCATGCTTCTACACCCTCTTTATACTATGTAAGACATTCAAGTTGCTCCCCCTGACTCCAGGAAAAAGGTCACTCACACACTCGTTACCAGCAGACTTGACTACGAAAATGCCCCCTTTGCCGGAATCAACAAAAAACTCCTCTGCAAACTCCAGACCATACAGATTGCCGCAGCAAAACTAATCTTCAATATCTCATGGCACAACCACATCACCCAAAACCTCCATGACCTCCACTGTCTCCCCATCAAAAGAAGAGTAACTTTCAAACTGCTCACACGCGCCTACAAGGCCCTCAAAAACATCGGACCTCAGTACCTGAACAACCGCCTCTCCTTCCATGCCCCCAAGAGTAACCTCCGCTCAGCCGACCTCCCCCTAGCCACCGTCCCATGCTTCTACAAGACTAGAGTGGGCTGAAGGTCCTCCTATCTCGCAGCCAAGACCTGGACCTTTCTTACCCTTCATCTCCGGTGAAGTCCGACACTGTACCACTTCAGGAAATACCTCAAGACCAGGCTCTTTACTGACCCCTCAGCGCCTTGAGACCCTTACGGGTGAGTAGTGTACTCTACAAAACCTTGATTGATTGATAAGGCATGCGAAGAAGATTATTGAAATCCATGAGGTGTAGCTTGAGCCTATAAGTACGATCATCTCACCCTCTGTAAACCCCTCATTAATTGAAACCATAGGTGCCACAAGGTAAAAGCCAAATATATCTCTGGGCACCACTGCTACCAAGCGGCATCTCCAGCCACTACTACCAAGAGCGATTTGCGCAGTTTAATGCGCAAGCCAGAGGCCTCCCCTTATAGATGGAGGATTTCAAGACATCTAGGGCCTGAGGATTGTGGGTCACCAAGAAAGAGCAGAACCTCGTCCGCTTAAAGAACAATGCGGTCCTCCACTCCACCCTCCCACTTCCACCCCCGAATCTGAGCATCACATCTTAGCAGGGGCTCCAGTGGCTCTATGGCTTGGGCAATAACAGGGGGGGGACAGTGGGCAGCATTGATGTGTACCTCTATGGGTCAGGAACGGCTGAGAGAGGACACCTTTGACCCGAATCGGGCGATAGCGCCGTTATATAGAAAGCCCATCGATCTGCAGAAGGAGGGTCCAAAGCTAGCTAAGTGGAGCATGGCTTCCAAGAACGGCCAAGAAAACATGTTGAAAGCCTTTTGGAAATCAACAAGAAGGATGACCAAGGGTTGGCTCAGGTGGTGTGACTGAGAAAGGGCCAGCTTATCCCTGCGAATGCAATGCCGGGTGCTTCTGCCCGGCATAAAGTCACACTGGTCTGGGTGAATTAAATAAGAAATTGTCCGGCTCAACCTGATGGCCAAGGCCCTAGCTAAGATCTTGATGTCCACATTAGTGAGGGAGATTGGTCGGTATGAGGAGCATCAGTCTGCAGGCATGCCCGCTTTAGGTATTACCACAATGGTGGCATTGCCAAGATCCGGGGGAAAGAGCCATGCCTCAATGCTTCAGTGTAGAGGTCCAACAGGTTTGGTAAAAGGTGGGTGCTATATTGATTAAAGAATTCAATGAGGAACCCATCTGGGTCAGAGGTCTTGCTAGATTGGAGGTCAGCAATAGCCAAGTCTACCTCCTCTGGCATCAGAGGCTGATCAAGCTCTCGGCTCAATGAGACAGAGACAGAGGGCAGAGGGATATCCCAAAGAAGGGGGCCTTGATGTTGCATTGAGGGGCCAGGAGCACCATGTAGAGATCTTGGTAGAATGCCACAAAAGTTTGTGCAATCACATGCAACTCCTTGCAGAGGCTCCCAGAGAATTCTCTAATAGCCGTCCCAAACCTGCTAGAGACGTAACAGGTTGCCAGCCAGTACAACTATTTGTCAGACTTACCCCCGAGTCATACACCCGCTGGGTCGATGCTCTTCATCACTGTTTTACCTCTTCCAGAGGGACCTGCTGCAGTCGACTACCCCCTACTCCCGAGCCCCTAGAGAACCCTCTTTTGAAAGCCGCAATCGTACCCAAGTCGGCTAAGGAGAGGGCAGTTAGAACCCAAAAGGTGCATCTCTTGGATAGACCACATCTGGTCTGTATCCCTTGATATAGCACAAAACTGCTGATCATTTGATACGGTCCAAAAGACCATTCACATTTCAGGGGAGGACTCCAACCATCTGGTGTGGGGGCCGAAAGAGTGATGAAGCAGCACAGGGTAACACGGAAGCTGGGGTAGGTTAGTGTACCACATCATAGAGTCTGGCACCTGGTTCAGGACATTCACAGCAGAGAATCATCGCGAAAAATCAACTCAATTCAAAACTCAAAACAACACTCAATCCCCCCCACCCCATACACCCAACCTCAAGGCATCTGTCTCCCCAAAAATTCTCATAATGCTGCTAAATCGGGGTAAGTCAGGATCCCCAGTCAACCATGGAAATAATCCCTGACAGCAGTATCTAACAATTGAAATAGGAAATAGTAATTTTGACAACCACATGAAGATCCTCCTAATGCCCCTCCACTATCCCAACAGACTAGCACTCATTAGGTATAGTCTCTCAGGCTCACAACGGAACAGGATCAGTTCAATACATTGTGTTTTGGTTGGAGGAGGTATCCAGGTCAATAAGTCAGGCGCACCCCCCGAAGTCTTAAAAAGAGTTGGAGTATTAGAGAGGGTCGCCTCAGGGTCAGCGGTTTCCCATGACCCTCAACACAGGAGGTGGGATCGCCGATTCCTGTCTGCGGTGGCCCAGCTGGTATTTCCGGGACCTGGAATGCCTCCTCTGTGGCGCACAAGCAGGGAGGGGTGGAAGATGTCCCATCTCCCTGGTTCCACCAGGTCAACAAAGCCTGTCAGCAGCAGCGGCCACTGCTCCATCACCCACTCCCAGGCCTTCTCAGGAGTGTCAAAAAGTACATCTTGGAGTCAAAGATTGCCTTGAGATGGACCGGGAAAAGTAGCGTGCACCGGATGTTGAGTACACAGAGCTTCTGTTTGACCTCTTCAAATGAGTGGCAGTGCTGCTGAACCTCTCTGGTATAGGCTGGGAAAATCCGGATTTTGGCATTATGGTATTGCAGATGTTGTTGAGTCCGGTCTTCTTGTAGGATAATGTGGTGGTCCTGATGTTTGCGGGCGACTGGTGGGGTCCCAGATGGAGGCCTCTTAGTAAGGGCAAGCTAAGCCTGCTGCACTACAAAGCAACGAGAAAATCTATCTGCCAGAGCTCATTACCAGGACCACTCCTCCAGGAGGCCATCCATTCCACTATTAGCATTTTTAAACATATTTTTCCCTAAATGCTTGACATTTGTATTATTTCATTGCCGCTGTGTAAGTTGCCTGCCCACACAACATGAGGGAAGGATAGCTGGCTAAGCTGCATGCCCCCTTGAAGGCAGATGAGTCTCATATACACACGTCAGTAGCCTATTTACATTTACATGCATCTTCTAATCTGGCCAAGATAAGTTGGTGCTATCAAATGGAAGAGGAATACTAATATGCTAATTTGCAAAATGTGACTGCCAATACTGGCACAATTGATGGAGTAAATGTTTCATAGAAATGTATGAGAGAAAGACTGGCATAACTTATGATGCTGAAAGCTAAAATAAGTGAACATACGGTTGTGGACACTTTCTCCTCAACAAAATATATTGGCTTAATTGATGATTTGAGAAAATGAGTAATGGTTGACTTACCAGCTCTTATATCTTGTGATAACCCCTCATAGTGTCCATTTTGGGAAAGTGCCTACATGAGATTGCACAATAGCATTATTAGTTTTTTTTTAGCATGGCTTAAAAATTACAGTGCTTGTGGAGCATATTAATTATTATTGCCCGCATAATAATAGACATTTCCATTCACAATTTTCATTATTGGTAAATTAAGTTTGTGTCAATCATACTTATTGCAAATGTATTGCGATGATTATTTACAACACAGTGTTTTACAAAGTCATATTTTACAATGCATTACGCATTGTAATAACTGATTTTATGTAAATTACATATATATTTATATATATATATATATATATATATGTGTGTGTGTGTACATAAACATATAAGTATGTTTTTGTACATATATATTTAATATTATGTAAATAAATATATATATGTGTGTGTGTGTGCAAGTGTATACCTAAAGGAACACAGACGCAAATATGTATTTTTTGTTTTTTGTTGGGAGCCACAAACCCCCTTTATCTAACACCTCCATTCTACATGCGTTTACCCCGGGAGATAGGGGCCCCGGGGCAATTAATGGATCATGGAGGGGGTCGCAAGGCCCCCCTCCCGTTTCAAAAGTTCAGCGGCCCTGGGGGATGGGGTCCAATGGGCCTTTTGAGGCTAGGAGGAGGTAGCTGCGGGCCCCCCTTTCCTTTAGAAATACAGTGGGCCCCACGGAATGGGTTCTCCATGGCCGAATGTGGCCTGGGGAGGGAAGCTGTGCACACCCTTCATCTATAAAAGACTTCAGGTTCCAGGGGATGAGGTCCCCAGCGCTGCACGTTGCTCAGGGAGGAAGGCTGCACACCTCTCTCCCCTCAAAACATAATTTGGCCCCCTGGGCATCGGGTCCCCAGTGCCAAAAATGTCCTGGGGAGCGGGGAGGCCACATACCCCTCCCCGAAGAGATTGGGCCCCCAGGACCGAAATCAGCCTTCATAGGGGTTCATATTTGTCCCCTCACTCCCAAAAATAAACGCAACATACCCTGGGGGTGGTTTAAAGAACAAATGCTGGAGCCCACACTTTTGTTTTTTACTGTGGACCCTCAACAAATTTGTGGCACATTTTAAAGCAAACATTTTAAGCACCAGGCAGGGTGCCTCTAGACCCCTTCACCAGGCATAGGGGGTCAGGATATGCCTAACCATCCCCCTTGTGTCTTTTTTCAAACTTTTTTAGGACTCTGAGTCCTAAGTCGAGTCCTAAGATGGCTACCAGCCTTCCTAGTTGAGATGGTGGCAGCTAATCAGATCGCAGCAGTAGATCTGTTCGATCTGCGGAGGCTCCGTGTCTCTTGATTTTCAAAGTTTTTGAGCATTCATTGCCGTAAAACTACAGAATGAATTTACATCAAATCACAAAAATCACTCTTTCCCGACCAAGAATTTGCTTTCTGCCAAATTGGTGTAAATCTGTTTAGTGGTTTAGCCTGAAGCTGTCTAAAGTTCCTATGGAAAAATGAATAAGGAAAACATGTTTTGGGGCCCCTCTTTTTTCTTGGTTCCCGCTTGAACAATCACCCCGAAACGTTCCATGTCCAAACTAGTCAAAAAGTAGCCCTGAAACAACGCACATATGTCCCTTTAGCTCACCCAGCCCCTGAACTCTAAAAAAAAAGAAAAAAATGACCTGCTGTTACATCTACCCACCTCTGAGCGCATAAAATCCCTTAACTCACTATACTTCTACCCACCCTTGAACCCTTTACCTCCCACTACCTCAATATGCCCCTGAATCTTAAAAAGCCCTTATTCCACTGTACCTCTTCCCAACCCCATAACTGATAAAAACCCACTCCATAACCAATAAAGAACCTTGTTTAAAAATAAATATGAAAAATTACATTGAAAATTTCATTAAAAACAAGCATAGACAGTGCCATTAGGTATGACTTTAAAGGAAGGTTGTACGGTAATGTTAAGCATTACAACTGTAGAATAATATTGGGGTAGGTTAATAAAAGGTCAGCTGACAGTTGTACTGTCAAGCCAGACCTAACAATCCCTGTAGGCTAATGACTGCCCTTCTCCCATCTTTGCTGCTGCCAGAGAAAGACAAACATTGCAAAGTATGTAGTTATTTAAGACCCTTTTTAACCATTACAATGTGTGTGTGCCCCTGAAAGTTCAAGCTCAGCCAGTTGGATAAATAAACAAAATGATCACAGTTGCTAGAGGGCAAATACTTTTTTGTGGTAGCACAACTTCTGCCCAATCAATACATTTACTCTTGGCTCCAAATATATGGGCGAAGGAAGCCAAATCCCCTCTATAGTGGTACTCACATAATGGCCCAGCGAGAGCGGTCATGTCAAGCCAGACCATAAAAACTTACCTGACTTGTACAGTACTGCATTGTAAACAGGTAAAAAAAATGCACTGTAACGTACCATTTTGATAGTTACATTAACTTTTATCGTCTGTGCCGTAGGCTTTATAAGTGCTATTGTGATGGTATTTATGATATTGATTGTAATATTTGTTGTTCGAACTCTATATTTTACAATATACTTAATGTGAATGTGCTGTTCTGTTCTCTTCATGATTCATAGACTTTACAAGTGTGTTTTTGTTTTGGTCACAGTTTTTCTTTTTATTGGTTCCACAGCGTGTTGAATCGAAGCCCTGTCCACCTGATCCATGAAATTATATTGGTAGACGATTTCAGCGACGATCGTAAGTCATTATTTTGGCTTTCAAACTAGTTTATTACTACGTTATAAAAATGTGCTATTAGTATGGAATATTCGCTCTAAAAAAAAGAATGTTCATTATAAAATAGTTGATAATTATTTACTTTATGGTTTGGCCCAGAAATTAGACTAGTTCCCTTGAGACATATACAGGATAAGCTAAAACTTAGCTTTAAAGCAACTAACGATAAAATCATGAACTACTGCAATTCTAAACATAAAGAACACATCAATTTATTAAAGTAACAGAAATAAAAACAGTTTACATTTATACATCATACAATTACTAAGAAACAATTAAAATTTCAACTAATAATACAATCTATTGTGACCTGCACAATGCAACAGACAGACAAAAATGTGTTGTAAAACGTAAAGAATTGTAAAATACAAGTGGTACATTCAATACTACAATTTCATCACGCCCTAGTTTTATGGCCACAAATTTGTATATCAACAGGGGAGGAGAGGACTTGAATTGTACAGGAGTTTGGCGTTGACGCGTTTCGGTGGTTCTGAAGCGAATATGTTCCACCTTTATCAAGACTAAAGTTCGATGTCTGTCTTGTTTCAGGGTCTGTACAATTCCCCTACAATAGATATACATACAATTAATGTTCCATTTTCACAAAAAACGATCACAGTTATCATACTTGGTTGGTACTCCACAATTAGATGATCCTTGATTAGCTACTCATTCCTATTACAGGGAAAGTCTTACAGCTAACATAGTACATTCATTAGCTTCTGTTTTACTGTAATACTATATCTCTGTAATCTCCCATATAGTTTGCTATTGCACGAATAACCAAGTCTAAATTGCTAGGGATTAAACGGATAAGAACACAGTCACTATTCTTGATCACTGCTTGGATACAGTGTTGCCTAGTCCCTGTGAGATTCTTTTGGACTAACTCGGAAACCAACGGGTCCATTTAAGTTCTATATCCCTAATTGGGTATGATGCTGCAAAGATCCTAATCAGGTGCTGTTAGAATGTTACTGATATTTTCATGACTGTAAGAACCCCCTGCTCCTATTTAATGTGGGATTGGAGTGCATATGGGAGACTTTGAGGCCATTGCACCCGTATATTAAAGCGGAAAGGCTCCTAGTACAGCTTGCACTATTGGATAACCCTGATGCCATTGTAATACGGTTAATACAATTTCCATCTTACCGGTGTGTTTCTGTACGATGTCATTAGCTGATGGGTCTGTTCTCTACCACGTTTTTAAGAAGTAAAATAGGATAGATTCCTGTAAATACAGATGGTTATTATTAAAGAGGTCTGCAGGGATAAGAATTGTATGTACTATGTGTGGCAAAAGTACAGTGTATTGAATGGGTCTATACTCCTAGGTTGTATGATACACTGTATTATTACCATAAAAGGGGTTTAAAATCCTCACACTGGTCTAGAAAGGATAAGGGTGTCTCTTTACAGAGATAGATAGAAAACCAAAAAATTATACCTGTATAATCTCTTCAGAATGTTGAATGATGTCACTTAAAAGATTACGACGGTGTACAAATTACAATGGTTCCTGAAGGAGATCAATCAAGTTCCATCTACTTAGAAAAACACACAGAGCCGCTCGGTCAGGGAATTGTTTTGGTGACACTACTAGATTGTGTTTGTAAGCCCTAAATACACGTACCTCTAAAATCGAGTGGAGAATCTTCTCCAAACTGGAAAGAAGAAAGTTTACGTTAGCGAGGTTTTGCTGGAAAATGATGGGCGCTTGACACGTCTTTCGCTGTCAGGTAAAGCTGATTTTTAAGGTGGAGCGCTCTAGCAGTTTCCTCGAGCGGGAATACAATCTCCCCTGGAGAAATTTAAAATAAGACTGTTAAGTCTTTTGAATCTTATAGCGGGGACATGAAGGATTCGCCTATGTGCTAATACTAGGGAATCTGGGCTGTAAAAGTCTTACCTCCTAAAGCGGATCAATCACGCTGCTTCTGGGGGTTCTGGTTCGAAAGATATGAGGCCCGCGAACAACCTTGCTTAAATGTAGGATGTTCTGATATGATTGGTCTGAACCAAATTGTTTGTTGACCAATCATGGCTACTTCTTTCGAGGTTAAGTATTTGCATACTATGCTTGCAGTGCGCTCGATCCTATTGGTTGTTTATTTTTCGAATGGACACTCCCCTCTGAGGTTTAGTGCAGTTTCCACTAAGGTCCTCATGTAATGTTAGCATACTATGCTTGCAGTGCGCTCAATCCTATTGGTTGTTTATTTTTCGAATGGACACTCCCCTCTGAGGTTTAGTGCAGTTTCCACTAAGGTCCTCATGTAATGTTTGCAATGGGTGCCCTCTTTATAACATCTATTCTTAAAAACAAGGCTCTTTGTTGAATAACGGCCCTCGCTATTATTGCTGGTTAAACAACGTATTATCAGTTATATTCTCAAAAAACTCATAGTTATGTGTGCCTCCCTAGCTATTATTGCGGGATGTACGGTGTGCTGTCCTTTGTCTCCTGAAGGACAAACCCACTGATTGTACTGCATTCCTTAAAGGGAAACCTGCTTCATAATCCTAAATATGGGGTGGTTTCATAAGATGAAATCATTGTGGCATACGAGATATGCTTGAGCTCTTTGTCAATTCTATTGAGCGTTATGGTATACTACCCCCAGGTTTGGATACAAATATTAAACTACTATCACGTTTGTGGGTGCTACCCGTCTGTGTAGATCTTTAATTGTCCTTGCTTCAAACGTGACGTCTATGAATTGTCATAATTACGTCCAGCAATAAGTTGAAGTTATATGCTCCCTCTCTTTGTGCTAAATATCTTACTATCCTATTTAGGAATACCAAAAATTACAGGAGAATTGATGTTTAGCTTATAATTCATAATACGGTATGAACGAGATGGTTAATACGGAAATCCCTACACTGTTGGTGTAGCAATTTGATCTAGATTTTGCTGAAAACTCATTTATAGACACTTAGCCCCATCTTCTCTAGTGTTAAGGCCTTTGTCTATGGTATTAAGGTGACAAAAATACCATTGTTCTCTTACTTTTCTGAGTCTATCTGGATCTCACCCTCTTCTATTGGTTCTAATTTTCTCTAGTATGAACCACCTGATGTCGTCACAAGAGTGATTCATCGTTTTAAAGTGGTCCGTGAGGGGCGCGTTGATTTTAGAGGTGCGTATCGCAGACTTATGCTCTAGCATTCTAATACGTAGTTCTCTGCCAGTTTCGCCCACGTAGCCTAGGTTACATGGGCAAGGTAGTAGGTATACTACGTTCTGGCTGCGACAGTTGTTGAACGTAGTTGGTTGAAGTTTCTTACCATTATATTCTACGCTGTTACCCATAATGCAATGGGGGCAGACGGAACAAGTTCCACAGTTATAGTTACCTGTTGCTACATTTCCTGAAAGTGTTAGTTGGTTTTCTTTTGGAGCAGTGTAGGTATGCACAAGACTATTTTTGATAGTCTTATTTCGGCGAAATGAGAATAATGGTTTGTTTAACTGGGTTTCACTGTTCTGGTTCAGGATTTTCCAATTTTTATTCACGATATTCTTAATTTGATTGCTCAAATGAGAATATTGCGTGACAAATACTATCCTGTCTAGTGTAGAGTTTTGGTTCTTAGATTTCCTTTAGGGGTCCAGCAGGCTGTCACGATCATAGAAACGAGCACGTTTAAGTGCATTTTTAATCAGTTTCTTTGGATAACCTCTGTTTTCTAATTTAAGCTTGGTGTTCTCCGCATGTTTGTAGAAATCATTGAGATTGGTACAGTTCCTGCGTAATCTCAGGAACTCCCCGAATGGTACATTATCTTTTTGTGATTTAGGGTGATTGCTAGAGTACAAGAGGAGGGTGTTCTTATCGGTGGGCTTCGTAAAGAGTTCCACTTTCAGAATCCCCTCCTCTTCTTTGATGATAATGTCGAGGAAAGTTACTTGTTCGTTGCTATGGTGGCACGTGAATTTAAGATTTGGGTCCCCCAAGTTTAGCCACTCGAGAAAATTCGAGAGGGTCTCACTGGCACCGCTCCAGATGAAGATGATATCATCTATGTAGCGGTGCCAGCAAGTAATATTCTCGAAGTATGGGGACACCTCATTATATATATGCTTATCCTCAAAGTTGCTCACATATAAACATGCCAGACTGGGGGCATAAGTGGCCCCCATGCTGGTCCCCTTAACTTGCAGGTAGAGGTCATCCTTGAAGAGAAAGACATTTTTCTTCAATATTAGATAGATGCATGACATAATAAAATGGTCGTTTCCTCCCTTTAAATCTTCATTTTCTAAGATGGAAGCTATTACTTCTATGGTGTCATTCTGGGGTATATTGGTGTAGAGGGCTTCTATGTCTAAGGCGACCAAAAATTGGGTCGCCTTATTGAACCCTCTACCCTCAAACGTTGTAATTGCATGTGTGGTGTCTTTTAAATAAGATCTCTGCTTCTTAAAAATAGGTTGAAGAAAGAAGTGCACGTAGCGGCTTAGGGGCTCCAACATGGAGCCAATTCCGCTAATAATAGGTCTCATGGGTGGGTTATCTAATTGTTTATGAATTTTGGGGAGACCGTACATCACTGGGATGACTGGGTGATTGTTCAAGAGGAATTTGTATTCATTGTCACTGATGTGACCTTCCCCTCTCCCTTTGTTCAACAATTCAATATCTTCTAGTTTTAGCGTACTGAGTTCTGTAAATCTAGCTTTTTTGTAGTGTTCCTCCACGCTGAGAAGATCTCTGATGTTCTTTTCATAATGTGATGTGTTGAAGACAACCACTTCACCCCCTTTATCGGCCGGCTTTATAGTAAGCTCATTGCATTTCTGTAAGTTTGCGAGAGCTATTCTTTGCTCTTGTGTTAAATTGTTGTTGAATTTGTTCTTAGCCTTTTTATTATATAGTGCTTTGATCTCCATTTCTACAATGTGTTCGAATATTTCTACCTTCTTGTCAAGTTGATTGAGGCTAGGAAAAAAGGTTGATTTGGGTTTGAATCCTGTAGTGCGCTCTGGGGGGGTGTAGTCTATATTCTCAAAAAATTTATTAAGTCTAATCTTTCTAAAAAAGTTTTTTAAATCACTTTCTAAGTTAAAGAGTGGGTAGAGGTTAGTAGGTGCAAAGCTAAACCCCTTTTGTAGGACTTCCTCTTCTATATTTGTTAGTACCCTACTGGAGAGATTGATTATGGGAAGTTCGTTTATCTCCAATATTGCTTGCTTCTTGTGGCAATATACTCTTTTGTGTTGCTCTGAGGTGGATGGTTGCGGAGAGGGTCTTGTCGATTGAAACCCCTGAAATTCTTCTGGCCCCGAAATGGGCGTCTCCCTAAAAAAGGCTCCCTTTCAAAATTACGGCCAGATCTATTCTCCTGAGCTCTCTCAGGTTCATCCTCACTCCCTGATCCTGATGTTTCTGAGAATGTAATCCTTCTGTTTTCTTCTCCTCTTGAGTATATGGGTCTTTGTTGGTAGGGTCTATCACCTCGGGGTTCATTTTTAGTTAAGAAGGAGTCCTTGTTGGTATAGGGATAAACTACTTCTTCTGAGTACTTCTCTACGTCCTTTTTAAATTTTCTGAGTTTTTTGTTGGTTAGATACTCTCTGTATCCGTCCACATCATGATTTATTTCCTCTAATTTCTTTTTGGCATCTTCAAGTGCTGGTGACTGTAGCACTTGTGCTTCCATTTTATCTATTTCTTTTCTCTCTATATCTATGATTTCCTGTGCTGTCTCTATAATTAGTATAAGCCAGTCTCGGCTACATCGATTGGCTATCATCGTCCAGGTCTCTATGAACTTAGGATGTTCCACAAAGAGGCCTGGCTCATTCCGCACTTGTAGGCCAATCGGGATGACTCCTTCTTTTAGGTAGTCAATAAGAAATTCTGCGTGAAGTTCTGTTCTGATTAGTTTCTTTTTTGAATTAAGAATCTTCACTAGCTGTTCGTGGCTGCTATTATTAAGGGTTTTTGTACTACCACCCTTGGGATTGAGGTTCATGAGTCTATTATATTGATCCTCTGAAAACCCAAAAGTTTTGAGTTTATCCATGTTCTACAGTGGTTGTAAACAGCCAACTCACTATTGCTCTGGAAACCAGAGTGAGCGAGACTAACGTCTCTCCAACCAAATGGTTGTGCAAATATATTGTAAGAAGAGAGAGGAACCCCTTGAGTTAGTCAAGGGAAGTGGGGTGTTGGACCCAGAAATTAGACTAGTTCCCTTGAGACATATACAGGATAAGCTAAAACTTAGCTTTAAAGCAACTAACGATAAAATCATGAACTACTGCAATTCTAAACATAAAGAACACATCAATTTATTAAAGTAACAGAAATAAAAACAGTTTACATTTATACATCATACAATTGCTAAGAAACAATTAAAATTTCAACTAATAATACAATCTATTGTGACCTGCACAATGCAACAGACAGACAAAAATGTGTTGTAAAACGTAAAGAATTGTAAAATACAAGTGGTACATTCAATACTACAATTTCATCACTCCCTAGTTTTATGGCCACAAATTTGTATATCAACAGGGGAGGAGAGGACTTGAATTGTACAGGAGTTTGGCGTCGACGCGTTTCGGTGGTTCTGAAGCGAATATGTTCCACCTTTATCAAGACTAAAGTTCGATGTCTGTCTTGTTTCAGGGTCTGTACAATTCCCCTAGAATAGATATACATACAATTAATCTTCCATTTTCACAAAAAACGATCACAGTTATCATACTTGGTTGGTACTCCACAATTAGATGATCCTTGATTAGCTACTCATTCCTATTACAGGGAAAGTCTTACAGCTAACATAGTACATTCATTAGCTTCTATTTTACTGTAATACTATATCTCTGTAATCTCCCACATAGTTTGCTATTGCACGAATAACCAAGTCTAAATTGCTAGGGATTAAACGGATAAGAACACAGTTACTATTCTTGATCACTGCTTGGATACAGTGTTGCCTAGTCCCTGTGAGATTCTTTTGGACTAACTCGGAAACCAACGGGTCCATTTTAGTTCTATATCCCTAATTGGGTATGATGCTGCAAAGATCCTAATCAGGTGCTGTTAGAATGTTACTGATATTTTCATGACTGTAAGAACCCCCTGTTCCTATTTAATGTGGGATTGGAGTGCATATGGGAGACTTTGAGGCCATTGCACCCGTATATAAAAGCGGAAAGGCTCCTAGTACAGCTTGCACTATTGGATAACCCTGATGCCATTGTAATACGGTTAATACAATTTCCATCTTACCGGTGTGTTTCTGTGCGATGTGATTAGCTGATGGGTCTGTTCTCTACCACATTTTTAAGAAGTAAAATAGGATAGATTCCTGTAAATACAGATGGTTATTATTAAAGATTTCTGCAGGGATAAGAATTGTATGTACTATGTGTGGCACAAGTATAGTGTATTGAATGGGTCTATACTCCTAGGTTGTATGATACACTGTATTATTACCATAAAAGGGGTTTAAAATGCTCACACTGGTCTAGAAAGGATAAGGGTGTCTCTTTACAGAGATAGATAGAAAACCAAAAAATGATACCTGTATAATCTCTTCTGAATGTTGAATGTCACTTAAAAGATTACGACGGTGTACAAATTACAATGGTTCCTGAAGGAGATCAATCAAGTTCCATCTACTTAGAAAAACACACAGAGCCGCTCGGTCAGGGAATTGTTTTGGTGACACTACTGGATTGTGTTTGTAAGCCCTAAATACACGTACCTCTAAAATCGAGTGGAGAATCTTCTCCAAACTGGAAAGAAGAAAGTTTACGTTAGCGAGGTTTTGCTGGAAAATGATGGGCGCTTGACACGTCTTTCGCTGTCAGGTAAAGCTGATTTTTAAGGTGGAGCGCTCTAGCAGTTTCCTCGAGCGGGAATACAATCTCCCCTGGAGAAATTTAAAGTAAGACTGTTAAGTCTTTTGAATCTTATAGCGGGGACATGAAGGATTCGCCTATGTGCTAATACTAGGGAATCTGGGCTGTAAAAGTCTTACCTCCTAAAGCAGATCAATCACGCTGCTTCTGGGGGTTCTGGTTCGAATGATATGAGGCCTGCGAACAACCTTGCTTAAATGTAGGATGTTCTGATATGATTGGTCTGAACCAAATTGTTTGTTGACCAATCATGGCTACTTCTTTCGAGGTTAAGTATTTGCATACTATGCTTGCAGTGCGCTCGATCCTATTGGTTGTTTATTTTTTGAATGGACACTCCCCTCTGAGGTTTAGTGCAGTTTCCACTAAGGTCCTCATCTAATGTTTGCATACTATGCTTGCAGTGCGCTCAATCCTATTGGTTGTTTATTTTTCGAATGGACACTCCCCTCTGAGGTGTAGTGCAGTTTCCACTAAGTTCCTCATGTAATGTTTGCAATGGGTGCCCTCTTTATAACATCTATTCTTAAAAACAAGGCTCTTTGTTGAATAACGGCCCTCGCTATTATTGCTGGTTAAACAGCGTATTATCAGTTATATTCTCAAAATACTCATAGGTATGTGTGCCTCCCTAGCTATTATTGCGTGATGTACGGTGTGCTGTCCTTTGTCTCCTTAAGGACAAACCCACTGATTGTACTGCATTCCTTAAAGGGAAACCTGCTTCTTTATGGTTTGGCTCCTAATATTATTTTTAGGCTGAAACAGCAATCTCGGTCAGTGCGAAAAAAAGAAACATTCTGCTTCCGCTCTGCACGTTTGCGCATGCGCATGGGAGGGTGGGGGGGGGCAGTCACTCGTAAACATTGCAATGGTGGTGTGGTTGTATGATGTTACAACACGATCTTTTAGATCGCGGTACATCACAACGCAAGTTTTACAACGCAAGTCATTACCACGACTTGCGCTGTAGGGTGCTGGACTTAGGAATAGATTTATCATTCCAACACCAGCCTACGTACAGTAGGGAAGGTGTTGGAATAGTAAATCTACTATTCCTTAGTCTAGAGCGCCCTCCAGCGCACGTCGTGGTAATGACTTGCGTTGTAAAAGATGCGTGGTAATGGCAGAGGGGTGTTTTGACCGCGTTGTCATGGATGTTTCCCGGTGGGGTCCAAAGTGCATCACTTTTTTTATTATTAACTCTACATGTGATTGGTGAATTACAATGTGATTTAAACTGGATGCACGACCGCTTTTGCACCTGTGCTCAGGAGTAGAATGAGGTCAAGACAGGAACCCCGGCCATGTGGCTACTTCAGAAAGAAACCTTGGTACATAGGAAGTGCTGTAGAATATGACTACGCATAATTACTCTTGGGGGATATATTGTTTCTGTTCTACCAGATGTTTTTGAGTCGGGGTGTTTATATTAGCATATTCTTTCCATACAAAGAGAAATTAAAATACTGCAAAACTTGTTACAAAATTACTGATACTGACTGAAACCAAACAGGAACAAAATAGAATGAATACACAACGCTTGGGAAAAAATAGAATGAACAGATAGCATCATATAAAGTCAATGTTTGCCAAGAATAGACTGATACCAAGGGCATACCTTGCATCGGTTACACAGCTATTACACGTGTGAGGCAGGCACACTGCACTGAAGGCAGCTGGGGCCGTGTAAAATTGTAAATTGATACTTGTATAGCGCACTACTCACCGCAACGGTCTCAAGGCACTTGTATGAATACCGCAGTGGGACTGATCCTGGCTTTCCCCGTGAGGCGTCTACTCCTGGGCACCCCCAAGGTGGAAGCCAGGCATCCTTAGTGTTGTGGGGGCCATTGCGGAGATTAAGCAAGCTATTGCCCAGAGCTGCAGAGTGGGACTCCATGATTGGAATAGGCACCGAGGCGAGAATTATCAGGTCCGTGGAATTTTGAGCCCAAGACCCGCCGAGGTGGGGAGTCAAACTCTGGTCCCGGGCTAGACCTCTGCATCAGGGTCTGCCATTCTAATCATTGAGCCACACTTCTCCACATGTAGAGATTTATGGGCCATGTAGTCCAGTTTGAATTGAATGTGGAATCTCAGTCAAAGACAGGATATGACCCTCTGAATACTTGAGTTAAAATGCCTGAATGTGCAAGGGATGGATGTCAAAAAATCATGTGTCTGCATTCTGCAGCCAGTTGGACCTCTGCAGACCACTGATCCAGGCAGATACCTTACACAAAAGGGTTGATTTATAGCTGAACGTTTTGAAAAAGACACTGGGAAGCTCAACTATGAAGCCCCTGCTGTTAAAATGTAACTGAGCATATGCCTTGAGAATACATGTTTAAATTCTAACTTCATCCAATATCAGATCTGCTCATCTGTGCCAACGTGACATAAAGAGTTCATTCGTTTTACCATTCACAACACCCCCACAGTCATCTCTTGACTTACACAGTCATCAGCTCAGCTTTGTCAGGTCTGCTGAAACCACGTGGTCAGGTCACAATTACCAGTAAATCTCACAATCCCACAAGATTATGTTCCATAGCTATGTATATTGCTGTGGTTGACACTTGTCTAGGTTTCTCTGCTCCTTATCTTTCTCCTTCTAAAGCCAAACTTAATTGGCCTCTCCTGGGAGAAAGACAAACACACCACTTGTAGCGACTCCTGCCTTCTCCCCCTCAAGCTTAAGAGCCCAGCAAATCAGTGAGAGCCTTTCAGTTGAGGGGAGTGGGTTGGCGGGGGGGGGGGGGGGGGGGGGGGGGGCGGAGTGTGCACTGATTTTTTCTTCTGTTTGCTCCGATGTTTTTAAAACAGAAGGTAGGACGCCCTCTTTTTGCAATGGTCTTTTCACAGAGGGTGCTGACACCTAATACAATGACAGCCAGGCAACCCTTTGTCTGACCAAGCCTTTGTGTAGGGCAAAGAGCATTTGACAGATGGATGTTAATCAGGAGGGAAGTTGAACCCAAGAAGTCTTCTTTTCTAGAGAGGCTTCAGATCTGTAAAGGTGCAACACCTGTGAGGAGGGAGATTAGAATAGATGTGAAAAAAGTAAAACACAGGCCGAAACAGTGAATAGACTCACGTACTGAAACTGGTGTCCCTAAAAGCATGACTGTGACAACATTATATGAAGTCTCTTATGAGGATTAGAATATAAAAATGCATGTTGACTCTTGATTTTTAATTTCAATATCTATTTACACTTCATGTATGTGACCACCCTATCTTTTTCTGAGCCAAAGTTAGAAAAAATAGGCTTTTGGTGCTGCACAAGTTTAAATTGTGTAGCCGTTTTTTTACATGGCACCCTTGCCAGAGTTGTCCTTTTAGATTTTTGTGAGTAGAGATTACCTGTTATAGATTTGAATAGTATGCCCGCCAGCCTTACTTTTACTAATCACAATGATCACTGGCTTCATTTTACTAATCACAATGACCACTGGCTTCCTTACAGGTAAATGTGGAATCTTAATTGTAATTGTCCAGTTTGTAACAGATGGCCTTTTGGTCATTTGTCTAGTAGTAAAGAAAAACCTGTGAATAGATGTCACAAATCCTCATCACTTATTGAGTTGAATGTTTCTGTAATGATGGTTGATGCACCAATTAAAATAGCTACCACCTCATCGCTGGCATTTTGTGTTTTTACGATTAATTCATCCATCCCCACACAAGCACCAACCCACACACACTTATTCCCCTCCCGCTTTTATTCACTCTCTACTTTACCTGCACTTTTTCCTTATTTCTTTATTCCTTCTATCAACACATTATCAATCCCTCCTTCCTCCATCCCCCCCTTCTTTCTTTCCCCCATCCCTGAAGCCCCTCTTGAAGTAATGACCCATTTCCACCACTAAAGGTTTATGTATTAAAGGTTTTTTTTCTGTGTGAATGGGAAAATGTATTGGTACATGAAGGACTAAATCCTTTGTTTACACAAATACATCAATTGCATTACAGGGCTCCCAAGGCCTGTTCCCCTGGGTTGTATCTTATCTAAATCAACCATATATTGAACTTAATACCATGACGAACTAGCAACATGCATAGAAAGATGTGAAACACATTAAAGCATGAGGTGGGTAGATAGAGCCAGCCTAATCTGAGAATAGAAATAGAGGATGACATTACCATTTAGTGGGATGATGTAACTCTCCTGTCTTCTTGAAGATGATACCTTTAATTGAAAATAGGCCCCAACATGATTCATAAATGTAGCATGATAACCATGAGCATACATTGATTGATAATGATATGGGTGGCCATCAAAAGTATATTTCTTCATGTATGATATTGAGGCCTGGTAAGAATATTTTTGTCAAGAGTGACGAGTTACATACATTAAAATCAAGAAGACACAGATGTGGAAATAATAGCAAGTTTAGAAGGAAAGGTTCATCGAGAGAAGGATATGTTAGCATTGAGTTTATTGAAGCCCAAAGAAGGAAGGACTGCGTAGGGTCAGGGGGTTTTCTTGAATTGCTCATGGTATGTGTGGGGAGAATTGCTTCTCTTTTTCCCTGGCACGGTGGAGTTTGGTTAATCACATGGGCACTGTCCATATTAGTTTCAATGAAGCTTACTCAATGACTATTTGGACTAGTTTTCCCTCAACCATGTCAATGCCACAGATTGCATTCCAATAATTTGAGAAGGAGGATACTTCAGGCTGTTCCCAGGAGGCTGTGATCTTTCTTAGGACTCCAGCTGTCAGTGTGTCTAATAGTTTTGTTTTGTCAGGAGATGGAGGTGTCTTAGTTTTGCTGGACTATTCCTGAAAGGTTAAAGTGCAGTATGGCATTCCATCTGAAATTATGTCAGTGGTGATTTTCTTCGAATATTCACATACTTTGAAACAAAGCATGAGCAGATCAGCATTCTCTGTCTGACAGCCCCAGCACTAAATAAGTTATTTTTGTATAGTTCACTGGGAGACCGTTTAATTATATGTAGAATGAAGTATATTTATTGAACAATGGGGCCTATTTTAGATATATTGCTCACTTGTACCCAGATAGCTTCTTCAGTAAGCGAGGGTAGGAGCACGCTTCCACTCCCTGGTGAGTATAGTACAGAATTTCGCGTTTGCAACAAAGTTCATCATAATGTTTACCAAAGCCGGTGCCATAATTGCAGTATCTCTAGACATAGGTGTTTCTGGATTATTCCATCATCAGTAGAGAATTGTTCTGGGATTGCTGGACATGCTGCCACAAACTTCCTCGGGTCAATACCACTTCGAACATACAGGAGCTCCGAAGCTCGAAAGCTTAGTAATGGGGGGTATTGGTGCTGGGATGTGAGGCAGTGTGCTCCTATCCCCCTTACTTCCCATAACTTCTTTTGAGCAGATTTTTTAGAGATAAACCCAGACTCCAAGAACATCGGTAGGAATTGGAAGATGTATGGGGCATATTATCAAGGGGGTTTATCTCCGCTTTTTTGGCTTTAAAAGCCAAGAAAGCGGAGATAAAATTATCTCCCTATTACCAAGCTGTCGCTAACACCAGTTAGTGACAGCTAATAGGAGATAGCGACCATCTTGGGCCCCGCTTTGCATGTCAGTGATATTTATCACTAATGACATGCAAAGTGGGCGTGCCAAGATGTTAGCGACTGGAAACAGTCCCTAACATCGCTATCTCCTATTACCAACTTTTGGAGATATTCGCGCTAAGCGTGAATATCTCCAAAAGCTAACACCTGCCCTGAGCAGTTCTTATCCATGTTATCCAATGGGAGGTGGATAACATGGCTAAGAGCATTTGCTCGATAATGCATGAATATCGCTGACTTTTCAGCGATATTCATGCATTGCGGCGATTTTTATCGCATTTGCGATAAACCTTGGTAATACCAAGGTTTATCTGCGATAAAAATCGGCGATGTGCGGCGATGCTTTTTGTCTCTAAACAAGTTAGAGACAAAAATTATCGCTAGTTGTTGGTAATATGCCCCTATGTTTCTGTTTATGATGTATTTGTAGATACTTGAAGTATTAACATTTGCCCTTAATTACTGATTGGATGCACTCTTCTCTAATACTGCCTCCTTCTTTCAACATTTTCCTTTCATGGCCTGTTAGAGAGCAGCCCCAAAAGAAGGACATTTTTTATGACATCTAGACATAGTAAAAATATCATGAATAAATTAGCAGCTCAGCTGTACTGATCTACAACATGGAGCCCGTTTTTAGGTTATCCAAATCAATTTAGAAAGGAATGGTTGTTGTAGTACTTAAAAGGATGATAAAAAGACCTCAAGATTCCAGTCAAGATATAAATCAGCTCCTGACAACCAGATAGGAAAAAATGGACAAATAGTGCTCTCTTTCCATAAAAGGATAAGTTTTGTTCATCCTCAGAGGTCCTAAGGAGAAGGCCAACAAAGCACAGAGGGGAGCAATGTTAAACAGAGTACCACAATTTGGGTAATAGTAATATTTGATATTTAAACTTCCTAGAGATGATGGTGCGTAATGGTGTATAACACAATGTATTCTTATTGAAATTATCATATATGCAGACCATGGTTTGTAGTATTTTTACAATGGTTATTCTTAAAATTTTAGTCAAACCCATTGATTATATCTAGCTCCACCCTGCACTCATTTTCAAAAGCAATTGGAATGATGTATCTATCTATCTATCTATCTATCTATCTATCTATCTATCTATCTATCTATCTATCTATCTATCTATCTGTCTGTCTGTCTGTCTGTCTGTCTGTCTGTCTGTCTGTCTGTCTGTCTGTCTGTCTGTCTATATGTCTGTCTGTCTATCTTATCTATCCATCCATCCATAGTGGCAGTTGGCACTATGTATTTATAGTTAGTACAGGGTTTGCTAATAACTTTGGCGCTGTTTGACAAACCTTAACAAAACTTTCCTTAAAAAAAAGGTCAGCCACCTCAGATACTTACTGAGCTGTAAAGTGGTGGCAGAGAAAAATAGCTGGTCCCAAAATGCATTTTCCCCCTTCAATTTGCCATAGGAAATTTTGAACAGCACAACAGCCAAAACAGCTGAATGGAATTGGTGGAAAGCTAGATCCAAAAAGCATAATTTTTGTGATTTAGTGTGGTCACATTCAATAGTTTTTTTAGAAATATGGTCTAAATTGTATATATATTTCATGTCACTGCAGTATCGTGGCACTGGCAAATCTACAAAGCTGCTTGGCAGCTATTTTAGGACTCAGTGCCTCAGTGTAATAGGAAGAAAATTGAAAAAACATACGGGTGGCAAGGTAGTTATACACTGGCCCTCTAGCCATTAGGGCAATTTTTTTTTTAAACCACAGGGATGGCCAGGACCTGGGAGGGGGGTCTTTGCATTTTATATTACTTTTGAAATTTTGGGGAAGAGAAGTGCATGGGGCCCTCTCCCTGGAATTAAAACTGCCTCGGGGAGCCCCATCTACCTGGGGGCTGCCACATTATGAAAGGGTTTCCCGGGACCCCAAAGCATCTATAAAAAAACATCTGGGGAGGGGACATGCATGGGGTCCCTCAGGGCCGGACTTGGAACCGAAATCAGCCCTGGCAAACTACTCGGCCGGCCCCCTGGTGGGGAGGGTGAGGACAGGGGGGTTGGCCTATCCGTTTGCTGTGGCCGGTTTTGGACAATTTTGTTACTGGGGGCAGATATTGCAGGCCCCAGTAACAAAAACGGCTCCCCAGGGGCCCAAACCCGACAGCTACCCTGGCGGCCCACTGGGGAAACGCCTGGTGCCCACTACAGCCAGTCCAGCCCTGAGGTCCCTCCCCGAAGTTTTTCTTGCCCCAAGGAACTCCATCTCCCCGTGGGCCACCACATCATTAAATAGATCTCAGTACCCCATTCTCGGAACCCCAAGGCACATAAAAGAGCTGGGATCTGTGACACAGCCCCACATTGTTGGTGCCCTCCCGCGCTGTTTGACTGGGCTCCACACCACAGATTGTTTCCCTGTCCTTGGAGCGGGCAGGGAGTAGGAAGCTACTGGCTCCCCGCTTGACATTAAGGAAGTGCTGGGAGGCCGGGAGCTGGTTCGGCAGTGCAGGAGTAGGCTCCCAAGCTGCCACTGTTAAAAGAAAATGAAGGCGGTGGGCACCCAAAATACAAATAACACTGCGCAGCAGCGCGTGAGGGGACTCCTCATGTTTGAAACAACAAGAGGAACGGGGATAGGACGATATTTAATGGGGTCCATTGTACATGTCCAAGTATAGAGCACACAGAAGGATACAAAGTTCCCCGGGGAGAGTACAACAGTGTGGAGAAGGAGAAGAAATGCAGAGTCAGGGAACTAGAGAGGTTCCCTTGTCGGAACTAGAGAGCCTCACACACCCAGAGCGCCAGGTGTAAAACACCCTGACTGTAGGATGTCCAGCTTCATCATCGGCTCACTGCTCCTTGTCAGACCGGCGCTGCAATGTCTGACGGAATGCCAGGAGGCACTCTTTTGGCGGAGTTCTTTTGTTCCTTGCCGATGGTGTGTGTGAGTGAGAACAAGAAGTGTAGTCGGTGAAAAGTGAGTGAATGTTAAAACAGGGTAAGCAATCCACAATGTATTTTATTGGCGTGGCTGATTCCCTGATTAAAAGGGGTGAGAGGGGAGCTAGAGACTGTAAGGTATGCAGAAAACTAACTCAACCCCCTATTGTGGTCAACATGCTTCTCGCCAACCGGTGATTCGTCAGGACCTTAACAAGGTACTACACAGGGAAACGGTGATACACTGCTCATTCAGAAAGTAAAAAGCAAATGCAAATACAACCTCACTGGGCCGGGTACCAAGCGGGCTAGGGGTCCTGCTCTAATTAGGCGACCCTAAGGGAGAGTAACACAGGCCTCGCAGCATGCTCCCGTGAGGCCAGCGCTGTCTGGTAAGAGTAGCTGAGCGTAGACGCTGGGACACCTACCCCTCACGCTCGCGGCACCTGGTCAGGGTGCGGAGCTGGACTCCTCATGTTGCCTTTAAAAAAAATTAAGGTTATGGTTACTCCGGTTGGAACTAGAGCTTCAAAATATAAAGAAAAAAAACTCCTGTCTCGAAGCACCCCATAATGCCCTGTGTGGGCTTCATTACGAATACTGATTTTTTTGTAGAGCCCCAAGGAGGGCTAGGGACACCACCAACGATTGAAGTGTTGCAGGAGCTGCAGGGACAAAAGCAACCCACCAGGAATAAAAAATTATAATTACATTTTCTGAGTCAATAAATGCATGGCCCCAGGAGACCCTACCATTATTTTCAAACCACTCCAGCTGGAGCTGTATGCTTTTCAGCTGGGTGTGGGGACCCATTGTCGGTGGTCACGTGGCTGCATTCCATGGTCTGAAAAGTGCTAAAAAAAGGCTCAAACACATGTTTATTGTTATTTCATAACTGTTTTGTTTAAAATACTTAGGGGTTCATTAGGATCCGCCCGCCACCCTAACGGAGAAGTGGACCGCCTGCTAACAGTGTGGGGGTCCGGACATTGGCATTAGGATGCACCCGCCACACAGGTGGGCGCATCCTGTATGTTTACCATTGCGGCGGGTGGAGCAGAAATCTCCGCCCGCCGCAATGGTTAAAGTGCAAGTTGTACATTTCAAAGGGCATCATGACAGGCATTGCGCGGTGCCTGCCATGTTGCACTTTGAAATGCGGGGGGTACCATAGGTACCCCCCATGTGCACCCCCCCAAGCCACGGACTCCCAGGGGGCCCGCAACGGGCTGTGCACATTGCTGGGTGCTAAAGTTAGATATGGTAATAAAGTATTACTTTACATTTAAAAAAACTCAACATTCACTGAAAAAAACAAAGTTTAAAGTGACATTATAGTTGGATAGAAATTAGTGAGTTGACGGGCAAGGATGCTCATAGACAAATCCACTAGAGTATTAACTTTTTTTTAGAGTCCTTGTATGCAGTGCTTAAAGAGGAGGAAGCAATTCACCCGACTCCCCCAAAACCGATTCTGCTAATCGGACAAAGGCCACACAAATCTCTTGCACATGCTAATTAGAGGGTACACATTGAATCATACAGTCAAGTAAACCACATTGAACCAAGTAATTTGCCTGTTCTTGGGGATTCTTTATTTTGTTTATTCCTT
Source organism: Lissotriton vulgaris (assembly GCF_964263255.1). NCBI lineage: Eukaryota > Metazoa > Chordata > Amphibia > Caudata > Salamandridae > Lissotriton > Lissotriton vulgaris. The sequence goes on from NC_141694.1 coordinate 1,746,900,267, forward strand.
TTGTCTCTTGTTGGACTCTGCAGCCAACCAGTGTTTCGTCTTATAGGGAGTGCCCCAAGAATTCTTTGTTGCTACAAAACAATAACAGTTCACCCTCATCACTAAATCATTATACAAGACATTTTCTCCAACATTTTCATTTCGTTACTGTACAATTTAAATTCGGCCTTTGAATTGTTTCATGGAATGGTAAGCGTGCGTCAACACTATTCACAGGAGCAAAAACCCCAAAGGAAACCAGCCTTCTGCTTTAAACCACTTATTTGTGGACTATATATTTCGATGCTGTCAGAACATAGGTGGCGTGATATCCCATGGTGTGCACGTGCCAAATAAAATAAAATCATCGCCAGTTTGTATAAAATGTGCCCAAATGTGCACCATTATCCCTAATGGTGTGAGCAAATTCCCCGGTCCCAAGTACCTGCAATCCCATTATCTTTACACCAAATTAAATCCAAAGAAGGTTCTAAATCCACACATTGAATAACGCCTGTGTACTGACAAGCAGGTCCCCTAAAATACTCGAACCAACATTAATATGACATTTATATGTATGTTGGGTTGCCATTAAGCTCCAACACTCCACAGTTGGCAATGACAGCACCAAAGTAATTTATTGAATTAGTTCAGAATATCAATTTCCGGAGTCAGCACTCACCGAAACGTTTTAAATATTCTCCCTTAATCCTTTCATGTATAGAGCAAATGTAGTTGTCTCTTGAATTTCTTGTGAGCCTCCTTTCACCAATTATATCCGTGTGACCTGTTAACTATTAAATCAGTAAAATACAATCAGTGACAATACTCCCAAACTAGAAAGAAAATCACGGCAAAGTCAAACTACCACGCTTACCTGCAAGCGTGTTGCGTGTATATAAACAGATGTTCAGCAAAGTATCAGATATAAGCGACCAAGTCCACGCATTGGTATTTTATCATATATATCTCCTCGTTGGGGTGTACCAACCAATCTGTGAAGGGATAGAAGTATACTCTTTAGCCACTATTTCAAACCACATAATCCCCACATCAATATATAGAACTATTCAATTGTCCTGCTGGACCAGTCGGGGTTTATACCGGGCCGCTCCACTGCCCATAAGTTGCGGACGGTTTTTGGTGTATTGCACTATTTGGCTCCCCATGTCAGGCCACTGCAGCACTCCTGGACACCATGAAAGCATTCGATTCTCTGGAGTGGAAGTTCTTGTTTGCCTTGCGGACGCGTTTGGGCCTTAGTCCTCTATATATTAGACAGATCCAAGTACTGTACGCAAACCCGACGGCCAGGATAAAAATAAATGGACAGATATCCGAACCTATTATTATAACCAGAGGGACGAGGCAGGGATGCCCATTGTCGCCTTTATTGTTCGCCATAGCCACAGAGCCGCTCGTGGCTAAACTCCAGCAGCACCCCACACAGAAGAGCATTGGGTTCATGTCCAGAGTTATCTTAGTCTCGATGTATGCAGACGACATGACTGTATACCTCACTAATCCTAGGGACAATTTTGACGTCTTGATGAGCGAGTTCATAGAACATGGAGGACTGGCAGGCATCCAGATTAAGTGGAATAAATCTGTGATGCTGCCGTTTACTGATGACACAGTTCCCTTTGTCTCGATACAATGGATGGAGGGGGAGACGAGGTATCTGGGCATTCGCATAAGCAGGTCGGTGCAAGAACTTTGGACGGCCAATTATGGAAGGTCAATAGACTGGTTGGAGAGTAAGTTACCGAGATGGAAGAGTCTCCTGCTGTCCCTGACAGGGCGCATTACCATTGCTAAAAGGGCAATACTGCCCAAGCTTCTGTATTTATTTGTAAATATTCCTATACCGCTAAATGTACATTTCTTCAAGCGGCTGCCATCAAATATACTGGAATTGGTGTGGGTAGGCAGGCAACCTCGCATTTCGTGGAAAGTACTCATGCTGCCTTTCTCACAAGGCGGATTGGCCACACCAGATTTTGTACTATATGTCTACAGCGCACAGGCGCAGTTCTTGCATTTCTGGCATCACCCTACCCCATTCCAACCACATGTGGCGATAGAAATGGATAGGATTGCGACGCTCCCACTCAGCACGGCCATCTATAAACCCTATAAACGACTGCGGCAGGAAATAGATACGGTGGAGGCGGTGAGATGGGCTTGGAAGGGCATAGCAAAGAGAGCCAGACAGGAGGTACTTTACGCACCATCCATGCCACTGGGGGATAACCCTCTGCTTGGCCCATTCTTGGACACAGCAATTAGGCTGAGGGCACAGTCGCATAAGTTAGAGACGGGTAGAGACCTATTCCCAAATGGTGAGTTTTTCACATTACTCATCATGTGCGATCCGCAGACACCCACCGCATCTGACATGGTATTATATTATCAAATCAGAGCGGCATGCAGGTCTAGATACAAGGAATTTCTGAACAAACCACCTACCCTGCCTGCGCTGGAAAATGTGTTATCAAACTCGTCGCCTCAGAAACTCATTACCCGGATATATTGCATCACACAAGGTGAATCCCCGGTCATATGCACTACTTCCAAAACAGACTGGGAGGAGGAGGCTGGGTTTACTATCACGGACAAGCAATGGCAGTTTTGCTGTACACAGCTGGAGCACCTATTAACAAATTATAGACTTGGGTTAATTCACTTCTATGTCATGCATAGATTTTATTGAACATCGCTGCAATTGCTTCGTATGGGCTTACACCCGGATGCGAGATGCTGGAGATGTGGTACCCGGGATGCCTCGTTCATTCACCTGGCCTGGGATTGCGGTCCTGTGGCGTGCTACTGGGTGGATATCTTTAGACATATAGAATGCATAATAGGGGGCCCGATGTCGGCTACGCCGCTGGAGGCGCTGCTGGAATATGTACAAGAAATCCGGAAAGAACACAGTAAACTTGTGGCAATGCTGTTGTTGCAAGCTAAGAGGCAGGTGGCTATTCATTGGAAGAAGCAGGGCCCACCTACGATAGCTGAATGGGTTGGGGCTGTCACATATTGTAAGGACCAATTATCCCTATATTGGGAACTGATGCCAAGCAGGTCTAGACTGACTGACATTTGGGAACCATTTGCTGCCTGGTTGCGGTCGGGGGGAGCTGATCTCCATAGAAACTAGACTAGATTGTCTGTGTCAAAGCACACCGCTGTATGGCTAATCCTTGGAGATGACCATGGCCGAGAGTGGGACGCAAATGTATCACTGTGAGTTGTTTAACTGGAACAGGAGACGCTGACTGAGTGCAGATTTGTGGCATTATAGCAAGGCAGTGGACTGAGCAACGTGAGCTCGGGATGGCTTGCATCTTTGTCTTCTAGATTATGGCAGTTGGGGAGGGGGAAGGGATGTATGTTTTTCAGTTGATATTGTATCCTCAGAAACCTGTTTACAATACAGACTGTTTTACGAGTTTTAATGCGTGCTGATGAAACCTTGCTGCCTGCCTCCGGGTTGTTGGCAAATAGAGCTGTGTACCACCATTCAGTTGAAACGCCGCCGGCCTCCGGGTTGTACGCAGATGGCAGTGTAAGTTGTGAAGCATGCAATAAACCATTAAAAAAAAAAAAATATATATATATATAGAACTATTCAACCATATTTCCACTTACCTAGCGGAGGTTAAAATTCAGTATCTTCTATTGCAGCGAGTATGCAGAAACTGTCAGCAGCACCAATCGGAGCCGACAATCCGGATGAGCCCAGTCAAAAATCCTTCCGGGATAGACATAAATATGGAACTATGTCATTGGGGTCATATATCATGTCAAAAAGAGTGCCATGTTGATATGGTATAACTGGTGAAACCGGACTCCGGAAGAGTAAATTGAAGCATATTTGGTCACTAAATGTTTAAGATAAAAGAAATTAAAATTCCGAAACAAGATTTGGACCGAGCCAAAACTAGCCAGAAGTGAACTAGTGTTACTACTAATGGGGGCCACACCACCTATGGTGCTCAAAATAACCACAAGTATGTCATGTAAAGTATTCATTTCCCTATTCCAATGTGCGAAACATTAATACAATTAGTGTAACATGATTTAGAAAAGACAAAGTATGATTTTTTAAACCTCTGCATACATGGTGGTAGAAATATATGTTTATCCTCATAACAATACAATATCAGGTTTTGCATGGGATATAGGAATCGTATTGGTAATTGTTGTGAGTGACAGAAAATAGTGTCTATACATGTTCTCAACTTTTTTAATCACATATCAGTAATTTCTTAAATAACTCTTCTTTAGCTTTAGCACAGTAACGGCAGAGTTGCCCATATATCCTCCTAGCAGTATAGTACCTAATCTAACTTGGGATGTAAAATTATAACATGTGATTATAGACCTATAACGATTCTTCTCTGTCAATGAAGTAATCAATACTCCCTGAATAACATTTTAATATCAATAATATAAGTAAAGTGGCAAAACTAGACACACCATGATTGTTTGTGCTAATTAAGAAAGCAGAGTCCTCTGGAAATGAAACAAATATGTGTTTGGAACATCAGTTACACCTGCATCAATCCCCCAGGAAATATTGTAACTCGTGATCTATGTTTAGGCTTTCTTTTTTTCAGTTTCTATTTTTGGTAAATTCTGGTGGGGTTTTTTCAGTGTTTTCAAGTGATTTCAATGCCTTAAAAAAACAGTGGTTCTCAGTGGTTACAGATTTTTGTGCCATTAAAAACAACAGAAACAGCGTTTTTCTGGTGTTTATGGAAAGTTCTGCTCTTATTATTGTTTGCTTTCTGCACTGATAGTGCATGGTATGTAGACAGTGTAGGTACAGTGTATATGAGGTCTAAATACATTTTTGCAAATCAAACTTATTGTAGTACACCATACAATACTTCTTCAGTGAGTCTTTGGTCATGTGCACTCACTCTTTCCTACCCATGTAAATTTTTAAATGTGAAAAGGCCCTCTCAACATTGGCACTTGAGACAGGCATCGCCAAAACAGCCAGTACACAATTTGCTAACTCTGCCACTGACAGCTTTCCGTGCCAATACTGGTGCACTTGAAGATTGTGATTCTCTGGGCAGGTTCTGCAACATTTGCGTTGAACTGGGCTCTTATGCCCTCAGAGTTATTGAAGTGGTCAAAAAGGAAGCAGCATTTTTTAAACTACAGAGAAAATTCCCCTTTATGGAAGGGATCTAGAACTTGTACAGAGTACCACAGTGAGGTTTCATTGACTTCAAATACCATGGTTGGTGAAGGGACATTTCTATGCATCATTGCAAGTCATTTCTCATACATTGTAAAATAAAAGTTCCTGAATTGCTCTTCAACATTGCTTTGCTTTCCAAGTGGCAAGCACTCTAACATGGAACATGTTGCAGTTCCAAATTCACTAAAGGCGTTGCCCAGCCTACTCTCAAGGAGATGTTTCACATCTTTATTTTATTTTTAATTTTATTTATTTGAAAGGTTTTATATAGCGCTGGCTAGACCTGGAGGTATCAGAGCGCTTTACATGAGTATCAGACCATAGTTGCAGGTTACATCGTTACAAAGGTTATACAGTTATTAGAGCATGGCTACATAGTTACATGTTCGGTCGAGACAAATAATAAGGGCATATGGGTAAGTGTAAAAGTAGGCAAGGGGAGCGATTCAGGGGGGAGGGAGTAAGAGCAGGGGAAGTAGACAGCAAATGAAGGAGGGAAAGAGGAGGGGGTGGGTTAGAGACACAACATGAAAGAAGAGGGGGAGGTGGACGGGGGCACATACCAGTAGATGAGTAAAAGCTGCGTCCAAAGTCCAGTAAGCTGTGATCCCAGGGAAAGTGATAACATTCCCCCAACTCAGATGCGAGAGGCTCCCTTTACACAGTGGACTCTCTCAGAGGGGTCTCTGAGACGCCAAGGCCTAACTACTGGATCCTTCCCAAAAAGGGGAGAGGGAGTGCTTTGGCAAGGGGTGCCATACCATGCCTCAACTGTGAGTGGCTCCCTTAGCGCTGTGGACTCTCTCAGAGGGATCACTGGGACTCTAGAGTAAAAGTAGTTGGATCTTTCCCCAACAAGAGGAGAAGGAATGCTTAGTTATAGGGCACAAGGGACAGGGTGCTAGGCAAGGGGGGAAATAAAGGGGGGAGGGGAAAAGAGCAGGGAAAGTAGACAAAGAATGAAAGAGGTAGGGGAGGGTGAGAGAGAGCATGAAAAGAGGGTGAAGGGTGCTTTATGCGGTTGACTCCCTCAGAGGGGTCTCTAAGACTCCAAGGTCTACCTACTGGATCCTTCCCCAACAAGGGGAGAGGGAGTACTTTGGTAAGGTGTACCACACTATGCCTCAGCTGTGAGTGGTTCCCTTGATGCTGTGGACTCTCTCAGAGGGTTCACTGAAACTCCAGAGTAAGAATATTAGATCTTTCTCCAACAAGGGGAGAAGGAGTGCTTAGTCAAAGGGCAACAATGGACAGGGGGATAGGAAGAGGGTCGGAACTGGCAGGTCAACAGAGGGGGAACAAACGGCAAAAGAAAAATTGCATTCATTCCTGAAAGAGAACACATAAATACCCCGATAAATTAACGATCCAGAAAAAGACAGGATCCACGAAAGGCAAGAGTCAGGGAGGACAAAGGGAGAGAGTCAGCGAGTTGAAGAGTCCCACAAAGAAGAGATATGGATAGCAGAAAAAGGAAATGAGAACGTTGTAGAGTCAATCAAGAAATAAATGCAAACGCAAAAAGCTCAGAATCACAAAACGGTGATATCAAGTACAAAGAGCAACTACATATACTAGTAGTTAAGAGTTATAACTATACAAAATAGTATATTCACTCAGGGTTCTATTATCACAACGATTAGGATAAAAACGATTGTATGTTACTTATCAACAGAGTGAACGGAGAAATAAGACATCCAAGGGGATAGAGAGAGGGAGGGGAGGGAGATGAGATAGGTTATAGGAGAGAAAGGGACCTGGGGGGAGAAAGAGATAAGGCAGTCCAGCCGAGGAGCAATGACTGAGGGTCGGCAGGATGAAGTTCAACGGACCGAGGGAGAGGACAAGAAATAAACAAAATAGTGGCTCCATTCGCGCTCTGCCATTTTGCGCAGTCACTTCCCAGATACATCACTTGACCGTCACTCTGAAGCATCTCCAACTATGCAGTGATAGGGCAAATTAAGCAGTCACATGTGTGAGCTAGGTGCTGAAGAAAAAACTCCTAGGAGGCAATAATCAGTGTCTATAAATCCTCAGCGGAAAGGCAGTTTAGGCAGGCCGTTTCATATAAAAATCCTCCAAGGGTAGTCAGTTCAGGCAGGCTGATTCACACAAAGCCATAAAGGAAAGTCCACACTCCTTTGGGACCCTCCGATACACCAATTATGCTTTAACACTTGGCAGACAAGGGTGTTTTCAGACTCCCGTTTTTTTTTTATTATGTCCACTACAACGGTTATGTTTTTCTATAAATATCTAAGAATGCAGTAGAGTCCACCTTTTTCATATCACTATCAATGCGACCAAAGAGCCTCACATTTCTTGCCTTTGGCATCATCACTCAACAAAAATTCTGTAAATGGTTGCCACGTGGATAATATAGCATTCTCATCTCCTTGGAATGAGAACCACCAGCTAAGCGACACAGTTGGGATGACTATTTCTTTGATGCCACAGAAAGCACAAAATGAGAAATATTTACCTTTAAGTTCCAGACCATAAGAAAACAGTGCACCAGAATAAAAAGTCAATTGCATTCTTCATTAACTCTGAAGTTTGTAAAGATGCTTTCAGCATACCATCTACCAAGTAGCAAGGATCTCTTACAGGGAAGCCCTTCAGCTCAGATATCAATTTTGACAGGTCATCACACAACTTTTTCATATACGTAGCTGAATCACTGCAAATACAAACAATTTCACTCCAATCTTTGTTGAACTTGGAAACAACCTTTTTGCAGCAGCATTCCAAGTGATACAGCGTTCCATGTTTCCCAAACGTCTGGTGTCATGTTTTCACCACTGTTCCAGATGCTTGGTGATAGCATTCTTTTCACATATACTTGTCACTACACCTTGCTTTGAATGTTTAAAGCCTGAGGTGTTGGCAGTTCACCTACTATCAATACTGACTCACTAGAAACTGGGGGCTGATGGATCAAGGGTTTTAACCCACTCTCTGTGGGTAAATGTGATGGCACATATTAGGAAAGATTATTATGAAACCAGGCATTTTACTCATCAGTGAAAGAATCAAATGCAGCCAAAATATCAAATATGATTTTGACATTTCCTGATTCTCTACAGGTTATAAAATAATTAAACATGACCTAAAACATTCTTCTAAACCCTGTATCTTTAGACCCAAGACCACAAAACTGAAAAAAAAGCAAAAGGAAGAAGAAACAATATTTTAGTGACATCCCTAAACAACAGAACCCAGGCAGAATAATGTTAGCCCATTCTTTCTTGCTACTAGCTTGTATAACAAAGTTACATTGTATTGGCCCCTTCAGGAAGAAAGAAATTACTATTTCACTCTCCTTTTCCTTTCTTTGAATGGCATTTAGTTTGTGGTGGTGCAGGTGTTTTTTCAGTGTTTATATGTTTACACTGATGCTGGCTATTTCCTTTTGGTGGGGTTTTATCAGTTATTATAGGTTTAAACCTAAAACCGGACAGCCTATCTAGGTTTAATCCCTTTTACACATCCTGTAAGTACATGATCCACATGGCTTCTTTTCTCCTTAGTGAGAGTTCCCTGTTACCTCCACTGGGATGTCTGTGTATATGTTCAATCCCAAAGAATGTGGAACCCCTATGTGGTCCCTGTGCATCACACTTTCTCACATGTAGGGTATCTCTCATCATTGTTTTCTGTAGCCCTCTTGTGTTCACTCACTCTTTCTTTCAGCATCCTGATGGTGCTACCCACATATATTAGGTCAGATTTGCATTTGATAATGTACACTACATATGTGGTATTGATTGTTATATTTGAGCAAAGGTCATGTCTTGCTATGTTTGGTGCAAACATTCTTCATCTTGTCACTAGCCCACTTGCACATACCACAATGTCCACATTTTACAAAAAAAAGACGACACAGGTCACTCATCCAATGATCTCTAAGTAAGGTGATGGGGAAACTCAGACTTAATCTGGTTCGCAAAGTACGACCCCTGCGGAAAGTGATGCTTAGAACAGCAGTTATAAATTCAGAGAGAGTTTATCTGCTCTCAGTATATTCCAGTATCTCCTCGTGCTCTTAAGTACCTGTTTCGATGTTTGTGTGTAATCACTAATAAGGTGTGTCTTTTCAGATCTAAGTTTCGTATTTATTTTAGTACCCAGAGTTTCCTGTCTATTGATTTTATAGATTGTATCCCTGGCCTCATGAATAGTCTTTGAGTCATACCCTCGGTTTGTGAAACTGTTCCTTATGTCCTGAATAGATGCATGGAAATCTTGATCCTAACTGCAATTTCACCTAGCACACTACATTTCACGGTAGGGTATTGCTTGAACCTGACTTGTCCAAAGTGCACTAGATGCACGGAGGAGAGAATTACCGGAGGTCAGTTCCCGGTATAATCTACTATGTAGGGTGTTGTTGGAAATGAAAAGTTCTGTGTCCAGAAAGGAGATTCGTTCTGTACTACTTTAAAGTGAAAATCTGATTTCTACCTCATTGGTGTTAAAAAAAGTCACTGAATTCCTTCAGTTTTACTGTGGTACAAGTCCATATCATTAAGCAATCATCAATCTACTCTCCCAAGTACAGAATATACTCTGTCCACTGATCACTCTTTTGGCCCCAGATGAGCTCTTCTTCCAACCACCCCATAACCAGGTTTGCATGTGCTGGAGAGAATCTGGAGCCCATGGCTACTCCCTGGATCTGCGTATGCCATTCATTCTTAAAAAGAAACACATTATTATTGAGAATCAGTTCAGCCCTTGTGATAAGACTATTTGTGTGCTCCCATAGACTGTTCGATCTTGTTTGCAATATATATCTCAGTGCTCTGATACCAATGTCATGCTTTATGCTGGTATATAGGGCTACAACATTCATGGTAACCAGAGTCATACCTTCTCCCAGACCACATCAGATAAAAGGCTCAGTATACGTTTGGTATCCTCGATATGGGAGGGCAGGTTAGCCACAAAGGGTTACAAGAAAATATCTACATATTCAGATAATCTCTCCATTGTTCCCCCTATCCTGGACACAATAGGTCTACCAGGTGGGAAAGGGAGGTCTTTATGTATTTTGGGTAGTGTTCAGGCAGGGGTATCTCGGCCTGTCCACTTTTAGATACCAATGTTCATCATTGTCCAGTAAACAGTTTTGATTCCATATTTTGGGTTGTTTATTTATGGTTGTTGTAAGTGCCCAAATAGGATTTTGGGTCAGTTTTTCATAGCATAGTTGATTATTAAGCTGTCCAATAATTTCCTGTTCATAATCAATTATATTCATTATCCCAATAGTACCACCCTTTTCTGCTTCTTTGATAACAATCTCTAATAATGTCTTACCTTACAAAACCAAAACCTCAGAAATACCCTGAAAAAAACAAAGGTTAAAGTGAGAAAATTAAATTATAAAAAAGAACTAAAGTCAATCAAACAATCCATTAGAGTACATGTAAAGCACGCTACTTACCCGTGAGAGTCTCGAGGCGCTGAGGGGAGGGGGTGCCGCTACTGCTCAAAGAGCCAGGTCTTGAGGAGTCTTCTGAAGGCGGGTAGGTCTTGGGTCTGCCGTAGGTGGGTAGGGAGAGTGTTCCAGGTCTTGGCGGTGAGGTAGGAGAAGGATTTGCCGCCGGAGGTTGTTCGTTGGATACGGGGGACAGCGGCGAGGGCGAGGCTGGTGAAGCGGAGCTGGCGGGTGGGGGTGTAGAAGCGGAGTCTGATGTTCAGGTAGGCTGGTCCGGCGTTGGGGAGTGCTTTGTGTGCGTGGGTGAGGAGCTTGAAGGTGATCCTCTTGTTGACTGGGAGCCAGTATAGGTCTCTCAGGTAGGGGGTGATGTGGCTGCGGCGGGGGACGATGGTTAGTCGGGCGGAGGCATTTTGGATGCGTTGTATCCTTGCATCCTTGCATGCACTGCTTATCACCTCACATATGACAACTTTCATGACATGTTCTATGACATCATTGATAACATCACTGATGACAACTCAAATGATACTACTGGTGAAATCACGGTGCATGGCAAGGATGCAAGTTATGATTTGTTTAGTTAAATATAATTTGTGAATTTCAATTTCTTTTTAAGTTGAAAATGTTATGTTTTCATTGACGTTTTCAATGAACTATAACATCACGTTAACCTTTGAAGTATCCCCTGTGGTACATTATAAGGATATTGCAAGTTGCAGAGGAGTCCCGTAACCATATATGGGAACGAACTGGGGAACAAGTTCCTTCATAAAGTCATGGAACTCTGAGGTGACTTGCAATACCCTTATCGTGTATGGTTGTGGTAACTTATACTTGGTCACCCCATCACAAATCCCACAAACATTTAAATCCTTGGTGAGTAGCTCTTTCATATCAATTCGGGTGCATGTTTGCAAAGGTAAAGAATAAAAATAGAACCTGGTTACGCCCCGTCACATCTCCCACAAATCCTTGATGTGCAGCTCTTTCATATCAAATAGGGTGCCTGTGCCACCTCTGCCTTACACAGAACCACCTCTCCTTCAGAAAACAACTAAAAGCTTGGATATTCGATAAGTAAAATACCCCCCCTCCCTCAAGCGCCTTGAGACCCTCTGGGTGAGTAGTGCGCTATACAAATTTTTAAACTTGAAACTTGAACTTTGCAAAGGTGAAGAATAAAATTAGAACTTCGAGTACAAAATTAAACACATCAAAAAAGCTGTTAGCTGTTTGTTGCACAAAGATACTAAAATCTTTTCAATACGGGTCAGTTTAAAAAAAAGCGCAGTGTGTAGAAGGAGGCACGAAGATTCTACTTTTCTATAATTACCTAGGGAATGTTGCCATAAATATTTCCTTTCTGCTTGTCATTGTACATACAGAAAAACAGAGCAGAAGAAAAGCAATGTTTTGTTTTTGTTCTTTACACAGCTGCTTTAAGTGTGCTCTGTGGCATGACCTGCCTGTCTCCTTGGCTGCCGGCATTTTGACAATATATACACTGAAGGAATATCATGAGTGATGTTATATGTGAGGTTATAACCAGTGCATTTCCTGGGGTGTGAATGTATGACGTTACAGCGCATACATTCACAACGCATACCATTACAACAAAACTTTTACAACGCCAAATCCATTAAAACTCATGCTATTACAATGCATGCCATTACAACGCAGGTGCTATTACAACGCATACCATTACAACGTAAGTATTGGTAATTATTTTTTTATTGAAATTAGTGTATGGATTTAATTTAATAAAATATATTTAAATGTAATTAAATTAATTTAAAATTAAATTAAATATAATTAATATTAAAATGTAAATTTAAAGTAAATTAAATTAATATTAATTAAATTATATATATTAGGGGGTGTTATAGTAGGGTACGTTTTTGATGGTGTAGGGGTTAAAATTACTATTCTAACTCCAGGGAGGTGTAATAGTAGGGTAAGTTTTGGATAGTGTAGGGGTTCAAATTACTATTCTAACTTCAGGGGGGTGTAATAGTAGGATACGTGTTGGATAGTGTAGGAGTTAAAATTACTATTCTAACTCCAGGGGGGTGTAATAGTAAGGTAAGTGTTGGATAGTGTACAGGTTTAATTTTAAAAATATTAATATATATATATATTTTTAATGTAATTAATTTTAAATATATTAAAGTAAATTATAATTAAATTCAAACAAATTAATATATAAATTAATATTTTTTATTTTAAATTAAATTTAAAAAAATTATTTAAAAAAATTTAAATTAATTAAATTAAATACTACATTAAATGTAATTAAATATTTTTATAAAATAATCTAAATTACTATAATAAATAAAATTAAATACTTTATAAAATAATATTAATTAAATTGAATACTTACCCATACTTACGTTGTAATGGCATGCGTTGTAATAGCACCAGAAAGCACCTGCGTTGTACTGGAATGCGTTGTAATAGCATGCGTTGTAATGGATTTTGCATTGTAAAAATGTTGTTGTAATGGTAGTGCATTGTTATGCCCGCGTTGTTATGGCTGTTCCCCATGGGGCGTAAGGTATAGTTAGCTCAGGTAACTATAACTGCTAAATTTCTATGCTTTTGTATCATTGAAATCTGAGCCTAACTCCTCAGTCCTATTACCTTTTTTTTTTTAGTGAATTTCAATTTGTTTTTAATTCTATAAGGTCCCTTTAACCTTTGGTTTTTTCAGTGAATTTTATGTTTTTTTAAATTCTGTTTCCTAACTATAATGTTCTAGTAACCTTTGATCTTTTAAGTGAATTTCTAAGGTGTTTTTATTTTACTAGCTTTAACTTGTAACCTTTGAGAGTGAGTGTGTGAGTGTCTCATAGGGGTGTGTGAGTGTGTGTGTGAGTATCTGATTGGGCCTGAAAGAGGCTGCAAACGTGTCTCACTGGGTATGTGAGTGGGTGTATGAGTGTCTCAGTGGGTCTGTAAGTGGGTGTGAGTGTGTCTGAGTGGATTTGTTAGTACCGTTGTGTCTGTGTGACTCAGCCTGTGGGTGAGTTCATGAGTGTCTGAGTGGGTCTGTGAGTAAGTGTGAGAGTCTCTGGGTGGGTCTGTGAGTTAGTATGTGAATCTCTAAGTAGGTCTGTGAGTGGGTGGGAGAGAATAGGAGTCTATGGTTGCATGAGTGTCTGAATCGGTCTGAATTGCTGTGAGAGCATCTGAGTGGTTTTGTGAGTGGGTGCAGGAGTGCCTGAGTGGATTTATTAGTGAGTGTGAGAGTGTTGTCTGAGTGCATCTGTGATTGGGTGCATGAGGGTCTGAGTGTTCTATGAGTGCATGTGAGAGTGTCTCAGTAGGTATGTGAGTGGGTATGTGAGTGGGTCTGTGAGTGGGTGTGCAAATGTCTGAGTGGGTCTGTGAGTAGGTGTGTCAGCATCTGAGTGGGTCTGTCAATTGGTGTGTGAGTGCATGAATGGGTATCTAAGTTTCTGTGTGGGTGTGTCAGTAGCTATGCCAGTGATGGCTACAACGCAACCACACATACTCCTTTATCCAAAAAGAGTCCAGAATTTTGCACAAATATCTACCAAAGTGAAGTGCTTTCTACTGGTTAATTACTGAGTGCAACCTATTTAGGTAAATGTCCAGTATGTATTTTGCACTACAGCTGCATATTGGAGCACAAGGTAATGCCACTAATGACCTTATGTGTGTTTTGGCAATCTGATTGCGCCTCATGTGTCTTTATCCAGAAATTTGTGAAGCAATTCTTTTCGAATTCTTCTCCTCCGACAACACTTGGGATTTCTGAGCCGTTTTTAGGACATCAAATTTCTATGATGCAGGTCCCAAGATTAAAACCAGGTTCTTTGGAAGACACAGAGGCTGCGACCAATAAAGTGATTTATTGGTTGAGGGGGAAAGCGAAACTGCATTTCTGTTATCAGATATGATATCCTGCACACCAGAAGATACTCACCTGATTCATCCTCTAATGATCACATTTCAATTACATTGTGCCCCAAGTGGCTGTCCAAAAATCGTATTAACTTTGAATTGCGAACCTGCCATATACAAGAGGACAATTCAATAGTAATAAGGCTAAAAGCATTCCCGCCCATCAATAGAAGCCATGGCAGGCTGTCTTTTGATATGAAGAATCCGACAAACATTATTCCCACTGCTATTTCTAATTTAAATGCAGTAGGTTGACTGAGTGGGTATACTACCACAGGTCAGCACTCTTTCTTTGACATTGTACTTTATAGAACCAATATAGATGCCATTAATGAGGTATTTTGCCGTAGTTAAAATTTTAATGAACAGACTTCAAGTGTTTACGATGAGGTAATCTTGCCAGTGAATGCTTCACTCTTGACCTCTGTAATGGAGCCCTGTAGCAGTGGTGTAGAGTGCGTAGACACAGATGCTGAAATTACACGTGCTTTAGAGCCCAGGGCAAACGTATAAGCAACAATTTCTAGTAGTGGGGATAAGGGGCTATTATCTTATAGTAAGGTGGTCAATTGCACACATTTAGATGATCCACTAAGTCTGCTAAGCTTCCTGGACTCTGAGAAGGCTAGACCACACATCTCCTCTATTACCCTACTCTCTTGGAATGTGGCTGGTATAATGCTGAAGCTGGTTGATCCCAACTGAACATCATACATTGAGGATTATGATGTATGCATATTGCAAGAGACTTGGGCTACTGAAAATGAGGCTATAAATGGGTATAACACATTCGGTGTAGAGGTGAAACCACCAGTTAAATTCAGGAAGGCTATAGGTGGCCTTTTAATTCTGATTAAAAATTACCTCCTAGGCTCTTACAAGCCATTGCACATAAAATACCATGATTTTCTGGGTATTCTTGTCACCTTATTCTTATCACCTTACCAACTGGCCTCTGCTTGGCGATATTTAACATCTATGTAAGATCTTCTAAGGCAAGCACTGATCCCCCTACCTTATCGAGCCTGGAAGTGGTTTTGGATTCCCTGGACCCAAATACCACAATGGTGCTAGGAGGTGGCTTTACCACCACGTGTTAACCATTGTTGCATATTAGAGAGGTCACAGAAGCGAAGGACGAATTGTGGAGAATTCCTTTGTTGATAGGTAACCCCATGAAAAGTCCCTCTGCCACTGCTCTTAAATTAATGTTTCTAACAATAGGAAGAGTTCTAAGAGTTTGCAATAGTCATACCATTTCTGACTCTGAAAGGGCCCCAACATTTAAAAGAGGCCCCCATACGAGCATTATAGATGATGTCATTTTAGATGTTTATGGTCACTTTTAGTGGATATGAAATTGGAGCCACGAACTGACAGTGATCATAACTCACTGAATTTACCACTAACTGCAAAACCCTTGACAAGGATGAACAGCACAAGTTGTACATTTATGCCCAAACAAATTTTAGCTAATAATCGCTGCTATGTGACGTGGCCAAATGTTTTATCAAACAAAAAATTACACTGTCAAATGTATACATTGTTTTTAGCATTTCTGTCAAAGTAAGTAGGGACCAGGGATGTGGATATTCCCATACTAAATATAGATAATTCTTTTTTCGTTGAGATGCATAAGATTATTTATAAAGAGGTTGCCCACACAAAGCCGACTTTGGCTAAAGAGGATAAGTGTTTCAATTACGACTGTAAACAGGCTAAGACACGCTTGAGAACAGCCATCCTAGGAGGTGCCACGGCATCTATTGTTGAAGCCAGGCGCAACTATAAAACAACTATGAGTACCGCCAGGAAAGCCTGGGAGGTTAAAATCTGGCTCAATATGTTTGCAGCTTCCAAAATGAATGACTCTCTGTCCTTTTGACAGACTGCAGGCCAGGCTAATTTCAACCGGCCAGATGGGTGTCGCTCTTCGCAGACTTGTATGCTGCAATGGACTCTGATGACCCACTTCTAAGAGATAATCAGGCTACTGTCACTGATACACACCCTTTAACTTGCTTAGAATCAGTACGCCCAGTCTTTTTTTAGCATCGAGGACACAGCCAGAGCGATTGATCTTTTAAAAACAGCCAAGGCATCAGGTCCAGATAAAATTCCAGGCAATTTATATAAGACAGAGCCACTTGTTTGGACACCATATAATAATGTACTGTCTAATGCAATAGCGGCATGGGGTGAGATACCGGAATCATGGAGAGGAGCCCAAATCATTTGCATCTATGAAGAAGGGGATGCTTGATTCCCTTCTAACAACAGGTGATCAGTTTGATCGATAACCTGCCTTCTGTGTTTGCATGACAAGTGCTGGATAAACTGACAGATTGGGGCGAATCAAATAATGTTATGATTCCCCTCCAGGCTGGATCCCGAGCAAAGATCAGTACCTGTGATCAGATTTTTAGATTTGAGGTGCTGTACTGGAAGTATGTCACACTACTTAAACAGAAGCTACATGTGGCCTTTGTACATCTCAGGGCCACCTTTGATCTTATTCCACAAAATAATTTATGGCGGGTTCTGTCAATCATGGGTGTCCCTACCAATCTTCTTTGGCTTATGACTAGACTTCAACTAAGCATTTTGGTCAAGTTCGATATGGCAGCCAGGGTGAATTAACTGAACCCATCCCTGTCGAACTTGGTGTCCACCAGGGGTGCGTTCTTGCACCCACACTATTCACTTGATATATGAACAACACAGTGGATGTACTGTTGATCTGTAAAAACAATTTCCCTGATCTGAAAAAGAGAGAGACCCTTCTTCTTTTCTTTGCCGATGATTCCTTACTCATTTCTAAAACCCGGATGGGTGTTCAAATTCTAATTGACAAGTTTCAAGGGTTTTATAGGTCAAGGGGCCTAGAGCTTAACATAAACAAAACAAAATATATGGTGTTTAGAATGGGTGTGTCTAAAAATGATGTCATCCGTGTGGGCAGGAAGGTACTAGAGAGGGAGCATAGTTGTGACTATCTGAGGGAGGTCAAGTTAATGGAGATTTTTAAATGGACAGTTGAAACTACTAGGACCGCCGCCATGCTAGTAGAGCATAGATCTAATGCTATTATTAGACTACAAAAGCAAACAAGCTCACGTCTTGTTTCACCAGCCCTAAAGGTCTATCGCGCAAAAGCAGAGGGCACTGCACTTTATGTTGCCGAGATCTGGGGCTACGCAGATGTGCATCTACTATCTGTAACTGAATATAAATTTGCAAGAAAATTGATCTCTGTCCCAAATAGCACCCCTTTAATTCCATTATTTTAGGAATTGGGATTGAATAGAATTAATGGTTAGGCAGCACTTAAACTGCTTATGTACTCGGTTCGCCTATGGTCTACACCGAAGTTAAGTGGTTATAGAGATGCGCTCAAAGATTTACTTATCTGGACGAGTGCAAAGTCAGTTCCTTAGCTCAAATTTATTTCACACTGGTTTCAGAGGTTGGGTCTTAACAGCCTTTTGGATGCCCCAAATGTCATATCTCGAGCTGATATTGAAAATATGCTATTGGGCACACATACATGAAGGTTATATAAGAAATGGATCAAATGGATCATTGACTAACATGTACCTCGATTTTAAAACAAACTCTTGTTTTGAACCATATACCAGATTGTATATCTCCTCCACTAGCAAAAAGTTTGTATGTTTGTTTTCTCCTTAGCATTCTTCCATTGAGATCCTTTACTGATAAATGGAACAATGACCTCTCCACAATCCTGTGTCCCGCTTGTGCTTTGTACAACGAAACTGAGACGCACGCATGGGGCCTCATTTATGAGGCTGTGCGTCACTTTTACGCCGCCGGTGCGTCACTTTTTGTGACGCACCAGTGGTGTAAAAAATGCGCCTTGTTGCGCCATATTTACAAAGTGACGCATCTAGGTAGATGCGTCACTTTGTAAACCTCTGCTCCACATTATACCTGCACCAGGTTTAATGTATGCAAGGGGGGTGTATTGACGCAAGGAAGGGTCGTAGAAGTGATGAAGTGAAATCTATGAGATTTCACTGCGTCACTTTTAGGACGCCGTTGCGCCAAAGTCTGACAGCAGGCGTAAGACTGACGCAGGCCCTTTCACACGGGGCTTGCCCCATGTGAAAGGACGCATTGCTGGAGTTGCGTCACTTTTGTGACACACTCCAGCAATGCGTCACTTTTGCGCTTACAGATACGTCAGAAATACTGACGTATCTGTAACTCCTTGCGACATGATGCGTCATACATTAAATATGGTGCATCAGGAATGTCGCAAGGAGTGCGCACTGAGAAGTGACGCATCGCTGCTTTCATGCAGCGGTGCGTAAATTCTCATAAATTAGGCCCATTGTTTTTTGCCCAGCATATCATGGGTCTTATCATAAATGGATTTGTCCAATATGCCGACCCTTAGGCGTGTCAATATATCTAGTGGCCCATAGAATTTTAAAAAGTGGCCAGACTCCAGAAATTGTCCTCGCTGTCAGCAACCTTTTGTCAGCTGTCTGGCAGAGGAGCAGCAACCATTTAAAGGAGAAAGTACGTTGAATTATGCAGTATATTGATTCTTTATAATTCCACTCTCTTTCTGATTACATATAATCCTCCAGACAGTTTTGTTGTCTTGTGGTGAAAAAGTGGCTTGTCTCTGAGTGCGGGGCTTACCTGGATGTTATGGCTAGTTTTTTTCCTGCCTTTGGGCCAATGTCCGGACCTTTTTGAATAAAGTTCCAGTACGGTTGAAATATTTGCCAAATAGCATTCGATTCTTTACTATAAGTAGAAATCAACCTTATTTGTTTGCTTTCCGGCTTTGCCTTCTTAACTTTATTGGTAATTGTTTTACTTTGGATCTTTGTAGTCCCCTTTCAAAATCTTGTTTTTGATATCCTGTTTTCAGAAATCGCTGAGTTACATCATCCTGTCTTCTTTGTTCCACATCTTTCTCCTATGAGCAGTTTTTTTTCTTCTGTAAAATTTCACTGAATGGGGTACTTCTCAGAAGTGGTTTAGGATGGAAACTTGAACCGTGCAAAACACTGTTTGTGGATGCTTCATTCCTATATGGTGTAGTTACACTTTGTCCGTTGTTTATATAAACTAAGAAGTTTTCCTGTTCTCTACTGGTTGTACATGTGAACTTTAAGCCCGCTTTGTTGTTGAGGATTGCGAAGTACCTTTTCAACTGCATTTCTGATTCACTCCAAATAATAAACAGATCGTTAACAATATTATATTCTCCTGAAATCGCTCATTTTTTCACCTCATGCCATTGCCTTCTCCCACCAGCCCAAGGTGAGATTAGCAAAGCTTGAAGAATTGAAATTTTAATGATGGCCCTGGATTCCTGATTATATAAATGTCTTGATTAAACATGAATATATTGTTTAAGCAGTTTTCAGTCCTTTCCATGAGCATTCTTGTGTGTTCAAATTCCTCTATATTGCATTGTTTCAGGAAATAGTACCGTGCTTTACATTCAGTGTCATTTCTGATTGATGTGCAAAGAGACACTACCTCAATTCATATCATCAGGTATTCTTGCTGCCATCAATATTTGTAAAATCAAGCAGAAATGTCACTCGGGAGAGAGGGATGTCTTGCTCTCTTCTTATAAACCCTTTGTTGTTCTATGGCAGACACGGGGTGAAACTGCATTTGAATCAGACATGCCGCTTGCACATTCTGCCCTGGTGCCAGAAGGTCATAGTGTTGTGTGCTGTCTCATGCCAACAGGAATTTTTGCAGACATAAGATATTGTCTATCGCTGCCTGACTTCTTCGACTGGCAGAAGCAACTGTCTAATTTGCTTAAAAAGGCACGTTTTCCAATTAATTTTTCTCACACTCTGCAGAACAACAAATCACAAATTTCCCACTTGTAATAAACATTTTTCTCTTTGAAACAAAAACATTCCTCTTCATAAGAAAACAAGTGATGTAATATGAAAAACAAAATATATGTCTCTTGTAAATTATAGGCCAATATAATGTCTTGCTAAAGGCACTCATTTGGTAGAATTTAGAAATAAAGCAATGGTCTAATGCTCTAAACATACAAATATCTTAAGCAGGCCTAAATGTGAAAACCTTTTAAGTAGAAAATAATAGGTGCAAGATACAGGAAGAAAGAATTTAGTAGAGCTATGCCGTTTTCTCTTGGCAGGCTATGATCTCAAAGTGACTGCTTGTCCACCCTTAGAATTGCCTGCTTGGAGAGGCTGCTGTTGATTGCTGGTGAATACAGCTCTTTCTGCCTAGTTACAGACCTGCCTATTGCATTGATTTGCAGATCTTGAACAGAGGGTGTGATGGCAATCTGTCCCACTCCCAATGACATAGTTCAGCCCGTGTATGAGCAAGCACAGAGTGTAGGACAAAAGTCTGGAGGAAAGGGGGAACTGGAGTGAAAGAGAGCAGGGTTAGCTGGAGGTTCACGGTCCTGTCTGGTGCACGCCCCTCAGACTTTGGCGGATCCACAACAGTGTTCTTTCGGGTTAATATCATGTTTATACTACAGGTGCAAAAACACAAATAATCACTATGGCTCACATGCGGAACCAATGTACAAAGGTGGTTTGCATTGTTATGCTTATCCGCTTCAGAATGACGGTCCAACATGAATCTAAGCCTATCTGGAGGAAGCTGCTATCGGAAATGGTGAGGTCTAAGTTGAAAACCATCCTGAGAAAAGGTAAGAGGAAACAAGAGGCATACAAAGCAAACAAAGTCAAATCATAATCCACAAAACTGTCAAAAAGTAAGGGAAACGAGCAAGGACCAAAATAAGAAATCTGAGGAAGTGTCCTACAGTTAGCACAGTGAAGAAGCTAATACAACACAGAACATTGTCAGGTATAGTCCAAAGGGAAGGGACGTGTTTATAAGTCATTACTGCCACTCATGACCTGGACGTCCCACACTTAGACGTTCCCAGGCTAGTAGTACTGGCACCACAGCTGTCATAGGCTGGTTCGCCACAGCCTCATGGATTGCTGTGCAGATTCCGTTGTGCTTTTTTTCCTACAGAAAAAAAAAAAAAAAAACAGGTTGCCTTTTCCTGAATGTTGAACCTTTCTAGGTGTGCCTCTTCCACTGGAGGTGGCCACCCCTGTATTTACCAAAATTGTGCACTCTTATCTAGGTTACCAAATTTACAGCATAGGTTATCAAACTTTCAATTTCATGTGGGACCATGTATGACACTTAGATTTGTTTAAAAATATATAGTTCATTTATTCAAGATAAAGTTTTTGTTTAAAATATCATAATGTTACAAAGCTGTTGCAATTAAAAAACCGTTCCACGATATATGTACAATGTATATAGACAATGATTACTAACACATTTTAAAAAAAGCAATACTTCATAAATTTTTAAAAAAATTTTCTTATATAACAAAATTTATCAGAAACATATTCATAGAAAACACAAATGTTAGGAACAAAACTGTCGACGCGGCGTTTCGGTGCCCCTGATGTTCTTGCACCTTCTTCAGGACTTGTTCCCTGATTGGTCACATCTACAAAGACATATATCACAATATATTTCATTAGGTCCCTTCTTTCACTATCAGTTACATCTTCTATTGTCAGTTCTATTAATTCATTACATCATTCGGTCAATCTAACATTTGGTAACCCATATAATACTTTCTGCACACCCCAGCTTGAGAGATTTTTACATCTCTGTTGGTATACTTATTCCATTTCTCTGTTAAAAAAAAAAAAAAAAAGCTTCTGGGCTTTATTTTCTCGCCCCCTAAGTCAGAAGACTTGCTCGGTCTTATATTTACTCTACTGCCCATTCGTTATAGATGTGCACTGGCGGTCAATTTATGCCAGTCGTCCACTCTAATTTTGCTGGTCATTACATTAGTTATTGTATACTCACCCAGGTTGTGTTCCCTGGGCCCTTTTGGTTATATGAGGCTGTTTATCATCTGCTCATATCCTTTTTGCCTTCTTTTACTATGGCACTTCTTATCACTCAATTTTGTTTGGATGTTCAGTGGAGAGTGTGGAAATTTAACCACTTCAGTACTGTCAAACAAGAGGAAAATTGTTATATATCTTCCCTTCTTTTGGCTAACTCCTATCTGATTTTAGAAGTAAGTACAGATGATCCTCACCGGTTTTTATTTCCACTCGTTAGTTTATGTTTCAGGAGGATGCCTCTGGGAGCTCCCTTTCTTATTGGTTGGATGCTTCCTGCCCCTGCTCCGTCTATGGATATGATAATCTTTGTTAATGTGTCTCTATCCTTCATACATTACATATAGAGTGGTTCCTTTCCTGTTATTTCTTACCTTATAGGGTCTTTTGAGTGATTCTTACTTTACTTCACTCAGATTGCTGTTGATCTTTGGGTAGATGCCTTTTATCTTGGCTTGAAATTCTAAAAGAAGGGGGTTGAATATTAAGGCTAAATTGCAAATTCTCTATTTCTTTCTAAAGAGACTTTCATCTCCTAATAGCCTTCCCATAATCCTATATTTACTTACTTGCTGAAGGGAGCTGAACTGCGTGGCGTCCTCCTGCTCTCGTGAGTGTTCTCGATCTAATGAGAGAGACTTCTGTTTGGTATATATACCCTTACTGATTGGTTCATTATCTATCTTATCCCTCACACCTGGTTACTGTTTATGTGTGTTAAAGCATGGTCACCTTATTCTGGCCGCCATCTTGTAGTGGGATTTAATTCTGTCAGTTTATTCCTATTTTTTTGCTACTCTCATTTCTGTTTCATCTGACAGCGTTATTTTCTATTTATCTTCATGTCTGCCTCCTCTGCCCTATTACTGGGATCTTGTTCGGTTCCCATGCTCTTTTTTTCGATGTTGTTAAATTTCTTTTTGTTTTTTATGGACATGTTGTTTAATTTCCTACTTAGATCATCGCTGTTTCTTTTCCCTGTTTAGGCGGTTTAAACTTCATTTGCAAGTACTTCACTTTCCTCGGTTGTTACCCGATCGAATCACGCTCCTTTCGCGAGCGCCATTTTGGATTGGGAAACCGTTTTCTATTTACACCACCCCATAGCGGTTCTAGGGACTGTAAAAATTCTACAATACAGTTCAGGGTTTACATTTCCTAATGGGTCGTCGCTAGTTCTTATTTCATTGTCGCGAGCACCCATTTTTAACCCGTTTATTTTTCGCTGGATTTTATTAAATAAGGCTATTCTAATTACGCGAGCGCCATTTTGCGATGGGAGACTTCTTGGAGTAATTGAAACCTCTATTTTCAGCGCACTCGAGTTTATACTCTATCTTGCATTAGAAATTGTTATTTTCCACATATTATATCAATTGGAATATTTTATGGCATCATTTTCAAATTTGTTAGAAGCTCTTATAAAAAACATATAGTCACCAATTAAATTATAATATTGTGTTTTGGATACTCGTCATTACTCCAATCATCATTGCAAATATGGTGATGGAGACTATTACTCCATTTTGCCTATGTTTCCGAGAATTTCTAAGCCTTAATGCTTGCACTGCGGCTCTTGATTATCATATCTGCCAGATCCCTCCCCTATTGCCCATCATGCTGGGATTTATTATCTTCTCTTAATTTCTGGTTTTTGTACATGGTCTTTCTACAATATTCTTTCCCAGTCTTCTTTGTTGTTTAGGCCTATTTTATGGGAGTTAAATTTGGACATATAGTATTGTTCTCTTTGTTTTCGTTTTTTGGTTAAGTCTCCTCCTCTCTTATTTATCCTGACTTGTTCTATCACACACCACCGTATGTCTTCCACTGTGTGGCCCATTTCTATCCAATGGGCTACCAGGGGCGCTGTTAATTTTTTAGTCCGGACGGCTGACTTATGTTCTGTTATTCGTGTCCTGATTTCTCGTTGTGTTTCTCCTATATATACTTTGTTGCATGGGCAATTAATCAGATATATAACATTATTCGTCCTGCAATTGAACATTTCCCTGCAAGTATGTGTTATTTTACCTATGGTAATACTTGGACCTGGTATTATAGATGGACAGTTTTTACAGGTACTGCAGGCATAGTTGCCTGTTGGGTTTGAACCATCCAAAGTTTTAATGGAGTTCCTTTTATTTTTATCAGGGTACGTTTTAACTAGACAGTTCCTTATTGTGCGGTTCCTCCTGAACGCAAATATAGGTTTAGGGATTGGTGTATCACCTGGATCATTTAGCAGCTTCCAATTACTGTTGATACAGTTTTTCAATTTGTTGGATACACAAGAAAAATTCGTGACGAATACAATAGGTTTTGTTTCTATGTTTGATCTAATTTTTGGTTCAAATAAACTATCCCTGTTATAATATTTTGCACGTTTGTAGGCTTGTTTGATCATTTTCTTTGGGTAACCCCTATCCGCAAACTTTTTCTTCAGGGTATTAGCATGTCTATCAAACTCTTTGATGGTGGTACAGTTTCGGCGGACCCTCAGGAATTGCCCAAATGGTATGTTATTTTTTTGGGTGGCCGGGTGGTAGCTGTTAAAATGGAGCATTGTATTGCGGTCCGTTGGTTTTGTAAAGAGTTCTACTCCTAACACTCCTTCCATATTTTTTATTTTAATGTCTAAAAAGTCACACTCTTCGTTACTGTACGTTGAGGTGAAATTTAGGTTGTCATCACCCAGGTTTAGCCAGGTAATAAATTCCATCAGTTCCTCTGCATTTCCTTGCCAAATAAAAAAGATATCATCAATAAATCTTGACCATTTATGGATATTTTCAAAAAATGGCGCCATGGGGTTGAATATATGTTTTTTCTCAAAATCCGCCACGTATAGACACGCCAGGCTAGGAGCACAGGTGGCTCCCATGCTGGTCCCCTTCGTTTGTTTGTACATGTTTTCTTTGAATAGAAAGATGTTATTTTTAAGGATAAGTTCTAGACAGTCTATTATGAATATAGAGTGCTCTGATAGTTCTTCCTCCCCATTCTGCAGAAGCTTTTGGATTACTTTGATGGTGTCGTTTTGGGGGATATTTGTATAGAGCGCTTCTATATCTAGCGTCACCATCCATTGGTTGTTGGGGTTAAATGTCATTCCTTCCACTTTTTTGATCATTTCTGTTGTATCCTTAATGTATGCTGGTTGTATCGTTACCCAAGGTTGAATAAACTTATCCACATATTGACTTAGTGGTTCTGTCAGGGAGTTTAAACTTGAGACAATGGGTCTCATAGGAGGGTTATTAATGTCCTTATGCACTTTTGGTAACCCGTAGATCGCAGGGATCGTTGGGTTTTCATTGTTGAGGAAATTGAATTCCTCGTGATTGATTATACCGTCTTCTCTAGCCAGTAAGAGTAAGCTTTTTATCCGTTTCCCTAAGTTCTGCCATTCTATCATGTTAGATCTTGTGTAATGATTGGGATTGTCTAGGAGATAATGCATCCTCTTCTCGTAGTCTATTGTTTCCAATATTACTATACTCCCCCCCTTATCACCGGGTTTAATGGTGATGCTATCATCTTTCTCTAGATTGTTCAAAGCCTTCTTTTCTTCTAGTTTAAGGTTATTCTTAATCCATATTTTCTGATCTAATATCTCTTCGAGTCCTCTTGTTATCACCCTTTCAAAGGTATCTACATTTTTATTCACCATGGAACTCAAAGGAGTCCACAGTGATTTGGGGCGTAAGCCTGACTTGTTATCTGTGGGTATTCTTTCTTTATTTTCAAAGTATTTGTGTAATCTGATTTTTCTTATTAGTTGTTGAAAGTCCCTTTCCAAGGTAAATCTAACTGGTGGTCCTGCTATGGCATAGCCTAATCCTTTTTCTAGTAAGCTAATTTCTTCCCTGGACATTTCTCTTTTTGCTAAATTTATTATTGGGGCTTTTGTGTCATGTTCTAGTCCCATGTCTTTTGGCTTCTCGTTTTCATGTAGGGACGTTGTTGGCCCTGGTTGCTCTGGTAGTTGCCTCTCCCTCTCCCCCTCCCTCTCGGGGTTGGGTTTTGGTTTTGATTTCCCCTGTGTCTGTCTAAAAAAATTAAACTGTCTTTTGTTTGTTTATTGGGTCGATCTCTC
This sequence comes from Lissotriton vulgaris, assembly GCF_964263255.1. Classification (NCBI taxonomy): domain Eukaryota; kingdom Metazoa; phylum Chordata; class Amphibia; order Caudata; family Salamandridae; genus Lissotriton; species Lissotriton vulgaris. Next base: position 1,746,926,882 of record NC_141694.1, read on the forward strand.
TCTGGGTCTGTTTGGTTCCCTGTGGTTGGTTCATTCTCCGAATCACTGCTCGTGTACGAAGTGTCAGAGAAGGTTACCCCCCGTCTAGGGCCCTGGCGTTTATTCGTTTGCCAATTTCCTCTGTTTGCTCTGTCTTCCCTAGGTCTATCAAAATAATCTTTTTGTATGTAGGGGTATACTAACTCCTGTTTATATTGGTTGAGATCTTTTTTAAACTTGTTGCTCTTTTTATTTATTAGGTAATCCTTATATCCATCAAGGTCTCTTTGGATCTCCTCCAGTTTCTGTTTTGCATCCTCTACTGAGGTGTTATCTTTCAACTTTTTTTCCATCTCATCTAATTCAATTCTTTCTATAATCAAGGTAGCTTGTGCGGTCTCTATAATTAGCAAAAGCCAATCTCTACTGCACCTGTTGGCTATGAACGTCCAGGTTTCTAGAAATTTTTCATTTTTAGTGAACAGACTGGGTTCATTCTTAACTTGTAACCCCTTGGGTATCATCCCCTTCTTGCAGTATTGTATTAGAAAATCTGAATGTAATTCAGTTCTAATAATCTTTTTCTTGTAGTTCCAGAGTTCCTTCCACTGTTCTAAGTCTGTATTGTTTGCTGTTATTGTGTTTACACTTTTTTCAGGACAATTGACTAATTTATTGAATTGGTCATCCGAAAAACTGAATACTTTAAAGGCGTCCATGGCATTAATTATGAACCACCGTGTGATGAATCACAACTCACTTTTTTTTGTGAGGTAAAGAGAGAACACAACTCCCCAGTTAAAAAACTGTACTATATTGTCAGAAAAGTTATGTGTTGGGAGCTACCCTTTCTGTCAGGAAAAGGACTGGGTCAATAACTAAGAAAAAAACAGGTTGCCTTTTCCTGAATGTTGAACCTTTCTAGGTGTGCCTCTTCCACTGGAGGTGGCCACCCCTGTATTTACCAAAATTGTGCACTCTTATCTAGGTTACCAAATTTACAGCATAGGTTATCAAACTTTCAATTTCATGTGGGACCATGTATGACACTTAGATTTGTTTAAAAATATATAGTTCATTTATTCAAGATAAAGTTTTTGTTTAAAATATCATAATGTTACAAAGCTGTTGCAATTAAAAAACCGTTCCACGATATATGTACAATGTATATAGACAATGATTACTAACACATTTTAAAAAAAGCAATACTTCATAAATTTTTAAAAAAATTTTCTTATATAACAAAATTTATCAGAAACATATTCATAGAAAACACAAATGTTAGGAACAAAACTGTCGACGCGGCGTTTCGGTGCCCCTGATGTTCTTGCACCTTCTTCAGGACTTGTTCCCTGATTGGTCACATCTACAAAGACATATATCACAATATATTTCATTAGGTCCCTTCTTTCACTATCAGTTACATCTTCTATTGTCAGTTCTATTAATTCATTACATCATTCGGTCAATCTAACATTTGGTAACCCATATAATACTTTCTGCACACCCCAGCTTGAGAGATTTTTACATCTCTGTTGGTATACTTATTCCATTTCTCTGTTAAAAAAAAAAAAGCTTCTGGGCTTTATTTTCTCGCCCCCTAAGTCAGAAGACTTGCTCGGTCTTATATTTACTCTACTGCCCATTCGTTATAGATGTGCACTGGCGGTCAATTTATGCCAGTCGTCCACTCTAATTTTGCTGGTCATTACATTAGTTATTGTATACTCACCCAGGTTGTGTTCCCTGGGCCCTTTTGGTTATATGAGGCTGTTTATCATCTGCTCATATCCTTTTTGCCTTCTTTTACTATGGCACTTCTTATCACTCAATTTTGTTTGGATGTTCAGTGGAGAGTGTGGAAATTTAACCACTTCAGTACTGTCAAACAAGAGGAAAATTGTTATATATCTTCCCTTCTTTTGGCTAACTCCTATCTGATTTTAGAAGTAAGTACAGATGATCCTCACCGGTTTTTATTTCCACTCGTTAGTTTATGTTTCAGGAGGATGCCTCTGGGAGCTCCCTTTCTTATTGGTTGGATGCTTCCTGCCCCTGCTCCGTCTATGGATATGATAATCTTTGTTAATGTGTCTCTATCCTTCATACATTACATATAGAGTGGTTCCTTTCCTGTTATTTCTTACCTTATAGGGTCTTTTGAGTGATTCTTACTTTACTTCACTCAGATTGCTGTTGATCTTTGGGTAGATGCCTTTTATCTTGGCTTGAAATTCTAAAAGAAGGGGGTTGAATATTAAGGCTAAATTGCAAATTCTCTATTTCTTTCTAAAGAGACTTTCATCTCCTAATAGCCTTCCCATAATCCTATATTTACTTACTTGCTGAAGGGAGCTGAACTGCGTGGCGTCCTCCTGCTCTCGTGAGTGTTCTCGATCTAATGAGAGAGACTTCTGTTTGGTATATATACCCTTACTGATTGGTTCATTATCTATCTTATCCCTCACACCTGGTTACTGTTTATGTGTGTTAAAGCATGGTCACCTTATTCTGGCCGCCATCTTGTAGTGGGATTTAATTCTGTCAGTTTATTCCTATTTTTTTGCTACTCTCATTTCTGTTTCATCTGACAGCGTTATTTTCTATTTATCTTCATGTCTGCCTCCTCTGCCCTATTACTGGGATCTTGTTCGGTTCCCATGCTCTTTTTTTCGATGTTGTTAAATTTCTTTTTGTTTTTTATGGACATGTTGTTTAATTTCCTACTTAGATCATCGCTGTTTCTTTTCCCTGTTTAGGCGGTTTAAACTTCATTTGCAAGTACTTCACTTTCCTCGGTTGTTACCCGATCGAATCACGCTCCTTTCGCGAGCGCCATTTTGGATTGGGAAACCGTTTTCTATTTACACCACCCCATAGCGGTTCTAGGGACTGTAAAAATTCTACAATACAGTTCAGGGTTTACATTTCCTAATGGGTCGTCGCTAGTTCTTATTTCATTGTCGCGAGCACCCATTTTTAACCCGTTTATTTTTCGCTGGATTTTATTAAATAAGGCTATTCTAATTACGCGAGCGCCATTTTGCGATGGGAGACTTCTTGGAGTAATTGAAACCTCTATTTTCAGCGTACTCGAGTTTATACTCTATCTTGCATTAGAAATTGTTATTTTCCACATATTATATCAATTGGAATATTTTATGGCATCATTTTCAAATTTGTTAGAAGCTCTTATAAAAAACATATAGTCACCAATTAAATTATAATATTGTGTTTTGGATACTCGTCATTACTCCAATCATCATTGCAAATATGGTGATGGAGACTATTACTCCATTTTGCCTATGTTTCCGAGAATTTCTAAGCCTTAATGCTTGCACTGCGGCTCTTGATTATCATATCTGCCAGATCCCTCCCCTATTGCCCATCATGCTGGGATTTATTATCTTCTCTTAATTTCTGGTTTTTGTACATGGTCTTTCTACAATATTCTTTCCCAGTCTTCTTTGTTGTTTAGGCCTATTTTATGGGAGTTAAATTTGGACATATAGTATTGTTCTCTTTGTTTTCGTTTTTTGGTTAAGTCTCCTCCTCTCTTATTTATCCTGACTTGTTCTATCACACACCACCGTATGTCTTCCACTGTGTGGCCCATTTCTATCCAATGGGCTACCAGGGGCGCTGTTAATTTTTTAGTCCGGACGGCTGACTTATGTTCTGTTATTCGTGTCCTGATTTCTCGTTGTGTTTCTCCTATATATACTTTGTTGCATGGGCAATTAATCAGATATATAACATTATTCGTCCTGCAATTGAACATTTCCCTGCAAGTATGTGTTATTTTACCTATGGTAATACTTGGACCTGGTATTATAGATGGACAGTTTTTACAGGTACTGCAGGCATAGTTGCCTGTTGGGTTTGAACCATCCAAAGTTTTAATGGAGTTCCTTTTATTTTTATCAGGGTACGTTTTAACTAGACAGTTCCTTATTGTGCGGTTCCTCCTGAACGCAAATATAGGTTTAGGGATTGGTGTATCACCTGGATCATTTAGCAGCTTCCAATTACTGTTGATACAGTTTTTCAATTTGTTGGATACACAAGAAAAATTCGTGACGAATACAATAGGTTTTGTTTCTATGTTTGATCTAATTTTTGGTTCAAATAAACTATCCCTGTTATAATATTTTGCACGTTTGTAGGCTTGTTTGATCATTTTCTTTGGGTAACCCCTATCCGCAAACTTTTTCTTCAGGGTATTAGCATGTCTATCAAACTCTTTGATGGTGGTACAGTTTCGGCGGACCCTCAGGAATTGCCCAAATGGTATGTTATTTTTTTGGGTGGCCGGGTGGTAGCTGTTAAAATGGAGCATTGTATTGCGGTCCGTTGGTTTTGTAAAGAGTTCTACTCCTAACACTCCTTCCATATTTTTTATTTTAATGTCTAAAAAGTCACACTCTTCGTTACTGTACGTTGAGGTGAAATTTAGGTTGTCATCACCCAGGTTTAGCCAGGTAATAAATTCCATCAGTTCCTCTGCATTTCCTTGCCAAATAAAAAAGATATCATCAATAAATCTTGACCATTTATGGATATTTTCAAAAAATGGCGCCATGGGGTTGAATATATGTTTTTTCTCAAAATCCGCCACGTATAGACACGCCAGGCTAGGAGCACAGGTGGCTCCCATGCTGGTCCCCTTCGTTTGTTTGTACATGTTTTCTTTGAATAGAAAGATGTTATTTTTAAGGATAAGTTCTAGACAGTCTATTATGAATATAGAGTGCTCTGATAGTTCTTCCTCCCCATTCTGCAGAAGCTTTTGGATTACTTTGATGGTGTCGTTTTGGGGGATATTTGTATAGAGCGCTTCTATATCTAGCGTCACCATCCATTGGTTGTTGGGGTTAAATGTCATTCCTTCCACTTTTTTGATCATTTCTGTTGTATCCTTAATGTATGCTGGTTGTATCGTTACCCAAGGTTGAATAAACTTATCCACATATTGACTTAGTGGTTCTGTCAGGGAGTTTAAACTTGAGACAATGGGTCTCATAGGAGGGTTATTAATGTCCTTATGCACTTTTGGTAACCCGTAGATCGCAGGGATCGTTGGGTTTTCATTGTTGAGGAAATTGAATTCCTCGTGATTGATTATACCGTCTTCTCTAGCCAGTAAGAGTAAGCTTTTTATCCGTTTCCCTAAGTTCTGCCATTCTATCATGTTAGATCTTGTGTAATGATTGGGATTGTCTAGGAGATAATGCATCCTCTTCTCGTAGTCTATTGTTTCCAATATTACTATACTCCCCCCCTTATCACCGGGTTTAATGGTGATGCTATCATCTTTCTCTAGATTGTTCAAAGCCTTCTTTTCTTCTAGTTTAAGGTTATTCTTAATCCATATTTTCTGATCTAATATCTCTTCGAGTCCTCTTGTTATCACCCTTTCAAAGGTATCTACATTTTTATTCACCATGGAACTCAAAGGAGTCCACAGTGATTTGGGGCGTAAGCCTGACTTGTTATCTGTGGGTATTCTTTCTTTATTTTCAAAGTATTTGTGTAATCTGATTTTTCTTATTAGTTGTTGAAAGTCCCTTTCCAAGGTAAATCTAACTGGTGGTCCTGCTATGGCATAGCCTAATCCTTTTTCTAGTAAGCTAATTTCTTCCCTGGACATTTCTCTTTTTGCTAAATTTATTATTGGGGCTTTTGTGTCATGTTCTAGTCCCATGTCTTTTGGCTTCTCGTACTGCAAGAAGGGGATGATACCCAAGGGGTTACAAGTTAAGAATGAACCCAGTCTGTTCACTAAAAATGAAAAATTTCTAGAAACCTGGACGTTCATAGCCAACAGGTGCAGTAGAGATTGGCTTTTGCTAATTATAGAGACCGCACAAGCTACCTTGATTATAGAAAGAATTGAATTAGATGAGATGGAAAAAAAGTTGAAAGATAACACCTCAGTAGAGGATGCAAAACAGAAACTGGAGGAGATCCAAAGAGACCTTGATGGATATAAGGATTACCTAATAAATAAAAAGAGCAACAAGTTTAAAAAAGATCTCAACCAATATAAACAGGAGTTAGTATACCCCTACATACAAAAAGATTATTTTGATAGACCTAGGGAAGACAGAGCAAACAGAGGAAATTGGCAAACGAATAAACGCCAGGGCCCTAGACGGGGGGTAACCTTCTCTGACACTTCGTACACGAGCAGTGATTCGGAGAATGAACCAACCACAGGGAACCAAACAGACCCAGAGAGAGATCGACCCAATAAACAAACAAAAGACAGTTTAATTTTTTTAGACAGACACAGGGGAAATCAAAACCAAAACCCAACCCCGAGAGGGAGGGGGAGAGGGAGAGGCAACTACCAGAGCAACCAGGGCCAACAACGTCCCTACATGAAAACGAGAAGCCAAAAGACATGGGACTAGAACATGACACAAAAGCCCCAATAATAAATTTAGCAAAAAGAGAAATGTCCAGGGAAGAAATTAGCTTACTAGAAAAAGGATTAGGCTATGCCATAGCAGGACCACCAGTTAGATTTACCTTGGAAAGGGACTTTCAACAACTAATAAGAAAAATCAGATTACACAAATACTTTGAAAATAAAGAAAGAATACCCACAGATAACAAGTCAGGCTTACGCCCCAAATCACTGTGGACTCCTTTGAGTTCCATGGTGAATAAAAATGTAGATACCTTTGAAAGGGTGATAACAAGAGGACTCGAAGAGATATTAGATCAGAAAATATGGATTAAGAATAACCTTAAACTAGAAGAAAAGAAGGCTTTGAACAATCTAGAGAAAGATGATAGCATCACCATTAAACCCGGTGATAAGGGGGGGAGTATAGTAATATTGGAAACAATAGACTACGAGAAGAGGATGCATTATCTCCTAGACAATCCCAATCATTACACAAGATCTAACATGATAGAATGGCAGAACTTAGGGAAACGGATAAAAAGCTTACTCTTACTGGCTAGAGAAGACGGTATAATCAATCACGAGGAATTCAATTTCCTCAACAATGAAAACCCAACGATCCCTGCGATCTACGGGTTACCAAAAGTGCATAAGGACATTAATAACCCTCCTATGAGACCCATTGTCTCAAGTTTAAACTCCCTGACAGAACCACTAAGTCAATATGTGGATAAGTTTATTCAACCTTGGGTAACGATACAACCAGCATACATTAAGGATACAACAGAAATGATCAAAAAAGTGGAAGGAATGACATTTAACCCCAACAACCAATGGATGGTGACGCTAGATATAGAAGCGCTCTATACAAATATCCCCCAAAACGACACCATCAAAGTAATCCAAAAGCTTCTGCAGAATGGGGAGGAAGAACTATCAGAGCACTCTATATTCATAATAGACTGTCTAGAACTTATCCTTAAAAATAACATCTTTCTATTCAAAGAAAACATGTACAAACAAACGAAGGGGACCAGCATGGGAGCCACCTGTGCTCCTAGCCTGGCGTGTCTATACGTGGCGGATTTTGAGAAAAAACATATATTCAACCCCATGGCGCCATTTTTTGAAAATATCCATAAATGGTCAAGATTTATTGATGATATCTTTTTTATTTGGCAAGGAAATGCAGAGGAACTGATGGAATTTATTACCTGGCTAAACCTGGGTGATGACAACCTAAATTTCACCTCAACGTACAGTAACGAAGAGTGTGACTTTTTAGACATTAAAATAAAAAATATGGAAGGAGTGTTAGGAGTAGAACTCTTTACAAAACCAACGGACCGCAATACAATGCTCCATTTTAACAGCTACCACCCGGCCACCCAAAAAAATAACATACCATTTGGGCAATTCCTGAGGGTCCGCCGAAACTGTACCACCATCAAAGAGTTTGATAGACATGCTAATACCCTGAAGAAAAAGTTTGCGGATAGGGGTTACCCAAAGAAAATGATCAAACAAGCCTACAAACGTGCAAAATATTATAACAGGGATAGTTTATTTGAACCAAAAATTAGATCAAACATAGAAACAAAACCTATTGTATTCGTCACGAATTTTTCTTGTGTATCCAACAAATTGAAAAACTGTATCAACAGTAATTGGAAGCTGCTAAATGATCCAGGTGATACACCAATCCCTAAACCTATATTTGCGTTCAGGAGGAACCGCACAATAAGGAACTGTCTAGTTAAAACGTACCCTGATAAAAATAAAAGGAACTCCATTAAAACTTTGGATGGTTCAAACCCAACAGGCAACTATGCCTGCAGTACCTGTAAAAACTGTCCATCTATAATACCAGGTCCAAGTATTACCATAGGTAAAATAACACATACTTGCAGGGAAATGTTCAATTGCAGGACGAATAATGTTATATATCTGATTAATTGCCCATGCAACAAAGTATATATAGGAGAAACACAACGAGAAATCAGGACACGAATAACAGAACATAAGTCAGCCGTCCGGACTAAAAAATTAACAGCGCCCCTGGTAGCCCATTGGATAGAAATGGGCCACACAGTGGAAGACATACGGTGGTGTGTGATAGAACAAGTCAGGATAAATAAGAGAGGAGGAGACTTAACCAAAAAACGAAAACAAAGAGAACAATACTATATGTCCAAATTTAACTCCCATAAAATAGGCCTAAACAACAAAGTAGACTGGGAAAGAATATTGTAGAAAGACCATGTACAAAAACCAGAAATTAAGAGAAGATAATAAATCCCAGCATGATGGGCAATAGGGGAGGGATCTGGCAGATATGATAATCAAGAGCCGCAGTGCAAGCATTAAGGCTTAGAAATTCTCGGAAACATAGGCAAAATGGAGTAATAGTCTCCATCACCATATTTGCAATGATGATTGGAGTAATGACGAGTATCCAAAACACAATATTATAATTTAATTGGTGACTATATGTTTTTTATAAGAGCTTCTAACAAATTTGAAAATGATGCCATAAAATATTCCAATTGATATAATATGTGGAAAATAACAATTTCTAATGCAAGATAGAGTATAAACTCGAGTGCGCTGAAAATAGAGGTTTCAATTACTCCAAGAAGTCTCCCATCGCAAAATGGCGCTCGCGTAATTAGAATAGCCTTATTTAATAAAATCCAGCGAAAAATAAACGGGTTAAAAATGGGTGCTCGCGACAATGAAATAAGAACTAGCGACGACCCATTAGGAAATGTAAACCCTGAACTGTATTGTAGAATTTTTACAGTCCCTAGAACCGCTATGGGGTGGTGTAAATAGAAAACGGTTTCCCAATCCAAAATGGCGCTCGCGAAAGGAGCGTGATTCGATCGGGTAACAACCGAGGAAAGTGAAGTACTTGCAAATGAAGTTTAAACCGCCTAAACAGGGAAAAGAAACAGCGATGATCTAAGTAGGAAATTAAACAACATGTCCATAAAAAACAAAAAGAAATTTAACAACATCGAAAAAAAGAGCATGGGAACCGAACAAGATCCCAGTAATAGGGCAGAGGAGGCAGACATGAAGATAAATAGAAAATAACGCTGTCAGATGAAACAGAAATGAGAGTAGCAAAAAAATAGGAATAAACTGACAGAATTAAATCCCACTACAAGATGGCGGCCAGAATAAGGTGACCATGCTTTAACACACATAAACAGTAACCAGGTGTGAGGGATAAGATAGATAATGAACCAATCAGTAAGGGTATATATACCAAACAGAAGTCTCTCTCATTAGATCGAGAACACTCACGAGAGCAGGAGGACGCCACGCAGTTCAGCTCCCTTCAGCAAGTAAGTAAATATAGGATTATGGGAAGGCTATTAGGAGATGAAAGTCTCTTTAGAAAGAAATAGAGAATTTGCAATTTAGCCTTAATATTCAACCCCCTTCTTTTAGAATTTCAAGCCAAGATAAAAGGCATCTACCCAAAGATCAACAGCAATCTGAGTGAAGTAAAGTAAGAATCACTCAAAAGACCCTATAAGGTAAGAAATAACAGGAAAGGAACCACTCTATATGTAATGTATGAAGGATAGAGACACATTAACAAAGATTATCATATCCATAGACGGAGCAGGGGCAGGAAGCATCCAACCAATAAGAAAGGGAGCTCCCAGAGGCATCCTCCTGAAACATAAACTAACGAGTGGAAATAAAAACCGGTGAGGATCATCTGTACTTACTTCTAAAATCAGATAGGAGTTAGCCAAAAGAAGGGAAGATATATAACAATTTTCCTCTTGTTTGACAGTACTGAAGTGGTTAAATTTCCACACTCTCCACTGAACATCCAAACAAAATTGAGTGATAAGAAGTGCCATAGTAAAAGAAGGCAAAAAGGATATGAGCAGATGATAAACAGCCTCATATAACCAAAAGGGCCCAGGGAACACAACCTGGGTGAGTATACAATAACTAATGTAATGACCAGCAAAATTAGAGTGGACGACTGGCATAAATTGACCGCCAGTGCACATCTATAACGAATGGGCAGTAGAGTAAATATAAGACCGAGCAAGTCTTCTGACTTAGGGGGCGAGAAAATAAAGCCCAGAAGCTTTTTTTTTTTTAACAGAGAAATGGAATAAGTATACCAACAGAGATGTAAAAATCTCTCAAGCTGGGGTGTGCAGAAAGTATTATATGGGTTACCAAATGTTAGATTGACCGAATGATGTAATGAATTAATAGAACTGACAATAGAAGATGTAACTGATAGTGAAAGAAGGGACCTAATGAAATATATTGTGATATATGTCTTTGTAGATGTGACCAATCAGGGAACAAGTCCTGAAGAAGGTGCAAGAACATCAGGGGCACCGAAACGCCGCGTCGACAGTTTTGTTCCTAACATTTGTGTTTTCTATGAATATGTTTCTGATAAATTTTGTTATATAAGAAAATTTTTTTAAAAATTTATGAAGTATTGCTTTTTTTAAAATGTGTTAGTAATCATTGTCTATATACATTGTACATATATCGTGGAACGGTTTTTTAATTGCAACAGCTTTGTAACATTATGATATTTTAAACAAAAACTTTATCTTGAATAAATGAACTATATATTTTTAAACAAATCTAAGTGTCATACATGGTCCCACATGAAATTGAAAGTTTGATAACCTATGCTGTAAATTTGGTAACCTAGATAAGAGTGCACAATTTTGGTAAATACAGGGGTGGCCACCTCCAGTGGAAGAGGCACACCTAGAAAGGTTCAACATTCAGGAAAAGGCAACCTGTTTTTTTCTTAGTTATTGACCCAGTCCTTTTCCTGACAGAAAGGGTAGCTCCCAACACATAACTTTTCTGACTTTTTTTCCTACAGCAAGACCCAGTCTCTGTACCCCGCTTATTCGTGCCACCTATCAAGACTAGTATTGCAAACTTTCTCTTTCCTTGTCCTCATAGACGGTGTCTGGCTCTTTTAGCGCATACTCTGCAACTCTGAGTTGATGAGAAGCAGCTTTTACTCAGTTTATGGTTTACTGTAATCCCTTCTCTTTTCATTTTACTTAAATGTTCTAATGCACTCCACGACAAGGTATGCTTTCTAGATAGATTGAGAGTAGCCGGATTCCCATATGGTTTATTTCCCCCTTAATCTCATTCCTCTGTCCGATATGGCACTCTTGCTGCAGCTTATCCACGACTCGTTTTCATGGTGGGCTTTCATTACAAGTTCATAGAGTGCCCACACAGCGGGTGCACCAATGGCAAGCCCGGCTGTTTCCATTCAAGCCTGGCCTGTGCCGTTCCAAAACTCCCAACGTATGCAATTAAAACAAGCATTGGCATAGCCAATAGGTCTCGCCTTTGGGACCTTATAAGATTTAGCTATGCAGGATAATATCCTGGGTGCTGTGCCGCCAGGGATTGAAGAGCTAATCAACAAATAAACACACAGATGAACACATGCATACACACTGAAGAACCGGGTTTTAGAACCCAGCGGCGCCAGGGGCACGCCCAAAGTCTTCGGGTTCACCTGTCTTAGAATACAGAGACACGGGATACTTCTAGGTGGCGTCAAAGATCGAGTTTATTGGCTGCAGCCAGAAACAGAAGTCCACGAAGTACAACACAAGTAGATTCGTAGGAGACTGCTCAAATTCGTAAGTCCAGTCATCCTCTTTTATGCCAAAAATCACATTCTGGACAAACACCCACTATTTACAATTTGTCCAATCACAGGTAACATTGCAAAAGGTATTGCATGACGACAAACCCACTTTTCAGTTGTCCGGCCCACCATTAATTACACGGAAAAGCCCAACATTCTTTCTTGCACAAGCCGGACAAACCCATAATAAAAGACCACAACCCATATCATAAACAGACCATAAAAGAAGGAACAGAAACAGATAAGAAGCAGGATAAGGGGTGTGTGTGTGTGCAATAAACTCAACAATGTCCTGTGCTTTGACCCTCAATCTCGCTCAGCTACCGGACAAGGAACTGGCCTAGCAAGGTCAGCTTCAGACAACGGGGTCAGTTCACTCAGGTCATTCAGAAGTCAGCTAAGGTGTACGTGTACTAAAGACTCGTTCGGCCGTAGTCATCGGCCTATGTGAGGGCAACCACAAAATGGCTGCCATACACAAAATGGAACCCAAGGTTCAGAACGAAATCCCTAAATACACAGTGATTCCATCGGTCTAACATAGCGAAATCACTCGTACTTGCCGCACTCACTAGTTTCGGTTCGCTACTATCTAATTCGTAACGAAACCATGACATTTATAAAATGGGTTCAGAATTCACGGAACCTCAACACACGCATGCACACATGGACATGCACTACTCAGAGCAAAGCACAAATAGCCATTAGCACACGTAGGTAGACACAGAAATGCTTGCACAGTTTCACACCCATAGGCAGAAAGAACACATACAGATACACACATCAAACATACCCCATACCGCTCCTCCCATGTACACAGATACCCATGGATATGCACCTTTCCACTCATACTGTGCATGCACACGCAGGCACCAAAGTTGGATTTTAAAGCTCCAGATCCTTCTATTTCCAGTAAAATCCTCTAAAGAAAAAAAATGAGAATGGCATAATCCATTATAAGATGGCCACAACAGAGGCAAACAGAAATCTGAAAATTGTGCGACCAGTTCCAGGGCTCTTATGGATTGTAAGGTAGTGGTAGCTCTGAAACGGCACTGTTGGCTCTCCCTGATGAGTGGCTGATTCGAATCCAGCCAAATCAGCCCTTTTTTATGCATCAGTCATCTGCAAACTCCACTTTTCCCTCAAGGTTAGTCTCTTACAAAGATGAGGCAAAACCGGCGCCAGCCCTGCCAACCAGTCAGAGGCAGCATGCCACAAAATTACTAGGTTACTGTGCCGGCTCTTCTCCCATCAAACATATGACTGACCCAGCATCTGCCTTACCAACCTGTCACAGGAACCATGTCACAAAATAACTAGGTTACTGAAGTATAAGGGGTGACTGCTGCATGGGCTAGTTGTGCCAGCCCTAGAGATGCAAAAGTTGCAGCCAAAATTTGAGTGATTTAAAGACCATGCATATTTGTTTAAAGTAAGTAAAACACAGGCTGCTCACTTGGTTGTCAACTGACCCTAGGTACCCTGCTTGGTAGTCACAGTACTTTCGGCGCCACATAGGACTTCCAGTAGAGAAGTAGAGCATTCTTACCTGCTGGCCGCTTCCAAATTGGTTTCCTTCACTTAAATGTCAGTTAGTTCCAGCTGGCCATCCCAAAGAGATCACTTGCATACTCCTCTGGTGTGCAGGCGGGTCACATATCCCTTCGACCCCATATTTACTGCAGATGGGTCCCTAGAGGTCTATGGTGTTTTTTTCCTGAACAGCCGCCCCCCCCCCGTCCACTCCAGCTCAGACTGTCCTGCTGTTTCCCAACAATGGCTAGGTCCTTCAAGTAGATCACAGTCTGCACCAGGCTACCAGCTGCCCTGTCCCTGCCAGCCTGTGCTGGCCTGGTGTGCACTGACCACCCGCGCCCGTGCAGAAAATCACAATCAGCCGCGGGGTGCACCAACCACCCACAGTTGTGCCCTAAATCACAATCAACCCAGCTGTGCACTGACCGCCCACACTCGTGTACTAAATCATAATCAGTGTCAACAACTGTGGGATCCAACCTGCAACAGCTGACCCGAGGGCTTTAAGTGGGCCGGGTCCTGCCCTTGTTCAGCCCCGGCAGTTCTCAAGAGCAGGTGCTGAGACGGGTCTCTATCGGGCTCTACATTTTTGACCTCACCCTCGGGGTGAAAAGAAAATCTTAACTCTGCAGCAGTGCCACCCTTCACTACCTTTGATGTCACTTCGAAGAGATTCGTTATAGTACTTTCACACTCTCATCATGTCACAACTGAAGCATTTTTTATATAATAAACAACGTAGCCATAGTTCTAACTAATAACCTTTGGTAAAGCCAATAGCACTGGCTTTTTGTAGGTGTAATGTTACTTTTGGCGGGGCTTCCCTCACTACTGAACTACCACAGATCTTACGTAGACGTGCTGACTCTAGGCTCGACCTAAAAATCTGGTATTGAACTCAAGCTTTGCTTCATAAAAGCGCTAATTTACTTAATACATGATGTGACTCAAAATATGTGGTGTTTGCTCTATGGATTGCGTATAAATATTGCACTAAAGCCACAGTGAGATTGCATCGCTCCACTTACTGTTTACCTCAGTACTGAACCCAAATGTCTATTTTTCAAAATTGCCACATTCGATTGAAAAATACTGGCTGGTATGTTTATTTTTTAACTGTCTTAATAATTTTGCCCTCTTGAAAGGATTTAGAGTTTGACGGATTTAGAAAAGGATTGACATGAAACGGTTGGTAAATGCCCTGATTGCTTGGGGGGTTCTTCGAGAAACAAAAAAAAGTGAGGTGCAGAATGAAAGAAGATTATTAGGTAAATAAATGGGATGGTAAACGTTCAGTTACAAAAGAATAAAAGTAATAAATGCGGATTGAGGGAGAAAAAATCGCACAGAGCAGATAAGCAAGAGGATTTAAGAAAGGAAAGGGCGGAGAGGAGGAGCCTAGCGACGAACGAAGATGGCCGCATAAGCTCTCGGCTCCGTCGACCTCCGCCTGTTGCTTGAAGATCCTGACATATATCCTGCTTTCGCGCCTCACCCCCGTGCGGGGTAATCTTTGCTGACACTGGCGGTGTGGTCCCGAAAACTTTCCCACCCGGATCGGCGGAATTGTGCCGTGTGAAAGATCTTGGCCCAGAGTTGCCTGTAAGCCGGGACCTCGATTACTGACCCAGCCGGGTTACTGGGCAGCAGCGGCGGTTGGGTGTCCCAGAAGTGGTCCAGATGATTGACCTGGAGTGTTTCCCATCCCTATATTGGTGAGGTGCCTGCGGTCCTGTGCACACTGTGGAGGTGTGCGTATCTTGAAGGTGGCTGAGAGGTCGGGGGTCCCCTGCCCGGCGGCTGGCCCCCTCGCCGGGCTGGTGCCCCCGCCCGAGAAGCCCCGTCACTGTTCGGAAGTGAGCCTCCACTCCCCGCCTGCCCAACCCGCACTTCGGTCCCCGGGGGAATCGGGTGCTCCGAAGTGCACTCAAATGTCTGGAGCTGACCGTGTGGAGGCGGTGCGGGGTAATGAAGAGCCGTCTTTGAGGACAGTGATGGCCGCCATTAAGGAGCTGCGATCCTTCATGGCCTCTACCCACCAGAAGACGATCGCGGATGTCACCGAAACTGCCCGATCGTGCGAGGACCCTGATCTGCCTGGTGCCCTTGAGCTGGCTGTTATGTCCACGCTATTCCCGGTACTTACCAAACGAGACTCCCTTCATGTCGAACCCTCGCAATTACCACCTGGAACACTGTGTGCTAATGGACCTGTTGTCTCAGAGAGACGCCCGCCATTATCGGCGCATCCGTCCACCGATGTGTTTGTAGTCTTCTCTTCTCCTGAGCCTACGGCTAATACGACCAGGCGGATGCTGCGAACATCACTCGATTGTTTTGACTTTTCCCTGAGTTTGAGATCGACATGGTCGTACTTTGGCTGGAAAACGGCTAGTGTCATGGCGGCGGCGGATCATGACGGACTGAGGTGCTTGATCGGACTCCTTTTGCAGGTCCACAGACTGGCGGGAATCTTGATTTCTCCTGGATACGTTCTGGTGCAGTTGGCTGAACTCATTGTGAACATTTAGAGGGGTCAAGGGTGAGACTGCTGTAGATCTCGACTCTGGGGGTGCGTGAAGTTCGGGGGATCTGCCATTTTGTTGCTTACGGGTGGTGGGGCGGTGTTGGACGCCTTCCCTGGGCTTTATTTTCAATAACTTGCTTACATAATTGCTATACTTAGAACTGGGACTGTGCGCCGCAGGGGGGGGTAAGGGGACCGAGGGCAAATGTGATTTTTCTCCTCCTCCGTCTTTTTTTCTTCCTCTTATCTTTTCCTTTTTCTATCCTTATATATTTCCCTTTTCTCACTATATTTCGGGTTTTTGGATGCTGGGCGACAGGCACGCTGCTAGGGGGGTAGGCCGTAGCCATTTGCAGGGGTGCAGGGTGGGGGGGGGGGGTGACGGGGTATTATTGTTTTTCCGCATCTTGTTTCTATGGCCTTTTTTCTTCATTAGTTTAACTGGACTCTCTGTTCCTTTCCCTTCTTTCTGGGTTCTGGGATCGGTGCAGTGCATTACCTGATTTCGAATTCTCGACGTTTGACCGTGGGTTTCGCCCACGAATGTTTTTCATTAAGCCTCTACGTGTACAGGCGAGGGCCGGGTGTGTTTAGTGTTTGATTGCACGCTTATACTGATTGGCCCCCCTTAAAGATGCCGATGGATATATGATTTAGATTCTGTGACTGATCCCACCCTTCTTTCTTGTTTTCTTCTCTTTTTGTAATATATTGAAATTCATTTCTTCTAACGGCAACTATCCGGTTGTAAAATTTAAAATTAACCTCACTCATCCTGTGCAAAATTGTGTGTGCTGCAATAGTTCTGGTCTCTAATCCTGCTGCTGTGCCTCCGGGATGTTCGGCTGAATAGCTGTGTGCACCTTGTCTACAAATAAAGGTTTTCAAAAAAAAAAAATTTTTTAAAAAAGAAAGGAAAGGGCAGAAGAACAAAAGAACCGATAAGATGGCAGGGGAAGAAAAATCTATGGCAGAGGAAAACAAACGAGGGAAGAGGATAGAAGGAAGCAAATGAGACATAAAGGAACAAATGAAACGCAGGAAGAAGTCAGGCACAGGAAGAAGTGAGTGGGAGCAGAAAGGAAAGCAGGAAGAGGTAGTAAAGGAGGGAGTAAACAGATGTAGTAAAGAACGGGGGTATACAAATATAGGTAAGCAGGCTAAAATAAACAAGCAGGGGAACAGTAAACTAGGTGACGTAATAAAGAAAGCCATAAACAAAAAAAGCCAGGTAAATCAAAGGATAAAAGACATTCAGGTGATGCTGAAAAGTCTGATAGCAGTCAGGCGGGATGAGGGAGCAGGGGATTGGTTAGGATGAAAAAAGTGAGGTAGCAGAGAAGGTAAGGAGGAAGAAAATCAGGATATCTGAGAACAAAGGTAGGTGGTGAATCGAGCATGAATAGAAGTAAATCAATGAGGAGTAAAGGTAGAGGGATAAGGCTGAATGATAAGTGGAGACATAAGTCAAAAAAAATCACAGCAGGAAGTTCATGCACCAATTCCCGGGGAGAATGTTAGTACCAACAAAGAATCGGTTGTTGTTTAAGGCAACACCCATCTCCATAGGCTGAGAGTCACTCCCGTGCTGGTCACTCCTGAGGGCGGCGAAGGGCTGCGTCGTTAGCGGTACCCCTGAGTCGGGGGTGAGGGGGAGGGACGCTGGGAATGTTCAGTCTATCAGTCTCCGGCCCTCAAGACCTCACCACCTGCAGGGACCCACAATCCAACAGGTGTCCATCAAGATGGGGGAGCACAACAGTATTTAGCACAACTTTTTTTTTCTCTTATTGTGGTTTTTGTATGTGTTTCTTGCCAGCTGGAAACAAACTGTTCGAGCAGAAAAAGTCCTGTGAGAACAGTGATAAACTGCATATGTCCCATGCCTACATCCACGGCAGGAACAACCTTCATCATATGACTTCAGTACCTCTCGGTAGACTTCATTGAGCAGACAATAAGCATATATATTGCGAAAATATTGCTTATTTCCCGTGGAATAGAATCTCAATTCCGCCTACTCTTGGTGAAAAACGCACAATGCCAGACAAAAAAAATGTATATAAGCTGTCACAGAAGAAACACAAGAATGCGAGATGTTAAATTGTGTAAAATCAAGTCTTAAAACTGGAAACTCGACATTCTCAAATAGCTAATATGTTCTTCATGCATAAAACAGTAACGTCAAGGTAATAATGAACCTAAATGTTTTCACAGCAGCAACAAGGAAAGGCAGGGGTAAATAATCAATGTGTTGGAAACAGTACAAACGTGTTTTCAGAAAGACTACCTCCGTTTTTTTGTGTAAACCCGTACGATTAAGATCAGTTAATTAACTGTCTCCGTGGGGGTTGGGGAGGGGGCATGCGACGGGTTTTTGATCCCTCTGAATCTGAAAAACATCTTTTTGAGATTTTTCTCATTTTGTCCAGAATGCAGTGTATGTTATGGACACATTAATGTGGTTACATTGTCGGTGCCTCTGTGACACGTTTGTATTTCTCTTTTTTCTCCACAATGTTTTATCATAGCACCCTCCTTGCACTGTCTGCATTTTATATTTGTCTGAGGTGCTTTTATCGCGATAGATCCACCGTAAATATTCCGCCAGGTGCTATCCTGGGTTTCCAGAGGCGCTTATCTCCGCGCCGCACATGTTTAGCAGAGCTAATCTGGCCTCGTGGCTGTCACGTGACGTGCCGCCCGCACGCGATGCTCCCTTCACACCTTCATTAGTGTCATACCGGTAGTATTTATTTGTCCTGTATGGCCAGGGCAGTGACTCGGATGAAACACACCATGCACCAAAAAAAACATTCAGTTTCTATTTGGAAAATCGTTCTAGCTGTTTCAGTATCCTCTCAAGATTGACCTCTGAATACAAATAAAAGGCTTCTCCCTGGCAAGTAGTCCCTATGTGCCCTGTTTCATTATTGATGGACGGGATGTCTATATTGACAGACTTTCACACTGGTCCTGCTTAAATGAAAAGTGATGAGTGTGATCTGAACCTTCACGCCTGTTGCAAAAATTTCCACCCCAATTCCTACACTTGCATTCCGTTTGGACTGACTACCAGCTGGGGGCATCTTGGAACACACTGACTTTTTATGTCCTTGCTTATATCAGTCCAGTCACACTCCTGCCTTCCCCCTGTACCTTCCTCTCTTCGATTTCGGAAAAGCAAGGGGCTCTCCCCTTGAGTAAACTATTGGGGCCTGTGTGAGAACTCTTTCTTTTTATTTTTTCCCCTGAGAAAGTTAAATAAAAATAAATTTGGAAAAATAAAAATGATCCAGTCAAAGACCTGAAACTTATTAAACATCAAAAATAGATTTTTTGCTTTCAGTTCACTTTAGGGATTTTAAATTTTCAACTTGATAGCTGAGTGGTATTGCTAAACATAAGTTCTAGAGCCCACGGGTGAACACCAATGTGAGAAAGTGGATTATTAGTTAGTGTGATTGGTAGTACACACAAGTAATAAGGTCACTGTCCTAGTTAGGTCCAATAAAGGTTTCAGTAATTTAAAAGTGTACTCGACCCCTCGTGGCTATGGCTCAGAGCAGGCAAGCTTAATTTAGGTAAATGTGTAAAGCATTTAAAAGTACCAAAGCACGTAAAATTTGAAAACACAACACAATAAAACTCCCACTCCAATTAATAAAAATAGAGACTAACAAAAGGAACAGAATAAGACCAAACATTAAATTTGAAATAAAAATAGTGCAATAAAGCGTTATGCTCCTTCTTCTTCTGGTTGACCTTATCCGGCACGTAGGTGCGAGCTAAGGCTGATTGTGATGGAGTGCGGATTGGATACAGAGAACAGGTTTGACCCAGTCGAAATTTTAACCTCCTGACCTAGTCTTGTAAATGGAAGTACAAAATCCTCAATGGGGAAAGGCAGTTGGCTGTATCAGAGATGGGCTTCACAAGGTCGAATAGCCATAGGACGAGGTCACTGAGAAGCTGTTGTCTTTTGGCGGGAAAGCTCCAGCTTCAAACTCCACATCCAAGTAAGGTCCATTGCAAGCTGGGTGCTTTTGGAGCCTTCATCGAATGAAGATTTCTACTTTGTGACTTAGGGCCTCATTATGATGTAGGTCCCAAAGCATTCCGACCGACTCCCTGTCGGAATCGGTTCTGACCGAGTCGAGTTCGGCGAGTCCGACCGACAGATTACAATGTCTAATATGGGTTTGAGATGCCAAGTTGAGTCACAACCAGCATGGTGCAGGAGTCGAATATTCCATCTTGTTTTTGAGTGAAAAATAATACCTGTGAGGGAAAGCACGCCCGTATTTGAGCAAAAGGAAAGTCCATTACACCAGATTTTTGAATTGGTGAAGATACAGAAAAAATAAAGAGTCTTTAGGGAACTCAGTCCTGCCCATACTCTGCAGTAAAGAAATTTATACTGGCAAAGTGTTAAGGGAGCATCGTAGGCAGTAACATAAACGAGTCCAGTGGCAGAAAAGCCGAAAACTGTTGAAGTAAACGAGCTGGAGCTGCTGCTCTCACTCTATAACCCAGAATATTCGGTCCATTTTTATGACGCCCTGATGATAGTCCCAGTACTATTCGCCTGGGTCTTGAAACGCGTTGGCATTTTGGGAGGCATTTAGTTAATTCTGAATGCGGCGAGTGTTGAAAGAAACTATTGGATAAAGGATTGATACACTATTCAGATACTCTTTTGACGCTGGAGCTGGAATAACGGGGTTCATAACATTGGATATTTTCATGTTTATTACTACATTTTGTATATGATGTAAATGTTTCTAAAAATGTGTTTCGCATCAGATGAATGTATGAATTAATTTGCTGATTTTGTCATGTTGCATATTTACAAAAAGGGGTGGTGAGGGACAGAGTCTCTGAATTAAACAGAAAGCTCTCACCCAGTCAAAAGATCAGGGCTAGATCCAACACCGTTTTTTAGCTCACTGCACCATCCCAGTTTCAGAACCTGACTGTATGCAAATTAGTCTGTTCCTGTCCCAGTGCATGATGGGAACAGGACAAACCAAACTACAGAAGCCAATTCTTACACTGGGAAGGAAACAAGCTCCCGGGGACCGGTTTCTGGCATTACAGCCGTCTTCGGCCCGGTTTGCTTGAATCCTGATGGTGCAATGAGCAAGGGTCTCACATCTGAGAATACCCTTCCACGCTTAGGGTGGACAAAAATATTTACAAAAAGGGGTGGTGAGGGACAGAGTCTCTGAATTAAACAGAAAGCTCTCACCCAGTCAAAAGATCAGGGCTAGATCCAACACCGTTTTTTAGCTCACTGCACCATCCCAGTTTCAGAACCTGACTGTATGCAAATTAGTCTGTTCCTGTCCCAGTGCATGATGGGAACAGGACAAACCAAACTACAGAAGCCAATTCTTACACTGGGAAGGAAACAAGCTCCCGGGGACCGGTTTCTGGCATTACAGCCGTCTTCGGCCCGGTTTGCTTGAATCCTGATGGTGCAATGAGCAAGGGTCTCACATCTGAGAATACCCTTCCACGCTTAGGGTGGACAAAAATATTTACAAATGCCAGAAACCGGTCCCCGGTAGCTTGTCTCCTTTCTGGTGAAGAATTGGCTTGGTAGTTTGGTCTGCCCTGTTCCCATGATGCACTGGGCCAGGGACAGACTAATTTGCATATAGCCAGGTTCTGAGCTGGGATGGGGCAGTGAGATAAATAACGGTGATGGATCAAGCCCTGATCTTTGGACTGGGTAAGAGTGGTCTGTTTAATTCAGACACTCTGTTCATCACCACCCCCTTTTCTGTATCGTTTTTGGCCACTATAGGTGTGGCAGGGTATACTCAGACATGAGTCCCTTTCTCACTGCTCCATCAGGATTCAAGCAAGCCGGGCCGAAGAGGCTGAAATGCCAGAAACCGGTCCCCGGTAGCTTGTCTCCTTTCTGGTGAAGAATTGGCTTGGTAGTTTGGTCTGCCCTGTTCCCATGATGCACTGGGCCAGGGACAGACTAATTTGCATATAGCCAGGTTCTGAGCTGGGATGGGGCAGTGAGATAAATAACGGTGATGGATCAAGCCCTGATCTTTGGACTGGGTAAGAGTGGTCTGTTTAATTCAGACACTCTGTTCATCACCACCCCCTTTTCTGTATCGTCATGTTGCAAGCTGATGCTAATAATTGTTTCACAGTGTCTAAGCCTATTTTTGACTTTAAGTGTATGTTATTGAGAATTGTATATATGTGTAAGTTCATGTGGGAATTTGATAAGTCTGTGTTTCTTTTTCAGTCCAAAACATTTTTTTGATTAACTTTTAAAGAAACAGAAATGGTCTAATAAAATTCCATTAAGACAGATAAAAGAGTTGACTGTTCGTTACTCCATGAGGGGTAGGAGTGGCCGGTAGTACGGAGCAGGGTTTATTGTTTTGTGTTCTGACTTTTAGAAAGTTGGCATTTTTCATATCCTAACCATTTGGTGCCTGCAGTCTGTATCCTAGGTCACATGACTTGGTTTAGTTGGCAGTTGGCGTGTGTGTATTTCTCCTAGACATTGACACAGAGGGTGACTCGGTATTGGCAGGATTGGCCATCCTGACAGGACAGGAGGGGCGACGCTGTGCTCAGCCTCACTTACATTTCAAAGGAGCGGCTTCAGCTAGGACTTCACACTAGCTTTTTGTCACCTGGGATGAGGGCAGAGAGGAAGGAAATTCCGGAACCATCTGTGAAGGGAGAACTCCAGAATTTTATTCCATTTCAAAGCTAGCATCAGATATAGAAATAGAACCCTCAGACCCACTCTCAGTTTACTTTTGGACATGCGGCAGACTCTCGTAGGACTGCCCTTCTGCCTAAGTCCTGATGTTAGTTAAGAGAACAGCCCTGCTGCTCCGAGATGGCTGTCTCCTGCCGGAAGTCATCCCTGTGTCCTCAAAGGACTACCCTGAGGCTTAAAACTTGCTGTCTGAATCCAAGACTGCCTTTAGGTAGGGAAAAGTAGACTTTCAATACGTTCCTTTTCTAAAATATTTATTACAAATCCAACTACACCAGTGGATTGGGCTTACTGTAAATTTTTTCAAAAGTCAACAAATCAACTTTGTGGCTGTTCCTTAGGTGGAGATAGCAATAATCAATGTCATATTGTATCCCAAATGCTTTCCTATGGAACAGCTAACCCTGCTACAGTGACAATATTTGTAGGGGCAGTGTCACTGTAAGCACCCTGTATTAGATGCATTAAGGCCTACTTAGGATTCACTTATTAATATGTAAAACGGGATGTACGCCGTCAAAAGGGGTTATTTTAACAGGTAAAATTGAGAGGTGTAAAATTGTACAAACATTATACAGTGGAAGGCCTGCAGTCATGTAAATGTATTTGAGCTTATATAGCGCACAGCTACCCACAAAGGGTTTCCCAGCGCTTGCTTAGGGAACCCGTCCTGGTATTCCCCTGTGAGATAACCCCGGCAGGGTATCCACAAGGTGAAAGCCAGGCATCCCGCCGCAAGGGGCTGTTGTGGAGATTAAGCAAGCTATTGCCCAGAGTCGCAGAGTGTGAACCCGTGAGTCGAGAAGGCACCGGAGCGAGAATTATCGAGTCCGTGGAATTTTTGAGCCCAAGACCCGCCGAGGCGGAGAATTGAACCCTGGTCCAGGGCCGATCTCAGCTTCCGGGTCTGCCGCCTCTAACCCCTGAGCCACACTTCTTGCACTGTCACTGTATTGTGTTGCACAATGGGTGCTGCAGCCCACTAGTGAACGTACAGGACCTGGGTACACTTTTTAGCAGTATGAGGCACTTATAGGTAAATTAAATATGCCAATCAGGATTATGGACAATTTTGAGATGTTTTAGAATTCAGAGCTTACGCACGCAATGGGGCCTGGTTAGCAGATTCCCTTGGCACAGAGTAATAAAAAAAAGCGCACCCAGTCCAAAAGAATGGGGTATTCATTCAAAAAGAGGCATTTTCCTACAATTATCCAGAACTGAATATGTTTTGAATGGACCATCACAACGGGGTTTAGTTCTTCAGAGGGAAATGTTGGGGAAGTATATAGGAAAAGGTGCCTTTTTCGGCACATTATGTTTACACCATTGCTGGAAATCAAGCCAATTTTGAAGTGAAATTGGTAAGTAACCATATTGCGGAGCAGATTAAAATACAAGTCCCTTAATTCTTTTTTTTTCCTTATTTTATTTTTTAAAAGAAATTTTCTTTGTCATACACATCAATACAGCTACAACCCTAAGGCCGGCTGCGCTCTCACTTAAGGCACGTCGTCTCAATACAGCACATCCCACATCCCGGGGGCCGGTCAGTGCTGTGCTCAAACTATACAATGCCAGCCCATTTATAAAGTAATTTCGCTGATACGAAAAAGAACAAACAAACAGTGAGGTGTCAGGTCAGTCGTTGCTCCTCAGGACTCCAGCTCTATTGCAGTATCACGACTATAAGGATCTCATTCAAGCCCCGTTCTGCCCCCGATCCCCCCAGTCGTTCTATTTTCACTCCCTCAGTGTCCACACTCCACTCCTGCTCCGCCAATGGCCTGTACGCAGACTGACCCCCCCCCCCCGTCCACGGAACCCCTCCTGCCCCTCCAAATTGCGAACCCTTTATGTCATTGGAGTGCTAGTATCCGCCACTGTTCCAGTTATTGTTGCTTCCGTCGCACCCCCTCCGCCGCCCCTCAGATATGCAGTGTATAGTCCCCAGAAGTTCCTTAGTCTGCAGCACGGTGGGAGCAGTTCGCTAAAGTTTTCCGATTGTGTGCAGCAGTAAAGAACATCCCGTGACCATTGCGTCACCTTGGGTAAAGGACCCCTCAGCCAGCACATCCCTAATCTGTGCTTCGCCATCAGAAGCACTAAGTCCACCAATCTACGTGCGGCCTTCGGCAATTTCCTGGAATAGCCCAGCAGCGCCACCACTGGGTCCAGAGTAATCTCCAATTCTACAATAGCACTTATCTCTCAAAATATATTTCCCCAGAGTTTGAAGACCCCAGGGCAACCCCGCGCTAAGTGTATGAAGTCCGCCTTCGGGAAGCGACTTCTTTCACAGTCTGCATCCTCTCGTAGACCGTACCTGTGCATTCTTTCTTGCGTATATTATACTCTATTAATGTATTTAAAATGTATCAGTCTATGTCTGCCATGCAGAGATACTCGCTTCGTGTTGGCGCAGCAATATACCCACATGTCATCATCAATTGTGATATCCAAGTCTTGCTGCCAGGCGAGTCTGGCTTTGGTGTATTTGTTGGCTCTCTGGGACATTGCCAATTTATATAAATTGGAGACTAGTTTACGGGGAGATTTAGTTTTAATGAGGTACGATAATTCTAAGACCTCAGGAGGTTCGGCCATGTCATCCCCAAGCTGTTGCCACAGTGCTCTATTCACTCTATGGAACTGGAAACGCTGCAGTAAGGTAGAAGAGTCTGCGGTGTCTGCAACTGTATCCCATGTCTTAGCGACACCATCTGAAAACAAATCCCCTACTTTATTGATGCCCAGTGCACGAAGCGCTCTCACTACCCCCTTATCGCTGCAGGGGGTCAGCCATACCGCCCAGTCCATAGGCATTTCCAGAGCATATAGCAGTGCTTCCGCCGACTGCTGCAGAATGCAGTGCCAGGCATGCAGAGTCGAATTTAGAGAGTCCAGGATCCCAGTCCTGCGATCGGCTGGCTCAAAGATAACAGCCGGGAGGGGAAGAGGGTCAGCGAACAATCTCTCCAACACTTTACGCAATTTACGGTGGTCATTGAGGCCCCTAAAAATCCATGTTACCGCTCTAAGGGAACCCACTAGTCTCTGGGAGGAGTCTTCCCTAGCTGCTGCCATACTGTCTGTCGTGTGCCATATATTGTCCTGGGTCCTGCGACTTACATGTGTACTGCCTGGTGTACTGCAACTCAGCTGACCTAGCTAACCTCTTAACAAAAAACTGTGTCCCAACCCGCCCATTACCACCCCCCCACCCACTGCACACCTCCCACCACTCGGTTGCGCTGCATCCCGTATAGGGACTTCCCACGCCTCCCGCCTCCCACCTCCCACCCCAAACTCAAATAGCAATAGTGGTGTTTTTCACTTTCAGGCGGAGGTCGCTCTGTGCTCAACTACTGAATAGGTGCCAATTTGTTCACTGTCTCGACCTCCAAGCGCAGAACACTGTTAGAGCCCCCACCGCCAAACCACAATTAGATTCAACACATGTCACTGTGCGACCCCAGCTGAGTGTCGAGAACCTCCTGATGTCCCACAACCTAATGGGTACACCCTGTGCCTCACGCTGAAACTGTGAAGAAGTCTCCTAAGTTTTGTTCATTCACCGTGTACCTAAGTAAGTGGTTAGTCTGAAGGGAGATATGTGCAGAGGAGCATCATTAATTGTCCGCTTCAATACAGCATAGTGCACAATACCATTATGCATCCCCCCACCTGAAGAATACTTAACAAATGCTTGCCATCAACCCGGTCTCAGTCCTGTTCCTCAAGGGATCCACTAGCCGCTTCATGCAGTAGCTGTCGCTCCGGGCTCTGCTTCTGCTCCTTTTGCCAGTCTTTAAGCACCTTCTGCAGAGCGTTCGGTTCGATGAAGATGTGGGATTTACCTTGTCTATTCACCCGCAGCTTGGCCGGGTACAACTTAGCGTAGTCTAAACCCAAATCCCACAGCTGCTTCTTCATGGGAGTGAATTGCCGGCGAGCCTCCTGCACTCAGGCAGTGAAGTCTGGATAGAGTGAGATGCTCGACCCTTCATATGGCAACGTTTGCAGAGCCGCATCCCTGTCTGGATAGTTCAATAATTTCTCTATGATTGGACGTGGCGGGCGCCTGGCTGGAGTCTGGGGTCCAGGGAACGGTGCGCTCTTTCCACCACAAACATGTTTGAGAACACATCTGCTCCCAACAGGTCCACCAGAAGCTTCTCCACAAAACGTTCCATGTTCCCAGTTTGTTTCGTCTCCGGCAGGCCCGTAATCCGTAAGTTGCAACATCTCGAGCGGGCCTCCAGATCCTCTGTCTTGTCCTGCAGCACCTGCATGATCCTGCCAAGCTTTTTATGGTCCGGGTCTAGCATAGTTTGTGCTTCTTTGACTTCCATGAGTCGGCGCTAGGACATATCGAGCCTCTCGGCATGCTTGTCCAGCCGTTCCCCCATCCTGTCCATCCGGTACGAGAGGGCGTCTATCTTCATGCCGAGGGAAGAATGCCGCTCTGCAATCCCTTTTTCATCGATAGCAGCAGACTGCGGATATCCTGCTCGTCCTCTGTCGGTGGTGTAGGCCTGGTATCCTCCCCCGATGCGGGGTAGTGGGTCTTAGAGCGTTTCTGATCAAAGGTCAGTTTATTTATTTATTTATTATTTTATTTTTGATATTTTTATTGCGCAACAAATACCCGAAGGTGTCTCGGCGCATGTGTGAGCTAGCAGGACTACCGTAATAAGATTCACTGGTCAAACAACCATGTCTTTACGAGCCTGCGGAAACTCATCAAGTTGGGTGTATTTTTGATATTTAGTGGAAGAAGGTTCCAAAGTTTTGGTACAGCCACTAAAAAGCGACGGTCTCCCCAGGTAGCCGTTCTGGTACGAGGTACAGGTAAAAGGCAAGTGTTGGCGGATCTCAACAGTCTTTTGGGGGTGTAGACCTGAAGTGCCTCAGTCAAGAATTTAGGTCCTATGCCATGCACTGCCTTATAGGCAATGCAGAGGGCCTTGAACTTAATGCGGCTCTCTACTCTAAGCCAATGGAGCTGGCGGATAGCAAGGGTGGTAGGTTGGCGACAAGGGATGTTTAGAAGAATTCTGGCAGCCGCGTTCTGTACTGACTGTAGCTTCAACAACACCTGTTTCTGGGTGTTAAGGAAGAGGGCATTTCCATAATCGATTTTGGAAAATACCAGAGTGGTAACTAAGGTCTTCCCAGCAGAGGTGGGGAGATAAGGCAGCAGTTTCTTTATTTTCTTTAGGATAAAGAAAGCAGAGGAGACAACCTTGTTGACATGAAGGTTGAATGTTAATTTGCTGTCAAAGATGACTCCCAAATTTCTCGCTTTTACCACAGGGACAGGTGGAGAGCCCAATTGGTTAGGCCACCAAATGGGGGACCATTCTGGAGCGAGATTGCCAAAGGTCATAACCTCGGTTTTATCCGAGTTAAGCCTTAGGCAGTTGGAGGACATCCATGTACTAACAGCAAGCATGGCCTCCTGAAAATTAGCTGCCACTGCTGTGCCGTTCTTGTGGATCGCCAGCACCAGTTGGGTATCGTCTGCATAGGAGGTTAATCGTACCCCATAGGCCTTTATTACCCTCGCTAAGTCCGCTACATAGATGTTAAATAGCGTTGGACTTAGCGAGGAGCCTTGGGGTACTCCACATGGTAGTGCAGAGACGGGAGAATAGAAGTTACCCAACTTGACTGTCTGGGTACGGTCGGCCAGGAAGGATGAAATAAGGTCTCTGGCCAAACCATCTATCCCCAGAGCTGTGACACGGTCGACCAGGATAGCATGGTCGACCGTGTCAAATGCTGCGGACAGATCCAGAAGAATTAGGATGGCCACTCCTCCCTGATCCATGATGGTTCGGATTTCGTCAGAGGCCTTTATTAGAGCAGTCTCCGTCCCATGTCCCTTCCTGAAGCCAAATTGCGTTTCGTCTAAAAGTTGGTGAGTGTCGACGTACTCTGAGAGCTGTTTGTTCATCAGAGTTTCGCAAATTTTGGCCGGGAAAGGGAGACAGGCAATAGGTCTATAACTGACCAAAGCAGAGGGATCCAGGGAGGGCTTCTTCAATAAAGGCTTAATCACTGCCTTCTTCCACGGGGCTGGGTAACAGCCGGTATGAAAGGCAGTGTTGCAGATTTCCATAAGTGGGTGAGAAATCACCTCACTTAGATTGGCCATCACTGGGGGGGGACAAGGGTCCAAAGGGGATCCTGACTTCGTGATAGAGATAAGTCTGTTGATTTGGTCTTCTGAAGTGTCAGCGAAGTAAGAGAAAGGGTCATGGTTAATATGGGGAGTTTCCTTTCTTCTGACAGTGGAACTGGTCCCTACATCTCCACCAAAAGATGAATAGATGTCTGCCACTTTGGTGGTGAAGAAATTAGACAGTGCATTACAGAACAGTTGGGAGGGTTCTGCTCCAGGACCCGAGGGAGGTGTGGATAAGGAATTGACCACTAAAAAGAGTTCTCTGGCCGAATTCCTAGCATTGTCAATTTGGGTCGAGAAATAGGTCGTTTTCCGGGTGATGATGGCCCTTTTATATATAGTTAAAGCATCTTTGTAAGATTGCTTAGCTAAGGGGCAATAAGATTTCCTCCAACGTCTTTCTAAATTCCGACAGTGTTGTCGGTGGAGTCTAAGCTCTTCTGTATACCATGCTGCTGAGGGCGACCTTCTATTAGGTTGGATGGATTTTTCTGGGGCAACCTGATCAGCGGCGTTCTTAATCCAGTCATGGAAAGCTGAAGCTGAGAGGACCGGATTGGATCCTAAGGTAGGGGAGGATAATGACAAAATGTTTGCCATCTGAGGGATATCAGCATTCTTCCAGGCACGGATTGCTGCCCTGCTCGGTGGTCTGGAAGCAGGAAGGTTAACTGGGGGAGTGTCAATAGAGAGTATAATGGCCCTATGGTCGGTCCAGGTAAGGGGTAAAATATCTGATATCTTGATGAGAGAGTTATTGGTAAAGACACCATCTAGTGTGTGTCCCGCCAGGTGAGTAATTCCCGTTACCAGTTGCTGAAGTCCTAACGTGAGGAGGTCAGCAATAAGTTGGGAGGTGTCGTGGTTTCCATGTTCTTCCAGAGGGAAGTTGAAATCTCCCAATATTGTGTAATCAGCAGAGCCTATAATATACTGATTTAGCTCAGATAGGGAGCAAAGAAAGGAACTGCGAGGTCCGGGGGGTCGATAAAGCAAAATGCCTTTAAAAGTTTGTTTACTATTAAGATTAATTGCAAAGGCGGCAGCTTCACAATTAGTAGATGAAATGGGGTCTAGCGTGGTGTGGTACTGATTTTTAAAAATTATGGCAAGTCCTCCTCCTCTTCCTGATTGTCTATCATGTCTCACTACGCCATAGCCATCCGGGGTGGCCTGACAAAAGTCAGGTCCCGAGCCCGCATCTCCCCATGTTTCTGTGGCGAAAAGAAAGTCAAGATTATGCGTAGTGATAAACTCGCAAATATCTAGACAATGACATGGTAGAGAGCGTGTGTTGATAAGCGCCGCTCGACATCCCTGAAATGGGATAATGGCCGAACTAAGGGGGGCGTCGGGAACTAGTGAGTGGGATAGAGTTGGCGATGGTAGCTTGTAGTTGCAGCCAGGGCACGGGGCGGGAATAATACCTGCAGCAGTAGAAGGAGGCAGGGAGATGCACTGGTGGCTAGGACATCCCGGATTGAGCAGTCTGAGTTGGGTCGAGGTATAGTGTACGAAAGAACCAGGAGTCATGGCCCTGGGCCGAGTCCGGTCGCGGACGGGCGCAGACGGGCTTGGCTTAGGCGCGGCTTCGGCGCGCGCCCGCTGCGCCAGCCCGCTGCGCCGTCTGGGCATAGTATGATTATATAGGGCGTGAGGAGGGTGGGAGGCCGGCGCGACTAGAGCGCAGCCCCAGCCCACACCAAAGATGGCGCCCGCCGCCACCTACACCGAGTAAAAGAAATCGGCTGGGCGAGGCAGGAGAAGTGAATATGAAGCGTGAGAAGGGGTGTCAGTGTGCCTGCAGTAAAATTCCCTCTCAATTAATAATTTTAAAAGCCCCCACAAAGAGATAATATTTCGATTTTTAAAATGTCATCAAGCAGTTTAAAGCACAAAGTAAATCACAGTAATGCCAGCAGAAAAGGTAAAATAGTCACTGATAGCTCGCAGCCCTAGACTCCCTCTAGGGAGAGCTCTGAGTTGGGCTGAGTCCTATCTGTTATGCCCATCGTCTACACTTACGTTGCTCAGTTATACACGAGGCGGCCCTGAAGACCCCCTTGATTGCCCACCCTTGGAGGTAACCACAATCCCACTGTCTAGTGCCAGCCGTGGGACTCCCTGTCCCGTAGACGTTGCACGTTGCATGTCCGCAGCTCCGCAAAGCGTTCCTTCAGAGAGGAGCTTCGACTACTGTTGCTTGCAGCCCCGCTAGGTATTGCACTGCCTCCTCCCCGCCAGCCGCTGCGTGCTTGGACGACCAAGGGTTTCCAACAATTGACTCTGTGCAGCGCAGTTTTCCGTTAATTCCTCACTGCTGGGGCCAGATATAATATTACTAACGCTGTTAAGTACGTCCCTTGTACATGTAAGAAGTCCAACTCCCACTGTGCGCTCCCAAGGAGTCTCCCACCGCCATCGTGCTCAGCTCAAAACCTCTGGCCTTACCTCAGAGGAGTTGTCTAGCCTGGACGTGTAGCTCGCCTCAGGGTCGCTGGCCCCGCGTCCTTTGCTTGGGCAATGTGCCAGACCCAATTTGGAGCACACTAGCCAGAAGCCCCTCCTGGGTCTCAGTCACTGTGCGCTCCAACTTAGTTGACGCCTCTGCAGCGGTAGTGCAGTAGTGTCATGTTGCCCCTGTAGCTATATGCAACTCTGTGCTGCAATGCGAGGAGATGGCGCTTTCTGCTAGTGCCATTAAAGTCCTGCCTTCCAGTGCTGCGCCCCTTCAGAACTCAAGTAGCAACCCCCGTTGTGATCCGTGACTCACTGGGCGCATAGCCTGAATGTACACTTGTGATATCTGGCCTTCGATGCTCTCCTACCAGCAGTCAAAATGGCAGCTCCGTCAATCCCCCACACTGTGCCTCTGGCTTCAGAGCCTCATGGAGTCGCTGATTCCTCCCAGGCGCCTCGGGTGTGGTAATCTTCTGTGCGCCGTGCTTCCACTGCCGATCCTCACCACATATTCACCGCGGCGCCGGACGCTCCTGACACGTTTGGAGAGTGGAGGGGGGCGAGCTCTTCGTCGCCGCCTGGATGGGCCATCAAGTATGTCTCCTCCCTCGGCAGCAGACCCAAAGCGCGACTTTCCATCCCCCGCTGTGCTGCATACAATGCCGACCCTTCGCTCCTCAGTCTGCCCGGGCCCAGCTCTTGAAGTAGAGGTGACCGACCTGTCCGAGTCTACCTCGCTACACGCAGCGCGACGTTGCTCCGCCCCACTGTGCACTTCAACTCCGGGATCAACGGCCTTGCTCCTCTTATCTCTATGTTGGTGAATCCGCGGCTCAGGAGAAGCTTCAGAACCCGGGATTAGGAGCGGTGACTTTCCGACACTTGGGGCACTGTCTCAAGCCTGGATACTAGCTGTGTGGGGCAGGATAGATGCAGAATCGTAGATCTACGCTATGGAGCTCGAGGCTCAAGCGGCCATCTTCGCCGTGAGCCAAGCTCCACCCCCACAAGTCCCTTACTTCCATGTATCAGGTATATGCCTTACTGAAATGTTCTTTCAGATCTCTTCATGTCACTGCCGTGTTACAACCACCACTTCCTCAAGTCTACACACACTTAATATTTTCCTTGCATTCTGTTGTCACTGTATCATTATGTCGTGTCCTGTTAAAATTGCCAGATGTGTTTCTATGTCCATTTTAGTTATTTTAATGTGATATGGTCTGTTGATTACTTTAGAAATTCAGAACCATGGTAGTTGAACTCTTCAAGTTAGAAATATAGTCAAAATAAAAATCGACGTCCTAGCAGACTAGGTCCAATTATCTTGGGATCAAAAAATGACAGTTTGACAGAGTACAAACCCAGAAATGGTCTGCGTCTGCAGCTACACAGCAATGGTGCACCCATAGTGTTAACGTTTATCAGGCGATTAATTGGCCTACTTTATGTACTTAACCAGACAAAGAATCAGATTGTCTTGACAGGCCGTAAAATCATCACGTTAAAGGTGACAAACATTTCCTGAAGGCTTCAATGTATTTCGGGTGTCGCCCATTTTCATGGGACTGTCCTACTGGCATTTATCACTGATAGTGATAAATGCCAGTAAGAGGGTGTTCGTGGGCTCTCAATAGCATCTCTGTTCTGTTGGATGAGACCTAATGGCATGTTCACTCATCTGGAGAGCCAGCTCCAAAAACAAATGCACGATCAAGAACCTGTTATTGAAACCTGAGTCCAAAACAAAAAATACTAACAATCATCAAGAAGCATTAGCAAAGCCAAAGCATCTCACATTTCACTGGCTTTATCCAACCTTTTGACTTTTCCAATACATTTCAGATACTGTTCTGCAGAGGACAAACATGTTAATTTGCCAAAGTTGAACAGCTACAAGAAAAAAGCATAACTATGTATATATGCGCATTAGACCTTACCTCAGCACTCGTCTGCATCACAATACCCCAGGCTTATACGCATGCATCACTATCCATATGTGCACATTAGTCATGAAAGGTGACTATTTTGATTTTATTTTAATGTTCTGTTCTAAGATGGTGGACGTCAAATTCAAATTTGTCTTTATTCGATCATAAACAATCATAAAAGACACATATAACAATACAAGATAGTTAAAATTCCTTAAAATTCATAATAGCTTTTATAAAAGAAAGGATTCTTAAGAAGAAAAAAATAACATCTCATATAAGATCCTATTAAAATACTAGACACCTAAATAAAATCATTTTCTCTTAAAACCAAAATATTCATAAAAAAGATCATATCCATAATACATTTATTAGCAGAAAGATTAGAAAAGGCTAATAGCACAGTGCGCTCAGCTGAATCATGTTACAGTACCATGCAAACTATTGCTTCTAAGGGCCCACGTCCAACTCCAAAATTTAGCCACAGCGATAACTATGACTTCACTAATATCCGTTTTTAAGATACGCAAAGCCGTTTGACAAGATCTTGTTCCTAGTAAAACACAAACCGGCTTAAGTCATTTACGGCGAGGGCCCTTATATGCAGGGCACACCAACAGACCGTGCTGTAAGGTCTCTTCTTCGCATGGGCAAAAGTGACATTTTGTATCTTGAACAATCCCCCACTTTTTGGTAAATGATTTCAGGGGAAGAGTGCCCACTCCAAATTGATAGAGTTTCCTGTCTCCAGGGCTCGTGATGGTATCCTAGTAGGCCTCCAGCCTGTATCCGATTTTGTGGTCCAAGAAGAGACCTGTTAGGGAAACACCATTCATCAGAGAAAGAGACTTCTGACAGACCATGTCCCTATGTAAGGTTTTAAAATCTGTTTTTATGGGGAAAGAGTTCCCTTCTGGGCCCTCCCACAAGTGGATGAGGCCCATATCCAATAGAGTAGACTTAATTATTTGTAACCATTTGATTTGATTAGATTTGTCAGCTTCTCTAATAAACTTAACTGCTAGGGGTAGTCCAGAGTCTTCGCCAGTAGGCAAGAGGTCTAAAGCCCACGGCCTCCTCAAAGGAAACACAGCCCAGATCTGAAAGTAAGGGTCTGAGCGGTGTTGATTGAGGAAGGCCGGTCAATGCCCTCAGAAACCTGTTCTGAGCTTGGACTATTGTAGCTAAATTTTCGAAGCCCCAACCCTCCACTCCATAAATTATTGAAGCTCTAACCTTCCCTTGACAAATAGTTAGGGCTGAGGAATTGGTTTGGTTTGGGAGATCCGGTGTTCCTTTAAAAGGGCCCCTGCTAGCTGGTTATGCCTTAAAACTAACAGACCCATCTGTGGCTTTCAGTTCATCCTTTTGCCCATTGTAATTCCCAGATATGTAAAGGAGTCAGTTTGCTCCAGGGACACGTTATTCACTTCCACTCTGGCTTTCATAATTGTATGTTTCTGTAAGACCATGAACTTCGTCTTGTCAACATTGACTACAAGATCATGGTCATTACAAAAAAGACTAAATCTGTTGAGGGCTCTTGCAGGTCAGCTTGTGTTTTAGACAAAACTAGAGTGTCATCTGCAAACATTAAAAGAGGAACCCTCGCTCCAGCAAGAGTGGGGGCATCCTTAGGATAATCAACGTAATATGAGATAACAATATTTATGAACAACGAGAAGAGGGTATGGGCATGAGCCCACCCCTGCCGAACTCCCTTGTTCACAGGAAACCATTCCGTTAACTCACCCTGTTGACCCCATCAGACATGGGCATAAGTAGATTCATGCAATTTTACAATGAATAACAGGATCTCAGTGGGCATCCCTAAATACTGAAGACTATTCCACAACTTGATGCGATGCACTAGATCAAATGCAGATTTAAGATCTACAAATGCTGCAAAAAGGTTCCCCCCTGCTAAGATCACTGTAATCCAATATATCAACATGAATCTAAATACTTGATCGATAGTGCTAACATGGGATCGAAATCCTGCTTGGTAGGTGGATAGGATTTCATTATCATTAAGGGTGGGCGTAAAATCCGTTTCGCTGGAGAATTTGCGGATTTTCTGCGATTTCGCGATCCGCGAATCTCGCGAAATCGCGGTAAAATCCGCGAATCAGCGGGGACGAATTTTCAGCCAAGCAAGGGTTACAGCAGCAGGTGCAAAAGTTGAACCTAATTTCTTTGTAACCTTTTACAAAAGGGTTACAAACAAATTAACTTCAACTTGGACACCTGCTGCTAATTGCGTCCTGGCGCCTCGTTGCCTACTTGCAACTATTCTCTGAACCTGCTCTGACCCTTGAAGCAGGGTCAGAGAATAGTTACAAGTAGGCAACGAGGCACCTGTCCAAGGAATTAAACCTCATCAGGAAGCACTTACAGATATAAAAAACAGGAAGAAGGGAGAGGATGGCAAATACACCCATTTTGAGTTGTCAGGAGGGGTTAAACTAAAAGAGACCTTTACAGCACAATTTTCATATGCATTTTGCTAAAAATAAAAAGCTGTATGTTCTGTAGGTGCAACTCAGGAATCTGGCCCTTCAGAGATCCGGCCTCTCTTTCTTTCTCTCGTTCTCTCTCTCCCTCTCTCTTTCCCTCTCTTTCTCTCTATCTATCTATCTATCTATCTATCTATCTATCTATCTATCTATCTATCTATCTATCTATCTATCTATCTATCTATCTATCTATCTATCTATCTATCTATCTATACATCTATCTATCTATCTATCTATCTATCTATCTCTCTCTCTCTCTCTCTCCCTCTCCCATAAACGACTGCATGGGTAACTTCGCTTTGCAAGCGGCTCGCGAAGACGCAAAAATCCCCGCGAACAAGCAAAAAACCCCGCGAACACGCAAAAAACCCCGCAAACGCGCAAAAACCCAAAAATCCGCAAATTCGCAAAATTCGCGAATTTTGCGGATCGCGAATTCGCAAATCCGCAAATTCGCGGATCGCGAATTCGCAAAATTCACCCATGCTTAATTATCATCGATCCACATATTTACCCTGCTTAGCACTAATCTGGCCCCCAGCTTTTGTATTGTATCTATGAGGCTTATGGGCCGATAATTAGATGGGCTGGCACGATCCCCATTTTTATAAATGGGTATAATTTCAGCACCACGCAAAGACTCCGGAATGGGAGCACCTCTGGCCAAACCATTCACAAAAATAGGAATATATTTTAGCCAATTCTCCCGGTCAGATTTAAATATATCCGCCGGGATACAATCCGGGCCCGGGGCCCTACCTGTAGTTACCCCATCAAGAGCACGCTCAATGTCCACTACAGTAAATGGTAGAGCTGACTCCGGGACTACACATTGGTGCTGCCCAGTACTAGAAGCAGGGGAAGAAAATTGGGCCTGGTAGTGTGCAACCCAGGCTTCAGGGGCAACGTTAACAACTGGTACTGGGACGGTATTATCACTACCCCACTTAATTCATGGCCAGAATTGGCACCAGTTTTTCCCATTACTTGCCTCTAACAGGTAACTCCATCTGTTTTCATCGAAGGCCTTTTTCGCCCATTGTTGGGTTGTCTTGTAATCAGAACGCAGTTTCCTTACCTCCTGAGTTTGGCCTTCCCTTATGGCTTTAGACAAATCCCTAAAGGCTGCCCTACATGCCCCATCATACCACTTCGCTGATTTGTGAATAGGGAGCTTATTAGTACATTTCTTGGGTTTAATAAAAAAATATCTCATTTAGCAAACAGTGCCGCATGAACTGTTGTATGGGCCGGAAGGGTCGCCTCATTAGGGTCAAGTTGAGAGAGGGCAGCAAGAGTATCTGCGAGTGATGTCTTAATCTGGCTCATGATGCCCTCATCCTCAGAGATCTGTGCCCATTTTAACCTACAGCAATCATTCGACTTAATTACGTCTGCTGTTACAAGTCCGTAGTACCCCTCGGAGGTGGGCAACACTTTCCCTCTAACACCAATGTCAGGGGATCATGATCACTCTCTGATGTTTTCAAGACCTCCATTTCCCTTACCCTCTGCCAGAATTCTAAATTAATGAGGAAGTAATCCATCCTACTGGCTCTTCGTCCGTTAGAGTAAGTGGGGTTGCCTTTACTGTCTGATTTAGATCTTCCATTGACAGCCCGTAGACCCCTCTCCAGTGTTAGACTTTTTAACTGAAGGATAGCTGTTGTACTTTGATCTCCTTGTCTTGCTGCTCAGCCTGTATGAATGTGTATTGGAATGTTAGAATGTTGATGTGAGAGCAGAATGTTGGTGTGCCTGGTTGTGAGAGAATAGACAGTTGGAGACTGAGGGCTGAGCAGCTAAGAACCTGCTCCTGGTGGGGCCTTGAATTATACTTGAATATACCATCTTCCATCTAGCTTGAATAAACCTCTACATGAAACTTACCTCATGACTATGTCTGGAGTTCCTACCATTCATCTTTATTACAATAGCTTCAGTCCATTTCTTAATGGGGGCGAGCATCAGAGATGGAACACACCAAATAGCATCCTCATCGCTAGTGAGGCTCCCATCTTCTAAGCCAAGAGGCTCAAACGTACAGTTAAAATCCTCCGCAATAATCCGATTACATGGCCTTTTAATGTTTTAATAAATGTGTCCAGGCTGGAGATGGTCAGTAAAGCCTTTCCACCCACCAGCCCTCTAGCGTAGACATTTATCAGTATAAACTCGGAATCATGCTAAGGGTTTATTTTAATGGGCTGAATATCTGGATTATCAACCCCGATTTCTTCTACCCGGTAACCCGTCTGTTGTCGTATCCAAGTAATTAATCCACCTGAGGATTGCCCTTTATCGCTCGCTATTGCTGGTTTACCGAATGCCAAATATCCTGGCCGGAAAATCGTACTCAAAGACCAGGTCTCCTGAAAGGTAATAACATCATATGACTCCATGAAGTTAGACCAATCAGAGGAGCTGGACTTCGATAGCAGGCAAGTAATGCTCCCAGATAGAAACCTCAACATGTTGGGATTAGATCCTTCACCTTGTTCTAACAATAACAAATCCACAGGACACTGTGGCCCGCGAGTTATTACTGGCTAAAGGGTTAAATCTATCACATGAGAAGATATGATTTGACTAGGGGTGTTCTCTATCTCTGGGGGGTCTGCAGGTATCAGTCAGTCACAGGCATCTAGGCCAGACAAGGCAGTGAATCTGTTGACTAGAGTAAGGTCAAAGGGTCGGCCTGTTTCCCTATAGTGGACACTACGAGGCCCCCTCCTGGCGTGGAGTGACATCGAGGTCTGTAGAAAAAACCTAGGGGCAGAAGAGATATTTTCCTGGGACAAAGCCCATCGTTTCTGGTCCCTAGGCACTCCAATAGAAGTCTAACTATGTGCTCGTTGTTAAAATTAGCAACCACACAGTCTCCCCCCCCGTACTTAGTGGAATAACCAACCCAAGATGAACGTCTGGCCATGATCAACTGATTACAGATATCCTACCCCTGTACCCCTGCTCCCTTCAACTGTACAGTGAACCAGTGCATTCCTTTTGCCATTACCTGCTCAGTGGATTCAGTCTGTCCTGCTTGTAAGGTCGGAACATTCCTCAAAACCACCACCAATGGGGCGGCGGCAGGTGGAAGATGGAATACCCTGTGATAATGTCTGGGCAGGTTATTAGCCAAACTGTGATGAGCTTCTAAAGAATCACAGCCAAAATCACGACCAGTACACCCAGAAGCAGTAGTAGATTGATTATCTAAATCACACATGCGGTTATTTGTTTGGGGATTACTTGCTGTCCTAACACCTGGTCTGCCGCCCACCCCACTAGGGGTATTTGGAATATGCTGGGCAAATTCACTGGGTGAATTCCCTATGACACCCCCATAGGCTCCAAGAGCAGCTACACCAACATCAGAAGCAGTACTGGTCTTGCCATTCCTACTAGGTGTTAAAAGCATTGGGTTCGATTTTAACGGGGTGGGTGTAGGGGGATTGGAATTATCAGAGTTACACAGCACATTCAATATCATTTCAGTGGTCCGGTAATTTTCCCCCAATGAGGCCTTAATGGAACTAAAATTAGAAACAACAGACAGTTCAAAACTTGTTAGTTTTTCCTCAATTAATGTCAATCTCTCGAGTATTGGAGACAAGGATGCCGAAATTAGGGCCCCCATTTTTGGCCATAAACCCTCGTCGGCTTCGAGCAAGGTGTAACCAACTGCGTCTGGATTTGGCTCGCCCAGTAAGGGAGTGGTTGCCTGAGGCTCACTAATCGTTGCCGATGTAACAATCACAGAGCCACCATTCCTGTTCGTTCTAGGCGTCTGTGTGTTTTTTTGCCTTTGGGGGCCTGCTCCCCGCTTCCTCTCTGTGGCCGGCTCCGGTAGTTGCTACATTACTTGAGATTTAAATTTGGGCACTGACCTTGTAGTAACGTGTGGAAATGTACTACATGCTGAACCCTCTTGTGCCCGATCTACAGGCATTCGGTTAGGCGGAGACTCCATTACTGTGGAAATGTTCGCTGATGCTTGTGGAGACAGGCTGGTACGTCCTGCCACGCCTGGTGGATCTGTTACTGTAGCTGTAAAACGTTCAGGTGAACATGCGGACATCAGACTACCCAATGAAGATCGTTTTGATTGCAGGGGATCTAGGGATAGACGCCGCTCAGTCAGGGCGATTTCATGAGCTAGGACTGAACTGGCTCTGATTATGAACTGTTCCAGGGTCCCGGCCATGCTTCCACCCAATTGGGCATTCCTCCACTTTCCCTCGGGGATATTCATCATAAATTAAGCACAGTGTAAGCAAGTATCCCAGAAGGTCTATACCCACACAGGAAGAACAGTGCACCAATGTAAACTGACCTTGGATACTGCAGAGATTGGAATTTAGAGGGGGGGCCCGGCCTCTTCCGACCTCTAAGGGGCTCAAGCTGGTCCGCCCTTGGGCGAAGCGGGTGCCGCAAGTGGTGTTAAAGGGTCCCAACAGGCACAGGTGGAGGCAATTCGAGAGAGGCTCCGTGGGACTCGCA
Organism: Lissotriton vulgaris; assembly: GCF_964263255.1. NCBI lineage: Eukaryota > Metazoa > Chordata > Amphibia > Caudata > Salamandridae > Lissotriton > Lissotriton vulgaris. The sequence goes on from NC_141694.1 coordinate 1,746,967,394, forward strand.
GTCCCCTTTGTTCAGCAGTCCGTCCTCTCGTCAGCTCCTCTGCTCCCTCTATCTCCTGCAAACCCCAAATAAGTCTTTTCTCCGAGAGTGGATTAGATTGCAATTTTAGTTTTTGGTAAAAACAGAGTTTGATAAAGTCTTGTCGAGGTAATGACAAGTTATGGCAGGTTCGGGATTGCTTAGCGGCTTGGAGGCTTGGAGGCTTTTTAAATGGGCTTAAGACCAAGCAAGAGCCATGGCTGAGCCGCAGGGGGGGAGGGTGGTGAGCTCTACAGGGACCCCTCGGTTACTACTATATCCTGTACCCACCGGTGCCCCAGTCACATAACACCTGCTCTCCACCTCCCCCTCACTGCTCAGTTTCTGAGCAGATATTTCTGTCCAGCAAATCTCCCTCGATGCCACTCTGGAGTTCTATGCAGCTCCGCTTTGCCTTGCGGTCAAACTGCACTCAGCACTTGCTTTACATTTGCCTAGCGTGTGGCCTTTGGATGCCTTATCTTATCTTATCTTAACAAGGATTTATACAACGCACGTTCACCTGAGGGTTTCTTGGTGCTAACCAACATATCCAGAAAAACCACCTGACGAGGGGCCATAGAGGAATTAGGCTAATGTCTGTACAAATAACCAGGGGGCATATTATCAAGGGGGTTTATCTCCGCTTTTTTGGCTTTAAAAGCCAAGAAAGCGGAGATAAAATTATCTCCCTATTACCTAGCTGTCGCTAACACCAGTTAGCGACAGCTAGCAGGAGATAGCGACCATCTTGGGCCCCGCTTTGCATGTCAGTGATATTTATCACTAATGAGATGCAAAGTGGGCGTGCCAAGATGTTAGCGACTGAAAACAGTTGCTAACATCGCTATCTCCTATTACCAACTTTTGGAGATATTCGCGCTAAGCGCGAACATCTCCAAAAGCTAACACCTGCCCTGAGCAGTTCTTAGCCATGTTATCCAATGGGAGGTGGATAACATGGCTAAGAGCATTAGCTCGGTAATGCATGAATATCGCTGACTTTTCAGCGATATTCATGCTTTGCGGCGATTTTTATCGCATTTGTGTTAAACCTTGATAATAGCAAGGTTTATTTGCGATAAAAATCGCCGCAGCTCAGCTGTAAATTTTTCCCGCTAACCAAGCAATAGCGATAATTATCGCTATTGCTTGGTAATATGCCCCCCGGTCTTGAGTTTCCGCCTAAACTGTAAGAGTGGTACAGGAACGGATCTCTTGAGTGAGGGACTTCCACAGTTTAGTGGCAAGTGTGGCAAACCTACGGCCTCCTTTCCGTTGGAGTTTGTAGTAAGGGACAGTCAGGAGGATTTGTGAGGCAGAGCGCAGGCTACGTGTAGGAATATATCTAGGAAGGAGCGCCTGAATAAACTTGGGGCTACTTGCATGGAGGGACTTACAAGTTATACATGCAGTTTTAAAAAGTACGCGCTGTGTGATCGGTAGCGAGTGCAGTTGATTCAGCAGGGATCTTGCTGATTGCCACCGTGGAATGCAGTATATAAGCCTAGCTGCCTGGTTCTGGGTCATCTGAAGGCGTTTACCCAAGGCGGTAGGAAGGCCCAGGTAGATGGTGTTGGCGTAGTCTAAATGTGACAACACCAAGGCCGACACGACCTGGGTCAAAGCAGGTTGGGTAAGCATCCGACTAATTATTTTTTTTCCGGAGCTGAAAGAAGCAGGATGAGACTACCGAATTAACTTGAGGTCTCAATGAGAGCTCTCCATCAATAAGTACACCTAAGCTCTTCACCGTACTGGATGGGCTAGGGGGAGGACCCAGTGTTGGAGGCCAATAGTGTGGGCCCCACAAGGATTTGCTTTTACCAAAGAGGACCAGTTCGGTCTTCTCAGGGTTCAATTTTAGTTGGTTACTATCCATCCAGTGGCATATGAAGAGCATGGTGGACTGAAATTGATGGATGGATTCTGGGGAGTCGTCAATAGTGAAGGTAAGTTGCAGATCATCTGCATAATTAAATGTGGTGACTTTAAAGGATTTTAATGAGTGAAGTAGGGGAAGCATATAAATATTAAACAAGAGGGGTGAGAGCGAAGAGCCCTGGGGGACCCCACAGGTGGTGTGGAGTTTAGGAGACAGAAAAGGGGACATGCCCACTGCTTGCGAGCGGCCATTAAGAAACGACCTAACTCAGTCAAAGGCCGAGCCACAGATGCCGGCTAGTCTGACACGGTCGAGAAGGATGTCATGGTCGACCGTGTCAAACGCGGCCAACAGATCAAGCAAGACCAGCACTTGAGGAATGCCTAAATCAGCAATGTGGCGTAAGGAATCAAGGACTGCTGTTATAACCGTTTCATGCCTTAAATGTTACCTTGAATGTTTTTCCTGAGCTTTAGCCTTCAGCCCACGCCGCCCTCTGCCCTCCAGCACCAGAGCTGTCTCGACTAGGAGACTGCACTCTCGGCAGTCCGGCAGCCGGTGAACTGGCAGCGGTATGGCCATAGACTCAGACCTCAGTTTTCGGCGGGCGGTTTTTGGGCAGTTTTTACCTGATTTTAGGCGGTTTTCAAGAATCAGGAATCGCGGCTCTTCTCTGAGGTAGCGGCACGGCAGGCTGCAGCGGCAGGCAAACAGGCTCCGTCTCTCGGCAAACAAGCTGCTCAGAATCCCAGTGGTGGACGACACTCTTGAGGCAATTCATTACAAATCGCTACCAAACTGTATTTTTTTAAATTGTAGCTGCCAGTCCATCAAAAAATAAACAAAAATAATCCAGTGGCGAGGAGAGGTGGAGCAGGTGGTCGGAAGTAAAGGCTAAGTTCTCTTAAGAGCAGCAAAGGGGAATAGTGGAGGAGCTGAGGAGGGTGGTATGTTAAAACAAAATAAAAACAACAAGCATTTGCAATGCAATAGGTCTCGCATTAGGAAAGTTTGAGCTATTGGTATTGTAAATGGCAAAGTTTTTTATTTATGTTTCTTTTTTTTTAAATAGCTAAATTAATAGCTTCGTCATTTACAATGCCAATAGTTATAACTTTCGCAAATGTGATACCTATAGCATTTGTAATGCAATATGTTTTGTATTTACAAACCGCGAGAGGACAAAAAAAAGCTCTGGACCACTGCCTCTTCCCAGGCCTTCAAAAGGGACCTCAAAGTTCTCCTCCTCCAGAGACGCCTCCAAAAGTAATTCACGTCCTCGCGCTATTTGTGAGTAAGAGGATTATGGTTCGATCCCCGGGCTAGGCGGCAGGGGTCTGCCCAGCACCATGTGATTCTGGGCAATAGCTTGCTTAATCTTCCCAATGGCCCCCAGCGCCGGGATGCCTCCGGGTAGCTGTGCGCTTTACAAATACTGGATTCACATTTACATATTATTTGGAAATAAGACATTTGAATAAAGTCAAAAGAGAAAGAGGCACAGCATTGGGTGGGATAGAGAAGCTTCAGGACAATGGTATGTGTGCTGTAACAAACTCAAGTTGGCTAAAATCATTGAGATGTTGACAGTGTGATGAATAGACATGGAGGTGGGACAATCATGAACTGTCCTGTGATCACGTTGCCTTGTACAAAGGTAAAGGGTCAGCTGCGGATATTAAAGCTGACAAAGACGGAAGGAAGGGAGAAACCCAGTTCATCTTCAAAAACAGTATGTACAGAAAAGTGCCTTTCCAGAAACTCTCATTGATTTTTAAAGAAGAAAACAATTTTCCTCCCACACATTGATTTTTAAATAACGTGAGTACCTTTTCAAAATTCTCACCTGTATATTGTTAACAGTTGTCTTACCAGTAAGATGTAGCTTAGACCTCAAAAATGCCAATGGGAGTTGGCCCAGACCAGGCTGGGAGGAGCGGGCGGGAGCTGGCAGGGCTGTCTCATGATCTCCTCTGCCCCTGACACACACTGAGCAGAGGAGGCTGGAAAGGGCGAGAAGAGCAGAAAACAGCACTCTGCACCCCCGAATTTTCAAAAGCAGCCCCAGTGGGGGCGGGATCTGAAGGAGGGGACCACCAGGCGTTCAAGGTGGAGTGAGGAGCCGGCCGGCGGGGGTGTTGGACTGGAGGCACCGGGCCGCTCTCTCCTGCAGCAGCCAGCCATGCAGCTTTGGTGGAGAGGGGGCGAGCAGGACTGCAGCTGAGCAGGGGCGGCAGCCCCCGGAGCTGCGGCGTGACCGGGCTGGCCTGAAGCCCCCCCCACCCCTTCAAACCCTGAACCCCGTGTGCACTGGACCCGGCCACCGACAGCCCCTCTGGGACAGAGCAGGTAAGGACACGGCCCGTGAACCCGCATGACTTGGCGAGCAGGAGGCGGGGCAATGAAGGGTTAATGTTTATGTTGCGGGGGTGGCAGGGGCGTGGCACGTGCGCCTAGGAGCTGTCCCTTAGTAGCTCAGAGGGGGCGGACGTGTGTGTGTGTGTGTGTCTGGGGGGCGGCGGTGGTTTCACAGCTTTGGGGTGTCTGACAGCAAGGGGAGACGCGTCTGGCCACTCGTGAGTGTTTCTGACAGTCCTGGGGAGGGTGTGTGTGTCATCTTTTGGGGGCCTGAGCTGCATTTGGGGTGTTAAAGTTCTAAGAGTCATTTCCGATAACTCTGAGCGGGGCCAGGCTGATGTGGGAGGTTTGACACTTTTAGAAAGGAGGCCGCTCCAGAGGGTGCCTTGCTAGTGTGTTTTTTTTTTTAAATAGTTTTTATCTGACATCTCGGAGCGGGGGTCTTGTGTCTGTAGGATGGGGTCTCAGCTACGGACTGAGGGCGTGCGCGGTCCTGGACTCTAGCACAGGGGAGCTGACATAAATGACGGGGCAGGGGGAATGGGAATTGAGTGACAGGGAGTCTGACATTCATGAGAAGGGTCTGGCATGCTGGTTGGGGAGGGGGCTTACGGCGAAGGGGTTGAGGGTTCTGGAGGCACTGGCGGGGAAATCAGGGCCCTTGAGATCCCTGGAAAAAGACAGCTCCGGGTAGGGGTGGTCTGGCAGATCTGTGGCGCGTCTCCCAGCTCTGCCCACGGTGCAGTGTGCGGCAGCTCCTAGAAGCGGCTGACAGCTCCTGGAAAGAGCGAGGGGAGGGGGTGGCGGCGGCAGGCGCGATAGAAGTCTGACAGCTGTAGAAGAATTAAAGTGCGACCGCTCTGTGGGGGTCGGACAGATCAGGACGAGGTCTCTTTAAACCGTTTCGGATCAGGCGTAGGCATGGCCAGGCGGCTCCAAGAGGGTGGAAGTGGAAGCCATTCTCGTGTGTACTGTACTCTGCACTGTTTACAGGGCAGCCCTCCTCGGTTTCCCCACCCCGCCCCAGACTGCCAATGCTTGGTAAAAGTCCGAGCTCTGGTGTAGGTAGTTTAGCCATACCCCCGAGTCAGCATCGCGATTTCATTGCGGTGATTTAAATGACCACCCCAGTGCAGTATGGGTGTTGTAGTTCTTTACTTTGGCTTTAGAATGTTTTCTAAAAAGCCGAGGACTTGTAAGCGGTATTCCGTGGGTAGCAGCGAGTTGGCGCCCTTGGTGTAAGGGCGAGCACATGGCGTGCTTGGTGTAAGCCCCGTATATAGCATGTGTACATTGATGCCTCGTGTCACGCATATAACCGGGGCATGGAGTGTGTGTGGGCTCGGTGAACGGTGGTGGCAGGGGGCTACAATCCCCAAGTGGCCGATTTAAATGAACTGGACACACACATGATGTTTCAGATGGATCGGACACCCACATGACTCCAGGGGGGAGACCGGGATACGTGGAGCGCGAGAAAGGGCTCGGACACATATAGATTAGACATACTAGACAGGACCACCGTTCGGGGCGAACACACGAGGCACAGTAGAGGAACTGAACACAAAATAGGTGTAAAGGGATTAAACACGTTCACAGAAACACAACTCGAACCCACGGAGGCTGTGCAGCAGGATACCACGCACAAAGCGTGAGTTGGGGCAGGTTTCCCTCTCTGGACTGTGCTGCACAAAAGTTCACGCTCGCCTGTTTGTGCCCCTGTATATCTCTGTCAGAGCATGGCCCGCTGTCTCTTTTAAGTTTGATTTATTAAGAAATAGAAACAAGTCCCGCGGCGACCCGGAAGCTCTTGGCCGGCCGGCCAATCCGGTCGCGGCCGACCGGAAGTCCCGCCTCCCGAGCTGCCGGCGCATGGAGCGCCCTGCCTGTCCGAATCAGCCCGGGTCCCCAGGAGGGGGCCGGGGAGAAGGAGGAGTGTGGCGCCTGTTGCGGGGCCGGCGCGACAACAGGAAACAGCGCCCCGGTGCCGAAGGAGGGAAGAAGAGTCCTGCTGCCGGGCCCTGCAGCTGAGGAGAGCCGCAGCATGAAGGAAGCCGGTGAGTGGGTTGCTGAGCGGGGGGAAGCATGTGCGCGAATGTGGGGGGGGGGGAAGCATGTGCGCGAGTGCGGGGGGGGGCGGGCGGGCTTTGTATGTGTGTGTGCGTGCGTGTGTGTGACTGTGGGGGAGGGGGGGGGTGTGTGTGAGCGAGTGTCTGTGTGCCTGTATGTGTGTGCCTGCGCTCGCCTGTGTGTGCGTGCGTGCATGCAGAGGGGTGGGGGCTGCCTGCCTGCGTCTGTGTGAGCAAGGGCTGAGTTACTCTGCGCATGCGCGGGTCAGACGCGCGCTCCCGCGGTGAAAACTGCGAGCTCGTAACAGATTGGTGTCCTCATTCCCAGCATTCTCACTAACGGGCCACAATAGGTCTGAAGCAGACACCTTCAATGCTCACGCATTGAGGGTAGGTCTGCTCGACCTAAAAAGCAGAGTAAATTGGGAAACAATGGACGACATTGGGAGGGAGCAACAAGCACAACATGGAGATGGGGATTTAAGTGGACAACTGCACATGTAGGAGAGAGCAAGAAACCCCATGCGCTAATATATTCGTGGAAGGATACAAGTCATACAAGCAAATCGATGGTAATGAAGCTAGGCTCCACGAAGGGACAAACACAAGACCAGGAAGGAAAGTGATCATAAAGGAGGCAAGAAAATGAGAATGACAAGAAAGAGAACTAATGTCAAGCAATGAGCTGGCCCAAAGTCCGTTTTTAGTTTTGTTCACAATAATCCTTCAACAACAGGCAGCTAAAAGCTGTCTACAGTGAAGACCTAAAAAAGGGCAAGGAATTAAAATCTTTAGCTGATGACTTAAAGAAATGGTAAGAGTAAGCCTAGGTTTAAATTACAATATGGCAGTTTTATTAGCACCATTTCACATTACTCTTGCTACATGAAATTATGCAATTATACCACATCTCATAATTACTTGCCAAAAATGGCCGCAAATCCACTGGAACAACACGGATGACAGAATGCAAGCGGCTGTTGTTCACTGTGCTTTTGTTTTACTTGCACAATATTTTTAGCATAATATTCATCCTCTCGTCCCAAGTGGGCAGTAGGATACAGTTTTCACTAAATTACAGCACCAAATACCAGTGTTGCACTTCACATAACTATGCACATTTCACGTATTTGTGCTAAAAAAAAACAACAAAAAAACACTTGAATGTCGGACTTCTCTAGTTAAGAGGGCGGTAGAGTTTAGTATTGCAGATTAGTAGAGAAAGGCGCATAATGGACTCCTGAGATAAAAGACAAACCCAAGAATGCAGTAATTGAAGATAGCCTCTTGGCTTTGTTCCTCAGTGGAGTAGCATTCACACTACTTAGTCCCCTTTCTTTCTGACCCCACCTACAGACAATTACATCTTAACATTCAAATTTAGGATAGCGTAGGCTGGACAGCGAAGGCAAGGAAATGACAAAAACATCAGGTGATAGGTTAACTATTTGCTTGTGAAACTAGAATATACAAGATGGAACAACAGCAGATAATAAGGGGTTGTGGCAGGACCTCCTGACCCGCTGGCCAGCTGCGGACTGTTTTGTCTCTGTTGCGCTGTATTTGGATGGGCTGTATGATCGTTTTTGAAGATTGTTGTGAACTAGGGAAACCTTTTTGAGGTTGCCGCTGTCACATTCTTGCGCACACCTCTTTCCATTCTTGACGTTTTGTGCATTTCTGAAGTCTGGAAAACGCACTTAGAGCGCTGATTCGTCTTCCCTCGGATTGAGAGTGAGGGAGGACACCACTTCCTGTTTAACTGCTGGCGGTTAGCGCTCTAGCAGTTGAGTGTACCGGGGCTATTTAGGCAGAGCCTTATTTCATTAGCGCTGCGGTAAGGGGTTGTGGCAGGACCTCCTGACCCGCTAGCCAGCTACAGACTGTTTTATCTCTATTGCGCTGTATTTAGATAAGCTGTATGATCGTTTTTAAAAATTATTGTGAACTAAGGAAACCTTTTTGAGATTGCCGCTGTCACATTCTTGCACACACCTCTTTCCATTCTTGACGTTTTGTGCATTTCTGAAGTCTGGAAAACGCACTTAGAGCGCTGATTCGTCTTCCCTCGGATTGAGAGTGAGGGAGGACACCACTTCCTGTTTAACTGCTGGCGGTTAGCGCTCTAGCAGTTGAGTGTACCGGGGCTATTTAGGCAGAGCCTTATTTCATTAGCGCTGCGGTAAGGGGTTGTGGCAGGACCTCCTGACCCGCTAGCCAGCTACAGACTGTTTTATCTCTATTGCGCTGTATTTAGATAAGCTGTATGATCGTTTTTAAAAATTATTGTGAACTAAGGAAACCTTTTTAAAATTACCGCTATCACATTCTTGCACACACCTCTTTCCATTCTTGACGTTTTGTGCATTTCTGAAGTCTGGAAAACGCACTTAGAGCGCTGATTCGTCTTCCCTCGGATTGAGAGTGAGGGAGGACACCACTTCCTGTTTAACTGCTGGCGGTTAGCGCTCTAGCAGTTGAGTGTACCGGGGCTATTTAGCCCTCGCCCCCTACAGAGCGCGCAGCGGTCGCGCGCTGGGGAGGCGAAGACAACGCCGAAGACTAGCCTAAGAGTAGCCCGTCTGCGCCCGTCCGCGACTGGACGGGGCCAGGGGCCACCCTCCTTGTCCCTGTCATTATGGATTGCGCATCCCACACACCTCGTATCAGGTATGCTCCTCAAACACTCAGGGCTCTACAACCCCTTCCACAACACCGCTGTAACAACAAAGCGCTCCCGTGTCCTGAGGGTCCTTTTTCTTGCATCAAATGCAGATTTCAAGCCTTGCCCTCTCATGTTATTCTGGGACAGCTTACAGATTATTCTGATGACCAGGGAGACTGGGATAGCTTTTTGCTAAATGTTAGATCACTCCCCAAGCATTGCATTGAACTGTGGGACACTATCTACAACACTCAGCCCATGATGTGTTTTCTAACTGAAACATGGCTGAAACCTCACACCATCCCCACTATCACTCTAGGGATACCCATCGGATATAAAATCCTTCGTCTCGACCGCCCTGTGAAGGTGGGAGGCGGAATCGCTATTATACACAGAGACACCCTGAGTATTAGAGTCTTAGAACAGGTGATGCTCCCTACTATGGAAGTACTCATCTTCCACTTAAAAATCAACTCTAAAACACAGTGGAAAGGAGCCTTGGTCTATCGTCCTCCTGGACCCAATGCTGGCTTTTCCCTTGCTCTCACTGAACTACTAGCCCCCTATCTGAAAGCTAAGGAAAATTTCCTTTTACTTGGAGATTTCAATTTTCATATTGACATTTCTGACCATCAGGACACCAATACATTTCTTTCTGACCTCGCGTTGCTAGGTTTACACCCCAGAAATAGTGGCCCCACTCACTCTGGTGGTCACACATTAGACCTGGTCCTCACTACCCAACCCAACGTTCACTGTCATCCCCCTAAGCATATTAATTGGTCGGACCATAAACGTATTGATTTCTCCATACCTCACCTATCCAATTCCACTAACCGCCCGGCCACCCACTCTATTAAACGCAGGCCATGGCACAAAATCACTCTCCCCAAACTCACTCAAGTCTGGGAACAGCCTTCACTTACCAATTTCGATAATATTGATACTGCTCTCTCCATGTTTAACTCTACGCTAACAACAGCTATTGACTTTCTAGCTCCACAGAAAAATGCCAAAAAACCTACTATAGCGAAAAGGGACACATGGTATACGGAAGCTCTCAAAAATGAAAAGAAGAAATGTAGAAAAATGGAAAAATTGTGGAGACGTACAGGCAATAGGGAAGACAAGAGATGCTACCTGGAGGCTATGTCCTCCTACTACAAAAATGTCAAAAAAGCTAGGAAAATGAGTCTGGCTACTCAAATTACAGAAGCAGGCAATTCTACTAGAGAGTTATTTAAAATCGTTCAAACCTTCACTAGTCCTGAAGTATGTGAAAGTCCAGACACCTTCACCCAAGAACTATGTGATGATATATCTCAGTTCTTTGAAGAAAAAATCGATGCAATATATAAAAAAATCACTACAGTCTCTGACACTCTGGGGACTGAGGCCCCTGAAACTGCTCCACAACTGACATCTGGTGAAACTCTTCTGGACATCCCCAAAATTACTACTAAGGACTTGACTACTCTCATTAATCAAACTAAATCTGGTTCTCCCTCTGATTTGATACCAGCTAAATTCATCCCTCCGCTAATCGAGATATTAGGTCCTCATATTCAGAACCTACTTAATTTGTCTTTTGCCAAAGGCCAACTTCCATCTGCCTGGAAGGAAGCGGTAGTGAACCCTATTCGCAAAAATTCCACCATGCCCTGGTCTACACTCTCCAACCTTCGCCCGATTTCTCTCCTCCCCTTTATCAGCAAACTGGCAGAGAAGCACGTCAACACCACCCTCTCCAGTTTCATCGAAGCGACAGGGGGCCTGGACCAATCCCAATCTGGGTTCAGGCCCAACCACAGCACTGAATCAGCCCTCCTCTCTGTGACAGATCAGATCAAAATGTCACAAGATAGAGGGGGCTCTATGATTCTAGTGCTGTTGGACCTGTCCGCAGCCTTCGATACCGTGTCTCATAACACCCTATTGAATCGGCTGCAGGGAGTAGGAATCGGAGGCGTTGCACTATCTTGGTTGAAGAGTTTCCTCGCCGGGAGATCACAATCTACCAGCCTGGGCCCCTTTCGTTCCATCTCAAGGGGGCTCACGAAGGGGGTGCCACAGGGCTCATGCCTTAGCCCTACATTGTTCAATGTCTATGTGGCCCCCCTTGCTGAGATTGTGCGAAAATACGGGTTCATACCGGTTTCCTACGCTGATGACACTCAGCTCCTCTACCCTTTCAGCTCCCTTGACCCTAAAATCAAGGGGAATTTTGCTGAGGGTATGAGAGCGGTGTCATACTGGATGGCGAGGAATTGCCTCCAGTGCAATGTAACAAAGACTGAGGTCTTGCTCTTTGGCACAGCAAATATCCTCTGGACCCCTGACTGGTGGCCACTCGACCTTGGCCCAGTTCCGGTACCCAAAACACACGTTAAAAATCTTGGAGTGAAGTTTGACCAAAAATTGACCATGAAAGAACACACCAACTACATCGCGGGTCTGTGTTTTCACACCATTGGTTTACTCAGGCGTGTCTTTCCTCTCCTTCCTGCTACATGCAGAAAGACACTTGTACAGGCCTTGGTAACCAGCCGCCTGGACTACTGTAACGGCCTGCTGACATTAGCCAGTACGGATGCAGTTGGCCGTTTGCAGGTGGTCCAGAATACGGCAGCCAGACTGGTCATGGGTGCACCTGCCAGGACTCCTTCCAAGCCCTTGCTGAAAGAACTGCATTGGCTTCCCATACGACAGCGCATCCACTTTAAGATCTGCTGTACGGTACACAAATGTCTGTATGGAGTAAGCCCTAAATACCTAGCCCAGTCCCTTGAACTGTACCAGCCTTGCAGGTCCCTGCGCTCCTGCAACCAAGCCCTGTTAAAACCCCCCATTACAAAGAAGAGTAGACAGGGTGACCGTGCCTTCTCCGCTGTTGGTCCTGCACTTTGGAACAACCTTCCCACTGACCTAAGAACCACCATAAACCACCTGTCCTTCAGAAAGGCATTAAAAACCCTCCTTTTCCAAGAAGCATTTCCACCTACATAAACCACTTAAAAAGCTGCTCTACCTAATAAACTGTCTTAGCTGGCAAAGCGCGGAGATACCCCTCCGGGATTGATTCCTGCGCTATACAAGAAATTACAATACAATACAATACAATAGCTTTAAAAAGTTAGATAGAAATCATGCAACCCAATCCACATGACCAGATGACCATATAAAGTCCAACAGATCATATCCAAACAAAAAACAATACTCAGCTCTACATGGGACACCAAGATTCGCACACAGAATGTGACACAACAAAACTTCACAAAAATATCAGCAATATGAGCAGAAAGGGACTGCAGGCTAAAACACTTTACCCCTCATCATAAATGGTAAAACTGAATAGATTCTATCATACGGAAGTCTTGCACCAGTACCAAAATGCCTTATTGTATGTATGCATGTACATATGTGGTACTTCTATAGAGCAATCCTAATGAAACCTTAGCAGGGCCCTGAACAGAATGAAAGACTAGCATAATGTAAATGAATGATTGGACAGGTAGCTGGTTTGTGGACGGTTATGCATTGTGATGTATCATTCTTTAACCCTATCTGCGCTGAGTGAATTTTCGCGCTGTGCAGGCGTTTTATTGAGTGGGCGAAGTTCAGACTGCCCTCTGCCGTCTTCCGCACATGCCCACCGTGTCGTTGGCCGTCGGAAGCACACAAGGGGTTAAAGAGGTGTGTTGTCAAATGCTTTCTAAATTAGAGCAGCTTTGGGGTGGTCCTGATGGATTTTGGGAAGTTGTTCCAGGTCCTGAAGCATAGATGAAAATGGCTTGTCCCTTTTTGTTTGCTTTTTTACATTTCTTAGTGTACTGGTATCCTTTCTGCAGGTGTGCTAAGAACCACCAGAGATGATGAACTTGCCTGCAAGATAAGCAGGGGTGCTGCTTGTGATGCCTTTGCGATTTATGTAGGTGGTTTTGAAGATGGTAAATGCTGGCAGGAAAGGCCAGGTTTGTACTGTTACTTGTTTGTTGTTCTTGTAAAATAACAACAATTCTGTCTTGGTTGGGTTGAGCTTCAAGTAAGTGCTGAAAATCCAGTTCTGGATGATGTGTATCATTGACATATTGTTGAATCCTGATGATGTTATATGTGAGCAGAGCACCAATCAGCTCTATGTAGAGGTTGATGATGACAGAGGACAGTATGGAATCTGAGGGACTCCACAGGTGATAAGGATGTTGTGGGACTTGGAGATGCCCATGTCAACAAACTGGCATAAGTTGCAACGGTAGGAGGAGAACCCTTGCAGGACTAGTGAATTCCATTTGAGGCTCCAGAGTGTGTATGAAGCAGGGATGGTTGACTGTGTCAAAGGCAGTTGACAGATCAAGCAATACCAGGAGGCAGGGGTCATCTTATATGTGTTCAGAAGGGCGTTGCCTATGATGTATAATGTAGAGTTTTCTAGGCTTCAGCATGACCTTAAGCCAGACTGGTAGTCATGCAGGAGATGACTGACATCAATGCATTAGGCCCTGTATTAATAGACTCATACCGCCATATTCATGAAAATCGGCATTTGCGATTCTGAAATAGCGAAAAAAAGCGATTGCAAATTCCGTTAGCGATGACCGATAATCGCAGAATAATCGCTATTTCCGGCTACCCGCGCCTGGACTGCGAGCTCGCAAATAGCGATATCGCTATATGCGATATCGCTATTTGCGAGATCGCAAACTCGCGAGATCGGGAAAACGGGAAGTCGCATTTCGAGCCCAGTGATGACATCACAACCAGGAAGCTGCCGGTTCCCACCACCATTTTCCACATTGAGGCAGAGAGAGAGGGAGCATTTTGGAGAGCTGCAGCTAATCTTGAAAATTACACTGATCCACAACCCTGGTACCATGGCTGAGGAACCTGCACCTGGCACCAGCAGCTCGTCTGGGCGCAAGAGAAAATTGAAATTCTCTGAGCAGGAGCTGGAACACCTCATTGAGGGGGTTGTGGCCAACCATGACAGACTGTTTGGCGCAAATTCTCGGAGGGTCCCTGAACAGGAGAAGCGGCGCATATGGCAGGGGATAGCCTCGGCTGTAAACTCCGTGGGAGTGGCGGCCAGGTCCCTGGAGGAATTAAAAAAGCGGTGGTACGACCTCCGAGGCCGTGCCAAGGAGAAGGTGGCGGCGCGCCTTGGGGAGTCCTCGGGCACTGGAGGAGGAGGACCAACTGTACCACCCAATACTGCCATGGAGGACCAGGTCGAGAACACCCTGGAGAAGGAGGCCTGTGTCGGTTTTACAACACTGGACTCATCCCGCGCCACCCAAGACACCCAAGGTAAGTGGCATGCGACTGCGACCCTGCCCCCTATGGATGTCCATGACCAAATAGGCTCCCCCAATGCCCCAATGTCCCATAGGCATGCCATAGTTGCACATCAAGGAATGTCCTGAAGCATTGTGGGAGATGTAGTCTGGCCACAATGTTGTAGTACCACAATGCAGCCAGACAGGTCCCAAAGCACACAAAGCCACTGCCATTCAGGGAATGTCACCCAGCATGCATGTAGCAACTGCACATCTGCCAGATACATGCAACTAATGATCCACCACTTACCCCCACAGGTGGCGATACCAGTGACAGCGATAGGCTGGAGATCGATGAGGGCGTCCCGGAGGTGGAGGTGCCAACACCAACCCAGGCACCAGCCCCTGCCGCTGCATCTACACCAGCAGCACGTACCACCTGCAGCGTCCCCCCTGCAACTGGTGCAGCACCCACATCCGCTGGCAGGCCAGCCCCCATTGTGCCTCCTGCCACCGCTGCTCCTCCCAGAGCCGCAGCCAGGGCAGTCACTCCTGTGCCCCCTGCATCTACTACAACAGCCACACCAGCAGTCACACCCCCTGCGTCTGGCGCACCTGCAACACCGGCGGTCATACCCCCAGCAGCTGTCGCCTCTACATCCGGGGCTGCGCCAGTGTCCACACAGCGGCCAGCCTCACACTCAGGCCAGCAGGGCAGGCGTGGCAGGTCACGCCGGCACTCCACAGCAGCTAGCAGGCGGGCCAATGCTCATGGACTGGCGCGGCTCAGCGTCGAGAGACGCATGCTCCGCATTCACCAGCGCCAGGCTCAGCAGCAGGGAGCTATACAGCTGCAACTGCACATGATAGGGCGCAATGTGGCCTCTGTTGCAGGCCACATGGAAGGCATGAGGGCAGACATGGCAGGTGTGGGAGAAGGACTGGCCCCCATGGCTGCAGCCTTGGAGGCCAACACCGCGGCCATGTCGAGAGAGCGCAGTGTAACACGCCGGCGCCACCGCCAACTAATGACCCGGCTTGACACTAACAGCAGGGCAAGTTACGTGTCAGCGAATGCTACATCTCTGTTGGCGCGGCGCTCCCTGACCCAGCAGCACCAAATCATACAGTGCAGCGAGGACATGACAAGGGTGCTGGAGACCCTCACCACGGCCGTCATTGCTCTTCACCCTCCAGCTATTCCATCTGTTGTGGGGGGTGATGATGCGAGTGAGGGGGCGTCCAGCGTCAGCTCTCAATCTGGCTCACAGGCCCCACCACACACCCGCAGCACCATGCCCCCCCCATTGCCTGAAGCCCCGGAGGAGGATACCCCTCAGAGGCGCTATGGCGGAACGCGCACTAGGCGCTCCTAGAGAACTGCAGTTAATCAATGGCACAGGCTGAGGTTAAGCCTGCCATGTAGTGATGCACAGCAGTATGGCGTAATACTGTTTGTTGGACTTATTTGGACAGGAACCTTATTTTTATTTTTGTGAATTTAACAAATACATTTATTTTGCTACACACATTAGCGTTGTGTCATCATTACATTTTGCATGCATTGTTGATTTGTGGGGTGATGGAAGTGGTTTTACTAGAAACTGTTCACTGTGATGTGGTTGCGACGTCTGTGCCCTTCTGCTGGGTTCTCCCCATGTGCATGGCGCGCATGTGCAGGTGGCCGGTTGTCCCACTCAGATTCACTGCCAGAGATGTCAACAGGTATCCGGCGCTTGGTTGCAATGTTATGTAGTATTGCGCAGACAGCCACAATGCGGCAGCACTTTTCAGGACTGTAATACATGGCCCCACCTGTCTTGTGCAGTATGCGGAACCTGCTCTTGAGCAGGCCAAATGTCCTTTCTATGCAATTCCTTGTCCGTATGTGTGCAATGTTGTAGCGCCGTTGCTGGGGTGTAGCAGGGTTGAGGTATGGGGTCAGGAGGTATTCACGGAGGGCGTAGCCACTGTCACCTGAATGAGAGGAGCAGATGGTGATTGCCTGTGCTGCGCTGTTACATCTTTGCAATGTGACATTTCAATCAAAGTGTACTTACCAAGTAGGTGTCCTTCCCCAAACTCTCCCCTGACCAGTCGTGTGTGGAGTCCGCTGTGCCGGAAAATGAAGGAGTCATGGGTACTCCCTGGGTACTGTGCGACAATGTCAGTGATGTATGTCTTAGCATTGCAGACCATCTGGATGTTGAGGGAGTGGTAGGACTTTCTATTGCGGAACATATACTCCATGCCAGCTGGTGGGCAGATGGCGACGTGGGTACAGTCTATACATCCGAGCACATGTGGAAAATGGGCTACATTGTAGAATTGTAGCTTGGTCATGTCCAATTCCTGTTGGCTGGCGGGGAATTTGATGTGACGGTGTAGCTGGGTGAGCATGGCGTCAACAAAAGTGTGGAGGCAGCGTGACATGGTGGGCTGGGATATCCCCCCAGCAGCCGCTACTATCCCCTGGAAACTCCCGGAGGCCAGGAGGTGCAGGCTACACAATACCTGCACATGTGTAGGCACAGCATTGGTACGGCTTGTTGGGTGCTGCATCAGGGGGTCAAGGTCCTGTATTAGCTGCATTATCATTTCCCCATTCAGCCTGTATTTCGCATATATCTGCTCTCTGGTTTGGCCCAGCAAGGTGACCCGCTGGCGGAATATCCTGTCCTGGATCCTGCGTCTCCTCCGTGCTAATCGCTCTAGCCTGCGACGCCTCACCACCATGTACATTCCTGGCATTGTGGGACTCCTAATGCTGCTGATGATGATGGTCCTTATGTGTGATTGGTGAGGCTAGTACCTGTTGGTGATAGGACAACGGTTTTTTGAAAGTTTTTTTTCCATGGCTTTCATGGTTACCACCTGCTTTGAGTTGTCCTATTTTGCGCGGTGCAAATAGCGATTTTTGGGTATTTCGCTAATAGCGATTTTTCTTGAATACCGATTGCGATTATATTGCGATTTCGCAATTATTTTCGCTGAATCCGTGGTGTGTCGCTATTTCCGAATCGCTAATGCTCACCTGCCTGGATTCTGCGAATATTTTAGCGAATTCGCAAATATGTGTTTGCGAATTCGCTATTTTGTTGTTGAATGCCGATTACGGAAATTGCGCCCGCATTTGCATTTTCGCAGCGATTGCGGGCGCAATTTTACTTCATGAATCAGGCTGATAGAAACAATGTCAGAACATGCATCCGTGATGGTGTACTTAGGAAAAGTGTAAAGATCCCCCTGACATTCGTTTCCAGAAAATTAACTATAATCTGGGCACAGATTGATCTTTCATGAGATAGGACATTCTGAAGGTGGTGAAAAGAGTTCAGATTTCTTATTAGATTCAAACAGAAAGAAAGAAGAAAGACCTAGCGACTTCAAATAATAAATATCCAAATGGTAGGAATTGTCAAAACTGGACATATGATATGCATAAAGAAATCTAACTCTTACAAACAGAAAAACTAGGAACATTGTAAAAAAGCAGAAAAACGTTTGTCATTGAAATTAAGTGCAAGCAAAAAGCCTCAGACATGTTACCAAGCACGATAGACCTGGTTAATGGGGTGACACTGTAAGACGCACACAACTCAAGTCTCATTAAAGTGTAAGACCCAAATATACTGAGGGAAAAAAAGCACAGTCTGAAAACCATTCCTGTTCAAATCCTTTTGAGATGGTGGTGGCAAAGCTTAATGATAAGTTTACTTTGGACCACCTCAGATATGTAACTAAAAGCGTTCTCTCAGCTAAGGACCTGGACTGGATCCAGATGGCTACACACCCACATGTTCTAACTAATAAATGCAAATTATTTGTAAGGGTGGTCGTAGTTGGTGAAGTAGCGCTACTCGTAGCTACTCAAAGTGAACTTTGCACTACGGGAGCTACTCGTAGCACTACGCGAACTGCGTAGTATCATATTCGGACTGTGCAAGATGCCGTTCTCAATGATTGCACAGTGCGGACAAGCATCCGGCACTGTGCAATCATTGAAAACGGCATCTTGCAAAGTGCGAGCTGTACCTTTCTGCCGCTCGAGTAGATTTTTACTCGAGCTGCAGCTTTCTCAACACGGACTGGTAGTTTCTCATCGCGAGCGGTCGCGAAGCATACACGACTGCTCGCAATGAGAAACCTGACCCCGAATGACTGCTTCCCGCCATCTGTCCTGCAGAGTATATGCCTCAACCTCCCAGATTGCATCCTACCTCTACTTAACGGGTCACTTAGCAACGGCATCGTTCCTACTTCTTTTAAGGAGGCCATCCTAGTGCCCCTCCTCAAAAAACCCGGCGCCGACCCCGCGGAGCCGTCGAACTATCGCCCCATCTCCCTCCTCCCTTACTTCTCAAAACTAATGGAGGCTCACGTCACCCGGTGTCTGTCAAATTTTATTGAATCTTCCTGTCATCTTGAGCCTAATCAGGCTGGCTTCAGACCTGCCCACTTTACCGAGGCCGTTATTCTGGCAGTTCTGGACACACTCAGGAGCAACGCGGATGCTGGGTCCCCCCAAGCCCTCGTTCTCCTGGACTTGTCGGCAGCGTTCGACACTGTGGACCACAACATCCTTCTCCACCGTGTCGAGCAGGCAGGCATCCAGGGTACCGCTCTTGAGTGGGTCAAGTCCTTCCTCACTGGAAGAACACAGGCGGTCCGCCTGGGACACTACACTGCCAAAAAAACTCCCACGTCCTGCGGAGTCCCTCAGGGCTCCTCCCTCTCGCCGCTCCTTTTTAATCTATACCTTCGGCCACTGATCCAATCTCTTCAGAAATGGGACATCATCGTCTACAACTACTCCAACGACTTACAGATCATCCTCTCACTCAACTCACCACATGCCATCAATACGTTCCACGCTGTCATGATTCACATCCAACTCTGGATGAACCAGAACCAATTGAAGCTAAACCCCGGGAAAACTGAGCTCCTCCTCCCTGGACTCAGTCACGCTCACTGGGGCCCACAGTTCTGGCCTTCGGAGCTAGGCTCTCCCCCAGTCCCGGTAAAAGCAGTAAAGAGTCTGGGAGTGATCATTGATGCCAAACTCTCCCTCAGAGCCCAAGTGGGAGCGGTAGTCTCATCCTGCATGTACCAGCTTCGGAAGATCCACAAAGTTCGCCACTTACTTCCCCCTGCTGCACTTACCCAAGCTGTCATCTCACTTGTGCTCTCCCGTCTGGACTTTTATAATTCCATCTACTACGGTCTCCCACAATTCTTGTCACACCGCCTCCAAGTTGTCCAGAATCAAGCGGCCCGCTTAATTCACAAAACCCCCAGATGGCAATCGGCCAAACCTCTACTCCACAGCCTGCATTGGCTCCCAATAGACCAAAGGACAGCCTTCAAGGTGGCATGTCTCACATTCAAAGCCCTTCGCTGTTCCGGCCCCGCGTTCCTGAAATCTCTTATCCGCCCAACACGAAACCTCCGATCAGCCCACCGTCATCTGCTAGTCACTCCCAAAAACAAAACCAAGAAATTCGGCGGTCGCCGTTTTTCCTATTTAGCTCCCGGGCTTTGGAACCTCCTTCCTCTTCCAATCAAATCCTCCTCTTCCCTTCTGAACTTCAGAAAATTGTTAAAAACTCACCTCTTCCCTCCCCTTAGCTAGAATTCCGCTACTCATGCTTCGTCCTCACTCACTGTGTCTTTCAGCGCCAGGAAGCTTTGGCGTCAGTGCGCTTTACAAATTGCACCTAAGATAAGATAAGATAAGACCTCCCTGCGTTGAGAATCTCGCTGGGAGGTTTATTTTCCACGCTTGAGATCGGCAACTTGATGTTGCTGATCGCGAACGAGGAAAAAGTCTCGCGAGAATGTCATTGTGCTTGCTTGCGGTCGCCAACTTGACGTTGAGGATCGCGAGCAAGCAAAAAATGACTGCTGCACTATACTACGCATGTTTTCACTGTGCTATGTGCAGTTCGCATAGAGCAAAGTTGCGCAAACTTCGCAAACTACGCGAGCGTAGCATAGTGCTTTGCCCAGGGTTAATTATTTGTCAACGTGTGAGAAATGATGTTACTTTATGGGGGGGGTAGCAGCCACAATCCTTGTCAAGGTGAATTATTTATGCAGAATTTAAAACAGTAATAAAGTGAGAACACTGCACACGAAAAATCCCACACCAATTTAGAAAAATAGAGTTCGTTGTCATAAATAAATTGAGACTAAACCAATAAACGTCCAATCAGTAGAACAGGAGATATGCAAATTTAATGAAAAAGTACAAAGTGGCAACTATGGCTATCTGGTCACGCCGGACTGGGACAACATCACAAGTTCAGGCTGACTGTGATGGAGCATGAACCGGCTACAGAGACCCAATTAGGCCCGCTGAACAAGAGTACCTTAAATCCTGATAGTGAAGAGATGCGGAGCACCATGTCGAGGATGAGTCGTACAGCGGAGGCGATGTGAGGTGCAGATGAAGAAATGTGTCATGCAGCACCAGTTCTGATGAGCTGTGTTGGGTGAGGCAAAGTCGTTCCTTGGAGATGGATCAGCTCTGGGGAGGTTCGATCAGTGACACAACGTCCATGCGTCAGGAAAGTCCGCGAAGAGAAGGTGATATATCAGTTCAGAGGACAATACATTGAGCAGCAGAGATGAAGCTCTACTTCTGTGGGCAATGCGCCGCACCACGGAGTAGATGCGTTAGTCCTGCTGAATCCAAAGATGGGCTGGCAGTCCACCTTCAGGCCCACTTCTAAGGATCCAAGAATAGGGTGGCACCACTTGACTCAGAGATGGCAGAGCCCATGTGCTTGGTTCAAGGTTGTTGGAAGCCTGTTCTGTTCCTGAGGTTCTGATCAGAAGGCCAGCCAACTAGCCACTGAAGCCATTATAGGGTCCTGGTTTCAGAGATGCAGGTCCAGTCCTTTTAGCCCAGGCAATACGTCATCAGGTCAGGACAGAAGGGAATCAGTCCTACAGAGAAATAGACCATCAGAATGACAGTCCTTTCCCAAGCACAGCAGGCCTTCTTTTTGGTAGAGTCTTCCACAGCTCCAGAAGTGTACTAAAGAGTTGGGGTCTGAGGTCCAATATTTACACCTGGTGCTCACTCTGAAAAGGAGAAAAGGAGGAAGCTTCTAGAAGTCCCCCTACGGGGTCAGGCATCCCTTCCTCCCTGTCCTGGTCCCAGCTTGTCTGGGGTCACAAAAGATCAGTGTCAATCCCCTTGTGAGATTGCTCTGGCAATGCATTTGGGGTGTGCAAGTATGGTAGGTGATAGCTCCTTCCCCTTGTTAAATTAGAGTGACCCATCCTCCCAACACCTATCTCCCCTTTGTCTCACTGTCTGGGAGCAATACACAAAGAGTATCTGCCAGCTGCATCATTTGACTGAGGATCAGGCTAGACTGTGGGTGAATGTGCTAAGCAAGCACTTCCTTTGATTTTCAACTACAAATGTTAGTGCACCCCTACACTGACCTTCCTCATTGCTGGTGGCCATTAATAAAGTGAGATAGAGAGCAGTCAACACTTGGTTGCGGATTTCTGTTGTTGTTTTAGCTGGAGCTTTCAGCCCAGTCTTTGATGTATTTTTATAGTTTCAACAGTACTCTCACTTTGATGTATTTGTATAGGTTCAACAGTTCTAACAAATCAGCATATGTGCATAGTACTTAAACTCTCATTGGTGACTAGGCAATGCCCCTGACTGAGGAAAGTTACCTCCTTAGGGGAATTAGTTATTGTGCCAATGCAGGCCATTAGGGAGGGACGTCTGCAGAGAATTAATAATGGATCGGCTCAACTTGTCCCTGACTTTTTCTTCTATGGAGAAAAAAAGTGAAGTTTACTCACTGTCCTTAAATTTATCCTAGGGCAGTAGCGCATAAAATGATGCTTCCGCTAGTCAAGGCACTTCCAAAGAGCGATTTACAGCTCACAGTTTAAATTGAATTTCAAGGGCTACCAGGAGCCAGTGCTGCTTTTGCAGTGAGGGAATGACATGGCAGTAAGTGGTAAATTGGTTTCAGAATTCAGCAACACTTGCCACTTTTTAATGTTAGAAATGGAAGTCGCTGTCAGCCCTGCATTGTCTTCTCTCTGGACACAATAAGGCTCATGGGCTTAAAATGAAACATTGAAAACAATCTCTAAAGGAAGCCTGTAAATGATGACAACTACTGCCTAGCAGCAATGTCCCTCATAGATGCACATAAAGGCTTTCAGACCTTGATTTGTGAGTTTATACATTGAATCGACTCAAGGTGAAAAACATCTCCTATCACTCGGCAATATAATAAGGAAGCCGGAAAAGAGATGAGGTGAGTTAATGCATGACACACACTTTACAACACTAGGAACAGAACAGCACTAAGGTTGAGTAAGCCACACTGGAGCTCAAACTAATAAAATAGATACACATTTGCATTTCAATTATCCCACATTTTAAATGTATTCGTCACTGATAGTGTGCCATCAAAACTGAACTATTTGTCCTTTTAAAGGGACACATTGAAAGACCTTCAACAGATAGAAAAGAACGCATTTCCCTGTGAAACAAAAACTGAAATATGAAAGTGAGTCATTTGCTGTTTTCAAGGTTAAGGTCTCTTACTGAACAAAGCACAGAGATGGGATAACACAACAGTGCATTAGCTTTCAATACCACACATTCTTTTGATGCAAAAAGCTGTAACTGAGAACACATGCTGAAATAAACCTAAAACCTAATGGCCCCTCGCTTAGCAAGGCAGATGATTCATATTTTATTAGCCTTGAAATCGGGGATGTTTTTCAAAATTCGTGTGTTGGTTTTGTTCTTTGTCATAAAATACAAGATGCCTGGACTTTGCACAGAGATGATGGGCATCCATCCTGCATCAGGGAAAGAAACCAGTTAAATGACACACATGTTAACTACCCACAGGCTAACACGTTACAATATCGAGATCAATACAAATTTGCCTAGGGCGAATATGGTTTAGCGATTCAGGTTGTGCATATTTGGATACATTTACCACCCGTTATAGTTGTAATCACACAAATGAGATGTACCCTTGTACAAAAAATTAACGTGTGAGACCGACTTAATGAATTGAGTGGTGTTCTGCTGAAAATTGTACTTGAGGAGCTGTACAAACGTGACATTTTCTACTTGATTCAGTCTCCCACTTGCAAAAATTATGCAAAAATTACTAGAAAACAAACATTACATGAGGTTTGGGAAGCCCAGTAACTGTGTAAAGTTCTGATCAGCCCCAATAGTGAAGTAAACATCAAGACGTTTTGAAGATATTTATTTTCTTAAATTGTATGGTATACACGGTGAACCTAAGTGTGCCTACAGTAAGTAAAGTAAAGTAACAGTGGTTTATTTACTTAGTCTTATGGGTCACTGAGAGATCAATTCACAAACATCTTTTGGAAATGTGCTCACCATTGGCCAGACCAACAACTTGAATATATTTCTGACTATTTGGAGGTCCACAGTTACCTCCTGGAACTCTCTTGAAAAGCCAATCAAGCCAATAATGTCCATATGTACAGTATTCCTGTTGCTCCACATTTATTGCTGCAGGCTTAAGCATAAAAAGACACATGCATTATCACATCTTTTTTTCTGTCTCTAGTGGAGAAATGCGTCCTCCACTCTTTCACGAGACCTAAAGGTGTTTGGGGAAGCATGTGTTTATTAAGAATACATTTCCATTTCCAAGTGGGGTGGAAGAACCCAATAGCATGGTTTGTAAATACTCTAAAAAATCTCTATTTCTAAATACTCTTAGGATTTCCAATTGGCACCCACTAAACCTTACCGTTGAGAACACTTATGCTCCCAACAGCAAAAAATCGCCCTACTGTTGAAAAATATACCAGGCCTGCAGATGTTTCCATTCCCTGGATATGCGAATCCGAATCCACAAATTATGCCTGTGGGTGGGATTTGTTCTTCTCCTAATTTGAATTTAGATGTGCAA
Source organism: Lissotriton vulgaris (assembly GCF_964263255.1). Taxonomy (NCBI): domain Eukaryota; kingdom Metazoa; phylum Chordata; class Amphibia; order Caudata; family Salamandridae; genus Lissotriton; species Lissotriton vulgaris. The sequence goes on from NC_141694.1 coordinate 1,746,991,618, forward strand.
AACTTTCTGATTTGTCTTACAGACATGAATGCTTCTAATTTAATGTAAGCGATATTTCTTGCATTTATCACAACCACTTACATATATAATACAGTGCTGGTTAAAGGAAGAAGGGATGAGCACTCTTGTGAAGTCGTACAAGGACTGTGGTTGGTAGAAAGTGTTGTAGGGTGCTTATCGCTAATGAAATTATCTTTTTGAGTAGAGAAGAATTAGAGTAATGTGTATGATAGAGGTTTCCAAGTGAGTTGTTGAGACTTAATTTTGCCCAGGTTGGAGATGCGAAATGTGGCTATGATGAATCACTTCGCTATAAATCACAGATTTAGTAAAGCCACTTTCTTGGCCGACGTGCTGTCTTCGCCATCATGGCAGTTTGGTGGCCAAACCTAAAATGAGAGTGATATGTCAGAATGGAAAATTTATTTTATTTAGGTGTTTGTTGGTAAGAATGGCTTGTATCTGATTTCTTGTTGTTTTGTACTCTGTTGTTTCGCATGCTCAAAATATAAAGTATCCCTGGATAAAGTTAGGGTGATTCTGATGGAAAATGGACACCTTGTCGGAGCACGATATATCGTACAACTTAAAATATTCATACAAGTAGCGGAGAAGTGTGGCTCAGGGGTTAGAGGCGGCAGACCTGGAAGCTGAGATCGGCCCTGGACCAGGGTTCAATTCCCCGCCTCGGCGGGTCTTGGGCTCAAACATTCCACGGACTCGTTAATTCTCGCTCCGGTGCCTTCTCGACTCACGGGTTCACACTCTGCGACTCTGGGCAATAGCTTGCTTAATCTCCACAACGGCCCCTCGCAGCGGGATGCCTGGCTTTCACCTTGTGGATACCCAACCGGGGTTATCTCACAGGGGAATACCAGGACGGGTTCCCTAAGCAAGCGCTGAGATGCCCCAGGGTAAGTCGTGCGCTATATAAGTTTCATTCATTTCATTTCATTTCACAATGTGAATGGTTTGCTAACCTATTACCTTAAGTTTTGCCAATAATTACTCCCTTATAAAGTGTAGTCTTTACTGGTGATTGTGATAGAAAGGTTATTATTATTAAATACAAATGATCACATATTAGGATCAATAATTAAAATGTCATGCACATCAACGTGTTAAACTTACATTACTCTTAGTTGTGAAATTAAAGTTATGTTGTGATGGGTGACTCTTGTCCATTGTAAACAGCGTAAAGTGCTGAGTTATAGTTTTCTGAATTACTGTGGATTCACGACAATAATTTGAAAAACTAGCCATAGAAATTCAGGCACATCGTAAAGTGCATTTGTCACTACTCTACTTTATTTTGATAATTGTTCACAGCACTGCCAACCTACATGGGTAAGTGGTTTGGCGATGGGCAGTACCACATTATGTCCCCCTATAGAGCAGTGGCCACTCCTACACTTTGGCAGAGGAGCGGCGTGCCCCCTGCCAGTACCTCCAAAAACTTGAAAAATAAGACAATGATAAAAACGAGTTTTAAACACGTTTTATTATCATTTTATTTTTCTTCTAAGTGTGCTGAGTCTTGGGGGTGGGGCCAGGGAATGACTGGCACTGAGGGGGAGTGATATGCACAGCCTTCAGTGCGCATGTGGGTTTGGCCGGCCAAACCGACATACGCACTAACTGTCTCCGACCCAACCTGCGTTGCTGGGTTGCAGACAACAGGCACAGGCTCCCAGTCTCACTGGAAGTGCTAATCGAGAGTGCTCAGGCCAATCCTGATGCCTTCATGTTGCATAAAAGCAGCATTAGGATTGGTCACAGGGTATTCTAGGAGTTGGTCTGCAGAGGAGTAGAAGAGCTTGATGCAGCTGGCTGATGGTAAGTCTTTTATTTTATCGTAGTCCACAGTCGTCCCCTCAACCCCAACCACCCCTTCAGCCTGCCACTCTGCCCCGACACCAGCTGCCACTATTATAGACAGAGAAAATTTCCTTTTTTCTTCTCTCACTGAAAAGAACTTCCCAACTCCATTTCTGAATAGTTATCTGCATGTGCATTGGGGTGGCAAAACACATTTTAAAAGTATGCAAAAAAACACAAAGTAACAATATTAACATTGCTTTTTTCTTAAGTTCCTAATGTCTCCACATTCCCCCTGCAAGCACCAGTCTTCCTGCACTGTAACTAAAGTAAGCATTTTGACATTTTTGACATGATGGCATATTTTCTTTGATGCTAAATTACATCTGTAATTTAATGACCTAAAATCTAGTATTAAATTGAATACAAGAGTTACAGTCTTATTGTAAGAAGCCTTAAAAGTAATCTGAAATATCTTTCAAGCAGCCTCAAAACCAAAAGCATGATCAGTTTTGCATAGATAGAAGAGGGCCTATTTAAAATCACCATGGTGCACTTTTGTGAACACACCCTCTTCTGAGAAGTGCAGCAGGTAAGTCATAAATGATTCACAGTCAGAATATCTAACTGAATATAGTTCTACTTATGCTTTAATGTTGGTCTGTGTGCCCAGGCTCAGTGCTCTGACACATGACACTTCATAAATCATAAATGTAAATTGATACTTGTATAGCGCACTACTCACCCACAAGGGTCTCCAGGCGCTTTTACGAATACCGCTGTGGAACCCATCCTGGCTTTCCCGGTGAGGCGTCCACTCCTGGGCACCCCCAAGGTGGAGGCCAGGCATCCTTAGCATTGTGGGGGCCGTTGTGGAGATTAAGCAAGCTATTGCCCAGAGTAGCAGAGTGGGACTCCATGATTGGAATAGGCACTGAGGCGAGAATTATCAGGTCCGTGGAATTTTGAGCCCAAGACCCGCCGAGGCGGGGAATTGAACCCTGGTCCCGGGCTAGACCTCTGCATCAGTTTGTGAACACCTTTTCCAGAAAGCCTTGTGGACGCCTCTTAACTTTTGTAAAGGAGAACATACTTCAATCAAAATCATTCAAGCAAAACCAATCACTCATTTAAACAGGACTTATAAAGTGCATTTAATCACCCATATTGGTTTCAAGGCGCCGTGAACCCTGCAGCAGAGGGGAGTTCAGTTGAACAGCCAGGTCTTGAGTCGTTTCCTGAATTCCAGCAGAGAGGATGAGGTTTGGAGGTGAGGTGAGAGGTGGTTCCAAGACTTGGCAGTGAGCTGGGAGAAGGAGCACCCTTCACTGTTGCTTTGGTGGATGTGGGGTGTGTGAATGGTGGGGAGAGAGGTGAAGGTCAGGTGTGTGGGGGTCGGTGGACGCTCAGACGGTGTTTGATATATAATGATCCTTGGTTGTGTGGGGCTTTGTAGGTGTGGGTGAGCATCTGGAAATGATATTTCTTCTGAATTGGTAGCTAGTGTAGCTTCCTGAGGTGGGGGGTGATGTGGGTTCATCTAGGGAGGTTGAGTCTGACCACTGAGATCTGTGTTGTCTGTTGTCTTTTCAGGATGTGCACGGTGATTCCTATGTAGAGAGCGTTGCCGTAGTCCAGCCGCCTAGTGACTAGGGCTTGAGTGACGGTTCTTGTTGTTTTGATGGGGAGTCATATGAAGGTCTTACGGAGCATGCAAAGGGTGAGGAAACAGGCAGAGGAAAACTGTGTTGATCTGATTTTTCATGGTGAGCTTGCTGTCCAGGATGATGCATGCAGGGTCTGTCAGAGTTGGTGAGGGACCTAGTTCAAAGGGCCACCAGGAGTTGTTCCAAGATGAGGCATTATTCCCGGAGATCAGCACTTCTGGGGCCATATCACTCATTGTCATTGTTTGTGCTGGACGCACCTTTTATGTCAACGACAATGTGCCTTATTACAATGTATGCCCTGCCCTGGGGGCCAGAGCATTCATGTAAAAACATAGAGCGGCTGCAGGCAGCCGCTGCGTGTTTTCACAGTGCAGGCGGCAACCCACCTGCACTTTTAAAGGGGATTAGACATCCCATTGCAGGCGGGTGCTGTCTTTGACTTCACCCTCTTGCAAAGGGATGTCTGAGAGGTCCATAGGCCCCCTTTATCCCCTCCAGAAGGCTGCTCTCAGGGTGTGCACTCACAGTGCTCCACCTAGAAGATGGCACAGTGTGAGTGCACCCCCTCAGAGCTTCTTTGCCTCTGCGACTGTGTCTGTAATAAATGCAGAGGCAAAGGAATTTCCTCATTTGCATAGAGCATGCCCCTACGCAAATGAGGGAACGCCTCCTGAAGGTAGAGCTGTCACTTGAAGAATGGTAGCGCTATTGGTATTACTGAAGGGGCGCACAAGCGTCTGCGCCCATTCTGTAATACCAATGTGCTCCGGGGGTGCACAAAGTGGACGCAAATGCCTGTTGCACTCTCAGGGCTCTTATTGTAATACACCCCTGGTTTGTCTGTGTTGAGTTTTAGGCAGTTGTCTTTCATCCTGTTGACAACACTAGTCATGCACAGTGGAAACTGGAGATGGAGGTGGAGGAGTCTTCTGATAGGGAGAGCAGCAGCTGGGTATCATCAGCATAAGATATGATGTTAAGTCTGTGTGTTTGGACAATGTTGGCCAAGGGGGTCATGTAGATGTTGAACAGAGTGGGGCTGAAGAATGAGCCTTGAGGAACGCTGCAGATGAGATTCTTGGGTTTAGAGGTGAAAGGTGGTAGGCAGACTCTCTGGGTTCTTCCCGAGAGGAAGGAGACGATCAACATGAAGGTGTTTCCTTGGATTCCAATATGGTCAAGTCTCTTGATGTGGGTGTGGTAGGATATGGTGTGGAATGCAGCTGAGAGGTCGGAAAAGATCAGGGTCGCCGTTTCTCCCCAGTCAAGGAGGGTTCTGATGTCGTTGGTGGCAGTGCTGTGGTTGGTGAGGAATCCGGTTTGGAGGGTGTCCATAAAACTGTTGTTCTCCAGGTGCTCCATGAGTTCACAGTTAATGGTCTTTTCGAGGACTTTGGCTGGAAGTGGGAGCAGAGAAATGGGATGGTAATTCTTGACGTTGCTAAGGTCAGCAGTAGGTTTCTTGGGAAGGAGCTTGACTTCTGCGTGTTTCCATTCTTCTGTGAATGTGGCAATGTTGATGGTAGTGTTGAGGATGGTAGTCAGTTCATTGCTGGTTCTCTTGCTTCTGAGGTTGAAGATATGGAGGAGACAGGGGTTCTAGGTTGCTCCAGAGTGGATGCATTTCATGATGGTGGTGGTATTTTGCATGGCCAGCTGGCCCCAAATGATTAGCAGTTGGTCGTGGTTTGCCCTTGTGGGAGCGAGGAGGTTGAGTGTGTCGGCGACAGTGGGTAGGGGTTTGAAGTTTTTGTAGATGGTGGAGATCTTGTCATGAAACAGATTCCCAAGGGTGTTGAAGAGTTCCTGGGAGGGGGTGATGCTGTTTTCGGTGGCTGAGGGGTTAGAGAACTCTCTGACGATGTTGAGGAGTTCTTTGCTGGGGCTGGAGGTGACTCTTTTGCGGTAAGCTAGGGTGTTTTATTTTGTCTTTTTCAGGAGCTGGTGGTATTGGTTGAGGGATGTCTTGAAAGTGGCTCTGTCCACATTCAAGCAAAACGGAGCAAGAAACATCAAGAATAGTTTTTTTTAAAAAGCACGTCTTCCTGAAAAAAAGTGTGCAAATTCACCCATCACCAGTTGAGAAGCGAAAATGTTGATGCTGGTGTCCTAGAAAAGCGTAATCACATTATACATGTCTAGATCTAATTAAAATGTTCAAATTGGAACAGAGATAATTTCCCCTGACAAAGTGGCTTTCACCCACAATTAGTTGTGACTAGTTGATGTATTATTCTGCTTTCATACAATGTATTTGAGTATACTTTTGGAGATAAACTATTTTAAGAATTTTGGGGCATATTAGCAAGGGCGTTATCGCCGCTTTAGCGGCACTTTTTGCCGATAAAGCAGCGATTTTTTTATCGCCCAATTACCAAGCTGTGGCTAACAGCAGTTAGCGAAAGCTTCCAGGCGATAGCGACCAGTTTGGGGCCCACTTTGCATGTCAGCGATATTTATCGCTAATGACATGCAAAGTGAGCGTACCCAAACTGGTAGCGACTGAAAGCAGTCGTTAACACAGCTATCGCCTATTAGCAATACCCGCGACGGAATAAAAAAATGTGCGCTAACCACGATTAGTGCCAGGATTTTACACCTGTTAAAAACCTGACTTAGCCATGATAGTCAATGGGAGGTGGATTCTATGACTAAGTCCCCACCTGCCTATTAGCGAGATTTTCCTTAGCGATAGGAGTTTTATTGCTGGAAATCTCACGTTATGGATGGGATTTGCCGCTATCACTGGATTTTTTATGGCCGTGGAGATTAACGTTGGTAATACTGCGTTATCTCTGTGATGAAATCCAGCGATAGGAGGCAATAAAAAAAAAATCAAGCTAAGAGTGGTTTGCGATAATTTTCGCAATGTGTTGCTAATATGCACCTCTGTGATTGACAAGCAAAACGGTTTAAATAATTTTTATGAAACTTTTTTCGTTTAACAACACACTTTGGAACAAAAAAAGAGAAAAACTATAAATGATTAAAAGAACAAAGGAACTAGTCAGCAAGTTAGTGCTCTAGCATTCTAGGATGAATATCCACAGACTATCATGATAACATACCAGGAGTCTATAGAAGAACATAATCAAAGGGGTCTTGAAGACAAATATGGGGGCATATTACCAAGCAATAGCGATAATTATCGCTATTGCTTGGTTAGAGACAAAAATTTACTGCTGAGCTGCGGCGATTTTTATCGCAAATAAACCTTGGTATTACCAAGGTTTATCGCAAATGCGATAAAAATCGGTCGCAATGCATGAATATCACTAAAAAGTCAGCGATATTCATGCATTACCGAGCTAATGCTCTTAGCCATGTTATCCACATCCCATTGGATAACATGGATAAGAACTGCTCAGGGCAGGTGTTAGCTTTTGGAGATATTCGCGCTTAGCGCGGATATCTCCAAAAGTTGGTAATAGGAGATAGCGATGTTAGCGACTGTTTCCAGTAGCTAACATCTTGGCAAGCCCACTTTGCATGTCATTAGTGATAAATATCACTGACATGCAACGTGGGGCCCAAGATGGTCACTATCTCCTACTAGCTGTCGCTAACTGGTGTTAGCGACAGCTAGGTAATAAGGAGATAATTTTATCTCCGCTTTCTTGGCTTTTAAAGCCAAAAAAGCGGAGATAAACCACCTTGATAATATGCCCCATGCTTCTTTTTGTCTCCTGAGGCTCCACTGTATTTCTGATTTCTTTGGCTGTCGCAGTTTGGAATTTTCTTCTGTAAGGTATTTTTTAAAGAAAACCAAAAAAGTGTTTCTGAAAAACTTCCACCCACTCTTCTACCCCAAGTTCGTGCCACAGTTCTGGGTATTCCAATCAAAGCAATATATGAAGAGCTTCACGTTTCTTGAAATGTCTTGAAAAGAGCCAACGTAAGATCCAAATGCACTAATTGTGAAAAGCAAAGTCCAACCACAAGCCATCATTTTCATATGAAACGATTTTACACCCAAAAAGTGCACTTAGATGCAGGTGCACATTTTGTGAAATGAAAAAAATGACCTGAAAAATTAAAGTGGTTTGTGCACATTTCTCAAACATAACCATGCTAAATCAACAACGTCCACAACTTCAAAGTAGGAGCTACCTTTTCAGCATACACTACTGGCCGTTCTGTCAGGAGGGCGTGTGGGCGGTGTAGGGGAATTTGCAATCCCCTAGAAACAGAATAACAAAATAATAATATTTCACATTAGTTTCGACATGTATTTCCAGCAGTGGTTCACATGGCTACTGAAAAGGTAGTCAAGAATTACTTTCTGAAGTGTTATTGAAGGTGTGGAAGTATTGAAGTTCCCCTGCTGCCTGTGTGTGTTGTAGACTGCACAGATTTATGGCTACTTCCTCACCCCAGGGCTTATTTGAAAAGTTTACTGCTGACAGCACCCTTAATTAATTGCAATCTTACTGCTCAGAATTGATTCATGGTAGGTGGCAGCCCTATAGCATTATCTACGTCTGTGCCTCATAAATCAATTTTATAATATTTCTAATCGTTTAAAAAAAAAATCAAATTAATATCCTTACAGTACGAAAACATCTGTCATGGACAACGCTCGAGGATTCAAATATGTCATGCAAAAATGCAATATAATATTAGCCAGAATTGCAGAAGGGATATTTGCTCCCTCGGCTTACATCAATCCGAAACATAATTTATGTAATAATGTAATTGAGGTAAATTGAACAGGATTTAAACCTTTTCCTTTAAAGCTAATTTGCCATAAACTTGAAAGTTGCGGATGTTAGCACATTGAAAGCCCGTGGAATATTATATACCAGCTACTGATGAACTAAAAAACAATGAGAGGTTATGTAACCAAGAAGCATGCATTAGGTTTGTTTTTAGTGTATGTGTTATGCTGTGTTGCCATACTTTCGAAATAATGCATTGCGATTGGTCTGAGGAACGGTATGTTTCGTTAATTGCTGAATAATATTGTCTGCCACTAAATTGTTAATTATGGGCTAGGAAAACGTAGGTGGTATTTGCATGCTTTGCAATTACATGCATATTAACAATGCAAAAACCTTTACCCACTACGCTTTACTCACTGTCCACTCCATCCGGATCCCTCTTTATCCAGCCTTTTCTTTCCCCTTGTTTGCAAACACTTCTTAAATATATTTAATAAATGAGCTAATTGCAATTCAAACTAGCATTGGCAAGGTCAGTAGGTTTCAACTGTGGAAGACATAGCTAGTGTAGGTGACAATGTTTTTTTCATTGGTGTAAATACGCCAACTTGGTAGGGAGTGCATCACATATGCAGGTTGACATATTTGCATGCATGCAAATGAATTGCCAGCTGTGTCGCTAAAGGCCCTAGTACGAGCTTGACGGTGCGGCGGCAGCACCACCCCGCCACTGCACCGCCAAACCTGCGTGCAGACCGCCCGCCCTATAATGACTTTTAAGACATTGGCGGGATTTTCCTTTGATCTTCCCATGGCGGTGCCTATAAACTAGGCACCACAATGGGAACATCAGAGGAAGTTCCAGCACTGCATGGACTGAAAAGTTCATGCAGTGCTGATACCTTTGTGAATGCACACAGGGGGCACATGTTGTGCCCAATTGTGTGCATCCACAAGGCGTGAGAAACATGGGGGCTCTGCAGGGCCTCTTATCTTTCCTCATCACCACTGTTTTCATCGGGGAAAGACCTCCATTAAAACAGTGGCGGTGATGAAAGTTGTAATATCCTTGGCTGATCCGTGGCGGTCCAGCCCAGCATTTAGGTGCCTCGGGACCGCCACACCACTGCCAGGGCCTCTGACTGACTGCCAGTTTCGTAATTGGCCCCTAAGTGTTTTCTGTGAAAGAAAAGCCATTTCAAGATGAGAACCAATGTATACATGCATGTGGTGATGCCTGCATGTGTTGTGGTGCACTGCTGGCCATTTTCTGAGAAAGTTAGTAATAGTAGAAGTAAAAAAAGGCAAACAAGAAAATGTGCCCTATTGCAAAAAAATCCAAGCAAATTGCCCATGGAGAACAGAAGGGAGTAAATACAGAGCAAGCGGTTAGGAGAGATTCAAGCAACTGAAACTCGAAGTAAACAAATGCACTGCCATACAATGCTGAAACTTAAAGAAGAAAAAAGAGACCCTTCGAGAAAACTCTGGAAGGGTAAACTCATCCAATCAGTACATTGAGACCAAAATGATCCTGACAGGACAAACACAAGGATAGAGAAGAAAGTAATTGAAGGAGGAGATGGGCAGCAAAGGCATCCAATCATGAGCAAGTCACTAATCCAAAGTCCACTCTAAGTATATGTTATGTATTGGAAAGAGTATAGCTAAAGGTTGTCTGTAGCCAAAATAAAAAATAACTAATAGCCACATGCTGCACTCTCATTCAAATTACATCCCTTTAATTAAGTGAAAACATTTGATATAGAACTGATTTTTGTTTTTATTTAAAAATGAAATATACTGTAATCTACTAAAATCATACTTCAGATTTCATATAGAGAAATAATCATTACATCAGCACAATAATAATGTTTAGCATCGCTCAATGATATCATCTCTTTCCCCTTAACAAATCCCAGTAAGAAGAGATAGCCCAAAATGAGCAAGTATAAATACACAAAACTCAAGTCCTGTTTAAGAAGACATTAAAATAATAAATCATTTAATGCTGTTGTTGTGCATGGCTTCTATAGCAAAGATGGCTACACAACACCCAAGCTAAAATTAGTTTTTTCCCTTGTATGACATAACAACTGTGAAAAACAAAACTGCTGTTAAGGCAGAGCTGTGGAAATCTGTGCTCTGTGACTGTAGATTCGTAATCAATAATCCGCCACCTACCTGAGCTCTTCATAGATTCAGGGGGATAGTAGACCCTGCCTTCCTCAAATCCCTTTATAGTAGGTTGAATGTGAGTGTTGCCTTCCACAGCTCTCCACTATCTCATTGAGGGTGGGGGGAATGGCCCTGGGCTGGGAGGGAGAGCAAACATCCTGATGGTAGTGGAGAAGGCTTGCTCAATGACAGATATTATTTTTGTCAAAAGAGACTATTGAGGTTGGTGGGCTGGGTGGTCACTCAGTAGTTAGCGAGAAAAGTGGAGAATGGTGACCTAATGCCAATTTTTGTGAACAGGAAGAAGGCTACTGGCGGAGTGGGATAGAGTGGCAAGATGCTCAATGTTCTCTTTTATAAACAAGCTTTGAAGATAGAAAGAGCAGTATTAGAGTTATGGTGGTGGTTAGTGCCCCAGCGCGGTTTATTTTTATATCTGGAAGTTTTACCAGTTTTATTCATTTCGTGATATGCCACCAGTGCTATTAATGTTTGTTTTAAAAAAAAATCCCTGAGGTAGGGGGATGGGGCAATGCTAATGTTTAGTTTGAGAATGCAATGTATATATTGGGGCGTTAATTTTAATGTCTTCAGAATGCAATGTAAATGCTTTCTTTTCACAATGCTGTGTATATTTTCATTGTATATTTTGATGGTTGTTCACATTTCCTTCCTTCACTTGTGAATTGTTGTTTCCCCGAAGGAAGGGGTATATGTTATAGTTAGCTTGTGTGACTTCCCTGCTGCTCAGCTGGTGTGGGTATTGGAATGCCTGATGACATCATAGAATCGTGGGTGCCTGACGTGTGTGGAGTGGCAGTTGATGGCAGGCAGGCTGAGCGGCAGGGAGGCTGCTCCTGGTGGGGCTTTTGTCATCTTTTACCTATCTACTTGAAACTAACTTGGAACTAAGCTTCATTAAATCCAGTGTGTTTTATATACCTGGCTCAAGGACTTTCTAAATTACAACAAGCAGTCAGCCAGAAGTAGGGAATGGAACAGAGGGTAATGCAACAGGATCATGAAATCAAAGAAAATTCAAAATAATGATATGGGGACTAAAGAATAGGAGACCAAAGATCCACACGATCTTAATTGAAGAGAAAATACTAAAAGAGTCCAACGTTTAATCTCTATTGGAATAAACATTTCTGTATGTAACCTCTGGAAGCTGTAATTAGGATATCGTGGAGCAGGTATCTTGATCTACATCCAGTCAATAGAGAACATAAAAAAGAACTTGTTCATCGTGTCTGGCAATGAAATCCTCAGTGACTGATAAAAAGTTCAAATTGGAGTCCACCTGAGAAAACGTTGGATATCCTTGCTCCACTTACCACGGACTACAACACCCGCTGCATTGCAAGCCAAAAGTGCCTATGTAGCACGTATCTGTAAAAGAGTGGTGTGCGAAGAGGATAAGCGAAGTGTGACCTCCTTGTCGTAGCAATTCATTGACCAATGTAGCAAATACATAAAGATAGATTGGCTGGTTCATGAAGCAAAGAGCTTAAATATACCTCCATTAAAGTTACTCTCCTGCAACTTGCCAGCTGAACAGCTTGGATGTAAATCAACCTGTCAAAGAGAATATTGGCTACTCAACTATAAAAGTGGTCTGAGAGCTTAGGAAGGGTATAATGGTCTGATGTTTTGATCTGCATTGCCAGCAGCAAACCTGCCTTTACTCTCTGTAAGGCACAGAAGAGGGTAGAAACTTTAATTTTTTCAACGTGAATTCGCTGGATACTTAAAATAAGAAACAAATTGAGTCAGACAAATTACCCAACATGTCGTTGTGATAGAGAACCAGTCAGAAACATCAAATGCATGAGGCCAGTTCACAAAAAAAGTTAGAAAAATATATGCAAATACAATTTTGTTTTTTTTTCAAAAGGTAAACCATTTTACCCATGAATAAGTCCCTTACTTTAGGCCGCCAACAAATATAGTCTAGTAACCTTCCCACCTTGGAAAGGGATTAAAGTGACATTATAGTTAGGTAAAAATGTCAGTTTAAACATAACATTTTAAACTAATAAAGGACAGAAAGTGCCATAGTTATGTATAGTAATAAAATATTACTTTCCATTTAAAAAAAAAAAGACAATCACTGAAAAAACTCCAAGATTACAGTGATGTTACAGTTAGACATGGTAATCATATCTTACTTTGCATTAAAAAAAATCTGAAATTCACTGAAGAAAACAAAGGTTGAAGTGACGTTATAGTTAGATGAAATTGTCAGTTTAAATGTAAAATTTTAAACTATAAAATTGGCTTACACCTGATTGGCATAGTTAATTTGCCTCTATGTATCTTGAAGAGTGGTATACCGCATACCCATGGTCTGCAACTTAACCCCCACTAACAAACCTCCGGCACGTATTGTGCCACCAACTTAAGTAGGCCCTTAAAACATGCCCCAGGCCTGCCATTGCAACGTGAATGCAGTTTTAAACTGCCAATGTGTCTTGACAATATAATACCCTTGCCAAGCTTTTTATTGCATATACTTCACCCCTAGGTTACGCCCTAGGTAGCCCATAGGGCAAGGTGCATAATATTTATAAGGTTTTATTTTTATTTTCTGCAAGTCCTGGTAGTGAAGCTCTCTTAAATTTGTTTTTCCAACAGTGAGGCCTACATCTCCCATAGGATATCATTGGGTTGCCTTATTACATTCGATCAATCAATCAATAAATAAATAAATCAGGGGTTTAAAGGGTGCTACTCATCTGTGAGGGTCTCAAGGCACTTGGGGGTGGGGTATGCAGCTCCGGATCAGCCGAATAGCCAGGTCTTAAGACTCTTCCTGAAGGTTTGCAGAGTCGGGGAGCATCTGATATTGACTGGGAGGTCGTTCAAGGCTTTGGCCGTGATGTAGGAGAAGGATCTTCCACCCGCTCTGGCTCTGCGGATGCGCGGGGTTTCTGCTAGGGCGAAGTCTGGGAGCAGAGGTTCCTTTTGGGTACGTGGAAGGAGACTCTGTGGTTGAGGTATTTAGGTCCGGTGTTGTGGAGGGATTTGTAGGCATGTGTGAGTGGCTTGAAGGTTACTCTCTTCTTTACGGGGAGCCAGTGGAGGTCTCGCAGGTGATGGGTGATATGCTTGTGTCGTGAGGTGCCAAGGACGAGTCTTGCCATGGTGTTCTGGAGGGTGTGGAAGCAGGTGGAGGTAATGGCGTGGATCTGTCAGTTCATGGTGTTGGAGGAATCGAGTATGATGCCAAGGTTCTGGGCATGGTCTGTTGGAGTGGGGAGTGCTGAGGGTGGAGAGCCATCAGGAGTTGTCCCAAGCAGAAAGGGTGGGTCCAAGGATGAGGACCTCTGTCATCTTTGAGTTGAGTTTCAGACAGCTGCTACTCATCCAAGTTGCAACGTCTTTCATTCCTACTTGGAAGCTGAGTCTGGTGGTTTCGGGGTCCTTCATGAGGGAGAGGATGTTTTTTTCATATTGTGTCTGCGTGTACCTGCTCGTTTGTATCTCTGATCATTAATACATTTTATATATGTAAACATCACATCATAACATCAACATACATATGACACATATTGGTTTTTCTATTGTTTATTTTTCTTATTGTATAAAGACATTTTACATCTATTGTGTGAACACACCAGACATAAATTGTCCAACAGAAAAGATTCATAAAGAGATTAAAAAAGAACAAATTATTTTTTAGGACAACATTTTTTTAAATAGTATTCCTTCCATTTTATAATGCTCTATTACTTCTATTGGCCCTACGTAGCAGAGGAATAGATCCCTGGTATCTTTTTTTAGGAATAGTCTTGGAGGGTAACTCAACTCACCCCTTTCCCAGGAGTACAGTAATAGACTCCAAATTCACCAATACTCAGCAGGCAGAACCCTTGGAAAAGAAATATGAGTAGTAGAAACAGATACATCTGCTCCTGTTCAGAAGAAGTTAGCTTATGTCAGCAAGTTTTTTTTTCAAAATAACTATTGGCCTTATTTTGATAGTGGGCGGTCGGACTGCTGCCCACTATCACGGTGGTCAGGAGAACGCCCGACAAGCAGGCAGTAGTCTGACTGCCCAATTAGGAAAAGCCCTCTTTTACACAGCAGCTTGTGCTACGGCCCAGAAAAGGGACAAAGCACAAGCCGCAGTGTTAAGGAGCGCTTTGTGCACATCCATGCACAGTGTGTCATGCACTATGTGTATGGCAACAATGTGCATGGAGGTGCATGGGGGCACTTGGCAGTGAGCCACAAGGGACGGGGGCCCTGTTTGGGGCTCCTCAAAGTCCCTTTCCAGCAGCCTTTTCATGGGGTTTGCACCACCATGCAAAGGCTTCCGGAAAGGGACACCGTAATCCAGATGGCGGTGCCAGCCTCTGCACTGCCTCCATTCAGGAAAATGATTCTGACCTCCACCTTTCGGGATTACAGACCCTGGCTGCAGCAGAGGTCTACTCCCAACAGACAAGGGTCCGACTGCCAGCATTTTATTGCGGAAGTCAGACCAAAGAGCTGTCTGCCACCGCCCCAACATGCTGTCTGTGGTGGTCCCACCGCCATCGTAATGAGGCCCTGTGTCCTGCAGCGTAAAAATGTAGCTAACATTTTTCTTAAGCAACTGTGTGAATGAACATGCCAAAGGAGTGTCCCTCGTCCCATTTCACATTCAAATCTAATGTGAGCAAGGCATAATTTCTATTCCTGGTGCCCAGGGCCTGCTCAACCTGCTCTTCAGCATAGTTCTTTCCATGAGATAGATTTTATTGAGTAACTCAATTCAGACAACACTTCTACTTTGCATTTTGGTGATTTATTTCCCACATTTAAAACTGAAAATGTGTGCAAGTAGCACAATGTAGTCTACAGACCAGGATGACTTGAAATATAAATGTGTGCATGCATGTGGTATTTATGTAATGCAAACCCGGCCAAAAGGCAGTCTTGAACTCTCCAGAAGCAACGAAGCAGTTAAAGTGTATTTGGGGGGGAAGCTGTGTTCTGAGGCATACTGTTACTTCGTAGTGATGTGGAGTTCTTTAACCCCTTCGCTGCGGCGGCTATTCCGCCGCAGCGCCAAGGGGGAGGCGGGGCCGCGCGGCGGTCCCGTGCTCGTGACGGAACCGCTCCGTCACGGCCGGCGGGTGAGCTGTGCTTGTGACGGAACGGTTCCGTCACGGCCCTGCCCACTCTTCAGAACATTCGCAATTCGCGCCGAACAAACGCGGCGAGTGGGCCGTGACGGAACCGTTCCGTCACCAGCACAGCCCACCCGAGACTCATGACGGAACGGTTCCGTCACGAGCATGGGAGGGGTTAAAGAGATGTGTCTTCAACTATTTCTTAAAATGGAGCAGTGGTGGGCATTTCTGCTGTATACAGGGATGTTTAACATGGCTCAACATGAGAAGTCTGTTAATCAACATAGATGCAGCATGGGTTTTCTTGTGGTCTCTGATATTGGTCTCCTACATATATTATGCGCAATAGGTTGTCTCGTCAGTTGAGTGTTGTGATCCATAATAACATGCTTGTACGTCAACTGTGGACATTCACTAGTATTTACTTAGTCGCAGGACCACTCCGATTGCCCAAGTTCAATTGATTCATATATCAAACTTATTTTCTTTCTGATATCAAACATACATCATGCAGTTTGCCAAATGTGTGTCTATGTGCTGTCTGCTGTATGGAGACAGGTCAATATCCCATGCTCAACACCCATCAGCCCTAAGCCAAGTAAAATGACTTTTGTTCATCACATTAAATGATCAACTTCAAAATTACATTTGTAGGCCAGAAGACATCAATGTGTGGTCTATCAAGGACCTGGGCAAGCTTTAACAGTGCTTTCCATTCAATGGCCGTTATAGCAACATTGAGCTCCACTAAGAATTGTGAGGTTATTCTAACAACTATTGGAAAACTCATCTTGTTTACTTACCGGTAGTTCCATGCAGAGTGGGGCCGTGCATGCTCAGCAGCATGGTGTGGCTCCCGGCATACCTGTGTACTCACTTTGGGCAGTTCTCAAAGTCAGGGCCAGAGCCCTTCACCTCAAGAATGGCAATGTTAAGTCCAAGACAGATCCTTGACAAACACCATGAGGCAGCTGTGACTTGTATAAACCCTGCCCAGGTGCACCACGTGCGTGAAGACCCCGTGTTTTCTGTAAAGGAAGAAAGCTTTCTTAAATGCCACATAGGATAACTGACTTCACTTCATATACATGAAGAACATGTCATAATTCGATCAAATATAATGGACAAAATAGAGAGACACCCTATAACTAGTGGTTGTTCCTAGGACAGGGAAAATGCGAATGGCAAAAATAAATCACCAGGCAACATACGGGTCAGATAGTAAACAAAATGATTATGAGCTGCAATTTAAACTATTTGTAGAAAAAATAAGTTATCGACGTTATCCATTTTCACGTAATGTGTGTTCCAATTTTTAGCTACCTTTTAAATGATTTTGTGATTAAAATTAAATAATATTTTTGCTAATTTTCTTGGTACATTGAGTTGTTTTATTTTAACGATGTCTACTTGAAGGTCTGTTATCAGATTTGTTAGACCTGTATGTTTCCTAGCAATTCATTTTTGCCATTTATAATTTGACCAGGTGAAATGGTATCTGCTAAGTATAGAAGTTAACATGACGTCACTTGCCTTCTGTTCCTCTAAGAGGAAGCAATGGGACACAGGGAGTTCTTGAGTAGGATCCATGCAGTTCTGTTTTTTAGGTCTCGGCGTCAACGCGCGGAAGCGCGTCTCCGCCGAGATCTTTTGTCAGCGACTATCATTCCCAGGAGACAGTCCTGGCCACGCGCATCCTTCCAGGCGATTTGTACCTGGAACGCGTGCTGTGGCCAGGCGCTGTCTCCTGGGAAGCGCAAGCACCAAACACGCATGCGCATACACACACACGCGCCCATGCACGCACGCACATACATGCATACAGAGACACCACCCCTGACTCATACACACACGCGCGCACACACACAAGTGCACCGAGGCCCCCCCTCCCCCTCCCCCGCCGTCACCGTCGCACACATACATACACACACACACACAAGCATACACACACACAAGTGCACCAATCGCGCTCCAGCCTTTTGGAACTTACCTTACCTCAGCACGCGGCGCCCAACCTCCTGCTGGCGCGGCCCCGGGGCTCTACACCGCTCACAGGAGCCCCGGGCCGCGAGACGCTATGACTCCGCCTGCCTCCTCTTCCGGTGTGAACGTGGCCCCGCCCCCGTCGCAGGCGACCGTGCCTGACTTCCAGGGCGGCCGCGAGTTCAATGAAATCGTGAGGGGTGACAGAGGCCAAGTCCCACTTGAGTTTGTTCAGCGTCAACAGCTCCATTTGCACTAATTCGTCGGGTCCGATGGAGTTATCAGTATAAATGCAAAGTTTTTCCGCCGTTAGAGGAATGGTTTCTTTCATTTTTGAGGCCACGAACATGCAGGTAGCCCCCAGCAGCTGCAATCTGTTTTTCTTCAGCGTTTCCATCGACAAAAATCTGTCCAAGTAATTCATGGCTAATGGGAACACCTCCTCTTCACATTTCTGCTCTTCACAAACCTCCAGCATCCAGGTAAGCCCTTCGGATGGTTTCCACCTCGCAGCACAGCAGCTGATGTTCCATGTCTCCCCCAGCGCGCGGTGCCTGCTCTTGAGAGGGGGTGCGGGGTGCCCGTGCTGTCCTGTGAGTGAGAGACCTCCGTTCAGTGCTTGCTGCTGCCGCGATACTAAGAAAGCTTTTTCAGAAACTATGTAGGAGCGTGATTGGAGACCCACAACAGCAAATAACCCAATCACAAACACGCTGGTACATTGCACAGGCAGAATCGACTACATTAACTGATGCAAATGAAAAGCATCTTTGCTTCTACTTCAGGACGTACAACCATTTTCAAAATATTAAATGACCTAAGTCTACTTAAATTAAAACGACTGCTCTTTCTGCTGCAACACTTCCAAGGTGCTCCAAGATGTATGTATGTCAAGCTTTGCATGCAGCCTGTACAAAAGTCCCTGCAGGTTTCAGATACAAAATGCAGTGAGCGGGCTAGGGTGCTAGTATTATCTCTACCTAGTGGTGAGTGGTGAGTGCAGAGTGGTGAGTGCAGAGTGGTGAGTGGTGCAGAGTGGTGAGTGGTGCAGAGTGGTGAGTGGTGCAGAGTGGTGAGTGGTGCAGAGTGGTGAGTGCAGAGTGGTGAGTGCAGAGTGGTGAGTGCAGAGTGGTGAGTGGTGCAGAGTGGTGAGTGCAGAGTGGTAAGTGGTGCAGAGTGGTGAGTGCAGAGTGGTGAGTGCAGAGTGGTGAGGGTGAGTGCAGAGTGGTGAGGGTGAGTGCAGAGTGGTGAGTGGTGCAGAGTGGTGAGTGGTGAGTGCAGAGTGGTGAGGGCAGAGTGGTGAGGGCAGAGTGGTGAGGGCAGAGTGGTGAGTGCAGAGTGGTGAGTGCAGAGTGGTGAGGGCAGAGTGGTGAGGGCAGAGTGGTGAGTGCAGAGTGGTGGTGAGTGCAGAGTGGTGGTGAGTGCAGAGTGGTGGTGAGGGCAGAGTGGTGAGGGCAGAGTGGTGAGGGCAGAGTGGTGAGGGCAGAGTGGTGAGGGCAGAGTGGTGAGGGCAGAGTGGTGAGGGCAGAGTGGTGAGTGCAGAGTGGTGAGTGCAGAGTGGTGGTGAGTGCAGAGTGGTGAGTGCAGAGTGGCGAGTGCAGAGTGGTGAGTGCAGAGTGGTGAGGGCAGAGTGGTGAGGGCAGAGTGGTGAGGGCAGAGTGGTGAGGGCAGAGTGGTGAGGGCAGAGTGGTGAGTGCAGAGAGGTGGTGAGTGCAGAGAGGTGGTGAGTGCAGAGTGGTGGTGAGTGCAGAGTGGTGGTGAGTGCGGTGAGTGGTGAGTGCAGAGTGGTGAGTGCAGAGTGGTGAGTTCAGAGTGGTGAGTGGTGCAGAGTGGTGAGTGGTGCAGAGTGGTGAGTGGTGCAGAGTGGTGAGTGGTGCAGAGTGGTGAGTGGTGCAGAGTGTTGAGTGCAGAGTGTTGAGTGCAGAGTGGTGAGTGCAGAGTGGTGAGTGCAGAGTGGTGAGTGCAGAGTGGTGAGTGCAGAGTGGTGAGGGCAGAGTGGTGAGTGCAGAGTGGTGAGTGCAGAGTGGTGAGGGCAGAGTGGTGAGGGCAGAGTGGTGAGTGCAGAGTGGTGAGTGCAGAGTGGTGAGGGCAGAGTGGTGAGGGCAGAGTGGTGGTGAGTGCAGAGTGGTGGTGAGTGCAGAGTGGTGAGTGCAAAGTGGTGAGGGCAGAGTGGTGAGGGCAGAGTGGTGAGGGCAGAGTGGTGAGGGCAGAGTGGTGAGGGCAGAGTGGTGAGGGCAGAGTGGTGAGTGCAGAGTGGTGGTGAGTGCAGAGTGGTGAGTGCAGAGTGGTGAGTGCAGAGTGGTGAGTGGTGAGTGCAGAGTGGTGAGTGCAGAGTGGTGAGTGGTGAGTGCAGAGTGGTGGTGAGTGCAGAGTGGTGGTGAGTGCAGAGTGGTGGTGAGTGCAGAGTGGTGAGTGCAGAGTGGTGAGGGCAGAGTGGTGAGGGCAGAGTGGTGAGGGCAGAGTGGTGAGGGCAGAGTGGTGAGTGCAGAGTGGTGAGTGCAGAGTAGTGAGTGCAGATTGGTGATTGCAGAGTGGTGGTGAGTGCAGAGTGGTGAGGGCAGAGTGGTGAGGGCAGAGTGGTGAGGGCAGAGTGGTGAGGGCAGAGTGGTGAGGGCAGAGTGGTGAGTGCAGAGTGGTGAGTGCAGAGTGGTGAGTGCAGAGTGGTGGTGAGTGCAGAGTGGTGGTGAGTGCAGAGTGGTGAGTGCAGAGTGGTGAGTGGTGAGTGCAGAGTGGTGGTGAGTGCAGAGTGGTGGTGAGTGCAGAGTGGTGAGTGCAGAGTGGTGAGTGCAGAGTGGTGAGGGCAGAGTTTTATTTTTGATTTAAAGAAAAAAAATGTCATGAGCAATGCCAATAGCTCTACCTTTAATGATGTCGAGACCATTGCATTGCAAATGCTTGTTTTAAAGACAGCCAAAGAAAGAAGGAGACCAGCAACCAATGTAAAATCAGAAGAATGAGGCCTTCTACTCCCTCAGAAATTGTGTTTGCTGCCGCGGAAGGATCAATGGGCAAAATGGACGCCATCAAGTCCTGGGGGCAATGACTGCTGGCAGAAAAGGCCTGAGGGCCTAGTATTACCAGGGGGGGGGCAGGAGCACATAATATTTCCACCCAACTCAACCACCTCTCTCTTTCTCTCTTTAGCCTCAACACCGCCCCCTCTCAGCTTCTAAGATGCACTTAGATATTTCCTTCTGCTTCCGGTTGCTGTCTCTATGCTTCCAATCTCCAGTAGAATTCCATCACATCCATGTTCTACTTGAAACTATCCACCCTCATTTCTATGTCATTTCCATGTCACAGTGTTGTTTTGAGATCACAGAACGAATTAAACTTGCTTTTCTCCTACATGCAGTATGCTATGCCTGCAGATGCATGTTTCAGTAGGGATCAAAGTGTGAAGCAGTAAGACAAGACAAGCCACTTGCCACACACAGGGTGAAGTTGCCACAAGAGAGGCAGAGTGTCAGCAGGTAGATGAGATAAGTGAAAGTTGCATCAGGGCATTGTATGGGGATATAGCTGACTGCTTGCATCACTGTAGTCTACAGAACACAGAGTTTGCACAGCAGTGAAATGCAACCTACTCTGGTTCCATGATGATCTGTGTATTGACCCTAAAATTATAGATTTTGGAAATGCCATTACCAGACTCTAGCAAAACACACAAGATGATGGACGGAATGTTGCACAATGGCAAAACATTCACCCCCAGTCACAGATCTGGGTTTCCTCCATCGTTATTTTGCTCACCAAGCCACCCCAGTTCAGTCATGGCCATATGCAAATCATGTCTTCCCTGGACCGGAATCAAGCATCCTAGGACCGGTTTCTGGCTATCAGCCGTCTTCAGCCAGGATAGCTTGACTCCCATGGCGCAGTGAGCACGGGACCCACGTCTGGGCATACCCTTCCCGCATAGGGTGAACAGCAAAACACACAAGAGGATGGATAACTATGCATTAACTATCCATCATTGTCCGATATTTAATGGGCATCGGTGCAATGCTTCATTGGTGTTGCATGGAACTATGATGTTTGTGGACATATGAGAAGTGGTATCATATGACAAATTACAACAGGGGAGGTGAAGATGGGCAGAAAGGTAGTAGAGTCAGGCAGTGTGGATATACACATCTGTAAGCAAGAGACACAACTCACAGGGGGAGTTAGTGGAGGTGGAGACAGGAATGCAAAAGTCTCAGAACATTTTGCAGGGGAGACAGTGGGGGAGGGGACAGAAACTGTCAAAAGAGACCATAGGAAAAGGAAGGTTTGTTTGGGGATGGCAGAGTTCAGAAAACAGGGAACATGTAGAACAGGGAGACTAGTGATGCAAAGATGATATCGAGCAACAGGAACAATGAGAGACAGGAAAGACAAGGGATAGTGGAGACACATAGGATGAGTTACTCATCCTTTACGAAATAATGTAAAATGACATTGTTTATACTAGGTAAACATGTAAAACATTAAAAACGTTTCTGAAAATATTTTTTTTGTTTTATTTGAACTTATTCTAATTTTAAAAATTGAATAAAAAATGAAGCATTTATAATAATTAAAATATAATGAAATTACTTGTATTTAATTCTATACATCATGTTTAATTATTATCTTTACACAATAAACATATTTTGTTTTACTTAAAGTAAAATTTATTTTATAATTTAAGCATCGGAAAAATATTTGAAATTTAATATATTCAATATATTGAGAAAAATGTAATTTTACATTTAATCTAATGCTATTATAAGGTTTTATTTCGTTCTGATTCTCCCTATATTTTACCACAAGAAGATCTCTGCCACCAGGATGGAGATCTCCCAATGGTAAAGTATTTGGTAATTTTTTTTTTAAAAACAAAAAAAGAAGTTTATAAAGTAGGGAAAAATACTAAATATTTTAATGTAAATTAATTGTCTTTTTTAAATGTAAGACAAGATAAAACATCCATCACTATTATTTTAATATTAATTTAACTTTGAATTAAATGTCTAATTAATTTAAATATATTAAAATACATTAATGTTATTTTTGAAGATTTATTATAAAACCCAAAGTAATGCTTTTATTCATATATATTATCTATTGAAAATTGCCAAAAGTTTTTTGCACAATTAATTTAAATGATATTATTGTAATTAAAGTTACCTTTATTGAGTTTCTATTTAAATTGAAAAAGGTTATTACATTTTTAGCTTAACTGTTTTTTGCAATATTTAAACATTTCAACAGTATACTAATTGTATGTATATATTTTAAAATAAAAAAATAAGAAATTTAAATTCAGCATTCTTTTCTATGGGGTTCTCCTCTAAATCCCTGACTCCATTATTTTCTATGGGAGGGTGTTGCAGTATCAGTGGTTGGACATGTGTGGTGCTGTATATACTAGTGCTCCTCTTTGATTGTAGTACATTTGCACTCATAAATTTGGCTTCATCCCCACAAGGGGTAGAGACTTACAAGTTTACACTTAATAGTAACTTTTCACGCCTAAATGGTGAATAGTCAAAAGTAGTGAAGGTACTCAGACATGTAAGAGGACACTTCCATGTGTAGATTTAATTACATGTAAATTTACGATTGTAAATAGGCCCCTATTTGTACAGGATTAAATTAAACATTCTGGTACCTATTCTCAAAGGCACTGTTGAGGAAGTAAAAACGTACTCCTATGGTGCTCTTTAACATACGCATGCAAGGCTTTTTCGATCATCCCAAAAGTCTAAAATGGGAATAAAATGCAAATATTCAGGGAAAATTCTGATACCATTAAAAGAAATAGAAAGGACTGTGGCATCTTTGTACTTTTACCAATAAAGAGCTTATTCCCAAACGCATGTAGTAGTATGTAAAAGAGTACTACAGCAGTATATTTTTACGTACTCCAAAATGCCTTTGTAAATCATACCCACTGTTGGAACCTGGGACGTCAGGTCACCTAGGGTAGCCTGGCCTAGGGGTAAGACATGCAATTCTAGAGACACAGTGTGAAGGTTGCAGACAACCCAGCAGTAAATCCACGCAATAACACTTAAAAAGGACGCTACACCAATTGGTTAGGAAAATAAGTACTTGTTTATAAAAATAATATACTCTTTGTTCTCTTGGTTCTAGAATTTACAGTTCAATGTAATGCATTCTGTCAGGGAAAAACACCAATACGTTTAGAAATGCCAAATAATGTCAAAAACACAGTACTCTTAAATTCTCATCACATTACATTTAAATGACTTATAATCAGTAACTCTATCTTCAGGGATGCTAACTTATTTCAGTATTTGTCATCAATTATACATTCAAACAATTCCCCAACATTGACCAGACCAGATTTAACTGCAATGAGGAGTTTTCAGTTTAATCAGAAGTTTAGTTAAAGACCAGCAATCTCCATGAGGAATTTATTCCTTCACTTATCCAGCAGGTTCCTTTGTGCTACTCCCCAACCTGTATTAAACAGGGTTGAAAACGACCAGTGCCTTAATTGCTTCACTGTAGGCGCTATCGCCGCTTCCCCCTGCAATTCACCTCCTTACTTAAGAATAATCTGTTGCTGGGTCCTTCCTTCGCCAGTCGCTTGGTGGACTTCACCACCGATATGGCCAGGGAAAACGAGGGTGGTAAAGGCTCTTTCGCCTCACAAAGCTCCCCTGCTCCTCCCTCCTCACTCAGGCCAGCTCCTCTTGCTTGGCGCTTGAGTGGAAGAAAGGAACGATAACAAAATGCCCCCTCAGCTCCCCCTCTCTGCTCGGCCAGCTCCTCCGTGTGGCGCGCGAGCAGAGGGAAGAGGCGGGACACTCACTCTGGCTGCAGCGGTAGCCGGCGCTCCTCCTCAACGTTGACCGGCGGGGGCTGCTACTCCCGCTGACATGCGCGGAGACGCCCGCGTTGGTACCGCCTCTCACGGCGGCCGCTCCCAGGAAGGACACTTTTCGCACGGGCCTGCTCGGTCCTAGGCCCCTCCTGTGGGGATTGCTACAACGACTGGGGCATACGCGAAGGCGCCTTTAAGCAGTGTCTCGCCCTCACTTTCCAGGTTAATCAGAGCGCTGCAGGCAATGCGTCAGGAGCGCGGAAGGCGCCCCCGGGGTCCCGCTCACAAAGGGAAGCCTCGCAAGGCTTCTCAGGCTCAGTGGATCCCGGGGGGCGCTATCACAGTGCGCGATCAGTACCCCAGGGGTCCCGCTCACAGTTGAGGCGGCGCTGCCTCAGAGAAACCGGCACCCTTCACCACTTGCCAGTTCACCAGGAAATCCAGGGATCGGCCGACTGCACATCCGGCCAGGGCCTCTCAGGACACAAGGGCACAAGCCTTCCCCAGCACCCAGGAAGGTAGGAAACAGTGCTTGTTCGATTTTCACCTCAGCTCCCACTTCCCCACTCCGCAAAGTCCTTTTACTATTCAAGTCTGGATGGAAGCTGATGTCTAGGGATGAGGGTTATTCTTCCTGAGTCTCTTTCACTGGGCAGAGGACTGCGCTTCGCAGCGCCACAGTCTCCTTCTCCTGTTCCCACCCCACTATTTTCAAGCTAGGGGTTAGTCAGGCGCCCAGGGTCTCCCTTAAACATCCACAGCGGGGACAAGACAAGGATCCCAAAGGAGGAGTAGAGGGGTGGATTAATTAGGCTGCTTCCCAGACCAGGAGATCAACCCTCGCACTAGTCTCTCCCCACCTTCCAAGATAGCCTGTCCTCCAGCTGACTCTCTCAGGTAGACAAAATGGCTGCCCCGCATTCCGCCTTATATAGGCTGACCCTCAGTGGTCCAGAATGGACCAGAAGGTTCTGGAACGTCCTATGCTAGGCTATGGGCAAGTTCTGAGTTTGACAGTTAGAGCAGTTGGTAGCCACCATTTTGTGTGGTTCCAACTTTTCCTGTCAAAACAGGCCTCTGGGCCTGAGGTGAAAAATTATGAGGGGGGAAAAGAACACCTATCCCCTTGACCAACACCTAGAAAAACTCAGTGGACAAAAATTATTAAGGGTATGAGGGGCAAAAAGGGGACAAAATAAATAATAAATTGGAGGGACTACGCAAAAAGCCAGACAGGTCTAACACGCGTCCCCCCAGCTGAAAGTGGGGAGAACTACCCAACCCCTTGGGAGTCCTCATCACTAAGGCGGAAATACCTGGAGAGACCGTCTGCATTGGCGTGGTCCACTCCAGGCCGATGTTCCACCCGGAAGTCCATTCCCTGTAGGGAGATGGACCATCTCAACAGCTTGGGATTTTCCCCCTTCATTTGCATCAGCCAACGAAGGGGTCGGTGGTCAGTCTGAACCAGGAAGTGCGAGCTAAAGAGATATGGCCGCAGCTTCTTCAGAGCCCACACCACCGCAAAAGCTTCCCTCTCAATTGCACTCCACTTCTGTTCCCGGGGAAGCAGTCTCCTGGATAAGAAGACTACAGGCTGATCCAGGCCCTCTTCATTTAGTTGCGATAACACTGCCCCAATGCCATGTTCTGATGCATCTGTTTGGACAATGAACTCCTTGGAGAAGTCCGGGGCCTTCAGGACCGGTGCCGCACACATTGCCTGCTTCAATTTCTCAAAAGCTTGCTGACAAGCTCCCGTCCAAACTACCCGTCGAGGTTGTTTCTTTGAGGTGAGCTCTGTGAGGGGCGCTACAATAGTGCCATACCCCTTCACAAAGCGACGGTAGTAGCCTGTGAGGCCCAGGAAAGCTCGGACCTCAGTTTGTGTCTTGGGGGGTTCCCAGGCCATGATTTCCTCAATCTTCGCCTGCAGGGGCAGCACAGTCCCCCTACCCACCAAGTGTCCAAGGTACACAACCGACCCCTGCCCAATCTGGCATTTGCTGGCCTTGATTGTCAATCCAGCTTGTTTCAGGGCCTGGAGAACTGCTTGCAAATGCTGCAAATGGTCCTCCCAACTGCTACTGAAGACAGCAATGTCATCCAAGTAAGCAGCAGAGAAACTCTCCATTCCAGAGAGGACCTGGTTCACCAGCCGCTGAAATGTGGCAGGGGCGTTCTTGAGCCCAAAGGGCATCACACAGAACTGGAAGTGTCCCTCAGGCGTGGAGAAGGCTGACCTTTCCCTTGCTCCATCTGTCAAGGAGATCTGCCAGTACCCTGAAGTGAGGTCAAAGGTACTCAGATATTGGGCAGCTCCTAGCCGGTCAATTAATTCATCCGCCCTAGGGATCGGATGAGCATCAGTCTTTGTCACTGAGTTCAGTCCTCGGTAATCCACACAGAACCTCAGTTCGGGTGTGGTGCCTGGTGGTGCGGCTTTTGGCACAAGCACCACCGGACTGGACCAAGGGCTGTTGGAAGGTTCAATAACTCCCAGCTCTAGCATCTTGGCAACCTCTCCATGGATGCTAGCCTTCACCTTGTCGGACAGCCGGTAGGTCTTCGACTTCACTGGTGGGCTGTCCCCTGTGTCCACATCATGGGTACACAGGTGAGTCCTTCCCGGGACAAGGGAGAACAACGTAGAGAACTGCTCCAGGATCTGGCGGCAGTCCTCCCGTTGCTCAGGAGTTAGAGTGGGAGAGAGAATCACTACCTCCACTGACCCATCCTTCTCTTGAGACGAAAATAGATCTGGGAGAGGTTCGCTTTCCGCTTCCTCTTCCCCGTCAGTCACCATCATCAACATGACTTCGGGCCTCTCATGGTGTGGTTTGAGACGGTTGGCATGCAGCACCCGTAGGGGTGTCGAGGGGTCTTAAGGTCCACCAGGTATGTGGCCTTACCCTTCTTCTCCAACACTTCAAAGGGGCCTGTCCAGCGATCCTGGAGGGCACTAAGCTCTCCAGGCTCCATCACCCACACTTTCTGGCCAGGCTCCAATTCCACCTGGTGAGCATTGTGGTCATACCACTCCTTCATGACTGCCTGGCTGGCCTCCAAGTTGTCAGAAGCTTGCTTCCACAACTTCGCCATTTGGCTCCTGAAGGCCAGCATATAGCTCACCACATCCTGGGGGGGTTTCCTGGGAGACTTCTCCCAACCATCCTTCACCAGGCTGAGAGGTCCGCGTACAGGGTGCCCATACAGAAGTTCAAAGGGGCTGAAGCCCACTCCCTTCTGTGGCACTTCCCTGTAGGAAAAGAGCAAACAGGGTAGGAGGACGTCCCATTTCCTCCACAGGCTTTCGGGCAGACTTCTTATCATGCCCTTCAAGGTCTTATTAAACCTCTCAACCAGTGCATTTGACTGGGGGTGATAAGGAGTGGTGAACCGGTAGGTCACTCCACACTCCTTCCACATTGCCCGCATGTAAGCTGACATGAAGTTGGTCCCCCTGTCGGACACAACTTCCTTGGGAAATCCCACTCGGGTAAAGATCCCCATTAGGGCTCTAGCCACTACAGGTGCAGTGACTGTCCTCAGAGGAATTGCCTCTGGGTACCGTGTGGCATGATCCACCAGAACCAGGATAAACCTGTGACCAGCTGTTGTTGGTGGATCCAAAGGCCCTACAATGTCGATGCCCACCCTCTCAAAGGGTGTGCTAACGACTGGAAGTGGTTCCAGGGGAGCCTTTAGCTTCACCCCTGTTTTCCCACTGGCCTGGCAGGTTACACATGTCCGACAGTAAGTGTTGGACGCCACTTTCATCTGAGGCCAGTAAAAGTGGAGGACAAGCCGTGCAAAGGTCTTGTCCTGGCCTAAGTGTCCTGCCAGGGGTATGGCATGAGCCAATTCCAAAAGAAAGGCTCGGTATTGTTGCGGGACTACCAAGGCCCTTGATGAACCAGGCAAGGGTACCTTGGGTTCACTGTAGAGGAGTCCATCCTCCCAGTAAATATGGTAATGTCCCGTAACATCACCTGCTGCTTGGGCTTCAGCCTGTCGCCTCAGTCCCTCAAGGGTGGGGCACTCCCTCTGCCCCTTACAGAATTCCTCTCTGGTAGGACCTCCCTCCACATGTCACTCAGCAGGGATGGGTAAATCCTCCAGAGAGTCTACTTCCCCCTCCACGGACTCCTGGTCCACCACCGCAGGTGGCCGATCTGTCACATGGGGTGTGGAAGCCGGAGCAGGCTCTCCCTGTCTTCGGGTCTGTCCCTTTTTAGCAGCGGGTTGGGCCATTGTTCCAGGCTCCAACCCAGGCGAACTCCCTCTCCGGGCAGTCGCAGACCGTGTGCTTGCACAGGCCCAGTCAGGTGTACCCAGCATCGCAGAATGCGTCCGGTATTCCACCTCTCTCCAAGTGTTGTGTTCCATGTCATTCCCCAACAGACAATCGACTGGCACGGCAGGGCTTACGGCAACTCGAAGTGAACCTGCAACCCCCTCCCACTCAAAGGGAACCTCAGCCACTGGATAGTGGCCCATTCTGCCGTCAGCCATCGCGGCGGGGTGGAGTACATTAGGAACAACCTGCTCTGGAGACACCAGTTGACTTCTCACCATAGTCATACTGGCTCCTGTATCTCTCAGAGCCTCCCCTCTCTGGCCATTGATGGTGACCCACTGCCCATACTTTGTAGTATTTGGGGGCACCTGGATCTTTGGAACCATCTCCCGCTCTCCCAGGGACACTAAGGTGACACCCGCCCACTCACCCCCCTTATCTAAGGGCAACTCCTCCCCGAGCGCTACACTAGCTACTCCCGGTGACTTTCCTCCGGTGGGAGGGGGTGGTCTCTTTGGGCATCTGACATCTCCCTTATAATGTCCAACACCACCACATTCAAAACAGTGGAGAACCCTTGGCTGCTGGCTTTGGCCAGGATTAGGGTTTCTGGGCGGGTTTGCCTTAGGGGTGAAACCTGCTCCCTTTCCTTGGAAATTATTTTGGGGACCTTTGGAGAACTCCTTCTTTTTATCTCCCCCCTCCTTCTTCTGGGGGGCGCCCTGTCCGGCTTTTTGAGAATCCCCTCCAGTCCCCTTTGAGGACACCCGGGTACTTGCCCAAGTGTCCGCCTCCTCTGCAAGCTTCCGGGGATTGGTCAGCTTGCTGTCCACCAGGTGTTGGCGCAGCTCGGGAAAACATTTCTCGAGGAGGTGTTCTTTCAAAAACAGATCGTACAGCCCCTCATAATCCTTCACCTCGCTGCCCCTGACCCAACCCTCCAAAGCTTTCTTGGCGTAGTCTAAGAAGTCTACCCAATTCTGGGTACTCAGTTTGTGACTTCCCCTGAATTTCTGTCTGTACCTTTCAGGGGTAAGTCCAAACTTCTTCACCAGGGCCACCTTCATCGTAGGGTAGTGGGTTTGCTCCTCCTGCTCCAGAGCCAACAAGGTGTCTCTGCCAGCAGGCGGCATGTATTTATACAGCCCACCCCCCAGTGAGTTTCTAGGATCCCGTGAGCCCTCAGAGAAACTTCGTAGGCGGCCAACCATTTGGCAATGTCTTCGCCTGTGGTGTAGCTGGCGACGACATCTTTGGGTAAATAGGGTCTGGATTCCCTGGTGTTCACCTTAGTTTCGCTGCCACCATTATCTGAATTGGAAGACCTTAGGGTTAAAGCTTGTAGGTCCATCTCTTTAATGGTTCGCTCATGGGCTAACCTCTTGTCCTCCCTTTCCATATCCATTCTAGCTAATTCCAACCTCATTCTCCTCTCCTCCCTCCTATCTTCTAGCTCGGCGTCGGTCAAACCCCTCTCTGAGACGCTGCTGCCCACCCTTGAAGGTGTCCTGGGACCTGTCAGTAGATTCCCCCCTCCAGCTTGGTACAACATTGCAGTCTCAAGGACAGTGTCCCTGTCACTCCCTTCTGGGTCCGGTTCCTTCCCGGAATGAGCCTCCACCCATGCCCTTATGCTTGTCAGCAACTCGCCTTTCCTGGCACCTTTTTAAAGAATACCCCCTGTTGCTGACACCATTCCTTGAGTTGGGTCACGATGTAGGATTCTAGCTCCTCCAAATTTAATTCCATTTTTCACTATGGAATAAAATTAACACACAGGAGAAAACCAAAAAGTGACCTGGGGTTAACCTCCACCCACCACCAGAAATAAATTTAGAAAAAACAAAATTCAAATTAGGAGGGCCGCAAGGAGAAAACTCCTGGTGTAGGTCAGTGTATTGCGTTGAATTACTATTGAGTAGCTGCAACCAAGTCAGAACCCCACCGCTAGGCACCAATCTGTTGGAACCTGGGACATCAGGTCACCTAGGGTAGCCTGGCCTAGGGTTAAGACATGCAATTCTAGAGGCACAGTGTGAAGGTTGCAGACCACCCAGCAATAAATCCACGCAATACCACTAAAAAAGGACGCTACACCAATTGGTTAGGAAAATAAGTACTTGTTTATAAAAATAATATACTCTTTGTTCTCTTGGTTCTAGAATTTACAGTTCAATGTAATGCATTCTGTCAGGGAAAAACACCAGTACGTTTAGAAATGCCAAATAATGTCAAAAACACAGTACTCTTAAATTCTCATCACATTACATTTAAATGACTTATAATCAGTAACTCTATCTTCAGGGATGCTAACTTATTTCAGTATTTGTCATCAATTATACATTCAAACAATTCCCCAACATTGACCAGACCAGATTTAACTGCAATGAGGAGTTTTCAGTTTAATCAGAAGTTTAGTTAAAGACCAGCAATCTCCATGAGGAATGTATTCCTTCACTTATCCAGCAGGTTCCTTTGTGCTACTCCCCAACCTGTATTAAACAGGGTTGAAAACGACCAGTGCCTTAATTGCTTCACTGTAGGCGCTAGCACCGCTTCCCCCTGCAATTCACCTCCTTACTTGAGAATAATCTGTTGCTGGGTCCTTCCTTCGCCAGTCGCTTGGTGGAATTCACCACCGATATGGCCAGGGAAAACGCGGGTGGCAAAGGCTCTTTCGCCTCACAAAGCTCCCCTGCTCCCCCCTCCTCACTCAGGCCAGCTCCTCTTGCTTGGCGCTTGAGTGGCTGACCCTCAGTGGTCCAGAATGGACCAGAAGGTTCTGGAACGTCCTATGCTAGGCTATGGGCAAGTTCTGAGTTTGACAGTTAGGGCAGTTGGTAGCCACCATTTTGTGTGGTTCCAACTTTTCCTGTCAGAACAGGCCTCTGGGCCTGAGGTGAAAAATTATGAGGGGGGAAAAGAACACCTATCCCCTTTACCAACACCTAGAAAAACTCAGTGGACAAAAATTATTAAGGGTATGAGGGGCAAAAAGGGGACAAAATAAATAATAAATTGGAGGGACTACGCAAAAAGCCAGACAGGTCTAACACCCACTATGTACCTTGACTGATGATGACTGTACACATGTAAGTGCATACATAGTCACACAGGAGAATGAATTTGCCCGACTGATGTATTGTTTCTCTTTATCCCTGAAGCTGATGACTGCCGGCTGCTCGAAAAGATACCAAAGGTGAAGTGCCTACGTAATAACCAAAGGGAAGGTAAGAGATGCTCATGGCTACACTTCATTAAATGTATGTGTCAGTACTTCCCTGTGCTTTGTGTTGTAGGACATGTCCAAAGGTCACATTTCTATATCAAGCAGGTTTGTGTTGGCAGGTCCAATCAAAATAAATTAGGAACAGAAAGCCAGCACCAGTAGATTGCTTTCAGCATAGTACCAGCTCAGTAAAGTTATCCTAATGTTTTACTGCTGCAAATGTTTCTGGGAAATCTGGGTGTTGAATAAGGATCTCAACAATGGAGCAGAAACTTAGTGTTAAACTTGAGCGAAAAAAAGGATGGATGAAACTGGTGTCATTTGCTGCAGCATAATTACCTGAAATTACAGCAAATTTACGCGAGATTACGCAGACTTACTTGAAGAGGGTAACCCAGCATTTAGAGCTTTTTTTATCAAGATGGAAATGCTGCTTTGTATGCAAAATGGTCTGGAAAATGCATATTGTGATCAGAAAATAGCACTAAATGCAACAGAATATGAAGAGTGGTAACCAGCAGCAGCTCGCTAAATTCTTTGTTCCTGTGCTGCGTAGGATTTTTGTACCAATGGGTGTGATTGTGTAATTTTCAGTATTTTCACTTCAACCGAGTAACTAAAAATTATTTTGATAATATTCTGGGCTTAATAAAGTTTTGTCCTAGCCTAACTAAAACACAATCACACGTTTGGGCAAGATGTGATTTGCAAACACTTTAAGGGGTTCATTGCAAATGATCAGAAAGCTGCAGGGGGCAGTGGGACCCCCTCCTCTTATGTTGCAGTGCCATTTGTTTGTGGCTTTCGGCTGGTGCCTTTCAAGGTAAGCAGGTGGTCCCCCGCTGCCCTTTGAGGAGGAACCGAGAATACCTTTCAATGCTCAGGCCTCATCATGTCCCTGGCCCCTCTCTGATCCGCCCTGGACAAAGCGCCATTGGCGCTGGGCTGCGCTTTTTGTTGCTGGGCCTGATGTGCAGACACACATTCACAGCCGAGCATCTCTCCAAGCCTGCTGGCCCCAGTCCTCTCTGCCAATGCTGTACAGGGCTTAAGCATGTAACAATAAATACGGATTGAATGTATGCCGAGAAAGAAGATTCCGCCTCAGCCAGGGTGCATTTATGAACAGGAAGCCTTTCTGTAGCAGAAATCTAAGCAGACTGGCATTGTGAGTGCACTTTCCAATTTTCCTATGGTAATACAATCCTGTGCATTGCTGCTTCTCTACCTGGAATAAAAAAACAGAAGTGATGACCCCTGGCCTAAGTTTTATTTTTTATTTTTACAAATGACGTCTTCTGCATGCATGCTCCTATTAAAAGGCTGACCCGGAATTTAACGTGCAAACCAAACCATACATGTGGTTTGAAAAACAAATTGTATTTTCTACAAACCATCGTCGAGAACATTCCGTTCCCTCCATTGATTTGATCTCCACGAATTCACAGCCAGAGAACAACGACTTTCAGTGGGAGGGCCAGTGGGGCCGTTTTCACACGGATTACACATGGGGGGCGGTAGCAGGCCTGCTACCTGGGCCGCCCTAAGCATCTTCTGCGGGATGCTGGTACGTGATCCATACCGGGTTTCTTTCCAGCTTTCACAATAGGACTTTGAGAACTTCTTTATTCTACGTTGCAATTTTCTTCACGCATATGAGTTAATCGCTCACTGCTGAAATATGTGGTGATTTGTAGGTATTGAGTTAGAACCGTGACAATGCCGACTCAGTCTTCCAGCTATCCTAGGTGGTTAAATGTTTTACCAATAAATTAGGTAATAGGAACAGTGGCTACATTTTCTTCAGAAAGGCTACAGGAATCATAATTCAATCCCCAACATACATGCTTACCAGGGCCATCTTAACAGCATTATCAGCCCCCTGGTCAGAGCAGTGCACCGCGCACTGCCTACACAACCACTCACCGGAATAAAAATTTAAATTATCGATAAAAGAAACATATTAAATTCTGATCTGTGCATAGATTAACATGAGGCCCCTAGGCTCGTGGGGGGCCGGGGCATCTGCCCAGCATGCCCGTTCATGAAGATGGCACTGACGCTTACTATTGATAACAAGAGCGTGCTCCTAATGAGTCAAGTGCACTTAGAATCCGTCTGAAACCATTAATCACCTTTTTTGAAAGAGAGGTCCTGTTTGGCAGATCCTATAGAAACTTCCCCCATTGGAGGATTTCAGAGACAATCTGTTGTCTCATATATTCTTTATAACTGGCTGCTCAGGAGGTTTCCAGTTACCAAGGAGGGCAGTGGCTGTAGTCGCAGTGGCTGTAGTCACATTGGCTCTTCTTTCAGAGATTACCCAATGGAGCTCTCCCTGTGCCTCAACCAGCTCCTTCTTATGGACTGGTGGGAAGGAATGCTTATTCCATGAGGGTAGCTGCGGGGCACAATAAACGATTGCCTCCTAGTGGCCGGTTTGAGATATTGGGTCTGACTTAGAGTTATAGTCTGTCACAAAATTGATAAATAATCTATCCAGTGGTGTAGCTTTATGGGGGGGAAGGGTGTTAGGTATGTCCCCCCCCCCCCCCCAAATACATGTATTCTTTGCTTGATAGTTGGATCTGGAGGCCATGAGTCGGGTCTGCTACCTCTATGTTAGTTTTTAGGTCTCGCCTACACAGCGCGCATGTGTTGCATAGGAACAAAGACCTATAGGAATTGCTTCGGTTTTTCAGCCAAAAACATGCACGCATTGCATTGCTTTCAATGGCAATGCGTGCATGTTTGGCGATTCCCTTGCGGGAGCGAACTTTGGCATCATATGTTTGCTCGCTTCCGCAAGGGAATTGCTGTGCGTTCTCTCGCACTCACCCCTCCCACTTGTAAGCCCAGAGCAGCGGAACGCTGCAGCTGCATTCGCGGCCGCACTTGTTTGTTATTTTAAAATAAAACTTTTAATGGAGGAGTTGTTGCATCAGACTGATGCACGGAAGTTTATAAACATTCCACCCAAAATAGCAAAATAAGAGTCTAAACCAGTATTGTTACTGGGTGAAGATTACGTGGCTACACTAGTAAACAAACAGTGTAACCAAACATCCTTTCACCTGACACTCAACTGTAATCCCACTACGGAAGGACCAGCAAAAACGGCCCCAACACAGACCCGGAAGTTTCTTAGCTGAGTCAGGCCAGCTCCCGCTCAGCCACTTTACAAAGTACGTTGCAGACCAAAAGCTGGTGCCAGGAAAGAACCATAAGTGCGCCCAGAGAGGACAAACTAGAGCCGTACAACACCTATTCGAAAGCCAGTGCCGAAAGAGAAAAGGGACAACTGATGTTAAATGTGGGTTTAAAGAGCAGTAAACCGAGGGCAGCAGATGAATAGAAAAGTTACGATCTGTCCGCTATGTGTCTTTTTACTTTTCTGCCTCAAAAGCAGTAAATTATGGTCACACACGCTGTATTCACAACCAGTGGAAACTTATCTTATTCGCTGTCAGAAAGCGTGATACTTTAGGATTGGTTATGGAAACCTTGATCATCTAGTTGGCTAAGAAATCTAATGTCAGGCTATCATTGGCGCTGCGACTCCTCTAAATCGTTGATTCCAGTAGGATATAGACAAGCTTGCCGTTTGCTCATTGGGCGATTGAGCGCGTACGTGCCCAGGCACAATGATATTTAGCTGCAGCATGTCTTCCCCTTTACATACAGCAATGTTGGTGAGTTTCGAGTGACGTCAATCGAGAGGGCATTCTTTACCGGTTAAACACTTGTTTACCTATTCGAACTGTGCTCTCAAAGGTTGGACATACATTTCTGTGACTTTTTTTTGTTTGCAGATTTATACAGCGTGACCTCGACCCAAACGTATGAGAGCGCTTTACATGAGCACCAGTTGCATCACATTTGACTTGCGTGAAACGAAGGGAACCTCTCTATTAGATACGTACTTACCCAAGGTTGGTTCACTTTAACTGCGACCCCGAGCTGATTTCCTAGGTGCACTAGATTGCTTCCAAACACCTGACGTGTAATAATAGTGTTTCTTGCCCGACTTCAGCTGCGTTTAGCAATGCTAAATTAGCATGTATTCGGAACCTTCACGCATGCATGTCAACAGGCTCGATTAAAGCAGGAGATTCCCGATTTATAAAGCCAAAATGGTTTAGGTTGCCTACCGCCTACATTTTTTTCTGTTTAATGGTCTTGTGTAACATAACTGGTGCTCATGTAAAACGCTCAACAAAAACAAACATGTTAGTCATTATATCCTCCCCCATTTATTTTTCTCTTTCTTCCACTCCTATTTTGTTTTAAAATGTTGGCATGTATGCAGTTCTTGAAATGGAAAAATAGAAGTGCAGTTACTCAGTACCAGAGTGCATGCTTGTTTCTGAGAAGTGCCAATAAAAGTTTAACATTTCACATTAGAAGTGCTGGTACTCTCCCTCCCAGAATAAACAAGCATTGGCATAGCCAATAGGTCTCGCCTTTGGGACCTTATAAGTGTTTAGCCATGCAACATTATATGTTGTTGCACCAAGGATATTGCGCTGGATAACTAAAGGCGAGACCTATTGGCTATGCCAATGCTTGTTCTAGTCTTGAGCCAAGAATGAAAGTCGAAACAGTGACCTTTGATGT
Organism: Lissotriton vulgaris; assembly: GCF_964263255.1. Classification (NCBI taxonomy): domain Eukaryota; kingdom Metazoa; phylum Chordata; class Amphibia; order Caudata; family Salamandridae; genus Lissotriton; species Lissotriton vulgaris. The sequence goes on from NC_141694.1 coordinate 1,747,028,017, forward strand.
AAACACAGAGGGGCTTATTTACAATCCTTTTGCGCCACTATTGTGTCATTTTTGGGAAAAGTGTCATATGGGTGGTGCAAGGGGGGTTGTAAATAAGCGCCAGAGAGACTAGTGGCTGAATTTCAAAAGGTGATACCAGATAACCGTCGGTCAATACTGGCTTCCTTGCTTGTCCTAATTGTGTGATCCTCAGCAAATATTTAATTTCACAGAGCGTACTTTATCTTTATCATCACACATGAGTGCACTTTGAAATACTTAAGTTCATGATGTGCACTTTTAATGAGTGTCTGGCGATGCAGTGAAATGATATAATGTACTGAGTTGGAAAACTCTTCAGCTGGTTCCCACCGCTTGCAATCACCTGCAGAGATTAAGCGCAATGTCATAAGTCATTCATTCACTGCTCATAATCGATTCACAGATACCTAAATGACCCAAAATGAAAACTTCTCAAACCTAACATTTGCTCTAGTCATCCTTGTAAAAAACTGATCATTGACTTCCGTGTTGTAGTGGGTAATATTGTGGACATTTCTCTTCACTCTGGCTGTCAGGGCTCACAAATACAGGAACCTATCAGAAAAATAGAAGAGAATGAAGATATTTCCACTTTCAAGAAGAAACTAAAGATCCATCTGTTCTAAGAATACTTTCCCTTTGAGATAGCTAAAGACTATGGGCAGATTTACAAGCCCCTTGCACCCCTTTTGTGCGCTGCTGTGTCACTTTTGTGATGCAGTGACAGCATAAAAAATGCAGCCAATTTACAACGTGACGCATCTAGGGAGATGTGTCACGTTGTAAAGCCCTGTGTCACATTATACCTGCTACAGGTATACAGTATGCAGGGTGGGCATTCTCACCAAGGAAAGCCTTATAAAATTGATGCAGACTGCGTCAAAGCCTTACACCTGCTTGAAGTAGGCATAAGGAGTGACGCAGTGTATTGGAAATAGGTCTCAAAATTAATTGCTGGAGTTGCGTCTTGCTTGCCACAAGACTCCAGTAGTGTGTGACTTTTGCCCAAACAGAGGTGTCAGAATTTCTAATGCATCTGTCAATCCTTGCGCCGTATTGTAAATACGGCACATCCATGGTGGCGCAAGGGTTTCTCAGGGTGGCGCAGGGAAAGTGACGCATCTCTACAGATGCGTCACTTTCTTGTAAATCTGCCCCTTCGTACTTGTGGGGACTATCTGGAGGAGGCAACCTCCCATTTCCTCATAACCACCCCCATAAACCTCAGAGCCTTTGTTACCAGCTCACAAAAACACATGCACAGTCATAAAAGCCTAAATATATGGATACAGACCTCAAATTGTAATTTCACAAATCTAACAAGTGCAACATTACTCTTAAAAGTTCCTAACTTATCAATAAACCTGTTTGAGTCTTAAACATTATTGATATTAACTCTAATACTTTTAAGTAGTCTTCTCTGCGTTTGGAGAATAGGTCACTGACATGCTCGCAGGATGTTCTAATGAGTATTGTACCAGATTACACCTCTTTAAATTGTGCGATCTTCGCTTATTCCAGTGAATGATGAGCCCTGTTTTCGGTTTATTGTTGCTGTATTTTTCGTAGGCCACACCATGCCCGTCCTGAAAGAGAGCTTCATTACCCCAGTGTGACAGAAGCTTTGAAATTGAATTTGTCTCAGACTTTCAGAAGAGTGTGTCATTGGTTTGTCACATACATTTGTTCACAGCATTAGCTGAGAACTGGCAGGATGTTGGGCAGCCAACTCTGCCTCTTTCCCATCAGTGAAGAACAATCAACCTGCCACCATCACTTATAGATGGAACATTGCAAAGCTGCATCTTATTTAGAAGCAACACGATGACAGACACAATCTTGCTTTTTCTAATTCCTATGTCAGCATAGGCTCTCAGCTGGTAGCACGTTTTATATCATGCTTCAGAAGCCTGCATCCAAAGGCCTTAGTGTTCATCGGTAAGGGGAAACATTGGAGGGGGGCTTGTCACCGGGGAGCACGGTGGCATCTTGCTCGATCACCCGTGGTGCTATCAGGTCCTCAACCATGGATGGGATGCCAAATTGTGTAAATTATCGCTTCTGAAAGGGGAGTGCCATCTGAAACCCCCAGAGTCTTGAATGAACACCAGGAGATTAAACTGCATAGACAAAACCACAGTGGCGGCTCCTCCACTAGGGCGGAGGAGCATCGCCTCACTGAAAAAAAATGATAATAACTAGTGTTATTATCATTTTACTTGTCCTATATACTTCAGTGGCTCTCGGGCGGGGCAGGGCTGGCGGAGTAAAGAGCACTATGCGGGCAGACCTAGATGTGATAACCGATTCTAATGCTACGATAGCGATCTTGAATGATATCACAGAACTTTGACTGTTAGGTTTCCACCGCATTAACCGTGGTGAAGATTTTAATTTTGTGGCTTTGGAAAGCGATTACATACCTAACTCTCCAAATTTAAGTAGATGACATCCATGAATTGGCAGAATTAAATAAAAATTATATATAAAATGAATGATAGGCTGTTGCAATTTGAAGAAATCTGGGGTAGGAAATGAGGTTACTGGTTGGGGGGGAGGGTGAACTCCTACTGAAACAGCAACCACAATTCATGCCGGGGTAAAACACAAGCAAACCCCAAGCTAACCTATTCTTAATCCTCTGCTACCCTGGCACAAAAACAGTCAGGCTTAATTAAGGAGGACGGTCTAAATTATTGATTCAGCACTGTAAATAGTAATAAAGTGAAAAACACAAGAAACATCCCAGCACAGCGGACAGAGCCCAGGTGCTAGTTCCAAAGTGGTTGAATCATGTTCTGTCCCTGAGGCTCTGATTAGAAGGCCAGACAACTAGACCTTGCAGCCAATCTGGGTTGAAGTTGCAGGTCCAGTCCTTCTTACTTATGCGGCAGGGCAACAGAGTAGTAGGGAAGCAGAGTGTCAGTCCGTCTTGCAGCAGATCAGCACAGCAGTACTTCTGGCCGGCGCCACCCGCACCTAGGGGCGTGGCGTCCTTAATGGCATCGCAGGCGGGAGCCAGTCTTATCCTTCTGGTTTGGAGGTAGATGCCGCCGGAAGCAAAGGTGGTCGGGTACATCATCAAGGTGTGCAGGTGGCCCCCCTCCCAGAAAGGATAAAAGTGGAAGGCGAGAGGGGAAAGCCCTCTTTGTCCTCTCCATCGGATGCCCAGACAACGGACCATCAGCAAGTTACCCATCCCTAAGATTAAAGGACAAGTTGGCGGGGTCCCGGGCAAAATAAATGGCGTGGTCTCCGTTTTGGCATGGACTGCCTTGCCCTGGAACAGGGCAAGCATTGAATGGGGGCTCCGGGCTGGCGGAATGGGGTACTGACCGGCTGGTGGTCCTGGACTCTCCTGCCCCACCCGAGATGTCAGTGTGTGTAGTAAGATACTTTGGAGGGGTTATCTAGTGTTCAGGAACCCCGGTGGGGTCAAGACATTAAGCAGTGCCCTGGTGGTAGTGCCTCTGGGATGGAGGACTGGTAGTTACCACAGATAAAAACAGTACAAGTTGTGGCCTGCTGGCACAACAAGCGTCAAAGTGCGTCTCTGGAGATCCTGATGGCGAAGGTCCATTGATGGAATGTAAACAGAATCTCAATCTGGGGCTGAAATGCATTCTTCGCAAGCCTACTTCTTTTTCTACCATGTTATTGTTAATTGTGTTTTATAGAGTGCTTAATACCTGCAAGGGCAGCTGTTGCGCTCTTACAAACAAGGCAGATGTTAACCTTCCCCAAGCCTTGGTACTTCTCGACGTGTCCGCTGCGTTTGACACGGTCGACCATTCCATTCTTCTCGACCGTGTCTGCGCAGCGGGCATTCGGGGCGCGACCTTCTCCTGGCTAGCATCCTTTCTTCAGGATAGGCATCAGGCTGTTCATCTCTCTGGTTTCTCTGCCCCTTCCTGTCCGGTCACTTGTGGTGTTCCTCAGGGCTCCTCTCTTTCTCCTCTCCTCTTTAATCTGTACATCTGTCCCCTTGTTTCTTCTCTTCTCAAGCTGGGGGTCTCTGTATATAATTACGCAGATGACCTCCAGCTTGTCTTTGATCTGTCTTCTTATCCCGATTCTATTCCCAAGTTCAGTTCCACCCTTATCTTTATCTCTGAGTGGATGAGCGCCAACCATCTTAAGCTCAACCCCGATAAGATGGAACTTGTCCTCACGGGTGGCCCTTCTAACCCTTGGTCCCCTGCACATTGGCCCCCTTCTTTTGCCCCCCCCCCCATGCCCTCTTCCTCTGTTCGCACCCTTGGCATTAAAGTCAGCTCTGACTTAACGATGCACAGCCAGATCAGCTCTGTTGTGTCTTCATGTTTCCTCTCCCTCCGTCTTATTCGGAAAATATCTCGCTTTTTCACCATCGACGCGCTTAAAACCATAGTCTTGGCTTTAGTCATCTCACGCCTCGACTATGGCAATGGCCTGTACGTGGGCATCCCCTCCCACGAATCCCGACGATTACAGGCCATTCAAAACCAGGCTGCCCGTCTCATTCTCTCCCTCCCCAAATCCTCTCACATTACCCCGGCTTTGAAATCCCTTCACTGGCTCCCCATCCGCTTCAGATCCCTTTTCAAACTTGCTTGCTTTGCCTTTCGCGCCCATTCTCGCTCTGCCCCTGCTTACATCACTTCCCTCATTTCTTCCTATGTTCCCAGTCGCACCCTCCGCTCTTCCTCTCTCTCCCTTCTTCACATTCCCAGCTTCCGCAAATCCAGATCCGGGGGCACTCGTCTTTCCGTCTTGGCTCCCCAGTTCTGGAATAGTCTCCCACTTCATCTTCGCTCCATTCCTATTTTTAGCCACTTCCGTAAAGCCTTAAAAACTTTTCTTTTTTCTTTGGCTTTCCCTTCCCCTTGTGTCCCCCTCTGTGAGTTCTGACCCAGGTCCCCCAGCGCCAGGAAGCCGCTTGGCAGCAGTGCGCTTTATTAAATATTGTTTTCATTTCATTTCATAACATAACATAACAAGTCTCTAAGCGCTGCGAGAAGATCAGCTGTAGTCCCAGAGTGAGTGTTGTCTCTAAGTGGAATGTGCTATGCCCAAGCTTCTGTGAAGAGAAACTTCTTCAGTTTCTTCCTGAACAGGAGGAGGGCTCTTTCGGAGTGAAGTTGGCCTGGCAGCCTATTCCAGTGTTGCGGGATGAGGACCGAGAAGGCTCGGCCATCTTTGGTGGTGTGGTTAAACCGTGGAAATATTAGTAGGCCCTCCATGACAGACCTTAGGGTGCGGCCTGGAACGTATTTCACCAGACGTTCTTTGATATATTTTGGTGCCTGACCATACAGGGCCTTGTGGGTGATGTAGAGGCCTTTGAATCTAGCCCTCTGTTTAATGGGAAGCCAGTGCAATTGTTGCATCTAGGAAGCTTAAAAATTAGCCTGCCTCATCATTCATCACCATCTGGAGTTTGCCCAGCAGCTTGTCTGGCATTCTGATGTAAAGTGAGTTCCCATAACCAAGTTGTGACAGGATCAGGGCAACCAACACCATCCGCATGGTTGAGAAAGAGAGGATGGGAGATAATTTCCTCAGCTGTCTAAGCAGACCCACACAGGTCCCGAACACTGTAGATACTTGGTTGGCCAGTGAAAAGTTGGCATCTGTTTTAATGCCCAGGCTTTTTACCACCGGAGCTGGAGACGGGGTGTCTTCCAGCTCATGTGGCCAGTACTGGGTGGTCCATGGGTTACAGTCCGTAGTGATGGCCAATACCTCCGTTTTATCAGGGTTGATGTTGGGAAAGTTGGCTGTCATCCAGTTTACCACAAATCTCAGTATGTCTTTCACCGGTGTATGGGCTTGTGGGGTGTTTTCTATCTGTAGTATGATTTGTGTATCGTACGCATAGTTGAAACCTGGCAGTCCATCTGGGCCAGATCTCTCACTAGTGGTCTGAGGTATATGTTGAACAGCAGTGGGGACAATGCCGACCCTTGCAGGACTCCACAGGTAATGGACCTACTATCTGACACACAATCACCCATCTGTATTTTTAGGGTGCGATCCGTTAGGAAGGAGGTGATCCACCGTAGAATTGTCCCCACAATTCCATTGTCCTCGATTCTTTCCTGGAGTTGGCAGTGGTTGACCGTGTCGAACGTTGCTGGTAGGTCAAGCAGGACTAGCGCGCACAGCTTTTTGTTGTCAGCTGTGTTCCTAATTTCATCCAATACTGACAGCATCACCAGCTTGGTACTACATGGGCCCTAAAGCCTGCCTGCCTGTCTCAGAGGAGTTGGTGTTCTTCCATGAACCTCAATAGAGTTCGCAGAACGTGCTGTTCCATGATTTTGGCCAGTAAAGGAAGTTGGGATATGGGAAAGAAGTTTTTTATGTTGGTGGTGTCTGCTCCAGTTGTTTGAGCAGAGGGATTACTCTTGCTTCCTTAAATTTCCGGGGGATCTTCCCTGTTTCAGGCGAGAGGTTCATCATGGCGAGAATTTTTCCCTCAATCGCCAGGAGTGCTAGTTTAAAAACCCTTGGTGGACATGGATCTGCAGGTGAGCCTGATTTTATTCTGGTCGCGATTTTGGAAGGAGGTGATCAACTCTGCCCGGTCTTTATGTAGCGCCACCCCTTCCACGACATGTTGGTTAAAGGGGGAGTTGTCAATGTCTGCAAGGATGTCTTGTACTTTGTCTAAAAAGAAGGACAGGAACGTATTGCATTGTTCCTGGCTGGTGGGTGCTTCATGCGTCTGCTTTTGACTCTGCTCCTTCAGGATTTTAAATGTTTCTTTTTGCTTATTGGCTTCCTCCAAGATTCTATGTTCATAGAATTCGGCCTTACTACTGAGAACTGCTTTTTTATAGTTGGAGAGTTTGGCCCTGTATTCTATGAGTGCCATAGGCTCATAGACTTTGCACCACAGTCTTTTGTGGTGACAAAGGGTTTGTTTCAGTCCCCTTAGCTCTTCTGTGAAGTAGGGCCTGTCCTTCCCCTTGTTTTCCACTCTACTTTTCCTATCTGGTGCCAGATTTTTGATGGCTGTTAGTAGCTGGCTGGAGATGGATTCACTCCACTCTTCAAGGTCATTTGCCCCCAAGCTCCTTGGTGTGTTCTCCCGTATCGTGTCCCCCAAGCTTTTTCCCTCAATTTTGTTCCAGCTTTGCCCATTTTCCAAATTGGCGGTGGGCGTGTGTAGTGACTAGCTAGGGGGACTGGGAGGCTGATTAAGTAGTGGTCTGACCACTCACAAAGATTCGTGTCCAGTAGATCAACACATTGACCGAGTCAACCATACAAGGTCTAATGTGTGCCCTTTCTCGTGGGTAACGGTCTCCACTAGCTGCTGCATCCCTAAAGTGGCAAATATTTCCTCTCGCTGTTGAGCCTGTGCCTCTCTGGGTTGTTGGCCCCAATGGTAGTTAAAGTCTCCTACCACCAGGAGTGGTTGGAATCGTGAGCGAAGGTCAGTGACACATTCAGTGAGGAGGTCAACAAAACATGGGAGGGTTCTTGGGGGGCGGTACACCACCATAATTGCTATTTAAATATCGGCTCCTGACGGATTTTCTCCTGATAATTTCTCAATTGCCAGCCGTTTATTGAACAGTAACGCCACCCCCTCCTCTTTTCCCGTCTGGCCTGTTATGCCAAAGGGCATAATAGCCAGCAGGAAGTGATGCGATTATTGTTGGGCCGTAATCATCATCAAGCCACTTTTCAGTCAGTGCCAGAATGTCTGGAGCCTCATCTTGTAGGAAGGTGAAGATCTCTAGGGCATGCTTCTGTAGAGACCGCATATTGAGGACTCTAATTTTTATGTGCTTGCTATAGCTGGGGTTAGAACCTTTAAGGGAGTGTGGGGATTTAGCACTGGATTCCTCCCTCTCCTGTGAGATGAGGAATTCTTCTACTCGGAGTAAAATCGCTATTTGTGGTGTCAGGGATCAGATTTGTGTTCTAAAGCCCTTAATTCTTCCCCCGAGTATGACTGGGATTGGCCAAGGGTCCTGGCCCCTAGACCAGGTCGGGCGCGGACGGGTGCAGACGGGCTTGCCTTGGGCATGCCCGCTGGGCGCATCTACTGCAGCGTGCAATATAATGTGTCTCTCATGTTCCCTTACCCCTCCCAGCCAATTAGCCCTGCTCAGCAGCAGCTGACCACCCCTGTGGCCACTAGACCACGTGCATGAAAGCGGAAGTGGAGAGAAGGACAGCCCGAGTGAGGAAGTCAGGTCTGTCTATGCCTGAGGTGAATTCCGCTCAGTTTCATTACATGCAAATTCAATTCAGTAACAGTTTAAAACCATCTTGATACTTCTGACGAGCAGATGCAGGAACTTGAACACCGACTGATCCGGGCCGGTTACGGTTCTATTTGCCAACCATATTGGTTCCCCCTGAATTTGCTGGGGACCATGGATTATTTCACCCTGAAGTGACTATGTAAATATTTACCTTATTTGATGGACAAGACGCTGACTATACACATTTTAAAATTATATTGACCCGCTCTAGCGATCTGGTAATCTGGCACTAGTTTATTTAACTGGCTGGACCAGTTTTTCTAAACTCAACAAATATGAGAAGCACTCTGTCTGCTCTATAAAACAGACAAGCGGACGGAAGTATACTGTATCCCTGGTACTCTCTTACTCTGGACCATTCATTGTCTTACTGAACGCACCGACCCATTGTGCCCTGAAGAAGTTCATTTGTAGGGACGAAACACGTTAGCTGTTTTTTGATCATTCTGATCTTGGTTTAATCCTCGTTGAAAATAAAATAAAATTTATGAAGATTATATACGTGGACGCGGATTAAGACATTCTTTGTCTGGGTCTTTGGTGGTGCACCTTTGCTTTTGCTTAAACAGTTTAAAACCAATTTCCTTTAAGAAAAACTGGTAAACAAGTAAAATTAGTAAAACAAATACACTTAAAAACGAACATGCATCACCTGGGGGGCAATAGCACGTCTTCTCTGTGTTTGATTTGGTTTTACTCATGCAAATTTGGTCAAGTGTTTACAGTCAACCAACAATTATAGATTGCGTGATTTGAAGGTGTAATTAAAGACTACGCAATGAAGACCATCAATTTTCTGATGTTTTTCTGTGGGGCAAAGGGTGAAGATGGTAAGGTTGACAATTTTCCCACGTTGTATGCACACAATGAGTTTTCCACAGGTCGAGTGGTGTACTGAAGAGATTAGTCTGGGGGTTTACTATTTATTCTTGGTGCCAGCTTTGAAATAGGAGAAGGTTCTGGACGTTTCCACCCCAAAGGTGCTTGGAATCTCCTCAATCCCTGCCCTGGCCCCAGCTTGGGGGTACAAAAGACAAATTTGAAACCCTTTGTGAGTGTTCTTTTTTAAACATATTTGATTGAGTTATTCATAGTACAGCCTATTGTCATAATCCCTCAAAATGCCAGCATGTTTTACAGACATCTAAGGACTTTACCCGGAGAATAACATTCTCAATAATAACTGCTACCAAGCTTCCCATAAACATAGATTAACCCATCCCCACCTCATCTAGATCTCCCTCCCCATCCAAGAGTTGAGTATAATTGCAGCAATCCTATACAGTTGCAGGTTTTACCCACTGTACTTCATATTGTAAGCTTGTGTGTGGAGAGGCGTGTGTGGGAGTATCACTTGTGTCAGTTAATCCCTATGGGAATGGATTCATCCAGCCAGGACCCAAGTGTTGCCCCTGTCTTCCAGGCCCTGCGTCGGTGATGGGGAGGCTCATGGGCAATGTTCCCTCGAGGTATGTGAGCTTTCCACCAACATCTCCCGTGCCCAAGCTGCTTCTATCGTGCCTAAGCCCCTGCTAGCTTCCGTCAGACAGACATGTCCCTCAAGCCTTCCCATTTTTCAAGTTCCCTGTACCAAGAGGAGAATCGAAAGACCCTGTGGTGTGGTGTGGTTCACTGGTTAGAGGCGGCAGACCCGGAAGCAGAGGTTGGCCCGGGACCAGGGTTTGATTCCCGATGCGGCAGGGTCTTGGGCCATGGTCAGCTGACTCGATAATTCTCGCCTCGGTGCCTACTCCAACCATGGGTCCCACTCAGCAACTCTGGGCAATAGTTTGCTTAATCTCTACTAACGGCCCCATCAGCACCGGAGATGCTTGTCTTTACCTTGGAGATGCCCAGGAGTGACCATCTCACAAGGAAAGCCAGGATGGGTTCCCCAGCGGTATACAGCGCCAGGACGCCCCTTTGCTGGGGCAGCTGTGCGCTTTACAAGTATACGACATTTAACATTTTTACAGTTTATGGTAATTTCAGGTTTGGCCAACACAAAAGCCAAGTCTTGGAATTAACTGGTCACCCTATTTTGATTTGTCGGGAGACCTTACCAATAGACAATGACCTAGGCTGCAGGGAATCACGCTCGCTATTGCTGTAGCAAGTGTACCAGTAACCTCCTCCAAGGACACTCCAACAAGGGGGCAAGTCCAGAGCATATGATTCAGATCTGCTCTCGGGTCGCTACATCTAGGACAAGCTGCTCCCTCAACATGAAAGTATTGTTCCATGTGCTTGGGAGTCAGAAATGCTCTATGGAGGGTATAGCAGTTAATCAGTTGAAACCGAGTATTTCGAGACACGCTAGGGGTGCCGGCTAGTAATTTTGTCCAGGTCACTAGTGACAGGGGAACCTCCAGATCTTCCTCTCATTTAGTTCTCAGTTTTTCTAATGGACCTACCATGTCCTCCCGAATGGCTCTGTAGAAGCAGGGGACAGCCATAATAATAATAAGGTCTGATGAGATAACTATATAATGGCAACAGTGATCTGTAAGAGGTTCAACCATACCCATGGACCAATGCTTCCGGTTGGAAGTCATGATTGCCCCATATAACAAGAATTGGCGCTGCAGTAGATCATGCTCACAGTGAAAGTCCTCATAGGCCATTAGCGTTCCATCGCTGAACAAGTCTCCCACCGTGCAATCCCCCGCCATCATCCATTCTTCCAGTTGCAACCAGAACATCCATTGGGTAACTCATGTAGTATTGCAATGGGTAAATCAGGGGTATATGGAATCGTTACACCTGTTTTCGGAAAGCACAAATGCTAACATTTTATGATGACTCAGAACTCCTGGGAGTCCCCTGCGGTTGGTCTTTACACTTTAAGTAATATTTTAGTGAGGGATTAAACGGTCTCTCCATCGCCTCCACCAGCCTATGGATGTACCATTGTAGTTGGGCTGCCAGATAATAGGATTCGAAATGTGGGACCACCTGACCTCCCATCTCTGTTGTGCGTTTCAGAGTTGTAAGTGCAACTCTTCTATGGCCCTATATGAACTTTATGAGTTGAATTCACGGAACATGGCCCAGGGAATCCAACATTGGAGCATGACAAAGAAGTATAGAAGACAAGGCAACACTACCATTTTAATCAAAGCTATTGTCCCCATCACTGATAGTGGGAGGGTCATCCAGAAGGACATACGTGACCTGAGGGATTTAATAGCAGATCGCATATTCCCCTATAGCAAATCCGTACCATTGTGATATATTTTAGCTCTTAGATACGGGAAACACTGGGACTCCCACATCAGGGTGCCAACCCCAAAAGGGGCATAACAAGCAGGGTTAGTCGGTAATAATTTTGATTGCTGCCAGTTCAAACCAAGGCCAGATAAAGAGACAAATTTGTCAAGCATGGACCTCACCCCAGTCAAATCCTCCCCCACATTACTCAGGAAAAGCAAGAGGTAGTCTGCACATAAGGCAATGCGGTGCCAAGTAGTTCCCTGTAGGCCACCCCAAGTCTTTCATCGCTAGCCAGTGGCTCTATGGCCAAGGCAAAGAGCAATGGTGACAGGGCAACACTGTCTTGTCCCTCTCCTGACTACGTAACTCTCCGAAATGGTTCTACCTGCCCTAACTCTCGCTGTCGGGTCAGTATACAGCAGTCGTGTCTAACCAACAAAGCTCCGTCCCAAGCCCATACGAGTCATGACCTCGTAGAGATATCCCCAACCCAGGCTATCAACAGCCTTTTCAGTGTCTTCAGATGACACTGCTGCCTCATCCAGTCTGTTGATACCACTCTTCAGCAAGAACAAAAGGTGCCTATTGTTATTAACCATATTGCAACTGGGAATAAATCCTGCCTTGGTCTCAGTGAATCAACTTGACCATGTTTGGGAAAAGACTACTAGCTAAAATCCTACTCATAATCTTATAGTTGATGATAGGCATTGATAATGGCCTATATGCCTTATGGTCATTATGTAGTCTTCCAGCCTTGAGGAGCAGAACCACCATGGCCTCATTATAAAGCACCAACAACACAGGGGACAACTTTTCTAAGTAGGTTGCATAAAATTCCACTGGGCACCCAGCCTTCTAGGCTCCACACCGCTCTCACCAGCAGGTGCAGTCCATCTTCTGTCTTCCTGAGATCCAGTAGTGTTCTGGAGATGTGCCAAGGGGTGCAACATTCATGCCTGGCATTAGCCCATGGTTAGGAGTAACTCATGATCCCTCCCTAACCACATGGGAAAATGTTCCCAGGTGTAACCCAATCCACTTTTGCAGCAGTTCCTGTGTGCTCTACTGCACACAATCCCACAGTGCCATCATCTACGTACAACTAAGAATGCAGACCCTTTCCCTCCTTGTGCTGAGCTCCTGCCCCTGCTCAACCCCTTCTCTGTTAGTGCCTCTCCCACTGGGATTGATGCCTGCCTGGCTAAATGGACAAAAGAGTGGGCAGGCCAGATGTTAGCTACATCTGCTTGTGACTGGGTGGACCCTTTTGAAGCTGGTTAAGTTCCTGGGCACTGCCCAGATGGTCATCCTGTCAGAGCAACAGAACATCTCCCCACAGCCAAGGACTTTGTCTCAGCCCTAGGAGCAATTTCACACCTCAAGGAGCTATGTGAGTGACTAATGGAATCTTATGTAAGTGAGTGTCTATAGTTTAGACTGACAAAAGGTGACTTTTTAAAAGTACCTTGTGTCAAATATTTATCACACTTTTCCAATGAATTGTATTTGTAATAGATAATTTAAAAATGTCCAAGAATGATAGGTGAAAAAGAATAGCAACAGAATGTAGGCTTAGGTCAACCGCATGTAACTTTTACATGCTGTCAAATCATGCCTACATTCTGTTGCAATTACAATGACAAGAAAGGAATGCTTTTGTTGCAAAATGAATGTATGAATTCTATTGCAGTCTGGACTTCCAAGAATATGACACTACTTTTTCATACACTGTTTTAATATCAGTATTAGGTAGTCATCAGACATCTTGTGGCAAAACATTCTTTAGACAAGTAACCCTAAAGCAGTACCATGATGTGGGAATGCTACACCTTGGCTGCTGCTTTCTTAGGTGTGTTTTAAAGGATCACTGTGACTGTGAACTAAAGAATCTTCAAATGGAGACAGGCATCTGAACTTTTATTGAAGGTTGGCTTGTTTGTGTAGACATTATTAAATTGAGTAAAGACTAATGTTACCTCTGTTTTTTGAGTAATTTATGAATATACAGGTTATGGGCAACTGGCTCATGGAGGTGGGCAGCAAAGACTATGTACCACTAATTGTACTTTGGAAAGTGCGGTTGACTGTGTCACCGCTATTTCAATTTGTAAAAGTACCAACCCATGACTTGTTCTTCACTGGGCCATAGTAAAACATTATTCTCTTTTATGCTCCAGCAGCATCTAGACAAAGACCTATTGCTAAACCCATCTAATGTGCTTCTAGTTGAGCAGGCTCATAGCCTGCCTCCCTGCTCCAGCTTGCCACTTTGGCTTGCATCTCGCAAGTTCCACTTGCTTCCACGTCCTCTTCATGGGCACACCAGACGGGCAGAAGATGAAAGTGTGGTACTTACAAACATGCATGTTCATTATGTAAGGACGCTGCCTTTCCTCAGCCACCTCCCAACTTTTAAAAAACAGATGGTGCTGTAGTGGTTGGGCTGAAAAGCCTGTGTGCATCTCACAGCTCAGGAGCTTTGAGAGAGAGAGCCCTAATCCCCTTCTACATCCCATCGAGCTCTCAGTCTCCAATGCACTGTTGCAATGGAGAATAATGGTTATATGGAAGGTTGCGTTGCACAGTCCAATGCTGCTGCTTATAGCTCTTGTAGGGGGCTAGCTGGCTCTGAGTGTATAGGGCCAGCTTAAGTCCTAGAACCACCCGTCTCTGTGGCTCTACGTAGTTTGTAGATAGCAAAAATCCATGAGAACCTACACTGTTTCTAGCACTACGCAGTCACTCTTGCTTAATCTGTGACCCTTCAGTCAAAAGATATTCTTAACAGGCTGTATTTTCAGGTGCTCCCTTGGCACGTGTTTGGAAAAATTCAGATTTAGAGTACTGCAGTTTGGTGGGCCTGCCTCCATATAAAGTTGTAGAAAAAAGAAATTCTGAAGTCCTGAGACCTGCTGAACAGGCAGACATGCTCAACGTAAGCAGTGACGGCATTGACTCAAGCCGTATTCATAGGTCCTGAAAGAAGGCCCCAGGAACAACAACATCCTATCTATTGATTTAGCTGAATTTCCCATGAGTCTATATATCTTTTCAATGCACAGGAAGCAAATTCTACAGCAAATATATGCACAACCTTGACGAATTGCTGTGCTCCATATTTCTTACAGCTCTAAATAGAACACTGTAGTAAGACTGAGTTCTGAAGTGTTAGTTTTACCACCTAAAGGAACTTATAGGTCAGTCAGATCGTTTTCTCAAACAAATTCTATCATCATACTTGCAAATGTGTTAGAAATATATACAGAGTAGCTCTTACGATCTGTAAGATTTTTTTGTTGTACTATTTATCCGCACCACTGTGCATTAATCATGCAATACATGTTGATTGTAGCATAAGCGAGTTATGACTCGTAACTGACTGTAACTAATATCGAGTTTAAAACATCCTAGAAAAAGTTGGTAGTAGTTTCAAGTATGGAATGCAAAAGTGAACAAATGCAGCGCACAAACTGGACATGAAACAGCCCCATGTAACTGAACAAATCCTCAAATAAATGCAAGGCTTTGGAGTAAAGAGATACGAAACAGATCAAAGGGAATAGTGTCCTACCCTAGAGGACATCTCCATAATTTAGAGAGAGCTGAATCTTCTTATATGCCCTAAATAGCAACAGTTATGTAAACTTTGACCCTCACTTGTTTTCCTGGGGAATTGCCTTAAGCATGTGGCCACATGCACATGGCGCATTAAGCATGTCACACTACAGACACCTTCAGCAGTTTGTGCTCAACAACACTATGCAAAATACAACATAGAGGCTTTGGATCAGACCCTTGCTCATGATTAAGTGGCTGTTTTGTCTGTCTTACTTCCATTCTCATTATTGGATGCTATCTTCTCTATTCTAGTATTTGTCTCAACACTGGTGCATTTCTTCTTTACCTTTGCTTTTGATTGAATACGTTGTATCCTTCTACTGCTTGTGTCACGGACATATTTTGCAGTTTTTAAAAAACTTTTATTTCTAAAAAGCATTGCATGGTAGTGTATGTCCTGCTCCTTCTTCTGCTTTTTCCTCAGTGAGAACACAGCCACATTTTTTCCCACACCTACTCAGTTTCAATACACCCAATACACCTCTGTAGCATGTCAGGCACCAGGCTAGGTGATGCCCTTGATCGGGGAGCCTGAACCTCCTCCACCTCGTCTCTTTCCTCCCTCCTTGTCTCCTAGTATTCCTCAACTTAGCACCAGGGGATGAATGGGGAGCTTGGGGATCCCCTGAATGCTGTCCTGCAGTTCTTTGCTGGTCCTCTTGATGCCCCTTCCTCCCCTGTCTTCTCCCCACCTGCAATCCCTCTCCCGATCGATGGTGGCCACCACTGTTGGCTTTGACAATGCTGGGTACAATAAAAATGTGCTGGTATTAACAAACCACATAGCAGTGACCAACCACCTTAAAGATATAAAAACATTGTTTTCTTTACTTTCAAGATGTCCACCCAAGCTGTGTGACTCAACTTGACGACACAACCAGATGAGCATCGTCGAGATGAAAAAAAAAACTTTTCATACTTTCAATATTGCCACCATGTTGTCTTCTTATGTTGCATTATGAAGTGTGGATGTCGGTGACCATCTTAAACGTATTAAACCATTGTTTACTATACTTACAAAATGGCTGCCAGATTGTGCTGTACATTTGCATACAAAATCTGACGTCCATTTTGAACCTCTTAAGAAAAAAAAAAATTAGGTATAGAAAACATTGCTTTCCAGATAGCACTAATAGTTTGTTAATGCCCTCACATTTTAAAAGCATCCAGCACGGGCAAAGTCAATAGCTGAGACTGTGAATCATTCTCAAAGTGAAAGAAATGTGTTTGCCAATGCGTCTTTATTTCTATTCCAGCTGCTGGAAATTGTTTTTACAGGATGGCAAACTGTTTTCACACACTTTCATTAAATATGACGTGCATTGAAGTTTCTAACCAGAAAAAACACCAACTCTACTTCCTGTAGGAGCAACTGTGTAATCCAGTTCAGGGAGGTCCTGTAAAATGTTTGTGAATACCATCAAACATTTATGTTTTACATGGCAGTTTTTCCACAGTTCTTACCTTATCCTTTTCTGGAGCTGTACATGTATTTACAGATCATCCCCAGCCATAAATCGAAATTAGCACCTGTGTACCAGTATGTAGCAACCACGAACGTCGATACACCAAAATGGTAAGGGGTAGCGGAAGTGACATCATTTGTGCATCACATGACAGGATGTGACATCAAATGACCTTTGGCCCTGAAGACCTCATGTTAAAAAATGTGTCCCAGTAAGTGACATTATTAAAGTAAAATCAATACATACAAATAACACATACAGAATCAACAAAAAACATTGTCGTACCACTAAGGCAGATTACTATTTTTGTTACAAACCACATATTACCTTTTGTATTCCGTGACATGCTAGGAGTGCAGACTTGATATACCAGGGTGCAGCTTTCATTTACACAGGTACAAACATCATCTAGGCAATTAGAAGCTAAAATGCACACACTTGCCCCAAATATATGATCATTAAATAGCCACGCATAACCATCATATGCCCATGGACATCCAACACATTCTGTGCTATAGCCTCATAATTTCTGGTTTAGATGGATATGCCACATGAAGCCTATAGTATGACCACCTTACTCCAGACATGAACTTTTCGCCGAATGTTTTTCACGCGGGCCAACAAAAACAAAGTAAAACTACAACACTCAGAATGCATTAGCTGATCGCATGAAAGTCTGGGACTGGAAGAAACATCCACAATGATATGGAAGGCGGTAGGTCCCCTAACAGCTTCATAGGCACATTAGGATCTATAATACAGGCACATAATGCCTACCTTCTCAGGCTCATTAGGGTTAAGTACAGCCTAAAATGTCCTGTACATTCTTGCCATGAATAAGTGTGCCTTCAACTGCTGAGTGCATCCTCTCCGTGTGCCGATATAACCTGAATCCTACAGTACAGCCTCCTCGTGTTAAGGTTTAGCCTTCAATGCTCATTGTAGCTTCTCCTTGCAAAATTACAGCTTCTAATGACCAATGCAGTATCTTTATGCACAAATGTGGGCTCTAATGTCTAGAGCAATCTCACCATGAGCAAAATCTGGGGAATGTAGAAGTAATTGTCAGGACGTCGCAACAGCACTTTTCCAGACCTGGCTTTTCCAAATCATTGGGTGCTGGTGCAATTGGCTCACCAATGCATGCCAAGACTACGACTAACAGAATGCAATCAGTTATATGAACGTCCAGGACTAGAAAAGAGGTGTCCTGCCATCATGAAATGATCTGGCAAGCTCTAGACAGGTTTTAATGTACAGAAACACCAATTAATAAAGGCCAAAAGAAGGATAAGTACCCAACTGACAAAGCTGACGAAAGGCAAATGAATGGGAATGACCAAATTATGGCCACAATACAACGAGGACCTATTTTCAAACTATGTTTAGGACGAGGAGGGATACAAGTAAATTGGACACTAAAGCTTTCTATGTAGTACACATAACAACATCTTTGTGCTTTACTTGCTGCACTCCTTTTTCACCCTAATCTTTGTCACACTATTGCTGAGGGAAACACAAATAGGTTCAGCATTATTCAGGAGCGGCCACTCGTACTGTGAAGTGATGGTGTGTGGTGTGGGCGGAACGCAAAAATAGACAATAAAAAAAATTAATGAAATTGCAATTACCTGCTCTGACGGCCGCCGCCTTCCTCCTGATCCTCGCGTCCTCGTCAGGAAGCTGGTGCACACTGCACAGGCTCACTGCTTCCAATCTCAGCACTGCTCACATGCCGGGAATGGTATTCCCAGCATGTGAGCAGCGCTGGGATTGGTCCGAGCACCTCGGTTCGGCGCTCAGACATAGACTGGGAGCCTGTGTTGGTTCCTGCACCCAGCTGGTAAAAACACAGCTAGGTGGAGTGCGTTTGACGGTTTGGGCGTCCCTCTGGGATTTAGCAGTGCCCACCACTACCCCCTCCTCCCTGGTGCTGCAGCATCACTGTGGCTGTTGCTGCCCATCCCTCGGCTCGGCTGGCAGGCAGCCTGCAGGACGCAAAATAAAATGATAATAAAAACGTGTTATTAGCATTTTATTTATGTCCTTGCCTCTGCTGCCTTTCATCAGAGGGCAGCGAAGTTCCTCCACATTAACAGAGGAGCGGCCACTGGCATCCTTACGACAAATCCACATAGATATCCACATTCCACTGGGTGCGGATTTTCAAAAAGCCAAGTCTCTTCTTCTATATTCACGCTCCAAATCAGACTTTCTATTCAGCCCTTACTTTGAGCTCTGTGTACTGTTGCTGTACCAGGTGTTATGCCATTTGTAGGCCAAAACTCGGCTATGCAAATTCATCTCTGGATTTTGCTGTGCAAAATCAGCGAACCTCATTCTTTTCAGTGCATACATAACCTGCATGGAAAAGGCTGCAAACAATACACGGACCACTCAAAGCAGCTCCAGATCTGTCTCCCCAATACTGCTGCACACCACTACCTCAAACATAGGTGAACAGCTAAAGAAATGGCAGCCACTACAACTCACCTCACCTCTTTATCCATGCCTTTAGTGCGCTACAAGTAGCTGCAGATGGTAGCAGCAGATATTTCTCCATCCCCATAGAAGACCTCAAACTCTGTTCGAATTATCTTTCCAAAATCTGAAGCTAGTCCATTCTTTAGCCACAGCCTTGTATCATTTGGGTGTCCACCTCCAGATGTTGTGCACAGGGGTAGTTGCAACCTGGAAGTGAAATATGGCTAAAGTCAGTTTCACATGGGCTTGTACTGGGGAGGAGATTACTGCAATTAAATATCATAAGTCATGTAGTTAATTAGTAGAATTAATGCAAAGACTCAAGCACATTGTTATACAATGTTGTCCCAACATCTTTAAACATGCCCACACCTATGCTCTACAATGTGGATGTAAAACACTGTGTCAAATGTTACACAAAAGAACCACTCTAACCAGGTAATGAAGACAATGAATGACCTGCTTGGGGCATGAGGGGGTTATAGAGGAGGGATGCTATGTCATCTGTTAAATTGTTGCAGTTTCACAGTGCATGTGCTTATGTTGTATCCTGTACAACCACAGGCAGCTTCCTTTTAAAGACGCCAAATATAAATCTACTTTCTGTCACTGTCTTGACAACCACAGGGAGCAAGGGGTCTCAAGGGTAGTGCCAGGAGCAGCAAAGAACAAGCTGGGGTCACAGGTGCGACCTATGGTGACCCCTTAATTACATCCTTGGTCGCAACTTTTTCTGTGCACCAGTGGCAATTAGTTGAGCAAATATTTTTTGAATCAAGGTGTTTTCAAATGTAAGGCAATGCATTTTAAAATGTTACTGGTTCCCACAGAAACCATTGAGAGCTCAGGGAGGAGGGTTGAAACAGCAATTCAAGCAGTTTTAACTATGTCTTTTACAGCAACTCGTCTACTTTTATTTTGGTACCCTGATTTGCATATTTAACATATACTAAACAATTTGCCTATCAATATGCGTCCGGTATTGCATAGTATTTGAGTTGAACATGCACAGGTATACTTTTCTTATTTTTGTTACTTCACTCTATTTTAAAATGTATACCTGAAAATATATAATTGGGTAAGCAGAAATGTCTTTTTTAAAGCCATACCAACTTCAAACATTGCTGTATTTTTTTATTCATCTAATTACGGAACACTGTCCTTAAGTGCATGATTTTTGTACATTACTCTTAATGTAAAGATGCCTATTAAATATACCTTAGGTGTAGCTGTGTTATTCCTACCTGTTCTTAGTTGATTGTGACGGGATGAAGTCAACACAATAGGCAAATAACCCTTAAATAAATGCATAAGTAGACATGTCTGAGCTGGAAATGTTGCTCCCTTTTGCTATTAGAAAACATTAATTACTATGATACTGAATTTTTTAAGATAAATGCAGATACTTTTGTGAATTAAACGTTTTTGCAGAATGTCTTGCGCCAACACATCACCAAGTTAGTAATATTTCAGTGGCAGTGGAAGCCTAATTTATGATCTCATTTAATCAGCTCATTTTGAGTCATTTGAGAACATATTTCTTAAAATAATCTTGGAGCATGTGTATTGCAACAGAAATGCACCTTCATTGAAAATGTGATCTCTCCGTTAATTTGCGAAGAGTTGCCTTCATGCTGTTACCTGTAGTTGGAATGGGTTGCTCTGGGTTTCTTCATAGTATGTATGTGTGTTTCTTCAGTTGTGTACTGCAGTTTGTTCTGTGGACTTCTTGACTGCCTGAGGTGTGTCTTCAAGCAGGTTTGATCCGTTCCCGAGTCCGCGGTGCAGACGTGTCCCAGGCGGGGGTCCTGACCTTTCTAGACAGCCATTGCGAGGTGAACAAGGACTGGCTTCTTCCTCTGCTGCAAAGGATAAAAGAGGTATGTTCTAAAGGAGGTCTGGGTAAATAAAATGGAAGAGTGCAAGAAGGGCTCATGAAGAACCCAACCAGTCATAACAATTGCAGAACTTAAAATCAGGTGGTTTGCGCAAAACTGTTACGGGGTCCCACTATAATCAGGATTTACTAAGCCCCAAGTGTCACAAGTGGGTTGTTTACTTCTGGCATCCTGGGGTCTCAAGACACACAACAGAGATCAGGTGCACCCTTTTTGGCACTTGAACCACAAGATGGTGAGGCAGAGCAGTTCACGGCTTACCCAAGGTGCTGTGGGCTAGATACTTTGAACTCAGCATCGTAAACTGATACCACCCTTTAAGCCAATTTGCAGCCAGTGCTTTTACTTTGAAAAGTACTTTAATACATAGACACAGCTAAACACTGTGGTTTAAAATTAAAAAAAAATATATATATATATATATACAGTCCTGACTTGTAGCGTTAGTCATGCTCTCCATGACATTGCATCTCAGACCTGAAGTATTTGAAATGGGTTTTTCATAATAATGGGGTTTACAGGATTTTTGCCAAAAAAAATCAGAATTTCTCAATTGGGCCTACTAGTTTGGACACAAATTTTCCAAACAAAACAATTATGTCTTCAAATTTGATATCGACTTTCCAGAATGTAAAAATCAGCCTTACTGCTTTTGTCAAAAATGTTTCATGTAAAAAATGTAAAGCCTACTGTTCACAATAAAACTATGTCTTCCTATTACATTTGACACACTCAATAAATTATTATTCAACTCGGACCTATGCTCTGGATCAAGGTGGCCCGTAATGAAAAATGCTACTCAACCATTTTTCCTTGGTGGTGCTTGTTAGGAGCGTGTGTACTCATAGAAACAATTTTGCTCAATCACACGAAGTGCTTCCACTTTAGATGTGAGGAAGCATTTTGCACTAGAAAAAGCAGAGCGAAGAAACGAAAATTCCAGAAGCAATAGCTGCTCTCACTCTCTCATGCACTTTGTCCCTGTGTGTTTGCTGTACATTTTTACCACAAACTGCTCGGAAATATGTGATTTTATAAGATATCATTTCGGGAATTTCATGTAAAAGTAATGCAAAATTACCGAAATTACACTAATTACGCCTGTGTAATGCAAATTTTACCCGGGCAAAGGACTCACAAGCACAGAGGTCCGTGATCCTGGCCTCATTATTGTTCCGGCACCTGCCACTCTTCTTCATTAGCAGTCTCACAGGTCCAAGGAGTGATGCAACCGCAAATGGGAGAATCAAAACTTAACACTTATTAAATGCAATGAGGCAAACCCATGTTATCCAATGGAAGAGTTAGGCCGCATTGGGGTAAAAATGAATTTGTGAGTATTTCACTATCAGGACATGTAAGACTTAAATGTACAAGTCCAACCTTTATATTACAGCGCACCCTGCCCTGTGGTCTATGTAAGGCCTACTAAGGGGTGAGATATGAGAAATTAAAGGGGAGTTTATGGCCTGGGAAGGGGGTCATTTTGTTTAGTTGAATTGGTAGTTTAACCCCTTCCCTGCGGCGCGAATTTCGCCGCAGTGCTGGGATTGAATTAGGGGGCGTAACCCCTTGCGTGCTCAGCAGGACCAGGGGCACACGCCCTGCATGACGTAGGATGGCCGAGGGCCGTCCTGAGCCTGCAAGTGGTTAATAATACATACAGGCTGCAATAAGTGGGTGTCACAATAAGTGCTGCAGGCCCACTACTAGCATTTAATTCAATGCCTTGGTATAAGGTATACCCCTTTGCTAGAGACTTATGAGTAAATCAAATATGCCATCAGGTGTAAGCCAATTTTACCAGGAGGATGACTATCCTAAGGCTGACAGCCTAACACCTTGCATTTGAGGTGGGAGGTCATGCTGATGGTGTTGGTCTGGGACAGAAAATAACAACAGGAGGAATCTCGTTACCCCAGTTGAGACCCCGGTAATGTGGCAACAAACAACAACATCTCAACAGGTAATATTTCCAGGACAATTTAAACAAATGTAAATAAAAACATAAAGAAGGCAAAAAAGGAGAAAGACACCAAAATTGAGTATCACGATCTGTATTAGATGTTGTAGTGGAAAAACATGAATTTTAGACAGCAATACTCTTTCTTCAAAGGTGTAATCACACAGGTGCATACATGGTGCTCATGAAAAGGTGAGCAACATAGTGAGGCACAATTTATAGTGACCGCGCCAAAGGCATGATTAAAAATGGTACATAATATTAGACACTGGGGTCAAAATCAATTTGAAACATGTTGTCAACCCAAGGATGCCATAGGAATGCTGGGCTTTGTCAATGGTGTTTCAACCTAGGTGAATTCAGGTCATCATCAGGAGGAGAGAACACAACTTATTTGGAGACTGCTATGAGAAGGAAAAAGAAGGAGAAGCGAATCATGATGGTGTCGGTCTGGCATGCAGGCATCATTAGTATGGAAGGGGAAATGACACTTGCACAAGAAGGATTCACCTGCTCTTTTCCTCAGCTGATTATCAAGAATCTTACCCGAGAGACCACAGAATCACCTTTCTTACTTTCCATCATCCAGTAAGTAATGAAACCTGTATGCAGGAGAAAAAGCATTAGATAGTGATATTGTAGAGTCATAGCCTGTGATAATGAGGACTATAGCTTCTGCTTACCTCTGTTGGTGCCCCATTATCCTGCCCACAGCTGAAGTGTTTCTGACGATCAGCCCTTGCAGCTGTCACAGCCTAATTGCTGCACCCCCTTAGCTCCAAAACTGTAGCTCAATGACAATGTGGCTGGGTCAAGAAAAGTTAGTGTTTCCCCTTTGTGTACACTGCCACAGCGACTATGGAGGTTTGATGGTAAAATGGAGTAGGATATTACGCTCCCTGACCACTGACCAAAAAAATAATCTAGAACATGCATGTCTGTAAACAAGGTCTTAGTCATAGATTTATGCACGCTTATTATGGCTGGTGCCTCCATTCTACCTAAAAGATTATCCGGGATATGAGACCTCCAATACCATAAATAGGCCCTAATTACGATGAGACTTGGAAAGCCTCCGACCTACAGTTGGACGTTTTCCGAGTCTCATCGCTGGTTTCACTTTCGACCTCCGCATTACGATGCAGGTGGTCGGAAGTGAAACCGGATGGTCATTCCAGCTGGATTCCGACAGGCTAAGCCTGCACGTAATCCCTATGGACGTCTTTTCCGCCATAGGGATAATGATGTTGGTTTCCGACAGGCTTTTCATGTCGGGCTTTCCAACATGGAAAGCTTGTTAGAAAGCGACATTGTGGGCCCCTAGCAAAGCCCACTTCACCCTCTTAGCTCTGGTTGGGGGCCAAGAGGGCACCTATGGTCTCCCCCTGTTAATCCCTGCACCACGTGGCAGCCACCCTTAGGTGCCTGCCATGCAGGGCAGGGATGAACAGATTCTCTCATTTATCTAAGGGAGCTTGTGTAGGCTGTTTACAGCTGCAGCACAAGCTCCCAAAGAGAAATTGCAGTATGTGACCGCTTTTTGTGCAGCGGCATTGTAATGCTGCGGTTGGGGCCGACAGGAGGTCAGTCAGTCCCTATTCCGCAACGGTGTCCAACAGACTCGTAATTAGGCCTATAATGTGCAAAAATACTTACAAATGAATTAAAATAATGCATATGTGTTCCAGACAGGTGTAATAATAAGCAGGACAAATAAAGTTGTCATTAAAATAGGCATTTGTATAAATACACTTATTTAAATACGTGTTCCTTTTAGAAGATATCAATCAGTAACAGTTCCATGAAAATAATAAAGCAATATTGGAATAAAGTTAAATGAGCTATAGTGCTGGCTAAAGATAGCAAATTCTAGTGTGAGAAATTGGGTTATTTGTTGAGGGGGTTGAAAGCCCCACTCAAGCAACAACCCCAACCCATGTCAGGGTGACCCACAAAAAGTTACAAAATTAACCTGTGCTTAACCCTGGTATCTAGGCGCAAAAGCAGTCAGACTTAACTTAGAGGCAATGTGTACTGTATATATGCAACATACAAACAGTAATATAGTTAAATCACAACACAAAAAAACTTATACCATTCATTTCAATAAATAAAATGCGACCAGAACACAAAAAAATCCAATCAGTAGAACTGTAGGTTTTAAAAGCACTTATTGCCAATTAAGGATATCTGGTCATGCTGGACAAGAGCAAAGTCACAAGTTCAGGCCAAAAGCAATGGAACATAGGCTGTGCATAGGATCAGGTTTGGCCCGCTGAGAGTTGTAGCTTGTGTGCTTTGTGCAAGGTCTGCGCAACATTGCTTTTAATTTTTTTTATTGATTTATGTTCGGAACAAAGGGAAAACAAAATTAAGGTGGGGAACATCCCCGTACATGTACATACAAGAATCACCAACTCAGTGTACATTTTCGTCTATCAGATCATGTTATACATTATAAGCCTTCAAACTTAAGATGGATCACTTAGCTAACAAAACTTGCATAACAATACAGGTATTACTGCACTGGCCTCAGACATCTAGCCACATCTCAGTATCTGGGAAATACAGAAAGGTGCCCTGCCGTCAGTTCTTGTTTGGGAAAAAAATGTAGGGATAACACAGGTGCAACCTAATACTGCTATCCCTATAGGTAGTGTATAACAGTGCTATATCTCTTCATCTCGGTACATCTGTCTTACTAACAGTCGCATAGCTCTGAAAGAAACTCCAGTATCTCTTGCGACTGGTTTGGGGTGGGAGCACCTCACTGTACTGGTCAGATTGCGAGTTGCAAAAGATCATATTCCTTGTCCATTCTGCTGTTGTAGTTGCCGGGCCGCTGGCCCATCTCATTGCTATACGGCGCTTCGCTACCAGTAAGTCTATATCTACCAGGCATCACACGTCCTTTCTCAAATGCCAAAAATGCCCTAGAAGTGCCAACAACGGATCCAGGATGAGTGAGAACCCCACTATGTCCCTAAGTTTTAAAAATATTGCCATCCAGAATTTAGCTACTGTTGGGCATACCCAGGCAAGATGCAAGAGCCCCACTGGATTAGTGCTGCACATCTCAAATTCAGCAGATTACCGTAGACCGTATCTATGGAGTCTCTCCAGGGTGTAATATGTTCGATTTAAAAACTTGAACTGTATAAGCCGGTGTCTGCCATTTAAGGAGATGCGCTGTGTGGATTCAAGACAGTAACGCCATGTGATGTCATCAAGTCACGCCTAGGTCATTCTGCCCCTCCAGTCTCATCTTGGTATATGTGTGTTCATGTTCCTCTTGTATTAAACTATAAATTATGGTCACTCATTTATTCAAAATTTAGCTCGCAGAGTAAACGATAAGCGGGCAAATTCTGGGGGCTCCAACTCATCGTCTCCCAGTAATTCATGGAGAGCATGCGTTATCCTATAGAATTGGAATCAAGCTAGTGGGATAGCCTTATGACCCTCAGCTTCTATCTCTGCCCTTTTACGAGTCACGCCATCTAGAAACAAATCCCCTATTTTAGTTATCTTTAGCGTCGCTAATATAGCTAGTTCTTCTTTTTCTAAGCAAATTGGTAACCAATGGCACCACTCCAGTGGTGTCTGCCGAAAGTACAAAACTGTGCTCGCCTGCCTCTTCAGTAGATTGTGCCAAGTGTGTCTTGTGGCATTAATAGAGTCCAGTATCCCTGTCCTCTGAGACAGAGCATTGAACAATAACCATGGTAGGGGGGCAGGGCTAGCTGCTACTTTTTCAATTTTTAGGTGTGGGAGGGTATTTTCTTGGTGTTTCCAGTGGTAGGCACAGTGGCGTAGCTAGAGCTTCTGGCACGCGGGGCTGTCCCTCAGATTGCCACCCATGGCAGGTAGCGGTGGGAGGGAGGGAAGGGAGGGTCTGGGGAAAAATTACAGAGAGCAGCAGGGGTGGATTGGCAGGATAGTGTCAGGTTCCTTTGTGTGTGTTGAAGGCAAGCCCATTGAAGTGCAAGTGGTGAAGGGCACAGCTCAGCCTCTAGTCATCCTGGCTGGATGGCCCACCCAATACACACCTAGGCCCCTTTTCTTTGAATACTCAAACCCCAACAGCAGAGCCATTCCTACTCATGTGACTCAGGACACTGGCAGAAGGGATACACAGTTAGGACATAAAAGGCCAAACTTGTAAAAGTGACATTCCCAGAATTGTGACTTAAAATCTAACTTTGCCATTTAGAAGGATTTTAAATTACAATTTATTTGAGTCTAGTCAATATGTCTCTATCTTCTTCCAATCCAACGTTATCACCGATTATATGTAATAAGGTAAACCTGTGTTAGTCAAAAAGAGAGACAGGTATTGCAGCAGTGAAGAGCAACTTTAGGAGTGTTTCACTGCACTGACATGTACAACTTAAACCCACAAGTATTAACTTTTAAATACAATGCACCCTGCCCTATCAGAATGTAGGGCCTACCTTAGGGGTGACCTATAAGTATTAAAAAGGAAGGTTTAGGCCTGACAAATAAGTTTATTTTGCCAGGTCGAAATGACGTTTTAAAACTGCTCTTGCTGCAGTCACAGACCTTAGACATGTTTTTAAAGAGTTAATTTAAGGGGAGGCACAATGTGTGCTGCAAGACCACTAGTAGCATTTAACTTACATGCCATGGATACATTTAGTACCCCTTTACTAGGGACTTAAATGTGCCAATAAGGTGTAAGCCAATGTTACCATGTTTAAAGGAGTTAGCACAAGCAATTTTTCACTGGTTGGCAGTGGAGACGTGTCCAGAGTCCTAAAGCCAACAAAAAATAAATCCGTAAAACAGGATGAAGGCGGCAAATAATTTGGGGTAGTGCTACACCAAGAATGTCAGGCCTAACATTAAGGTACTACTTTAACCTTAGCTCACTTGACTTTAGATCCAACATCTCTTCACTTGTGTAGGCTAAATTTGAGGTATGAGCGAGAGACTAAACAAGATGTAGATAACTGTGAATTGAAATGTTCATTACATGATTGTTTATTTGTGTATGAAGATATTGGTATTTTGTGAAGGCTGAGACCGAGGGCATCAATGGGAGGGCTCTTTTTCTGGTTCTTAGGTGTAATACTATGATAGTGCTTCATGCCTTCTAAAGTGTTATTAACCGCATGCGCGCTAGCGGTTGTCCCACTGAGCGCTGAGATTTTGAAAATCCAGCGTTACGTGACAAGGTCAGCTCGTCACACGCACAGTGCAGGTAACGCCCATGACGAGCTGACCATGTCACACGCATCGAAGGGGTTAAAGGTTTTTGTAAAGGTAAATGTGGATACCCATGTGGTTTCGTCATTGATTTACTATGCTATAAGATAGTAATTGCTATATACTAAAACGTAGTATTGTCAGTGTGAAAACATATTTATTTCTATAGGTACATTTCTCCACCCTACCTTTACTCAGGACATTGGGGATATTTCCGCTCTACTTTCTTCACAGTTGTCAGTCAAGCACTTTTGCTTAATGAGTTGTAAAAACTACGCTCAGAGTAGGGACAATGGCCTGGGAGTAGGGAGGTGTCTTTTCCTTTGGCAGTCGTGGAGGGCCCTGGCGCTTAATTAACTGCAAAGGTGCCAAGTAAATGTCAAGTGTTTGAAGGGAAAGAATGGAATGGTGCACCCACAAAGGTACAGATTAACACATTTTCAAGTCAATTTTTTAGAAAACGTCTACCTGTATTTAATTCAATTTCAAAATGAAAGATCCAAAAACCAAAGCATCCAGCCAATGCAGTTTGTTCAAATTCAATTGAACTTCATCAGGGCTTTTTCTTATAACTTGTTGCGTCAATAATATCCATGTTTAGAGGGTTGTGTATGGTGTTGGATCATTCATTTCAATATGGCCTTCCGCACCAATCTGGCAGGTTCTTATGTTAAGTTCCAATAGCAATAGAGGTATCAGTATCCTCCATCCAATACCAGGAACTGTATCTGGAATGCACCGTCCGCATCCGGCTTTCTGAATTGGAAGAAATGCGTTGGCTGGATACTTTCGTTTTTGGATCTAACATTTTAAAAGAGGAAGTTTTCTAAAAAAAATTTACTTGAAAGTTCGTTAATCTGTCTCTTTGTGGGTGCACCATTCAATTCTTCCAAGTATTACTCTGCTCTGCAGCAATATCATACAACGCCTGATATTGGAATTGAAGTGCACCAAACAATACTAACTGCAACTGTGTGTTACGTGCGGTTGAGGTATCCACCGTTGATATATATCCAACTTTCTTTTTGCTAAATGTCACGTGTTACCTGAAGTCCAGCCTTTGTCCCCCTGGTCAGGTTGGTACCAAACTCAGGGCCTGATTCACAAAGGCAAATTTACGAATAGTATCTTCACTAGTGCGGAGACTCCCACATAAAAATATAGGCAAGTGAGCACTCTTAAATATACTATTCATAAATCCCTTTGTGAATAGCAAACAATTGTTTCCTTAGTGAATCAGGCCCCCAGTAAGAGAAAAGCTATCTTTGAATCATTTTTGAGTGACCACAGAGGAGGTGACTGCTCATTACACAGGCCACATCTTTGGTTGGGAACACAAGCTCTGCACAAGGGTAGAATGGTTTCCCTATCTTAAATGTTTGGAATAAGGTGCACTGTGGTTTGCAGTAGGACAAAAAAATAATGGTGGCAAAAACTGGGTAGGGTTGCTCCTGGGAACATTTACCCCATTGGTTAGGGAAAAGCAAGGAGTCATCCCAACCCACTAGCTGGTGTCAGGCATAAATGAGTCACCATTAGACATCTTCCTCAGAACAGTTTCTGGACCTGTGGAAAAAAATAGGAATACTGCCACATAGTGTTTGAGACTTGTGAGGAGACTTGTAGGGCTGGATCTGCCACACTTGTACCCTGGACAAAGAAGTGGACTCCAAGGGTCAGTTAGCTGACCGCGTATGTGGCTATAGGACACAACAAGTTGCAAGAGGCCTTTTTCCATAAAGTGCCCCATAGATCAGAAGCAACTCAACCAGAACTGGATCTTGTTGGCTTCTGCCTGACACCCTAAGAGTCTGTAAGTGGGACGCTTGAGGTGCTGGGGACCTTAAAAAGTTCCAGAGCTCCATTGGCACCAACATGCTTCAGGCATTTGGCCTTCATTCAATATTGGTGGCTGCAGTTTCAGTAACAACCCATTCAAGAGGATTTTTCTTTTCAAAAAGTGAGAAAGTTCCATTCTGCATTGGTACTTTTATTTTAAAAAGTGACAAAGTCCCTTCTGATGCTGATACTGAAACTTTGTCTAACTTTTTGACTTTCAGACTTTCAATGGGACTAATCCACTTTGTTTATCTGATCCTGGTCCCATCACAGTCAGCCTCAAATTGCCCCTAGATCTAGGTCTGCCACAACAATTGACTACCTTTTGAGCTTTACAGCACTATCTTCACTTCAGTATTTAAAAAATCATAACTTAGGTTCCTCTTATTGGATTTTTGTAATTTTACTTATGGAATTTAGAAATTTTTATGTGCGAAGACTCAGCATTTGAAAAGCTTCGACTCGCAAAAGATCTTAAACTTACACAAAAGTGTAAAGTTTACCTTTGTGAATCAGGCATTTTTTCTCTATTTTTCGTAATTGCAGTCTGAATTTTACTGTGTTTTATCTTTGATATTGTAACTGTTTTGGTACTTCTAATGCTTTATAGGTTTTTTTGTAAAGTTAAGCCTCTCTCCTCTGTACAATAGCCACCAGGTGCTGAATGTAGGTTTAAATAATTAAATCTTTGACACAACTTAAATGGTTAGCAATATTACTACTTGTGACGTACTATTATCCACCACAATTAATAATTCGCTTTCTTACAGTGCCTCTACTGTATCTCATTATTCACACATGAATGTATTCTAATAAAAGATGTTGTTTTGATTGGACAAGGATACTTATGCCATTAATATATACTCTTAAACACACAATTTATATTGTTGTTTCTTTCATTTCAGAATCCATCACGTGTGGTTAGCCCTGTGATTGACATTATTAACTTGGATACATTTGCTTATATTGCAGCTTCATCAGACTTGAGGGGAGGTGAGTGTGGATCAATGGAAGACAGGTGTCCTTTAACATGTGTTTAGCTTGGAGGGCATCAAAAGTTTCAATGTGTTTCCATGCTTCATGAGCTTCTATGCTTTCAAAAACTGAAATGTTTAAATCCTATATCTAATGTATGGGAAACCCCCTATCTCTTGGCGAAAATTATTTGTCTCTATCTAAGTATCATAAAATAGGCAATACTATCTTTAGATTTCAGGTATTAAGATGCTAAGTATAAAACAATATCCCTTTAGATGTCCACAGGATCGCAGAATGACACTGAGCATAGCTTTGACCTTGCACTGAAGAGGATGAATGCCTGGTCTGACCTACGTCTAGGCCCTGTATCAAATCTCCCCATGCCTGGTCCAACTCTTGCCAAACCCAAGCCAAAGGCCAGGCGTGCTGGACCGTGGTCAGATCCTGCAGGCAACCCTTACCCTGTCCACCAGGGGCAGCCAACCCCACCACGCACAGCCAAAGCTTCTGCACAGTGGCCGGGTTCAATCAATCAATCAAGAAATTTGTATAGCGCGCTACTCACCCGGAGGGTCTCAAGGCGCTTTATGGGGGGGTCCGCTACTGCTCGAACAGCCAGGTCTTGAGTTGCTTCCTGAAGGAGAGGTGGTCTTGGGTAAGACGGAGGTGGATGGGGATTGAGTTCCAGGTGTTGGCTGCCAGGTAGGAGAAGGATCTTCCTCCCATGGTGGCTCTTCGGATGCGTGGAACGGCGGCGAGGGCGTGGCTGGTTGATCCAAGTTGGCGGGTGGGAGTGTAGAAGGTCAGGCGGTCGTTGAGGTACCTGGGGCCTAGGTCATGGAGGGCTTTGTGTGCGTGGGTGAGGAGGCGGAACGTGATTCTTTTGCTGACGGGGAGCCAGTGCAGATCTTTCAGGTGTCCGGAGATGTGGCTGTGGTGGGGGATGTCCAGGATGAGTCGTGCGGAGGCGTTCTGGATGCGTTGGAGTCTTTTCTGCAGTTTGGCTGTGGTTCTGGTGTAGAGGGTGTTTCCGTAGTCCAGTCGGCTGGTGACAAGTGCCTGGGTGACCGTCTTCCTGGTTTCGGTGGGGATCCAACGGAAGATCTTTCGGGTTGGCCACTTGTGGAGGGTTGAGTGCTAGGTCTAAATGCCACCATGCCATGCATCCAATACCCTCCTGTGGACAGTCAAATTCTATGCTCAGTGACAGTGCTTTGAGAATAGGATAAAAAATACCCCAAAATTCACAGGAAAAAAGCAAAGGTTAAAGTGACATTAATGTTAGGTATTTATGAGAAGATCTTACTTTACATTTAAAAAATGCCATCTTTCTGCTCCCTTGCCCACCCCCCTTTGGTTATGCAACCCCTGCACGGACACCCACATTTTCAATTTAATTTAAATACTTCAGTACCACTTAACAAGTGGCACTCCAAGCTACACGGGGACCATGCAAGTTTCACTTTTTAACAGTTGGTCAGTACTGCAGTACTCCTGGGATACTAAATGAGAGGCCTTCAAACCTCATGGAAGGCCTTTTTACGGGCCCTAGGAGTACAATGGGACCAGTGGCACAAAGTTTTTATTTTTTATTTGGACAGCCGGTTTTTCAGAATCGCTTTTCAGGATTTCTATAAGAATTGACATTGGAAAATGCATTTTGGGACTCCCCCAGCCCTTTGTTCTTGGTTCCAACTTGACGGATCACCCCACAACCTTTCAAGATAGACCTGAGGTGGATGAACATTTTGTTTGAGAAGTCCTGTGCAGGTTTGTCAAATGGTGGCAAATTTATTAGCAGTATATATATATGCTCACAAAACTCAGGGTCGCATTAGTACAGGATCGCTTTGTTTTGACATATGTATCTATGTCAAAACAAAGCAGTCCTGTACCAATGTGACCCTGAGGATGTACAGGTTTGTGAGCTTTGTATGAACTATGTATGACAGAATAAAACAATTATAAACTGCCTGATCATAGTACTGGTAACTTTAAAATAGTTTGAAGCAATGCTCGTTTAATAATTATAATTAAATGCAAACTGTGTTTTTATTTAACAGTGATAGAAACTCAAAACTACTTTGAGGTCTACAGTGATTAACACTACAAGTGCCAGCATTCCCACTTGGGTATAAAAGGAAAAGCAATTAACATCATTTGTTATACCTTTTTTGAAGAAGGAAACATACAAATAATGTACATGGAATTACCCAAAGGTAATGCTTTCATTCTCAGACATAAAAGACAAGAAATATAAAAAAACTCAACATATAAAAAAGCTCAACATGTTGAAAGAAGCCCGCTTCTAAATCTTGAAAAAACTCATTTTCAAAAGAGTTTTACACAAAGTATATCACAAATGACATTCTTACCAGACCTTACCAGTCTCACGAGGTCAAAAGCAGGAACGAGTACTGTATGCCTTTGTTGACCACAGTTGCCACTGGATAATTAACAGATTTTATAGCCAATCTTTAGAACATTTTACTTGCATTACTCTAGGAGTAAGTGGTGCGTATATGAGAGGGGCAAGCACCTGGCTCCCTTTTTCTCAAAGTGGTATTGGAGATGTGTTGTGTAAACTGAGTCTGTGATTCAGATTTACAAGGTTAGCGTTCCCACCTACAGGCGACACGAGTGACCTTAGTTCAATGCACTTATACTTGAATGTGAAAGACAGGTTTCTGTAGCCCCACAGAACCCCACCCATTGCATATTTAAATAGAGTGAATGCTTTTCGGTTACTAACAGTCCCTAAACAGGGATCCAGGGACATTATGGTGA
This sequence comes from Lissotriton vulgaris, assembly GCF_964263255.1. Classification (NCBI taxonomy): domain Eukaryota; kingdom Metazoa; phylum Chordata; class Amphibia; order Caudata; family Salamandridae; genus Lissotriton; species Lissotriton vulgaris. Next base: position 1,747,061,780 of record NC_141694.1, read on the forward strand.
TCAGAAACAAACCTTTTATTCTCTTTAATCATACACACACAAGATATGCTAAGGAAAAAGACACTTAAACTAAAAAGCGTGTTTAATTCAACAGATGCACCCTGTTGTTTAACACATCTAAAATTACCAAACATAATATGACTGAAACAGCACAAATGCACATTGTAAACAATGAAAATTAAATTAAAATTTCTAGCATGTTTAAAATGCCAAACCTAAGACCTTAAAACCTACTTCTATGTGCTATACTCGGGAAGCATGTAAGATAGAATAACTCTGATCTAGATTTTCTTGGGGAGGATGAGTGCACTGCATACCTTAATTACAGTGAAACACTTTAATTATCAGGAGTGAAGGAGGCCATGTTCTCCACAAAAGGCAAACACACACTCAGCATCAGCTCCTCCCAGGCTCAGGCTTGATACCAGCTTTCAGTTGAAAGTGTAATATGGTGGCAGCATCTTTGGCAGGCAGGATCATCTTCTGGTCTGGCAGTATCTTGGTTGCAATAAGCTGTTGCGAAGGACTTCTCCTGACAGGTAGTCAAGCAGCAGTCCTTTTATAAAGTATCTTATCTTTTTAAGTTCAAGTTTATTGAAACCAAGCACAACAAAAAAATGAGAAAACAATGCAGCAAAACAGAATGAGATGATAATAAACCAGATAACAGTAAAATAAAAGGCTCATACAAATGGAATCAATAAACACTTATAGCTAAATCTTAAAGGGAAAAAGAGGGGAGAAATAAAACAAGGGTATATTTTAAAAAGGCATAATAGGAGTTATAATAAAAGTAAAACATAGTATGCATATAAAAGAGTAATAAAAGGAGAGAATGATTAAATAGAAAATACATCTTAATAACCACATATGGAAAAAGTGAAGTAAAAAGACAATTAAGAGATACTTATGGAGGTTTTCGAACATCATCTGAGGAATTGACATGAGCAGCAAAGTGGTGGAAGTTGGGGAGGAAAGTGTGGAAAAGAAGATAGTAAGTGGAATCCATAATAGGTCTCTTTTTATAGCAAGGGAAACAGGGGTGACGTAATTGGTATCAAGTCTATGATGAAAACAGATACTGTCCCACCAAGCAGAGTAAGTGACCTTTGTAAGGTCTTTCCAGTTGGAGGTGATCAAATGAAAGGCGACTGCAAGAAAAAGGTCAAGAAGTTTAAAGTGAGAAGGGGATTGAGGTAAGTCTGGGGATAAGGAACCTAGGAGGACATTAGAGGGGGAAAAGGAAAGAGACATGTTAAAAATAATATTAATACGGGACCAGACTAAACCCCAAAAAGCAACAATAGAGGGGCAATGAAATAACATGTGGAAGAGGGCTGCACTCGAGCATGGACAGGACCAACATTTGGGAGAAAGGTCAGGGGAGAACAAGGCCAATTTTGCTGGGGTAAACAACAAACGCTGGTAAAGGAAATAAAGAGTTTGGGTAGTATTGGCAGCTCTTGACGTTTTATGGATTTTTAACCATAATTTGTCCCACAAGGGGATCGGCCAGGATATTGACAAATCACATTCCCAAGCCAACTCAGTTTTCGATTTGAGACGTTCAGAGGAAGATATAAGACATCGGTAAATACGAGAAGCCGGAGGAGAAGTATGTAGGAGAGGAAAGAGAGTGGAACAGGACGGAGGTAAATCAGAAGATGCAGGAAGAGATTGCAAATATTGAAGAAGAGAAGGAATGAGAAGATCATATTGTTTCCGAAAAGAAGTGGGAAGAAGAAATTGAGTTTGAAGATCCTGAAAGGGGGAAGAACGTTATCAGACAGAACCTGAGAAATCCAAAATAAACCTTTGGATTTCCATGATTTCCAGAAGAAAGAACGATTGATGATGCGAAGTGCTTTATTGTGCCAGATAGGTTGTTGAGATAAAGATAAGAGAGAAGGATAGGAGGAGGGTAGAAGTGGAGATAAAAGATGATACGAGTGAGCAATAACAGGGGAGTGAAAGAAAGAGGCATTAGCAGAAAAAGTGAGAGCTTCAGGAAAGTCGAAAGGCGAAATAAGGGATTTTTCCAAGGACAACCAGACTGGAGGATAGGTGGGAGTATCCGAAGAGAGCCAACAAGAGGCCTGTTTAAGGATAATAGAAGAGTGATAGGACTTAAAGTCAGGAAACTTAAGACCATCGATCGACTTATCCTTTTTTAGAGAAGACAAAGCGATGCGTGGAGGTTTATTCTTCCAGAGAAATTTCTGTAGGAGAGAGTCTAAGCGTTTAAAATAATAAATAGGTATGCGGACTGGTATCATAGAGAGTGAATAAAGAATGACATTTTAATCGAGTCTAATCTTCCCCACCATGAAAGATAAAGAGGATGACATCTAGTGACAGAATCAGTGAGTTTTTTTAGTGATATAGTCAAAATTAGCCTTCAAGGTGTTGGGAATAGTAGGGGAGAACCATAATCCTAAATACTTAACTTTGAGAGGTTGCCAGGAAAAACCAGTTTGGTGGAAAAAGTGAGGAAGACATAGGATATTGAGGGTTAAAACTTCGCATTTATCGCGATTAAGGCGATATCCAGAAACCGAGGAGAAGGCGTCAACCTGACGAAGAAAAGCAGGTAAAGAGGACTCCGTGTTAGAGCAGTATAAAAGGATATTGTCTGCATAAACAAACAGTTTAATCTGATTGGGACCTGGGTTATAGCCAGTGATTTGGGCATCCTGTCGCAACTTTGTCAGGAACGGCTCCAGGGCTACAATAAACAAAAGAGGGGATAGGGCACAACCTCTAGAGAGGGAAAAATAATCAGAGATTTTCCTGTTAGCGAAAATGGAAGCTCTAGGGCCTGAATATAAAAGGGAGATAAGAGAAATTAATTTAGGGGGGAAGCCAATCCAAGTGAGGGCATGGAACATAAAATCCCAACCGATCCTGTCAAAGGCCTTTTCGGCGTCTAAAGTAATGGCTGCAAGCGGATACTGTATCGAAGAGGCCTTACTCAGTACATTAAAGAATTTTCTAGAGTTGTCGGAAGCTAAACGACCTTTGACAAAGACGGATTGTTCGGGACCAATGAGTTCAGGGAGGATGGGATCAATACGTAAGGCAAGCAATTTGACAAAGATCTTATAGTCCGTATTTACAAGGGAGATGGGGCGATAGTTCTTACAAAAAGAGGGGTCTTTGTTATCCTTAGGGATAAGGCAAATCATGGCTTCTTGAAAAGTACCAAGGGAAGAGCCATTCGCAATAAAAGAATTGAATAGGAGGAGCATGTGTGGAAGAAGAAGTTTGGAAAAATGGGAATAGAATTCAATAGAAAAACCATTGGGGCCAGGCGCTTTGCCGCGTTTCAAAACGGAGACTGCGTGGGAAAGCTCTGTCAGAGTGATATCGGTTTCAAGAGGAGCAAAATCAATGTGGGAAGAAGGGGGAGAGGCAAGAGAATGAAAGTAGGAGGATAAGTCAGAGGGAAGGGGTTGAGATTCAGGTTTATAAAGTTGTTTATAGAAAGTGACGAACTCCTGTAAAATAGCTTCATTTTAAAAATGGGAAGTGCCACCAGAGGCTGTGATGGAAGCAATGCGGGTGCGTTCCTGACGAGTTTTCAGATAAGAGGCTAGCAGCTTCCCCATTTTATTCTGGCCTCTGTAATAGCGAGCACTACTTTTCAAAAGATAGGAAGCCGCAGCATCAGTGGACATTTTATTGAAAGCAATTTTGGCAGTGATAAGTTCTTTTAAAGAAGGGTCTGTAGGGGAGCGGTAATAGGAATATTCTAATTGTTTAATTTTAGAAAGGAGTTGGGAGGATTGTAACTCAAAGTTCTTCTTTTTATGAGAGACATAATTCATTATAAATCCTCTAGGGGTCGCTTTAAAGGAATCCCAAATGATAGATGGTGAGGAGTCAGAAGTAGTGTTGGTATTGAAAAAATCTTCGATAAAGGAACTGAATTGGCCTGAAAACTTAGGATCTGCAAGGAGAGATATTTAAAACGCCATCTGCCTGAGGAAGGGGAGAAGGGGATGAGGTCAAGGTTAACACTGACTGGGGCATGATCAGATATGAGGAAAAGGTACATTGGGTAAGGGATTTACAAAGAAAAAGATATTCAATGCGAGATTGAGATTTGTGGAGAGGGGAGAAGAAACTAAATTCTTGGAGGTCAGGGTGGCATAATCTCCAGACGTCAGTAAGAGATTTGCGTCGAATAGCAGTGATGAATTGATTATGCATTCTAGACTGGACAAATTTAACAGGAGAGTTTCTATCAAGTTCAAGTTCAAGTTCAAAAGCTTTTATTCGATTTGTACATACAAATCATACAAGCAAAGGTACATAATTGAAATATTAAAATCACCATATAATCTCTCCTAAAGAGGTAAAAAGGCTAAAGTGCAGCAAATAGTAAGTGATCATGCCTCTTTAGGTCAACATATTGTTATAAAATACGAAACATTCTTACATGGACAAACTGGGGATCAGTAGGAGTTACTCACTAGGCCTTTCCTGGGAACTGTACATTAAAATTATTAAGTAATCATTCAATACTGTGGACCTCTACATATATAATAATACCTTAATTACAGAAATTGATATAAGGTTTAAAAAAGAAAATGAATGCATATATATACAGACAGGAGTGTTAACGGTAATATCATCATAAACAGTTCCTGGCAGCTGTATAACATAAGTACAGACAGGTAAGTAAACATTATTAAAGTACAATACTTTTCCTGGCAGCTGTACATTTTAAAATAAAAGTAGCCAAGAAGAAACAGATCTCCTCGTTCTCTAATGAAGATAAAAATATCAATGCTGTTTGTGTGGTATAAATGTTATATTTGATAAAAATTGGTTTAAGGTATTTTAACCTGAGAAACTGAAAAAATTTACAAAAAAGTAAGAAATGGCAACTACTCTGCCGGGAGGTACTATCACACGGACAGGGTATGTTTGAACTGGTTTTTGTGTTTGGAAAAGCAACCAAGTGGTGAACAATGCCCAATCTAACCCGTGTTAAAACATACTGGTGAGAGGGGCGAGTCACATATGCAAGATAGGATTGGAGTCCAGGAGCTAGATTTAAATCTTTGTAGAATTTCACAGTGACAAGATTGCCAATGGTTTTATTTCGCTCAGCTTTACGAAAATTTAAAAACGTCTTAATTTCTTTTTTTGAAATGGAAACAACCTTTTCAGGCTCACGGAACACATCAATGTTAAAAAGAAGGAGATACCAGCGATGAATGTATCTTAACCATAATATACGTGAGGAATGATCCAAACCTATACAATCAAGGATAATATCCTGAGTGAATCGAGTCTCTGGCTTAGCCCAAATAGAACGCCACAATAAGAGTGGCCGAACTGCTGCTAAGTCAGAAATATACTCGATCCCGACTTCTTCATGGATCAACTGGATGGAGGCAGAAGGGGGAACACATAACAACCTCCTTAAGAACTTGTTTTCCTCCTTCTGCAGGGAAGTACCCTCGCAGTGTCCCCACACCCCTGCCCCATACAGAGCAGAGGAAACACAACATACATTGTATATGTTCATCATATCTAAGATACTTCGTGAGCCAAGTTTAGAGGCAAAACGAAATATGCTACTAGTAGACCGTAGCATTTTTATTTTTACAGCATCAAATTCCACGTTCCAGGACCCACTATTATTATATGTTATTCCCAGATAACAAAAGGACTTAACAGAGGTCAACTTTTCCTTATCTAGGAAAAAAGTATGCTTTGCCTGCTTGGCTGCCTGACCACATGACATTACATACGTCTTTGTTTTGTTCACACGAAGCCGCCTAGCTTGAATAAACTGCATGAAATTATCAATTAGGCGCTGTAGGCCCATCTGTGTTCGAGATAAAAGAACAGCGTCATCCGCATAAAGTAACAGCGGAACAGGTTTACCACCAATCAGGGGGGCCTCTGCTGGGATGTCGGTCAAGGATCGGTCGACACCATTAATAAAAAGGGAAAATAGAAGCGGGGCTAAAACGCAGCCCTGGCGTATGCCCCGAGACACTCTAAAGAACGGGGTACATTCACCAAGGGTGCCATAGCGGACTTTGCATGAAAGTTTTTCGTACAGTCTAGCTAAAAAATAAACTATTTCCCTTGGGGCCCCTGCATCAAGCAGAACCTCCCAGAGAATATTATGGTTAACCAAATCAAAAGCGCTGCTCAAATCAGCAAAACATAAAAAGAGGTTGCCACTTTTAGCCACAGTATATTTACTGATTAAAAGGTCCAGATTTACGCATTGGTCCAGTGTGCCCAGGCCTTTGCGAAAGCCATATTGGACTCTAGTTAAGATGTTAAAATCAGTTGCCCAGTCTTCTAGCCTCTTCAGCAAAATCCTACTTATCACCTTTACAGAGGCGTCCAGTAGTGAAATTGGACGATAATTAGAGGCCTCTGATTTGTCACCTTTCTTATGTAAAGGAATGATAATCGATTGACCCCAAGTGGATGGAAATTCACTTTCAGTCGCACAGTTAAAAACCCTCATCAAAATGGGAGCCCATAAAGCTGTTTCATCTTTATATAAATCCAGCGGGACCCCGTCAGGGCCAGGGGCCTTGCCTCCTTTACTTAAAGAGATTGCTTCATGGCATTCTTCTAGTGTTATAGCCATTGAAAGGGGCAACCATGGGTTTATATCAGATGGTGGTGACTCAGAAGTTGACCCTTCTGGATTAAAAATTTTGGAAAAATGATTAACCCAATCGCTACATGCCACATATGAGGTCAGTTCTGGAACGTTTTCTTTATTGAGAAACGGGCTATTAATTGTTTCCCAGTTTCTATCAAGGATAGGGTCAAGGACTTGATTGCAATCGCCACCAAAAATAATATACTCATCAAGTGAAACCAATTTGTCAGAAATAAGTGGCCAAAAGGTATTATCAACTGAGACAGGAGCATAAATATTGAAAATAACCAGGGATATGTTGTCAATTAGCAATTTGATAAGCACCCAACGTCCATTAGAATCAAAATCCTGATGAGTAACAGAAACAGTAAACTTTTTGTGAACTAAAATAACAACCCCATTCTTCTTACCCAAGGCTGGGGAAGAAAAAACATTTCAGACCCAAAGTCTTTTTAGTTTAGAGGATTCAATGTCCGAAAGATGGGTCTCTTGCGACATGGCAATGTCTGTTTTCAATCGAGCCAAATGGGATAAAACATGTTACCTTTTAATGGGATTATTTAATCCTTTAACATTCCATGAGGTAACTTTGAATGTAACAAATTAAGAGTAATCATGTGAATACAAACAGCATACAATGCAATACATAACTGTGAAATTATAATCTGATGGAAAGAAGAAAAGATAGAATTGGAAACATAGAAAAAAGAAGGAGAAGAGTAGAAAAGAAGAAAAACAGTTGGAGAGAAGGTGACAGTAAAAGAAGAAGAAAGGAAGAAGTACCATGTAGTGGAGGGTAGAGAAGGAGTGAGAAAAGGGGAGATAAGCAGATGAAAAAAGAGAAAGGAAAAGAGAGAAGGAGAAAAAACTGGAGAGGGTAAAACGAGAACAATATATATGAACAACCATAGGAAAACAAGAACCAAAAACATACCTACAGAGGGAGGATTCAAGGAGAGATGGGGATGGAGGGAACCAGACGGGGTGAACAGCGAAACCGGGAACTAGCAAAACGGAGGACCAGGAGGCATCACGTCAGATGAAGGGGAAAACTGTGAGAAGAAAAACAACAACATGAAAATAGGCAATGGGGAAACGGAAGAAGAAGCACGAAAGGATGTAAGTCAGTCAGTAAACCGACAAGATAAACAACAGTGAAATGGGGGGAACACATAATCAGCCGTTAGTTGAGGACGAAGAATCCATAGCATCCGAATGGTGAGCGTTGATGAAACTCTGAAGGCGGAGGGGATCCTCGTAGATTGTTATAAGTGACCCTGAATAGGCAAGGATGAAAGAGTCCGTAACGAGCGCCCATAGCGCGAAGAGCAGTTCTCATATTAAGGAAGGCCTTCCTTCTGTTTGCAGTGGCCTTGGCGTAATCCTGGGCAAAAAATAAGGTGGATCCAGACCAAGTGACACGCTGGGATGACTTAGCTGCAGAGAGGACTTTCAACAAGTCTGTATATTCCAAAAAATAAAGGATTACCCCTCTTGGCTTCTGTGAGGGGGAGGCAGTAGAGGAAGGGCGGCCCAATCTGTGCGCTCTTTGAATGTTAAGAGTGGTGCCCTCTGGCATATGGAGGACCTTAGGGAGGAAAGATTTGAAGAAAGTAAGGGGGTCTGACCCCTCCTGTCCTTCCTCAAGGCCATAAATACGGAGGTTGTTGCGCCTATTATGGTTTTCAAGCTCCTCGACCTGTCTCTGTAGTGTGAAAACTTGAGATTGGAGAGGCGAACGCTTTTCACAGGTATCCGTAAGGGAAGAAATAGAGTGTTCCATCGCCGTTACTCTATTGTCGATTTGCGACCAGTTGTCGGTGAGAACTTGGAGTTTTGCATTTGTTTCCTCCATAAAGGGTCGCAGTGCTCTAATCTCTTCCAATAAAATCTCCATAGAGACAGAGGAGGCAGGTTTAGGGATAGAAGGAGGATTTTGCTTGAGGTGTTTAGAGAGAGATTTCCCTGATGCCGTTGTAGCAGAATCCGACGCTGCCATATTGTCTGCCTGAGGAGGAGATATTGAGTCTTGAATACGGGAGAATTCGGTAAATAGCTTTGAATTCTTGATGAAGATATGCCTTGGAGAAGCTTTCGAAGAGAGAGTGCCCTTCAGTTTGCCCATAAGAAAAATTGGCAAAAGCGCAGCCAAAAATGACGTAGAAATTGTGAGAAGTAAAATATCACAAAATGGCCGCCAGGTTCAAAGTCAGTCAGAAAAAAGGGGCATCAAAGATAAAATTGGAGACATGGGGAGAGGTGAAAGCGTAACTAAGAGGAAGAGTGGAGCCAGGAAGGACGTTATCAACGTTGGAGAAAAAGCCACAGTCTTTCCGAGGAAACATAAAAGATCGGCATCTCAGCGCGCCAGGAAAACAAATTGGCGGTTGCAAGGCAGCGGCGAGACAAGAAACTCACATTGTCAATAAAGTTGTGAATTCTCTGCCGAGAGGAACCGCGAATGTCCAAGAAGGAGGAGTAGATGTTCCGATGTCCTCACATCCGAAAAATAGCGCTGAGGGAGCACGGGAAGTTAACAGCCTGCAAAGGTCTCCGGAGAGCTTCACCCGAGCGCCGCCATCACCATCGGGTGCCAAGCCACGCCCCCCATACAGTATCTTATCTAAGATGGAATTCCCAACATCACTATAGAAATGAGCATCAAGTTGCTGGTCTAAGACACATACTTGTCAACACTTAAGGTAAAAATATGACAATTCGGACTACTCTGTTTTGGCTATTTTTTTTTTACCTTGAAATTGAGATGCCAAGGCACTTGTTCCAAAATGATGTTGCATTAGGTGTTTTGTTTATGTCTATATTTAAATTACTTGATACTTTCACAGTTATTGGAAATATAAGGACAGATGACATCTGCGTCAAAGGCACACATGTTGATGACTCTGCAAAAACCCACAAAATGGAGCCACGGCCTACTTAAAATGGAGTCTGGCCTTGTGTCTTTATGTCAGATGGAAGAAGAGCTATATCATGAAATGTTCAAGGCTGTGACAGTAGGACCATTTTCTGAAGTTGTCTCTTCTTAACCACCATTAGTGGGGTTTTATTCTCAAGATTTTGTGAAATCTTACTGGACGTTTTGTTTGTTACTTATAGTATATTTCAGTAGCTGTGATGCAGTTATTTCAGCTGATGGCAATTGGCATTGGTGTCAGTGTTAACCTATCAGTTAGCTGTGCTGTGCACGCAGCTGTGTTGAGACATAACATCTGTGTCCAATTTTATCCTCTGGTATGAAGTAGTGCTGTAAATGATGTGAAGCATTTCTGTCTGAACGCCATGAGGTTATCATGTCATGCCTTAAATCGTGTTCTTATTAAGGTAGCCAGCATGCCTCATTTCCACAATGCTGTGGCAATTTGTTTCTGTTTTTTGCACAGTTCTACTGTAATGTTTTGCACTTGGGCTTTCAGTCATGCATGACAGTGGGTAGTTGCAGGTCACATGTCTTTATTTGTGTGAACAGTGGCAGCTTTTATCATTGCTTAGTGATGGGGCAGGGGGAGAGTGAAGAAATACAATCAAAACTAAGCACATAATTAAACGTACACTTACCTGCCGCTACGACGGCCGCCGCCTCACTCCTCTCTCCCAATCTTCGACTCCAGCTTCACACTGTTCAGGCTCCCAGTTGTCAATCCCAGTGCTTCTCTCATGCTGGGAATGCTATTCCCAACATAAGAGAAGCAGTAAAGTTGGTCAGTGCGGCTTTGTTTGCCTCTCAGACAGTGCCTGGGAGCCTGTGGTGTTTCTCCAAACCAACTGTGCAACGCAGCCCATTTGGAGAAACCTCAATGCGCATCTCTGATTGCCCAGCCTTGAACGACTGGCCAAACAGATATTAGCACTTAAATGTTCCAACCACTCCTACCCCTTCCTGTCAAACAGATTGGCTGGCCCCACTCCACTGAAGATTGCCGTCGTCAGCTGTTAGGCAAAAATACAATGCTTTTATTTATCATTTTATTTTTCCTCTTTTAGAGAGGGGTGGCGCTCCTCCACCATTATGGAGGAGCCTCATCCAGTCATCAAATGTATTCTGTTGAGCAGTTTCCTTAATTCAGTGACCTACTAAGGCAGTATCATGATACATTTCCACATTTGGGTGGTTAAATGTGTTTAATAGTTTATACTGCATGGGGTCACCCACCAAGTACCACTTTTGGTAGCTGTGGTTTGTAGTTATGTTTTGGTGTTTTCTGTGGTATCCAGAGTCTACCATTAGTTGCCTTGGAAGGGTCACTTCTGGCCTGCAAAACTCGCTCTTCTCTACCTGTTAGTTTGGTAATTTATCCCATGAAGGGATAGTGAAATGTTGTCTTGTTATTACATTTAACACTTTCGCCGCGGGGCTAATTCCCCCACGGCGCTGGGGGGAGAGTGGGCGCGCGCAGCGCCACCATGCTTGTGACGAGCCCGGCTCGTCACGCTGCACAGTGGCACTGTGCTCATGATGAGCTAAGCTCGTTATGACCACACCCATTTAATGGAACACTCAGCACCGCAGGGGAATTAGCCCTGAGCTCACCACACCCGTTTCATGGAACGCTCAGCACCGCAGGGGAATCAGCCCTGCGCGTGTCATGACGAGCTCAGCTCGGCATGAGCACACGGCGCCCATGTCTCATGACGAGCTGAGCTCGTCATGAGCACCGAAGGAGGTAAATTAGTTTTTAGTGGGCATCACCCAGACCCATAAATATTATTGGGGTATGTAATTTCTTGTTTTCTTTGTAGTTTTGGGCCTTTTGGTGCATTCTTTGAAGGCATTTGTGGTGTTATATTTGTTTGTGTGTTTCTTAGGTGTTGTTTTTCAAGTTCACTCTCCCTGCTATGCACCTGTATGAGTTTGCTTCTGAATTGATACATTTCTGTAGTATATTATATAAGAAATTTGAGTATTATTTGGGGAATACAACTGCCCATCTCAAGGAATGCTCACATCTCTTGTTACGGTGACCCCTCAAAGTCACTAAATCATCATGAGCTCAACTCCCTGGTAGCTATGACACAGAGCAGACAAGAGTACCTTAGAGAAGTGTGTGAAGTACTTATTCAGTGCCAAAACAGTAATAAAGTCAAACTACCAAATAATAACAATTCCAATCAATTAGAAATAACGGAGAAACATTAGATATAAAGATTACACCAAAATGACAAAAATTCAATCGGGGAACCAAATATATGATCTTTTACAGTTTTGAAGTGAAAGAGCACTTAAAAGCATACAGCATCAATGATAGTCAATTGTTGCGCTAGTGTTGGACCAAGGTGCGATTTGAGCCTGGCCGCAATGAAGCCCTAATTGATTCGTCCTGCAGCAAATCGTGGAAGGACAAATTCATAAAAAATTCCTAAGCTATAATTCAAAAAGGGATGCTGTCATTTTTGAGGTGAGGATCCTTACCACATGGGTTGATGCTGAAACTGTAGTCACTGCCAGTGATCTGTAGGTTGGGTACTGGAAGCAGATTGGTTCTGCTAACTCTCTGGAGGTTTTGAGTATTCTGATCTTATGAGTCTCAGTGCAAAAAGGTACTTTGTTAATTTTCTGGTAGTAAAGAGCTCTCTGCCCTGAGCAAAGCTAAAATGCAATCCAATACTGTGAAACTGCCTGGTAAACACTTATGTGGTGGGTACCGCTGAGGCTTTGGAGCTCTGGAGCAAAAGTGTTTCAGAGTTTCCAAACTTTTTCTAGTGCCCAAACAATCACAGGAGTATACTTGAAGGCCCCCAGGACCTCAGGTGTAAATGTAAAATGTAAATTGATACTTGTATAGCGCACTACTCACCCGCAAGGGTCTCAAGACGCTTGTACGAATACCGCTGTGGAACCCATCCTGGCTTTCCCTGTGAGGCGTCCACTCCTGGGCACCCCCAAGGTGGGGGCCAGGCATCCTTAGCGTTGTGGGGGCCGTTGTGGAGATTAAGCAAACTATTGCCCAGAGTTGCAGAGTGGAACTCCATGATTGGAATAGGCACAGAGGCGAGAATTATCAGGTCCCTGGAATTTTTGAGCCCAAGACCTGCCGAGGCGGGGAATTGAACCCTGGTCCCGGGCTAGACCTCTGCATCAGGGTCTGCCGCTCTAATCATTGAGACACATAGAGACTCTCCGGGTATCAGGCAGAGGCCAACAGAAATATCCAGCCCAAGTCCAGTTGCCATTAATCAGCTGGGCACTTTGGAGAAAAAGGTTTTTGAGGCCTGTTGTATTCCTGGAGCTAGAGAGGTCAGTCAGCGGACCCCTGAAGTCCACTTCTTTGTCTTGGGTTTTAGGGAGAGCAAGTCCAGTCCTTTTGACTCCTCTCAGGTCACAGACAGCAGGCCCAGTCCTCTTCTCTTCTTCCACAGGTCCATAAAGTGTTCTTATTGAGTGCCTTGGACTGCCACATTGATGCCTGGTACTAGCTAATGTATTGAGGATGACTCCTGGATACTCTCCAACCAATGAAGTAAAAGTTTCCCTACCCTGGTTTTCATTAGTTCATGTCTGCCTTAATCTAAACATGCCCAAAATGTCATATGTCAGGGAATTTTCAAGATGGCGAAAGTCTTCTGCCACACTAAACTTGGACTCTGACTGTTGTGGGTATGTAGGGGAGTGCACTATGGTAATCACTAGAGCCCTCTCATAGTTAACATTAAAATTCAGTTTGAAGAAGTCACGGCACTGCACCCACAACAAACTAAAAAACAGACGTCTGTAAGGACAAATGCAGGGTCCTACAGCACTCAAACAGAGGATACCCAAGAATTGTCCCGCCATCCTGTTTTCTTACTTTCAAGTGTGTCACAGTGTTAGATGTGGCTCAAACAGACCTGTCAGGCAGGAATTGCCCTGGTGGTATCAACAGGATGCTCAGAGCCCCTACCTTGACGATTCTGCAGATTGTGTAGCTCCTGGAATGAATGTCATAGCTCATTCACACTTTATTTGACGCTGAGCTCATTCTGGGAGTTTGCAGAGGCTCATGCTAATTAGCCGAATGAAAGTACAGGTAAGTAAACGGTAACTTTCTGAAAGTTAGTTTTCCTTAATATTCATTAAACATCTGACTTTTCTTTTGGGGGGGATTTTTAATAACTATTATAAATAGTTGTTGAATTATTTTATAAATCTCTTTCCTGAGCTACCAATTTTTGTATTTTAATCTATACCCTAGTTTTCTACATAGGACTGCAACAGTGAAATTAGTTTGTGGGACTTGTCAATTAGACTCATGGTAATATTAACTTTCTATCTGTCCTACTTTTAAATACAATACCAAATGAAAACAAACAACATTAAAAATAAATGCAAAATAATGTAAATTCAGTTTCACCAACAGTAGGGAAAGTGTTGGACTTCAGAGTGGTTAGTTTTACTATAGCCTATCCAGTCAAAGCAACAGTACTGAACATTTTGGACTATGAAGTGATTAGATTTTCCTCTCTCACTCCAGTCTAAGCAACAGTAGCAAAAATGTTGGACTTTGGAGGGGTTAGATTTACTATTCACATTCCAATCTAGGCAACAGTAAGGAACATATTGAACGTCAATGGCATTGCATATGACATTACAAGACCTAACTATTTACAAATAATATTTGAATACCTTTGTTAAAAAATGCTTACATTTTAGTTCATAGATAAAATAAATACTATAATATTTAAATACTTTAAATTAATAGGTATAAAACAAATAAAATGTTAGAGCAAAATCATTCCACAGACAAAGTTTTACCATCACTTCCCAATAAATTAATTAAGAATTCAAATAAAACAAATAATTAACATAATAGGTACAACAGTAAAATTATATTTAATTATCGGACAAATAGAATTCAATAAAAAACATTTTATAACTTTAATGTGTTGAATGAAAGAATGAATGAAAGAGTTTTTTGTATAGCGCGACGTTTGCTCCAAGGAGCATCTTGGCACTTAGAGGAAAAGGACAGTTAGATGATTTCACAGAGGAGAGCATGCCTGAGTGAAGATATTTAAAAAAGAGATATTGCCAGGTGATTTGGGGTAGCTAAAATCCACGTTTTGAGGAGCTTCCTGAAAGTAGGTTCCGTTTGTGTGTGTCTCAGCTAAGTGGGTAGGACATTCCAGGCTTTTGTCCTTAGTACTGCCATAGTCTTTCCACCCCTGGTTTTCAATTTGAACTCAGGTACTGTTAACAAGTTCTCTGAAGTAGACTGCAGAGTACGTTTGGTGGTGTTTTTCGTTCCTGCATAAAGACTGTTGCAGTAGTCCAAGCCAGATAAAATTAGGGCTGCTGCAACCTTCTTCCTAGCAGGCACTGGAAGTAGGTCGAAGAATTTTCGGAGAGTTTTTATAGTTTGGAAACACATGCATGCGATAGCAAGTGCTTGCTTGTGGAAAGATAGTGTGGGTTTGAATTGTATTCCTACATTTATGACAGTATCTACTGTTGTGGGTGGAGCATATGAGTTTGAAGGCCACCACTAATTGGGCCTAAATACATTGGACTTTATAAACACCATAATTTCTGTTTTAGAGCTATTACATTTAAGATGATTCACTGTAAGACAGTGGTGAAACATCTCTTCTACCACTGTAAAATTTTTGTCAAGAGTGAGGATCAGCAGAGTGCCATCTGCGTATGCAATAGATTCAACATCAAACGTGGCCATCACAGAGAGAAGTGATGTCATGTAAAGATTAAAGAGGGTTGGGCTTCGGGATGAGCTCTGGGGAACCCCCGATGACAACCACTTTTCTCCAGATTTGTAACTTCCCAGTGTTACAATCTGATGTCTATTATCTAGGAAAGATGTAATCCAGGCCAGTGCCTTGTTTTTGATTCCGCTGTGTTCCAGCCTGTCTCTCAAGATGTCATGAGAGACAGTGTTGAATGCCGCCAATAGATCCAACAGAATCAGTACTGCCTCCTTACCCTGATCCAAGGCAAACTTTAGGGTGTCAGTGGTGTGGGGCAGCACAGATTCAGTTGAGTGGCCTGGTCTGAAACCTGATTTCCTAGGGTGCAGGATGTTGATTTCTTGCAGAATGTCATTAAGTTGGGTATTGACTAATTTCTCCGCAATTTTACTCAGACATGGTAGTAGTGAAATGGGTCTGAGGTTGGAGAGAGCGGTGGGGTCAGAAAGTTTCTTTTTTTGGAGTGGCTTTACAGTAGCAGTTTTCCAGATATCAAGGATTTTTGCATGCCTAAAGATGGTATTGATGATCTGATTGATAACGGGATTTACAGTATCCACCAATACATGTAAAATTTTCAGAGGGCATGGGTTGAAAGGTGAACCTGACTTACAGGAGAGGTTGGCCTGCCTTGATTGTTCTAGATTTATCTCCTTAAGATATGTGAGTTCTCCTTTTTTTCCTAGTGCTTGGGCTTTGTTTGGCTGGGGTGGTATGTTTGTGAAATCTTTCTTTAGGTCTTTATTTTATTGTCGAAGAACTCAGCGATTCTATCACATAGGTCCTGTGAAGGAGGAATTTCTCGATCTAGGCTTGTGGGATTAGTGAAAGATTTCACTATATTAAAAATAGTTTTCTGATTATCAACTGCCCTATTTATTTGATTAGAATAGTGTGTCTTTTTTTTGTTCTAATTTGTTTATGGTATGCTCTGAGTGGTAGTTTAAACAGCTTCAGATCTTCAGCTTTATAGTGTTTCACCCATTGTTTTTCCGCTTGTCTACAATGTCCTTTTAAGGATTTCAAAAAGGGGGGTAAACCAGGGGGCTGATTTTTTGTTGATGGTGTTTTTATTTAGTGGAGCTAAATTAATGAGCAATGACAACATCCATTCATTAAATAGGTCCTTGTTTGTCTCTGGATTTCCAGTGAGGATAGGTTTTGTGGTTTCTTTTTTGTGGTTTCTGCCATGCTCCGTAAGTTGGGATTTGGGAGCAAGCTATTCCATTTCCGTGTGAGGCCCAATTTCCTGGGATATTTTTCTAATTGGACATTATCATAGATAAATATGAAGGGAATTAAGTTATGGTCTGACCAAGTTATAGTAACTGGAGGGGCAACATTTAGATTTGGGCATTTGTATATATACCATCAAGGTTATGTCCTGTACGATGTGTGGACCCCTTTGTCTGTTGTTTTAGTCCCAATGTGTTTATGATTTCTATGAAAGTTTTTGTATTGGGAGTATCGACTGATTCAAGATGAAAATTAAAATCACCTAGGATTGTGAAATTTGAGTATTAAACCACAAGGGAGCTTAAACTTTCCCCCAAGGTATCTAAAAACATACCCGCTGATCCCGGGGGCATATAGACCATAGCCCCTGCAAGAGCGGTACTGCTGTCTAATTTAAAACTAAAGCAGAAGCTTTCTGCATCCTTCAGTTCTGTGATGTTAGTGACAGAGCATTTCAGATGGTCCTTGTAAATTACAGCTATTCCTCCTCCTTTTTGCCCATTTCTGTCTAGTCTAGAACCAGGGGGCATATTAACAAGGCAGGTGAAATGAAATTATCGCTGCTTTTGCGGCCGTTTTCGGCCGCAAAGGGGCGATAATTTCATCGCCCTATTAGCAAGCTGTCGCTAACATCAGTTAGCGACAGCTTTTAGGTGATAGCGAGCGGTTTGGGGCCCGCTTTGCATGTCAGCGATATTTATCGCTAATGACATGCAAAGCGATGTTAGCGACTGAAGGCAGTCGCTAACATCGCTATCGCCTATTATCAACGCAGGCCTAGCGATTAAAATGTTCGCTATAAGCGCAAATATCGCCAAATCCTAACACCTGCTCAGACCACTTCTTAGCCTGTATATCCAATGGTAGGTGGATATTCAGGTTAAGTCCCTATTAGCGATAATGACTGAATATCGCTGAATTTCCAGCGATATTCACGCATTTCGCCGCGATCGCCGGATTTGTTATTGCTTTGGATATAAAAGTGCTAATAGCACGTTATCTCTGCGATACAATCCGGCGATGCGCAGCGATAAAAAAAATGTCGGTAAGCTTATTTAGCGATAAATATCGCTAGTTGTTGATAATATGCCCCCAGGTTCCCCTACAACATTTAACAATATAAAAGAATACATGCATGATAAACATAGATACATTAAAAAACAAATTAGAAGAATTAAAACACTATAAAAATTAAATAATAATTTTAAAATTAACTAATGGCATAAGTAATAATTAATTAACATAAAAAAAACTGATAATGAAATTAGAAATATCAGTTAAAATTAAAACATTCAACTAAGAATATATCATGGCAACTAAAGCAAACGTATTATTTTTTTGTTATTCAAAGAAATAATTTACAGTTAAATTTAAATTTATAGTTGAACTAACTTCCCTTCCTATTCCCTTACAAATCCAATAAGCTGCTACTACAATATATATTAGAAACTATATTTTAGGAAATTGCAAATCATTATACTAAAAATACTAACACGTAAAATTAATATGTTGACTAAAACACATTCAATTAATTTAAAATGCTATATTTTTTTCAGCTATATTAAAAATGGTATTAAAACAACAATATTCTTGAAGTTTTCTACCAAAAAACAATGTTCTTCTATAATGACGATGTTATTTCCCACAATATTTTGGCAGTAACAATATTTTATTTAACAATAGTTATGTCCCATGGTATTTAAAACTCATTGTTTTGTTAGCACACCATATTATTGACATATGCCTACTAACATAGTGGAGTCAATTGTATTGATCAGTGTATCTTCTTTGCAGTTGAAAGTTGAACATTGTGCTTTGCAAGTGCAACAGTGAGCCTTAATGGCTGAGTACAGTCCTCCATTTTGGACTGGAAAGACAGCAGGTGTTTTCTGTTACAGGAATCCAGTTTGTGTTTCAGCAGACTGGGTCAAAATTCTAGGTGGAAGCAGATTGGGAAGGCTATCTTCAAAATAGTCGATTCCTTCATGCGCCCGATGGTCACATCGAGAACTTGTCCCCCCTCGATGGAATGGTGTAATGAGCTCGATCGATTTTCCATGAGAAGATCATGACACTAAAAAAAAGTTTCAGGACTGCTGCTCCTGGAACACTGAATCTGGAGTGGAAGTTTACTCCCTCCCCACTTTTACTCCAATTCCATTGATTCAGTCCTTAGCAGCATTAAAAAGTCTTGAATGGGCTTCCCTCTTGACCCTTGCCCTCTGTCAGTTTTAAACACAGTGGCACCTACAATTAACCCGGTACCAAACCATATTTTTAACTCTTCTCTGGCATCAGGGATGGTTCCTTGTCTTTGGAATAAAGCGAACGTCCTGCCACTGCTGAAAAAACCTATTGCAGACTCTAAGTTAGATACCAATTATAGGCCCATTTCGCTTCTCCCAGCCGTCGCCAAAATACTTGAGAAGGAAGGAAACCACCAATGGTCCGTTTACCTGAAGACCAATGGCATCCTTCATGCCACACAATCTGGATTCAGCTCTCAATTTAGCACAGAGACTGCACTGTTGGAGGTGACGGAGTTCATTCGTATCATTTTGGACAGAGGAGGAAAGGCAATGCTGATACTGCTTGACCTTACAGCAGCATTTGACACGGCTCCTCACCATAAGCTGCTGGAACGACTACATGAAATAAAATCAAACATCAGGCCCATATTAGGTTCGCATCTTTTCTGGATGGATGGTCCATTGAAGTGTGGGGGCTTCTGTTTACAAAGTAGGCTAGGCCACTGAGGGTGGGAGTGCCACTGGGATCGGCACTCAGCCCCACGCTGTTTAACGTCTATTTGACCCCTCTTGCAACATTAGCAGAGTCTCTTGGCGTGAAAGTCGTCTCATATGCAGACAACACTCAGCTACTGCTCTCATGTGATAAACGCAAGGATTACGCAAGAAAGTAATAGCCAGGTCCCTCGCCTGAATTTTCCAGTGGATATGATTGCACAACCTTAGATGTAACCCTGAGAAAACAGAAATTATGACCTTTGGAGATGTTCCACACAATGCTGTGGTGGACTGTTGACCCAGCAATTGCCCTCACCCGGGTTGTCCCAAAAAACGGTATATTAAGAACTTAGGAATTAAAATCAACAGCTCTCTATCCTTCTTCCCACAGATCCTAGCCTTGGTGGGAATCTGCTTCGCACATTGAAAACATTTCTACCTCTCCTCTCTGAGGCAGCAGGCAGAAAGGTGTTACAGGCCCTAATTACATCTAATTACATCAAGACTGGACTACAGTAATGCACTGTACCTGGGCCTGCTGGACTACCTTTTTAACAGACTCCAGGTAGTGCAGAATGTCGCAGCTAGGCTTCTGCTTTCTCTCCCCTCGAGATCCTACATGACTCCGCACATAAGGGCCCTCCATTGACTTCCCATAAAATAGAGGGTAATGTTTAAAGCCATGGTCCTAATACATAAAGCCCTGAAAGGGATGGGTTCTCCCTATCTTAAGGAGAGAATCACCCCTTACGTCCATGCCCGCACTCTTTGCTCCTCCTCAACTCATGTGGCAAAGGCCCCTTGATGTAACTGTCTTCGGATGGGTGGGAGATCCTTTGCTTACCTGGGTCCCCGCGCATGGAATAGTCTTCCTATGTCTCTGAGACTAATATACAATCTGTAACTTTTTAAGAGGAAACTTAAAACACATATTTTATTGATTAGACTCGTCCAAGCATCCTGTCTTCCCTCTGCCAGCGCCGAGTAGCAGCGCTTTCCAATTCAAATAAAAAAAAAATAAAAAAATAGTTGAGGAGACAAGAAACAGCTAAGGAGATGTAGAAGCAGGGAGCCACAGTTTGTAAGGGCTCTAACAGTAAACGGTGTAGCATAACTCAGGAAGTCACTGGTGACTGTGGACATAGAACATCAGTCTGTCTAAAAGTGAGAATCTGTCAGTGTATTGCAGATCAATGAAGATCTTATTACCTTTGACTGCCAATTGGGTGATCATTTTGTGTTTATCCCTCACTCATTTCAGGTGGTCACGCATTTTAGGCGCATTCGACTCCACAACAAGTGTAGTCATCCCAAGTCGGCCAAGATGCATCTGACTTGATCTAGAATGCGCCCACTTAAAAGAAATATAGAACATAAGTAAACATCCTAGCTCTAATGGTAAGACTCAGAATAACAAAGGCCTCGTACATAACATGATGAAAACTTACTCATAAGTGTAGTAGCATTAGCTACAGCAAGCCTTCCTTGTCTCACTCTCTAACAAAGATCTGAATCCAATGCAGCAAATTGTGAATGGGTAAATAGCAGCCAATCAGATATACGTCATCTAAGATCAAACTTTTTTGCATTCCTGAAAATATTGTCAGTATTAATCCTGTGTGTCCATCAGCGGTGGCCAGCACAGGTACGTGCAATGGGGCGGAGCCGGGTGTGGCAGGGTGGAAGCCAACAGACGATGGAATAGCTGTTTTTTTTATTTAATTATACCTATTCCGTCATCTGTAGACTTCCCCCCCTCCCACGCCAAACTGCCCAGTGCGCTTACCTGTGACTGCTGCCGCTGGTGTCCATCACTCCATCATTGTAATAGGCTGGTACCATTTGTAATCAGTATGGTAGCTGCAAGTAGCACCTGATCTTTTCTTCTTTTCCCATACGTGGTGAAGGCCAGTGACAGAGACCTTGTACCATACCTAAGAGGACACCAAATTACACTACATTAAATGAAAGTGCTCGTCTTTTAACCACTCTGCCAGTTAATTGATGAATTGTATAATGTAGCGAAGCAATGCCCTAAAGTGCCCTTCTTTTTAAGTGGCAGTTAAATGCCACGCTACTTCTTTTCTTCAGTTTTTTTATATATGTTTTATTTTAATTTAGTTTTATATTAAGGCTGTTAAGGTAGTCTTTTCTAATGGCTCTTTAGTTTATCACTTTGGTGAGACCTGTTTTATTCGTTTAGCAAAGTGTCTTTGTGCTCCTATCTTCCATGGATGAAAAGCACTTAAAATGTATTTTGCATTTCATTGTACCCATACGGTATAATTTCATATCACACAGCTGATGACTTCATCAATAAGAATGTCTGTTTTTTAAAATTATGTCAGCTTGAGGCGTACCATATTGGGCCCTTAAACTCAAAAACCTATTAACAAAATCTGCCTGAATGTGATCTCTGGTAATATGGAACCGGCAAATATTGTTGTTTCATATTTGTATTTTTTTTCTTTAATGATAGGCTTTGACTGGAGTCTTCATTTCAAATGGGAACAGCTCTCACTGGAGCAAAAAGCCAAGCGAACAGATCCCACCCAGCCCATTCGGTGAGTTAAGAAACCAAGCACATGAATGAAAAATATGAACTATAAATATGCAGGAGGCCTTTTTATTGAACACATTTTAGCATGTTTTTCTAACTCCGCGCGATGTGTAAAACTGTTTGATATTTTTACAACATGCGCACTAAAAATGCATATGTGTTGGGAAGCACAGATGGATGGGGAAGTGTCAGATCTCGCTCATACTGAAAGCATATCACATCTGCTTCTTTTCAGCATGTCTTTCAATGGGCCATTGAGCCTCAGGTTTCTCCTACCAGATTTGCGTACAATAAATGCAGTTCTATTAAAGCTCGCTTTAATGTGGGCCTTAAAATGGAACATCTGCTTTTACTACTGTAGCTTATAATGACCAGGGAAAACCCATTTGCCAATGTGCAGTGTTGTTGTTTGTGTTTCGATTGCATGTAAGCACTAACTATACTAAGGAAGGAAAGTAAGTCTGTCCATAGAGGCAACTTTGTTGCCACCTGTTGGTGTATATATGTTTTAGGTATTTCCATTTATTTATCCCTTAACCTATCATTCCAGATATCCATTCTTCCATCCATCCACCCCTCAGGTGTCATTCATCCCAGACAACTTGGCATTACCCGTTTGAAACCCAATGAAGACCACTCAGCTGTTGAGACTTCAGAGTTTCAAAAAATAAGTGCAGTTCACTTGGGAGAAGAGTCAGGTTTAATAGATATTTTGCAAATCTGAAGAAAGAAGAGGTGGGAAGAGTTCCAAATCAACAGCATCAATCCACCAGGCACGCGATAAAGTTGATGTCTCAAAAGCCTGTTTTGGCAAAGTCGGTTAGCTTTGGATTAGGGAAATGCCCTAGATAGTGATCCTTCTGTTCTAACATTTTACAAAATGTATTGAAAATATTCATTCATTCTCAGGTCTTTTTGTTAAATGAGGGGCAGAAACTATAAGTAGTGTAAACCTTGAAGACCCACAGAGGAAGAGACTCCGCTCCATTGCAGTGCATCGGCAACTGTCCTTCTTAGAGTCTTAACATTCAAGCTCACATAAAAGATAGATTTCGGTATTAGCATATTGCATATGGCCAGGGATGGTATTTCCAAGGAACCTACCAGAGGCTTGAGAGATTCAACCTACTAATGTACAACCTACTAAAACACAACACATACTGACATTCCCAAACTCTTAACAGGGAAAATGGGCAGAAAAGTAATACTCAACAACAGATTAGTCTGAGCCACACACAAACATCTTATCAATAACAGCACAAGCTTGTGAGCAGACAAATAACCAGCACATAAATAGTCCTCAAAATGTTGTGCCAATGAAACTACAGAAAGATGGAAAATCAGGCGAAGTATTTCAGCCATAGTGTATGTTTCTTATTTTGAGAAGGCTTAGGTATACTCTAAATGCCCCACAATATACTCTAAATATCCGAAGGTAGAACCATAATCGTTATTCCTTTCTCCCTTTATTACTCAAGCCTCCTGAAGGGAAGCCTTAGCTGCTCTATTCTTATTCCACCACTGACTCCAGACAGACATACAGCTTACTTCGACACCTTCTCAACCCTGAACCAATGTCAAAATGTGGCAATGCCTTTTCTCTCTCCACAAGACAACCTAACTCACCGCACCCTCTACCTGTACACCCCTTTCATTTGCAAAATGCAAAGCATCATATTGAGACTTTTGTCAGGCCTATTTACTTTACACGCTGGTGTCAATAATTTTTCACATTAATGACTACACTTTCCATTCCAAGCATGCTGATAAATTCAACACGACTCCACAACAGTATTACCCATGCGTCCTTTCAACCCTTTGAAGGGAGAGATCCCTGTCATAGAAAGATGAGTAAACTGAAAGCACCACAACATCTCCCT
Organism: Lissotriton vulgaris; assembly: GCF_964263255.1. Lineage (NCBI taxonomy): Eukaryota > Metazoa > Chordata > Amphibia > Caudata > Salamandridae > Lissotriton > Lissotriton vulgaris. The sequence continues at coordinate 1,747,085,543 of NC_141694.1, forward strand.
TAAGATTTCTTTCACCACCAGCCTCATTGCCAGAGTCAGCCTGATGCTTTCTTCAACAAACCTGTTAATACTATCAAGAAAGCTGTTTCCTTGCGGATGATAGAGACTGATCTTCTAATTCAGAATACCAGTCTCCTTTAAAAATGTCATAATTTCGTTTGAGATACACTGCCCTCCATTGTCCATGCCATTTACTTGTGTTAGACTTCATGTGAAAAATCTCTCTCAAAAACTCGATCACAGCATTTGAATTTGACTGTCTCTCAAACTTCACCTCAATTAACTTATACCTGTAATCAGTCAACTCCAGAGCAAACTGGCACACTGCAATCCATGACATGGTCTTAGAAAACCAGGAGCTACCCATTTCCAGATATTTTCTGGAATTTTAGGAGGTACCATTGAAAAACCTTTGTAATCAAACCTTCATCTTCATCTATGTACATTTTGCATAACGGGGGCAACAGTCAGAACCAGATTTCAGCAGTTGCTGCATCACAGCAGTTGCACATGGGTTTGTAACATGTGTGGATTGGCACTCATTGTTAGTCTTGCACAAACGCTGAGACAGTGAGTATAGTAAATATGCCATTAAATCAACCCATGAAGGAATGGAAAGTCATTGTTCCAATGCAGCTCCTCTGCTGCCCCTCTACTGCTGTATCCTTTAGAATCTTGACATTCAAGCTCACATAGAATTCTGTATTTGCATATGGAATATTACAGCTGATTCCAGACTCTAGCACAAACAACTTATCAGAGGTGTGACAGAGACAACCCACTATCAGCCTGATTCATCATTCTCCCGTTTTGCGAGCCCCTAATAGCGATTCATAGCGAATCGCTATTAGGGGCTCGCAAAACGGGATTCATGTAGAAATTGCATAAAGAAATGCGATTCCTACATAATCCTTATTTGCGATTAGCAAATTGCTAATCGCAAATAAGGAATAACTAGCCATTCATTCCTATGGGCCAAAAGGCCCATAGAAATGAATGGGGAGTATTCCTTATTTGCAATTAGCAATTAGCTAATCGCAAATAAGATAGCGATTTGAAGGGTGCCAGGGGTGTCCAAAGGACACCCTGTAGCACCCCTCAAATGAAATTTTACACAGGTGTTGCACACACACATGTCCAAAGGACATGTGTGTGTGTAACATGCAACTCAGAAAAATGCATTTTAAAGCATTTTTCTGAGTTTTCGCAATTTACCACGCAGTCTGACCTCGCGGTAAATTGCGGCCAGAAATTGCGAATTCGCAAAACAAAATTGGATGATGAATTGCATTTAAGGAATCTCAAATAGAGATTCCTTGAATGCAATTCCTCGCAAAATTGCGAGATCGCAATTAGCGATTTTTGCATTTGGGATGATGAATCTGGCCCTTTGCGAGCCGATTTCGGCTTCATGAATAAGGCTGTAAGATCCAACACGTTCCTCTTAAGTGGCAATGTGTCATATTAGTGTTATAGGATATCAAACTTAAATAAAAAAAATACTGTGAAAAATATATTTGCCCCTATCAGGGTCTAGCAAAACATAGCTTGACACTTGTAACCATTACACTTGCAAGAGCTCCCTTATTATGCTGTACAACACTGCATGTAACCCATCTACTCACCGATGACAATATATCTTTCAGTTTCCGATAACGACTTTCCACTATTTCATACTATCAAGTTGTTCCATTAAACAGGTGCTTTACATAGGTCACAGATAAGATGTATCATGTTGGTAATGGCTCTACATATAATTCCATACAAACTATACTACATATGTATGGGTTCTCATATATTTCCGTACATCCAGTTTGGAAATGCCTTTTTATGGAGGTATTTTTTCCAGGAAAACACATTGTATTTGTTTGTTGTATCATTGTACCATTGTAACATCGTTCAATCACAGCATAGGTAGTGTAGTGTGCTGCTTTCTAATTTTGGTTGAATTGAGGGTATGTGTTTAAATATGTCTTCATTAATTTCAATAGTTGCAGGAAAACATGGGAAATATCTCAATTTTCTGAGGGAACATTTGTTTCATATTTTAAATTGAATTAATGTTGGTGCAACTTTGTTCAGGCTTTTTCTAAATGAGCATGCTACGCATTTTACTAATTTAAGGGTCACAGTTAAGGCGCAGTACTTATCGACTAACTCTTACTATGGGATTAATGAATATTCTAGTGGACAGCATCCTATGATATTTCTGTTATAACTGAGCTGACAGTAAGGATGAATAAATAGTAGACTGGTGTCATGCCATTAAACCACACTGTGAGAAGCTGAGGTGAAGAAGTCTTCTCGCACTTTACTTTAAGAAAACTAACAAAGTCAAATATGGAGATAGGTGCAGACAATACACCTGCACATATCTTGACAGTTGTCTAGTTATAACATTAGTGCTAACTAACTAATAATTGAAAGTCCATTATTCGTCCATCTGTCAATTCTTATAAAACATCAGTTTTTTTCAAGTTTATTTCTTAAGGAATGTCCCTTGACGGGGATGGTAATGTATAATTATGTATTATAATGGGTGGCATGAGATGTCATGTACAGTGATTATAGAATATTCAGCAGGGGCTCAAACTCACTTCCAACTAGATTTTGAGTGATTGGCGTAGAAAGGGATTTATAAAATGATATACTTCAGAGTTGTGGAAAACAGGCATTGACTGCCTGATAATTCCCTCTTTCTGTGGAAGATGCTTGCCTATTACAACTTGAAGACTTCTGTACATGTGCTAATTGACCTCAGTGTTTTAAGGTAAAAAAAATGTTTTTTTCATTGAAATGGGTTGATTGATACATTTTTGAAATTGTACCTTTTACATTACTTGTACTTGGTTGAGTATTTTTTTTGGAAAGATTAAGGGGCTTACTGCGTGTTCGGCAGATGAGATATTACATCAAGACATGGTAAGATATACCCCATCTGCAGTATTACAATTACCCTAGAAAATGTAATATGGTGGATGGGGTATCAACCACATTTGTGACAGAGTATTTCATCTACCAAACTCAAAATAAGTCCCTCAATTTGAAATCTTCCTAATATTTCTGTAACAGTATTCTGAGACTAGCACATTGTTATTCTGATTTTAGTGCTAGAATATTTGCACAAGTCCCCTGCCCCAGATTTTACACACTGTTCATTGTGCTATTACCTCTATTTAATAGTATGTTAATGTTATTATTTCTATGATATTCTTAATATAAATCTAAAAATGGCATTTCTAACTCTACAAATGTGATGACAAGGTGAGTATCAGAGGTCATAGCAATTTTAATCTTTACTAAGATGTAATAATATAGTACATTACCTATTAATTTTGTGATTGTTTTCACATAATTCACGTAATGTGTTTTTGTAATTAATATTACATTTAATGACCACGTGTTTCAGTTTTGTTCCAAGGATCTAATCTACTGCAATGTGTAAAGAACCATAACTTGGTAATAAATGTATCATGACTTTTGATTTTGAACCTAATACTATATCTCAATGTATAACAGAATGTTCTGAGTGCATACATAACCGATCAAAAAATATAATGCCTTGTAGGCCACTCTTGTACCTTTTTGTTGTTAGCCTCCTTGATCCTAGCCATGATAAGTTAAAAGTTAGAGGAGATGTTTATCAAATAGGCAACACTTTGCAATTTCAATATAGTTCTTGAAAGATTTTATTAAAGCAAGAATTTTGTTTCAAAGTGTTTTGAATGTATTTACTTTTTGTTTTAGGACACCTATCATTGCAGGAGGCCTCTTTGTTATTGACAAAACATGGTTTATTCATCTGGGGAAGTATGACACTGCCATGGACATCTGGGGCGGGGAGAACTTTGGTAAGTTGCACAGTTTATTTCCCTTATAAGGCACTGTTGAGTTCAACTGTTTTGCTGCTATATGAAATTTGTATCTCTCAGCTGATGGCTTTGATGTGTTAATCACACTTGATTACTTTTTTAAGTTAATTCATTGCTCCACCTCATTTGGCATGATGAAATTATCTCAATCAAAATATTTTGTAATTCCACCTGCTCTATTCTTATGAAGAACACTTAAATTATGTAGTGGAACAGTAATACAAAAAGAGGAAACTTTTCTAAACCTAAGTAACTGCATCATCACACTAAGGATTAGGAACAGTGGATGGTGGGGGAATCTTCTGCCATCTAATTTTGGTAAAAATTAAAGAGATGGCTAAAAAATTAACAGATTAAAGTAACTTGACGGAGTATCTTCATTCCATTCTGAAGTGCACACCTATAAATTGCCCTGCTTTTAAGTCTGTGCAGGATGATCACTGATATGACACAATGGATCATTATTAGAACACAGATTGGTTCGCAAAAACATTGGTGTGCTCTTCGTGGCTCTGTGAGCCAGGAATTATATCTTAGAAATGAACAATGACATACATTTGCCATTAGATAATGTTCTGTTTTCTGATCCCACTGAAAAGGTTTCCCTACAGAAGGCATTCTTCAAGTACTACCTTTCACAGCATCAGACTGGTCTAGGAGAGAAAGCATGAATTTCTTTCTCATGTACAGAATTACATTATTTCACAATGGAGATATATAGCTCTGTATTACTTTTGGGTGATTTTATTTCACAAATTATGTAGTATAATCAGGGGTTCGGGTGACATTTACAACCTCAGTATTGGGCCTCATTGTTTCTGATTCATTAGAGCACCTTTATTGCACATCAGACCATATTCCATGGGTACCCATTATGTATTCTGTGTTTATAACACTGTGTCAGGTTGTTGCATGGGATTTTACTTCAGAAAAGATAGAAATTATTTAAATATGGTAGGAAAAAATGCAATGTATTGCACAGTATTCTTGAAGAGTAAGTATTAATCTGGTCTTGGTTAGCCGATATTATAAGCTGGTGAGCCTTTCAATATAAGCTCTTTTTATCACACCACTAAAAGAAGCACTGTAATGTGAAAATAGCAGAAAATAATATTGGTTAGATTTGAGGTTTTTTTTATATAATTTATTTGCTTTGAAGACATTTCACTAACTTTGAACAATAAGTAAATTGACTAAAACAGAACTACTTTTTATTTCCTTTATTGCAAAGTAGCCAAACCCCCCAAAAAATTGACACTAGTCTTTAGAAAATTACATTTATAAATAGAGGAGGGTGATTGAAAAATGAATTGGTAGGAGGTTATGATTCATTAAAAGTACTGATTAAATGAGTAGACATTTAATTTCACCTCACTAGCTTGTTTATCCCCCTTCCCCTGCTCCTGCTTCTTGTGTTTCCCCTTTCTCCCCTCACCTTTTCAGTGCCTTATTCTTTCTGGTTGTAAGGTCATATATGTAATTGGGCATCAATGGTGTCAGTAGCTGTATATCTGGTCTGACTTTAATGGATAACCTCCTTACATATTATTTTGCAATGGAGGGCTGTTATGTAAATATTTTTGATATAGCTTGTTAAAGTGCATTTTTCCTGACGTATTCTAACTAAGCCTCAACACCATCTTCTCACATTCACTGTTTATTGCTTCAGCAGCATGTAGTCAAACAGGTCATGTTTGTTATTTCCATATGGCGTTGTTCTCAAGAAGACTGTCTAGCACTGGCTCATTAATGTTGCATTTCTACAAAGTTCTTCTGCCTGCTCGCAGTATTGCATTCATTCATAATTGTTCACTCATGTTTGTTTGACTAGTTTATTCTGACACCTCTAGATGACATTACCTCAGTGGGGGGGGGGGCTGAATCAATATTCATGTAGTGGGATAGGTGCTAAGGCTATATGGCGCTTTTTAATTCAATATTCTAATTTGTTGAACATGTAATTCCTTTGCTCACATCATGCTTATCTATGTAAGAATTCCCTATATAAATCTTCAATTTTTAGGGTGTTTTAGATTACTTTCCCATGCTACTAGGGATGCTGTCTGATTTATTACTGGTTTTGGTGCTGATTTGGGACTAAGAATATTTTAGATTTTGCCTGTTATTCTGTATTGCTGTATTACTAGGAGCCTTCATGGCAATTAATTTATCCTTCTGCATTTTACAATTTCTGTATTGTGCCTTTTGAATTTTGTAATAAATCTTTATGCATTTTCTAATTCTGCCCTATAACTCAATTACTTGAGTCTGTCCTTAAATAATTGACTGTATTTTGATATGTTGATTTTGCACTTTGTCTTGAGACACGTTGCCTCATGAAATTAAGTTAAAACACCATCACAACGTACCCACCCATAGGTATGCTATCAAAGAGGTTTTTGGGGGTGAAATAATTCAGGGGTGCTCTGCACCAACACTCAATTGAAGCTTTAGCATGATTTTTGATATTGCTTTATTTCCTGTCTATAGTCTGTCTAATGGCAACAGACCAATTTGGTTTCGGATTGTTTGAATTGTATTACGGCCATGGTATTTTGATTTGCTTTAATGGATTTCTGAATCTGCCTGATGTTCAAACAATACATAAAAGAGTGCTGCTTTTAGTTATTCCCAAGAACAGATGCCTCCTCTTTTGTTTTCTGCTGACAGATCAATGTGCCACATGCTTTGATTTTTTGTTTGCTTTTAGATTTCAGACATTTTTTCTGTTGGTTATCAGCACCATGGTGACAGATTGCCATTTCTTGTTAATGGCTTGAAACTAAAATCCATGTTTATTAATGTAACTTCTAAATCTTCGAAGCAAAGCATGCCCATGATTATACATAAGAGATCCAAAACAAAGAAACAATGTGTACATTTCTGATTTCTTTCCAGTCGCAGTCTGCGTTGTACTGCTTTGCTAGCAGTACTGAAGGGTTAAACTTTTTTAGTGGTGTATTTAATTCTCTTTGTACATATTAGCATGTTAGAGTTTAAGACTTACTCAAGGGTCTGTTTACTTTTTTCATACCTCCCACCTTATAGTAGTAAAGAGCCTTTGTGTATTTATTACCCATACTGGATCTCTTAACCAATCAGTCTGATTTCCACCGCATACAGTGTTCTAAGACCTATTAAAACACATACCTGGTTTAAAAGACATAACATTCTCAGTGTTAGTTCACCACCATCAATGAGTGCAAGAGAAGATTTAAATTGCTCTGATGAGCCAAGCAACATGTTTTGTCAAGGCAGTGTGTACGGAATTACAACATGTGAGGCAGAATCCTGCAATAGACTGGGTCAAAGTCCTGTACACTTTAGTGTGCTCCACCCAATTCTATCGGTGACATTGTTCATTTTACAAAATACAGAACTGAACGACATAAAAACTACTCAGATTTCTGCACAATGTGCTAAATACGGAGAAACATTTACTAGTAGAATTTCTTCCATGAAAGAACTAGTATGGAGGAGGATTTACCACAACCACACAACTAAGAATCAGGGGCCTCATTTATGAGGCCGCGCGTCACTTTTACGCCGCCAGTGCATCACTTTTTGTGACGCACCAGCAGCGTAAATAATGTGCCTTGTTGCACCATATTTACAAAGTGACGCATCTAGGTATATGTGTCACTTTGTAAACCCCTGCACAACATTATACCTGCACTAGGTATAATGTATGCAGGGGGGCGTTCCGGCGCAAGAAAGGGTCGTAGAAGAGACACACTGAAATCTATAAGATTTCACTGCGCCACTTCTAGGACACAAATGCGTCAATATCTTACGCCTGCCTCACAGCAGGCGTAAGATTGACGCAGGCCCTTTCACATGGGGTTTGCCCCATGTGAAAGGACCCATTGCTGGAATTGCGTCACTTTTGTGGCACACTCCAGCAATGCGTCACTTTTGCGTCATACAGATACGTCAGAAATACTGACGTATCTGTTAATCCTTGCGACATGATGCGTCATACAATAAATATGACGCATCAATCATGTCACTGAGAAGTGACTCATCGTTGCTTTCATGCAGAGAGGCGTCACTTTTCATAAATGAGGCCCCAGGACATTAGAACATGGAACTAAGGCAGGGAATCATCTTTCTTAAGATGGTATTACTAATGACGGACTGTTTGTGGGAGCCCCTAAATGGATACAAGGAATATTGCTCCTAATTATCGCACATGATAAAATCCAATACCAAGGTATAAAGAGTTTTTCAAATGTATGTAATTATTGCAAGTTCCATCTTTTTTCTGGAATACCATGCATTTTTTGGTGTGTGCCATATATATATACTACATGGGCAACCCATAGTGCAAATGGACCTGGGTATTGGTAAGTACGAGCAACCTTGTCCAAGTAGGTATCAATTAAAAAGGTGAATGTTTAGTCAATACTGTGTGGACATGGCTAGAAGTTACTTAATTTCAGAGGACATTGGCACTTTTCCACGCCCCTTTTCTCTCCTTCTGCATTCATTGCCTTCATGCCTTCAACCCTAAATGAACCTGACATGCAACCTATGAAGTAACAAGTTATAGAATGATCTCCTGCCTTAGCATCCAAGGTCTTGGAAAAAGCTATAAACTCAGAGCTTAAAAATTATCTGAACACCAACAATCTACTCGATAGCACTCAACATGGTTTTCGCTCTGATCATTCGACTGAGCCGGAATTCATCATGGCCATGGAGGAAATTCATTGGCAAATTGACAGGAGCGGCAGAGCTGTCCTGACCCTACTTGCCCTATCAGCCGCGTTTGACACGTCAATCACTACTCACGCAATGGCTGAAGGCAACAGGGTTACCGGACATCCGACAAATTTCATCTCCCATGTGGAGTTCTTCATGGGTCAGCACTCAATTCAACATCTATGTGACGCCATTGGCCAAGTTAATCAAGGACCACAGCTTTTCGCTGGTTTTGTATGCAGATGATACCCAAATTATAATCTCCATCTGCTCCGCGGTAGGCACACCAACGACCCGATTCCACAACTGTCTTAAACACATTATGAAATGGATGCACCATAACTATCTAAACTAAACACTGATTAGACAGAGGTTATGGAATTCGGCACTGGTCCTCCCATCTGGAATCTAGCTTGGTGGCCAGCAGTGGCAGAAACTTGTCCGGCCCCAGTAGTTAAAATGAGAAACCTAGGCTTTGTATGTGATGACCAGCTCAGCTTTTCAGGACAGATCAACCAGGTAACATCGACCTGCTACTCCTTTTAAAGATACTCGGAAAATCTTACCTTTTCTCCTGCTGGAGCCGAGGAAAACAGTTGTTGTAGCACTCATTCTTTCCCATATAGACTACTGTAACTCCCTCTACCTAGGGATTGCTAAGTGGCAACTATCCAAACTGCAATCTCTACAGAACGCTGCAGCCCAAACCTTGTTGAACATTCCCAAATTCAATCAATCTGGGACATTTGGGAACCTCCACTGGCTTCCAGTTAAGCAGCAGATTGAGTTTAAGGCATTATTACTGGTTGACAAGCCCTGTACGATGGAAAGCCTACCGACTATCACAAACTAGTCCTATGGAATACCCCCCACCGCACTCTGAGATCGGCTACGAAAGCAATGGTCAGTGTCCCTCAAATTAAGCAGGCAAGATGGGGAGGCAGATGCCTCTACCATCTAGCATCCAAGCTCTGGAATAAGTTACCACCTCACATCAGGCTTCAATCTGTCTGATTACAATTCAGGGGCGCTGTTAAAACATGGCTCTTCCCTATACAGTAAAGACCGGTACTGCCCCTGGTTTTGCTGCAATTGTTTGCAACCCCCAGTGCCAAGACGCCTCTGCAATCGAGCGCTTTACAAACCATTTACTTATTTACAATCATTAGTCACATGGTAGCCCTATCTGGCCTTTACCGATCTGGTGAGTCAGAGGGAGTACCTGTGTTGGTACTGTCCCTTAGCCTTACCTTTAAGCAGTCCCTTACAATACCGGTCGGGCCATTCTGTGCCATCTGTCTTTACTTTACCAATTCCATTGACAACACTTTTTCCCCGTATGAGCCTTTTCTACTACTAGATATCTTCTGGTATTGTGGTATCAGCCTTCATACTTCCCTGAGTTGGATGTTAGATAGCAACTCAATGACTCCCAATTGCAAGGCTGTGGTATTCCTTTTTGAGTTAAAGACACACAATTGATGGATGGAGCCTTAATTCTGCCCTTTGTGATACATTTTGGGGCCCCTGTGTACTGCTGTCCCAAGAAGCCCTTCATCATGAGGTGAGCTTACCGCTTACCCATTTTCCTACATTCAATCCTCCTAGATAAATTCTAGAGCAAATCATTCTCACAAATTACAGGTCTTGTACTTCTCTATCACATAACTGTGAGCTGGCTTTCCATCTGACATGTTGTGCATTCCACCTATCATGTGTGTTCAGATATAACTACCATAGATTCAGTTATCCTTATAAACTATCCTCTTCCTCTCTTTTCTTTTTGTAGATTTAAGTAATCAACTATTCAACTACAGCTATTTCCCTGTGACATGACCGCAGCTTTCATTATACGTTACAGTGTTTAGAAATTGGTTCTGATTTCTCTCTTCCTTCTACTAAGCATTTATATTGCTTAGTGTTTACAAAAAATTCATTACGTCTGTGGTTCCATGATTCTGAATTGGGTTCGATAGTTCCAAAACCCAATTTATAAAGATTGTCGGAAATGGACGATCTTGGTGTCAGCAGACCGCAAATGACGAGTCTAACGTGTCTGAGTGTTTTCGTATGAATCTATAAAGGAGAACACTCTGTATTTGAGGATTTAGTTTGAACCCTCGGGTTCCATTTTGTAATGTGGCAGCCATCTTGTATGGTTGCACTAACATAGGCCCTATGATTGTGGCCGAACGAGTCCTTGACACGTACGCCTTAGCTGACTTCTGGTTGACCTTGCTGAACTGACTCCTCGCCTGGGGCGAATCCTGCTGAGCCAGTTCCTTGTTCAGCAGCTGCACTGATAAAGATCAAAGAACAGGACATGGTCCGATTTTATGGCCCACCGTTCCCACTCCTCTATCTCCTTTCCATCTGTTTCTGCATTTCCTTTACGACATGTTCATCGATCTGGGTTGAAGGTTTTATGATGGGTTTGTCCGGCCTGATCGAACAGGAAACTAGCATATGTGCGATCGTTTTTGGTGGGCTGGACAACGGAAAGTGGGATTAACTTTGACTGTCGTGATTCGCTACTTTTTGAAATGCTACTTGCTCATTGGTTAGTTTTGTATGCACCGAATGTAAATTGTAATGTTGCCAGAAGCTTAATTTTTAGCATAAAAGACCGAGCTTTGTTCATTGAGATGGTGCAGTCTCTGTCGAACTACCCGTGTGTACTTTGTAGACCTCTGTCCCTGGTTGCAACCATTAAACTTTGGTCTTTGACGTCACCGAGAAGTATCCCGTGTCTCTGTTTGCCAAGACAGGGGAATCCGGGGTCTTTGGGTGTTGCCCTGACACCGCTGGGTTTTTTGTAATAGTATCGGTTCCGAGAAAACCCAGTACCTCATATGGCGCCCAACGTGGGGCGACTTCAGCGGTACCGGTCCAAGCCAGAGGTTCGTGAGGAGCTTCGTGTGAAAATTCCAGAGGTTGGGCAGCCACTTCAGCGACCCCTGTATGTCGACGTGGTTCCGAAGGTCTTTGCTGCGAGGTTTCCCACGTCCCGACGGCTACGAAGGACTGCTGCCAAACTGTCGCCCTGTTTTGGAGCCTCGGACATTTGTAGAGCGAGACGATTGACAGGTCTTCTGGTGACGCCATCGACAACTCAGTTAAGTATAAAGGGAGCGTCTCCTAGTTCTTAGTTTGTTTTGTATCCTTTAGTGGATAGCTTTGATTTGGTACCTGAAGGCCCCAAAGCCAAGGAATTTGTGTATTCACGAGCTTATCGATTTCAGATTACCCTTGTTGTTTGAAGCTAGACTAGTGAGCAAGATGCCTGGTTTTAGTAGTCTTAGGATTTTGTTTAGTTGTGGAAATATGAGGGATTCCCGGTTAGAGGATTTGTGTCCGGTTCCTCCGATCGGAACTCCTACATACGAGTTGTACTTGAAGCATGGAGTAGGTCCTATTAGCTATAATGAGATTTGGGTAAAATACACGAAGGATGACGGTGTCCTACAGTGGCCCCATTATGGTAGTTTTGAGACAGAAGTTTTAGATAATCTTGAAGTGAAGTTGTTTAAGAAGATAGCCCGGCCGGCGATGTTTGACTCTTTCCGCATGTGGCGCAAGGAAGCCAAACAGAAATTAAGTTAGCGAAGAAGAATAGAAAGGGTATGTCAATGGTGCAAGCCGCCATTGCGTACAGAAATGATGAAGACGAGAAAGACAGTGAGCAGATGCTTAGAGTGAGGAAGTTAGCGGTAGACAGATGCTACCCAGTTTTGCCAGCTAAAGAGCAGAAAGACGAAAAGGATCTTGTGAAAGACCCTTTGATGTCGCATTTGCTAAATTCACCACCACCTTATGTGCAGAATGCTACGGCACCACCACATCCTATTGTGGCCGTGCAAGCTCCTGTTGCTTTGCCTCCTGTTATTCCTCCACAGCCAGCTCCTTCGTTGGTTGTTGTTCCTTATGCGCAGCCTTCTCAAGGATTGCCCACTTTGCCTGTTCCTGTTACTACTGTCTCTATGCCTGTTCCGGCTATGGCTCCTACTACTACTACTGTTTCGTCTCCTCTTGTTCTTCCGACTGTTCCTTCTCCTAGACAGCGGATGACCGCTGCCTTTTCTAATTTTCTAACTCCTATTTTGGGACAAATGGGTATGTCTCCTGTGAGTGAGCGTAGACAATCGCGTAGCCAATTGCCCGATACAGATGAGCGAGTGGTCCTTGACCATATGGCACGTAGATGGGTGACGTATAGGTCCCAGTATGATCTAGAAGGTATTATGGATGTTTTCCGACAATGGGAAGCACCAAAGCAGCGTTATGTTTTTGAGCTAATGTGTGCATTCCTCCATGAACAATGGATGTACGAGTTGGGTAGAGTTCCTGTAGAATTGTCCCGATTGCGTTCGGAGTTTGCTAAAGGAACGATTGTGAGTCTACCCGATGTTGAAAAAGCGATATCAACGTTACTGTTGCTCTGTAGCGATGTTCCTACTGAACAGTTGTTTGAGGCAGATTCATCGGTTAGGAGACATGTGTGTCAATATCCGATGCGAGAGGTTCCTCCAGTATGGAGACCAGCTGATCCCAATGCTCAGCCACAGGTTTTAGCGCACTTTCAGCGTGTGTGGGTTCATGTACCATGGAAGCGTGCAGAAGTTCTAGCGCTTAAGCAGACTTTACCAGATCTGCGAAAGAATCCGGCGGGATATTATAAAGAACTTGCGCAAACTGTGAGTTTGTGCGTTATGAATTTGGCGGACATAGATATGCTTTTTGGGAATGTTGTTCCACAGTCCATCTGGAATGTCATTCGACATACAGATCATGATAATGAATTGGGCGATTCGTGGGTGAATCTCGCTGCAGCAAACGATAGACAAGTTGGAGGTGCTAAGCCTGAAGATGTTATTACTGAACTTCCTGGTAGGATTATTACTTTCATGAAGACTTTAATGCCTGAAGTCCGTGTTAATTGGGACAAATTGTCAGCCTGTAAGCAGAAGAAAGAAGAGTCTGTTTCAGACTTTTCCTCACGTTTCGAGGAAACGTTTGTTGATCATAGTGGTCAGGATATGGCTACCGAAGGTGGCCAGAGATTGTTTGTTGATAAATTCGTGCACAATCTTCTTCCTGAGTTGTGTACTAAGTTGAAGGATTCCGAGAGTTCTTGGCCTGTTTCTACTTCGGCGCAGATTCTTGCTACGGTTCAGTACTACGAGAATAGGCGTAAGGATGAGTTAGAGAGAGCGGATAAGAAGACTAAGGAATTGAAGACTAAGGTTCTTCTCCAACAAGCTTATCCACCTCATGTTAGTAATCAGCGGGACTATCAGCAGCCTCAACAGTATTCGAGGAGCTCGCAAAGAGACAAGACTCCTCAACAACCGCGTGTTCAATATGGGCCTAATCAGTGTGCATATTGTAGAGAAGAAGGCCATTATAAGAATAGTTGTCCGGTTTTGTTGCAACGTTCTAATAGTGCTCCTGGTGTTAGAGGTAGAGGTGCTCAACAAGTGCCTAGAGGTAGAGGTCGTGGACAGAACGCGTGCCCTTTGCCTCCGCAGAATTCAATGAACAGTTTTGATCAACAGCAGAATTCTTCGGGTAGATCTACACAGTACTACGTAGATGATTACTATGTTGAAGGCGATGGAGAGCAAGGTAATGATTGTTAGGACAGCCATGGACAAAGAGAGGGAGTTGTTTCAGTTCCGGTAGATCAGAGTGGGCCTTACGTGGAAGTGATTGCATCAGGTGTGTCAGAGCCTTTTCTGCTAGACACTGGTGCTACGAAGAGTTCTATTATGCATTCTTAACTCCCTGGCGCACCTTTGTCTGGCTTCAATAATGTTTCCATAGGTTTTTTCTGGCACCCCCATTATGAATCCGATTTCCGTTCCATTGCCTCTTTCTGTTGGTCCTCGTAGGTTTGAAGCACCCCTTCCTTTGACTACAGGTTGTCATGAGAACTTACTAGGCCTTGACTTGTTGAAGAGATTATATGCGACTTTGTACTGTTCTCCGTCAGGAGTACATCCCACCTTAGGTAAGAATGTGATTTCTCCGATATATGTCTCGAAAGATTATCTTCCACCTGAATTGCCTTCTTTACCAGACTCGTTGTGGGCTACGGGTCCAAATGATGTGGGCCTGTTAGACATTCCCCCATATGTTGTGGCGTTGAAAGCGAATGCTCAGTTACCACGCATTCCGCAATATTGTATTTCAAGTGATGGTGAACGAGCGCTTTTAGCGATCATTTATGATTTGGTTGACAAGGACGTTATTGAAGAGACTCGAGGTAATGTGTGCAATAGTCCGGTTTCGCCTGTTCTGAAGAGAACTGATTCTTCACAGCCTCCTGTATATAGGTTTGGTTATTGACCTCCGTGAAGTGAAAAAGATCGTTGTTCCGCAATTCCCTGTTGTACCCGACATTACTGCGTTACTGACACTGATTCCAGCTTCTGCTACATGGTTTTCGGTGATTGACTTGAAGAATGCTTTCTTCAGCATCCCGATTGCCATAGAGAGTAGAGATATCTTTGGATTCTCTTTAGGAGGACGAAGTTTCCGCTTTAAGCGCGCTCCTCAAGGTTATTGCGAGAGTCCATCAATTTACAGTCAAGCTCTGAAGACGCAACTTGACTTGTTGGCCTTACCTGACGGTGCGGCCCTTATCCAGTATGTTGACGATTTGTTGGTCGCTGCCGATACTGAAGACATATGTAAGGATGCCACTGTGTCCTTGTTGTCTCATTTGTCCGATTACCATCACAAAGTTTCTCTTTCCAAACTGCAATTTTGTCGCCAAGAAGTTACCTACCTAGGTCACCTCTTATCGAAGGAGGGAAGGAAACTGACTCCAGAAAGGATACAGACTATTGCGAGAATGAGTGTCCCTACGACACACAGAGAAGTACGTGCGTTTTTGGGTATTACGTCGTACTGTAGACAGTGGATCCCAAATTTTTCTCTTTTAGCGAAACCCTTGATAGCTCTTACAGTTAAGGATACTCCAACTCCGATTCCTTGGACTGAGGAGTGTCAAAAGAGCTTCTCTGAATTACGTAATGCGTTGTGTTCGGCTCCTGTGTTGGGAACTCCCGACTACAACAAGCCTTTCACATTGTATGTCCATGAAAGAGAAGGATGTGCATTGTCGGTTTTGACCCAACAATTTGGCGGGAAGCAACGCCCATGTGCGTACTTTTCGTCAACTTTAGATCCTGTGGCCAGAGCGTTGCTGAGTTGCTTGAGAGCAACTGCAGCAGCGGCTGTTTCGATTCGACAATCTGCTGGTTTGGTTATGGATAATACGCTAATGGTTATGGTTCCACATGCAGTGGATACCTTGTTGAATCGAACGAAGACACAGCACTTGACTAGTGCTCGGTTGTCAGGGTATGAGCTTACATTGTTAGCAAGCCATGTGCACATCAAGAGGTGCAATACCCTAAACCCGGCTACATTGTTGCCGATTTCGCTTGAGACAGATGATGATAGTGAAGAGCAACACAATTGTTTCTTGAGAACTGAAGAAGAGACGAAAGGGAGGATAGATCTGAGAGATAATCCTCTTCCTGATTGCAATGATGCTTTGTGGGTTGACTGCTCGTGTTTTAAATTACCAAATGGCGATACCACTGCAGCATATGCCGTGACGACTTTGCATACAGTTGTCGAAGCTGCACGTATCCCGTATAACTCTGCTCAAGCTGCGGAATTGATTGCACTTACGAGAGCATGTGTGTTGGCGAAAGGGAAAAGAGTGAATGTATATACTGACAGCCAGTATGCCTTCGGAGTGGCTCATAGCTTTGGACGATTGTGGCGTGAACGTGGATTTTTAACATCGCATGGGACGAAAATCCAGCATGGGCAACTGGTGAATGAACTTCTTGAATCTCTTACGCTACCTTTGCAAATAGCGATTATGAAATGTAGTGCCCATAGAAAGATCACGGATGATGTTGGTCGTGGTAATGCGTTTGCGGATGAGGTTGCGAAAGAAACTGCTAGGAATGTGATGAGTCGAATGTATGTTGTGGGACCAGCGAGATGTGTTCCGGAGAAAAGCATGTGCGAAGACACCATTGAGAGCGTGAAGATTATCCAGAGTGAGGCTTCGGAGAAAGAGTTGGATGAATGGAGAGAGAGTAAGGGTAGGTTGGATTTGCATGGTTGTTGGACTGATCTGTCCGAACATCAAAGATGGTTGCTGCCAAACGCGTATGTGCTTCCAGTTGTTACAATGGCACATGGATTGGCACACATTAGTGTGAAAGGGATTTGCAAGTTGTTGGCTCCGGTTTGGCAGAATGCAGGAATACCTAAATGTGCAGAGAATTTGGTTAAGAATTGTATGGTGTGTTTGATGCATAATCCTGGCAAGGGAACTCCAACACCAGCTGGTCATTTTGCTCCTCCTACGTATCCGTTCGAGGCTTTGCAGCTAGATTTTATCCATATGGAAAGATGCAACAACTTAAAGTATGTGTTGGTAGTTGTTTGCTCTTTTTCTAGATGGGTAGAAGCTTACCCCCTTAAGGACAACACTGCTTTGTCCACTGCCAAAGCTCTGATTAAAGAATTTGTCCCTAGGTTTGGATTGCCGAGAATCATTTGGAGTGATAACGGAAGTGAGTTTGTGGGACGAGTAATGAAGAGAGTGTGTGACGGTCTCGGGATTAGGCAGAAATTTCATGCTGCAAATCATCCCCAATCAGCTGGTTTAGTCAAGTGCTATAATGGCACTTTGAAACTAAAGTTGGCCAAAATTCAAGAGAGCACTGGTTTACAATGGCCAGATGCTTTGCCATTGGCACTTTTGTCCACCCGAATGACTGTGCACTCGCGAATGGGTTTGAGTCCGTATGAGGTTGTGTTTGGTCGCCCGGCGAATATTTGGGGCGTACCAAGACCAACGAGATTTAGCGACCTTGAGTACCCTGTTTTGCTTGATTACTTGAGTGAATTGACAACTAAAATGAGTGTTTTACGCCAACAGGTACTCAATTCCCTTCCGCAAGCTACAGAAGATCCAGGTCACCCAATCGAACCTGGTTCTTGGATTTTTGTGAGGAACTTCCAACGTACGAAGAACGAACAGCCCCGTTGGACTGGATCCTATCAGGTCCTGTTGTCGACGAGATCTGCGGTGCGAGTTTGTGGGAAGCGCTACTGGATCCACGGCTCCCACATGAAGAAAGCACCCTTACCTTTGCCGTACGACAAGTGGGTTCAGGATGGTCTCGCAGATTCAGAAACTGAGACAGTCCAGAAATGTGTTAAGTTCAGTGATGCTCGTTTGATTGGGACTAATTCAGAGTTGGAAAGTGATCGTCTTTTGCAAGCATCAATACCTCCTGCAGAGCGGTTGGACACTACCGAGCCTCATCTTTTGTTTACTGATCAAGAGCTACCTGGAAGAGACAGATACAAATTGAGATTGAGAACTAAGGACAAATAAAGTTAATAAGGTTGATTTTTTTTAATGTTTGCAGGTTAACTCTCCACCAAGGATCTACGTATTTTTGTTTTTCTGAGCCGCCATCCGGTTCTTGCTGCTAGGGTCACGGTTGCTACCAGTCTTGGGAGTGTAAGTCTGAGACACTAGGTCTTGGGTTCTGTTGGTCCGAGGCCGTCTTCCTGGGTGCAGCAGAGGCACTCTCAAGCAGAATCAACCAACCACCGCGGGCAGCAACTTTAGTTTAGGATGGATTTCTTTGAGTTGGAGAGACCTGTGCAGACACTGACTTTTAAAAAACGCATTTGCAAGATAATGTCGAAGAAATGTTTTTTGATACCGTGCATAATTTTACTACTGAGTTTTGTGATTTTTATAATTGGTTATGTAGCATTTGTTTTTAAAGTGACGTTTAATTCCACTGTGCAACCTACTCCTTCACCTACTATTTCCTCTCACTCTTTCCACCCTTTGCCTGAATATGAGGTAGTCAAACGTAAGGAGTTCGCTAATCATTCCTTCATACAGCTTTTGCATCAGCATCAGTTAGTGATCAATACAATGAACTGCTGGATCTGTGGTTTGATGCCTCATACAGCCGATAAAGGAATTCCTTATTTGTTTTTCCCTTTAGTTTGAATGGTTCGATCCAAGCTTACAGAACCATGTTCATATATGCCCACAGTGTTGACCCCTTACGTTCACCGAGAGATAATCCGAAGAATAGTCCTATAGCTAGAGGCATAGTCGACATGATTCAAGGGACTAATGCAGTAGAGACTATTCCGAAAGACGAGAGGCAATCATACAGTGGTTGGAGCGTAAATGGATATGGAGTAAGTCTGAGTATTAACCAGCGTGCGAAAAGCCCTCTACCGATCTGGATAGTGCCCCATAAGGGTTACTATTGTCTGCAGGGCAACGGTAAGAATCCGAAAGCTCAGTTAGGGAAGAGTGTTTGCGCTGAGACTTACGTGTTTCCGTCTCAGTCTTCCCCAGCGTTCTTAGCCGCCAAGGGTACCTACTTTGTTTGCTACGAAAAAGCATACACATGGTTGCCCCATGACTTTTCGGGCACATGTTTTGTTTCCTTTCTGTTACCCCCCACTTTTTCAGCTGCTGCAGATTATCACAAGATGAGAATTGATAGAAGTGTCTTTAGCCAAGAAGACACTGCAGGACAAGAGTTCGGTGATTTTTTAAAGGTTTTCTGCTGTTCTGGGGACCTATGGCTAACAGTAGGAATATTCGTCAGCTTACGAGAGTGGTTGAGTCCACCATAGTTGAGACTGCCGATGCCCTTGGTAACCTGACTGCTGAGCTCCAGTCGGATAGACTTATGACACTTCAGAATAGAGTTGCCCTAGACGTTATTCTAGCAGATCGAGGGGGAGTTTGTAGATTGATTTAATCGAGCTGCTGCGTTTTTATTCCAGATAATGCTCCGTCAGTCTTCCAGGCCATTTCCAAATTGCACAAAATCTCTGATTCTGTCCATCTGGACAAAGGAGATTGGTCTTTGATGGGATGGTTATGGGGATTGATATCCACTTGGGGTTGGAAGATTTTGATGGTCATTGGGATGGTCTTAGCGATTCTGTTCATGTTCTGTCTCTATGTACAGTGTGCTCCGGCTATTTGTGGCCTTTGTGCTACTTTGTGCGTACGGAAGCCTGTCCGGAGAGAGATACATAGTAATAAGATGATGCTACAGCAGCATATCGATGACCTGATGAATATAGATCCGGATTCAGATTAAAATGGGTCTGGGTTTATTGCCTATGATAGGGCAAAAGGAGGGTCTGTGGTTCCGTGATACTGAATTGGGTTCGATAGTTCCGAAACCCGATTTATAAAGATTGTCGGAAATGGACGATCTTGGTGTCAGCAGACCGCAAATGACGAGTCTAACGTGTCTGAGTGTTTTCGTATGAATCGATATAGGAGAACACTCTGTATTTGAGGATTTAGTTTGAACCCTCGGGTTCCATTTTGCAATGTGGCAGCCATCTTGTATGGTTGCCCTAACATAGGCCCTATGATTGTGGACGAACGAGTCCTTGACACGTACGCCTTAGCTGACTTTTGGTTGACCTGGCCGAACTGACTCCTCGCCTGGGGCGAATCCTGCTGAGCCAGTTCCTTGTTCAGCAGCTGCACTGATAAAGATCAAAGAACAGGACATGGTCCGATTTTATGGCCCACCGTTCCCACTGCTCTATCTCCTTTCCATCTGTTTCTGCCTTTCCTTTATGACATGTTCATCGATCTGGGTTGAAGGTTTTATGATGGGTTTGTCCGGCCTGATCGAACAGGAAACTAGCATATGTGCGATCGTTTTTGGTGGGCTGGACAACGGAAAGTGGGATTAACTTTGACTGTCGTGATTCGCTACTTTTTGAAATGCTACTTGCTCATTGGTTAGTTTTGTATGCACCGAATGTAAATTGTAATGTTGCCAGAAGCGTAATTTTCGGCATAAAAGACTGAGCTTTGTTCATTGAGATGGTGCAGTCTCTGTCGAACTACCCGTGTGTACTCCGTAGACCTCTGTCCCTGGTTGCAACCATTAAACTTTGGTCTTTGACGTCATCGAGAAGTATCCCGTGTCTCTGTTTGCCAAGACAGGGAAATCCGGGGTCTTTCGGTGTTGCCCTGACACCGCTGGGTTTTTTGTAATAGTATCGGTTCCGAGAAAACCCAGTACCTCACGTCCTGATGATGACCTCCACAATTAAATGAAGCTTGAAACGACATCAATAGCCTTATGAGACTAGAAAACAATAATAATTGACTCTTCAAAAAGGAATATATTCGTCCAGAATATCATTATTTTATGTATCTCTTTATCACAAAAATTACCATCTGTCTGTCTGTTTTGCCAATATTGTATTATTTTGTCTGGGCCACTAGTTAATTTTTAGCATTGTGTGTTCTCTATATAAATACAGGGTACATGTTTAAACGCAGTATTTACTTGTCTATATGACTATTTTTTGTTTACCTATATGTATGCAATTATTAACTTTATACAACTGTGTACTTACCGTAACAATATCAGCACATCCTACTAAATACCAGGCATATATCCCCTATTAAATGTCGGCAAGTGTTTAACATAGGGTGCATGCTTTATCGCACCTGGGCCCTTATTTATGAGGCTTTGCGTCAGTTTTGCGCCGCCGGTGCGTCACTTTTTGTGACGCACCAGCGGCGTACAAAATGCGCCTTGTTGCGCCATATTTAAAAAGTGACGCATCTAGGTAGATGCGTCACTTTTTAAACCCCTGCGTCACATTATACCTGCGTCAGGTATAATGTATGCAGAGGGGGCGTTCCCCCGCAAAAAGCCTCGTAATAGTGACGCAGTGAAATCTATAAGATTTCACTGCGTCACTTTTAGGATGCTGTTGCGTCAAAATCTTGTGCCTGCCTCACAGCAGGCGTAAGACTGACCCAAGCCCTTTCACATGGGGCTTTCCCCATGTGAAAGGACGCATTGCTGGAGTTGCCTCACTTTTGTGACACACTCCAGCAATGCGTCACTTTTGCGCTTACAGATGCGTCAGAAATACTGACGTATCTGTAAGTCCTTGCGACATGATGTGTCATACATTAAATATGACGCATCATTGGTGTCGCAAGGAGTGCGCAGTGAAAAGTGACGCATCGCTATTTTCACGCATCTATGCGTCACTTTTCATAAATGAGGCCCCAGGTGATTACCAGGTATGACAAATATTGCAATATACTGAGCCTCTTAGGATTCTAACGTACTTACAGTGGCAAGAGTGCCATGGGCCCTAAAGCAGCCAAATGGAAACCATATCTGCAAATGTCTTAGTAAAATTAGATCTAATTTGGGGGCAGTGACCCTCGGGCCCCAGTACCAGTGTGCCTGCTGTACTAATGGATAGCCTTTTTCCTGTGCACATGTATTGCTTTACTTGATACCTTTTGGGACAGAGTTACCCACCCGCCAAACTTTAAATGTTGCCCAAATACTATTATGGATTTTGTGCAAATAGTGGCAGGCGGCCTCGTTATAGGTCCTTGGGTGCTTTCCAAAAACAACATAAGTTAGCATGTTAAAATGTATGAGCCCCTTTATTCACATTTTAAAGTTGTGTCAGAGAAACATTTGTGGATATCTTATCATACATAAATTAGGAATGATGTTATGAAACCACTACAACATTTTGAGTTTTAACATATATATTGAAGAGTTGTCACTGACTCCTGAATAGGGCTGTACCTGTCCTAGCACAAAGCTATCTCTACCGCCCTGTATTGTGTCTGGAGCCAGGTCAGGGAAAGGCAGAGTCTTGCGAACTACATAGAATTTCCTTTGACATTTGCCTACTTCAAAGGCAGTAAGGAGTATACGTATTGGACCTCTGACACCTTAAAATCAGAACACTTCGGGACTGAGGTCATTCTGCCAGGAAACAGAGGTGAATGCTGCAGGAGGGACTGCGACTGCCTGCTGCTTTCTTTTGCTGGCCTGCTGCTTGCTACTGCTGTCCTAGAAGTGAAAGTACTGGTGCCGGTATCATGGCCTCATTCTTTTTGATCAAATGGGTATCCCAGTTGATATATTAATAATCTACCATTTATTGCAAGGTACGATCATGATTTCAAATGCACCTCTAGTGCTGGTACTCCAATTATGCTGGATTAACATTACTCGCATTTTACAGAGTAACCTCTCAGTTTAAAGATATCCGATTATAGAGACTAGTGACCATATACCTTCCGTTTCTATAAAAGTGGCGATCACCAGAATAGCGATTCCGTTTCCGAGACCCGCCTCCATTTAAGGGGCCTCAAAACGGCAGACCAAAAGGTAAAGCGACAATGATGTCGTCTCTTACCTGGCCGTCGATACTCCAGTGGTTCGCAATAACACAAAAAAACTTCAAGGCACTTATCTAAATGGCCTATGTGATGTGAGTCCAGACACATACCTAGCCAGTGTGAGTGTCAACTGTGAAGTCAGCAGTTGCTGACATTTTTGTATGTTTCTTCCCTTCCCCTCAGAGCGATGCTTCAACTACCTGAGCCATAGCCAGGTGAGGTGGAGTCTTCCTCTCCCATACAAATTTGTACGTGAGAGTACAGCTACCGGAACTAGGTAGCCCTGCTGAAATGGAATGAACAGTATGAGAGCGAAATAAATTAATCAGTCGTCTATTATGTATACACCAGATATATCTTAGAAATTTGAGAAATTGAATATCTAGAGTGTATTAACTGTATGTTTTGTCTCTCTCTGCAACTGTCTACTTGTGTCCTGTTTGGTTGAAAAAACCAGCTGGGAGAATGATGTTCATACTTACCCAGGTGATAACTTTTCATTATGAGTTTCACAGTTATGTATTATAAGCAGTAGCGTCGCCGGTCCTGAAGAATGCAGTAAATACCATTTGGGTCTGTGAAATCTGCGGAAACATGTTGACCAATTAAGAATTCACTAGTAGCTATTAGTTAAAACTACTAGACTCGCACTACTTTTTTATTGATTTAGAAGCAGTGAGGTGTTTAATAAAGCTTCTTGCCTCCTGTCTATCTAATTTTAATAACACTTTTTTGTTTATTATCACACTTTTTTTCATATGCACTGCTTAACAGTAATCTCCTGTCGCCCCAACTATCTATCTACACATCACTGGGTTACATTTGAGTCTACCTACAAAAAACAAAAAACAACTATCGTAGACTATCTTCCTTCGTGGTATGGAGGAACCCATATGATGAAAAGGGTGGCACAGGTCGAATACTGATGGGTATTTTCTTCAAACCTGAATGAAGTACCCCTTGTAATTATAGTCTGTCAGTTGCAGAGTCAGTCATTCCCCTTTTTCGTCTTGGCCCACCGCTATTATTTGTTGTTACAGGAACTGAACAACGCCCAGGTCCCCGGAATAATTATTCACACCCCTACACTGGCCTGGCGTTCCCAAGCCCAGCCCATTTTGCATATGTATAGATAGGATAACAACAACGCCCCATGTCCCAGTTCTTCCACACTGCCTCAGGTGACATGGCTGCATCCACCTCATATTTCACAATGCGCAATAAAAAAAGTGATCCATGAGGTGTACACCATCCTCGCAATCAAAACTTGATTTGAATTGTGAACCCTGCTGACCGTCGTGTTTGGACACACAACAATGACAGCAGGTGGGCCTAATCCCCCAACTTAAAACGGGACACAGGACGTGTTTGCACACATGTCACATCAGGCCCACCCCCTGCCTTCACCAATGTGCAAACTCACCCCGTGGCATGTTTTAAGTTGGGGGATTAAGTCCCCTTGAATCTTGATGGTCCCTGGGGTCCATCTAGCCCAGCAGTCACCTCCAGTAAGCGCCACAGAGCTGAGTTGCAGAGAGGTGTCCTCGGACCACCTCTCTGCAACGCAGCTCTGTGGCGCATACTGGAGGTACCAAGTGTGCTAGTTGGCCCCCAGGGACCCCCATTATTCAAGTGGAAATAATTCCCCAACTTACAACACGCCACGTGTTGCTTTTGTAGGTGATGCACTGAGGGGGCAGGGCCTCCGGTTCTATGCCGTTTTTTAATATGTTTTTTTTAGAAGGGGCTGTGTGACCCCCCGTTCTTTTCCTATTTTTTGGCCCCTGGGGACCCCATGCTCCAAGACCTTACCCCTATTTTGTTCGTTTTTAAAAAAGATACAGGAGGGGGGCTGCGTGGCCCCCTTCCCAAGGCTATTTTTGGACCCAGGGACCCCCTCCCCTGGGGCATGGGCATTATTTAAAATGTTATTTAAAATATTTAGAGGGGGCCACGTGGCCCCCCCTCTTCAGGCCATTTATGGCCCTGGATACCCCATCCCCCAGGGCCGGCCTTTCCTTTCTTAAAAAAAAGAATTGGGGGGGCGGGCTTGGCCACCGTCCCAGGCCACTTTTAGCCCTAGGACCTCATCTCCGGGGGAGCCCCAATGCCCCCTCAGTCCTGCCGGCTCCCCGCCTCATGCGGGAGCCGGCATTGCTTTTCCACAAAGGTAGCTGCTAACATGCAGCGCCTCATGTGCAAAGCCCCGGGGAGGTGGTGGTCCCCAGGGCTCGGGGGTTCATAACGTCCACCCGCATTTCCATGTTGCCCCGGAGAGGTGGTGTTCCCTGGGGGGCATTTGGGTGGGCTTGAGCCCCCACACACAGGTTTAAAAAAAAACAGAGCCCCGGGGAGGTAGTGGTCCCAGGGGCAGCATGGGGGATTGGAACCCCCCACGTATTTTTTTCACAGCCCTGGGGAGGGGGCAGTCCCGGGGCTGCAGGGGGCTGCGTGCCCCCGCAGTTGTTTCTGAAAGCCCCAGGGAGGTGGTGTTCCCTGGTGCAGTGTGGAGGCAATTGGGACCCCCCATGCATTTTTTGCACGGCCCCGGGGAGTTGGCGGTCCTCGGGGCTGCGGGGGCCGCCGCAGGCCCCCAATAATTAATTGGCAGTGCCCCCGCACCTGGCCCATCTGGGGGCTTTTTTGAAAACAAAACTTATTTTTAAAATTGCTTTTTTTGGTCCTGGGGGTCCTTGTAGGACCCCCTGGGCAGGCCTAGGGGTTGGGGTGTTTCTACCCTGACCCCTTTTATTGTTTTTAACCTCTTTTTCTGTTTTCTTGTGACTTGGTTCATGCAAGCCAAATCTTTCCACTGCTCGGCTGTTGCTTTATCTCTTCGGACCAAAGAAGACCACTGACAGGGTAACAGCATTCGCAGCATGGTCGGAACCACGTGTGCCGTTACTACACAAGCATTACCATGCATATTCTATTACCATGCATGCCTTAACAGTGACTTTCATTGTAAAGGTGGTAAAGGCATATGCATGGTAAAGGAAGTCAGCGCTCCGGATTCTCAGAGAATGGGCGGGGATAGGAGGTGTTTGAGACTTCGAGGGGCCTCCTCCTGCCCGAAAGAGAATTGGAGCCACAGGAAGTATCAGGGTGCGGCTTGGTGAGTAGTTTTCTGTCTTCGGGGCTGGCGGCTGGTTTTAGGGTCCAGGACAAGGGGGTGTGGTGTTTTTAGGGCTAAGGTCGGGGTAGTTTTCAGGGCTGGTGGCCGGTTTCAGGGCTCAGGGCGGAGGGCTGTGGTGTTTTTAGGGATGTTGTCGGGGTCGTTTTCAGGGGTGGAGCCCGGATTTTAAGGGTCAGGGTGGGAGGCTGGGGTGAAATCTTTACGAAGCATATGTCTTTACCAATCATGCATTTACAACGAAATTCACGGCAAAGGCATGCATGGTAATGGCATGCGTGGTAAAGATTCTGTTGTGGTAAAGACCACGGGGCAGATTTATGTTAACTGGCGCATCCCAAGGGATGCGCCGGTTAATGTGCGCCACAGTGCGCCACCGCTCCGCCACCCATGGTGCAAAAATGGCACAGATGCGTGACGCATCTGTGCCGGAAAGGTGGCGCATTGCTGGAGTTGCGTTGCAAGTGCGACACAGCTCCAGCAAGGCTCGGGGGTGCCCCATCTTCACAATGCTGCGTCAAGACCTACGCCTGCTTCAAGCAGGCGCAGGGTTTTGACGCAGCATTGGCCTGAAAGTGACTGAGTGAAATCTCATAGATTTCACTCAGCCACTTTCAGGAGGCGTCCCTGCGCAGGAACGCCCCCCCTGCGCAGGAACGCCTCCTTATGGCGCAGGGCTTTACAACGTGACGCATCTCCAAGATGCGTCACGTTGTAAATAGGGCGCATTGTTTGAGCCGCCGTTGCATCAAATAAAGTGACGCAATTGCGGGGCAAAGAGGCGCAAGGGCATCATAAATCTGCCCCCACATTGTTAAGGCATGAGATGCAATTGCATGTGTGGTTCCGTCATACAACCCAACTGACCTGGCTCTGACTTTGCTCTCTCCGTTTAGCTGGCTTGATCACTACAAAAGGGAACCGCAGAAAGACACAAATACTGACCCCAACACACTAATCTTGTATCTCACTCAGAGCAAACAAGTGGAACTTTTCCCCATACCAGGAAAAGTAGTGGAAGGTTCATTTCAGTTGTATTGTGAGCTCTGAAAGCAGCTCCAATACCTGACCGCACAGAACCCATCTACACAACTGACAACTTTAGCAACAGTAAAGTGACCTACATTTCAAGAGCAGACTTGGAATTTTAGTACCTCAGGCCATTTTATTTTCCTTTTTTTCTGTATACTACTGCCATATGCGTCTTTAGATTTTTATTGTTTGCCGTGTAATGAAATGTATTTTTTAATTGCTGCATCACTTCTTGCATAAAAGGAACGGCTGGCAAAGCCAGTAAAATGAAACGAAACATTGTTCTATGCAACATTATTCCAAAAACACCTTCGCATTGCGTCTTTTTTTATCTCATGCTGCTATGTTTGTCCTTATTTGATGCTGTATCTTAAAATTATCATTTACAATGGCTGTAAAACTATTTAAGATTGAGTAGAATGAGTGTGGTACATACATATAAGATGGTATCTACCATGCTCTCTGCTGTATCGTTATTTTCTGTATTGGATTTGATTGTTTAGAGATCCTCTGTGTATTAGTCGGTAACTCATTTGTGGCTTATCTCCTCGTTATCAGCTTAAAGCATCTATTGGTTTCCAGTGTTAGCTACATCCCTGCCCTCATAGTACAGCATCCAGTTACATTGATGCTATCTCTGCTATATATTTTTCCTAGCAGATGCACCGTGCGAATTTATCTCTCATGGAGCACAGTACAGTAGTGCCTTGCTTCGAATACTTTGTTCAAAATGCCTGCTCCGTGTAGGCCATCTTCTTAACCTGGCAACATATCTGTGCAGTGCTCACTAGCAGTTAGATTGCTTCATCTTCTCCATGTCTCTATTTTATATTCCAATAAAATGAAAATACATTTGGACTTTAACTCTTTGTTTTCTTTAGAATGTATTTATTGACACAGCTATGGTTGGAAAGGTAGGGTTTCATTTCAGAAAAGATTGCACTGAAACCAGTATAACCTCCTTAAGATTTAAATAAGAGGCCATAAATCATAGCACTATGTTAGATAGGGGTTGGTTCAAGCCCCAACAATTTTTTTATATTTTTTCAAAAATGTTGACCTTCAGGCAAAGCGTCGCACTTGCAGACCGTTCTGAAGTGGAACGTGTAAACTATTGCAAAACCTCAGCGCTTTTAGCTCAGGGTGTACTGTTATAAAAAATGAAAATCTTAAAAGAATTGTCTACAGAAATAGCACTTGCTTTCAATAGTCTGCCAAGCAATATCATTTATAAAATGCACGCTTCTTCCACTTAAAATGGCCTATCAGACTTCACGTCAATTCTGTACCACCATCTACCAGGCCACTTTCATTATATGTGAGTGGGTTGCTCATATATTTCATATTGTTGCTATAAAACCAGGGCGTTGTTGAAATATTGCAGGGCAACGCTATTAAAATGCGCCTAGGTTGCTGATAGAAAAGGAATGAGTTCTGCATAAAGGTGTCAAAGATCTGATAATGGGCTAGTAGTCTCTTTGCCACGTTGCCATGAAAATTGGATATTGCCTCAATAAAAAAAATATTAAGCAATTGTCTACCTTGCCTAGTTTACGCAGTCTGCGTTGCCTCCAGACTCTTGTCATACCATTTTACAACTTGCCACTCCAGTGTCACATTGCCCAATTTTGTCATTAATTCATCTCTTAATTTATTGCCATTCTTTTGATTAAAATTACCCTAACATTTTGCCATATTACATATTGCAATGCCAGTTTCTCATCTCATGAAGCAAATTACAAGAGTTTCACCTATGCCGGGCTATGCACATATTTCTGAACTATTGATCAAGCTGCTACAGAATTTTGTATGCCACTTTCCACTGTGTTAATCCAGAAGTATATGGTCACACAAAAGGCCATTCCAGTTTCCTCTGGGCCATGGGCCTCCTAAGGGGCTATTTCTGTATACTAGGATTTGTGCATTATATTGATATTTTGATTGGGTCAAGAGTTAACAGCTGGCCAGTGCAGTCATCCTGTGGTCCAGAAGATGGATTTCTAATAACTTATGGTAACAATACACCCTGTGGGCCAGATAAACAAAGTCTAAATACTTGGGGGCAGATTTACAAGCCCCTTGTGTCTCTTTTATGCCGCCATTGCATCACGTTTGTGACGCAGCAGCGGCGCAAAGCCAGCGCCATGCTGTGGGGTATTTACAACGTGACGCATCTAGGAGATGCGTCACGTTGTAAAGCCCCGCTCCACATGTAGGCGTTCTGGTGCAGCGGGGGGGGGGGGGAGGGGCGTTCCGGTTCAGGAACGCCTCCTAAAAGTGGCTGAGTGAAATCTACAAGATTTCACTCCGTCACTTTTAAGCCCACGCTGCGTCAAAACCCTTCGCCTGCTTGAAGCAGGCGTAAGGATTGACGCAGCATTTTAAAGATAGGGTGCCCCGGAGCCTTGCTGGAGCTGCATCGTGCTTGCGACGCAACTCCAGCAATGCGCCCCCTTTACGGCACAGATGCGTCACGCATCTGTACATTTTTCCCCCATGGTACGCTGCATTATAAATGTGGCGCATCCATGGTGGCGCAGCCATGACGCACAATAACTGGCGCATCTCTGCTGATATGCAGGGATGCGCCAGGTATTGTAAATCTTCCCCAAAGAATTATAGTTGGATACCTTTCAATAACTGACCCATTTTCCACCAAGGGTGCACAGTGACATCAGCCGACAAGAGAATTGTCTATGACATCACTTGAAGCCTCAGGATAAAAACTTTGCCTTATTGAAACCAACCTAGCTACAATTGTAGACTGTGTATGATTGCTACATTCTGGGAAGAATTAAGTTAGTGTTCCTACTGCTCAGATGTCAGAGCAGTGAAGACTCATGTTTCCATATGTACATAACACACCTAACTATACATTCCAATGACTTTTTTTGAAACCCAACAAGAACTGTGGGGCCCATTGTGTGATGGTTGGCGAGAAAGACTAATGAACTAAGGGAGGCAAAAGAACAGGCTTTAACCTCCTCTGTTTCATCGGGACATGAGACTTGGTTGTGGTAAACTACGACTAGAGATTGTTCTTATGTTCTGAAGTATGGATGCAATCAAAGCAATCAGGGACATTTCTACTGTGCTCTATTTTTTCTACTGTGTTCTATTTCTGGTTGGCATCAAAGGATATTTTGAATCATCTTAATCCTTTTAATTTTTACTTACATAAATTCGAAATTAAAATCATATGTTAAATCATCTAAATGAACTGAGAAAAAAAATATTCTTTCAAGGCTGGATTACTGCAATATGATTTATGATAGTTTCCCAAAATCTTTCATTCGGAAAAAGTCAGGCAGCTAGAATTTCTCCAAATGTATCAGAGGAATGCCAGAGGTTTTGGGCTCTGTCAGCCAACTTCTGGAGATGCCTGGCCTTAATCTCTGCACTCAGTGGAATGAGCTCATCTCCCCCATCTGCCACCATTTCCGAATTGTATATGTTGACCATGTTGTTTTTCTTAAGTTGCTGTCCCTTGCTCTGTTATATTCCAAACTGTGCCAACACATTCTACTAGTGAAGCTAGATGTAATCCATTGAAAATATGCCTTCCAGGTATCCAGATGAAGGGGCTAATTTTTACCTGTTTTTCATATCACATGGACGTTTTATAAGTCAACTCCCAGTTAATATCTGTGTTCATATTAGCTGGCACGCCCCTCTGGAAATTCCATAGACATACCATTCCCCTTTGCCCATGTAGTGTCCATCTCACAGTGGCTGGTCCGCGATCTGATATTACACAATTTACCCCATCTCAGTTGTACACTGTCTAAGTCTCTGTAGTTATTATTATAGAGAGGGTATAAAATATGAATATCGCTGCTCTTCTGGATGGTGATATTTTCACACATCAGCCATCTCAGAGAAGCCATCGGAGTCTCTATTTCCGCATGTACTTAATCCATCCTGTCTTTACAGCTGGTATTGGTGGTATCCTTGTATCTTTCTGGTAATGAAATACCAAGAATTTGCAATGCAATAGGTCTCACATTTACTGGAGTTTAACCTATTCACATTATAAATGACAATGCCTTTTTTATCTGTTTTGATAATTAACACATAAATAAAAGACATTGTTATTTGCAATGCCAATAGCTGAAACGCTTATAAATGCAAGACATGTTTCATTTCAAAGAAGCAGCCGCCATTGTCCCAGGCTGAAAGGAAAATTAAAGTACACATGAGGCGCTGAATGATGCAGGAAAACGTGTTGTGCCTGCAGTAGGAGAAACTCATTAAAGAAAATAGTGCTTACAGAATGAATAAGAAATACAGTGTAACAACAGAGGTAAAAGGGTCAGTCCTCATGGGAGGTTACAAATGAAGACAAGGTGGTACTAAGGAGAGACTAACAAGCCTATTCACGAATCAGAAGCCAGCATTTACAAAAGGCCATTGACACAAGACGATGAAAAATATGGTTGGCGAGTGGGCGGGGCTTCAAGTCCATACTCGAATACAGCATGCCTTGCTGATCAGCGCTTGCGGTGCCCAGGCTAGACCTAAAAATACCACTCACTTTTAACAGGCAAACCCACAATTGGCTTGATAAAAAAGAGAAGGGTCACAATGATGAGGTTAATGCAGTGAGCAAACTGAGTGTTGACAACCAATATGATTGTCACCCCTCTTTCTGAGGCCCCCGTGGTGTAGGCACCAATTGTTTAAATCTCATTTTAAGATATTGAAATGCTATGCAAATCTCTTGCAAACATCCAATATCTCCCTTCATACTTTCCCTTTGATATACCAAGTGCCAATTATGATCTTACTGTCCGTCCTGTTAGAAAGGGGCTTCTGGGCCTCGGCCGCTGTGGTTGAGGATAGTAACGGCGGCAGGCAAGGGAAATCAGTGGGGCAGTGGTGGGAAATAAAGAGGGAAAACAAACAACACTTACCTGCAGCATGACGTCCACCGCCTCTTCAGCTATGACACTCACACAGGCTGCCAGACTCCCCTGCGCCAATCCAGACACTACGCTCATGCTGGTATTACACAGCATGAGAGAAGGGTAGGGATTGGGCAGAGCAGGCTGGTTCCATGCTCCAGTAGGGACAGGGAGCTGGCACTCCTGAGCCTGCCAATATCTCTAAGCAATACCCTGGAGATATCCAAATGCACATGTCGGTTTGGCCAGTCGTGGATGGCTGGCCAAACTGACATGTGCACTGGAAGTGCCCTGAGCCCACCACTCCTCCTACTCCTGATGGCCCTGCCCTCAAGACTAAGCTACAGGATTAAAATAAAATGATAACAAAGGAGTCTTATAACTGCTTTATTATAATTTTATTTTGAATACATCTGCTCATTCCAGCAGTGGTGCAACTCTATTCCACCATAATGGAGGAGCCACCCCTGGTTGAGGATGTTTGCCATTGGACGTCTGGAGTCCATCTTACTATGGATCTTCAAACTGGGCCAAGTACAAACCCTTCCACACTGGACTCTCAGGATTTTAGGAGCAGTCTCCGACTCCTCAGGGAGGCAGTGTTATGGGGTCATGGAATCAGACCTCAGCAATCAACGTACAGACATAATAACTTCAATGCCTGCCTAGTGCTTGTCTATTAGAAAATAAAGTGTTTTTTAATTTCCCAGCAGTACCCAATTCTTGGCCTGGTGAAATTAAAAAGTAAGCATTATTTGTGTCATTTTGGGGATTTTGAGGTATGCTTGTCCCAAAATTATGCCATTTTGCTTCTTCCTGTAATTATGCACCATTTGCGATAACATTTTACTGGGAATGTGCCTTTTGCTGTATATTTTTAGCACAAACGCAGGGAAACAGCAGAACATGAACAGCTATTGTTTGCAGTGTTTTTATTTAAAATGCATCTTTGCACAAAAATTGATGCAAGGATGCATTTCATGTTAAGATATAGTGCAAAATGATGGATTTCCATTTGCATTATGGGCAGGGAAAGCCATATAAAGGACCTTAAGTATACTGTTTGCTTTCATATAAATGCTGTGCTCTTGCCTACCTTTCCCCTCCTCCTTCTTCAAATTTATTACTTCAGATTAAGCAAAAAAGGACACTATGCACACTTTTATTATGAATTGTGGAACTGGGACTTGACTTATACATGTCTCTGAACCCATTTTGAATTCTGTTTCTCCCCACTGACTATTGATGAACGCAGTGCTATTTTGTCTTGTGCCTCTATACATTTATTATTTATGTAATTTTGACTATCGTTATGAGTATGATTTGCATGTTGTAGTGTAACAAGCCATACTAGCAAAATATTGCCTTTGAAGACTGACATAATGAAACGCTTTGATGATCAACTTATTTATGGTCTTGATCACTTTTTGCACAATACCATTAGTGCCTATTACGCGAGGTCTCTATTTTCTTACATACAATTATTTGGTGGTCTAACCTCTCATAATCTAAAGTCCCACCCACTTCCCATATTGGGTTTTGGTTGATTTCCTCCTGCATGGCCAGGCATACTCCTTCCATCTCAGGTAGGGAGGGTTCTAGGCACTAGACAGACCGTGATCTTCTCCAGCAGAAAGTGAAGATTTCCAGTGATGCCTCCTTATTTTAATGAGACTGACTGTCAGGTACACACTAGCCTTGATCACACAGATGTCATTTGAGTATTCTGTGAAACACTCCCTTCCTTAGTCAGGAATGACTTGGAAATGGAACAAAGTGAGGTTGTTTGGATCCCACTTTCAAACACTTTCTGTTTGACCTGGCATCTTTGGCATGCTTTTCTCCCTAATTTCTTGCCGTTAGACCTCCGTTTTTTGCTGACTTCGTTTTTGCTACTTTAGGACTCTGCACACTTTACCACTGCTAACCTGTGCCAAAGTGCTTGTGCTCTCTCCTTAAAAAATGTTATATTGGCTTGTAACCCGATTGACATATTTAATTTACTTGTAAGTCCCTAGTAAACTGGCACAACCTTTTCCCAGGACCTGTAAATTAGATGGTACTTGTGGGCCTGCTGTCACGGATATCGAACTCCTCAGGATCAGGACGATGCTTAAAGGGGCCCACCTCCTGATTTCCCCACACTCTGACTAAATGTGCATACACAGAGCATAGAGGTAATCAAGCAAGGGATAGGGAAGGCTAGAAGCAGCAATAGAAGGGATACCTGAAACGATAAGACGGAAGGGATTAACAACATATAATCACTAGCTTCTCTCAATTAAGTCTCACTAGTTATATTACACACCTAGAGTGATGGCTTCCGGAGGTGAACCCTTCCTCTTTGTCGCTTGGTAGTAAGATGCGTCTCTTATCACACGTATCAGAATATCCCTAGAATTCACAGCAGACATTAACAACACCACCATCTCACCATACTGTTTAATAGTAGAAACATAACCTGCCACATACGTACCCTCTCTCGCACTCCTAATATTCCAAAGAAGAACCTACTCCAGTACCAGAGGAAATACTTGAGGGAATATTATCAAAAGGGAGGATGAGGGTAGCCAAATCCTTCACCAGAGAAGAGGTGCTGCTCAAGTTAAAGTCACAAAGAAACAATAAAGACCCCACAGAACAACCAGCTGGGTCCAGCAATGCAGTTCGTTGAACTGGGAAAAAGTTAATCAGGCCTACATAAAGAAACACAAAGTTTGAACATCAATGGCATCCACAACGGATAACCAAGGCTTACCGGAACTCCGGGACATCCACGGATCCAAAGGTAACGTAATGTTCAGGAAGAAACTGTCTCGAAGATCGAGCCTGAAAAGTTCCCTACTGCAGCCGCAAATAGGGAAAATTCCTTGGGAAAGGATAGAACACTCTCTTCCTCCCAGAACTCAGTAGAAGCGAGGGGCTCCCGGTGTTCGCGCTCAGCTGAGCAGAACACAGTCAGCAGATTGTATAGAGTCACCCGGGACTTGAAGATCCAGAAAACCCTTCCCCGCCGCAGCCGCAAGCGGGAAGGGAAATACCGAGGATTCCTGCTTAGCCGAACAGGGGCATGGTGAGAGGCACAGACGGATCCGCCTCCACCACGAAAGCAGGACAACAAGCTTTGGGTCTCAGCCGAGAACGCCGGAGTCCAACAAAGTAATAGCATCAGGAACTGAGCGGACGGTTCTGCACATCAGAACAGGAATAAGGTTCAAAGGTGGAATCAAGTACGACGCTACCTGCGCGTTGCATGATTAAATACATTCTGCTCCTCCCAGAAGGAAGGCCTTCTGGGAAGTGTAGTCCGGCGATTCTGCCACCACAAGTCAATTTCTGACACCTGCAGCATTGATTATGGCACTCACTTAAGTAACACTTTAATAATATCTCAGGAATGCCATTGTAGCCTGTGTGTGTGCAGTTTTAAACTACCATTCCGACCTGGCATAGTAAACCTTTACATGTAGAAAGTTTTACAGTGCACACCAAATTCTTCTACGTAAATTTAATAAACCGTCTTTGGTCTTGTTAGCGTGCTGCCGGACTGCGTTTTCCCCCACGTCTCATGCCACGTCTCATGCCTCATAAATAAACCAAATACAGTAGCGAAGTTTCACTGCTGCACCCGGTGCACAGCTTTAGAATGGGATCCTCCCAAATGGTAATACAAAGTTATTCCGTTTATAGCAAAAGTAAACGAGGAACTTGAGCAGATTTCGGAATGCTTCATTTATTGTTCAATTTTCTTTCACACGTGAGATGATTATGCATTTCTTTACTTCTCATGTCCCAGATATGCTCATCCGAGCCTTTTTCTGTATACGTCAAAATACATAGATACATCCTTAGTAGTAAGTCTCATAATACCCAATGCATTTCGGACTTAAACTAGTCCTTTTTCAGAGGTTTCACTACAAAGAAAGGATATTGCAATTAAAACATGAATATGGACCCCTAGATAAACATCAAAACCGTAATAGTCAACAAATATCATTGCCCTACTTGTTGTCAACGCTATCCCGCTAAACCCTTTTGCATGTTAATACCGCACTTCTATTTGGAAAATCTTGCTGTTGTCTCAGTTGTTAAAACCCACTGGTTATTAAACAATCCCCCTTAACACATCATTGCGGCGCAATGGGCTATTAAACCTCCTTTATATGCCCCGATATGTCGTGCCAAATCTAAACTCCATTAAACACGTACCTCTCAGGACCTATTGCCACATGTCTCTCTTTTCCAAAAACTTCTCGCTGCTTGGAGCACGGTAAATTAATACGTTCTAACGGCTTTCTTATTTAAAGCATGTGACCTAGACCCTCCTTTGTGTTTGACCCTATTACCACCTGACCTGAATCGTCAACCTTCAGGTTTACATACGGAACTAAAACAACCACAATGCATCTCTCCTTCCTCAGCCAACAGTCAAAAAATGTCTACTATCTTCCCCAAACCCCATGTTTTTCCGTGCCAACAATTACTTAGCCCCGCCCACCCATACGATGTTAACAATTAGCGCTGCAACTTAGATATTCAAATACTTTAGAGCCACATGTCAACTCATTAAAAACATATCATGCAGTGTCGATATTTAATGTCCATCATTAGTATAACTCCAATTTTCATGGACGTGTACAGAAAAAGGCTCGGATGAGCATATCTGGAACATGAGAAGTAAAGAAATGCATATTCATCTCACGTATGGAAGAAAATTTAACAATAAATGAAGCATTCCCAAATCTGCTCGAGTTCCTCGTTTACTTTAACTATAAACGGAATAACTTTGTATTACCATTTGGGAGGATCCCATTCTAAAGCTGTGCACCGGGTGCAGCAGTGAAACTTCGCTACTGTTATTTGGTTTATAGTAAACCTTTTGCCAGGCCCCAACTTTCCTTTTTAAACATACAAGTCACCCCAAGGATAGACTCTGGACTGTCCAGAGGGCAAGGTTAAAATTTAAAAGTAGGACATGTACTTTTAAGTTTTACATATTCTGGTCAAGAAAAACGCTTCCTTCACTACTGCAAGTCCTACTTCTATAGAATAACATTAGAGTTACCTTATAAAAATGTATAAGTGTAATTTCCGAACAGGAGCAGGTAACCAGTTTATGTTTGGTGTCTGTGGAATTGTAGTGGTAAATCCTAACTCATGGTGAAGTTGGACTTTAAATTATAGCTTTGAAAATGAAATGGCTTTTAGAAAAGTGCTATTTTCTTACCATAGTCATTTGGTACCTGCAGGCTGTCTCTGGGTCACATAACTAGGTGTAATTGACAGTTGGACTTTGTGTATTCCTGCTAGACAGTCACTGACAATAGGGAGCTTAGGTGTGACTGGATAGGCCATCACTGGCAGGATGGGAGGGAGGAGCTGTTCTCAACCCCACTTAGATTTTAAAATGCTGTATCTTATACCCACACACCCAGGAATTTAGAAATAGCCCCAACCCGTCCAAGCTAATCTTTAAAGTCCTTAAGGACCTGATGGCCAAAAGAGCCACTGCAGCAGAAGTCTGTTCTGTGGACCATTGTGAAAATCTTGCAGCTTTTTTTAGGGAAAAGGTTCAAGCCATCTATCGTGCCTTTCCCACCACTAATCAAGGAGATGAGCCCTCTAGTTCTACACCTATCATAGGTGAGGCTTTATCCTCATTACCCAATTTGTCGATGGAGGATCCACTGAAGCCCGCCCAGTTCAGAGAATCAGCTGCTGCCTGCCTCCCTCCAATATGTCACCTCATTATTCTCTCCCTAACTTCGGGCCTTGTCCCAATAAAGTGGAAACAGGCCGTTGTGACACCAATACTCAAAAAGCCCACCCTGGACCCCCTTAAACTTGAGAGCTATCGCCCTATCTCTCTTCTTCCCTGGGCTGCGAAAATTGCGTAAGCCCATGTGAATGGCGTGCTGACTAAACATCTTGCAAGGGAATGTATTCTGGAATCCTCCCAGAATGGGTTCCGTGCGGGCCACAGCACGGAAACCGCCCTGCTCTCTATGACGGAACATCTTCGTTCTGTGCTTGATTCCGGTCAGACTGCGGCACTGATACTTCTCGACCTAAGTGCCGCGTTTGACACAGTTTTGCACAGAATTCTCCTTCAACGTCTACGAGAGGCAGGGGTTGAGGGCACTGCTTTCGATTGGTTACGCTCCTTCCTATCAGATCGGACCTTCAAGGTTGCCACTCCACCGTTTGAGTCCAAACTCTATCCCCTGGATCTGGGTGTGCCTCAGGGTTCGTCCTTGAGCCCCACATTATTCAATCTTTATGTGAGGCCGCTGGCTGATGTCGTCAAGCATTGGGGTCTGACCATGGCCTCTTACGCTGACTACACACAGCTGGCGGTCACCCTAAGTGGGGACTCCGACCCTGATGCTCCCAGATTGCGGGAAGGACTCCTGGCAGTGGCCAGCTGGATGAACACCAACTGTCTCCAGCTTAACAGCAAAAAAACGGAGGTCATGATAGTGGGTAAGCGAGCAGATCTCTGGGATGACAAGTGGTGGCCCCCTGAGTTGGGTGTTACCCCTACCCCAGTGACAGAGGTAAAGAACTTGGGGGTTTGGCTTGACCCTGCACTTTTGTGGCCACACGAAAAAAGT
Source organism: Lissotriton vulgaris (assembly GCF_964263255.1). NCBI lineage: Eukaryota > Metazoa > Chordata > Amphibia > Caudata > Salamandridae > Lissotriton > Lissotriton vulgaris. The sequence goes on from NC_141694.1 coordinate 1,747,124,092, forward strand.
AGCGGCCACCTGTTTCGGCATCTTACGAGGGCTGAGACCTATCTTGAGATTCTTTGATGCCTCAACCAGGCAGTTGCTTATTCAAGCATCGATACTATCACGGCTTGATTACGCCAGCTCATTACTGCTGGGTGCCAACCAGGCTGAAATCACGCGGATGCAACATATTCAGAACGCTGCCACCAGAGCCCCGGTAGGGCTACCGAGGTTCTGCTCTGCTGAGAGTACCATCCGCTCCCTTCATTGGCTGCCGGTGGCACAGAGGATTCATTTTAAGGCACTATGCTTGTCGTTTAAGATCCTCAAGATGGCTCCCCCCCGATTCTTGACAATCTCTTGAAGCCTTATGTTCCCCTGCGCCCTCTGAGATCCATGGGCCAAAACTTGGCTGTGGTTCCGCGATTCAGATTATGCAGAGCGGGAGGACGTTCCTTCCGAGTCCTGGCTGCGAAGCTGTGGAACTCTTTACCGTCCCACATCCGCGAAATTGATGAGCTGTTGAAATTCAGGAAAGCCATCAAAACGCATCTGTTTCCCCATCCCTCTTAGAATTCTGTCTAGTGTGCTCCCTCCATCTTTCTGTTGTGTTGTGTCTGGATTCCCTTCCAGGAGCGCCGGGACGCCCCTTTGCTGGGGCAGCTGTGCGCTATAAAAGTGTTATTAACATAACATAACATAACAAACAGGGATGCATACCCTCTGTAATTAGTCTGGAGCCAGTGGCATGAAGGCAGGGCACCTGTGCACTTCAAAGGCATGCCTCTAGAAGTGTCTCCCCACTCCAAAGGTATAACTGGATGTATATACTGAACCTAAGGCAACACCTCTTAAGTACACTTCTGGACCAGTGGCTACTCTGAAAAAAAGAACTGCTGTGCTGCTTAAAGGACTGCCACTCTGCTGGACTTCTGCTCTCAAGGACATGTGCACTGCTGTGCTGACCTGCTGCCTCTTACCTGGGTGAGAACCCTCTTGAACCTAGAACCCAGAGTTACTCCAAGGGCTAAGTGACTGGCCTCCTGATCTGAAGCCTCAGGAAAACAACAGGCTTCCAACAACCTTACACCTTTACCAGGACTCTCCCATCTATGAGTCTACCCTGCCAAATGGTGTCAGTTCTGGACCCTTGGAAGTGGGCTAAAGGTGCTTTGCCACCTCTGTGAACCCAGTGGAACCAAAGCATCTTCTCTGCTGCATTGCGCAAACCTGAGCAGACCCGACGCATTGATGTTGCTGCATAGATTGTACCCTTCGCAACTACCTTAATCACCGGCAAACCTCCATCAGAACCACCATGCGCGACGCAACCTCAGTACTAAGCATGGGCGGAATTTGCAAATTTGCAATACACGAATTCGCGCGAATTCGTAATCACGATTCTCAAAAATCCGCCAAATTCCGCGAGTTTGGGAATGTTTTTTTTTGTAAGTTCGCAATTGTTTTTTACCAGTTTGGGAACGAGAACTTGCGCATGCAGTCACAACGGTCACAAACTTATTGTTTCCACTTAACCAGCCTGCTCGCGATGCCTTTTTCCTGTTTCAGGTCGCAATGACAAGTTCGCGATCGCAATTTCCTGTTTTGGGTCGCAATGACGTGTTCGCAATTTCCTGTTTCGGGTCGCAATGACGTGTTTGCGATCGCTGCGTCGCTCGACCAGCTACCAAAATCTCAAAGCGCACGCGAACAGGGAGGAAAACTCAACAGCAAACGCAGAATCATGGTAAGTCAATGTAGCGCGCGCAAGATTGTATTTTTGAAGCGCGAACAAGAAAAAAATAATCCGCCAACTCGCAAATTGCGGAATTATGGGCAATTTTGCGCGATTCGCGGATCGCGAAATTGCCAAAAATTCACAAATTACGCGAGCGGAACAAATTTTCCCCCCATACGTACAAGCCCTTGCATCCCTCATAAACGGCAGCCTTGACAACAACCCTGGACTCCACATCGCAGCCTCTCAGCTCTTCAGAACCAACGCAAATTTCACTTAATTTTCCTGAAATAATGCATATTATCCACCCTGCTAGCTTGCAACAATGTTCTCCTCCGTGGTACATTTTTAATCATTCCAAAATGTACTTCATGTGTGCAAGTATTCACTTGCATTGCCAGAAAATATTGCTTTGTCTCTAGCACCCGTATGCTGCAAGGGAAGTTTTACAGTAATCACCAGAGGAGTTATTCCAGAAGGCTTTGGGGGCAAGTTTAAAATAATACCAGAATTGGCCAGGGCTAAGGTTAGTTCTGGACCTCCCAGTTCTCAATTTTTTTTATTTAAAATGTATAATCAGGGCCTACAATGGTTGTTATATTCTCCTTGTTCAAGTCATAGGCCTTAGTGACTGGTGTAATGGCATTAGAGGTACTGGAGATTTCAAACAATGGGAAAGAAAGACAGAGAAGACACATTTGAATACTGGAGTAAACACCATGTACCAGCAACTATATGTGACATAATTGGAGCCTCGATATTCAGCGTGTTGATAATAGTTATACAGAATTTCCAAACATGCAATAATAATGATTCTGTACTGCCAATACTCTAGACAGCCAACTTAGAAGGCTTCTGTAAGCATTATTTAACCATTGCAAGATACTTTCTTGGAACATTAAGAAAGTACTAAATTACAACAAAGTAAACAAGCTTCAGCAAAGCCAGGAGCACCTCAGCCAAAGCTAGATCTATTAGCTTTGTCAATGCTGGCTATTGATATTGCACTTATAAAACTTCCAGAAAATAGGCTAATGTCCCACATTTTTCAGTTTTAAACTGTTTTGTTCAGCTGTTAATTAGCAGGAATAAAGAATCTTCTTCATAACATCTGCAAAAGAAAAAGAAAAGTATTATTAGCTGAAGACCATGGATGCAAGCATGAAAAACGAACAATACACAATGCAACTTAAACAAGCATTGGCAAAGCCAATAGGTCTCGTCTGCGAGAAAGCTATTGACTTTGTCAATGATTTTTATGCATGTTGTACAGCACTGTGGCAGCATTGCTGAAAGTAAAAAAAAACATGTAATGTGGCGGTCACGCTGGCTGCGTCATAGTGCTTTTTAAAAAACTTTCAGCCATGCTGCACAGCAACTGGGTGGCTGCACACATGACTAAAAAAAGTTTCACAAAGCCAATATCTCTTGCGCTGTCGAGATCTACTGACTTTGCCGGTGCTATGGTGTGGCCAATGCTTAACATTTGTTACAGTGGGTGGGGATTGGCCTAATACAGACAGCAGGAGGGGCAAGCAACAAAGAAGGAATTAGGTCAAGGAACACACTGGAGAGTGGGAGGAAGCAGGAGGTGGCAAGAAACACATTGTGTGCTAGGAGGGCAGGACAAAGGGGGGCAAACAACCTAATGGACCAAAGGAGGAAAACAGGAGGAGAGTGGAAGTGGGCAAACAACATGACACACTGCATCAAACAGTGGGAGAAGTGTGGGAGAGGGTAAGCAACACAATGGACAACCAGAGGTGGCCGGTCACTCAACAACCAGCGGCAGGAGGGATGGACGTAGTGTTCAATGATAGCTGCTGACCTATCCTACATCTGTATATTGCAATTAAATTTTATTTTTCCAAGTTTTGATGGGTCCGTTTTACTAGAAGGCAGGCACAACACTGGGTCGGTGCATCACGCTGCCTATAGGAATCCGTATTGTTCAAATCTAGCTACAAACCAAAAGCACTAAACAGTGGTAATGTGGACACTAAAGGAAGGAGAGGGCGGTGCATGGTCAAGGATAGGGAGAAGGAGTGGTAAGGAAGTCATAGGAAAGGGTATGGAGTGGAGGGAGGAGTGGGAAGGAGCATAAAAAAACGTCATGCACCAAGGTAGCCTGTGGAAAGGCAGAGAGGTTTTAACACAGTTTATTCTAAACATTTATGATTCAATGCATTTAACTTGATTAGCATAGTAGGTGTAGTAACTCTTTGCCACTGAGCACCTTTACGTGCTACAACAGCCCAGCACCTCTGAAAAATGAAATGTGTGATAATCAGGCAAAGGAAAGGCAGATAATGCAGTTCAGTATCGTAGACAATGTGTCATGGACCCTAGTGCAATGGGAAGTGTCTGTTGAATGCCGTTTAAATTATAAATTACATCAATAATTATGGTTCAGTGGACCACTCAAGTCTCTGAGCCTCGGTGCCACTGCACCTGCTGCACAACTGGATACTTCGCCCCTGCGCCACGCATCCAACTGTAAATAAAACGACCTGTGTGAAGTGCACTACCTGCTCCATTTTCTTTTTGACAACCTTTTTTTTTTAATTGTGTGGCTGCTAACCTCCAAAGGTGAGCTTCACTGAGCTGCATGTGACAAATAACACGTAATAGGTGCCCGGATGACTTTAAAAAACTTTGCATTAAAAACATTATCAACAGACCCACTCAACAGCCCCCATAAATACTTCTTGTTTGCAATTTGCTTCTGATAAAAAAAAAACGTGACAATCGTAAATTTAAGGATGTAATGTATTATAGTCTAACTGGACTGTGATCAGGGGAGTAACTAGATTGCCGTGGGCCCTAATGCAAAGAAGGAAAACAGTCCTGCGGTGTCTGATGGTGTTGAAAAAGGCTGCCACTATTGGGCTGCAGTGGGCCTCTCAAACCCTGGATCCTGGTGGCACTAGACCTGTTACATCATTGATAGCCTCATTGTGATGTAATTATAAGTGATGCTGGATATTGTCTTCACTTTCTTTAATCAGCTTTATATCTAATTGCATGATTGATTCATCCATAGCATAGTCTCCATGCTCTGTAGCTTGCCCTTACTCGCCCACTTGTTTTCTGCTGCCCTTTGCTTTTCTCGGCTCCTGATATCTGGCGCGCTGCGCTGTAGCCTGGTATTGAGTACATCGAAGTGTTTTCCAGAGTGAATGTTCGTTTGTATTTTTGAGGAGATGAATGGATTAGCACAAGAATTATAGTGTTACCGCACACACCATTCAACATCGATAAACCACATTTCTTTTCAACAATCATCATTCGGGGGGGTTCCTGCGGATCTAATCACCACAGGATAACTGGTGAATATCAAAGGGTGTTTCACAAAGGGGTGCTCACTCACACCTCGTAAAGCGCTAAAACAGGAGCTTTGTGTCCTGGACTGCGTGACTCCTCATTTCATTTGCTGTTTTTGTAAGATTGTTTGCTGAAACTCTAATGCACAACAAACAAATTTTAATATGAACAATAACAATAGAAAACAAGCAGTGACTGAGAGCGAGACTGGGCAACCGATGATGGGCAGAGGGGGCAAGCAGTGATGAGGGAGGGGTGGCAGGACGGGGCAAGCAGTGAAGTGGGAGGGGGTTGGGGACCGGCAAGCAACATCGGGACATTAACAAGAAAAATCATCTCACTTTGAAGTCAGAGAAAGAAAAGTAAACAGGCGCTTTTAGAAACCAGCATCTGAATTTGATTTTGGTCTTTGAATGCACAGCAAACATGATGAGATAAGAACAAGATTTACAGGCCTGTTTACAGAAATGGAGCTCGTGGCCAGTGAAAACACGAGCGCTTTGTGAAATGCTCAAAAAGAAAGAAAAAAGGAGATCCTGAAACAAGTTTTAAAATGGGTGCAGTGGACGGATAGTAGCAATTGGTCTATGCTCTCAGGGGGGCTAAACAGAAGAAGAGGCATTATGTATGGTTGCCATGAACAAATGGGGAGAAAGAATATGACTGCGACGATGAAACCAGGAAATGGGAAGCCCATTGGCGGGCTGAAGCCCACATATTGAATGCAACATTTCTCTGCAAGACGGCACATGTGCTGCGTAGCTGAGACCTAAAAAGGGATAAAGCAAATTAACAGAAAAACATATTTCTAAATCAATTATTCCGATTTCGTCTATGTTGTACATACAACTGCTAAGTGGCAGAAACAAAACACACTATTTTCACTAGCCGACCTGGGGAGAAGGAAAATAGATTTACTGAGAAAATGTGCTTGCTGTGTAAAAACAGTGGAACAATCGTCTAGCAAAGCAGACCCAGGGCTAAGAGAAAACAGCAAGAAATCGGCGGGCCAGTAGGATAGGGAAGAAAGAGGGAGGGAAGCTGGAGGAGAAATAAAAAACTAATAAACCACATCAAGAAATTACATTAAGAACTAAAAACCTAGCACAGTGATGTGCAAACTTTCATGCATATGTTTGACACACTATAGCATTTACACAATGTGAGTTTCAAAATTAAGCTCTCTATCACCAAATTGCACCCAGTTAGAAGACCTACTCCATGAAGCGACTTGAATTTGGTCTGATTTTCCAGTTTTCATTTTCGAGTTCAAAATTATATTAGGTGGTATATTAAAATCTTTTTAATGAATCTATGACAGAATTTTGACAGACAGAATTTCGACCTACACAAATATCGGCGTAATTATATCGATAGCAAAAATATCGACGCCCTATGTACAACATGGTAAGTACCAAAATATCGAAAAAATAATATCGATGTTAAAAATATCGTTGTCAAATATATCGATTTTTTTTGCATTTAAAATAACATAAAAAATACTGTAAATAATACTTATTAATTACTTAAACATATTTAAATATATATAATAATGGTAAAAAAATTAATAATACATATTTAATAAAAAAATATTTAAAATTCATATATAATATATACTTACTTAAAAATAATTACTATTCCCACTCCAGTGGGTGCAACAGTAGGGAAAACTGACCCTGAACCCTAAAAATACCCCTTTACCCAAAAACCTAAAACTGACCCTGAACCCAAAAAATACCCCTTTACCCAAAAACTGAAAACTGACCCTGAACCCTAAAAATACCCCTTTACCCAAAAACTGAAAACGGACCCTGAACCCTAAAAATACCCCTTTACCCAAAAACTGAAAACTGACCCTGAACCCTAAAAATACCCCTTTACCCAAAAACTAAAAACTGACCCTGAACCCTAAAAATACCCCTTTACCCAAAAAATGAAAACTGACCCTGAACCCAAAAAATACCCCTTTACCCAAAAACTGAAAACTGACCCTGAACCCTAAAAATACCCCTTTACCCAAAAACTGAAAACTGACCCGAAACCCTAAAAATACCCCTTTACCCAAAAACTGAAAACTGACCCTGAACCCTAAAAATACCCCTTTACCCAAAAACTGAAAACTGACCCTGAACCCTAAAAATACCCCTTTACCCAAAATTAATTAATATTACAAATAAATTACTTCCCACCCTATTCCCCTATAAACCCACAACCCGCTCCAGTAGTAAAACATATAATTTAGTTAAAAATATACATAAATTATCAATTAATTATTCAATTAATCAATTAAAATAATTTATTGCCAATTAATATTTAATAGCAAAATTAATTAATCATTAAAAAATAATTATTTAATTACAAATAAATTACTTCCCACCCTATTCCCCTATAAACCCACAACCCGCTCCAGTAGTAAAACATATAATTTACTTAAAAATATACATAAATTATCAATTAATTAATCAATTAATCAATTAAAATAATTCATTGCCAATTAATATTTAATTGCAAAATAAATTAATCATTAAAAAATAATTATTTAATTACAAATAAATTACTTCCCACCCTATTCCCCTAAAAACCCACAACCCGCTCTGGTAGTAAAACATATTATTTACTTTTATATATTTTTTATTTATAGAAACATATTAAACACATATTATAACAATTAATTTAAATACTTAACTAAAATTTCTAACACATATTAGTAAATCGAAATTACTTACATCGATATATATGCTATCGATATAAGTAATTTCGATATTACTTACCTTAGGGTCGATATTCTGGCCATCGATATATGGCACCCATTGTCGGACACTATCCATGCGGTGGATGCACAGCTTGTGCGACCACACAAATAACAAAAACTTGCTGCATTAATGGGAGACAGTTGACGCTGAAACAACTCTCTAATTGCATGACCAAAAATGTCATTTATTGTATCCAGTGCCCATGTGGACTCAACTACCTAGGAAAGACAACACAAGAAGTAAGGAAACGAATAACACAACATCAGTCACGCATTAGATGCAAAATTCAAACGGCGCCTCTAGTAGAACATTTCATCAACACATCACATGCTCCCACGGATATGAAATGGTTTGTCATTGAATGTGTAAAGGGTACAAGGAGACGTCCCAATGTGGATAAACTTCTTGCTCAAAGAGAGAACAAACTGATTTGGCTTTGTGACACAGTAGAGAATGGGCTTAACACTCTTATAGAATGGCATTCACTGGCCACCCTGTAGTAATGGGCTTTTGGATTCTGGATTACCACATACGGCTGTATGTGAGATAGAAATATCTAACTGGATGTTTTCTGTAATATAAGGACATTTGGGCATATTTGTTAATTTTGTTTATTTTGTAGTTAGTTATAATGTGCTGTTGTATAGGTGTTTATTGTTGTGTGAGAATCAATCCTTGTCACTCCAATACGATATTGTGCAAGCTATTCCCTAAAATATAGCGCGTCTGGGCATCTGTTCCGTTTTTTCACATTTGATCTCAGTTAACGTATTTACAGTGTTTAGTACCACCCAGTACACTGTAAGATGGCCGCCTTGTTAACCCAGTGAACTGACGTCCTGGCGCCTAACGTTATATACGTCAGACGCGGCATCAGAACACTTCCGCGTTCATTCACGGAGAAGACACTCGGACTCTGGAGAGCCGGCGTCTTTCGGTGAGTTCAAGGGAGATTAGCGGTATATTCACGTTAGTCATGACATAGACACATTTCCTGATGCTTGCCTGTCTTTTCAGAACTTTTGGCGGCTGCCTGATGTAAGTTGCATTATATGCATGCTTTGTGTGTTTTTTAAAAAACGGTTTTTTAAGACGGTTCTATCTTTGGAAAAGGGCAATCAAGTACACGTAGTGTAATTGACGCAGTGTTTGGTTTACAGAACGACCTGTCAGGCGTTTTTGTTGGCTTTACAAACACGATTTAATACACAGGTACATCTTTTATTATTGGATTTTCCAGGCATGGCATTAATAAGGTCTCATTGGCACTCGGCTCCTTTTGGCACAGTTGTGTTGGTTTGACTTACACTTGGTGGTTGTGTGTTTTTGGCACATCTGTGTTGGTTTTACATACCAGGTGGTTATAGGTGCATGTCACACCTTTGCATGTCGCTAGTTCAGTGTTTTTGTCACTAGTGCTTTGTTACTTTGTTCTTTATTTTGAGCTGAAAAAATCTCCGTGTACCCTAGGGTTTCACTGATTTTTGATATTGTTATGTTTGTATTAGATACCCCTGTGCAACTTCTTTTGTCCTGAAGATGGTCCTCCGGATCTTTATGGCCTCCTTGGACCGAAACGTCGACGCCTAACACCTTTTATACAACCATACTGTATAATTCACTTGAAATTACAATTTGTGAATTAGGCTGCATATGTAATAACGTGCATGTGGTCCTTCAGTGTGTCCACATTATGTGGTAAAGGTGTTTATATGCCACCATATGATTTGTGAGATATGGTTTTGGTGGTTTAATGTTTCCGGACTTTCTGATTCGTGAAAAACTGTAAAACAAAAAAGTTGATAATTGAAAAGCAAAAAATAAAAATATATTTTTGATATTATTTATTGTTTGCTGTTGCTGAAACCCTTTGGTTACCTTCGTTAATTTAGTGATCATTGTTATGACACTGGTGAATGCAAAATTTGTGCTATGAATGATTCCTACTTGGACACTTAGCTTATATGATTTACATTACCCAGTCCCGGTGGGATTATTGGGTGGCTCTGTTCTAATACTATCGGTATTCTGGACATCGATATTCTGTCCCATCGATATTAGCAACTCGATATAAGTGTAAGTCGAAATTAAAAATTCAATATTTTGACTGTGAACCCTTTTGAATAGTAGAGTTAAAACAGAGAAAACCGTAGTTTCCTATGCAACCCCCCTACAATCTTCCCATCTTTGGTAGAGGAAATGAAATGAGTACCAATGAGTGTTACCGAGAAAGAAAGCTATGGATGCTAGCAGAAACTTATTTAAAATTAGTTTCTGGAAGCTGAAATAAAGTTAGATTCAATCTGGTGACATTGCGCTATTTGTGTTGTCAGACTCTGTGTGCCGGGGAGCTAGAATGTCCTGTAACACTGGTATGATAATGGGACTATAATGAAACCAGACAGAAATAGCAAAAACCGCTTACCTAAGAGTTTCCAAAGAAGTCATGACTGGAGCCAAGATAGAGGAGGGAAAGATCACATACTCAGTCGGAACCGTGTGCCAGCAGCGTGTTTTAGGGAATCCCTCAGCAGGAATTAAACCGACACTGTTCTCGTTGCACTCAAAGGAACTTATGAAAGAAAGATATAAATAAAAACAGAGACGTACATCAAATGAGTATTAATTGCAACAAAAGACAATGGCTGGTTACTGAAAAAGAGTACATGCAACGGATTAGTTTGGAATGAGCAGAACGGCAGGCTGGCTGGGCAATCAGGATACCAGGCGGGGTAACGGTACGAGGTGGTGTGGGCCAATGTCGGGGCATATTAGCAGCAGACGGCGTAAATATCGCAAAGCGCGCTTAGCGCTTTTTTATTTATTGTCGTCTTTCGCTGGAATTTATCGCCCGGTTAGCACGTTATTAACAACACGTATCACTGAGGCGATAAAAATTCCAGCGATAGCGGGGATATCGCAATTTTCCAAGGAACAACGTTGGTTTTCCAGCGATGTTCCATGGAAAACAGCGATAACCTTGCTGTTAAGACCCTGTGGTCGTATCAGCATAATCCACCCCTAATGGTAAGTATACCTAAGTCAGCATTTTTGCAGACATAAGTTTTTGACGAAAACAGCGGGTTTTGCCAAAAACTAACATCTGCAAAAATGCGTGGGCCTCCTTGTAAATATCGCAATGTGAACATCAGCGATAATTTACACTTTGCATCTCATTAGAGAGGAACAGCGAGGAATAGGGAAAACGAGTGCTAACATGCGCTAGTGCATGTTAGCATCCCCTTGAAGATAGGGCAATGTCATTTTCGCTGCTTTTTTGGCTTTTAAAGACAAAAAAGCGGCAAAATGGCCCTTGATAATATGACGGTGAGTCACTCCACAGAAGCGCCTCTTCCGTATGCAGCATCCACAGAGTTTGCTGGACTCCACACTTTACCACCCCTGCCCAGTCCTTAGTGACTTCGAAATCTGCAGGTGGAGACAAAAGGAAGTTAAAAGATGCAAGGACCAGGCAAAGACAGGCTTGCCAAGATGGCAAGTGCTCCTTCGAGATGCCAGTTTGAATCAAGAAAGAAAGGAGGAGCAGCTCCAGAGAAGCAGCTCCCCTCTGTCATGCAGCACAGAGATTAGGCCTGAGCGCCATTTCAATTATTCTGGAGGATTCTGAGCAATTTTTATAATTCCATGTTACTCTTTGAAGTGGAATTACAAGTATTACGTGATAAGTCCTCCGCGCATCGTTTTGGGGGAAAAATACTCCTACCTCAAGAACATATTTAGCGAGCGTGAGCGGCCCCTTGCTGTCACTATATGTGTTCTGTTGCATTTAGTGCTGTTTCTTAATGCAAAATTCACCTTGGATCCATTTTGGATGCAAGAGTGCATTTGCCACTATGTAATAGCGGTGAAGGCAGAATTACCCTTCTTTCAGAATTCCACAGAATCTTGCAGAATTCTTCAGTAATTCCTCCTGATTACGCTACATAGAATTATGTGAGGTATGCCCACCCATAATATAGATTCCTGTTAACACCTTAACTGCTTCGTTCCGCGCCAGTGCGGAACGTGCTAATAAACGGGCGGGGCCACGTCGGTCAACGGGCATGCGCAGCACTACCGAGGTAGTGCTCCCGATGGCCGACACCCGCTGCGAACGGGTTAAAGCAGCCCGTGTATTGGGACAGCGTAAGATTTTAGCATAGCAATGTTTACACACAGTCAAATACTCAAATGGCAATAACGCAAGTCCTGGGGCGGGATCAGTACGGAGTACTTGCTTAGGATAAGCATGCTGTCAAAAAGTACTGATTGCTGTCATGTGGGGAGAGGAGTCGGCCTAACGGGTAGGGGGGTCGACTCGAATCTGGGGAAATGGGTTCGAGTCTCGGCAATGACGCTGAACATGCTGTGATTCTGGGCCTAACAAAAATGAATGTGTCCTCATGTAACGCAACTGGTGCTATGTGAAGCGCTCCGATACCTGATACCTTCGGGTCAGTTCGCGCTATATTAAACTCCATTAAAAAAATAAAGATGGATTACTACTTTACATTTAGAGGATAATATGCATTAGATTGTGTCAATGATGCATAAGATGCTCAGAGCAATGTGGAAACTGGCATGGCAGTCTATATTTTACTATCTTTGGGCCATTTTGGAAACCAGCATTGGTATATTGGGCCTGTGTGGGCACTGCTTTCCTGGCAGTTTGTGTAACAGTAACAACACATATTGTACCATTGCTATTTGAAGTGGACCTCCATAACTTTCAAATATGAATCCACTTTCTCACAATAACACATTACATTAAGATGGGAACATAGTTGGTAGAGTGAGCAGTATTGTTCATTACAAATGTTAGGCGCACTTACAAACACCTACCAGGCAGGAGCTCTGAACTTTGAAAGGCATTCGCTCCAATGTAGCGCTTCACACTTCTACTGAACAGGAAATGTCAGGTATGAATGTTCGTGTTGATTTATTTTCCTCTGTTGTGGGTGTTTCCATGCCTTATCTCAAGTGTTATAGGCCACTTCACAATCTGCAGGTTCGTAAGGCGCTTACAACAAGTTGTCGCTGTGTTTAATTAAGTTTACAGCTCGGAACTGAGACGTTCAGAGGGCAGAGCTCATTTCAAATGGTGAGAAAACAAACACAGTGAAGCACGACCGACACATGTTCCGTAAACATCTAAATATAAGCCTAAACATGGTAGGGGTGGGTAGTACTGTTCTGGTGGAAAAGGGCAGGATACATCCTCATGTGTTGTTGGGCTGAATATCGGAATGAGGTCTTCCTCATCGAAAAATGTTGGCAAAATGTGCTTTTGGAGATATATGCTACATTTAGGACCTCAGGTTTTGCAAACTGTGGACAGTACAGGTACGTGGATTTTTGTATGTCCTATACCAAGTGCTGGCGTCCTGATAGCCCCAGTGGCATCCAGGCATCCCTGTGATAAGGGCAGAATAGCCCTCTTCCTTGCAGGGGTTCTGACCCATCCAGAACACCGCACGTGTCAGCAGCCAGCGTTGAGCTCATCGAGCCATGTAATGTAAGGTGAGGTGGATTCGTAGAGTGCTGCTTATCCCCCGAGAGGGTATCCAGGCGCCATCCTGCGTCCTCATTACTTGGTCTGCCTGTCTACTGCCCTTCCCAGCCATGATTCTCCTCTAACCGCATTATAAATATGAATTTCCTGTTTCGAATGTGGCCATACTTGAATCTGAATATTGTTTGGTGCGTCAAGAATAATAAACAGGCCGATCTGTTGACTGAACTGGAATAGCGCACACCGCGCACGCTGTGCTCAGCCTCCTTCGTTAACCTCTTCTCGGGGATACATTTCTTAAACTGCTCAAGGTGAATTGAAAAATGCATTCTAATTAGATCTCTTTCCCATTACAATACGTATTTCCCAGAACTCCTGAAAGCATTACCTGCGCCTCCCCGCCTCTCGCAGGCAGAGGCGTGCTTGTGCGCGCGCCTGCGTCTGCTGCGAGCTGCCCTGTCAGCACATCTCCAAGCCACAGCCCCTGACAAGGAAATTGTTTTGTTCTGAATACAGGAGCTCCCTGACCCAGATAACTAGAAGAAGCAAGAATCAGCGAATGCGAGATAAACACATTCAAGAGCTCTTGCACATGCATTTCTGCCAGATGTGTTACTCTTCAATTCGCGTTAGCTTAATAGTTGTTCTACAGCTGCTTTGTGTTTTAAATGACATATGCATTAGCGATGGCTGCATTGTTGGGATAGGCTATTCAGCAACTCATAGTGCTGAATAAGCCAAAACAGAACAGTGCAGCCCACACAATCTCGAAACTGAGCTACCTTCCAACCACCACATCACATTTTTATTCAATCTATCAGTAATTGCCAATATTAACCATTCTTCAAAATCTCACGTGCTCGGGGGCGTTTTTTATAATCACTGCAAATAAAGATGCCCTCAGGATTATCATTCACTTAAGACAGTTACTTCATGACTTATCACTCGGCATGTGCAAGGATATTAGATATTCGAATTTAATTTTAATCGTGGTGGGAGTGTGGGCAGTAGGCACTGGTGATATTCGGTTTTCCTAAACATGCCGTAATCAATCCATGTGTTTTTGTTCACCATAAAGGTGCTTGCTAATTTACGTACAAGAAATGTTGGAGTAATTGTGCATTTAGGGTGGGAAAGCAAATCATACCTCATTGATTTTTTAGGAAGCGTTATTCCACACAGAAAAAAAACACTACTAAAGAAAAACTGTCAAATGCCTCTTTTCTCGGATAGAGCTGTGTTTTTTACCCACCCGTGAGGCCGGGAGGAATGTTTTTCCTGTTGCGCTAGGGTAGTTGCACCCTTTCTACATGTTAGATAAACAAAGAGACGGATAGAAAGATTGAGTTCTAGATGTGCCGGTGCTCTCCTTTTCTTTCTCTCTCTTCTCCTCTTTTTGTGTATCTCTACCATGCCATGTCTCTCTGCTTCTTATTGTCTTTCTACCTTACCCTGTCTTTCTTTCTCAATCAATCCATCAAACAGGACCTGGCTAGTCACCCGTGCCTGTATTTGGGCACTGGGAGCCCTGCTGCTTGGGAGGATTGAGTTGAACCGACAGATCTTGAGTCGTTTCCTGAATTCTAGCAGAGAGGAAGAGGTCCAGTGGTGAGGGTGGGGCGGGGGGGGGGGGGTTGTTCAAGGACTCCACAGCGAGGTAGGAGAAAGAGCGTCCTCCATTGTCGCTCCGGCGGATGCTGGGGTTGTGAACAAGGGAGAGGGAGGCAGAGCGCAAATGACTGAAGGTTGGTGGAAATTCAGGCGGTGGTTGATGTATGCTGGTCCTTGGTTGTGTATGGCGTTGTTGGTGTGGATCTGCAACTTGAATTGACATCTCTTCAGTATGGGGAGCCAGTGGAGTTTTTTGAGGTGGAGATTGATATGGTTTCACTTTGGGAGGTCGAGGATGAGTCTAGCCATGGGGTTCTGTATTTTCTACAGTCTCTTCAGGAGGTGCAAGGTGATTCCTACATAGAGTGCATTGCGGCAGTCCAGCCGGCTGGTGACTAGGGCTTGAGTGACGGTTCATCTGGTGTTGACAGGGAGACATTTGAAGATCTTATGGAGCATGCTAAGAATGAAGCAGCAGGCATAGGAGGCTGCATTGATTTGGCTTTTCATGGTGAGTTTGCTGTCCAAGACGATGCCAAAGTTGTGGGCATGGTCTGTGGGAGTAAATGAGAGTCCTAGTCCTAGACCGTTATGTCTGTGTTGAGTTTTAGGCAGTTGTCTTTCATCCAGTTGGCGAAGCTTACAATGCACCTGCTGAATTTGGCCATTGTGGTGGACAGGTCGTCTGATAGTAGAGAGGATGAGCTGGGAGTCATCGGTGTAAGTCCATGGGTTATGACGATGTTTGTCAAGGCAGTCATGTAGGTGTTGAACAGTGTAGGGCTGAGGGACGAGCATTGAGGAGGCCGCAGATGATGTTCTTAGGTTCTGAGGTGAAAGGTGGTGGGTAGATTCTCTGGGTTCTTCCGGTGAGGAAGGAGGTGATCCAGTTGAGGACGTATCTTTAGATTCCAAATGTGGTGAAGCCTCTTGATAAGGGTATGGTGGGATACAGTGTTGAACGCTGCTGAGAGGTCAAGGAGGATCAGGGCTGTCATGTCTTTCCAGTCAAGGAGGGTTCTGATTTAATTGGTAGAAGTGATCACTGCAGTTTTGGTGCAGTGGTTGGTGTGAAATCCAGATTGGGAGATGTCCAGAAGATTGTTGTTCACCAGGTGTTCCATGAATTGGTGGTTGATGGGCTTTTCAAGCACTTTGGCGAGAAAGGGGAGCAGAGAAATGAGATGGTAGTTCTTGTGTTCGCCGGGGTCGACGGACGTTTCTTTAGAAAGGGTTTGACTTCTCCATGTTTCCATTCTTCTGGCCATGGTGATGGATGTGTTGAAGATGGCGGTGAGCTCGTTGCTAATCATCTTGCTCCGAGGTTGAAGATGTGGTGGGAGCAGGGGTCCATGGCTGCTCCTGAGTGGACGTAGTTCATGATGGCCGTGGTGTTTTTGTGGTGAGCTGGTCTCAGGTGGTGAGCAGGTGGTGGGGGTTTGCATCTGTGGGAGCAAGGAGGCTGATGATTTTGGCAACAGAGGGTCAGAGTTCAAGGTTTTTGTAGATGGTGGAGATCTAGTTGTGAAATAATGAAAAATAATTATGTTGATGTTGATGATGTTGAAGAGTTCTTTGATGTGGTTGGAACTGGCTTTGATGTGGATGGCAAGGACGCACCTTTTCATCTCTTTCAGGAGTCAATGGTATTGATTAAGGGATGTCTTGATTGTGAATTTGTCTGTGGGCTCCTTGCTGGTTTGTTATTTCCTTTCAAGCGCTTTCAGCTTAATTTTGTGGTTCAGTTACATGATGTACTGACTGGTTTGTTTGGAGGATCACTTCAGTGTGATGAGCTTTTCGGGGGCAACTCTGTTGGCGCAATCGGTGATCCAGGTGGAGAAGTTCTTTGCAGCCTGGTCTAGGCTGGTTGCGGTGTCAGGATGGGAGGTGTTGAGGACATCATTCCACTGGCTCTCTGATAGTTTGCACCAGCCATGTTATGAGGTGCTGTGCGGTTTGGTGGTGGTGCCGGTGGTCCTGTGATGGTGAAGTGGAAGATGGCGTGGTCTGTCCAGAGGAGCTTGGTGATATGGCTGTACTAGACTCTGTCCCTAGATATGAAGATAGGGTACTGTGCTGTGTGTTGGGGTAGTGACTCGTTGGGCGTGGCTGATGCTTTCAATGAGGTTGGCGGTGTTGGTGTCATTAAGGTAGTCAGGGTGAAAATTGAGGTCTCTTAATGGAGGACTACAACCGTAGGAACAGGCAAGTTACAGACACAGAAATGCACTAAACAGTGGTGGAACGAACAAAGTGAGGACTAAACAATACAATATTAAAACCATAATGATCTAAGTGGGGGCTAAATGAATACAATTATTACAAAAATTATAACAGTCAAATCAGTGAGGACACAGTAAATAAGGACTATACAGAGAGGAGACAGTACAAGTTAAACAGAATTTAACAAAAGTAAAAATTAACAATTTAATAAATCAGCTAGATTGGAAAAAGCGTGACTGCAGCAGAAAGGGGTGCTGGCATGAAAGACCTGCTCAATGGGGTCGCGCTGCGCACTCCATTTAGTAGGTCCGGGGAGGAGGGAAAGGTACTGGATGGCAGTGGGCGGGGCTGGCAAGAGGCAGGATGCGAGAGGAAAAAAACTGCAGCAAAAAAGAGCAGGGAAATCAGGAGGGCAACGGGGGAGTGGTGGAATGCAACGGGGGAAAACAGGCTAGTTACAGACTCAGAAATACACTAAATAGTGGTTTGAGGAACTAAGTGAGGCCTAAACAATGCAATGATAAAATGATAACAAGCTAAGTGGGGGCTAAACAAATACTATTATTACAAAAATTATAACAGGCAAGACAGCGAGGATGCAATAAATAATGACTATGCAGAGGGAAGATAGTATAAGCTAAAGAGGATTTAACAAAAGCAAAATTGAACAATTTAACAAATCAGCTAGAGTGGAATATGTGAGACTGCCGCAGCAAGGGGGACCTGCTCTCTGTATTTTTCTCTCTGTTTGACTCTCTCCTTTTCTCTATTTTCCCATCTCTCCATAACTCTCTATCTCTCTTTATATGTCTTGCTCGAAGCTTCTCACTCTCTCTTACTCCCAGTGCTTCTCTCTCTTTGACTGCCCCTCTCTTGCTTTGTGTCTCTGCCTGTCTCTCTCTCCACCTGTCTCTTTGTCCTTATCCCTCTCCGTCCTTTTCTGCTTCTACCTATATTTTCCTCTCTCATTCTGTTTCTCTGAATTTCCTTAACTGTTTCTCACTATCTCTCAATTTCTTTCTCAATCTACCCCTGTTTTTTCTGTCTGTCTTGATTTCTTTCTTACATTACGTCTCTCTCTTTGGCAAACCATGTCTCTATGTATCACCTTGTCTTTGGTTGCTTTGTTTCTCTTGTTTCTCTTTCTCTCGCTCTCTCTGCCTATCTCGCTGTCTTTTTCTCTTTCTCTCTCTATCTTTCTCTTTCTTTACTTTCCTTTACTTGTCTTGCTCTGCCTCTTCCTTTCTCCCATTCACAATCTGGTTTTCACTGTCTTCCGCTATTTCAATGTCTGCCTTTAGCTTCCTCTTGTAATGTCTCTTGCTCCGGTCTCTCCCTATGGCTATCTTCCTCTATCTTTAGTTGTAATTCTATTGTTCTCTCCTACTCCCTTTTTCTCTACTCCCATATCTCACCGTTTATCCATGGTTTTGACTCCCCTGTCTGTCCCATTCTCTTTCCTTGTATCTTATTCTCACTGTGTCTTTGTCTCTCTCTACCTGTCTTTC
This sequence comes from Lissotriton vulgaris, assembly GCF_964263255.1. Lineage (NCBI taxonomy): Eukaryota > Metazoa > Chordata > Amphibia > Caudata > Salamandridae > Lissotriton > Lissotriton vulgaris. The sequence continues at coordinate 1,747,142,740 of NC_141694.1, forward strand.
TCTTTCTCCCAGGCTTTCTCTGTCTCTTTCTATATTTGCGTGCCTTTCTCTCTTTCTTTCCATGTCTATATCTCCCATGTCTCTCCCTATCTTTGTTTCTCCTTCTCTCCTCTTCTTTTTTCTGTCTTCACTGACTTTGTCTCTCTCTACTATTCTCTTGTTGTTTCTCTCCCTCCCAAATTTTCTCTCTGCCTCCCCCTTCTCTCTCCCGGTCTCTCTACTCAGGACCCTAATATCTTTGACAAACTGTTTCAGTGGTCAAATCGCTGTTTACGTGCTTTGAATGTGAAAGGCTGGTAATGGTATGCAGAAATAATTTACAGTGGTGGTAGACCGTGCTTGTGCAGTGTCACTCAGTGATGTTGTATAAAACCAAAAATCCCTAGATAATCTGGCATCAGTCAATATTTTGTTTCAAATTCTAATTGTTTATGGACATTTATGTCCTTATTCTTATTCTTATCCTTATTCAGTTTGTGAGTCATACTTCACCCCTGTGACTTTTTTGCAAGTATGGAAAGAGATCTCTGCAAAATTGAAGGGTTCACTCTGGCAGAGCTGAAAAAGTTGTGCAAGGAGAAGGGGCTGAAACTAGCAGAGGGTTCCAAGACGCGAGAGTACTAGATAGCCCTCAGAGTGTGGGAGGAGGGCTGGGTACAGCAGGCTCCATCACAGAAGCAGGAACATAATGATGATGATGCAGCAGAAGGGAAGGATGAAGGTGGGAATATCCTGGCCATGATCTAGAGTCAGAGAAGAGAGGATGGCCCACAGGAGTGAGGTCCACTGCCGAGTCCAGGGCAGGGAGCAGTGTGTCCTACGCAACCTGACCCGTGGGGAGTTGGAGGACAGAAGCCCTAGAGAGCGCTGAAACTGCAGCTAGCCAAAATGAAACTCGCTGCTGAAAAGAATAAAGCAGAGTTGTCCTTGGAAGAAAAAAGGGCTGAGAGAGCATTGAAGGAAAAAAGGTTGGCTTTGGAGGCAAAACAAACATGGCTGACTCATGAGTGAGTCTTAAAGAACTGGACCTGAAGGCCAGGCGGGTCGCAGAGTCCAGTGAAGATGGTGACAGTAAAAGAGGGGTGTCTAAGGAAGGTAAATTAATCCACATACCCAAAGACCTCATACCTGGATTTGTGGTGGGGGATGAATGAATGAATGAATGAATGAATGAATGAATGAATGAATGAATGAATGAATGAATGAATGAATGAATGAATGAAAGAAACTGGGCCTTATAAAGCGCAGAATTAGCCCAAGGTCATCAAGGCGCTAAAAGCGGACAATGCATGGAGTCGGCTAAAGAATGTTAAGCTGCAGACTGAGTAAAAAGCCATGTCTTCAAAGCTTTGCGGAACAGCAAATGTGAGGGAAGACCAGAGAGATCATCAGGAAGAGAGTTCCAGAGTTTGGCGGCAACCGTAGAGAAGGCACGGCCTCCCCACCTGACCTTGCAGAACCTTGGCACTATGAGCAAATTCTTGTCTGGTGACCTAAGCTTCCTAGAGGGAACATATTGATGTAATATTGTCTTAATGCCCTCTGGATAAGTACCAAACAAGGCCTTATGAACTAAGCATAAGGTTTTAAAGAGAATCCTACGATCAATGGGAAGCCAATGTAACGCCCTAAGAGAGGTAGAGATGGAATGAAATTTAGGCAGATTCATCACCAGCCTGGCCCCAGCGTTCTGCACTAACTGCAGCCGTTGAATCAGACCTCTGTTAATGCCCAAATAAAGGGCATTACAGTAGTCTAATCTGGACGTCACAAGGGCGGCTACTGCCTGCTTATGGGAGTCAGACGAAAGATAGTGTGACATTTTCTTTAGAGTTCTAATGATCGCGAAACAGGTGGAAACTGTCCTGCTCACCTGTCTACTCATGGTGTAAGAGTTATCCACCATGATGCCGAGATTTTTTCCAAATGGGACAGGGCAAGGACAACACCCAGAGAATCTGGCCACCAGTAGCTGGACCAGATATCCAATCTGCTGCCAAAAATCAACACATCAGTCTTCTCCCCATTTAATATAAGAAAATTAGTACTCATCCAAAAAGCGACTGCTTCCATGCAGAACCTAAAATTAGAAGCCGAATCTCTAATGTTGTGGGTAATGGACACCATGATTTGAGTATCATCTGCCTAGAACAATACTTCCAGCCCAAACGATCTCACCACTTTGGCAAGCGGGGCCACATAGATATTAAAAAGCCCTGAGGGACGCCACACTCCATGGTCTTAGGGGCAGAGAAAGAAGGCCCAAGGCTCACCATCTGAGTCCGATCGTTAAGAAAAGAAGCCAGAAGCCCCAAGACTGAGCCCCAGATCCCTATCTCCCAGATACCCTCAACTAGCCTCTAGGGGGACATGGTATCGAATGCTGCTGTGAGGTCGAGAAGAATTAGCAGGGTGGTATGACCTGCATCCACCTACATGCGGATGTTATTAAATACCACCGTAAGAGCCGTTTCCGTGCTATGCAGGCTTCTAAAGCCGTGTTGTGAATCATCCAGCACTTGATGGTCACTAAGGCAAGAGGAGAGATGGAAATTAAGATGCCTTTCGAGGATCTTGGCCGGGACCGCGAGCAGCGAAATCGGACGATAATTCTTAAGCTCCGCAGGATCAAGGTAGATATTCTTTAACAAAGGCTTTACCACCGCCATCTTCCAGGACAAGGGGTACTGTCCCTCAGAGATAGCCATATTCAAGGCAGCAGTAAGATGTGGAATAATTACGTCTCAGCAGCATTTTAATATCTTAAGGGGGCATGGATCACGGGGAGAACCAGACTTAACTCCATCGAGCAGTCTGTCTGTATCCTCAGGCGCTAGTAATGGAAAGGTGAGTAACCTGGGGAAAGTATCCTCTATTGCAACAGTCGGAGGCATGGACTGTCCCACATTGGCAACTTCAAGAGCCAGATATATGTCTCTAATCTTAGAGGCGAAAAAATTAATTTTATCACAAAATGACTGTGAGAGATCAGCGGTATAAATTGTTATCGGAACAGTAAGGCAGTTAATGACCTTAAACAGTTCCCTGGAGGATTTAGATGATTCCAACATCTTAGAGTAGTAAAGCATTTTTTCTTTCATAATAGCCTCCTTATATTGCTTCAGAGAAATCTTATGTAGATCACTGTCCACAGGATCTAACTTTGATCAACATATCCTTTCCTGTCTACGACAAATTCATCTCAACTTTCTAAGTTTACACAAAAACCAAGGAGCAGAAGGTTTTAGTCTAGCCGAATAATGCTTCCTAACTGGCGCCAGATTGTCAATAGCATCTAACAAATTTTGCGACAACTCCGCAGCGACCTGATTGACATCATGATCCCTGGAGGACTGATAATTGTCAAAGAAGCTGGAAAGAGCCTCCTTAGTTATGCAGCTAAGATCTCTTTTTTCCACCCAATGTTTATGCTCTGAAATGTGTCTCCGAGGTGACCCACTGCATAAGTGAAAAGGTACAGCAAAATGATCCGACCATGCTAGGGGAACAGGGTCCCCCACCGAAAAAACCAGGGTCATTGGAAAAAATACCCTCAAAGGTGTGGCCCGCCACATGAGTAGGACTCCTGACCAGTTGAGGACAACTCCAGCTATTGATGATATCAGTAATTGGTTTTAGGCCTATGAGGTGGGCTTGGAGATTCAAAGAGTCACCAAGGAGGATTGCGAGGTAGTCTGTGAAAACAGTTGCCCACTTTAGGGAAGAATACTCTCTTTGCCCTGGAAAGGGGGAACCAGATGAAGTATGCTTGGATAAAAGGAGCCCTGATTGTGAAATATGATCTTACCCTTGAATAGTGCAGGTTAAAATTTAAAGTCTACCCCGATTTAAGTAGATTTCATGGAGTATTCCAATAAGTTACTGGATGGTTGGGTGAAGAGTTGTAAACTGAGTAATTATGATAAACTAGGTAATCTTTTCTTGAAAGAGCACATGTTCAGTACTTGTTTTTTAGAGCTGCACCAATACTTAGTTGATTCCAAACTCATTGCACCCAGGGTGCCAGCCCATGGCTCAGCAGCAGGTTTCAAAAGAAGATACTGGGGAGGAGGGATCACTGAAGGGTTGACAAGGTTCCCACCAAAAGAAGGAGGAGGGAGACCAGGACAATTCTAAATAGTTCTCAAAAGCCCCCCAAAAGAGATGTCAGGGGAAGGATTCCCAGTCCATATCCCAGCCGAAGAAAGGTGTTTTTAATAAAAAAGTCCTCAGGCTACTTTCGACTCAAGTGCCATAAGTGTAACAAATGTGGACACTTTAAGGGGGATCTTATCTGTCAGCACTGGAAGCAACCCCCTGCTGGTGGGCCTACACCGGAACTGCCAGTGTAGTGATCTGGAATTTTAAAGGTTACCTGGTGTCCGTGGGTAAAAAGGAGTGGGTGACAAAGGTTCAGATGCCTGAAATATAGGCAGTGGGTGGCCATCCATGGACAGAGGGTGAAGCCTCCGAGGAACAGAGGAGCCAGTATGACTAGTGTATGGTATCCTAAGAGCAAGTAGTACCTGATGTAGTGCACCATGTTGTGACAGCAGGCAACCAAGTGAGCCACAATCCAGTAGCTGTAATTCACTTTGAACTGGGAGGAATCTCAGGTTCCGTAAAAGGAAGTGGTGAGTCCGCCCATTCCTAGTGTCTGCTTGTTAGGGAATGACCTAGAGCACATCACCGGGAAAGAGATGGAGCTCAAATCTCACCTCAAGATGTTGGGATAGTCTGAGTGGGTGTGCCTACACACATGGCCCATGGTAGCCCCTCAGGGTAGTCAGAAAGACTTGGAGCCTTGAAAAATGGACCTGGTACCTGCCAAGAAGTGGAAGGTGTGCGGGTGTGGGAAACACACCCTATAAATTCCCACAGTCCAGGAGTAGGCTGGGCCTGGCCTAAGTGTGGTGCCCCAGAACCTACAGGGGAAGACATTTCTGCCTTGGGGACCTACCTGAGTTAGCCTGGTGGCAAACTGATGGTGGGGTCATCCCAGGCAGAGATCTGCAAAGCGCAGAGGGAGTGCCCTACTCTTGAGGGCCTATGATGACAGATCAAGGACCATGCAGCTGACTACACTACTGATGATCACCTCATTTACTTGGGAGAATGGCCACCTGCATAGTGAACCTAAGGGCCCAAAAGCAACTCACTCATTGGTGGTTACTCAGTCTAAAGAGCCTTCCTACTGGAGACGGCTCATGATAGCCCCTGGTAGGACATTTGGGGTAGGCTAAAACCTTTGACTGACTGGTCACCCACTTTTATGGATGCAGTCTGATGCATTGGCAAATCTTGCATGATGAACCAGGCCAGTGGGAAGTCCGAGGTAAATCACAAGGTCCCCTTGCTTCCAATCCCCGTAGTCATAACACTGAGAGAGAATGGACATTGTTGGGCCTCTGGACCCCTAGACTACCTTAGGCAAGAGAGTAATCCTGGGTCTGGTGGAGTATGCCACACAGTACCCTGTGGCCATTCCTCTGAGGTCAGTGACTGCACCCACAGTGGCTATGTAACTGGTGGGAATATTTACCACTGGGAGTTTCACCAAGGAGGTTGTATCTGACTGGGGCATCAACTTCATGTTTACCTACATAAAATCCATGTGGGATGAGTGTGGGGTAACCTATAAGTTCTCCATACCAGACCACCCCCAGACCAATGAGCTTGTTGAAAGTTTCAATAAAGCACTAAAAATCATGATTATGGTCCTATCAGAACCAATGAGGTAGTAAGGTGGTAAGGGAGACAGTGGCAGTGTTGACCGAGCCACTTGACGCCTGACAGAGCTCCGAGCAGTATTTTAAATAGAGAACATTTTAAAAATCGGAATTGGCAAATAACTGTACTTGCTCTTTTTTAAATTGATATTTACCTGCTGCACACGATCGAAATCAGAACAATTTGTTTAGAAAACATAGCTTGCTGCACTCTTTGCATTATTGTTGGGGGAACACTGGGTCGCGCTTCAACGGGACTACACCACTTCCGCTTTCTGCATTAGCGGAGTGGTTAGCGCTCTAGACTATTGTTAGGAGGGGCTACTTAGCCCTCTCGTCACCCTGAGCGCGCAGCGATCGCGCGCAGGGAAGCGCCAGAGAACGCGCCTGAGACAAGCCAGAGAGAGGCCCGTCTGTCCCCGTCCGGGCCTGGACGGGGCCAGGGGCAGGAGTCCATGGCTGTCCCAACTACCATCACGAGTACCCCTGATACAGGCCATCTAACATACTCATCACAGGTACTATGGGATCTACGTCCCAGTATAGGTTCCACATGTGATGTTACTTTCCATGCTAATCTTGAAGGTCCTTTTACATGCTCTTACTGCTATACACATTTTGGCCTCGAGGCAGTGGATAACATTCCTTTGCGAGTTCCTACCAAACCACTATGCACCACACATAAAATTGGCCCCGTAAAAACTATCAAGGATCCCACCCCCATTGGAAGCAAACATCTATTATGTAATGTGCGCTCATTACCAAAGCACGCATCACAGGTGTGGGACCTGATATCTACAGAGAAGCCTGATCTCTGCTTTTTAACAGAGACCTGGCTCAAGCCTCATTCAATCTCAGCTATTACTCTGGGCATTCCAATAGGCTATAAGGTCTCTAGACTGGATCGTCCACAAAAAGTAGGTGGTGGAATAGCCATTGTTTATAGGGAGGAACTAATTGTCACAATATTGGAGGAAGTCAGCACCCCTCTGATGGAACTAATGATTTTTAAACTCTGTTCCGCCTCTGGGGAGAATAGAAGGGGTGTGGTTTTATATCGACCCCCAGGTTCAAGCGTGGATTTCTCAATCTCACTTATGGAGGTTCTTGCGCCGTTTATCCTAAATGACCAGAACTTCCTATTAGTGGGAGACTTCAACTTCCACAGTGAATTAGAGACATGCTTGGAGGCCAGAACACTTCTTATGGATATGGAACACATAGGTCTAAAAAAGATGAATCAGGGACCCACACATGAGGCAGGCAACACGTTGGATCTGGTGTTCTCCAACTCACCTTTATATATGTGTTCACCCTCCACTCAAGTAGAATGGACAGATCATTTCGTTTTAACATTCTACACTAAGCCCATGGGTAAATCTAATGTAACGACCTCCTTAGCCACCAAGAGAAGACCTTGGCACAAACTAACACAGGACACTTTTCGAGAAGCTTATCAAGCCCCTATGATTAATGAGCATGAGGGAATGATGCCAACTGAGCTCAATCGGTTTGTAAATGCTGTCAATGAAACAATTGATGGCATTATTCCGCTGAAAGTGTATAAACCCCGCCAAGCAGCCAGACAAGAAGTCTGGTACTCTGAAGACCTGAGACGTATGAAACAAAAGTCCAGAAAGCTGGAAAAAGTGTGGAGACAATCCCGGAGTCAGGAGGACAAACAATGTTATCTAACATCCCTTAGATCTTATCATAAAGCCATAAGGATGGCCCGGAAAAGTCACATTGCTATGCAACTTGCAGAAGCTGGGAAGGACTCTAAAGTTCTTTTTCAAATCCTGCAAACTTTTACCAAGCCTGTAGCATGCGAGACGGTGGAGGTTGCTTCACAAGAATTATGTGATGGGATCTCACACTTCTTCATGAACAAAATCGATTCCATTTATGCAAAGATACTGGCCGCAAAATCGATTAAAGTTGCCGATCCTAACACCCCCTCTCACGAAAGTCCGCAGCGGGACACACAGGCCAATCAATTAAAAAACTTTCCCCCTATTTCCTTAGAGGAAGTCATCGCCCTTACAAAAGTGATTAAGAGCGGCAGTCCGCAGGACTCTGTTCCCGCCCGTATCATGCCCATGTTAGCTGAAACTCTTGGTCCTGGTATCCAGAAACTAATTAATCTATCGTTAAGTACGGGAGAAGTTCCGAGAGATTGGAAACGGGCTCTGGTAAGACCGCTAAGGAAAAACACCACCATTCCTTGGACGGATCTTGCCAACCTACGCCCCATCTCTCTTCTCCCTTTTATGGGTAAAATGATAGAGAAATATGTTAACAGACATCTGTCCATGTTCGTTGAGGATACACATGGCCTGGACCCCTCTCAATCGGGCTTCAGGCCAAGCCACAGCACTGAGACCACCTTGCTGTCAGTCGCAGACGACCTACATATGTACCAGGATGGGGGCTACTCCGTCATCCTGGTGCTATTGGATCTGTCTGCGGCGTTTGACACCGTGTCACATGACATCATGACCACCAGACTTGTGAACATCGGTCTGGAAGGTGGAGCTCTGGCATGGTTAAGGAGTTTTCTGACTGACCGCACCCAGACAGTCATCCTGGGTCCCCAACGGTCAGAGGAGTTGGAGATCTCAAAGGGGGTGCCACAGGGTTCTTGCTTAAGCCCGACCCTTTTTAATATCTATGTGGCCCCCCTGGCAAACATCATGAGATCTCATGGGTTCATCCCTATGTCATAAGCGGATGACACCCAACTCCTCTTTCCGTTCAAACATCTCACTGAGACGGTCAGGAACTCCTTCTCCTCGGGGATGAAGGCAGTGGCCCACTGGATGGCATCTAACTTCTTGCAATGCAACGTTGCAAAAACGGAAGTGATGCTGTTCGGTGAGGCAAAGCTCCTATGGTCCCCAGACTGGTGGCCGCAAGATCTAGGCCCAGTCCCAGAGCCAAAGCAGGTGGTAAAAAATCTTGGCGTGCGCCTGGATCAGGAGCTCTCCCTGAAACAAAACAGCAATCAAGTGGTGAGCTCATGCTTCCATGTGATCGCCATGCTGAGGAAAGTTTTCCCTATACTCCCTGACTCAACTAGGAGAACATTAGTGCAGGCCCTAATACTGAGTCGCCTGGACTACTGCAACGGGATGCTCCTATCAGCAAATGAGGGAGTTATTGCGAGATTGCAAGTAGTCCAGAACACAGCGGCCCGTCTTGTACTAAATCAGCCACCCCGTACACCATCGAAGCCTCTTTTGAACACCTTACATTGGCTACCCATCAAACAAAGGGTGAAGTACAAGATTGGATGTATTATACATAAGAGCCTCCAGAACAGAGGGCCTGAGTATCTAAACAGCAGATTCTCCCGCTATAAACCTGTACGGTCCCTGAGATCTAGTGACCAAGCCTTACTACAGGTCCCAAGAGCTAGAAAGACCAGGCAAGGTGGAAGGGCACTATCCATAGCCGGACCAAGGTTGTGGAATAGCCTCCCTCTCTCTTTGAGACTTTGCCAGGACTATCTCCCGTTCAGAAAACTGTTAAAAACCTTCCTATTTTCCAATTAGTGATTCTGTGTACTTACTGCCACAAGCTGTAAAGGTGTTCAAGGCGCGGAGATACTCCTTCGGGAGGTGATCCTAGCGCGGTATAAACCCGTAAATAAATAAATAAATGAGGTATACAAGGGATGTCCTCTTGCCATACCTGCTTTTTGCATACATTGCTGTGCCTCTGAAGGCAGTGGGGTTTAAACCCTTTCAAATTTGTATGGCTTCATATTCGTTGGCCTCTCAGTCCTATAAAGGAGGGGTGGGAGCAAGGTCCCAAGAAACCCCCTCAAGATGTAGTGAGGTGCATGTTAGCCTTTTGGTCTCAGATGAAGCGCTTCTGAAAAGAGGACTCTGATAATCTGGAGGCCAACAAGGAAGTTATGAAACACTGGATCAACCAAAAAGCCTCTCTGTTGGAGTATCTGCGTGGCCAAAATATTTAGGTGATGGAGCCTGTAGTGGCCCACGCTTAAAGAATAGTGGACTGGACACTATTAAATGATGGAAGGTCACCTACCTTGTGGACCTCAAAACAACTGAGAACCCCTTAAGGGTCCTACAGCTGAATCACTTCAAGGCTTTTTTGAGGGATCCAAAGGCCCAATGCTCTTGGTGACATGTGATAGTAGGAGGATGAGAGTGAGCTCTCGCAGACCTCCTGTCTTTCAAGGAGCTCCTCTACCCTTACCCCATTGCAACAGGGGGACTGTTGCCACGTGTTGGGGCAGTTTACCTCACTCCTCTCACTGAGTCCAGGGTCCAGTGATTGGCATTTCCCCAGTATTAACATGGGGGACAGCATGCCTGTCAAGAGCAACATCTATGGGCTTTCTGACAAGGTGAGTACCAGCATTAAGGGTGAGGTTTCCAGGATGCTGGATTTCAAGGTCATTGGACCCTCCTGTAGTCCCAGGTCCCATCTAGGTAGTAACAGTAAACAAGGCTGCCACACCATAAAGAACCAACATAGATTCTGTGTGGACTACAGGGGTCTCAATTTAATCACCTACAGGGGTCTCAATTTAATCACCAAGACTGATGCTTACCCCATCCCAAGAGCTGATGAGCTCATTGATCAATTTGGAGCTGCCAAGTTCATGTGTACCTTTGATCTGACATTCAGGTATTGGTAGATTGCCCTAACCAAGGGGGCAAAAGGCAATTTGGCAATCTCTGACCTCTCCTTGATCAGCATTCTCCACCCCAGTGGACCACTCTCAATGTAGAAAGTAAGTGTGTAATATTTATTTATTTGTTGATTACTTAAAATCATTACAATCAGCAAAATACATATACAAAATAAAATTAGGTTAAAAAGTAAGCAGCTACAGTGTATATTTATATCCAGTCAAAAATCTACAACTAAGCTCTAACATAGTTGATTTAACTGCAAATTATCAGCATCAAAAGTAAAGTGCATTGTGCCAGCAGTTATAATTTACAGTATACCATACATTACTCTGAGAAAGACTTTATACCAATGGGAACTGTGAAGATAAAAAATGCCCAATAAAATAACATTTAAAACAGCTGTCGCAATAAAGTGCAATTGTGCTGGTAAACCTTTAGCAGCAGAAACTAAAGCGCATTGTGCTAGCAGCTAAAGTTGTCAATATACCAAGAAACTTTAGAATAGGGAAGGATACATAAAAATCACAACCAACCATAGTAGAATTGCAATAGGAACGACGTTAGCTATAAAGTGCATTTGTAATAATAGACTGTAGCAACAAAAATAAACTGCTTAATGCTGGCAGCTTTGGTTTACAATATACCATACATCAGCCTAGAAGATACTTTATACCAATGCGAACAGAGACAAGGAATAGACGTCGTAGTAGAATACAAACGTTCAAACCTCGGAGATCATGTGTGTTTCCGCTAAGCAAACTTTAACTATTCTAATTTAAGGGATGCTAGCACTATTGCTAACACCATTTAGTAACAATATAACAAACAGCAACAGTACACTTGTGCTATCAAACCCTAACAACTATGGTTTAAAGATCGTGCATAACCCAGGAAATACATTGCAGCATTATATATAATTTTCTATCGTAAATATCTTCACTTCAATTGTCAATATTACAAAGTTTCTTTTCAGCTATAAAAATAAGCTTAACAAATCGGGAAATAAGACGGACAGTCGCTCCATTTAAACACAAGATCTTGCCCCCAATTCATTAAAAAAAGACTTTAATATAGTTTTCTGCACTTCTAACAATTTGGGGCATAAAGTTACTATATGCACTAAGGTTTCCTCACAAGAACCACATAACCTACACATTTTAGAGGGCCATAACCTACCAATTTTGGTATTTCGTCTTTAGTCGGATATCTCCCAAACCGTAGTAGCATAAATTTGTTCTTAATTAAGGGTTTTAAATGTAACAGCAAATATGGTTGGGGTGCCAGTTTACCAAAGGATTTTTCAATTGACTATAAGTGTTTTTTTCCTAAATTCATCTTTATCTATTATACTCTACAATAAAATGGCTGATTGATTAATTGATTTTTTATAAACCACTTTACTCCTAATTTCGCCTTGTAGATTTGGACAATCAAAATTATGTAGACACTCCTTTAAATATGTTTGCCAACTACTCGCATATTAACTTCTCCTAATCTCATGCCAACACTGATTAGCAAGAGAATACTCTTCAGCACGAGACAATGACATTAAGGTTTTTAAAAATGTAGACTGTCAGGCCAATATTTGTTTTTTAGACCAAATTCTAGTCTTATATTAGCTTGGCTAATATATCTAGGAATCCTAAAAACTGATTTATATGTCCTTATTTCAATGTCGTCAAGAATTTCCGCGTCTTTGCTGCGGAAAATAATAGAAACATAATCCAAGGACGGAATTAACTTTGCTTTCATAACCTTCAACGGGTGATCATAATTTGCGCATGATAGCTTATCTCTCAGTTTTCTAAAAGCAAATGCTAGTGATGTTCCCTTAGCTTCAGAATTATTAAAATGCTGCCTAAACGACATACTATCGTCAAATGTGATCCCTAAATATTTGTACGATTTTACACATTCAATGACCAAACCATTGATATTCCATTCTTTCATTCCTAATTTCGTTTTTTCCATGTTCATTACTTTTATCTTTTTTGTATTTATTTTTAGACCATTCTGAGACATATTGTTTAAAAGAATGTCGATTCTCCAATTAACATGAAGAGAGAATCTTGATTTCATTAAAGACATACGGAGGCTAACATTATGCAAATACTTTTATTTGCTGCCCAACATGCAGCCCTTTAAAGAATATTACTACATCACAATAAAATAGAACGTTAACACATGACAACCAGGATGAACAGGCTCCTATCTTCCTCGTGGGCTGCGATGACACAGGAGTACAGTGAAGATTTCATCGAAACAATTATTCCTTAAGATTGTTATCTGAGAAGGAACAAAAAAATATCATATAGTGAAAGAGGTAAAAAATCATGTTTTCAGATATAACAAGAAAACATTTGACATTAATCAACCCAAACCTCTCAGGGAGAGGAGGGTGGGATAATGTTAGCCTCCGTATGTCTTTAATGAAATCAAGATTCTCTCTTCATGTTAATTGGAGAATCGACATTTCATTACAAGACCGGAGGCTACCATTATGCATGTTTAAAGCCATGCAAAGCTGCACCGCTAACATGTTCTATTGGTCTCAAGTAGAACTTCGAGAAGGTACTTGCATTAGACCAGTCATGTTTTCTCTACTCTCTTTGACATTGCTATTCATGTTTATTTATCATTATTGCTGTCATATATTTATTGTTACCCTATTGCTGTTACATTATATATATATTGTGATATCATATTTTGTGATATTTAATCTCTTTCTTCGCTAATTACTTCTCTCACCTTTCGGAAGGCTCCGTCCCCCTTCCCTTTCTATGTTCGAGCCCCCGACCTCCAATTTATGGAGGTCGGCTCTTTCTGATCGTTTCTCTATCTTTTCCCCGTTTTTTTGGTTTATCTCCCTTTTTAAAATGCCATATTGCTTTTCAAAAATGCCATACTGCCGTATTGCTACCACAGTGTATAACTGTGAAATACCCGTTGCTAACCTTGCTTCAACTCGGACTTGTTCCGACTCACATTTGTCTTTTCCCCGTCTTTGCCGTTCGTAAAGACGAGAGGAAAGGCCCTTAGCAACACGCGCGCAACGCGCTATGCTTCCCTACTGCCTTTCTCTCAACGCACGCTCACAATGAGCGTCTCCAAGCTAACTCACACGAAGAACTTGCCTTCCCTTCATTTTCTGACAGAATTAAGCTTAAAATAGCTTAATTGAACCAAAATTCGATCCTTTTAACAAAATAATTCACATAATCATAAAAAGAAGAGGGGGAAATATTATTTATTTATTATTTATTTATCTGTTTACCTAAAAAAAAAGGGAGAAGAATAAGAGAGAATTATTTGGTTTATACTATATCTATTGCCTCTCCACAATGTCTGATTCTGACTCAGACCAAGACAATGTCTCTCTCCCTAATATTGACAATGAAGCTTTTAAATCTCTTATTCATAGAAAAATGCAATCATGCATGTTCTCTACACTTTCCCAAGTCATGGCATCCAAAAGATCCCTTTCTCCAGAAGAGGAAGATGAATTCCAAGTGGAACTCAACAATGACCTCTCTGATTCAAGGGGTAAAAAAACTAAAAAAATAAAAAATATTGACCCTACCCCTAAGAGCACTATTACAGGTCCTAGTACCTCGGGTGTCCTTAGCGGCACAACTTATCAAGGTGTCCACCGCGGCACAACATATAAAGGTGTCCACCGCGGCACAAATCTTAAAGGTGTCCTCAGCGGCACAACCTATCCTAGTGCTCAAAATGATGATTACCACAATGATTTCAATAACCTTATTCACAATGATTTTAACGATACTATCTCGGATTTTCCTGATGAATACATCCTCGATCTAGATGAGGATGATCAGGATTTCGAATCCATTGACGATAACCTAACCTCCTCCTCAAAAGATAGTATCTTAGACCCTCTTGGTCAAGAAATGTTTTCTCCCCTCAATATTAAACATCCTAGGAGCTACGATTGGACTCCTTTGGAACACGTTAGCCAATTCATCACCAAGTGGATCAGAAATCCTCTTGAGAGAAATACTCGCAACCTCTTACGAATGGAATGCTCAAGACCCTCTATTGAAGGCAAAGTCTGCCAAACACCCAATCTCGACCCTGAGTTAATAAAATATCTCTTCAAACTCGGCAGAGATCCTAGGAAGGGCATGGAGAGATCCCTCAAAATCTGCCAAGACATATTGTTTAAAAGAATCTATTAATCTTTTTAATCCTATAACAGATTGGCTTAATAAAATTGTGTCGTCAGCATATTGTAGATGTTTAATCTCTTTTCCTAAAATAGCCGGAGAATGGGCATTAACATGTTTAAAATGAACTGGGAGATCAGACATAAAAAGATTGAAAAGACAAGGTGCCAAGACACAACCTTGTTTCAGTCCAATATTGGTCCCGAGGCGACGCATTGTTTGTTTTCCGTTACCAACTTTGATCTGTACCCATGTTTTGGACTATAATAATTTAATCATCATTAATAAGGTGTTAGATATGCCCCAATTAGTTAACTTTGACCATAATATATTTTGCGGTACAGAATCAAAGGCAGCTTTTAAATTGATGAAACAAATATACAACTTTTGTTTCCTATATTAGGCCCTATCGCCCAACAATGTCAATAAAATCAAATTTGTATTAGTCGATTCTCCCTTTCTAAATCCAGTTTGTAAATTCGGGATCAGATCCTTTCTCAAGGCCCATGCTTCCAGTTCTTCAAAAAGACAACTAGCGAAAATTTTAGCCTCCACATCAGTTAAGGCAATTAAACAATAATTTGCAGGATTGTCTTGAGGACCACTTTTATATATTGGTTGGATTATACTTCCCTGCCATGATTCGGGAATAGAACCCGTTTTAAGCACATCAGTAAATAAAAATGTTAATACCTTTGGCTAATGTTTTAGATTTGCTTTAAAAACTAGGGGGGGTCATTAGGATGACAGGCGGACTTTGTCCGCCCGTCATCCAATCGGTGAAAGGGACCACCCGCCATAAGGGCAGGGGTACCGTGGCCAGCATTAGGATGCGCCCGCCTCAGTGGCAGGCGCATCCAGCATTCCTACCTATGTGGCGGGCGGTCCACTCAGCACCGCCCGCCACAATGGCAGGAAGGCATGCTGTGCACTTCCACACACTAGAAACAAAGAAGGGTTTGGCTTAAGCGCAGTAAGGCTATGCCACATTCATGTACAACGAAACAATTGCCAATACTGCTCAAATATTTTCTCATAGAACAAAAAAGCTGAGCACCTCGTTCTCAACTTCATAGACCACTCTTTCAGTCCTGAAATGTATCTCAAAAATATTTTTATTTTTTGAAGAATTTTTTTTTTGTTATTTCTTTTACTTTTAGACATCCAACATTAATATATCACAAACTAAAGTTATCCTACTTGTTTTTATAAATTGCGGAAAATAGGGAAGAAAACTCCAATAATTGAAGAAAAATAGTGAATATGTACATTGGGGTGTTGAGAGGACTGTGCAGACAATACAAAAATAGACAACCTATACAAATTATTTTCAAAGACTCATTCATCAAAATCACACAACGTCAATTATACCACATATATTCAAAAATGACAAACAAAGTGGTGAGGGGGGAAGAGAAGATAGTTTGGAGTGCGTGTAAGTAAAATTGGGAATAAAGTTCCTGAATCAAATCATTTCATACTCCAGGGTTTGAAGGGGAAATAAGATGTTATTCTTATGATTACCCTAAGTGGTTAGGCCATCTTATACTTTATATTTACAACCAGGATTGGCCTAAAAGAGCTGGGAAAATAAATTTCTCTTTTGAAAGAAAGTCACAGAATCAGAATACAATAAAGTCAATACAATAAGGTCATAAGGTCAATACAAAAAAGGTCGACACGTTTCGAATCCATTTAGTTCATGGGACTCTCTTCAGGACCAAGACAGATATAATCTGTTGGGCTTTCTTGGATCTTTATCTGCAATGAGATTAAGTGGGACGATTGTAACTCTTATCAATCAGTCTGTTTGTCGATGAAAAAGATTCTTCCCAAATGCCATGCTGATTAAAACCCTGAGTCTCAAGAGGAGTTTTTCCAGTCACTTCATTGATCGATAACCCTAAAAGAAGGTTGATATTTGTGGTAGCTTTTTGGGAGAGTCAGTATGAAGGACTTTCCACTTGTTGCCAATACTTAGCAATTGGTGATATGGCAAGATGTAGAGGTCTGGTGGAAAGAGATTTCCTTCGGGTCGAGGTGATGAGAATATGAGATTTGCTGAGCAAGCTTGCCTGATGTACGGGGGAGATGGTCTAGGTGGTGGATATGTGTAGTCGTAATCCAGTAAGCAATCAAGCAGGTAATCTTAAATCTGCCTGCTGGATCGTGGTCAGGATTGTTCCTATTGAGGTAAGTAAAAAAATAAAGAAGAATGAGTGAGATTCAGAAGGATAGGGTCTAGTGTTGGCATGAGAGTCAAGTGATGTAGACACAAGAGGGTGTCTGATTTTAAGGCTGTGCAAATCATTAGTGATGGAGTGCAGGGCAGACCTAGTGAATGGAGTCCGAGGAGAACTAATTCCTGAGAATGCTCCCCACCTTCTTGCAAAGGGAATGTATCTTGAAGGTATGGAACGATCACTGTCTGCATCATGATGTAAGCCGTCTAAAGAATGCAGCTTTGAAGTTATACTGGAAGGTAGGCCGGATTAGTTATGGTTCTGAGGTATTCTAAGAAACTAAAATGCAATCACTGTTTTAAGGCAACATGGATAGTAGGATGAGTATCTGCTAGTTATAAAACTGTCTTTTATAAGAGCTATGCACAATACTTAATGGAGCTGCTCACTAAGCTAAAGTGTTGCACTTTGTGGCCAACTGATCAGAAAAATGCTTCAGTTATGCATGTTTCAATCAATTTATCAGTGGCATCTCTTTGTGCTATTGGTCAGTTATTGATTAATTCACTCTCATGGTCTACAATGTATATGTTCCTAAACATCAAAGTTTATGTTCACTTGACCCTGAAAGAACCATTGTATATGTATGTGTTCCTAGGAATATTGGGTTGCCCGTTAATATTTGACCCATCAGGAACTGAGGGGCATATTACCAAGCAATAGCGATAATTATCGCTATTGCTTGGTTAGAGGCAAAAATTTACCGCTGAGCTGTGGCGATTTTTACCGCAAATAAACCTTGGTATTACCAAGGTTTATCGCAAATGCGATAAAAATCGCCGCAATGCATGAATATCGCTAAAAAGTCAGCGATATTCATGCATTACCGAGCTAATGCTCTTAGCCATGGTATCCACCTCCCATTGGATAACATGGCTAAGAACTGCTCAGGGCAGGTGTTAGCTGTTGGTAATAGGAGATAGCGATGTTAGCGACTGTTTTCAGTCGCTAACATCTTGGCACGCCCACTTTGCATGTCATTAGTGATAGATATCACTGACATGCAAAGTGGGGCCCAAGATGGTCGCTATCTCCTACTAGCTGTCGCTAACTGGTGTTAGCTGAATGAACAAAGAAGGGGGTTCCCCGTGGGTTACTTAATGATATGGCAGGAGATAGGGGGGAAAAAACCAATGAAAAGAAAAGGAGAGAACCCTGCCTCCAGATATACAGGCCCTATTTAGAGGGTCCAGAAGATATACATAAAGGGGTGATTAACCTAGGGCTTGACACTGAACATCACAATTACATGGTCAAATCAAATAGGCTAAACAATTCATATTGAAAAATATATATTTATTATTTTTTGTTTTCTGATCGCACAGATATAAAAAGTTTCTTCTTCTTTTAGTATGTCAATAGTGCATATATACCATAAATAAAACACACAAATATATAAAGACAAAAGACATAAGGGAAATTTGTCCTACCCAGTAACGGCCAATATTTCACAAACACCATATCATTCACACTCATTCCTCACTCTAGCTAAACGAGTACCATACATCATTCATTCTATCAATCAGTTTTTCTACTCCTTGCGAATACAGCACAACGATGGTTCCTGTGCTGAATATGTCAAGATGTTAATCCAGATAGATGGTTTTGACTACGGGTCCTGGTGTAGTGTGGACAATAACCGTATTTCTGGAGGCATACGCCGACGCGCGTTTCGGTGACAAGCCACTAAGGCAGCACCTTCGTCAGGGCAAGGGGCAGTATACTGGGGCGGGCACAATGATAAAATTCTGCAAAATAATGAGTAAAACATGCATTTTACTTTCATATATGTATACATATTTTTCATATTACAGTTCAAGTTTGTCATTCAACATTCATCTTTCTAAAAAAGATTCTAGTTAATTTTAGACATTTAAAGAGACTTTAGCCTATTTTTATGTACATTTGATAAACATTGGAGAAAAGCTCCTATTCCTGACCGTATATTGTCATGCAGTGTCAAACCTTCTAGAGACACTCCCTAGGAGAGATTCCCCAACAGGTGGAATCTAAAATGGCATCATGATAGCCTTGACTGTATGGACCAAAATGATCGCTATTGCTTGGTTAGAGACAAAAATTTACCGCTAAGCTGCGGCGATTTTTATCGCAAATAAACCTTGGTATTACCAAGGTTTATCGCAAATGCGATAAAAATCGGCCGCAATGCATGAATATCGCTGAAAAGTCAGCGATATTCATGCATTACCGAGCTAATGCTCTTAGCCATGTTATCCACCTCCCATTGGATAACATGGCTAAGAACTGCTCAGGGCAGGTGTTAGCTTTTGGAGATATTTGCGCTTAGCGCGAATATCTCCAAAAGTTGATAATAGGAGATAGCGATGTTAGCGACCGTTTCCAGTCGCTAACATCTTGGCACGCCCACTTTGCATGTCATTAGTGATAAATATCACTGACATGCAAAGCGGGGCCCAAGATGGTCGCTATCTCCTACTAGCTGTCGCTAACTGGTGTTAGCGAAAGCTAGGTAATAGGGAGATCATTTTATCTCCGCTTTCTTGGCTTTTAAAGCCAAAAAAGCGGAGATAAACCCCCTTGATAATATGCCCCACAGACTTTAACTAAGCACCAAAGCAGTCTCATACCCTCCACTCTGACTTCATTAATGTCCTTTTTCCAGTATTGATCCTCACAGACTGAAAACAGGCCTGATTTACTCCCACACTCTTTGCTAAACTGAACTGACTACCCTGTGTGCATACCCCCGGGTACTCCAGCCTTATAAAATGAGATGATACCATCCTACCCCAAGTGCTTATCTGGAATTTTCTTCCATCATTATGTTATCTTTAAGCTTTCCTCCGCACATGAATCTTAATGTTGTCAATTTATTAACCAATGTATGTTTTTATGACCAGTCAAGCTCTCAGTCACAGCAATCACTGACACAGGGACCTCTCTTCCCAATCTACCAGGACAGATGTTTTTGCTTACCATATCATATGGTATACCTCATTCAGCTACCAGGAATATCCGTCTTTTTCTGACTTAGGTTCCCCAACTCCCCTGCTGTGGCTTAAACATTCACCTTCCCTTACAAAAGCACCAGTTACACCATAGAGACCTGTAGGGTATCTCACACAATAGGCCCTGCACAGCCGGCCATTGCCATACTGTGCATCTTGCTCAGGTAACAGTCTATGCAATACAGTATCACTACCACCACCACATATCAAATGAGGGAAGACAGCCAATTAATTGGCATAGCAAAGAGAGGGAAAGGTAATCACAGCACCGTTTTTGCACATTTTCTCTCATTAGTATGTGGCCCATCTAGGCTGAAACTGGATTAGGATTTAATTCCTTGTGCTGCATCCAGAATGATGACTATCACTGTGTCCTGACCAAAGGCCTATGGGCCTCATTTATGAGGCTGTGCGTCACTTTTACACCGCCTGTGCGTCACGTTTTGTGACACACTAGTGGCGTAAAAAATGCACCTTGTTGCACCATATTTACACAGTGACGCATCTAGGTAGATGCCTCACTTTGTAAACCTGCGCCAGGTATAATGCATGCAAGGGGGGCGTTTTGACGCAGGAAAGGGCCATGGAAGTGATGCAGTGAAATCTATATGATTTCACTGCGGCATTTCTTGGCCGCTAATGCATCAAAATCTTACGCCTGCTTCATGGCAGGCGTAAGACTGAGGCAGGCACAACCAACATGGGATCTTCCCCATGTCAAAGTAAATATTTCTGGAGTTGCATCACTTTTGTGACAGACTCCAGCAATGCGTCTTTTTTGCGCCTACAGATACGTCAGAAATACTGACGTATCTGTAACTCATTGCGACATGATGTGTCATATATCATAAATATGACGCATCAATCATGACGCAAGGAGTGCGCACTGAGAAGTGACGCATCGCTTCTTTCATGCAGCGATGCGTCATTTCTCATAAATGAGGCCCTATATCTCTTGTTACTAGCTGTCATCGGTGCCCAGCAGCAGGAATGTGTAAGCAAAAACTGGTTACATGGACTCTGATGTTGTTATTCTAAGCAGGAAGAGTTGCAGAAAATGTGCTTGACAGTGACACTGCCTCTAACACCACTTGGGGTCTGGCTGGTGGGCTAGCCAAACATCAGAACGTTGGAACTTTATCTGAGTAGCCATAAAGAGCAAAGAGGTTCTTTCCAGCACCACCTTGTCTTTGTATATTGTGCCGCTGTGTGCTGTAGATGAATCGTCACCTGAATTATCTTTTGTAACTCCTGTGAAGATTGCTAGGACGTTGAAGCATCAGCTCCAACATTTTAAGATCACAGCTATGGGGTACTCAGAGCAGCAGCTAGAAGAGCTCATCTCTCACCAATATTGAGATGCTTACATTGGCTTCCCATTTGATCCTGAGTGCTCTTCAAGGCTTTAACAATTATACATAAAGGTCTCCACCTAAATTCACCAACCTTTCTGGTCAGCACATTTTCTCTCTATCAATCCACTTGCTTCATCAGATCTGCAAATCTTCTAGTAATTGTTATCTCTAGAATTAGAAAGCCCCCGATAAAGAATCATGCTTTAGCTGCTCCTGCCAAACTCTAGAACTCTCTGTTCTGAAGGCAAAACAACTTAGGGGCATATTACCAAGGGGGGCGATAGGCAACTATCGCCGATTTAGCGGCCGCTAAGGGGCGATAATTTCATCGCCCTATTAGCAAGCTGTCGCTAACGGATGTTAACGACAGCTTTTAGGCAATAGCGAGCGGTTTGGGGCCCACTTTGTATGTCACCGATGTTTGTCGCTAATGACATGCAATGTGGGCGTACCCAACCAGTTAGGGACTGAAAGCAGTCACTAACGTCGCTATCGCCTATTAGCAAGGCAGGCGTAGCGTTGGAAATATTCGCACTAAGCGCAAATATCTCCAAATACTAACACCTGCCCAGACCAGTTCTTAGCCATGTTATCCAACGGGAGGTGGATGACATGGCTAAGAGGATTTTGTCGCTAATGCGTGAATATCGCTGTATTCTCAGCGATATTCACGCATTTCGCCGCTATCCCTGGATATTTTAGCACAATGGAGAAAAACGTTGCTAATAGCATGTTTTCTCCGCTAACATATCCAGCATAGGCAGCGATAAAAAATCGGCGCTAAGCCTAATTAGCGATAAATATCGCTACTTGTTGGTAATATGCCCGCAGTTTTTATACTTTTTAATAACCACATTTTCTCTTTATTAATCAATCTTTTTTCATTACTACTCGTATCGTGTCACAAGTGTTTCTCTAGCGCCAAGAACCTTTTACATTTGTGCGCTCTATAACATTAATTCATTGAGCAATGTTCTTCAATTCAGTTCATGTCAAGCTTTCATGATTCTTTTTCGTGAAAGAGGAGCATCTTTCCCCAGTAAGTGTAAGTCTCAATGTATATATGATCAGGGATGGTAAGGGCAAGGGGTCATCTCCATATCTCCCCACGTTTTTTTCTCCATGTAGAAAAGTGTGCTGTTTAAAAAAATATTCAAATGCTCATGTCTTCCACCCAGATCAGGTGGATACACAGCATGCCTCCAGTCGACTTGCATGGGCATGGCCGAACTTAGGGGCCGAACAAGCCCCATGCGCCACTTTTGCGTCACTTTTCCCATTTTAAAAGTGACGCAAAAGTGGCACAAGGGGCTTGAAAATCTGCCCCTTAGAATTCTGTAGCGTTTTTACATGTCCATATGGACTCTCGTAAAGATGTGTGTAAACTCAAAAGCTGGAAATTTCGGTAATTCATATACTTAAGTCAACGATGCATAAATATCTGTGTTTACATTTTTTTTAATCTGGCACCACCAAACACCCTCCTTACCGAAACAGGCAATGGCCCAAACAGCCCTGTCGACATGTGTCTAAGTGATAAAGCATTCAGAAATTTGAGGCCTAAAATATCACTCGCATGTCCTTAGTGGTCGTTAGGGGTCGATTCACAAAATATTTACGAGTATCTGAATTTGTTCGGCAGGAGTACTCTTTTACATGCTATAACATGTCTTTTTGAATCAGCTTGAAAAGTCCAAGGCCATATTATCAAGGTTGGCGTTAGAATTATCGCTGCTTTAGCGGCAGGAATAAAGCAGCGATAATGGGCTTGAAAATATGTCCTTGTGAATTCCCATAGCAGCCCAGGTTCTGGTGTTAACCCGGGTTGCTATGGGATTTCACAGGGGCATATTATCAAGCCCAATATCGCCGCTTTAGCTGCAGTTTCCTGCCGCTAAAGCAGCGATAATTTTATCGCCGTTCTTGATAATAGGCCCCACATTCTTATTAGCAAAAATGTAAAAAAGGGGCAGTACTTTCTATTTTTACTAACTGCTTATGAATAAACCCTGAATATTCACCTTTCAATCCCATTTTAGATTTTTTGCGACCTATTCACATTGTCATTTAAGAGTGCATGAAAGAGTACATCTTTATGTATTCAAAAAATACATTTGTGAATAGGCCCCCTTACCTTCATGTTGTGGACATTTATATGTGTCAACTGGGCATTGCATTGAGAAATGTTAATAATTCGGTAAATCAATCGTACCAATCTTTCGTTAGACTTGCTTTTCTTTCAAGTTGGGCATCTTTTATTAGACTCTCATAAATAATTGACTTTTAGCCTAGCACGTCAGTTTATGGAGACACGTCAGTTTGTGGAAAGAATGGGGCCTTCCAAAGATGTCATTCAAAATATAGGATAGGGTTTGAAGTGACAGTCGAGCATCCTGAAACTATTCAGAGAATTTGCTAGGTATTCTTAAAAGTGACAAGTGGGCGTTTCTCAGTGAAGATTTGCATTTTCTGCAGCTCTGTTTCCTACATTTTATTGTCTGATGAAACGCCTTAGGGACAGGCTGCAGAGGAGGTGTGTGCTGAATACACGTCATATAAAATGTGTGCCTCGTACGGCACATTACAGGCGGGTTCCGCCATCCTCACGAGCCACAACATTGAGATTGGTGGATTAATCGCTCTCGAGTGATGTGCACACTTATGAGCTATTTGTCTCTGATGATCTCTGTCACGAGCTGAAAGTCAGGATTTAAGTGGGAACTCAGTTCCCAGGAGATATTGTTTGGAGATTGTGCTTAGAATCCTTGATGATAATTTTGTCCTTCATTTTAAAAGATTGCTTACCTACTTGTTCTTTCAAGATAGATGAAAGATTTACACATAGATTCATCATCGGCATGTTTTGTGAGTCTGTAATAGCGATATTAAGGAATCGCTATTACAGACTCGCAAAACGGGATTCATGTAGAAATCGATTTCTACAGCTTCCTTATTTGCGAATAGCTAATTGCAAATCGCAAATAAGGAATAACTCCCCATTCATTCCTGTGGGCCTAAAGGCCCATAGGAATGAATGGGAAGACATATCAATGTGCGAATCGCTATTAGCAATTCGCATGTTGAGTTTTCGATTTCAAGGGTACAGGGGTGTCCAAAGGACACCCTGTTGCACCCCTGAAATGATATTGGATGCTGGTGTTACGCACACACATGTCCCAAGGACATGTGTGTGTGTAACATACAACTTAGAAAAATGCACTTAAGTGCATTTTTCTAACTTTCCGCTATTTACCACGAGGTTTGACTTAGCGGTAAATAGCGGCCCAAAGTAGCGAATTCGCAATTTTTAAATGTTTCATGAATTGCATTTAAGGAATCTCAAATTGAGATTCCTTAAATGCATTTCCTCGCAAATTTGCGAATTCTATAATAGCGATTCTTGCATTTGGGATGATGAATCCCAAATGCAAAAATTGCGCTCGCAAAGGACCAGATTCTCAGAATCTGGCCCTTTGCGAGCCGATTTTCCGTTGATGAATCTGGCTGTTAGTGCTGTCTAGAGGATTACCTGTGACCATTTTTCAACTGAACTTTAACCATGGTTGTTTTTTTAGATCTTGATTTTGCCAACATGATCTATAACAAAAGGAGACAATATAATGCTATATAGAGTTTAGCCACTACATAACCACATTTTTATCTTTTTTGTATACTTTGGTGCTGCAGGTTAAAAGGGATCACTGTGCTTACAGTAGCCATGCTTGGCAAAAAAGACCGTCATTGGCTAGTGCAAGAAAGATGGGAACGTCTGAAACGTGGCTGCAGTAGGTGTATGTGTAGGTGTTGACATGATCCATCTCATGAAAATCACTCTTTTGAAAACCATCTAGTGTCTTGCTTTTTCCCATCATATACAGCATCATGTTACTACGGAAACCGAAGGAAACAGCGGTGAACTAGTCCCCACTGGCTCAGGTCTTCGCTTATTATGATTGGATTGTGGCGGAAGGTGGATGTTCTATGTAACTTTTATCTATCCAACGATGAGATGTTGGCGTCCATTGACAGAAAGCAGTTTTTGTCCTGAGTTGCTAGTGTGTTATCTACCTCAGTGCCAAGGTCTGCTGTTCACTGTCCTTTATGTGGTCTGTAGTCTTTGCTGCAAAGTCTCTGAACTCTGAATCACATGATGAGGCACGGTATCTCAATGCCCCTTTACCACCAGGTTTGCAACTACAGGATATGCCATTGTGTGGAAAGCGATCACAACCCTCAGGTCATCAAGGTGAACGGATCCCTGTGCAAACCTGAGGCCTTTTGTACGTTGTCAGGAGAAATACACTCAGAAAACCTGAAACGCCTGAAGTGGAGCCCCTGGTCCATCAATTCATTAGCAGAGGGTGCAGTCTCAAGTCTACAGGACCTAGCCTACTTTGAGCTCAATCCAATAGTGACATGGGAGACTCTTGCCAATAATATGACTAAAATCCATTTTGAGATGAATCACAAGAAGGGAACTCGACTTCATCATGGCAAATCGTCAATTATGCCCGTCCAAATTCGGAACATAAGAAAGGACACAGGCAGACTTTTCCAGCAATCACGTCAACATGCAGGAGACCTGTATCTACTACAACAACTCCGCAATGAAAGACAGCGGCTACAAAAAAGAGATATGGAAGCATGAACAAGCAAAACAAGTAACATTTTGGGCCCAGTTATGACACGCCTCTAAAACGCACGATTTGAAAATATTCTGGCCAATATTTAATAGGAACGAGAGTGGCCCTGCAGCTGCAAACTATGCTAATATCAGTGAGACAGAATGGGTACATTATCTAAAGTCACACTTCACGAGCGGTTTAACTCCTTCAGCTAGTACATTCTGTCCTAATTAAACCACTGTAGGACAGTGGAAAATTACAGCAGCCGAAGAAGAGAAGGTCATCAAAAAGTCCCGGGCCAAATGGGCTACAACAGGCTTTATTGAAACATCTTTCCCCAAAATGGCCAGTCTTCATAGCGTCAATGTTTAATTTCATTTTGGAAAACAATTTTATTCCTGATAGCTGGAGGGGCTCCATCCTTCATCCCATTTTTAAAAAGGCTTGGCATGTTCACCTAGCAACTATAGGTTAATAGCACTGATGTATCTTGAGTTAAAATATTTTTCAACATTGATACTCCATGGTCTGCAATCCTGGTCGCATGACAATTGAAGAATCTCCTTAAATCAAACTGGCTTCCAAAGGGACCAAGGTACTTCAACTAATCTTATGGCCCTGAGTCTAATCAGGAACAGAGCAAAAGCAACTAGGACACCCCTTTACCTGTGCTGGCTATTTAATCAATGATCATCTGGTTGCTTTCTGTCCCAGGAAGTCCGACATGCGCCGAGACACCCCAGGGTAGTTGTGCGCAATAAAAATTCCAAAAACATAAACATAAACATAAACATAAACTTTAAAGCAGCTTTTGATGGTGTCCCTCGGGACAAATTATGGGTCAAGCTTCAGTGATGGGGCATCCCACCAAACATCCTACAAGCAATTAGGCTGGTATATTCGGACACCTTGGTTCAGATCAAAATTTGAGATGGCTCCTGCGTTTCAAGGAAGATAAAAACATCCTTAGGCATGAAATAGGGCTGTTTCCTAGCCCCCTTCCTCTTTAACTTCTTTTTGGCTGATCTTTCCACTGAACTAGATGAACAGAAGGCTCACGCTCTGACAGTTGGAGGACAACAAATATCACATATCCTCTATACTGATGACCTGGTGCTCTTAAGTAATACGCAAATAGGACTTCAAAGGCTCCCTAACACTCTGCAAGCTTATTCCGAAAAGAATGGCCTGGAAATATATTTTTTCGAAAAGAAGTGTGGTGGTGTGCAAACGTCCATCTAATATCAATCAATAATGGCTTATCAAATGAAACAAAATTGATGAGGTAAAACGCTATGTATACCTAGGAGTGAAAATAGACGCAAATGGCTCCTTTGTTTCCCAGAAGAAGGCGATAAGGCCAAAAGCTCAGGCCCTAATTATGGCTTCTTGTCACTGGCCAGATCTATACAAGGCCATGATCTAAAGCCTTTGGGATCAGTTATTAAAGCCAAAATATTGCCAACCCTTGCCTACTGAATGGAGATTATGTTGGGCGATGATGCTATTTTGTTAGAAAAACTGATAAGAGCCTATAAACTAATCTTTAGACTCCCCAAATCGGCCTCTCCTGTGCAAATCCAGCAAGAATTTCTGCTTACAAAACAGACACTTGCTAGACAGGCAGCATTTGTAAAGCTTTGCCATAACCTGTGAGCAGCAACTGAAAACACCCTGGCTAATCTAGTCTGATTCGAAATTAACTTGCAACGAGGCAATGGTGCTCACAAGAAATGTGTAGAAAGCAATATTATAATGCTTGAACTGGGTGACCTATGGACCGCTAATATCTCTGGGCAAACCCTTAAGAAACTTGTAAACAAATCTACTAAACTGCAAAGTTGGGTTGCAGGCAAAGAATGTCTCTCAAAACGTCGCCATAGGTGGCTGGTGTTGAAATCATATTCCACTCTAAGAGAATCAGCCCTGCTAGCCACACTTTACCACCGGAAGATCAAACAGTCATTTCTGGTCCTAAGATTCGGAGAAATATCCACTCTAGACCCCATGCCAAAATGGAGGATGTCCAGACTAAGTGAAGACCGGTTCTGCCGTCTATGCCGCCAGGGGATTGAAACTCTGCTTTACATTGTCTGTGTTTGTCCTGTTTTGAAGGTTCAACAAAGATTTCTACTAAGGCGGGAGATCCTTGAATGAGGAATTAGGTTGTGCAGGCATGCACTGGTGGAGTCCATGGGTCCAGACAACACCATGTTGAACATTAGATTGACTCACTTATTGAACTGTTTTAAGAAAATGATCAGCTAACAGGATACGCGATGTGTAATCTTGAGGGGGTCCCTGAATGTAATTCTAAAATTTAGTAACTCGGAAACCTCTTTTGTTAACTTATCATGCACAGAAACTGTTAAGGACGGGCTGCTAGGGATTGAAATCAGCAGCTCCCTATCCCATTAGGCTCGGACAACTACTTTGTCAATTTTTTTATTTTTTATGATGTGAAGTCTTGCATAGTTGCACTTTAACAGATGGACTCATAGCCCATCAGTCACTGTATTCATACCTGCCTCGGCCCTGCTTATATGCACCTTAATTACATATATTTATTTTACTTAAGGGACTTTTTAGCTATCTGTATAGAAAGCTTGCATTTTTAGACAGGGTAATAATTAGCCCCTGTTTAGTCACCTTTATCCAACGTTGCTTAGTGTTTGGTATCCCTCCTGAAATACCTAGGAAGGAAAGTTGAAGAAAGCAAAGGGATTGTAGTGCGATGATTGGTGGCTGTACTAGCTGTATGACAAATCCCCTTTTTTTATGTATTTTTAACCCCTTTGCCTAGGCCGCGATTTCGCGGCAGTACGGCACTTCCGCAAAACGGGCAGGGCCGCGTCGGCCGTCGGCTGTTGGATGCAGCACCGGCGAGGTAGTGCTTGCACCGTCCAAAGGCCGACAGCAGCACGCAAGGGGTTAAACTGTGTGATTTTGTTTATGGTTTTAATTGACTAATAAACTAACATTGAACTACACTGTCCTTTATGTGGTCTGTAATCATTGATGCAAAGTCTCTGAACTCTGAATTACATGATGAGGCACGCTATCGCAGTGAACTTCAGATTACTTTAGATTCAGTACATTCAATCCATTGTAGACTGAAAGGATGTTAAGTTATAGCACAGCACCATGCTTGTCAATTGGTCGTGTGTGATTGGACAAGGGTCAGGTTATGGCATAGTTTAAACTGATTGCACTCTTTTTCTAAACAGTTACCCTCGAAAAGATTGATAAAGTTTAAATATGTCTCTTCTGGCCCCTCTGTGCTGACCTGCCTGATAGGTAACACGTACCACTGGATGGACATTATAGTTAATGAACAATTGTCTTGTAGCCCACTGGAGGGATTAGAGTACAGTTGTACCAAGAGTATTATAAATGGTGCATATTGCATTGAAGTTAAAGAAGATAAGACTTCTATAGAGGGAATGGAGTTGTTTCTGGAAGCAACACTCACTCATTTACCAGTCTATAGAGCACCAGTATGAATTGATAATGGTTGAAATAATTTTGATTCTGTAATAGGTACAATGTGGAAAGATCTTTTGACTCTGTGAGGCAGATTTATGAGTTCTGGCGCATCTCTGCAAATCAGCAGGGATGCGCCAGAACTGATGCGTCACGCAATTCCCTCCTTGCGGCACCACAGATGCGCCGCATTTACAATGCAGAAAAGGGGGTGGTGATGAACAGAGTGTCTGAATTAAGCAGACCACTCTTACCCAGTCCAAAGATCAGGGCTTGATCCATCACCGTTATTTAGCTCACTGCACCATCCCAGCTCAGAACCTGGCTATATGCAAATCAGTCTGTCCCTGGCCCAGTGTATCATGGGAACAGGGCAGACTAAACTACCAAGCCAATTCTTCACCAGAAAGGAGACAAGCTCCCGGGGACCGGTTTCTGGCATTTCAGCCGTCGTCGGCCCGGCTTGCTTGAATCCTGATGGTGCAGTGACCAAGGGACTCATGTCTGAGTATACCCTGCCACAATTATAGTGGCCAAAAACGATTCAGAAAAGGGGGTGGTGATGAACAGAGTGTCTGAATTAAGCAGACCACTCTTACCCAGTCCAAAGATCAAGGCTTGATCCATCATCGTTATTTAGCTCACTGCACCATCCCAGCTCAGAACCTGGCTATATGCAAATCAGTCTGTCCCTGGCCCAGTGCATCATGGGAAAAGGGCAGACTAAACTACCAAGCCAATTCTTCACCAGAAAGGAGACAAGCTCCCGGGGACTGGTTTCTGGCATTTCAGCCGTCGTCGGCCCAGCTTGCTTGAATCCTGATGGTGCAGTGACCAAGGGACTCATGTCTGAGTATACCCTGCCACACCTATAGTGGCCAAAAACGATTCAGAAAAGGGGGTGGTGATGAACAGAGTGTCTGAATTAAGCAGACCACTCTTACCCAGTCCAAAGATCAGGGCTAGATCCATCACCGTTATTTAGCTCACTGCACCATCCCAGCTCAGAACCTGGCTATATGCAAATCAGTCTGTCCCTGGCCCAGTGAATCATGGGAACAGGGCAGACTAAACTACCAAGCCAATTCTTCACCTGAAAGGAGACAAGCTCCCAGGGACCGGTTTCTGGCATTTCAGCCGTCGTCGGCCCGGCTTGCTTGAATCCTGATGGTGCAGTGACCAAGGGACTCATGTCTGAGTATACCCTGCCACACCGGGCCGACGACGGCTGAAATGCCAGAAACCGGTCCCCGGAAACTTGTTTCCTTCCCAGTGTAAGAATTGGCTTGGTAGTTTGGTTTGCCCTGTTCCCATCATGCACTGGGACAGGAACAGACTAATTTGCATATAGCCAGGTTCTGAGCTGGGATGGTGCAGTGAGCTAAAAAACGGTGTTGGATCCAGCCATGATCTCTTGACTGGGTGAGAGTATTCTGCTTAATTCAGAAACTCTGTCCATCACCACCCCTTGTTGTTAAGCATTTACAATGCGGTGCACCATGGTGCAAGGAAGGGCAGATGCGTGACGCATCTTGTGGTGTACGGGCGGCGCATTGCTGGAGTAGCGTCGCAAGTGCGACGCAACTCCTGCAATGTACAGAGGCCACCCATACATAACTCGGTGCGTCACTCCTTACGCCTGCTTCAAGCAGGCGTAAGGATTTGACGCAGCAGCCTCGTAAAATCTTGTAGATTTCACTTCATCAGTTTTACGGGGCTTTCCTACGAGGGAACGCCCACCCTGCGACAGAACGCCCACATGAAACCTGACGCAGGGTTCATGTGGCGCAGGGCTTTACAACATGACGCATCTGCCTAGATGCGTCACGTTGTAAATAGGTCGCAGGGATGCGCCACGTTTCCGCGCCGTTGCATCACGCAACGGCGGCGTAAGCGTGGCGCAAGTCCGTCATAAATCTGCCCCTGTGTGTTTACAATGAAGTGATTCCTCTTGAATTGAATATCAGCTCAATTCAGAGTGTGGCTCTAGCTACTACAATAACATTCCAGACTGGTCTATGAGATACCAGTACCAATAGTTCCCTCAGAATTCTTAGAGAAGAAATTTTCAGGTAAAGATTTTCACTTTACTTCAAGATTAGCTTCCCCTGCTTCAGTTAACTTAATTCTATATTAAAAGTAATGTCTTGGGGGGCACGAATGAGTGCAAATAGAGATAGAGGGTTTTCTTGAGAGCCTGTTCTCACAGCATTAATCTAAAAAAGAGAACAAATACCTTTCCTATTATGAGATGTATGTTTCCAAGGAACAACAGTTCTGTATATACTAAACCTTGAAACCAGGAAAGAAGAGAAAATATTTGTATTGTATTACATGTGGTCTTTTCTTACTATTACTTGCAGCTGGTGCAATTTACATCTGGACTAGAAGAAATGTAGGAATAGGATTTGTATTGAGAAGAAGGAACTGTAATTCTTCAATGTAATGGAACTAGATACCTCTGGGTTAAGCTCATAAGTAGGAGGGACAGTGTATAAAGACACAGTGATGATAAAAAATATTATAAGACATAAGGAATGTAACATGTTTAGAGGAGCTTATTTTTCCTAATGCTTTCCTGAATAAATTATGATATATGGTGTAGTGTCGGGTGAGTTTGCAATGACCGAACCCTTGTGGCTCCTGATGGACTCTGTAGAACTGTGGCATAGGTGTTAGACCAGAGTGAAGTGAATGAAGGCTTTGAACTTTGAGTTCGCAGTTATATGCAGAAGAATATATATATGTTATAGTAAGCTCCCTGTGCGGCGTAGTTATTGGCAAGTACCTGGGCTGAGTAGGATGCTACAACTAGTGACGAGATATGGGATAAGTAACCTAAAGATCAACATGGCTCTCCCAGAGAGTTTGCCATGGTCCAGCAACCTGCCAAAATGTGCCATGTGTGCCTCAATCAAAGTGTGGATTCGGCGTTTGGCGTATGTCAAGTCAAAGCGCAACACCAGTCCGTGCCAAGCATTTAGCGATAAAGAAAGCATTACTAAGACGATTAGATGCTCGTTGGCGGAAAACCTGTTGGGAAGGCCACAAAGAGAGGCACCATGCTACTACGCAACTCAAAGCAATACAACATACGGAGTGATAACGTTGTGAACAGATACGCTGTAAGGCAGAGATCAACCAGGTGTCAGGATGTGCAGAGAGATGCTTGAAAACAATGCAATACAGATACAAGAAACTCTCATCTGCTTACCAGAACTGAGCAAAGAGATTCATTAGGCCACAGAGCTGGAGGGAGTGACCCTAGAGGAGGACCTCTGGGTTGTGCTTGCAGAGCCGTCCATACTCTAGCGGCACACCACCAACGCTGCCAAGTGAGGCTCAGTACAACTCCAGAGGTCTCCTAAGTTCAGAAAGCCGAGAACGGTGATCGGAATCGAGACAGTTAGCTTTTCCAATGGAGATCAAGAAAGAGGTCACATCTCCTGGCATTATCGACGATGACTGAGAGGTCAGCACGTCGCAAGGACTCATAGGTACACTGCCGCCACCTTCTTGAAACCACCACCACTGTTCAACACCGCAAAAAAGCAGAATATTGGCAAGAACTGTACTGCCAGGATAGAGACATCTGATGATTTTGATGATACGATTGAAGAAGCTGATAACACGAAGATTATCAAGTACCTTAAGAATTTTGCTGATGAAGGTGTAAAAGAAGTCATAAAGAAAATGCAGTGAGCTGCCGAAATTACATAGTCAAATCAAAGCAGTGTTGAATCTAAAGTTCAATCCAATGCCAAATATAGATGACCAAAGGTACATCTTTAGTCAAGAATGACAGAAAACTTATGAGACCATCAACAAATTTGTTGAGTGACAGGATACGCTCATCAAACATTGTAAGTTCAAGGAGTTTAATGATGAGAAAGCTATATGCCACATAGTGATCGACAGATGCTTGTCCGATTCGTTCAGAGAACGAATGCAAGCCTGGAGAGAGTTTTTATGGCTGCCAGAGCTGAAGAGCGTGCTGATCGACACGCTGCTAACATGGAGGCCGGAGGTGACCAAAGTAAGTTTGTCAAGAAAAGCAAGCCAAGGCAAAAGGCTGAGGGACACAAAGTGATTTTGCCTCAGAAAAAAAGATGTACTTCAGGTTTAGATTTTCGTTTCTACACAAAGGTAAATGTCCTACCATTGGGCAGATCTGCAAAGGCTGTAAAAAGGAGAACCATTTTTTAACGGTCTTGAAGGAGGAGGAAAAAACAAGTGTGTTGCGACGTGAAGACAAAATGGCCGCCCAAACATTTCAGAAGCAACATTTGACGCATGCCCACACGGTCAAACAAACACATCCGCTGAGGCAAATCGACAGCAAAAGAAGTTGATCATCATCTAAATCTTCATCAAACAGTTCTTTGATATCAATGTCAAGAAAAAGTAAAGAAGATGGTTGTGCCATGTCATTGTTTACCTCAGAGAAACATGCAGAGTTGGACTGGCCGCTTGTGAGGAAAGATACCGGTCTAAGAAAAGTCGACACAACAAAGCACTAAAGTCATTCAAACATTGTCCGGAAAATCACACTGAAATTCATCATGAGCGGTGTGTTGATAAACATTATGCCTGAGGAGAAATATAATGAACT
The DNA here is from genome assembly GCF_964263255.1 of Lissotriton vulgaris. Classification (NCBI taxonomy): domain Eukaryota; kingdom Metazoa; phylum Chordata; class Amphibia; order Caudata; family Salamandridae; genus Lissotriton; species Lissotriton vulgaris. Next base: position 1,747,176,634 of record NC_141694.1, read on the forward strand.
GTGTCCATTGCCCCGACTTACACCATTGAAAACTAAAGTATAAACATGGGCTGCATCAAGGCCATGGAAAAATTAGGGTGTATTTGTAGCAATGATGTAACACACGAAAACAAAAGTACAAGCACCTATTCATGTACTTCAAAGGTATGGATTCAAGTTCCTGTTTACTCTGTTTCAGCACAACTGATATCAGTGAACCGTAACATGAGTGCTCTTCACAAAATAGTTAGTCAATTCCCTTTCTTGTTTAATGGGTTTTGAAAACTCAAGACTATGAAAGTCTAATTACACATCAATGAGGAAAGACACAGACGAATTGCCTTTTACTTACAGGAAGCTGTTGAAAAAGAAGTTGAATCCTTACTCAAACATGATATCATTGAGCATTCCAATCGTCCAACTCCATGGGTTTTTCCTGTAGTTGTAGTACCCAAAAGGGATAGCGAAGGAGCTGTACACATCTCTGTCGATATGCATCAAGCAAACAAGGCAATTGAAAGAGAACAGCTTCCAGGTCCACACATCGCTGATATGATAACACAATTAAATAGTGCGAAGGTATTCTCTCTCCTTGATTGGAATAAAGGATATCATCAGTTGGAACTCAAGGAGACCTGGAGGTACATTAAAACCTTTCCATACGTGTTGATCTGTTCCATTACAAAAGACCACGTTTTGGTGTGTCATCATCTGCCGAGCTGTTGGATGGATTTAACCCAGATCTCTTGACTGGGGGTGAATGTTTTGATTTGTTCAGTATTTCGTCCATCAATTGTGTGTCTTTTGCTTTCTCACCCTAAGTGAGCCGGGTATGCCCAGATGTAGGTCCCGGGCTCACTCTGCCACTGCAATCAAGCTATCCTGGCTGATGAGGGCTGAACGCCCGTACCCCGGTCCTAGGATGCTTGTTTCTGGTCCAGGGAGGACCTGGCTTGGTAGTTCGGGCTTGACAGTTCCGATGAGGCACAGGGTCAAGGCAGATTTGCACATGGCCAGGTCTAAACTGGGGAGGCATGGTGAGCAAAAGAATGATGGATTTAACCCATATCTCTTGACTGGAGGTGAATGTTTTGATTTGTTCAGCATTCCGTCCATCATTTGTGTGTCTTTTGTGAGCTGTTTCAAGATGTCATTCAACGTGTGATACAGCCTGTTATGAATGCTTTCAATTATAGTGATGCCATATTGGTTTTTGGAGCTACACAGCTGGAGAATGATAAAGCTCTCACGCAAGTATGTCATTTGCTAGTTGATGCATGTTTAACTTTGAAAGCTGAAAACTATGTTTTCCATAAGACAAAGTTAAAATTCTTTGGACATGTTTTTTCTGATGTGGGCATGACACCCGATCCAGCTAAAGTGCAAGTGCTGTCAATTGCCAGTCCCCAACAAGATGGTTCCATGTTGCTTTCATTCCTTGGCATGGCCAGCTATTGCTCTAGATGCATACAAGACTTTGCCACTGTCAGTTAGCCATTAAGAAACTTAACAAAAATGTGTTTCTTTTCATTGGTTGCGTAAATGTGAGCAAAGCTTTCAGACAATCACACAAGCTATTCACAACACTACTGAAATGGCGAACTTTGATCCCAAGCTTCCTACTGAGGTTGTTGTTGGTGTTAGCCCTGTTGGGTTAGGCGCCAACCTTGCACAGCACACCAGACACCCAAATGCTAGAAGACTTATTGTAGTATAGGCAAGTAGACGTTCATCGCAAAGTGAACGTACTTATTCACAGCCTGAGAAAGAAAGTTTAGCAGTGATATGGGCTTCTGAACATTTCCATGTATTCTCCTGTGGGAAACCCTTCGCTCTTGTAACAGATCATCAAGCATTGTTGACCATCTTTGGCAATCCAAAGGCAAAAATGCCTCCTTGTATTGAACGTTGGGGTCTGTGATTAGAAGAATGCAACTAAACCATAGTGCATAGGTAAGAGAAAGTTCAAAACCCTGCAGACTACTTCTCACAAGTGCCTTTACAGTGCCCTGCATTACTTCCAAGACAGCTGAAGCATACATACATTTCAAGCACCCCAGAAGCCTTTTCGTTGGAACAAATTGTCACTGCTACGAGGGAAAGAGTTTCTGTTGACTTTTTCAGTCCTCTTGACAATGACCATCACCTAATGGAGATAGGTGATGATTATTCCTGATTTTAATTGATAAAGGACCTCTCATCTATCACTCAAGAAAGAGTCATTGAGAGATTAGATGGCATCTGCACGATATGGGGTGTGCCTGCAATCTTGAAGTCTGACAACGGCCTACCTTTCAACAGTCGGAAATTTTGAAAGTTTTTCAGTTTTCTTAATGTGAAGCATCAGAAGTGGACACCTCTTTGGCCACAGCCAGTGTCTTAGTAAAACGTTTCCTGAGAACTCTAAAGGAAGCTGTTAAGCATTCTGGTCTAGAAAAGCTTGATCTAAAAACTGTCTTAAATTCAACTTTGAGCTTACTGTTCGAACCCCTCACCCAACCCACAGGTGAAAGCCCTGCAACCTTGATGTTCGGGAGAGCCATGACAAACAAGTTACCTTAATGGACCAACAGACGGAAATACTCAGGAAGAAACTCACATGAAAGACTTGGATCATAAAAGGAAGATGAAGGCCTAGGCAGACAAGCGTTAATATACAAACGACATCACATTCACTAGAGGTGATTGAGTGCTTGTACCTCAGCATAGAAAAAAGTCTGATGCTCCTTTCGACGCTGAACCATTTCATACTGTGCCCAGCAAAGTACACATGGTGAGTTTGCGATGTCCTAGGAAGTTAATTACGCAAGATTCCTCACATTTCCGACATATGGTTCATCGCTCGGCAGGCACGGATGTCAATGTAGAGATTGTGTCTGAAAGGACAAGTGAAGATCCCCTGACTGCTGCTGTTTCTACATCACCAAAGCCTAAGATCAGTAAACTGCCCTTGATCATATTTTGCTCATCGCACAGGGAAATGGGATATATATATTTATCACACAGAGAAATGACTCTTTTACACAAATTACCCATTGGCTGGGGTACCTCGTCTGGTGGATACTGCTCCTTTTGTTTGACGAGCCACTTGGCAGCTACCATGACCACCTTAGAGGTGAGCAGTCTAGTTGTTACTCATAAGGTTTAGGAGAGTGCTACATAAGTCATAGGCTGACATTACTGTGCAGCTTTGATGTGTAAACTTCCCTTGATCTTATTTCCTCATTGCACAGTGAAATGGGAGGGAGAACTGTGTGTGTGATTCTTTTTAAAATTGAATTGTTCTTAGAATTAAAAAATAAATAAAATAAAAGCTAGAAATTTCTCTTTTTCACAAATTACCCATTGGCTAGGGTACCGCTGGTGGTCACTGCTCCTTCCGTTTGAAGGGCCACTTGATTGTCACCATCCCCACCTTTGGGGTGAGCGGTCTAGTTGTTACTCAAAAGGTTTAGGAGAGGGTGACATAAGTGGGAGGCTGGCGCGGCCACGCAGCTTAAGATTGGGAAACTGTCCTTGATCATATTTTGCTCAATCACAGGGAAATGGGAGGGGGAACTGTGTATGCATGGTTCTTTTGAAAATTGAATTCTTCTTAGAATTAAAAAAATAATTATATCGACTAGAAATTGCTCTTTTGCACAAATTTCCTGTTGGCTGGGTACCACGTCTGGTGGCCAATGCTACTTCCATTTGAATGGCCACTTGGCGGTTGTCATCACGGCCTTAGGGGTGAGTGGTCTAGTTGGTAAGCAAAAAGATTAGGAGAGGGCTACATAAGTGGGAGGCTGGCGTGACCACGCAGCTTAAGATCAGATCAGATAAGCTTAAGATCAGTAAACTGCCCATGATCCTATTTTAGTCATTACACAGGGAAACAGGCAGGGAAAATGTGTATGCGTGATTCTTTTTCAAATGTATTTGTTCTCAAAATTTAAAAAATAAATAAAATATCAGACTGAAATTGCTGAACAAATTACCCATTGGGTATGGTACAGCGTCTAGTGGCCACTGCTCCTTCCATTTGGAGGGCCCTATTATGGCTGCTTATACCTCCTTAGGGGTGAGCAGACTAGCTATTGCTCAAAAGGTTTAATAGAGGGCTACATATTTGGGAGGCTGGCGCGACCGCGCTCATGGCGCACAGAAGATGCACCAAAGGCAAGCCCGTATGCGCCCGTCCGCACCTTGACCATGCCCGGGCCAGCCCCCCTGGTTGACTGGACCAGCAGGCAACCCCAAAGGAAACAGTACTCAAAAGGAGCTCTCCTGGCACTCAGACCTTTGGGTAAGAAGCCTGAGTGTCTGATGTTGAGCCCCATGAATATGGAATCTATAAATTCTCACTGTCATGGATGCAAAAACATCATCATCAATCTAGAGCCCCAGAATACTGATCAGCCGCTTAATTCAAAATTATTGGGAGGAACAAATTCAGGAGAAGCCCTGGTCTCCAAAATTAAATGCGCTCTGAATGACACCAGATTGCTAGTTGAACACCATATGGAAGTAGCGGAATTCATTGAGTGGCAGGCTATTGAAATAGTTTTTATAAGAGAGACCTGGGCTGATCTGGCTTCTGGACCAGAGTTGACAGCAGCAAAGCCGGTGAGCTGTTTCCATTTCTAGGCATGATAGACCTTGTAAAAAGGGAGGAGAAATTGCAGTTATCTTTTGGGAATCTTTTCCAATGAAATTTAATTATGCATCCTCCAACGCCCAGGAAGGTCTTTTGTTTAGCTTTGAGCTGAGTAAGTCTCAGTCATATAATGGACTGCTGATTTATCACCCCCCAGGCAAAGAATCCCATTCATCCAGTCTTTAGAATTATAGTTTGAAGATATTGTTGGCAATTCATCCTTCACAATATTAGGAGAATTAAACTTTCATCTCTAGAATAACTTAGACCCGGATAGAGACTTGCTCATAAACTATATGTCTTATCTCAGCCTAGCCCAGTGCGTAGTTGGTCCCACGCACATGGCTGGGGATACCCTCAATGGAGTTTTTTCTAACAATCCTTTTCTCTTCTGTCTCCCCACTCTTGCACTAACCTGGACATAGCACAAGACAGTTCTCTGGGAAACAATGCTCCCCAACAAACCTGTTGGGATACAAAATTATATGTACTTATGGTTGGCCCACTATGTACCATATAACCGTATATGCGTATGAATAATCAGGTGTTATTATGTAGTATATGTATGCTTCGCGATTGCTTCATGAAGGCCCATTTCGACCTATTGGTATAATTGCGGCCACCTTGTTTTGTTTCTCCGTGTGCCTGCACTGCTTCTCAGAAGTCACGTGAGTTAGCTCTTGGTACGAAACCATGTTGTCAGGCTTAGCCTCCTTCTCTGATCTTTAGTGAATAGCTCAGGGAAACCCAAGGTCACACCTGCCCCTCTTGTGGGATGCGGACATTCTAGCAGAGCCCGTTCCTGTACTCCCCGGGCTCCAGATAGACGAAAGGGCGCCTCACTGACCTGCCCCTGGAATAGCTTCAGCTTAGCTACCAACAATTAGTAGTGCCTTATATGGGTCTTCCTGCTGGCTCACTGACAACTTGTATTTTTACTTGTAGGGTGTTAACCTGAATGTGTGAAAACGTATATATGCTTTGTGTCATCTGTATGAAGTCAGTCTCCTCTGCGCACCTCCGTGGGTCGTGTAGACCGAGGCTCCCCTGTCAGTGTTTGCATTGATTTGAAAAAATGACTCGATCTTCTCCATTGCCGACTGCCTCATTATTCATTTATGATATATGTGGGCTATTGGTAAGTATAGTCCGGACCTCCATAAATTTGATTCCTTCAGTTGGCCACTCCGCTGGGACTCCGCAATAGGGTCGTCCCCTCCTGTAAACAGGAGTAGAAGGGATAGGGAGGAGTTCTGGCCGAGGGGGTGGACGAATAGCATTTTGTATCCCAACAAACCCTAAGGTCATGAAGGTAGCTATAAAAACAATTGTCTCACATTCGTGGCACAGGGTTCACACTACAGAGTTGAATGCTTTTCTTGAGAATTCTCAACCAGAAGGCACCACGGAAATTGACTCATTGGTGGAAAACTTTACAAGCTGGCTTAATAGGCTGCTAATACATTACCCGCTGCCAAACTTAAAACAACTAGAAGATATAAGCCAACCGCGCCTTGGCTCAATGATACTCTCAGGGTAGCAAAATAAAGCTACCCTAGACAAGAGCGAGTTTGGAGGCGAGATTATAACAATACTCCAGAGAGAGAGAAGTACAAGTCCTGTATTGGAGAATATAAAAAGCTCCTTGTTTAGGTAAAATCTCCACTGTTAAGTCAGGGCCACCATCAGACCCCTGTTCACCCTGTGTCTTTCATTTAGTTCCAGATGTAGTAGCCCCATATCTGACAACGTTTTTTAACATCATATTTAGTTGTATTCAGGTGTATTTCCACAGCAGTGGAAGGTTTTACTGCTGGAGAAACCAGATCTGGATGAGCAGGATCTCAACAACTAATGTCCCATTTCAACACTTCCCTTCCCAGCAAAACTAGTTGACAAAAATCATGAATTTACAGCTCACACCTTTTCTGGAAGCCAATTGTCTCTTAGATGACGCCCATTGTGGTTTTACAAATGATTTTAGTATGGAGTCAGCACTTATGGTTGTAACTGAAGATATCAGGGCTGCAGTGGATGAAGGGGGCAATGACACTCTCATCCGGCTACATCTATATGTGGCCTTTGATATGGTCAACCATGACATTTTGATTTCTTGGCTACAGAGCAGGGGGATTCAGGGTGCTGCCCTTAACCTTTTGAGATCATTCCTGACCCATCGTACTCAGCCAGTCTCATTTAAGGTTTGTTTTAATCAGAAACCTTTATGCTGCTGTGTGGGGTCCCCAGAGTTCATCTTTGAGCCCAATGTTGTTCAATCTATATGTTAACCCCATGGCAGCAATAATCAAAAGTTTGGCTTGTTGTTAGCTTCTTATGATGATGACACCCAAACAGTGGTTAACTTATCTGATAATGGCCCGGATATGGGCAAGATCTTTCGTAGGTGTATGAGTGCAGTAGGATGTTGGATGTACCAAAACTGCCTAAACCTTGGAGAGGGGAGAGGAGTTGGCCTAAGGACTATGGCAGTCGACCTCAAATCTGGGGAACCGGGTTTGAGTCTCGGCGAGGATGCTAACATTCTGTGATTCTGGGCAAATCACTTAATCTACCTGTACCTAACAAAAATGTATGTGTCCTAATGTAAATGCAACTGGTGCTCATGTAAAGCGCTCTGATAACTGATACCTTCGGGTCATGTTTGCGATATATAAAACTCTGTGAAAAAAAAATGTTGTTCATCAAAGACCGAAATCATTTTGTTCAGTAATAACTCAACCTTTTGGTCACCTTTGGTAGCCAGAGGAACTGGACACCCTTCCAGTACCAGTCCATGGATGTACGTCGTTACAACGCATGCTGTTACAACGCATGCCATTATGATGCAACTTTTACAACGCAAGTCGTTACAACGACTTGCGTTGGGGGGCGCTGGATAGTGAAAAGTTTAATTTAGTATTCCAACTCCAGTCCCCGTGGATAGTAGGGAAGGTGTTGGATAGTAAATTAACCTATTCCCTATCCTGGAGCGCCCCCCAGCGCAAGTCGTTGTAATGACTTGCGTTGTAAAAGTTGCATCGTAATGGTAGTGCGGAGTAACAGTTGCATTGTAAAGGATGGTTCCCGATTATCATACAAAGCACAAGTGAATAGAATGACTGTGAGTTTCTTTTTTGCCCTGCGTTCCATTAACAAAGCTTCTCTTTTCATACCTTTTGATATGATGAAGGCCATTATTATTGCTCTAGTTCTATCTAGACTAGCCTATTGCAATGGTCTGTATCAAAATTTGCCAAATAGTCCTTGAATAAACTTAAATGTGTCCAAAGCTCTGCAGCTCGTACACTGATGAAGATCCCTAGATACAATTTGGCCTCTCAAGCCATCATTAAGCTGTGTTGGCTACCTGTAAGGAAATGGATAGCGTTTAAGGGCCTGTGCACAGCCTACAACGCACTTCATGGTTTTGGCCCCATATATTTAAAAGACAAATTCAGATGGTATCTTCCAAGCAAGAATCTTCGTTCCAGCCTAGCTAGAAACTTGGTAGTTCCTACCTACAGGTTGGCTACCTGGGGAGGCAGCAGCCCAGCCGGTTGTACGGCCCGAAATTGAAACTGACTGCCTCTGGAGTTGCAAAAAGCCCTCTCTGTATTAAATTTCAGGAAAAATTTGAAAACCTGTCTTTTCACGCATGATTAGAATTGTCCGTCTCCCTGCTCATCATTTACCTGTTTTGAGCAACGCCAAGATACTTCTGGCCATTTGTTTGCACTTTATAAATTGTAAATCAAATCAAAGCCGGTAAAGGACACTTCTACTGTCTATCCTCAGTTTCCGAAGACATGGTCTGAAAGTGTGATAAAAATGCCATGAAGACTCATTAAAGAGATATGATTGTGTATATATTTATAAAGATTTTTTATTTAAAAGAGGGGGAGATTTAGTATTGTGTGAGTTTGCAATGTTGGATCTTTTGTGGCTCCTGATGGACTCTGTAGAACTGTGATGTAGGCATTAGAGTGGAGCAAAGTAAATGCAAGTTTAGAATGTTGAGTTTGTGGTTACACGCAGAAGAATGAAGTCCTATTATACTAAACTTCATGTGGGGGTTAGTCATTGGCAAGTACCCAGGCTGGAGAAATCTCAATTCAACAACACATACTGAGTTAAGCTCAATATTTCATATTGTATATTACTTTCATAAAATATTAATTTGTATGCTTTATTAAATGATTTTTTTTTATATCATAAGCGGTGTTTGCAAACTGAATAAAGAAACAAAATCTAAAAAAATTGAATAAACTATCAATCCGGAAAAATAAACAAAGCACAAACAAATAGTTCCCAACACAATAGGAAAACTGAAAATCTACCTTTTAAATCAAAGAAATAAAAGATAACAGTTATGATTTTGTTGACCACTGCACTGGTCAAAATTAGGTATGCACAACTTTTGTTAAGTTCTGTGTAAACCTTTGAGAAGATTCCGAAGTTTGTGCTTTGCTACATTGCTTCAAAAGGTGAAGTCAGGCTCCCCCCTGGACTTTGCCCCCACTCATATCCTGAAAGAAATCTTCCTAGCCTGTCCAACCCCTCCCCTTACACTTCTAAATGATTCACTCAGTAATGGAGTGGTTCCCACCGCCCACAATTTTGCGGCTGTTATCCCCATTTTAAAAAAGCCCGGTGCTGACCCCTCATACCCTTCCAACTACCGTCCCATCTCCCTCCTGCCGTACCTAGGTAAGGTCTTGGAAACCCATGTAACCAGCACCCTGAGCACCTATGTGGAAACCAATCACTGCCTCTCCCCCCGGCAGGCGGGCTTCCGCCCCCTCCATTCTACGGAGAAGGTGGTGATCTCAGTGATGGACAGCCTACGCGAGGGCATTGACACCAACCTCCCGCAGGCCCTCATTCTTCTAGACCTGTCCGCCGCTTTTGACACGGTGGACCATTCCACCCTACTCACCCGTGTCAGGGCGGCGGGCATAGAGGGCCTGGCCCTCGCCTGGCTCGAGTCCTTCCTGAGCGATAGAGCCCAGGCAGTCCACCTAGCTGGTTTCACTGCTGCCTCCCGCAAGGTTGTATGCGGGGTCCCCCAAGGTTCCTCACTTTCCCCTCTCTTGTTTAATTTATACATCTATCCCCTCATCTTTATGTTACAGCAGCTTGAGCTCACGGTGTTCAATTACGCTGATGACCTCCAGCTAATTTTCAACCTTTCCCACTCCCCCTCTTCTTCCCAGAACGTTCAATCTGTCATGTTGTTCATTCAGGATTGGATGAACTGCAACCACCTCAAACTTAATCCGGACAAGACGGAGCTAGTCTTGACCGGAGGTGGTTGCAGTCCCTGGTCCCCTTCTCACTGGGCTCTCTCACTTGGTGCTCCCCCACTCCCTGTCCCCAAGGTTAAAACCCTGGGTATCTCCCTCAGTCCCTCACTCTTCGTTCACTCACAGGTTAACTCGGTTGTTTCCTCCTGCTTCTTCTCCCTCAGAACCATTAGGAAGATTTCTCGCTTTTTCTCTCAACCTGCCCTGAAGATCATAATGATGGCTATGGTGCTCTCGCGCCTTGATTACGGTAACATCATTTACAATGGCGCTCCGGCCTACGCCATTCACCGTTTGCAGCTAGTGCAGAACCAGGCTGCCTGCCTGATCTACGGTCTGTCCAAATTCCACCGTGCCACTCCTCTACTCCAGGCACTACACTGGCTGCCGGTGAAAGAGCGAGCCTTGTTTAAGCTCGGCTGTACCACCTTTCAGGCCAAAATGGGCACCGCCCCGGAGTTCATTTGCTCCGCTATTAAGCCTTACATCCCGGGCAGAGTGCTCCGTTCCATCCATCAGGCACTTTTAACCACCCACCGATTCAGGAAGAAAAAGGCGGGCGGAGCAAAATTTGCAGTTCTTGCTCCTGTGTTTTGGAACTCCCTTCCTGCGGAACTCCACACGACACCTTCTTACATTGAGTTCCGGAAAGGTCTTAAAACCTGCTCTTCTCCCGAGCCTATAATGTCTAAACTCCCTCCGCTCCTGTAGTCTCCTCGCAATCTAAAAAGTGCCAAGAAACCGCGTGGTAGAAGCGCGCTATATACATGTTTTTAAATTCAAATTCAAATTCAAATTCAATGCTACATGAGCGTGTAAGGAGCAAACTAATGCTTTTCATGTACGAAAGGGGTGTTAAACTGAGGAGCATTGTACACTTTGTGAAGGGTAAAAATCTGTAACTTTGCAAAGCTTTGAACGCACCTTATCAGATAGATATCGATCCTTTAACAGCATCTGAACGCTGTATTTCATTTAAAGTAAAAAATACATATAAATGAATAAAGACATCAGAGCGCTTTACATGAGCACCATTTACATTACAGATGGACACATTCATGTTCCTTTTGTTAGGCACAGGGAGATTAAGTGATTTGCCCAAAATCACAGGATGTTGAGCGTCCCTGCTAAGTCTCAAACCCTGTTCCCCAGCTTCGAAGTCAACCGCACTCGCACAGTTACTTCGTTTGCATGTTGTTGAATTTATGACTTTTGTGTACAAAATGAAGGCATGCATGCACACAGGATTTCATAAAATTCAACGAAATCACTTTCCATTTGGTAAAAGTATTTAGTAGGCAATATTTTGTTCTGTATGTCTAAAATTCACCACTTGCAACACAGGATCATGCAGCCATCATCTTCTGATTATTTTCATAAAACTTTTGTTTGAGGATAGAACTTACCGCTGCTAATGGAGGCTCTTCAGCAAAGAGGCCCTTTTGTATTATCATTAAGGAAAGTGCACACAAGCAATTCTTATTGATAAATCATTCATTTTCTGCTCCTGGATTGTTTAAATATTTTATGCTCTGGTTGTAAATGGCAAGTGTAAACAGTTTGCATCAAATACAGAGGCGTAGCTAGAGCTTGTGGCGCCCGTGGCTATCCTTCAGATTGCCGCCCCCCTGGGGGGGTGTTGGGGAAAAAGGACGGTGAGTACCTGAAAGAGGTCCGAGAGACACGTAGTATCGCCGCTAATAGTTACCTCGATCATTCATGACACGGTCTAGGGCTAGACAGCCCCCATCCGCAAAATAGTGCAGCCTGGGGCAGACCACCTCCACCTAGCTACGTCGCTGAAGGAAAAGCAGAAGAAAACCCAAAACTTACATCAGTTATCTCTACCCTGTTTGTGACATCCCACACATAACATCACAGCTTGTGCAGGACCCTTGTCCCGTGTCCCCTATCTCCCCCGTCCATGACTTCAGCAATGTCTGCAGACCGGTCCACCACACTGGGTTTGACCATGGTTCCCCTGGCAGCACCTTCAGGATACTACAGGTGAGTCCTTTGCACCTGCTCACTAGACTAACTTAATTTCTGCAGTTGGGGCAGTACCAGGCCGGATGAGGGGATGCAGGATCAGAGACAGGCAGGAGGGGCTTCTGAATCTGTGCCCTGGTCAGTCAGTGCCAGGGCCCAGGATCCACCTTGAAGTCACTTGACCCACTCCTAGGGGAGAAGTGTCCGAACCAGATTAATAGATTTTCCAGATACTGCACTGAAGAGGCACTGCCTGCCTGATGGAGGACACTGATGAGTACGGCTCCGCCTTTCACTGCTGGGTGAGGACAGGCGGAAAGCTGTCTCAGACAGCCAGAACTGACACACACAACAGGAGGGATGCCGGGGGAGGGGGGTAATGCCCTGTGCTGAATCCCTTTAAGCACAATGAACGTTGCACGCCTGATGTGAGTAATCTCATGCCAACAGATTGTCCTGGCTGCACGTTAACAATTACACTGCATTCTTTCTGAGCCTGAAGAACTGTTTGTTTACCATCTAAATGTCCTGCTGGGCATCTTTTCCTCCCGGGTGCCTCTTTCTCAGTTGTGGCTTTCTGACGAAACTAGCACTGGGAGGGCCCATTGCTAAATCACATAATATAACTAATGCGTTATTACCATGGGGTGCTGCGGTGTTGCGGGCTGCATCCGTTGTTCTGCCAGGTTGCCCATTGGAACAGTGTTTTTGAATCAGGGAATTACTTTCTGATAACACTGTGTCTGTGAAATTAGTGATTGAACTTTGTCAGTGTGTTGGGGATTGCATTGCAGGAAGGACTGCGCTCAGAAATGGCGATGTATCTAAGGAGACTTGTGCTGCGCCTTGAAAGGGGTGAGGGGCAGTAGACACAATTGTGGGTGGACATGTATTTCAATTTCGCAGTCCGTGGTTGTTGCTTTAAGTTGATATATGGTGGCGCAGTGCCATGCCTCTGTATCTGGGAAGTGAAGTTTCAGGAGGGCAGATGCCTGTATCTAAAGTTGCACATGGAACTCTTGATTCAGGGGATGCAGCTGCTCAGGATGCCATCCAGGGGATTCGTCTGTATTCTTCGGAAGGTGTTACCGTTTGTTAGAGAAAGTGTGGTTGCTGAAGTGTTTTAAAGTGGGATTCTGAAATTATAAAACTGCATCACAAAATATAAACCGGTAACAACAGCCTGAAACCTACGGTTGCTGAAGCATTCCTTTGGCCACACCGACTTACAGCTCATTTGATGCAGCTGCGCCAGATGGAGTAGATAGGTGGGGATAGGGTGAGAGGAAGTTGTATTATTCTAGGCCGGTAGCCAGTGCTTTAGTTTAGGGAAATGATTTTGACATGGCAGAAAGATCGCTTCCATGGCTATGGATCGGTGATACAGGAAGGGGGGGGGCGGGGGGGGGGGGGCGGTCTGCTGCTATTGTGATGACTGATGCCAAACTTGCTCCTATATAACAGAATTGGAAACTTGAAAGTGACATAGCCTGAATGCAAGAGTCAGAAACCGGAAGGTCGAATACACATTCATTGAAGCCGCAGAATTCCTTGCATACAAAAAGACTATTTTCTTGTGGGTGAAAAAGTCGATTGCGTGATTGTTTTATGCCTCCAAATCTCAAATTGGCACCCAGAATTCTTGTCAGTATAATGACTGTTATAGCCATTTTTAAACAGTTCTGTTCATACTACAAATAACTTCTGTTGAACAATGTATTAATTTAATTAAAATATTCCACATTTCTTTTGCAATTGGACTTTCGTTTTGAAATGTTGCCCCAGCCACAGACACTCACTTCCCGTCATTGGTCCTTTCCTTTGTAAGTTAACTGTACCTCGCCTCACTTTATGGGCACTCATCGTGCATGAGGGATCTCGGCTCACACATCGCGGGAGCATGCTGCTGCTGCCCAGCCCTTCCGTCTTCAAGTTGGCAGCAGGCACGGGGCAAAGTCGAGGTCAGTCAGCAGCAAATTAATCAGTGCACTGCCAGTGCAGGCAGCTGAGGAGAGAAATAATTCCCGGAGCCTCAAGGGTGTTGCGCCACACTAGAGTTCAAAAGGGCAGAGGCAGGGGGCGGGTGGGGCCTGTGACGTCCCCTTCATGCTGTTACTATGGATTGGCTACAGGTAACTTGAGAGGCCTCAGGCAAGTCACAGCCAGGTCAAGTGCTGGGCCATTAGGTTGCGCAGCTCTTGCTTGTTTCGCGCGCTAATGGCCTGCCAACAGGTGTCAGAAGGGAGAGGGGACATTCTTTTGTCCCCTCGTCCCCCCTCATCCACCCAACCTTGTCCCCTGTGTCCCCCCATCCAAAATATGGGGGGGGGGGATATATCTCTGCGTCCCCCACAGTTCCTATGTCTATGCATGGGTGAAGTGTCTGCTGTGGTATGCTTCGGCCTTCGGGGGCAGTGAATCCTGAATTGATCAGGTGCTGCATGTCAAAATTGCATTTTTGAAAATAATTCCTGCGCTGTTACTTAGGCACGTTCATTGCCCCTGGAGCCTTCAACAGCTTCTTTCTCACTCAGTAAGCACTGACTGCAGGCACCCTTTGACGCCGTATCCGGCAGCAGCAGTAAGTCACGTGACTTGTCGTGCTGCTGCGCAATGCTTGCACTTCAAACGGCGGCCGCGCTACACTGGCCCGTTGCGGCAGCCTTTATAATTTATTTGGGTACACTGACTGACAGTAGTGTCAGTGTACACAAATAAATTATAAAGCTGCCGCAATGTGCCAGTGTAGCGCGGCCGCCGCCCTCAAAATAGTGCCGCCTGGGGCGGACCGCCCCCATCGCCCCACCCCCTGCTACGCCGCTGATCAAATATGACACAATCCCTCACCTGGAAGCAATAATATGTGCTTTATTATTAACAGAGTATGCTTGTGTTTATCATTACCAAAACCATGTTTGAAACAAAGAACTATTGAACATTCCATAATAAGGCAAATCATACCATGTTTGAAACCAAGAACTTTAGAATATGTTTTATTAGGCCATATCAGACAAAGTGTTCTGTTCGTTGTATATAGTCAAATTAAAAATGAACCTACATTCAATAGCACACATAACACACAGTTTAAGCAAGTTTGTAAACAATACAACTTAATATAACATTTCTTTTCATACTGCAAGAAACCTAAACTGTTTTGAGTAAATAACTGTATTTTTCGAAATTTTAGAAATCTGGTAACATTGTGTTTGATGATTAAAACATACTATGTTTATACACAGAGGTTTCAATAGAATGATCTTTAAAAAATGTACAGACAATGCTTTCTCAAAACTATTTTTCAGTTTCCAATAGTTAACGATGCTGCATTACCAGACATTTGCAAATAAATTAAACATGCTATTGACTATAGTGACTACGCTTAGCTTTCTTAAGGTGATGTACCCTTAAGTTAATTTTAAGAGCATCTTTTCAAAATGCTTCCTTCCTCAGTTGCTTATAAAGAACCTGTAAATTATTTTTTCTTCACAATACCAATTAAAGTATTGTCTGTTTTATTTTCTTTGAAGACTAATATGTGTGTTTGCTTTTCTTTTGACAAGCACTCTTTTGGAAGCAATGTGTAGGCTCGTTCACCTTAAAACACGAATCCAAGTGCTATAAAAACAAAGTACCATCAATAATATATGCAACAGCATTTTCCTTCAATTTTTACAACATTATGCAAATTAAAAAATGCAGTGCTTTATAGAAAACAATCCCTTCTCCTGCATAGCAGAATTTGAACTAATGTGTCATTATTTATGAGAAACATACAATTAAATGCATGGGCTACATAGTAATATTGGCTCTGCATGAAGCAGCAAAGAAACAATGCTGCAATGTAACCAATCTGTGACACTCAATTACTCAGTTGAAGTCCATTATTCAAATGATTGCACTTTTGAAACCCTTTATAAGATGTCCTGCTTACAATTAATAGCATATATTTTCAAGAGCATAGTGAGCTGCAATCTTAAAGCAACAATCTGAATAGGACAGCGCTTTCATTGTAGGAAAATGTGTGTATCTGTTTATTTATGTGGCTCCAATGTGTGTCTAAGTGTGGACATGGACATTTCCATGTGTATACGCATGTATGGTTCTGTGTTTATTTATTTATTTATTTAATAGTTTTATAGAGCGCGAACCAGATCCGTGAGGGTATCAGAGCGCTTTACAGGATTTAGGGTGGTATACAAAGCGTTAGGAAGGGAGGGACCACTTGGGTAAAATAGGGGATACATTATACAAAAAAAGCACGCAGTCTAAAGTCCCGGCTACATGTGGGATACAAATTAAAACGGGTAGATACATTATACAAAAAGGCACGCAGCCTCAACTGTGTGTGTTGTCTAAAAGCATGCGTGTGCCTGTATGTGTAGGTTCTGCTAGCAGATTCAAGTGTAATACAAAACAGCATATGGTCATTACAATAATGATCACATACATTTAAACAAGCCTGACCATGTGACTTGGCGAATGCTTATCGATACACCTAGTAGGAAAAATGGCTACTGAAAAAAGGAAAGAGAAAAGAAAATGGGAAAACAAAGAAAAAATATGTATGGGCAAAATTCAAAGAAATAACACTCCAAAGACAAGCATAATTTCCTGTACCAATCCACAAGAATTCTCAAAGAAAACACATCATCTAAAAACAATGAAAATTAAAAAGCTATTTACAAGAATAGAATGCATTAGGGCCAAAGGAACCCAAAAAGTAACTTGAAAATACATGAACATAGTACCAGTTAAAATGTATGAAGCCTAAATAACAACTCTGCAACTATCATCTCCATGAAAACTTAGAAACATTAATGTGAAGGAAAAATCGAAAGACTCATGTACAGGATGCACATTGAAATGCCAGTTATACACAATGGACTCAATTTACAAAGATTTTCCTGCCACTTTCTCATGTAGTACTCCTGAATTGTAGAAGTAAGTCAGGGATACCCTTCGCTTGCTCATTTAATTTTAGAATAAGTCAGAAGTGTTTCAGGAGTAACACCAGTCTTGGTGAACCGGGCCTATTATCTGTGTAAAATACATTACATACCATAATTACTATCCGTGCACATTACATAATGTGGTATTATTTACAGAAAAATATCTTGAAATAAAAGTCAGTCATCAAAAGATCATTAAATAATGACGCTATTATTAATTATCCATTACCATTTAGCAATAAAACATTATGGGGCATATTATCAAGGGGGTTTATCTCCGATAACACCAGTTAGAGACAGCTAGTAAGAGATAGCGACCATCTTGGGCCCCGCTTTGCATGTTAGTGATGTTTATCACTAACGACATGCAAAGTGGGCGTGCCAAGATGTTAGCGACTGAAAACAGTCGCTAACATCGCTATCTCCTATTACCAACTTTTGGAGATATTCGCGCTAAGCGCGAATATCTCCAAAAGCTAACACCTGCCCTGAGCAGTTCTTAGCCATGTTATCCAATGGGAGGTGGATAACATGGCTAAGAGCATTAGCTCGGTAATGCATGAATATCACTGACTTTTCAGCGATATTCATGCATTGCCGCGATTTTTATCGCATTTGCGATAAACCTTGGTAATACCAAGGTTTATTTGCGGTAAAAATCGCCGCAGCTCAGCGGTAAATATTTGTCTCTAACCAAGTAATAGCGATAATTATCGCTATTGCTTGGTAATATGCCTCTATATTTTTGTTCCTGACTGATTATCAGTGACTAAAGTATTGGTTCATACAATGATCCTAATTTGCTATATATCAATTTTATAATACTGACTGTGTTGATCGTCAACTCCACAAATCTTAGTGACTGTCATTTAAATGTAGTTAATCTGGAGGTTAGTATATCATGGCATCTATGTAACGTGGTGCACAAATAAAGACACAGTTATATATTCCATTTGGGAGGTTATCTACATTTGATGTGACATTTTGTGTTATTTGCTGATTTTGGTGTTTTGCTCTAAACATCACCTAGCTTGCTCAGCAGTGTATGGTCTTTTGATTTTAAACCATTATAAAGAATTCTGAGGACCTCAACAGGTGGATATATATTCTAAAAGTGTACATCTGTGTAAAGGAAAAACTACATGTATTTCAGAGACATTAAGTTTAGAGTATATGGGTTCTTCAGCATTTGTATGTGTATCAGTATTACACTAAACCCTGTTTGCCAGATGTGATATCAGAAGGAGCATCTGTATAATGGTGTGTTTTAACTGTGGGCAAATTGAAGTAATGCAGATGAGATTTTCCTGAAATCTTTCGGAAGCTTATGTACATCATCTCTTGCAGAAATTTCATTCCGGGTCTGGATGTGTGGTGGGAGCTTAGAAATTATACCGTGCAGCCGTGTGGGACATGTCTTCCGAAAAAAGCATCCTTATGTCTTCCCAGAGGGAAATGCCAACACGTACATCAAGTAAGATTTTCCTTTGTGTTAAAAAATTAGTAGTGTTTTGCTTTAGGACCGTATTCACTCTATCCTTTAAAAGTACCTCAATAATTGGATTTGAATAATCCTACACAAGCACATTTAACGATCAAGAAATGTAGACGCTTTTCTTACTCAAGATAAAGCAACACATATCTAGACTTTTTGGTCAAATTACAGATTTTATTGTTCAGAATTTATTTAAAATATTTTTGATTCCATTGAGTTTTGGATATTTTACTCAACTCTTTCTAATTTATGGGGCATGATATATATTAATTTCTTCCATGTGGCATGAATACAGTATTTTTAATTTTTTCATTTGGAAAAGGAAAACTTGTATTTACAAAGAAATTAAGTTCTCACAAAGCTGAATTTTCCTGCAACAATAATTTCACGCTCTTTCAAAAATGGAGGTCTATCGAATTGCACTTGTATTGGTCAACACTTGCTCCTCTAGGCTATATCTATGCATGCTTATTTTAACCTATGAATGAACTCCATGTAGTGTAGCTCTCTCAGTTGACCTTCTGCTGCATGTTGTTGATAGTTGGCTACATGCTGCTAATGTAATGAAAGAAAACTGAAAAATGACATACAAGTTGGAGTTTTTTGTTTTTTTTACCAAGGTGGGCTCCAGTGATTCTTCTAGCTTTGGTAATCAATCAGCTATTGGTACTTAAATGACTGCTTCCACAGTATTGTTAAACATTCCAGAGGAAGCTTGAGCAGCCCATTTCAAAAGTATGTATCTGGAGGCTTGCGCTCCAAGACAGAGAAGTAGTTGCAGTTCTTACTTTCCTTCGAAACCAAATTCAATGAATGATGTTTTATAGCAATTAAAAGAACCAAGCTCAAACAGGGCATGTGGGCCAGCTATGATTCTATGGGGTCCTTTGCTTTACTGAGTAATAAACTCAATACTTCAAACAAGGTAGTTCCGTCTATTTGGCAAATGGCTGAGATCATCCAATTTACAAAAATGAGGATATGGCTGATCTACCAATTATCTCTTGATCTTCTTGCTTGATGAATCTGTGAAATCCATTGGAAAAATGCTTATGAACATAACTTTTAAATCTGGTTTTAGAGTAGTAACTACTGAGAAACAATTCTGTGTATTGCCACTGGTTAGTAGTAAATATCTAGGCCTTAAGAAATCTCCTAATTATGCCATATTTGTTGACCGACGCCAGACCTATGAAGAACTAGGCAGAGCAATTCTGTTGTTTCTCTAAGAAATTAGCATGGGCATTCAGATGTTTAGCTGAGGCTATGCCCTCTGATGCTCTGATGGAGAAATGCCCATCAAATTTAGAGATTGCACCTGCCTGGTGGAGATGTCTTTGCATTCTGTGGAGCCACCAGTGCTCAGTTCCAATAAAGGCACTGAAATTTGCCAAGAGGC
Organism: Lissotriton vulgaris; assembly: GCF_964263255.1. Lineage (NCBI taxonomy): Eukaryota > Metazoa > Chordata > Amphibia > Caudata > Salamandridae > Lissotriton > Lissotriton vulgaris. Next base: position 1,747,196,387 of record NC_141694.1, read on the forward strand.
CATATTTGTTTTTACCAATCCGCGTTATTTTTTGCTTTGAAAGACAAGCTGCAAAAGTGGAATTCTGAAGACAAAGGTAAATTTGATAGCATATCCTAAGAAATTAGCAGGGTGATTTAGACCATCATAGCAGACAGCCTGCAAGTTTGGTCAAGCACATGAGCACCAAACCCCATGCACAAAAACAACCCACCAAATTTAGAAACCCCTGCCTAATTGGTGAAGAACTATGTACCTTCAGTAGTGCCACTGTTGCATCAGATCCACTGAAGTTGGCCAACCAAGAGCCATGTTAGTTGTGGCTGCTTAGCAATGTGTTCATCTTTAATTTTCAAGAGATTAACTCTCAAAACAAGACCTTGTATCTTGAAAACAAATAGAAAATGGCCTTCATACATTGAATTTGTTTTATCCTTCATTTAAGGGTAATTGTTTGATTTCCCTGCCTGGGGCTAACCTCAAGATCTCGTTGGTTGTCATTATAACCTGAATGTTCAGTAGTGGATGAGCTGGTAGGTCAGAGGTTCTTATTTATAGACCCTGCTGACATTCTGTTCAGAGTAAACCTAATGCTTCCTCCACCTCTAAATGGGGCTGGGGACATTCAAGATTATCGGAATGGGAGCCCCACTAAAGTCCAAATGATGCCCTAGGCATGGAGGAAGTCATAATTATTATTTTTCACTTATTCAGGATGTATTTGGTATGTGTTTTGCGAATTGGCCAAGGAGTTGCACAGGACTGCAAACTGGTTGTTACCTTATTTAATATGTCTTATGACTTGAACTTTGAGGTGATATTCTATAGTGTGCAAGAGATACATCCCTGTTTTAACCCCTGCTGATCATGCTGTATTATTAAAAAAGAATGAAACTGCACTCATAATACACGTGTAAATATTTAAGAGTATTGCTCTGTAGGCATTATTTCACTTGTCTTTGGAGGCACAGTTCTGGAATGAAATTTGGTCCCCACAGATTCAGTATGCTTTGGCCAGCATTAAGTTTAATGCAACTTTAGGAAGTCACTGTATATGGACGTAGCATTCAAGGATTATAAACGTAACGTAGGACTTGTGGCTCAGTTTAAAATGCAACACTGGGTAATATTCCTTTGTTCTAGTTGTTTCAGGCTGAATATGTGTTCTTTTTGTCTAACTTTGTAATCCCTAAGATTACTCTAGTGTTACCAATGAGGTTAGTGGGGTGCCGCTCTTCAATATCAAAATCTGTAGCATTCTCCCTACGATTATGGTTTAAGCTAGAGCACCCCTTTGGGGGTGAAGGTGAATGCCGATTCTCCAATTTATATGCATAGAGAATCTTGATTTCATTAAAGACAACAGAGGCTAACTGTAAATTTATAAGGCCATGCTGACCCTTTGTTGAGTACAAAGTAATTAGGCGGCTAAATATCTGGTGCCAAAGCAACCTATGGCAGAATGGTGCAGCTGTAAAGTGGCTGAGTTTTACATTTCCAACTCATTCAGTAGCAAACATTAGCCCTCTAATCTGTCTCTGACCTTCTTTCCCTGGCACAAGGTAGCCCCCGACCTTTCAAGGAGAATTGCACAGCAAATTAGAAACTTAACATCTCATCAAGTCAGCAAACGTCAGAAAGGGGAACGTCACCTAAACAACTGCTGTCTCTTTCAATGCTCCTGGGTGGTCAGAAGCCCACACATGTCTGAGAAAGTTAGGCTACCTGTTTGGCACATTTTACCCATACGTGTGCGGGGAAGTATTTAGGGTTCTGGTTAGGCGGAAGACTGATAGAGAACAATTGCAGCTGGAGGAGTAAGGCTCAAGCCCTGAGGCTGTTATGCCGAGATAGATGGAGTGGGTTACGACATCTCTCAGAGGAAAAAACCCTTGGAGCACCAGAGGGCAGTGGTTCTTTTGCAATACAGAATTTCCTCATCTGTACGTGAGGCCAGGCAAAGAAGTGGACTCCGGTTGAACATAGTACCAACACTACCATTTGAAGAGAGCTGAGTGAAGTGGGCCCACCATGAAGTAGTATGGAACCTCAAGTTGAACAGAAGAGAAAGTCCACTGTGAATCTAGAGAGCATTCCTTCAGCACAGAGGGTGATATTCAATGGGCTGTATTTCAATCCCTCTGCCGTGGGACCTGACCAAGGAATGGCAGCCTATCCTTACATGGCAATTGTCACAGTATAGTACAATTGTTAGCAATTCCTTTTTCTACCACTTCACACAAGTACTTATTAACATCCACCTACCACATGTCATGTATGAAAGAGATCAGGTGATCTAGCACACCAGAGCCAGATCACCTGCGGAAAACTGTAAGCCTTAATGTAAAAGTACTTCATGATCTGGGAAAATGACTAGTGGTACTGAATCTTCTACAGGAAACACTGTCCAAATCTTGCAGGCCATAAATCATTATTTTGGACCTACCTCTCGCATGACCCAATAGTGACCATTTTGGGCCTCCTTTTGCTGAACTCTCTTAGTAAACACAAATTGGGAAACAAATGGCTCTGGTCTTGGTAGTGGTGTTTCGACTGATTCTAAAGTATAGCGAGATACTGAAGGTCATCTGAGATGCTTTAGCTATGGAAAAAAACACTTACTCACAGGACAATAAACTCAAAACCTTTGAAGTGGACTGGTCCCTTTTCCCAAATGTACTTACTGAGAAATTCTGGGAACTAATATTCACCTGCTGTCTAAAAGTTCTTCACATAATTCCCTCTGAACGATCAGAAATGCTTTTCTGAAAGAAACTGGCTTCTAACACTGCATTCTGTACCTCCCACAAATCTTTGTTCTATTCCCTAATCCTTAGGAGCATTAATGCTAACAAGAATGCTTATAAACAGCAAACGCGGGTGGGGGAAGGGGACAAGCTGGGGAAGATGAGGACATTGAATTCTTCTTGCCATTTACTCACTAAGCACATCCGTAGCCCGAGGGATGTAAGTGCTTCTGCTTGTGGAATGTCCCTCCTTTGTCTTGATAGTTCAGAAGATATTTAAAGCTGTTGCAGCTTCAGGCAAATCCAGAAAACCAGTTTATGCTGGAAATTTAGCAGTGGACATGAAAAGTAAGGGAAACACGGTTTACAACGCGGGCATTACATCGCAATGCTATTACATTGCAGTTTTCACAACACAAGTCGTTACAACGACTTGCGCTGAATGGTGCTCTAGGGCAAGGAATAGTATAATTTGCTATCCAACACCTTCCCTACTGTATGTAGACTGGAGTTGGAATAGGAAATTATACTACTCCTAAGTCCAGTGCCCTCCAACGCAAGTCGTTGTAATGACTTGCGTTGTAAAAACCGCGATGTAATGTACTGCGATGTAAATGTATGCGTTGTAACGCCTACATCCGAAGAGTAAGATATAGAAAACTGCCAGTAAATGGGAACCTTTTAACAAGGTCCAGTCTTGAAGATTTGAATGCTGTTCAAGGTTGACAATGCTAAATAAAATATTTTGCAAAAACACCTCGTGTGGACCCAGAAAATATGCCAATACTATTTGGATAAAAACACAATCTTTTGTGGATTGCTAATAAAAATTTATTATACCTGAGCTTTGTGGTGCAGATTTCTAGGCTACAGTGGAAACCACTCAACCGAAGAAAACCGCACAACTGAAGACTCTAACCTTGATGAGGTCTTCTCACTTATGACTTTCAGCCTTTCCCTGCTGAGAAAATCCAAACACTACCTTTGTCAGGGTGAACCATTTAATTTTTCCGAGTTGCAGTCACTTGTAAGCTTGCCACAAAAGGTGTATCCGTCCTGGTCTATTGAACCTCACAAAGTGACAATATATTTTCAGTTATTATTGTTCTTAATGGTACCGTTTTAGTTTTTGCTATATTTGATAAATAAGTTAGTTTTACAGTAGGGGGAAGATGAAAATTTTTCTCTGCAGTTACATTTTTTTTCTCCGTAGGGAATATATTTTACCATTTGGAGAATCCCATTTCCATAACTGCATATACATTTTGGTGGTATTCCCTGCTCATTCCTACCCTTGAAAGGCTTTTACTACCACTCATGACCGGAGTAAATCTCACACTGATTTCAGGAAGTGAATGGGTTGTGTAAAAGTTTATAAGTAACAAAAAATCTGGAAGGTTCCCCTGGTGATTAGACACAAGTAGGGGTAGAGTACTGTGAGAAGAAGGAAAGACCTGTGATTTGTAGTGAACTCAATATGGTCAGTTATACTGACAAGAAGTGAATTTTACTACAGGAAAGCTACTACCAAAAAGGTCCTCGAGTGATCACAATAAGATAAAATAATATGTGAATGGCAAGCACTGTCTGACTATACGTCTCTACACGACATTGTTATTCATAGTCAAAGTATAACAGGTAAGCACACAACAATAGAACTGGAAAGGTATAAACACAATTTATTAAAATCACCTCCCAGTTAGGGTTACAATCTAAATAAAATCCGATAAAATATTCACAGAAGTGAAAAGGACTAAAAAAAGTCAAAGAACAAAAGTCGACGCTGCGTTTCGGTGTTCGTTTTTTATGGTTTACCCCTTCTTCAGGACACTTTGACAGTTTCAACATTAATCTAAAAATTAAAAAAACATCTTTAAGTATATATTCCTTCAACATAAAATCATTTATCTCTGTGCAGTGTTTATTAACCCACCCAAACTACATTGCAACATTTGATATAGGAAAACCTGTTATCTAGAGAAAACGTGCTTACATGAGGACCTGCTTTGACTTTCAAGCTTGGTAAGTATTAACGGGCTCTATTCTTTACCCATTATGTTGGTCAGGTGTAAAGCCTTTATAAATTCTAGGGACACATATCTAAAATACAAAGAGAGGGAATACCTGAAAATTTGTGAAGTTTCTGTTTTGACCATTCAGAAGACTTCTAAACAGCCAGATATCTGTGAATCCTCATAGCTTTCAAATTGCACTGTGACCTTAACAAGGAAAGTTAATAAAATACTTTTACAACCGAGTGGTTTGGTTTATATTTTAGTGAAGTTTTGTGTAATTTTACTCCGAAATTTACCTGTTTTCAATTCAAGGTACAGATTAAGAGAACAACGGAGGGGCCACCAGACTTCTCTCTCAGTATGAGTCTATTTGATGCAGACTTGGGTCTTTTTTCTTGAGTTTAAGATCCCTGCGGGTTGAGACATATATATATATATGTGTATAGAAGGACAATATAATAGGTCTTCCTATACAGAGGGCATAAGTATATTGCTCACTTACCACAGCTATATATCCTTTCAAACGTTGTATAGGTTTGATAGATGGTACTTCATTATCTGTTTGAATAAAGTGGGCATATTTAAATATCTTACCGGATAGAGTGATAAAATTTATCATAATTCCTCTCTCCTCTCATTCAAGCTAATTCGCCAATAGGTTATTTAATACTTTAGGCCATGTTGTTTTGTTTAAAGTATTAAAGTTATATGCAACATGTATATGTTTGCAGCATCTTTGTTGTATTTACCTATGGAGAATTTTTAGAATGTTGATGCTGATTATTCTTGCAAGTATAATATGCTAAAAGCCCTATTATTCAAGTCAAGTAACATGAGTGGCATCTCATGGCTAAAAGGCAAGATGTTTTAGTATTGGTAACAAGAGCCTACTTTAACTGGCCTTATTACTATCTAGTTATTCTGGATAATCTGGTAACAGTTTCTTGGCTAAAGAGCCTGGTGTTGTGGTCTAAATACCACAACCCTTAACTACCCAAAATCCTTCCATTCACATACCTGATAGAACTTGGTCGGCCTCCCTGCTCCTCCGTGTTCAGCGTCATTCATGTGAGTGAAGAGCTAGACACGGGGGCTCTTTAAGTACTGCCTCTTCCTTCCATAACCCGGAAGTTAATGGAGAAAGCAGTGTGTATTTGTTTTAGAATAAATATTCCTAGATTGTCATATGTTCTTAGCAGGTAATATATTAATAATCCGATATTACGAGTGGTTTTAACCGAATTCGAGCCAAAAACGGGCAGTTATACTCTTCTCGGCAATTTCTAAAAACCGGAAGTGGTTGTGCCGAAACGAAAAGGTTGCGCACAGTCCTAACAAACTTAAGGACCAGACTATGATATTTAATGATACAACGTGCGTCTGATTATAGTGACGAATTTTCATATACGTTATCTTTAAGGCGCATTTTCAAGTTTTTGTTAGCTCGTTCGAGAAAAACGGCGGCCATCTTAGGTTGGGGGGGTTCGAAGTGTATACCATACTTCGTCTGTTATGCTCATAGAAGTAGAGTACACTCAATGAACTAAAGCTATAGTCTATGTCTAATAATATCAAAGAGCGCTGTTACATTAAACGCACATTCGATCCTCACTTTTAGTTTTGTTTGACTCATATGTTACATGGCGGCCATCATGGATTGGGAAGAGTTCATATAATGAGCGCTATTTTTAGAAGGTGTAGAAAACATTTAGTGTGGTTGGCATTACGGGCATACAACATCCATGTAATAAATGTATTTATAGTCTATCAATAAGCATGTTCTCAACAATTATACAGTTGGTCTAAATGACAGGATCTAAGTTTTTTTACTCATTTCTGTACACCGGTTATGAATAACAGAGATGCATTGAGGAACCTTCCAAAATCAATGATTCTAACATTTTGCGCGGAACTTCATTTTTACAGTACATAACATACAGTTTCAACAATGTTCTACCATGTTACTTAGTTGGTAACGTAGAATGGTTAAAATAATTTGATGCACTACCTCAATCCCACACCATTTCAGATCTTCAATTTGGTGATTGTGAGACAACCAATGTTCTACAAGGGGCGCTGTTTTCTTTTTTGTTCGGATGGCAGATTTATGTTCTGTAACTCTAGTCTTAATTTCTCTAGAGGTTTCACCAATGTAGGCTTTATTGCAAGGACAAAGTATCATATACACTTGATTTTTGGTCTTACAATTGATGAAACTTTTTATCTTGTGTCTAATGCCATTATGCTCAATCATGGCCACTTTCATCATTGTTGTGCAATTGGTACACATATTGCAACAGAAATTCCCAACAGGTAGAGGTCTTTTATCTATGGTTTGTTGGCTATTCGTTTTTTCTTCCCTAAAGGTGTGAACTAAGCAGTTCCTGACTGTTCTATTTCTTCGGAAACTGTACAATGGTTTAGGGAGTTTTTCTCCGTTCTTATTCCTTAGAAGTGACCAATTTCTGTTGATTATATTTTTCACTTTGTTACTGACTGTACTAAAGTTTGTAACAAATATCAATCTGTTGTCTGTAGTATCTGTTTGTTTTTGTTCTTTGGCAAATAAAGATTCTCTGTCGTAATATTTAGCACGTTTATTGGAAAGGGGCGACCAATCGGTCCCCCCGAACGTATGGCAGAGTACCACGATCCCCCCGGGAAGCCATCTTGGGCGGGAGGCGAGTCTCGGCTGGTATGCCCGAAGCGGCGTAGCCGGGGCGCGCCTTTTCCCGCCCTCGAGTGGGTTGGCCTAGACACTGACGCGGCTGGCCACGCCCTTGGGGCAGGCATGGGCGAGTTTACGCCCGCCCTGAAGACGGATAAAAGGAGAAACAAGACCAGAAGGCATCCTCTTGTTCCTGTGCTCTGAAGCTGCACCTCCTCGCTGCACGTGAGCTCGAGACGGAACGAAGAGCCAATTTTGAGCGTTGTAATCGTTCTTGTTTGTTTTTCAGATACTCTGTTGGAGAATGCCGAGGAAGGCGGGAAAGCGACTGACTACCGACCAGATGCTGCGTGTTCTCATGAAAGAGGTGACCGACCTAAAGAGGCGAATGGATAAAGACGAGGAAGGGGGGCCGAAACGTCCTTTGGCGGGAGCAGCCCCGGAAGGGAAAGGCAAGAGGCCCAGGAGGGGGGCAGCTGGGGGAGACATCCCGAGTCCCAGTGTCCCGCTCGAAGCACCCAGTCCCGTGCCGGAGGAGGGGAATCCGATTCCCGTTGTGGTCACCCCCGTGTCCGGGGAAGATATGCCGCCCGAGCTGGCGGCACAATTAGCAGCGTGGTTGGGTAAAAGTAGTGAGGGCGCCACGGCTGTCGACGCGCAGGTGTTGATGAAGCAATTGCGTGAAACTCGAGAAGCAGCGACGGTATCCACGCCGGCTGCAGCTGCAGAGAAGCCACGGGGGACGGTTTTAGTCGCAGAGACAGCGTCCGGTGCAGGTAAGCGGCCATTGCCGATTGCGAGGGAGGAATCGGCACCCTCTTGAAGGGAGAAGTTGGGCCAGCATGTCCCTTTAGCAATTAAAGAAAAGATATGGGCAGGGGAGTATGTAAACATCTTCTCGTTGCTTACTGATCATTATGAGATGGAACATGTGAAAGGTCAGAAGGACCTCATGCATCCGAGTGTTTGGCGCGCAAAGATGGCCGCCTTTAAGGTAAATGAGAACATTGGCAATTGGGGCAAGGCGTGGGGGGTTTTCACATCGATCTTGGGTGAACGAAGGCCCGAATTGCTACCCGAATTGCCGATTTATCAGTCACGAATTATGGGGTACTCTGTATCACACGAGGGTAATCATTGGTTCTGCTATGATAATATTTTCAGAAAAGCAAAAGAACATGATAAAAACTTAACTTGGGATTGTTATGATTCTGTGTCCTGGTCCAAAATGAAGGATACCGGTATGTTGAAATTGCCATTGGTGGGGAGTAATGTGGGCGAATCCTCCCGTCAGTATGCGGGGACGCCTTTTCGATCAGGTACGAGTACCGACAACCACTCGAGGCCTACCGGCAATGCAGGTAAAAAGGGGGTTTGTTGGAACTTTAACAGGGGCAAATGTACTAGGCCCCAGGGGTCGTGCAAATTTAGACACGAATGTAGTGGGTGTGGGCAATCATCCCATCCTGAGTCCACGTGCAGAGCCAAAACGGGTGATAACGGGGGTAGAGGAGGTGCCAAACAGGTCTAACATAGTCCGAGGGGCGCCTTTACCTACCCCGATTGATACCTTGGCAATGATTCCATGGCTCAGCGAATACCCGGATCGTGCCTCCGCTGGGGTGGTGCGGGATGGGTTTTCATATGGTTTCCGCATCCCAGTGGGGGACTTTGAGGGTGTAGAAAAATGCAAAAATCAGCTGTCGGTCTTGCAGCATACGACCGTGGTACAGGAAAAGATCCGGAAGGAGGTTACTCGAGGTCGAGTCGCCGGTCCGTTTAGTGTACCCCCGGTTGCTAACTTTGTTTGTTCTCCTTTAGGGGTGGTCCCCAAGAAGGACCCGGGTGAGTTTTGGCTGATACATAACTTATCAGCCCCACGTGGTCTTTCCGTAAACGAAGCGATAGACCCGGAAATGTGTTCGGTGCGGTACGCATCCTTCGATGAGGCCGTAGCCATTTTGAATCGCCTGGGGCCCGGTGCGCTGATGGCAAAATCCGATATCGAGTCAGCGTTCCGGTTGCTCCCGGTACACCCAGACGATCAGCGTCTCCTGGGATTCATGTTTCAGGGTCAATATTACATGGATAGGTGTATGCCGATGGGATGCTCCATATCTTGTGCCTATTTAGAGAAATTCAGTAGTTTCCTACAATGGGTCTTCACAAAGAAGACGGGTTTTCAAAATGTTATGCATTATCTAGATGATTTTTTGTTCCTGGGGGCAGCTGGGGATCCGGAATGTGGACAGGCTTTGGCCGCGTTTTGTGTTTTAATGAATCAGTTTGGCGTGCCACTGGCACCAGGTAAGACTGTGGGTCCTTCGACTTGCCTCGAGTTTCTGGGGATCGAGTTAGACTCCGGAGAAGGGTGTTTCCGTTTACCAGGTGATAAAGTGTTAAAATTCAGGGAATCCCTGCAAATGTGTATGAGCGAAGCTAAGGTTAAGCTGCATCAATTACAGCAGTTGGTGGGACAGTTGAATTTTGCCCTAAGAGTTATACCAATGGCCCGCCCTTTTTCCCGTTCGATCGCGCAAGCCATGGTCGGACTGAAAGAAGGCCATCATCGCACAAGGCTCTCGGCAGAGGTCCGCCAGGACATGCGCATTTGGTTGGCATTTCTGGCGGATTTCAATGGTCGGGTCGTCTGGAACAAACCGGCCGTGTCCTCTGAGGAGCTGGGGCTGTGGACAGATTCGGCAGGGAGCATAGGTTTTGGTGCCATTTTCGGCACTCGATGGTCTGCACAAAAATGGCCGGCATGGTGGCATGACAGTGGACTGACAAGTAACATTGCTTTCCTGGAACTTTTCCCCATTTTGGTGGCCCTGAGAACGTGGCCCGATGGGTTCAGAGATCACTCTGTGGTATTTTGGTCTGACAATATGACCGTGGTTGAGTGTATCAATAGCCAGGCAGCACGATGCAAATGGATTTTGAGACTGCTTAAAGAAATCGTATTAGTGTGTATGCAATTGAATGTGCTATTCAAAGCAAGACATGTCCCGGGGGTTATGAACCAGGCGGCTGATGCCCTTTCTCGTTTTCGTATGCAGGCCTTCTGGGGTTTTCTTCCCACAGCGGACCCGGAGCCGGCACCCTTTCCCGAAGCTCTCTGGTCTCTCGGTGCCCCGAACTTCGTAACCTCGTGGGAGAGAGTTTAGCACCCAGGACGAGGAAGGCATATGAAGGGGCGTTCCGGTCCTATTTAGCCTTTTTGGGGACTGCTAGTGAGGAGCTTTGGGGCCAGGAGGAATGGGTAGTGAACTTTCTGATGTCTTTACATCTGGCCGGGAAATCGGTGGCCACGGCCCAGAGGCATCGGGCTGCCATTTCCTTTGTTGCTAGGGCTCATGGGATCCAGGACCCGACAGCGTCTTTCGTTGTGCAAAAAGCGCTACGCGGGTGGCAACGCCTTGAGGGTCGCAGAGTAGATGAGAGGCGCCCGATAGGTTTGGATAGGTTGGCCCAGTTATTAGCCAGACTCCCTACAACATGTTCATCTCACTTTGAGACGGTATTATTCCGAGCCGCTTTTACGCTGGCATTTCATGGGGCGATGCGGGTAAGCAAATTAGTGGCGAGGAACAAGCAGGATGTTACGGGAGGGCTGTGCGCTGAGCACGTTCAAATCAGAGGGGAGACAATGACTGTCTCTTTTGTAAGGTCCAAGACCGATCAGTGCGGGATGGGCGACTGCATAATTATTCGCAGGATTCCCGGGTCGTCCATGTGCCCAGTGAAGTGTTTAGAGGATTATTTAACACGAAGGGTGGCATCATGGGGGGGGACCTTGTTGAGACACGCGGACGCCACCCCACTGACAAGGTTTCAGTTTCAGCGGGTGCTTGCGATGTCGATTACAGCTGCGGGTTTGAATCCGGGCGAGTTTGGGACCCATTCCTTTCGGATAGGGGCTGCTACAGAGGCTACAGCCAGGGGTCTGAACGTCGAACAAGTTAAACGTGTGGGGCGTTGGTCCTCCAATTGTTATAAAAGGTATGTGCGTCTGCACATGTTGTGAAGCTGTAACGATGTACTCACGCTTCTTGTTTTGTTTGGTTTTCAGTTACGCAAGCCTACGAGGCGGGGCGGACTATGCAGTCGACCCGACACCGGGACAGCGGTCAGACATCACCGGCTGTGAAAAAGGAGGTGTGGGTCGTGGGCCACTCATACGTGAGGCGTGCCGCGGACGTATTCAAAGCAGGTGACATGATGCACGTGGCTGGGGAATACGGGTACAGTGTGTCCTTCTACGGAAAGGGCGGTCTCTGTATTGACCAGTTTCAATCATTTTTCGAGGGTTTGCTAGGGCGGACGAGGTCACCGCCGTCTGTAGTCATAGTACATCTTGGGGGCAATGATTTGGTCACCACTGGTAGACGACTTCTCCTGGAGGCGATGCTTTCCACTGTAAGTTGGTTAGCGAGGAGAGTTCCAGGGTGCACAATTGCGTGGTCCCATATGATTCCACGTAAAGTGTGGCGGGGGGCTTTTTCTGTTTCTGCTTTAAATCACTCTGTGAGAAAAATTAATAACAAAGTGAGTAGGTTGTTCCGGTCCAATGCATTGCAGTCTATTTCACATGGGTGTATTAATAATGACAGTATGTATTTGGGGGACGGTGTTCATTTGTCTCGGGTGGGGAATGAGTTACTCATAGGAGACTTCATAGCTTGGCTAAAGACGTTAAAACATGACCTTTAGATAGGAGTGGTGGGGGGTCCGGATAGCCGGTCAACTATCCGGACCTGTGGCGGTAAGGTCATGATCGGTGAGCACTAATTGGAAGATCCCTATGAGTGGGCGTTACCCATTACGGATGGGGGCGCTCGGGGGAGGTGGCCATTGGCCCCTCAACGGGGAGGCGGTCCCTTCTAAGGATGGGTCGCCGAAAGGAAAGGGAAGGCGGTCAAGGCCCCTTCATGGGTAGGAGGGGTTACAGCCCCCTCCTGGTGAATTTCCCGGGGCCAGGACGTCTGCGACGGCAGATGTGGTAAGTTGTGTGGGGTGTGGGGGGGGTCTACGCTACCTTCTAGATACCTCACACGAGCCTCGTACGACCTTTAAGTGGCGTCGAGTTTTATTGGGGCCCCCGTCAAGTCAAGGGAAATTGGTAGTTGCACTTGAGGTATGCCTCCGTGCCGCCCCTCACAAGGGAGGGGGATATGTCTGGGTTAGGGATCTTGACACCGGTTACGATCTTGCCGTTGGCCCTTAAACGTTAGGATGTACAATTTCGAAAAATTCAAGTAAATGTTTTATAGGATGTTAGTTCGGCTAGGAGAACCTTTGTATTAGAGGATATGTTAAGGTTAGCCAAACATCGCAATGTGGTAATGAAATTGTACATAATATGAAACTGTTGATTTAATGTTTTAATTTTGTTTCATATTTTTAATAAATACGGCCGGGAGGGTCACTCCCTCCCGTCTTCCAAAAACTTCAGAACTGTTTCCGGTTTCCCATCCTTGGGGATTGTGTTGAGAGGGGGTGGCGGGTATCTCAGCCATATGGAAAGGGGCGACCAATCGGTCCCCCCGAACGTATGGCAGAGTACCACGATCCCCCCGGGAAGCCATCTTGGGCGGGAGGCGAGTCTCGGCTGGTATGCCCGAAGCGGCGTAGCCGGGGCGCGCCTTTTCCCGCCCTCGAGTGGGTTGGCCTAGACACTGACGCGGCTGGCCACGCCCTTGGGGCAGGCAGGGGCGAGTTTACGCCCGCCCTGAAGACGGATAAAAGGAGAAACAAGACCAGAAGGCATCCTCTTGTTCCTGTGCTCTGAAGCTGCACCTCCTCGCTGCACGTGAGCTCGAGACGGAACAAAGAGCCAATTTTGACCCACCCACCAGCCCCTGAGGACAGCGAGTGGTTTTAATAAAGTTTGATGGATAACTCTGATTTTCGTTTACAGGTTGAGGTATTATCGTGATGATTTTGAGTATGCAATAAAGAATGGTCGATTTGTGTTATGTTTTGCAAATAAAGTAATTATGCTTTTAGTGTTCATCAGTACGCATGCGTTGAATAAAATTGTTGTTGCTACTGTTGGTTATATGTTGTCATTTAGTTTTAGTTAGCATTGTCGTATTTATTTTGGTCGGGCGGTAAGGTCATGATCGGTGAGCACTAATTGGAAGATCCCTATGAGTGGGCGTTACCCATTACGGATGGGGGCGCTCGGGGGAGGTGGCCATTGGCCCCTCAACGGGGAGGCGGTCCCTTCTAAGGATGGGTCGCCGAAAGGAAAGGGAAGGCGGTCAAGGCCCCTTCATGGGTAGGAGGGGTTACAGCCCCCTCCTGGTGAATTTCCCGGGGCCAGGACGTCTGCGACGGCAGATGTGGTAAGTTGTGTGGGGGGGGGGTCTACGCTACCTTCTAGATACCTCACACGAGCCTCGTACGACCTTTAAGTGGCGTCGAGTTTTATTGGGGCCCCCGTCAAGTCAAGGGAAATTGGTAGTTGCACTTGAGGTATGCCTCCGTGCCGCCCCTCACAAGGGAGGGGGATATGTCTGGGTTAGGGATCTTGACACCGGTTACGAGCTTGCCGTTGGCCCTTAAACGTTAGGATGTACAATTTCGAAAAATTCAAGTAAATGTTTTATAGGATGTTAGTTCGGCTAGGAGAACCTTTGTATTAGAGGATATGTTAAGGTTAGCCAAACATCGCAATGTGGTAATGAAATTGTACATAATATGAAACTGTTGATTTAATGTTTTAATTTTGTTTCATATTTTTAATAAATACGGCCGGGAGGGTCACTCCCTCCCGTCTTCCAAAAACTTCAGAACTGTTTCCGGTTTCCCATCCTTGGGGATTGTGTTGAGAGGGGGTGGCGGGTATCTCAGCCATAATGCTTTTTTAATTAGGTGTTTAGGGTATCCTCTTTCCTTTAATTTGGCTGATAAAGCATCAGCATGTTTGTTAAAATCCCTGATGTCGGTACAGTTACGTCTTATTCCTAAATACTGACCGAAAGGGATATTATCCTTTTGGCTCTTGGGATGGTTGCTGCTATAATGTAATAAGTAGGTTTTGTATAGAGTTCCATGGCTAAAGTGCCATTGTTTGCCTTAATGTTGAGGTCAAGGAATTCGATGCTCAATTTATTATACTTGGAAGTGAAACGCAAATTCACATCTCCCAGGTTCAACCAACTGATAAAATCGGTGAGGTCTTCGATGGTCCCAGTCCAGATGAAGAAAATATCATCGATATACCTCGACCAACATGTAATATTTTCAAAATATGATGCTGCAGAATTAAAAATGTGCTTATCCTCAAAGGCAGCCACATACAAGCAGGCCAGACTGGGAGCACAGGTGGCTCCCATGCTGGTGCCTTTGACCTGCTTGTAGAAGTCATCCCTAAACAAGAAGATGTTGTTTTTAAGGATAATTGTTACACAATCAATAATAAATGTGGCATGGCTACTCAGGTCACCAGCTCCATTGTTCAAGAGGCCCTCTAACATCTTGATGGTATCATCCTGTGGGATGTTGGTGTAGAGGGCCTCAATGTCTAGTGATACTAGCCATTGGTTTTGGATGTGGTATGGATTGCCTTCTACTTTGTCTATCATACTAGTGGTGTCTTTGATGTAAGCACGTTGGACAGTTACTAGGGGCTGTAGAAATTTGTCTACATATTTACTAAGTGGCTCTGTGACCGAGTTGATGCTGGACACAATGGACCGCATAGGTGGCCGCATAGGTGGGTCCAACAGGTCTTTGTGGACTTTCATCTTCATCCTTTTAAAAATCTGAATTCATCCTCGAGGATGAATTCAGATTTTTAAAAAACAAGGCTCCGATCATACCTGCACTGTACGGACTTCCCAAAGTCCACAAAGACCTGTTGGACCCACCTATGCGGCCCATTGTGTCCAGCATCAACTCGGTCACAGAGCCACTTAGTATAACAAAAAAGAAAACAGCGCCCCTTGTAGAACATTGGTTGTCTCACAATCACCAAATTGAAGATCTGAAATGGTGTGGGATTGAGGTAGTGCATCAAACCCTGAGAGGGGGCGATGCACACACTAAGAGAAAAACCAGGGAACAGTTTTTCATGTCCCTGTTCAATACTTTTAGGACAGGGCTTAACAATAAAGAGGAATGGGAAAGACTAATCATGTAGGTTCCTTTTAGTATTAACTGAATCAGGTGCAATGACAGGTAACCTAACATGTTTAGTATACACTCTCCCCTCTGTTACTTTATTTCTCCATGGTATTGAACAAAATGTAATGTCAGGCATATGTTCATGTAATTAGATGATTATTCATTAATCAGGTCATCAGAAATTATTTTAACCATTCTACGTTACCAACTAAGTAACATGGTAGAACATTGTTGAAACTGTATGTTATGTACTGTAAAAATGAAGTTCCGCGCAAAATGTTAGAATCATTGATTTCGGAAGGTTCCTCAATGCATCTCTGTTATTCATAACCGGTGTACAGAAATGAGTAAAAAAACTTAGATCCTGTCATTTAGACCAACTGTATAATTGTTGAGAACATGCTTATTGATAGACTATAAATACATTTATTACATGGATGTTGTATGCCCGTAATTCCAACCACACAAAATGTTTTCTACACCTTCTAAAAATAGCACTCATTATATGAACTCTTCCCAATCCATGATGGCCGCCATGTAACATATGAGTCAAACAAAACTAAAAGCAAGGATCGAATGTGCGTTTAATGTAACAGCGCTCTTTGATATTATTAGACATAGACTATAGCTTTAATTCATTGAGTATACTCTACTTCTATGAGCATAACAGACGAAGTATGGTATACACTTCGAATCCCCCCAACCTAAGATGGCCGCCGTTTTTCTCGAACGAGCTAACAAAAACTTGAAAATGCGCCTTAAAGATAATGTATATGAAAATTCGTCACTATAATCAGACGCACGTTGTATTATTAAATATCATAGTCTGGTCCTTAAGTTTGTTAGGACTGTGCGCAACCTTTTCGTTTCGGCACAACCACTTCCGGTTTTTAGAAGTTGCCGAGAAGAGTATAACTATGCCCGTTTTTGGCTCGAATTCGGTTAAAACCACTCGTAATATCGGATTATTAATATATTACCTGCTAAGAACATATGACAATCTAGGAATATTTATTCTAAAACAAATACACACTGCTTTCTCCATTAACTTCCGGGTTATGGAAGGAAGAGGCAATACTTAAACAGCCCCCGTGTCTAGCTCTTCACTCACATGAATGACGCTGAACACGGAGGAGCAGGGAGGCCGACCAAGTTCTATCAGGTATGTGAATGGAAGGATTTTGGGTAGTTAAGGGTTGTGGTATTTAGACCACAACACCAGGCTCTTTAGCCAAGAAACTGTTACCAGATTATCCAGAATAACTAGATAGTAATAAGGCCAGTTAAAGTAGGCTCTTGTTACCAATACTAAAACATCTTGCCTTTTAGCCATGAGATGCCACTAATATTACTTGACTTGAATAATAGGGCTTTTAGCATATTATACTTGCAAGAATAATCAGCATCAACATTCTAAAAATTCTCCATACGTAAATACGACAAAGATGCTGCAAACATATACATGTTGCATATAACTTTAATACTTTAAACAAAACAACATGGCCTAAAGTATTAAATAACATATTGGCGAATTAGCTTGAATGAGAGGAGAGAGGAATTATGATAAATTTTATCACTCTATCCGGTAAGATATTTAAATATGCCCACTTTATTCAAACAGATAATGAAGTACCATCTATCAAACCTATACAACGTTTGAAAGGATATATAGCTGTGGTAAGTGAGCAATATACTTATGCCCTCTGTATAGGAAGACCTATTATATTGTCCTTCTATACACATATATATATATATGCCTCAACCCGCAGGGATCTTAAACTCAAGAAAAAAGACCCAAGTCTGCATCAAATAGACTCATACTGAGAGAGAAGTCCGGTGGCCCCTCCGTTGTTCTCTTAATCTGTACCTTGAATTGAAAACAGGTAAATTTCGGAGTAAAATTACACGAAACTTCACTAAAATATAAACCAAACCACTCGGTTGTAAAAATATTTTATTAACTTTCCTTGTTAAGGTCACAGTGCAATTTGAAAGCTATGAGGATTCACAGATGTCTGGCTGTTTAGAAGTCTTCTGAATGGTCAAAACAGAAACTTCACAAATTTTCAGGTATTCCCTCTCTTTGTATTTTAGATATGTGTCCCTAGAATTTATAAAGGCTTTACACCTGACCAACATAATGGGTATTGAATAGAGCCCGTTAATACTTGAAAGTCAAAGCAGGTCCTCATGTAAGCACGTTTTCTCTAGATAACAGGTTTTCCTATATTAAATGTTGCAATGTAGTTTGGGTGGGTTAATAAACACTGCACAGAGATAAATGATTTTATGTTGAAGGAATATATACTTAAAGATGTTTTTTTAATTTTTAGATTAATGTTGAAACTGTCAAAGTGTCCTGAAGAAGGTGTAAACCATAAAAAACGAACACCGAAACGCAGCGTCGACTATTGTTCTTTGACTTTTTTTAGTCCTTTTCACTTCTGTGAATATTTTATCGGATTTTATTTAGATTGTAACCCTAACTGGGAGGTGATTTTAATAAATTGTGTTTATACCTTTCCAGTTCTATTGTTGTGTGCTTACCTCTTATACTTTGATTATGAATAACAATGTCGTGTAGAGACGTATAGTCAGACAGTGCTTGCCATTCACATTTTATTTTATCTTATTGTGATCACTCGAGGACCTTTTTGGTAGTAGCTTTGCTGTAGTAAAATTCACTTCTTGTCAGTATAACTGACCATATTGAGTTCACTACAAATCACAGGTCTTTCCTTCTTCTCAAAGTTTATAAGTAACCACAAACTTTGAACTTTGTGAGTGTTCCAAACTTCCCCGAATGTCCTTCAAGCAATTTTCATACAAGTTGAACCTGCTTGTGTACATTTTGGCTAGCCTTTGTTCGGTCGACGTCCCATTTCTGTGTCTAGCTATCTCTTGCACTACATCCTTTATTTTCAACATTAAGGCCACCTGCTTTTTCTCTTTCTTCAAAGGGCATCTTTAGAAGCATGTTCTTACACACACACTATACTCCTGGAATTCATTAATAAACCAGGAGTAATCCAAGAGTAAGTCAGGTCAAATTGCTTTTGAATTGGGTCACCAATTTGTATTGATGGCCTGGTTTAGTGTTTGTGGGACAGGAACTCCACCTGAAAGGTGCGGGATATCCCGTCTACATTATTACAAGTGCCACAGGATATAATGAACTTCAAATGAGGCAAGCAGTAAAGCTATCACCTTTGTGATGAAGCAACCTGCCTGTCAAACTCCAAATTGGGCCCTAGCACTTTACTTTCAGAAGCCAGTGCTCAAACTTAGAATAGCTTTTGGTCACCAGAGATGAAGTTGAATCAACATGAAAAGGCCACACCATGTGACTTTTTAATGGATACATTCGGGTTTCCTTCTTATTACATGTATGGAAAAAGAAGCATTGAATATATGCTGTTACATCAGTGGTAACTTTGAGCCGTTAGTTTATGTAGCCCGGCACCGGTTTTTAATTGTCAACACCGGCACTTATGACAGTCGGCCACATGGTGGTACTGCCTATCTGATTGAGAGAAGAGCAAAACAACTGTTGTTTATTAATTCAACATACATTAACCCTTTCCATGCGGCCGCGATTCCCCTGGTGTGCTGTAAACAGCACGAACAGGGGCGGGCCGTGACGAACCCCAGCCGTCATCAGCACACGAGCACCGTAGTGCATGACGGCTGGGGTTCGTCATCAGCATGGAAGGGGTTAAAGAAAATACTAATACTTGCCACCCAAGACATTCTTATAGTTTTAGGGGGCTAGTAGAAGTCTGAATTGTCATAGTTGTTAGAGTGTGATTGTTAGTAGTTGTGTTGGTACTGTGATTTGCAGCGCTTGCAGGGGCAATGGGTGGTGAAGGCTGCAGTGGCCTCCTGACGAGGGCCCTGGCACTTATTGTTTTACATATTAATCACTATATTACATACAGCTTAATTCACATCCAGGAGAATTAGCATTATATTTAAGAAGGTTTTGTTAACAGAAGCTCAATTTATATTGAATTTGCTTATTTTGCAGAAACACCAAACGCACAGCGGAGGTATGGATGGATGAGTTCAAGCAGTATTATTATGCTGCCAGACCAGCAGCTCAGGGAAGGCCATATGGCGAGTAAGTAACCCACCTAATGTATGAGAGAGGTTGTTGAAGAAGGTTCCCTACAATGTCTTCATAGCAGGGATTGTTTTGAATGTGTTATAGGACATTTTCACTATGATCAAAAAATCTTACATGAAAGCATAACTTTTTTCGTTTCAACTATTCCTATTAATTATTATAAAAGTGGAGAAAAAGTAGATATAGCCAATCACTAGAGACCCCATTGATCCCGGGTCAGTATTTTGGTCAAACTAATGATACCTGCATGTTGCAGATGTATGATGCGCATAATTACTGCTTTTTTCTGAGTGCCACACCATATTTGGGTGATAAGGCGTAAATGCTGCTTTTATCCCCCAATCCGAGGTATGAAACTTGGAATGTTGTACATTTCAAAAAGCACATATTTCGCCATTTTTTATAGGAAAAACATCTCAAATAAAAAGAAAACAATGGGGTGTGGAATTAATTGCAGATTGTGGCAACCAAATTTGGGCACACACTCCAAACTGGGAAAAACTATTCTGTTTTACGCACATTTATAAAATAAATAGATTTGGACAAGGCCAGAGCACAAAACATTTTAGATTGGCACTATTTCATGTCATTGGTGGTAAATAAAGGTGGCACGCACTCCAAACACCTTGTTCCATCGTTTTATAAAAGCCCTGTTCTGGAGGTGGTAATGTGTGACAAGAACGTTTGTGTACTTTTTTGTGTGATATTTTATTGTGTTTGAGATTGAGTGCTGTTGATTTTGGAGCTGCTGTATTTTATGCTGCCCTATCGCAATGTGATTTTGTTATGTTGCACTGCCGTTGTTACGTTGTAGTCTGATTATTGTTACGTTAGATATGTGAGCAAATGCGACCACATTGTTACCAAATAATATAGGCTTTCAAATTACCTATGACAAGCAACAATATACTTCTGTCTGAGGTGGTAAAAGAGTACTGCTCCAGCTCTGAAAATAATCAAGACACCAGCAGCCTAAAATTGGGTTTTCTACCAGTGGTCACTTTATGTGATTCGGCTCCTAGTCTTAGATGCCATTTTTTTGTGAATTTCCCACGTTTTGATCTGTTCCCTAGGGCAATCATGAGTTACAACGCTTTGTAAAGGAAAGGTTAGTACATGGCTGTAGCAGGAGTATCTTAAGAACAAGCAGAGGCGTAAATTACAAGAATCATAATTTATGAATGTTTTTGTAAATTGGGTCTATTAATAGCACAGATAACGGTAAACAGCCTTTACAACGAAACATTTACAACGCACTACCATTACAACGCGGTCATTACAACGCAAACCATTACAACGCATTGCGCTGGGGGGGCGCTCTAGGATAGGGAATACGTTTAATTTTCTATCCAACACCTTCCCTAGTGTCCACGGGGACTGGAGTTGGAATAGAAAATTAAATTTTTTCACTATCCAGCACCTCTAAGCGCTATGCGTTGTAAAGGTATGCGATGTAAAAACCGCGTTGTAAAGGCAGGCGTTGTAATAGCCTGCGTTGTAACGTCATACATCCACAGATAACATTGTTCATTTATGTAGAAGTGACCCAGTGACAAAATGTATGTTCACTGCTTATGTTCTGGCCGGTCTCTGCATTTATTTGTGTTACTTTTATTTACTGTCCACAGTGGAAATCCGTCCAGAAAATAGCTGCTGTGTTACTGGAAAACTATCTTATTTGTATGTGTTTTCTAACATAAAATGCATGTGCTTCTATGCAGCATCCAACAA
Organism: Lissotriton vulgaris; assembly: GCF_964263255.1. Classification (NCBI taxonomy): domain Eukaryota; kingdom Metazoa; phylum Chordata; class Amphibia; order Caudata; family Salamandridae; genus Lissotriton; species Lissotriton vulgaris. The sequence goes on from NC_141694.1 coordinate 1,747,217,786, forward strand.
CGACTGGCACTCAGGAAGAGTCTCAAATGCCAGTCTTTCAAGTGGTACTTGGAGAATGTTTATCCCGAGCTAAGGTACGGACTGAAAGTTTAGCTGAATAAATAGCTCTCTGAAAGATGTAAACATTGGCAATGTAATATGTCGTTCTAGTTTGTGTAGATGACAAAACAATTCTAGAGTTATCCTATGAAGCATAATTTTACACTCTTTAAAAATTGGGTGGAACGCCCACCCCAAGACCCATTGCCCGCCCCTTTCACACTAAGTATAGCATGAAAGAGGGCCTTATTTACAAGGGGGCATTAAGCCACGTTAAGTGGCTTAACGCCGCCTTGTGAATAAGACGAAGCTCCTATCGCCACCACAATGTGACATTGGGGTGACAATAGGGGCTTGTAAATATGCCCCTTAGTTTAAAAAGGTACACATATATATATCGCTGTTGGGAAATATGGATTTTATGGGAGTGGCGGTCCAGAGCATAGACGGATTTGATCTGGTTTACATTTTAGGATATTATTAGGCCGTAGATGTGAATAGGTCGAAGGTAGGATTGCTTTTTATAAAATTCTCATCTGTTATTCTTTGCATGAGAGACTTTTATATTCTGCTTGGAAAAATGCATTATATAATCTATTTAAAATGTTAGAATATTAAGAGAAGAAGCTGGATCACTGCACTTTTTAGAGAAACGCTGCTTCATTTCTTTTGAAGAAATTAATGAGTAATGGTATTGAGAGTCTGATAATAATAATGAATAATAGATTTGCAAATAGCCATAACGGTGAGCAGCAGCATGGAGTATTATGTGAAATGATAGGAAGTGCTTGTGATTGCCATTGTTGGTTACAATTTGTGACCTTCTTCAAGTAACTTCTTCATTCTTGTGAATAATTTGGCATTGTAATATTTCACTTTTTCAAGACAATGCGAAGCTTAATATTAATATATGGAATAAAGTACCTCCTCCTGATATTATAAGGGTATTGCAAGGCAGAGAGGAGTTTCATGACCATATAGAGGAACGAGGTAAAAGGCTGAGTTCCTGTAAAAGGTTTATGTAGCTCCTAGGTGACTTGCAATATCCTTATCATGTACGACAGGGGGTACTTTATCCCATATATTACATGGTCACCCAATCACCTTACCCACAAATAACTTACATTCTTGAAAGTAGTTGTAGTTATGTTATGTTATGTTATGTTATGGTGATTTGTATAGCGCGCGGCTGCCCCAGCCAAGGGGCGTCCCGGCGCTGCAAGCAGACAGAATGCAGAAAGAAAGAAATGCGGAGAGAGGAAAAAATTATTGGAAGAGATGGGTTTTGACAGCCTTTCTGAAGGCAAAAAGATCCTGCATACCGCGGATAGCTTCGGGAAGGCTGTTCCATAGCTTTGCAGCTAGGAGGCTAAAAGATCGGCCGCCTACTCTGGCCAGTCTGGTGCGGGGGATATTCGCGAGGTGTTGTCCCTCTGAGCGGACTGACCTCCTCGGAATGTATTCTGACAGGAGGGGGCACAGCATAGGGGGGGACGCAGTTTTAAGGATTTTAAAGGCTAGACACAGCGCCTTAAACTGGATCCTTTTTCCCACCGGGAGCCAATGCAATTTTTTCAAGGTTCCGGATACCGAAGAATGGTGGGGAGACCTACCAGGGCCCTGGCTGCCGCATTCTGGACCCTCTGTAGTCTGGTGGTTTCGGCGAGATTTGCCCCTAGTAAGAGAGAGCTGGCATAATCCAGTCTAGAAAGAATGGTCGCCTGAACAATTAGCTGATGAGTGCGGCAGTCAAAGAACTTCAGAATAGGTCTGATGTTACGTAAAATGCCGAAGCAGGTGGCAGCTACTTTTTTAGTATGATGAGTGAACTTCAGGGCCGAGTCCACCCAGACTCCCAGATTTTTGACGCATTCTTTTGGCTCGGGAGGTTGGCCTAATACTTCAGGCCACCAGTTGTCTCCCCAGGACGAGGTGTTTTTTCCCAGGAGCAATATCTCTGTTTTCCCGGCATTCAGTTGAAGGAAATTTGCCGTCATCCAGTTGGTGAGTCCATAAGTGTCTGTTTAAAGTGATGGGCCTCCAGACCACTGTTGTTCTTAAGAGCCACCACCAACTGGGTATCATCGGCATAGGATACCAGTGTTAGTCCGTTCTTTCTAGCCACCTCTGCCAGAGGGCGGACATAGATATTGAACAGGGAAGGGCTCAGGGAAGAACCCTGCGGCACTCCCTGTCCAATGTTATGCTCCTTAGAGATGTAAGGGGGGGTGGAGAGTCTAAAGGACCTGTTGGAGAGAAAGTCTCTAAACCAACCCAAAGCTGTCCCTGTAATTCCAATTTCCTCCAGTCTCTTCAGAAGGACCTCTTGTGACACCGTATCGAAGGCAGCACTGAGGTCCAACAGGACCAGTGCTGCCGTTCCGCCGGTGTCAAGAATGGTGCGAAGGTCCTCTGTAACACTGAGCAAGGCTGTCTCGGTGCTATGACCAGCTCTAAACCCGTGTTGGGAGTCATCCAGAATGTTGTTGGTGAGAAGGAAATTTGTCAGAATGTTGTTGACATGTGCCTCAATGATTTTGGCAGGCCAGGGAAGCAGGGAAATGGGCCTGAAATTCTCCGGAAGCGTAGGGTCTAAGGTGGGTTTTTTTAAGATGGGGGAAACCCAAGCCTGCTTCCATTTAGAAGGAATTCTGGCGGTAGAGAGAGACACGTTGATGATGTCCCGAATGTGTTCTGTGATAAGGTCGTGAGCTTCACAGAATGTATCCGGTTTTAGGGGATCCGCCGGGGAGCCAGATTTGATTTTTCTGCCGATTTTTAGAAAATTCTCTCTCTCAAGTGTAGGAAGGGAGGAGAGAGAGGGCATGGTAGAACCAAAGTGGCCGGTGACTGCGGGAGTTTAGGGAAAGTGTCATAGATTTTCTTAATCTTATTAATGAAAAAATTAGCCATATTATTGCAGAGGTCAGGGGAAGTAGTGGTAGTGATGACAGTTTTTTTTGCAGTAAGGTCTTTCAGGATTTTAAAGACAGATTTCGAGGTGTTAGAGCTATTGCTGATTTCATTTGCATAGTATGCTGCTCTCGTTCTGCAAACCTTACGGTGGTAAGTTTTTGGAGTATGACATACTCCTGTTTGAGGTTGGCATCGTAATTTTTTCTCCAACCCCTCTCCGCTTTTTTACATTCCTTTTTCAGAGTTGCTAATTCCGAATTGTACCAGGGACTAGCCGTATGGATACGGGCCTTCGTCCATCTAGCGGGGATCAGGGTGTCAAGTGCCTGATTGACCAGAGGCAAAACTGGTCATACCCTACGTCCAGGTCTTCACTTGGGGGAGGTGGATTTAACACCAGGAGGTTGTGTAAGTCTTCAAGGCGGAGTTTTCTCCATGGCCGTTTTTTAACTGACGGAGTAGGCACCGCAGCGGGGCTCGAGTTACAGGAGGTAGACAGTATTACTAGATGGTGGTCTGTCCAGGTCATGGGAATAGGCGGGCCTGCGGATCCGCTCGTAATGTTAGAAAAGATGGGATCAAGAAGATGACCCGCTCTGTGGGTGGGACCACTTACGAATTGATTGAGTTGAAAGGCAGCGAGATCCGCAAGAAAAGTGGCAACTTTGGGCTCGGTGTCTCTATCAAGATGTAAATTGAGATCACCTAGGATCGTAAAGTTAGCCGTTTTGGTAATGTTGGTATCCAGATACTGTAAAAGTGAGTTGTTAAAAGGGGCGTCTGCGCCAAGGGGTCTGTAAATCAGAAGGCCGGTTGCGCAGAACTGTGGGTTGGCTTTGATGGAAAAGCGAGCGCTTTCGCTGCCCTTGATGTCCACTTTAATTAGTAGCAATAGTAGGAAGAGTACATCTAGGAGGAGGGGTGGTAGAATTACTATCATAAATATTATTAATATGATAAGAAAACTAAGCACTACTATTGCTGGTATTATGGTTACTATGATTGTTGCTCTATTGGATGTCATTATCCTGACCCAAGACCTGATCATGAGTGCAAGAAAACTTCACTATACATTAATGGTGATCTTAAGGTAGGTATTGCATGTCATTTCAGTTTATTTGGACACCTGAACATATTAATGACGGCTATGTTATTGTTATAGAAGATAGCACTGTATAATATATTTGCAACTTCACACAAGGATTTGCAATCAAAAATTAAACATAACTTGAAGTTCTACAAATATTGCATCAACGCATCTAACAGAGGAATTTAATACCCTAACACAGACTCCTTAATGACCATATTAAAAATTCTAGCTTGGATGCGCGTACCCTATATGTTTTAGAAAATGGAGTTATTTCTCAAGATGGAAGGGATTTATTTAGACTATGATATGATGAACTCCTTTCTTTCAGGGCAGAGGAGGGATATTCCCAACTGCCCTTGCAGACAAGAGAATGCCATGTTTAGAGATTTCTACCTGCCTGGGGGAGAATATGTGCCTTCAGAGGAGCTGCTTCCATGACAAGGGCTATTTTCAATGGTCCCGTACTGCAACGTTTTTGAAAAACACAAACTCTTAAAGCAGGAGTGTTTTGGTAAAACAAAAAGCAAACTTTGGGGAGTCAATTCTGTGTTTTCTTGTTCAGCACCATCAGGTTTTCCCTTGGGTATTGAAGACGGGAAAAGTGTATCTGAACATACGCCCTAAATAGGGTGAATGGTCTGAGGCATGTAAAGGCACTTAGCAGACATATCAATGCCATGGGGGCATAAGACTAAGGTTTCAAATGGCCCATCAGTTGAAATGTGATGCTTTGCCTTACTTAAATAGAGTGGGTGAACCTGGAGTGTGGTGGATGGGTGACTCTTCCATGTTTCATGAATGATGCCTGTTGCTCCAGTATGCAAAAAAAAAATAGTTAACGAAAGTGTGGCTGTGTTTTAATAACTCCATCCTTATGTAGCTGGCTTTCAGTATCCGTCCCCATCTTACTATGTTCAGGAATATAACTATTCTTGAAGAAGGCTGAGGAGCAGGGTCGGACAGGCCTATCGGGCAGTCAGCCATGACCCGATAAGGTGGTCCGACTGGGAAGTCTGTAGGTCTTCAGAAACACTTATACAGTGTGCCTTTACAAGTTCAAAACTGCCCTTGTTTGCAAACGTGGGCCTCTTTTTTTAGCTTTCTAATTTGCTAATGGAGGCCACTTTTATTTTGGTGTATATTTTCTGTCCTGGCCCAACCCTGCTGAGGAAAAATAAGTGTAGCAATATAACATGGTTTACCAGACATTTAAGCTACACAAATTAGATACATTTATTTACCAAGCGCAATACATGTTAATAACTTATTCTGCTAAAGATATGATGCTAATATATTACTTGATGTGTATTTTAATCATCTGCAATAGTTAAGATAAACTCAACATTTTGTGTTCATGTAGAGATGGTCTTTAATAATTTTGTCAATATGGCAGGCAAAACCTTTATGAAATTTAAATTGTATTGTTTCTATGTTATCATAATTACCCAATTACCCTCTTGTCATCGTGGACAGCTCGCAGGAATAGATATGCGTGACAGAAATCAGCAGCCTGTGTATTTAATTTGAATTAATTGTTCCTATTTTTGTACTAATTTAATTAAAGAATGTTAATTCTTAAATGTGTGTAGTGGAATGGTAAAGTTAATTAGAGAGTACACCTCCTGGATGAAGAGCTCAGCTTGGTATTTGTTATGCGTTGGAGGATTTCTCATTTTTTTATCTGAAACGCTCCCTGAGAGGTCTTGGATTATTTTCCTGAATAACTTACATGCAGCATTAATCGCAAACTCTTTGTCTGCTCTGAATGAATCTCTCTGCTGCTTTCCATATGCCACTGAGTCTCCTCTGTGGGATTTGCAGTACACATTCCTTGGAGTTGATAGGAAGATCACTTCTAGCAAGTGCTTCTTTTACTGTCATCGCATAGTTGCCACAGTACATGGTAGAAAGATTGTCCAGCAATAAGGGCATTGTCTGCCAGCTGTTAAAATATTTTTTGCAAAAGCATGCTTTTCTGTGATGATATTGGTGGCATCTAGATGGGCAGGTCGTTTTCCAGCCCTAGAATTTAAGCGACTGCTGTTGCTGGGTACATCTAGACTGGTCTTCACTCATCTAGGTCTCTTGCACACTTTGTTAGTTTTGGTCCCTCTACTGGGATCAGGTTACCGTAGATCCTCACCGTTCACTAGATAAGTGGGAATTCATCCGAGTGGCAGTAGTCTTCCTCTTTCACAGGATACTCTCAATTCACCATGAGCTGCTAGACCTCAGGGAACATGTTACCTGTAAATGCAACATGTATTGGTTCCTCCAGTTTGCCACAACATTCCACGCCCTTAATCCCGGCTGCTCTCCCTTTTTAACCTGAAAGTGGCCTACACCTAATTGGCATATTTATTGTACTTATAAGTCCCAAGTATTTGGGACTAGATGTATCTAGGGCCTGTAAATTAATTGGTACTGGTGGTGTGCAGCAATCATTCTGACACAGTAAAGTATGCCACTAGCCTGAGTGTGCACTTTTAAACTGCCATTTCGATTTCGCAAAACAAACCTTTTGCCCAAAACCTTCCTCTTTATTGCCTATAAGTGACCCCTTGGTAGGCCCTAAATGTCCATAGGGCAGGGTGCATGGTATTTAAAAGTAGAACATGTATTTTTTATGTTTTACATCTAACCGTGAAAACCTCCCAAAGCAGGTTTAACTGTGGCAAGGGTATCTCTCTCATAGGAAAACAGTGGGTTACAATATAGCAACTTGTAGTGCTTGTTTTCACTTTGGAAGTAATTAGATACATGGTGTAAGGACCAATTTTAATTGTAATTTAAAATCAAACATAATGTTATTGAGTCAGATTTAATATTACAATTTCAAAAATGACACTTTTAGAAAGTTGTCATTTTCCTGACTAAGCCAAAAGGACCTTTTTGTCAGTGTCCAGTGTCACCTGACTGCTGATGGTTTGCTGTAGTGGGATGTAGATTACTCCTAGACAATGGAAAAAAGTCGTTGGTTTGGGGAGGTGTTTTTCTTCTTTGAGGAGGATGGTCTGGGAATCTGTGTCCAGCCCCTTCCTGCGCATCAAATAATGTCTACCCTGTCTCTGGCAGATGTAGCTCACACCCAGGCCTGCTACCCTTTTGTCTTGCTATTCAGCATTGCTCCAAACCCAAGGAGAGGGGCCACCTGCCCCAGAACTGGTTTGAAGTGACCACAAGGGAGGGTTTGCTCATTACAATAGCCATACCTCTGGGTGGACACATGGAGCTCTGACAAGGGGAAAACTGTTTTGCAATGATTGACAAGGGTAGACAAGGGCACTGTGGGATTGCTTACTGTGCAATATACCAGTAGTGCTGCAAATGTGGGTAGGGTGACCACTTGACTGCAACTGCTTGCTTTGGAGTCTGGATCACAGAAGTAACTCCAAGGGTCAGTTGGCTGACCTCATGTTTGAGTTACAGGGACACAACACATTTCTGGGACCTTTTCCATGCAACTGCCCAGCAGGCCAGTACCAACTGGGCCTGCCCTGGACCATGCTTTTGGTGTCTATTGAAGTAAGTCCTAAACCCCATGTGGTGCCACCTTGGTCCTGGACCCTTGGCAAGTGTTAGAGTGTACTCCTTCTGTCCTCAAATGCCAGTAAGTGGTACTTAGCATAGTGAGCACAGGATCTACATCTGGGCATACCTATCAAACTTAGGGCATCAGCTGCATCTACAACAATGTGATGGATGGGATGCTCAATTAAAAGTGATAACATGTTGCCCACCAATCAACTCTAGAAAACGTCCTGCCTTATGCAAATCAGTACCTCCCGAGCTCCCCCTGGGAACAGTCTGACCCGAACTACGAAACCAGGCCTCCTCCAGAAGGGACAATATGTTAGCCCAATCCAGTTTAGCCCTAATTGAGGCTTGTCAGTGGAGTGTAGCTTCAATCCTGTAGCACAGTAAGCATGGGACCCACGTCTGAGCATATTCATTTACTCAGGCATCAACTGCAACAACAACAAGAATGCGATGGTTGGAATGTTGAAATTAATCTCAGCCACTGGCAATCACTCAGGGCCACATTCCAGTCCACAATGTTTCACCCATCATGCCACTCTAGACATTGGCCACTTAAACCAACTGCAGCCGAGCCCCAACCAGGGTGCGATCCATTTCTTGTGTTCTGGTTCAGGGAGGACCAGGCCTGGCAGTTCAGGCTAGATTTTTCTTATTGGATCATGGTCAGGACTGATTTGCATATGGCGGGTCCAACTGAGGTAATTCTGGAGAGGGGAATGACAAGAATTGTACAATTGGGAGGAATATTATGCGGGAATCAGATTTACCATGCCAGTTGCTACAGCAAGTTAAATCTCTGGGTAGAATAGCACCCACCAGTGGTGTTCCTGCTAACCTCAAAATTCGGATGGACACTGTAACTACTGTTACCTGTCCCACCAAATAATGGGCCAGTCATAATGACATCTTATTATTGGTTGCCTTGCCCTTTAACGACTGATTGCTTTGTCATATAAAAAAATTAACTGAAGCTGTTCTGGCTGCTTACCAAAGGGTAAGAATGCAAGTGTGAACTAGAGCACAAATGGCAAATACTGTGGTTTTTAGATTGTCTGGTTGCATATCACATAGAGATCTAGCTTAATGAATTTTAATCTGCTTCAGAAAATTGGCCGACACCAAACACATTTTGAGGATTTCTTTCTGAAAGAGGTTTTCAGAACACCTGTAATGCTCCAGTACGAAATCCATCACTGGTGACTATTCTGATAAAATTTGAGTATTTTGTATGACAAGAATTGACGACAATCAACAGACATTGAATCCGATTCAAACTGAAATGTTCATCATTGGTTTCTGAAACTATGAAATGTATCCCAATGACCTAGAACAGACACCTCCTTCGAATGCTTCAGCGAAAATCTTGTCAGCAGTGTCCAACTGAGGTCTTTCCATCGGCTGCTTCTGTGAAAATCTTGATTGCAGTGCCAAATTGAGGACTTTCCTTGGTCTTCCGCCTTTTCTTGGTGTTTTGTTTTATTGCAGTAATCTCTAATTGCTTGAAATAATCCAAGGAATGACAGCCTACATAGCATTCACTATAATACCTTATGTAGAAGTATTACCCCTTGCTGGCATCCTGTGGTTTGGCACAGTGATTTCAACATTCTGTTCAATCAATCAATCAAAAATAGCTTTATTCGATTTTTTTTCTTAAAAACCATAAAAGCACAATAAATAGAATAAAATATAACAAACATATTCACATAAACAATGTTCTACAAAGTACTTTTTAAACAAAAATCATAGTTAAAATAGGAAGCTGAGTATGTGATTTACACAAGAATGTTGAACTCATTTAGTAAAGACTAGAGAATTAGAGCATTGTATTCCTATGTCTAAAAACAGCTTTTAAAAAGGACGATATAGCAAATGTGATAAATTCATTCTCTAACATTTGAAGCCTCAAAAATGCCGTTCTACATTGTCTAAGTTGCCACTTCTTTAAAATGGGTATTAACAATCTTCTCCTAGGGAAATCATTGAATTTACAGAAGAATATGCAGTGTAACATAGATTGGGTGGAAACGTCGTCACACGGGCATGGTAACAGGTTTTTGGACCATAAGTTTGCCTCTGAGAAAGTAATCATTCTAAAAAAGGACCCACCATAGAAACGTGTTAGCAACATGCGTGGGTAGCATCCTCGAACCTGTACCAAATAGGACTGAATAACATTACACTGCAACGTCAGGTGGTTCTCCATAACTGAAGGCTTTTCTTTTTCAGAGAGCCAACGCTTGTTTTCTAGATAATTTAAACATATTAATTTCAAGTTTTTCCTCGATATGCTTTCTAAACAATTTGGAGAATTAAAGTATTCCGGGTGGCCGATGTTGTACAATAGTTTTTTACATATTTAATCCATAATATCCTAGATGCCCCCTCCAATTTAAGACAGTCCTTAATCACATCTCTATTAACACTGGGCTCAACAGGAGAACACACCTTCTGCCACAAAAGAAGGGGATTAACTTTAATAATATCGTATATATATGTAAGGCATGCCCAGTTCCTTATGACATGCAAATGTAGCAGTGGAAACCGGGACAGCTAGAAGGTAACGCAAAAATTCGTTCTCGCAACATTGGATTTTTTGATCATCAGCTATTCCCCAAAGCCCCGCCCCATATGTCGCAGTAGATACAAATTTGGACATATAGATATCCACCAGCACCGGCACTTGTCGGCCGCCCAGTTTATTTAAAACGTACCTACTGCGCCTATCGCTCTAGAGAAACACAGTTTTCTTACATTTACAGCTGATGACCATGAGCCCGACTTATCAAAATTGATACCTATATTGGAGAATCTGTCTGTGGTATCTATTTTGGTGTTATCAATAAAGATTGTATATGTATTTTCTTTTTTTATCCCACAGCACATAGTAAAGGTTTTACTTTTGTTTATTTTCAAGCCTCTTTCCATCATATAAGTTGCAAATTTAGTGACAGCTCTTTGCAGACCTATCTGTGTACGCACCATGATGACTGCGTCATCCGCATATAATAAAATGGGGACTGGGTCATTCTCAATCATAGGATAATCCTGCCTGTCCTGAGCCAAATACGAACCTACACTATTTATATAGAGGTTAAATAGGAACGGGGCGAGAATACAACCTTGTCTCACTCCCTTGTTTATACTAAATTTAGTTATACAATCTCCCTGTTTCCCATAACAGACCTTCGCCCCCGCTCCCCTATATAGCTCCTTGATGAATAGTAGCAGGTTTGTATCAACACCCATCTCTCTCAGGGTGCTCCAAAGTTTGTCATGACTTAAGCAGTCGAAAGCTGAACTTAAATCAACAAACATTAAAAATATTTTTTCCCTTTTTGCTAATATGTATTTGCCTATGATTAGAGCTAAATTTAATCCCTGTTCCATAGTTCCTAGTCCTGTCCTAAACCTGTATTGGATCTTTGAAAGTAGACCTGTCTCTTCCACCCAGGATTGCAATTTATTTAAAATAACCCTCCTCTCAACTTTCATTAGCGAATCCAGTAAGGAAATAGGACGGTAACAGTTGGGTTCATTTCTGTCACCCTTTTAAAGATGGGAATCACGATAGCATCTGACCAAGTGGGAATAAACCTATATCTATTTAACACCTTCGCTGCTAGGTGTTTTCCCCTCCTGTGCTGAAGAATGCAGGATGCCAGTGTTTCATGACGAGCTCAGCTCGTCATCAGCACAGCTCAACCGTGCATCATGACGAGCTGAGCTCGTCATGAGCATGGAAAGGGTTAAGCTATTCAAAACCTTAGTTAGGAGCGGGCCCATAGCTCGGCGTTAGACCTGTAAACATCAACTGGCACGCCATCAGGGCCGCTTTCCCTGGGGCACTCTCTTTAATTGCTGTTAAAACTTCTTCATAGGAGATTTCAATGCTCTAAGGGATTGAGCATTTTCATCTCCCTCCATAGTGGTAATTCCCTCACTCTGGGGTAAAACATCAGCCTTATAAAGATCCTTGAAGTAGTTGACCCATTTGTCTTCCGTGATTGCCACGTCAATAATATCAGTGTCCCTATCTATAAAAAAGGGCGCATTAACAGCCCTACAAAAGCCAGTGTTATCCTTTGTTATACAGGCCTGGTGTAGCGCCTGCCATGTTTCCATTTTTAACTGGGCCTTACGCTTTTTGATTTTTTTGTTGATAGTCAATTTTGGCCAGCCTCAGTTCTTCCTTGCTTCTATTTTCTTGTTTTAAGACCTTCATTAGGTGAGCATGGGCCTTGCTACAGTCTCTGTTAAACCAGCCCTGTGCCTTATTCGTGGCCTGTTTCTGCCTCCTGGTGAGAAGATGTTGTATTTCCGCTGTAATTCTAAGGAAGGCCTCAAACAATAGTAAGTTGTCGTCCATCTGCAAAAAACACATCTCAAAATCCCCAAATTTATTTTTTACTAATGTTTCAAGAGAAACCATAGGTTCCACTCTAGCCCAGTTTATAGCATAACCATTTTCCTGGCAAGATTTATGTTGAGGCTATACATTGCTTGTATTTCCTTGGAGGTACAGTTACCCCCCTGCAAGGGAGAAAAATAGGCAAATAGGGTGGTGATCACTCATTGCTATTTCAAAAGTTTTACACGTATGAACATTAGAGTAGTGCCGTTTTGACATAAGGAACAAATCAATTACTGTGTTACAACCCCTCCCTATAAAGGACGATATGCAAAACTCATTAGCAAAACCCAAATCAAATAGGAAAATTGTATCATTTAACATGTCCCCCACGATAGTGTGGGAGAAATGTGTTAAAGATTCTTCTTTGTCTTTGCCCATGCCACAAAGGGGTGTGAAATGTACTGTAACCAATTATGTGTAATGCCTCAATTTCCCATGATTCTTGTATGCAGATAATGGAGTAATCCTTGATGAACATTAACTAGGAGGGATCTCTGACCTTGGATGAAAGCCCTGCAACATTCCATGATAATAACATGAAAATGTTGCTAATTTCTGATGTCTCAAGTGTGGGTCTTGAGTTTACTGCGTTATTGGTGTCTGTCCCTGATCTCCCCACGTCATTCTTAGGTTCTCCTTTATTAATTCGGCCTTTACCTGCAGGTTGTTTACTCTCTGGGGTCACCATCAAGTACCATCTATCTATAGCTACAGGGGACGCGAAGTTGTATCTCTAGTCCTAGGTATATCCGGTATAAGATTCCCCCTGGCTAGATAAAGGGCTATTTGAATTAACAACCGCTGTCAAATGGTCTACCTCCTCACTGCCGCCATCTGTGGGCCCTGGCACATCACTTCGAGCTGACTGTGGTTTCATACTCTCAGCCCTCACATCCAGAGTAGTATCACTTTGCTGGTTAGTCCTGTATGTAGTCAGTCAGTCCACCATGTCTAGTGTGCTGAATCTATTGCTAAGGCGGATACTCGACACAAGTCCCAACTCATCAGGACCTGTTCTGTTACTGGCATTGCCATGGCGAGATCCCCTATCACTTGTCTTTCCCTGAAAGCCAGAATTCTCTTTATACAATGAGGGGGAATAGAAATAGTTAAGATCAAAAATATGGATACTGGTTCTCGTAATATGAGAAGGCCTTTCACAAATCTAACAGACGACCCTGCTATCTCGAAAATTAATAATTATACTGTCACCCGCTATATCTTTCGTTCTTCTACTCACCCAACTCACTCTCCTTGCAAACAAATTTTGAGTGTGGATGTAAGGGGGAGGGGTCTATTTGTATTCAACCAGTGAATCGTTTTATTCTTTAATTCCATGTACGATTCAACCCGGCCCTTGTCTAACTTTGGAACCCCTGTGAGGACAGCAACATAGGGTACGGACTCTGGTGGCAGATCAATATTTGGCAACATGTTCTTATAGCCGTTGATGTTATGAGGTCCCTTTCTGCCTTCTTGGAGAATATTGTTCGCCGTGCCCTTGCCCAGTATGTGATGTTCTATAGGCTTGTCCTTCGTGGAATCTGAGGTACCATGTGTATCTACACCTCCCTTGGTGCTAGGACCAGATCCACAATTTACCCGGGAGGTTCCTTCCAATGGATCAGGAATCATCCCATGGGAGATCAGTTTGGTATCGAGAGTGTTCCTAGGGCCATTTATTGGCAGTTTGTTCTCTTTACCACCCTCAGATTTTTGTCAATGCTCTCCAAGTTGGTTGTGGTCATACGTTCAAAGTTCTCTATTCTGTCCTTAATTGACAGTAGCCTAGCAAGAATGGGCTGTATGGAGGATTTAATAAGATCATGTACTTTGGGTCTGAAGTCCTCATTCATAATCAACATGGAACCAGCTGGGGTAATCATAGGTAGGGCGCTTGGTGCAGGTATAGTTACAAATGGGGGCCCAGGTGTAATAGGTGCATCAGTAAGTGCGACACACACCTTTTCACCCGGTTTATTTTGTTTAGCCAGCTTAGGGTTTTTCCCCTTCTGCACACCCCCACCTCGCTTCCTTTTGGAGACCACTCCCATTTTATGCCTTGGTGAAATGGGCACAACCTCAGGCACATACATCGTGGATGCACGAGTAGCGACCCCGCCGGCTGGAATTGATAATAGGTTATGATTGGTTTGAACCCGCAGAATGGAGTCCCCGTCACTCCTAATAGTCACAGTTTTCTCTGTTGATTGATTACTGGCTTGTAACCTCTGGAACGATTACTTGTTGTAGATGCTGCTGAGGAGAGCGAGACAGCATTAGATTCCTCAGAGATGAACGTTTCGCAAATGCTAAGTCCTGTGAGAGGCTGCGTTCGATAATTTCAATCTCATGAGCCAGTAACGATGTGGCCCTTTTAATAAATTGATCAAGTGTCCCCGATACGTAGCCACCCGTTACAGCCTTCCTCCCCTTTCCTTAGTGTCCGGACATGTCAAAGTTACTGGTGTGCTGAGGTTATGCAGATAATGATTATGGGGTACATTGGAGCAAACAAGAATAAATACAATTAGCTGACCTTGCAGACTCTCAATGTCGACATTAGGGGGGGCCCAGCCCAGCCTCCTCTGGGCTCCAACGGGCTCAAACGGGCCCCCCCCTTGGCGGGCGCACTCCTGCGCGCATCCAGCGAAGCGGGGGCCACGAGGAGTGATGTAGCGGTTGTGGGCGGGCACAGGTGCAGGCAATCCCGGGGCTCCTGGTCTTCTGAGTCTCAAATGCGGCAGTAATGTGCCCAGAGCAAGGTCTTCTCCTGCGAGTGGCTCCAGCGAAGTGGGGGCCGCGAGGAGTGATGTAGCGGTTGTGGGCGGGCACAGGTGCAGGCAATCCCGGGGCTTCTGGTCTTCTGAGTCCCAAATGCGGCCAAAATGCACCTAGAGCAAGGTCTTCTTCTGCGAGCGGCGCCCGCGAAGCGGGGGCCGCGAGGAGTGATGTAGCGGTTGTGGGCGGGCACAGGTGCAGGCAATCCTGGGGCTCCTGGTCTTCCGAGTCCCAAATGCAGCAGAAATGTGCCCAGAGCAAGGTCTTCTCCTGCGAGTGGCGCCCGCGAAGCGGGGGCCGCGAGGAGTGATGTAGCGGTTGTGGACGGGCACAGGTGCAGGCAATCCCGGGGCTCCTGGTCTTACGAGTCCCAAATGCGGCAGAAATGCGCCCAGAGCAAGGTCTTCTACTGCGAGCGGCACCCTCTGTTCTATTACATATTGGATCTTTCATAAGAAAGGTCCACACTCTAGACAATCAGTCACTATTGGCTTAACAGTCTGTTTAGGACATTAATGTTGCTTCTCATTAAGACCCTATAGACTCAATTCAGAAGCCTGGTTAATTTAACAGATCTAGAATTAAGCTAGATGATCAGTTCAAAGGACAAACCAATCAAGACAGAGATATAGGAGGTTTTTGAGTGGCAGTCCATATTGGCACGGCTTGTGAAGAATGCAGTGCAGTCCATGCTGGGTGAATAGAGAACAATTATGAGTGCACATTAACAACAAAAGGATCAATTGACCAATAAAAAAATAATAGTTCTGCAGAAAATGAAAATACACCATGTAGTTATTAAAAACGAGAATGTATATGAATGCAAATAATTGTACTGGCGTTTTAAGAAAGGCAGATCACAGGGTGTTTTTCAAGATTGTTGGAAGGTAATGGACGTAATTTAGAACCAGATGTAAGAAACGTTTTTACGGTAGCAACCTGTCCAATTTGTTATTTGCAACAGTAAAAATACATTTTAGAATATTCTAAACCCATTTTAAAATTTGGTAAACGTTTAGCGACTCGCAGTTTGGAAGTGGTGTGTTGTCAGCACCTTTTCAAATTGCAAATCACCATGTGATGTGTCGGTGTTTTGCAACTGTAATCCGTCTGCATTTTAATTGTCGCAAAAATATTGATCTGAAACTACAACCTGCATTTTGTGACCTATGCTGAATTTTGTGAACTAGATTACGCACTAATAGGTTTATTTTGTAAAATTTCCTTTCAGAGTGGATTGCAACCTGACCTACCTCATGAATATCAATGAGCCAAGTCACAAATTGCCGCTCACTCCAATTGGATGCCATCACAGCGATAGTGGCCTGCTGGGTTCAGCAGACCACCATATCTATGATCACATTTAAATAAAGAAAACTTTGTTTAATACAGTTCATACTCATTTCTTAACATTCACAAAGGTTAAGAATTCTCAAGGGGACCAATTTCCCTTTGTGGAATGCTTTGTCCCCCCAACTCGGGAGTCAGAAATCATTTAGTGTTACGAGTGGATTGCGATTGCAATTCATGCCAATTCGTAAATTGGAAAGGATGCCTTCAACACACCCCTTTCCAAATTGTGAATCAGTATTAATTCACAATCCCATTTTATAAGTAAGTACATTTTATACACCCCTGAAAGGGTATTAGTACATAGAATACATCTATGTTCCAGCCTGAAAATCACCTATGATGAATTTATTAATTTTCTTCCAGAAGCTTTTCATACTTTCTATTGTCAAACCTAAAGTCCCTCTGAGGATGCTCTTATGGGTGTATATGCCAAGACCTTTTCTTTCTGTTGATGTGTAAATGTTTTTATCTTAATTCTTAAGGGACAGGGAATCTGAACTAGCTGTCTTTGGCTACACTCCCACTTTGCTTTCATACAAGATTATGAATCACAGAATTCACATTCATTAATTTGTACGATTCTAAAGGTACTAAGTAAAATATGCCTATATGAATGCATTCTTAGCTACTCTTTGCCTAAACAAAGTAAGACCAAATATTCACAAATTATGGAAAAGGTGGCAGGTAAGATTGAAAGTTTTAGAAAATAACTATGTTTCAGGTACCATATATGAGAACTTAAATGCAGTATTTTAATCAGAGGAGCTATTGTAAACATTGGGTACAAACAGCATTGGTAGCGATTTGTACACTAGTGTACTAGGGTTGGTGCTAGGGATAAAAATGCATGCACTGATGTCACAGATGGACATACAGCCCGCCTCCATTATCCCACTAAAGATACTTAGTCACAAAAAATATACATTACATTTCAGATACAGCTCAGTTAACCTCTGGATCTCACTAAGGGTTTTTCTCAATACCAAAGCCTGAATGCAGTAGCTGTCCTTGATAAGATAATAGATGAAGAAACCAATGTCCTCAAAGTTTAACAGAGAATCTCATGGGTTACACGGTCCAAGAATACACATAAGTTTGTCGTCTAACAATCCTGCTATGCCTGTCGCATATTCCTAAAAGGGGGCTCTTCTCAGAAATTATTAAGACAAGGTTGCCCTTAGAATCCTGTCTTGGTAAAAGGCAGAGTCTAAAATTTGAGGAAATGAGATGCAGGCTCTGCCATGGAAAGGCAGGCGGTTTTGGATTTCGGGGCCCGTTGCAGGCCACCAGGGTGTTCGGAGGTGGGGGGTGCACAGGGGGGGTAGCTTTGGTACCCCTGCATTGTCATGGACATGGTTGCAGGCATCTCACGGTGCCTGTCACCTTGTGCATGACAATGCACACAGTGCGTTCCCAGCATTGTGTCGGGCGGTGCTTTGAGCACCGCCCGCCACAATGCTGGGAATGGAGAATGCCACCGCCACGTGGCATCCTAATTGCAGGTGCAGGACCACTGCCCTACTGGCGGCTGGTCCCAGCACCGCTAGGGTGGCGGGCGGACTTTAGTCCGCCCGCCATCCTAATGGACCTCAAAGTTCCCAATAGAAGACCTGCAGAAATTCAGTCTTTCCAAATCCTAGCATTCTGTAAACAAACATTAGCAAGTGAATGTATGCTTTGCATTGCATAAGCTTCTAATGGCATCAGTTCAAAATTCTGAGTGGGTTCAACTTTGTTTCTACCAGGTCAGGCGGCCCACCTTCATCTGGAGTAAAGGGATTAGTGAAGGGAGTTTTGTTAGAACCTGAACAACGGTATTCTTGCAATGACCTGTTATACATTTCTTTCTTAGCGCAGCTCACAGAGAACTGAGAGGCAGTTATATGTAGCTGCTCCTTATATCGATGAAATTTGTCGTATTTATCGATGTTTGCCAACACTATGATGACCATTCCAATGCCCAGAGTATGGGTTATATGTCATCCCAGAAAGCACACCCACATTTAAAGAAGCGCAATTAACAAGACTCATAAAAGAACACACCCAAACACACATTGAGATATGCACATACTCATTCACAAGAGACTGACACATATATACGAACACACACACTGAGCCCTGAAAATATAAAATGGCACTGTTCTCACATGCATGCTTTTTTGCTATAGTCTCAGAATATACTTTGTAATGCTAAACATTTTTTAAACATAGTTTATATTTGTGTTTCCTAATGTTCTACTAACCGTGTACAAAATAATGTGTTTGAAATTTTACCTGTTGTCTTTGATGAATAGTTTACATTGACTATGTTTTTTTTCTCTCAGAGTGCCTGCAGAGAAGTTACCAAAATCAGGAATTATAAGACAAAGAAAAAGGTGTGTTCAGTCTCAAAAACGTGAAGATCCAGATTTCCCTCTTCTGACCCTTGTCCCATGTAATGACTTGAAAGGAATAGCAGCTACAACTCAGGTACAGTATACCTGTTCCTTTATCCTAGCTGAGATGCTGATCATATTAGTTTATATGACTGTTTTAGGCAGAACTAGACCATGAGGATCATCATGGCTCTGAAAATTGAGAGAACATTTGATCAACATAATTATAGAAGAATATCATATATTGCAGGAAGGAGCAGACCTTTTAAAATTATACACGTGGCTGAGTGGTCAATATAGAATTTAGAACACAGTGAAGTACTCATTACACAAATACGGCCTAAGCCCAAGTTAATTAGAAGTTGTTATACAATAAGAGTCATAGGAAACAAAAGCCTAAAGGCGTGTTCATATTTATAAATCCCACCTCAGAACATGCATCTTGCATCTTTAGAAGAAGACTTGAAGAGGCCTGAGGACATCAATTCAGCAGGGGACCTTAAAAAGATTTGATTGAAATATTATGACTCAAATTTAGGTATTTCAGGTTTTCTTTGAAGACTACATGGTACATGAGAGGCAGTAAGAGTGAGCATAAGGTGGTGGGAGATGTGGTTTTGTAGATATATCTTGAGAGCACTGTGACCTTGGGTGTGTTTTCTTTCACCAAGCTCCTCGTTTTAGTGATGCATTGTCATTAGCCTCCAGAGATCAAATGTTTCCCACTTCAATGTGAAGTATTTTTACAAGGTATAAAGTTTAAAGTTGCACGTGGCATCAATAGATTGCCATCGAATGTGGATAAGGACCGGGGTAATGGGGTTAAGATGCCAAACGCCAGTCACGACGAAGGCAACTCTAAGGAATGAAGATGTCACTGGGGATTAGAGGACCTTTGGTAATACAGTGAGAACAGATTTTGCATACTCATGTCATATAGAACCAGTGTTTTGGTCCCGCAATGGATGAATATCATCTAGTAGAAATGTATGCACGGAAAAAGGGCAACAAACTAGTTAGTTTGCAACTAATATATGGTCAAAAAAAGTTTTGGTAAGGTATGAGATGGGGCAATTATACCTAACATAAAACCTATAATCTCCTGTCTGTTGTGTAGTCTACCCACAAGGGACCGAGATCACTGAAAGAAATTGAGCTCCCTGATCAGTGATCCAGTTTCCTCTAGTAGTGCGGGGTGTTGCCATTCAGGAGTTAGAAGTACCTGACAGATAAGCAGTGAGCACCTTGGTATAAACTAACCATTCATAAAAATTCAAGGAAGAGTCATTTGAATTGCATTATTAGAGCAGAAGGTGATAGATTAGTGGCGCCGTGAAAATGGTTTCAAGATGTCTTAATACTGTTAAAGTTGATTGCACCAAATATGTGACACTGAAAGTTTTATCAAAGAATATATTCCCCAGAGATTTAGGATTACAAGGTAGTAGAACTCCATCCTGGTGAAGGAAGGGGAGAGTGGCCAGCATTGAATAAGTCAGAGGGATTAGATCAAATAAGAAAAGAGCCCCAACAATTATACAGTAGGCTACATTGGATCAGTACTAAAAGCAGAGAATAACCTGCCTTTTTGCAATACACGGAACCCTTTTCTTATATCCAAGTTGCCTGTAGGGTGCAAAATGTTTACAAGTGATTTAGTGTGCTGCATAGCATTTTATTTTAACAATACATTTTCATTGAGTTTCTTTCATACCAAAAGGGCGAAGCCCACAGGGATAGGACATACAAAATGCAAGTGGTAAAGTGCGTACATAAAACTCACATTGTCTACAGAACAAAAGACCAAACACAATTCAAACAGCACCAAACACCCTTGTGAAGCATTACACATACAATGTATATCAATGTCCATCCACAGGATTAGAAGATCAGCACACTACACAGGTGAATTGCTAACCACCATTCATTCAATGGGGTCATGAGAGGCAGACTGTGACAATGGGGGAGATCTATACCTCTGTACGTGGCTCAGAGGGCCCAGATCTTTCTGTGCATCTGTGGGCACCCTCTCGCCTGAAACACAACAAGTTCGGCCGTCATACATCTGTCCAAAGCCTTTTTCCAGTTCGACACACTGGGCGGGGAGGGCTCCTTCCAGTGCTGCGCTGTGTCTTGTTTGGCTGAAGTGAGGCCAAGAAATAATAGGTGCTGTTTATAGCGATTCCCGCCAATGTCATCCGTGCCATGTAAAAGTCCCAGTCTAGGGTCCAGCAGAACAGTCTGCGCCAGGACCCGACCCAGGCAAGACACCACACTGATCCAGAACGGCTGTATCACCAGACAGCTCCACACTGTATGTAAAAAGGATCCCTTCTTTGAGATACAGCGGAGGCACCTAGGGGACTGAATTACACTCATTTTCTACAAACGATAACAAGTGTAATACTCCCAGTGGAGGTACTTAAACTGGACGAGCCTTTATCTTGCAGGCACCACCGAGTAACCGGGGCTGGCCAAGGCTCCGGCCCAGTCGTCATCTGTGAGGGCCCGCAGATCCGCCGCCCATGCTGTTCTGGTTTTATGGAACGTTGTCCTAGAGTGTGCATTGAGTGTCTGGTATATTTGCCCAATTTTGTGGTCCTCGATGTCCCCCATCAGTAGGTGCCCCTCTAACGGGTGGAATTCAGTCAAAGCCTCCAGTTGGCGTATCTGGGGATCAAGGGCATCTCACAACTGTAGGTAACGATGAAACTGTGATTTATGAATGTCAAAATCCGACTGCAGCCCTTGAAAGGATTTAAGGGTAATGCCCTGCATGATATCCGCCAACGTGGAAATCCCGATGAGGTCTCATTTGTGGAAACGTTAGAGCGCTGCAATAGGCCGGAGAAAGGTGCCGTGTCATAGGGGAGTGGAGTGGGTTAGTCTACCCCACCATCCCATGGGCCGAACCATCCACCTCCAGATTCGTATGGCTGTCTGGCAAGCCGGTGGCCGAGTGTTTACTGACACATTGCTAGACAGGAGATGTAGCAATGGGGTCCCGGATAAAGCGATCAGCCCGACAGCATAGGCCGGGTCTGACTGTGACCCATACCACCACTATTTTATCACCAAGAGGTGTGAGTAAGGATGGGCGCAAAATCCGTTCCGCTCGCGGATTTTGCGGATTTTCGGCAAATTCGCGATCCGCGAATTCCCGTGAGTCAACGTTCGGTTTTTGATTAATCAGTGCACATTCCTTGTGAAGTTATGAGGTCCTGATGAGAACCCCCCAATCAGTTAGGGGTTCGAAACGCGTAGACCGTGTCTTTACACCATAAGATCTCAATTCACTAAATTGTTTTTTGATATTGTACAATATCCTCTGATCAAACCAAACAAGTTTCTTTGGTGTACTTTAAAATTTCTATTTTGTGACATTCAAATTGTAAATATTGACTTGTATGTATGGGTTGTGTGTGAGTGTGAGATTTGAGTGCTGATGTTGTTCAACCACCTATGATAGATTTTTGTTATTTATGCACATTTTTAGGCTAATGTCATTTTTATGAAAATTGTATTATGTATTGTTTGTTCTTCAATTGTTTCTGTGTATCTTTGGTGAATAATAACCAACAAAAACTCTAAAAAAACATATGATAAATAAACAGGGATCTATTCTGATAAATTGTCTGAATTTGCACTTAGTTTAATTCTTTGTGTAACACAATTTAATTCTCTCTAGTAGAGGTCACGGTACTGGCATTGTTTCTGTTGTTTTGTGATTGAGAGGCTTGGCCTTACTGTGGGAAGCACACACCCAGTGTTGTTTTTCCATAGACATACTCTCCCAGCATCATCCACAGCAGAGTCAGAACACCTCTGTAATGGAGTCCCCTAACAATGCATAGCAGGGGTAGAACAACTTGCAGCCACCCATGAATGAGATTGTTGTCAAGCTGTCAATTACTCCTTGTCTCAGGATGAAGTAAAAGTATTGAACAAAGGATTGGGATTTGTCTCCACCCCACAACACGACACTTTCAAGTGCTGTGTTGACATTTTTGAAATGACGAGAAAGATCATCATTCCAAACATTTTTATGGCTAAGGAGAGAGAACCACCGTCTATTTTTACCACCAATTTACAGCGACCTGTTCCCCTGGTGCATCAGTGGGCCCAGAGGTGGCTGTTTTTGAACAGCGTGTCCTCCATGACATCGAGTCTCTGGAACAAACTGAAAATCAGTTGCACCCCCACAATATGATCAGAAGTGATTGGATGGCTGTGAAATTCCTTCCAGAAAATAAATCAATAACGATCAAACAAGCCGATAAAGGTGGGGCAGTGGTCGTTCTCAATACTCAAGATTATGAAGCTGAAGTTTTGGGACTCCTAGGGGTGCGCAAGAATTATCAACCATTGATGCGTGACCCCACATCGGAATTGCAAGACATCATTAAGACTCTGGTGGTGGGTGCGAAGGAGAAAAAGTGGATGACCTTTAAAGAAGCGTATTTCCTTGTCAATCAGATCCACAAGCCACAGCACCCACCACCAGGTCGCCCATTCGTGCAAGTGATCCAATCTGTGTTTGGAGCCCTTGTCCCAATTTTAGAGAATCAGTCATCACGCAGTCTTTGTTCATGCAGGACACCACTGATATATTAAATATTCCGAATACAGTCGATTTTGACCCCAAGAGGCAATTCTTGGTTGACATCAAATCTTCATACACCAGCAAACCTCAAGATGCCATGCTGGTGGCAGCAGCGCTTGCTTCTGGGGCGCTGGAGTGGTTCTATGACACTCCACAGTCTTTTGTTCTGCAGTGCATTGAACTGACTTTAACAAGGATTATTTTTAAATACAGGAACCAGCTATACCACCCAAGTGTCACGGACCTCAATGGGGCCACATTTGCGCCTAGTCTGGCCTGCACCTATGTGGACCAGTTTGAGGCCAATGCGATTCATCATGCCGCCAACCCCTTTAAAGAGAACATTTCTCTTCAGAGTAGGTATATTGATGGCCTTCTGAACTAGGTGTGACTCCCTCTCCAGCTTCGGAGATAAAAAATCTGGGGGTCTGGCTTGACCCGACCCTCAGTTTCACTTGTCACACCAAGAAGGTAGCGGCCTCTTGCTATGGCATTATTAGAGGACTTAGACCTATCCTTAAATTTTTTGATGCCTCCACCAGACAACTGGTGGTCCAAGCATCAGTGTTGTCCCTGCTGGATTATGCCAGCTCGCTTTTGGCTGGAATTAATCAGTCAGAATTTACCCGGCTGCAGCGAGTTCAAAATGCTGCAGCCAGAGTGGTGATAGATCTGCCTAGGCGGTGCTCGGTCTCCAAATCTTTGCACTCTCTCCACTGGCTCCCTGTAAATCAGAGGTTCAAATTCAAGGTTCTTTGCCTTGCATTTAAAATCCTCAAGGGTACGTCTCCCCAAATTTTGGAGAATTTGCTGACATTGTATGTACCCCGCGAACCCTCAGATCTCTGGGTCAGAATCTGGCTGTGGTTCCGCGCTTCAGGCTGAGTAGAGCGGGTGGTCGCTCTTTTCGAGTGCTAGCGACGAATTGGTGGAACGCTCTTCCTCCTCATATCCTGGCTATTGAGGACCTTTTTCAGTTTAGACGTGCCATCAAGACCCTCCTATTTGTTTAGCTCTTATGCTACTCCTGTGACCCTTCTGTCTCTTATCGGTGCTGTGTTGTGTTTGCCTTGTCAAAGCGCCAGGACGCCCCTTCGCTGGGGCTGCTGTGCGCTGTATAAGTAAAAATAACATAACATAACATAACATGTCCTCTGTATCTTGACTGGATCAGAGGTCCTGTTATTAACATTACTGACTTGGCTTAACCAGGCAGAGGGTTGTTTGCCGTTTACATGGTCTTTCAGTCACACAACTCTACGGTCTATCTTGATGTGGATATAACAGCTGTGGACAATAGGTTATTCACCAATGTCCACCAGAAGCCCACAGATAGAAATTCATTATTGCACTACCTTTCTTTCTATCCCAGAGTGCTGCGTGATAACCTACCTGTGGGACACTTTTTGAGATATTGCCATATTTGTTGAACTACAGATAAGTTCATGGAGCAATCTGAAGAACTTGTGACCAACTAAGAGGTAGGGTCTATCCTGTCAAGGTGATTAAGAGAGCCCGTAAACGCGCTTTGAATACCCAGAGTGATGTCCTGCTTGAGAGAAATGTGAGAAAGAAGGATGAGTGTTTACCTGTTGTCACCATGTTTGACCCATTGTCCACAAAAGTCAGACAGATCATTAGGAAACATTGGTCCTTTTTGCACACAGGCATCAAGAAGATGTCGCCGCCGCAGTTTGCATTTAAAAGAGCCCCCAATATAAAAGATAAATTGGTTCACACTCTGCCTACTGTTCAGCAAAAGGCATCCAATTTGCCATCCAGCCATTATCCATGTGGTGGCTGTTCAGTTTGTGATCTTACACACGTCACTGAGGGGCATATTATCAAGCAAGGCTATAAAACTATCTCCTCTATAGCGGTAGAGCCTGCCACAAATACGGCGATAATGGGCTTGATAATATGCCCTTGAGAATTCCAATAGAAGCCAATGTTGACACCAGAACATGGGCTTCTATTGGAATTCTCAAGGGCATATTATCAAGCCCAATTTTGCCGCTTTAGCGGCAGTTTTCTGCCGCGAAAGCGGCGATAATTTTAATTCCCGTCCTTGATAATATGCCCCTAAGGCTGTTCTTGTGAATGGCAAAGTGTGGTGTTTGAATAAATTTAGCAACTGCAACACCACAAATGTTATTTACAGCCTTACATGCACCTGTGGGTTACATTACATCGGACTCACATCTCACAACTCATAATGTTGACACTATCCTGGCAAGAAAAGAGGATAAATGGATTCTTTCTGAAAAAGCAGATCGATTGGGGCTTAATGACTCTATCGAATGGAATAAAATTGGTAGGCATTAAAAGCTCTGGGAATTCCTCTGCCCTTTTTATGAGGGCCCCCTGACCCTGATTGTTTGCTGAGGTTGGCCTTTAGGTCTCTATCATACAACATTTTATCCCCCCCCGTTTTCCAGTATGTGAATCATTGAACCCCAGCTTTTTTGTTACAATTAATAAGGTTGTGGCCTTCAAAAAAGAAGAAGTACATAGAGGGATGGTCCTAGTAAACAATATCATAAACAGAGGGAATAAGATAGACAAATAGGTAAAAGACAATACATACAATCAGTGACTGAGCAGTTTTATTTAATCACACCCTCCTATTTACAAATATATGAAAAACAGATTTAGATTATATTGACAATGTACCCAAGAGAAAAGGAGGGGGGTATTAGGAAAAGTGGATGATTTGTGTGAGGATGGAGTGTCATGGACGGATGTATGACGTTACAACGCATGCTTTTACCATGCATGCCTTTACAACGCGGTTTTTACAATGCATGCCTTTACAACGCATAATGCTTTGGGGCGCTGGATAGTGAATAGTTTAATTTACTATTCAAGCTCCAGTCACCGTGGATAGTAGGGAAGGTGTTGGATAGTAAATTAAACCTATTCCCTATACTAGAGCGCCCCCCAGCACAATGCGTTGTAATGGTTTGTGTTGTAAAGTTTGCGTTGTAAAGGCACTGTGTGGTAAAAGTTACGTTGTAAAGGATGTTTCCCGTCATGGACAGGTAAGAAAATTGGTGCAATCAACCAATTTACATTAGGAGTCCAAATTAGGCTTGTTATTTCGCCACTATTACACATAAATGTGCACAGTTGTTACTAGTCAAGTTACACAGTAAAACACAGTAAAAAATATATCCATTGTTTGTAGGCTGGCTTAAATAGAAGTGTCAATGTTTTGACCCCAGAGAATCATAGGTTTTTGCCCACCTTACATAGGGGTCTTCCTCAGGACTGTGAAGGGGGAAAAGGGCACCATATACAGCCCAAAACGGAGGGTTGAAGCATGAAAAAGTCGGGCATGTGGGCTCAGACGAATAGAGAGCACGGCAACTGCACACTACTCAGATGTAAACCGGTATGTCCCAACAAGGCCATATGAAATAATCAGCCATAATCATCAGCTTTGGCCACTTGTTTTAAAAATCTGCTCTGCTCCCAGAGGTGCATCACACGAGGGCACTCGATCGCACCTCGGTGGTCGCGCCTCTGCCAATGATGACACTGTGCACAATTCGTCAGTACGCCGCCAGCTGTCTCAAAGGGAACGAGGCAGCACGGTTGACCAGTGCACCCTTTCTTTTTGGGGGGAGGTGTTAATATAGAATGTATGCTTTGGAGCGATGAAACTAACAGAGTGGCATGTTTTAAAGGCTTTATCCCTTTGAAACCGATGAATTTTTTATTGGAAGTGCTGTAAAACTCCCCATTCCATTATGGCCGCCTTGGTAACCTGGGAAGGACTAAGTGACGTGGTCACGTGCATCACGTGATGACTCTTGACGGAGGGTGGTGTGCAAATACGTATGGCCCACGTTCTTTGAAGAACTGAGGACGGAGCTTCAATGCGCCAGCATGATTCGGTATCGGTAAGGGGTCTGAGTACGTGGCTGATGAGCGATATTGTATACAAAGAGAGTCACCTTTAGTTGATATGGTCCTTCGGATTGACTAACGCGAAGGTTGGTTGTGGAAAAGTGAGGTTTGAATATTGGAAACCAAATGATGTGGAGAGAGTATTAATGCAAATGGTGCTGTGATTATCGGGCACACTACATACATTAGCATTTGGTTTAGTCAAGGGCATGTGACGAGATGAGTGAATGTATATTGGAATACATTGTATCATACGTATATTTACAGGTGACGAGAATATGTGCAGTCACCCGTTGGACACGTGACCGGCTGGCGGGTTGTCCGTGAAGAGTTAGTTGCAGGTACAAGGATAACTCGCAACCACTCGGTAAATAGGCATTTCATCACAGTAATCATTGAGTGCATTTAAGATTGAGGTGTTATTTACTCCTGGCATGTTCTTCTTCTCTTTTCTAGTGTCATATAAGCATAGGTTTGGTGTTAATCTCAAGTA
This sequence comes from Lissotriton vulgaris, assembly GCF_964263255.1. NCBI lineage: Eukaryota > Metazoa > Chordata > Amphibia > Caudata > Salamandridae > Lissotriton > Lissotriton vulgaris. Next base: position 1,747,245,302 of record NC_141694.1, read on the forward strand.
AAGTGAAGACTGGTAACCCCTGTAGCCCTGATGAAGTTACGCAGACTGTTGGCAAGGAAACATGTCTGCTCTTTGGAATTGAAATTGCTTTGATTTAAACCATTTTTCAATTGAGGACGCTCACAGCACTGAATAAAGTTATGTCCAGCTAGTGAGTAGTTCCTCATTTTAAACGCTGGGAATTGCATTTCTTTTCTCACTGGGTCCAGTGTGCTCTTTAGTGACACTAACCACTTACAGTGCATTTATTTGTTTTTTCACTGTCTTTTCCCTCCTTCATTGTTTGAGGACTTCCAGATGGAACACACACCTTTTCTTTATGGGGAGAAAGCAACCAATGATAAGTGGGTGTGCTAGTGAGTGCCAGCAAGCCCCCCTTGGTGTTACGACCGTGAGGGGCTTTCTCTCCTTTCTCACATTTTTCTCACAAATCTATTTAGAAGGTTTCTCGCTTTCCTGTGGCTTACTGACATTTGGTTATAAACAGAACATATATAGACACTTGGATTAGTGACAGTGAGTCGTACCTGTGAGGGAGTGTTCGAATTTTGTTTATAGACTCCTACAGTGTTGTGAATACAAGGGTTGTTGTTCATTTCGAGTCAGGTCTTTTTCTGTTGATAGATGCTTTATATTTATACCAAGAGTGTATGGATATCCCTTGCCATTCCCATGTTATCTCCGTTTTAGATGGTTGGGGGCCAGTTCAATAAAGATATGTTAGTGTAGGTTGAAGAGTACTACAAGAATACATGCTCCAAAATCCATTTGTGGTGAAAATCCCACTGTTCCTTCCACGTTTCATAATTCAAATCTATACTACTATTATAAAGAGACAACTGTGTACTTTGAGCCAGGTAAACTCAAAAAGTACACCACCAATCGCAACACCCAATACAGCGTTGGAAAGGGGAGGTCCAGGAGATGGACATAGGCTATATTAAAAAAAAAAAGGAATTAAAAACATTTACCATTAAAAAAAAGTAGTCCCTTGAAAGTAGCGCCGGCCGCGAGGTGCGTCATGACATCAGGAGCGAGGGGAGGAGCGGCGTACGCTGACGTCCGAGCATTCATTGCAAAGAGCGGAGACTGGAGGACTGGTGAGACGTGATTGGAGCAACCAACGCTGACGTCCGAGCATTGATTGCAAGAGCGGACACAGGAGGACGGGTGAGACGTGATTGGAGCAACCGAGAGGCAAAGAAAGGGGGACCCGATAAACGAGAGACGTGTGGTGAGTAGGAGAGAGGGTCAGGAAAGGGGTCACTCACTTGTGTGATAGTCACAAGGCAACAGCGCTAGGAAGGGGGCGGAGTGACATGATGCTGAGGCGGCCAGGGAGCAGGTATTGAGGTACAAAGACCGAGCGCACGGGAAGGGGTGCTGTGATAAGGTGTAGTAGATGCCCTGTGGGAAGGGAACAGGTGACAAGGTGTAGTAGATGCCGCGTGGGAAGGGGTGCTGTGACAAGGTGGAGTAGATGCCGCGTGGGAAGGGAACAGGTATGATGTGTACAGCCATCTGGAGCGCAAGGGATATGGCAGAAGGCTTGAGAGGGCTGGTATGCGTAGAGAGAACCAAATAGCGGCTTTTGCAGTACGATCATCCTTCAGCACAGACAGAAAGTCAGTGAGCAAACTAACAAGAGTGGATATGATGCAGATGTGAATACAGAAGTCGAAAGAATGCTCCCCTAGCATCTAAAAAGTTGACCAGGATGTGGAAAAGTGGGCTCTTATGCAAACCCAAAACATGGTCTGAAAGAAAAGGTTTAAATACACCCACAGCCTAACCGATCCTTTTTTCTACGTGCAGGCGGGGGCTCTGAAGCCTAATTTCTCCAGGACAACGTCGGGACGGGCTGCTAGTACGATATATTTTTGGGAAGGCAGTGCCCTCTGGATGAAGAAGGCTGGTTTCTGGCTAGCAAAATGTGTTACACACCTGCGTTAGAATTAGCACATTGAAAAGGCATATAGGCGTCCTGAATACACCTATTTTTTATAATATTTCATTTAACAGATTTTGCATATTTTATGGTATTCTTAATTAATGGCTGTCTAGATACATTAGGCATGGAAACAATAGTTGTTAGGCTATTTACATTTGTAATGTTTTTGATCTGCTTTGTTGATTTCATGTTATTGTTGTTGTAGGGTGACTCTCATTGGTGCCAAGAGATAAAATCAGCAAATGCTCTTGCTTCAGATTTGTCCATTTTCGCTATCCTTGTTCAATTACAATATCTCGAGTTTTAAACCCAGAAATAAAATGCCATGCATGTGGAAGGATATAACACTAATGGAAAGTTAATAACCCAGAGTGTTGATCTAAAACCCCACTGAATGCTGTATTGCTGATTTGAAATCACGCTTCATTAAAGTTTGCATTTAATGCCCAGCCTCGTCCTTTTGCTTCTCAACTATCATTGGAAATACAAACCGGGTGCTCTTCCCTACCATGTAATTATTCAGTTATTGTTACCAGAGATTAACGCTTTGTTTTAGCAACATCATGGCGTATTTTATTTTTCTGTGTTCTTTCTTTTCTTACACACAACATTGCTGGCAATGAAAAAAAACAACAGGAAAATTATCTTTTCACTTGTATATTGCCCTGCATATTGCTCTGCACATGATAACTATTTTCAAACAGCTGGTGGCCAGCTCACTAAAACCTTTTATATTTTGGTAAAAGAAGCAGTTGAAAGTGTTCGCACTCTAAGGGGTCAATTCCGATTCGGGAAACTAATCCGTACGGCGATTCGTAGTCATAGCCGTTTCCGTCCGAATCTTAGTAATCCGTCCGAATTGTGTAGTACGATCTGTAGGTCAAAGATCTGTCCGAATCCTTGCGAACTGTACAAAAAACAAGTGAAAAACCATACGACATACACTTGCACAGTGAACCATATGATTCGTAAACATGCCGTACGACCGGCCAAGTACGATCAGGACCGGGGACAGTGTATGCGATTCGTACAGTAGACGTCGCGTATAGGCAATCCGTACAGAGAGCCACACAATAACATACGCACTGTACCCCTGAATTCAAGGGGTGTATGCACGGGGTGTACGCACCGTACACCTACGTCTTTGGGGGGTACGGACCGTACCCCCAGGCACCGTACACTGACATCCTTGGGGCGTACACATGGAGACATACGCACCATACCCCTGAAATGCAGGGGTGTACGCACCATACACCGATGCACCGTACACCTGCAATCATGGGGTGTACGCACTGTAACCAGGGGGTCTGTTCCGTACGCATTACGATGCAAAATCATCTTTTCCAGACATTTTCAGCTCCCATAAAAAAAGAGTCGTACAGAGTCGTGTACACACGAATCGTACTTGCTGGGTCGTAAAAAGAAGCTGCGATCCGTACGAACATCGCATACTGCGTGTTCCGAGTGCGAGCCGTACGGTTTCCTGCTTTGTACAGGCTTTTGTACGATTTGTACGGAGAACTGCATTGAGTACACATTGTACTACATTGTGCGTGCGGGTACGGTTCTGCGTACGAATCGTATGGGGAATACGCTCCATATGGCGATTCGGACTGGATTTTATCGAATCAGAATCGGCCCTAAGGTAACAGAACTCTACAGATCACTGACTAATGAAAATGAGTACTCAAGCTAAAGGTGCTAGACTTATTTTTTGGGTCTGGCATGCTGCTGCTTGAGCACCTGTGGGAAATTGTCACTTTTTGATGGAAAAATCAGTGCGAGGTAAATAAAAAACTGACTACCAGTTAGAAGATACACAGAGAAAATAATAAAACACTTTGCATTTGCACAATATGCAGAATATGTTGTGTACATCTTTATACCTTCTTGTCAAAAATAGTGCGTGCACTATGTTTGCATTTATTATGTTTTCACGTGAATAATTTCCTGTGATTATTTTTTAATCTTAACATGGGTTTTATGACTGAACATTTTTAGATTCCGTCATGTGATTGTGATGATTTATTTCCATCATTATGCCATGTTTCCCCTTTTACGTTTTTCCTCTGCCGTGGACGAAACTTGCTGAAAAACTGCTTAGAGAATAGGAAAACATGCTTTCTGCTTCGAAAGTAGGGCAATGTTTTCAAAACAATGTCCTGATTGTCAATATGTAAGACAGCTTTCTGTGTGCAGGTTCTCTGTGCAGCTGCACAGAGTACAGGTACGGGAAGCAATAGCAAAATAAATAATTGATTCACCTGCTTAGAATACATAACATTTGATTCAAGATTGCATACTTTCCTGGCAGGCTCAGTTGAAGGAGAGATCCCAGGCTATATAAAGTGTGTGATATTTAATGTATAAGCTTTGAACAATGTTATTACAACCATATTTGCAGAAGAAACAGGGGGAAGAGATCAGTGGTGACTTTAGATTATAGTTACAACATTAATCATTACATCATTAGGTGTGACATAGATTGTGCAGGAGCTCGTTTGCAATGCACTTTAATGACATACTCAGTTTGTCTGGAATCACCTCTACTACACAATGTAGGTGAAGTCATTTTCAGGAGAAATCCCACAAAGAACACATATCCAGGCATTGTATAATCTTCTTAGGACAAGGTACTCTTTTGTGTGTTTAGTCATGACTGGGAGAGTTCACTCTAGTCCATTATAAAAAAACACCGCGATTCCCCTTTCTTTGGGTAACTCACGAGCTACCCATATACACTGTGTGTGACTCATGATCCACACTTGCAACTTCAGAGACTGTCCACTCTGTTCCGAAAATGGAAGGCATTAGTCTTCTTGCACCTGCCAAATGAATATTCTGTTCCCTAATAAAATCTGCAAGACCTTAGTCCCATTCAGAAGCAAGAGAGGGAGACTCTTGAGCAATGTACTTCAGGAAGAGTAGACTAAGGGGAAGATTTACTAAGATTTACTTGTTTAGCACAGGAAATAACTTAAAAGTAATGCGAAGCAGTGGTTAGCGCTGCTTTGCACCACTTAGCTCAATGGGGGCGTGCCATGGGTGCTTCATGGGGGTTCCCATGCAACCACCCAAGGTTTCTCACGCTGAACCCAATTGACTAAATACAATAGATTGGGTTTAGCGTGAGAAAACTATGCCCTTTTCAACTAGGTGCTCCTTTGACTCTGCGCCCACTTCTGTAGTACGGCGCAGATTCAAAGGAAGTCCCTCATTTGCATAGGACACACCCCAATGCAAATGAGGGAACACCCTCTGAAGATAGCGCTGGCGCTTTAAGTGCGCCAGTGCTATTGGTATCATAGAAGGAGGCGCGCAAGCATATGCGCCCCGGTCTGTAATACCAAAGTACCTCGGGCATGCAAAGTGGGCGCAAACACTAGTTGTGCCCCCTGGTCACTTATTGTAATTCGGCCCCAAGTGTTTTATTCAGATTTTTTTAGATCTCAACACCAATGGCTTAGTGGTTTACCCACTGAAACACCATGCTTGATCTACAATAATTTAGAAACCCAAGAGAAAAGAAGACTTTCCTACAAGCTGAACTGAAGCATTCCTATCTGCTGGTGAGTGTTTATTGCAGAAAGTTATCTCTTAATTTATCTGAACATCCGCTTTCATCTTGTGATACAGGATGGTGTTTGTATCATCCTGCAAAACAACAGGGCTAAATTGGCCCAAGCTCTGGGCTGTGAAGCCATCTTTCCTATATTAAACTGTTCTTCTTAGTCTGGAAAGTGCAGTATGTCTTGAAAGAGAGAAATTCTCTACTTGCAATGATAACTTATTTTTGACAAGTTAGTAGTGGGCATTGCTTATGGACTTAAAATTTGTGAAGGGTCATTTTTATTTGAAAGAAGGGTACTGAAGTCAGAGGAGAGAGTCCTGAAGATGTGAGGACTTTTTCCAAGGTGTTACTGCTAACAGAAATGCTAAAAAAGTAAACTTTTTCAAAAACTACCTTTGGAGCATTGGCAGTAATCTGCTAACTCTCTTCCTAAAAATATGGAAACCTGCAGAATCAGTTTTGACTCCATGTTTTCTTAACTGAGCTCGCTTGGGACTGAACTGGAAGACACTGTGAGGGGCCAGAGGATTGCTGTGCTGTAGGGGGCCGCCAATGGAACTTTGTCTGTTGTGGCGAATTACTGGAGGGTCTGCCTCTCTGTCCAAGGGCCCTGTGAGAAGGCCTGCTGCCTGCTCTCCTGAGACTGCGGGCCCCAGTGCTCTCCAAGGAGCCCAGCACGAGGGGACTACCCCCTGGATTGAGAAACCATCGCACTCGTGAGCACCTCATTTTCCCTGCAATTGTTCCTGTGGTCGAGTGCAGGCGAGGCACTTTGTTTTCATCGTTGCCATGTAGCTCTGTGAGGTCCGATGCCCAAAGAGGGGGGGCCTGCTCAGTGCTCCCAGAGAGGAGCGCTTTTTATTCCCCTATAGCAGGGGCAGCACCACACCTCCTTCGTGGCCAAACAATGGGAGGGGAGAGCGTAGGTGAGCAAAGGACTCTCCCTCTAGTGTTCTTCGCGGCTAAACTGTCACTTCCGGGGACTGCGGTGTAACGCCCACATCTTAGAGGGGCGGGGTCCAGCCGTAGTGGAGGGCCAGGCAGTAGAGAGAGGAGTCGTCGGAGACTTCGCTCTGTGTGGTGCTGCCTGTCCCCCCCCCTTTTCTGATGCGTACTTACAGGCAACTCCTGAGTCCACCGAGTTCAGGCACCAGCCACGGGAGGGCTGGCCATAGCAGTGAAGAGGCGGCTGCAGGAAGGACCTGGGAACCAGTGTAGGGAGCCAATGGGAATCAAAACTGTGGAACTCTGCCTGCCCAAATCTCGCATTGAGCTATTTTTACAGCAGCTGCACCATGCATCCGCGGGCCTCGAGATCCCGCCGGAGTGGACCCAGTGAGGTCTCCCTCTTTGGTGGACTGGGCGGCAGAGGTCTTATTGGCCGTTTCGTTGAGTGGCATTAATGGTTCCCTGAGAGGGAATCGCGGCAGAGATGGGGTTGTGTTGTACCCCCTCCCCCTGATTTGGTGCGCTGGGCACGGGGACATTCATTGTCGGTGAGAATGGGGTGAAACCTCGACGGAGGCCCCCGACCCCCCGAAAGTAGAAAGGGTCTCTGAAACAGTGTCCGCAAAACCTATATTAGGAGTGCAGAGATGCTGCACCTTATGCCTTTTGGTGATGTATTGTAACTCCTGGCTGCATTTCGTGGCCTGGTAATGATTCATGTGCAATACCTGACAGTTAATGATCTGATTTGAATCTATCTGTGGTGTTACATTACGCAGGAGTGATGTAGGAGGTGTGCATTATAAATGTTTTTACTATAGTGCACTGCTGATGTTGGGTATGCCAAATGTTTGCCTATGCTAAGTGTACTCCTACCAGTAGCTACTGGTCCCTAACTGTACTGTTTATGACAGTGGCCTGATTGGCCTAAGTTAGTTATGTAATCCGTGTGAAGTCATGACAAGTGCCAGTGGCACCACATAATATGAGATTGTGTTCTAATGCGTTTTTATGGATAATACAAAGGCTATTTTAATATAACCTTGTGTGGAGTTTCTTTTGTGGTGCACCTAGTGTGTCACTGCTGTGTGGGCGTGTTGTGAAAACGCTTTAAACATTGCCTTAGGGATAAGCCTGACTGCTCTGCCAAGCTACCAAGGAGGTGAGCTGGGATTAGCTTCAGTGTGTAACTCTCTGGCCCTGACTAGAGTGGAGGGTTCTGCCTGGCTTAGGTCCATACCCTAGCCAACCAGAAACCCAATTTATAACCTTGGTTGTCAGCGGTGAGGATAAAACTTGCATTTGCTCAGTACCACAGTGACGCATGGCTGCACTACAAGCTCTAAATTTAGACAAATCATGTGTTTTGGGATTTCTCCCAAATTTCTTTTTGTTTCTCCTCAAATTTGTAATTTTTTCTAATTTTGTACTCCTGCTACAGTTTTACGCCTAGGAGTCTTGTGTTGCACTTGGGTGGGTTTAAGTGCCTCGCCAAAATGGAATCTACCGTTGACCTAAATGACCTGTTGAACTACAGTCTGGAGGAGCTAAAGGGGTTCTGCGGGGAGAGGAACACAGCAGTGAGTTGGGCAGACAGCCAGCTATCCCTTCAGAAAGTCATGTTCAAGCATCAAGAGGATGAATGGAAACATGAGTACTCTGGGTGGAAGGGTTCCCAGTCCGCATTCTAAAAGGGTGATGGTTTTGAGGGTGACCCTGAAGAGTCTGAAGAGGAGGAAGGTCATGACAGGACAGGGACGCCAGTAGGTAGTCAGGACCCCGTAAAGAGTGAGTCCCTTGCTGGATCTAGTGTCAGGGGTAGTGCCCCATCCCTTTCTTGGTCCCCATGAGTTGGTGGACAGGCAGAAGGAAAGGGAGCACCAACTGAAGTTAGAGAAGCTCAAATTGGAGCATGCCAAGCTGGGTGCTGAGCTAGCACAGCTAGGGTAGAGTAGAAAAAGCTAGAGACTGAAAGGGTCCTAGCACAGGAGAGGATGGCTGAGGCAGAGAGGGCCTTCTCCGGGGAGAAACTAGTCCTTGAGGATAGGTTGTCCACTGAGTGTAGTTTCAGTGGCCTGGATTCACTAGTGAGGGTGGAGTCCAGTGGTGGCAGCGATGTAGAGTCCAGTGTGGGAAGTTCTGCTTCCAGATCCCAGAGCATGGTGCTTAGTACCCAGGAAAAGGGTGTCACGCCGGAAGGGTATATGTTGAGGTTCTGGGGCAGTAGGAAACTGTCTCACCAGTCTTGAGGGGAGTTTGTGGATGAATGTTGTGATGCACTGGAGGATTGAGTGACAGGTAGCACAACAAATAGTTTTGAAGAGCTGTTCAATCTGATTGGCAGAGAGCACATGTTCTGTTGTTGTTGTCCAGGGCTACGCCAACACCGGCTGGAGTGTGAGTTCTCTGATCCCAGGGAACTTGTATCAGAGATGGACCTCTGGGTGAGTGACATGGGGTCTGAAAAGGCATTTTGGGGTGACCCTGAAGGGACTGTCTCAGGTATTTCCCAACCGGGGGTGGTGGGAAAGGTTCTGAGTAGCCCAGAAAGGTCCTGGGGTAGTGGGAGGGGTATAGGGACTCATGCCTTGTCTCTGTGGAGAAGGAGTGAGAATGGGATGAGTCCCAAGGTGTCTGAACCCCAGTCCCAGGTCCTGGAGGGTTCCCTAAAGGAACCCCAGGTGGGGAGCAAAGGCTGTACTGGAACCCATCCATTGAGGAGGATCTCCTAGTGTCCGGAGAACTTGGAGCGTCTGTAAGCAGCGTTCCACCAGTTCTGGTGTCTGGTGGTGACACTGTGACAGTGGGTCAGGGGCCAGCCCTAAGGGTTGAGCCTTTTAGGAAGGACCATGATGACACCGCTTCTGATTTGGGGGGTCTTTGTGCACTGTCAGTTGGGCAGGGGTGGGGAGATCAGTGACAGGCAGACAGTCACACAACACATGAGATATGTGTTATCCTTGGGGGGCATGCATGCTACCCAGAAAGTACTAGCTTGCCGAGCAAGTGGTCCGTGCCAGGTTGTGGTTCCTGGGTTGGGAGGCCAGGTTCAAGAGGTTATGCCCGACCTGGAGGGAAGGACATCTGTAAGTAGTGTCCCTACCATTTTGTCTTTTAGGGGTGCCATTCCAGGTGGGATGGTGCAGAACTTTGGAAGAGGGTACAGGAGGAGGGAGTCCTCACCTCTGGTCCCAGTTCGTTTGTTCCCTGGGTTGGGAGACCAGTTGCAGGGTCAAGGTCCTGAACTGGTGGGAGAATTGTATGGGAGGGCTGATTTCAGTGGCTTGACAGTTTTATGTTCTGATGGTGCCTCTCCTAGGAGAAGAGTGCGGAACCCAAGTGGAGGGGTAGGAGAGATTCACCTGTGACTCCTAATCAGCCTGAGGGTGCAGACCGTGGGTTGAGGGATCAGTGGCAGTATAAAACTGCACTGATGAGAGGTAGAGTGGAGAATGGATACTAAGTACCTGGGGCTACTGCCCCCCACTCTGTGAGATGGCAAGGACCAGAGACATCTGGATGGCCTAGGGCCTGGTCCTGGCTGCGGACAGCTAAGGAGTCCCAGTGGGGTAGCTTAGTTGGTCCTGGGAGTTTAGATAGAGGGATCCACATGGGTTCAGATTGGCGTATAACTGGAGTGTCCCCTGCAGTTGCGGGCCCGCATCCATGTTCTGTCACCCCACGCAGGGAAGCCCATCAAGGTATTGATTGGTCTACCCTGGCTTTAGCCTAGAAGTGGGTTGTGTTGGACTTGGCCCTTTTTTCAGGGTCATCCCAGAACGTTTTGCCTTCCTTCTGTATTTTTTCTGACCTGTTGTTGGTGGTTGTATGAATCTGGGCACTTTATCACTGCTGTTCAGTGCTAAAGTTCATGTGCTCTCTATAGTAAGCTTGGTAAGATTGGTCTACACCTGTTCCCATATTTAATTTACCTATCAGTCCCTTGTACAGTGGTATCTCATATACCCAGGGCCGCATATAAAGCCAGCATTCACGAAAGACAATGACACAAGCCAATGAAAAATATGGGAGGAGAGGGGGCGCGGCTTCTCTCCCATACTCTACTACAGCAGTCTTGCAAAGCAAGCAGCGCATGCGCCCTGCCATTAGGCTTTACCTAAAAATAATTGTTCTTATGTAATGTAAGTGGTGCTCATGGAAAGCGCTGTAATCCCTTTGGGTCAAGTTATCGCTATATAAAACTGCATAATAACTTGTGCTTCATACAAGAATGGGTGAGAGGAGCACAAAAACTATCGTGTCTCTCATGTATCTTGTTCTTGGTGACAATACCAAGCTGTGTCCGGAGAATGTTTTGCTTCAATGCCCCTTTTGTTAGGTATAACAACGACCCTTCACGCCCTCTGTCTCCACTTGCCCTCGGAAGAGCAAATAACTTCTGTGGCAGCTCGCCATTCACTCAGTGCTTAATTTGAGCCGGTGGTTTCCAGTGCTCGGCACCTGCACTTTATTTGGATTCTGGTGCTCGCCACCAGCACTTAGTTGTCACCACCACAGTTATGATACTCTGCCCAGCCATTCCTTTAGCTTTGGGGACCTGGAATAATCTGCACTGTTGCCCTTGCAGGAGTAATAGATGGTTAGTAGTTGTTTTGGTACAGTCACTGGCAGACATTACAGGGCAATGGGTGGTGCAATTTGCAGGGGTCTCCTGGTCGAGCCCTGGCACTTATTTGACAAATAAGCACTGCATTCACAGCTACTTAAATGTATCAGCTAGAGACCAACCCAAGCTCCTTTTGCTGGCAAGCATTCCTAAAGTGTTTTGCACAGTCATGACATGTGTGTCCTCTGAACCATTAAGACAGTCCAGTGTTGCTGCTTTCCGCCCAATGTGCCTTTGTAAATAATAAAAACCCAAACCAAATCCAGTGGCTATTTGTGGCACAGCAAATAAAAAGGTAAGGACTGGCAATTCCCATTCCACATATCAATGCGGACTGAATTTCAACACTTCTACAATACATTGAAACCTGCAAAATGCTTTCCTATATCTGTACCTCTGAACTGTGAATGCCCAGTGACGACCATTGTGGTATAAATCAAAAAAACGTTTGCACTGGAATTTAATGGTTGTTTCCAATTTTCACTAATCCCCTGGAATGCTTTATAATTCTTCACAACTTCTATTTTATTTTAATCCACATATCTTATTGTTAGCCTTTCATCCTTCATTTTTTTCCCTTGTTTCTTTGCTTTTAAAAATAATTTATGTAACTAATATATTGCACACAACGCTCTCTCTCTCATACTCACTTACACCACTATCTCACTCTCTCATACACAAATCCAACATTTACACAATTTCAATGTCATATCTTTCAAATAATAACAAACACACACTCTCCTCTTCTTTTTTCACTATCTTCTACATACACAACTATGATTCCTTATACATCTATAACATGCTCTCCCCTTCTATCTCTCTTTCTCATACACTATTTGTACTATGTTGTCTACAGTTCATTCACCACTTTATACACAAACTACTTGTACTCTCATTCTTACTCTCTAAATTATACACCTCTCAACCCTATCTATTCTCTATACTAAGGGGCAGATTTACAAGCCCCTTGCGCCACCAATGCGTCACTTTTTGTGACGCATCAGTGGGTTTTTTTGCGCAAAATTTACAAGGTGACGCATCCACGGAGATGAGTCACATAAACCAAGATGCAATGGAATGAAGCTGCGCGAGATTTGGCTGCGCCGCGTAAGTATTAATATATGCAAGGTAGGCGTTCTCACTCCAAAAACAATGCATTTCCGGCCCAGGCATATTTATGTCATTCCACCGCGTCGACGCATCTACAAAATGTGTCATACAAATGTGAAAAAGAGCTCGCAAGCCTGCGCCGAATAAACCCATGAGCAGGAAAGGGCGCAAGTACCCCAGAACGCAAACAAAGTGCTGCAGAGCTGTTCTGAAGCACAGCAAGCAACATAGACCTACTAATCCTGCAGCTGAGAGTTGCACCAGGAAGACAACAACCACCCCCACAAAAAATCCCACAACGTCACCCTCCAGCATTACCAAAAAGGCAGCGCAGGAGAAAGGAGCGCATTTACCGTCCTAAGACCACCCTCATCGGACTCCGGGTTGAACAAGTCATCAAAATGTATCCCCTCAAAAAAGCGTCAATTGTGACCCTGCTGCGGCAGATCACACCACAGCTACAGACTCCCACCGCTGACAAAGCTACTGGCGGTTTTACACATGTTGGCCTCTGGATCATTTCAAACAACAGCAGCACAAGTGGCAGGGGTCTCACAGGCATCTTTCTCCGCCTTCCTCCCTTTGGTCTTGGATGCCATCATTCAACTCACACCACGGTGCATCCATTTCCCAAACACCCACCAGCAGCAGATGGACATTAAACAAGGATTCTATGCGATTGCTGGCTTCCCACATGTGCCTGGAGCAATGGACTGCACGCATGTTCAGCTTGTGCCACCTGCAGCAACTTCACACCTATACCGCAACCGAAAGCACACACACTCTATCAATGTGCAGGCTAATGTGGACCATCGGGGACTATACATCAATGTAAATGCCAAATACCCTGGGAGTGTGCATGATGCATACATATTCCGAAACAGCATAATCAATGACCGTTTCCAAAATGGACAACATGGCAATGGGCTCCTTGTAGGTTAGCACTAATTAATGTACATACAAGTATACTCTGCAACAATAGTTGACACTCTGCCACATTACATGCCCTTAGGTCAAAAAAATGCAAGAAGTCAACACATATACACTATAACCACATAACATACAGTAAAAAGCTGCATACACACATAGCAGCATAACCTAAACTCCCAAGGGACCCAGATAGGAATGCATGCAAATATCCCGCATTAAATTTTGTACATCAATAAGTCACATTGACCACATTTGCTCACATGGTATCTAACACAAATTAACTATTGAAAGGTGCAGTGCGTTGTAATAAATGCATGTAAATAGTGAAATAATCAAATTATAATGGGCATCCATGTGTATATCAGTGCGCATATCAATTAAAGTCATGAAGCATGTATTGGTGCACCATGTGACATACGTACCTGTTCAGGGGCATGTCAAGCCTAATGAGTGACAATGCAAGGCCAAATTAATCTAAACTGTGTACCACCAAAATGTGTTGGACCACAATACCAGGCTACTGACTCTCCTTTGCACGGAATAAACCTCGGGGCACATGTACAAGGCCCCTGCTCCACCACTACATCACTTTCCGTGACATACTGGTGGCGCAGGGGGCTCCTCTATATTTACAAGGAGAGGAATAGCCACCCTGTGTGGCTTTTGTTCTCCTTGTAAATACAGTCCTTTCACACGCGGCGCTTTGTGTTGAAGGGCCGTCCCATGGGTGTTGCTGTGGATGTTCCCATGCAACACTCTTGGAACAAGACACATCTCCAGACTTACCACAAATCGTAAATCTGGAGATGCGTCTGAGGCGCATCGAGGAGAAATGTTATCATTACTCCTTGGTTTTTCCTCTTTCAATGCGTGTTGCATTCTACAGCACACATTGAAGGAGGAAAATGCCTGTACCTATTGTTGTTGTGCAGGAAGGTGCCCCTTCCTTCACAAATACAATCTCCCCATGATGCAGGCTTCCTTCCACCATGGTGCAAGGGTGCCTGTGCCAGTGCATGGCTGCAGTTTATGCGCCACCGCAGGGGGATGTACAGAGATGCAACATATCCTTGTAAAATGTTGCATCCCTGTGCCTCTGAAGTGCCGCAGCGTGGCGCAGCCAAAGGGCTTGTGGTGCCATGCTGTGGCACTTCCTTGTAGATCTGCACCTGGGTTCCTAAATACATCTGCCATACATATTACCATATCACCCCAGCTGTGGGCAGTGGAACCACCCTGTCCTCTACTGACTGCAGACTTGTGGCAAGGGGTACTACTGCTAAGGCAAACTAAAGGGGGGCAACATGCATCCCTGACTTGTGCCTCGGGTAACATCACAAGTATCAGATATCAAGCTGCCTGTTTCAAATGGTGCTGTGGCATGTATATATAACAAGCCCATACATTTCATAAACTTATCTTCCAGCCCAAACTTATACATCACATGGTAATAATTGGAAATTCTAGGCAATCAAATCCATCATCAATGTCCAATGCTAAAATAGCGGACTCGTACTCTCGGTAAGAATTGGCTTCGAGTATCTGCTATAGCTGCAAAACTTTCATAGCTAGAGTCTTGGTTGGAATGAACCCGGACTGACCCTTATTTACTAAAGTAGACATATAGGGGAGTATGCTGATGGCCAATGTATGGCTCAGGGTCTGGTAATTAGTTTTGAGCGCAGACAATGGGCGGAATGCAGATTGAGCACAAAGTGGTATCACAGGTTTAAGGAGTGGGACAATTACTGTGTCTTGGGTTGTGACAGGGAACTGGCCACGTATATTAGCATCATCATATAGCATCAAATGTAGGCGACAATTGGTCAGTGTAGGTGAGGTAGAACTCCAATGGGAGTCCATCGGTCCCTGGCATCTTATTCCTCCCCATTTGCTTAATTGCCCATCACCCCTTGCACCTCAATGTCTCACACCGATATGTCTGCCTGATCACTGCCAAAATGCAACAGCAGAGCTGCTGCCGTAAACCCGGCCAATACGTTCTCTGAACAAAAGCCTGAAAAATATTCATGGAAATACTCATATATACCCTGTTGAGTATTGCAAGCTGCCATTCACAGATCCATGAGTTACAAAACCTTTTAACCTTATTTGGAATGGCCAACCATGCCAAAAGGGCCAAAGAAATCTCTTCTCTGGCATCAGTGCGTGTGATGTACGTTTAATATTTTTGAGCTGCGCAATTGTTCAACTTGTGCTGCCACAGCTTCCTTTGCTTCCAGGAGTGCACCCTGTCCATTTGGTCTGTCGACAAGGTCACTCATACTTCACGCAGGTGTTGATCAGCTTCTTGAACTACTCCACATAGCCCTTTGGGCAACCCTGCATGACATGCAGCAACCTCTAATACCTGTTTGAAGCCATCACACTCCACTAAAGTAGATGTAGCTGTGCCCTTGTCATCTAGTAAGTTTAGCGTTATGTCTGTATGCACTATTTGGCAAAAACACTGAATCCTGTAAGGCCTCAAGGCGCTGGCGCAAAGTGTATATCCCAGCTTGGGACAGTGTCCTTGTGAGGTATATACTACTCCCTACCTCGGCATGCACACCACGAGAGCACAAAAATGCATTGAGGCGGATGTGGAGTTCATGCAAATCAGAGAAAAAGGAATAGTACCGGTCCTCAGGGTGCTGGGCCCTCCAGGGATACTCCAACCGGCATCTAATCTGTCAATTGCGTCTTGGCTCTGGTGTTTCTTGAAGGGGGGTGTTCAGGAAGCGAGGGATGTGAATGATCTGTGCACACATTTGTAAGACAAGTTAAATCATCCCTGATTAACCCTGATCCTGTAAGAAAGTGTGCCAACATCAATGACAGATGTGTAAAGAAGGCAGGCAGTTCCATATTAGGTGCATAAATGCTTTTCAGGAATACATTACGGCCATCTAGTTATTGAATCACCACAGTGTCTATGAGTTGGTTTGTGCAATCAAAGGGCACTCACGCTCACACAAAAATCAGTACCTCCGGACAAACGCAAAAAAAGTAGTATGATAAAATTGGGCATACCCTTGCTGCTGTACTGCCCCACCCCCATGTGCATGCAAGTGGGTCTCATTAAGTATTGCAAGCTGGAACCCTCTAAGGACTAAATGGGCATGTATTTGATGACGCTCCCACAATTATTGCAAACCCCTCATGGCACATGAAAGACAGTTTTAAAGCATTAGCAGCACCCATGGCAACTAGATAAATAACGCCTTGGTACAATCTTCTCAAATCACATATGTGGCGCAAAAAATACACTTAACTTACAAAACCCCCCAACTGCCACTCCCTACGACAGTTACAATCAAACCACCTTACATCAAAACAAAATGAATATACACAAATTCCCCTGTGAGTCACAGAGGCATAGGGAGTGTGGCTAACCTAAGAGACCATACCAAACGTAGCGCATCAGCCATGTACATAAGATCATTAGTTCAGAATCAATGAGAGGCATTCTGAGTCCAGCATCCCTCTGGCTACCCAGTGTTGTAGCTTAACATACTCTTTGCAATCATATAATCTGCTGTATTATGCGTTACAACTGGCATCTTCACAATAATGACATGGGACGTGTCTGTTACGTCGCCAGCAGATCCTCTAGAAGAGTCCTCTTCCACAGTTGAGGGTGGGGCTCTGTGCCTGCACCAATGCTGAGCCTCGGCTCGCTACTTCACTGTTCTAGATGATGATGTCTTTCTCTGGGGTCTACTGCGGGATCAGAAATTCACACGGTGTGCGAGTTTGCGATGCCCCAATCAGGGGCAAGCAAGGGCACCCTCTTGCGGCTTTCCACCCGTGCACACCTCTAACCAGTTCCAGGCATCTCCAGTAGAGTCAAAGTAGTGAGTGTTCCCCTTCAGGATGATACGCAACCGGGCTGGGAACATCAGAGTGTACTGGAGGCCCGTAATACTCTGTTAGGCCTCCATATAGGAGGCCCGCTTTATTTGGCCTGCAAACATGCAAACCGGAAAAAGAGGGACCCTAACATTGTCCAAGTTGAATGGGTCCCCAGATCTCGCCTGTTGCAGGAGCAGGTCCCTGTCACGGAAAAGTAGCAAACACCCCACCATCAGGTGCAAAGGCCTCCCCGGAGCCAACTCCCTTGCTGGCACCTGATTTGCGCCCTACAGAGTGTAGAAAGCCGACAGGCCCTCAGAAGCCACCAAACTCCAAATCCAATTTGCCAGAAAATACACCATGTCATCTCCTTCCGACAATTCTGGAGGACCCACGAACCTGATGTCAGCACTGCGGTTGCAGCCCTCATGTCCTCAGACCTAGGCTCGATTAGATGTACTATGAGGGCTCACATTTGTCGTTTTATGGCTTTCTGCGCTGGAGTCAGTTCTGCAAGGCTGGTTTCAGTAGACATTAGCCTTTCTGAGAGTTACCAGTGCTATTACCACAATAGACCAAGCCCGACCCCTACATTGCTAATGTCCTGGTGCAGAGTAGCCTTCGTGTCAGCTATGGCCTCCAATATTTAATGAAGCTGCTGCTGTACAGACTCCCCTAAAGTGGACTGTGGCTGCTATGGGGTGCCATGCTCCAGGTCTTGGGTAGCCCCAGCCTGGCGTCCACCTTGGTCTACCATGATGGCATGGTAGCAATAAACACCAGCGAAAACAGTACCTCCTCTTTTACTTCTTTCACAATGCATCACGCAGTGGTTGCAAAGTGGCCGTTCACCATTCACAGTCACACTTCTTCGGTTGCATATTGGCACACCTGCGTACGTTGCCTCCCACAACAGTAGGGCTCCACCAGATTCCCCTAGGTGAGTGCTGACCTTCACTGTCCCAAAACAATCACAGGCGGAATAGGTATAACATCCCAACAAATTGGTTACCAGTCAGGGGACGTGTAGTCTGGCAGGTATTTATCAGGGCGTAAAAAAGGAGTATGATCCCTGGGCCCAGTCCCTGCAATGCACAAGTATACAAACACACCAGCAGTGCACACTGTGCAAGGGTTAGGTCCAGTCCATACCCAGGTTGAAGCTCTGCCAATTGCCACAGGACACAGTAATGGCCACCGTTCCATGCAGGTACAGAGGTGTGTAATGGCATCAGGGCTCAGCGGCATGCAGCTGCCCCCGAGGGGACATTGCAGCTCTTGTTTGCAAGGTCCACCACTCTTAACAAGGACCAATGGGCCTCAGTCACTCCCCAGGCACCAAGTCCCTCTGCATGGCATTCCACCCACTGCAAGTCTCTCTCTTGTTCCCTGTGCCTCTGCCGGGGAGAAATCCAGGCGTGCAGGGAAATGTAAAAGCCACAAAAGTCACAGCAGCAACCACCCACAGCAACACCCAAGTAAGCACCACCAACAGAAAGTGCTGCGTGTAGAGGAGCCAAATTAACAAGGACAGAAAAATCCACACAGGGTGACTCTCTCCGTCCCTGCTAATATGGTGCTGTGCACTGCGCTGCCAGTGTGTCACAAAAAGTTAAGTAGCGTCAGGGGCAAGGAAAGCTTATCAGCAACCTCAAACACAACATGCAATTGACACCAATGTAATTCACCATTAAAATCTTCACAAACTTTACGTACAACACATGCCATGTATACTGATGTCACCCTAAAGTAACACATTTGTACTTACTTTCAAATTACAGCTGATCAAGGATATGGTCTCCAGACGTGGGCGATGACACCAATTGGAAATCCACAGACTGAACCACAAAAGGCATACAACCATGCCCATTGCAAGACACAAAACATTATTGAAAGAAGCTTCGGAATGCTCAAGTCCTGGTTCCATTGCCTAGATTTATCAGGCAGAAGGCTACTCTATTCTCCTGAACTGTGTGCAAGATGATAATGGCATGTGTGTAAAAACAAATGTGCCCTGGGATGAAGAGGACCAGCACCCTGAACAATTGGATGATGGTGATGAAGGTGAAGCAGAAGGACAAGACATCCGCCACACTGCAGCAGGGATAAGACGCCTCACACACATTGTCACACAATACTTCTCATGATTTACCAAAATTAAGTATGTAACAATGTGCAATAAATTACAAACACAAAATTAAAGTAGGAGCATCAACTTTATGTCCATGAACTTTACAGGCCATATGATAGGCAAATATGTGTGTGGATCAAACTTGATCTGGCGCGGCATGCCAGTGCAAACACCTTGGCTGTGACAAGCTGGGGCACTGGTGTAGCACACGAATGCAACGTTATGTCAATTATA
Organism: Lissotriton vulgaris; assembly: GCF_964263255.1. Classification (NCBI taxonomy): domain Eukaryota; kingdom Metazoa; phylum Chordata; class Amphibia; order Caudata; family Salamandridae; genus Lissotriton; species Lissotriton vulgaris. The sequence goes on from NC_141694.1 coordinate 1,747,264,659, forward strand.
TTTTGCATTGTTGTGTGCAACCCTGCTATATTGCACAAACATCTGACATGCGGTGATTCATGCACACTTGCACCATGACCTAAGGACGTCTGTGTGGTGTGCCTGACATCCATAGCTACCAAAAGTGCCACCGCACATCACTCATTGAAACACAGGTGCAAAAAACCCAAAAATGGGGTTGCTTAGTGATCTTTACAGCCAATATAGGGGGACTAAATGATTGGAGAAAGAGGCAAAGGTTGGGGCACTTTGTTAGCTCAAATCAGATAGACTTGATATTCCTGCAGGAGATCCATCTTCCATGAGCTAAAAAACACTTATTAAGTTTAAGGGGCTTTGCTTTATTAGCCTGCTCCTCACAGACATCTACAGTTAGAGGAGTGGCGATATTGGTTAAATCTATTCGGGGAGGGGCGAAGCGCCAATTGGCAGATTCTCTAGGAAGATGGGCGTTGGTGGAACATGAAATAGGATTCACAATTTGCACAATGTATGGCTCCAACCAAGACGATCCCGAGGTTTTTGATTTTCTGGAAGTGGAACTAACGAACTGGCCAAGACCCATAATTGTGTGTGGAGATCTTAATATTTCTACTGATCTCACACATAATGTTGTCTATGTAGGTCACAAGCCCAAGGCTTTTCGAGCACCTAAGAATTCTGGGTTCACGTATTTCTCATGCCCCTTCAAGAAATATACTAAGCTCGACTATTTTTTAATCTCCTCAACAGAAGTGAATAGAGTTAATATTAAGAAACTACCAAAACTTATCTCTGATCATAATCTTCTAATTCTGCAGTATGACATAGATACCCTAGGTAAGATTCAGTCAAGATGGACGTTTGAGAGGAAGTTATTAGCCGATCCTGCATTTCGGAGGTGGGCCTAAGAGTACTACAATATGAATCGCTATAGCGCTGCTAGGAATAGTGTCTGGGTTGCATTCAAAGCAGCCCTGAGAGGTGAGACGATCAGCTTCTCTGCCAGGCAAAATAAAAAGGCCCGGGAAGAAAATGAGGGACTGGTCGCCCAGCTAGCAGCGGCAGAAGAACATCCTATGAGAGATATTGGTCAGGGCAATGATGCCACTGAGAGTCAGGAGAAGATTCTTATTAGCAAAGCAGAGCTACATTAGTGCATAGCTCAGAAAGCTGCAGATGAATATCAGTTTCAAAAGGGTAGGGTTTATGAGACGGGAGAGCAAGCGGGTATACTCCTAGCACTTTGGATCAGGCAGGGAAGTAATAAGAATGTAATATCTAATATACAAGAGAGGACCCAGAACTACACAGAGCCTGAAGATATCCTAAAAGTTTACAAAAATTTCTATAAAAACTTATACAACGAAAAGACGGGCCCCGGTGGTGCTAGCTTGCACTTCGAGGATGAAGGTCCTCAGCTAGGTGATCTGGATAGAACAGTGCTTGATAATGATATGGTTATTGATGAGGTGGTAGAAGCACTGCAGGAGCTAGCAGCAGGGAAGACCGCGGGCCCCGATAGTATCCCGCTCGCAGTATATAAAAGTATACAGAACGAGATCGCCCCTATATTGTTGGACTTATTTAACGGCATAATCTATACTGGAAGGAGACAAATATTGTTATGTTCCATAAAAAGGGGAAGCCCAAGGAAAAACCTGGCTCATATTGTCCAATATCCCTCATCAATATGGACACTAAGATCTAGGCCAAGGTCTTGGCTAAAAGGCTGGGTAGGGTCATTAGCGGACTGGTCTCCCCGTAGCAACATGGGTTTATCCCGGGTCGAGAGACAACAGACCACATCAGGTGGGCTATTACGCTGTTTGATGCTCAGGCTGTTGCGGGGGGCGGATGGGTTTGGCCCTAAAATACTGAGAGCTATTAAAGCTATGTACTCTGAGCCAAAAGCCAGAATTCAGCTAATGGGAGACAGTTCAGAATCCTTTCTTATTTCTAGGGGGACACGACAGGGATGCCCCTGTTCTCCAATTCCCTTCGCCCTGTATAAAGATTTGCTGATACGCAGAATATTAGGATTTGAGGATATCAAGATAGTTGTCTGTAATAGGTTTGAAACGAAGCTGCTGGCTTATGTGGATGACTTGGCTATCATCACCCCGGAACCAGATAGGGCTATGATAGCTATTACCGGGTTAGCTAAGGAATTTGGCGCTGTACAGGGTACCTCCTAAATGAAAGTAAGACCCAGATAATATGAACTAACAATATTTGAAGAACTGATGTGAGGTATTCAGATGTTTATTTAGGAGTCTTGATAAGCTCCGCAACAAATACAATTGTAAAAGATAATTTTAATCAGTTGCTAAAATCAATTATAGCAGACTTGAAGAGAATAGACGCCTTACATCTTTCTATAATAGGGAGAGTCAATGTACTTAAAATTACTATGCTCCCCAAAGTAATATATCTCTATCGCTCTATTCCGTATTTGATTGACGAGGCTGTGATAAAATCTATAGAGACAGCTTTTATGAACTTCTTCTGGCAGTATGGTAATATTAGGCGCTCCATGAAATATCTGTCTCTTCCGCAGGATAAGGGAGGGTTGGCTATGCCTAATATTAGATTCTACCAATGGGCATGTCTGGTAAGCAGATGGCAATTTTACTGGACCCCTACATATTTGTCTGACACCCCATATGGCAGTCAAGAATCCCCATCTATTTTTGTTTTGCTGTTGGGTAGAGAGACCCTGGGACTACTGGTGCAGAAAAATGATAGGCGCTACTACAAGAAAAAGCAATACAAAGTTCTGGATAGCGTCTGGGAGGTGCGGAAATTAGTCCAAAAGGCAATGGTAATTCCCAAAATAAATGAATATACATCCCTATGGAACTCTGGTGTTTTCCCGCAATTTAAAAATGATAGGATGGGGAGATTGCGGGACCAACAAGGAATTAAAAAAATAGGCGATATCTTTGAAGGGGATAATCTGTTGAGTTTTTAAAAGATCCAGCAGAAATTTGGAATTCCGGCTAACCAAGGTTTCAAATTTTTACACATTTTTAGAACTGTGATGGGTACTAGGCCCCAGGTTTCGCCAGGGGCTCGGATTAATATGATCGATTACCTACTAGGTGGTGGAACAAAAATCAAGATGGTTTATGGGTCCCTACTAGCAAATGTACCAGATGATTTAAAAAATTTGAAACCTCTTGGGCATTCAAACTAGCCGACCAGGATGTTGATTTAGATAAAGCATTGCAGTTGGCCGGGAAACTCTTTCGCTCTTCAAATTTGAGATCCCAACAATATGAAACTCTTTTTAACTTATATTTCACACCAGCCAAATTATATGATTGGGATAAAAGGGAGGACGATAAATGCCCAAGCTGCCTGGAAGGGCCAGCCAACTTGTTACATTTGTTCCATCAATGAGATAAACTAACCCCAAACTGGGAGGGGCTGCTAGGTCTTAAGATCAACCTATCCCCTACCCTAATGATAATAGGAATGGACAGCAATATGGAGCTCAAAGAGGAGGAGGAAGCCCTTGTATTTATATGTGTGGTGGTCCTTCGGCTGTTGTAAACTGCAGGCTGGAAGAACACAGTTACGCCCTCCTTCCAGATGTGGTTGGCTAGACTTTTAGGGATTCATAATATTGAATCCTCCCTATACACACGGAGAGGTAGGAAGATGAGAGAATTGGGGATGAGTATCTGGGCCCCTATCAAGGTGTGGAGGGATTCCCGCATATGAAGCGAATCTGGCTTTGATCCTCGCAGATGATTGTGTTTGGAAAAGGCTTCTCGATAGATAGTTATCTTAGATTCGCTATTTTGTATCACTTTGTCTTTTGTAATGGAATTTTAGCCTGTAATAAGGGGGGAAATGAAATAACTTTTAATTGTTTCATAGAAAGAAACTTTTTAGTCCATTTATGAATGCTTATTGTACATTTACTAAATCTGTATGTATTGACTATTTTTAACAGATTATAATGTAAAATGTATTTATCATTGAATGTACCAGGTATTTTAATAAAAAAAAATGTTTTAAAAAAAGAAACACTGATGCAAAATATAAAGCACCTTGTGCCGCTGAAGTGTGAAGTTTGCACATGTGGAAAGTGGTGCTGCAGTACCGCCATGGGCCTGACAAGAAACCACATGGTATCGCGCTGTGACATGGTAACCAATTCACTGCAGGCAGTGTCAACAAGGTGTGATGTAATGTTAGGCACATGCTGTGCAAATGCAACTTAAGAGTACCACTAACAAACCAATCATAATTCTATAGGACTATGTACACTTACACCATTACGTATTGGAACTGTTGCTGACAGGAAACAACACAACTCTACATTCAATCATAGTACATGTTGAGAAGGAATACACACATGTACCAATGTTACACATCCCATGCACAACAACTTTGGCCACAATAACAAGCCCACTGTGCCACCAGAACGTCACTTTGTGTGGCATACTGGTGGTGCATGGGGCTCATCTATATTTACAAGGAGAGGAAAAGCCACCCTGCGTGACTTGTCTTCTCATCCTAAATACAGGCCCTTCACACGCAGCACTTTGCCTTGAAGGAGCGAGCATTCCATGGTTGTTGCTGGGGTTGTTCCCATGCAACACCCATGTAACAGGACACATTTCCAGACTGCCCAAACAATTACAAATCTGAAGATGCATCTGACAACTAAACCCCCTAGAGGCGGTATAGCAAGGTGCAAAGAGGAGGAGTCTTTTCAGTTATCTTCGTCTTTTCCATTTTCAATGTGGGCTGCATGCTACAGCACACATTTAAAGACTAAGGGGGGCAGATTTACAAGCCCCTTGCTACACTTGTATGCCGCTGTGGCGTCACGTGTGTGACGCAGCAGCGGCGTAAACCATACGCCAAGTTAAAAAAAAAAGTTATTTCCTTTTATTTTTAAATAAATATTTTTATTGGCATTTTCTGAAATGTATTATATCCCATCAGTTTTGGTGGCATTGACATAAAAAGATATATCACATACATGTTAGTCCTTGACATGAGGCAGAATATTTGTGCAGTCTATAGTATAGAGTGGTGATAATTCTAAGGAGCAAGTAGGGAGGCGGTATCAGCTATCCCTCGTCTATGTTGTGTGTTGGGATCTGAGACGTGCTCTCTCTGTTAGCACTATATCATAAGGGTTAATATGTGCCAGATTTAACATGAACTTAAACAAACCTGGGAGACAGAACTGGGATACACTGTCTTGTATTGCTCCATTTGGTGGTAGCGGCATGATAGTTGCAGTATAATATGGTGGCTAGGTAGGTGAGAGGGGGGAATGTCATGGTTGCCCTTGTGCGAGGTGTAGTTATAGCCTGCACGTGGCTGCCAGTTGTGACCCGCCGGGCATCTGGCCACACTGTGAGGTACCATGAGCTGCCGCAGGGGTCATGTGTGCCCTGGGAGAGCTGGTAGTTTGAGACTCCTGTGTCACCAGAGTTTCCTGTATAAATGAATGGAGCATCATAGCCCATGGCATGGAAATTGGATGCTTGTGATTTCCCTTAACCTCCTCTGTACGTATCGCTTTCTCTTCTGCTGTGCACCACTTCTTGACAGCTCCCACCCATGCCGCTAAAGGGGGCCCCCCTGGTGCTTTCCAAAGCATCGTTATGCCTCTCTTAGCCAGTAGGAGCACCAAGGACGCAACGCGCATTTCCACCTTCATGTTTTTGTGGCATTTGCAGATTCCAAAGGCACTGGCCTCCCATGTGTACAGGTCTGGGATTCCCGTCACTGCCCTGAGAGTGGTGTGTACTGTGTCCCAGTAGCTACGGAGCGTTGGACAATCCCATAGCATGTGCTGAAATGAGGCATTGGGCTCTGGACATCCAGGGCAGGTGAAGGAGCTATCGGGAAAGTACCTCCGCAGCTTTTCGGAGTAAGGTATGCCCGATGCAATATGTGCAACTGAATGTTTTTAAAGCAATAGTTAAGGGACACTTTTTTGTAAATTCCAGGGCACCAGCCCATTCCTTATCAGGAAGCAGCCTGCGGAAGCCCATTTCTCCCGGAGGGGTGCAAGGGTGGGGTGCTTAAGGGCCCGTATGGCTTTAAATATCCAAGTAACTAAATGGCGCACAGGGCCCATCCGTAGAAACACATGAATGACCGGGTGTGTGGGAGGTTCGGTATCTTTTGTTCCCCACATTTTGCTACAGTTTTCCAAAACTGCCTATATAAAAAAGAATGGTCCTCTAGGGAGGTCGAGGTCTTCCATGAGTGTCTCGAAGGTCTGTAGTTGGCTGTTGAGATATAGTGTGCCCGCATCTGTCAATGAGTGTTCAGTCCACATGCGGAGTAGCCTCTCTATGTAGTGTGCCCTTCCCTTGATGAACCACACCAGCGGCAGGAGCGGGGAGTATGGGGGTGACGCGCAGTCCATTCTGTGGATGCGTTGCAGACAGGCGTGTGCTGTCATCACCTGGAGTGGCTTGGTCTGGGGTGGTGTCGCCCCTGGCAGTAGCAGTTGGTTGATGGCTGGGATCTGGATTTGGCCGGCTATTGTAACCAGTTCCCCCTGTGCCCGGCCCGCTGTCCAACGTGACACCCATTGCAGTTGGGCAGCTAAAAATTAAGCCTCCAAGGATGGGGCAGCTAGTCCACCCTGATCGAGGGGCAGCTGCAGCTTGGCAAGGCCAATACGCCTGCATCCAGATCCCCATATGAGGGTCCTGACGAGGGTGTAAAGCTCGCTAAAAAAGGAACGGAGGACCACCAGAAGATAAGAGAAGAAATATAATAGCCGCGGAACGAGGATCATCTTAGCGACTGCTATTTTCCCCGTGACAGCCAGTGGGAGATCTTTCCAGAAGTGTATGGAGGATCTGATGCCAGCGATCTCCCAGCTGTAATTGCCCTCGTAAATGTCCTGAAGTGTGTGATATAGCCGGACTCCCAGGTATCGGACCGCCTGGGGGCTCCAGGAGATGTTGACGTTGCCCAGTCTCAGTGGCCATTGGGGCATGGCTTGTACCAGGGGATATATCGTCGATTAGGACCTATTTACTTTGAGTCCCGCTACCTCCTCAAAGTTCTTCAGTATGCGTAATATAGGGGAGAGGTCTGCCGAAATATTGCGGACATAGATGAGCACGTCATCCGCGTACATCGATACCACATGACTGGAGTCAGCAATTGGAATTCCCCAACTGTCGCCTGTGGCGCAAAGGTGGGTTGCCAGAGGTTACTTGGCCATGGCGAAGAGTAGGGGGATAGTTGGCATTCCTGCCGAGTGCCTCGACATACATCAGCTGATATGAGGGGCCCTAATCGTGCTCTAGATGTGGGTGTGGAGAATATTAGCTTGGTGTATGCCTGGAGATGAGGTCCCACTCCCATGTACCGCAGGACCTGGAGTAGATTCTGCCATGAGAGGGTGTCAAATGCTTCCTCAAGGTCAAGGACTAAGCACGCCGCTCGGATGAAGCAATCTCGTATCTTATCCTGGACATGGAACAGCTGTCGTAAATTAGAGGAGGTGTTTCTGCCGGGCACGAATCCATTCTGATCCGGATGGGTCAATCTTGGGAGGACCATGGCATATCTATCCACCAGAATCTTCATTTGGATTTTATAGCCCACGGGCAATAGGGCTGTGGGCCGTTATGAGCCCAGGTTGTGGGGATCCCTGTCCGGTTTGAGGAGAGACACTACAAACTGACTTGCACATGGATTGTGGCAGGGCGCCGTCATCGAGGGCCGCTTGAAACTCAGTGACCCATTGAGGTACCAGTTGGGGCACAAAGGTGTGATAAAACCCCAGTGGGAGGCCGTCCGATCAGGGAGCCTTACAGGTGGCCAGTGCCTTCATCCCCTGCTTGATTTCAGTCGCCTCTATGGGCTCGTCTACTTCCTGTCGGTCATTGCAATCTATATTAGGTAGTCTGTGTCGACTTAGGAATTGGGTAAGGATGGCCGCATGCACTGGAGTGGGGCTATTGTATAGTTGTGTATAATGCTTCGGGAATGCCTCCAGAATTTAAATCTGAGAGTGGAGGTAAGTGTATGGGCCACTGCGGATGGCTATGATTGGTGGAAGGTTCGAGTCTTGTCTGACGAGCCAAGCCAGGAGTGTACCCGCTCTGTCTTTTTCTTTGTGCAACCGGGCAGCATACGCCACAAAATTATATCGGCGCACCGCACTAGTGTCTCTGCATATGCAGTCTTGGTGTCAGCGATTTGAGCTGGTGTGGCCTTGGCTGGGTCTGTTTCCCGTGTGAGTGCGGCTAGTGTTTGCTCTGCAGTTTTAATGTCATGTTCAAGGACCTGACTGACCTCTGTAATGTGCCCCGCATGACAATTTTGAAGGCATCCCATTCCTTTGCGCGTGTGGTGTCTGTACCAGAATTCTCCTGAAAGTAGGTCCATATGTGCTCCGCCTGAGCCTGCTTAAAAAACGGGTCATCCAGACAGTCCCTAGGGAGGCACCAGGTGGGGACAGGGGGTTGTGGTGGACGCCACTGGAGCGTGAGTGTGTGGGCTTCATTGTCCGAGAGGACCCTGCCTAGGTATTCACAGTCAGAAATGGTAGGCAAGATAGAGGGAGAGCAAAGGAAACTGTCCAAGCGTACCTTGAGACCATGCGGCACTGAGTGAAATTAGTAAAGCCTAGTGCTGTGGTTCTGTGATCTCCAGGCATCCGTTAGGGACCAGTGTGCTGCCCATGTTGCGAATCGCTTCGCCTGTGTTATAATGGGGGATGCTGGGTAGGGGGATAGGATTTATCTAGTGTTGTATTTTGTACGCAGTTATAATCCCCTACCAGTATCCAGGGGATCTGTGTATGTAAGCTCAAGGGCAGGGAGAGCATGTCCCAAAATTTGCTTTGGTCAGCGTTGGGCGCATAAATACTCCCCAGCAGCACAGGCTGGCCATCTAGTAGACTCTGCAGTAGGGCGTAGCGTCCGTCTGGGTCTATGATCTGGACTGCTCTAGGAATGGGACGCCAGGTTGCACCCATTTAAGGGTTCCTCGGGCATAGGCCGAGTATGTAGTGGTGTAGAGGATGCCCAGCCAGCGATTGTGCAGCTTCGCTACTTCCCCTGTGTTGAGGTGCGTCTCCTGTAGGAACGCGATCTGTGCATGATGACATTTGATGTACGCGTATTCTGAGTAACGCTTGCGCAGTGTGCATGCCTCGCACATTCAGTGTGAGGATAGTGGTGGTGGTGCCTTTACATGCCATTGGTAGATGTGTGGGGCAAGGGGGGAGGACAGGTTGCTTGGACTCTAGAGTGGGCCTCCAGTTTCAGTGCATCCCTCGGGCCGTATGCGCTGCTTGGATGTCAGTGCTGCCTTACGGTGGTGTGGATGTAGCTACACAGTGTAGTGTAGGTGGAAGCAGGGGAAGGGAATAACTGGGGTCGGGCAAAAACAGTCCCAATTCTTGGGACCTATCATCAATAGCAATATGTCCAAACTAGCTCTTGCTTGGTGTGAGAGCATTAACATTCTGTGGGGTTGGCGGCGCATGCCCACGAGGTAACTCATCGTGTGGGCTATGCATTTTATCATTGGTCACCAGCTGGCTCATGTTGATCTGTGACGGTATAATGGTATCAATAATTCGTGTGGTCTCTTGTTTGATGGGAAATGTGTGAGTTGCAAGTCAGAGGGAGTATCCCTCTCCCCCCTCTTCCAAAGCAAGCCATATGATCAGTGAAATCAGATTGTCAGTAGTTTGTGGGATGACCGACGGGAGGGCCACCAAGTCCACTCCAGACTGTGTCTCCTCGCTGTCCTCCTCCCCCTCTCAGGATAAAAGGTGTGGACCTCACTCAATGTCCATTGCTGGGGAAGTGGGCCGAAGGCTCGCTGCCACCTTCAGGGCTTTGCGTCGTTCACAAACAATTTGTTCCAGGTCGGGCGATCCCAGGGAGCGCAATAGCAACTTGTGGCTTCCCTGCCGATTGCGGCATTGCGAGTTGCGTCTTCAGGGGCCTGACGTCCTTGTGTGCTGATCTCGTGTGCTTCCCGTGTTATGGCTTGTGTTACAGTTCTGGTCTACCCAGTCGTGCGCCTCCTCTGCGGATGTGAAGAAGTGAGTGGTGCTATTGTGTATTATTATAAGGCGGGCTGGGAACAGCAGGGAGTACTGTATATTTTCTGTCCGCAGGTGTCGTTTCACCTCTATATTTAGTTTTATGTCTCCTTTATTAGCTTTTATAAGTTTCCTTTTTTCACTAAAAGCAACACTGACAATGTCGGGCAGGTCAAGGAACCTGACCCTCAAGGAGTTTGGTGGCCACATATGGCTTATCTTCCACTACCTGCCGAGAATGATCAGCACGGGGGCCTTGTCAGCCAAGGATACGGCACAGCGGAGTGAAAGTGGAGGTGGACCCTGGTCCAGCAACATCTCGGACGTCTATTTGAAGTTGAACGCACGACCCACCAAATCAAGCACCGCTGGCAGGACACCACCAGCCGGGAGGGTAACCTGCTCGACCATCTTGGCCTGGATGTTGGTGGTCCAACCGGTGAGTACATGTGTATTGCTACTCATATTGTTGTAGTCACAGCTGCAGAGCTATGCCAAATCTTGCTATGTCTAAAAATCTTGAAAATACGAATTTATGCAGATTTATGAGCTCTGGTACATCTCTGCAAATCAGCAGGGATGCACCATAAAATATGTGACACACATTTACCTCCCTGCGTCACCACAAATGTGTTGCATTTACAATGCAGCTAACCGTGGCGCAAGGATAGGGCGATGTGTATTGCATCCTGTGGCGTAAGGGTGGAGCATTGCTGGAGTCGCGTCGCAAGCGTGACGCAGATCCAGCAAGGCTCGGGTGTCCCTATTGCTAACATGCTGCATCAATCCTTACGCCTGCTTCAAGCAGGCGCAGGATTTTGATGCAGCATGGCCGTAAAAGTGACTGAGTGAAATCTTGTAGATTTCACTCAGCCACTTTTCCGAGGACTTCCTGCGCGGGAACGCCACCCCCGTTCCGGAATCCCCACATGTGGTGCAGGGCTTTAGAACATGACGTATCTCCCTAGATGCGTCACGTTGTAAATACCCCGCAGCAACATGGCGCTGGCTTTGCGCCGCCGCTGCGTCACAAAAGTGACGCAACAGCAGCACAAATGTGGTGTACGGGGCTTGTAAATCTGCCCCAATATATTTGATGATGACCTGGAAATGGAATATCTTCACACACACAGGCACCAGTCCCAAAAGTTTCACATTTAGGGTGATGCTTAAAACAATGAAAAATAAACAGTTGATGGACAGAATGCTAGATAAGGCAAACATTCACCCCCAGTCACAAGGATCTGGGTTTAATCCATCATTCTTTTGCTCACCACACCACCCTAGTCTGGACCCAGCCATATGCAAATAAGTCTTGACCCTGTTGCTTGTGGGAATAGTCCAGCCCGTACTGTCAAGCCAGGTGCTAGGATGCTTGTTTCCAGTCCAGGGAGGACCTGGTTTGGCAGTTCGGGCTGGACTGTTCCCATTGGGTGCAGGGTGAAGACTGAGTAGCATATGGCTCGGGTCCGAACTGGAATGGCATGGTGAGCAAATAAAAGATGGATTTAGGCCCAGATCTCTGAGTTGGGGTGAATGTATGACATTGTTCTGCATTCTGTCCATCATGATAGAAATGACCCTGGTAGTGTATGTAGGCATGATGCCTTATTTCGGCAAGCCAACCAGGCATTGGAATCATAGGCAAGCCAACCAGGCATTGGAATCATAGGTGGGCTACTCACATGTGAGGCTCTAAATGCTGGTGCAGCTGCAGAGTCTGTTCTATAAAGTTCCAAGGAAGATGTGCAGGGTGTGGTCTGCGCAGGATGATTGTTGTCAGCTCATTGAATGTAGGTCATCATTAGGCGCACTTGCACTCAATGTGTAAAATGTCAATATTTCAGAGCCCTGTTCATAGAAAATTGTTTTATGCTGGAGTGATGGCTGCGAACGCTTGGTAGAAGAGGTTTGGGACAGGGGTCCATTTGTGATCATCAGTGTATGGCTCTCATGGTAGATGCGTAGTCTGGTCTGCTGATTATTGTCCAGGATGAGATGGAGGGGTAGCTGGGATAGCATTAAGATTGTGTGCTTTCATAGACCTGTGTCTTGTATTGTAACTTATCCCAAAGGCACATGCCATCCGTGTGGGAGTATGAGCCGAGCATGTTGTAGTGGTCCTAGGAGGGGGATATGTCAGTATTGCCAATGCAAGTTATGCAAATGTAACTGATGAAGATGATCCTTAACTTTGCATTTCTGGAGTTAGACGATTGAGTGTGGGAGTCATTTTTTTTTTTAAATGATGTGTGGGTGGATTGTTGATATGTTCTTGCATTTGGAACCTTCTTCAGGGAATTTGCTGTTATACATCTTTGACGCAAGGTGTCTCAATTGATGTGGTCTGTTGGGAAACCATGTTGCCTTCCTGTGCTGCTGTGTGTTGATGTCAGAGACTTGTGCAAGATCTTCAACACATAACACTCACCATCTTTGTGGTCCTTTTAGAACCAAGCTTGTGTTGTGCAAGGTGTCCGTGGCCTTGGGTTTGTGGCTCATCATATTTTTTTCATGTCCATCTTCTGTCATTTCCTTTGTGGTGTTTATTTTGTTTTTTCTGGAAGCAGATGAATAGTTTACATGGAGGTGTACATCACAGGGGTACGTGGTCTGGGTGTAGTGGATGTCTTGATGTTTGGACCTGGCTTTTGGTTGTGAGTCGTGACAAGTTGTTACTGTCAGACGTTTACAAGGTGGTCCTTACAGTTTGCAAATCTGTTGGCACTGATGTTGGCAAGATGTGAGTTGAGGTATGTCACAATTATGTTGAACATGTATATGATGGCATGTGGTGCAATAATGTACGTGATGTAGGTGCTGTACACAGTTCAAGGCATTGAAGGTCTGTGGATAAGGGTCCCTCGGATTGTTGTCCTTGGGCTGGCCTGGATCTGTGAGCGCAGGTGTGTGGTGTGGAGCATGCTGTGGCTTGACCTTCAATTTGTGATTTGGAGGTAACTATTGGGTGTAATGGCATGTCTTCATGCTGTACAGTTGTTGCCGACCATTCATGAAATGTGAAAATTATTTGGTGATGCATTTTGGAATGTTGTTGGCAAAGGTACCCATTTCCCATATTTCCTGTGAGTAACACAAGATCTGGTTCAAGGTTGTTGAGGATGATACAGCTCTCCGTGGCTAGTCTTCAAAGGGTGGACACTTTGAAGACGATGCAGTTTACGATCCAGAGTTGGTGGAGTTGGTGTTGAAGGCCTGAGGGCAGTGTAGTCTGGATTACTGTCCATGGGTGTTGCTCAAAGTGTAAAGGTAGTATTGGTCAGATTTTCCCTTGGTACAGTCCACTGAAATTTATCTGAGTCATAGCTGATGCATTGTGTATGAGGATGACTTGTGGCAATGATTGTGTATGTAAGTTGTACGTTTTTGATGGCTAAAGAGAGGTTTGGCTGATGAACTACTACTGTGCAAGTCTGCTGTGTGTACAAGCATCAAAACCCATGTTATTGTGAATGGTTTATAGAAGTGCACCTGGAACTCGGTACTGGTCAGGGTGGTGGCACTTTGGGTGAATCAGCATCAGGAATGGAGGGGGAAGCAGGCAGACAAAAGAATGGCAAGACATGTGTGAGCAACAATGCTACATTCACCAGCCAGGTCATATCCGGTTGAAATAAGACAGGATAGAGTTTTAGATGCTGAAAGCATGTTGAGAGTTGGGGAAGTACTGTGATTTCACAAAACAAAACAACTGTTTACACATGTGCATGCGCAGACAAATATTTGGAACAGCCATCCTTACAGCGTTTTTGCAATTGTGTCTGCGTAAGGACATGTCTGATGTGTCTCTTGAAGTACGTGCAGAATCACAGGGATGCCACACAAGTTTTTTTCACAACCAGTGAACAGTGATATGGAATTAATCCTGCATTTTCAGTGTCAATTTGTGGCTGACAATAAATTATTGTACTCAATGTACAAGGGGTGTCATGGTCTGGTAATTACATGCATGTGTCACGCTAATATTTTCACCCTAGAATGTACATATGTTGGGATGTCATACATAAGTGTACATCTGTACCTGTTTTGTAGGTGGACCACTGCCACATACACAGGGGGAGGTTGACAGCTTTGAAGATCCAAACGTGACCAGTGAGTATCTAGATTCATTGCTTGTGATGTAGGTCATGTGCGAGGATGGAGGCTAGGCTCTGTATGCGGGCAACTATGGCATGATCACTACATCCAGCTGCAGTCTGAACTTTGCACACACACTCAAAGTCAAAATACCATATTGGAACTAATTGTGAATGTCGTACTTCGTGGAGTCATGCATGGACAAATCAAAAGCCACAACAGTGTCAGACAGGCCTTCCCCCTATTCACAAAGCAAAATGTAGTGCCCATTGCCACTTACACTGGGGAAGCAGAATCCAAGTGGAAATGACAGCATCAGATAGCTGACATATGGAGAGGAGGGCATGCTGGACACAGTGCTCACTACATGTGGGTGGTGAGGTGCTGTGCCCAATCGTTGTACAGCGTGTGGTCCCAGGGTTGCAGTGTGGGTGCAAGCTCAGAGTCAGCTGTCTGGGGAAGCACATGGCTTGCTAGGCTTTTCAACAGTGATTCTATATGATGACACAGAGAACAACCAAGCACTAACTGGGCATGCTCAGTGTCCATGAATGTCATGTGTATATCCACGTAAATGGTCTTTTGTATTATGAACATGTATAGTTCTGTGACTGTTTATGTCTTTTGCACCTCAATTTTTAAATGTACCTTGCTAGGAATAAATGATTAGTTATGCATTTTCCAACAACATGCCTAGCGCAGACTCATCTTCATGCAAATGAGCCATAGGAATTGCAGTCTGCCTAATGTATTTGATTGGGGTACTCCTTGTGCTGTGTCTATGACAACATCAAATGGTAATATTTACAAATGACCATTAGATAACTTTTTAACGGGCATGTAGTTAAGGCGTTGTAGGGATTTCTTGTGTATTACACGTTATAGACTACTAGCAGAAATTTGCAAGGTATGGAGACAACAGCATTCCCATTGTTCATCAGTTGTCTCGCTTCCCAGTTCCATACTCCAATGTGTGCTGCTTGCTCTAGGGGATCCTGTGTGTTGTGCAAGAAGTTCTCTAGTTCTAATACCCTGCTACGCTGTGTAGGATAGAGTGTAGTGTAATGAGAGGTAAAAGTGTTTAATATATCTTCAGTATCGTAATGCTGCACTTCCCCAGGGCCCTGAATTTACAATATATAGTTTGATAATTGTGGGCACCTGATCACCTCAGCCAAAGCTTGTCCTGGCCTTTTGCCTTCACCATACCTACCAGCCTCCCAATATCGTCCCCTGAATTTCAACTCTCTTGTTGCAGTGTCCTCATATTCCGTTAATTTCATTTGGAAATCTCTCTGCACTTGCCCCGTTTCCCCCGCTTCCGTCCGAGCCTCCAACGCATTTCGGTCTTTTACGAGAGACTTTAATGTTCTCTGGATGGGACCCCAAAACCTTTAGAAATACAGAACCCTCAGATTGTAACCATAAAGGCCTCACATGTTATTTCCACACTGTCCACTGCCCCTTTGTTTCTCTGGAACAAATCCAGAATCTCCTCCCCCCAGTTAGAGATTGTAAACTGTATCTAGTAACACCGTGGTTTGTAACCTCCAGCTAGGCCTGGGTTTGTCATACCCAGGTGGGAGGAGCACCAGTGTCAGGTGGTGATCGGAAAGTGTTCTGGCGGGTGTGTGACAGCTCGGATGGTCTGCCCCAGTCCGCTTGAGGTCAGGAATTAATTTATTCTGACCCAAGTTGCACCATAAGTAGTACAGAAATGTGTGCCTTCCCTGGCTTCTGGATGAGTGTGGCGCCAGGCATCGATCAGCCCTCCTTCAGTCAACATCCCCTGAAGGACCTCCTGAGTTTGGTCATAGTGGTGGTGCACAGCATTAAAGTCACGCACCAGATTATGTGGCTAGAGTCTATATTGACAAGTTTACCCCAGAGGTTGTTAAAATAATCAGGAGTATCTGTATTAGGGCCATCACAGCATGCCAATGTGACCGATTCTGAGCCCAGTCGCCCCCAGGCAATCACATATCTTCACTGTGGATCTGTTATCAAACCTGATAGGGAAAAAGGTATATGTTTTTTTATTAGTATTGCTGTGCCTCGAGCGTGGGAGGAATAAGAGGAAAAAAGCCGGCATTCTGCCCATTTGCTAGCAAACGTATTAGGGAGCTCGGGGTTGACGTGGGTCTCCTGGAGCATGGCAATGTTTATCTGGTGACGGTCACGGTATTACAATACTTGCCTCTGTTTCCGCAGCTCCCCCAGCCCTTTGACATTTCAAGAAATGAGTCTCAAATGAGGTGTGACTATCACATTACCCATGTTTCCCTTGGACATTAGTCCTGCCATAGTGTGGGTCTGTACTCAGTGCTCGAACATGAAGAAAGGCCCATGATACTAATGGATAGTTGTACATTGTGCACACCTAAACTTTCATTAATCCATATCCCTCCCACCCCCTCCCACAGATGCATCACAAACATGCCAATAACATCATTCCCGACCCCCTCCCAAATACACACAGAAAAGAACATTACGTTCAACATTTCTAGTCAACGACCAGAAGTAACTGGACAGGTGGATCTCCCTTAGAGGGAACACTGCTGGGCTACGCATGGGTACCTCTTTCCGTTCAGAGACCAGTAAGTTGACAACAATTCCCCCTGTTAGGCATAAGGGTGCCTGGCAGCAGCTGGTTCTCGTTGTCTATCCCAGGGCATAAACCAACAGTTTGTGTGTGCATTCTATTCGGACAAGGTTAGTTTATTCAGGTGTTCATTACGTCAGATCAGGACAGGTCTGATATTCAGTAGGGGAAAGACAGCAGACTTATCCCAAGTTCTCTACCACTTTATAGGCGGCAAGAGTGATGTAGGCGAGCCCCCCCCGGTGTGGCTGCTGCAGTCTTATGGGTTTTGAGCCGTTTTAGCAAGTCTTCAACTTGCTGGGTCTTTGTATGGCACATTTGTTTATCTTTTTTTTTTGTCCTCATAAATGCCACCAGAAAATATCAACTCTAGATGGACTTTCTCCAGGCCACTAACACAGACCAGCTCTTCCCTCCCTGGAGTCTATGGATAGCCAGTAGATGTCGCCCAGAGGTAGGTCATTTCCAAATCCAACTCCCATTCACGATGTATCTTGCCACTTTGGGAGGACAGGACCACTAACCTCTGGCATAATCATTGGACTCATTTAGGTTATCTCTCAGACCATGCATTTAAAGCAGACCAGATCTTAATGGCGCTTTCCCCACCACACAACATGTCTAAACGACTAACTGCAATGATGTTTCTTAAGCAGTCCGCGAATCTAGGGGGGTTTACAGACTTCCACTCCCTACAGATCTCCCTCCTAGCAATAACAATGACGTAGAAAATAAACTGTAGGGTACAATTTCCAATATCATAATCAAGGAGAAGACCGAAAAGAATCAATCTAGGACTACAGGTGATTGGGGATAACACAACCTCCTCTGGGAATTTGGACACCTCGCTCCAGTAACTCGTAATTTCTGGGCAGTCGACAAACATGTGTCTGTCGTCAGCAGCTGGAAACTTACATCTTGGACAAAAGTATTCTTCTGCTGAGAGCTTAGAGAGTTTCGCTGGAGTCAAATAAACCATGTATAACGTAAACAGGTGGTTTCTTCTAAGGTTGGAAGGTTTTATAATTTTTTGAGAAAGTGTAAATGAGTCCGTCCAATTCATCAGCTCCTCCCCTGGATTCTGGACCGGAAAATTGTCCCAAAGCTTGGTAATTTCTGCGCCTAGATTGTCTTTCGCTCCCACAAGTGTATTATACCAGAGCGCAACCTCCCCCTTCCATCCCCTCCCCCTATTGATGGATTCCAGAAATTGGATCTCCTCTTCGTTAACCCAACACTGCCTCCCCCACCAAGAAGACAACTGATAAAATGTAAATCTTGTGATGGAGCCCTCTGTTATGTTCGATAGGGATTCCCAGCTTAATAGTGTTGAGTTGGTACACAGGTCCCCCCATTTTGTAAGGCCTGCCGCTCTCAAAGGGAGAGCCAGTCGATCTGATAAGAGATCTGGTGTACCAGGGGAATCCCAAATTGGGGCTTGCAAATGGTAGTAGGGTATATCTAAAATTCTACGCATTGATTGCCAAATATTGAGGGCTGTCCTTAGGAGCTTCAGACGAACCTTTTTTTAAAGAACTTCTGATCCCCATATTTATAGAGAAAGAAGTCTAAACCATGCGGCAAGTCAGATAGCATAGCCTGAAAAAGTCTACCATGGGATGAAGAGTCCAACTTATTTGCCAGAAGTCTAAAGTTCTTGAACTGAAAAGCATACCAATAAAGGAGTAAATCAGGAAGAGCCAGCCCGCCTAGTTTCAGTCCCCTTCTCAATTTCCTCCAGGCAATCCTTGGTGACTTAGTTGCCCAAATGAAAGAGCCAATCCTTCCTTGAAGGTTTGAAATATCCTTTTTATTAAAGTTAAGGGGGATGGAATTAAATAAAAAGGTAATTTTTGGCAAGATTATCATCTTGACTAGATTCACTCTACCAAAGATGTTAAGAGGTAGAGTGTTCCACCTAGTCAGTAGCTTCCTTACTTCCTTAACCACCATCTGCCAGCTAACTTTCAGGACGTCCTCTAGGTTGTGGGTAAGGTGAATTCCCAGGTATCTGATTTTTAATTTTGCTGCTGGTATCTGGGTCAGATTGTTCCAGGTCATGATGTCAGTTTTATCTTTAATAATTCTATACCCAGACACTATACCAAAATCCTCAGCCAAATCGAATAACCTTGGGATAGCCTCAACCGGGTTGGACGTGTAGAGGAGAAGGTCATCAGCATATAATGCTGTCTTAAGCACCAAATCCCCCATTTTGAACGGTAAGATTACTGGGTCTGATCTAAGGGAGCTGACAAAAGACTCGATATAAATATCAAAGAGAAGGGGAGACAGGGGGCAACCCTTCCTCGTTCCCCTTGAGATGTTAAACCAATCGGTTAGGCAGCCGTTGACCAAAACTTTGGCCCGGGGACCCCTATACAATGTAGCAATCCCTTTGATGAATATATCTGGGAACCCGAACGTAGCCATGGTTTTCCATAGAAATAGCCAGTTAACGTGATTGAAGGCTTTTGCTGCATCGATCGCAACGATGGCAAGCAGCAGTCCTCTGTCTGTTGCTATGTCTATTGCTCCTACAACTTGGAACGTAAGTTTGTTAAGTTGCCGGCCTGGTATAAACCCCCTCTGGTCAGGGTGGATTATGGACTTGATTATTTTCTCCAGCCTAGATGTAAGTATGCCGGAGTAAATTTTCAAGTCAGAATTAAGAAGGGAGTCTATATGACTCTATTTTTTGGGGGTCTTTGTTAGACTTTGCTATCAGAGTGATGGTAGCTTCTGACCAAGAGGGAGGGGTATGTTCCCCCTGCAAGAACATTTTGTTAAAGAGTGCCAATAGTGGGGCTAGGACTTCGTCCAAATTATCCTTATGTACCTCCGTTGGCAGTCCATCCGGACCGGAGGCCTTGTTCCTGGACATCTTTTTTAACTGGGCCTGTATCCCCCCTCCGTAATCTCGGTAACTAAAAAGGCTTTATCGGATTCACTCAGCTGGGGTAACTCTCTCAGAGCCCACCATTTTTCCAGCTCCTCTAACCCGCAGCTATTTTCCTCATGATATAAATCCTCCATGAATCCTCTAGCCTCTCCCCTGATCTCAACATCTTCTGTTATGAGCAGCCCGAGTCCCACTGGATTAGTGAATTAATGTTGTTCCTGCTCCTCTCGCTCCTAGCCTTCCAGGCCAGGCGTGAGCCACACTTCTCTCCATATTCGAAGTTGCGGAGCTTACTTACTTCCCACTTATCTTTATTTATCTTGTCAGCTCGTGCTTTAAAGCCTGTCTGCAAGTGCAAAAGCTCTTTTTCAAGAGCCGGAATCCTGCCTCTATCTTCCATAACTGCTAACTGTAACTGTTGTTCCTTCTTTTTAATCAGATCTAGGTCCTTAATATCTTCTTCTTTCCTAAGTTTTCTTTTTAGTGCCATGTGTGAACCAAGAATACCCCTCAGATAAGACTTGAGAGTGTCCCAAACTGTTTGCTCTGAGGCAGTGCCCATATTAAATGAGAAAAACTCCGACAGACTCCCTCTGATTTTAATTTTAGTCTCGTTGTCTAGAAGGATAGTTCTATCTAGGGTCCACCTGTACTCTGAGGGGCTAGCCTTAAAGTAAATTTTTAACTCAACAACAAAGTGATCAGACAATCCTGTAGGAATATATGATATTGAAACAATATCAGGCAAAAAAGCTCGGTCTAAAAGAAAAAAATCTATTTTGGAGTATTGTTTATACTTTTTGCTATAAAAGGAGTATTCCCTGAGGTTACCATGCTTGACTCTCCAGGCATCCTGTAAAGTTAAGTCCTTCATAATATTCCTCAAGGCTAAAAGGGATTTATTCTGTGAATTATATTTGGCCTTAGAAGTACGATCTAGCTGGGGGTCCAGTATAAGGTTGAAATCGCCTCCTAATATGACTGGAGCTGAGTGCTGTATCATACACTCCTCTAACTGTCGGAGGAAGCCCGGGTTGTCATCATTAAGACCGTAGTAGACGGCACATGAAAAGAAAGAACTGCAGATGGAGAGGACTGCCATCAACCATCGCCCAGACTGATCGGTTCCCCAATTGTGAACCCTTATTCCCTTATTTGCATGCACAACTATAGCTACTCCTCTAGTGGAACCCCTTTGCTTAGAACAGAGAATTTCCTGAACCCAACTAAGTTTTGCAAATACGTGACCACACGCCTCTGCTTCAAGGTGGGTCTCTTGTGAAAGGAATACATGTGCCCCAGTATTTTTTAAGAATTCACACACTCTTTCTTGTTTCTTCCGGCTTCCTATACCATTTAAATTCCAAGAAAGGAATTTATTACTAGATACCATACTAAGAGCCGTTACCTAGTATAACCACACCTATAGCAAGTGGTGGCCTGTGTTCGCATTCTGATTTTACAACATTAGGACTTATGGCATATGAGGACTTGTTTATGTGATTTTTACCCATTCCCCTGTGACCCCTCCCATCCCTCCCCCCGAGGAACCCTCCCCTCCTATCCGGCGTAAGCACGCCTTAGGGGGCCCCACACCCTTGAAACACCAACGGAAATAAACAATTTTTTCTTTTTTTCCCTTACTCAATGTAAGAGCCTAAGTTTTTGCAATCCCTATTTTTTTTTATTTCTTTCCTTCTGCTTTCCTGCATTCATATTATTCATTTATTATTTATGATTGTTATTTCCCCCCCCTTTTTTTAACCCTATTTACAAACTATGTAGTGTAGATTTACTGCCTCAGATACATGAGATTACATGGAATTACAACGTATTAATGAACTATCATTTGCCCTTGGATTGGCAGCAAATTGTATCCTGGAAGTAACTATTTCCTCATTTTTAAAAGTAAATCATCCACTTCCTCTGGGTGACTATAGTTGAACATCTTATTGTTCCACATTATCTTGAGCAAAGCAGGGAATTTCATTTGGACTTGAGCTCCCAAGGAACGAAGTTCTGGCATCCTGGAGCCCAACTCCTACTGCCTGTGAGCCGTCTTCCCCCCTATGTCAGATCTAATTTGATAGGGGTTGGCGCGGTAGTGGAGAGAGGAACGTGCAAGGCTTCTACTAAGAATAAGCTCCTTGACCCTGTAAGTTTGAAAGTAGACCAAAATCTTTCTACGAGCTTTACGGTCCGAATGCAACCTAAAAGGATCTCTGTGCACCCGCTGAATCTCGGCTTCTAGATCAATGTCTAACCGATCCTTTAGTATGTCTTCTCGTAATAGCCTGCACACAAATCCCTTAATGTCCTCAAGTTCCGCTCCTTCTGGTATTTTGAGGATTCTGAGGTTGTTCCGCCGACTTTGTATTTCCAATCTCTCCATGTTCATCGTAAGAGATCGATTTTGTGCCTTAAGAGTGTCAATGTCCTTAGAGTTTCCTATCGATGTTTCTGCAAGCATAGTGACTTTACTCTCCAATGCACTGGTTCGGGTTGCTAATCCCTCCAGCTTAGCCTCAAGTGCATCAAATCTATCATGCAACCCCCTTTGGTTGCTCTCAGAGATCTCAAACTTGTCCAGCAAGTCACGCCTCAGTGATTGTAGTAGGAAACCCAGTTTATCTCCCTCAAACTCAGCCACGACAGGCATGCCTCTGGTATGTGGGACAGGACTGTGTACGACAGTAGTGGAGGGAGTAATGGAGGGAGGAAAAGACTGGGGTGGGGGTACGTTTGGGGCTATGTGGGGGATTTGAGAGGTGGAATGGGTCACTGAGCTCAGGTATAGGTAAGGCATGAGTTAAGCTCCCCAAGGATGTTGGAGCATTCAGCTCAGAAGACCCCTGTATTTCTAGTGGTGGAGAGCTAAGAGTACAGCCATGTACAGGATCAGAGTGTACCATAGCCTCTACACCCTCCTCATTAAGGGGCAGCTCAAGCGCTGCGTACCTGTTCTTCAGGGGTAAGGTGGGGGGAGTAGCCACCTTGTCGGGTTGGTAGGTAGCCCCCGCTTCCACTTCAGCTTTCACTGCCCCTGTCTCTACCTCTTCCAACCCCTCCCCCTCTTTTTCTGCAGCCTCCACGCTGGCTACTTTTGCATCTAGCATTGCCCCTGATTGACCTCCTGGGCCTTCCTTAGGTTTTACTGCTTGCTCCATTATCTTAAAATAGCTTTTGAGTGAGGGGGTACTTTTATATGCCTGGGGATGTTTAACTACCTTAACTGTTCCTCCTTTCCTTACTCCCCTCTTCTTCCTCTGCTTGTAAGGAGACAAAGGCGTTGGACCTCCTCTCTCAGTTGTCTCAACTGGGTCCCAGACCCCCTGCCTGGACCTAAGCTGATACCTATTCTTTGCTTCTCCCACCTTTCCTTTAATTACAGGGGCCTCGGATCGGTTGGAAACAGCAGTGGGAACCCCCTGGTTGGATGACTCCCCTTCCCTTACACTGTAGCCCTTAGCAACACAAATCATTTTCCTAATATCATTCTGACAAAATATGGTTGGGAATGCCCTCAATGTATCCATGCAGGCCTCCCCTCTTGGAACCTCCTTACCACAGTTTTCTACTGTCCAAACTGAAGGAGGACACCAGCACGCCGGACCGTTAATGCGGAAGATGAGAGCACCCCTAGAGCGACGCCAGTGACTCCTTCGGCTACCTCAACACTCTCCTTGGCAGTGCTTGTCTTCCTCGAGCCTCGTACGCCCAGCAGCAGCTTTCCATGACCCGCAGTTCACTTCGCGACTCGGCTCCCTCGTCTCCCACTTCCTGGCAAAGCACCGCTCGGGCTCAAGCATTCCGCTGGGTCCTAGTACTCGAGAACGCTCGCCACCCAACCTCCGAACAAAGGGAAAACACAGGAGAGAAAACTTCAGTTAAGGTAAAAATAGGTCGCAGGAAAATGCCCTCAAATCCTCACCGCATAGTTATCAGAAGTTCGGGTCCATAACAAGGGAAAATTCATCCTGTTGCGTGCTTGTTGAGTGCTTGTGGTGATTCAGAGCACAGAGCTCCGCAGCAGCCGTCAGCCTGCCACCGCCATGTTCCTCCCCTTTCCCCCGGGGAACATATGTTTATCTTGATGCGTTACCCGTAAACGGGCAGGGTAGAGAAGAGTGTATGCTATTTGGGCCTGTCGCAGCTTTAGTTTCACCGGTAGAAATTTGTGTCTTTCTTCCTGCACTGCAGCAGTAAAATCAGGATACATGGTGAATGATACCCCCTCAAAGTGCAGTTGATTCTTCTCTCTCGCAATCCGGAGTGCAACATCTCTGTGCCTATAATTCACAAGGCGTGCAATAAGGGGTCTGGGCATGCTTCCAGGTAGTGGTTTCGGTCCGAGGGAGCAATGTGCCCGCTCAACTATGAAGTGAGGGGAGAGAAGGTCCGCCCCTACCTCTTCTAGCAATGGCCTCTCAAATTACTCCTCCATTTTGCCTGTGTTTCTGCTCTCAGGACTGCCCAGTACACGGCTCGCCTCATCTTCTGCGTCTGATATGCGCTGTTCTGTCTCCTATATACATGACTCATGGCCCTCAATCTTACAGGCAACTGGGTCCATGCCTGTAGTCAGGGTGTCTATCTTGCCAGCTATGCCTGCAAAGCCCAGCCCCTTCCTCTACGTCCGCTATATGCTGGCGGGCGTTTTTATTAGCTTCAAATGTGATGCGCGGTTGACGTGCGTCTGGTATCCCCATTCTAGGCACTAGGAACTGTTAGACTAAATGGAATTGTGATGGGGCGCCAGTGCAGCGGGATCACCGGAGTGGTTTCGCAGTGAGGGCTGTCTTTGTGCTGCCTTTTTTATTTCGGCTCTGGGTGTTGTTCAGGCAGTTGGGGCAACCTGATACCTGTTGGCCTATGCCCTGAGAGAGGATGTGCCGCTGCGTGGAAGCAGGCTGCTGTGCCTGTGTCTCCTGCTCGATTCGTGCACTCCCTTGTACCTGTAATGCCCATGAGCTTAGGTGGTAGACTCTCCCGCCTCTAGCAGTTCTGTGCCTGTAGTTATCTCCCATGCCCCTCTTCAGTACTTTAATGTGCGGTAGTCTGGAATGTCTGACAGGGTGAGTCTTTATTAGATACTGGTGTTTATCTGCCCATTACTGTAGCTCTAGAAGGGGAATATCGCTCGCACCACACCGTCACAACATCTGAGCCTTCCGATGTTCAGCAAGATGGCGGTGCCGCCACCCATGCGTCTCTCTGTCAGTGGAGCCTCCCCACACCCAAGCGCCCAATTATTGTACGTGTAGAGGCAGGTTCACTTTCATGCTTTGCTGCAATTTGCCCATGTATGCAGAGTGCGCAATGCGAACACGAAGAGGCTCACTGCGCTGTGCTGCTGCTGATGCTCCGCCTCTTGGGCCCACACACCTCGTGGGATCCCCAGCCCCCGCATGAGCAGCCAGTCCCAGTGGCAGCTCCAGAGCAATCGGGATGACAAAGCGGGGGTCGCTATTCACGGCCACTGTTCCTGCATATCTTAGCGGATCGGTGCCAAACTTGCAACGCTGGCTCACCAATGTTCAGGTTCTTCAAATCCTGCACGTTTTCGGTGATATGCGCTGTTCTGGACAGGATTCTTGACAGAATGATCGTGCCAGGCTGCAAGAGCCTCACATAATGGCAGCCATTCCGCTCGTGCGCCACCTAGTGCCCCCTGCTTCCGTGTGCTTTTGTGCATGTGATCGATGACAATTTTGAACTGCGTCATCACACAATTGTTGGACATCCTGTTATCCAAAATTGCATTCACTCATGACAACTTCAGACTTATGTCATGTTGATGTGACGCATCCTTGATCCTTTGTCTTGAGGACTAAGTGGCTGGGATTGAACAGTATATATGTTATGTGTGTCATAAATCAGCCAATATACAATAATACTATGTTCTTCATTTTCAGCCAGTTTCATGTATGCTGTCCAAATAAAGCTGCTGTGCAGTTCACCCTGCTAGTACGACCTGGCATGCTGCATGCGAGTCAACTTGGGTACTGAAATCAATTCTGAGGGTCATTAGTGTAGAGTCAGGAACCACATCTCTGTGTCCTAAAGAGCAAATAGCAAGTACAGTGCATTACTCTGTTGTAGTGTAAAATGAACGGCCAAGTGGTAAATAGGTCAGTGGAAGATGTTCTTTATCCATGACACACTGTGACACTGTCCGAACTTAGCAGCCATTGCAGAATGAGTATCACATCACTCCATGACTTGTACATGGGAAGACAGATATTATGAGGTTTTGGAGGTAACGTTCAAAAACCATGATGTCTGTTGACTGGTTTGTCATTCCTATGGCTCCTCATTAATTCGTTAGTATGTCCAGTGTGGAAATGATTTACATACAACCATGCCATTCAGTTGACTGCATGTTATGTGATAAACAAAAACTGCATTTTTGAATTTGGTTGTGTGGGCCCCACAGTTAGCAGAGGATTTGGCTGCATGTTGGTTACATCACATATGGTAGCATGCATTTCCTATGAACTTCTGTCCATAATGTACTGGTTGTCTTACACATGTGTCCCTCTTTTCATACAGTTAACATGAATGCGGAAGAGGAACAGGTGTTCCGCATTCGTAAGGCCCGATATGCCCATATCTAGGCGGAGGCCAAGGGTTTCAGGTGGACCTCCTGGCAGTACGACAAACAAAAGGCAGCCAAAACATGGGTGACCGCCGCACCAGCAAATAAGGGGACATCAACAGGACAGCAACCTATAGCCACTGGGGCCCTAAGCACTGCACCTGGAGCTGCCGGACTTCCACCCTCCACGTCTGGGCAGACAAGTGGGCCGGGCATGGCTCCAAGCGTTGAGGAGCAATTGCAGAAGGGGATGGATGGATTGGAAGGCAAAATTGACAATTTTACCCAAAAAGTCGACAAACTGCAGCAGACCCTGGACTACATTATAACCCTGATCTGAGGGTTGCTTGGACATGTTTTACATTTGTATTGTGTTTTAGTTTATATGTAAGTTTCCTTTTATTAGTACATTTCTGATTGTTAATATTTGTAGGCATAGTCAGAGTAGTTAGTTGAGTTAGTTAGGTGTTCATTTTTGATAGGTTAATACTGGTTTTTATTGTAGGGTCTTTTATTAACATTTAGGGTGGGTGGGTTATTTTATGTGTGTTGACATGTGTTATACTTTTTTTATTTTTAAATAACAAAAAAAATATATTTGTTTTTAACTAGATTTCTACTTAGTTCATGTATAGGATAAGTATGTGTATGTCTATTGTGAATTTATGTGTTAAGGGGGTGGGGGATGATGTTTAGTGGTCCTGCATGAACATAGTTTAGGTTAGGATAAGTAAGTTAAGTTAGATAGGTTAAGGTTAGTTAGTTTAGATAGGTTTATGGATTTGTACAATAGTTTTTAGTGTAAATTTTGCAGTGTGTGTTATTGATGTACATTTTACCAAAATATTTTTCTACATATAAAATGTTTATATTACCTAGTTCGGGCTATATTCTTTGATGATCAGCATTTACTATGTTGTATGTGTGAGTAAGTGGGCACATTGACTGAACACAGGTTCATGTTTGAGTACATGTCATTAGTACATTCTAGTATGTTGCTGCTCCATGTGTGACTAGATGTATATGTTCATGCAACATCTGTGCTTCAAATGTTTGTGTACCCACTGTTGGTGTGACACATTCATATGTTGTTGATTCTAATCATGAGTCTTTGGACAAGCTCTGCATGTGTATCTAACATGTATCAGTATCAGCTGGGTATGACTTTGCTATATGTAAGTGAAATACGAGTTTACTCACACACAGATGTACAGAATGTACGCACCACACATTATCTCAATTGGTGTTTTAATAGCTATGCCATGTTAATGGATAAATAGTCATTGTGTTACGAGTGGCTGGTTCATATGACTGGACAACGCAATGTCTGTATGCAGGCATAGTTGATCTTTAAGGCTGGTGTATGATGTACCCTGGTCACAACTTCAGCACATCCTGTTTGCTGGTATGTTTTATTAGTAAGGGCATAGCAATCATATATTTTGATACAACGTCATCAATGCTGGCTGTGCACATCCTAAATACACTTGCGCTGACAGTATGTGACTTTTTATGACACACTAGCTGGGCTTTTCTCAGCCTCGTATTGACAAAGACTCACCAAGCCGTCCGGCGTGGACTTTGTCATGTTATGTTCTGTGTAGACTCTTATATTGTGCACAGCTGCCCCAGCAAAGGAGTATACCAGCATTGATTGCACACAGAACAGGAGGCATGTGAGAGAAGGAGTCCTAAATTTGAGGTGAGAGGTGGATCTTGATGGCCTTACAAAAGACCAGAGAATTATCTATGCTGTAAATGTGTGTATGAAATGAGTTGAAGAGTTTAGCTGCTAGTGTGCAGAAGGAGCGCCCACCAGCTTAGCCCCCCCTTACCCGGTTGACAACGGCCAGCTGATGACCTATTAGGCCGTGTTGGCGTGTGGTGGAGTATTTTGAGAGCATGTTGGCCAGAATGCCAGGAGAGGATGAATTAAAGACCTTAATCTTGAACATAGAAATTTGAACTCCACTCCTCTGGCAACCAGCAGCCAGTAAAGCAGACGACTGGTGCTGGTGTTGGAGCAGGTTATAGGGAGACCAAGAGGAGTCCTGGCAGCTGCGTTAGGGACCCTCTGCAGTCTCACAACCTCAGACTTGTTTGCCCCCAGCTAAAGCAAGGTGCCATAATACAGTCTCAATAAACTGACTGATGGATGGCTTGACAAAGTAAAAACCAACAGCAGTGAGAGCCCACGTAGTATACCAAAGCACATTCCTGGCACTTTCTTAATTTGTGCCTGGAGGAGGAGAGCCGAGTAAACCCAGTTACCTAGGTCTTTCACTACCTATTTGTGTGTGGGGGCATTCCCAAGGGATGCAGGCCACCAGCATTTAATCCACAGCTCAGGATGTTTACCCACCAGCAAAACCTTAGACCTGCTGGCATTGAGCTGGAGGCAGTTGGCAGTTATCCACCCAGCAACAGCAACAAGATTACTCCAGAACGTATGTGCATCCTGCACCCAGTGATTGGAGAGTGCAACTACCAACTGCGTGTGATACTACTGTGAGCCATCAAATCCTGGACAGCGCTGCTAATGTTTTTACATATGGATTTAATAGTGTTGTGCTCGGAAAAGAGCCCTGTGGCACACCCTGTTTAATAGTGTGAAACATGGAGGTGGGGTCCATTACATAGAAGTTCCTCTCAGGAAGGAAAGAGTTGAACCAGCCAAGTGCAATGTCCGCTATGCCTGCTCATCGAACCTTTGCAGTGTAATCTTTTGGTACACCAAGTCATACACAGCACAGATATCCACTGGGACGACTGCCAAAATACGTTCCTCATCCAAAGCTGCCCATGTCACTACAGCCAATTTTTGCAACACTGTATTTGTGAATGTAGCATTCCATGTGAGTTGCTGTGTGTGTTGACACCTCAGAACCCTGGCAGTAGACGGAGTTCAAGCTTTTCAAGGAATCCTAATCCTGCAAATGCATCAGCTTGCTACACCACAAATGTCTGACAGAATATCGACGGACAGAAAATCAACCAACAGAAATATCGACACAAGAATATCGAAGGGAAGAATATGGACATCCTATCTACAACATGGCCAGTACAAAATTATCGAAAATAAAATATCAATGTTAAAAATATCGTTATTAAAAATATCGTTTTTATTTGTTAACAAATATGTAAAATAAACTAAATAATACTAATAAATAAAATAAACAGTTAAACATATTTAATGATGTTTAAAATTAAGTAATTCATATATAATAATAAAATATTAATTAAACATTTACATAAAATATATAATATATATACTTACTTAATAATCAGTTTTAATAATTCATGTAATAACTTGTAAATTATGAAGAAATATTATACATTACAAATCCATCTGTACACATAAAACAAGAACATAAATAACAACGAAATAATTATATTTAATAAACTAGAAAGATGAAATTTACTTTCAATATTTTTAAAATTAATTACTACATTATCTAAAATAATACAAAAACTATTAAATAGCTAACAAAATAAAACTACTATTCAAACTCCAAAAACAACTACAGTAAGGAAATTGTTGGATAGCGTAGGGCTTAAAATGACTATTCCCCCTCCAGAGAGTGCAACTGTAGGGAAAGTTTTGGATAGCGTAGGGGTAAAAATTACTATTCCCACTCCAGAGAGTGAAACAGTAGGGAAAGTGTTGGCTAGCGTAGGGGAAAAAATTACTATTCCTACTCCAGAGAGTGGAACAGTAGGGAAAGTGTTGGATAGCGTAGAGGTAAAAATTACTATTCCAACTCCAGAGAGTGGAACAGTAGGGAAAGTGTTTGATAGCGTAGAAGTTCAATATAACATACTTATAAATAATTTTTGTATTTAAAATAATTAATAATTTAATTTTTAAATCACTCTAAATTATTTACAAATACCCATTAATAATTGTTAAAAACACAATTACCATTGAATAATTAATTAACAATGAATAATAATAAATACCAATAAATATTAATTTATAAATATTAATTACCAAATAATAAATATTAAACAATAAAATATGTTTTCATAAAAACATTAACTATTCAAAATGGATTAACAATAAAAAAATTGAACTATCAAATTATTTTTTATACCGACACATAATATTTATTAAACATTAATTACCAATTCATTATTACTTTTTAATATACTAATTAAAATATTAATAAATAATATTTAATACAATGAAATTAATAATTAATGATTAATGAACAATAAATACATTTTTATAACCCAAACATTATAATATAAAATATTTACCAACGTCCAATTAATTATCAATATCCAACAATACATTTATAAATTACTTAATTAGATTTCAATTACTTCCAGCACTATTCTCCTATAAATGCACAACACAATCCAATATTAAAATAATACACTTAACATAATTATCAATTAATCAATTAATCCAAGTTAATTACCAATTAATACAAATTAATTTCGAATAAATTAAAATTCATTACCAATTAAAAAAAATTATTATCAATTAATAATTAAAAATAAAATAATTATCAATACCAATAAAGAAAAAGAAATCATTACTTAATTACAATTAAATTACTTCCGACCCAATTCCCCTATAAACCCACAACCCCCTACAGAACTTAAACGCAAAAATTAATTGAAATTAATTTATAATTCCTAAAAATTAATAATTAATTTAGTATAATTAAATCAATTCCCACCGTATTCCCCTATAAATCCACATCCCGCTCTGGTACTAAAACACAAAATTGACTTAGAATAACATTATTAACATATAAAAATAGTATACATATCATTTAAAACCAGTAGAATACTTAACAAAAAACATATAAAACATTCATATTAAATACATAATAAAATACATAACAATAATATAAATATCGATATTAGTAACATCGAGATTAGTAACATCGATATATTTGATATCGATATTACTAACTTCGTTATTACTTACATCGATATAAAAAAAATCGATATTACTTACCTCAGGGTCGATATTCTGTCCAACGATATTCTTGACCTCGATATTCTATACCTTCGATATTACCAACTCGATATTTCTGTAGGTCAATATTCAGGATTCGATATTTAGACTGTGCACCCTACACCTCACTAGGGGTTGCAGAGAGTGGACCATTGATGACAAAACTTTGCCTACTTCACGTTTCAGTTAGTTAGATGTTGTGCTGCAGTCTACAGCATGCTTTGCTTTGGAGAACAGCCAGTTGTGACACTTCTTGTGTGGGATGGGGAACCTTCATGCACAAGTATTCATCGAACCATGACTCAGGCATCCTTGAAATTTAGAAAAAAACGGTTCTGTCGGGTTCGAACGACAGATAATTTATCCAAACAGTTTTTTAATACTTCTAATATAACCAACAGAACACCTCTGAAATGCTGTAACAAATCCTTATCATAAATGAAAAAGGAAGACCTAACTGTTGCTTTATAGTATCTTTATATCGTTTTCAAAGTCAAAAAAGTTAATTCTGTACATTATATACATTAACTGTCATTATATCAAATACAGTGCAAAAACAAGTGACATTAGTGAATAGTGAATTTGTGATAAACAAATTATATCTAAATTTCATATAGAAAAACTGTACACGTATATACAAAATCTTATTTCATAAGACCATCAACTAATACAATCCCGGAACCCTATCATTGCTTTTGAGTCTGTTGAGGGCTCCAAGTTTATGTGGCCTGTGAATAGATGTCGACGTTTCGACCCTTAAAGCGCCAATGTTTTCAGTCGCGGCTGGTCTTTATCAAGACAGTAATATACGCAGCACGACAGTCCTATCAACCAGGTGCGTTAGTCACATGGAGGGAGATATTTCTTTAGTCAAGGATTTCGTCGCAATCGAAGATCTGGATACTCTGTCTAGCCTCTCAACTCGGCTGCTGGAAGTCAGCTTCAGGCATCCTTGAGGCATGCTGCGAGGGTGCATACACAGGCGCATGGCAGATGTTCCAGCACAGGGTAGAGCACCGGAATGCAACATTTCATTGAATATGTGTGGCATTCCTGTGTTGAGAAAGGTGTTGTTGAGATGCGCTGCAGCACATTAATGTGAAACTTTCACT
Source organism: Lissotriton vulgaris (assembly GCF_964263255.1). Lineage (NCBI taxonomy): Eukaryota > Metazoa > Chordata > Amphibia > Caudata > Salamandridae > Lissotriton > Lissotriton vulgaris. The sequence continues at coordinate 1,747,296,988 of NC_141694.1, forward strand.
TATTTCAACATACGTCAGCATATATTTTCATATTTGCAGATTATTTTCATACTGACAAACCTTGAACAAGTGCTTAGCCACTCTTCCACATGTGTCTGCATTTCACAGCAGACAGTGTACCCAGTGCTATTGTGGAATGGAACAAACCTGACACAAGTGCACATTGTTCTTGACACACAGGTGGTGAGGCAGCACTCGACATGTTTGACTGTGTTAGTACAAGGATATTTTATTTTAGAAGTATCTTGGTGAATAATACATTGTTATTGTCACATTGTGTTTGACTTCAGTGTTTCATGCAAAAAATATGTAGTGTGGCACAATTTTTCATACTGCTCTTGTCTGTCGGACATTGTTCTCCTTGATGTAAATTTTTGTGAGTTGTTGTGCGACTGCTATCACCAGCAGTGGCAGAGGTTGTTTGAGGGTATAAATTTTCCAGTGAGTTTAAGTTAGACATTTTGCCATTCAGCATCAGTTGCTGATTTTTGATCACAGTCAGCAACTCTGCATGAAAGGCTGTCATGGTTGACATGTAGAGGTTTTGCCGTTGCTGCATGTCTCTCATTATGTTGTCAATGTTTTGTAGGTGCTGGGCTATATCCCTGGTGGCATTTTGTCGTGTCATTTGAACATGCCTCTGACTCATAATATTTGAAATGTTTTCCAGAGATTGAGCTAGTCCTAGTGTTTGGGTGGAGGTGGGTTGGTCAGTGGCGATGTTAGCCAAATCCGGATTCATGCTTCATAGTATGGCTCGCAGGATGCCGCCCATACTCTCCAATGCATTATGTACCTCGCTGAGGAGTTCCCACTGTAGAATACTGCGGTTCTTTGAAACTCACGATGTGTGTTCTTTCATTCAGTGCTCATGTTCGTAGTGGAAGGTTCAGGTTGTGGTGGTGGTGGTTGGGTTTCCGCTTGAGTGGCTACCACAACGTTGTCATGCTCTGGAGGTGGTGTAGGTGACCGGATAGTGGGAATTCGCTCCTGGGGTGTGTCATTGTCAATGGTGGGAGGGTTGCCATCCATATCATCCAACAGATTGGTGTCATTTACCTGTTGTTATGTTGATGCAGCATCCACTGAAAACAAAATGTGCAAATCTGTTAGTAGTGTTGGCATGTTCAATTGTAGTGATGTTAGTAAGAGGCCTTACATGTGGCTTATCATAGCTGATCTTTGTATCACAAACAAGCAATCTTTGTCCTGATGCAGACTTATGCTTTAGACTCATACCCACTTGTATGGTCATTGCACCACTTATTGTTACAGTAGTGGTGCAGATCATTGGTTTGCATTGATACTGATCTGTGTACATACACCACATTGGTAATGTTGGTCTTAGTGGTAGGTGCACTTTTTGGCCAACACTGCAATTGTAACTTGGTGTGTGATTTCAGGGTGTTGACCTCCTTTAAAACCATCCTAATGAGATGTGTCATTGTACATTTTGGGTACATTACGGCCCATGGGTACAGGTACTCACTCAAAGTACAACAAACCCTAGTTAGCGTAAGTTAGTTGTGTGCCAGCCTATCACTCTCTAAGGACACACTGTTTGGGATGTTCTCACAATATGTTCTGACATGGCAGGATTGGCAGTTGTCTGCAATTAAGAGTGACGGACACACTACTATGAAAGCATTGGTAATTACATTGTAGGCAAGCAATGACTGATAATAGACACATTTGCAAAAAAATTGGATGAAATTATTCTATTCAATTTCTTCTGACAAACACATTTTGTCAATGAGCTTAGGAGTCGAGCTACAATGATGATTAGGTACCTGACATTGTTCATCATGCAGAATGGATTAGCCTAGCCCCAGCACCTCACTAAGCCACAAATCCCACAGATCCCCCAAATGCCATGACCATCCAGAGACCAAGGCAAAGGCAGACATCTTGGCTATACTATTGAGTACATGCACTTTGATGAGCAATACCAGTGTGCATGACTTCTCATTGGGCACTCTTACTACACAATGGCATACCAACCATTCTAAGCACCAATAATTTCCCGGCTCATGGTGTCAATGCTGGTCTGCCATTTGTGAGCCAACATGGGATGCTGTGGTGCAGTGTAGTTGCTGGGATGTGTTGTTGGCCATTGGTGAACACCCTAACCTGGTGTTGTAGCCTGCAAGGTTGCATGGAGGCATGTTGCAGACTTGTGTGAGAATGCACCCTGGACCCCCATGTATTTGTGGGTGTTACCTGTCCTTTGGAGTGAGTACCTAGGGAGGCACTCTCTCCAACAACATGCAACAACAGTACACTGTGCCGCACCAAACATATTGCCAATGGTGGCTAACGCATATCTTGCAAATGGTGGCTAACGCATATCTGCATCCTGGGCTACAGGGTGGGTCACTGGCCATACACTGTGGATGGTGTTGGCCCTGAGATGAATCTCACTCATGTTGCACTGGCACTCAAACTACACACATTATGGATGCATGTTGCATCTCCATCATGTCATTGCCCAGCTGTCTTGGCACGGAATGCTGTCCTCAAGCCTGTTTCAGCACACCTAGCAGTGGCTCATGCTGGCAGATTCACCGACTTTGTGAGGGTGTATCAGATCACACCACCGTGTCGATGTCCAGGTAAGTGGAAGGTGTGATGTGTAGTGGAGGATGCCCATGATATTGTGGTGCGCAGGTGTAGCACTTCTGGGTGCAGGACCCCCATTGTGAGTTAATCCTTAATGGAGATGGAGCATTGGGCCCATGATTTTGAAAATTGCTAGACGGTGAAAAAAATACCATGATGGTCATTGATCTATGTAGTGGTGCTATGCTTCCTTTTTTGGTATGATGGTGAATGGGCCTGCTCTACTCATTTGGGCCCAGGAATCAGTGATATGCCTACTGAAGTGCACAATGTCTGTTAATTTGTTCTCACAGTTCCGCCAAAGCAGTCAGCTGCAGTTCCCTGTTCACAATGCAGCCAGCACTGTAGCGTGCATGGAGTACATGGCCACCCATCAAGCCTCTGCCAGAACACACTGTCCCTTTGTGCATAAGCAATTACAACACCACATTGCAGGCCTATGATTGACTTGCGTGAGGGAGCCTGGCTACTTACTGTCCCTTGAAGCAGACTCATAGGCACAGGTGCACAGATGACGCATGACCAGGACTTGTTGCACATTTACAAATTTAATGTGATGTCAAACCCTCTCTCACACCCACCCCCCACGTCCATGCCCCCTACAGTGTCTTTCCTGGATTTACCCTCCAGCCTGCTGTCCAGTGCCCCTACATAATTTCTCACTGCCAGATGCTGCCAAATGCTGTGCATGCATGCGCAGCAGGCAGACCAGTTATGGACCAAATTAAGATTGATTTTGTTGCAAGGCATACCATTAAATTGCCATAGCATTTCAATATGATGCATACCTAAAAGTCTCATTTTACGACAGTGTAGTGAGAGCTGGATAGGATAGCACTGTGAATTACAGTTCCCACTAAGCATGGGCGGAAAATCCGTTACGCTCGCGGATTTTGCGGATTTTCGGTAAATTCGCAATCCGCGAATTTACCGAAAATCCGCAAATTCGCACGCAGCGGATTTTTTTTTCTTGGTGATACAATTTTGCGGCGTGCGGTGTAAGTTCGCAATTGCAAACTGGTACAAAACCCTCGCGAACTGGCAGAAATCCTAGCGAACTGGCAGAAATCCTTGCGAACACAAAAAAGCATTCAGCAGCTTCAAAAGTTCAAACTCATCATTAGTAACCATTCCCTGTAGTGCTTCCTGACAAGGGCCCCTCCAGAGTTCAGTTGGTAGTTGCAACAATTGTATGACCCTGCTCTGACCCTCACAGCAGGCTCATAGAATAGCTACAAGTAGGCCACAAATGTCCTGGAAAAAAAAATTGCACTGCAACAGAAAGCAAATTACAGATAAGGAAGCAGGTGCCAGACTGGAATTTTAAAACAGTGACACATTAATAAATCAACCCCAAATTAATTCATGTCAGTTGAAGCAGGCAGGTGTGCTTGCTTTTTCCCCCCATAATCTACAGTGATGATGAACCAGAGGGTGGAATTGATGTACCAGAGGGTGGCATGGGTGAAACAGAGGGTGGCAGGGGTGAAACAGAGGGTGCTGGGAACCTGTGAGGATGAACCAGACGTAAAAACAACATAATCGTGACCGTTGCGAGCCGACATGTAAGTTCGCAATTGCGAACTGGTACAAAACCCTCGCGAACTGGCAGAAATCCTTGCGAACTGGCAGAAATCCTTGCGAACACAAAAAAAAAATCTGCAAATTTGCGAGAATTCACGGATTTTGCGGATTGCAAGTTCGCAAATTCGCAAAATTCGCGAACGCCAGATTCGCAAAATTCGCCCATGCTTAGTTCCCACTACAGTGAGTGCAACCCTAAAAGGAACACTGATGACACCTAACAACCTCAGGTACCTAAGATTCACCTCAGCCCTCCCAAAGGACACTAGATATCACAATATTGGCAGACTTCACTCTATTTCCATGTATAGCCCCAAGTGACACACTATTTAAATGGATTGCCTCTCCCCATTACTGTTTTCATGTTTCCCCCACAAACATCACCCTATTGTCAGATATTGCCCCAGAGGACACCCTATGTATATATGTTGCCCCCAAAATACACCCTAATTTTATATTCTGCCACCAAAATACACCCTATTTTCATTTTTGGCCCAAAAAAAACCCTATTTTCATAGTTTGCCCCAAAATGCACCCTATTTTTTATATTTAGCCCACAAAATACACCCTATTTTTCATATTTTGCCCCAGACGACACCCTATTTTCCCATTTTTCCCAAGATGACACCCTATTTTCATATTTTGCACCAGAGGACACCCTATTGTCTTATTTTTCACCAAAAAGACACCCTTTTGTAATTTTTTTAACCCAGAAAGACAGCAAAATGTAAATGTTTGACCCCAAAGGACACAGTAGCTTAACATGTTTACCCCAAAAGAAGTCCAGTTTTGTTTTTGAACAATTCAAGAAATGAGACTATTGTCAATTATTTCTACACGGGACAGACAATCTTTCTTATTTGTCCCACAATGAAAATCCCTTACTTAGCTATGTCACACCAGAACACATTACCTAAGCATGAACTACTGAAACCCCATTAGTTGTCTCACAATGCGTTCATATGACATGCAATGTGAAGGCAACTGTTTGCCTGTGGATATTCAACTGTGATACCTGTGTTGTTATGTACATCTGGCATGACAGAGAAAACCATGAATGAGACCACATGCAACCATTTGCCACAGGACCACACTCACCAGTTAGGACCATTCCTCTTCTACTTTCCTCCGTGGCAACACAAACACGCTCCTCAACATCCACCATGTATACAAACACACCAGCCATCTTGCAGGACTGTATGCTTATCTTGCACCCTGCACAAGTCTTATCTCAGGGAAGACATTCTTACACATTAGGGCGCAAGTGCAGTGTGCCACCCAGCAAAACAACACTGCACACAACCTGCTCAAATCCATCCTCCACAACATGCAGGCACTACACGTGCACACCACAGAAATGTCACACTACATTGCTGATAACTCTTCGTATGTCACCAACTTCACAGACACAAGCACCTACATTTGTTCTGGATCTATGTTCACCACCACCCTCAGTGGCAGCTACTTAATTTCCCACAAGGCACACATCAAGGGGGAGGCATTGCCATCTCCTACAGGTTAGGAGGACACTCTGTCTAAACATGCATTTGAATGACCCAGCAGTGATCATGGTACTAAACAACTTGAACAGCCAGATCAAGCAGGACTACATCCACTTTGGCGCCTTCATTTGCAGGCCCCCATGGCAATGAACATGTGGTGATCTGTATTACGCAATACTGGTGATCTGTATTATGCAATACTTATTGGAACTCCATGATGTCACCTGTGGGTTCTTCATGTACTGTGCATTCTCCCCCAATGTTCCCTGTTTGGCAGTTGCAGCTGCCCTGTCTTCCCTTCATGCTGGACGGCTCTCTTTTCCTGAATAAATCTCCAATTGAAGTTCCTGCCTCCGCCTCATCTTTACATTGGCGACTGAGGATGGTCAGCTGTTATTCAGCTGTCGCTGCTACCTACAATTCAACCTCATCAAGCAAAGCGGTTTGATTTTATGAACATTTACCTTCAACCCACTTCCATGTGAGTACATTTACCATTTTTCTCTACGCGCTGTTCTCTTCGAAATCTACAATCTATCGAGAGCCGTCCCAGCTGCCAGTCTCCTTTGTTACAATTTGCCGGCTATCGTCAGTTTCGAGCTTCGCTACGTGCCATGCAGCGCACCATCAAACTGTTCACTTAATTCTATTTTACTAACTGACTTTAGTCTTACCGGCACCACGCGTTACTTCACTCCTCATTTCCTGCACCGCGTGTGTTTTCACCGCCCAAGCGCTGCCTGCGATCGTCCATTACCTCCTTGGCGTGTTTCCTCACCGCTTGTTGTTCCTCCCACAAGCTACGCCGTGTAATGATGACGTAATCGAACTCTCATCTCCGCCCAGCGCCAGCACGCTCTTTGTTGCCCATAGCAACCTGCACGTCGAGACGCTTTTCCTCTGTGTCAATCACCTCACCACACACCTCATTGGAACTCCATGATGTCACCTGTGGGTTCTTCATGTACTGTGCATTCTCCCCCAATGTTCCCTGTTTGGCAGTTGCAGCTGCCCTGTCTTCCCTTCATGCTGGACGGCTCTCTTTTCCTGAATAAATCTCCAATTGAAGTTCCTGCCTCCGCCTCATCTTTACAGAACACCCATTCACCCATGCCATTGTGGCCACTATTGCACACCAGGCTTTCACACCCCCAACAACATTACTACTTTGTGAACTGTGTACTCAAGCTCCACCTGAAATACCACCATGAACAGAACACCATCACCTCCTTGGTGATATTTCTGACATCAAAATGAGGCTGGTATTGTGAACACCAAGCTACATTGCAGGAGACACAAACAGGCACATCTTCTCCACAGTAGCCAGATCCAACAGCAGCCACACCACCATATTGACCTGCACCAGCCATCATCGTGATTGTCACATATTCACCATGCCCACCAAACACCACCACCATCATTGATCCACTTCACGAAGGGATACTGAACATCTAATAAGTTATCCTGGAGTACCTTGGCCACAGCACTCCGCCTACGCTTATATACAATGAACCTGCTGCACAAGTCCTCCACCCATTGAACGCTACCTACCCAAACACACTGGCACACCTCAAGGACAGGCAGGCAGTATGTGGCACGACTTAGCACCTTATTGCCTACATTACGCATGTAGGCATATACATGGCCCTGTGCACAGCTTTTATGTGGTCCTTGCACCAACAGCTCTTCAGTTTGTACATTCACAAAAGTATGGTTCTGGTGGTGCAAGGCCCTACATCGATGGAGTTCACTTTGTCTGCTCCAGCAGGGATGGACATGGCATTGCTTTTCTAACATTTAAAAATGTTGATTGACATATGTGTTTGACTTACATTGGGAATCATTGTGATTGTGGACAAGTTCGAGGACTACAAGATGCACATATCAGACTATGTCACAGGGAAATTTCTAGCTGCAATGACCACCGTCACCCATCACTGACATCTGTGCACTTTTTGTGACTTACCCGTTGTCTGTTCTACAGTTTCTCTGGCAGCACTGTCCTGTTCGAGATTCCTATTACTATTTCCTCTGGTATGACTTGTGCCACCCTCTCCTCTAGGTTATCCAGACCGCCTGGTCTGCTGGGCTAACTCCTCCAGTTCCAAGGGCTTCCTTGTGGTTTGCCGCAAACTTTTATTTTGTGCGGCGCTTGCAGTCATGCCACCTTTTTTTGCAGTCAAGGACAGTCCTCTTGGCCTGGCCCTCGCTGTTGATTTTCATGACAATTCGCTGCCATATCACCTTTTTTTCCCATCAAGCAGCTTGGAATTTACAAACAGCTGGTGATGGTGGTTGGTGACCTCTGTCACTAGGAATTCGTTTTCCTCATGGCTGAAGTTTGACTTCCATTATCGTTTGGCCTCAGCCTGTGCATCTGGGCTTCTGCTGGCAGGGTATGCCTGAAGATCCTGGCTGCTGGTGTGTGCTGCCTGTTCTATTTTGGGGTCCTCTGTGGTCCACAGATCTCTCAATTGGTATTTGCGTCGCTTTCCCGGTTGCCTTTTGACGCTTCCCGCAGTGTACGCTGCTGCAGCGTCGTCGGAATTGCGTTACGTGTCGCAAACGGCCTTACGTGACTTTTCCTCAAGTTGCGTCAGACGGACTTGCAGCAATTTTGCAGCACCTACGTCAGTTTCTCTGATGCAGGTTGCAGCGTTGCGCCACGCTCAGTCTCCTTGTTGATGTGGAGCTTCAGCATTAACTTGCGTCATCGCAGCGGCGACTGTAGATTTCGGACATATTTCTGCGTTGCGGCAGCAATGCGTCACTTTTTGTAAATCTGCCCCAAAATATTTAAAATACACAAATACACTACACACCACTCAATTGCAACCCACACAATTCCACAACTAACATTTCCAATTCAAAGCACATAATTCCACAAAAAACAACATACATCTACTCAACTGCAAAAAACAAAACATAAATAAGAAACAAAATAATTTATAATGCCAAAAACTCAAAGTTCACTAATGTGAGACCGATTGCATTTTCAATGCTTGTTTCAAATGGCACCTATGAGTTCAAAGCCCCTTCTGCCATATTGAGTCAATGATGCCATACCGTCAGAGATATTTGTTTGGAGGAACTTCAGAGATCTAGGGAAGCTGTTTTCACAAAGTCTCATCATGTTCTGCCGGCCCCAAAATCACAAGCCATGGGGAGTCATAGGTATTCACTGCATCAGATTGATTGATTGATTGATTTATCTATTTGTATAGCGCGCGATTGCCCAAGGGCGTCTTGGCGCTGAGAATTCCCACTGGTTCATTAAAGATGTATAATTAGAGCTGTCTAGCGAAGAGCCATGTTTTAACCTCCTTTCTGAAGGATTTCAGGGATGGACTGGTTTTTATGTCTAGCGGTAGTTGGTTCCATATTTTTGCCGTCTGTACCAGGAAGCTTCTCCCGCCCCAGTTAGTTCTTCTGAATCTGGGTACCTTTATGAGTTTCATTTGCCCGGATCTTAAAAGTCTGTTTGGCTCATATAATTGCAGATGTGTTTTTAGGAATTTTGATCCAGTTCCATTTGTTGCTTTATATGCCAAGCATAGTGATTTAAATTGTATCCTGCTTGCTATTGGGAGCCAGTGCAAACTTTTTAGTTTATGGCTTACTTTTTCAAACTTTGGTATTTCCAGAATCAGCCTAGCTGCTGCGTTCTGCAGGCGTTGTAAATTAAGGAGGATTTTCTTCCTTGCTCCGGCATATAGGCCGTTTCCGTAGTCCAGTCTGGACAAGGCCAGTGCTGTTACCACTGTTTTGCGTGAGTCATACGGTATGTAAGGTAAAATCTTTTTAATCATTTTCAAGATGTACCAGAGTGATGAAGCTAGTTTGCTTGCTTGAGCGTCAAAAGCAAGGTTGGTGTCTAACATTATCCCTAGGTTTTTCACCTTTTCCGACGACTCTGGGCATCTTCCCATGTCTGTAGGCCACCATAGAGGGGACCATATGTTTGTGTCTCCTCCTAGTATCAAGACTTCACTCTTATCGCCGTTTAATTTCAAGCAGTTCATTTTCATCCATTGGCTGATTTTTGTCATACAGCATTGGAATTTTTCTGCTGTGTCTTGTACCTCCTTACTTATTGACACCACAATTTGGGTGTCGTCGGCGTAGGACATAGGGGTGAAGCCGTTGTTCCTTATTATTTGAGCAAGTGGAGCTACATATAAATTAAAAAGAGTGGGGCTCATTGATGAGCCCTGTGGGACTCTGCATGGTAGGCTGAACAGATTAGATTTCGCTTCTCCTGACACAACTGAGAAGGTTCTGTTCTTTAGGTACGAGGCTATAAGAGCACAGGTTGACTCATGTTGACTCAGAAAATACAGGTGGGTCCCGTATGTCCATTCCTTTACTTGCTAGAGTGATTGGCAGCTTACATCAATCTCCTAACCGTGCATCAGTGCAACATTATTAAAGATCAGGGCGTTCACCACAAAGGCGATAGTTAGCATTGCTGTTACCAGGGTGCCTCTCTTCTTCTCCTCCCTGTTTTTCAGCAGTAATTTACTTTTCTACAAACCCGCTAAGTAGCCTCACAGTGTTAAAACAGGTAACAATGGTGTAGAATGATACAAAAAAATGTACATAGATACAAACAATCAACCATGTTAACTGGGGTAAGGTGGTAAAACCTTTATAGAAATGGAGGGAGCTAGGTGTGGAATAGCTGTTTTTAGGCATCTTACCAGCCGGCCCAGGGACGGAGAGTTCAGTGAACTGTATGACCACAAGCTGATGAGATTAAATATGGTGGCAAACTGAAGGCTTGTAATAACCTGCCGGGCCAGTCCTTTTTTTGAACAGTGTTCTTCATATTGCATTTTGCACATTGTATTCTGCACATCGCTTTAAGTAATCTGCCAGTATTTTCAGATTTGCACTTTATCAGCACCTCGTGTTTATCTTTTAAAAAGTGTGTCCACGGGTTGATAATAATGAGAAAATGGAAATTGAACATAGGGAAAAATGTGGTTGGTACTCTAGACGCCTTCATCTTGAGGGCTGAATCCACCCTCATTCATGAAATATAACTGACAGAACGCAGGTTATCTCTAGACCCACACTCCCCGCTAGGTAGACTTTCCCTAACCCCTGCATTCCCCGACTCCTTGTCGGCACCGTACCAGGATGTCTCCCCAGCCAGGCTGAGCCCGCCTCCATCTGCACCCTCAGTTATAATGATACACTCTGGTTCTTGCTCTAAGGAGCATGAACCTACCCCTGTGAAATCTAAGGCGACCACCAGAGGGCAGAATGCTAAGCTTAAATTTAATTTAATTTAATTTAATTTAATTTGCGTGTTTATATAGCGCTAGAATCACTCCCGGGGGAGTATCTCCGCGCTTCGACCGCTGCGAAACCCTTCCTGGCTTCCCTGAGAGATGGTCCCTTAATGGGTATCTCCAGGGTGAGACCAGGCATCCCCGGCGGTCTGGTGGGGACGTTAGTGAAGATGAGGCAAGCTAATGCCCAGAGTTGCCGAGTGTGAGCGCTGATCAGAGTGGGCACCGAGGCGAGAGAATTATCGAGTCCGCTGACCCTGGTCCAGAAACCTGCCGCGCCGGGAATCGAACCCTGGTCCCGGGCCGTCCTCTGCTCTCAGGTCTGCCGCCTCTAACCAGTGAGCCACACTACCTCAAATTAGATTGTAATAATGACTCTTCCTCTACAAATATAAAGGGTCAAGTGTGTACAAAATCAAAAACAACGTACAGTGAACCCCAGGGTGGATAGTATTAGCTGTCCCCCCATAAATGTTGACAAAGAGGGTAATTCCACCTCCATGAACCAGACTTTGCCATGGCAACTAATTGATAGCAATGTGGAGAAGGCTTGAAACTATGTTATCCACCTTACTAGACCCTATGTTCCAAAAAATATAAATTGATACTTGTATAGCGCACTACTCACCCGCAAGGGTCTCACGGCGCTTGTACGAATACCGCTGTGGAACCCACCCCAGCTTTCCCTGTGAGGCGTCCACTCCCGGGCACCCCCAAGGTGGAGGCCAGGCATCCTTAGTGTTGTGGGGGCCGTTGTGGAGATTAAGCAAGCTATTGCCCAGAGTTGCAGAGTGGGACTCCATGATTGGAATAGGCACCGAGGCAAGAATTATCAGGTCCGTGGAATTTTTGAGCCCAAGACCCGCCGAGGCGGGGAATTGAACCCTGGTCCCGGGCTAGACCTCTGCATCAGGGTCTGCCGCTCTAATCATTGAGCCACACTTCTCCACTGTGTGATAGAAGCTAGGTTGGTTAAACTAGAGCGGACTATTGTCTGTAATCCTCTGGCTATGCCGACAGTTAGCCCTCCCACAAACATAGATGACACAGCCGTGAGGGGAAAAAGAGCTGTGTGGGAAGGAGTAGGGGGTGGGCCTTCTGTAGGGATTGCAGCAAATGGTGAGGAACAAGACAAGATTAATCTTACCAGCACCAGGCCCAGAAGTCCAGATACTCTGGCTACTACATGCCAGCCACCTAGTAGAGCAGGATCCCCCGTGCCACATATGGAAAGGGGTCAGAGGGTAGGAATCTACCCCATATGTAGTGGTACTGGAGAACGTAACTCCTCTCCCCAATGGGGTAAAGGAGAACTATGTGCAGCTGAGAAATAAATTAAATCACTGGTTTACACACAATATCACCCTGGGCCACCGAGTAGCTAAAAACATTCTCATGGCTCGCAGGGTTAGTTGGATAGGGAGCTTACATAAATTGGACGCTGGAGATTGCGTCATCGTAAACTTTCACAACCCCTTCACTGCTGAGCGTATTTTATCCAGGGACATCAGTCTCACTCTGTTAACCGGATCTGTTATTAAGGCTTTACCCCTGGGCTATTTTTATAAGCCAGCCCCCCACAGGAAAATGCCAGAAAACGGTCTTAGGGTACGCCACCAAGGAGGTAGGTTAAATAAACCAGCCCCCAGGCAACAGCCCTCCGCCCTAGCCCATTTTGCCCCCAAGTCAGAGGGGCAGTTCTGTAGCACCCATACACTGGCATTAGATAACAGATCCCCAGTTTTATCCGGATTGGAGAATTGCGATTGACTGAGGGCCCCGTACCCCCTGGACCACAATCAGCTACATTTCCCCAGATCCCAGGGGGGTAGCTGTGATGCATACAGCTGTGAAGCCTAACAATTTTTTATCTTGGAACATTGCAGGGTTGGCCAACAAGTTCCAAGATCCACGCTGGGTATGTTATATGAAGCAATACACTGTAATCAGTCTTCAAGAAATGTGGTCGGTGGATTGCGATCTTTTTTTTAGAAGGCTATAAGGCTTTCTTTGTCCTGGCTATTCCATCAACGAGCGGAAGACCAACGGGTGGTCTAGTCACTTATATCTCTGTGGCCGCTGATTGCAAGCTGCAGGCGATCCCATCCACAGTCCTGGGAATTCTGGCACTGTCAGAAATCAGTGTGATACTAGATGTGGAATCTTTAATTTTAATAACTCAGCAGCTCGTCCGCATGAGGTGTGTAATATTACCAACCTGGGAGCACTCATAAAACAATTCATGGGCCATGGATTTTATAACTTTTTGGTGTCTGGTGATTTTAATATACATCCTTGTGGTAACCCTTCAACATCATGCATTTCGGAGTTGGACTGCCCCCGTATGAGGGGCTTTCATTTTGAACATCTCCCTCAAGGGGAACGGTTGAATAATATGGTAAACGAACTAGATTTGGTGGTTATGATGTCTTTAACTGATTCTCACACCAAGGTCCCTGTACCAACGTTTAAAGAAAACGGAAGAGGATCATTTATTGATTTTATTTTAATCTCTTCATCGCTGTTATCCTTTGTCAATGGTTTTAACATTGCAGAAAGTGAATTTAGTGACCATAACCCCTTAACAGCCTTTATGTTAGGCCCATTATCGACAAAAACTGGGGAGGCCACAAATAGGGATACCCTGAAACCGACGGATGGAAAGTGAAGATTAAAATGGTCCCAGGTGTCTTCCAACAGTTTTTATAGTAAGGTGAAAACAGCCTGTGCCCATGAACTGTCACTATGTACACCTGAGAGGTCCACTCCAATTGAGATCCTCGGTGCCTACGAGTCAATAGTGCAAACAGTGGGTGAACTGTTAAGTGCTCTGGCCAGTTGAACGGCAACACACAGCCCCAGATGGTTTGACTCTGATTGCTCCAAATCAGCTAATTGGCTGAGGGAAGCTTTGGTTGCCAAACCAAGAATCCAGTCTGAGGTCTGCGCTTGTCGCAGGAAAATACAAGTCAGCCCTGGCCAAACGTAAGGGAGTGCTGAAGGAAGATGCCTGGAAGGAGCTGATTGACTCTAGCACTCTGAGGAACAGCTAAAGGTTTTGGAGTGTTGTGAATGGGCCCCTGTTTGACAAGGAGGGCGGGAGTGCCTTGTGACTCACATCACAGAGGAGGAGTGGGTACTCCATTTTAAAACCATGTTTGACTGCCCGCTTGAGCCTATCCGCAGAGAACCTCAGAATAGGAAGGATGCTGTGATAAGATTTGATAGGAGTGAGATAATGGAAGGGATTCTAGGGCTAACCATCAACAACGTCCCAGGCCCAGATGGGATCCCCCCGGATTTATTTAATTCAAACCCCTTGTTCTGGGCTCCAATTCTAGAGTCCCTATTTAATGCTGCGGCAAAGGATGGGTGTTCTCAGTGTTGGTCTTCTTCAACCATAGTCCCAGTTTTCAAAAAGGGCAATAGAAATAGTACCCACTGATACAGACCAATCTCTTTCATTGATTCAGTGGTCAAAGTGGTGAGTCGTGTCCTTTAACAGAGATTAACAACCTGGGCAGATGAGAACAGGATCCTGTCGGACGTCCTGTTTGGCTTCCGGCCGGGACACTCCACTGTAGCTCAGTGTCTTAATTTATTTATGCTACTGAATAAATACACTGGTGCGCATCCTGGAACTATCCACCTTGCCTTCATGGATTTGTCATCCGCTTTTAACTGTGTAAATAGGGCCAAGCTATGGCATCCATGAGGGCAATGGGGGTGGAAAATAGCATTGTTAATTTTCCTGAGGACCTGCATTCATCAACTAAAGCCAATGTCAGCATCTCACAAAATCTGCAGGTATCAAGGGACTTTGAGATTTTGAAGGGTGTTCGGGAAGCGTGCATTCTGGGGCCATTTTTATTTAATTTTTATATTAATGAATTCGCAAATGTGCTGAAGGCAACTGGAGCTGATTTCCCCTATGTAGGACGGCGGGACATTCCCCTCCTGCTTTATGCGGATGACGCCGTCCTAATATACAGAACCGAACTGGGCTTACAAACCCTTTTAACTGCATTTTCTGGATTTATGACAGACCAGGACTTGGCCATCAATAACTCGAAGTCCTATGTCACGAAGGTAGGGAAAACATATGAAAAGGAACTTTCAGTTCAGAACCGGCAATGATAAGATTGCCCGCACAAATGTTTTCTCTTATTTAGGGTCTTATTCGAAGATCAACTTAAATGGGACCCCTTAATCCAGAGAAAAAAGGGGGAACTGGTTCGGGTCAATGCAGCAATTTTTTATTTTGCCTCTAAAGTGGGAAAGAAACCGACAGGAGCTATGCTACAAGTGTATCAAGCAAAAAGCTTAGCCATAGCAACTTATGGTAGTGAGATCTGGGGATACACGGTAACAGAACCCCTCCAGGTAGTGGAAAACGGGTTTCTAAAAAGATTATTATGTGTCCCGCGAGGAACCTCAAACATGGCAGTACATGAGGAATTGGGGGTTTCCTACCTAAGTGATACCCTTGCCCTGAGTCCCCTGATCTTCTAGTTAACGTGTTAGTTAAATGAAGATCTAATCATCACTCATTTGATCTTAAGAGAATGCCTGTCCTTAGATAATGTGGCTCGTATCCCCTGGCTTAATTAGTTTAAAAGAAGGTTTGAATGGATTGGGCGGGAGTTTTATTCTTTAAGCCAGATGCTATTGTAAGAAAGGACATGGAATTAACCAAGTAGGCATTTCTGATCCGAAGGCAAGCAGATCGGGATGCAGAGGAGGCACGGAAACCGAGTGTTCGGGCATAACTATTGCTTAAATCGACGCCACTGTCAGAACCATACCTTATGGGGTCCTTGACGACACATGAAAAATTTCTTTAAACTAGGTTCCGGATGAACGTTTTCCATCCCCTGCTAGCAAGACCCAAAGGGGCTTCCAGAGGTCAAGTGCTAGCTTCCTGTCGCTGCGACGGAAAGTCTCCTCAGGATTTGCTGCACTTCATGTTTTTTTGTAAATTGTATGAAATCCCAAGGAGGCTTTTTTTAGTTCCTATTTTAAAGAAATTGAATTTTAATCAAGTCAGACCAGCACTAATGTATTTTCAATTGCTGAAGGATGATTGTATCATTTTTATAGTAGAGTTTGTAAAAGCAACTATGAAATCTAGGCACTTTATGGACATGTAGGGCCCGATTCACAGAACTAACTTAAGACAGAATCCTAAACTTACTACTTTTGGTATTCACAGAAGTTAGGATTTTGTCTTAAGTTTGTCTTAAGTCTGTCTTAAGACAAAATCCTAACTTCTGTGAATACCAAAAGTAGCAAGTTTAGGATTTTGTCTTAAGTTAATTCTGTGAATCGGGCCCGTAGAGTCTACTCATTTAGACCCGTTCTTAGATGATCTATTGTGAGGTAACAGAGCCTGTGTGTTTTAAAATTTTATGAACTATCTACTGTTTGTATATTGTATTTGTGTAACTTTTATGGTTTTGTATTCAAAAACCGAATAAAGTTTATTGACTTGACTAGTATTTGGTGGAAAAGTACGCAAAGTGGATCGATGTAATGAATTGAGTCAACAAACAAACAGATTTCTCTAATTCTTGTTATTGTCTTTCCAAAAAGTGTGCTAAAAAAGAACCGTTTTGTCTTGATTTCGGATCATCATCGAATTTATTAACGTGATATTTAGATAAATTTTTGTATGCAAATTCCTATTTATATCTGATGTGATTTGGGAATCTGTGGCATTAAAGATCTTAATAATTTAATATTTCTGTGGTACTTAACTCTGGTTGAATTGGAGGCCTAATTGAGTAATGTATGAAGACAATAGGGTTAAGTGATTGAATTACCTTCTGTGCTTTTGATTGAGTACTCAAGGGGAGATGTGTTTAACTCTCTATTTACTTCAGTTTGCAGTAATCCGAAAAGCCATATTACCAGAGCCTGTTTACATTTAGATTCATCTGTAATCAGATTAAACTCTGTAATACTACAAATATATATTTTCATCTATAGACATTGCTTTGCTGCGTCATTGTCTTATTCCTACACCTTCAAGTGCAGTGACATTGTAGGAAGTTTGGGGCACTGGCCCAAACATATAGGGACCCTTTTTGTGAAACTTTTGTATATTCTTTTACTATTATCTGCTAATTCAATCTTGCATCAATATCAAATATACATATTAACATATAATTATGTATGTATACTGGACCCTTAAAAGAGAGAGACCAAGTCAAAAGTAGAGGAAGAGAATTTCTGATAGAAAACTTGCAACTGTAATCTAGAGGGTGAGAAAAATCACAATGCCAGGGGCCCCTTAGAACGTGGGGGCCCTAAGCAATTGCAAACTTTGCCCATGCCTTAAAACGTCTTTGTTACAGTGCTTGCCGTGGTTGCCAAATGTACCTTCTGTAGTGCAGATGTATCTAGAGCTGTCATATGGTTTACGAAAAGTAGTGTTAATATTACTTTCTTTTTGTGAACAATATGTTGCCAATATCAATGTTGTATTAACTTGTTTCCATACAGAACAATGTGTATATCTTTTTTACTTTGTTATTTCTGAGATCATTGTATTACCACCAGTTAACTGGTGAATGTGTTTTGCTGAAGCTAGTTATCCTTCTCTCTTTCTCTGCACCAGGAGTGGACATACACAAAGGTCCAGCAGATAAAACAGCATGATCTCTGCTTCTCGGTGTATACCCTCTTCCCAGGATCTCAGGTGGTTCTCACAATATGCAAAGATGGGGAAGGAAAACAGGTATGGCCAGGTTAACTCTTGACAAGACAGTTGTTTCCATGTCTTTTTGACTGATGAATGAAGTTATGTAGAAGACTAAAATGAGCAGGCCTAACAAAAATCTTCTATAAAGTAAAAATGTATAGGCATCAGTTCTCCGAAATGCCAGAATCAAAATCAGAAGTTACATTACATAACCACCTACTTGACCGTATGATATCATAGGAAGTGACATCTTATGATCTTGACTTCAAATCTTTGTAGAAAGTGGTGTTGTGATCCTAATCCTGATGTCAATACAGTAATTAACATTGCTGAAGTTAAAAGGCTCTACATCGCACAATTATATATTAACAGAACAGTTATTAACATAGATAAATGTTCATTTTAGATGGGGGTGCTGAAATTATAGTAATATCATACATTTCTCTTTTTTTACTGTGTGCAATAAATATGTATTTTTGATAGAGGTCGAATACATAAAAAAAGCACAAAACAACACTGAGAGGCCAAATGATTTATAACACACTCATGATTTAACGGTTTCCCTAGTGTATACCCAAAGCAAAAAACAGTACTGACAAATTACAAAAAGACAATCAAAAAAGATTGACAAAAAAAAATAGTGGTTTTGTACACCTGTACTACTGGATGTAGACCATATACTGAGTGTGAAATATGTTACTGACTTAAATGATTCTTTAGCATTCTTAATCACTCATTCACAACACAGAGGTATGTTTTTTTTATTGAAACACATTATACAATATTAACAATCAACAACATCTTGTTTAAAAAGTGCATTTCTTGTTTCATTTTTTATTTTATTTAGGAGAGTTTATATTGACCTGCTGTAGGTATGTGTTTTCCAGAACAAATAGTTTACAGCCTAGGGGCATAATCTGAGCTGCGGTTTTGCCTTTGTCACCACTGAGGACAGTTTTTGCAAAGGCAGCACCAAGGCTCGCAAGGAACAAGCCAGAAGTCACAGATGGGACCCTTAAATAATATCCATGTAAAAATGTATTTTAACCCCTTCGATGCTTCTGACGGAACCCTAGCTAACATCATGAGATCCCACGGGTTCATTCCAGTATCATACGCAGATGATACACAACTCCTCTTCCCTTTTAAAATCATGACTCCCGAGGTGCGTGACTCCTTTGCCCGGGGGATGAAGGAGGTAGCACGCTGGATGGCAGCCAACTTTTTGCAGTGCAACGTCTCCAAGACCGAGGTGATGCTCTTCGGAGAGGCCAAACGTCTATGGACTCCTGACTGGTGGCCTCAAGATCTTGGCCCCGTCCCTGAGCCCAAAACGGTGGTTAAAGATCTAGGAGTGAAACTGGATCATGAGCTCACCCTAACACAACAAACCAATCAAGTAGTGGGTTCATGTTTTCATGTAATTGGTCTTCTCAGGAAAGTATTCCCTCTGCTACCAGATTTCACCAGGAGAACGTTGGTCCAGTCACTAGTGTTAAGTAGGCTGGACTACTGCAATGGTCTGTTGCTGGGTGCTAATGAGGGTATTTTGGATAGACTACAAGTTGTGCAAAACACTGCTGCACGACTAGTTTTAAACGCCCCGCCTCGTACTCCCTCAAAACCATTGTTGGCCAAATTGCATTGGCTTCCGGTAAGGCAGAGGGTGATGTTTAAGATCTGCTGTGTCATCCATAAATGCCTTATGGGTAATGGTCCTGGCTACCTCATTGAAAAATTCATCCCTTATGTTCCATCTAGATCTCTGAGATCAGGAGATCAGGAATTGTTATGTGTTCCTAGGGCCATGAAAGCTAGAAAGGGGGGTAGGGCCCTTTCTGTAGCCGGCCCGAAGTTGTGGAACCAACTCCCTAAGGAAATCAGGGTATGCAGGGAACATCTCCCTTTTAGGAAGAAACTCAAAACTTTCCTTTTTCAATCATTAGCTGGTTTAGGGCTCTGAATTGGATCATGACGAGTTGCTGCTCCTTAGTTGCTGCCAAAGGCGCGGAGATACTCCTCCGGGAGTCGATTCGCAGCGCCATAAAAACATGCAAATAAAATAAATAAATAAATTCCGTCATCAGTCACGGTTGGGCTGTGCTGATGACGGAATAGTTCCGTCACGACCACACCCATTTCAATGAGGGGCAGCACAGGAGGGGAATTCCATTAAGGTGTTAATTGTAATGTCGGGTCAAGTAGAAATAATATATACAATATAATCCCACAGCTCCGCTCATGAAACAGAGCAAATTTGATACCATTATTTAAGGACGATACATCATGATGTGTGTAACGTCTGAGTTTTAGAAAGGCGTCTGTCAGAAACTGCGTTATTGGTTGAGGAGGTGGAAACCTCACTCATGTAACAACCACAATCCTTGTCAGGATGAACCTGAAAAGCCACAAAATTAAACTGTGCTTAAGAAATAGGCATACTGCTCAGCACCTTGAAACCTTCCAAGCACCTCACGGATCCCCTCCCTGCTAACGCTGTCAAAGATTTCACCCCACTGCTCCTTCCACTCTGGACTAAAATTATCAACAGCTCGCTCCAAGAAGGAACCATCCCTGACTCCCTCAAAGTTGGACAAGTCACACCTTTACTAAAGAAACCTACTGCCGACCCATCCGACCTAAACAACTACCGTCCCATTACCAATATTCCCACTCTCGCCAAATTATTGGAAAAATGTGCACAACTACAACTGACTAAACACATTGATCTGTTTGATCGCCTCAACCCTCATCAATCAGGCTTCCGAGCAGGACACAGCACTGAAACTGCTATGACTCACATAATTGACGATGCCCTTCAAATCCTAGATCAAGGTGATACCTGCCTCCTCATCCTTCTTGATCTCTCTTCAGCATTCGACACTGTTAAACATGAGAAGTTACTCGATCTTTTGAACACAAGAATGGGTCTTTCTGGGACTGTTCTCAAGTGGTTCACCTCCTTTTTACACAACAGGTCGCATAAATTCAAGAGTAACAACCTGATGTCCTCTCCAATACCTGTTTCGTTAGGCGTCCCCCATGGATCCTCCCTATCACCAACTTTGTTCAACCTAGTTATGGAACCTCTCACCACCTTGCTTCAAGAATCCAATGTACTTTTTCACATGTACGCAGATGACACCCAACTATATCTCAAATTACAATCCCCCAATGACATCTTACTCCTGAACTCAACGATCAGAAGCACTCAATCCTGGCTTGCTGATAATCATCTCAAACTCAATGCTCTGAAAACAGAATTCCTGCTGATCTCACCTCCCGCGAAGATCTCTACCACTCAAACCTGGCTTAAACAGTTAACTGCACTCAATGTCCAACCCACCATAGTGGATTCAGCGAAATCCCTAGGCATAACTCTTGACTCCAATCTCAACATGCAGCATCATATCAGCAAGGCTACTAAGGGAGCGAACTTCCAAATCAATACCCTGAGGAAACTCAAACCCTTCCTACCAGCCAAAGACTTCCAAACTGCAGTACAAGCACTAGTAATCCAGCGAATTGAATACGGCAGCACCGCCCTCTGCGGTCTCCCGTTAACCACTACTGTACCCCTAAGAGCCTCTCTAAACGCTGCAGCGAGACTCATCACTGGATCAAAAAAACACTCGCATATCTCCCCTGACTTGAAATCACTAGACTGGCTGCCTTTTGAAGCCAGAATACATTTGAAATTCGCCTGCATGACACACAAGGCTCTACACCTGAGCTCTCCCGGATACCTCACTCAGAAGCTGTCAATCTCTGGCGGCTCTAGAAACACTAGAGGCACAAACAATCTTCTGCTAAAACCTCAAAGATTCCGGAAGGAAAAAACTTATAAACGCTCTTTCTCAGGAATTGCACCCAGGATCTGGAACTCACTCCCTCCTGAAACCAGGCTCATCTCCTCCATCACACTTTTTAAGAAAGAAGTAAAAGCTATTTTTATGGCCAAATACACTTGACCTATTAGCGTGGATCTGGAAAGACTCTACACCGATCTGTATTATTCTGTTCGAACTCTATGACTATGTATTTCACCTGTATTTTTGACGCTACTGACTATCTATGCACACATTTAACTGTAATATTTATATTATTGATTTGCTGTACTACTTTGCTCCCTCACGTACCTACCCTTCCCACTTATTATGTTTAATTTCACTCTCTTGTTGGTATTCCCGGCTTTGTAAAGCGCTCTGATATCTGCAAAGATCTTGTTCGCGCTATATAAAACTTTCAAAATAAACTCTGATAGCTTCGCACTAAGGAGTCGGGCTTAACTTAGAGGTAAAAAGTAAACTGTTTATGCAGCACACAAACAGCAATAAAGTGATGTAAGTAATACTTTATTTGATTTGTGAAAATCATAAAAGGGTGGGTCTTACCACCATGGGATATAACTTTACATCTTTGAAACAGCATAAAAACAACATAAATCACATAAAAGGATAATACATTAAAGTAACGCAAAGCATTAGCAAATTGCTCGAATGTGCAGTTACTGTGTAAAATTGAGAAACACAGATGGAACTGGGCACGGGGATAACTGTCTCATTGCAGCTGCCAGTCAGCAAATGGATATTCTAAACGGGGGTACAGTGCTTGAGGGTTAAGTGTAACTTGATGGAAGTAACACATTGTTAACTCAGAATGAAGTTTTTCTTTTTTTTTTTTATGCCGGAAAAGTGGAATGAAGGGTATCCATTAAGAGATTGAGGGAGAGTCTGGGCCCAGCTTTGGGGGGGCCAATTGGCACTGGTCGTCTTTAATTGTTTCCTTGTTTTCCAGCTCTTGGGCAGCGTGGGCCAAGAATTTTATAGTTTTGCAGGAAAGTTGTATCCAAGACCCGCTAAGGCATTTTATTACAGCCGCCCTGCAGGTTCTTACTTGTGCTTCTCTTAGGAGTGGTAACAAGAGCGTCTTCCTTAGATTTTGGAGTGCCGGGCATATGCATAATAAATGCAATAATGACTCTACGCCCTTGCCACAAAGGCGACAGTTTGAAGTTGGCCAGGTACGCAGCCATTTGGGGGTGAGGTCTTTGCTCGAGAACCAACCCAGCCTCAGAAGACTTAATTTCCTCTTGTAGTGATCCCTAAAACAATCTTGCAAGTATGGCGGATGTTTCAGATGGTTATATGTTGGTAACACAATCCAGGCGTGGCTTTTGCCAGCCACTGCGCCTTTGTCCATTATCAGCGATGCTTGTTTGATAGCTTTGTTAGTGATCTGTTTAAAAATGTTATAAGACACGGGTGAAAGCCAGGCTTCTTCCAGCTTTAAAGACTGAAGCGCTTGCCTAAGGGACTTATATGTTGAATTCGAGAACCCAGCCTGTTTTTCGAACTCTAGCCAACAGAGGTGGGCAAGTGAGTTGTCTTCGGCGTCCCTCATACGCCAGTAATATTTGGCCAATGCTCCTTGTGTTGCCGGAGTCTGGTTTGTTAATCCATATTCCAGACGTATTTGGGCCTGTGAAATGTGTCGCGGGATCGAAAAAAGGTGTTTAAACAGTTTGGATTGAGCAAGATTCAGCGCTGTAGAGTCCCTAGATGCCATCAATTCCGAGCCATATGTGAGCGTTTGCAAGAATTTAGCAGCTACGATATTTAACATGTGGCCGGTTGAACTTCCACTTAAATGTTTTTGTATGGTTTTAAAAGCGAAATGCAGTTGTTTGGCTTTTGATTTCCCCTGTTCTAAATGATGTTTGTACTTTAGTTGGTAATCAAGTATGATGCCCAAGTATTTGTATTTATCAACCTGTGTTAATATAGAAGAATTTAACCTCCAGACATATTTAAGTTGTTTCTTTCGGGAACTGGAGAAGCATAGGATGTTTGATTTTTTTAGGTTTATTGTTAGTTGTGCTTTGGAGATGTATAACGCGAGTTTGGAAATCAAGCGTTGTAAGCCAAGCGGCGTTTGTGAGAGGAGCACAATGTAGTCTGCGTATTGTAGACTCACAATAGGTGTTTGTCCCAATTTCGGTGGGTCCCCCTGAATTGTGCGTAGGTCACTTTCTAGGTCTGCGGTGTAGATGATGAAAAGGCTGGGAGCCAACACGCAGCCTTGCTTTAGTCCGTTAGAAGTTTGATATTTCTTTGTTAGGCATCGTCCATCTCCTTTTTTTATTTGTACCTAGGTGTGTGAGTATAGTTCTATGATTGCTCCCAATAGCTTTGGTGGCGCACCCCAGGCTTTCATTTTGGTCCAAAGTTTTGATCTAGGCACTTTATCGAAGGCCGCTTTTAGGTCCAAAAAATAAGTGTATAGCGTGGAGGAGTTATTGATAGCCTTTTTAGCGAGAAGGGTTAGCGCGGATACATTTGTTAGAGTACCCATTCCGGCCCTAAAGCCTGTTAGTGTCAGTGGGATTAGCCCTTTGCTGTTGACCCAAGACTCCAGTTCTACCAATAGGTTTGATGCGTAGATCTTGGCCTCCACGTCTATTAGTGCTATTAGCCTATAATTGTTGGGATCTGATCGGGACCCTGATTTGAATATGGGGTGTAGAATGCTGCCTCTACATGAATCAGGAATATTCCCGGTCCTTAAGCTGTGACAGAACAAAGGGGATAGTTGAATTACCCAAAACATTGGGTCTTGCCTGAATAGGGCATTGGGAAGGCCGTTTGGTCCGGGGGCCCCGTCTGGTCTCAAATGTTTTATGGTCTTTGAAACCTGCGTTGGTGTAATCTGATCAATTTCTCCAGTTAAGTCCTGTGGCGGTTGACTGCAGGTGTCTTTGGATTGAGAAGACTTTGCTTCTACCATTGATCTCAGGCTTGGTCTTGGGCAGGGCTCGCAGGCGGTTGCGAATGTGTTGTCTGTAGATGTATCATACGTGAAGTTGTAAAGTAAATTATTGTGAGTGCCCCAAAGCTGATCGGTCAACTCCGAATTGAACTGTCGGTGTTTGCCGTTGAGAGTAAAATTTATTTTTGCCCAGAAATCTTTGGAATTTCGTAGTTTACTATCATGGAGTATATTGCATTGTAATTTTTCCTTATACTCTTGCTTGGCCAATTTGGTCTCACGTTTTAGCTCTTTTTTTAAGAATTCAATTTTTTTCAGGGTTTGTTGTGATAGTTGGGGGTCCTTTTTACGTTGAGCCCTGAGATATGCAATAAAGTGAATACACTACACAAGAAAAATCCCAAACAAATCTAGACAAATAGAATAATTTTCATGAATAAAATGTGAGTATTAACCTGAACTTAGAAAACCCCCAGGAAATGGAGCTTGGCAATTTCCTGGCTGACCTGGGTGCCTGTCAGCTGATGCAGTTGATCGAGGGCCCCACTCACTCTGCAGGACATTTGCTGGACCCAGTGTTTTCAAACCTCCCCTCAACGTTAGTTCACACTCCTACTCCTGTCTGCTGTTCAGATAACTATTTGATTACTATGTCTCTCTTAGGGGTTTCCCCTCTGTGGAAGCAGCGTCACAAGGCTGCTTTTAAACGACCCTGGCATAAACTTGACCTCGTCCAATTGCATGACCTTCTTTCCAGGTCTGCTATCAGCTTTCCTGACAACCCTAACGCTGCTGATAAAGCAGTTTCAGATTGGATCTGCAGCTCTTTGGATGCTCTTATCCCAGCAAAGTGGGCAGTCAGTCGTACTACCAAATCCAACCCATGGTATAACGATGACCTGGCCACTTTGCGTAAAACCTGCAAACGGCTGCAACGGTCTTGGAGACGAGAGTATGACCCTTCACAGAAAATGTGTTATCAAGCAGCAATGAAAATCTACCACAGGGCCATTCACACTGCGCGCACAGCCTATTTTGCAAGGGAAATTAGGAGCAGTGGCAACACCTCTAAAACTATCTTCTACATATTGAAAAGTCTAAAACAGCATGGGTGTCCCAGCATTGCCCCCTATTTCCTCTAATGAGAAATGTGAAGCTCTGGCTGCTTTATTTGTTGAAAAAGTGGAGAACATTTATCTGTCCTTCACTCAAACTGTTAGGAGCTCTGACCTTGTCCCGAGTCCGCCCCTGGTCATACTTTGGATTCATTTCCACAGGTCTCCTTGGAGGAGCTACGGTTAGTGTGTTTCAACATCAAATCAGGCTCCCCTTCCGATCCTCTCAAACCTGACCAGTTTATGCGATTGATACCTTTGCTCTTGTCAACTTTAAAACAGGTGATTAACAACTCTCTATCTAGTGTGACTGTCCATAATTCTTGGAAGCAAGCAAAGGTTATTCCTTTGCTTAAAACGCCTACTCTGGATGCTTTGAAATTGGAAAATTATCACCCAAACTTCCTCCATCCATGGATTGGTAAGATCACTGTGACCTATGTCCATTCAATTCTTGGCAGATTTCTGGAAAATAACAACTGTCTGGACATCTCTCAGAATGGCTTTTGCTCAAGTCACAGTACGGAGTCTGCTCTCTTGGCTAGCACTAAACATCTTAGGCTTGCTTTGGATGAGGGACATACGTCAGTGCTGAATTTGATGGACCTCAGCGACGCATTCGACACGGTCTTTCATCCAATCTTGTTACGCAGGTTAAAAGAAGCAGGTGTTGTAGGCCATGCTTTGACCTGGTGTGTTTGCTTTCCCTCAAATAGGACCTTCCAGGTTATAGCCCCCCTGTTTGCCTCCACATTCCTTGCCAATAAGCAAGGGATCCCACAAGGCTTCGTATTGACTCACCATCGTATCATATGCTGATGATACACAGCTAGTGGTAGCCCTCTCCGACAACACTGGGAGTGCAGCATCTAACTTTAGGGAAGATCTCACGGCTGTGGTGGAGTTGATGACTGACAATTGTCTCCAACTTAACTCCAGCAAGTCAAAGGTCCTGCTAGTGGGTAACCATCAAGAGCTTTGGGGGGACGGGTGGTGGTCAGCCATACTGGGTTGTGTGCCTATTCCTAAGCAGGCGCTGAAAGATCTTGGAGTCGGGGTAGATTTGGGTCTCACTTTCCAGCTCCAACCAAAAAAGTTGCGGGGACTTGCTTTGGCATACTTAGGGGGCTTAAACCGTTGCTTGGATTCTTTGACCCACCAGTCAGGCAAATGACCATCCAGGCCTCCATTCTATCAAGACTGGACTATGCCAATATGCTGTACCTAGGGGTGAACAAGATCGAAACCCTGAGATTACAGCGAGTACAAAACCCGGCAGCTAGAACCCTGCTATGCCTCCCTAGAACCTGCCCCACATCTATGACCATCCGTCGGTTGCAATGGCTTCCTGTGGTTAACCAAGTGAAATTTAAGGTCCTCTGTACTGCATTTAAAATCCTCAAACTCTCCTCTCTGGCCTTCCTGATTAATCTGCTGTCCCCTTACCACCCTAAGCGCCAGCTTCGCTCTACTGGACAACACCTGGCGATGGTGCCTTCCATGAGGAGGGTACGGTCAGGCGGACGCTCTTTCTATCTTTCGGGCTGCCAAGATTTAGAATGCTCTACCATACTCCATTCGTGCCATGGAGAATTACTCGGCCTTTCGCAAAGCTATTAAAACACATCTTTTCACCAAAGTCTAGTGCTTTTTCAGGCTTCCAGCCTCTATGTTCTGCTTCAGCGCTGGGACACCTCTTTGCTGAGGCAGCTGTGCGGTATACATAACATATTAACATAACATAACAACAAAAATCCAAACAGAAGAACCGCAGTTATTCAATTTATAACGTTTAGGTAGATATAGTGGCTAAAAGCGCGAAGCGCCACTCACTGTCATCTGGTAGGGCTAGACCAGAAGAAAGTCACAAGCTAAGGCTACCCACGATAGTGTGCAGGCCAGGTACAGAGACCAGTTTAGTCCCACTGATAAAGTTAACTTCTTAAAGTCCAATACAAAGAGTCCAGTTTGCGGTGGAGGAGCCTGACAGGAGCAGAGAGAGGAGAAACATGAATTGTCTTTGTTGTAGCAAGACGTGCAAGCCTGGTATCATGGACAGTCATCTCTGTAGCGCTAACATCTGGTGGGCATCATGGATGTTCGTTGCTGGAGCTTGATGTTGGTGCTCACCTCAGGCTGTCGATGCTGTAATGTGAAGTGCAGATCTCACATTGCCAGTCAGCACTGGCAGTTGCAGTAGCGTGAAGAGTTGGGTTCTTCGAAGGTTTGCATTGGCAGTCATCATCGCAACAGAGCCTTGTGTAAATGGGCTGATTCCCAGTTGCACAGAGCCCAAAAGTGTCCAGGACCAGGGGATGCATCTTTTGGGGGTCAGGGATTTATTCTAGCAGAAGCCAGAAGGGCTCAGGCAGGTCTAGCTGTAGTTCCAGGCAGGTACAGTTGCAGCAAGTCAACTGGGCAGTTGCAGGGAGGCCTTGGAGCTTGTTGTGGCCCAGTAGCTTAGACCAGGAGGTCACCCAATTGACCCTTGGGGTATCTCAGGTAGCAGGGGATGAAGGCAGCAGGTTCAGTCTTCCTTCTTGAGAGCCAGACAGGCCTCAAGCAACATGGAAGTCCTCCCAGGGAACATGCAGGCCTCAAGCTCTGTCAATCCTCTGGTAGCAGCAGGGAAGTGATCTGGGTAACAAGGCAGTCCTTTTTCTGTAGTGCGTCCCGGTCCAGGAGTGTTCTGAGAAGGTGTTATAGGGTCCAAAATTGATACCTTTCGCCAGGCTTTGGAGTAGGGGAAATTCCTATGTTACCCCCAGATCTGGTTCTGGAAAGGCCTTCCCTTGCCCTGCCAAGGATCTAAGTGTCAGATTCCTTTGTGTGAGCTGGAGGCAACCATTTGAAGTATAAGAGTGGCAATGAACAGCTCCACCACAGCCATCCTGAGAGAATGGCCCATCTTGCCAACACATGGACCCCTTTTGTCTCATTGTCTAGGAGGAATACATAGAGCCTTATAACTAAGCCATTCACAGTCATGTGACCCAGGACACTGGCAGAGGACACTGAATGGTTAGGACAAGCAAA
The DNA here is from genome assembly GCF_964263255.1 of Lissotriton vulgaris. Classification (NCBI taxonomy): domain Eukaryota; kingdom Metazoa; phylum Chordata; class Amphibia; order Caudata; family Salamandridae; genus Lissotriton; species Lissotriton vulgaris. The sequence goes on from NC_141694.1 coordinate 1,747,325,612, forward strand.
TGGCAACTTTCTGAGAGGGGCATTTTCCGAATAGTGACTTTAAATCAGACTTGGTCATTATAGGGAATTTGAATTACAGTTCCTTTGAGTACAAACTTGACATTCCTATCTGCTCCCAATCAAAAGTTATCATGTATTAAATGAACAAGGAACCCTATGTTACCCAATGGGAGAGATAAGTCTTACAGTAGTAAAAAACAATTCTAGGAGTTTTTCACAATTTGGGCATGTAAAACGTTTTAAATACAATGCATCATGCTCTAGAGGTTTTAGGGCCTTCTTTAGGGTCACGTGTATGTTTTAAAAAGGAAGGTTTAGGCCTCGCTAAAGGTTTATTTTGCCAGTTCAAAATGGCAATTCAGAACTGCACTATAGGCTGCATTGGCAGGCCTGAGACATGTTTTTAAAATACTACCAGAGAGGGTGGCATATTGGCTGCTGTCCTCCGGTGGGTGTAAATAAAGACTTACTTTGATTACATCTTGGATGAAACCTCGTTTTATTACACTGCCTGCCTGGCATGCCAGCTACTGAGACCCTGCATGGCCACAGTGCATCAGGAACCTTGCCACAATTGGCAAAACAGCAGAGGGTGCCACCCCCTGATTTAAATTAAATGCCAGGCTACTGTATCTGCAGGCAGGCCGAGATTGATTTTTTTCATCAAAAGCTCCTGCACCTGACAGACAGACCATGTGGTTCACTCACCTAGGTGGGGTGGCTTGGCTCCAGCTCCCTTGAAAGTGGGATATTATACACACAAACACACATATGAATTAATTAATTTGGAATCCGACTTTGTGTCTACCTTTACATAAAGTCTTCTACTGTCTTCTCCTCTTCGATAGTTTTATACCATAGACTATTATTATAAGCAGGCTGCCTGCCTGAAGCATGGAAGGCAACCAAGGTTTGAGTTTTCGATACAACATGGCTGCAGAGGTTTTGAGAACCCCATCTCTGCTAGGGGCTGAAGGCAAGACCCCATTGGGCAACCAGTCAGACGATTGGAACTCTCTCATAGCCATGAAGAGACAATGGATCAAGATTGCACTCCATGGAGCCATCATGACCAAATATTTAAGGGCCAATATTACACCAAATGGCATTATTGTCTCAAAATTTCCACGTCATTTTCTGGAGGATGCCACATTTAGGAGGAAATTGTCCCTGGTTGCATTGAAGTGCATCAGTGACTAGCTCAACTTGATCATAAACACCGCTAAATAGTTAGCAGATGCACTACTGATTAAAATCCAGATAGCAGAAGGGCCCTCAAGAGGGGAATATGGCTAACAATTTACAAAACCAAACTATCTGAAATCAATAGTGAAATTACCAAAAAAAAGAATACCTGATGAAACAAAAGATTACCAAGTTACAAAAGGAAATAACATTTTTTGACAAGAAGACAGTTTATCTCTATCTTAGAGTGGACTAAATGCTGAATGGAGGTGATAATTCATCAGACAAAAGTCAAATTTCACATAGGAGAAATTCCTCATCCAACAGTAACTCTAGCAATGACAGCTGTGGCAGCAATCGACCAAGAAAAGGTCCATGACAACCTGCTTTTGGGTACGGGATGCCAACATATCAAGGACCTACCTGTTGGCATTACCATATGTTCCCACAGGGCTCACTACAATTCTTCCCTTATACTCCTAGCCCTTTTTTTTAGACAAAGGCTGGGGAAAAGGAAGAGGTGGCAGAGGAGGAAATAAAAAACAGGTACCGTGGCAAGAGCCACCGCAACATACAATGCAGACCTAGAGTCAATCAGGAAGGAAACATTTATAGTTAATCTCTCTCCGAGGGCTCTTACTGAGATTGAAACTAAAGTCCTAAAGAAGGGCTACCTACACCCAAAAAATCCGGGACCACTGTGAACTACGGTTGATTATGGTGACAAGCTATAGGCCTGATTGGACTGCCATTGTCATAACCATTCAACATATGTTTAGGTTTGTTATTGCAAGCATATGCCCACAGTATATCAACGGCAGCACATTTTCTTTTTTCTATGTGTATTTTTGTAATTATTGTGTATGTGTTGTTAAATTTGAATATGTGTTTTATTGCGATTGTGTCAGAGAGTGAATGAAAGAATGGATGCTTGAATTGATGCATGAGTACAAACATGAGTGACAGAGTGCATATATGATGACCTATTGAGTGACTAAACCCAAAAGTGATGCAAGAGGCACAATCATTCATAAGTCATACAATTTTGCATTGCTAATGCAAGTTCCTTCTTATTTCCAATGGGTCTCAGTGTATGTATTCTTTGAGATGTGTAATAGTAATTATGATTCACAATTTTCTGCATTGAAGTTTCAGATTTTGTATTGCTATTCTACCACATCTCTCTGTGAGTCAATCCTGTAATAAGCAAGTGGAACATAGGCCTCATTAACAAAGGCTTGATGCATATTATGATGCACAGTTTGTGTATGATGTTGTGTAGCAACAATCAAACCGATTGATTCACACAGTGGACTCATAAATTGGGCAGGATTTGCATTATGTGACCTCTGCCGGTTCTGGCTATGCCTGTTATTTTCTAGAACTTTATCTGACCAGATGTAGATAACAAAAGAGCACATGTATACTTTTAATCGTGGAACCACTGGAAAGACCATTTCTCTGACACTTGTCAGCACAAATGCTGGGTCTTGTGGTAATCATATCTGCACATGGGCAGCATATGTTATACACACACAAGCACATTATGCGAATGTTGAAGTTGCAATTCCTACTTATTTTATTGGCTCTAGTAATGCAAGGATAATCCAGTTGTTCCCTCATACCCAAATGTGTTTTTTCAGCATAGACCTCTGGTAGTCTATCTCTGGAGTAGCTGAAGCATGCTGCCCTTCTTAAGGTACATTACCTTTGCTCTGTAAAACATAGTTGCTGTAATTGACACATTGATAAGTCAACTCTAATTGTTTGCCAAGCATTTATGCAGTTGAGCAAAGTTAAATTATGGTGTTTAGGTATGAATTAAATATTATTACTACTTATGTCAAAAAATGTAGCATGGGATTACAAAGGCTATGTTTCTGAAAAATACATCAAAGGTCTACTTGTAAAAAGGTGTAATGGCTGAAAAAAATTGATTTGCTGTAAGAAAATACTACAATCTTATTGTTTATTGGTAGATCAATATGCCAAAGTTTGTGGCCTTATTACATTTTGCTATCTATACAATTTCCTTCGTTTTGATGCTTCATTATTGCCTACCTGAACTTTAGCCAGAACATATTATTCTGGTTCCATGGTTAGCATCTTGCTGGTAAACAACTCACTGGCTTTTTCAGCCTAATCTACCTTGAACTTCGAAAGCAAGCACCTGCTTTCAAAGATAATCCCACATATTGAATTCAGAAGGGAAGATAAACGTATTCCCGCAATCTGACGCAATATATCCCTGTCAAAAGAAAGCCAAACCAGTATTATCAGACAAGTGGAACAACACCCACCCATCGTGAAAGGAAGAATGGGTGCACCGTGGGAGGTAGGGATATTCTTACTCTGCTAATAATAAAGTTGGACCAACGTGCCCTAAATTAGCAGCTAATTAGATGGCTCAGGGTTGGATACTTCTCAGTTTTCTCTAGTTCAATATTAGGGAGACCGTGATTCATGTATTAGGATTGCATACCACAAGGTGCGGGATTCTATCTGGCAAAGTTCAATGGACGCAGTGGCTTTACCGTCTTTCAAGGCCAAATTCTTGGGAGTCTATTTTGATGCCTACATATCCAGTTAGGTGTGCTGTTATAATTCTCATTTATTATTCACAATACCCCTCATTATTAGGGGAGGGGTGGAGCTTTGTCCTTCTTAAGACCCACAAACTGGAATAATCTTTGAGTAATCTAAGAATAGGTTTTTTAAGTGTTCAGAAGTTTTTGGCGCTCAACTTATCACGGTAAAGTATTTGGTTAACTTGGTATTGAAGTAGGTGCTTCTTGGACAGAGGAAAACCTTAACCTCTGTGATAAAAAGAGGTACAAAACCTCTATCTTATTATGATTTGGCAAGGATCCAGAGCACACTATGCGTAATTAAATATTGATCATGTGTATAAATATTCATTCCTTAGGGATAGATCAGCCAAATATGTTTTTTTCAAAAGGTTTTTATTATCATCAGTGTTCACCCCTTGGGAATCACTGTCTTTGTTACTAAAGCCTACACGTGTTTCATCACAGCATGTGGCTGTGAATCTTCAGGGCTGATCTGATCGATCGAGAAGCGTGGTCGGGGAACCGGTGATAGTTCCAACCCGGTCCTTATCGGGTGGTGTATTTGTGTGGAAGAGTACGGCACCAGTCGGTATGTCCGGTTGCCGTCAGCGCGTTGCTTGACTGGTAAGTTTAACAGCTAGAAATTGTCAATTAGCGGTATTCAGGCCGTGTTCAGCCCGTGAAGCTTCGTTTAGCTTCGGTATCGGTCACCAAGTGCGGGAACCACTTGGTGACCGATACCGAATTAATCTCTGTGAGCTGTGATTTGCTAAAAATCTGAGCTTTTCTATAGAATGTCGGGGCATATTACCAAGGGTGGCGATATTGAATTAGCGGCCGTTAAGCAACGATAATTCCATCGCCCTATTACCAAGCTGTCGCTAACACCAGTTAGCGACAGCTTGTAGGCGATAGCAAGCGGTTTGGGGCCCGCTTTGCATGTCAGCGATATTTATCGCTAATGACATGCAAAGTGGGCGTACCCAACCCGTTAGCGACTGACAGCAGTCACTAACATCGCTATCGCCTATTACCAAGAAAGGCAAAGCGATGGAAATATTTGCGCTAAGCGCAAATATCGCCAAACGCTAACGCCTGCAAATACCAGTTCTTAGCCATGTTATCCAATGGGAGGAGGATAACATGGCTAACAGCATTTGCACGCTAATGCGTGAACACCGCTGGTTTTCCAGCGATATTCACGCTATCGCCTGTAATATTATCGCTTTTGAGATAAACATTGATAATAGGACGTTAGCTCAGCGATAATATTGGGGGAAGCGCGGCATTAAAAAAACTAACGCTAAGCTCAGTTAGCGATAAATATCGCTAACTGTTGGTCATATGCCCCAAAGATGCCTTTTGGGTGAACATTGTGCTTTATGTATTTAATTTCCTTTCCATTACATATTTATAAAGCAAGAACTGGGTAGCTTTGTTTAAAATTTTGGGAGGAAAAGCACATGAATTTCACTTTTGCTAGTTTGTCATTTGGTTTCAACACTGACATTTTCAGGAGAGAGTTGACTCAACCTTCAGAAAGACATATATCCTTTTCGGCTTGCTACATTAAGTCTTATGTGGCTAACAGACGATTATGAAGGGTTCAAGTATCCTGTTCTTTCTTGGATCTCTGGCACTAAAAAGCAGCTTTAAGGGCTAAACAAGGAAGGCAGTTGAGAGCCTCAAAGACAAAGAAGTCCAGATCCTGCTGGTGGAGAGCCCTTGCCCTTTGAATCTTCCCTCCTGAAGCTGGAAAGTGAAGAACGTCCTGAAGACCGGGAAAAATATGTCTGGGAGAAAATAACCATTAGACCAGTAGTTATAGGAGATTTTGCTTGGCTGCATCCAGCCATGTGACCACCGACCTGTAATAGAATTTTAGAACATGAACCCATAGATTCAAGTATCTGGAAATTGTCCAGAATCTTTATACCACCACAAAAAAAGGTTACATTTGAAGCTACAGCATAACTGCAAAAAGCAGAATATAGCTTTGGGGCGGCCTATTAGCTATTACTTCCAACTTTGCCCCACTAAAGCCTTTCAACGTCCAGAAATGTAAATGTAAAGATGAACTTTCTGACCAGAATGAACCACCAACTCGTTTAGCACAACATTACAAAATCCCCAGATAAGAAGCCTAACTCACAGTCTACCATGCCAAATAAAGAACTGTTGATGTGTTCTTTCCCATTGTGTTTTGTTGAAAAGTTATTGTTTTAGAAATACCTTATCCTGTTGATATCTGTTTTTTCTCTGTTTGTGTCATTATACTTATTAAATAGATCTCTTTTTTGCCTAAATTGCATTGGTCATTTCACTGTCTTTGTTTCTTAGCTGACTAGTTGTTATTTTGCTTGCTGTTTCTCTCAAGGAAAACCTTACTACTTGTGCCACACTATAAAAAGTATCCAGATATTCCTCAGAGAAAACAGTAGAAAACAGCTAACTAGTTTACATTTCTGTGAGTTCTTTCTCAGCTCACACCAAAACAGTGACCTCTTCCTCTCCTATCTTAATAATTTACAGTCTGTAAGTTTGTGAATACGCTCTCTGCTTCTTTTTCCCCTTCTAATAGAGTGGAGGAAGGAAGTGTAGAATGTATGCTTGAAAGTTGGTTTTTAGAGTGAACAAGTGTGATGTGTTGCTCTATTTTCAAGTCCAACAGAAGCATTGGAGGAAATGTCAGATATCATCATGATAGTAGTTGAGTCAGTACAATAGGGAATTGATACATTTCAATAAGGAAGCATGTAATGGGTGGCAGAACAGTTGGTTGACATAGCACCGGACATGCCATTGAGAAAAGCTAAAATCTGTGTGTCGAATGCTCCAATTAACCTCAGCCACTGGTAAATATTCTGGGCCACAATTCAGGGGCTAATTATGATGTTTGTTGGAAAGCCTCCGACCAAAGATCAGAGGCATTCCGTCTGACATTGTTGGTTGCCATTCTGACAGGCTGATTACAATACAGCCAGTCCGAATTGAAATCAGATGGTCACTCCAGCTGGATTCCGACAGGCTCAAGGAGCTGGCCAGTTGGAAGCTGGCCCGTAATCCATACGGGCGCCAGGATGTGGACGCGGCTATTATCAACTTAGCCTGTCCCCCTGAGTACTCTATGTACACGTTAAATCAACCTACGAGAGGTGGTGGCATAGCCCTCATAGTTAGGTCTTGTTTTAACTGCACGTGGAGTGGCCTGAACATCGCGGGCTGTGAAAGCGCCTCTTTTAAGATCTCAATCAGCCCTCAGTTTACGCTCTCGAGGATGGTTGTCTACCGTCCTCCTGGTAGTGATGTAGTGTTCAGAAACTCATTTCCTGATGCTGTTAGCACGCTAGCCGTGGGATACACTAACTTTTCCATCTTGGGTGACCTGAACCTGCATTTTGATATTCTGACCAACCCGACGGTGAGCAGTATTCTAGCTGACTTAGAGGCTCTCCAGCTTTCCCAACAAGTATCTCAATCCACCCATGTAGGAGGCCACATTTTGGACCCCCTCTTTACCAACTTGGATGGGGCTAGGGTAACGTCTATCTCCCCTTTAGGGTGGACGGATCATTTTCTGGTGACCATTCGGTACCCTTTACCTGAGACCCTTCCCATTCCATCGGTCAGTAGGGTTCCCAGGCGGCACTGGAATAAACTGAGGCTGAATGACCTGCATCGTCTCCTAGCGGAAGAGCCGCTGGGCCCTCTGAATAATGTGGAAACAGGCTATGACCAATTTTGCACTTGGATTTCCAAGGCACTGGACTCCCTGATCCCCATTGTCTCAAGCAAAGCAAGCGCTAGAGAGTCGAGCCCCTGGTATGACAGTGCGCTACGTGCCCTCAAGGGTACTTGTAGACGGGCGGAAAGAGCGTGGCGGAAGACTTATGAGGCTGATTTGAAAGCCGCATATATTGCCTCCGTCAAAACTTACCATCGTGCTATCTGTAGAGCTCGCGCAGCATTTTATGCCGTGGAATTCCGTAACAGCTCGAACCCGTCCAAGACCATATTCACGGCCGTTAAGGATCTCTTGACGAAAAGGGCTTCCTCTGCTGCAGTGGGGTCCATTTCCCACTGCGAGTCCTTGGCTTCCTTTTTCTTGGAGAAGGTCCAGGCTATTTACTGGGCCTTCCCCAGTACAGGGACTGTTGTGTAAGTCCTGGATGGGGTTCATTGTCACTCTATTTTGCCCCACTACCCCTGGAGGGATTTGACAAACTGGCTTTGCAGATTAAATCTGGTTCGCCGTCGGATCCAGTAAGACCCGCTCTTTTTAGAGAACAGTCTTTTCTGGGGCGCTCTGCAGTGTGCTTGCTAGTTAATCTTTCACTGGACTCAGGTGTGGTTCCAGCCAAATGGAAGCAAGCAGTGGTTTCCCCAATCATCAAGAAGCCCACTTTGGACCCCTTGAAACCGGAAAGCTATCGCCCTATATCACTTCTACCCTGGCCGGCGAAGATTGTGGAGGCTCATGTCAACCTGGCCTTGTCAGAACATCTTGCCGGACCAACGCCTTAGACCCCTCGCAGAACGGCTTTCGTGCTGGGCACAGCACTGAAACGGCCCTTCTTGCAATGGTAGAACATCTACGAGCAGTACTGGATGCTGGTCAGAGGGCGGCGCTGATATTATTAGACCTCAGCGCCGCCTTTGACACGGTCTCCCATAGCATCCTGTTACACCGCCTAGAGGAGATTGGGGTTAGGGGACAGGCTTTGCAGTGGTTCCGCTCCTTCCTTGACAATCGTTCTTTCTGTGTGGCTATCCCTCACTTCAAGTCCAAATTCCAGCCTCTGGCAATGGGGGTGCCGCAGGGATCCTCGCTGAGTCCCACGTTATTCAACCTGTACGTGAGACCGCTGGCTGAGGTCGCTAGGCAGTGGGGCCTGACTTTGGTCTCATATGCCGATGACACTCAGCTGGCGGTTACTCTCAGCGGGGATGCGGAGCAAGACGCCCCCAGGTTTCAGAATGGACTGAAGCCGGTGGCCAACTGGCTGACGGCAAACTGTCTTCAGCTTAATGCCACCAAGACAGAGATCATGATTGTCGGGAAGAGAGTGGAGCTTTGGGGCGACAGATGGTGGCCTCCAGAACTGGGTCCTACTCCGACTCCGGTTTTGGAATTAAGAAACCTGGGAGTCTGGCTGGACGCTGGCCTCACCTTTGTCTGCCATACTAAGAAAACAGCAGCTTGCTCTTTTGGCGTTCTTCGAGGTCTAAGACCTGTGCTTAAGTTTTTTGATGCCCCAACTAGGCAACTGGTAATTCAGGCTACAGTCATTTCTCGCCTGGATTATGCCAGCTCGCTTTTGGTAGGGGCTAATCAGGCAGAAATTACCTGCCTACAACGGGTACAGAATGCCGCAGCCAGAGCAATAGTCGGCTTGCCTAGATTCTGTCCTGTTTCCAATGTCCTTCGCTCCTTACATTGGCTTCCAGTGAGGAAGAGAATCCATTTTAAGGTCCTCTGTCTGACTTTTAAAATTCTGAAGGGCATAGGTCCCCAGATTTTGTCTAATCTTCTGTCTTCTTATGTTCCGTCACGCGCTCTGCGTTCCTCGGGCAAGGCTCTTGCCATGGTCCCGCCTTTCAGGCTCTGTCGTGCCGGTGGCCGCTCCTTCTGTGTCAAAGCGGCAACCATTTGGAACTCCCTCCCGGTGGAAATTTGTCGGCTGGAGGATCTTATGCTTTTCCGAAAAGCTATCAAAACATTTTTGTTTTAGATTCTTTTTAGCTGTCCTATGTTGTTTTGGGCCTCTAGTTGTGCTATGTTCTACCTTGTTGAGGCGCCAGGACGCTCCTTTGCTGGAGCAGCTGTGCGCAAAATAAATACCAATAACATAACATAACATAACATTTTACGCCATCTGGATTACGATCCACAGTTTCTGACAGGCTTTCCATGCCGGGCCTTCTGACATGGAAGGCCTGTCAGAAAGCATGTTTGGGGGCCCCCTTCTGTTTGCAGCCTCCAGTTTGAGGCCGAGCCGAGGGGCAACTATTGTTGATCCCTGCACTTTGTGACCGGCACCTTAAGGTTCCTGAAACTGATTGCAGGGATTAACACAATTAACAGAATCTCCCATTTCTCTATGGGGGTTTGTGTTATGGCCTTAACACAAGCTCCCATAGGGAAATGTGAGTATCCGACTGCGCCATGTGCAGCCGCATCATATATAGGTGGTCGAGACCGCCAACCGGAGTTCGGTTGGTCCCGATTCTGCAATGCTGACGGAGGCAACTGTGACTGACATTGTAATGATGCCCTCAGTCTCTTGTTTTTGCTCATTTTGCCACTACTGACAGACACCAACCTTATGCAAATTAGCCCACATCTTTGTAATCATTTATGAATGAACCAGAATTCCAATCATGTCTATTAGAAAGGTGAGCTCTTAGTTATACAATTGAATATTCAGGTTGAAATTCATCAGAACCTCAATTGGAATTTCTCCTCAGAAGTTATTTTGTGTGTTTTGACCAACTACCTTTAGAAAAAGATGTCAAATGACTTACTATTAAAATGTGTAGCTCTTTTAACCTACTTGTTATTAACATTACAATACTCTCTATCAAAGTACCTCAATTTTTGTCGCTGAGGTATGATTTTAAATAATAATGATTTTCTCTACTGTATTCCTTATGCCTGTTATCTGTTTTTTTCACCACAGAGATGGAGTAAAGTTGGGTCCCGTATTGAACACATGGCATCTGGGTTTTGCTTAGACACAGAGATTTTCGGGGACACCAATGAGAGCAGCCGGGAACTGGTGATAAATCCTTGCGAGACCACAGCAATCAGCCAGCGCTGGGAAATGGTGCTCTCTTGACTAACATAATAGCAGAACAAAGGAGCTTCCATGAAAACCGAGTTGGGGACCGCATTTGTTGTTTCTAGAGAACAGTTAAAGCACAAGTGCAACATGGCGTCCCTCTAAAGTCCTCAAGAAGACCAACAAATATCAGCACTGTAGCACTTTCTGGATGCTAGAATGACTTACGGGCATTAGGAGTGGAGTTGGAAAATTCATTAGAATATTAAAGAAAATAAAGCATAGAGTAATTGCAAATTAACAATTTGAAATTTTGAAAACCAAGGATTCTAGCTAAAAGGAGCTTCATAAACACCATATGAAAAAAACATTAGTGGTATCCTCTGACATATAACGAGATTAATGAAGATGTATTTTGTAAGGGAACCTTTGAAAATGAAAAACAAATCAATTAATGGTATTTAAGGGAGACAATGGCAAATGTTGAAAAGAATGCCTCATATAATATATATGTTTACAAATGCAATATTTTTGTATCAATGGCAGCCTAAATCAATGTGCTGTAAAACATATTTATACTAAAATACACATACACACAAGCACATTTTGACAAACACTAAAACACAGTGGACAGTTTTCTGATTTAATGTGATTTTAATATATCAATATCCTCTCCTGAACGTTCAATTCTATTATTTCACATTGCTATTAAAGTACATTAAATTATGTTTGTCTCCCCGATTTCCCTTTCATGCAGTTCAAAATTGGTGTCTTTTTTTAACATACAGTTTGTCTTTTTGTTCAGTATTTAAAATAAAATAATTGTTTAAAATGCACAAGCAAATCATACATTTAAGCAACACAGAATGAAATAGGTTGCTTTTAATTTGAACAAATAATATACTACTTGGAAAATTGATTTATTTCGTAATCATGACTGTTAAGAAATTCAACTGTGTACTTTGTTAGAGTGAAATTTAAGAAAAAACAGAAGTCAATCTTGGTAATCTTATCTTTTTGATATAGAATATTTTCTACTTTGGAATTATTAAGGATTTGAAGTCACCTGAGAGCTCTCTGTACAGCATGACTTATTGATCTTTATTAAGTAAGGTACTTATTAAAAAAAAACACAACTTGGTGGTAGTTGTATGAAGAGTCATAAAAGCATTTATTGTGTAGCAATTAAAATACCATCATTTCTGTAATAGGAAATTCATTGTAGTAAATGTGCTCATACTATATGCACAATCTGAAATGACGTTGGAATTTTGGTAGCGAATGCTTTGGTGGATTAATTATGTATTAAAGGAGTTAATCTAAACAAATTGATTAAGAAGGGAAGGTTTGTACTAGCTCTAATTGTGATGACGGAATTAAGCTGAAAGAACTGAGATAAGGTGCTTGAACAAGAGGCAGGTATTACTGATTCATCAAATTATTTTTTATGACAAATTTTGCCACTAAAGTACCATAACAATATATACCATTCATATTCTCGAGCAGACATTTAGAAATGATAGAATGGTAATAATCCATTATTAAATTAGTGAAACTGATTATAAGATTGCAATTGTATAATATGGGCACATGTGTAATAGCTAAGAGGTGTATTCAAACTATTTTTTAATATTCCGTATTTTAAGTGCCATAACAGCTTCTAGAATGTTCTAAATAAAAGAAAATTGAGAGACAGTTTCCCACCATTATTTACAAGAACAAATTGACTTTTGAATTAAAGGAATTTTCCTGCCATTAGCTGGTAGTTGAAGAACGAATTATGAAATATGTATGGCTGGGATATCAAGGCAAATACTGGAATTTGAAGTTGATCTGGGGGAAATTTTAATCACTTTGGAAAAATTAGTAAAACACTTGAACTTTGTGTTAAATATTACATTACCCATAACTTGTTTATACACAAGTGCGCACCAGGGGTAAAAAGAAAAATTCTTGTGACATACCAGCGGGAGACTGGTGAGCCCAGAAAATGTCTTACTGATACTGGCATATCACATCACACTACAGAAGCAGATTTTCATGGAATATTGAGAAATATTTCACAAAAGAAAACATTTCACAACACTATCTTCATGCAGGAAGGGTTTATTTTCCAAATCTAACTGAAGCTCTTAGCTCCTGGATGTTGTGACATTGTCAGCACATATAAAGCATGTTTTTTTCAAATATGAAAGTCTCCCTATGTCTAGCATCTAGATAAATGACTGTAAAATGCTTGTGTATCCACGCTGAGATGCTGAGCCAATCCAGGCACAGAAGAACACTCCATGATCTGCTTACAAATGCCACTTTCCTCAAACATGCAGGGGAGAGCACTTGTAAAGGGAACAAATAGTGGAAAGTGGAATAGAAGAATTGATATTTTGAGACAAAATATTGATTGAAATTTTGTGAATAAAAATAATTTTTGCTCTGATCTTTGTTGCATATTTGAAAAGATTACATAGAACACATTTTTATAAATATTACTTGTTAATATAATGAAATACAGTGGCATTGAAGACTATTGTTATTCTCACATAATACTGGTCAGTGTTGGAACAGCAGCTACATTACAACAACATGGCCCTCATGTATACAAACAATAATGCTTATTCTGGTTAGGATCAATCAGCTTAGTGATCACATGAAATGTTGATTCAGAAACAAGAGGACAAATTTGGAGTAGCAACTGACAAGAGGTTTACATCAGAAAAAACAGCACACCCCCTATTACTGCAATTCCCAGCATCATATAAACTTACTGTAAGGTTTTAGCGTTTTCTCCATGAAAGGTACAACAAATCATTTGTGCATTACAACCAAAGAATCGTAGACAGAGTGCTGTGTTTTATCCCTGCTGACCTATGTCCCGCAATAATAACCTCATTCACTGTACAGATATATTACAGAGCACAATGTCCCTGAAGGATAGGGGCATTGATTCCCCTTATAACCCACCAAAATTTAGTAAAGAGTTTGGAAATGTTTTCAAGTTCATAGTAGGCTTTAGTCATTTTAGAAATGCAGTTCAGTTGATCTTTCGGAAGGCATTCTCTGCATTTTTTGTGAAATGCAAATCTTTTTTATTAAGGAAGAAAAAGAATGCAAATTTACTTGTTGCAATTTTATCAACTACCTTGTTTAAATGAATAGAGCAGCACAAGGTATAAAGTTGTCTCCTGGAATGTTCAAATGTGTTTTATTTAATAAAAATAAATTAAAAGTATTTGATTTAAAACAAATTTGCATCTGAGTACTTTTTGAGCAATTATGCACTGATCTACACTGAGAAGGGATTGAGTCTCTAGCAGAACTAATGTTATTAATTAAGTTAAAAATTCTATTAGAATAGATAATTAATTGTCTTCTTTAAGAATCTGACATGCACTAAGTGTTTAATGCTCCACATTGTACAGTTCTGTGTTTTCTGGGACAGCATATTGAAAGCATATAACCCTATTCATGTGCATAAAAAGAGCTAAGAAGTTTATGAGGGCCTTGAACTCCAGTGATTCAGAACTACATATATGAAGAATTTCCTGCAAGACTGGAAATACCCACAGTGACAAATATTTTTTTCTTTGCCCACAGCGTAATAAATTATGGCACCATTCACAGACTATGGAAAAAACTATGCACTGTGGGACTCGCTCACAAAGGCATTTTTCAGTACATAAAATAGTACTTCAGTATTACTCTTTTGCTTAAGTGCCTTCTTAAAGAATGTGCCTAAAACGTTTAAAAGGGGAATACATTTAAAACAATCAGGGACGATTAAACCTCAATTAGTACAAATAAAAAGGACTATATACGATTTTCACTTATACTAATAAAGAGTGTGTGACGTTTTGTGACTGGTTCATGAAGGCATGTATGAGTACATAAAAGATTACTAATGTAGTACTACTTCGTGTATTCAAAAATTTTTTTGTGAATCAACCTCAGTTGATGTACACCTACAGAACCAAATGTACTACTTGTTATGCATTGCAGGTTACTGCACTATGTTGCATGAAAGGGAGACAGCACAACAGCACCATATCTACTAAGATATTGCACAGTTTTTCTCTCTCCCTGTGCTGGCACACTTTAGACTGCCTTGCATCAACACACACACTCTGGGGTAGATTCTGATCCGGTAAAAAAACCATCCGTAGGAATCGTATCCGGAGCCCTCTCCATACGACTCGTACACACGCCGTACGACCCGACGAGTACGATCCGGACCGGGACATCAGGACGCAATCCGTATGGCCACGTCAGGTAAGGGCGATTCGTACAGAAAAACACACAATCACATACACACCATACGGTGCGTACCCCCCATGATCGCAGGGGTACGCCCCGTACACCCAGCGTACATGGGGTACGGTGCGTATCCCTCATGATCGCAGGGGTACGCACCGTACACACAGCGTGCATCTTCCACAAACACAGTTTTCATTTTTTAACTTTTCAAAAGATATAACAACATTTTGTGTAATATTCTAAAAAAATAACAAAGGTTTTCATTAATCCTGAAAGAGAAAATCCCAAATAAATGCTCCAAAAAGGTACTTCAAAACAATTGTGTGGTAAAAACACAGTGCCTGATTCACAAAGTTAAGCTTACACTTTTGTGTAATTTTATGATGTTTTGTAATTTACAAAAGAATTTTACAAGTAGTTTTCTTGAACGCGGGCCATCGCCTAAAACTATCGTCCTGTTAGCGATGTATTTACAATGCATCGCTACATGGCGATAGTTTCAGTTAGCCATGGTAAAAACTGCCGCTAACACTAGCATGAAAGCGATACAGATTCTGACATTACCGGGTGACAACTGATGAAAGGCCAATTTGCGGGCAAAAAACTCCCGTTAGTCAGCAGAACTTCACCTTTTTTGCCTCTATAGGCAAGTCCACCTCCAATGAAAAAAAATAAAAGAAAAACAATGGAATGCAGAATTGAGCAGCCAGGGACAAGTGCAGCACATATCAACAACCTCCCCAAATCTCCCAACAGCCAGGATGACCAGCCGGAGTCCCAGTGCTCCATATATGAAAAGAGGCACATCACTGGGGACAACCTGTGATGCATCACTTTTCATAGCACCCACCTTGAAAGCGCGGACAGTCCCGGGGGCCCGGATACCTTGCCCTGCCTGGACCGGGACCCGGAGTGGGATGCTGCCCAGCACTAAGGACCCTTCCTCTCAGACACTCCACCTCTATGATGCCAGCACCCTTCTCGCCATCAGCCCTGCACACTACACGGCCTGCCATCTAGCATCCCTGTAGAATCCCCTTTCACACTACGCCTGCCGAAACTGCAAACACGCCTTCTGCCACATCAGCACACTAGCGCCTCCTGCCACCCAGCCGCTCAACAGCAGAGCCAACCGGCTCAACAGCATCCTCCTCAAAGTGTCGTCCCACCACAAACATGCAAAATAAATCTGGAACCTCCTCGATGCCACCTCTTCAGACATCGCCTTGTTCACAGAAACCTGAACTAACCTCTGCTCCGGACCGGACATTGCCATAGCCATCCACGATGGCTACAAATCACCCACACGGACCACCCGAGTGCCCTGGAGGAGGCATTGCCATTGTCTAAAAAGCACACTCCGATTGACCACTTACTCTAATGATTCGACGGCTACCATGGAACACCTCCACTTCTAGATCCGGACCAACCCCAACCCCACCCTCCACTGCACCCTTGTCTACAGGCCCCCGGCCCATGATCCCCCATTCACCGATGCCATTATAGACCTCATCACACCCCAGGCTCTCCCATCCACTGACTTCATCCTACTCGGAGACCTCAATTTCCACCTAGACAAACCCAGTGACCAGAACACCACCACCCTGGCGAACCTCACCAACAACGGGCTCAAGCAGCTAGTCACTGCACCAATCCACATAGCCGGACACATGCTTGACCCCATCTTCTCTGCCAGCGGGAACTTCAACTACAGCCACACCACCGAACTCTCCTGGACCGACCATAATAGTAAGCATCACGCCTTCACCAGCCCCACCGTACACCAACGCCATCATGGCCCCACCCAGTCGCAGCTGGATCAAGGCCACCAAAGAACTTTTCAGCAACTCCCTCAGCACCAACACTCCACCAATGCTTACAGACGCCAGCACTGCAGTGCACAAATTCCATTGATGGAGCTCCAACTGCGCCAACACCCTGTCAGCTCCTCCGCGTCAGTTGACCGAGTATCGGTGGGTCGCTGCCACCAGGGAAAGTGCCATCAAACACCCTCAAAGCCAAACCATACTCTGTACAAAGGGACGCATCTAGGCAATTGTGTGACCTTGTGAACCCCTATGCCACATTATACCTGCATCATGTAGGATGTATGCAGGGTGGCGTTCCCACGCAACATAGCCTGGTATGAGTGGCACAGTAAAATCAATGAGTTTTCACTGTGACAATCTAGTGCTCCACTGCGTCAAAACTTTGCGCCTGCCTTATGGCGGGCGTATGGGTGATGCAGTGCCATAGTGATAGGCCTGCCCCATGCATGGCTAGAGTTGTGTCATGCTTGCGACAAAAGTGCAGCAATGTGTGACTTTAGCACAGACAAATATGTCAGGAACACTGACATATAGGCAAATCTATGTGACATGGATTGCCGTACAGTAAATATGGCGCATCCATGGTTTCGCAAGGAGGGCACAGTGAAAAGTGTGCCAACGCTCTTTTGGACAGTGATGCAACGCTTTTTATGAATGAGGCCAAGGACTGCGCCCTATGTTATTGTGGGGCGCATTCCTGAGCTTTTATTTTGGCACAGGGCATCACAGCAACATTCTTTGCTGCACTGTCCAGCACCAAGACCTCTGAATTGAGGCCCCAAGTGTTTGCAACAATTTTAAGACCAGCTTTTTTCTGGTCTTAAAAAACTGCCCCTAACTGAACTTAGAGGCAGTTTTTGGGTTTTTGCACCATTCCAGGAATTCCTTATGAATATCGTCAAGTGGGGTTGGTGCCAGTTTTTTCACTGGAAAGCCCACCTTGCATCTCATTTTAGTTACATCCCTGTAATAGAAGTCGCAATCTTTATAATTAATGTTTACCATGGAAAAGTGCCGCTAAATCCAGTTAGCGGCAACTTGCAATTATGGCGATTAAAAAAAACCTGCTGTAACTTCAAAAAATGAACATGCTATGGCGGCGTTAACTTCTTGTACATATCCCTACCAGTGTAACAACCCTAAAAGAATATAAGGGATGAAACTAATGAATAGGAATACACACTTTCCAACTATCAATAATAAAGTTGCAAACATGTGGGCAATTAATTCTTATCAGAAGGAACACGGCCTATAAATAATCTGCAGGAAAGGGAAAAACAATGCATAAAAAATAGAGTGGAACATGCTTACACACATAAGCACATTTTCACAAAGAAAAAGGTCATGGTAACATGCAGGATGCTGTCATAGTACTTATGGAGTGTGAGAAAGTGGATTATTATTTGAGGTGGATAGTCCATAACAAGTAATAATGGCTTAATTATTGTTAGGTAAAGTAAGGATTCAGTAATTTAAACCTATGCTCAACCCCTGTTTAAATTGTACACAGAAGACAGGCAAAACTTTAAAACAAATATGTAAAGCACTTAGAAGTACCACAACAGTTACAAAGTCGAACACACAACTCAGTAAAAATCCCACTCCTATGTATAAAAATAGAGAAAATGTTAATGAACAAAATGACAAAAATACAATAAGGAGGACCAGAGACATGAATTTGAAAGTTTTTGTTAAAAATTCTGCCAAAAAGAACAAATGGGCAACTGGTTGTGCTGGACCTGTACAGTGGTAAGCTTTAAGGAAGATCGTGATGGAGCGCGGGTTGGTTAGAGAGACCAGGGGGCATATTATAAAGAAGCTCTTTAAATTTGTCGCCATTTTAGAGGCTGGAAACTGCAGCTAAAACAGCGATAATGGGCTTGCTAATATGTGTTATAGAATTCCAATAGAAGCCCAGGTTAGATGTCCTGCACATCTAACCTGGGTTTCTATTGGAATACTATAACGCATATTAGCAAGCCCATTATCGCCTTTTTAGCAGCAGTTTCCTGCCACTAAAACGGCAATCATTTTAACGAGCTTCTTGCTAATATGCCCCAGGTTCACTCCGGCCAAAAGTTTTACCTTCGACCTACTCTCTGAAAATGAAGTCTAAACTCCTCACTGGGGCAAAACATCAAACTGTGGCTGGAATAGCTGTTGGACAAAGTCCTTTTGAAGCCATTGACATTTGACAGGAAAGCTCAGAGTACGTGAAATAAAAAATTCAGGCCCAGGCGAGGTCCATTGCCAGCTGAATACTTTAGGCACCTTTGTCTGTTGAAGATTTCTACTTTCTGACTTTTCTGTAGCTAGGATTCCTCCAGTAGGACAAAGCTGCAAGCTGTGGTTGAGCAGGGCTTCATGAGGCTGTATACCTTCTCTGCGACCTCCCACTGGAACGGATTTGCTGCTGTAGCAAATTTCAGTGTGGGAGCAACTCCAATCTTTTGCCCAGCAGAAACGCACCTTCTTCGGATTGATTTGGCAGGTTCTCCAAACAAAAATCCTTGAAAAAGATTCTGAGTTCCAGATTTTTGGCTTAGGAGGACTACATTCTGACACTCATTTAAGGGTCCTAGACCATAGCGACTCCACTTTGGCATCAGGACACACTCCAGTAAAAGCCACCAGCAAGATCCAGGGCAGTGTCAGTTGGCACTTCAGGAAAGCTGGCTTTTTGCAGCTTTTGTGTTCCTTTAGCTTTACTGACCTTTTGAGTCCACTTCGTAGTCCTGGGTGGAAACATGTCCAGCCCTTGGGCATCTCCCCAAAGGTCCCAAAAGCAGGTGCAGTCCTTCTTCTGTCTGAGGTGCTCTGAAGAGGGTTCTGGAGGTCCCATATTTATGCTTAGTGCCAGCCTGTGGGTGGGGGAATCTACTAGCATTCCCTAACCAATGGGACAACAGTTTCCATGGGTAACCCTACACACTTTTGCAGCACTTACTGTGTGTTTTACTTAAATTATACCACAGTGCCTCTCCCGCTACCTAAAGCCAATATAGTACAACCTTTCTTCCCCTATGTAGCGCTCCCTCTGGCCACCCAAAGGTATTGCTATGACAATGGGCATGCACTCCCTTGTGGTCATTCAAAACCGGTTCTGTGGGCAGCCACTCTCCCACTGGGATTGGTTACTGGCTGGCTGGCAGTACAATGATGAGGGAAGGCCCTATTGTGAACGACATCTGCTTATGAAAGGGTAGGCCTCATTTAAAGATAATTAAGTTCCTGGGCAACCTTCAATTGGCCACCCTATCAAGGAGAAAAACATCTCTCCATAACTAAGCTCTTTCACTGTATGGGAGCAATACACATTTTGCCACAGGGAAAGCATCAACAGTCAAGTGACATTGAGCAGTGGCAGAACTGCACATTTGGCTCAGGCAGGAAAATGGCAACATTTCTTTATCATCAAATGTTATTAATTTGTCATTGGTAACAACATAAACCCCTGTACAGCCCTCTGCCTTCTACAAACATAGTCCCTGTAAAGGGGGACTGATGACAAGAGTTGTCTCAGCTACCATTACAAGTGTGTTACTAAGTCCCCAGCAGATCCACCATTGACTTCAAATTGAAGTGTTTGTGTGGGGAGTTCCTAGGTAAGTAGCTTGATTATTCCAGGCTAGAGCACCAGTCCATTCCCCTGTGCAAATCTGCAAAATTTAGGGGTTGCTTCACATAAAATGCCAACTTTTAAAAACTGAGTCCTTGAATTAAGTTATGCATTATAAGGTGTTATAATGTAACTCTGCTTTTCTATGGGAGAGCTAGCCTTAACACAGTGAAAAATTATGTTGGAGATTTTTCACTGCCACGGCATGCTTACATAAGTAGTACAAAAGGGGGTGGTGATGGACGGAGCATCTGAATCAATCAAACACTCAGACCCAGTCAAAAGATCTGGGTTTAATACATCACCGTTCTTTAGCCCACTCTGCCACCCCAGTTCAGACATGGCCATATGCAAATCAGTCTGACCCTGTGCCTCATGGGAACAGTCCAGCCCGAACTGCCAAGCCATGTCTTCCCTGGACCGTAAACAAGCTTCCAAAGACCGGTTTCTGGCATTCAAGCCGTCTTCAGCCCGGCTTGCTTGAATCCAGTGGCAAAGTGAGCAAGGGACTCACGTCTGAGCATACCATGCCACACTTATGGCGGCCAAAAGCGGTACAAAAGAGGGTGGTGATGGACGGAGCATCTGAATCAATCAAACACTCAGACCCAGTCAAAAGATCTGGGTTTAATCCATCACAGTTCTTTAGCCCACTCTGCCACCCCAGTTCAGACATGGCCATATGCTTGTTTCCGGTCCAGGGAAGACATGGCTTGGCAGTTGGGGCTGGGCTGTTCCCATGAGGCACAGGGTCAGACTGATTTGCAAATAGCCATGTCTGAACTGGGGTGGCAGAGTGGGCTAAAGAACGGTGATGGATTAAACCCAGATCTTTTGACTGGGTGTGAGTGTTTGATTGATTCAGATGCTCCATCCATCACCACCCCCTTTTGTACATGCTTACATAAGTACACATGCCCTACTTTTTAAATATCATAGACACTACTCTCTGGGTGTGTAGGGCCTACTTTAGAGGTAACGTATAATTATTAAATAGGGTGAACAGTCTAAATATCGAGTTTTTAATTTCGACCTACTATAATATCGAGTTGGAAGTATCGTAGGAACACAATATCGAAATCAAGAATATCGCCGACCAGAATATCGACCATGAAGGTAAGAAATATTGTTTTTGTTAATATCGAAGTTAGTAATATTGATAGCAAAAATATCGATGTTACTGATATCGATATTTATATTAGTGTTATGTATTTTATATGTTAGTGTTTATATTTTTTGTTAATTATTTTACTAGTTTTAGAATATATACATAACCTTTTTTGAAGTTAGTAATGATTTTTTAAAGTAACTTATGCATTTTAGTACCGTAGCGGGTTGTGGGTTTATATGGGAATAGGGTGGGAAGTAATTTAATTACAGTAAATTAATTACATTTTTTTTTAAATTCGGAATTATTTTTAAGTACGTATTGAGTTTTAGTTTTGTAGCGGGTTGTGGGTTTATAGGGGAATAGGGTGGGAAGTAATTAAAATGTAATTAGGTGATTATTTATTTGTATTAATTAGTATTGATAATACATTTTATGGTAAATAATTATTAATTGGTAATACATTTTTATTATTTGTTGATTATATTTTTATTAATTGGCCATTAATTTGTTTTATTTGATTACTTGGTAATTATATCAAGTGTAGTAATTTATTATTAAAGTGTGTTGTGAGTTAATAGGGTGAGAAGTAATTTAATTGTAATTAAGTCATTATTTAACTTATTGTTGAGTATTAATAATTAATTTATTATTAATTAATTATTAATTGGCAACAATTTGCTATTAATTAATATATTTTTGATAATTAATGTAGTGTTCATTAATTAATACTTTGTAATTATTTTTGAGCAATTAATATTTATTTGTATGTATTATCAATGTAATTAATGAATTATTAATTGGTAATTATTTTTAGGTAATTACTTATTGGTATTGGTAATGAATTATTGTTATTTGCTAATTAAATTATTATTATTTTTTTTTGAATATTTTAAATATTAGTAAGTTATTTTTACCCCTACGCTATCCAACATTCCCTGCTGTTGCACTCTCTGGAGTGGGAATAGTATTTTTTACCCCTACGCTATCCAACACTTTCCCTACTGTTGCACTCTCTGGAGTTGAAATAGTAATTTTAATCCCTACTCATCCAACACTTTCCCTACTGTTGCACTCTCTGCAGTTGGAATAGTAATTTTAACCCCTATGCTGTCCAATACTTTCCCTACTGTTGCACTCTCTGGAGTGGGAATAGTAGTTTTTATCCTACGCTATCCAACACTTTCCCTACTGTTGCACTCTCTGGAGTTGAAATAGTATTTTTAAACCCTGCGCTATCCAACACTTTCCCTAATGTTGCACTCCCTGGAGTTGGTATAGTAATTTTAACCCCTACCCTATCCAACACGTTCCCTACTGTTGCACTCTATGAAGTTGAAATAATAATTTTTACCCCTACGCTATCCAACACTTTCCCTACTGTTGCACTCTCTGGAGTTGGAATACTAATTTTAACCCCTACGCTATCCAACACTTTCCCTATTGTTGCACTCTCTGCAGTTGGAATAGTAATTTTAACCCCTACGCTGTCCAACACTTTCCCTACTGTTGCACTCTAT
Source organism: Lissotriton vulgaris (assembly GCF_964263255.1). Taxonomy (NCBI): domain Eukaryota; kingdom Metazoa; phylum Chordata; class Amphibia; order Caudata; family Salamandridae; genus Lissotriton; species Lissotriton vulgaris. Next base: position 1,747,348,476 of record NC_141694.1, read on the forward strand.
GGAGTGGGAATGGTAATTTTTATCCTACGCTATCCAACACTTTCCCTACTGTTGCACTCACTGGTGTTGAAATAGTAATTTTAACCCCTACACTATTTAACACATTCCCTACTTTTGCACTCTCTGGAGTGGGAATAGTAATTTTTACCCCTACGCAATCCAATGTTTACTGTTTTAGTTGATGTAGTGTATAATTTGTTTTTTAAATGTTTTAATATATTATATGTACTTTTTTTAATATTTCTTTTTATATTATTGTTTTATGTGTATATATGTATTTATAATTTATAAAATGTTTTTAACAATGTATGTTATTAAAATAGGTAATTGTAAATATTATTAAGTAAGTATATATATTATATTTTATATGTATATGTTCAAGTTATTTTTACATTATATGTATTACTTATAATTTTTTTTTTCTTTTATTGGCATTTCAAATGTAATACCTTTCAGTACGAAATATAACATTTACAGTAACTTTCCATAACTCTACTGTATTACCACCCTCCCCCTCCCTCCTGGCTCGTGTATACATCATACCATCACTATAACATTAATCACTGCCTGATGACGTTTAAATCTCCAATGTTTTTTAAATAATCCGTTAGATATTGCCAGTAGTCCTTAGGTCGCGATCATGCCGGTAGCTCCTCCTCATATTTTTGTAAAGTATCTCTACAGTAGACCATATCTTGTATCCATTGGTTGCTCTTGGGTGTTAGTTTCCCATCCCTGCACAATGATACTCTGCGCTTAGCCATAAGAAGTGCTATAATACAACATTTACGCTTTAAAGCTCGTCCTCCTTGCACTAGGCCTAACAGGCATGTTCGAATAGTGCAGTCGATCTGGTTGCCTACCATCTTCCCCAATATCTGCGTCACCATCTGCCAATATTTCGCTACACCTCCACAGTGCCAAGCTAAGTGTATAAACCCCGCCTCCTCTGTTCCACATCTCTTACATCAAGAGTCTGGACGCAGCCCATATTTGAACAGCCGCCGTGGGGTGTGATGAGTTTGGTGTAAGTACTTGATATGAATCATGCGCAGGTTTCCATTCGGGGTCAGTAGGCCCGTAAAAGTACCTGCCCTAGACCATTCCTCTTCCGTTAACGGTACGTCTAGACATTCATCCCATCTTTGTATAGCTTTATGAGCTGTATTTCCTATTTCTGTCTGTATTTCCGTGTATAGCCTGGAGAATAAGTGTGAAGGTTCCGGTGTCGTGATCAACAGCTGCAGTGTGGACATGACCGGTAGTTCTAGTGTATGTGTGGGATATAATGCCCTCACCGCTGTTTGCAGCCTGTAATAGGTGAATTTAAACAACATTGATTGATTTGCCACATACGTCAGATCTTCCAGTGTTTTAAATCGTCCCTCCTGATATAAGTCCCCCAGAGTGTCTATTCCTACTTTTCCTAAGAGTTCCATCCCTCCTGTTTCCTGAGTTACCAAAAGGTTTGGATGTTGGTGCAGTGGCAGTTCAGGTACATATATAGGGAGCTTTTGTGCTTTAGTTGCCATTATTCTCCATGCTTCGTTGGTCGCGTCTATTGTGTTGATGTCTTGCTTGTGTAATGGGGGTCGCTTGTGTGTGATCACTGCATCTAGCGGTTTAGGGAGAGCATCACCTTCTTCAATTACTACATGTGTGATAAAGGGTGTCTTGTGAAACCAGAAATGGGCATATTGCGCCTGGGCACATAGATAGTACAGCAGGAAGTCTGGAACCTTGAACCCTCCCTTCTCAAATGGTAAAGTCAGGGATTGTAAGTCTATTCGTGCTGCCTTACCCGCCCAGATCAGTTTGAGGACCAATGTTTTTATTTGTCGAAAGACTTCTGCAGGTGGTTTGATTGGTATGTTATTAAATAGGTATAGTAGTTTGGGCAAGATTGCCATTTTTACTATCGCTATTCTATCCGCCAATGTGAGTGGTAGTTGTATCCACCGGTCTATTTTTGTTTCCAACGTTGTAACTACTCTGCCGTAGTTCGTTCGGATCACCTCTTCTGGATCCCTGTGGAACCATATACCAAGGTACCTCACCGGGTCAGTCTGCCAGTCCAGTGGGTATTCCGTTCGGACCTGGTGCGTGGTTTCCGTCAATGGTACTATCGATGATTTTGTCCAGTTTATCTTGAGTCCTGACTGTCTCCCAAATCTGATGTATTCCCTCAACAATGGATTTAGGTAAGTCTCCGGATCCCTCACATACAGCATCATGTCGTCCGCATACAGTGATATGTATAGTGGTAGTTGGGGAAATTGTAACGCTGAATAGTGGTGTCTCTGTCTAATTTTGTAAGCTAACGGTTCCAGTGCAATGGCGAACAGTAGGGGAGAGAGGGGGCAGCCCTGTCTGGTGCCCCTGCCTATATTAATTGTTGCTGAAATGTATTTGTTAACCCAGACACGGGCAGTGGGGGCTGTGTACAATAGACGGATCCACTGGAGAAATACCAGAGGAAAGCCCATCCTAGTTAGAATCGTGTGCATGTATGTCCAAGCTATGGTATTGAAAGCTTTGACAGTGTCCAGTAAGACCGCTGCCGCTTTTGTAGTGGGGACCAGATAATGGGAGATGACGAATAGGGTTCTTGTGTTGTGCGCCGTAGAGTGGGTTGGAATAAAGCCTGACTGGTCTGGCAGTATCAGTTTAGTCATCAAATGTCGAAGTCTGTTGGCTAATAGCCTAGACAAGATTTTATGCCCAGATGCATCAACGAGATTCGCATTCGCAAACAGTGCGAATCGCAATATACGGCCGTTTGCGAATGCAAAGCATGTCATCGGTATGCATCATTATTTGGCAGTGTTTCGCATTTTTAGGAATCGCATTTTCATTTGCGATTTCCAAAAAAGTTCGCTAACATTGCGATTTCGTGTCATTTTGCGAAAAAATGCTATGCATCAAAATTAGCAATTTGCGATTGTGTCAGAAATCGCTATTAGGAAATGCAAAAATAAGAAGAACTCAAACTTGGTGCTAATTTCAGCAAGTGGCAGGAGTGGATCTGTCAATCACCTGTACTGCATATAAGGACCTCTCAGACCATGACCCAGCCTTTCAAGATGGCTGCACTTTACTTTTTGGCACGCAGACAGAGGCTGAGAGCAGCTGCAGGTTGGAGGAGAAGGCTCATCGAGGAGAGGATCTTCAGAGTGCGCATAACGTTATTGGGGCAGACAGAGGCTGAGATATTCAAGAAATATAGGCTGAATGCCACTTTAATATTAGATTTAATTCAGGAATTGGACCCAATCCTGCAGAGGCAAACACGCAGGACACAAGCCATACCTACCCATGTGCAGGTATTGTGTTCGTTGCACCTCCTTGCATCGGGGTCATTTCAGGGGGTAGTGGCCATTGCTGGTGGCGTGTCTCAGAGTTCCCTTTCCCGATTTTTTTATTCCTTTTTAAATGCCATGTTACAACGAATAAGGTCACATATCCAATTCCCATCCACACCCCAGGAGTTAATGAAGACCAAACTGGATTTCTACAATATGGCACAATTCCCTCATGTAATTGGTTGTGTAGATGGTACACATGTTCCCATTTGTCCTCCCTCTGAAAATGAATATATTTATCGGAACAGGAAATGCTTCCATTCCCTTAATATTCAAGCTATCTGCAATTCAAAAACCATAATCACAGACCTAGTTGCCAGTTACCCTGGAAGTGCCCATGACTCCTTCATCTTTAGACATAGTGCCATTCATGCAAGATTGCTCTCAGGTGAATTTGGAGATGGATACCTACTAGGTAAATGATTCATTCAACTCTACAGACTTTGAATTGAACTGCACACATGTATGCTTACCTTACATTTACATTGCTTTCTATTGCAGGAGATAGTGCTTATGGAGTGAGGTCCTACATATTAACTCCATACCGGAACCCAACTACAAGGAAAGAGCAGCACTACAGCCAGGCGCACATTTCAACACGGAATGTCATAGAGCGTACCTTTGGAGTCATGAAATCACGCTTTAGGATTCTACATAAAACTGGAGGAGCATTGCAGTACCAACCAGACATTTGCTGCAAAATTGTTGCTGCATGTGCAATGCTACATAATCTAGCAACGGAAAGGGGAATCGAACTTGATGAGGACGATGTCTTACCTCCGAACATAAATCAGCCTCCACAACCTCAACCAAGAGCACATGGACCAGAGGCAGCAGAGGGCAGGAGGAGAAGGGCAGAGATCACACAGCATTATTTTTGAAAGAGGTAAGCAAAACTCCAAACAGTTCATCTTGAGATAAATGTGTGCATTTTAATGGTCAAGTAAAATGAATGCCTACATGACTCGTACTCAACTTGAAATTTAAATTAAATTGTCGGCCAAAAAACCAGCCAGGGTCCAATGAACAAGTAGAATTGAACAAATATGGCACTCATGCATACCCTGCAAGATTTTTCAAAATGTCATTTTTTGTGGCCACGCACTCCTAATGCCTTTCCAGGACTTTTCACAGTAACCATTTTGCCATGAGTGGCATCACTCTGCTTTCTTACACTTCTCCGTGTGGCACACAAGGCATGCTGAGATGTGCCACTCTCAGCACTGGTGTCACCCCGTTCCTCATTTTCATTTACATTTCCAGTGGATGCCTTGGACTGTGTTTCGGCTGATGTCGCTAGGGATGCCCCCACACCTTTTTGTATGTGTTTGAAAGTTTTCATCAATGAGAGAGCGCAAACTGACCAAAATGTAGAAATACATCACACTTACACGTAGTAAGCACAAGTCATGAAGAGAAATGCCATGAGTGCTGATAGTATCCATAGTTATATTCTGAAATGTGTAGTTAATATAGAAATTTAAGTAGAAGTGGAACTAATACAGAAATGTGTGAAGCAATACGATTTTATTAAACGTGATTATTCCTGAATCCATTTTGTGTAGCTGCTAAAATGTAAGATGGCATACGGAAACGTTGAACGTGGTAGGCCTCAGGGCCAGAGCTAGGAGGGAGGGGGAAGGTGATTAAATTTCACAATATGGATTGCACTAATGTTTAGTAATAATGAGTAGGCCTTGATTTATAGATGTGTTTACCGAATCAGTAGAATAAGAGTATTAACATGCTAATAATTAAAGAAGAAGTTGAATACTATAAAAATGTTGTAGAGCTGGAAAGCTTTAACGTTGATTTACACATATTAGTCTGGGCCGGGGAATGTTGCAACGCGGTTGGAAGACCATGAGAATTGGGATTTGGCTGCAAATGTCTGTCTGGAAGAGAAAAGGGGGTATTCAATTATTAATAAAATGAATAGAAGCTTGTTCAAGAAATGGACCAGACATGGAGGAGGGTTCCGGAATGTTTAAGGGGTATCAGCGGGCCGGAGAAGAGTCTGAGAAGCAAGGTCGACTCTAACCACAAGGCCTCATCATGGAAAAAGCCAGAAGCTACACCACGTGAGGGGCGTCTCACGAGGGGCGTCCTAAATGTTGTTGGATTTTTGTATTAGGGACAGCACCCCTGGGTGGAGTTAGAGCAGAAGCCTGAGGACCCTTTAGAGAGCGGATGGGTAGGAAGAGAGGGGTCATGATTGGAGAACTATAGGTTTTCACCAAGAGTTTGAGAGTGGGTGGCTTCCCTTGGGAGTCATTCACTGCTGACACCTTTTGATAGGTTGAGACCTGGTTAAGTAGGGATACCATCTAGAGCAGGGTAGGGTCAGCCTAACCTGTATTTTATCTCCGGCTGTAAATGACTGATAGATTTCAATATGTGTCTATGCTAATAGCACTATTGTTTTTAGAACTGGTATTGGTAGTTTCCGTTGTTCGTCTGAGGGCTTTCAGAGAACACATGTACGTAGTTGGGCCCGTGTATCTGGTGAATCTCATTTTGAGATGCTTGTACCTGCAACTTATCCTGACTTTATAATAAACCTTTGAAAGCTAGAAGTTGTTTGTGATCCTTTGAAGCAGAGTCCTTTATTGGGAGAACTAACTTGGTAAGAGATGCACTTTCTTCCCTCAATGACAGGCAATAAAGGTTCAGTCGACCAGACCGGGGTTTTAGATCGATAGTGATAAGGTATTGATCAAAATCTCGCCCTTCCAGTTGGTAGCTATAGAGGATGGTTGCCTTCTTGAGGAAGGTGATCTAGGCCAGGTTAGATTACCCCAAGGCCCCTAGAGACCGATGATCGGAAGAACCGCCCGCGGAAGAAGGACCGGATGACGTGAGACAGAAAAGCAGCAGTATCGGTCGAGAGTGAGTATAAAGGGTCATGCGTGCTAGATTGCGGTGTTTTGTATTGTATCTATGTTGTAATGTCTGGCGGAGTTGAATGCCTGTAGAGAGACTGTGGAACAGGTTGTGAGCGCGCGCAACCGGTGGAAATCTTAAGCTCAAGGAGAGCTTAAGTGGTTCGGGTGTATCGGACACTCAGAGTAATTGTTAACCAGTGTGAAGGGGGTCATGAGGTACCAGTGATCACCCGAAGGACCAGATAGGGGGAACGTAAGAGTGAGTGCGTGAGTAACGGACGCTGGCCGGAAGTTACTGGGTGTGTAAAGAACCTATCAGAGGGACGATAGACATCTCGTCAGTTGGGTTGACAATTACAAATAGACTGTGGACGTACAGTCGAGGGAAGTGACCGCTTGGTCGGAAGTAGTCATTTTTCGGTGTATGAATGGGACGCATGCATGACCGCGAGGAGAGCTGAGAAAGGAGGGGTGCTGCTACGAAACCGGAGACTAGTGACGTCAGAAAGTGCCGCGCTGGGATTGGCCGGCCGGTGAAAGACCGCGCTGCGATAGGCCAGCTAGCAAAGCCGCGCTAAGATTGGTGGATTGACATCAGGAAGTAAATAAAGTATTCAAGCTGGAAATCTTGCGCATAATTATGAAGTGTTTTAAATGGTTAAGAGCGCTGTTTAAAAGAGAACGCAGGGGATCGTATGAAGGGGAAGAAGCCCCGCCGGAGGGTACGCCAGCTCGTTACATGGGGACAAATGTTGGGCTGCACACGATTCTGTGGATCTCAGAGTGGAGTAAGATGACAGATGGAAATGAGGAACTCAAGTTCCCGAAGTACGGGACGTTCAGATTAGAGGTGCTACACAGATTAAAAGCAATTATGACCTCTACGAGACCCTTGCCTAGACCAACTCAGTTTGAAGCCCTTAATGCATGGATTAGGGCAGCGCATGAAAAGAACATGAATAGACGGCAAGAAAGAGTGAAACGTTCGGTAAGGGCAGTACAGGATGCCAAGTGGGATGAGGATGCTAAAAGATGGAGGGTGCATAACATGGAAGTTAATAAATTATATCCAGTGTTAGAGATGCCCGGGAACAAAAGCCCCCTAGAAGAGGATGACGAGAGCGAGACAGAGGACAGCCTGATAAACAGATTATTGACAGACAGGCCACCTCCGTATAACAGAGCAGGGGGAGATGTCGAGAATGGAGAGAGGGGGGGGGGCAATGCAGGAGAGCATGGGCCGCTTCCCAGTCTCAATTGGGATCCCGCTGCAAAGAAAGAACTGTCCCAGCCTAGCCAAGTGCAACAGGTGGTTGGGAGGTTTGTGGTGCAAAGAGCGCCAGAAACGGAGTGTGCCACATCCTACGCATTACCTGATGCACTACAGGTACCTGTTACCATAGGTCCTATAGTATCGGTATATGACCCAGACAGGGCTAGAGGGGAAGAACGGGTACGGAGGGACAGAGAAAGAGCAGAGATGGCAAGGAGGAAAGATACGATCAACTCCCCAAGTCAGTTGCCGATACCAAGAGATTGGAGCACCCCAGTACACACAACAGGAGATCTGGGGGACATTAGATGGCCAGAGGATATGAGGGGACCAGGACGGAAATCCTTTCAAGAGTTAAACGAGTACATGAAGAAATGGGATGAGGCAGTTGAGGCTCACAAGAGCATCATAGCGGCGGAAGCTGAAAGGGAAAGTCAGGACAGCAGAGCCCGGACTCACTGCGGGGCTGGAGAGAGCAGTCCGGAGTGGGACGGGAGGGAGAAGGACAGTAGAAGAGTCACCCATTGGGCCCGGAGTGGAGGTAGATCAGACCTGGAAAATGGGGGCCCAGAGAACGGGGGGGTGTCTCGCCCAATACATAGTGAAGAAGACAGGAGGGCTCGGGAGTACAGGGACAGCTTTAAGTGTATCCACTGTGGGCCCGGCAGGAGAGAACAGAGTGGGAGTTGCGAGAGTCCGCACCATAGTCCCTGTGACGACGGACATGAGCGCAGTCCAGGGAATATGGGAAACCAGGAAGGATCGTATCAGATACTAAGTGATACGAGGCCAAGAGAGAATGGAGACCGAAGGGAGGATAACAGAGAGTCCTACTGTGAGAAGAGAGGAGAGAATGGACAAAGTAAGATAGGGGGTAACAGGCCCGTGTTCCATCACCTTCCAAGATCGGATGGCCGAGCATGGGATCTGGAGAGATGGGAACAAGAGAGAGCACTCCCCAACTCTCCCGAACCCAAACGTAGGGCCCGGAGTTGGGATGGGAGAGATACCTGTGAACCTCCCTCGAAGGAGTTATTGCGAGCAGAAATAAAAGCCAAAAGACTCGATGTCTCCAGCTTAAAGTCAGATCTGGATGACATGGTAGACGGTACCCTGCCCTTAGAAAGAATGGACATGTATGAGCAGGATGAAATTCTGTTCATGGCAAAGGACGTAACTCGAAAGGCGAGAGCAATCCATGAGAAATTAGTCGAACTAGCAGGCAAATATATGGTAGACCTGTCAAGGACCAAAGCATTACAGGGCAACCACAGGCTACATTACACAGACCGAGATCTAGATGAGAGGAGAACCATCGGATTGAAAACACACATAAGGGAACTGATCACTGGAATAAGGACATGGAGGGCCCTAGATAAGTGGGAAGAGAGGTGGTCCAAGAGAGGGACCGTCAGGAGAAGCACACTTGGGATGACACCAGGAGGACAGCAGGGAGTAGAGACATACCCTTTGAGGGAAGTCGCAAATGGGACCTATGTCCACGTCCCTTGGAGTAGGGGGGATTTAGCTGCTTTTACCACCTCTTTCCCCAAACTGCGGGAAAACCCAGTGGAGTGGTATAAGCAAGTTGAGAGATTCGTAGAAATCTCAAAGGTCCTATGGATAGATTTGAACACGCTGTTTGACATAGTAGTGCCAGGGGATTTGTGGACCGCATGCAAGGTTAGCGCTGAGTGGCCCACCATAGAGCCAGAGAGAGATGCTAGGACTAATGGGCCGTCCGAGAGTGTGATGGCAAAGTTCGAGAGAGTATTGACTTGGCTGAAAGATAAAGTGCCAATGCAGGACATAGATTGGGTAAAAATTGACCGAACAAGACAGGAACCCAAAGAGACAGTTCACGAATACTACGAGAGATTGCTGAAGGCGTTTAAACAGTATAGCGGTCTGGATGTCATGGATCCGAAGGACATAGGGCAATTTGTGTCCAAATTCGTTTTGGGGCTGAGACCGGATATTAGTTTAATGATACAGCAACACTTGATCTGTTGGCAAAATAAACCCCTAGACGAAATACTGAGGTATGCCAGGTACTGCTGTGATGAGATAGACTCCAAGGCTAAGAAACTAAAGGAGAAACTGATGGTGGTACAGATGCAGGCAGCAGGGAAGGGGGGACAGCAGCAACAGCAACCAGGAACAGGTACTGGAGGAAAGAAACAATACAGCCAGAACAAGGGCAATGAGGAGAACTCCACCTTTAGACCCAGGATAGATATAGCTGCCTTAAAGAAAACAACTAGGTGCCACCAGTGTAACGAGGTGGGACATTGGAAACGCGAGTGTCCCTATAATGTTGAGATAGGAGACCAAGAGGTAGAAGAGGAAGAGACCCAGAGTGTGCCTACAAGAGGGGTAACGCAATACCAGGGAAAGATGCTCAAAGGGGGGGGGCCACCTCCCCGAGCTCAGTTCCCGCAGCCACCCAGAGTAGGGACCATGGGTAAGACGTATAGACAGATGCCCCTGTTTGTCGGAGGAGAGGAATGCTATTATGTGGACCCACTAACTGGACAGAGAGTGGAAAGGGATGACTGCACCCTTGGGGCAGCCCTGGAGGTAGACCAGAGGGGACCCTATGTTGAGGCTGAAGTGGCAGGGTTCCCCACGACATTTCTAGTGGACACAGGAGCCACTCGATCCACGATCAGGTCGGCCGCAGTGCCAGGCCTGCCCATGTCTGGGGAGACCATACAAGTGGTGGGGGTCGCTAACAAGAGAATGACCAGTCCTCTGACTGAACCCGTGCAGGTGAAAATAGGGAAGTACAGTGATGAACATCAGTTTGTGGTTTGCGATTCTAGTCCTGTATGTCTGCTAGGAAGAGACCTTTTGTGCAAATTGAACTGCACTATATACTGTACCCCGCAAGGAGTGGAGGTACTGACTAATGATGATGATGCAGACTTTAAAGTCGCAAATTCCAGAATATGTGTGGAGTTGTATCCCACTCTGACAGTAGACGAGCTCCCCTGGGATTTGAGAGAGACAGTTGCTCCAGAAGTGTGGGATTTCACTGGGGAAGAGATTGGGTTGGTGAAAGGGGTGGACCCAGTGAAAATTGTAGTGAAACCACATGCTGAGTTCCCAAGAACCCCTCAGTATAAATTGACTCCAGAAACGATTGCAGGCATAAAACCCGTGATTGAGTCCATGATTAAGCAGGGAATACTGAAGGAAATCGTGGGTAGTCCATGTAACTCCCCGATTATGGGTTTGCAGAAACCAAATGGGAAATTTCGGATAGTGCAGGACCTCAGAAAGATTAATAACATAGTCGTTTCGTGTTGTCCAGTGGTACCGAATCCATCAGTGATACTGTTTCAGATACCGTTCCAAGCAGAATGGTTCACTGTAATTGATCTTTGCCAGGCTTTCTTTTCGATCCCTTTGGACGAAGAAAGCCATTTTCTTTTCGCATTTAAGCTGGAAGGTCGCGTCCTAACATGGTGTCGTATTCCTCAGGGGTATACAGAGAGCCCATCGATCTTCAACCAGCTCCTGAAGAGAAATCTTGAAAGTCTAGTGCTGCCCCAGAGGTCAGTTCTGGTCCAGTACATAGACGACCTTCTTGTGGCGTCAGAAACAGAAGAAGCTTGCAGGGAAGACTCTATTGCATTGTTAAACCACCTAGCTGAAAATGGGCATAAGGTGTCCCCGGGAAAATTACAGTACTGCCTGACAGAGGTACAGTACTTGGGACACAGAATTGAGAAAGGTAAACGAAAAGTGTCACCAGACAGGATAGAGGCCATCATGAAGATGAATGCGCCTAAAACGCAGAGAGAAGTCAGGATGTTTCTAGGAATGGTGGGATATTGCCGACAGTGGATTGCAAACTTTTCACTGAAAGCAAAGCCCTTGCAAAAACTGACGCACAAGGAGGTGAGTGATCCGGTACCATGGGACAAAGACTGTTTCATGGCGTTCCTGCAGCTGAGAGAGGACTTGTGTCGTGCTCCGGCTCTGGGAATGCTAGATTACGATAAACCATTCTTGCTCTACTGCTGTGAGAGAGAGGGATGCGCGCTGTCTGTGTTAGTCCAAATCCATGGGAATGCCCGTAGACCAGTCGCGTATTTCTCGGCTACTTTAGATCCAGTAGCCGCAGCGTTGCCCGGATGTCTCAAATCCGTTGCCGCAACAGGTGTCAGCATTGAGAGGTGTGAAAATATCGTCATGGGGCACCCGTTAGAGGTGCATGTGCCCCACTCTGTTGAATTGTTGATGACCAGGACCAAAACCCAGCATCTGACGAATAGCAGGCTCACGCGCTATGAGCAAGTCATTCTTGCTGCAGAGAACGTGACCCTCAGGAGATGCTCTGTTTTAAATCCTGCTACCTTGATGCCACTTCCAAACGATATTGAGGATGATGATGAATGTACAGACCATGACTGCCTCGATGTGACTGAACTATGCACCAAACCAAGACCCGACATCGTAGATGAGCCACTGACCGACCCAGATGAAATTTTCTTTGTCGATGGCTCATGTGTAAGAGACGAAGTTGGGCAGTTGAGAGCAGCTTACGCTGTTTGTACAATTACTGGAGTAGTGGAAGCTGGATGCCTGGAAGGAGTACACTCCGCTCAGGTAGCCGAGATTATTGCCCTGACGCGTGCCTGCCTGGCAAGCAATCAAATCCGAGTCACCATATACACTGACAGTCAATATGGTTACGGGGTAGTTCATGATTACGGGCAGTTGTGGTCTCAAAGAGGTTTCATGACCTCTTCAGGCTCTCCCATTCGCAATGGAGAGTTTGTGCGCCTGTTGTTAGAGGCGTTGCAATGTCCAGCAGGTATCGCAGTTGTGAAGTGTACCGCACATACCAGAAATATGGACTTCGTGTCACAAGGCAATAGATATGCCGACGAAGTCGCGCGGTATTGCGCGGAAACAGGGTACTCTTTCACAGAGGTGGAAGTGGGTGGAATAAATGTAAGGACTGAATTAGCTATGATATTGGAAACTGTTGATACTTGGGACGAACTGAAGGAGATGCAAGAGAATGCTCCTGACTGTGAAAGAGAAACATGGCAAAAGGCAGGATGTGTGATGGGTGAGGCCCATTTCTGGGTCTCAGCAGATGGCAGAGCAGTGTTGCCCAATGAGATGGTGAGCCCAATGGCCCGACACATACATGGTCCTGTCCACTTAGGAAGAGATGCTATGCTGAGAGTGTTTAGACAGACCTGGTACAACCCCAAGTTCAGAGTAGCAGCCGAAGCAGTGTGCCAGCGTTGTGTGACGTGCCAGCAGTTGAATGTAGGGAAAAAGACACCAGTTGCACTGAGCCACATTGGGAGGTCAGGAGGTCCATTCAATCGAATGCAGATAGATTTTATCGAAATGCCAAGGTGCAGCCGCCTCCGTTATATCCTGGTGGTTGTTTGCGTTTTCTCCAGATGGGTTGAGGCATATCCTACACGCAGGTGCGACACCCTCACAGTAGCTAAGATACTGCTTAGGGAGCTTATCCCGCGCTTCGGGGTGCCGGCCTCTTTGGAATCAGATAGGGGAACGCATTTCAACAGCTCGCTTGTGAAAATGATTTGTGCAGCTTTGAACATAGATCAGAAACTACATTGCAGTTATCGACCAGAAGCTTCAGGAATTGTGGAGCAAATAAATGGCACCATCAAGGCCAGAATTGCAAAGGTGTGTTCATCAACATCCTTGAGTTGGCCTGATGCGTTGCCATTGGTCCTTATGAGCCTCCGTAGTACCCCGGATAGGAGAACGGGTTTGTCTCCTCATGAGGTGTTGATGGGAAGAGCAATGAGGTTACCTTCTGTCCCAACTGCTGCACTGATTAGCATCACAGATGATATGATCCTGGACTATTGTAAGGGGCTGTCTGACGCCATTCATTCTGTGTCCCTTCAGGTGCAGGCTGCCGAGGTACCATCGTGCCAGGACCCGTGTCATGACTTGCTTCCTGGGGACTGGGTCCTGGTGAAAAAACACGTGAGAAGCAGCTGCTTGGATGTTCGTTGGCGTGGGCCCTTCCAGATCATCCTGACCACAAACACGGCAGCGAAGGTGGGAGGCCTGCCCAACTGGATCCACGCGTCGCACACGCGGAGGGTTCCAGCACCTCTGGAAGAAACAGCTCCTCTCTCGGATAGACGTCCAGCAGCGGACCGAGAAGCCATAGAGGGGGCTAGCCAAGCTGTAGAGGTGCCAGCGGAAGCGAGGAACGAGTCTGACCAAGCTGAGGACGGTCAGTACAGCAGCGAGACAGACGACGCTACTGAAGGAGAAGGTAGCTGGGAGTACGAGTCAGACGCTGACAGGTCTGACAGAGAGCGTGAAAAAACAAGAAGAAGACGGAGTAGAAGGGTACGTGGAGAAGCTGATTGGCCGCAAAGAAGGAGCTCTAGCCTAAGGTCAACTCCGGAGAGAACCCTTCCTCCGATATCAGAAGACTCAGACCCAGAAGAAGGTGCTCAGGGCGCTGGAGCACCGGAGTTGAGGAGGTCAAGAAGAGTGCGTGTGCCTAACAGAAGATACTCCACCCCTGAGTGGACATATCTGGCGACAGATGGCTTCGAAACCAGTGACAGGGAGGATCCGAGCGGTGGTAGTGTCCAGTTCTGAGCCCATCGTAACAGTGGAGATACGACTGTTAGTACCCGGAGTTGAACAAGAAGGGTCACTGACATTCATGCTCCCCCGACCTCCCCGCCTCAGCAAGTTAAAGCACATGTTTCTCACAGAATTGCAATTCCCCGATTTTGGTACAAAGATATCAGCCCCAGAAGAGCACAATCTTCGTATGGAAATATTGAATTTTGCTATCGAAGCTGCAGGCGAGCGCCTGATAGTGGATGCTTAAAAGACTTTGTAAATAAGCGTGAAGAAAAGAAGATTACCTAGCGCCTAGGAAGCAGAGAATCTTAGGGACTTTCCCTGAGTTGATGGAGAAGGGCTAGGGTTGTCTGTATTTGAACTAAAAAGAACTTTTGCGGAAAGGGTTGTCAGCTTCCAGTTGCGTGGTTCTCAAGACAAAAGGAGTAAAGAGACTGTAAAGGAACGAAAAAAGAAAGGAACTTTGTGCTGAGTTACGAGAGAGCCACACTATCTGACGAAATGGAGGCCGGTACCCAGAACCGCAGAGCGAAATGTATAATAGGTACACTAATAGTAGGAGTAATAATATTAATAGCTTTAGTAGTAACAGTCTCTTATGTAAAGGGACATGAGGAAGAGGCAAAGGTAACTGATGTGACATCTGTAGAGGCGCTTACACCCACCGTTGCTGGTGAGAAAGGGGAAAACACACAAGAAAAAGCGTTATTAGCTGCAGAAGCCCGCAGGTTACACGTGGATGAGTCCCAAGGTGACTTTAGGTCAAATGCTTATGCTAAATTATTATATGAATACGTGGATGCCATGGAGGTCAAGGACTGTTACGTCTGCATGCAGTTGCCGGCGTCTGTAGATGAAGGCATTCGATATCATCACCTCCCGCTGACATATGGCATTACATGCAGCTTGTTGCTTAGTATATTTTATGGGAGAGATAGTTTTGAATACTATTTCTCCAATTATGATGCAGTGTTACCAGAAGTCCCAAATTATAAACAAATGAATAAATGGGACTACTGGAAGAGTGAAGACAGGTTGGCAAAGTTTTTCATTCCTTGGATTACTTTAGATACTTCACATGCCCGCAGAAATAACCTGACATGCAAGGTGTCAGAAGTCGAGAAAAAGTTCATAGGGCAGGTGGATGATCGGAATAGGAGACAAAAGATTTTGAAAAAATCAGGACAATGGAAAACAGATTGGACCGAGGAAGAAAAGGCACACAAGAGAAAGGGTAGTAGTGGTCCAATAGCTTTAGATAGAACGCAGAGAGGAAAGTTATGTCTTCATAGAGCCAAAACGTATTATGAAAATGTATACGTGGGAGAAGTTAGCTGTGAACATGCTTTCAATTTAGAGTACTACACCAAGGACTTCCTGAAGGGAATGCAAGTGATTCCAAATGTATATTTCGTATGTGGAAGAAATGCCTACGTGAGGCTACCTGATAATTGGTATGGCTCATGTTACTTGGCAATTATCTTCCCTAAAATATATCATGCCCAAGACTTAGAGATCATCGAGGGCAAGACATCATCGAGGGGAAGGAGAGATGTAGGAGGTGTAGAAATGGTTGGAGATGTCTTTGGGGCTGTGTTCCCTCTTCTGGGATTAATTCTTAATGATGTTAAAATTAGACGACTAGCAACAGTCGTAGACAGGTTGTCTGCCAGCACTGCTCAGTCCTTAATGCTGGTAGAAGGAGAGATGCAATCGATAAGGGCTATGGTCCTCCAGAACCGTCTTGCATTAGATGTCCTATTAGCAAAAGAGGGCGGAGTCTGTAAGGCTTTGAAGGTCCAGGAATGTTGCACTTACATTCCAGACAATTCGAAGCCCCTTGAAAAAGTTATTAGGAACATAACTGATATTCACAAAGAGATCGAAGACCTGAGCAGAGAAAATGTCTGGGAAAAGGTGGGTCAAGGAATAAGTGAAGCTGGAGGTTGGCTCACCACCTTAGGCAAAAGCTTTGTGTGGAAAATACTAAAACCTATCATCATAATATTGATCTGTGGGATCGTGTTATGGGGTTTGGTGAGGGTATTCAAATGGAACAGAGCAAGAAGGTCAGCGAGGGCTCAGAGAAAACAGCTGCAGAGATTGGCTGCCATACAAGATAGTCAGTACCGGAGTCTGAGGGCTCTGGAAACACAGAAACGAGTTATGCTAGCAATCACTGCAGTTTAATATTAATGATGACCCCGAGAGGTCATCAAAGGGGGGAACTGAGAGAGCGCAAACTGACCAAAATGTAGAAATACATCACACTTACACGTAGTAAGCACAAGTCATGAAGAGAAATGCCATGAGTGCTGATAGTATCCATAGTTATATTCTGAAATGTGTAGTTAATATAGAAATTTAAGTAGAAGTGGAACTAATACAGAAATGTGTGAAGCAATACGATTTTATTAAACGTGATTATTCCTGAATCCATGTTGTGTAGCTGCTAAAATGTAAGATGGCATACGGAAACGTTGAACGTGGTAGGCCTCAGGGCCAGAGCTAGGAGGGAGGGGGAAGGTGATTAAATTTCACAATATGGATTGCACTAATGTTTAGTAATAATGAGTAGGCCTTGATTTATAGATGTGTTTACCGAATCAGTAGAATAAGAGTATTAACATGCTAATAATTAAAGAAGAAGTTGAATACTATAAAAATGTTGTAGAGCTGGAAAGCTTTAACGTTGATTTACACATATTAGTCTGGGCCGGGGAATGTTGCAACGCGGTTGGAAGACCATGAGAATTGGGATTTGGCTGCAAATGTCTGTCTGGAAGAGAAAAGGGGGTATTCAATTATTAATAAAATGAATAGAAGCTTGTTCAAGAAATGGACCAGACATGGAGGAGGGTTCCGGAATGTTTAAGGGGTATCAGCGGGCCGGAGAAGAGTCTGAGAAGCAAGGTCGACTCTAACCACAAGGCCTCATCATGGAAAAAGCCAGAAGCTACACCACGTGAGGGGCGTCTCACGAGGGGCGTCCTAAATGTTGTTGGATTTTTGTATTAGGGACAGCACCCCTGGGTGGAGTTAGAGCAGAAGCCTGAGGACCCTTTAGAGAGAGGATGGGTAGGAAGAGAGGGGTCATGATTGGAGAACTATAGGTTTTCACCAAGAGTTTGAGAGTGGGTGGCTTCCCTTGGGAGTCATTCACTGCTGACACCTTTTGATAGGTTGAGACCTGGTTAAGTAGGGATACCATCTAGAGCAGGGTAGGGTCAGCCTAACCTGTATTTTATCTCCGGCTGTAAATGACTGATAGATTTCAATATGTGTCTATGCTAATAGCACTATTGTTTTTAGAACTGGTATTGGTAGTTTCCGTTGTTCGTCTGAGGGCTTTCAGAGAACACATGTACGTAGTTGGGCCCGTGTATCTGGTGAATCTCATTTTGAGATGCTTGTACCTGCAACTTATCCTGACTTTATAATAAACCTTTGAAAGCTAGAAGTTGTTTGTGATCCTTTGAAGCAGAGTCCTTTATTGGGAGAACTAACTTGGTAAGAGATGCACTTTCTTCCCTCAATGACAGGCAATAAAGGTTCAGTCGACCAGACCGGGGTTTTAGATCGATAGTGATAAGGTATTGATCAAAATCTCGCCCTTCCATCAACAGTACCTGTGTGGATAGTGTTTGTTTGCAGAGGGCACGGGTACAATTAGTAAGGGAAGTTATTTCCTTGTAATGTGTCTGCATGCTGTTCAAGAGTTTCTCCTGTTTTTTGGCAGAAATCTTTTGATGTTTGTTAAACAAATTGCACATCAATTCCAAAGAGTTAGCAATCCGGTCAAGCTTTGATGTTGTTGATTCATGGCCAGTTCTCATAACATTGATCATCGCATTCATACTGCTTGCTAGAGTGCCCATTTGTTCACTTATGTGACCCATTTTGCCTTTGATAATCCGATTGTCTTTCCCTTGCAGACGCTGCACCTTCAAGATTTTGTCCTCCACATGATTGCCTGTGAAGGTTCCATCTGCATCCACTCCACTTTCACGCGCTGCACTTCGACTCAGTCTGAACTGTTGCTGTCTCCTACGCCTGCTCATCGATATATTTGACACTGCTGGAGTGGTTTGTGGCTGGCTTGGTGTCACATTTACATTCTGCTCTGGTTCAGTATCAGTCTGGAGCAGTTGACGCACTCGCTCTCTCTCACTTGGCACTGAATGAGCATTAGATGTACTGGGAGCATTTTCATTTTCAACATCAGGCCCTTCTGAGTGGTGCATATCCCTTAAATCATGCTCGATGAGATCTTGTAATTGCTCTATGGATCAACGAAATGTGAAAACATTTGTTACTTTTTGTTTGCAATGACATTACTCTATATCTATATAAAGTTCAAGAATGAATTGACTCAAAATGATGTCGTGTCTTATTTCCGATTTGCATGTGGCGATGTTTATATGTGATGCTAATCTTCATCATTATGTAGTCCAACAAAAGACCTACAACTACCACAATGCACTGCTCCTAAGTCTTTCTAATCATGACTGGGAGAGACTTTGGGACTCAGGAAGATCAGTTTTAATTCAAAATGCAGCACACACATCATTACTTGTTCATTCAGTGACTGAAGTCACACTTTTTGACACACATAGCATTCACTTACCTTCAGTAGGAGTTGGAATCTCCGATGTGTCGATGTTCGTCACTCCGACTACAGTCTCCGGCAAAAGTGTGGCTTCCACCATTTCTTCTAGGGGAGTGTTTCCTGTATCCCTGGGTGTTCCACCGCCGGTGAGATTAGAAGATTTCATTCTTTTGGCTAGCTTCTCTTTTGCACGGCTGCGCAGGTCATACCACCTTTTCTGGAGATTATTGATGTCACGATGTGCCACTCCGACTGCATTTACTTTTGATTGTATTGCAATCCATAGGTTCCTTTTCACAGGTTCAGGAACCTTAAGAGACAGCTTTCCAAACAGCTGCTCATGTCTTGCAGTCACCTCCTCGATGAGTATTTCCAGTTCTTGATCAGAGAACTTGATTTTGCGTTTTCGAGCAGGCCCCTCGGCCACGGAATTCTCGTTTTCCATTTTCAAAAGCAAGTCCCAGACTCCAACAGCAACCGCCACGAACAGCTCACACTGTGAACGCCCTTACCACACCTTCTAACTGAGGGGCAGCTGCGCCTAATTGCTGTACTGGCTTTTAGGCAGTTGGCGGTAAATGAGATGCATCATGTGTGTGAAATCGCATTATGCGATACCGCAAACAGCGATTTCGCAGTTAAGGAATCGCATAAAAAATGCGATTTTGTGAAAAATGCGAATTTTACCGACACGCAAAAATTTAGCGAAAAAATTGATGCATAGCCATTTGCGATTCTTTATATGCGATTCCTTATTTTTCGCAGATAAGAAATCGCATTTTCAAACGTTGATGCATCTACCGGTTAGTGTCTGAGTTCATTAGTGACAACGGCTATACGATTCGCAAAGTTCTGGATCCTTGTCTGGTTTTAGGAATGCCAGAATTACTGCTTCCCGTAATGTTAGAGGTAATGTTTGTTTCTCGTGGGTGTCTCCCAGCATGGCCACAAAGTGTGGGGCTAGTAGGTCTACAAATGCCTTATAGAACTCCCCTGTGAAGCCATCTGGCCCGGGATGTATTACTTATGATTTTAAACATATTTTTAACAATTTTTTTTTAAATATATGTGTTATTTACTTTATTTTACATTATTTGTAAACATTAAAAAATACAATATTTTAACAACAATATTTTTCACAACAATATGCTATTTTCGATATTTTTGTACTTGCCATAATGTAGAGAGGACTTCGATATTCTTGATCTCGCTATTTCGGCTCAGATATTTTTGATGTTGATATTTTTGACGTTGATATTCTGTCAGTGATTAATTAAATAGGAAGGCTTCCGCCTGGCAAAGAGTTTATTTTTCCAGCTGAATTGGCCATTTTAAAACTGCCTACCTAGGCTGCAAGGGTCAGCCGGGTGACATGCTTTAAGTGGTAGCACATTATGTGCTGCAGCCCACTAGTGATATTTGACCTACAGGCCATGGGCACATTTTGTGCCATACACTAAGGACTTATAGGTAAATTAAATATTACAATCAGGAGTGTAGTCAATTTCAACATGTTTTAAGGGTCTGAGCAGTGTCATCAGTAAAAAAAAAACGCAGCATCAGTTAGAATAAATAGGGGGATGCGCATACAAAAAGTGGCATTTTCCTACACAGGAATCAGCAGATATTACATAGATTTGACATATGAAGGTAACAAATGCATCTTCTTTACAATCATTAGTACTGAAGCCTGTCCAATGTGAGGAAGTACGTAGATAGGAACAAACTGAATTTGCTTACAGCTAAAATTGGTAAAACCAAAAAAAAAATAATAATAATGAGATGTTAAACCTTTGCCCACCATCGAGCAGCAGGAAAAAAATTGACTTTCCCAATGTTTAGCAAACAGAGCAGGCTGCCAATTATTCAGACATGTTGTTACATGTTAAAAGAAGCATGAACATCTCAGGCTGTGAGCGCTGAAGGGTCTAAAAAAAAAGATTGAGAGGAGGCTTGGAACATGTATTCGATAATACTCACTGCATAGGAAACCAAGCAGTGGCAAAGCCAACAGGGCAAGTGTTGTCTACCAATTTCTGAGTCTGTCAATGTTTGTGAGCATTCTTTGTAAAACTCCCACTATTTGTTCATAACTGCAGATCGTGCAAGAGAAGAATGCAATCCCTCACACAGAGACAAAAGCCAATAGCTGAAGTGGGCTAATCCTGTGCTTTATTCTGTAAACTGTGGTGGGTGTAACAAAAATGTGAATAACACACTGCAGACCGTGCATGAGGAGAACTGGCTGAAGGCCCCCATAAATAAATACATACATATATAATTCTATGAAAATCAAATGTTGTGACTTAACGCCAGACCTAAATAGCCAAACACTCAAAGTAAAAAAGTCGATTGTCCATCTTCACTAAGAGGGCACAATTCTGTGCAGAGGAGCATGTTTGTATCACAGATTGCAGTCCAAGGGAAGAATTCTAGCAGTCGATGGGACAGAGAATATCCCTTCTTAACCCCTTCAATGCTGATGACGAGCTCAGCTCGTCATCAGCCACGGTGGTCGTGGCCGCGTAAGATGACGAGCTCAGCTCGTCATCTTACGCGGCTTTTAGAAAAAAGCCGCGCAGCGGAAAAATTACCGCTGCAGCGATGCGGTTAAGCTTGAGTTGGGAAAACAGCTGACCACTCTGTATGATGTTTGAGGTCTATGTGACATTATACTCTTCCAAAGTAAAGGTTTCTGCCAGATTACCACCTCATGGTCGCAGTGCCACGTGCTGCATTACCTGCCATCACATTTAATCGATTCTGTGTTAGTTTGGAAGTGAATGGAAATAGGGTGCATTCGGTGGTTGCACCTTCTTTGCCCCAGGCTGCCCCGGCCATTACTAAGGAAGGCTCCGTTCTCTAGCCTCCGTGTTGTTAAAGCACCTAAATAACGGATGGAAGCTATAAGTGTACCTGAAGGGCTACTGAACAGAGAGAAAACACAAGCCACATGAAAACTCCTCCAGGCAGTTAGGAGCTATTGAACTAGAATATCGTAGAGGATCCTGGCTCTCACAAACCCCGGACTGGAGTAGATGAGAGTAGAATGAAGCACTGGTAGGATTACAGGAGATGTTGCTGTATGAACCAGAGCCTTAAGAGAAGGAAAAACCGGAAACAAGAATCAAAATAATTCAGGAGGGACAACACACTGCTTGTGTTTGAGATGTATGATAGCCATGGCTGATGCTTCTCAAAGCGTGATCCAAGGTAGGTAGACAAAGAAGCAGGGAGAGACGGAGAGAAATGTAGCCTGCCATGACTGACTAGGTAATGCAGAGATAAAGTATTAGCAGCTGCATCCATCCTGGACTGGGAAAGGCATTCTGTGTCCCTTCTCGTTTCATGCACTAAACAAATAGAGAAGGAGCCCATACTGTGCATAATAAGCATGGATCTGAGATACCAGAAGAAGTTCCCAAGGTAAAGGGTATGAGTGGAAAGAAGAGGTGCAGGATCTTGCCCACACGCCATCGTGCAAACCTGAATCCACTCCGTTTGCAAATCTCGTGGAGCTACTGACAAGACCAAGCCCTGCAAATGTTCTCCTGCACACACTACACCCAGAGACTAAACCATTGCAACCCAGTCGCCCACCTGCACTTCCTCAGATAACATTTTGTGGCAAAGCTTGCTAATTGATGTGCTCAAAAATGTTTGTGTTAGTGATGAGAGGGCACGCACAGCAGTTGCCACGCCTAGAATAATCCTTGGTTAGCTGGGATCTGCCATTCGGAATGTATTCAAGGGTACACTTTCAGGCTGTGCTTGCATTACAAGGACCTTGATGTTTTTCGCCAATCAAATACAAACACGAGCTTCTTTAATGACACAAACTGACTCTTGAGGTGCTTGATTAAGATTATTACTTAATCTCATAGAACTTTTGAATGAATTTATGCGGGTCCCTTAATATCTCTTAATTATTCTTAGTCATAATTATTCTAAAATATCTTCCAACCAACACTTGTATTTTCACTCTCTCAAGGCTATTTATTATAGATGGTTTGGCATGTATTTTGTGATTACTCATTCTTTTTCAAGGTGTATATTTCATGTATAAACACCTATATAAATTATTTATTAATCACTATTAATCAAATGCTTCAAAGTAGCAACTAAAAGATCATTTTGTTACACAAAAAAGTAAATACTACACCTTTCTTGGACCTGGCAGGGTCACCCCCAGATATTTGCCTTACTTCATTGAACCCTTTTTGTTGGCTTTTAGAACTCTGTCCAAATTTCACTGCTAATCAGAGGTAAAGGGTTTGTTTTCTTTCCCTAAAACATTGCAAAATTGTTTTTACACAAGGCTAGTACATTGATTTACTTGTACGTCCCTAGTATATGGTACTACATGTACTCAGGGTCTGTAAATTAAATTCAACTAGTTGGTAGCAGAACTCATTGCCACCCAATAAAGTAGCCTTATGAAATGTCTCAGGGCTGCCACTGCAGCCTGTGTTTGCAGTTTTCAAAATAACCATTTCGGCCTAACAAGATAAACCTTTTGCCAGGTCTCAACATTCCTTTTAAATTTTATGTCATGCCTAAGGAAGGCATTAACGGCTCATGGGGCAGGGTGCATTGTAATACAAAAGTAGGATATGTGTACTTGTCCTATAAATCTCCTGGCAGTGAAAAACGCCTAAAAGTTGTTTTTCACTGCTGTAAAGCTTGTTTCTCACATTGAATAACTCTTGGTTACCTTATTACTGCTACTAAGTGCTACAATTAAATTGACAGCAGGTAGATTGATACTGTTTACACTCAAATAATTTGCAGTTTAAAGTCCTGCTTAATGGTAAAGTCAGATTTTGTTAAAATTCTGAAAATTGCATTTTTAGAAAGTTAGCATTCTCTTGTTCCAACCAACTGTGCCTTTCTGCCAGTGTCCCATGTCACATGACTGGTAATAAGTCTGCTGTTGGAGTTTGTGTGTTACTGTCATATAGTAAGAAAAATGGGGGCTTAGGTGTGGTCAGGATGGGCTACTATCGAAACAGGGTGGGTGGCGAAGGGCTGCACCCAGCCCCATTTGCTCTTCATAGGGCTTTCCCATAGCACCCACAAAAGAACCTGACAGCAGGCCTGCCCAGCATTTTGTCACCCCATACAGGTTGTAGCCTTGACCAGGGAAAGGGGAAAAACTCACTAGAACCAGTGTCGGGGGTACTACAGGGAGTCCCCGACACAAAGGCTGGTACCAGGTATAAATATTTAACTTTCAAAGTTAATTACCAGAACACCTTTGGACCTGTGTAAGAATCAGAAGAAGGACTACCTTGCAGCCAGAGAACTACACTGTGGATTGAAGGACTGCTTTGGTGTTTGAAGAAGAAAGACTGGACCTGCTTGCCTCGCTCCTTGGCTACCCATAGTGACTCCATGGTTCAGTTGGCTGCGTGTGTTTGCTACATGGACACATCATTTGTTAGAGCATTTCCTTCATCTGCCCAGCTGCAAGTGAACCAGCCTGGACCCTGGTGGATAATAGGAGAAATGTCTTTCAGCGACATTTCTCTAGTTATTCTTGGAAGGAACGCCCAATTTGCATCTCATTAGAAATGCAAAGCTGGGCGTTAAGGGAAAGGGTGCTGAGGCAAGGATTCACGCGATAGCTTTACCTTGCTAATAGGGCGATACAATTATCGCTGCTTTCCGGATAAAACAGCCGCTAAAGCGGCGATAATTGTTTTGCTGATATGCCCCTACATTATCTGGGTCTAACTTATAAATATGTCACGCAATGCAGCTCAGCAACCGAAGCTGCTTTGTTGCATCGCATGAGAGGAAGAGAGCAAGATAACACCATGTCTACAGAGATATCTTGCTGTTTCTCTCTCTTCCTGTGAACCATAGTCCATGTGCATTATGTCTAGGTTTTGTACTGGAAGGGTACATTTTTTGCTAAGATTAACTTTATACGTTTTCTCACATTGGATGTTTGATATACTGTACAGCACACATGCAATGCTGGAAAAGTTAGGAGAAATTAAAACATTTCCCCTTTTTTTATTGCCTGCCAGGAAGAGATATTATTTGTTTTGAACAAAGCTCTGCCTACTATCATTGGTTGATCGAGCTGTATGTCAAAACCCATTCATAGTTGCAAGGGAAAGCCCATGTATCACTGATTCATTTCCCTCTTGACACACGTTTACAATAAGGTAGAGCAAAGTGCTTTTTGCGTTACTTTTTTAAAACTATTCCGCGAAAAACAAGAATTGCACTGAAAAGTAAACAGTTTAGCAAGACTTTGCACCGGTTTGCATCACTTTTGATGCCTTTGCACCTACACACAGCCTTGAACAATCTTCCCCTTTGTTTTCATTACACTACCACATGCGGAATCATGGCTATTATAGTTTGTCACTATGTAATCTTTCATTGGTTTCCAATTACTTTTTTTCCCAGGCCTTTGATTTATATTTTTGCTCGGTGTGCGTTTAGAAACAAATGTTCTGAATAGATTGCTTCTGCATGGACAAGCAAAAACTTAATGTGCGAGTCACCTTGTTTCATCTAACATTTCAGTGAAGAATCACTGCTAACAAGAGCAACAATCTGCAACTGATTGCTTTACAGGGAGAGCAGGCATTAAGCTCCAGCACATTATTCCTTAAGTGCATTGCTAACAGCCTCACATTGCCTTGCATTCATACTTTGCATTTTTCCGATGTGGCTTTCAGCAGGCATGTCTCTTCCACCGGCTTTTTAATTTTCTGCTCCGAGCCCCACTGTCATTGAGGTTCTCAAGCATGTCTGTGCTGACGACTTGTCTGGCGAGTTTTGTTTCTAGCCTGTCACCCTTGCAAGAATTGATCATGATAAATGGGTGATGAAAATCTCTCTCTGAATGAGGTGCAGAGTGGGGTATCTGTGCAGACAAGAGGCTGCCTCGCTCTGTGGCTGGAAGTCAAGGGTTGTTCATCTATACATATAATCACATCAGCATAGGGACTACTAGCAGTATAGTAAAACGACAGACAAGGTATATGTCAGTGCTTTAGAGACAATTCCCTTTCCATACATAAACCAGTGTTCTCTTTTATATGCATCTTAATCCTAATCTTACTTAATAACAATTTAGTTGTGTTTTGCACATTAATTGTACAACATAATTGAATAATAAAATGATAACAGAATGACTCAGTAAATTCATCTTCTGTTTTGCAAGGAAACTCAAGGGACAACAAGTCAAAGACCTTTTATCCCTATGTAAAGTAAAATGCATAACAGTGGGTGCTTACGGGGCAGGGGCCTGGGGGTTTGCAAACTGTGATCATTTACGTGTAGCTGAAAATAAAGTCCTCTCCAGACTGCTGGCAATCACAAACAGCACCGCCTTTTCCATCACCCACATATTGAAGAAACTATTAAATTAGCATCACTCCTCCTATGGGCCAAAATCTGGAGCTCTACTTTCACTAAATTCTCCCACCACGTACAGCAACTTGGACCACAGAAATAACATTGCTTGGCTAGTTTATGTCAAGAAATCCTTTTCTGACTTGGGAGTCCC
The DNA here is from genome assembly GCF_964263255.1 of Lissotriton vulgaris. Lineage (NCBI taxonomy): Eukaryota > Metazoa > Chordata > Amphibia > Caudata > Salamandridae > Lissotriton > Lissotriton vulgaris. Next base: position 1,747,374,754 of record NC_141694.1, read on the forward strand.
ACAGTTTTTTCGAAGCCAATTTGAAGGCAAGGCACTGTGGAGCAATGAGAGTGTGAGGGGAGGCAGGTTAGAATAAGATGCCAAGTGACATTACTGTGAATGCAAAACATCTGATTCATTCTCTTTTCCTGTGACACTATAATCTGAAAAGATACAATAAATCCCAAGCTATGGATACTGTTCGTTATAATATGGAGATCACTGCACAAGAGGGGGTCGAATAGTATCAGGCATACCCTGCCAACTTAGGGCAAACAAAGCAAACACAAGGAGATGCAGGATGGAGCGCTGAAACTTTTCAGTCACTCGCCCCCAGTCACAGATCAGGGTGAAATCCATCATAGTTCTTTAGCTCACTTCGCCACCCCAGTTCAGACCCAGCTACATGCAAATCAGTTTTGACCATGTGATTCATAGGAACAGTCCAGCCCAAACTCGCAAGCCAGGTCTTCCCTGGACCGGAAGCAAGCATCATGGGTCCGGTTTTGGGGTAACACCCCTCATCAGCCAGGCTAGCTTGAATCAAGTGGCAAAGTGAGCAAGGGGCCAACGTCTGGGCATACCCTGCCAACTTAGGGCAAACACAAGGAAATGATGGACGGTGCACTGGAACTTTTCAGTCACTCATCCCCAGTCATCGATCTGGGTTGAATCAATCATCGGTCTTTAGCTTACTTCGCCTCCCCAGTTCAGACCCAGCTATATGCAAATCAGTCTTGAGACTTTAACTATGCCAGAGTATTTGGAGCCTTTTCACATTACTCTTTTAATGCGAAGTTACTGTAAATTAAGAAATGATGCCTGTTCACCTAATTATGAGTAATTTGTAACACAAATATCAAACTACATGAGCACAAGAACAACAAATTTAGATAGCTCGAGTGTCCCCTGGCTGCAGTCGGGCATAATGACGTCATCAAAGAACCCCAAGGGAATGGTAGTTCTTTGAAAACTCCATGAATTCCTGGACAAATCAATATTCAAGCAAGGGGATTTCCCTGACTGCTTAAGTCGAGTTTTCCAAGAAATCGTTGTGGCTTTTTGGAATGAGTGGAAGTAGCCATACCTGTATTTGGACTGCATGGGCTATGTCTAAATATGGTTATGATTTCTATGTCTATATAAGGGCAATGTGAATTGTACCTATATAAGGGCATGAATCTGGAAATTTTGCTCAGATCCTAAAACGCCATACAACAGTGGGGCCTCTGGAAGTTGTTGCCTGCTGTTTGGGGAGCTGGAAAAGAATAAGAACAGAATATCTACAATTTGCACGCATCGCTTGCTTGCAGAGCGCATCGTTGACAGTGAGAGAAAATTCCCGTTGCCGCGAAGATCGTCGCAGCACCTGTTGCCGCTACAAGAACTGACGCATCGTTCGCTTGCGGAGCGCATCGCCCCGGTGCGGGAAGATTCCTGTGGCTGTGAGTATTGTCGCAGAACGTGTCATCGCTGTGAGAATCTGTCCCATTGCTTGTTTGCGGATTGCATCCCACCACTGAGAACATCGTCACAGAGCCAACGCATTGAGGGGCTGCGAGCGGAGAAGATCAATGCTGCGCCGCACATCGTCGCTGCACCGAAGATCATCGCCGTTCCGAAGATCGTCGCATCGTACCTGTGCGAGACGCTTCCTACCGAACCTGTGCACCGGAATCCATACAAGGTATTTCATCCCTCCCCATACAGACCGCCTTCGCCACAACACGCCCGCTGCATGCAGCGGGGTTGTTGCATCGCCTCCCCAGAGTCTCAGGAGTGACGCATCACTTGTTTTTCAATGCTGCAGCTTCCACTTGGAACTTGTGCCGCATCTACAGGTACTTTGGGCTAAAAGTGACACAACTGTGTATTATTTTGACGCAAACCCAAGAACTCTTTTAAAATCATATTCTTGAACTGTGTATGTTGGATTTTTGTTGTTGTGGTCTTTTATAGTTTAGATAAAGATACTTTATTTTCTAAACTGGTGTGGAGTCCATTTGTGGTGTTTTCACTGTGTTACTGTGAGGTGAGTGTTGGTACAAATACTTTACACATTGCCTTTGATAAGCCTGTCTGCTCGTGCCAAGCTACCAAGGAGGTGAGCAGGGGTTATCTAAAGAGTGTATCCCCCTTACCCTGACTAGAAGCACAGGTCCCTATTTGGACATTGGTACCTACCTCTGCCAACTAGAGACCCCCAGATCTAACAATGTGTTATTAAATTCTGAGTTCAGAGAGCCTAAACTCCAAATCTTCATCTTGTCCCAATTAAAAGTTACACAGGTAAAATGTAACAGTGCATCTCCACTGATAGCCTATGGGACAGACAGCCTTCCAACAGTAAAAAACAAAATCAACAGTTTTTCACTATCAGGACATGTAAAACACACCAGTACATGTCCTAACTCTCCCGTACACTGCACCTTGCCCATGGGAGTACCCTGGGCCTTACTTAGGGGTGCCTCAAATGTAAAAAAAAGGGAAGGTTAGGGCCCGGCAAGTGGATGTACTTGCGAGGTCGACATGGCATTTTAAAAACTGCACATGCAGACACTGTAGTGGCAGGTCTGAGACACATTTCCAGTGCTACTCATGTAGTTGGCACAAGCAGTGCTGTAAGCCCACTAGCAGCATTTGATTTACAGGCCCTGGCACACTCAGTGTACTTTACTATGGATGAATCAGTACATCAAATATGCCAGTCAGGGATAACCAATCATAATTACAATTTACACAGAGAACATATCCACTTTAGAACTGATCAGCAGTGGTAATATGCCCAGAGTCCTATAGCCAATGAAAAGTGGGTCAAAAACAGGAGGCCAAAAAGCCACAAGTCTGGGGATAAACCTCTAAAAATACCAGGTCCAACAATCTCTAAATGACTTTACTGAGGTACGGGAAAGAGAAGTACATGAGCAATACTGGAAAAGTAAATGTACACCACAAACCAACGGGAAACAACCTTTACAATGCAGTCATTACATCGCAGTACACTTACAACGCAGTCATTAAATCAGAACATCCTTTACAACGCATGTCACTACAACGCAGGCATTACAAGGCATACCATTACAACGCATGACACTACATCGCATGTCACTGCAATGCAGGCATTACAACGCATACCATTGCAATGCATACCATTACAACGCATAGTACCCCTACACTATCCAACACTTAGCCTACTGTTGCACCCCCTGGAGTTAGATTAGTAATTTTTACCCCTACACTATCCAACAATTACACTACCGTTGCACCCCATGGAGTTAGAATAGTAATTTTTACCACTACACTATCCAATACTCACCATAAATGCAATGTAATGGTATGTGTTGTAATGGTATGCGTTGTTGAGGTAGTATGCGATGCAATGGAATGTGTTGTAAAGGTAGTTTTTTAATATGTGATGTAGTATCATGCGAAGTAATGGAATGCGTTGTAGTGGATGTTGCGATGTAAAAGCTGCGTTGTAAGTGCATGCGTTGTAAATGTATGCATTGTAACGTCAGATATTCAAACCAACATAAGCTTATAAAATTTTTACATTAGATATGATCTCAGCAAGCATCAATAGCTATGCACATCAAATGGTCCCGGAGAGTAACATGAAGAAATTAGAAGTCATACCACTCATTACCCCAAACCCTTCACCAATCAAGGTGGCTGGAGGGAACCTAGCCATAACTGAAGAGTTCTCCTATGTAGACAGTAGTATAAGACATGATGAAGGGAACGGCAGAGACATCAAGGGCAGACTGAACATGACCAGGGGTAGCTACATGATGCTGAACAATGTGTCTAGGTCATCTCAGTACAGCACCAACCCAAGCTGAGGCTTTACCAGACCTGCGTTCTATCCACACTCTTGCATGGCTCAGAATGCTGGGGATGACACAACATGACAACAACTAACTGTCAGCGTGCACACCAGTAACCTGAGAAGATCTTGGGCATTTGCTGACTGCAAACCATCTCCAACCATGAACTGCTCACCAGATGTAAGTAAGAGAGTGTGGACACCATCATAGTGAAACAAATGATGGAGTTGAACAGGGCACACTATCAGATGAGAGCAAGATTCCTCCACAAGAACAGCCCTCCAGTGGACTCCAGAAGGCAAATGGAAAAGAAGCAGGCCACAGACCACCTGAGGCTGCCTAGTTCAACGTGCACTGTTTCTGACAAGGAATTAAAAGATTGACCTTTTCTACCACCATTTCCCTCAAGACTGTTCCTTCCATCAGAATACATACCTTACTGTTTTTTATGTACACCAGTGTTCACATGAACGTGATTTTTTCTTATGTGCGCCTAGGTGTTTGAGTTTTGCTTGTTCTGTGTGGATGTTTTCACACATATTTGAGGGATTATAGGGCTAGCTTGCACCATATGACCTTTATATGCGAAATGTGTACATTTTTGCGTATATTAGCTGAGCGCCTATAGTAATCCCTGACCTAAAACCCCTTGTGTTAAGTACAGAAACTTGGCCATAGGCAGACAGAAGTGGCGGTCCTTCGTTGTTGCCCTACATGCCAGTCGGCATTACAGGCAGTAAATTGGATAAGTAACACAGTACAATATTCGTTGGTCCTTTTTTCTTTCTTTAATGAGTTTCTGAAAAAATGATGCCTGACAAATATTGTTTAAAGTAGCCTTTGTTCATCACACTGAATGCATTGATTTTATGAGGGTAGACAGTGACTTCTCGTCAGGGTTGCTTTCACTAAGAAGTGAATTGTTCATGCCAGCTGCTGCTCCTCCTAAGGTCAAAGCACCTTATGCTTTGCAACAAAAACTCTCTTTGCAGGTGGGCTAGCACACCTGATGCACCAATCGAATGGGCTGGAAATTAGCGAAGTTGAAATATTTCTGTGGCCTGATCTAACCTGTGTTAAAAGAGGGCTGCAAGGGGCTTACCCAAAGAAAGCACTAGCTGAAAAGTCTTCGGAAAAGCCCCTCTCTCTTTATGAAGTTGTGTTCGCCTTGATGAGATAAGCTCAGCCAGCACCAGACCTAAGCATGAACTTTCTATCTATTGCTGTCAGTGGTAGCGTGCATTTGTGCTGGGAATTTTCTGTTATAGGTACTTAAACGAAAGCAGAAATCTGTAGGTAGATTTGCTGATTTTTGAAGTGTGTGTGGTCAAGTGTGTGTGGGGGGGGGTAGGGGTGGACACAGGATATTGCTATGTCTACCAAGATGTTTCTGCTGCTGCTGTGATTCCCTGTGCTGGCACCAGTGCTTAATTTGAGAACGTGGTTGCTGGTGGGGGCACCTGCACTCATTTTTTGGGGCTGCACTTATTTTCCTCATTAATTCCTGAGAGCAATAGGGAAGAAGGAAGAGAAAGATGGAAAACCATCTCGAAGGGAGAAAGCAGGTACCTGCGAGAGTGCGCTGAAGGGGCAGAGAGTATCTGGTAGTGAATTAAAGAGGCATGAGGTGGATTCAGGACTAGCAGCCTCGGTATTTGGCGCGCTGTCATTTGATAGCACCTGGCGCGCTTCAAAGCAGGGCTTTTGGGCACCAGCATGCAATAATTTAGAAATTAAAATCCAGATTCATCATTGTGAAGTTTTGCGAGTCTGAAATAGCGATTAATAAGGAATCGCTATTCCAGACTCGCAAAACGGGATTCATGTAGGATTCGCAATATTTTTTGCGATTCCTACAGATTCCTTATTTGCGATTAGCCCATAGGCATGAATGGGGAGTTATTCCTTATTTGCGATTAGCAATTAGCTAATCGCAAATGAGATTGCGATTTCAAGGGTGCAGGGGTGTCCAAAGGACACCCTGTAACACCCCTGAAATGTAAAATTACACAGATGTTACACACACACATGTCCAAAAGACATGTAAGTGTGTAACATGCAACTTAGAAAAATGCATTTAAAAGCATTTTTCTAAGTTTTCGCTATTTACCACGAGGTTTGAACTCGCGGTAAATAGCGGCCCAAAATTGCGAATTCGCAATTTTTATATGTTTCAAGAATAGCATTTTAGGAATCTCTAATAGAGATTCCTTAAATGCTATTCCTCGCAAATTTGCGAGTTCTTAAATAGCGAATTTTGCATTTGGGATGATGAATCCCAAATGCAAAAATTGCACTCGCAAACGGCCAGATTCTCAGAATCTGGGCCTTTGCGAGCACAATTACCTTTCATGAATCTGGCTGCAAGCCCTTGCTGGCAGTCTAATTAGGCTCCTTGCACGACACACAACCTCACACCATGGTGCATAGATGACAGTGTGCTGTCGAGCATGCACATTTATATCCCCTTATTTACGCTTGTTACAAGGAGGTGTTCGTTTTTGATGCAAAGTTTGGTTTGGCTAACATACTAGATTGGACTTTGAGGCAAGACTTATGGTTGTTTGCACTGATCCATCCAAGTATTGCCAGCAATGCTCCTTGAAGGAAGGCGGTGTGAAGCACTTTTTGTGCTGAGAAAATGGCACCTTTCAAGCACAAAACACCTTTAAAAAGTAAATACCAATGTGTCACTTGGCGTCACTCTGCGGTGGCGCAAAGCCTTAGTATTCCCCTAATATGATATCCTTGGTGCCAGGTGCCTGTTCTGGCTCTTTCGGAAAGGGGTGTTTGATGCTTGATTTTGTACGAATACTCAGTACAGCTCTGTCATAAGCAACTCATGACTACTTTAAAGAAGTTAGGAGTGGTTTCTGAAGAGTTTTCTTCAGTAGCCAGGATGAAAGACTTCTGTTCGAAGTATCATCTTTTCCTGTTTGACAATCACAGCATGCGCTGGCAGCTTTGTAGCGCAGTCATGTTATAAACTAACTTTTGTTCAAGACACATTTGCTGTACCATCAGCTCATTAACCTTCCGAGGCAGCGGTAATTTGTTTCTCCTCAGTGTCTCCTTGTTGCAGAGGAGTCTTTGCTATTTCATCTCAGAGCTAATGGACACTTTTGTCAGTGCTGAGACCAGCACAGGCAGGGAATATCGCATTCAATACGCTGCGGCGGCACATTTCCCTCCCTTCATGCTGCTCCATGTACATCTTTCCTTAATGCACTGTGTGAAATGCTGAAAGTTGCATTTCATTCTTCTTGCAGCTCTAGCTGTTTCCAGCAGGTCGAGTTTCCTGCATTAAGAATCTGTCTCCCCTTGTGTCCCTTTCCATTAGGGATATACGTTTTGTAAGGTCCTCAATTGCATTTGAACATCATATGTTGACTATGGTTTGAATTGTTATGAGAGCAGTTTATCACATATGATTTTGCATCCTATTGATTAGTGATGAGTCACACTTTAGACAGCTGTGATTTGGTATTATTGCTATCTCTATCAAACTGAACACTAAAATAGTGTCTTGAAAGTGCCTGACTCATGCTGACTGATGCAGATATCTCGAGGGGAAATGTTAAAACCCCAAAATGCTGTTTCCTAAATGTTAAAGCCTCGCCCCTTTTGTTAGTTTAACATATTTGAAGACTCTTCCTTTTATAATATTACCTAAATAGACTGCACTTTTCCAAAAGTTGCATAATATGATGCACTGTGTTCAGAAAGAATCAATCAATCAATCATTGTACTTATAAAGCGCGCTAATTACCTGTGAGGGTCTCAAGGCGCTGGGGGGGGGGGGGGGGAGGGAGGAGGGGTGCCACTACTGCTCGGATAGCCAGGTCTTGAGGAGTCTTCTGAAGGTGAGTAGGTCTTGGGTCTGTCGTAGGTGGGTAGGGAGGGTGTTCCAAGTTTTGGCGGTGAGGAAGGAGAAGGATCTGCCGCTGGAGGTCGTTCGTTGGATTCGGGGGATGGCGGAGAGGGCGAGGCTGGTGGAGCGGAGCTGGCGGGTGGGGGAGTAGAAGCTGAGTCTGCTGTTGAGGTAGGCTGGTCCAATGTTGTGGAGTGCTTTGTGAGCGTGGGTGAGCATCTTGAAGGTGATCCTCTTGTAAATAAGGCGGAGGAGTTAAGAGCATCAGAAAAATTACATTCTGGTAACGTTAACTGTTTGTAAATATGCCGCAAAAAGCGGTAAAAAAACTGAGAAAAAGAGGACCAAACAAAAATTCCATATATGAAACACGAGTTAGATATTTGCCACAAACCTTTGGGGAAAATTAAAAGGAGAACTCTGCTTTGAAGAAACTTTTTTATCAATAGAGGTAGTACGGCCAGTCCTTAAAACGAGGTCATAGGAACTATATATGCAATAGGAGAATGTTAACAAAAGCTGCTTTGTGTCTTTTTAGCAAGGAGTAGATTAGCCTGGCTTAGGCAATAAGGCGTAGTGAAAAAAGTTATCTTTTCACAAAAAAGCTTCGTTGATGATCATATCGCTACACTGGTGGTTGTCACAAGGCTGAATATGCCAAGTACTCTATGACATCCGATAATCTTTCCACGGATTAGAGAAAATAGCCTTTTTGTAGTAAGGAAATATATCAAAGAGAAGGATAGACCCCTCTGTTAGTTTATTTTGTTTTTTGTAGTACATGTTCATTTTGGAAATTTAATTTCATAACACATACATTCGATAAAACATTTCATTCTGTAAAATATTCCAACAATTAATACTGCATTAAAATCAAGATCCAGTGAAAAAGTACAATATGCATGTACAATAATACTTCACTTGTCCAATCAGTCCCCCTCTTTCAAGTACTAATAGGTTTTTAGATTGTTTTACGCTTTTTGGAAGGTTAATATTACAAGGATTAAAACATAATAAAAACAATGGCTACATTTTGCTGTTTCGTTACATCGATCGAGCCTACTACTCCGCTAATATATTCCTGTAGGCTAGTTGTCGGCACTTGCAAATATTACAATTCTATTTAATTTCATCATCATTCATCATTTATTTCTTTATTTGGTGTGTACACCATAAAAGAACAAACACATGTAAATGCAAACAATGCTAAAACAGTTAAGAAAAGCTAAAAAACAGGATAAAAACAATTTTGAATTAAAAATTCATTTAAGGTTAATCACATAGCTTCGTCCATGGTTAAAGTTTAAGAAAATTTATCCTAACCCTCCACATGGAACGTAAAAAACGCGATACTGAATAGACAATAAAAAGTTCAGTATTATATTTCAGCAGCCTGAATGCTTCTTTACAGTGTGTTGTGCCAAGGTTCCTACACAACTGGATCAACCATCTGTGCCTAATTTAAATTAACCCTGGCAGAAAAAGAATACATGGAGTTCAGACTCCTCTCCCGCACTACATGCAATTTAATTTCAATTACAAATATAAAAAGGGTAATGAACCTGAGACTAGTCCATAATTCCTGAATGGCTAAATAATTGATGTTTTAATACTAGTATATTAGGGGAAGCAAATACTATTGATGTTCAGCATTCTATTCAACCATGCTCCTCTGCTGCCCCTAGAATTTCTGGCCTTTGCCTCTCCTTACCAGCCCTACTGCAAAGAGATATTTACTTACAGTAGCCACAATGTATACGTTCAGTATCCTTAAAGCCTCGGTACATCTCCTAATGCTTAAGTAATTTCAGAGTGGATGGATCTATTTGCATCTAGGCTTGCTATATGCGGGACAGAAAAACAAGTCGTGGCTTAAGCTTCCCTTGACTGACAGAGAGCACATTATATATACAGAGATCAGCATTCCACATAGATGTAAAGGTCCCTATTCCAAGCGTGTCATAGCGAAACTTCAGGCACATTGTTTTTGCCAATTGCTGATGAGTGATGTCTAAAAAGTCTTCATATAAAGGGTAGTCTTTGAGGCAAGATGGCGGCCGTGGCGTGGGCTGTATAGGCAGCTCAAATCCTCTCTCCAGGTCCCGGGGCTAACAATCGACTAACGAGAGGAGCTACATGGCTTTTCAGATATTTGGCGGAAAAGAAACTGGCAGAAAAAGGAAAGGACACCAGTAATTTTAAAATACCGACTTTCGTTGTTTTTTACTGCCTTAACCTGGTCACGGCGACGCTGCGAAGAGCGGGGAAGAGCGGAGCGGAGTAAAAACCGCAGTGGAATGCAGGACGTGGCGGCGCTGTCTCGGCGTATGGACCGAGTGTGGCCCGATATGGATCAGGTTAAAGAGAAGGCAGAAGAGAAAGGTCAGCGGTAATCTCAAAATCCGCTGTTCGCTGCTCTCATTACCTCAGCTATCTCAATTTGACCATATTAAGATTCCGAGAGGAGCGGACTAAAATCATGGCGGAATTTAGGACGCAGCGGTGGTGCAGTCTAATCGTACGGATTGAGTGCGGTCTGGCGCTTTGCTTTGCTGGAGCACGGATGGAAGCCTGGTCCCGAAAAGCGAAAATCAGCAAAATCAGCAAGTACACTACCGACTGGAACGGCATTCTCTGCACTCTGTGGAACGTGGCTACTTGAACATAGAAGCGAATGTTGGGCAGTTTACTAATATCTCGACACAGAGCTCCACATTGGCGCCTCCCTGTCTTACTGCTGGGATACCGCCGTGGTACAATCCGTGGTCGTGGAGGAGCCGGCCCGAGAAAGAGGTTGCCACCGAAAGCCCCGGCGAAGGCAAATGAAGGGGCGTAGATCAGTACTCGTAGTGGGAAAACTAAGGAGCAAGCCGCAGGCTGGGGAGAAAACAATCGATGAAATAGGTGAGAACGATTCTGGCACTATTAATTCTCTTAGCACTGTTAAAAATCATTTGAAAAAGGGAGGTGATAACCGGGGAATGAGCGTTGTAACTTCACGTTTGCCTAAACAAGGAATTCAACCTTTACCCGCTATGTTTGAGAGACAAAACGTGCACAATATTGAATCCCCGCTAGGATCTATTGAAACTGGCGGTGAAGATGTCTCCATGAGTGCCAAACTGATTTAAGGGAACTACCAACAAATTTAGGTGAAGCCCTTGATGTAAACTTAAACGAGGAACAGCGCGGTTTGGGTCTGATTGATACCGACAGCGGTATTATGGGAAATGGAGTCCTAGAATCAGCTGATGAATTAACGAAGGGCAGTCTGGATAACATAGCAACAGAAATAGACTCACTTGTTATAGGGGAGGGTGCTCAAGGAGGTATAACGATACCTGAATCTGGTGAAAACTTTTACTCTTTGTCTGAAGCATCTTCCGATGTAGGTTCAAATGTGGGCTACAGTGAAGGTAGTAGCTCTGACGAGGACTCAAGACAAACTAAGGTTGCTCCTAATACTAGTGCTACTATTATTAAGAGACGGAAGGAAAGAGAGTTATCAGAGAAAACCTTAACCCCCAGTGAAAATACAAATGGAGCAAAAATATTAAATCTAGTTGGCCATGAAAAGAAGAAAGAAGCGAGAAATGGAAAAGAAATATCAGATAATTTACCCCGACAAGAGATCACCTTAGCTACTATCTACGAAACTATGATGAGCCATAGAGCAGAGATAAAAACAGAGAATACCCAAATGCAGGCTACATGCAGCAAGGACAAGAATGCTGTTAGACGTGCGATGAAATTAGGTGCGGAAACAGCTGATAGAGTTACTGAAGCGGAGACTAGGATCTCAGTTTTAGAAGACCATGCTGCTGCACAAAAAGTTGAGCTAGAGTCTATCAAGGCTCATCGTGATGACTTGAGTTACAAATATTCGGAAATTGAAAATCAAGCCCGCAGGAATAATTTACGCTTTTTGGGAATTCCAGAGAAAATGGAGTGTTCGGATGTATGTAAGTTCGTTGTGGAATTGCTGCAGGAAGCTTTCCCCGAATTGACATCCTGGGACTGGACCAAAGAAATTCAACGGGCTTATAGGTTCCCATTTACAGCAAAAAAATCTTGTCAGGGGTAAAGGATTTCCCTAGAGCAATTCTAGTTTGTTTTAACAATGTTCTAGCACGTGAAGATATATATCCCCTCTCAAGACCTGATCGGAAAGCATCAGCTAAAGACTGTAATTTTTTTGTTAGACCGGATTTCTGTCAGACCACAGTTTCACGGCGGTGGCACCTACGCCAATTAATACCGGATTTTCAAAAAAAGGGGGCTGTGGTGCACTTACAGAATCCGGCAAAACTTAAGGTTATGCTTAAAGGTCGAATAAAATTCTTCTGGTCAGAAATTCAGGCCAAGGAATACTTGGACACTTTATCAGTTTAAGAAGTTTTTTTATTTTGTTTAAATAAAGTTCAATACAAAGGTAATGCAATAGTACATTAGAACCAAGATACACATTTGAGGCAAAGAAAAAATTATGGAATAAACGGCTAGATCAGGAGGACGCTCTTTTACCCTGAACGTGGCTAAGCTGTGGAACAGCTTACCCCTTCAACTAAGGTCTAATCCAGATTTGACTTCCTTCAGGAAACACCTGAAAACTTTTCTGTTCAATAAATAAACTTCCTTTTTTCTCTCTGTATCAATTGTTTTTTTCTGCTTAGAACATACCGCAATCTTAGCGCTTGGACGCCTCCGGGCAACTATTTTGCGCTTTATAAAATGCATTTTCATTTCATCTAATTATCTGTATACTGGAAGGAAGAAACTAGTTTATGCTGCAATTCGGGGCCTAATACTTGATCACGGTCTTTATGATATATGGAATACAAAATACCCCGAAGATCCGGGCTTTACTTTTTTTTTCTCCCCTCACTCGAAATTTGTCCGATTAGATTATTTTTTTACTACTTCAGAATTATTAGCTAAAGTCGATATTGTGATACATCCTAAGTTAGTTTCTGATCACAATCCGATTATATTAGAGATGGCTTTAGCTCCCGAAGAAAAAGTAGAGCTTCAACAATGGTCCTTTGATAGGAAATGAGGAGGAAATGAAAAAGAAAGGAAAAGCAAAAAGAAAGGAGAGTAAGAAAAAAGAGGGGAGAGAGAAAAAAAAAGGAAAGAAGAAAGAAGAGGAAAGGAGAAGGGAGGGTAAAAACATTGTATATATAGGCTCAGTTATCAAAGAGAGGGGGGTGATGAAAGGTAACTGGAGAAGGGGAGCCAAAGAAGATCAGATTTAACTTAAGAAGAGACAGATGAGGAGGAAGCAAAAGCAATTCTATGTTCATCACAAACAAAGTTCCACCATGTAAGAACAGATAATTTAGAATTATCCTTCCAACAAGATAAAATTACTTTAAACGCAATTGCAATAAAAAGATCCAGTAATCTAACACTAGAAGGAGCAATGTCTATATCAACTGAAGCAGAACCTAAAAACACAATCGAAAATGACAAGGGAACTGAACATTGAAATATACGCATGCAAATATCCCAAACCGAGTTCCAAAAAGCTAAAACAGAGGGACAGTCATAAAGTTGATGTTTGAGGGTACCGGTGAGCGAAGAACATGACCAGCATAAAGTAGAAGAAGAAGGTGAGAACTTGGCAATACTAACAGGGGTGAGAATGGATCTATGGTAAATAAAATATAATGATTGGGTAATACGGATTTTAATATTAATATTGATGCAGCGGTGAATGTCAGATCTGAGGACCCCACGGCCACAATTGATCTGGCTCGCTGTTTGAGCGAAGTGAACAGCTGGATGACCCTGTCTTGCCTCAAACTCAATGGGGGCAAGACAGAGGTTATGATGCTGGGACACTCGGCCCCGCCCTCACTGAACTCCATCTGGCCGGCCTGCCTGGGTCCCCCCCCAGTACCAAAGGATGTCATTAAGAGCTTGGACCATCAGGCTGTTAAGTTGTCTGCTACCTGTTTCGGCATTATTAGAATGCTGAGGAAGATTCTCCCCTTGCTACCTTTCCAAACTGTTGTACAGGGACTGATCCACTCTAGGTTGGACTTCGGAAATGCTCTCTATTTGGGAGCTCCTGACTTCACATTGCGGAAGTTACAAGTAACCCAAAATTGTGCAGTCCGGACCCTTCTTCAAATTCCTCGTAGGTCCTCCGCTAAACCTGGATTAAAAAGATTGCACTGGCTTCCTGTTAGAGACAGAATTGCTTTTAAATCCATTTGTATTGCCCACCAGTCATTTTGGTCAACTGGCCCTCTGATTAATCGTCCCCTAATCACCCCATACCTTCCTAGCAGACAGTTGCGCTCAGCTAGCGCTTTCTTTGCTACAGTGCCCAAAGTCAATCGGGCTAGATCAGGAGGACGCTCTTTTACCCTGAACGTGGCTAAGCTGTGGAACAGCTTACCCCTTCAACTAAGGTCTAATCCAGATTTGACTTCCTTCAGGAAACACCTGAAAACTTTTCTGTTCCATAAATAAACTTCCTTTTTTCTCTCTGTATCAATTGTTTTTTTTCTGCTTAGAACATACCGCAATCTTAGCGCTTGGACGCCTCCGGGCAACTATTTTGCGCTTTATAAAATGCATTTTCATTTCATTTCATTTCATCTAATTATCTGTATACTGGAAGGAAGAAACTAGTTTATGCTGCAATTCGGGGCCTAATACTTGATCACGGTCTTTATGATATATGGAATACAAAATACCCCGAAGATCCGGGCTTTACTTTTTTTTCCTCCCCTCACTCGAAATTTGTCCGATTAGATTATTTTTTTACTACTTCAGAATTATTAGCTAAAGTCGATATTGTGATACATCCTAAGTTAGTTTCTGATCACAATACGATTATATTAGAGATGGCTTTAGCTCCCGAAGAAAAAGTAGAGCTTCAACAATGGTCCTTTGATAGGAAATTGCTTTTAGATAAAGAATACTGTCAATTCATGGCTAAAGTAATTGAGGAATTTTTTGATATTAACAATGGTACGGCTACCCAAGAGGTAGTCTGGGATGCATTTAAATCAGTAGTCCGGGGGGAAACCCTTAGTTTTTCTAAATTCAAACATAAAAAGATTTAGCTTAAACACCGACAGGATTTCGACCAGGTTTATGAGGCCGAGAAGAAGCTGGCAGAGACTATACGATCGGGGGCCGAAACGGAAACAATTTAGACAGCCCAAAGGGACCTTACTATTAAAAGGGCCAACACATACTCTAATATTGCTGATCAAATTGCCGAAAAGTACGTATTACATAAAGAAGTGGCGTATGAGTTTGGGGAGAAAACGGGTAGAGTATTAGCGAAAAGAGCAAGGGATAAAGCAGCTTATAATGATATCCCTAAAATTAAAGACCTGCAGGGGGTCATGCAAGAAACTAAGGAAGGTATATTAACAGCATTTCAAGAATTTTATCAATTATTATATAGCGATGAGACAAGCGAGGAGGAAGTGGGCGAATATTTAACCGATGTGATTCCAGCGACACTGTCGGATATCCAAAGTACAGCATTGTTGACACTACCAGATTGGCCAGAAGTCGAATTAGAAATTTTAGGTTTGGCTCACGGAAAAGCTATGGGCCCTGAAAATATTGGAATTTTATCGGACATTAAGGGACATGATGAAAAATGAACTGGTAGAAATTTGTCAGCAAGCTTTCCTGGGGAAGGCTCCTAACTCAGGGTCTAATGCCACGATAGTGGTGTTTTAAAAAAAAGGAAAAATAGGCACTGAAATGGGGTCTTACAGGCCAATTTCTTTACTAAATTCGGATAGCAAAATCTATTCCAAACTCATTGCTAACAGGTTAAACTAATTGATGCCAAGACGGAAGTCCTCATCCTGGGACCATCGCCCTCCGCCTGGGACGACTCCTGGTGGCCCCCAGCCCTGGGCACCGCTCCCAAGCCAACAGACCACGCACGCAACCTAGGCTTCATCCTGGACTCCTCCCTCTCAATGACCAGACAAGTCAACGCTGTCTCCTCATCATGCTTTCACACCCTTCGCATGCTTCGCAAGATCTTCCGATGGATCCCGACCGAAACCAGGAAGACGGTCACCCAGGCCCTCGTCACCAGCCGACTGGACTACGGAAACACCCTCTACGCCGGAACCACAGCCAAGCTACAGAAAAGACTCCAACGCATCCAGAGCGCCTCCGCCCGACTCATCCTGAACATCCCCTGACGCAGCCACATCTCCGGCCACCTGAGGGACCTGCACTGGCTCCCCGTCAACAAGAGGATCACGTTCAGGCTCCTCACCCATGCACACAAGTCTCTCCACGACCTGGGCCCCAAGTACCTCAACGACCGTCTGACCTTCTACTCGCCCACCCACCAGCTACTGTCTACTAGCCACGCCTTCGCCGCCTTCGCCGCCGTACCACGCATCCGAAGAGCCACCGCCGGAGGCAGATCCTTCTCCTACCTGGCGGCCAAGACATGGAACTCCCTCCCCATCCACCTTTGGCTGACCCAGGACCATCTCGCCTTCAGGAGACAACTCAAGACCTGGCTGTTCGAGCAGTAGCAGACCCCTTCCCCCAAGCGCCTTGAGACCCTTCCGGGTGAGTAGCGCGCTATACAAGTGCTATGATTGATTGAGTGATTGATTGATGCCGGCTTTGGTCTCGGTAAGACAACACGGGTTTATACAGCACAGAGACACCATAGACCATATACGACGGATTATATCTTTGCTGGACTGGTCACAGGGTATGCATTCTCCTGTTGGTGTGGCCCTGTTGGACGCTGAAAAAGCGTTTGACAGGGTCTCATGGAGTTTTATGTGGTCAGTCCTGGAAAGTAAGGGGTTTCCATCGGAATTTGTCAGAGCAATCCAGGCAATGTATAATCATCCGTCCGCTGGTATTCGGGTTGCTGGGAAGACATCAGGGAATATACTGATAGCAAGGGGGACGAGACAGGGTTGCCCCTGTTCCCCCTTGCTGTTCGCATTGTATATTAATCCTTTCGTTATTACTTTGGAGAAAAATACGGCCATCCACCCTATACAGGTAAATAACCGGGATTTTAAAGTTTTTGCGCGTATGCGGATATCGCGGTATTAACATCAGATATCAGCAACGCAATACCCAATATTATAGGGGCAGCAGAAACGTTTGGCCGGTTCTCTGGTTACAAACTAAACATTGAAAAGACACAATTTATTCATTCGGAGACCGGCCACCCAGAGAACATTAAGTTTGAAAAGTAGGCTATTTATTTAGGTATTAAGATCACACCTAAAGTTGAAGATATCATTCCCGCTAACTTGGACCCAATCATAGCTTCCTCTAATAAAATATTAGAAAGAATATATAACTTTCACTCTCAGGACGCAGCAATGTATTAAAAATGCTTATCTTTCCCAAATTTTTATATTTATTTCGGGCTATCCCTTTTCTTATACCCACTCATTATTTCTCCAGAATAGAGAGAATGTGTTCTAGATTTCTCTGGGGGTATCATCGAGCTCGGAGAGCATTTAGAAAGTGTATGCTGCTCAGAGAGAGAGGCGGATGGGGCATTCCGAATTTTCAGTTTTACCACTGGATAGCGATATTAAAACACATGGGGGTGCTAATAATATCGGAAGATCTAACTGAGGATTTTCTTGCCCCGTCTATATATGAGATGCTCTTGGGCACTGAGGCAAAACAATGCTTAAACCACATTGTTGAACCAAGTTATTACAAGAAAGAAGATTCAAGATTTTTTATACCGCTTATGTCATTTGGAGGATTATAAAAAAGAGAATCGGAATGGCCCCTAATTTAGGCATATATACTCCTCTTCAAAACTACTCCTTTCTTCCGGAGATATTTAATGACCGGGTAATGTTAAGGTGGTATGACTCAGGGATTTGTAAGTTTGGGGATTTGTTTCAGGGGAATTATTTTGCTTCTTTTGATTATCTAAGGGAAAAATATAAGTTACATAATACTGATTTTTTTTAAATATCTCCAAGTAAGAAGCTTTTGTGAACAGAAAATGTCGAAGAATTTGATTATATTAGGGAAAATTGATATTATTGAAGCGATTAAGGACCGATACAAAATGGGGCCATTATATCGGGAAACAACACTTACAACGCAACTTTTACATCGCATTACCTATACAACGAAACTTTTACAATGCAATATCCATTACAACGCATACCATTACAACGCAACCATTACAACGCATGTCACTACAACGCATACCACTACAACGCATGTCATTACAACGCAGTCATTACAACACATACCATTACAATGCATACCTACAATATCCAACACTTACCCTACTGTTGCACCCCCTGGAGTTAGAATCGTAATTTTTACCCCTACACTATCCAATACTTACCCTACTGTTGCACCCCCTGGAGTTAGAATAGTAATTGTTACCCCTATACTATCCAACACTTACCTTACTGCTGCAACCCCTGGAGTTAGAATAGTAATTTTTACCTCTGCACTATCCAATACTTACCATACATGCAATGTAATGGTATGCGTTGTAATGGTATGCGTTGTAAATGTAGTAAGCGTTGTAGTGGAATGCGTTGTAAAGGTAGTTTCAAAGAATTCGTTGTAATGGCATGCGTTGTAATGGAATGCATTGTAATGAATGTTGCAGTGTAAAAAATGTGTTGTACAGGTATGCGTTGTAAAAGTATGCGTTGTAACGACATACATCCATTATATCAGTTTCTTCTGGAGAAGGTAGAAGATGATTGAGAGGCTAATGAGGTAAAATGGCAAAATAAATGGAATATTGAGTGTATTGATTTGGAGAGAAGTATATATTTGGCTATGAAGGTGTTATTGAATGGATCATTTATTAGTCAACATTTTATGTCAGTTTTTGAGTTAGATTATTCGCCAGATAAACTGGCTAAATGGGATTCGGGCGGGGGACAAAATGCAGCCGTTGTGGCTTATACGCAGCTGATGCTGCACACATGGAGAAGTGTGGCTCAGGGGTTAGAGGCGGCAGACCCGGAAGCTGAGATCGGCCCTGGACCAGGGTTCAATTCCCCGCCTCGGCGGGTCTTGGGCTCAAATATTCCACGGACTCGATAATTCTCGCTCCGGTGCCTTCTCAACTCACGGGTTCACACTCTGCGACTCTGGGCAATAGCTTGCTTAATCTCCACAATGGCCCCTCGTGGCGGGATGCCTGGCTTTCACCTTGTGGATACCCTGCCGGGGATATCTCACAGGGGAATACCAGGACG
Source organism: Lissotriton vulgaris (assembly GCF_964263255.1). Taxonomy (NCBI): domain Eukaryota; kingdom Metazoa; phylum Chordata; class Amphibia; order Caudata; family Salamandridae; genus Lissotriton; species Lissotriton vulgaris. The sequence goes on from NC_141694.1 coordinate 1,747,393,659, forward strand.
GGTTCCCTAAGCAAGCGCCGGGAAACCCTTTGTGGGTAGCTGTGCGCTATATAAGCTCAAATACATTTACACATTTACATTTACACATGTTTTTTTTGTCCTAAGCTCCCCCGGTTTATTGCCGATGTTGAGCTTTATTTAAAGAATAGTTTGGGTTTTCGAATACAAATAACGGCACCAATGGTTATTTTTGGATGTGAAGAAAACACGACCTATACGGGCTCAGCCGCAAAAGAAGGTTTTATATTCATATGCATGTCTGTTTACATTCATGTATCACATCTCAATGGCTCGATGAGGAATCACCAAATTTCATCAAGTGGCAGACTAAACTATTATCTATTTATCATCTTGAGACAGCACTGTATAAAATTAAGGGTATTAGGAAGAAAACTTTTGAACGTCAAATATGATTTCCAATTATTAATTGAATAGGTAGTTAAGGAAAATTCCCATATTGGTATTTGTATCTGTATTTATTTTCTTGTCGTCTATTTTTTTTAAGCATATATGTATTTTGCTAAAAGCAGGTGTTATGAAGGTAACTTACAAACTGTCTCAAAGAATATGAATGTTTTTGACCATTGATATGTACGTATTTTTGTTGCTTGTTCGCTGTCAAAAATTCAATAAATTAAAAACAAAAAAATAAATAAATAAAGCGGAGTCTTTGAGAAGAAGGAATAGATTTGTCATTCTCCCATAAGTAGAGGTGTGAAGGAGCATGAATATACTCTCAATAACATGTTTTTATCTGCTTCTTTGAAGCAAGAGCAAACAATGTGGGGTTCGCCCAACAGGAGTTAAGTCCCAATTTTGCGACCCAGGATTGGACATGTCTGAACCACGTAAGGGTCAAGGATTTGTGGATGGACAGCAATTCCCTTACCGCATTTTGGTAAGGCTTGAGTTACTTTGTGGTCCAGACCCTCACCCAATATGTGAGAGGCCTTAAGCGTGCAATTTTTCCGATCCATCTGAGTGCCACATCTAAGAACATGGGAATACTGGGAGTGCTCTTGGGAAGACGGAGAAGTAAACAAACACATTTATTTTCACCCACGGTAGGTGGGTCTGCATTAAAATGGCCCCATATTTTAGAGCCATATAAGGCAGCGGATTGTACCGGAGTAGGGCCCTCAAGGTTGGCCCCTGGAAATGTCATAAATGGTTGTGGCCTGATGTTAGAGCACTGCCCTTCTCATCTGGAAATGGGGGGCCATGAGTCCTTGCTATCGAGTATAAGGCCTAGGTATTCAAATCGGAAGACTTGCTCCAGGCTCTCATCACACAGGTCTAGGGTGTTTCTTAAATGATCTATGGGATCTTACTGCCACAAATTTGATTTTTGAGACATTAATCTCCAGGCTCCTACCCCCACAAAAAAGTATTAAAGTTTTTCAGCAACTGATGTAAGCTCATAGGGGTCTGGGAGATTAGGAGGGTGTTATCTGCAAATAATAGGGCAGGCATGCCATCTCCTTCTAATTTAGGGGCATCTATATTCTCTTGGCAGAGAACCTTAATAACATTGTTGACAAATAAGAAAAAAAGGGTGGGGCCAACATGCACCCTTGTCTCACCCTTATGTGGATCGGTATTCGATCAGTTGATTGACCCAGGGGTCCCCACTGCACTTGTGCGTGGGTGTTTTAGTGGAGCCTTAGCAATTGTCCAAGAAGGTAATCAAGAACTCTTATGGTGTTTAATGACTCTCATAAAAATCAAGTCAAAGGCTGCTTTTAGGTCAATAAAAGCTATGTACAGGTGACCTTCTTGGAACCATGTGAACTTCAAAATTAGAAGGAGCAGCCCAAAAGACTTGATCTATGGTGCTGACTTTCGGTCTAAACCCAGCTTGATATGGGGTTAAAATCTCTGCACTCTCAGTCCAGTCATGTAGTTTATTTACCAGCTATCTTGCGCACACTTTTGAAGGATATCCAAGAGGTTTATTGGCCTATAGTTACCTGGGCTTCTATGATCCCCCTTTTTACAGATGGGGATAATTTCAACCCCTTTCAATGTCTCGGGGGTTGCAGCTCCTGCCGCTATAGCATTGCTCAAACGGTTGACATATGGGGCCAAACTGACATATCATAACAAAGTAATTCCCCAGGGATTTTATTTGGTCCTGGGCCTTTCCTATATTAAATACAGCAATAGCTGCTCTAGTCTCCTCCAGCATAAAGTAGAGGTCTAAGGATAAAAAATCTGGAGAGGCGGCTTGGCAAAGTGATCTACTTAAGCCCCAGGGTTCAAATAACAATCAATCTGTCAGTTAGAACACCTGCTCCCATTGGTGATTATTTTCCAAAATGACCTGTTATCCCCAGACCTTGCAGCAACTACAAGGTCACTCCAGCTGACTACCTCCCATTTGCTCCAAGCCCTTTTTACTGTTTTTTTGTACAGGTCTCTTGCTGTGCGAATCACAGGGGAATATTTGCTTTTTATATCATTTATCAGCACTCTTTTTGCCATTTTACATTCATTGTGTACCAGAGATTGCTATCTGTACTATGCATCTTAATTAGAGGTTTCCTTTTTGGTGGTTAGGACAAGAGTGGTCCTAGTGATGCTACCAATTTGTAGTGGATATCAGAGATAGAGACCTCCGGGGTTTCTGAGGCATTTACTGGGGATAAGACCTTCACAAATAGATCGTATTTTTCGGTCATACTCTTGATTTTATTTGATTTACAGACTTATAAAGCGCAGCGTATGCCCAGGGGCGTCTTGGCTCTAGGACTAACGGAAAAGCTAAAGCTCTGCGGTGGGATTGTACCTGAGAACCTATTAGTTCTTAAACAGACATGTTTTCAGCAGACTTCTAAATGACAACAGGGACTTGCTATTTTTTATCGACAAGGGTAGAGAGTTCCACACCTTTGCAGTTCCTACCATTAAACTCCTTCCCCCCCAGCATAACTGCTTGTACCTATGGACTGACAATATTGTGCCTGTGCCGATGGCAGGTACTTCTTGAGGTGTCTTCTCAAATACAATGGCACTTTCCCTTGTAGTGCCTTTTAGGCCAGGCACTGTGCCTTGAATATAATCCTCTTTCCCACTGGCAACCAGTGGAGTTCCCTTAAACGATGCGTTACTGATTCTGAGTAAAAGCTGTGACTGGAGTCCCACATATAGGGCATTTCCATAATCCAATCATGATATGGCCAATGCTGTGACCACCGTTTTTAAAGTATCCAAAGGGATGAACGGAAAATCTTCCTTATCATTTTTAAAATGCCCCAGAAGGTAGAAGTGAGTTTATTGACTGGCTTTCAAAGGTTAGTCTTTGGTCAAATATTACCCCTAGGTTCCTAACCTTTGTGACAGGCGAGGGCAGTCGCCTAAATCCGCCGGCCACCATCTTGGGGACCAGGAGGAAGGGTTAGACCCTAGTAGACCCTAGTAGTAAAACCTATTACTGTCACTATTTCATTTAAGGCAATTATTCTGTATCCAAGTTATAATCTGTAGCATGCAATTGTTAAAGCGGTCGGCTGTCTCCTCGATGTTATCTGATACCGAGACCACCACCTGCGTATCATCGGCGTAGGAGATAACCGAAAAACCGCATTGCCTTATAATTGCTGCCAGAGGGGCCACATAAATATTAAATATTAAAGAGTGTAGGGTTCAGGGATGAGCCCTGAGGCACCCCACATGGCAGTTTGAACGATTTTGAAGCCATTCCCTCCATTTCTGCTACAAACGTTCTATTTGTTAGAAATTATGCCAGTAAGGTAATGGTGATGTCTTCGAATCCCAATTCTTCTAGTCTACCAATTAAAATTGATGGATGACCATGTCGAAGGCCGCCGATAGATCTAACAAAATCAAGGCGGCCTTCTTTCCATCATCTAATGTTCTTCTTAATTCTTCTGCTGCCATCACCAGGGCGGTCTCAGACCCGTGGCCTTCTCAGAAACCATATTGTGAATGATCTAAAAGATCTCCATCAGAGATAAAGGATGTGATCTGCCTATTAAGTAGTTTCTCCAACATCTTAGAGTAAAAGGGAATCCTGGAGATCGGCCGATAACTACTTAGTTCTGTGGGATCAAGGTTAGTTTTCTTTAGCAAAGGCCGGACCAAGGCTGTTTTCCATAAGTCAGGGAATAGGCCTAACTGGATTATTTCCGAGAAACTGTTCTAAATTGTCCACTGATCATTTCTGGGAACAGATGAAAGACTCTAGGTGGGCATGGATCAGATGGAGCTCCTGACTTGGTTGTCTTCACTACTTGAGTGATCTGATCTACAGTAGGTGGGAGGAAGAAAAACCGCGTGCCAGATGTTGAAGGATATGACCTTGGCCTATTTATTTCAGAGAATGAATTATTGCTATCTCAAAAGGTTTTCTATACTGAATCTACTTTATTGGTAAAGAATTCTCCTAAGATGTTGCAGAATTCCGGGTTCTCTATCTTCTGAAGATTTTCTGGCAGTTTAACTAGTTTTTTCACAGTACTAAACAACTCCTTGCTGGAGTTCTTAGCTTCCAGGATTTTCCGAGTGAAATATTTACTTTTTTCCTCAATAATCATTTTTTTATAATATGATAAAGCATGTACGTATTCAAATTTCTTTGCCTCTGCATATTCGGCTCTCCATTTCCTTTCAAATCTTCTACATACTTTTTTTCTGTTCTCTAAGTTTCTCTGTAAACCAAGGTTCGGATGTTTTTTTTCTTTTAAACAAAAAGCTCTTTTTGGGGGCCACTATATCTACTGCTCCTTTCACCCAGGAGTTTACTCTGTTAACCATAACGTTAGCGTATAATTCCAATTTAGGTTTTGCTCTCAGTAGTTGATCCTGAAAATGTATTTGATTGATTTTATTCCAATCCTGATATACCACGGCGGTCTGGGTTTTCATTGGTGTTATTTGTTGCCAGTTATCCTGCACAGTAAATAGGATGGCTTGATGATCTGACCATACAAAACAGGTGATGGACAGAATGTGGATCAATGTCACACATTCACCCCAGTCCAAAGATCTGGGCCCAAATCCATCGTTTTTTGCACTCCACACCACCCTGGGTTAGACAATGGCGATATGCAAATCAGCACTGGCCCTGTGCCCCATGGGAACAGTCCAGTCCAAACTACAAAAGCCATGTCCTTCCCAGAACGGAATCAAGCATCCGAGGACCGGACCGGTTTCGAGGTAACACCTCTCATCAGCCCGGCTAGCTTGACTCCAGTGGTGTGGAGTGCCTGGGACCCACGTCTGAGCAACCCCAGCGCACCTACGGCGGCATTTGCAAACAAAACAGGCACTCCACACCACTGGAGTCAAGCTAGCCGGGCTGATGAGAGGTGTTACCTCGAAACCGGTCCGGTCCTCGGATGCTTGATTCCGTTCTGGGAAGGACATGGCTTTTGTAGTTCGGACTGGACTGTTCCCATGGGGCACATGGTCAGAGCTGATTTGCATATCGCCATTGTCTAACCCAGGGTGGTGTGGAGTGCAAAATAACGATGGATTTGGGCCCAGATCTTTGGACTGGGTTGAGTGTGTGACATTGATCCACACTGGCTCCATCACCTGTTGTGTTTGCACGATGATCTGACCAAGTCACTGGAATCACTTCCAACAATTCTACCCTATGATTCAATGTGAATATTCTATCCAGTGTATGCCCCGCAATGTGTGTCTTTTGCTTAACAATCTGCCTCAGGGAGAAACTAGCCATGGTGTTGATAAATGCCTAAGTGTTATTATCATCTTCCTTTTCCAGGTCATAATTAAAATCTCCTAAAACTGTATAGTCTAAGCAGTTTATACTGGCTTCCAGAAATGGGCTAATGTTTTCTATCACAGAAGTTTGTGCTTTTGGTGGACGATATAGGAGGAGCCCTTTAAATGTGTGATTATTGTTGATCTTTATCTGGAAAGGCAACGTTTCACAATCCGGTGAGCCACTGCCCACACCTCCCTCCACTCTCAAGCCTTCTCTGGAAATGATTGCAAGGCCCCACCCAGCTTGTTCTTTCTGTTAATTCTAGTCATGGCACAATGAGTGGGAAGCGCAAATAGCAGCTCTGGATCAGATGCTGCATCTGCCCAGGTCTCAGTTATAAAGGCCAGATCTAACTGATGACTATCTATTAACTCCACAAATTCTACATCATGCTTCACTAGTGAGCTTGCGTTGATTAACACTGCTTTAATCCCGTTGTTGTTGGCTATCTCAATTGATTTTTCATGGGTTTTTAGGTTCCTCACTGTCTCAAATGCTAAATTTTAATTCACACTCTTCGCAACTCTTTTGCTCCTTCTTTAGGTTAAATGCTATACAACAGGGGGTTTTACTCTTCAAGTTTCCCACATTGAAGGGCACTTGATGGACCTGTGATTGTTCCCCATTATTGGCATCATTTGGGGTGCTGTAGTAATAAAACGGGTATTAGAATGGCAGCCCAAAAGGTTAAGACAAAGGGAGTAATGGTCACTCTCCTCTCTTTTTTCCACCTGTAAATCCTCCATTTTATAACACACAGCAGCCTTAATCAAGATGTAATTCATTTTGGATTTTATTGGTCTCTTCCTAAATGTTGGTGCCCCCAGCTTGTCAGATGCAGACCTGCCATTACAAGTCCTCAGCCCGTTTGCAGTCGTAAAACGGACAACTTGCAGTGCAGCCACTGAGCTAGCGACATAGGGTCTGGAGCTAAGAGATGGCATGCCCCAGCTTTCATTCTCGTCCTCCATCAAATCATAGCTGTATATAGGTTCAAAATCAATGTGTAAATAACCCCCTATAGCAACAAAGGGCCTAATTACAAGACTTCGCAGTGCGGGAGCATGTGGCGGTCTGCTCCTCCACTGCCAAACCTGAGGTTGCACCGCCCGCCAGATTACAAGTTTCCTCATGTCCAGCGGGCTGTTTTTGGCGGTCCCACAGTAGTGCATCTGAAAATGGGCACCGCAATGGTGTTGTGTTCTATCTAGGACCCCGATCAATATTGTGACCTTATGCCCCTATATGGCTATAATCAATACATATCCCTATGAAGGCATAAACGATCAGAGCCATATTTCAGTAACTCGTCTCTGCAGCTCATTACAGTACATGACACAGCAGAAGCCACTTCCTTAGATTCCTAGATAACACACCGAGTTCTTTCAACAGCTCAAGCCCCCAGCAACCTGGGAAAGCCCAGCTTGCTTTGTTTTGATTAGTAATAGAACTCTAACGAGCACTGTAAGAACGACCAGTTCTTAGTGACATCTTTATTGATGTCTTATGTCCAAAAACTTACGTCAAACTCAGCACCTTTCAGGTATAAATAATACCAACGTTGCCTTAAGCACACACGATGGTGGTGGTGAATACCGGAGCAGAACAGCTGTTCCTTGCAGAGCCCAGCAGATGCGAGAAGCCCACGGACGCTGCCCCTCCTCCTCCTTGACGCGCTGCGAAAGACGCTGTCTTTTCTCCTGCCGAGAAAATCCAGCTCCGGCGTTTCCAGCCTACCCTTGCGGGTGACTGGAATATCGAGTCCTGAGAGGAGATACCAGATCTCCAGCATTCTATTCCAGAGGTACAGTGTTGACTAAACCCTTAGAGAGAATTCTTGAAGCAAACCCTTGGCAAAACCAACTTAACTTAAACTGCTCTTACTTACTCCCTCCCATGTATTAGGCTTAGGTCAGGTACACCGGGGTAGGCGTAGTTAGAGGCACCAGATGAGGACGTTAATCAAATGTATATATGAATGTATATATTTTATTCATTTTTAACTATCGTATGCTAAGAAACCATATCAATGCTTTTACAGTATTATTTCGCAATACTCCTTTTACTGTACGCACTTTTTATAATAACAAGTCTTGCAATCGTGGCAATTCATTTCTCTTGTATGAGAAGGAAGACTGTTCAATAAATAATACCTTTTATTGAAAACGCCTGTCTCTCTATTCTCTGCATACTGGTGAAAGTAATTCTGCACAACTGACTGAGTGAAATAGCTGTCTATTGTTTCACACGACTCTAGAGATTGACTCTTATTCTGAGGAGCAAAGTTGTCATGTTAATGCGGTTGTTGGAAAACTTAATCCCTTCTTGTCTGAGTCAGGGAAGCTGATCACTTCCTATTCAGTCAAGAAAGTTTCCAGTGACCTCTGAGCTAGCTGGTACAAACCCAATTAAGTCTAACATAGTCAGTAGAGACCTAGAAGACCGCACTTCTACATCTACACTACTGTTTATGTTATTCCAATGCGCAGGGCCTATAGGGAAAATAGGAACTACACTACAATGGGTACGTCAAAAAGAGTTCCTGCATAGTATGCAGTATAATGTCACTGTCTTGCAGGAACTGGGGTCCATACACACAGGGGGTCACATGTTGTGCCCCCTGCATGCATCCCATTGCACATGGGTAACAGGGGGCTCACCCTCTAGGGCCCCCTTTGTTTCAGGACTGCCAACCTTTTCATGTAGGATAGACCTTCATGACACCTCTGGCAAACCTGAAACTCGTAATATACATGACAGTGCCACAGCAGCATTACCAGCATATTACTGAGACCCTGACCACCGTACCACCACCAGAGAATGGCAGTTCCCTTGAGACTGCAGCAGTGCAATGGTGGTCCGACTGCCCGCTTGTTTTGGGGCGGTCAGACTGCCGGTGCGGCTGTGCCTGGACTGCCACCACTGCACCCCCATGAGTCTGGCGGTTCTCCAGATTCATATTTAGGCCCTAAGTCCTTTGAATTATTCATACTAACAAAATGTTTCAAGATGGTCAAAGTAGATGATTCCACACTCCCACTTCTGGGTCTACAATAGAATTTGAACAAATACATGCAATTCCCTAGTGCAATTCACATTTGGAACCCTAAAATGTCATGAGAGTCAATGCTTAAGTTTCAAGTGCAGATTTACAAGCCCCTTGTGAACACTTTTGCGCTGCCGTTGAGTCACTTTTTTGGCATAGCTGTGGCATAAACAATGTGGCAAATTTACAACGTGGCGGGTCTAGGGAGATGCGTCACATTGTAAAGCCCTGCATCACATTATACCTGCATCAGGTATAATGGATGCAGGGTGGGCGTTCCCACGCAGGAAAGCCTTGTAAAAGTGAGGCGGTGAAATCTCCAAGATTTCACTGCTCCACTTCTAGGACGCCACTGCGTCAAAACCTTACACCTGTTTGAAGCAAGCGTAAGGAGTGACGCAGTATAATAAGTATAGGCCTTAACAGGCTTTGCTAGAGTTGCGTTGTGCTTGCGACATGACTCCAGCAATGCATGACTTTTGGGCAAACAGATGTGTCAGAATTTCTGACGCATCTGTCAATCCTTGCGTCATGGTGGGCCATATTGTAAATATGGCATATCCATGGTGGCACAAGGGTTTCACAGGCTGGCCCAGGGAAACTGACACATCTCTACAAATGCGTCAGTTTCTTGTAAATCTGCCCCTTAGTTTGTAGATTTTAGTCTATTTTAACCCAGATTAAAAGACCCCGTGATGCCCTGCCGCGAACAGATGGCACGCCTTTACCAAAATTAGTGATATATATAGGTTTACAGGAAGGTTCAATTTCCCTGGTCTCATGAAAAAGGTATACATCAAATTGGGCTATATATTCCCTCCAATCAGGTACAGATTCTTTTGACTTGAAGACTGCAATGTTCCAACGAGAGAATTTTAAGTGCGTCAATAGATGTGTGGTTTTGGCCAGTGGGAGATGGTTCCACAACTAGTTCTACCTGGGTTTGAAATACATCAGTTGGAGGTAATGGAGTTAGGGAATCTACATTTGACCCCCTTGTTAGTTCCAAGGTAATGGTAGTTGTTATTATATTCTCACTCTGTTGACATCTTTTGTTTTTTGAAAATACCTTGAGAACTTGTGACCTGGTTTGTAGAGAAATAATGGTCCACTGGAAGATAATGCATTTCCTTTAGTCTGGCCAGATTTACAGTAGTGGCACTTTCAAGATCATCCTGCAGGTCTCCACCTTCAGATGGAATTTCAACGCCCCCAGTTACTAAGTTCGGACACCGTCAGTCCTGGACATCCAAGAGTGAAAGGGGTACAAGTAAGGTTTCGGTAGCTATATTGAATATTGTTTGGCCAGGGTTGTTGGTAACGTTTTCCAATCTGGGTGCATCCCTGTTGAAAGAAGAGGCAGGAGGTGTCTATAAAAGTACCCTAGCAGTAATGCTTTTTAATTCTGGCTGAGGAAAGAGTCACCAAGTTTAGTTGTCGTAGGAGCGGTTCCACTAGTGATGGGGTCTTGAAGTTTACTAATACACTATCTCCAGGACAGTCTTTAGGGTGTTGTAACGACCGGATTCTCGAGCCAGATGGGATCAGCTCCTGAGAGCCCCTCCAACCCAGTCGGAACGTAATCACCTCCCTCCTTAGAACGTATTTACAATAGGTATATGTATATGTATGTACATCTCGTACCTAAGGATGGGGAAAATAGCAATACACATGCATAGGTTTTCTACAATATCCCATTCATACCAACTAGTCTCACGGCCACTTAGGCCCAGACTAATCTACCCTGGGGCAGTTCTGATTATGTACCATTACACACTGATCACCATCAGTGCTAACTCGACACGCAATCCGGCGTGCCATACACACTGAGCTGCAGCCCCAGTGCTCTCTTTTTATCCGGTCCACAATTCGGCGGACCTAAACACTGGTTTCCCTCCCAGTGCTTGCTTACTTACAACCCGATCCGCAATCCGGCGGATCTACGCACCAGTCTCCCACCTGGTGTTCTCATTAACGCCGCTTACCAACGACGATCACTCTCCTATGAATACCTTTGGAAGGAATCTCTCATTGGCTACTCGGGATGATACTACAATAACAGGAATTAGCACAGCTTTCCAAATTGAATCATGTACCTTCTGCTCTCAACATCAAATGGTCCCTCTCTCCCTCATTATTCAGTCACCTCTTACCTGACCGGGATTTACATCCGTTCATGAAAACGATGTCTGACTAGAAGACCAGGTTACCCTGATTGAACAAGAATACAAGGCACATGTCGGTTCACTAAGAACTGGGGTATTTTATTACAATAATTATAAACACAGCACTATACTATAACATATATCCTGCAAAGAAAAGTGAAAGGTTAGAATGTGCACATTATAGGACAGAGGTCACCTTGTGAGCACGAAGTCGGGGTTCAACAGTCATCTAGGTTCCCTTCTCGTCTGTGCCTTGGCTCGTCTCGGAATCACACCTCAGCAGTCACGAGTACACGTCTGCACCGCTATGCTCTGCCTCCTCTGCTTCCCTCCAAGTCACTTGAACCTTCCTCTTTATTATCGGCTGTCTCTCTCTGTCTCTGATCGCTCTGCGCTACTTCTCCTTCTCCTTCAATCTTTCTCAGAGAGTATCAGCTCCATGATCTTTCTCGGACTTCAAGATGGCAACTGTCTGCCTGGAAATAATTAATGGCATTGATGCTAACGGCTAGCTGCCGCCTACAGACTGACTGACTCACTGCCTAACACTTTCGCTAATATGGAAGCTTGTCCTTTCATGGAAAGTTACGGCCAGTAACCTGCCGCCCACCAAATTCTTGTACCTCCCCGTACCAAGGACACGTTCCCAGCCGGCCGGCCTGATGTTGTGTCTTCGGAGTGGAGAAAAATACAGTCTTTCGATAAGGGCCAGCCTGAGCCGGTTCTCTCCAAGCAAACAACACTTTGAAACTAAAACATTACACTTGGCCTAGAAGCATCTCAAGCTGCCGGGGCAGAAAGCAAGATGGAGTCTCTCCCGTTTGAAGCCTACAAGGCCCGAAATAAGCATAACTCCATAGAAGGTATACTAACACTCTTGCAAAAGGACGGATTATCACTAATACTAATGAATCTATCCCCTAGCTTAAGTTTATAAGCCCTGATCTAAGGAAAAGGGTACGAAAATGCACTACTGTGCCTTATGAATAGGCCCTGTTTATAGTTCTAATCCCTGCACTAGAAGGGTAATAGGCTGGAGTCACCTTCAATCATTCTCCCTCAAAGGAGGGCCGAAAAAGTCGGTCAGAACAGGTGTCCAGAGAACTCTTCTTGCAGATATACCTTCCTGAGCAAGATCATGTGACCATCTTGCTCTTGTTTTTGACCAGTGGACAGTCTTATTTTTCAGTGCCTGTTAATCTTCATTTGCACTGGGGGGCATTTCTGGAACATCCCTAAGAACAATCAAGTAGGGCGTGCATTCTGGTGGCAATTGAGGGTACTAAGTGAGTAGCTGGATTAAGCCTTCCCATCCCATCTATCTGCTGCACCCTGGTGACACCTCGAGTTTACCCACCTAGTTTACCCTTTGGACCCTGGTCTGTTTCAGTTTCAGTCGAGCTGGACATTTTTGGGAATATAACAGACCTGTCTTATGGCTTTAATACAGCTTGTGGACAAGAAGAGGTCTAGTGCTATGGCTGGGGGGGATGCAGCCTTTAAGTCCTCTACTTTGGCATCAAACAGGTCAAGGCGAGATACTAAGGGGGCTAGCTCTGCCCCTATTATATCTATGAATCTACCTACCCAACTTTCCAGTAGTTTAGACATAAGCTGTGATGGAGCTCGTGAGGACCCTCGATTGCAGCTTGGGCCTGGGGCTGAGAAAGCAGGTCGCTACTGCGAAGGTTTATCTAGTTGTGGAGTCAGGTGTTTGGGGGACTCCGAGATCCGTGCTTTCCCTCTCCTAGTGGTCTGTTTTGGGTGAGTTACCCTTTTAGATTTTATAATAGAGGATTGGGGGGTAATGAGTCCCAAGGAGTTGTTAACGATCTCTGCACTTAGAGCTGTTAACTGAGCCTGAATTAGTATTTCTGGGGTAGAGCTAAGCACCAAACCCTGGAATGTAATGGCTTCTGGATTGAAGTTCAAGTGGGGTACTGGGGTGGAATGTGAGACCAGAGGAGGGCGTCCTGAACTTAGATACAACCTTGCCCTGTTTTTTCTTCCACATCCTATACAATTTTTTTGTTTTCATTATTTATTTAAGATTTTCTAAACATTACAAACAGCATCACATTAGTGACTGCATATGAAGTCAGTATAGCAGTAAAACAGCATTTCTATATATGTGGAAAGAAAAAAAAACAAATGATACATTATAACAGTTGTATCCATCTATAAGTCCATCAGACAATGTTACTGTTACTCGGGTGGTCCCATGCGTCAACTAAAAACATTAGTTAGTCTGGGTGGTCTGGACAATAATGTATCCACGCTCAAAACTATACTAAGAAGTGTAGATAGTGGTCGACATGTTTCTCGCCAAAGGTACATTGACCGGCGATTCATCAGGACCTATCAAAAAGTACTTTTAGTCTACAGTTTAGCTGATCTATCTAGGTATCAGTGTTATATTCATATTTGGGAATGAAGTACCTGCATTTACATTGTTCCTTGCCTAAAGGTCAATTTTTAAATGTAACAGCAGAACCTGGCGGGATGAACATCAGTGAGTCAAGCCTCTGGAGCTAAGGTTTGTGTTCCCGTGTCCGCGTACCTCTGCCAACACCTCTCCGCCAGGACCTGTAAATGCAGGTACTTCATTCCCAATAATGAATATAACACTGATACCTAGATAGATCAGCTAAATTGTAGACTGCGAGTCTACACTTCTTAGTATAGTTTTGAGCGTGGAAACATTACTGTCCAGACCGCCCAGACTAACTACTGTTTTTAGTTGACGCATGGGACCACCCGAATACAGTTGCTTTCGGTACCCTTGCTTCATTTTAATTCACATTTCCGTCAACAACACTCTGGCCCCTCACCCGCACTTCACCCATAGGCATTTGGATAAAAAGATCTCCGCCAAAGAGCCCCTCTTTGAGGTGTTGCCCGTTGGGAATTGCACCGCCTACCCAATGAGGAGCATTGCCTATGATGAAGCATGACACCTGCAAAGGTGTGTGAGGCCATTATATCCAGCAAAATGGATACCCAGTCGTAGGTTACCATTTAACCACCACTCCATATCCACACTCCAGTGACCTGCACATAAACCCCAGGAACAGCCCAGTCCTTTTGTTGTAACAGACTATATTCATCTCCACCATCTGAGATATTTGAATAAAGATTGCTGTCCAGAAATGACCTATATGCAAGCAGGTCCATGTGAGATGGAAGACATTGGTGTCTTTTGTGTGACGCTTGTGGCATTTAAAAGGATGGAGAGGGTCTATCTTGGCCATGAGGCTGTAGGTACGAAGGAGAAATTTAAAGTGTATCAATTTATGTCAATAATTGGAGAAGATTAACTTACTTTGCTGACAGCAAATATATCATATGGGAGGGCGAAGCACGGATCTTCAACCCAAGCCTCGCACAAGTGTTCATCTGTCGTGGGCATCAGCGCAAGGGACGCCGTATACAGTTTAGAGACCAGGTGGCCATCCTCAGTGTCCTCTATAAAGCTTGTAAATTGGGTGAAATCCATTGGTGTAAGGGGGTGTTTGGGAACCTGGATGCGCAGTGCGCTCTGGATATGATCTTAAATAAATCTGTCAAGTAGGGTGGCAGTGGCAAAGTGCATGTCCGTTGCCCAGGAAAGGGCATGGCCATCTGGAAATAGATCCCGGTAGTGTGTCATGCATAGCACATCAGTTTGTTTTTAATGATGGCCTCCTTAAGTGGGCGTAGCCATCGGTTATGAGCAGGTGGCAGTGTGGGGGAGTAAAGTCGCTCCAACCCCAGCAACCTCAGGAGCCTGTGCCACGCCCAACAGGTAGTGGACAACGGTTGAATATCTCTAGGATCTAAAGGAAAGTCAACAAGGAGTATGGCATTGAGCGGGATCTCTCTCCACACGTTGATAGGGAAGTCAGGCATGGCATTGCTATGGTACCAGTAATATGCATACTGGCCTTGTGCAACTAAATAGTAAAGGTGCAGGTGTGCCACCCCGAAACCCACCCTGCGCAGGAACGCATCCTAAAAGTGGCTGAGGGAAATCTACAAGATTTCAATCAGTCACTTTGAGGACAATGATGCGTGACTCAAACCCTGCGCCTGCTTGAAGCAGACGTACGGCTTGACGCAGCATTGGGGAGATAGGGCACCCCAGAGAATTGATGGAGCTGCACCATCGTTGCGACGCAACTCCAGCAATGCGCCACCTTTACGGCACAGATGCGTAACGCTTTGGTGACGTTTTGGGCCCATGGCGCGCCGCATTGTAAATACGGCGCACCATGGGTGATGGTGGCGTGACGCACAATTACTGGCGCATCCCTGCAACTTTGCAGGGATGCGCCGGTAATTAAAAATCTGAACCTTAGTGTGTAGCATTGCGCAGTTCTTTCAACTACACTCATACATAATTTCACAGGCCAATGAAATGAACACAAAATCTAAAACAAATAAGCATAGTAGCAACACTACTGAGAAGGAGAGCAGTGTACCTGAAATGCACAGAAGATTTTGAAATAAAATGTACCTACAATGTAATGAGCAGCATTATTGCTCTTGGTAAAAAACAAAAATTTGCAATATAATAACACAGCAGGAGAAAACATAGTAGTAAAGACATAGCTACTACTACTCACCAAGCCCGGGGATCTCAAGGCCAAGGAGGTCGAGCAGATCTCGCTCACGGGTCAGGACATCCGTCCAGCGGTGGGTGGCCTGGTTGTAGGTGCGCCAGACCCGAGAGTGGTGGTAAATGGCCTGGCACACCTTCTCCCACCGCTTCCGGCGCTCCCGGGCCCCGTACCCGGCACTGATCTCATCAGCCCGGCTAGCTTGACTCCAGTGGTGTGGAGTGCCTGGGACCCACGTCTGGGCATCCCCAGCGCACTTAGGGCGGCAATTGCAAACAAAACAGGTGATGGACCGAATGTGGATCAATGTTACACATTCACCCCAGTCAAAAGATCTGGGCCCAAATCCATCGTTTTTTTGCATTCCGTTCTGGGAAGGACATGGCTTTTGTAGTTCGGACTGGACTGTTCCCATGGGGCACAGGGTCAGAGCTGATTTGCATATCGCCATTGTCTAACCCAGGGTGGTGTGGAGTGCAAAAAAACGATGGATTTGGGCCCAGATCTTTGGACTGGGTAGAGTGTGTGACATTGATCCACATTCGGTCCATCACCTGTTGTGTTTGCATATTCCGCCCTAAGTGCGCTGGGGATGCCCAGACGTGGGTCCCAGGCACTCCACACCACTGGAGTCAAGCTAGCCGGGCTGATGAGAGGTGTTACCTCGAAACCGGTCCGGTCCTCGGATGCTTGATTCCGTTCTGGGAAGGACATGGCTTTTGTAGTTCGGACTGGACTGTTCCCATGGGGCACAGGGTCAGAGCTGATTTGCATATCGCCATTGTCTAACCCAGGGTGGTGTGGAGTGCAAAAAAACGATGGATTTGGGCCCAGATCTTTGGACTGGGTAGAGTGTGTGACATTGATCCACATTCGGTCCATCACCTGTTGTGTTTGCATATTCCGCCCTAAGTGCGCTGGGGATGCCCAGACGTGGGTCCCAGGCACTCCACACCACTGGAGTCAAGCTAGCCGGGCTGATGAGAGGTGTTACCTCGAAACCGGTCCGGTCCTCGGATGCTTGATTCCGTTCTGGGAAGGACATGGCTTTTGTAGTTCGGACTGGACTGTTCCCATGGGGCACAGGGTCAGAGCTGATTTGCATATCGCCATTGTCTAACCCAGGGTGGTGTGGAGTGCAAAAAAACGATGGATTTGGGCCCAGATCTTTGGACTGGGTAGAGTGTGTGACATTGATCCACATTCGGTCCATCACCTGTTGTGTTTGCATATTCCGCCCTAAGTGCGCTGGGGATGCCCAGACGTGGGTCCCAGGCACTCCACACCACTGGAGTCAAGCTAGCCGGGCTGATGAGAGGTGTTACCTCGAAACCGGTCCGGTCCTCGGATGCTTGATTCCGTTCTGGGAAGGACATGGCTTTTGTAGTTCGGACTGGACTGTTCCCATGGGGCACAGGGTCAGAGCTGATTTGCATATCGCCATTGTCTAACCCAGGGTGGTGTGGAGTGCAAAAAAACGATGGATTTGGGCCCAGATCTTTGGACTGGGTAGAGTGTGTGACATTGATCCACATTCGGTCCATCACCTGTTGTGTTTGCATATTTCGCCCTAAGTGCGCTGGGGATGCCCAGACGTGGGTCCCAGGCACTCCACACCACTGGAGTCAAGCTAGCCGGGCTGATGAGAGGTGTTACCTCGAAACCGGTCCGGTCCTCGGATGCTTGATTCCGTTCTGGGAAGGACATGGCTTTTGTAGTTCGGACTGGACTGTTCCCATGGGGCACAGGGTCAGAGCTGATTTGCATATCGCCATTGTCTAACCCAGGGTGGTGTGGAGTGCAAAAAAACGATGGATTTGGGCCCAGATCTTTGGACTGGGTAGAGTGTGTGACATTGATCCACATTCGGTCCATCACCTGTTGTGTTTGCATATTCCGCCCTAAGTGCGCTGGGGATGCCCAGACGTGGGTCCCAGGCACTCCACACCACTGGAGTCAAGCTAGCGGGGCTGATGAGAGGTGTTACCTCGAAACCGGTCCGGTCCTCGGATGCTTGATTCCGTTCTGGGAAGGACATGGCTTTTGTAGTTCGGACTGGACTGTTCCCATGGGGCACAGGGTCAGAGCTGATTTGCATATCGCCATTGTCTAACCCAGGGTGGTGTGGAGTGCAAAAAAACGATGGATTTGGGCCCAGATCTTTGGACTGGGTAGAGTGTGTGACATTGATCCACATTCGGTCCATCACCTGTTGTGTTTGCTGTTTATTTAAATTGCACGGGTGGCCACCCACGACTTTGGACGTATTTCTTTTTAAAAGCAAGCGGGTGCCCACCCCGCTTATCGGAGCCTTAGCCGGTGCCCACCCCGCATGCCAGCTGTGTTTTTTACTATGAGGGAGCCCACCCCTCATTTTTCGCTATTAGAAGCTCACCGACTCCAACCTTTGGCGCAGTTTGTTCTAAAGGCCAGTAAGAGCCCATGCCTCATTTATTTGTAGCTGCCCAGCAAGTAGTGGGCAGCTGCACCGTTTAGACGCAATTCGAGCGAGAGTCCCTGAGAGGGCCATAAGTGGCACAGAGGTACCAGGCCTTCCACAGCTGCGCAGCACTTAGTGCCGGCTGCCTCGTGTAGGCCGCCATGTTATTGTTCTCAGCTGCCCAGCAAGTAGTGGGCAGCTGCAACGTTTAGGTTTTGCGCAGTGGCACGCCCTTGACCTTCGCTGCCTAGGAAGCAGAACTAACTCTGCGGACATAGGGCGTTTGAGCCCCATTTCCGAGATGGCCAGTTGGCCAGGGGGGATTGTTACATTCATAGGGCGCAGGGCCCTAATGTGATTCATGTGCTAATGCTTTTGGTGCTAGGAAATGTATGGTGTATAGTATGCACACCCTGTTTGATACCTCTAAATATGGTTTATGACTATGAGGTTGTTTTGCCTACTTTGGTTTGTGTTAGTGAGATTATACTTCACTATGTGATTTACGCCCCTAGTGTGAGTTTTACTTAGGTTTTTAGGGTCTAGTGTATTTAGACTTGTGGGATACTGTGCATAATGTAGTTTATGTCACAGACTGATGCAAAGTACAGTGATTACCAGTGTTTACTGGTTGTACGTTTTATGATCTATTTTACTTTTACCAAGTTCACCATGTGATGGTTCTGACAGTGGTCCAGGTGGCCCTGTCAGGTGTACATAATCCCTTGTAAATATTGCCCTGTGCTAATTGGCATAGTGTACATTATGTGTTTACTATTCTAATGTGTTTTGATAATACAAAGGTTATTTTTGATATACCCTTGTGTGGAGTTCCTTTTGTAGTGTGCCTGGGATGTTGTTGCTATTGTGTGCATGCGCAAATGCTTTACAAATTGCCTCCGGGATAAGCCTGACTGCTCGTGCCATGCTACCAAAGGGGTGAGCAGGGGTTATCTTAGGAGTGTAACTCCCTTGCCCTAACTAGATTGGTGGTCTCTGCAAGCCTCAGCCAACCAGAGATCCCATTTCTAACACGATTTCACTGTCCGCCTGATTCATAAAGGTGACCAGTTTTCATTGCCTATCACCGCCAAGTACAACTTGGTGGTAAGGGCAGTGATAACTGCAAAATGATTCCTGTCCGTGAGAGACAACTCCAATGGTGTGGATGTCAACATTTTTTTTATTTTCAAAAACAAAATCCGGCTTTGGAAAATAGGGGTACCCATGCAAAAAGGGGCATTTTCTCACATAGGCCCTCCCTAGCAGAAAAAATCAAGGAGCAACTAGAGGTGAGCAATGAATTTCATTCTGCCACCGGAGATCACAGAGTTTTGCCCCCACTGCATTACGTTTGCAACACGGAGTTCCAGGAAAACTCCACCAACCACCACATGGCAAATGTTCTTTCTCATGCACAATTCAACAATGGCAAGTTGGTGAGCGAGAATTGGCATCCCCTAGGGTGATTTTGGGGTACTAAGACGTTAGTGGGCAAGGTTTTCTCAATGCAGGCGGTCAGTCATGACCTTTCGCAGTGAGAAAGCTGCTGTTCCAGTAGAAACCCTACTTGAGCACCAGCAAAGCAGCAGCACCCTCTGGCATGCGGCATGGTGCCATTCCCATTTATTTTGCATCACCGAACAAGTTCCCAGTGCTAAAACCAGCACAACATCCCAATTCCACTCACTCACGGAGCTCCGCGGAATCTAGCAGTTTTCATGTAACTTCGTGGAAACTATGTGAGCTCTGCCCACCACTAGGAACAACCCCTTGATAGTTCTCATTATTTTAAGCTGAAAAGATGTGGAAAAACCTAATGCGTTGCCAGGGTCAGTTCCAGACTCACACCCTACTGCCTTCAGGCAGCTGGACTGTCAAGGTATCAATGAGCACTTTTACCTGTAGAGTGCTTGATTGTAGTTTCGCAGAGACGCTATGAGCCAACTTCCCTGTATCCTACCTTATATCCTGTGTTTATAATAATCCACTAATGCTGCGGGGTAAGGTTTAGGGAGGAAGGCGGATTCAGGACGCTGACTTCTTTTTGTTGTCGACCTGTGAGGCAACAAGTTAACATTAGCACTTTTTCTTAATTCTTCAAGTGATGCACTAGACTACTCTCTTCACAAAGCTTGGTCTTTTTTCTGAAATATGTCCTACCTGTGATCTTAAGTATATTAGCGTAGCATTCTTGTAGTCTTGGGATGCTGTCCGGTTGAGGAGTGTTGACTGGAAAGGTTTCTGTCAAGAAGCGACGTTTATTGTCTTGTTCTGTGTAACAATCAGAATTTAACAATGAATAAATTACTAGATTCCTTTACACAAAATACAACTTGTATCACTAAGGTTTGACTCTAGAACTCAATATTCACATACTTGAATCTTTCCCAAAACGACTTGTCCATCACGTACTCAGTTAACATAATTTTGTAACATAATACTAAAAATGTTTTGACTTGCTATTAAAGTCTTGTTAAAGTTTCCTTTTAGATTTTCTCTGATGTAAACTTATTCTTCAGCAATACTTCTTGCGACAAAATAAAACGCTTCATAGATTGCTTTAGTCTGATGCTGCTGTCTTGCGTTGGGCGCCTTTCTTTTAACTCGCAACAAAGTAAAGAGATGGTTCACTTAGCTTTTTCCTTTTTCTTTTCTTTTTTAGGAACCGGCGAGAAGATGTCCTGCACTTCCCTCCGATGCGCTCTGCCGAAATACCGAAGCTGCAATGTGGCCAAGCGGGAGCCGCGATGACAATCAGGTAAGCGGAGCTCTTCTCTGGACCACGGTGGCAGGCTAAGCGCCGCTAGAACTTGGGTGTGAGCCACATCCAAGTTAGACGCGTACGTACGTCGTGCGCACTGAACGTAAGCGTTCTTTGACATTGAAAACGGGCACGAAACTAAATTGTAAGCGGACGCTTCTGTTTCACAGAGTTTCCTCATATTTGTTTTTGTTTGCACATTAACATTTGTCTACAAATACTTACAGAGTATATCAACGTTCCATTTGAGAAAATCATTACATTAAACCTTACGTGAATATTTTCGTGCAATAGTCCTGACACTGGACTTCTAATAAAACAAAAACCAATAAACCAATCACGCAATAATGGTGTGCGGGGTGCACGGGACAGCGGTGGGTTTCAATGGTACTACGTTTGGAATGTTATACTAGTTTTTATCTCAGTTAAGTTCTAAAGACTCTATGGAAATCTATCTGTGAACTTTCGGATGGGTTATCTTTCTGTGAACTTTTAATGGTGCTGCCATTACGGAATTGCTTATATCTCATTCATCATTGGCTAGTAATATGTAAAAATGATGTTTTATATTCTACTGTAAAGCGCTCTGATACCCTATGCAGGGTCATGTTCGCGCAATAGAAAACAATAAAAATTATAAAATAAAAAAATAAATGGGGATATACAAACCTGTTGCTGCAGTACTTAACTGTACGTGAAGGGTTTTTTAAGGGATTAACAATTGTGCTGGTCATATGTAGCGGAGTCATGGCATGGACAACCTCAACAGTTTTAGACCTACCCTCAAGTTCTTCCTTTGACATATTTGTCACTCTGCCCAGGCACTAACCTGGTCAATGGGTAACTGTTCTCATCTGCAGTTAACACCTGGGATAGAGCTCACCTTAGCCTAGCCACTGAGCCATGCCAGCAGTTTAATAATAATACCACCATGGGTAATAAGGTGATGTTGCTCATACTGCCTTCTAGGTCAGCCTTCTGTGCCCATGTGAGAGCCAGCTTTGCCCAAAAGGCAAACAGCCAATAGATGTCAATGACAGCTGTCTGTGTCAGGAATCACGTCACTAGCTGTCCACTGACAGCAGGAAGCTCTAACTGGTGCATTGAGTAGGCCTCACACCCAGCCATTGGGATGGCAAGAAGTCACCCGCATGCTTCTAAGGTACCTTTGGGCTTTTAGGTTTATCAGTGTGGGGGACTACAACCTTAGGTGCCAGTTTTGGGGTCCTTTTCTGTTAAAGCAAGTAACCCCTCGTCCTCTGTGTGTAGTCTCTGTGTTGCTGGTAGAGTTAAAGATTGTTTTGCCATATGGGGGAACAAGGTCTGGCCGGGTGCCGTGCGACTGCAGCCCTACTTGTAATGGTGAAGCAATCTAGCTGGGTATTGGGAGCATGTCCTGCACTGTCTTTACTGGCCTGATAGAGCAGTATACTCTCTGGGCTGTCAGCTGAGCTCACAACATGTCCTTATATCCAAACGCAGCATCAAGCTTCAGGACGCCGGTGAACACAGTTTACAAATGACATGGCCAAGGCTCTGGTAGGCGCAGTTATCATTCAGCCTGGCTGTGGTTGCGGGTTTGCTAGATTGCTGCAGTAACACTCATTCATCTGATTCCAAGGCTGTTGACTTCAAAACAGCAAAGCTGACCCCTGTCTCCATCACAGGTTGTGCAGTGGATTTGTGGGATTGCAGGTGTAGTCTACCGACCATTTCCAAATTTGCTGATTTATAGTCTTAATCTTCAAGGCATTTTTTTCAAAGTGCCAATACTGCACTGTGACTAGTATTTTTTTAATGTGACCTAATTTTGCTGCTCTCTCTCTCTTGGATTTTCGGAGACGTGATTCTTTGATTCCATGGGGCAGATTTACAACAAAGTAACGCAGTACGATGCAGCAAGTTATTTTTCTGCGCCGTGCTGCGTTAGTTTGGAAAGCACAGAGATGCGACATATTTACAAGAATATGTCGTATCTATGTGCTTCCCCTGCACTGGCCCACAAACAGCTGCCAATCGCTTGCGCAGGCACCCTTGCATCATGGTGCAAGGATGTCTGCTTCGAGGGGAGATTGTTTTTGTGTAGGAAGGGACACCTTCCTGCACAAAACCAATCACAAGAGGCTTTTTCCTCTTTCAATGTGTGCTGTAGAATGCAGCACGCATTGAAAGAGATAAAAACGAGGAGAAATTAAAACATTTCTCCTCGTTGCACCTCGCTACGCCAGCTCTGGGGTGGCTTAGCATTCAGACGCATCTCCAGATTTACGATTTCATGGAACGCTCCTTCAAAGCAAACCGCCGCGTGTGAAGGGGCCATATTTACAAGGAGAGAAAAAGTCACGCAGGGTAGCTTTTCCTCTCCTTGTAAATCTGTCCCCATGTTTCTACTTTGAGTTGCTATTGCTATCTTGATTCTAATCTGCCTAAGACCACATTCTCTCCGTCGCTACATAGAGAGAAAGGACTGTTGATTAGATCTCAATGTGTTTTAAACAGTGAAAAAATGATCCTTCCTATAAGCTTGTTTCTCTGGATTTCTTTATGCCTATGTTCATAACTTGCTATTTAATTTCTTGTAGTTTTCGCAATAATGCAATTGCACTAGCACTCGATTCGATTTTCATATCATTAATATCTTCTTGGACTTGTTTTGATTTTCAGGTGATAATGATAACATGATTGCCTTTAATTATTTGCCACTGACTGCCTTTTGCTCATGTCTTCCAGCTCAACTAAGTGCCTAATTATATGTGCCCTAAATAACATAAAAGCTTTCTGGCTCTTTATTTTTCTAAAAATGCTGCCAAGAATTTCAAGCAAAGGCTGAGGTGTCAACATCCTGAAACATTATTATGGACCAATAACACAGTAGGAGGAATGGAAGTATGAAAATAAACATTAGGTTCTCCCCTGAAAATGTCCACGATGCTTAACATTCCCAGTAAAGTCCTACTCTCCCGTTCTCTACCTGCCAGATTCTGTACTCCTCTTTCTTCTTCATATGCTGCTGAGGAGTCTATTCTTTATTCCCCTGATCCTGACTCCCTCTTCTTTTCACAGTTTATTTTTTATAATTCTACTCAAAATGATTTAACCCTCTCTCCAAACCTTTCACCAATTAATACTTCACTGGCTAAGCTAGATTTTCCCTATTCATGATCTCTTTAGGATGAAGATATGGTAGCGCTTGGTCACTCTTGGTGCTGAGCTGAGAGGGGACATTGGAGTGACCCCGCTAGGCTACCTGACGCTGGGAATGCTTGTAGCACAAAAGATCTATTTCGTAGACTGAGGGGCATATTACCAAGCAATAGCGATAATTATCGCTATTGCTTGGTTAGAGACAAAAATTTACCGCTGAGCTGCGGCGATTTTTACCGCAAATAAACCTTGGTATTACCAAGGTTTATCACAAAATCGGCAGCAATGCATGAATATTGCTGAAAAGTCAGCGATATTCATGCATTACAGAGCTAATGCTCTTAGCCATGTCATCCTACTACCATTGGATAACATGGCTAAGAACTGCTCAGGGCAGGTGTTAGCTTTTGGAGATATTCGCGCTTAGCGCGAATATCTCCAAAAGTTGGTAATAGGAGATAGCGATGTTAGCGACTGTTTTCAGTCGCAAACATCTTGGCACGCCCACTTTGCATGTCATTAGTGATAAATATCACTGACATGCAAAGTGGGGCCCAAGATGGTCGCTTTCTCCTACTAGCTGTCGCTAACTGGTGTTAGCGACAGCTAGGTAATAAAGAGATAATTTTATCTCCGCTTTCTTGGCTTTTAAAGCCAAAAAAGCTGAGATAAACCCCCTTGATAATATGCCCCAGAGTTTTTAAAAATCGTTTTATTAAAGATTTCAGGCCACTTTTCTTCGCATACCCGCACTTTAAAAGAATTTGCACACCTGCTGCTTGAGCGGAATCTGTTGCTGTTGTTTCACTTCTACTAGTGCCATCTTGGGTGAGGATTTGCCACTGTGGGGCGCCATTTTGGTGAGCGCACTAGTGGCGAGGGGGGGCACGCTTGCTTGCCTATATAATCTTGGGCAATGCAAGCGCGCAGCGCGCAAAGCCTGTCCGCGCCTCGGACGTGCCTTGTGCTAGTCATGCTGCCCATTTGGGTAGTGATGGCACCGCTTTGTCAACACAAGGAAACAGCTACTGGAATTAGGTAAGAGGGCATACTTTGACATCACCTATCAGGGATTCTCTGGGAAGGAAGCAAGCACTGTTGGGGACAACACTTTAAGATGTGGGCTGATTAACAGCCGGTCGTTGGTTAAGCACCAAGTGAACATCTCTATGCTGATTGGAGATTTGAATTTTGATGCATTGTTTTTAACAGAAACTTGGATCAGAGACGAGTCCGCAGTAGAAATAGGACTTGCCTGCCCTGCGGGGTTTGAAATTCTGCATAATCCAAGAACAGAGGGCAGTGGAGGAGGGGTTGGAGTGATATATAGAGAGGAGCTGAATTTTGCCCCCCTAAAAGTTGATGAGCTAGACGGGATGGAATTTATGGGATTCTCGCGGCAGGAACCCAAAGGCAGCCAATTTACGGGTTTGGTTTGTTACAGACCCCCAGGGATTGCCACTCAGCAACAATCTTTTCTAGACACTATTACTAATCTCTCTTTAGCGCACTCCAGAATGATTATCCTGGGTGATTTTAATCTGTGGAAGAATGCTACCCTGGGCAATCATCTGAGAGACCTGAATCACATCTGTGCTAATTTTAGCCTTCAACAACTAGTCAAATTCCCGACCCATCGGGGAGGACACACTCTTGACCTGCTATTTGCTAATGGTATGGATAGGGAGGTATTGAATATTATACCTCAAAATTGGACAGACCATTACTTAGTTCACTTTCGAATCACAATACCTGGCCTGTGGGACAAATTCAAAATGCCTGTGGTCAATCGGGTAGGTAGGGAATGGGCATAATTAGGCAGGTTGGGTGCCCTATTAACACCACCAACTGATAATCTCTTCTGCGCCTCTGCCACAGTAGAGGTGAATTGCAATATTTATCAGGAATATATCGTGGATGCTTTGGACCAAGTAATTCAGATAAAAAAAATCTTAATTAGAAATAAAATCTCAGCACCATGGTATAATGACGAATTGAAACATCTATGCCTGCTATGCAAAAAGGCTGAAGGAAAATGGAGGAAGAGACATTTAGAGGGGGATAAGCTAGAGTTGAGGACGGCACAGATTAAGTCCAAGCTATGGATCCTAGAATGTAAAGCAAATTTTTATGCCAATTCTATCCTACATACCTCTAACGGGACTGAGGAACTCTTCAAGATAGTCAGGGATATCTCGACTCCAACGTGTCTGAGTAATAAAGTGGTGGCCTCCCAGGAATTATGCGATAAGATTGCTTTGCACTTTCTGGATAAAGTGGGGAAGATTGTCAGCTCATTTGCGGAGAACAATACTGCCGCCCAGATTTCTGACATACAGGAGACAGAAAGGGCTCCGGGTCAGCTGTGTACCCTGGATAGCTTCCAGGCACTTACTGACCCGGCTTTTAACATCGTGGTGCAAAGTATTTGAATTTTGAATTTCAAGTGGATTTCTAAAGCGTATAGCTACCCGTGGGCGTCCCAGCGCTAGACTCGTTAGACTGTATCCGAAGCAGAGTGATTCAGGGGAACAACCAGGTTTTCATTAGCTTCCGGAAAACAGATTAGTTTCCCTCCGGATGTTAAGGGGTAGAGTGTTCCATAGCCTGGGGGCAATGTTTGAGAGGAGACGTCCCCCTGAGCGTGCTCTTTTGATTCTGGGAACGCTAGCTAAGGAGAGAAGGTTGGATCTCAACTCCCTATTTGCTTTATGTGGTTTGACCAGGGGTCTCAAAATAGGGGGGCTTTTCTTGTGGAGGTTTTTGCGAGTGATGCATAGGGTTTTAAAGGAGATTCTTTCCTGGATTGGGAGCCAGTGTATCGAGTTAAGAGCGGGTTTTGCAGAGCATCAATGTTTTGTGCCAGTGAGCAGCCTGGCTGTTGCGTTCTGGACCAGTTGGAGTTTATTGATGACCGATTTTGGAGCGCCCAGGTATAGGGCATTTCCATAGTCCATCCTTGATATGATGAGGCCCTGAATGAAAAGTTTTCTGGACTGAGAGGGTATGAGGGGGAGAATCTTGCGTGCAGTGCGCAGGAGGCCAAAGCAGATTCCAGCGGTTTTCCTAGCTTGTGTCTTAAAATTGAGGTCCTGGTGGAGCCAGACACCTAGGCTCTTTATTTCCTCTTTTGGGGTGGGGGTTGTTCCCATGCAGGGTGGCCACAGGAGCCTGGTGGGGAGTTTGGATGGATTGCCCAGCAGTAAGACCTCTGATTTCTCACCCTTAAGTTTGAGGAGAGATTCACTCATCCATTTTGAGATGTTAATGAGACACGCGGATAGGTTTTCCTGGCATTGGGCAGACTGATTTAAAGAGACAACAAGTTGGGTGTCGTTGGCATACATAACTACCTTTATGCCAAAAGGTGCCAAGATTTCCTCCAGAGGTGACATGTAAATATTAAAAAGTGTGGGGCTCAGGGAGGAGCCCTGAGGAACCACACACTGAAGAGGGAGGGCTCTGGAGCGTACGTGACCATCAGTGACCTCAAAGGTTCTGTGCTCTCAAAAGGATTTGAGCCAGGCCAGGGTAAGGCCAGTGACTCCAGCCCTACTTAGCCTGTGGACAAGAATGGCATGGTCCACCGTGCCGAATGCGGCGCTCAGGTCCAGGAGGATCACTGCTGCCGATCCCCCTGCGTCTAAGATGGATCTCGCTTCTTCGACCACTGCTATGAGGGCGGTGTCAGTGACCTGCCCTGGTCTAAATCCTGTCTGGGAGAGCCGAAGGAGATTGTTAGATTCCAGGAAGTTGGAGAGCTGTTGATTAACAAATTTCTCCGCCACCTTGCTGATACCGGGTGGGAGGGAAATTGGTCGATTATTGGCCAGATCTGAGGTGTCGAGGTGAGATTTTTTTAACAATGCTATAACAGTGGCTCTTTTCCAGTTGGGGGGACAATCCCTTTACCGAGTGAGGAATTTATTAGATTGATGAGGGGGGGCCACAGTGGGGGTCACCAGTTTTAGTTTATTAAAGGGTGCAGGGTCTATCGGAGATCCACTCTTGATCAAATTTAAGATTTGGGTAGTGTCTCCTTAGTTAACAGAGTGAAGGAATCAAGGCGCAGACTGTCTGGTGGGGGGGCAAGGAAAGGGAGGTCTGGGGAGAGGTTGGGGGGTGGGAGCGTTTTTAGGATGTTAAGAATCTTGGTGGAAAAGAACTCGGCTAGCTGATTGCATCTTAGGCCTGAAGGGTCGTTAGTCGGTGGTGGTTCTGGAGCTTTCATCAGAGCTCTGATGATGCAGTATGTTTCCCTTGAGGAGTTAGCGGCGGCTCGAATTTTTCCTTCGAAAAAAACAGCTCGGGTGTTTTTTAGGCTAGCTTTGTAAGCCCTCGTGGCCGATTTATATTCTGTTTTGCTCTTAGTGGACCAGTCCTTCCTCCAGAGGCGTTTGAGCTTCTTGCACTGTTTGCTTCCCTTTCTAATTAAAATCTTAGAAAAGATTGTAAGCAGATCCTTATCCGGCTTTCTGGAGGAACATCATTTGCTGGATAAGGAGCAGTTCGGGTTTCGGCCTGGGCATGGGACGGAGTCAGGTCTGTCCACTATGATGGACAATTTACGAAGGCGGGACGACAACGGGAATGGCACGGTTCTAGTGCTTCTCGATATGTCAGCCACGTTCGACACATTGAGCCACTCAATCCTTCTGGAGAGACTGGAGAGAATATGGGTGAAATGACGGGCCTTGCAATGGTTACGGTCCTACTTGACAGGGAGACAACAGACAGTAACCTTGGCACCATTTACATCCTGTAAATCACCTATTGCTTATGGGGTCCCACAGGGCTCTGCCATTATTCCTATTCTTTTTAATATTTATCTGCAGCCGCTCTTCCCCATCATTAAATCGTTCGGGGTTGACTTGGTCAACTACGCGGATGACACGCAGCTGGCATTCTCCTTGGAAGGAAAACAGGCAGTTTCCATGGATCTTTTCCAAGAGTGCATGCGTCAGACCGCAGACTGGCTGCAGAGGAACTCTCTGCAGTTCAATGGAGGGAAGACTGAGGTGCTATACTGCTCACCGGTAAGGTTGTCCTCATATACTCCGATGGAGTTCAGGCTTACCCCCGAGGAGGATCCACTGACCCCGGCCAGCACGGTACGGAATCTTGGGGTCCTAAGAGATAAGAACCTCCTGATGGAGTCACAGGCAATTAAGCAAGCCAGCGTGTGCTTCGGTCTGTTACGTTTGCTACGCCGGATACTTCCGATCCTACCAAAGGATCTGCGCTCCTTGGTAGTAAGCAGCACAGTGATGAGCAGACTGGACTATTGCAACTCCTTGTATTTAGGGGCTCCTCAGTACATCTTCCAGGGTTTGCAAGAGTCCAGTCTGCCGCAGCTAAACTGGTGCTGAATGTGCGGCGTAACTCGTCCTCTACTTATGCCCTGAGAGAGCCCCATTGTTTACCAATCAAGGAAAGGGTTCTTTTTAAATCACTCTGCCAGGTGTATAGAGCATCACAGGAGATGGACCCAATCCCATTACAGGAAATGCTTTCCTGGTATCTTCTGCAGAAATAGCTGCGCTCCTCTGGTTCCAGACTACTAGCAACTACGAGATTTAAATGCTCCAGGTTGGGGGGAGGGCCTTTAGTGTGGTCGGGGCTCATCTGTGGAATGAGCTGCCACAAAGGATCAGACAGATTGATTCTTTATGTGAATTCAGAAAGAGCCTAAAAACCTGTCTCTTTCCGAATGTCTGATCCGCACGTTCTGTCTCTCTGCTCGTCATCATGTTGATCAGGTGTTCCTATATCTGAGCGCCAGGAAACCTGTAGGGTGGCAGTAGCGCTATACAAGTAGAGATACAATACAATACGTTACCCTGCTACTCCTATGTCTTAGCCTCCTCCCTCCATAGAGAGGTCCTCTTATCATGTCCTCCTCCTGGGACATTTTCCAGCCACCCACTTCTCCAACTAGTTTCTTCTTACTTGCTTTATCCCACTATCTTGACTACTCGCGCACATCAAACATGCAGCAGTTACAGGAGCATGCTTAACTGCTCATCTCTCGGTCTCTCTACACAAGTCCCTATACTGCCAGTCATCCATCCCTATGTGCTCTTGCTCAAACGCTACTTCTTCGTCTCTTAATAGACCAAAGCTGAACACTCCTTGTTCTAATGTTCTAATTATAGCCACACTAACTCTCCCCAGTCTGAAAAATCATGCAATTCTCCTTGCACTCTAGCTTTCACTAAATTAAGTAGCTCTACCACACCCTCTCCTAATGATAAGGGCCCCACATATGAGATCCTCATTGCGTAACTATATAACACACTTTTGCTTAATAAAATGAAATATATAACCAGTGATTCTAACCCTTTATCGGTTAGAGACTCTCTTGTAATTCCTGATTGTACTGTAATTGAGAACCTATCGGACAATGCTATACCCTCTAATCTCATTATATGAGAACGATATAAGGATATTTGCAATTGGCCAGGGTGTTCCATAACCATATAGAGGAACAAGGCTGCAGGCTGTGTTCCTTTATAAGGTTATGGAACTCTGAGGTGACTTGCAATACCCCTATCATGTATGGCAGTGAGGATTTTGTTCCTTATCATTCCCACAAACCCCTTACATCCTTGGTACGTAGCTGAGAGAGAGCAAGTATGGAAACATGAAGACTAAAAATAGAATTTAGAGTGCAAAATTAAACACATCAAAAAATGGATCGATATTTGTTACAAAAAGATGTTAGAATCAGTTTAATACCAGTCTGATATGTTTTTTAAAGCACAGTATCTCAGAATGTGCAGAAACATTCAGAAAAATGCAACTTTTTCTATAATTTCCTTAGGAGTGCAAAACATAAATGAGTTGCCATAAATGTCTCCTTTCATCTTACACCTAGAAAAATCAGAGGAAAAGAAAGAAAAGCAATGTTTCTTTTTTTCTTTAAACTGCTGATTTAATTATGCACCATGACTTGACCTGGCTTTCCTCCTGCTCATGGCTCTGACAATCGCCATTGTGACTTCAGAACTCAACTGTAATGAGTTATTGCAGTTGAGTTCTGACGTTTTTTTCTTTATATTCAGTGACTGGGTGTGTGACAGGTCGCCAAAGAACTTAAGGGTATATGTACAAGAATTGCCGCCAGCTAACGCTAACATTAGTTAGCTACAATTTTCTTACCACTGCGTACCCCCGAAAACAATCCACATGTTACCAACATATTCACAATAGATTGCTGCATGGCGATAGTATGTTGGCATTAAGACCAACGTCACAGCGATAAAAATCTTGCCGCAAACTAAAAAAATGACCAGTCAGTTGCCAGAAAACGCACGCTAATCAGCGTGATGGCACATTTTACTCACTATGCATAAAAAATAAACTACAAAAAGGCTGCGAAGCACAAAAAAAAATTATCACTGGAAGCAAAATGGAGCATGCTGGAGGGAAACATCCTTTACAACGCAACTTTTACCACGCAGTGCCTTTACATCGCAACTTTTACAACGCAAACCATTACAACGCATTGCGCTGGGGTGCGCTCTAGGATAGGGAATAGATTTAATTTACTATCCAACACCTTCCCTACTATCTACGGGGACTGGAGTTGGAATAGTAAATTAAACTATTCACTATCCAGCACCCCTCAACACTATGCGTTGTAAAGGCATGCGTTGTAAAACTTGAGATGTAAAAGCATGAGTGGTAAAAGCATGCATTGTGATGTCATACATCCCATGCTGGACCCAGTTCTACAGAAAACAACAACCCCATAACCCTCCTAACATCCAGGAGGACCAACCAGAGACCCTGGGGAAGAGAAAGAGGAAACCCAGGTTCAGGCATGCAGGAAAGTGAGATCCAAATTGCGGAGTTGTGGGTGGGTGGATTGAATAAGGGGCAACAAACAAGAAGGTGTCTCTCCCTGTATATCAACATACATCAATGTGAATGACGTGTCAATGTGATTTGGCCACCTTCAAATACATAGACACTTGTCAGAGTATGGCAAGTCAAGCACATCTACTTGTCATATCATCGTTGCATCCCTGATCTCAAGTGCATGATGAGGGAGATAAACCACCTCCTGCTCAGCAGCCTGTCCCACTCTTTAATAA
Source organism: Lissotriton vulgaris (assembly GCF_964263255.1). NCBI lineage: Eukaryota > Metazoa > Chordata > Amphibia > Caudata > Salamandridae > Lissotriton > Lissotriton vulgaris. The sequence goes on from NC_141694.1 coordinate 1,747,425,670, forward strand.
TGAAAAGGAAGAAGACATCTCAACCATCGACCAGGACACCCTCCAAGAGCTGCTCAACTCCATTGGCAGCCCATCTCCGGAAGCAGGGACATCTAACAGCGTTGTTGTTGCTCCACTAGCAGCACTAAATACCCAGCAGCCAGCACCTATCCCCACATGTGTTTTCCAGGACTTTGAGGACCCACTGTTAACATTTCAACGTAGTGCAGAATAAGTGCAGAGTGAGATGGCTGGTCAGGTGCGAGTGTAGTTGGACAGCCTGGCAGCCAAACTGGATGGGGAGCACTAGAGTCAATATGAGGCACCCACAGTCTGCTCCATGCTCTTCAGCATTCCATGGCGGAAATTGCTGGAGTCCTTACTCAGAGACAAGAACAACTGTCCAGTCAAAGGGTCTCCAGCGATGTCACCAAGGAGTTGCATGAAATGCAAAAAATCTTGGAGAGCATGGAACGGATGCAGGCTCCACACTTGGCTGCCATGGCTGCCCACCACAGAGATGTTGCTGGAGATTTGCAGGCCCTGCAGCTTATCATCACTGCAGTAATGCCTCATCATTTGGCACAGAAAAATGCTGCCGCACCTTCAACATCCACCTCTTACCCCCGATGTGTCACTGCCTCACAGTGCTTCAGCCAACCCACCAGCAGGCTCACGGGAGGCACATGACACATCAGAGGAGGAAGATGCAGATGAATCAACATTCAGATGAAAAAGTCAGCAGCAGCATTCATCTGTGTCAAATGGACAGTTTCTGCCTGGTCTTGTGCTTACCATCGCGCCTCAGAACGTCAGCTTCCACTGTACTCTGAATGACTCTGCTACACTCACCTTGGACTTTAATATGGACTGCCAATGTTGCTATTGTTCCCAATGACACTGCAATCAGCCTGCTGCCTAAACTCGGCCTCTTCATCATCATGTCTCTGGACATGTTTTCCCCCAAGAACTGTGGGCCAGATGTAGGTGGCCGTTTGAGACCATTTACCGAGCGGTAACGGCCGATTTTTGCCATTACCGATCGGTAAATGGGTGACAGGTATGTAGGGGGCATTATTTTACTGAATCGGTAAAATTACCGAATCGGTAATTTTACCGATTCGGTAAAATAAAAATTCGGTAAATTTACCGATTCTGAGGCCCCCAGATGTAGGTGGGACTCTTCAGAATCCCAGAGGCCTTACCGAATCGGTATTTTACCATCAAATCCAATTTGATGGTAAAATACTGATTCCGGTGTGCATGCACATGTTCGCATGCACACCTATGCCATGTGACAGGCAGACCTGCCCTTAGGGCATGTATGCCTGCCACATGGCACCCGAGCCTGTTTTGGGGGTGCCAGAGGGTGTCAAAGTGACACCTCCTGCACCCTTGTGAAAATCGGTATTTACCGATTCGGTAAATACCGAATCGGCAATGCCCATTCATTCCTATGGGCTTAAAGCCCATAGGAATGAATGGGCATTGCCGATTCGGTATTTACCGAATCGGTAAATACCGAAATTTTCCGAATCGGTATTCCAGCACATCTGGAATACCTACATATCCACCCCTTAGATTTACCGATTTTTTATTACCGAATCGGTAAAATTCGGTAATTAAAAATCGGTAAATCTATTTTACCTACATCTGGCCCTCTGTCTGGCCCTCCACTAGGCATGTACAAAATGGGGGGGTTGTTGTACAAAGAACTGGGGCAGTCTGCTCCCTGCGTGAATTCACATGTAAATAAAAGCATTTATGTTACTAAGATGTGTGTTGCCTGTGAACATCTATGTTTAAACGTGACAACAATGCATGGCCAGTTTCGCCACCACTACAAATCAAGGGACATTTGGAAAAGGGAATCTGCTGACTCTGTGTCTCTGATAGGCATTGAGAAGCCGAAACAGGTGTGACTCTACCAGTTCTCAGATCTCAAAGACAAGACTGTTCTTACAACATACCAATACTCTATGCTCATGAAGTGGCTCAAACCTTCCTTGCAAACAAAGAATAGTTAGAACATGTACTCATTGTCAATGTGGTGGACAATGGTTGAATAGATGGGTGTTATGCCATGACACGTGTAGAGACAGTCCCCTCAACATGTTACATATGATGACAAAGCAATCTAGCTGTAAAATTGAATTGGTGTTGGATAGAGTATGTCAAAGTGTGTTTCTGGATCAAATCCTAGTGTGGTTGTGCTGTAAAACTCATCACAAAGCCCCTTGCCCTACACTTGTATGCAAAATATTTTCTAGTGTTGTTCACAATGTACAAGGCTGGGCTGAAACATGTACAGAGGCTTTAAGGTGACTAGTAAATAATAGAAAGCACATATCCACTGCACTCTTACAGGGAAAGTGAAGTTGTGGGGACCGGTGTTATCAAAGATACCCCTAAGTATCCTAACAACATACCAACAGCATGTAACCAATACTGTGTGAGCACAATGCCTACAGTGCATCATGAGTATATCTGTACTTGCAAAATAGTATCATATGGATATTAATTCATCAAACCACTCCGAAACAATCTTGAAACTGAACTTTGCTACCCTACATATCAATCAGGTTGGTTCACAGACATTCAAACTGCCTGTCCCTTAATGTATACATTCAAATTGATTGTGCGTGTGATGCATCTTATTGACAATGTTTACCAATGAATCATGCGTGGAAGCAGCAGCAGATGTTTTCAAAAGGGTCAAACCTAGCGAGGAAAGCACCGCAAGCAAGACAACAGGCACACAAGGGGGACTCAGAGCACAATTTGGCAAACTGGAGAAACTCTATGAAAGGGATATCCAGAAGTGGTTAAAGGCGACATCATTATAAAATTAAATAGAAGTAAACCGCATCCCACGTGGTTTGCGTATATATACTATTCCCTCCTACGAGAATCCAGACCCTCTACTGCTAGAAGAATGGGCAGCATACACCACTGAGTCCTCCATTGGAATGCTTAAAATACTCATAAAATTAGCTTGGAATGAAAGGCAAAAATGTCTTAAAGAAATAGAAGAATTAGAAACGGTGATTGTGACCGAAAAAGATATCAAAACCAGAAAGGAGTTGCACGAGGGGATGATAAAACTTCCGTTGGCTTACGAAGACAAAATCAAACAGAGGAAACACAGCAAATTCAATCGTGATGCGCAAGATTACGAGCAAGGACGTGTCTTGTCATGACGCCCCAAGAAGAGCCTTAAGATCGAATTTGGCACAAAAAGTAGTTGTACAACGAGAGACTTCAGAGTCAGATATCACGATTGATGCGGAACAATCAGGGGAAGAAGGGCCTGAACAGACACCCTCGCACTCCCTCTTTCATGAAGAATTTCAATTAATGCGCCAAACATGGCCGAGGGGAGGATGAGGCAAACCGCCGAAACGGAGACAACAAGGAAGAGAAAAACAAGACGAGGAGGCTACAACAAGTACAGGCATAGCCTCACAAACAAGAAGCAAGAGGAGTGCCAGGAAATGAGGGACATTGATGAATTGACAATCATTCATTTGACACCAAGGAAACTGTAAAAAATTGAGGAATCAACATTGAAAAAAGGACTTACATTTTGCCCAACACAAAAGTATGAATATACCCAATCACGGATTGACCTTTTTCTTTTGACACGGAAATTAAAATTGTTCAAATTTTTCAAATTAAAAGGCTTATCAAGCCTATCACAAATACAAACCTCAGAAAGCATGGAATCGAGGACTGATGAATTAACGGATGAAGACCTAAATTTACTGCAGATACTGTCAGATGATGTATCTAACTCAGAAACGCATGAGGTAGCCAACATAGAAAGTTTTAGGATTAATCAAAAAAGGATGAAATCTGGGCTAAAACCAAAATCCAAATTAATTCCCAACATGGCATTTGACCTAATTGATGCCTTTGAAACAGCAGTCACTCTTGCATTACAACAATTGAGGATGAAAAAATCAAAGAGCACAAGAGCGAAATGCTCAAAATCAAAATTTTCCGAGGAACAGAGAAAGACGATTCAGAGAATCCAGGAAAAAACTAATATAATTTGCAAACCATCAGACAAGGCGGGCAACATTGTCCTATTGACAAGAGAATACTATATTATGGAAGCACTATTGCAATTATCAGACTCCAACAACTATGCTAAAATTACGAAGGAAAGGTACATGGAGAGTATTAAAACTATCATGCACTGATATTGAAGTGGTCCACTCATGGAACGCTTGACAATGATGAAATATGCTTTTTGAATTGTGAACATCCTATTTTACAAACATTTTACCAACGGACAAAAATTCACAAGCATGCAAGTAAGCTGCCAGGTCGCTCAATAATATCATCTATTGGGAGCCTAACAGAACATTTGTCTCAATTCGTGGACGTTTTTCTTGCCCCTCTTGTAAAGACATTGTCATCACATGTCCAAGATTCAACGGATTTTATTTGAATCATCTCCAACATCAATTGGGAACCGGACATGCTGATGATAGTTCTGGACATAACTAGTCTATACACATGTATAGACCACACTCATGGCATTAAGGCAGTTGAATATTTTTTAAAGGGGAGATCATTACATTTAGCTGAACATAACCTAATGCTAACTAAATTTGTGAAATGTTGCCTCTGCAACAATATTTTCCAGCAACAATTGTATATACAATTGAAAGGTACAGCCGTGAGAACCTGCTTCGTCCTCAGCTATGCGAATTTATTCATGGGCTGGTGGGAGAAGCAGGTGGCCTGGGCTGATGATTACCAAAAATGGGTTTCCTGTATAGTAGGGTGGCACCGTTATATAGATTATCTATTTATATTGTGGAAAGGATACAAGCAGGAGGCAGAGGAGTACATTGCTATTCTGAATGACAATGAGGTAAATATTCACTTCAGTGGAGAGATAAGTATCACAGAAGTGTATTTTCTTTGATTTGAAGGTGTTTATAGCAGAAGGGACCATATGCACCTCCCTCTATCGTAAACCAACAGCGAGAAATTCGATTTTAGAGGCCAGTAGTAGTCATCCGGCACCTCTGATCAGAAGTATACCCTATGGGGAGTGTTTGAGATTAAAAAGGAACTGTACAAGGCAAGTGGTTTTTCTGATGTCCGCGTCAGAAGCCTTGCAGAGATTTAGGAAGAGAGAATACTCAGAAGACATGGTACAATCAGCCTTAGAGTGGGTTGAAAAGATCCCTAGGAAGCTATTACTAAATAACGAGGAAAAGGAAGCCTGAGAATACCAACAAACAGGAATTTCGTTTAATTATGACCTTTACAGATGAGACCCAAGACAGTTCTAGAATCATTAAACGTAACTGGCACATCTTGAAAACTGATAAAAAAGTAATAGGAAAGGAACTATCTACCCATCCTAAAATTACGTATAGGATGTGCAGATCATTGAGAGATAATCTAGTCCAAAGCCATTTGGAGATTAATAAAAATAATTCCTGCTTAAGGGATCTCACTGGCTTCTATCCTTGCACCAGGTGTAAGGGCGTGCAAAAACAGCTGTAAGACATTAACTTTTAAGGTTCCAGGTCTAAACAAAGAGAGAAAAATTAATAAATTCCTCACCTGTAATACTCCATATTGTGTATACTGCCTCTCCTGCCCATGTAACCTGCTATTTATTTTAAAAGACTGACCACGCGCACATGTGTGTTTAAAACAAGTTGATTGAAAAGTAGATTTATTTCCGTATTGTTGTAATCAATTTGTAAAATGAAATTCTTGAATCTTGCTATTGTTTATTCAAGCAAAGTCAACCCACATAATAATGGCTTCAGTTGTCAGTCGCAAAGATCAACTTTACAAGCCGCTTTTCATTTCTATATCGTATGCAATTGCGCATGTGTGAGAACAAGTTCAAATTGCGTGCAACACTAGTTTACAAGTTATGGCCGAGTAAGGCGTCAGCCGAAACGTGTCCCGCCCTTTGTGATTAAAAAATGTGAAACTACACCCGTGAGTGCAGTGCCTTCTTTTCCATTGGAGGGGAAGTTCAAGCAGAATATATATATATATTCACTGAAAAAACCATAGGTTTCAGGGGCGTTATAGTTATTTGGACATTTCACTCATTAAAAACCATTGAAATTCCCACGTTATAGTTAGTTCAGCTAACTATAACTCGCTTCCCCGCAATGAACTGCTGATGACGTCACATATTACATCACTCATGATATGGTAAGTGACATCACTCATGACATCACTGATGACATCTTAAATGACATCACTGATGACATCATCCAGTGAATGTGTGTTTTTCTGAAAATGAAATGTTTTATATATGTATATCTTAAGATCGATGGAAGAATAAATGGGTAAATGGGTGTCTAAATGGATGATTTTTTTGTGAAAAATGTATTGTATAACTGACTGATTAAGTGTATCTTAGTGAATACATGGGTTAGTGAGTAATGTTTAAATATGTAAATATCTGTATCAATCTCTCACTTTGTTTATAAGTGGCTGCATGGGTTGTTGAGTAGCTACATGAATGTTTATATAGGTTATTAGTTGGCCTTTTGAGTATCAGTATGAGTGTCTGAGTGTCTGATGGTTCGGTGGTGGGTATTAAATAGTGCATAGATGCATGAATGAGTGACTCACTGTATGTGTTGAAGACAGCATGTGTGCAGGACTGTATGGGTGGATGAGTGTGTGTATGGGTGTGTTATTGAGTGAATGAAGTCTCTATAGTGTCTTTATAAGTAACTACATATGTTTTAAACTATGTGAGTATTGGAGTATATAAGTGAGTATATGTGAGAGTGAATGATTGGAAGAGTTCCTGTATAAATTAGTATGTGTTTCTATAGGGGATTGCTTAAGTGAGTAAGTATGTGTAAGTTTCTGTAGCAGTAAGTGTGGTGGTGTGTGTATAACTGTATATGCAATTTAATGGATGTTTGATACTTTGTTTGCATGTGTGACTATGTGTGTGAGTAACTCTATGGATGAGTGTCACTGTCTAACAGGATGTATAGGTGGATAAGTACATATGATGAGTGAGTACATGTATGAGTGACTGTATAGGACTGTTGGTGAATGAGTGGATGTGTGTGTAGATCTTGGAATTACTGAATAGGTGCGTTGTAAGTGGTATTGGTATGTCCATTGTTTTGGAAATGTTAGTTTCTATTTTTGAGTGTGTGCATCAAAGGTTATATTAGGGTGAGAGGAGGTCTGCCACTCTATCACAAGGATGATGTCATCAGTGATGTCATGAGTGATGTCACTGACCATGTCATGAGTGATGTAATATGTGACGTCATCAGCAGTGCATTGCGGGCACGCGAGTTATAGTTAGCTGAACTCACTATAACGGGGGAATTTCAACGGTTTTGTACAAGTGATATGTGCAACTAACTATAACGCCCCTGAAACTTATGTTTTTTTGAGTGAATTTCTAAGGTTTTTTAAATGCTAATTCCTAACTCTAACGTGCCTGAAAACGATGTTTTTTTCAGTAAATTTCAAAAGTTTTTTAAATGCTAATTTGTAACTATAACATGCCTGAAACCTATGGTTTTTTCAGTGAATTTCTAAGGTTTTTTAAATGCCAGTTTCTACCAATGCCTACAGAGGTATGACATGTGAATAAAGAAGAAAAAACACACAGAAAGAAGCAAAAGAAATGCAGAAAGAAGCAACAGAAGTCCCCAAAGATAAAGAAAAGTGCAGGTGGAAGGAAGATGTGCAGAAAGAACAAAAAGAGGAACAGAAAGAGGCCTTATTGCAAAATCATCCTGTACCCTCAAGTTCTTCAGATGGGTACTGTTGGTAACTGACTCTGACTAAGCAGTCCTAGAGACATTGTTATGCTAAAAGATACTTAGAATACATTTAAAACACCTACATACACTAGGAAACACTATGCGTCGGGGTCCCCCTGTGAGTACCATGTCCTCCTCTGTAAGCCCCTAGTACATAATAGGGCAGGGGATTAAAACTACCTCTTAAAATGCCACAGGGTGCGTTTGCACACTGGTGAAGGGAGGGGGGGGGGCTGAGGTAACATGTGTGCAAGTACACCCTGTGGCCGTGTTAATTTTGAGGATAAAGTCCCCGTGAATCCTGAGTGTTCCTTGGGTCCAAACAGCCTACCAGGTATCTCCAGGTAGCACCACAGAGCTGCGTTGCAGAGAGGTGTAAAAAGGGGCACCGCCTGGACCACCTCTCTGCAACGCACGCAGTAGCGTGTACTGGAAGCACCTGGTGGGCTAGTTGGCCCTCAGGATTGAAGGGGAATTATTTCCCCAACTTAAAACGCGCCACAGGGTGTGTTTGCACACATCACCTCAGGCTCCATCCCCTCCCTTCACCACTGTGTAAACGCGCCCTGTGGCCGTTTTAATTTGTGAGATTAGGCTTTCTTAAATCCTGAGGGTCCTTAGGTTCCAACTAGCCCACTAGGTACTTCCAGTAAGCGCCACAGAGCTGCTTTGCACAGAGCTGTAAAAAGGGGCACGGCCTGGACCACCTCTCTGCAATGCAGCACAGTGGCGGTTACTGGAAGCACCTGGTGGGCTAGTTGGCCCCCACGGGCCCTCAGGATTGAAGGGAAATTATTTCCCCAACTTAAAACGCGCCACAGGGCATGTTTGCACACATCACCTCATGCCCCGTCTGCTCCCTTCACCACTGTGTAAACGCGCCCTGTGGCTGTTTTAAGTTGGGAGATTAAGTCCCTCTGAATCCTGAGGGTCCCTAGGGTCCAACTAGCCCACTAGGGACCTCCAGTAAGCACCACAGAGCTGCGTTGCAGAGAGGTGTGAAAAGGGGCATGGCCTGGACCACCTCTCTGCAAAGCAGCGCTGTTACGCTTACTGGAAGCACCTGGTGGGCTAGTTGACCCCAGGGGATCTCAGGATTGAAGGGGAATTATTTCCCCAACTTAAAACAAGCCACAGTGCGTGTTTGCCCACTTAGGCCCTGTCCCCTCCCTTTGCCCCTGTGTAAACATGCCCTGTGTCCGTTTTAAGTTGGGAGATTAAGTCCCCTTGAATCCTGAGGGTCCCTAGGATCAAAGTAGCCCACTAGGTACCTCCAGTAAGCACCACAGAGCTGCATTGCAGAGAGGTATAAAAAGGGGCGTGGCCTTTAAACACTTCTCTGCAACGCAGCTCCCTGGCGCATACTGGAGGGCTAGTTGGTCCTCAGGGACCCTCAGTTTTGAAGGGGGCGCGTACAACAGTGAGCTCCAGCACACTGGCCACCTGTATGCTGGAAAAATGTACCCTCCTAGACTCTGTCTCCTTGGATAAAATAATTCCCAATGTCCCCTCAGGATCCCCTAGGGACCCAGCACAGCCACAGTTCCTTACCTCGGTCATTGATTTAATTCGTCCATTCATTCTTGATGTTCTTAACACCTCAATCATCTAGAGCAAAGTTCTGGCTATGCCTAAATAAGGGCTTGATTTCTATGCCTATATAAGGGCAATGTGAATTGTACCTGTATAAGGGCATGATTCGGGAAAATTCCCTCGGAGCTTAAAACACCACATAACACCGCGGGGCTAGGGGTCCATAACGGACACCCAAATTTAAAGACTTGGTGACCCGGGGAGGTGGCGGTCCATGGGGCGTGTGGGGGGCCCAAGCCCCCCACACAGGTTTATTTATTTTAAAAAAGCCCCGGGGGTTGTGGTCCCCGGGACAGCGATAGGCCGTGTTCCCCCGCTACACAATTTTGTCATTAAAGCCCCGGGGGGTGGCAGTCCCTGAGCCCACGTTAAAATGTAAAGCCCCGGGGGTGGTGGTACCTAGGGTTGTGGGGGGGATGTGAGCCCCCCACATATATTGTCATAAAGCCCTGGGGGGTGGTGGTCCCCAGGGCTTGGGGGGGCCTTTGAGCCCCCCCACGCATGTATTTTGAAGCCTCCCTTGCACTGCATGGTATGTTTCTACTATTGTTATGCCCCTCTAAACAGGCCCCTGTGACATGTTCAGTGTATGTAACAGAGTTTGCCCATATCCTGCCATTCTGACCTATACATATAGCTGGGCCTTCCAGAATGAAAACCTTTAATAGTATTGTGTGAAAGCCACGCACCCACAAGCTCATGGTATATAGTGACTTACCAGTGGCCCCACCATCTTCTATGCCCAGGTTATCAAGGATATCCTGATCCCAGCTGACAACATATGCCCACCGGTGCTTGAGTTGGTGGATGGTCCTCTGGACACCAAATACTTAGCCCATATGGTACTGCACCTTCTCCCACCGGTGGTGTCGCTCATGGGTTGGGTAGCCTTGGCTAACCGTGCCTCCGGTTCCGATCATGTTGGGCAGATACTTGACCAACAGCCACAGCAGGCCCCCAAACTCCCAATCTGTCAGGTTCTTAGCACTGCCCGACATCTCAGTACCCCCCAGTAGCCGCCCTAAACCCTCCTATAACTATGAACCCCTATTTATTCAAACACTCCACAATACATTACACTAAACAACACAAAATACAATTACAAGACAAAAATGGCAGTTTTGGAACACAACAGAGAAAGTACAGACACCAACAAGACCAAGAAACTTCACCAAACTCTCCAGCAACCAACAATCACTTCCACCAGCCAGCACAGATAAAAAAGACTGTGAGTGAAAAGAACTTCCCATTTCCTGGATTGCAGGGGGCTGAGCCATTGCATCATTTCCTGTGTGGGTGTGTCATCTTTCCGACGTACGCATCACGTTTCCTACTAAAGCATTGTTTTTTTCTGATGCTTCGCTAGAGAATTAGCCAATACGTGAGTTGCGCAATACCCAAGGCATTGTTAATGACGCTTTAGCGTTGATGCGTGGCTCCTGCCAGATGCTCTTTCCACTAAAGCATGATGTTTTCTGCTACAGTGCCACCTTTCCTTCAAAAGCATCACATTTACTTCTCTCCTATCATAGAAAAGTGTCACCTTTCCTACTCAAGCGTCACTTTTTGTGCCAAAGCATCAGTTTTCTTACAAAGATGTCACGTTTACTACTACAAAGTCTCCTATCCTAGAAAAATGTCACCTTTCCCTTGTTCACTGCACCATCAGGATTCAAGCAAGCCGGGCCGAAGACGGCTGTAATGCCAGAAACCGGTCCCCGGAAGCTTGTTTTTTTTCCAGTAAAAGAATTGGCTTGGTAGTTTGGTCTGCCCTGTTCCCATGATGCACTGGGCCAGGGACAGACTAATTTGCATGTAGCCAGGTTCTGAGCTGGGATGGTGCAGTGAGCAAAAAACGGTGATGGATCAAGCCCTGATCTGTTGACTGGGTACGAGTGTTCTGCTTAATTCAGATACTCTGTCCATCACCACCCCCTTTTCTGAATCGTTTTGTCCACCATAAGTGTGGAAGGGTATGCTCAGACATGATTCCCTTGCTCACTGCACCATCAGGATTCAAGCAAGCCGGGCCGAAGACGGCTGTAATGCCAGAAACTGGTCCCCGGAAGCTTGTTTCCTTTCCAGTAAAAGAATTGGCTTGGTAGTTTGGTCTGCTCTGTTCCCATGATGCACTGGGCCAGGGACAGACTAATTTGCATGTAGCCAGGTTCTGAGCTGGGATGGTGCAGTGAGCTAAAAAACAGTGATGGATCAAGCCCTGATCTGTTGACTGGGTACGAGTGTTCTGCTTAATTCAGATACTCTGTCCATCACCACCCCCTTTTCTGAATCGTTTTGTCCACCATAAGCGTGGAAGGGTATGCTCAGACATGAGTCCCTTGCTCACTGCACCATCAGGATTCAAGCAAGCCGGGCCAAAGACGGCTGTAATGCCAGAAACCGGTCCCCGGAAGCTTGTTTCCTTTCCAGTAAAAGAATTGGCTTGGTAGTTTGGTCTGCTCTGTTCCCATGATGCACTGGGCCAGGGACAGACTAATTTGCATGTAGCCAGGTTCTGAGCTGGGATGGTGCAGTGAGCTAAAAAACGGTGATGGATCAAGCCCTGATCTGTTGACTGGGTACGAGTGTTCTGCTTAATTCAGATACTCTGTCCATCACCACCCCCTTTTCTGAATCGTTTTGTCCACCATAAGCGTGGAAGGGTATGCTCAGAAATGAGTCCCTTGCTCACTGCACCATCAGGATTCAAGCAAGCCGGGCCAAAGACGGCTGTAATGCCAGAAACCGGTCCCCGGATGCTTGTTTCCTTTCCAGTAAAAGAATTGGCTTGGTAGATTGGTCTGCCCTGTTCCCATGATGCACTGGGCCAGGGACAGTCTAATTTGCATGTAGCCAGGTTCTGAGCTGGGATGGTGCCGTGAGCTAAAAAACGGTGATGGATCAAGCCCTGATCTGTTGACTGGGTACGAGTGTTCTGCTTAATTCAGATACTCTGTCCATCACCACCCCCTTTTCTGAATCGTTTTGTCCATCATAAGCGTGGAAGGGTATGCTCAGACATGAGTTCCTTGCTCACTGCTCCATTAGGATTCAAGCAAGCCGGGCCGAAGACGGCTGTAATGCCAGAAACCGGTCCCCAGAAGCTTGTTTCCTTTCCAGTAAAAGAATTGGCTTGGTAGTTTGGTCTGCCCTGTTCCCATGATGCACTGGGCCAGGGACAGACTAATTTGCATGTAGCCAGGTTCTGAGCTGGGATGGTGCAGTGAGCTAAAAAACGGTGATGGATCAAGCCCTGATCTGTTGACTGGGTACGAGTGTTCTGCTAAATTCAGATACTCTGTCCATCACCACCCCCTTTTCTGAATCGTTTTGTCCACCATAAGCATCGAAGGGTATGCTCAGACATGAGTCCCTTGCTCACTGCACCATCAGGATTCAAGCAAGCCGGGCCGAAGGCAGCTGTAATGCCAGAAACCGGTCCCCGGAAGCTTGTTTCCTTTCCAGTAAAAGAATTGGCTTGGTAGTTTGGTCTGCCCTGTTCCCATGATGCACTGGGCCACGGACAGACTAATTTGCATGTAGCCAGGTTCTGAGCTGGGATGGTGCAGTGAGCTAAAAAACTGTGATGGATCAAGCCCTGATATGTTGACTGGGTACGAGTGTTCTGCTTAATTCAGATACTCTGTCCATCACCACCCCCTTTTCTGAATCGTTTTGTCCACCATAAGCGTGGAAGGGTATGCTCAGACATGAGTCCCTTGCTCACTGCACCATCAGGATTCAAGCAAGCCGGGCCGAAAACGGCTGTAATGCCAGAAACCGGTCCCCGTAAGCTTGTTTCCTTTCCAGTAAAAGAATTGGCTTGGTAGTTTGGTCTGCCCTGTTCCCATGATGCACTGGGCCAGGGACAGACTAATTTGCATGTAGCCAGGTTCTGAGCTGGGATGGTGCAGTGAGCTAAAAAACTACTGAAAAGTAACCCTTCATAGAAAAGTGTCACCTTTCCTACTCAAGCATGTTTCGTTACTGACACATCGCTAGGGAAATGAGCAAGGCGCAAGTGACACACAGCATATGACAATGCGCAGTGCATTGTTTCTGACGCTTTGATGCTGATACCTGCCTTCCAACCTGAATGTAAACTTTTGAGGGCAACTTCTAGTTGATGAGATCTGTGTAAATTGATGTTTCCTGGGACTGGGACATAAATGCAAAACAACTAATGGTTTCAAACATGTATTGCCATGTTGAACCTTTATAACATATTGGTTAATCTTCCATTCCCAAGCATGTGGATCAAGTAAAGAAATGCAGCATAATGTGTGTGCATCTACGATTGCCAGCAGCAGTTTTTTGAATGTCTCCACCATCGGCATCCTCCTCCTCCATCGGGTGCTGCTGTTGTTGGTCCCATCCCAGGGGACATTAGTCCGCTCATAAATATTGTGAAGTATGACGCACAACAGTATTATTTTGCACACCATTCAGGGGGAGTAGAGCAATCTACCCCCTGAAACGTCCAGTCAGTGGAACCTGGCCTTGAGCAGCCCTGCAGGGGTCCCTCAAAGACACTTGCTGGCAGCCTTTCCATGTCAGAAACACCGACATGAAAATTCAGTTGGAAGGTACCATCATAATCCCAATGGTGGATCCGAGCCGGGCTTAGACGTGATTAGGGGATTATGGTGGCTTCCGATGCTTTGGAATCCCCCTGTAGGTTTCACTCCGACTGCTGTCATCCAAATATGACGGTTGGGACTGAAACCTACGATGTCGGGCGTACAGCCTCCGACAGCTAGTTGGACGCTTTCCCCCCGACATCGTAATCGGGCCCAGAGATGGGTATTATGTCAAACATTTCTAAAAGTTAGTATTTGAATTTTGTTTACCTACACGCAGGCCATTCCCATATTGTCCATTCTGGAACCGCTCCTTTATGATGGAAAGCCTGAAAATGTATGTGTCTTGCACACTCCAAGGGTATTTGCCCATCACGTTAGTGAACAGGCCCGATGGTCCACGATGGCCTGTACATTGAGGGAGGGAGTGTTTTTCCTGTTCCGATAAAGATGGAATATTGCAGCAAGGGGAATTAGTTGCACATGGGTAGGAACCCAGTGATGGCATAAATCCCTTGTTTTGTCTCCAGCTGCAGATCTTGGGTGTTGGGGAAGAGGCGATAGCGGGGTGTCAGACAGATGATGGCATCCAGGATGGAGGGAAGGATTGAGGAGAAAGAAGGCTAAGAGATTCTGGCCACTCTGGTGGCTGTTATCTGGAAGAATCCTGATGCCAGCATGTGTAGTACTGTCATAATCTTCATCTGTGGAGGGATGTTGGTAGACCTGTCAGCTGTTGGCTGGAGCATTGGCACAAACAGATGTAGCAGCTGTACAATGGACTCTTCCCTCAGAGGGTAATAGGTTATTACCTCATCCTCCCTGAGTCCTATTAGGGTAGTCCACTGGCGTTAAATGCTCTCCCTTCTCCTGAATTGCCTTTGTGGTGATGGGGGAGTTTAGTGGTGGTTGGGGTGGGGAGGGGGTGGTCATCACCTTGAGACTTCCACCTGCAAAAGGAGCGCCACACTGTCCTATCCAGCTTCTCTTTATGTAGCAATGTCAATGCGTAATTTCCTATGCTTGGGTTTTACAGGTGCAAGATTTTTGAAGATATCGGACCTCTGCACAACTCAAACAGGAGGTACCTCATGCTGGTAAAATCTTGTAAATATCCATGTGCCTGTTTTACGGAGGAAATTATGATGGAATGCCTACCTTGCATATTTTAATACTTAGGTGATGCAGGCGGTTCCGACACAGGATCCCTTTTGACGCAGGACTCCTAAAAGTGACGCATCCTTCAAGGTACGTTACCTTGTAAATATGGAGTAGTGACAGCACAGGCAATGTGTCAAAGGAGTTTGGCTCTATACTACTAGAGAGTCTGGTGCCCCATATTATTAATACTAAAAAGTTCCTACTGTTAGGGGATTTTAATCATCATTTGGAGATGCCCTCTAATTTGGACTCAGCTAGTCTGATTGCCATAATGGAATCTCTCGAGCTATCCTTGAGAACTATCGGTCCTACTCATAGTGCAGGACACACATTGGATGCCATATTTTCCAACATAACAGATCTGGCCACTGAGCAGGTAGTTGGTTGAACTGACCATATGGCACTGAGTTTTTTCAGTGATGTCTGCCCATTCAGTAAAGAAGGGACAAGGTCAGAGGAGCCATCGGAGACCTTGGTCGAGGGTAACCGCCTCCGCTTTTGGACAGGCATATGTGGATCCCCTGCTCAACTTGCAAGTGGACCCTAATGTGGCCTGGGAAAAATTGAAGGGAGCAATTCAGGTAGCCTTAGACATCATAGCCCCACTGAAAAGAGTTAGTACCCAGAAGAGGGCAGCTCCGGCCCCCTGGTATTCGGATACTCTTAAAATGGAAAAAGCTAAGAATAGAGTTTTGGAGAGGAGATGGAGAAAGTCAAAGAGGGAGCAAGATGAATTGCTATACCGTAAATCACACAGAGATTATTTAAATAGCTGTAAAACAGCAAGAAGGATACACCTTGGTGTACGCATCATTGAGGCCAAAAATTCATCCAGGAAACATTATAGGACACCTCCCCCTACACAAGAACTATGTGAGGACTTAGCCAGGCACTTCACTAATAAGAGCGACCTGATTTACCAGTCCTTTGAGACGACTATGGTGGAACAAGGAGAGGGAAACGCTTCTAAAGTACTCTTGCTGGAAGAGGTTCCCCCCCATAGGTTGGACTATTTTGCCGCTTTGACCAGTATGCAAGTTGAAGCCCTACTAAGCCGTGTAAAGTCGGGTTCACCATCTGACCCTGTGCCACCAGCAGTAATGTCAATTCTCAGCCCGATCCTAGCAGACGCACTTTCGGAAATCTATAACATCTTGCTGGAAACAGCCATATTTCCAACTGAATGGAAAGAAGAGCGGGTCAAGCCACTCTTAAAGAAGGCTTCGGCGGATCCATCCGAGCTGCAGAACTATAGGCCAGTATCGCTCCTCCCCTGCTATGCGAAGGTTTTTGAAACTCTAGTGAACAAACAACTGTCCCAATATATGGAATAAAACCACCTCCTGGATCCCTACCAGTCTGGATTTCGTGCATCCCACAGTACAGAGGCTGCATTGCTTGAAGTAACAGATACCCTCAGGATGACACTAGACGGAGGGAGTCCAGTGATCCTCGTCCTCCTCAATCTGTCAGCAGCATTTGACACCATTTCACATCGGCTGCTGCTAGACAGGTTGAGGGGGATCGGGTTGAGGGGTAAAGCTCTTAAGTGGATCCAGAGCTTTCTATTGGGACGTACACAGAGTATCCAGCTAGGGTCATTCGTATCACAGACAACGGGGATGGATAGGGGTGTTCCGCAGGGCTCAGTACTGAGCCCAACTTTGTTTAACGCCTATGTAGCACCCCTGGCGGATATCATCAGAGGTCACAGGTTCAAGACCATCTCCTATGCGGACGACACCTATCTAATCATCCCCATTGATGATGATATAACATCTACTCATGTGGCCTTCAAATCACTACAGGGGAAGAAACCTCTATATCTGAAAAATAAACTCAGGTGGTATCAGCCGGCACGACAGCTAAGATCTAGTAATGCCAACCTTCTGTATACTCAGAAAATACACAGAGTAAGAAGGGGTTGCAGAGCCTCTGCCCTCCGTGTCTCCTCCTGTAGCGCCGAGAGATCCCCTTGGGGATGATTCGCTTGCGCTCAAGAAATTCACTAAGTAAAGTAAAGTAAAGTAAAGATTTAGATGAATTGGCAGTGCAAGCTTCTTGTAAATAACCCCCTAAAAGTGTTAGCACCAGTCTGGTTTTCTATCAGCCGTGGCTGTAGTTGGTCTTATAGCTCTTGGGTAAATCCCCTATAAGTCTTATATGTACACTTTTAGCAAAGTCAAAAGGTCTTAGCTTGAGCCAGACGTAAAAAATAAATTGGCTAAAAGCAAAAAATTATTCTGGTCTTAAAAAGCACACATTGCCCTAGATGTCACTGGAATGAAGGGAACTACTTTGTGTATGGATGTGGTCCTCCTGGAAGGGAAGAATGCCGCCAAACACAGTGAATTCAATCAATGACTGAAGTGGGCTGGCACTTTATCTTATCTCTATGCTGTAGTGAGCGCAAGAAAAATGTGTGTGACCACCGACCAATTGATGAGATATGCTTGCTGAAATGCCTTTGTACAATATATATAATTTTGTAAAATCAAATGACAGAGCAAGGGAAGTTCGTAAACATAGAGCCAAACAGGAGCACTTCGTAAACAACAAAAAACTATAAAAATTATAAACCAGCAATTAAAATGTCATCCTGTTAGTAAAATAAATACAAAAAAGAACCCACAACTAAATGAATTACAAGATGCACTTTATTTTGCTTGTTGAAGGGATTCTGCATAGAAACAGAAGTTTGCTTGGGACCACAGAACATATCAGTCTGTAGGAACTGAGCCACCATACCACCCACATCAATACCTAAGGGCCCAAATCCAGAATAGCTCATAGTGCCTTACTTGCTCACCTAACCTTTCCAGAGAAACAAGTAAATTGGCAAACCAGAACACAACAGTCTAGAGCCTCTCAGGAATCAGGGTAGTGGGTCATCACCTTTCGTTCTCTCACTCATACGTGTCCACAATAAACAGAAAAGAGACACATAGAAAGCTTACAATATTTATTGAACCTATTGTGCTCTATTTGATAACTGCGCTGCAACTAGAGAAAATACGAAGGTTGAAAATGTGGTTAGAATAAACAATAAACTCCAAACACAAATTGCACTCAAGCACACACTATTCCAATCGTAAGATAAGTCTCACGTTTGTAGTCCATTATTAATTCCAGTCCACACAGATCAAAAAGCAGATTTTCATACAATGTTGTCCAGCAATGCCGCAGTCGACAAGTGTTTCGTCCACCTGGACTTTTTTAAGGTTATACGTATGGTGATATATCCAAAGGAAGTGTGAGGTCTCTCCCAACGTCTATTGATTGCAAAGTGTAGGCAAAAAGTTCCATCGGTATGGGACCTCACAAAATTGGTCATCCAACTGTTGGGCTGACTAGGAAGTAATCCCCAAAGGTTTATTGTGTCTATTTCAGTAGTTTTAAAGCATCACAAGGGACAGCACCATCCTGATAAGCGTGCTGGTCTGTAGGTTTCATGGTCCGTGTACGACTGTGTGCGCATATTTGTATGAAAATCTGATTTTGGAGTTAAAAGCTTTGTGGAACAACTTGATCTGTGTGGACTGGAATTAATTATGGACTACACACATGAGACTTATATTATGATTGGAATAGTCTAAGTGATGTCATATTTGATGATTGATCTGCCTAAGCCTACCCTCACTATAGATGCACAGTGATATATTAGAGATCTCTGGGATTAGTAGGGGACCCGCTTACCAGCATGCATAGGTAGCTGTCCTGCATCTCAGGTTGCAAAGCTCTCGCTCGTCTTGGGTCATTGCTCTGCAAGAATGTGTCCTCTCTGTTTTCAAAATGACAATACCCAGCTTTTTTAATATGATTTACATGATCAAAACAGCAGCTGCATTTATGTATTATGTCTAGGTGTTAATGTACGACCACAGAGAAAACAGAGCACTGTGTTTTTCAACTTTGTATAAAATATTTTCGTCGGACTCCCAGCAGGAGAACTGAACAACAAAACATGTGCAGCCTATTTGTAACTTAAATGTGTGCATAAAAACAAGCATGTTCTTTTCTAACGTGTGCAAAGCAAATGCAGTCTGTTGAGTGCAGTTAGATTAACATGAAGAAGAAAACACAGTGGGCCTAAAGCAAATAAACAACAGCTTCTCCATTCTAACAAAAAGACTACTTGTGTCCATCAGTGGGAATACAAATGGGTCACTGTCATGGCCCTGATGGATTCCCCATCCAGAAAATGGCTATTTATGACAAACCCATAAAAGCCAATGGTTGAAGAGGACTGGCCCAAAGCCCACTATCTATATTACTTCTTAGATGTACTTTTAGGTTTCTCCTGCAGAAAGTTGTAGCTG
Organism: Lissotriton vulgaris; assembly: GCF_964263255.1. Taxonomy (NCBI): domain Eukaryota; kingdom Metazoa; phylum Chordata; class Amphibia; order Caudata; family Salamandridae; genus Lissotriton; species Lissotriton vulgaris. Next base: position 1,747,445,095 of record NC_141694.1, read on the forward strand.
TCTTTTGACACACAGACCCATTGTATCCAATATATTCTTAAAGGGGCCTTTGTGACCACCCTTAAGGCTTTCTTTTCTGCCCAGTTCCCTGCTTCTGATTTAATGGCAGTACTCCATTTATTGTGTTTCTACCCCCCGATGAGCGTTTCAGTCTCACTGTGTTTTGTTTAGAGGATTTGTACACTTGGACTGCTGAACTGAGAAACTTGCATTGCTGTGCATGAACAATTAATGTCTATATGGACTGTCTTATCTTTTTATGTGTCGAGACTCCGCAGTGGTAAAGATACTACTAATAAAATACATTTGTGAATAGCAAACAATCCTAAACCTACACAAAAGTGTAAATTTATCTTTGTTAATCAGGTCCTCGGTAGGGCAGCAAACACATGTTTTGGCGAACTCCTTCAAGATGAATACAAGCTTTATAAATACACATTTACAAATGGACTTCACTTAAAAAACACCCTGACAGAAATAAAAAATTTGCATCAACTAAATGAGCGTTCATAAAAAATGGAGAAAGCCTTTGCACCTGCATTTGAACTTCTGTTGAATGCATTATTTTTAATAGCTCACTGGTTTTCCAGTGCCAGTTACAATCAGATACAACCTGTCAGTAAATGACCCTGCAAACACAAGAGTGAAAGTAATTTTCACCCCTCTTCTAATTGTCTCTAGTTCTAAAACGTGCGATAATTGTAGTCACACGTGTTTGTTTTACCTTAAGCATTTGTGTTTAAATTACCCTGTTAGCTTAATTGTTCAGAGCAGTGATGAAAGGCAGGTGCATATCTGTCCAGTGTGTAGGCAACCATCTGATAAATGCATTGCCCATAACATTTGCCAGTCTCTAAAAGTAAATGTTCGCTAGAAAACTCACTTCCTGTGCATTCGATCATCCCGCGAGAGTTAGAACATATGGCTGCTATCACACTTTAAAAACATGTTGTTCTTCAGTGGCTTGGGACGCCGTCGGCAATTTAATGAACATACTGTGTCGTAGACAGATGGTCACGCGTTCAGAAAACGTGTTCTTGCATTTTGGTAAATAATAACTGCTGCTGAAATGCATCGTGATTTGTAAAACATTTTCCAATCGGGCTCGGTGCCACATATGCAATCCTTTCCTGGAGACAGAGGAAGAAAACACGGGTTCATGCTTTACCCAGTAACCACAGGGGCTCAGCAGGTGCATGAAAGCCCTAAAGTAGCAGGTCATGTTTACAATGCGGAGCGACAGGGAAAGACAATGGGGGAGATTGGTGTGGAGTTTTGGAGAAACTAAGTGCCGCATGCTTATGTCTATTGCTGGTATTTATGTTGTGTTAACAAATGAAGGAGGGAATGCTGAATCAATCAAACATTCACCCCCAGTCAAGAGATCTGGGTTGAATCCATCATCGTTTTTTAGCTCACTCCGCCACCCCAGTTTGGACCCAGCCATATGCAAATCAGTCTTGACCCTGCTCTTCCTGTGAACAATCCAGACCGAACTGCCAACCCAGGCCCTCCATGGACCGGAAACAAGCATCCTGGGACTGGTTTTCGGGTACCACCCCTCATCAGCCAGGCTAGCTTGAATCCAGTGGCAAAGTGAGCAAGGGAGCCACATCAGGGAATACCCTGCCAACTTAGGGCGAACAAAGAAAACACAAAGAGATGATGGACGGAGTGCTGAAACTTTTCAGACAATACTCCCAGTCACTGATCTGGGTTGAATCCATAATTGTTTTTTAGCTCACTTCGCCACCCCAGTTTGGACCCAGCCGTATGCAAATCAGCCTTAACCCTGCTCATCATGGGAACAGTCCGGCCTGAACTGCCAAGCTGGGTCCTCCATGGACCAGAGACAAGCTTCCTGGGATGTTTAGCGCATCATTTCCCTATTCCGTGATTTCTTGAAGGTTTACATTCTTGTTTACAATGATAGGGTTACCCAATATAGATCCTCTTTGTGATTAGTGTGGGTCATCCTCGTCTTCACAAAATGGCGTATCTTGAACACAGATCAGCTTGTGGTGACCTTCGTATCACCAACACGTACCCCTGGATGGTCCTTCACTCGATCAGTTCACCACAGAGCACTTTGCATGCTCTTCAGGAAGGCTACATGGATATGGGCACTTTCCAAGCAAAACATACTCTGCGGGGACTCACAGAATTCTCACCTACAGTCGTGAGTGGGGCAGGTGCTCCTGAACAGTAGTGGAGGGTTAATGTTATGTTATGTTATTAGATTTTTTAAGCGCAACAGCTGCCTCAGCAAAGGGGCGTCCCGGCGCTGCCAAATAATGAAACAGACGCGGAGGCAATCCAGAGAGCTTCAAGGGGGTAGACTATGGTGACGGAAACAGAAAGGTTTTAATGGCCATCCGGAAGTCCAGCATATTCTCAATGCCACGGATATAGTTCGGCAGAGAGTTCCATAGTTTAGCTGCCAACACCTGGAAAGAACGGCCACCCATGCGGCATAGTTTAAAGCGCGGCACCTTCGCCAAGTTTTGCCCCAGCGAGCGCAAACTGTGCTGCGGGACATACCAAGTCAACAGAGGGCGTAATAAGGCCGGGCTCTCAGTCTTAAGAATCTTAAAGGCCATCATCAGGGCTTTGAACTGGATCCGAGATGAGATCGGTAACCAGTGAAGTTTTTTCATTGTAGCTCTAACCGAGCACCAACGAGGAAGCCCTATCAGTGTTCTCGCGGCCATATTTTGAACTCTTGCCATCCGGCCTTGGCCCGTAGCATTTCTGCTCTTCTAGGTTTTCTCTTCCTCTTGAAATTGACCTTCAAATCCCCTCCAGAAGAGTCAATCAGCCCCCTCATTCAACCAGGGTTCAGGCATCTCTCCCTGGAAGACTTGCATTACTTCCTTAAGTTATGGGTAAAGAAATTGCCAAGCAAAGCTGGTGGTAGATATATCAACCCTGAAACATTGAAGAATTTCTCAATTGATACTTTATTAGGACCCCAAATCTTGCTATAGTAATCTTGGCACAATGGCTAGAGGTTTCTGTCTCCTTCTTATAATAAAGTGGGTGACAGTAGTTGTGTATTCTCACAGTGTGCTCTTAGAAAGGAGCCTATGCAGTTCTGCCAAGGGCTGTGTCACAAAGTGTGAGCAGGAAGGCAGGTGGAACTGGGAGCCACTAGGCTGGAGAAACCCAGAACAGAGCAACAAAGGCAAAGCAGTCTGAAACACAGACCTCCCTGTTACCCTGTAGGAGGCAGAACATCCAGAGTACAATGGGTCAAGAGATGGTAGGGGAAACTCCCTAATTTCAAAAGTACCCCTAATCTCTTTTGCTTAAAACTCTTTAGTCTGACCAACTGCAAAGGATACCTAGAATGTCCTGGGGGCTCCAATTTAAATCTGCTTTCTGGGAACCCCTTGAGACCTTTCTCATAGGTAGCACTAGAATATACATGGTAGACCGGGCATCCTTGGTGTGGTTTCCTCTCACTTTGCCTTCAGACCTCCTGTTTTACCTGACTTCGTTTTTGCAGGCCGTAGGAATCTGGGCACTTTACCACTGCTAACCAGTGCTAAAGTGCATGAGCTCTTTACCTATAACATGGTCTGATTGGCTTATTCACAATTGGCATATTAAATCTGATAATAAGTCCCTGGTTAAAGAGAATTACAAGTGGGCCTGCAGCACTGATTGTGCCTCCCACTCAGGTTGCCCTTTAAACATGTCTCAAGCCTCCCACTGCAGAGCCTGTGTGTGCAGTTTTAAACTGCCACATTGACCTGGCTAGTTAACATACTTGACAGGCTCAAACCTTCCTTTTTATTACACAGAGGTCACCCCTAAATTAGGCCGTAGGCAGCCCATGGGTAGGGTGAAGTGTAATTAAAAAGTAGGACATGTACTTTTAGGTTTTTCCTTGCAGTAAAATACTCTTAAATTCGTTTTTCACTACTGCAAGGCCTATCTGTCCCATTGGATTACATTTTGATTGCCTTATTGCAGTTTACAAGTGTAATTTCCAATTGGGAATAGATTAAACCACCAATTAGCTGTCTCTGGAATCACATTTTAAAAACGCAGTTCATGGTGATGTTACATTTTAAATTATAATTCTCAAAATGCCACTTTTAGGAAGTTGACACTTTCTACTGTAACCATTTGTTATCTTCTGCCTGTATCCGGAATACAAGTTTCGGGTCGGTTACAACTGGCTTTTTGCATTCCCTCTAGACAGTCACACACAAAGGCACACACAAAGGAAGGGTAGGTGTGACTGAGTGGCCATCGGCATCCTGATGGACCATCCTGAACTTATCTTAGAACCCCCTTCTTTGTCAGGCTTCCAGCAAGACCAAATTCTATCTCATCAGTGCCTTGAACCACCTTCAAATACTGGAAGAAACTTATGGCCTAATTTAAGAAGCCCTTCATTACATTTACACCGCTGTTGCATCACTTTTTGTGATGCAGTGGTGGCGTAAATAATGCACCTCATTGCTCCATATTTATAAAGTGATGCACCTAGGCAGATGCGTCACTTTGTAAACCCATGCACTTCATTATACCTTCGGCAGGTATCATGTATGCAGGGTGGGCGTTTCCCCAGCATCAACGCCTTGTAAAAGTGGCAAATTGAAATCTATAAGATTTCAGCTCACCAATTCTAGGACGCCATTGCATCAAAACCTTGCGCTTGCCTCATGGTAGGCGTAAGAGTGACGCAGGCCCTTTCACATGGGACTTGACCCATGTGAAAGGACACATTGCTGGAGTTGCACCTGTTTTCAGGTACAACCGAGCAATGTGCCACTTTTGCGTGAACAGATACGTCAGTAACACTGACGTATCTGTAACTCCTTGCGACATGATGTGCCATACTTTAAATATGGCGCATCTATGGTGTCGCAAGGAGGGCAGACTGAGAAGTGTCACATCGCTGCTTTGTCACAGCGAAGCAACACTTCTCTTAAATAAGGCCCTTAATCCCTCTGAACCTAACTCAACACTGCAACAATGAAATTGACAAACTCAGACTTCTTAAAACCTCCATGCTCTCTACATGTGTAACGTTAAACCAAGATATCTTTGTTCCACAAACAACTACAGATGACAACAGAAGATGAAACCAGAAATCATTGCAATTCATCATCAATGGAAGAAATCTAGAAATGCCATTGAGCAAATCTTCCTTGAATGACTCAACTGAATCTTCAAATGTTCCCTTAACAGTATTAAAAACTATACTTCTCAAACTGGATATCTCTCATGTCAGGAATTTAGGAAGCCATTAGGAGTCTATTCCACAAACTTGAGGGCACCACCCCATGATAGATTAGTCTCACATTGTGGTGAAAGCAAACATACTATACATTCATCTCAGTAACAAGATGACAGCCTCCACACCCACACCAACCAACGTGATGACTGAGAAGCTATCCCCTACCTTTAGTACTTTCAAGCTATTCCCTGAGGCTAAATTCCACAAACAGGAAAGACTAGTGGAATTCTGTGAGCAGCAACAAATCCTTGTCTGCCACAAATCTCCAGCAACTCTCTTCATTCTTGTCAAGGCCATTTACCTGAAACGTAGGATTTATGAAGGAGCGACAAATGTCCAACCCAACCGCTCGAGAACAAACTTCAGCGCACTTCAAACGCCATGGTGATCTGACGAGTGCTTCCTACAGCACGGGGTTCAGGAAATCGTCAAAGGACCCCCTGTGGACTGGGACATCTTATGAGCCACCTCAGATGGTCCCTCTAGACTTTTCTAATGTCTGCTAGGAAGGGTCTTCAATATGCTGTTGCTATCTAATTAAACAGAACATAAACAATATCACTCAACTACTTAAATCACAGTTCAGAGCATACATCCCTAAAGTCTCACTGTATTCACTGACCACATGCACAGTTGACCTACGTTAACTGCTGTTCTGAAGTACCTTAAAGTTCCAGTTCTCCTGTTTCACTCGCTACTCTTGCATGGATAGGAGGCGAGCTCTCTTATTCTCTCTAAGCACTGTTCTTTTAGGTAAGGCCAGTTCCTGATACTTTCTAATGATTACTAGCATTGCAGTTTGCAGTTACTTTGTTTAACCACTATTTAAAGGTTCTAGGTTGTACACACTTAACTGCGTGAACTTGGGTATTGAATGTGTTCTTCTTTGCTTTTCTTTTGGCAAGTTTCCTGATGAGTCTACACCTGGAGAAGGACGAAGGACTCCTCTCCATAACCTGCTCACAGATTAAGGTAAGTGCCAGCCGGTTGCCGATGTTGCACTCTCACTGGGTTCTTTAAGCCAAGCAAGAAATTGGGGACTGCGGCATGGAGTATAGTATCACACCCCAAGATGGCAGTTGTTTTAATGGGCTGTGTTCAGGCTCTACTTCCAGAGGCCCAGTGAACCATTGGGATCATGACTGAAGCCAGGGATAGAATAAAGGTGGCCCTTGGGAAGTTCAGATGGTGCAGCAATAGAAAAATGTGCTAGGAGTCAAGGGAGAACCAGAGGGACCTGTCCTGGTAGTATCCTAGTATCCAACACTTGTCCTTGGGCTCTGACCATCCCTAGGTTGGCATGGAGTACATTGTAGATGCTGTAGCATCTTGCTACAATAAATACAGACACTTATTCTTATATCAACTGGAGCTTTATTTACTACCTCTTGCTCGTGCCCTGTCCCTATTCTCACTGCTGCTTTCCTGTGTCCGCTCCTCCTCTTCCTCTGGCCCCCTAGCTCCGCCCACTCCCAACTACTAGTGTGCTGACTTCACAACATCTCCCCCCTTTGTAACAAAACAAACAAAACATACTGACTTCTCAGTCCACCTCTACGATCAGTCTCTTGGGTGGACGTATGTAGCGATGAGGTCGTGGCGACCTGACTCTCGGACTATTAGTACTCAGTGTCTCAATGATCGGAGCAGTGCTCTCACGATCATCAGAATGCAGTTCTTCCGATCTGGGATTGTCCATTTCACTCATCATGGTTCTGGAGGTGTCTTGTGGCAGTTTCTTAAAGTGCGAGATGTTTCTCGTGACTCGCCGCTGCTCGGACTCCGCCGTCAACATAGTTCCTTTCCTTTTTGTGACCACCAACGGTTCGTCCTTGAATGGACAGTCGGTCTTTTTCTGCGGCTCCTGCTTGACGATAACATGGTCCCCTTCATGTAACGATAGTGACCTCGCTCTTCTCCGGTGGTCTGCATAGGCCTTCATTTTTCCTTTGTTGCGTTCATCAGTTGCTCTTATTTCATGTGGGTCTTTTGCAGATGATGATGCTTTCAGGGCTCCATCCCACGTTGGAATGCGATTCCTCATGGGACGTCCCAGCATAAGGGTCGCTGGGCACTGGCCAGTCGTTGCGTGAGGAGTTGTGCGATAAGCTCGGAGGACTTCATTGAGTGCTGCTTGCAGATCCCTCCCTTCCGCGGTAGCATGTTGGAAGGTCTTTTTGAGCGTGGCCATGAATCGCTCAATTGTCCCATTTGCCTGTGGCCAGAGGGGTGTAATCCTACGGTGATGGAAGTCTAGGTGTTTCGCAAAGGCTGCAAAGTCATTTCCATTGAAAGGGGGCCCATTGTCTGATTTAACTGTCTTGGGAACCCCCCACGTTGCAAAGACTTCGTCAAGTACTTTAAGAGTACTGGAAGCGTTTGTGGACGGTACAAAGCATGCAATGGGATATCTAGAATATTCATCGATGATGGCCAGTACATATTTGCCCGATGATAGGGGTCCATAGAAATCAATTGCGATCTCTTGCCACACACCACGGGGTAGGGTGGTCATGTGTAATGGTGCCGGGGGATCGCTCTTGCTAGTGAGTTGACAGAGATGACAATCCTTCAAGGTGGCTTCCACCAGTTGATCAAGGTATGGAAACCACACTCGTTCCCTTAGTGCTCGTTTGGTTGACACAATTCCCCGATGCCCTTCATGTGCAAGAGCAACCACTCCTTGTCTCAGTTGAGTGGGGATTACAATTCTCTGGTCTCGCAACAGTATGCCATCAGTGGTCACATCTTGGTTGTCACTGACCTTGAAAAGAATTTCTACTAGGTGAAGTCGTTCAGCGGTTGGCAGGCTCAATAGACAGTCTGCCTCTGGGCCCTTGATGACATGGATGACCGCTGATATGGTTGTGTTGTCATGTTTAAGAGTCGTCGAGAACTTCCCCAGGCAGGGAAGTGGCTTCTTGGCCATCCACGTGAAGACTCCAACGGGTGCAAATGTCAGAGGAGGCAGTGGGCTCATTCTTTCGTATTCGGTGACTGGAATGCAGTTTAAGGATGCGGGTATTTCTTAAGCTGGTCCGGATCTGCCGCCAGGTTCAGATACTCGATGGTGTATGCTGAGTCTCGGGACGACGGTCTGGACTCTCTGGAGGGTGACCTCCGCTCCCACCTGGACCGACGTGACTCTCTGCTAGAGTGTGACGACCCAGAGGACTGCTCCGTCTGGTCTTGGACAGCTCGCGCATGGTGTCTTCGGGTGTCGGACCGAGACATTCTTGGGGCTCTGCTTCGTGTGTCAGATTGTGGTGTCCTTGTGGTACCACTTCGTTTCTCCTTATTGTAGTCCCCACACATCAATTCTAAATGGTTAGTTCGACCGCACTTCCGGCATCTCTGACCCATGGCAGGGCAGCTGTCCACATGAGGGTAATCATACCCACATCTGTAGCATTTCCTCACTCTTTCCGATTTTCTCTCCTTCTTCCATGGTTCTCGTCGTTGATATTTCGATTGTTCTTGACGGGAAGACGTGTGCGACCTCCATTGTCTGTCTCTTGAGCTCCTTCGACTGTCGCCTTTGGGGTGCACACGTCGTACTTGTTCATGACTCCCTTTGTGTTCCGTTTCAATATTAGCTGCGTACTTCTCCGCCTGATCATAAACTCGTGCCATCTCTTCTATTTCATCCAGTCCATGTACTTTTCTCAGTAAGCGCCTCCTGAGTTGATCAGAATAACATCCGTCTATTATTTGTGATTTGATGGCGTCATCTGTAGAGAAATTATCAAATTAACAGTGCTTGGCTAGTCTCCGCAGACGCATCATGAAGGCACTCATGGGCTCATCCTTCCCTTGCCGAGCGGAGTGGAATGTGTGGCGCTCGTAATCTACATTTCGTTTGTGAAGAAACTTTTTATTCAAAACATTACGTGCTTTAACGTAAGTATCCACGTCAGTAGCAGGAAGGTCTTTGAGTATTTTAACTATCTCTCGCCCCGCCAAGTTGCGCAGAGCAATCAACTTCTTTTTGTCCTCTACAATGTCCGAACCTTCAGTGTAATCTTCAAACTCTTCCAACCATTCTTGCCATCTGGGACCCATGCTCCCTCCAGTTGTCACCTTGAGAGGCGCGGGTGCCCGCAGGCGCGACCCACTTGCTGGAGGCTGAGCGTTGTCTTCGTCGGAAATTTTGCAGCAATCTCACTTGGGTTCACCAATGCTTGTTTCCTTGCTAATATTTGTTTACTTATCAATGCTTGTTTGTTCGCCAGTGCTTGTTTGACTTCCGGTGTCAATGCTTGTTTATTTGCCAATGCTTGTTTCTTTGCCAATGTTTGTTTTATTTCAGTTGCCAATGCTTGTTTGTTGGCCAATGCTTGTTTCTTTTCTCAGTGCCTGACTTCAAAATGGCCGCTCTGTGAAAACTAAAGGGTCTGTCCTGACGAGCGCCTGACTCTAAGATGGCCACCGTCAATGCAGTCACACAAGGCTTTCTCTCTCTGGATTGAATCACTCCAGACTCACCGGCCAGCAGCTTCAGGGCAGCGCGCTCCAGGAATCACTCTTCCTTGGCCACCACAGCAACGAGGTGAGGTTGGGGTGGGCTCCCGCCTTGCTCGGCACGTTCCCGCACTTTTCCTTGCGGCGGCCTGCCAATTCACACGCATCAAGCGTGAGATCTTCACCGTCGGCGGGGATTCAGACCCGGACCTCCCGGCGCTCAGCCGCTCTCGCTGGACGGTCTTTGTGGACGTCGTCCTCACCACTGGGGCACTTTTCCCTCACTCTGGCGCGATCACTTTCCTTTGGTTCGAGTCGATCAGCGCTCGAATTCCCAGCCCCTCTCGGCTCCCTCACAGTCCTCAAGGGGGGGCAGGGTCACCTGCTGCTGGCTCCTTCTCCTTGTGCAGCAGCAGCTCGGCAGTGTCTTCTTTCTGCGTCGCTGGGGATAGGGTGTCTCAATCTAGCTCTGCAGGCGGTGGGCTTGGCTATCCCACCCTCGTCGCCAGTTGTAGCATCTTGCTACAATAAATACAGACACTTATTCTTATATCAACTGGAGCTTTATTTACTACCTCTTGCTTGTGCCCTGTCCCTATTCTCACTGCCGCTTTCCTGTGTCCGCTCCTCCTCTTCCTCTGGCCCCCTAGCTCCGCCCACTCCCAACTACTAGTGTGCTGACTTCACAACAGATGCTGTGATTCACAACAATTAAACTACTGCCACATTACCAGTGACGACCATCATCAAAAATTCTATGTTATCAGGCACCTTCTCCTCACCGTTAAAAAGACCCTATATTCAACCACATGTCAAGAAAGACAATCAAGTCCCAGCAGACCCAGCTAGTTTCAAGCCAATCTCAAAAACCCCCTTCCTTGAAAAACAGAATGAATGATCACCATTTATTACGGACACCAACTTGAAGAAAACAACTTTTTCTCAGATGACAAACACAGATTTCATCGAGAAAGGGACAATTTCTTTAATCTATCTCTGGGATAACTGGATGACCACCATTTTCGATAATTGAGTTGCAACAGTTCTTTTTGACCTGCCAGCTACAATCAGCACAACTCATCATGTCTCCTTCAAAGACAGACTATAGGAGCTTGCTATCAAACGATGTGCCTTGAATCCGTGGAAGCCAATGATCAGGATCTGATTAGTGCTGAAATATGAGTCCCAGCAAAACCAAAGGGGATAATGGACGGAGTGTTGAACAATGCAAGCACTCACCCCCAGTCAACAGATCTGGGTTTAATCCATTATCATTTTTTAGCTCACTCCGCCACGGGGAACATCCATGACAACGCGGTCAAAACACCGCGCTGCCATTACCACGCGTCTTTTACAACGCAAGTCATTACCATGACTTGCGCTGGAGGACGCTCTAGACTAAGGAATGGTAGATTTACTATTCAAACACCTTCCCTACTGTACATAGGCTGGTGTTGGAATAGTAAATTGAACTATTCCTAAGTCCAGCACCCTACAGCGCAAGTCGTGGTAACGACTTGCATTGTAAAACCTGAGTTGTGATGTACCGCGATCTAAAAGATTGAGTTGTAACATCATATAACTCTCCGCCACCCCAGTTCAGACATGGCCATATGCAAATCAGTCTGACCCTGTGCCTCATGGGAACAGTCCAGCCCGAACTGCTAAGCCATGTCTTCCCTGGACCGGAAACAAGCACCCTGGGACCGGTTTCTGACCAATCAGTCCCTGCATTGCTCTGAGTCAAAAGGGTGAATACACAGACCAGGAACTACTTGGCACTGCGATACGAAGTTCTGAGTTGCTTTGCACTAGAACTAGTGACGTCACCCATCAGGAGCGGATCAAGATTGCTATGTGAGGCTCTGCATAGATCTGCATCAGATCCGATGAAGCCACCCATTAGGAACTCTGTGGTGTGGTAATGCAAGGCTCTGCTTAATGTGTCAGATCCTGTGAATTTGCTAATCAGAAGCTGTGCAGTTCTTTGATGCTACGCTCTGTGTCGGATGAGCTTTTGACACTAATCAGGAACTGCGCAGTGCTGCAATGCGAGGCTCTGCATCACTCCGAGTCAAATCCAGTGAAGCTGACGATCAGGAGCTGCCTGGTGTTATGATGTTAGGCTCTGCAAAGCTCCGGATTGAATCTGGTGAAGCCACTGAACAGGAGGGGGAGGGGCACAGTGCTACTATGAGAGGCCATGCATTGCTCTGCATCGCTCTTTGTCTGATCCAGTGGAACCTTCAGGTAAGCCAGGAAAAGTACACTCAGACTCCTTTAAAGGGTGCAGCACCTTGAGGACAGGACTTGGGGATCATGGGGATCCAGACTGGCAAGCACAGGAGGCCAGGTCAGGGCCAGTTGGAAAGCAGGAAAGCCTCTGAATGCTTGCACCTCCTGCAGCTCAAAAAGGAGGTCAGTCAACTACCCCTTGGAGCCGCTACTGGGGTCATAGGTTCAATACAGTAGGTCCAATATTCCTTCTTCAAACAGAAGCACGTCCTTCTGAATCTACTCAGGTCAAGGACTGTTTCGATTTCAGGTTCTGAGGGTGCCGCTTTAACCGCATCGCTGCGGTGGTTATTTTTCCGCTGTGCTGAAAAGTGTAAATATTGATGTTACATGACGAGCTGAGCTTGTCATCAGCATCGAAGGGGTTAATACCTAAGGGATGATGTAATGTCATTCCATAGCTGGAACAGCATTCCACACAAGAATACAATGTGAGATTGGAATGTACAATTGACAGTTGCAGATAGTTATGGGATGAGGCAAGCAGTAGTGAGTTGTACGAGCATATAAATATTTATTAAGCGGCCTTGCTGATTCTGAACCAGCTTTGAGCGACATTACAGCCTAGTAGCAGCCTATTGGTGGGGGACAATCCTTTGTCTGCCCCCAAAACTAGTTCTGGTCAGTTTGCCCCTCTTCCCTGGATCTGGTTCTAGCCTGTCTAGTGAAACAAAATGAAGGAGGTTAGCTGGGTGACAGGTTCCTTTGTTTGTCCTGGAACATATCTTTTTGAAATGTAATCAGGGAAGGGCACAGTTCCTCCCCAGCTTTTCTGGATGGAAGACTTACTCCACTCAGCACCCAGGTCACTTTGACCACTATCTGGCCCCAGTACACATTTCCTAGCGAGGGAGCCATCACCAGCCCAAGAGCAACTGGCCACTCTCAGAAAACCCACAGAGACTTTAGTCAGGAAAATGTCAACTTTCCAAAAGCGTTATTTCAAAAATACTAATTTAAAATCTGTTTTCCCAAACTAAATTTAGCATTTATTAATTGTAGTAAGTTAAACCAGTGTTAGTCTATGGAAAGCCTGCCTTGTCACAGTGAAAAACAACTTTGGGGGGGTTTTCACTGTGAGGACATATAAAAGATTAAATAAACATGTCCTGCTTTTTGAAATACCCTGCACCCTTCCCTATAAGTCTTCAGGCTCTACTTTAGGGGTGACTTATAAGTATTAAAAAGAAAGGTTTATGCTTGGTAAAGGGGTTACTCTGCCAAGTCGAAATGGGAGTTTAAAACTACGCTACAGGCTGCAATGGCAGGTCTGAGACATGCTTTAGGGGGGTACTTTGCAGGGCAGCATATTGAGTGCTGCAGCCCACCAGCAGCATGTAATTTACAGGCCCAGGGTACATGTAGTACCATACACTAGGGACATGTATGTAGAATAAAGGGGTAAATTGGGTTTATGCCAATTTTTCCATTGTACTGAATTGAGCTATTGTTTGAGGGGGGTGAAACCCATCCCAAGCAACAACCACAACCCTTGTCATGGTGAACTACAACAGTCACTAAATTAACCTGTGTTTAATCCTATGGTACTTTACATAAAATCAGTCAGGCCTAACTTAGAAGCTATGCGTAAAGTATTTATGCTAAAGTATAAATTAAAGTCTAGACTTAATCTCAATCACTGGAAATTATTCAGGGCTGAATCCCAGTCAATCATTATTTTGCACATTGTGCCACCTCAATTTGGACCCAGCCTTATGCAAATCACTCTTGGCCTTGCTCCAATTGGAATAGTCCAGCCATAACTGCCAGACCAGGTGCTCTCTAAATCGAAACACAAACACCCCAAGACTGATTTCACCCTTGTTAGGGCTCATCAGCTAGGTATAGCTTGCTTCCACTGACATAGTATTCGCAAGACCAACATTGGGGCATACCCATTCCACTTAGGTCGACGCACTAAAGTATACAAACGAGTGATGGATGGAATGCTTGAATTAATCTCAGCCACTGTTAATCATTCAGGGCCACATTCCAGTCCATCATTATTTTGCACACTATGCCACCTCAGGTTGGACCCTGCTGTATGCAAATCACCCTTGAACCTGCTCCAATTGGAACAGTCATACCAAAACTGCCAGGCCAGGTCCTCCCTGTACTGGAACACATGCAACCCAGGACCGGTATTGCCTAAGTTAAGTATGTGCTCTTTCATGATCAAATTATAAACCCCAAGATAATTGATTACTTTATAGAGCTTCACCCAACCATCCAGTGCCTTACTTGATGAATCCACTAAGTCTACCTGTGACTAGTGTGCCTACTTCTAGTACACCTGAACCTCAGGCAATACTTCTCCTTGGTTAGATCAAACTTCACATCAAAGGCTTCCTTCTTGAGGGCATATCTCACACTGTCAGTGTTCTCAAAGGCCAATAAGGTATTTCTCCCCGAAGTGGACATGGGCATCCACAAGTTAGCCCCCCAGTCCTCCTTTGGGACTCGAAACATATACTAAAGCACCTCTTAGAATTCAAACCACTTGTCTATGTCATGTCCACCACATAGCTAGGTAGCATGTCTTTGGGTATGTGAACTCTTTTATCTCTCCAAGGCAATTCACTGTCAATGTCACCATCTTCATTGGCCTCAGAAGCCCTCTTGATTCTCAGTTCAAGTTCTCTGTGACTTCTCCCTCCTTCCTACATTGCCAATGGGGCCAGCGCATAGAGATTCAGCACAGCACAGCTCTCCAATTGAGGTGATTCCTCACCGAAGAACGATACGGTGCCATGTGTGCCTTGAACATTTACATTGGAGCAGTTTTCAGATACATCTGCGGAACTATTCCTAGCCATTGAATTTGGGGCAGGAATTGGTTTATTTCACAAATTTAGCTGGTTGGAAGGCACATGCCGGAAGCTTCCGCGTTTTGCATGTTGGTATCGTTTTACAAATTTTTTGAGCCATTTGGCCCATTTTCTTACATCGGAGCCCTCATTGTAGGACTAATTAGGGTGCCCTCCCCTCATCACAGTCCTGAGGAAGACCCTGTGTAAGGTGTTAATTGGTCTACGATATACCTTGGGGTAGAAACGTCTACACTTTTTCCTTTGTGCCAGCCCTCAGAAGCAACAGAGAATAATCAATTGTGTTTCACAATTGTTTTCTAGCTATTTGAATCAATGAATAATTCATGTACCTCTGGCTAAATATTTAGGCCTGAATTAATTTGATTTGGGCATTGTATGCATTCACAAATTGCATACTTCCTTCACAATCTCTTATCCTCACGAGAATCATTTACCCCTCCACCCCACCCTTATTTCCCTGTCCTTTTGGGCACCTATTTGTGTATTAACTTGAACTTTGATATATGAACAATGCATTTTTTTCTATGCAGCAGTGTGATTAAATAACACTTGCTACGTATTTTTGTTGTGTAGTGTAGCTAATTTGATGCGATTACAATGTTTTATACAATGTCCGGTCAGTTCTAGTTTACTGGGATCACTCTACATTGTAATTCTCTCATCGGCCAGCAGGATCTTCTCTTCCTCCATGGCCAAGATCAATTTTTTTTTGTTCAAGTGCCATCTCTGCTGCTGCCTTTTTCTCCTCAGCAAATAGGGCTCCTTTTTTTAGGTCTCGCCTATTCTATCCCGTAGGGATGGATAGGCGATATTATAGTAAGCGGTCCGAAAAGTCTACCTAGCTGCGGATCGTGCACAGTTCATGTGAGCCAGGCGAGTGCACATCGCACATCGCACACCCACACCATTGCCAGCCACATCCCACACCATTTGTCTGAGCCTCGGCATCAGACTTCAAAGGAAGCCGCTCTCCCGCTCCCCCGCCCCCCCATCAGACTTCAAAGGAAGCCGCTCCCGTGCCACGCAATGCAGAGAGCTTGTTTTTCTTGCCCTCTTTTGTTTATTTCCGTTTTCATATTCTTCTCTCCCCCAGTTATGCCCCCCCTAGCTCATTTCCCCTCCTCCTTTGCCTGTTCATTCTCTATTGCATCTTCTTCCCCCATCATCGGGTTATATTCACTTTTGTCCCTAACTTCTCCATTCTCTCTACCTGTTTCTTTGTTTACCTCAGTTTCCATCACCGGCGTGTTCCCTCTCTCGCTCTCTCCTTAGTTCTCCATTGTAACTCACTGTTGTTTTGTCCCCATGCTCCCTTTCTCGGTTGTCCTAATTCTGCCTTACCTATTCTTTCCTATCACTCAGTTTTCACAGTTTTCTTTCTTTCTTTCTTTCGCTCAGTATACCTCCTCTGTGACCCCTTCGCTCTTTCTTTCTCTTTTTTTCACGTCGTATCTGCCCCCAGAGCCTCTTTCTTTTATCTTTGTTGTTCTCCGCCCTCCACTCTCTTCCATCTGTCGACGCCCCTCTTCTACATCACATGCCGCGTACCACCCTCGTGTAATGCACATACACACACACAAACACACAACATCACCTCGCTAAACAAACATGCTCTTTCCAAATAAACTGTGGCAGCAGTGGGCAGGGATTCCAGGATGGCCGAGTGGGGGGCAGGAAACAGATGTCACCCTCGCGCACTACCTTGGGAGGTAACCGAGCCCAGCCTGCAGGGATGCAATCTATCCTCGCCCCCTGCTCTCATGACGTCACCCCTGGCAGATGTTTGAGTTCGGACATGGTGCTTCTGTGAGTGTTGTACATGCCCAGTATTGCCTCTCGCAGCAGCCTCCCTACCACCCAGAACTGCAGACGCTGTGCCCCGATAGGACAAGTGACAATAGGCGAGTATATTCAGAATTCAGAGTGCACTATTTACACGAGGTGATAATGTCATGCGTTAAGGGTCTATAGGTATTATTAGCCCAAATAACTTTTTACTATTTAAAAAACCTCACTCTACCACTCTACCGCCCTCACTCAACTGCCCTCACTCTACCACTCTACTGCCCTCACTCTACCACCCTCACTGTACCACTCTACCGCTGTCACTCTACCGCCCTCACTTTACCACCCTCATTCTACCCCTCACCCTCACACTCCCTCACCCTCACACCCTCACCTTCACCCCTGTCACCCTCACCCCTGTCACCCTCAACCCCATCACCCTCACCCTCACTCACCCTCACACCCCCTCACCCTCACACCCCCACACCCTTATAACCCCACACCCTCACCCTCACAACCCCACACCCTCCCCCTCACACACCCTCCCCCTCACACCCCTTCACCCTCACACCCCCACACCCCCTCACCCTCACACACCCCTCACACACCCTCACCCTCACACCCCTTCACCCTCACTACCCTCACACTCACACCCCCTTGCACCCCCTCACCTTCACATCCCCTCACCCTCACACCCCCTCACCCTCACACCCCCTCACCCTCACACACTCTCACCCTCACACACCCTCACCCTCACACGCCCTCACACACCCTCACTCGCCTTCACACCCTCACCCTCACACCCTCTCACCCTCACACCCCCTCACCCCCCCCTCACCCTCACACACCCTCACACACCCTCTCACCCTCACACACCCTCACACCCTCACCCTCACACACCCTCACCCTCACACACCCTCACCCTCATACCCTCACACCCCCTAACCCTCACACCCTCACCCTCACACCCCTTCACCCTCACACCCCCTCACAACCCTCTCACCCTCACACACCCACACACATCCTCACCCTCACACACCCTCACCCTCACACTCCCTTCACCCTCACATCCCCTTCACCCTCACTCACCCTCACACACCCTCACACACCCTCACACACCCTCACCAGCATAGCATAACAAAACATAGCATAGGATAACAAAACACAGCATAGCATAGCATAACAAAAAAGGACAGGATAGCAAAACATAGCATAGCATAACAAAACAAAGCATAGCATAACATAACAAAGCATAGCAAAACAAAACATAGCATAGTATAACAAAACATAGCATAGCATAACAAAACACAACAAAAGATAGCATAACAAAACATAGCATAACATAACATACCAAAACAAAGCATAGCATAACAAAACAAAACATAGCATAGCAAAACACAACAAAACATAGCATAGCATAACAAAACACAACAAAACAGAGCATAGCATGACACAACAAAACATAGCAGAACAAAACATAGCATAACATAGGAAAACATAGCATAACATAAAAAACAAAGCATAACAAAACATAGCAAAACACAACAAAACATAGCATAGCACAGCAAAACACAACAAAGCATAGCATAGCATAACAAAACACAACAAAACATATCATAGCAAAACAAAACATAGCATAACAAAACAAAGCATAGCATAACATAACAAAGCATAGCAAAACAAAACATAGCATAGTATAACAAAACATAGCACAGCATAATAAAACACAACAAAACATAGCAGAACAAAACATAGCATAACATAACAAAACATAGCATAACAAAATAAAGCATAGCATAACAAAACATAGCAAAACACAAAAAACATAGCCTAGCATAACAAAACACAACAAAACATAGCATAGCATAACAAAACAAAGCATAGGATAGCAAAACTAAACATAGCATAGCATAACAAAACAAAGCATAGAATAGCTACACAAAACATAGCATAGCATAACAAAACATAGCATAACATAACAAAACATAGCATAACAAAATACAACACATAGCATAGCATAGCAAAACACAACAACACATAGCATAGCTTAACAAAACACAACAAAACATAGCATAGCAAAACAAAACATATAATAGCATAGCACAACATAGCATACCAAACACAACAAAACATAGCATATCAAAACAAACCATAGCATAATAAAACACAACAAAACATAGCTCAGCAAACAAAATGTAGCATAGCATAACAAAGCATAGCATAGCAAAACATAGCATAGCATAACAAAACATAGCATAGCATAACAAAACACAGCATAGCATTGCATAACAAATCAAAGCATAGGATAGCAAAACATAGCATATCATAAAAAAACATAGGATAGCAAAACATAGCATAGCATACAGCATCACTCAGCACCACCACAACATCACTCAGGGAGACCACAACATCACTATGCGCTACCACAGCATCACTGAACGACACAGCATCACTCGTTCACCATCACAACATCATTCAGTCCCACCACAGCATCAATCTGTGCAACCATTCAACAACACCTGGTTCAAATATGTTCTCTCAATGTTTCAAGCTTTATTACAAATGTAACAAAAAGATGTTAATATTTCACTTCTGTTCTTGAATTTTCATCACAATAAAATACACTGAACATAATTTTCTCAAAGGCTATTAACAAAAGTTTAAGTTATTGCCATTATAAATTACAATAACTTTTATTTAAGTATTAATGACTTAAAAAAATTAAAAGCCATTGTTATTTGTAATATCAATACATGTATGTCACATAAATACAACACATATTGCATTACAAATGCTATAGGTGTCACATTTGCGAAAGTTATAACTATTGGCATTGTAAATGACAAAGCTATTAATTTAGCTATTTTAAAAAAAAAAACATAAATAAAAAATGTGTCATTTACAATACCAATAGCTCAAACTTTCCTAATGCGAGACCTATTGCATTGCAAATGCTTGTTTCTTCTGTATCCATTCTCTTTTTCTCCAGGATAAGGGCTGGCTGGTTTCAGTTTCATAGTCTTCTCTGCTTGTCTGTCCACTATCTCTGCGGGGGTCAGGCTGCAAGAAGACACACCTCTCTATGCTGGACAAGGTAGGGGATATAGCCCCTGGAAGCATATCTTTTCCTGGCACTGGGGTCACTGAGCTGACATCCCCTCTTCCTTCTTCTCTTCCTTCCCATCTTCTGCCTCATCATCCTCTTGTTCCTGTGTGGTGACAGTAGCAGGCAGACATCTTCCCTTGCCCTAAGGGCTGTCTGGTGCTCCAACTTCCTAATCCCCTTTGCCAGCTTCAGCCCTCTTACCTTACACAGCTTCATCAGATATGCCATGTTGGGGCTTTCAATTCTGCTTTGGTATACTTCCATTCTTTCAGAAATCACAAGTGCAAAATAGGAGGGTGGGAATGAGATTTAGGGAAATGTGAAAATGGCCAATTAAGAATGACAGAAATACTTAAAAATCAGGAATCGATTTTGAGGTCAGATTATAATAAAAAGAGATGTTCGGTTTTAACACAAATCACTAGGGTGGTACTGCAAAGAGAAGCCCCGGATCCCACCGCTGAATACCAATGTAAGAAATCAGGGTAATAATTGAAGAGGGTCAGCACCCTCTATGGCACAGAGCAGGCAGACTTAATTTTCAGGCACTGTGTAAAGTATTTATGAAGTACTCAAACAGTAATTAAGTCAAAACACAACACAAGATTAATCCCAAACCACTTCAGAAAAATAGAACACATTTTAATTAATAAAATTACACTATAACAACAAAAATCGAATAAGTAGCAGTGGAGTTATGAATTTTAAAATTTTAAGGTGAAAATATCACCAAAAAGCATTAAGCGCCATTCATGGTCATCTGGCTGTGCTTGATCAGAGCCTAGATGCAAGTGAAGGATGATAGAGATGAAAAGATAGTTGGATACAGAAACTAGGTTCTCCAAGGTCAGAGTTTTACCTAAGGACTTAGGGCCTAATTATGAGCTTGGTGGTCCATAGGGCAGCCAAACTCGAGGTGGAGGTGTGGTGGTGGTCGGGGACTGCCGCAGCAGTGGTCCAACCACCGTATAACAACTACAGTGGTGATATCGTCTTAGGACCGCCACAACCAACAGAGATCCACGATCCCAGGTGGTGGGGCTGCGGTCTGAGGTCTTCAATTTGCTGGCGGGGCTGCTGCGGCACCCCCAAGCATAATATGAGTTTCCTCACTGCCACAGATTTCATGGCAGAGAGCCTACCATGAAATGCATGGAGGTGAGGAATCTAATGGGCCCTCATGGCCTGAGGAAGTATGAATGAATGAATGAATGTTGGATTTATAAAGCGCGTGGTTACCCGGAAGCGTCCCAGTGCTGTACCACTGGGGAACCCGTCCTGGCTTTCCCTGTGAGATGGTCCCTTTACAGGACACCCCCAAGGTGCAGCCAGGCATTCCCGGCGGTGATGGGGCCGGAGTGGAGATTAAGCAAGCTATTGCCCAGAGTTGCAGCGTGGAACCCCATGGTTAGAGTGGCCCGAGGCGAGATTTATCGGGCCCGCTGACATTGGTCCTGCACCCGGCCACATCGGGAATTGAACCCTGGTCCCGGTCCGACCTCTGCCTCCGGGTCTGCCGCCTCTAACCGTTGAGCCACACTACTCCACTATGCAGTGGGGCATTTAGTTTTCTCCGGAGTCTACATGCCCCCCTTTCCGGCATGGCATGGACCGCACAGTCCATGCCGTGCAGGAACGGGCTTTGACATTCCCATTGCAGTGCTGTTTTAGTAGGCACCGCCGTAGGAATGTCAAAGAACCGCCTGCCAGACCACCAGAAAATGTGTAATCTGGCGAGTAGCCATTGGTGAGATTTGGCGGTGTGGGAGTGGGGCAGTGGTGTGCTCCCCTTTCCCACACCGCCAAACTCATAATTAGGCCCAGAGTCTCTGGAATGAAAGTAATAAAATCCTCAGCTTGGCAAGGCAGAAGATTGTGGCCGAAAAGGTCTCCACGTCATTGTATAGCCGCTGGATGATGTCTTGGTGAACTTTTGGTGGGAAAGCTCAGAGTGAGAGAAATTAGATTTTTTTACCAAGAGAAGGTCCCTTTGCTAGCTAGATACTTTTTAGGTCTTTGCCAGCTGAAGATTTTGCCCTCGGACTTAGTCTCTTTTTTGGAGCTTGGATCCTTCCAGTGGAGCAAGGCTGTAGGCTGTAGTCAAAGAGCACTCCATGGTGCGAGGTACATTCTCCACTGCGGAATCAGATTTGCTGCTACAGAAAAAAACAAAGCAGGAGCTACAGAGACCTTTGGCACAACGGGTATACACCTTCTTCGGATCAGCTTGGCAGACTGGTCCTGGTTTCCTCATGGTTCTCAGACCAAAAAGTTGGCAAAACGTTTCTAATTACCTGGTTTCAGAATGTATTAGGATGAGTACACTTTGACACTACCTACAAGTTACGGACTTGGGGGACACCACTTGGGGATCAAGACTCTCTCCGGGGGAGGTCAGCCGATGGCTCTAGGACATATCCAGTTGGTTGGAACTGGTCAGCGGGTAATGCAGGAAAAAGCCCCTGGAAGCTTGTTGTGTCCCTGTGGGCAACTGGGAGGGCAGTCTTATGAAACTTGGAGTCCAGTCTTTTGACCTGGGTACAAGAGGGAGGGCAGACCCAGTCTTCTTGGCTTTTCTCCTGTGATAGACAGCAGATCCAGTCCTCTTATGTTCTTCCATGGGTCCAGAGAGTATTCTGAGGAGGGTATTGGGGATGCCACATTTATGCCCAGTGCCAGCCAGTGATTAGAGGGAATTCCTGGCCATTCCAGAACCAATTCTGTAAACTTTCTCAGGGAGGAGCCATATCCATTTTTACAGCATTCTCCCACTGAGATTGGCGCTAGTTGGATTAGGAGGACATTAAAGGGGGCAGGCCCAGATATGAACCACATCTGCCCGTGGCAGAGGAGGCCTCTTTGAATTTATTTAAGAGACAGGGCACAGCCCCCAGCTATCCTGCCAATGAAGGACAACACCTCTCCACACCCAAGGTGAGCAGTTCAAACCTCACCACAGGGGATCCATTGGCTCAAATGTGGCAGTTAGAAGGCACAGAATGGCCATAGAGGCTTAATGCAGGTTAACAGGTAACTTTCTAAAAGTAAGTGCACTAAAATATTTATTACAAATCTAGCTTTACTAATGAATTGGCTTGTAATAAATATATTAAAATATAATTATTTTGTAATTGCCTACTAGGCTATATTGTTTCTTTTAGGGCTTTTCACTGTAAGGCCTTGATTAACTTTACCATTTTACTTGTCCTCTTCTTGAATACCATGCACCCTCAATTGTAAGGCCTACTTAGGTGAGACATGTTAAAATCTGAAATAAAGGTTCAGGCCTGTAATAAAGGATTTATTTTTGACAGGTTATACAGTTAAAAACTCCACAGTGGTGCTACACCAGGCAGGCTTGCAGCCATGTTTGCATTGTTACTACAGTCAAGGTCGCAATGGGTACTGCAGTCTGCTGATGACATATAACTTACAGATCCTGGGTACAATTTGGAAACCATGTATTATGGGCTTATACGTAAATTAAATATGACAATTAGAGAGGTATGCCAATCTCAGCATATTAAAATGTGAGCACAGGCACTTTACTACTGTTTAGTTCAACAGGCAGCAAAAACAATCAAAGCTAAAACTCGGGGGGTACACCATGCAACAGATGGCCATATCCAACATAGGGGAAACTGGGGAAGGCTTGGGTCCTGTCACTGTCCGGCCTGGACCACTCTTATGAAATAAACAAAACAGAAGCTGGACAGCTAGCGTCTTTGCAATAATGCGCAACCTAGTATACACAATTGCTAGGCTGGACAACCATTTGTGTTGAATCACTTTTTTTGTTTTATAAAAGAAGGGATCACCCACACTGGCTGTCAAAATTGTTTTGTTTTGAATACATGACTTGATTTGTCTTTTTCGGTCTATTGAATGTATTTGTGAATTTCTGTAAATGTTGTGGTGTATCTTTTGATGCTTAAAAACTTTTTTCATAATCTTTTATAAAACAAAAAAAGTGATTCAACACAAATGGTTGTCCAGCCTAGCAATTGTGTATACTAGGTTGCGCATTATTGCAGAGACGCTAGCTGTCCGGCTTCTGCTTTGTTTATTTCATATCCAACATAGGCATAACTGAAAAACCTGTTATAGCTCCGCTCGTCTTCGTTGCATGACTCAGCTTATTACCAGGTCTGATCAAATCCTTCAATTGCAAGAACCAGTAACCAACGGACAATCTGACATAAGGAACTTTTGGGCATATTCACAAGGAGCCATCGTGGAATTAACTGCAATTGATCACAGCGAAAGTCGTGATAAATTTACCCCACCATTCACAAGCTGGTGCTAACTGCCCACAGCACCACTTTTCCCTCAACAGAAGCCGCAAAAAACATCGCCACTGAAGACCCTCGCAACTATCGCTAATGAGATGCAGAGTGGGCGTTCCCATGACAAAAGCCGCGACAACACCGCACCTCAACATTCACAACGATAAGGAGCGTTAGCATTAGGGATTTTAAAAGTGCTCGACCTGGTGTAAAGTCGGACGGTAGTCTGCACCACAATAGGGAGCCCTGTCCAGGGCATCATCGGAAGGGCAACAGATGCCATGGAGCAACTGAACATGCAGCACGGACACCTAAGAGGGCCACATCAACCACCCGCCCCCCCCTTCCCCCAAGACCACCACTGGGGCAGCGTAGACAATTACAGGCGGCACCCCAGGAAACGCACCTGCCTCACAGGCACAACATCTGACAATGTCACTGTGCACTACAGGCTCAAAGGGACAACCATCCTATGCATCCTGGCGATCATCGCCTAATAGGCCTATGGCACCAACACAGTGGACAACCAACATCTCACCCCACACCAAGCTGCTGTCCGTGCACCACCTGTTGGCCCCTGGCACACCCCAAACAACACCCACCAGAGTCGGCAGAGTCTCACAGCCAGCCACATCAAAGACCCCTACGCCTGTCCTGGACATCACCATCATCCTGGAACCAAGTCCCTGTACAGCCAACACAATGCGCAGGAACAGCTGGAGACCCAGCAAGGATCACATGCCATAGCAGGATGCACGCACGTGTGGGGGGCAATCCACTGCACACATGTCCCACCTTTGGCCCCTGGTGACACAGCACACAATCTGCGCAACATGAAGCACACGTCACATATCAATGTGCAGGCAATATCCAAACACAGTGGGACCTTCACCAATGTCACCTCCAAATACACAGCCAGTGTGGGTGATCCCTTCTCCCTCCGACAGTCCAACAGCAACCAGCGGTCCCAGGATCTCACAAAGGGAAATGCACAGCCCCTTGGCAACTTCCCAATTAACACCCCACTCACCTCAAGTCCACAACCATGCAATCCATAACCTGGGAATTCACAAGTCCGCCACAAAGATGCACAACTTGCCCACCCACCAGACACGATAGAACAACTCACAATGTTAACTTGGGCAAGCCGTGAACATGACCAATCTACGGCACGGCCCCTCAGCCACACAATAGACGAATGTTGAGAGAGTTCGCAACCAGGCATATCTGAAGGATGCAGTAGAACCATGATTGGGAAAGTACACAATGCCAAGAGTGGCGGCGACATGCTGAACAAACCGCAGTATGCAGAACACACCCATATCCACGGCGACATAGACCTCTGGTGAGTGGAGTGCAGTGGAGAGTGGACGCAACCATGTCACCCCAGCCTATGGGGGTCCTTGAGGAAATGTTGCCTGTTACGCCCCACACCTAAGCATGAGCAGAGTAGGATGAGCCAGCGTACGCCAGGCAAGCGTAGGGGTGTGAATAAAAAGAACGTAGCCTTGGGCGTTGTGCTCTTCCGGAAAACCCAACCTCTATGCCAGGGTGGCACCTCCTACCCCGCCACGAGGCCGACGCCATCCTCAATAGCGGAGTTACCTGAGATCCTGTGCGCCTGCCATACCCCAGCCCGCTAGAAAACAAACCTGTCAGGGTCGACCCTACGCAGCCAGGCTACACTGATCAGCATCCGACACCGGCGTGTGTCATGGAGGGCCCACCACATGCCAGTGTAAGCTCCAAGCCCGAGACTCCATTCGATCCGTGAAGCATAGTGCAATATGCGCTTCTTGTAACACATCCTGCCACAAACCCTGTCCAACGCCATCCGGCGAGCCATCCTGCCACAAACCCTGTCCAACGTCATTCAGCGAGCCGTGCTGCCACAAACCCTGTCCAACGCCATCTGGCGAGCCGTGGATGCGGGACCAGGACAACCATGCGGACCAGTAGATCTCACATCCAGCACCTAGACGCGAATCACGATTGGCTGAGTCCACACCAGTGGATGCACACAGAGGAATAAGAGGAAGATGCGGCCCAGTCCGGACCAAAGTCAGGGCACAGTCACAGAGGTGACCGGACATGTGGTGCCACTGAACCTGAACTGCGCAGGCCGGTGGGGCCACCAATCTATGTCGGCAACACTCTGTGAATTGCCCCTCCTATCCGCTGCCTCCGGCCTACACTGCTCTCGGCCTAGGCTGTGCTCGAGTAGGCAACAGATTTTGAATAGAACTTTGAGTATGCAAAGGCTGATTACACATCATTGCACGCAAGGGGAGGCCTAGGAGGATGTTGCCTTGCAACTTGGCGGAGAGGAAAGGATCATCGTTACAGAGGTGTTCGTACACTACCGACAACTGCCCCGGTGTCACTAGCGCTGTGCATCGCAAGCCAAAGACACGTGGCTGTGGCCCACTGCTGACCGCTGCCTACAGCCTATTTTGCGGTCCAGTAGGTCACAGAGTCATGATTCAGCAATGGCGAAGTCCATATAAGTGTACCAGCATCATTGCAGTCTGCATCCCCACTCAGCTCCAGTGCCACTTAGTCATTCATGGACACTCTGTGGTCGAACAGTGGTGGCGTCTGAGCCTATGGACTAGGGGGCAGTTTTCACCCCATATAGCTGATACTGAATTGGTGGTGGTAAGAGTCTGTCGCATTCCACTCTTCCATTTGCTGCTTCCTGATAAAATCAAACCCTTCGGCGTCTTGCCCTGGAGGACACCTTCCACTGTCCCCGGAAACACTCCGAAACATACACCTCGGACAATGATGGTTACCTGCTCAGGTCGCATGGCCCATCTGACTGCACCGCAAGTCACCGTTCCATGGCTGGGGGCCTATGCCGGCCGCAGTGCATCCGGGGCCACAAACTCTGTGCTGGTCAAGTCCGGGACCCCTTCTCCGGAGACATCGCTGGCCCCTGAGGCTTGAGCCTTGGGATCATCAATGCCATGACTCTGTGGCCTTGTGCTGTACGCAGCCTCAGGGCCCAAATGCGTACCACCAGGGCTCACACACTGAAGCGAGTCCAGACTGGCTTGGATGACGCATCACTGCAGGAGGCACACGCCACCACTGCAAGGACCACCTCCAAACTGCCAGAGTGGAAGCAGTGGTCCTAAAAATCTTCGTGGTTGCTCAGACCTGTCGTGGCTGCCATCATCGGCCTGTTACCCCGCTCAGCACTCCAGGTGCCAGTGACTCTATGTACCGCAGGCCATTGTCCGTAGCTGATTGTGTTTTGTGCTGTGGAGCGGTTACATAGGTATGTCACCTCAAACAGTGTGGGGGCCCTGAGATGTTGATGGTGAAGTTGATGCAGTCTGACACACCCCAC
Source organism: Lissotriton vulgaris (assembly GCF_964263255.1). Lineage (NCBI taxonomy): Eukaryota > Metazoa > Chordata > Amphibia > Caudata > Salamandridae > Lissotriton > Lissotriton vulgaris. The sequence continues at coordinate 1,747,472,468 of NC_141694.1, forward strand.
TGCATCTGCATCAGGAATGAATCGAGGGACACAATCCGAGACCTTTTCTGCACATGAGCGTGCTCATCTGGAGTGTCCACTGCCCAGTGCACTGCGACTCACGGACACTTCTGTTTGCATGTTGGCTGCCCTCTGGACTTTATCCAGATCACCCCATGTTGCTCAACAGTTGACTCTGTATTGCATCTGTTTTCTGTTTGAGTTGCACTAGTGTACAATGTCCAAGTGGTTGCCAACCCAGACATTCGGTGTGGAATGGCTTACAAACTCACCCCACACACATCCAGCACAGGCGACACTGTACATGTGGCCCTGCCAATAAATGGGCAGGGCGCACGTGCCTGTAGCCAGTTCAACATGATCTTGGCGTGTGTCCCTGTGGTCTTGTAATATGCATGTGGGTTCTGGGCCCTACGACTTTACATTGTGCGGTGTACCATGGATGCCGACATGTCACCGGAGGCAGCGGGTTGGGGCTTGGACATGTAGCTTTGGCATCACCAACTCCATTTGTGAGGGAAATGGCCAGGGCCGCCATATATGCAGCCAACATGGGTGTGTGCCTGCTAATTGCGCGCCCCTAGGCGTGGTTCTGTGCTGTACATGTGCATCTGCATGTGTCTCTGTGGCAACGTGGGTCTCCTCTGTGGGGTGTGGGTGGGCCCTGTAGGGTGATAGACCCCTACGTATGTGTCCTGGTTCGCATTCCATTGTTTCTGTCCCCTCCTACACATGTTGGGCCACCTCCTTTTGGCATGCTGACACATGCCATTGGGGTGCCATGTGTGGGTGGGTGAAGTGTCGTGAGCCAGCTGTGCCAGTGGGTGCTTCCTGCTGTGTGGTCTGTTGCAGGCCCAGTGTTCTCTGGGTATCTTGGCTGTCCGGGTCCTGGTGAGGGGATGCATGTGATATCCATGGTCTGTTGTAGGGCATCAGTGTCGACGGTGTGGTGGTCCTCTCCGGCATCACTGATGCGTTGTATTGTGTGCTCTGCTGCAGGTGTTGTGTGCCCCTCTGCGAAGTGAAGGAGAGGTGCGTGTTTCCTTTGTGTTCGCATATATGTTGGCGCATTGTGCTAGTTTGCATGTAGACTGTATGGTGGTGTATATTGTGTCCGTTTGGAGGGTGCTGGATTCCTCTGCTTGTGGGTCAGTTGCCAGTAGTGTTCTTTCACCTCTGTGACACTGGTCTTGTTTTCCTACAGTCTGCACCCCGTCTTCCTCTCCCTCTTCTCCTTGGCCTTCCCCGACCCCGTTTTTCCTTGCTGGTAGTCTGTGGGAGTTGTGGGGTTCGAGTTGGGGTCTGTGCTGGGTCAGGGTGCATCCTTGTTGCTTCGTGCTTTGGCTTGTCTCCGGTATATTTTTACCGGGGTTTTTATGGTGTATTGTCCCACCAGACGCGTGGGATATGCAGGCCTGGGGCCGCCTGTCGCTACTTTTTGTACCATCGTTGGCATCATTGCATATTTTTTTGCGTTCGCGTATCGCATATTTGCGGCATGGCGTTGATTTTCATGCAGACATTTGCTGTGTTCTCTGGTGTCTATCGCATGCTACCGCCTTGTTGTGAATTCCATGTTGACACTGGGTTATTTTTCCGCGATGGCCTGCGATGCTGAGAGTTGCGTTATGCTACTCTTGCGGTTATTATCACACGTTCTTGTGAAAATACCCCTTTGTGTACTACCAAAGCGAAGTTTCAAGCATTTACATCATACCTTAAGTAAATCTAGCCACAAAAAGGGCCTTCTACACCATACATACCCACAACAATTTTCCCCACAAATCCTTGATTTGTGTCTTCACCTGCCTCAGTTCCTGGCTGTAGGGAAGGCCAGGGCAGGGCAGGGAGCAGACACACCTGTTGGTGCATGAGGGCTATGCCATGTTGTCTGCCTGCCTCGCCGCTGGTAGACCCCAATTGTTCAAATTTTACAAATGGGAGGTAGCCATATATATGTGCGTGCAAATGCATCAAAATTTTCTGAAACCTTAATGCACCCTAGGCAATGTAAAACATGAGCTTTATTACAAACTGAGAGCACATTTCGTCCAAGCAAGTTGAAAAACACTTCTTTTAGTCTCTCACTAACAGCCTGATTCATCATTGGTAAGTTTTGCAAGTCTGAAATAGCGATTCATAAGGAATCGCTATTCCAGGCTCGCAAAACGGGATTCATGTAGGAATAGCAATATTTTTTGCGATTCCTACAGATTCCTTATTTGCGATTAGCTAATTGCTAATCCCAAAAAAGGAATAACTCCCCATTCATTCCTTTGGGCCTAAAGGCCCATAGGAATGCATTGGGAGTCATTCCTTATTTGCGATTAGCAATTAGCTAATCGCAAATGAGATTGCGATTTCAAGGGTGCAGGGGTGTCCAAAGGACACCCTGTAACACCCCTGAAATGTTAAATTACACAGATGTTACACACACACATGTCCAAAGGACATGTGTGTGTGTAACATGCAACTTAGAAAAATGCTTTTAAAAGCATTTTTTTAAGTTTTCGCTATTTACCACGAGGTTTGACCTCGCGGTAAATAGCGGCCCAAAATTGCGAATTCGCAATTTTTAAATGTTTCAAGAATAGCATTTAAGGAATCTCTAATAGAGATTCCTTAAATGCTATTCCTCGCAAATTTGCGAGTTCTTAAATAGCGACTTTTGCATTTGGGATGATGAATCCCAAATGTAAAAATTGCACTTGCAAAGGGCCAGATTCTGAGAATCTGGCCCTTTGCGAGCGCAATTACCTTTCATGAATCAGGCTGTAAGTCTACTGTAATTTTTTACCGTGAGTTGAATATTTATCCCCAACCTAACAAAGCACATTCTGAGTGACTGCAGGCACTGAGTGGAGTGTGTGTCAAGGAATCCGCGCCCACAGGGCTCGCTTGGCGGAACGAGGAATCAATACGAGCCGAGATCTCTCTCTCGAGCAGAGCAGAGCAGCGACAGCAACACAAATACAAGTGGAATTGCTTAGAAATGGAAGAGTGTTTTGTATCAGGAAGGACACGAGGTCTTGCACGGCTGAGCTAGAACAAGCTGATAGTTTAGAAGCTGACACTTTTTTCTATTAAACAACACAATCTATGGACAGACATTTAATAGAACAAGGAGAGCTTTTAACAGTCGCCCAGATGAACATGGGCAAGAAAACCCAGATTGATTTTTTTGCAACCTCAAAATGTATTCCCTCAGCAGCTGCTTTGCTCCTCCTGCACAATTGCTCCCAAGTGCAAGAGGCATTTGCCATCAGAAGAGCCCATCAAATGGAAAATAAAAAGAATTATGGAAATCGCTAATAAACCTTTTAATGCACAATACTAATAACATTATCCCATTTGTGTAGCCCTTTTACCCTTATTTCCTAACACGGTCTGAGGATATAATTACATTAAACGTTACAAGACCTCAGCAGGCGATGCAAATTATTATTTGATAATACATACTATAGTTTATAATACCCATAATTTGTAGAATAATCTGTCATAAAGTGGGCACTGTCAAAATGCCTTAGAGAGTTAAACGCCCACTGCTGACATCTATATGTGACCAAAAGTTTGCTAGTCCGAATCCCGCCAAAATCAATGCATCATTCATGCTTTCGAGATTGATTTATTTTGTAAGTAGTCAATAATAGATTTGTATATAATATTACACTTGTCTCTTACATTTCTGATATTTTAAATCAACAATTGCTTAGCTAGTGTCGTCCATATTCTCCAGTGTCCAGTTAGTTTTAGTCAAATACTTAAATGTTTTAGGGTGCATTCCAAAAATATTCGCTGAAGGCTTATCTTCAAGTAATTGGTAGTCTCGTGCTCCCCCCAGTATGATTTTAGAGGTCTTTCCAAAACATTCCCAACACTGGGCAAAATCACCAAGGGGTATATTTACAAGAAATGGAGCTAACGATTTTTTGCGGTATTTAGCAGCATTTTTATTTACACGGCCAATTGCCCTATTAGCAAAGTATTAACAATATGTCACCACATGGCGATAGTATGAGCTAGCCGTGGCAAAAGCTGCGGCTAACACTAGCGTCAAGGGGATAAAAATGTTGACGTTAGCAAGAGAAAAGTGACAAAAGTCCAAATAGCGGCAAAAAAAGTCATGTTAATCAGCCCAACATCACGTTTCTGCCTCTAGAGGCAAAAATAGCCTATAAGTCCACCTCCAATGTAAAAAAAGGAAATAAAAACAATGGAATGCAGAACGGAGCAGCCAGGGTCAAGTTCAGCACAGATCAACAACCACCCTAAACCCACAACCGCCAGGATGACCATACCAAGTTCCTGGGGAAAAGGAAATGCAGATTCAGGGCTCCATTTATGAAAATATGTGCACCGCTGGGGAAAACCAGTGATGCTTTACTTTTCATAGCGCTCTCCCTGCAACACCATGGCAGTCGAAACCTTGAAAGCACAGACGGTCCCCGGGGCCCGGAGGCCTCACTGAGCCTGTGTTTGAGACCTGGAGTGGGAGGTAGAGGTGCTGTAGAGTTGCTGAGGCCTGACAGTGACTGCGGGCTGCGTCAGGCCCAAGCCTTTGGGCCGTGACAGTAGACATTGAGGCGTTGGCGATCGCCCTTACCTGGGGGTGAATTCTGGCAGGTCGCATGGGGACACAATGGTGACCTATGGGAGAAGCCCACCTGGCACTCCTTGGTGCTGTGATCAGTGGAGGTGCTCCCTTGCACTGACGTAGGGAGGACTGCATTGCAAAATGCACCACCACTAAACCGGGGTACACAGAGGAGATGGCCAATGGTGGGCCGTGCATCTCTGCATCACAGGCTGGAGGATTTGGTGCTGCCCGGTTGCTGTGGGGGGTGAGGCCCTTAAGCAGCACTGAACTTGTGCTGTGGGAGCACTGCAACCTCACGGCTAAGGGGGCCCTGTTGCATCACCGCATCTGTAGCTTCCCTAGCAGACTGGATGGCGACTGCTGTTCCTAGGCTTGTGAAATCCAACCTGGCTGAGGCTCCTGCTGGCTGAGTCACGGATTTGGAGAGAATGTAGCGGATTGAGCCCTATTTTCAATGTCCAGGTGAAGAGAAGGTGGGGTTCCGGAGCGTACCGGAGGAGGCCCAGGGTTCTTGTCAGGCCCAGGACCTGTGGGTGGCACACAACGTGCCCTGAGCAATCCCTGCGCTGCATCTGACCTACATCACTGAGGGCACCACACAAGACTAGTGGGAGAATCCACTAACTAGCTGTATTTGCTAATGTCAGCCGTTGGTGGTGGTGTGTGCTTTGGGCACATGTGTCGGAGGCCCTTGGGCGCACAGCTTGATCTGACGTCACTCACTAAGACACTGGGGACCACAGAATTTGGTTGCCAAAGAGGATTGGAGGAGACCTTTTCTCGCCCCCAGGTTGTGAGCTCTTGGGTGTTAAGGGGATTTCTATTGGTACCACTCGAACAAATATTCCTGGCTAGCATACACCTGATTGAAGGAGGGGGGCCGTCTGGCCACACTGCACTGCACCGCATGTCATACAATAGTGCCTGGGAATCTGGTGCAAAGATGGCCCACCTTCAGACAGGGGTGGCACCAAACTTTGGGGCCTCTATGTGTCGGTGACCCGAGCCAGGCAGGCAACAGTGGATAGCCTGGCCTCCAAACTAGACTCTGTACTCACAGTGGGTACCTAGCTCAATTGTATGGGCACTTACTTTGAGGGCCATACAACCAAAATCACAGCCGACTTCACACTAGAGCTCACAGATCATCACAAGCTGACATACAAGGTACACGGCAATGAGCAAGAACCGTGCAAAGTCCCCAGAGTACCCTGAGCACAGCATTGGTGGTGTAGCAGACAATGGCACATGTGAAGTCACTGGCAAGAACAGCGGAGGATGCTAAGGGGCTGATGCAGTGGCATATTCTCAGACATGGTTGCGTGACCTACTGCCAGCATGTGCACCCTCCTCATTGTTTGTTGAGGAGCAGGCCCATCAAGTGTCAGTTAGCCACACTCTGCCAGGGACAGATCCTAGACCCTTTCTCTTAAAACTCTTACAGGGATCGTGATGCTGTCCTGGGGGGGGTGGAGGGGGGAGGTATAAGTGGATAGCGCCACAGTTATCGTCTTCCCCGACTATGCCACAGGGGTGCAGGGGCAGAGGGCCTCGTCGCTAGTGGTTAAGCGATGCCTCTGAGAGTTGGGCATCAAATACTCCCTCCTCCACCCGTAAAGGCTGTGAGTGATCTCAGATGTTTTTTTTTTAAATGGTTCCCTGTGCACACTATATAATATACTAACCAACAAAAGTAATCCTGGTTCATTTAGGTCTGCTCCATCTGTCGCACTTTGTCAGAGTGCCTTAAATCATAAGTAAATAATGGTCTGGTTAGGAAATTCCTTCCCTGATGAACGTGTGCACTTATTACACGGAACATAAAAGTTCCTTTTCATTACTTCCAGTAAAATGTAATTGAAAAATAATCATGTACTCTTTTGTCCATAAATCAAATCTTCTTTATTTTCAAGGTTATTCGATTGTTCAATAATATTCAAATCCACTTTATATTTTGTGAAAATCAAATGCAATTTTCAATCCATATTTTCAATCACCCAATCCGTTTCGGGTCACTACATGAACCCTTCTTCAGGGGTCTGCTGCTGGAGCCCGGCTGCTGCTGCCATCTTCTCAGAGAAGGGTCCATGTAGTGACCCGAAATGCCCAAAGGTAATGGTACCAGCGCTAGGGCACGCACAGGGATAAACCATGAATATGGTACTAATGCCTCATCCCTGTGTCTCGAGACAAGACAAAGCACTGTACTACCAATTTGTACAGAACCCCAGCCTCAGACCTTTCATCATAGATTCTTCCTAACATTTTTGATTGGGAATTTATTGTTTCAATGTGTGAGGCATGGACATGAAAGTGGATGTACGTGACCCTGTGAGATGTTTTACGACACATAGTGGTGCACAGTGTCCACTGTAGGGACACTATACAGTAGTTAGCAGATAAGTTGTAAGGTTGCACCGAACCATTGAACAAGTATCCCGAGTGTACTGCAATGCAATACACGTTGAATCCAGTGTAGGCTATAGCTTTGACAGTATTTGGTATCCATTCAGTGTGTGTCTGCACTGGCAATATCAGTGCAGATTTCCTCTACGACATTCACAATATGCCCTTGGAGAAGTTGTTAGCTGCCAGGCTTATTTTGGCATCCAGGACAGTGGTAAGGAACCTGGAAAAAGATGCCTGTGATACTCCTGCCACTCTGGCGGTGCTAGGTTGAAAGGTTCCTGGTGCCAGCATGTGGAGGACAGTGAGTAGCTTCGTCTGTGGAGGAATGTTGGTGCAGCGCTGGGATGTGGGCTGCAGGCCAGGCGCTATCTGGTTCAGGAGGCAGACAATGGCCCCTTCCTAAGCATGTAATGGGCTACGACCTCCTCTAGTATGAGGTGAATGAGGTTGATCCTTTGGAGGTGGATGCTCTGCCTTCTATGGCACTGCCGTGGTGGTAGTTGTCATGACTCTGCTTCCCCCTGTCCTTGCACATTGTGCGCAATCACGCTTGTCCAACCTGGAGTGTAAATAGTCCTAGTATTATGGAACTGTCCCGCATGTTGGTAGTTTAACTGGCCCAATGTATCACGTGTGAAACTGATCTGAGTAATCCCTGGTGGGAGTGGTTTGTGCACTCTGGATGTGTCCAAAAAGGATTGTATAAATGAGGAACATTATTTACACGTTTCATTTGAAACCATGGTACGTGTCCACACAACCATAGACACAATCATACGCATATGGCCTAACTTGATGGTGACACGTTGTCATCACACCTCCACGTGCAGCAGCCCGGGGGCTAGGCAATGAAAAATGCTCAAACTGTCTGCAATAGCTTGCCCTTGTCAGTGCTACCTTACCTGAGCACCTCCTGTCTTCAGCGACGATCTTCTCGGATGGGCGTCTCTGCTCGCCCAACAGTTTCTGGTTGTGTGTCTCTCCTTTTTCCACAGTTTCCGACGGCTCCAGAGAGTCTCTGGCTTTCCCAGGTTCCCTGCCTCAATCTTCATGTTGCTGACAGTCCTGTGTTGCAATGTGCCATGGCATATTTACAAGGTCACATAAAGCCACTTTACATGGCTTTCCATGCCCTTGTAAATCTGTGATCCTTTCACGCAGAACACTGCCTGAAAGGGGTTTATCCATGGGTGTTGCTGTGGGTGTTCCCATGCAACAATTATGGAATCTGAAGCATTCCCAGATTTCCAGGAAATCGTAGACCTGGGAATCTGTCAGAATCCAACACCACCCCAGGGGTGGCGTTAGGGAAGTGCAACAAGGAGAAATGTTTTCATTTCTCATCGTTTTGTCCTTTTTCTATATGTGCTGCACACATAGAAAGTGGAAATTGCTTCTTGTGATTGACTTTGTGCAGGAAAGTGTCCCTTCCTGCACAAAATCGATCATGCGCATTACACAGGCACCCTTGCACCATAGTGCAAGGGTGCCTGCGTTGGCGCAAGCCAGCCCATTGTGCGCCAGCACTGGGAAAAGGGGAAGGAATGCTCCGTATCTTATAGATACAGCATATTCCTGCCTTTTTCTTTTGATGCAGCACAGAGTCGCAAGATTCCTAGTGGCGCTGCCCTGCACCAATACTTCATAAATGAGGCCCCTATTATAGAAGTGTATTAGCGTCATTTTTAAGACCAGGTAATTCCTAGCAGTAAGAAACTGCCGCTAATGTGACTTAGCTGCAGTTTTTCTTTTTTATCGATGTACAAGTAAATCCTTGTAAATATCGTGTTGTGTGTTTTTCATGAGTTTTTTTGTGGGAACGCTTACCTTGTATCTAATTTTCGGTAAGTAGTGCTAAGCGAATTGGCACTGTGAAAAATTGACTTAACGTTTAAAAAATGCAGCTAACTGGGCTTTGTGACAACTTGTAAATATGGCAATAAAAAAAAGCTGCTGTAGCGTCAAAAAATTGCCGCTACTGCAGCGTGAAATCCTTGTAAATATGCCCTTCTCTGTCACTGGGCTTAAGGGACAGGTTTACAGAGTGCATTCGCCTATTTTTCTTAAATGTGGGAACTCTGTACCTCAAACAACACAGAGTACATGTTGGATATGAGACACTTAATTGTGGAGAAATTAGTAAACCCACCCTCACACAGTGTTGTTTCAAATCTGAACCAAAGATGAATTTACCAATAGTGCAATGTTACTTTTTCACTGAGTGATAGATCTTAATTGCAGGTCTAGAAGGATAGCGCCTTACCCTCACAAAAAAGATCTCTCTGCATTTAGCAGTCTCCATCTTTCCATTTTGAAAATGGCTCAGCCTTGTTTACTTTATTTAAATGTAGCAGTAAATTCTATGTGTCACTCCACCAAAGGGTATCCTGAGCATTCTAATCTTTATTGACAGGAGATCCACTGCAAGAGCAATTAATAGGCTAGCCCGTCATTGATCAGCACTCAAGCCTGTGGTAAATCACTGCTTCCACAAATAGGGATGAAAAATCCAGAAACAGATTTGTAGAGTTAAAGTGGTCATCCATGTGAGGTGAGGATGGTATTTCAGGAGAGGAGGCAGCTGAAAATGAAACCAGAATATACCCAATCTTGCTGTGCAGAAAACTCAGGCGTTTATATTTGCGTGGGCTAATGGCAAGTTACATAGAGCACCCCCAAATAGTAGGGCATGTTCAGTGGGAATGACAGAAATTGAAAAGGGCGATGTTATTGAAGGCACAGTAGGCCAATCAGTAGTTCCAAACTGTATTCGTTCTACCCCATTCATTAATCTTCCAAAACACATAGGGCCTGATTTAGATCTCCCGAATATCCCGTCCGCTGAAATATAAACCCCATTATATCCTATTGAATTTATATTTCGGCCGACAGGATATCCATCACCTTTGTGACGGAGTAACCTCCGTTACTGCTCCGATGCTGCTCCTGATTTTACCAGACGCCCCTCAAGACATCGACAGGACCTGTGCCTGCCGCGTAAAGAACACATAAATCATCCATAGTGCAGACACCCAAGACTGGGGGCATCGGGTAGGGAGAAGACTGTCCAAAGGAAGCTACAGATCTCAATTACAACTCGGCTACAAGGACAGTATTATTCATAAAAATGCTGAGCATGAAGACAATTAGTCAGAGAAAGAGGACTGGTACTCAGCAGCCATCTTAAGAAAGGTGGGTGAGGGAGAACATAAAAATACTGAAACTTGGCGCACAGTCATTTACACGCATACTTAATTGAATGATTGGTATTTACCCCTTGTTACATCTGGGGTTCTCTAGTTGGCAGAGGTAAGTACCTTTACCAAAGTAGGGACCCTTACTTCTAGTATGGGTAAGGGATACACACTGTTGATAACCCCTGCTCACCCCCTTGGTTGCTTGGCACGAGCAGACAGGCTTATCCACAAAGCAATGTGTAAAGTATTTTCCCTAACACGCACAGTAACACAGTGAAACACCACAGAGGTACACCACACAAGTTGTTTATAAAAATATCAATATCTTTATATCTAGTTTAGACACAGTCAAAAAGGTCCACAAACCAACATTCATAAATAAAGTTGTTGCAAAATCAAAGGTTCTCTTCTAGTGTTCCTTAGGTCTCTTGAATCAGTTCCTTGTAGCACTCTGGCGAAACAAATATTTGCAGGCTCAATGGACTGTGAGCCGCTGTTGCCAGCGTGGGTTAATCAGGGAAATTGCGGCCCCCGGGGAAAGCAGGTCGACAGACCAGTCTTTTCCCCGGGGTGTTCGCGCGAGAGGACGGCAGGCAGAGGGCTAGGCCAGGGGGTGGGTTTGGGGGGTGGGGGGATAGGAGGCTACTTAAGGGGACAGGAGGGGAAGTACTTCCACTTCCTGTCCCCAGTGTCTCAGGCAATAGGTTCAGTTTTGTGTAGGGATTAGCGTAGCGTGTGGTCCGAGGTTAGATAGTGAGGCGGTGTCTGAGTTAGTGAGCGAACGTTGCCACTGGTGCCCCGGTGTGCGAACAGGCAAGGAGCGTAGTGTGCAAATTTTCCCCGCGGACGGACGTTCCTTAATCCGGACGGAGGATGAGCAAGCCCGACGCAGAGGCGGTGCGGGCAGCGTTGTTGGTGCCCAGCCGGGCTGGGAGGGACGATCTTCTACAGCCCGGCGTTCTGGACCAGGCGTGGGTCGGGAAAGAAACAGCAGGAGCCTCCCAAGCATGGAGGGTGGCCGCGGAGCGTCCCTGCAGGCATGGAAAGGGGGGTGAGATGCCGGGTGGGCTGGGAGGCGGGGGGAGGGGGATGGTACCATGCATCAGTCTGGAGTGGCCCCTGGGCGTGTCCAGGTTAATTGCGAGGGGCCTTTGGTGGCATATGGGGACAGTGGGGATAGCGATGCCAGCTGGGGGGAGGACCTGGGTGAGTGGGAGGCAGTGGTGGGGGATGAATTTGCCCTCACACTGTCTGGGGGAGAGTCTGGGCGGGAGGAGGAGGCCCCCATCATTGAGCAGCCTATGGACCTTTCAGGGTGCAAAAAGGGAGTGGTCAGGGCCCATGGGACCAAGGGCCCCTTGAAGACGCAGTAACAGGCAAGGGCCGGGCAGGCGGCGGGGAGCCCCCCGGCACCCCCGCCAGGGCAGGTGGGTTTAAGGGACCTGGAAGGCAGGGGTGCGTAGTATGCCAGGTGGGAGCATATGACAGAGGAGGAGAGGATCCGCAACCAGCGGCGCATTATTGAGGAGTCAGAGGGGGAGTGGCTGCGCCTGTGTGGGGCCAGGGAGGCGAAGGCGGGTGGGGTGCCTAGGGGCAAAGGGGCCTCGGCGCCCACGCGCGGCAGGAGTGCGGTTAGTGCCCGTGGTAGGGGTGCCCCGGGGACCCTGGGAGAGTGGTTCTGGGTTGAGGGGTCAGGGACTGCCTTGGCGGCGCAGAGACCTGGTGGCACTGGGGGCCTCCCCGGGCACATACAGCTCGGGGGGGGCGGGTGCAGGCCAGCAGGGACAGCTGGCAGAGGCCGGGATGGGCCGGCGGGGTGCAAGACAGCCTCCAACTGCCGGGACGAAGCAGCAGGGGGGTCCGCGGCGGCCTGCCCTCCATCGAGGGAGTGCGCACCAGCAATGTTAGAGTGCGAGTTTGTGCCTGGTGTGAAAGGGAAGGTTGCGAAGAGAGTGGTGTCTGAGGTGCGTGAGTTGGAGATTCCGGTTCTGGAGGATGAGATGTTGGATTACGAGGATGAGGAGGATGAGTTGGAAGAGGGTGAAGTGCGTGAGAATGAGAGCTGGGGGAAGGGCAGAGCGGCAACCAGCAGGTTTGGTGTTTTCCAGGAGACACGAGATGGCGCCGGTCGGGCCATCACTGGGAGTGTGAAGCCGGCGGAGACACGGCGGATGGAGCGGGAGGCCCTGGCAACTTTAACAGGTGAGGGCGCCTGGTGGGACGCCTGGGGGGACGGGACAAAAGGGGGCAGTAAGAAGGCCTGCAGGTCGGTGGGTGTGGGGGACGGGTCTGTGAGGGAGGCCGGGCCACCGGGTGAGGTGGGGCCTGTTCCGCTGGATGGTAAGAAACAGTTGGTGGTGGCGGGCGCGCAGACTGACAAGACTGAGGACCAAGGGGTAAAGAAGATGGTGTGGAGAAATTGCGGAAAAAATTGCAGTACATCGGTTTGGCGATGCCTCTCGGGTCGCATTTGTCTGAAAAGACGAGTGCGAGGATTTGGCGGCACGAGTACGTGGATGTGTTTGAACTCCTGCACAGGGAAATTCAGGCGAAAGAGGGGTCGAAGGAGGCGGAGTGGGAGTTGACCAGGCGGGCGAGAGTGCCGGTGACGATGGAGAATTGGACGTCGGCCTTTTTGATCTATGCGAGTATTTATTGCGAGAAGCACGCGGATCAGGCAATTGCGTTGTTTAAGTATATGGATGTGATCAGGAAGGTGCAAATGGACTTCGGGGGATTTGCTTGGTTGAGCTACGACGAGGAGTTTAGGGCGCGGATCAGTTTTAACCCGGACAAGCCATGGGGGGATGTGGACCAGGAGCTCTGGGTCCAATGGATGTCGTCGACGCAGGCGGCGGCGTCTACGCATACGGCGAGTGGTCTGCCGGTCACCTATCGGTCTTTTCAGTCGCGTCCCGCCCAGTCTGGGGCGGGTGGTCAAGGCGGTACCGGAGGGCAGGGAACGCAGGCGGTGTGGACAGGGACAGCGGGACAGCAGTACAAACCAGCCCCCTCTGGGGCATGCTGGGGTTTCAACAAGGGTTTCTGCAATCGACCGGCCTGTAAGTTTAAACATGAGTGTTCCTGTCAGACTCTTGATATAGAATTTTACTACACAGGAACAGAGATGCTAGTTCCCAAATCCACCCCAATTGCAACTTAGAGCTTGGTGTAACAAGACTCAAAAGAGGCTATTATAGGGGAAGGAGGAAAGTGGATAAAATAACAAAAGAGAGAAGAGACTGTCCTGATGGGTTTCTTTGGTAGTCCGTCCTGCAGACTTCTACTTTTGATGAAAAAACCTGTGGGCAAGAGTTATATCAATATAGATCAACTTCTATTCTATCCTGCTCTTTCTTCTTTAAACTCCTATTTCTCACTTCCTTACCCTACGGCTTCCAGAAATCAGCTTCTCTTTTATTCCTATTTGGGCTTTCTTTTATCGTGTGCTGTTACTCTAGGGTGGAGACTTCCTTCTGCAATTTAGAAAATACCTTTTAAATCACTGTTTACCTTCTAGTTGCCTTTTAAGCTTCTCCCTATGTTAATCTTACTTACTTTTCTTTTTTCTGTTTATTCTCTTCTTTTATTTCCCTTGCTCTCTGCCTTTTCTTGCAGTATTATCTCTCTAGCACACCTGTAATACATTTACATTGTTTGAGTACGCCTTGCTCACTTATTGACTCTCTGTTTATTATTTGTCTATCTGGGATTCACTTACTGTGTTTGTTTTAGTCTTTTCCTAATGGTACTGGTTTATCTATAACTTCTCTTATTATCTTTTCAGGTCCTGTCTGTGGGGAATTGTTCCTTATGTTGCTGACCTGAAGATTACTTCCTTCCTTGGTAAGTATTAATCTTATTCTTAATAACTATTTACAATCGGCAGTTTGTATTTTCGTCATACATTAACTGGTTCTTCTTTTCTTCTCCAGAGGCTGGACTACACTGCGTATTTCCTGACTGACTGAATATCGTCTTGTACGCAGTAAGTATTATCTATATTAAACATTTGGACTTTCGTTCTTAGCACTATTTGTCATTAATCACTTAGCTCTGGTTTTCTTCTTCTCTTTCAGGATGCTCCGAATCACGACTCAGCAGCGTCTCTCAAACGCGGTAAGGAATTCCTCACAACACGGAGACAGCCGCTCTCACACTCTCCGCTTCTCTTCTTCTCTTCACTGCAGCTGAATTATAACTCTAACTCGAATTCCTTTCCTAGTAATTCCGTAGACCTGAACTCTCTAACTAAAGAGAGATTTTCTATGAATAACTACGACACTTCTGTTTTGACTTCCTGACGCGGTCGAATCTTCGGTGAAGTGCGCAGTTCACAAACAGCGCGAGCCTCACCTGGATTCTGCAGCGTTCTCTGCTGAGGCACCAGAACGTTAACAGCAACTCGATTCCGGTGACATTTTCAGGCGCCATTTTCGAGTTAACTCAGATCAGGCAATCTTAATAGTGTGGGTTTGCTATCCTTGATCTTCCCTTGTGCTATTAACCCAATCTGCAATCTTGGAGTCCTGACAGTTCCAAGTGTGGGGGACGTCACGCGTTCTTGCAATGTCTCACACTGGCCACGCCCTCAGAACACTGGAAGTTTGCACGAGGCAGGGGACAGGCTGGGCCGAAGGGCCCATACTCCGGTTAAGGTGGAGGCCATGTGTCCATGGCTCTCCCGGTACTTTGATAGAGAGGCCGCGTCTAGGTTGTACTGGGGCTTTGTGGAAGGTTTTCGGATTGGCTATCAGGGACCGAGGGCGAGGCGTTGGGCTGAGAACTTGCGATCGGCAAAGGACCTGCCGGAGGTGGTGGCGCGCAAACTGGAGACGGAGGTTTTTGAGGGCAGGATTGCGGGAGTGGCCATTGGCAGATCTCATTGTCTCTCCTCTGGGGGTGGTGCCCAAGAAGGAGCCGGGCGAGTTCAGGTTAATACATCACCTGTCTTGGCCGGAGGGAGGTTCGGTGAATGATTTCATCGCGGAGGAGGACTCCAGGGTATTGTATGCGTCGGTGGATGATGCTGTGGGTCTGGTGCGGGCATGTGGGAAGGGGGAAGAGCTGGCCAAATGTGATATCAAATCGGCCTTTCGCCTCCTCCCCATTCATCCGGCGGATTTTGCCTTGCTGGGTATGCAGTTTGATGGGTCCATCTTCGTGGACATGGTGTTGCCGATGAGTTGCGCGATTTCATGTGCACTCTTCGAGACCTTCAGTTCCTTTTTGCAGTGGGCCTTTGTGGATCGCAGTGGGCACCGGCTGGTGTCTCACTATCTGGATGAGTTTCTGTTTGTTGGAGCGGGTCAGTCGGGTGAATGTGGCGAAGCGTTGGGCCAGTTTCAGTTGTTGGCTCAGGAATTTGGGGTGCCGCTGGCACCGGAAAAGACGGAAGGGCCCAGTTGCTGTCTGACCTTTTTGGGAATCGAGCTGGATTCGGTGGCTTGGCAGGTGCGGTTGCTGCTCCAGAAGGTGGCTGAGATGCAGGAGGTTTTTAGGCAGGTGCTCGGTGTCAGGAAGATTGAGTTGAGGTCTGTGCAGCGCTTGTTGGGTGTGTTGAACTTTGCATGCAGGGTGGTGAGGGCTGGGAGGACGTTTTGTAGGCGCCTCGGCATGGCCATGTCAGGGGCGGTTCTCCCTCACCACAGGGTAAGGGTCACGCTGGGAGTGCGAGCTGACCTGCGGGTCTGGCTGGTGTTTCTTGAAGACTTCAATGGCGTTTCACTGGATTTTGCCCGCGACAGGATGGTGTGGCAGGTGCAGCTCTACTCTGATGCGGCGGGAGCGGCAGGTTTCAGGGTTTTCTGGAACGGCCATTGGTGCGCTGAACAGTGGCCGGCTCATTGGTTGCGCCAGGGCAGGAGCATCGTTTTTCTAGAATTCTTTCCCCTATTGGTGGCATTGTTAGTGTGGGGCCCAGAATTCCAGAACAGGTCGGTACTTTTCCACGTGGATAACACGACGGTAGTGGATCTGGTAAACAATCAGAAGGCAAAAGACCTGCATGTGCTGCGCTTGCTGCAACGTTTCATGCTGCTGTGTCTGCGACTTAATGTGCTGTTTCGCGCGCAACATGTGCCTAGCGCGAGTAAGAAAATTGCGGATGCGTTATCTCGCTCGCAGTGGCAGCGCTTCAGGAAGATGACGCCGGGAGCCGAGGCTTGCAAGACCAAGGTGCCGGAGGCTATCTGGGCCTGGGGGGAGTGAGAGTGGTGGGGCTGGTTGAAAGTTCGATAGCTGAGTCTACTAGGAGGGCGTACAGGTTGGCGTGGTCTGAGTTTGGAGCCTTTTTGGGTTGGAAGAGAGGTGCGTGGAGGATGCCCAGGGAGGCGTGTGAGCGGGGGTGGTGCGTTTTGTGCTGGGCTGCATGGACAGAGGTTTGTCTCAGACGACGATTGCGGGCAAGTTGGCAGGCATTTCATTTTACAGCATGGTATACTTGGGTTTTGATCCAGCTAGGACGGATCTGCTGAGTCGAATGTTGAAAGGTTGGGGACGGTTGAGGGTGGAGGGGGGAGGGGGATGCCTCGTGAGGCGATTACGTTTGACTTGTTGTTACAGTTATTGGGGGAGTTACCTTTTTGCTGTTCGGATGCGGATGAGGTGGCATTGTTTCGTCTATGCATGGTGTGGATGTTCTTTGGGGCGCTGCGGGTGTCCGAGTTGTTGGGGGCTCGGGGGGCGCCAGGGAGGACATTTGCGCATGTGCGGTTGGATGGGTCACGTCTGGGAATATGGCTGGGTCGTTCTAAGACGGACCAGGTTGGTCGGGGCAAGTGGGTGTAGCTGTCGGAGAGCGGATGTGTGGGAGCGTGTCCGGTACGTGAATGGAAGACTTTCTGTGGACGGGTACGAAGGTCGGCTGGTGAGGTTTTTGTGCATGTTTCCTTGAGACGTTTGACCTCTTTTCAGTTGCTGGCGGTGTTGCGGTTGGCTTTGCGGAGGGTTGGCAGGGATCCGGCTCGGTTTGGCACCCACTTGTTTAGGATCGGGGCAGCCACAGCAGCGGCGGGGTTAGGTTGGTCGTGGGAGGAGATTCGGCGGATTGGTCGCTGGCGGTCTCGTTGCTGTGAACGTTATGTGCGCAAGTGAAGCGAGAAGCGTGGGCTAGCCTTGACGGCTGCGGTTGTGGTTGCATTTTTGTCTGTGCTGTGGTACTAATCTCTTTCTCTTCGTAGGTTGTGTCCGGGGGCCGGGACCCAAGACGGTTACCTGGATTGTTGGGGGTCCCCGTGGAAGAGAAACATACACTACAATTATTCAAAAATCAATAAAGCACAAGTTAAGTAAACGAATATCAAATTGGCATATATTATTTAATGACCAATAGTTTGTGAATATCAGATGTAATACAAAAATCATGTAAATTAAGGGCCCCAAGAGGGGGGAGGAAAAAGGGAGGGAAGGGTAGTGCTCGAGGAAGTGTAGAAAGGTTATAACACAGTATATAGTAGTAACAATACAAATTGACACAGATTATCAAAGGATGATCAAAATATAAACGTCCCAAGTCAGGACTAAACAATAAAAAACACATATAAACATTGCATTTCAACGGTCACATCTAGTTATTAGAGAATTAAGGGGTGTGCCGGAATGACAAATTGAAAAGAGAACAGTCGACGTTTCGACCCCTATCTATAGGCCAAATGTAGTCCTTTTACGGGGTCTTCATCAGGACGTCAAATTGGGGAAGGAAGGTGGGGCCATTCTGTATAAAAGAATACAAACACGTATTTAGCTACAATTCATGGGGAGGATGAAGATCATCATCCTATCTACAAGTTAGACACAGATGAAATAAATTACAACTAATTTACCATGGTTGGAGACCCAGAAGGGTTCAATGCATAAGCAGAGGGCCCACGCTTGACGTCGTGGTCAATCTGAAGGGGTGGACGATTGAATTAATTAGGAGAAACAACAATCTGTAAAAGATGGAAAGATCATGCTATTTGGTATCAGCAGTTGACTCAAAAGGCAACAGTTAACCAAAAAATGCATCATATCAACTGTCCTATGATGCGGTACAACATAGATACTCCCAAATTGATTAGGCAAGACTGATCTCAGCTACGTGGGGAGTATAAAAGTAGCACCTATTAACAACTGTCCTATGACGCGGTACAACATTGAGACTACCAAATTAGCTAGGAAAGAGTGATCTAGGCTACATGGAGGGTATTATGATTTAAAATAGTACCTGTAGGTCGCTGTAACTAGGACCTGCAGAAAATGATGGATGCACAGTCAGCTTCTATACTTGATGTGCCTTAATTCATCAAGAAGAATAAGACATATTACCAATTGTGTAGGTGATTACAAATGACCATCATATGGCAAGTAAGTGAGTACTCACAATTAGAGGTGCGCGAATTACCGTTATAAAATCGGCTGAGGCTGTAAGTGGTATGATCTCACAGTGGCAATCAAATCCGGTGAAGGTGTATTTTTTCAACCTGGTGAAAAAGGCGATGTTTTTAACGGCCAAAGCATGGATTACTCCATTGTCATCATTTTCAAAATGGGAGAAAAAGGGGCTTACTTGCACAGATAATTATGCTCGCACTTGGAGATGCGTGATTTCACCGTTATAGAATCGTCTGGGGTCTCAAAGTAACAATCAGATCCGGAAAAGGTGTACTCTTTCAACCTGGTGAAAGAGGGACTTTTTTAAAATGCCAAACACGTATTTCTACATTCTCAATAGTCTCAATGGGAAGAAAAAGTCTTACTTGCAAAGTCGCTCGCAAGTTCAAAGCGGCAGGTAACAATACGGCGCCTCTCCGTAAAAGCTGAAAAACCATGTGCAACGTGGAGCACAATCAGATCGGTGTAGAACACAAGTGGTCCGGTTTAATCTATGGTAAAGTGAAACTAGTTTACTGAGAGAGCGTGACTCGTGAGTAAATAGGTTGGCGTCTCCAACCGCTGTTGAAAGTACTTACACAAAGCGGCACCAAAACTGCCAGCTGCTAGCATCCCGAACGCGAACTCCGCAGTCAGAGCTCCGCGGAGTTTGGGGCGGAGCTAAACTCCATGTCGGTGAAAATAGAAAAGTTACTATCAGGAGCCTCTAGACTACATCGAATCCGGTATAAATGTTGGGAAGCTCAAATACGAGAAGGAATCTTAAGGGCCTCTATGATTTGTTAGTGGCAAAAGTAATTTAAGCAATAATAGCAAAACACACGCAATAGTGCAGCTCTCGTACAAGAGGCTGAAAACTATTTTCCACATTGTTGCAACAAATGTAGTTTACGTGATGCATTAACAAAGTTCCATGCGACTCTTATCACAAAAGGTTGTAAACGGAAGCAACATATTCATTGATTGGAGACATAATTCATAAATGCAATTTACAGAAAGGTTATTAAACCTTTATGCACCCATGGCCTAATCAATGAATTGGGATCAGTCCACATTGAAACATTGTGTATAGCGAAAGCTCATAGAGTACTGTAACATAAGAGTGTAACAGTTCTGGATTGAAACATTACAACAGGGTTTGTTGGGGATTCTGCTAGCCAAGTGCTGCCAATTGAGCTAAGCTACTGTCTTGTTCGTTCAGACCATTCTTCTTTTCAGGAAGATTAGACTGCGATACTACTTCCGAAACCAAATATCTAGACAGCACGGCTCAGTCACTGGACTCAGAATACCCTCAACTTTTTTTCCACCTACATATGCCATGAACCATCGGTTGGAGACGCCAACCTATTTACTCACGAGTCACGCTCTCTCAGTAAACTAGTTTCACTTTACCATAGATTAAACCGGACCACTTGTGTTCTACACCGATCTGATTGTGCTCCACGTTGCACATGGTTTTTCAGCTTTTACGGAGAGGCGCTGTATTGTTACCTGCCGCTTTGAACTTGCGAGCGACTTTGCAAGTGAGACTTTTTCTTCCCATTGAGACTATTGAGAATGTAGAAATACGTGTTTGGCATTTTAAAAAAGTCCCTCTTTCACCAGGTTGAAAGAGTACACCTTTTCCGGATCTGATTGTTACTTTGAGACCCCAGCCGATTCTATAACGGTGAAATCACGCATCTCCAAGTGCGAGCATAATTATCTGTGCAAGTAAGCCCCTTTTTCTCCCGTTTTGAAATTGATGACAATGGAGTAATCCATGCTTTGGCCGTTAAAAACATCGCCTTTTTCACCAGGTTGAAAAAATACACCTTCACCGGATTTGATTGCCACTGTGAGATCATACCACTTACAGCCTCAGCCGATTTTATAACGGTAATTCGCGCACCTCTAATTGTGAGTACTCACTTACT
This sequence comes from Lissotriton vulgaris, assembly GCF_964263255.1. Lineage (NCBI taxonomy): Eukaryota > Metazoa > Chordata > Amphibia > Caudata > Salamandridae > Lissotriton > Lissotriton vulgaris. The sequence continues at coordinate 1,747,492,963 of NC_141694.1, forward strand.
TGCCATATGATGGTCATTTGTAATCACCTACACAATTGGTAATATGTCTTATTCTTCTTGATGAATTAAGGCACATCAAGTATAGAAGCTGACTGTGCATCCATCATTTTCTGCAGGTCCTAGTTACAGCGACCTACAGGTACTATTTTAAATCATAATACCCTCCATGTAGCCTAGATCACTCTTTCCTAGCTAATTTGGTAGTCTCAATGTTGTACCGCGTCATAGGACAGTTGTTAATAGGTGCTACTTTTATACTCCCCACGTAGCTGAGATCAGTCTTGCCTAATCAATTTGGGAGTATCTATGTTGTACCGCATCATAGGACAGTTGATATGATGCATTTTTTGGTTAACTGTTGCCTTTTGAGTCAACTGCTGATACCAAATAGCATGATCTTTCCATCTTTTACAGATTGTTGTTTCTCCTAATTAATTCAATCGTCCACCCCTTCAGATTGACCACGACGTCAAGCGTGGGCCCTCTGCTTATGCATTGAACCCTTCTGGGTCTCCAACCATGGTAAATTAGTTGTAATTTATTTCATCTGTGTCTAACTTGTAGATAGGATGATGATCTTCATCCTCCCCATGAATTGTAGCTAAATACGTGTTTGTATTCTTTTATACAGAATGGCCCCACCTTCCTTCCCCAATTTGACGTCCTGATGAAGACCCGGTAAAAGGACTACATTTGGCCTATAGATAGGGGTCGAAACGTCGACTGTTCTCTTTTCAATTTGTCATTCCGGCACACCCCTTAATTCTCTAATAACTAGATGTGACCGTTGAAATGCAATGTTTATATGTGTTTTTTATTGTTTAGTCCTGACTTGGGACGTTTATATTTTGATCATCCTTTGATAATCTGTGTCAATTTGTATTGTTACTACTATATACTGTGTTATAACCTTTCTACACTTCCTCGAGCACTACCCTTCCCTCCCTTTTTCCTCCCCCCTCTTGGGGCCCTTAATTTACATGATTTTTGTATTACATCTGATATTCACAAACTATTGGTCATTAAATAATATATGCCAATTTGATATTCGTTTACTTAACTTGTGCTTTATTGATTTTTGAATAATTGTAGTGTATGTTTCTCTTCCACGGGGACCCCCCTTTATATGTATCACATAGTGCCCAGGTCCCCGCGACTGTATGGGTTTAACCCCTTTTGTGTAAAGTACCTGGATTGTTGGACATTCTTTTGTACTTTGGGCTTCGAAGTATGCGGATAGGCAGGTGTACGGTCGTAGCCTGGGCCTAAGGAGCAGTCACCATGAGATCCAACGGTGGGGTAAGAGCGGAATACGCTGGGGAGAATTGCTGCCATGGCTTACGAAGAAATTTTCACAGCTGGGCTGCCCGGACATGCTTGTGATCCATTTGGGGGAAAAGGACTTGGTGAGACAATCGGGGGTGTCCTTGTTACACCTGATGCAACGGGACTTGGAGGCAATGAAGCGCAATCTGTCTGGCGCCTGTATTGTGTGGATTGAGTGCATACCACAACGGATCTGGAGGGGGGCTCTTAAGCCTGCGGCCATCGAAAGGGCCAGCAGGAAGTTGAACAGGGCAATGAAACTCTTTTGAGCTGATCATGGACTTAAAGTGCTGGCTCATGGCGGGCTCAGGCTGGAGGAGTCACTTCTCTTTCGAGATGATGGCGTGCACCTTTAGCACATAGGAAATGCATACTACCTTATGGAGCTGCGGGATCTGCTTAGTTTTCTGTGGAATGAGTCGATATGGTGTAGGCGTGACTGAGTGCGAAAGGCGCCAATTGGTGGGGCAGGTAACCGGCCTCCGGGGGTTCCCTGGGTGGCGTCCATGACGGGCAGAATCACCCTTCCGGGGAGGGGGTTACAGGTGCAGGATGGGGGTGTGGTAGATGGGAGTGCGATGGATGGAGATGCGGGAAGCGTTTGGAAGTGGAAGGGGATGGGAATGGTATACGTGGAGAGGTTGTGGTGTGAATTGGGAGTGCCCAGTGGAATACGTGTGTGGATGATGGTTGAAAGGCAGGATGTTTGGGGGATTGTTAACCATTAAAGAGGATATTGTTTGATTATGGTCTGTCATGCCTGTCCTAATAAATGGCCTTTCATGCAAACTGATGCGTGGAGTGGTTATTGCGCGATGCGGCCCCCGGGGAAAGCAGGTCAACAGACCAGTCTTTTCCCCGGGGTGTTCGCGCGAGAGGACGGCAGGCAGAGGGCTAGGTCAGGGGGTGGGTTTAGGGGGTGGGGGGATAGGAGGCTACTTAATGGGACAGGAGGGGAAGTACTTCCTCTTCCTGTCCCCAGTGCCTCTGGGAATAGGTTCAGTTTTGTCCGCCCGCCCACCCTACAAACTGGTTTAGGAGTTGGGTGCGGGTGTTTGTTGGACAAGTGTTCAGAGTGCCCGTTTAGGACAGGTTGACACAGGGGGGTTTACGTGTACGGGGAGGGGTCGGGCATCCATGACGGGCACAATCACCCTTCCGGGGAGGGGGTTACAGGTGCAGGATGGGGGTGTGGTAGATGGGAGTGCGATGGATGGAGATGCGGGAAGAGTTTGGAAGGGAAAGGGGATGGGAATGGTATACGTGGAGAGGTTGTGGTGTGAATTGGGAGTGCCCAGTGGAATATGTGTTTGGATGATGGTTGAAAGGCAGGATGTTTGGGGGATTGTTAACTGTTAAAGAGGTTATTGTTTGATTATGGTCTGTCATGCCTGTCCTAATAAATGGCCTTTTACGCAAAACTGATGCGTAGAGTGGTTATTGCGCGAGGTTTCTGTAGCAAAGAGAATGCCCCTGCTGTTGCATGGAATGTGCTGCACTGATTTGTGGGGAGGCGTGAGTCAACTACCACGTTAAACCTGTATTTGCCCTGCCACCCTGCGAGATTGAAAGAAATCACCCCTCCGTTGTGGTGCGTGAGGACGTGATGCACAGCTCAGCCCTAGTTACCCTATCGATGCAAAGGGGGGCCTGGCTGTCCTTGCGCGTCTCAGGCTTCCGTGGTTGCGGCTTCAGAGAAGAGCGAGGAGACATCTCACGCTTCGTCCAATCACAGCACGGCTCCGGTGGTCGAGCCTCCAGGTACGGGGAAACACTGTCTCCCACTGGGCCAATCCCAGATATGACATCACTGGGACTCCGAGCCTGCGGCGGTGAGGTTTGGAGCAGTGATCTCGGGGCCCGGGCCAGCGATGGCGGTGGACTTTGGCCCACACACAAAGCAGGCCATATATTAGATTGCATTTGTACCAACATCAAAACCTTAACTGTTGAAATTCCCCAGATCCAAACTTGGACCGATCACTGGTTAATCCCTTTCAAACTTACAACCAAAAAGAAAAGACCCAATACTACCAACCTAAAAATCGATTTCTCGACACAGAAAGACTGGAAAAAACTTGCTAACTCACCCAATCTGCACCTTATCGCAGAGGAATCTAAACCGTCCCCTACCGGATGTACTGAAACCGACTATAACAATTTCTGTAAATGGGTCACAGACTTCTGTGGTTCTGCCAACTCAGGAAAAGTACGGAAAAAACAGAACAAAAAGTCAGCACCCTTGTTCTCCCCCGCCTTAAAAAACAAACGTACGGAGGTCAGAACCCTTGAAAAGAAATGGCGCCATAACTATGGTATAACGGAAGTTACTGCCTATAAAACCGCTAGGAAACAATATCATTCTATGATAAAAAATGCCAAAAAAGACCACTTCCTAGAAGTCATCAATCGGTCCAACAACAAACAGAAAGAAATCTTCAAAATAGTTGATGATTTCATGAACCCCAGAATCCTCAGGCAAGAGATACCACCTTCACTGACACTCTGTAACTCCATAGCAGACTACTTTGAACAGAAAATACTAAATCTCACTAAAGACTTCCCAGACTCTCCAGAACCCCCCACTTATGATAATTTACAACTAACCAACAGTAAACCTCAGCTAAATAACTTTGCCCCCATCAGCCTCGACGAAACTCGACAAGCCATTCTCTCCTGTAAATCAGGCTCCCCTTTCGACCCGTGTCCCCCACTGCTGCTCCATACTCTGGTGGACATGGTAAATCCATCTATAAATTCCATCATAAACTCCTCTCTGGCCACTGCCGTCATTCCATCTGAATGGAAGCGTTCGGCTGTAAAACCGCTGCAGAAAAAGCCCCTAGCTGATCCCACCACGCTCTCTAACCTTCGCCCAATCTCGCTGCTTCCAATGCTGTTCAAACTGACTGAAGCAGCAGTAAACAAACAGCTGACTAAACATCTGGAGGAAAATCACCTCCTACACCCCAACCAGGCAGGTTTCAGGGCAAAACACTCCACAGAGTCAGCCCTTCTACATACAGTAGAGACACTTAAGATGGCACTGGATCAAGGAAAGAAGGCTGTCCTGATCCTGCTCGATCTTTCGGCGGCCTTTGATACGGTCTCACACCCCGTATTAATTGGCCGCCTGGCAGAATCGGGACTAACAGGAACCGCTTTCAAATGGCTGAAAAACTTCCTAAGCCATAGGAAACAAGTCACCATATTAGGAAACTACTGCTCGGACGAAAAAACTTTAAAAACAGGGGTACCACAAGGCTCAAGCTTGAGCCCGGTTCTTTTTAACCTTTATATGTCCCCTTTGATTGAACTCATCACATCATTCAACATCAGTACAATATCCTACGCGGATGATACCCAACTCATCCTTGTATTGGACAATAACTCAACTAAAGCAGAAGAAAATCTGAGAGACTGTCTCACCGCAACCTTTGAATGGATGAGAACTCACCACCTTAAATGCAATTCGGGCAAAAAGGAAATCCTCCCATTTGGCCAGAACAATCTTTTTTACCCTAACAACTGGTGGCCCCAAGACGCCGAAGTCCCACCCAACACCATTACGTCGGCCCGCAACCTCGGGATAAGGTTTGATGAAGCCCTATCCTTCAAACAACAAGCAGGTACTGTAGCAGGGTCCTGCTTCAACATTATTAGAGGCCTCAGAAGGTTCTTCGACCTCCTCACCCTGACAGCCAGAAAAACGGTAGCAGTGGCCCTCATCACATCCCGGCTAGATTACTGCAACAGCATCTATGCAGGTTCTAACAAAGCTGTTTTGCACAAATTGCAGATGGTTCAGAATGCGGCCGCCCTCCTAGTGCTAAGACTACCCAGGAAATCATCTGCCTCCACAGCACTTAAAACCCTGCATTGGTTACCCATCCACAAGAGAGTACTATTTAAAATCTTACTCATCACTTTCAGAGCTTACCATCAGTCGGGCCCCACATACCTGTCGCAAAGGTTTGGAAGATATACTCCCTCCAGATCACTCAGATCATCCAACCTAAACTTATTAGCCGTCCCCAAATTCAGACTAACTACAAAAGGTGGAAAATCCATTGGAGTTCTAGGAGCCAGAGCCTGGAACAAACTCCCACCCCAGATGCGTCTGATTCATTCAGAGAACCTGTTTCGAAAAGCCCTTAAAACATGGATTTTCAAGGCCACTGACACACTATGTCTGGCGTTAATCTAATTTTCACCCCCCCATCCTCCTCTTATACACTTCTCCCTTTTCCCTGGTCTGTTTAGGCAGCTCTCCCTCTTTCTCTTCTGTGACACGTGATGACTAGCGCCAAGATGGTCCATGGAGTGTAAGCTGCGCTCTATAAAAGCCAATTCATATCATATCATAATGCCAGCAAGACGGGTGGGCACATGCTGAGTTCTGGCACAAGGACACAGCATTCTTGTGTGGCGCAGCACTCCATGGTTGTATCAGGCCAGTGGCAGTTATTTTGGCCCTCTGCTGACAGCCTCGGATAGTGCACAGGCACACTCTCGAGCGCTAGATTTCACAGGAAAGAGGCACAGCAGACCTCACGCAGCCCCGCTGTGTGCCGATCGCACACCGAGCCCCCAATATCATACAGGCAGTCAAAGGCAATCTTCACCAGTCCAACTGTGCGCAGAGACTCGCACACAGCTGCTTGACAAATGTTTCTTTGGGAACCTTGGTATCCCTGCATTCCCAACAGGAGGCCAGCTCTTATCAGGCCCTTGGAGACTCTTGTAAGATACAGCACACAGCAAAGTATTTTCCTAAAGCAGGTGGGGGGGAACAGCACACAACAAAGTGCCCTCTTCTCTCTTTCAGTGGATACAGCAAACTGCAGGTCAGCCCCAGATCACACAGCAAGGGCAGTCTTCCTGTCTCTCCAGCTGATCTTCTTGGGCAGAGATTCCTCTTGATTGCAGAAGTAGTCTAAATTACAGGGGTTTCAGGTCTTACTTTTATACCCCAAACGTCTTTGTTCTCCATGTGTGTGGGATTCAGGATCCAGTCCCAACCAGTTCTGGGTGTCCTCTGCCAGGGCATGTCTTCTTCCTTTGTGAGTGTGGGCCAGGGCCATCAGACGCACCGCAGGAGGTACAGCCAGCATTGTGGAAGGCAGGCACAGTCCTATTCAGGCCCAGGGGCAACTCCTCCCACCACCCTAAGTCTGTTCAGCCTAGGGCTGACTCCCCCAGCCTCCAGCAGCCACCCACAGTCCCTGTCACTCACAAACCAGACCAGTCAATACACAAAAAGGCAGAGGCACACAGAAAGGTTGAACAGGAATATAGCCACTTTCTAAAAAGGGCTATTTTCAAACCCGGAATTTAGGGATACCTGACTCCATATGTCTATCTTGCCGCTATGGGAAGATATGCAGGTAAATATGATACACAGCATTCCCCATGTTAGCCTATGGGCAAGATAGCCTTTCAATAGAGAAAAACGAATTTTGCAGTATTTCACTATCAAGACATGGCACTCACACTAGTACATGTACTACCTCTCACATACACTGCACCCTGCCCAGGGGGGTCCCTTGGGCCTACCATAGGGGTGTCCAATGTGTAAGAAAATGGAAGGGTCAGGCCTGGTGAGTGTGTACACTGGCCAGGACAACATGGCAGTTCACAGACTGCGCACGGGCACTGCAGTGGCAGGCCTGAGACACCTTTTTCGGGCTACTCAGGTGGGTGGCACAATCAGTGCTGCAGGCCCACTAGTAGCACTTGAATTACCAGCCCAGGCACACTTAGTGCCCTTTACTAGGAACTTGACAGGTAAAACAAACATGCCAGTCATGGATAGCCAATCACAGTAATAATTTAACCAGGGAGTACTTGCACTTTGGCACAATATTAAATGCCTCTCTATGGTTGGTGGCTCTCCAATACATGAAAAAGACTGACTTTCAATGACATTACCCGGCAATATGACATAGATGCTGGAGCCTTGATATTGTACTCAGCAATCCCTCTTCCAGACTTTTGATTGGACTATATGAGTACTGAAGGCCATGCACCGTAATATAAAAGAAAGGGGAGGGATGCTGGACGTTTACCTATCTCAAGGTAATTCTGCATACTGAACGCCAAGTGATTCGTATACTCCTCCCCTAACGAAGCATGGCATTAATGGACACTGCAAGTAAGAAATGATTGACACATAGTTGAGCAGTTAAAATAACTTTGGAAATGCCCAAGTGCATTTATGGAGAAAGCAAAACATGTTCAGCATCTCCAGTTTCTGAAAGCAGTGACCAGCATACTGAAAACAATTACAAATCTCAAAAAATCTGCCCCAATATATGTGTCAGAAATGGCACTAATTATAGTAATGAAGTAACTGTCAGAAGTCCTCAAGGTGTCAATTAACTTAGTTAACTCTGTAGTAGTGTTGACAACCATGGAGGTTCTGTCGTTATGGACTGAAGTCACTGACTTCCGAAAGCAACTGATGTCAGTTGAACGAAGGGTCACATATATAGAAAATAAGAAGAATAAACAGCCTGAACAGGGTCCAGAACTGTGGAAATTGCATAACAAAATTGACTTGGAGAACAGAAGTTGTAGGGATAATATCCATATTATTGGAATACCCGAAGATGCTAAGAGAAATGACATGATGACCTTTTTGAAAACACTATTTGTCCAGACGGGGTAGGAACCTGACGTAAAACTACTACATCACAGCCATGGCAAATATGGCATGCTGTCTGAGATATCAGCAAGCTATACAATTAATAACAACAGTAAAAGAAGATGCCCAGTACCAGTAGAAATATGTTTTTCAGTTCATTTCTCATTTGAAACTAACTCCAAGAGGATGAACTTTCTAGCACTAAGACCTTAACTCTGCAAAAGAATCCTAAAATATGGACTCTTGGAACCAGCATTTATGACAGTTACCACCAATTGCAGAACCATCGACCAGAGGATATGGAAAATTTCTAGATGAAAGAGAGGAAGCTGACATGAGGATGATAACAACAAGTTAATCTTAGCAAGGTGAGAATGTTGGAGATCCAAAAGGCATAGACAACAGAATAGAGAACACTGTACCAAACTGGAAATGGTGACACAGCAATGGTCACAGAGGCACCAGCAGCGAAAACATGCCCTCCAGAGACAAATCAAGGTAGCCAATCCAAAATTATGATAGCCCAAGGAAGGAAGGACATGGAACACATGATATATTTTGAATCCTGTGAACTTCATGGGGTCACTGACAGAATACTGGAACCAAAAATATTGTGCAGAGAGAATATTGTGTCAAAAATATCGAGGACCAAAATATAGAGAAGGTAAGTGCAAATAGGTAAATACAGATTTACTATTCTTAACTTCACATCTACATACATTGAAGATATATATATTGTCAAGGTACATGAAAGCAGAGTTATATATAGTAAAACTTTACTTACCTACATAAACTTAGCGTCATGATATTTTTTTGTCCTCAATGTTCTTGCCATATTTTACACCACAATATTTTTGGACACAATATTCTGTGTAAAAAACCTTTGTGGTGAAGCCAGGTGACCCCAACAATAATGAAATGGGCACAGGTACATAGTGGGGGTGTGGCATTTGCATTTTTTCTTTCTTAGCCATAACCCACTAAACACTGTATTAAGGTAAGGTACAGCTTGATAAAAGGTAGCTACCCTTTCTTTCACTTCATCCAGTTCAAATGGTACACTGATAACATTTGAACTTTTCCTCAAAAAAGTTATTTTAGGACTTCAACTTTCCCATGTATTGATTATTTCACTATGGTGCTAATATATAAATGCGGTGTGTATGCTATGTTGGTAATTTTCATATATATGCTAATATATGTTATATATGTTGTTAAAATGTGTTTTTATGAAACTTTTTGTGTGTGTGTGTGTATATATATATATATATATATATGCAGCTCAGATTCCTTGTGATTTCTCAGGAAAACAGCACTCGTAAACCAACTGATGCTCGCACTCGTATTTTATTAATACAGAGTAAACAGATGTGTTTCGGCTACAAGCCTTCCTCAGTGTCATTTACACTTTGCCTCAAAGTAAACAAATATTGTTGAGATAGGATTTTTGTGGTAAGACCCCGGCTAACATATACTGTTCCTACATTAAGGTGAACCATGATATTCATCACTATTCAACAGTGACCCTGAGCCAGTGCTGTCAGTGGTACTGATGCCTCCACAAGTCTCTGGTTTGCAATGAGATCATAGAGTTGAGAACAGGTTAGATCTCAGAAATAGTTCTAGCGAAGGAGTGTTTGTCGATATTGACAGCTCACACCCCTTCACCACATTGAGGAATACAGCCAAATTGACCCCTTACTTATGCACAACTGGTAAAGATAAAAAACGAGAAGTTGCCAGATCCTCCCTTCACTAATCATGTTTGATATTATTGAATGTCTCTGGAATAAGCCCACGGAAAGCCCCCCAGACTCAATTTTTTAGGAATCCAGTGTCTCCCACCAGAATACCTTACCCTGCCAGATCTTACAGAGCTTCACATAAGTTTGAACACCTACGGACAATCAACAGTGCATATTGGCAGGAACCGCTGACAGTAGTTTAATTGAATTCTAACATATTAAGAAATTATGTTAAACACCACAAAGTTGTCTCAATTTTAGGATGATGGAAACTAAACATAGTCCTGTGCAAGAATCCCATTTGAAGACTAAAGAAGGTCGGAAGTTACAACAGGATTTGTTTGGTTATTTGCGTGTTCATTACATGACACAGAGAGGAGCCAAGGAACACTTCTTAGCAATAGAGAAAAGCATGCAGCAATCTTAATTTGGAAAAACGACCTCTCTGAAGGGGCATCCCAAACCTTTTGCCTTCCTACTCCTCTTTTTCTGACAGTCTTTTTGTTGGCATTAGGACTCTGGGCCACTGCTGACCAGTGTTAAAGTGCATGTACTCTCTCCTCTAAACATGTTATAATTGGTTTATACCTGTTTGTCATATTTGATGTATTTGTAAGTTCCTTATAAGGTGGTATAAAATACACCCAGGGCATGTTAATTAAATGTGACTAGTGGGCCTTCAGCACTAATTGTGACAACCACAGAAATAGCTTTCCACTCCTATTTCAGGTCTGCCACTGCAGGGCCAGTGTGTACACGTTACTGCCACTTCATCATGTCATTTAAAACGGTGTGCCAAGCCTTCACCTCCCCTTTTAGTACACATAGGTTACCCCTAAGGTAGGCCACAGGTAGCTCTGTGGACAGAGTGCTTTGTAACTAAAAGGACTAGATTTGTTGGACCCTTATTTTGGGAGGACTTCCTGAAATACTACATTTCTGTTACAATCACAGAAGAAATGTTAGTACAATCCACTTGATATATTGATGTGAGACGTTACATATATTTTGCTGTTTTTCGGATTCTTTTATATCCTTAGATTTTTTCTCTTTTCTTTGTTCGATTATCTCCCCTCCCTTCTTTTCTGTACACTTTCTTTGGAATTCGAGACACTAGCCATCATTGCCCCCACATAAGCAGTATTTGATGTATATGCGCAGAAGTTATTTTTGGACTTATGCTTTCCCAGGTATTGATTATTTCACTATGGTGCTACTATATACACGCAGTGTGTATGCTATGTTGGTATTTTTGTATATATGCCAAAATATGTGGTTATGGTCTACAATTTTGTATATCATTGTGGTGTGGGCCGTCCAACAACTTGATTTTTGGATTTTTAATCGTTTTATGGGCGCCATTTAAAAGTCATATTTGGTGTAGTGTACATGTATTGTTAATGTTTGCATGTACACATATAATCCTGTAATTCTGTGAGGTCATATATGTTTTTATATGTGATGACTTATATTATGTAATGTGTGATTGTTTCAGCCCTGATGGCATTCTTTGGGTCAAAGGAATGAAACACGTTGGCTGATGAACATTTTTAGTCCTCTTACCAATAAAGCTAAATAATGGACTAACAAATACAATTCTGACTTCATATCTGGTGCACCTTCCATTTCTAAAAAGATGTTGCTTACAAAAAAAAGCCAATATTTACCTCAGTAAACAAGACCAAAAGAGAAAAATCTACAAATCAAAATACAAATTCTCAAATGTTAAACGCAGTTCTAGCACTAAGAAGCACAATAGCGCCAGCTGGGGCAAAAAGGACATGCTTGACAAAGTCAAATCTCAAAGTTCAGGGCCAACCGGGATAAAGTGCGGGCCCGTTATGGAGTCGTACAAACCCCAGTTATAGTACCTTGGAAATGATGACAAAACAAAGATGTTGCACGGCCCTAGTGGGGGAGAGGCGCTGCTTGAGGCCAGTGTGATGTCGATTCCTTACTTCTGGAGCAAGTCATTGAGGCATTGGTGCTCAGAACCTTGCATTACACAAAGGAGGTGAGGCATCACTGAAGCAAGTGAGGTGTCCTGTTCCTGGAGGCAGTGCAGGGACGCTGAACCAGTGAAGCCTGTAACATTGCAGGCACAGGGGAGGTGATTCAGCATTGGCAGTGAGGTGGTGGTTTTGCTTGCGGTGCAGGGTCGATTAAGCGTCTAGGGTCAAGCCACGAGGCGTCGACTTCACAGTGTCAATGGCAGAATCGGGCATAATGGCTCAAGACTCATGCTGTGGAGGATATTCGGAAGTAGGGAGACTGCAAAGAAAGTTCATAGTAGTGCACAATACCCTGCCCTTCCTGACCCTGGCTTCAGACAAATGATAGGGAGGTAGGGAGCTCTTTGTGAGGGAACAGGCGCAGCCCTATTAAGGTACAGGTGTTGATGACTTCCACCACTCTAACTCAGGAAGGTCCATCAACCTGGTGATGGGCCCTCAGGATATGCGGGCATGCCTCAGCTCCCTTTGTGTGTGAGTGTCTAGAGTGAATTCATAAAGCACAACTGTCATCCAACCCAGACATGTATTTGAGAGACAGGCAAAGGCGCAGAATGGTTGAAATAAGGAAATACCAACTTTCTAAAAATGGCATTTTCAGATCTGCAATTTATAAACCAACTTTACCAAAATATGTGTTTTTAAGTTGTTAGTCCAGAGACACCAAACACCAAATGTACATCTGTTCCCAATTAGAAGTTACACTTGTAAAATGTTACAAGCCTGATCCAATGTTAACCTATGGGAGAGATAGACCTCGCTGAAGTGAAAAACAACTTTATCAATTATTCACTACCAGGATGTAAAGCTTAAAAGTACATGTCCTACCTTTTAAATACATTGCACCCTGCCCGTGGGATAGCTAGGGCCTACCTTACATGAAATAACAGGGAAGGTTTGGGCCTAGCAAGTAGGTGAACTTGCCAGGTCGGCATGGCAGTATCTGCAGTGGCAGGCTGGAGACATGTTGAAGGGTTACTCATGTGGTTGGCACAATCAGTGCTGAAGATCCACAAGTGCAATTGAAAGGAAGGGGTGGGCCCTTAGGGGACGGAGGGTAGGTAGGGCCACAATAATAATGTAAAACAAGGGGATTGTACCTATGCCTCCGGGATGTATTACTAAATCACTCAGCAAGACAATAGATAAAGCTAAATGAATTAGTTTTACCAAGACAATTTATTTTGTCAGTATCTTTAGAATCAGTTTTTTAGATGATTATTTTTTAGGCAAGAGAATCAACATTATCAACTCAACCTCTAGCGACTGAATTTTCACAAAAGACTAACATACAAATAACATACAAAAAACATTGAATTAATCATCAATAGACCTTAACAAAAAAGGACTAATGTACATGTGACATACAAAAAACATTAAATCAACATATATCATTTCATTCCAATTATCAAAAAACAGTTAATCATGGACAGAAAGAATTTGCCAATATTAAATATGCATTCAGTTTCCACAATGTGGTGCACTATTTCTTTTTAGAACCACATGAGTCAAAGTTTAAACATTCCTTTTAAACTTGAACATTCATATTAAATGTGTTAACAAGAATTTTATGTGAACTAGTGCCGTAGCCAGGCAAGAGAATCAACATTATCAACTCAACCTCTAGCGACTGAATTTTCACAAAAGACTAATATACAAATAACATACAAAAAACATTGAATTAATCATCAATAGACCTTAACAAAAAAGGACTAATGTACATGTGACATACAAAGAACATTAAATCAACATATATCATTTCATTCCAATTATCAAAAAACAGTCAATCATGGACAGAAAGAATTTGCCAATATTAAATATGCATTCAGTTTCCACAATGTGGTGCACTATTTCTTTTTAGAACCACATGAGTCAAAGTTTAAACATTCCTTTTAAACTTGAACATTCATATTAATTGTGTTAACAAGAATTTTATGCGAACTAGTGCCGTAGCCGACGCGTTTCGAGTCCTGTTAAGAAAGTCACAGGGCTCTCATCAGGGCAGCATTAAATGGATTCCACGGGGAACTGTTATCAATGAAAAAAATGAAGGATCTATGTTTAGTAAGGGTTCCTCCAAATCCATTAAAAACCAACAACACTAAGCTAAAAAAGCATCCACTGGATGCATCGTACCTGATTGAGGGCTTGAGTGCGACCTTTTCTTAACAGTAGTGTGGCCATCACTATGTGTCTCACACTGTAACAGAGAAGGAATATATTCAAATGATTGTCCTTTAAAAGAAGGTGCCCGCACGCACGCCGTGCTGCAAAATAGGGAGTGAAATTACCTTAAGTGAAAGGCTCAAGGATGGTCTCTTGTCAAGGCATTGTTTATTGTTCCAAAGTGACCTAAAGTGTGGATAAACGCTTTTATCAGTGTCCGCCTACGTATATTTGTGCAATACCTTTGCATTACTTTTGAGAAAAACATGGGGGTACTCACAAGTCTTCTCTATTCAGAAGCCAAACAGTCCACCGCAACCTTGCGTGAGGTACTGTGTTTAAAGTTGGTTCTGCAATGTAAAGTTTGTGAAATGAACCCGGGTCACAAACGTGCTGCCTGAATCAAAAGTTGCATTACATTTAAAACCTTAGTTAGCATTTGATTTACAGGTCTTGGGCACATGTAGTGCACTGTAACAGGGACGTACCAGTAAATCAAATATGACAATCATGGACAAGCCAATCATGCCATGATTTAGGGTGGAGAGTATATGCACTGTACCCCTGTTTAGCAGTGATAAAGTGCCCAGAGACCTAAAGCCAACATTACATACGTCAGAAAAACAGGCAGAGAAAGGAAAAAAGTTTAGGGATTGTTAGATCTGGGGGTCTCTGATTGGCAGAGGTAAGTACCTTAGACCAAGTAGGGACCCTTGCTTCTAGTCAGGGTGAAGGAATACACACAGTAGATACCCTCCGCTCTCCCTCTAGGTAGCTTGGCGCGAGCAGGCAGGCTTATCCCCAAGGCAATGTGTATAATAATTGCACTTAACACAACAATAATCCCCAATCCACCACAAACTGAGACCACACAGGTAAGTATATTTTATAAAAATATATATCTTTATCTAGTTTCAGCTGTAAAATAAAAGCAGTTGCACGATAATTACTTCTTCAAGAATATGGGGTACTTAATCTTAATGGTTGCAATTACTTTCAGGAAGTCTCTTATCAAAACGATAGTCTCAAGTCTCTTGGGGATCAGCACTCAAAAAGGAGTATGACTGACTTACTTAAAGAATGTGCTCTCAAAAACGAGCAGTAAACACAATGCCCACGTACGTTTTTATATGTGGCCTTCAAGCGCTGCCAACGCACTTTACCGCAGGGTCCAGGGACTCTTTCTTTCCCCTGGCACAGCCTCGTTCTCTAGAGGGCCCAGGCGCACCGCGCCAAGCATATCTCACTCGTCCCCGCCCCGGCCGGTCCCCTTTCCTCTCCCACCCGCTCTTGACAATCCAATGAGTGGGTGGGGAGGCGGTGCTGCTCACCTTGGGGGGACGGCAGGCCAGGGGTGCGGGACGCTCTTAGATTCCCTCGGCGAGGTCGGCTCTCGAGGCCGGGTTGTCTCCTCTCCTCCTTCTCTCCTCGCCTGGACAGCCAATCACATCGCGGCTCCTGCGACGAGCCCCTCTTGACGCGAGGCTGCCAACCAATGGCAGCGCAACCTCGTTGATGACGCTACGCTCCACGGGCCTATCCCGTTGCGGCTCTGGTGAGGGGGCTCGGCTCTCTCACCCAATCAGAGCGCAGCGGGCTCGATCTTCGTGGCGTCGGCTCCGACCAAGTACGGGGCACTTCCATGGGAGTTCACGGACCCCGGGCTGCGACGGTGCCACGGCACACAGTTGTTCTCAGCGTTTCGCACACTGGGGAGGCCCACAAGTCTCCGATCTGCACCCCACACATGTCGATGAACACGTCGATCTCGGCCACACAGCAGGCTGGGTCAGCGCTGCGCCCTCACTCAAATTAAAGAGCAGCCAGTGCGCTACGTAGTCAAACTACTGGGTTTCACTATCTCTTCGCCACACAGCAGCTTCAGGGTGGCACAGCAGAGTCTTGTAGTCCTCGGGCAACCTTTATGTCCCTGGGTTGCAGACAGGGGGCCAGCTCTTCTCAGGCCATTGGAGATTCAAGTTTGAAGACACAGCACACAGCAAAGTCTTGGCAGTTTCAAGCAGGCAGGGTCACAGCACACAGCAAAGTCCCTTTCTTCTCCTCTCCTTCAGTTGGATAGCAGGATAGGTCAGCCCTTAAAGCACACAGCAAGGCAATCTTCCATCAGCTCCTTCAGCAGTCCTTCTTCTGGCAATGGTTCCTCTTGATTGTAGAATCTAAAAATCTGTTGTCAGGGGTCCTTCTCTTATACCCCAAAAAGTCTTTGGAGTCCTTTGAAGTCTTTGTGCAAGTGGGCCCTGAGCCCGGTCCAAACCAGTTCTGGGTGTTGCTGGGGCTCTGGGGGTTTCCTGGCTTCCTTCTTCCTCTCAGTATCAGGGACAGAGGTGACAGTCGCCCAGCAGGAGGTGGAGCCAGCATGGTGGTCAGGCAGGCACAGCCCTTCACTATCAGATGCTATCTCCTCCCACTTACCTGGCAGCAGATGCAGCCTTTCATCCACGGGCTGGCTCAGATAACCCCCTGGGGGCTCTGCAGATCCTGTCATCCTCAACCCAGACAGTCAATCCACAAACAGTCCCAGGCACACAGAAAGGTTAGACGAGAGAACAGCCACTTTCTAAAAGTACTATTCTCAAACACAGAATTTAAAAACAACCTTTCCTAAAAGATGTGTTATTAAATTCTGAGTTCAGGGATATCATACACTTATGTCCCATCTTGTTCCTATGGGGAGATAGGCTGGGATCCAATGGGACCAGCCTCCCCCATGTTACTCTATGGAGCAAGATAGCCTTACAGCAGTGAGCACACAAAATGGCTGCTGCTCACTACCAGAGCATGTGACCTGCACTAGTACATGCTCTACCTGACCCATATACTGCACCCTGCCCAGGGGGGTACCTTGAGCCTTCCATAGGGGTGACTGATGTGCACAGACAGGGAAGGGTTAGGCCCAGCCAGTGGGGACACTGGCCAGGCGGACATGGCAGTCCACTGACTGCACACAGGCCCTGCGCTGGCAGGCCTGAGACACCATTTTAGGGCTACTTGTGTGGGTGGCGCAATCTGCGCTGCAGGCCCACTAGTAGCATCTGTCATCACCAGCCCTGGCACACACAGTGCACTTTACTAGGGACTTCATGGTGATACAAATATGCCAATCAGGTATACCCAATCAATATGACAATTTACAGAGGGAGCACTTACACTCTGGCACTGATCAGCAGTGGCAGGGGTTCCAAAGCATCTAAACCAGCAAAAACGAATCCAGCACAGCATCAAAAATACATGAGTCAGAGGCAAAAAGATAGGGGAAAACCGCGCCAAGGATGTCAGGTCTAACAGGGATAACTCTGCAAAAAGGGCCAGGTCCAACCACAGTAATTTAGAGATTCTGATTTGCTCCCAGTTTCCATTACAAATGTATGGTTTCCCATTGGTTGACTCTTCAAATTAGGCTTAGGCACTGAATTTCTAAATTTGCAGGTTCTTCTCAATGTCCTTTGGATATTTTGGAAATGCAATTAGACTGTGAAGTTTGAGACTGAAGCCCAGTTTTTTTGTGAGATTTGCTCATCATTTTAGCTTGCAAGTTCCACAGGGTGCAGACCCATTTTGAGATTTTTGGGCATGCCAGAAGTGCGCAGTCATGGGGTGATAACTAATAATCTGCCCCCAGAATCTGATTGCATGTCCACCCCTTTTAAAAGATCTCTTTCTTTCTCCTTAATATAAATATAGTTATGCACACTAGTTTGTAGAATGCTCGACACGTTTTACAGAAAAAGGTCTAGTCAATAATCTTAAGTAGCCCGCATAGATTACCTGTCAAGTTCTTGAATTCTGAGGGGTTGATTCTTAAATGCACTTATGAGAATTAGACATATTACTGCAGGACCACTCTTTCATACATTTTTAAATGTCTTTTTGAAGCGGCCTATCTAAAACTCCTTATTAGTACACATTTAAAGATACCACAATCGTTTCTTTCAAACTGGACTAAATGTACAGGAATGTTCCCTGAATGTTCCCATTTTATTAACAATTTAGATGTTTTGGGGTAAATTCCCAAAGGCACGTACGAGTATGTAAAAGAGTCCCACAAGAGAGCTACTTTAGTCCTGCAGATAACATTTGAGAATAGGCTGTATCAGTTTGTACCAATGCACTGATGTAATTTAGGGGAATATATACAAGGAAGTGGAGAGAGAGGCGTTAGACTTCCTTAGCGCCAACGCGTGCACCTCTGCACCACAGCACAAGGGTGGCTGCGTGCAGGGGAGTATTGTTTATGTGCAGGAAGGTTTTCCTTCCTGCACATAAACAATCCAAAAATGCAATTTTTGGCACTTTCATGTGTGCTGCTTTATGCAGCACACATGAACGTAATAAAATGCATTTTTTTATTGTTTATGTACAGTGTTCGAAATGGGATTTCTGGTTAGCTGGGGCAAGCGCCTAAGCCAGGCAGAAACCACCAGTCTTGTCCGGGTAAGGGAGTTAGACACAGAAGATAACCCCTGCTCACCTCCTTGTTAGCTTGGCAGAGCAGTCAGGCTTATCCCAGAGGCAATGTGTAAAGAGTTTGCACAACACAAACACACAGTAGCGACACACTTGGCGCACCACAAAAGAAACTCCACCAAAGGGTATAGAAAAAATAGCATTTGTGTTACTCATAAAACTCATTACAACACAATACACTGCGCCACCTGCCACTGGGTATGACTTTACAGGGAGTATATACACTACAGGGCCAATCTGACCAGTGTCATAACCAACATACCACCATTAGTGAGAACAACCAGTAACCACTGGCAAAAGGGCACTGCACATAGCATAAACACATTAGACAGAAATCATGAGCATGAACATCATAATTACATCAGGCCTCTCTTAGGCGTAACCAACATAATGGTGTTTAGCAGAGCAACTTACAGCCGTCATCAGTAGCATAAAACATTGTGCGTACAAATATTAGGCATACATCCTAGATAGCAACAGTGAAACATTTCTACACATCATGCCCCTCGTAGGCACAAACATAACTAAACCTTATACCACACCAACACATAAGGTGAACACTAGGCCAACTGGCCTGCTTTGGGGACCTGTCTTGGGCTTCCCCGCAATTCCCTCTGTCCTAAGGGTCTGGCTCTGTCAATTGTGTCCCCTCTGCAGCGGCCCGTAATTCGACGGTGCTGCTGCGAACACAGAACTTGCTCTCCAACCTGGAGCAAGCTAGAGACAGCCCAGAGCAGTCAGGCCTCCTGTTGTACAAACACCCCTCCTTGGGAGTTTCAAAAGTGCAGCTGCCCGCTAGCCCGCAAGGCCGCTGCAGTAATCTAGCTCCGTCCAACTCACCAAACAGAGGGGGCAGAGTGTGTTCAGGTCACAGCCATCTTCTGCCCAGCTGAGCAAGGTACTGGTCGCCATGTACCCAACTTCTTTCTGCCTGCAAGGTAGGGGACGGCCTTTCTCCATGGAGCGAAATCTCTGTCGGCATTGTTCGTCCCTGCTGACGGATTCCTGGCAGCGGCCCTGCTCATAGTCAGGCAGATTCATCGCCTGACTTCCTGCTCTTACGCGAGCCTCCTCTTTCACAACCAGGCTTCTCTGACCTGTCGTCCGGTCTCGCGAGGGCCGTCCTTTTGCGGGGGAAGTCTCCACTAGCTTTGCTTCTTTCTTCCTTTGTGGGCAACGGGGTGCTCTCCGGCAACATGGGGAGCCCTGCCCACACTCAGGCGCAGGCTTGCCTGACTTCTGTTTCGCGGTGCAGCAGTTCTTGCCATTCCCACTGCAGGAGCCCCCTTCTTGGGCTCAAAGGAGGGCCAAAGATAAAGTGCTCATGATGTGCTTTGATTGGGCAAGAACCCCGTTCTTCAGGGGCACCAGCATGCAGCAATGCAGTGCTCCCCACTCATCTGTTCTTGGGTCAGGCAAGAGTGACCACCTGTCCTCAACTTCAGAGGCACAATCCACGAGTGTGCAGCCTGTCTCCCTTCTGAAGACAGTGCTCTTTGCACCGAAGTACATCAAGGCAGAGCTGGGCACAGGCAAGCCAGCATGTACAGCTTCCCAGCAGAGGGCAGCAGCTGGGTCCCATGGCGGTTCCTCCTGGCAGAGTGGTCCTTCCAGTCCAAGTAAGCACCCAACAGCAACCCTTTCATGGGGTCACAGCCCCAATATTTATATGGCAAAATGTCTTTGTTTCATCCCAGGCCCAGGGGTTCTGTGCCCGATCCAAACCAGTTCTGGGGGCACTCACATCTTTCCCCAAAGGTGCACGACCAACTCCTTTGTCAGTGTAGGCTCTGGTTCCAGACACACCACAGGGGGGCGGAGCCAGCATTGTGGAAGGCAGGCACAGTCCAATTAAGTCCCAGGTTCTACTCTTCCCACCACCCCAAATGCAGATTGCCCTATTCAGCCTAGGGCTGACTCACCAAGCCCCTCTGGAGCCACTGAACAGCCCCAGTCCCTGTCACTCCAGAGCCAGACAAGCAATACACATCAGGCAGGAACAAAGACACATAGCACCCAGAAATGCCCACTTCTAAAAGTGGCATTTCTAAAATAGTGATAATAAATCTGCTAACACCATTACGTGGCAATTATCACCACTATTCCAAACATACCAAACTTGACCACTCTACTCCTCTCATGTCAGGAATTACCACTGAAAAACATATCAGGGAATCCCCAATGCATTCCTATGAGAGGGCAGCCTCACAGTGGTGAGAAACCAAAATGGCTGTGTAGATCAATCTTACCATGTTTACCATAGAGAGCACATGCACTTTACACTGGACAGCAGTGATAAATTGCCCAGAGTCCAAAAACCACCACCACCAGGTCAGAAAACATACCAAGAGGAATGCAAAAAGTTCAGGGATTACTCAGCGAGAATGGCCAAGTCCAACATAGAGGAAGGGGGACCTTCCTGTTCATAACCAATCCACGGTATTTGCTTTTTCCATGTGTGCTGCACAAGGCAGCCCACATGGAAAAAGCAAAAAGGAGGAGAAATAATGCATTACTCCTCGTTTCGTCAACTTAAGACTAACCCTGGGCGGAGTTGGCGGAGTGGGGCTTCGCGGAGCTACGCGAAGTGGGCGAGAAACTACGCCCACCTCCGCACTCCGCGTAGCCCCACTCCGCAAACACCACTGGCCGCCAGCCCCGCCACCCGCCTCCCTCCCGCCCTCCCTAAATACTTTAAATTAAAGGAGTCAAATAATTTAAAATGCACTTACCTTGCCCGCCGCTGCCCGCCGCGTCCCCGGGGCTCGCTATCTTCCGTCTTCCGTTTTCTTTACTAATGCGCATGCGCGGGCGGCCGCGCATGCGCATTTCTCACGAGAAAATGCGCATGCGCGGCCGCGGGGCCCCTTATTTTGTAATATTGTTATCTACAGCACTAAAGTCATGAATAGTTAAAAACACTTCCATTGCACCCACCTATCCATTTTGAAAGGTACACCATATATTTGAAATCAACAAACCATGTTCTGGTAATATGCACCATTTAATCCCAGAAAATGTTCTGTTCTTAAAACCGTGCTTGTGTGCTGGTTTTGTTCTGTCTGTCCTCACCAAATGATGGTGATTCTCGTATCAGAGAGGAATACATTCTCCAGGGTCTTTCCTCATCTCCTGCTCGATTATCACTTGTTATTACTTTTCCGGAGACGCTTTTCAATTGACTCCACATAGCAGTGGGAATATTAGGACACCTGTGAATATAATTTAGTCCGTTGGAAATGCATAGCTGAGAACATGAAAGGAAGGACAAGTGTTGTAAGGGGGAAAGACGTGAACCAGGTGAATATTTGCAGACTCGCACCCAGGCAGTGGTCTGCCCGTCACTTTCACCCCCTGAGCATGATAAGGAAGCGCCCAGGGCAAAGACATCGCGCCAGAACCAGGGCGAAAAGTCATATTCGGTGCAATAAACGGAAGCACTGGTTTTCGATTCGGGAACAGATGTTCCATTTGTGCTTGTTTTGCTCATTTATGTTTTTACAACTCTCCTAATGTCGTTCCCTAATTTCATTGGCTGATTCTCATTAGTTCAGACAAATAACATGGCGGAGGGAGCGAGTTCGGCGCAGTTTGAGATTTCCCATTTCGGCGGGATGCAATGGCCGGGGCCAGATGGCGCGAGCAGCGGAGCTGGGAGGCTGCTGTTAGGTGGAGTTCGGGAGCTAGTTTGCCCTTGAACAGCAATAATCAATGTCACGGGCGTCTAATGACAGGGTTCATTTTTTATACCACATTATTCACTGTTCCCGAAGAAGTAAGAATCCCAAATTCAATAATGACCAGCCCGGTGTTTCTTGTTAGTTTTGTGTTAGTACAAAGTACAGACTATGAAACCAGGGGTTAGCAATCTAGCTTGTATTGAATACGCCTGAATTTGGCTGTGTTCCTGGGCAGAACACAGACCAGACAGCAGACAGCGGCCATCCGCTGGTGCTGCAGTGCAGAGGTATCCTGGGACTGCTCAGCCAAGGGCGATTGCCGCTCTGTGTTGCTCATTCAATAACTGGTGCATTAACTGAGCTATTGCATGCAGTACAGGTAGCACAATGTAGTTGCAAATGAGTGCACCACTCCCTTCTGTCCCTAGGAGCAGTTGCAGAACTGGATCTTAATATGGCTTCTCACGAGATTTCGGTGCTTAATTTGAGCCGGTGGTTTCCGGTGCTCAGACCAGCACTTAATCGTCAACACCTGCTTATAGCGTGAGCTCGATCCAAAGGTATTGGAGCACTTTCCATGAGCACAAGTAAAGGTCAGATTCTTTTTTTGCAGGCATGGGGAAACTGAGGGGCAGATGTATCATCCGTTTTTTTTCTTGCAAACGCTGCCATTCGCAAAAATCGCATTAATTTTGCGTCAGCATTTAAGGAATCGCAAATTGCGATTCCTTAAATGCTATGTATGAAGCACCCAAGTTGTGCGAATTCCAATTAAGAAATCGCAAATTACCACTATCTAGTACAGTGGTTCCCAAACTTTTTTGACCCGTGGCTCCCTTGACCTAATTGGCAATTGGACGTGGCTCCCCACCATGTTTTTTACCCGCGCACCGGGGTGCCGTGGCGCACCCTTTGGGAACCACTGGTCTACATGAAGATCAAAGCCTAGACGTGATGAAGGATTCAGAGGGTAGCCATCACTGTCATAAAACTTTATTTGCAACCACTCTGCCTTGCACCCTTCTCTATCTTGCACCCTTCTCTCCTCTGCCTTGCACCCTTCTCCCCTCTGCCTTGCACCCTTCTCCCCTCTGCCTTGCACCCTTCTCCTCTTTGCCTTGCACCCTTCTTCCCTCTGCCTTGCACCCTTCTCCCCTCCGCCTTGCACCCTTCTCCCCTCTGCCTTGCACCCTTCTCCCCTCTGCCTTGCACCCTTCTCCCCTCTGCCTTGCACCCTTCTCCTCTCTGCCTTGCACCCTTCTCCCCTCTGCCTTGCACCCTTCTCTTCTCCGCCTTGTACCCTTCTCCCCTCTGCATTGCACCCTTCTCCTCTCTGCCTTGTACCCTTCTCCCCTCTGCCTTGCACCCTTCTCTCCTCTGCCTTGCACCCTTCTCCTCTGTGTCTTGCACCCTTCTCCCCGATGCCTTGCACCCTTCTCCCCTCTGCCTTGCACCCTTCTCCCCTCTGCCTTGCACCCTTCTCCCCTTCGCCTTGCACCCTTCTCTCTGCCTTGCACCCTTCTCCCCTCCGCCTTGAACCCTTCTCCCCTCCGCCTTGCACCCTTCTCCCCTTCGCCTTGCACCCTTCTCCCCTTCGCCTTGCACCCTTCTCCTCTCTGCCTTGCACCCTTCTCCCCTACGCCTTGCACCCTTCTCCCCTACGCCTTGCACCCTTCTCCTCTCTGTCTTGCACCCTTCTTCCCTCTGCCTTGCACCCTTCTCGGCTACCCCCTTTCACCCTTCCCATCCAATAGAGGGGGCTGCCACCTGGAACAAAGGCACCATTTCAAAAACATGATGGACTCCCCGTGCCTAAAAATGAATGTGTCCGTCTGTCACCAAACTGGCGCTAATGTAAAGCGCTCTGATGCCTTCCGGTGGAGTTTGCGCTATATAAAACTGCAAAAAAATACTTGGTAGGGGGACTTGTGCTGCTTTTGGGGAGCACCTAATCGGATGACATAGTAAAATTACAAAGAGCACGGCGCAAGAGGCTTTTCACATCAGCATAAATTCGTAAACAGCCTCTGACCCCGCACCCACCCACCAAACGCTCTCCACCAGGCATCTGGCCCACTACCCACCCAACGCTCTCCACCAGGCCCCTGACTCCACACCCACCCACCTAACACTCTCCACCAGGCCTCTGACCCTGCCTGCTTCTTCGTGGGATAAAGGCGATCCTATGGACTCCCCAGACAACCCCTTGTGGAAAACCAACACTAACGGCTAAATTACAATAAAAATGAAAATGAAGTAACAATTTATTCTTAACAAAATGCTCTCTCTCTGTGAACATGGGAAAATGTGTAGTCCCTACTTGTGAGATGTCTTTTCACTACATGCATTCCCCCACTGAGGCAGTAAAAATAAAATAAAAAGTGTGAAATATCGAAGAGGCAGAGTGGGGACACATGGGATACTGGAATTAGTCAACAAAACCACAAACCTTCCTTAACCAGTTCCAAAGGAACGTAAATGCGCTTTTGAAGACCTGTGAAAAATGTGTGTGTGTTAAGAGGCCAGAAACAGCAGCTCCAGCTGCAGCAGCCCGGGCTCAGACACAGGGCGGAGGGCGGAGGAGGGATGGGAGGGGCAAGGGTGTTAAATTCCTTTTAGCCCCTACAAGCGTGCAGTCTGATCACAGGTATCAGGAGGCAGTTACAGGGTCATCATTATGCATAGCGCTTTCGCGCGCTAATGGCCCTGTTAATCAGAGGAGAATTTCCTTTGTCCCCTCCCCAACCCCCCCCCACACTCTTGTCCCCCGTGTGCACTCCAAACTCTGGGGGGATATATCCCCCTCGTCCCCCACACTTCCTACGCCCATGTCTTGGGGTCTGTGATTACACCCCAGGCGTCCCTGTCGCTTCAGTGTTATTTAAGATTTCATTTGGTAAGTCCTGTGCGCACAGCTCTGTAATTTACCCTGAATGAATTGCAGCTCCAGAGTTGTATTTCCACCAGCCAGCTATCGGCCTCCTACCGCCACTAAACCCTGGTGCTTCCCAGGGCTGTCGAGCCACAGTCCCATTCACAGACCTCTCTGCCCTCCCAAGACTGCGGGGCAATGTCTGGCATGTGTGAGGCTTTCTCCGTCATTCACACATTGAATCCACATCCTGCGCCTCGGCGCCCCTGGCTTCTAATCACGGCGCACCGGGGCGCCGCGGCGCACACTTTGGGAACCACTGATCTAGTAGATGGTGGTAATTTGCGATTTCTTTTACAAATGCACTTTATGGCATTTGTAAAGGTGCCATCTGGCGCACCTACATGCCCTTAGGGCATGTATGTGCGCCATATGCACACACACATGTAAATTTCAGGGGTGCAGCAGGGTGTCCTTTGGACACCCCTGCCTGCACCCTTGAAATTATTCTCAATTTGCGATTAGCAAATTGAGAATCGCAAATTGAGAATAAATTCTCATTCCTTCCTATGGGCCTCCTGGCCCATAGTAATGAATGGGAAAGTATTTCTTAATTGCGAATCCGCAATTTGCGAATTCGCAATTAAGGAATAACAAGAAATCGCTAAAAAATTTCGGGTTTTTTGTTACATACCATTTGCGATTCTCAAATAGCGATTCCCAAAAAAACGCTATTTGAGAATCGCAAATAAATATCTTGATACATCTGCCCCTAAGTGATTTGCCCAGAATCACAGGATGTTAAGCCTACACCGAGACTCAAACCTAGTTCCCTGCCCTCAAAGTGGGCAGCTCTGGCAATACACCACATCCTCTCCCCATTTGTAGGGTTTCATGGTTAGTAGTTGGTTCTGTTATTGGAGGTGCTAACAGGAGCAATGGGCTGGTGCAAACTGCGTCCTGACAAGATACTTGGCACTTATTTTTCCACAAATTAACCACTGGGGGATTTGCTTTCAAGCGCAAGCTTCCAGTTGTGTCAATCTCTACCTAGGGTGCATGCAGGGGCCAAGAATGATGGTTTATAGAGCACATTTCAGCATAGAAGACTCTCACACTCTGCTGGGAGAGAGTGGACGTGTACAGGCTGTACATATCAGCCTTGGATTCCAAGTGTGGCCTAGGGGTCTTTTAAAACCTCCTTGCACAATAAGGGAGGTTGACAGGCCTAGTGCCGCTCCAGCTGTGAGCCATAGCTTCAAGGGGTAGCTGCGAAGATAAGACTGGCTGGAAGGAGGGAGAGGCAGTGTCTGGGAGAAAGGAACAGGACAGGAGCTGGAGAAGGGGTGAGCAGAGGTTCAAGGCGCAGACATGACAGCCCAGCTCAAGAAATGCTGCAGCAACAGAGCACAGTGGCTCATTTTTCCTACTATGACATGAGGGCAACCCTTAGACGACACAACCTGTTCCCTGTAAGATAGGTCTATTCGTTAAGACACCTGCTGCAGACAGATACCTGTGTGTAAGCTATCAACCTGTACTGTGACAATTGGGAGTAAATCATCTAGATCGATGTCCTTCATTGCATTCTTTTATGTTCATTAGTATTTCCACCCACTATAGATGCAGCCCTACAAGAACGAGAAAGTAACACAACTCGCAGAACCTGATGTACTTCGTCTGCTGGACACATCATTCAATCAAACAACACATTTGTAAAGTACTCTACTCACCCGTGAGGGTCTCAAGGCGCTGGGGGGAAGGGGTGCTGCTACTGTTCGAATAGCCAGGCCTTGAGAAGCCTCCTGAAGGTTAGTAGGTCCTGGGTCTGCCGAAGGAGGATGGGGAGGAAGTTTCAGGTCTTGGCGGCGAGGTGGGAGAATGATCTGCCGCCGCCGGTCACTCTTCGGATACGGGGGACGGTGGTGATGTCGGCAGAGCGGAGCTGTCGGTTCGGGGTGTAGAAGGTGAGTTGTCTGTTGAGGTATGCCGGTCCAGTGTTGTGGAGAGCTCTGTGTGCGTGGGAGAGGAGCTTGAAGGTGATCCTCTTGTTGACCGGAAGCCAGTGCAGGTTTCTCAGGTGTGGTGTGATGTGGCTGTGGCGAGGGATGTCGAGGATCAGGCGTGCAGAGGCGTTCTGTATGCGTTGTAGACGTTTCAGGAGTTTGGCCGAGGGTCCTGCATAGAGGGCGGTTACGTAGTCCAGCCTGCTGCTGACGAGGGCCTGGGTTACCGTTCTTCTTGTTTCTGTAGGGATCCACCTGTAGATCTTGCGGTGCATGTGAAGGGTGTTGAAGCAGGAGGATGAGATGGCGTTGACTTGCTGGTCATGGAGAGTGTTGAGTCGAGGATAAAACCTAGGTTGCGTGTGTGGTCGGTGGGTGTAGGTGCTGCTCTGAAGTACAAAAAAAATCCTCATACTCCTTCTCAGGGGTCTTACCATTAAGTAGTCCATCCAAAAGCAGCAAATAAATCAACAGAGAATCTGAAATATGAAAAGACATCTTTATTACAATTAATTGTGAGGCTACTTCGCCCAGTCACACCTAAAGCAACTGAATGAGGTAGTCTGCCTGAATGGTCTCCGCACAGACCTTTTATACAATTTATTATGCCCTAGGCACACATTTTCTCTTTGAAGTAAATTATTGTTGGTCACTCCCAGGACGTGCACACAAAGCACTGTATGATGACAAACCCACTTTCAAGATAAGTCCAGGCCAAAGATAGGCACGTTTGTGTGTAGTAAATCTTTACAATGTCCTGTGCTCTGATCTATAATCTTGATCAGCAAAAGGGCAGGAACTGGCTTGGCAAGGTTAGCCTCAAGCAACAGGGTCAGCTTTCGTCAGGTCATGCAGAAGTCAGCAGAAACCCATGCTAAGGTTATGTCCTTAAATACTTGTTCTCCCATGGTGAGAGCCTACTGTAAGGGCAATGCACAAAATGGCTGCTATTCACAAGATAGAACCCAAGGGTTTCAAAACAGAACCTTCAAATACACAGTGAATCCATTGGTGTAACATGATGAAAACACTCATGCATACCGCATTCGCCATTTGCGGTTCGCTGATACCAAATTCATAACAGAATCATGATATTTAAAACACAGGTTCAGAATTTTCAGAACCACAGCTCCCAGTGCGGGCTGCCACTAGAAGTCATCCCAGGTTGAGGAGGTGGAGCCGAGGATGATGACCTCTGTCTTGTCAGAGTTCAGCTTCAGACGGCTGCTCTTCATCCACTCGGCGACGGCTTTCATTCCTTTGTCGAGGTTGGTTTTGGCGGTGAAGGGGTCTTTTGTGAGGGAGGGATGATCCTTGGGGTACGCTGCAGATGATCTCGGAGCCTTTGGAATGGAAGGGGGGAGGCGAATGCTCTGGGTTCTGCCGGAGAGGAAGAAGGTGGTCCATTCTAGAGCCTTGTCTTGGATCCCTGCATTGTGGAGGCATGTGCGTAGGGTGCAGACAGTGTTGAAGGAGGCTGATAGGTCCAGGAGGATGAGGGCTGCTGTTTCGCCGTTGTCCAGCAGGGCCCTGATGTCATCATTGGCAGCGATGAGGGCAGTCTTGGTACTGTGGTTTCTGCGGAACCCAGACTGGGACGGGTCCAGGATGTTATTCTCCACGAGGTAGAGGGTCATCTGTCTGTTGACGGTCTTCTCGATGACCTTCGCTGGGAACGGGAGCAGGGAGATGGGCCGGAAGTTCTTGAGGTCTCTCGGATCCGCCTTTGGATTTTTTAGTAGGGCATTGGTCTCTGCGTGCTTCCAGCTCTCCGGGAAGGTCGCAGTATCAAAGGAGATTTTTATGGCCTTGCGGAGATGGGGTGCGATGTTGGCGCTGGCTTTGTTGAAGATGTGGTGTGGGCATGGGTCTGACGGAGAACCGGAGTGGATGGTGTTTATGATATTAATGGTGTTGTTGTCGTTTATGTTGGTCCAGGTGAGCAGGGGATCGATGAAGGCGGTGGCGGCGGGGTCTGCAGTGTCGGTGGTTGTTGGGCTGTTGTGGGTGCCTGCGATCCTGCGATGGAAGAAGGTGGCTAGGGAGTCACACATGTCTTGCGATGGTGGGATGTTGTTGGTGTTGGAGCTGGGGTTGAAGAGTTCTTTCACGATGTTGAAGAGCTCTTTGCTGTTGTGCGTGTTGTTGTCGAGTCGGTCCTTGAAGGAGGCCTTTTTGGTGGATCTGATTAGGTGATGGTGTCTGCGGATGGCATTCCTGAGGGATATGTGGCTGTCTAGTGTCTGTTCGCAGTGCCATTTCTTCTCTAGTGTATGGCAGGTTGGCTTGGGGGCTTGGAGGTCTGCGGTGAACCAGCTGTCTTTCTTCTCAGTGTGTCTGTTGGAGGGTTTCTTGGAATTTTTGAGCCCAAGACCCGCCGAGGCGGGGAATTGAACCCTGGTCCTGGGCTAGACCTCTGCATCAGGGTCTGCCTCTCTAACCATTGAGCCACACTTCTCCATTAAGATAGATTAATGGATTAAGAGTCTGCTGCAAATATGTGTCCACAACCAATAGGTCTTGAGTTTCAATGGTCCTCAAAGAGCTCTGTGGATTAATACATCTGCAGCATATATCTGTGGGTTAACCACAGGTTTGAATCCAGGTAGTGACAACTTAGCCTTTATTCTTTCTGCAGTTAATCAAATGAACACGATTGAGATGGGTAATGCTATCAGCTGCTCTTTAACTCAGTTTTCCTGCAAAGATTCAAAGTGTGAATCCGACTGGGAACAAGCGGTGGATGTAAGATTTTGACGACAATTTGGATCTGATCAATTGCTATATTAACATGATATGCTCGGGGACATTTTCTAGGAACACACAACTGAAATATATTCAATTTAGCTATACGCATATGACTTATATGACACTGCATCAGCTTAACGTGACATATGGAGGGGAGGTGAGGCAATGCCCTAGGTGCGCATACCCTGATGCTGAAATTGGCCACCTGACTTGGGATTGCCAATGGGTACGCCCCTACTGGGAAACAATGTTGTTTAAGATTAAGGACTTGCTTGGTAGGGAGTTGGCCTTAACAATTCAGACGTGCCTGCTAGGTATTTTCCCCCAACCACCTAAATGCAAAATTGGGAATCGCTTGATAGATCTTGCGCTGGGCCTTGCTAAGCATAGGATTGCGATGGAGTGGAAATCTATGAGGGGTCCACAGATTACAGTCTGGAATATGGATGTCATTGCATGGATAGGGGCAGAGGGCAGAGCATTGGCATGGGAAGGAGGCCAGAGGGGTGAGAAAACTCCAGATCGCTCAACAATGGAAGTAAGTAATAGCTGAATGGGAGCAACCGGTGGGATCGAGCAGTGAAGGGAGTGAGCCAGATCATGGGTCACAAAAAGATGACGAGAATCAGGTGGTCCAGCTAGGGCCATCAGGGGCACCATGAGTTTGACGTATGGAGAGGGAGTGCATATTTTTGAAATGCACCCTGGAAATGCCTGGTTAACAAAAGGTGGGAGAGGACCGGCGGGGGGGGGGGGGGGGGGGGGGATAAATCAGTCCAGCTTGTGGGGTTGGAATGTCCGCAATCCCGCTAGATATCAGCACTTTGACGTGTTCACACCACTCCTCTGCAACAGTTACACGTTCTTGCTTTCTTTTTGTCCTTTTTTCTTCCATTTCCCCCTTGTTTTGGATTTGTATAATTGTTAATGGCATAATGTGATTCAAATCATAAAAATGCATGCATAAGATGGACTGATATTGGACGACTCTCAATATAATTAGCGTGATATATCTGTATTGGTGGAGCTAACACCCACGACTGTAGACAGTGATAGAAGATGTAATCAGTTTTGCTTTTTGTTTTCTGTTGCTTTTTCCTTCTCCTGACTGTAGCTAAACTGTTAATTTCTATCTAATAAAATGCCAATACAAATATATATTTCTTTAAATAACATGATTCTGGCTACAATAAGGACACATCATAATCACTGTTGGGAAAATTATATTTGAGAGCAGGATTTCCCTGTTTATTACAGGGATCTTCTTAAGTCCATTGCAGAGCATCACTGGTTGCACAAGTTATATTGATAAGGCTCCTGTAGAGTCACCAGTGTCCTACTTCAGTGCATCTCACACATGGTCACTCTCACAGAGGTTAAAGTGGCTGCCAAATTCTCATGGTGGTCCTTGAGATCAAGAAATGCAAAGGTCGTATACTCTTCCTAAGATGCTGAGAGTGCAAGTAGCAGAAGAAAATGTGAAGAATGTTAAGCTCCTGTGGACTATGAAGGGAAGGTGACAAGCCAGACTCCTAATAAGATTATCATAGGGAACTTGGCGAGTTCAGAAACACAGGGGCATGCTACACCACTGAACACTGCCTCAGCCCGTCATCAAAGTGCAAGGAAAAGCAGAAATTGAAAGAAATTGAATTCTCACCAAAAGTAAGACTTTTAGTAAGATAACATCAGAACAAGCAACCGATAAGAACTAAACCAAGGGAAATCGTTAAATTCAGCTTAATTTGCAGGTCTGGAAGAAAAAAAGAAAATACGTATCTTAAGAAAAAACGTTTGTCTCCACAGTGAACACTGTCTGTCACTTTGTGGGTAAGTCTACATTTTCCATCTACAAATTTTCAAAATATAAGCTTACATTTCTGTAACTTTACCTGGAAAAATAATAGAACTTTTATTTAAAGTTATTTCACACTTGTTATTAGAAGTTTAATTGAAAGATGAACTAAAATGTTTGGTAAGTTTAGTGAAAAAACAATTCTTGAAAACTGTAATTTGTGCTGCCTGAGAGCAAACTCGTTGTCCCAGAACACCTTCTCCAAATGCTTAAATAAACATTTCAGACTGGCTGTTAATGATTTTCCTATTCGAAGACAAAGCTGTGGGAATGATGGAGCGAGGTGGTAAACTCAGAATTTTGTGTACCCCTCGTGAAATTAATGTTCCATAATGTTAACATTTTCTAATAGTTTGACGTCTTAAAATAACCAACCTTAGAGTAATATGCATTCATAAACACATGAGAAGTACTAATCTTGCTTGCATGGAGTAAAATAATTAATTAATATATGTTGTCATTGTGATGTGAGTTAATGCTCAGCTTAATTATAAACAAAATGCAATTTAAATGTGCTAATTGTAAACGTTTTGTGCTAAAAGGTCGATGGATATGTAAGTCAAAAACCGCATTTATATGGCTTATTTGCTAGGTAACAACGAATGGGGAAATATTAGAATGGTGGGAGGTAAACAGAAGAGTCTCATTACTATAATTAACATGAATGTGTGTTTGTTTCTATGATAGTTCCAAATGTAGCCCGTGAGGCCTAGTAAGAAAATGGCCGTTCTTAGCCACTGCGAACGAGTACTGGTCTACGCATGCGCTTCAAAGATTTCTGCCAGCGCGAGTGAGCTTACTTTGCTTGATGGGGAGTTCAAGGCCACCTTGCCCCGGAACCTAGGAAGTGTGCCAAGCATGGACGATGTAATGCCCAAAGCCTGGGAAAGCTGATGCATGTTACGAATGCAGGATGCGCCTAGGCAACAAACTGTCTTAAACAAAGAACCTTTATTTTTCTGCTGAATCATTGGGAAAAACAATGCTGTAATGATGAGGAAGCACTCATCTACCCCAAATTTGTCCAATCAGGTCTCGAATTGGTGATGTTAGTTACATTTTAGATGGATTAAGTTAGGGATTTAGGGCCCGATGTAGGTAGGCCGTTACCGATCGGTAACGGCCGAAAATACCGATTTTCGGCCCTTACCGATCGGTATCCAGCCATCGAGATGTAGGGCAATGAAAATCGTCCAAATCGGTATATATACCGATTCGGAATGGCGACCGAATCGGAAATGATCCGAATCGGAAATACCCCGAATCGGTAAGAGAACGAATCGGTAACATACCGATTCGATAAAAATACCGATTCGGTACATGTACCGAATCGGTAGTGACACCGAATCGGAATAAATACCGAATCGGTCCATGTATCGAATCGGTAGAGACAGCGAATCGGAAAAATTCCGAATCGGATAACCTACCGATTCGGTAGAGTTACCGAATCTGTAAATCTCCGATTCGGACAGAGAGAGAGATGTAGGGAAGCATAGAAATACCGATTTTGGCTCAAAATCGGTATTTGAAAATCGGTATTTACCACGGATTACAATCAGGTGGTAACCAACTTCAACCTATAAAAATAGAGCCAAAATGCATTGCAACTTGCAGGATGGTTGCTTTTTATGTCATTGCAAGGCGGCTACGGCTACAGCAGGAAGGAGAGAGGGAATGGCAAAGAGAGGAACAGGTGTACAGACAGAGGATCACCCTGTTCATGCCCACAGAGGCAGAGATCCTACAGAGGTACAGGCTGGACTCAGACACCATTCTGGAGCTCATCAGGGACCTCAAACCACTGTTGGACCACCCCACCCCAAGGGCACACACCATCCCAGCGCATGTGCAGGTGCTATGCAAGGGCGCGTGGCTCAGTGGTTAGAGGCGGCAGACCCGGAATATGAGATCGACTGTGGACCAGGGTTCGATTCCCCGCCTTGGCGGATCTCGGGCTCAAAATTCCACAGACTCGACAATTCTCGCTCTGGTGCCCACTCAACTCACGGGGTCACACTCTGCGACTCTGGGCAATAGCTTGCTTAATCTCCACTACGGCCCCTCGCGGCGGGATGCCTGGCTTTCACCTTGTGGACACCCTGCTGTGGTTTCTCACAGGGGAATACCAGGACGGGTTCCCTAAGCAAGCGCCGGGACGCTTACGGGCAGCTGTGCGCTTTACAAGTCCAGCACATTTACATTTACATTTACATGCAGCCTACACCTGCTTGCATCTGGCAGCTATCAAAGTGGAGTAGCTGCGGTAGGAGGGGTGACCCAGAGCAGCCTGAAAAGGTTTTTCCACAAATTCCTTGACGCCATGATACAGAGGATGGACCAATACATCTCTTTCCCTGCAACCCACGCGGAACTGGTACAAACAAAAGCTGACTTTTACCAGATGGCACAATTTCCCCAAATCATCGGCTGTATAGATGGCACGCACATTCCGATTTGCCCCCCTGCTGACACAGAATACATATACAGCAATAGGAAGTCTACGCACACCATCTATGTTCAGGTGATCTGCAATGCGAAGTGCACCATCACAGACCTGGTTGCAAAATTCCCAGGGAGTACCCACGACTCCTACATTTTTCAACAGAGCGGCATCTATGCACGGCTGACGGCTGGCGAATTTGGTGAAGGATACCTCCTAGGTGAGACACATCATCAGACCCCCATAACACAAAGTAGCTAAGTGAAATACATGTATGCATGTGAGTAATGTTACCCCTTTTCCTTCTAGGCGACAGTGCATATGCCCTCCGCTCATTCATACTCACCCCCTACCTCAACCCCTCTACACCCAGCCAAAGGAGGTATAACCGGGCCCACAAAAGCACAAGGAATGTAGTTGAACGGACCTTTGGCATCTGGAAAAGCAGATTCAGATGCTTGCACAAGAGTGGAGGTGCAAGGCAGTATACCTCCATCACCTGCTGCAAGATCATAGCTGTCTGTGCAATGTTGCACAACCTTGCGGTGAAGAAGGGCACTGAGGTGGAGTTGTCAGACTACGAGGACCATGACGATGACGTTGCTGTGCCACAAACACAACCTGCTGGGGTGTCTACGCCAAGTGATGGCAGATACAGACGTGAGGAGATTACAGAAAACTATTTCTGAGTGAGTACAGATGCACAGACAGGTCAATGGATGTTAGGAAATGAAATATTTTATAATGTTGCAACAACGTTACTGCACTGATGTGCAACAAAAGAAAATGTAAAAAAATAAGTGGTTAAATGTCAATTGTCCGGGTTGCCTCACCCGCCCTGGCAGTCTTATTTTTTGCTGCGCTTAGCAGCCCCACTGGGATGTGCCTCTCCCCCTTCTGCATGTCCAGCAGCTTCAGCAGAGCGCCTGCTGCTCCGGCGCGGCTCTGACACTGCGCTGGCCGGGCTGCTGCGGCTGCTGCTGTCCCCAGCCTCGCCCAGGTCCAGGGCTGGATTGACAACAGTGTTCGAAATTATAAGTGCCTCCATGGCGGTCGTAATGTGGGCCATGCCCCTGGTGACCTCTGCCGTGTTCTCGGTCAGGCTGGCCTCCATATTTGCCCCACGTTGGCATAGCTGGGCGGTAGCAGCAGCAAGGCGGTTGATTGACCTATTATGCATGCGGGCATCCCTGCGGTGAGAGAGCTCGTGCTCATCCAGTTTTGCACATAGCTGCGTGATGGCAGTGGTCATACGGCCAAGACCTGTAGCAATTTCCTTATTGCTTTCTACAAATGTCTTAAACCCCTGCGCCATCTCTCCCATCTGCAGGTTATGGACCCGCAACTGGCGCTGGCAGGCCTAGATGGATTTAGCCTGCATCCGCTGGATCTTTACCATGCTGCCCTCCAGCCCTTGAAACACGCTCCCCTCACGTGCTGGAAGTGCACTGCTGGATGATCTTCGCCTCCGGGGATTGCTGCTGCCCTGCTGTGTGGGCTGGGGCGCCACAGGTGTGACTGGGTTGCTAGCTGGGGCCTGACCCGCTGCTCCCTCAATGGGGTTCAATGGAGCTACAAAAATACTCCTGGCAGGAGATGTGGCAGGTGCAGGGTGGCTATGTGGTGGTGAGTTCTCTGAGGAGAACTGCAATGGGGGCGTGCCAGATAGTCGGGGGTAGTGTAGGAATGTGAGGGAATGTCCAAGGTCTTCCTCATTTACCAGTGCACTGGTGTTCTCATCCTCCTCCTCCTCCTGTGCTGCTTGACTGGGTTTTCTCACCTGTTGCCTGTGTGGACTGAAGAGGGACCTTTGGACTGCGAGCACGCTGGAGCTGCTCTTCCATTAATTTCCTCAATCAACTCCTCGCGGAACCCGCTCCGCGGGTCCCGCTTCGCCTCTGGTTCTCTGTTAGCGCTGCTGGAAGTGCGCTGTGACTGCGAGGTATTTCATCAGACAGAGCCTCTGTGGCGGTGGTGTGGGCAGGGCTGCGAGCGTGGTCAGGCGAGGACTTCAAGTCCCAGGAGCGCCTGACCCTCGGCATCACCAGCAGCTGACCCGCTCTCCCTGCTGGCTCCTCCCCCGCCTCAGCGTGGCTATAAACCTCCCTTGTGACACCGCAACGCGGGAGCGCGCCGGGAGAAGCCCGGGACAAGGGCGGGACCGTCTGAGGCCGTCAGAGGCTGAAGAAGGCTGGGCTGGGCCCCCTCCCTTGGTCCTCCGGTACTAAATCTGTGTGTCGTTGCCTCTACAGTCTTGTATTGTATTTCAGGGCTTTTGGCTTCATATTTTACAATTGTTATTAATTTATTGTTACTCCCCTTCTAATACAGTCTCATGACGGCTAAAAAACTACGCTCTGGGCGAGTGATTGTAGGGAGATCTGGGTCTAAAACCAAATCTAACCCCCTACGGAACAAAATTGCATCTTCCATGCAATTGAAAGGCCAATGCCAGCTTTTCAATTTATGGGACAAAGGGAAAGATAAATCCACTGATCTGCAGTCCCCGAATGAAATCCCAGGTTCTAATGATTCGGTGCCTGTTAATGGGGTCATTGATGTTTCCTCTAGTTTAAGCTTGGTTGCTAGTCAATCTTTGCCTATTCTAGTTAGCCCCGAAGTACTAAGGGGCTCGCCTTTGGCGTCAAACAATGTACATCTGAAACAGAATGTTCCCCTTGAATCTTCGGGTAATATGCCCTCAAAATCTGATAAAATTGTCCCCCCCCAAGTTGCACTAATGGATGTTCCTAAAGTTTCGGTGAATACTGATCTTTTGTCAGCCGCGTTAGTTAAATCTCCTGTAGTAGGGAATGATTTTACACTGCCTGACATTGATTTAACAGCTCATAGGGCGCGGGTGGGATCGTTACATGGGAACCCTAAAGGTGTGCCTTTAGAGGAAGCAATAACTATTTCGAGTACTGGTCCTCTAAGTAGCACACCTTCTAATAAACTAGATTTTTCCCTTCCACAATTAAACTTTACATCTTGTTCAGGTCCAGGGTTGAACAATTTAGCTGAGGGTTCTCCAAACATTAATGGGAGGCTAATTTCTAATTCTTTGTCCTCTTTGGAATCAATTCTTTCTTCGATTTTGAGTTTACTTGAAAAGTTTGTGGGAGGTTCGGAATGTATTTTTGACACTGTAACGCAAATTTTGCAAGTTCTCTTGCTAAGTAAAAATGAGTTAGTGTCAGATCTTCCCATACCATCGGCTTCTCTGTTGGTGCCCCCAAAAATAAGCGCTCCTTCCGCTTCGGTAGTTTTGGATTCAGTTCAATCTTCTCCTTTGACAGAAGGTCAAAAGGAAAAGAAGCCTGTAGTTCTCTCAGCTGTCCCCAATCCTTCCAAAGTGGTTTCGGCTGGCGCTAATTGTATAGCTCCAATCAGTGACAAGATAGAGGTAATAGCAACATCTCCACTCATTCCCAAATCCGAAATTCCATCTCTCTTTCCGATATTCTCCTTGCCGTCAAGCAAAGAAGAGGAGATTCCTAAAGTAAATACTGGATTGATGGGAAAAGTGAGTCCCCTGAAACACAAAAAGATCAGAATGAAGAAGAGGAAACCCATCCGAAGATTCGCTAAAAAAAGACAGAGGAAACTTCTTTTTGATAAGAATGCTGAATTAAGTCTAGAAGATTCTCCGCAGGGGGAGCAGTCTCCTACCTCTCATGTAGAAGCTAGGGTTGTCTCGCCTAAAGAAGACGCCCCTTCCTCTGGCCTAGGTCCTATAAGCTTTACTAATCCTTTCCTTCCCAAGGTTTCCCATCCTTCCGCCAATCCTTTTTCATCATATTGTAATGCTAAAGCAGGATCTTGCCAAGCTGTTTCTAAGGTTACCCCTCCTTCTGTCATCCCGTCCCCTACTTCTCTAAATCCTTCAGCAAGACCCTTTCAGGTTCCATCCTCAATGACAGTTATTCTCCCAAAAGAAAAAATAAATGTGGATACTTTGTATCTTGACTTTTCTCCCTTATTTGAACCAGATTTAATTTTAAATAGATCTGCCCTACTGATCTGTTTTAAAGAGATCGAAAGTTTGAAATTAATTCAAACGTCCGATTTAGATATTGTATTTCTCCTTAACTCCTTCGTGGGGAAACCAATAAGATCAACAAGGGTGAAATTCCATTCGAAAGTTGTGTTAAATCTTGTTCTACAGTGGGCAGAGGAATTACAAGTTAGAGGGATAGATGTCATGCCACACTTTGGGGAAAAATGTACTCAAAGTATTCTCGCCAATTCTTCACTATCACTTCCCTCTAATACGGGTGTGCTGTTGTCGGATTGGTCTAATCTCAGATCAGAGGACCTAAAAATTTTTGTGGCTAGGAATGAAAGGCTAGTTTCATACAAAAACCCTCCCCTTAAGCAGACAGTGAAGGATGATCAATCTAAATGGAGTTGGTTACCTGGAGTTCTAGCGAGTAAATCTGCTCCCTGTTCTAAACAACATTCCAATTTTTAACAGAGAGCTGAGATTTATCTCATGGAACACTGCCGGATTCAAGGATTATAAGGAGAAATTGGGTTTCTTGCATTCTCAAAAGGCAGACATAATCTGTTTGCAAGAAACCTGGGTTGAAGGAATATTAGCTTTGGAAAAAGACTACTTCGTTTTGGAATACAGCGCAACCAGCACTAGAAGAGGCCATGCTAAGGGAGGGTTAGCATGCTTGTTATCTAACAGATTGCAATGGAACTATTCACACTATCTAGATCCAGGGAAACTGTTTCAAGCAATAACCCTAAAAGATGTATTTGAGGATTGCCCCAATAGATTGTTGATTGTGGTAAATATTTATATTCCCCCCAATTGTAGTTTTAATGCTGGTTTAAAAACTTTGTTCACTTTTTTAACTAAAGCGTTGGATATCTCCCCAACTCCACATGTGTTAATGTTTGGGGACTTAAATTGTAATATATCTAACTGTGGGTTGGAGTTGTTTAGAAATATTCAATTGGAAGAGTCTTTGAATATACCATCAGCCCAGTTTCCCTCCAAAATTAAAACTAACAAAAGAGGTAAACTTATCTTAGATGGTCTACTTAAAGTTGAATGCTTAATAGTAAATGGGAGGCTTCCGTCTGACACCCCGGCAGCTTATACTCGTAAATCTAATAAGGGAAAATCTATTATTGATTTTATCATGGTAGATTATGCCGGTTTTCACCTACTGAAGGATATGAAGGTCATTGAGTCTAGTCTTAGTGACCATAATGCGTTGATGCTTTCTGTCTCCGTTAATCTTCAGAAAGTGGATCCGTGGAGTCTGGATACAGATTTTGTGAATTTTGATTCCAGCTCAGGGAAATGTTTCTGGAACCCTTGTACTGTTGAAAATGTGGTGCCTCTTTTGTATTTTACTGTTGAGAATTTACCCCGCTGGGAAGGGAGAGAGCTGTTGAGTTTTATTAATTTTTTAGATTCTGTAACTGCTAGTGCAAAAAAGAAACCAGGTGCGAAACAATCCCTCGTAGTCCCTCGTCCTCTACGGGCTATAAATAGAGAAATAAACAAAGTTGTAAGGGGGCAATTTTTATTCTTTACCCAAGAAGCAAAGTCTAAGTTGTTTATCTTAAAAAGAAGGAGAGTCAGGCTTAAGGCCCGTTTAAAACGCTCTAAGGAAGATGCCCTCTGGATTCAACTGAGGGAAGCTTCTTATAATGGCCAAGCCAGGACATTCTGGTCCTTAATCGGCAAAGGTTGTGGTACCAGAGCCAGTCCAACGCCTATTGCCATTGAGGAACAGGTGTGGGTTCATTATATCGAGAAGTTGTACAGCAACAATAATTCTCAAGTTTTTAATGTTGAATCTGATAATGTCTCACGTATACTTGACTGTCCAATGGAAAAGGAAATTGAATGTGCCATTAAGAATATGCGCTCCTCTGGTGCGATGGGTCCTGATAAAATCCCAATTTCAGTATTAAAACACCAGAGTGAACTTTGGAGTAAAATACTCTTTCCAGTGTTTAAATTTTGTTTTTCTAGTGGAACAGTCCCCCCCTCCTGGAAAGGAAGTATTATTGTCCCTTTATATAAAAAAGGGGCAAGAGATCTACCACAAAATTACCGTCAAATTGCTTTGCTTGATGCCATTGGTAAGGTTTTCGCAAAATGTGTGCTTACTTTAATGAATCAATGGGTATCTGAACATAAAATCCTTCCCATGGAACAAACAGGTTTCAGACAAAATCATGGAACTTTAGATAACCTGACTGCATTGCAAGTTATCAATGAAAAATATGTGAAAGTCCGTGGTGGTCAGGTATATGGCGCCTTTATTGAATTCTCCACCGCCTTTGATAAAGTAGATAGAATTTTGCTGTGGAGAAAGTTATTTAATTTAGGTATGCCCCCATTCCTTATTAAGTTAATTCACGCCCTTTATTCTGACACCTGGTGCAGAGTTCTACTTGGAGGTGAACGTGGTGTATCTAAATTAATTCCCACTTCCAATGGGTTGAAGCAAGGTTGCCTTTTGGCTCCATTGCTATTTTCCTTATATACAGTTGATTTGCCCATCACCCTCTCTGCTTGCGCCGGTATTGCCCCGTCCTTGGGTGGAGTTCCAATTGCATGCCTTATGTATGCAGACGACATCTTGATTTTGGATCTCACCCCAAAGGGCCTGAACAATCGGTTGCAAGCACTCTCTGAATATGCTGAAAGTCATTTCTTATCAATAAACACGGCAAAAAGCAAAGTGATTTGCTTCTCTGGTAGAAAGAAGCCTAAATGCCTTAATTATCCATGGGTTGTGGGGGGGAAAAAACTGGAATGTGTGAAATCTTACACCTTCCTAGGTAAAATTGTCACTTATAATTTAAGTGACAAATTACACATTGACAATAACTCTCGGAAGGCTATTTCTCAGGGAAAGAGTTTAGTATCCCTGTATAAAGCCACAGGTAGAAGGCATTTTTCTATTCTTTTAGATGTTTTCAGAGCGAAAGTTCCGGCCTCCCTGTTATACGGAATTGAGTTAATTGATCTAAAAAAGTGGAGTTTTTTAAACTCTGCGGAAGGGAAAATTTTACGTAGTTTAATGTCTGTAGGTACAGCAAATTCGACTGCTTCCTTGAGACAGGAACTGGGTTTACGTAGCAGCTGGGTTCAAGGTCTGGCAAGTATCATACGTTGGGTAGTAGCTTTATCTAAAGGTGAACCTAATACCTTAAGAGATCTTATAAAAAATGAATTATTAGGATCTTTTAATGATTTCTCCCTGATTATAAAAAACTTCAGATTTGCCGTGCTGCAATTGAAATTGGATGAGGAGACTTTATTTTTATTATCCTCTCATCAATTAAAAACTGTTCTGAAGTCAGCCTCCTGGGAATTGGGGTTTTGTCAGGATAGAGACTTTTGTTTAGCGAAAAAAGGTTGTACGCCTGTTATCGAATCTTATACCCTGCGGAAAGCTCAACCGTATATGT
Organism: Lissotriton vulgaris; assembly: GCF_964263255.1. Taxonomy (NCBI): domain Eukaryota; kingdom Metazoa; phylum Chordata; class Amphibia; order Caudata; family Salamandridae; genus Lissotriton; species Lissotriton vulgaris. The sequence continues at coordinate 1,747,534,393 of NC_141694.1, forward strand.
ATTGGAACATCTCCCATGGCGTCAGACGCCTTGTGTACTTATTAAGACATAATTTGCTTCTGTTGAAAGTTCTACATGCCAGCTGGTATGGTCATTCGGCATGCTGTGATCTTTGTCATTTGTATGATCAGGACTTAGATCACGTCATGTTTGTTTGTCCTGCACTGATGTCTTCTAGGCGTAGATGGTTAAGACCAATTTGCTTACAACTCAACATATTATCTGCTTCTTCATTTAAGGCAGCCTTGATTAACCCACCTAATGAAATGTTTGCTTTTAAACTGTACAACTTTTTAAAATGTTTTTTGGACCTGTATTAGGATGTCTCTTGTAATTGTGATGGAATAATATTTTATGTATTTCTTGTTTTGTATGTATATGTTGTTTTATGTGGACCTCATAAAGAGTTCCTTATCATAATAAAATAAACTTGAAACTTGACTGGTGCTTGGCCCTGCCACCGCACTGGCAGATGGTGCTGGTGCTGGTGCTTGAGTAGCTCCTGCTCCTCCGCCTGATGGTGCCCCTAGGTATAAAGAAGCATTTGTGAATTGAGTGCTGATGTATTACAGTCACTACAATTAAAGCATTGCACATATCATTTCAAATACTTTGATTCAGTTTCACAGTTCTTTTAATTATGCTTCTGCACTGGCATTTTTTCCTAGTTCTGCTGACTACATTTACCATCATGCATTTCTCATGTATGTTGGTAGCAGTACTGGGCTGGGGTTTGCCTGTGCATTGGGTCTAAAGGGGAGGTGTCTGGTAGGGTGTGTCATGATGCGCATGCTTCTTACCTTTAGCTGTAGCTCTAGCTGAGCTATCCAGGTCCCCAACTCCAACCACACTCTCCCTCTCGATGGTAGTCGCCACTAGTTCCTCCAGGTCAGTGAGGGGTGGCGCCGGGTTCCTGCCTCCACCAGTGAGTCCTGCTTGCCTCTGCAGCTCTGACAGTTTCCGCTTTGTGAGGCTGCGGATATCGTAGAACTTCTTCTTGAGGTCGTCAAGGCTCCTGGGGGTGACACCGACAGCGTTTACTTTCTCCCCTATTTCGCTCCACAGCCTCCTCTTAGTGGTCTCAGGTACAGTGAGGGACAGCCTCCCAAACAGCTGCCTGTGTACCCTCACCACCTCCTCCACCAACACTTGCAGCTCCATGGTGCTGAATTTTGGTTTCCTCTTCTGCACAGCCTTCTGGCTCTCAGTGCTGCTAGCCATGTTGCACAGTGCTCTGAATCCTGCTTCCACTGCTGCTCACTGTGTATGCTCAGCTCAGGCTGCCTCTCCAGAAAGTTCTAATGAGTTGAAGGACTGGGTTCTTTTGGACCCAGCGGTGCCAGGGCACAACACCTGAAACCTTCGTGGGTAACCTGTTCCGGCGTACAAGTCACAGAGACACGGGACACTTCCTTCGGCGTCAAAGAGTCAAGGTTTATTTACTGCAGGGAACACAGAAGTCACAGGAAGTACATCGAGTGTAGTTCGGGGAGACTGCTTCAAATTGGTTATGTGGATCGCTCCTTTTATACAGTTTTTACCCATAGACTAACATTGAACACAAAGGTTTACAACTCAGTTCCCACATCGAGCTCCCAGAGGGGTCGCTTTGGTCGCTTTGAAACACATAAGGTCCGGAACATAAGTGCGGAAACATTTGGCGGTTTCCCAACTGTAAAAACCCATCTTCCCACCATTAGCAAATTCCATTCAGCAATCAAGTAGATCGAAACAGGAACGAAGACAGGTGCAGAGGAAGACGGAGGCAGTGGGGAGATCGGAAAGGGTGTAAAAAGGGGGAGGTGCCAGGAAGCACGAGATACAGGCATCAAAGGGACGTGCCTAATGAGATGCACGGCTGAGACAATAAGTCCGTGCGGCAAGATGAGCCTCGAGCGGCACCACCTGCCTTACAGTAGCAACCCCCTCGTCATAAAGACACTTTCAAAGGACATGTGTCTTCCGCAAATATCCTGGGAGTCCCAGGGTCGTGAAGAGGACAGCGTCCGTTCGCTGACTACTTGAGGGCAAGAGACAAAATGGATGCCGTATCTAAGATGGAACCCGTGGGTACAGATGAAAAGCCCACGTAACAAACGAACGGTTTAAGTTAGCACAGCGAAACTGCGCACACTTACTAAACTCGTCATTTGCGGTTCATAGATACCAGACTCGACCATATTCGTACGAGTTGGAAACACCACTTACAATTGTCACGGAACCTCAGACGCTCCTTTTGCCCTCATGTAGGCAAGCACTAGTCGGAATCATATTCGATGTTCATCAGACCATCAAGGTGTCGTTGTAGCATAGCCTTGTCCAACCGAGTCCCCTTGGTAACAGGTGGTTGTCTCATACACGTTGTAGCACAGAGGCCACATAAGGCAGGACCACACTGCACACAAAGGCAACACGTGAACAGGAACACTACCACAACTCCGATGATCATCAGAATCTTCCAACCCCAAGTCGACATCAGGCCCCAAAACCAACCAAGTAGCGTCCAATCCCCTACATCCACGTGTATGGATTCGGAGATCTTATGCAACTTCGAGATGGCTTGATAGACAGTAGGAGCATTATCTGGAATGAAAATGCAACAGCTCGAATGGATCACTTTACATACCCCACCGCGATCTGCCAAGACGACATCTAAAACCATACGGTTTTGTAACGTCATAAGTCTCTCCGCCTGAAGTTCTGTGGTGATATTACCAAGGGCACTGGCAGTAACATTAGCTGTCGATTCTACCACTCGAGTCAAATGTCTCAGGTTCCTACTATTAACCATAGGTCCCCAAAACGGGAGGAAACCCTTGAAAAAGTCTCCTGCCTCTTGACCGGCAGTATCCTCTTCGCTAATTACGCCTCGTACAACTCTAGTCTTATGGTAATCGGCATCTACAGTGAACGTCGGAGGCAACAGATTTGCAACAAAACATGAGCCCATGAAGTCTGAGGGCAACCATGTATATGCACGATCATGACAGATGAAGTACGTACCCTTGGCAGCCAGAAACACAGGGGTCGGGGACATTGGCAGAACGTAACTTTCAATGCAAGCACTTACTCCAAGTGAGGCTTGCGAACCACGACCCACAAGACAAAGATTACCAGTGTGGGGTACGACCCATATTGGAGGCGAGCTTTTAAGCTGCTTTTCATTGGTGAACATACTATATTCCCCTCTACTCAGGACCCTATAGGCTTGTACCTCTTCCTTAGGGATGAGAAAAGCATCATGGATCTCATCTTCCATATCCTCTATTGCCATCGATAGCACCCACTGGTACGAGGTAGGACCAGGTTTGGGGGAACGTTGTTCTGGAGTGGGGTGGAAACCTAGTGCGCTTCGAAGCATTGTTTGGAATGCTCGAGCTGACCCTTGGGAACTATACGGTAACACCAGATATGGAATTCCCTTACCCGTAGTATGTGGCATCAACCCACACACCCAACAATTAGTAGTGTTAACCACTAACTGATGCTGATGGAGGAGCTGGATAAAGGAATTGTTGCGGAATTCTACACGTCTAGCCTGTTCGTGTTCCGGTAAAATGTGAAAGGAATGGGGAGAAGCAGTAGCAGCAGTAAAAGTAACGTTAGGATAAGAAGTAGGAGTAGGGGTAGGAAGTAAAAAGTAAGACATAGCATAATACACCCCACCCGCCAAAAATGCAGAAGCAGTTAAAAACAATACAAACAACTGAAATACGACACATTTAGTACGACTGAGTTTCTGTAGTTTGACTCTATACGCCCGAGCTCCTTCCAAATCGTTCAGCTTTGAAAATGCCATTTCCCTACGACCGTCCGCAACGTTTCTTGACGCACTTCGTTCTGTGCAGCAATGGTCAATCCCCAGGAGTTCCTAGGAACCGACGGCCTTTAACCTAGCGTCAAGACCTACTGTCCAGAAGGAAGTACGCGCGCGGCCCTACGGCCCTCAATACACAATATGTATTTATTTAGCACAATAATTCTCTGCTGTGGAAAGAAAAAGATACAAGGAAGAAGCTTAATATATATACAAACAAGTTTCAATGATACGAAATGTTCAAAGTTGATCAGGGGAAACGAGGATATTGCAGCTATCAATTTCAACAAAGCAAGAAATTTTATTAGTCCTTAATGCGAGAACGCAAAGAATATCGATGTTTCCCGGGACGTGTCTGCTCGTCGAACAAAGGATCCGTTGAAGAGACAGCGTCCTGCTGATCAGTTTGTTGATTTGATCTTGAGTCCTTAGCTGACAATGTTTCAACAATGGCTTTCTGCTGCGCTGAGTGTTCACCAATGAGCTGTGCGTCGCTAAAAGGTACAAACGCCGGCAATGTCTCTGCTTCTATTGACGCAATGCCTTTCCTCACCCACGGGTCTGCCGGTAAAGGAATAGGGACTCGTTTACAATGGGTAGCATGTACCCAATTCTTCCGCCCCTCAAGACGAACGGCAGTCCTCGTGGCCAGGAGCACCTGGAAAGGTCCAACAAAACGGGGGTCCAGATTCTTCTTGCGTGAGAAGTTGCGGGTAACTACCCAATCACCGGGTTGGAGCTGGTGGCCTGGACCCTCCGTCTGCGTCGGCAAGGCGTCGTAAACCTGTTGATGAATTAACCTCAGTTTAGCAGTCAAGTCATGTAAGTAGTCAATCAACATCGGATACTCAAGATCAACGAATATTCCTGGCCTAGGAACCCCCCACACATTCGCAGGACGGCCGAACACTATTTCATAGGGGCTCAGCCCTATTCGGGAGTGTACAGTCGCCCTAGTTGACAGTAATGCTAGAGGCAAAGCGTCAGTCCACGAAAGTCCAGTCGTAGCCTGAATCTTCGCTAGCTTTAGTTTAAGGGTGCCATTGTACCCTTCAACCAATCCAGCTGACTGGGGATGATTGGCGCTATGGAATTTCTGACTAATTCCAAGGCCCTTACACACACTCTTCATCACACTTCCAACGAACTCACTTCCATTATCTGACCACACAACTCTAGGCATTCCATACCGAGGAAAGTATTCCTTCAGTAGGATTTTCGCAGTAGACAAAGCAGTATTGTCTTTGAGGGGATAGGCCTCAATCCATCGGGAGAATGCGCAAACCACAACCAAAACATATTTCAAGTTATTGCATCGCTCCATATGGATGAAGTCCAATTGGATCACCTCAAAGGGATACGAAGGAGGAGCAAAACTGCCAGGGGGAGTTGGGGTTCCTTTGCCAGGATTGTACATTATACACACCATACAATTCTTCACCAGACGTTCAGCACACTTTGTAATGCCATCATTCTTCCACACAGGCGACAACAACTTGCAAATGCCTTTCGCGCTGATATGTGCTAACCCATGTGCCATTGTCACAACGGCCAGCACATACGCATCAGGCAACATCCATCTTTTCTGATCCGACAAATCAATCCAACAACCATTCACATCCAACTTTCCCGTACTTTCTTTCCACTTCGTCTTTTCCGTATCGGTGGCCTCATTCTGAATTGCTTTCACGCTCTCTATAGTATTTTCACACATACTCGATTCTGTAGGCCACCTAACCGAACTCGTCACATACATTCGAGTGCTAAGGTTCCGGGCAGTCTCCTTAGCAATCTCATCTGCAAACGCGTTACCACGACCAACATCATCCGTCGCTTTACGATGCGCACTACACTTAACAATCGCAACTTGAGCAGGCAAAGTCAATGCATCCAAAAGATCATTCACAAGCTGGCCATGCTGTATTTTCGTGCCGTGTGACGTGAAGAAACCACGCTCTCGCCACAATCGTCCAAAGCTATGCGCTACACCGAAAGCGTACTGGCTATCGGTGTACACATTCACACGCTTACCTTTCGCTAACACGCATGCTCTAGTAAGAGCAATCAGCTCTGCAGCTTGGGCAGAATTCTGATTCAATCTCGCAGTCTCAACAACAGTATTCAACGTCACAACAGCATAGGCAGTAGTCACATCACCATTCGGCAATTTAAAACATGACCCATCCACATACAAAGTGCCGTCAGGGTCTTCCAATGGGGTGTTTTTAAGGTCCACTCGACCTTTTGTTTCCTCTTCTGTACGCAAATAGCAGTCATGTTCTGTTACTGCATCTGACTCTGCACTAATTGGTAACAAAGTTGCCGGATTTAAGACATTACAACGTTTTATTTGAATGTGGCTTGCCAAGAGCGTCAATTCGTACCCAGACAACCTCGCACTCGTCAAGTGCTGAGTTTTCGTTCGATTCAAAAGAGTGTCGACTGCATGCGGAACCATCACCGTGAGCATATTATCCATGACCAATCCTGCTGATTGTCGGATGGAGACCGCAGCTGCCGCAGTTGCTCTCAAACAACTCGGCAATGCTCTAGCTACTGGGTCTAAGGTCGAGGAAAAATATGCACATGGACGTTGCTTACCACCAAAAGGTTGCGTTAAGACACTCAACGCACAGCCTTCTCTCTCGTGAACATATAACGTGAACGGTTTGCTGTAATCAGGGGTACCTAACACAGGAGCCGAACACAATGAATCACGTAATTCAGAAAAACTTTTCTGACATTCTTCCGTCCATGGTAAAGGAGTTGAAACATCCTTGCACGTAAGAGCCACCAATGGTTTCGCTAGCAATGAAAAATTTGGAATCCATTGCCTGCAGTACGACGTAATACCTAAAAAGGCACGTACATCTCTTTGAGTTTGTGGCACAACCATTCGCGCAATCGCTGCAATTCTCTCTGGGGTCAATCTCCTTCCCTCCTTTGACAATAAGTGACCTAGATAGGTTACTTCTTGACAACAATATTGGAGTTTAGAAGGTGACACCTTGTGATTCAACTCACAGAGATGTTGCAGCAATGACACCGTAGCAATTTTGCAAATGTCCTGAGTATCAGCAGCCACCAATAAGTCGTCGACATATTGAATTAAGGCCGCACCAACCGGCAACCTAAACGCATCCAGTTGACCCTTCAAGGCTTGACTGTAAATAGACGGACTTTCACAGTAGCCCTGAGGAGCGCGTTTGAACCGGAAGCTACGTCCACCAAGAGAGAAACCGAAAAGGTCCCTGCTCTCTTCGGCGATCGGGATGCTGAAAAACGCATTTTTCAAGTCAATCACCGAAAACCATGATGCAGTAGCTGGAATCAGAGTCAGTAGCGCCGTGATGTCAGGCACAACAGGGAATTGAGGAACCACAATTTTATTCACCTCCCGTAAATCGATAACAAAACGATAAACAGGCGGTTTGGTAGGATCAGTACGTTTAAGAATGGGCAGTACAGGGCTATTGCACACGTTTCCCCGAGTCTCCTCAATAACATCTTTCTCGATCAAGTCATAGATGATCGCTAACAAAGCTCGTTCACCATCAAGGGAGATACGGTATTGGGGAATACGTGGCAATCGTACATTTGATTTCAACTGAACAACATAAGGGGAGATATCAAGTAGGCCCACATCATTTGGACCCGTCGCCCACAAAGACGCAGGAAGAGAATCCAATTCCGGTGGAAGCTTATCGAGAGACAAATACATAGGAGAGACTACTTTCTCCCCAAACGTAAGCTTTACACCCGCAGGAGAACAATACAAAGTTGCATACAAACGTTTAAGCAAATCCAGACCCAAAAGATTTTCGCCACAACCAGTGGTCAAAATCAGTGGAGCTTCGAGCTCACGCGGCCCAATTTGAAGGGGCAAAGGGCGTGAAACTGGATTGCTAACGGGGGCGCCAGAGAATCCAACGGATACATTTGTTAAGCCAGACAAAGGTGCGCCAGGGAGTTTCGAATGCATAATGGAACTTTTCGCTGCACCAGTGTCCAACAGAAAAGGCTCGACGACGCCTGATGTAGCAACTGCGACGTAAGGCCCTCTCTGATCAACCGGAACTGATACCACTCCCTCTCCTTGTCTTCGGCTGTCCTAGTAATTACTGTCGTCAGTTCCCTGATCGACGTAATAATCGTCTACATTGTACTGCGCAGATCGTCCTTGCGATGATCCACGTTGGTCGAAACAATTATTAGAATTTGACGAGTTATCAGAACGGTCGTTCTGAGTACCACGACCTCTACCACGTGATGCATTCTGTGAACCACCACGGCCTCCTCTAGACGAATTACCACTATTACGATCATTTAAAGCAGGACAATCAAATTTAATGTGTCCCTCCTGTCTACAATAAGCACATTGATTGTACCCCAACGAAGATCTGTTGAAAGAGGAATCATTACGCGACTGCGATCGATTCGATTGCGACTGTGATCTATTCTGCTGAGACGCATTCTGATTAGAACGCGGCGGGTATGCTTGTTGTAACAACACTTTAGTTTTCAGCTCTTTTGTCTTTTTATCAGCTCGGTCATTTTCTTCTTTCTCCCTATTTTCATAATATTGTGCCGTAGCCAGAATCTGAGCTGAGGTAGAAACGGCCCATGCACTTTCTGAATTCTTCAATTTATTGCACAAGTCGGGCAATAAGTTCGACACGAATTTATCCACAAACAACCTCTGTCCACCCTCAGTACCCATATCCTGTCCACTATGATCAACAAATGTTTCCTCAAACCTCGTAAAGAAGTCTGAAACACTCTCATCTTTCTTCTGCTTACAGGCTGACAACTTGTCCCAATTTACCCTCATAGCTGGCATAAGCGTTTTCATTAATGTAATGATTCGCTGGGGAAGAAGTGCAATCAACTGATCGGGTTTAGTAGCAGCCGCTTGTCCAGCGTCTGCCGCTGTAATGGCATTCCAATCACCACCCAATTCATTTGCGTGATCTTGGTGACGAATCTTAGCCCATACCGGTTGTGGTACGACGTTGCCAAACAACATGTCGATATCGGCAAGATTCATCACCGTAGCATCTACGAGCTGCGATAATTCCTTATAATACCCAGCAGGATTTTTGCGAGGATCGGGCAAAGATTGTTTCACCTGAAGCACTTCCGATCGTTTCCATGGGAGATGTATCCATATTCTCTGGAAATGCGCCGCCACTGGAGCGTTAACATTAGTATTATCAGCGGGTACCCAAACCGGCGGAACTTCACGCATAGGATATTGGCCAGACTCGGCTTGTTGGCGTTCAAGATCCTCAACAAACAGTGCGTGAGGAATAGGAGCGAGACGAAAAGACAGCAACTGCTCAATAGCTCGTCGGACATTAGTATCGACTATCAGTCCAGTTGCGAACTGAAGCCGAAGATTAGACAGGGCGGTCAGCACCTCGTCAGGCGCAACAGCCGCTATCTGATCATGTAGGAGTTTACACATTTCGTCAAACACATATCTCTGAGTCGGTATGTTGAATTGACTAAATGTTTCAAGAACGACTCGGGGTGGATTTCTTTGCGGATTGTCCATCCAACCCATCGCCATATTGTATAGCGCAGCGCGTTCCCTATTACCAGGAAGCTGACTACGTCTCTGTGGTGGACCATCAGAACCAGCGGACCCGAAAACAGGTCCGAGCGACTGGAAAAAATTTGTCGCAATGGGAGAACTATGGTTACGAGTAGAGGGACAAGAGTAAGACACAGGACTAACAAGAGGAGGAATAGAAACGTTAGCAACAACAGGGGTTAACAACACAGGAGCAGTAGCGTGAGTAGGAGTATGTGGAAGCGGAGGAGCAGTAGGAATAGAAACAGGCACAGGAGCAGGAACAGTCGGAAGAGCGGGTGCAGGTTGAGGAACGGGTGGAGGAATAACAGGTGGAAGAACAGGTACGGCAGGGACCACAGGAGCTGCGGTACCCTGTACGTACGGGGGTGGCGACTTCATAAGATAGGACATTAAAGGATCCTCAACTGCCTCTTCCTTCTTATCCAACTCCGTAGGCAAAGCAGGATAGCATTTATCTATGGTCATACGTTGTAGCCTCTCAAACACTTCCTTATCCTTATCCTCCTTATCACGCTGAAACTGCTCAGCTTTCTTCACTATGGTAGCAACATTATCTCGCTCACTACGTTTATTCTGTCTGATTTCTTTCTGTCGGGCTTCTTTGCGCCACAACCGAAAGGCATCAAACATGGCCGGCCTAGATTTGCGTTCGAACAACTTTATTTCCAAATTATCTAAGATCGATGCTTCGAAGCTACCGTGAGGTGGCCAACGAAGATCGCCGTCTTTCTTCGTATATTTTATCCAATAATCGTTAAAAGCAATCGGGCCTAGCCCATGTTTGCTATATAAGTCATAAGTAGGAGTTCCAACCGGAGGTATCGGACACGAGTCCTCCAGCAGGGAATCCGCACCACAAGGTCTACAACAACTGAACAAAGTACTGCGACCAGGCATCTTGCACACTAGCCGAGTTTCACAAACTTCAAGGGTTACGGGATTTACCAAGTCCCAGCAAGAACAAAAACCCTCGGTCTTTGGCGGCTGCAGTCGTCAAACAAATACAACAACAAAGTACGCTAGCAAAGTGTCACCGACAAAAACACTCACACAGCGTGTACAACAAAGCCACTAGTGTTTACAACAAAGACACTCGCTAAAGTGTCTACAACAAAAACACTCGCTAAAGTGTTTACAACCAAGGATTCTGGGAGCGACCCACAAATACTTAACTCAAAGATCAATGGCGTCCTCAGGAAGGCCCGTCAATCGTCTCGCTATACCAAGGTCTACGCCAGGCGCCAAAACAGGTCTACAGTCAGGGCAGCAGTCCGTCGCAGCCGTCAGGAGGCGGGAATCTTCGCGGGAAAAGTCTTCGGGCCACTTATTTCGACAACAGGATCGATGAAGCGGGGTGCACCTTCCCTCGGAGATTTCACACGAAGTTCCTCACGATCGTCGGGCTTGGACCGGTACCACTGATGCAGCCCCACGTTGGGCGCCAACTGAAGGACTGGGTTCTTTTGGACCCAGCGGTGCCAGGGCACAACACCTGAAACCTTCGTGGGTAACCTGTTCCGGCGTACAAGTCACAGAGACACGGGACACTTCCTTCGGCGTCAAAGAGTCAAGGTTTATTTACTGCAGGGAACACAGAAGTCACAGGAAGTACATCGAGTGTAGTTCGGGGAGACTGCTTCAAATTGGTTATGTGGATCGCTCCTTTTATACAGTTTTTACCCATAGACTAACATTGAACACAAAGGTTTACAACTCAGTTCCCACATCGAGCTCCCAGAGGGGTCGCTTTGGTCGCTTTGAAACACATAAGGTCCGGAACATAAGTGCGGAAACATTTGGCGGTTTCCCAACTGTAAAAACCCATCTTCCCACCATTAGCAAATTCCATTCAGCAATCAAGTAGATCGAAACAGGAACGAAGACAGGTGCAGAGGAAGACGGAGGCAGTGGGGAGATCGGAAAGGGTGTAAAAAGGGGGAGGTGCCAGGAAGCACGAGATACAGGCATCAAAGGGACGTGCCTAATGAGATGCACGGCTGAGACAATAAGTCCGTGCGGCAAGATGAGCCTCGAGCGGCACCACCTGCCTTACAGTAGCAACCCCCTCGTCATAAAGACACTTTCAAAGGACATGTGTCTTCCGCAAATATCCTGGGAGTCCCAGGGTCGTGAAGAGGACAGCGTCCGTTCGCTGACTACTTGAGGGCAAGAGACAAAATGGATGCCGTATCTAAGATGGAACCCGTGGGTACAGATGAAAAGCCCACGTAACAAACGAACGGTTTAAGTTAGCACAGCGAAACTGCGCACACTTACTAAACTCGTCATTTGCGGTTCATAGATACCAGACTCGACCATATTCGTACGAGTTGGAAACACCACTTACAATTGTCACGGAACCTCAGAGTTACACCTGCCTGGGTAGCCACTCCCTGCTAGGGTGGGGGAGGGTGGTTCCACCTCATTGGCTGTTGTCTTTGGTTTCAGTTTGACTTGCTTGCCGAATCGGCATTCACCGATTCGGTATTTACCGAATCGGCTAATACCGATTCGGAAAATACCGATTCTGTAAATACCGATTCGGAATTTACAATGTATTCCTATGGGCCTTTAGGCCATGGGGGTGTATTGCGATTACCGATTCGGTATTTGCCGAATCGGTTGTAGCCGATTCGGTAAATTCCGATTCGGTGAATGCTGATTCGGTACGTATCGAATCACAATACCGATTACTACCGATTCGGTATTTTTCCGATTTTTTTTATCTACATCTCATTTTCCGATTTCAAAATACCGATTCGGTGAGATTCGGTATTTTAAAATCGGAAAATGCGTTTTACCTACATCGGGCCCACAGTGTATAAAAACCCCTGATTTTGCTTAGAAGGGGTCGCTTTTTCGATTTCCTCTGGAGATGCTGCCGGACTGAAGATCGATTACTTGGAATGTAAGGACTTTAATTTCTGACTGATTATTTTCTTTGCAGGTCTATTTGTTTAAGATGAGGGTGTTAGCTAGGGATGTTAGGAGAGAATGAAATTGGAACTATCTGTTCTTTGCTAAACATTTGCTAAATTTCTAAATAAATGTCAATTTCTGAGCTTTTAAAATAAATGATCATTTTTGAAAATAAAGTTAAAGATTCTTTTTGAATAAAGAAATAAATAAATGCCTAAATGTCAGACATACTAAAGTTTGTTTTGAATACAAATCAGATAAATGAAGAATATAAAAGCGGTTCTTTGACTCTTCCTACGCCTAATTTTAGTTCTAGCCGATCCATTGCCATTATGGTGGTGTGTCTGAATAAAATGGTGTTTAACTGTGTTATATTGCAGGTGTAAAATAAAATTAGTTAAATAGGTTTAGACACTCCGCAAAACGTTATAGTGAGACTCCTGAGTTGATGGCCAAATCTCTGAGCTAAATTAAATGAACAGAGTAAGTATGCAGTGCAATGGGCCCACTGATGAATGTTATGTGTGTTTCTGAGGCTTTGGAGAAATGGCCACTGGTAATTTAGAATTTATTTCTGGAGTTCCGCTGTAGCAGGAGCATGAAGAATGAAGTTGTATCAACCACAGCCTCTTAGTGGAGATTCGTCATCTTGGAGGAGGGCAAGAATAGATGGCAATATAAAGGGAATCCTTGACAGGAATTCCTTTTGGAGCAGAATTTCCAAAAGAGGGCTTCGGTAACTGAAACCATACACACACCGAGCCACTCTACACTTTTTGTTTGTCCACTCACTAGAAGTAATCACCCTTTCGAGCACTGGGTAGGGGAGGACACCTCATCTCTATAGGGAGTGGCAGGAAGGGATGGAAGGATCTAGTATGTGAAGGAAGTCTAAACCCATTTTGGATGAGGGACCCCAGGAGAGTTTGCAGGAAACTAAGGGAAGAAAGTACTGAAAAAGGAGGTTGGGTTCTGGTAGAAAGATTGCCAGGATTCAGTGTTGGGAATTCCCAAATCACTGTCAGCTGCACAGAATAAAAGTGGCACATCACCACACCCTTCTCAGACAATGCTGGACCTGGAAAGAAAGAACAAATGGTAAGAACTCTACATGACAGCTGGGGAAAGAAGATCTAATCACTTGTGACTCCTGCTGATATCCAAAGACTGGAACTACTCTTCAAGGGTCAAGTGGAGGATTTATTGCTGACAAAGGGACACAAAAGAAAGAAGGGTTCCTACACTTGCTGAAGGTCTAGCTGATCACTGAGGTCTGGACCCTAGAGATTCTGGCGCCCCAGAGGCCGAAATCCTGCCACATAAGCTTCTGGGAGCTGCAGGAGTAACCAGGAGGAACCTTCACCATAGCATCATTGTTGTGGAAATGTTCTTCAACATGTCATGGACATGGGTGAGGTGCTGAATGTTCCTCAAGGAAGATGAACTTTCAGCTGCAACATATCCAGGTTTGTCCTGCTCAAAGAGTTGTGTTGTTGAACAAAATGCTCTAGCAGGAGGTTGTGGAGTCCTGCTCTGCAATAGCTCCCAGCCCTGCCCTGCTGGGAGATTTTGAGAACTGTAAAAGTGACTGAGTTTGAACTTGGGACCAAGGTAAGTCCACAAAACTGTGTAGAGCAGTGAAGCAGCCTCAGTCACTGACGATTTCTAATGTGTCCTACTTGCAGCATTTGGTGTTAAAATGTAAACCTTCAGTAAGAGCTTGATTATGACATATCTGACTTTGTGGGACCCTTGCTAGGTTATGCATGCCACCTTTCCTCACTGTTCCTCACTTGGAGGACTTTGAGAAACAAAACTAAAAAAAAAGTAAAACCTTTGACTAATTTGGCTATCGTGGTCTACTTGACCCCATCTTCTCCATTGTGGTTGGCCTGGGATCACGTATAGATCCTTGCTAGTTTTTAAAAATGTCTCTCTTGGCATTTTTTGCATCAATTTAAAAATCAATAAGCGATTTTGAATATCCTTGTGCCTTTTAACTCATTAAAGTATTCTCGATTGTTCTAAATTGGATTGTGATTTTTCTTAGGTTGCATTCTAAACTTTTCATTTTCTTTGCACTGTTCAAACTAATCACACATTTCACAGATAACACACAGCCACTACCTGCTGCCTATGCCACTGCTTTTTTCTCCTGTCCAGATTGTGGTTCTTAAGTAGGTGGTAGTACCCTTCTCCCATAGTAATAATCCTGTTTCTGATAGTAAAGGTTTAAACATTGGCTGCCCACCAGGCTGTTACTATGAAAAATTGAATATTTAAAACACAGTTTTCACCCAGTGGCCTGAAACTTGATGGCTAACATATAGGGTCAGCCGTGTTTTGTCATACATACACTTAGGTTATGAACCTTGTGGAGAATGTGAGATTGTAAAACTATTTTTAACCATGAGTTATCATTATCTCTGTGTGATCTTCATCACAAGCCAATGGAATTACTGACCACAATTTATATGCTTCTAAATTAACATTACCAATAATTTATAACATTTGGAATGCACCATCAACAAATCTAATTTTAGGAAACATTGCAGAATTGAGAAAATGAACCATAAGTGTGAAATTGAAATTAAATGATCTCCTTTCTTGGGTTTGGTCCTGTGCAGACCCAGACTTCATTGCAATAAGTTTCATTGGCCACTCTCTGGACACTCCCATTTTTCATTTGCACAAGAGTTGGTGGATCATCAGTATTTGCACCAAAGTTTTTTGATCCTTGTTTAAAGGGAGAATGTGTTCGATTATGAACACACAGTGTAAGTTACGCATGTGCATCTGAAATTGTTTTACTTTTTTGTTGGAATGCATTTTGTGCATGCTCAGTTTGTAGTTACAAGCATAAAGTGTTGTTAATTAGACACCAAGTAATGTATTGTTGAGCCATGGCAGAAAGGATGTTCGTTTTTCCTTCCAATACTGTGCTCTGCGGTCCCTCATTAATAGAATTGGAAATAAAAAAATATATGTTTTTTTGGGTGGTGGGAGAGTTAACGTAAGGAACGTTCGTTAAACTGAAAAAGTAGTGCATAGTATTTTAGCTGCCCGTATATAGGGTGTCCCACTGATGGCAAGGTGACACAGATCAGATGAGTAGTGAGCTACTCCAGAGGTAATGCTTAGTCAGAAGCTTGTGGGTTTAAAGTGTGGCTTATGTGTGTTTTGGTGGTGTGGATTTGGTGTGGTGTGTTTTGGTGGTGTGGTGGTGTGGTATGATGACCAGAGCTGTATTTTTATTATGTTATATTAGATATCACTGCACCTGGACATGTAGTGGAGAAAAAGGAAGAGTGGGGTGGGACGGAATTGGAAGGGTGTGAGAGTGAATGTTTGGTCTTCTTGGAGGTGTTTTGGTAATGTTCATGGATGAAATTGTCTGCCCTTACAATTTTGCTGCCAACATCTGGCTCTGCTTATGAGTGGAATAAAATAAAGCAAAGTGAGAGATAGCTGTGCATGCAGTCGAACCTACCATTCTCGAGAAAGATGTGGTTGTGGTTCTAGAGTTGGTATCTTCCTTTGGCCTCAGCCATCATACCCTCATTGTGAAGAGTAATAGTTCTGTCTCTTGGTAATATGTATCTTCCATTGTCTGTTTGAAAGAGCCCTGTGTTTACTACCTTCCTGAATTCCAGGTGATTTTGGTTGTTACATCTTTGATAGATGAGATTTCCCCAATTTAATAAGGTACCAAAAGTATTTTTTTCATTATATTACTCCACTTATTTATTGCCAAGCTTAGCATATTTAACTTGCTTGTGCATCAAAATCATGTATGGGCTTATGGTAGTTTGCTTTGTACACAATGAGTTATTGCCCAAATCTTTTTGTTACACTGGGGCAGATTTACAAGCCCCTTGCGCCACTTTTGCATCACTTTTAACATGGGAAAAGTGACGCAAAAGTGGCGCAACAGGCTTGTAAATCTGCCCCACTGTCTTTAACAAAAATCTATGAGGCATATTTATCAACGAGTTGCGTCCCCCAAGCGGGCGTAAGGGTGACACTACTAAGTCAGAGTTACCAAGCCATGCAAGGCCACCAAAGAAAAGGCAGGAATGTGCCATCATGTTAAATATGGTGCATTCCTTCCCTTTCACGCTGCGCTGCATCAAATAATTGTAAATATGCATGTAAGTAGTTAAATTGCATCTTCATAAAATAAGGGTCTCTGGAGTCACTCTGCAAGCAAATTTAACTTAACGCTGATTTTGTTCTTATTCAACATAATTGTATGTGCTTTTATAGGAAGCTGATGGTCTGATTTATAGGTGCATATACCTTGTATAACAGAACACTGCCACTTTTAGCTGGCTCATAAATATTTAACTCAAAAATCTATTTTCGAACAGCTTTTCTTTGCCCATTTATCATGATCAGTTGTTGGACGGCTGAGAGGATTGCAACAAAACACTCGAGAAAGCCTGTCAGCACAGACACGCTTGAAAAACATCTCCCAGTTGGAGTTTGCAGCAGAAAATTAAAACAAAAGCTGTCTGCTTGCTGACCGTGCAGTGCAGTACATGGCAAACGTTCTGGTATAATGCCAAGTAAGACTGTTAGTATTGCCCCCCTGAAGTAATATGTCAAGGGCTGCCCTTATAATCACAGGAGAGCAATCAGATGCACATTACTGGCTGTGTCAGCAGTGACATTTAGGGCCAAAACAAAACTCTTATAATAAATAAAAATAATACATGTATGCCACAGATGTAGCTCACAATATAGGCAATAAAAAATTGTGATATAAATAAAGACTGCAAAAATGTCTGCTTTTTGTACATAGTATGTAAATTAAAATAATTTTCACAACACAAATACTGACATGTAAGCCATGATTAATAGAACAACATTAACCAAAAATATAATTAAAAATATTGAGTAAAATGAAAATTAAAATAAGTAGGCGTTTCCAAAATATTGTTATACATCTCTAAGCAAATATTTAAATACTCATAACTGAATAGATAAAACACCTGCCTATATTAAAATAACATGTAAACAAACGTAAAAACATATATTATTTCAAAAGTACCTATTAAGGGGAAGTCACAAAATATCAAAACTAAAACTTTAACCAATCAAATTCAAAAGTAGAACAGTTAACAAATAGAAATCCACAACTAATTATTCATGGGTATAGAAAAAAGAGAGACCAAACAGTCAAACGTCTTGCACAGCTATATGAGAACAGACACAAGAGTCACTCTGCCTGAGTAAACCACCAACTCCATTTATTTTTAAAGAAATGTTAAACATATTTTTAAAAGTCAAAACCGTAAGCAATACCTTAGATGCAATAAAACACATATCAATCATAAATTCAATCTCCTCATCATAATTACAATACTTATACCTGAAAATTAAACCTAGAAAACTCATAAAGAGGTACCGAAAATGTCCTAACATGAATATTTTATGTCTGAAAAAGGCAAAGAAAATGTAAGCATGAAAATATGTCTGTAAAAATGACTACATTCTTAAAAAATCACGTTACATCATTTAAAACATACAATTACAATCAATGAAATATCATTCACAGATCCCATAATGTGTAACCCATCCACCTTCACAATATCCCGGAAAGTCAAAGCCTTATTAACATATTGGAAAGGGGCGACCATTCGGTCCCCCCGAACGTATGGTGGAGTACCACGATCCCCCCGGGAAGCCATCTTGGGCGGGAGGCGAGTCTCGGCTGGTATGCCCGAAGCGGCGTAGCCGGGGCGCGCCTTTTTCCCGCCCTAGAGTGGGTTGTCCTAGACACTGACGCGGCCGGCCACGCCCTCGGAGGCAGGCGGGGGCGGGTTTACGCCCGCCCTGAAGACGGATAAAAGGAGCAGAAGCCAAGAAAGCATCCTCTTGTTCCTGCGCTCTGAAGCTGCACCTCCCCGCTGCACGTGAGCTCGAGACGGAACGAAGAGCCAATTTTGAGCGTTGTAATCTTTCTTTTTGTCTTACAGATATTCTGTCTGAGAATGCCCAAGAAAGTCGGGAAGCGGGTCAGTACCGATCAGATGCTCCGCATGCTCATGAAGGAGGTAGCCGATTTGAAGAAGCAGGTGGCGGCTAAGGACGGGGAGGGAGGACCGAAACGGCCTTTGCCGGGAGCAGTCCCCGGTGGGAGAGGCAAGAGGTCCAGAAGGGGGGCACTCGGGGGGGAAACCCTGGTTCCCGATACCCCACTTGAAGAGCCAACCCCGACGACGAAAGAAGGGAATCCGATCCCCGTGGTGGTCACCCCCGTGAACGGGGAGGATATGCCTCCCGAGTTAGCGGCGCAATTGGCAGCGTGGTTGGGAAAAGATAGCGAGGGCACCACGGCTGACGACGCCCGCGCAGTAATGAGGCAACTGCGGGAATCTAGGGAGGCTGCGAAGGCACCATCTTCTGTTAACGCATCAGGCCCAGGTTCGGTGGCAGATGCAGCGTCTGGTTCAGGTAAGCGGCCATTGCCGATTGCGGGGGAGGGGTCTGTACCTTCACGAAGGGAAAAGGTGGCTCAGCATGTTCCACTGGAAGTTAAGGAAAAGATTTGGGCAAATAAGTATGTGAACATTTTTTCTTTGGTTACCGATCATTACGAGATGGAGCATGTAAAGAGCCAAAAGGAGCTCATGCATCCGAGTGTTTGGCGCGCAAAAATGGCCGCCTTTAAGGTTGACGAAAACATTGGTACTTGGGGCAGAGCATGGGGCATTTTTACCTCCATCATGAGAGAACGCAGGCCCGAGTTGTTGACCGAGTTGCCAATTTATCAATCACGTATCATGGAGTATTCCGTAGCATATGGGGGCAATCAGTGGTTCTGCTATGACAATCTTTTTAGAAAAGCTAAGGAACACGACCCGATTTTGACTTGGGATTGTTACGACTCCGTGTCATGGCAAAAAATGGAGAGTACAGGAATGTTGAAGGTACCATTGTTAGGGAGTAACGGGGGGGAATCTTCCCGCCAAAACTCTGGGACACCCTTTCGGACGGGTGCAGGTAACGAGTACCACTCGAAGCCGAGTGGCAACACAGGTAAAAGGAGGATCTGTTGGAGTTTTAACAGAGGGAAATGTACGAGGCCCCAGGGGTCATGCAAATTCAGACATGAGTGTGGGGGTGTGGGCAGCCATCCCATCCTGAGTCCATGTGCAGAGCCAAAACGGGTGATAAAGGTGGTAAGGGAGACGCCAAACAGGTCTAATATAGTCCGAGGGGCGCCTTTACCTACCCCGATTGATACCATGGCAATGATTCCTTGGCTCAACGAATACCCGGATCATGCTTCCGCTGGGGTGTTGCGAAACGGGTTTTCATATGGTTTCCGCATCCCAGTGGGGGATTTTCAAGGTGTAGCAAATTGTAAGAATCAACTGTCGGTCTTGCAGCACACGGCGGTGGTACAGGTAAAGATTGGGAAAGAGGTGACTCGAGGTCGCGTCGCCGGTCCATTCGATTTGCCACCGGTTGCTAACTTTGTTTGTTCCCCTCGAGGGGTGGTCCCCAAGAAGGACCCGGGTGAGTTTCGGCTGATACATAACTTGTCAGCCCCACGTGGTCTTTCCGTGAATGACGCGATAGACCCGGAAGTGTGTTCAGTTGTTTTCTGCAATGGGTATTCACAAGGAAGACAGGTTTTCAACATGTTATGCACTATCTCGATGACTTTCTGTTTTTGGGGGCAGCCGGGGATCCTGAGTGTGGACAGGCTTTACATGAATTTCGTGTCTTAATGAATCAATTCGGTGTGCCATTGGCACCAGGTAAGACTGTGGGTCCCTCGACCTTGCTCGAGTTTCTGGGAATCGAGCTCGACTCGGTAGAAGGTTGTTTTCGATTACCCAAGGAAAAAGTGTTAAAATTCAGGTTATCCCTTGAGACATGTATTCGTGCAACAAAAGTAAACCTGCATCAATTGCAACAGGTGGTGGGTCAGTTGAATTTTGCCCTGAGAGTGATGCCAATGGCGCGCCCCTTTTCCCGTTCGATTGCACAAGCCATGGTCGGCCTGAAGGAAGGTCATCATCGCACGAGGCTCTCGGCAGAGGTTCGCCAGGACATGCGCATTTGGTTGGCATTCCTGGCGGATTTCAATGGTCGAGTTGTCTGGAACAGGCCGGCGATGTCCTCCGAAGAGCTGGGGCTGTGGACAGATTCGGCGGGGAGTATAGGTTTTGGTGCCATATTTGGCGCACAATGGTCGGCTCAAAAATGGCCGTCATGGTGGCACGAGTGCGGTTTGACAAGTAACATTGCTTTTCTCGAACTTTTCCCTATTTTTGTGGCACTGAAAACTTGGCCCGAGGGGTTCCGTGATCACTCTGTGGTGTTCTGGTCTGATAACATGACCGTGGTTGAGTGTATCAATAGTCAGGCAGCACGATGCAAATTGATTCTGAGACTGCTCAAGGAAATTGTGTTGTTATGCATGCAACTGAATGTACTGTTTAGGGCAAGACATGTGCCGGGGGTGATGAACCAAGCGGCTGATGCGCTTTCTCGTTTCCGTATGCAGGCCTTCTGGGGTTTTCTGCCCACAGCGGACCCGGTGGCGGCACCCTTTCCCGAAGCTCTCTGGTCTCTCGGTGCCCCGAACTACAAAACCTCGTGGGAGAGAGTTTAGCACCCAGGACGAGGAAGGCATATGAAGGGGCGTTCCGTTCCTATTGGGCCTTTTTGGGTACTGCTAGGGGGGAACTTTGGGGTCAGGAAGAGTTTGTAGTGAAATTTCTGCTCTCCTTGCGTCAGGCAGGCAAATCAGTAGCTACGGCCCAGAGGCATCGGGCCGCCATTTCCTTTATGGCAAAGGCTCATGGGATCCAGGACCCGACAGCGTCTTTCGTTGTGCAGAAAGCGCTACGTGGGTGGCAACGCCTTGAGGGTCGCAGAGTAGATGAGAGGCACCCGATAGGTCTGGATAGGCTGACTCTCTTATGGTCCGTACTCCCGGCAACGTGTTCATCCCAGTACGAAGCAGTGTTGTTCCGAGCCGCATTTGCACTAGCATTCCATGGGGCTATGCGGGTAAGCGAATTAGTGGCGAAGAACAAGCGGGATACGATGGGGGGATTGTGCCGGGAGCACATTCAGGTCAGGGGGGAGACGATGACGGTCTCGTTTGTTAGGTCCAAATCCGATCAGGGTGCAATCGGGGACTGCGTAATCATTCAGAGGATCCCCGGTTCTTCCATGTGCCCTGTGGTGTGCGCAGAGGAATACTTAGCGCAGAGGGTGGCAGCATGGGGGGGGACCTTGTTGCGACACGCTGACGCCACCCCACTGACGAGGTTTCAGTTCCAGAGGGTGCTTGCAATGTCGATTTTGGCCGCGGGCTTGAACCCCGGCGAGTTCGGGACCCATTCCTTTCGGATAGGGGCTGCTACTGAGGCTACAGCCAAGGGTCTGAGTGTAGAGGAAGTAAAACGTGTGGGGCGTTGGTCCTCGAACTGTTATAAAAGGTATGTGCGCTTGCACATGTTGTGAAGCTGTAATGATATACTCACGCTTCTTGTTTTTGTTTGGTTTTCAGTTGCGCAAGCTTACGAAGCGGGGCGGACTGTGCAGTCGACCCGACACCTGGGGACCAGCGGTCAGAAATCACCGACTGCGAAAAAGGAGGTGTGGGTCGTGGGCCACTCATACGTGAGGCGTGCCGCGGACGTATTCAAAGCAGGTGATATGATTCACGTGGCTGGGGAATAAGGGTACAGGGTGTCCTTCTACGGAAAGGGCGGGCTCTGTATTGACCAGTTTCAATCCTTTTTCGAGGGTTTGTTAGGGCGGACAAGGTCACCGCCGTCTATAATCATAGTCCATCTTGGGGGCAACGATCTGGTGGCCACTGGTAGACGACTTCTTCTTGAGGCAATGCTTTCCACAGTAAGTTGGTTGGCAAGAAGAGTTCCAGGGTGCACAATCGCATGGTCCCATATGATCCCACGGAAAGTGTGGCTGGGGGCTATTTCGGTTTCTGCTCTGAATCATTCCGTAAGGAAAATAAATAACAAAGTGAGTAGATTGTTTCGTTCAAGTACACTGCATTCTGTTTCGCATGGTTGTATCAAAGGGGACAGTATGTATTTGGGGGACGGGGTTCATTTGTCCCGGGTGGGGAATGAGTTACTCATAGGAGACCTCATAGCTTGGTTGAAGGGTTTAAAACATGACCTTTAGGCAGGAGTGGGGGGTCCGGATAGCCGGTCAACTATCCGGCCTGTGGCGGTAAGGTCATGATCGGTGAGCAGTAATTGGAAGATCCCTATGGGGGGGCGTCACCCATTACGGATGGGAGCGCTCGGGGGAGGTGGCCAATTGGCCCCTCAACGGGGAGGCGGTCCGTCTAAGGATAGGCCGCCGGAAGGAAAGGAAAGGTTGTCAAGGCCCCTTCCTGGATAGGAGGGGCTACGGGCCCTCCTGGGGAATTTCCCGGGGCCAGGACATCTGCGACGGCAGATGGGTAAGTTGTGTGGGGTGCGGGAGGGGGTTTACGCTACCTTTTAGACACCTCACACGAGTCCTCGAACGACCGTTAAATGGCGTCGAGTTCATTGGGGCCCCCGTCAAGTCCAAGGGAAATTGGTAGATGCACTTGAGGTACGCCTCTGTGCGGTCGCTCCCCTCACAAGTGAGGGTGGTATTTCTGGTTTAGGGATCTGACACCGGTTACGACCTTGCCGTTGGCCCTTAACGTTAGGATGTACAATTTCAAGTCAAATGTTTTGTAGGATGTTAGTTCGGCTAGGAGAACCTTTGTATTAGAGATCTGTTAAGGTTAGCCAAACATCGTAATGTGGAAATGAAATTGTACATAATATGAAACTGTTATTTTAATGTTTTGATTTTGTTTCATATTTTAATAAATACGGCCGGGAAGGGTAACTCCCTTCCCGCCTTCCAAAAGTTCAAGAACTGTTTCTGGTTTCCCAATTCTTGGGGATTGTGTTGAGAGGGGGTGGCGGGTATCTCAGCCATATGGAAAGGGGCGACCATTCGGTCCCCCCGAATGTATGGTGGAGTACCACGATCCCCCCGGGAAGCCATCTTGGGCGGGAGGCGAGTCTCGGCTGGTATGCCCGAAGCGGCGTAGCCGGGGCGCGCCTTTTTCCCGCCCTAGAGTGGGTTGTCCTAGACACTGACGCGGCCGGCCACGCCCTCGGAGGCAGGCGGGGGCGGGTTTACGCCCGCCCTGAAGACGGATAAAAGGAGCAGAAGCCAAGAAAGCATCCTCTTGTTCCTGTGCTCTGAAGCTGCACCTCCCCGCTGCACGTGAGCTCGAGACGGAACGAAGAGCCAATTTTGACCCACCCACCAGCCCCTGAGGACAGCGAGTTGTTTTGAATAAAGTTTGGATATGGTAACTCTTTTCTTGCAGGTTGTGATGATTGTCGTGAAATTTTTGAATATGCAATAAAGAATGGTTATTTTCAGTATGTTTTGCAAATAAAGTAATTTTGCACTAGGATTGATCAGTATTCATGCTTGTAATAAGTTATGTTTGTTTTATAATCTTAGTAAGTTAGGTAGAATTGTCGTATTTATTTTGGTCGGGCGGTAAGGTCATGATCGGTGAGCAGTAATTGGAAGATCCCTATGGGGGGGCGTCACCCATTACGGATGGGAGCGCTCGGGGGAGGTGGCCAATTGGCCCCTCAACGGGGAGGCGGTCCCGTCTAAGGATAGGCCGCCGGAAGGAAAGGAAAGGTGGTCAAGGCCCCTTCCTGGATAGGAGGGGCTACGGGCCCTCCTGGGGAATTTCCCGGGGCCAGGACATCTGCGACGGCAGATGGGTAAGTTGTGTGGGGTGCGGGAGGGGGTTTACGCTACCTTTTAGACACCTCACACGAGTCCTCGAACGACCGCTAAATGGCGTCGAGTTCATTGGGGCCCCCGTCAAGTCCAAGGGAAATTGGTAGATGCACTTGAGGTACGCCTCTGTGCGGTCGCTCCCCTCACAAGTGAGGGTGGTATTTCTGGTTTAGGGATCTGACACCGGTTACGACCTTGCCGTTGGCCCTTAACGTTAGGATGTACAATTTCAAGTCAAATGTTTTGTAGGATGTTAGTTCGGCTAGGAGAACCTTTGTATTAGAGATCTGTTAAGGTTAGCCAAACATCGTAATGTGGAAATGAAATTGTACATAATATGAAACTGTTATTTTAATGTTTTGATTTTGTTTCATATTTTAATAAATACGGCCGGGAAGGGTAACTCCCTTCCCGCCTTCAAAAAGTTCAAGAACTGTTTCCGGTTTCCCAATTCTTGGGGATTGTGTTGAGAGGGGGTGGCGGGTATCTCAGCCATAATGGCATATACATGAGAAAAGGAAATGCACGCATCCCATAGATATGTGCAAAATAGTACTCACATTGGCGCTATGGCTGTATGTATACAATATGGAAAATATAAAAGAGCACAACCATCCACCTTCAATGGAAAAAAAATAAATTATGAATATAGTGCTGGACCTTACGAAATCCATACGATTCTTTTCCCCTAATATGACCAAATTATCCCACCTAAAGTTGCAGGACATGCACCTTCTATTTCATAATTAGAGAGCAGAATAAGTAAAAAATGGAGAGCCGACACAAACTACACCTTCACCTAATACATTCCCATATATAGACTTTCCAACCCACCTTTGAGAAGAGTTTATCCTTTATGACAAACTTATTGATGTCAGAAAAATAAATGCATTCTACAAAACTAACAACTTACTAAACTTGACACAATGCAGCATTAGGCTAAGGGGTCATACTTTTACGTCTTGGCCCACCGCCCTCTAGCTAATTATATGCAATCGATGCCCGAACCAAAAGGTCCCCTTATCTTTTACCGATGGCGATTTTCTTAAAGAAACACAGTAGCTAGATTTATGTTAAAAGCAGTCTCTTGCCCTCAATTAACGGTTGGAATACTCATTAATCTTGCCTACACTGCAAACTACAATGAAAGCCAACAACTTCTGGGAACTGTGGAAGGTAAGTCTTCAGGGGAGCAAGATGGCGGCCCCTTAGAACACCATGTAAGGTGATCTGGCATGCAGAAGATCTCTTTTGGCAGGCTCTGAATGCTGCTGGGCTGTTTGAGGTGAGTTTGGCGAGTGATCGTGCTTGTAATGGAAAGGCTGACGGGGCGGCTTTTGGCGTGAAGTAACTATAAGGATTATTATACAATGCCTCTTCGCACAAATAAAGCAGTGAAATAGGAGAAAGACTGGAGGGAAGCATGATGTCCAAGATTTAAGGCATACGGAGTAGATATAGTTTACATGTTGGTCACCAGCCCAGCTTTAGACAGTCTTAAAGCTGTAATTATTGAGTTTTTTGGCAAATAAACTAGGGATAGATACAACTCTGTCTCATTGGCTAATGATACTAGGGTTGATAATGAGGCAGTTCCACCTAATACTCAACCCTTTATGTTTGTTGCTAAGGCCGTTTAAAGGTTATGTCTGACAACAGCATGGCTTGACCCCTCCCCTTCGGTATTCCATCAATGGCTTGCATGCCTATTATGGGTCTGCTATTTGGAAAGGGTAATATATTCCCGAAAAAGTAAGAAGGCCCACGAAAAATTGTCTAAAGTCTGGCTTCCCCTCAACTATTGGGAACTGATAAGTGCTACTGGGAGTAACAGGGGAATATCGACCTGACCATGCGGTGTGGGACTCACAGTTCAGATATGCACCTTTCTGCCTTCTATATATTTATGTACATACTTTTCTAAGAGTTTTAATATTTTCTTCCTTTTATATACTGTTGTTGTTTATAGAAGTATGTATTTGATACACTTTATAGAACTATGTACTGTCAACTGCTTTATGGGTTGGCTGTATTTATGGAAATTGTCTACTTGGGAGGTGGGGGGAAATTATTTTTATTTACTATTGTTCATAAATCTAATAAATAAATTAAAACAAAACAAAGCCAACAACTTCCACATACAAACCAAGCCTACAAAGAAAATTGTAATCTCTATAAATTCCTGTGAAATAATTTATAATTCTAATTTATGTCAGTGCATTCTGGGAATTCTTTTTCACTAAAATAAACGTAGACTAGATGCCATTCCTTAGACTGACATTAAATATTACATAAAATAAAACCCTTAAAAAAAATAGGTGTACCTCACATTTTAAATAGACCTTAAACAAAAAGATGTTTTACCAATACCCAAAATGTAATTAAAATAAGAACATTTCATCATAGTAGCATTCAAAATTAAATAACAAATCAATGCAAACAGAACACAATTCATTACTTAAAATAAAAATTACATCTTACAAACAAAACACATATTTATTCAATATAAAAGTACTATTCACTATTAACAATGTAGTCGATAAAAAGACTAAGGGGTCTATTAGGATTGCGGGCGGATAGCCGCCGCCGGTCCGGCAGTGGCAAGCGCCATACCGGCGGCAGCCATACCGGCGGCAACCATCCGCCCGCGATCACAACCCTGAACGCCGCCGGTCCGATTAGCATCACGGTCGCGACCGCGGCGTTGTGATTTTCCATGCGCCACTTTTCCGCCGGTTGCAGTCGACCGCTTTTTCTGGTGGGTGCAGCTGGACCGCTACAATTGTTGCGAATCGGGCCAACCACCAGCAGCACGATTATGATGCCGGTGGTAGCCAGCCTTTCCGCAGCGGTGGAACCGGCATGGAAAAGTATACAGAGACATGTTCCGGGGGCCCATTGCGGGCCCCCAATGTGTTGGGGGGTGGGTGCACTGAGGGAGTGCCACACAACTGACATATGCTTGTGACCTACCTAAAGATGCGGCACAACTTGTTGTAATGGAACCTGTTGACACTGGCCAGTAGTACAGTCCTGTGTGTTTTTCTTTTATCCACTGATTGTGTATGACATTTATAGTGTTTGTGATCTGCTACCAGGTGTTCACAGAAAATACAATTTGTGTATTCAATTGAACTTTGCATTGCCTGATGTAGCTCCTCCAAATGTTCTGTCTAGATGCTGGATCATCACAAACTAGTTTTGTGGCATAGATTGTTGAGTTGCGTGTCAATTTGTGATGATTGTTCATACAAATGACTATCTGTGAATATGTAACATAGACTGTAGTTTGTATTATACACTGAATCTGTATGACTATCTGTTGGTGCCTTGAATGATTGACGTTGTGCCACTTAAGTTCCACTTTACATGCACTTGTTGACCTAGGTTGATTACTCTTTCATCAGAGTGCTCACATGATACTCACAACAATTTGAGATGGATGTCAAAGGCACAACATGAGCTGGAATTGATGTGCAAAGTGTTTATTTGCAAACATGGTGAATAGGTGATGACACACAAGATGGATCAGTGCTAAAAAAATAAGATTTGAGAAGTTGACAGTGTTGTTGGGTAAAATCCAAAAAGGCATAGCCACAGACATCAGAGTCCAAAGTCCAACAGTGTACTTCCATCTGAGGGTGTAACATTTGGGATGAATGGTCAACAAAGTGAATGGTTAGCGCACAAAGGAGGATATCAGGAGCACCTTCTTTTACTGGCTAGGGGTTGTGTATTGCCATCAGACCCCCCTTATCTTTCTTTGAACGACCCACCCACGTTTGTGGGGGGGATAACAACTGCATGCTCCTAGGATACTAAGATTTCTCCACCTGACTCAGTGCCCCACACTGTTGCTTTAGTCTATATTTATTTCTTGAAGATTCCTTTTGTCTAGGGACCATTGTTCTGTATAAAGATATAATTCCCTAAGGTCCCTAGCATATTGCTTCCTTGGGTTCCCTTGTGTTACAAAATGATATGTAGCGCAATCGGTTGATTGCAAGGATCCAGCACCCCTACCCTCTTCCTCAAACGGGTCCCTTTCCTTGTCCTCCTGGTGCACTTGGCACTCCTTCTATAACTATTCACTTAGGTCCTTTTGGGCATGTCTGATCACACATCTTTGTATACTGAGGACTACATAAATAAACTGTGTGAATGCCCCTCATTACTGACAGACACTGCTGACACTCCAGTCGCACAGAACACCAGTCTTGGCGACCAATTAGAGAAAACCAAGAAAAAAGCTGTCAGGCTTGAATTAATAAAACTCTTGCTCACAGCCTATCTAAAAGCCAACATTATCCCATTCGGGCTTTAGATCCGTAATGTGCCTGGTGTTTTCACTGATAACCCCAAATATTTTAATGGATTTAGCTATATCAGACATTGGATGGTGCTTGGTATTGATTTAGGATCAGAAGAACTTAAAAAACTTGAAGTTGAAATAACTGACTTAGAGAAACAGATCAATGATAAAGGCATAGTTCCTGATTGCAAAAAAAATCTTGAAAAAATTGAAAAAACAGTTGAAAAATTTCATAGGATTGAACAAAATAAAAAATCCATCAAGGTAAAAAAGGACATAAAAAATTATTCCCAAGAAAGGACTTATCCCTATCTATTGAAAGACTTCTATACTAATAAGGCTTACAGTGGCTATAATCAGAACCAAAATCAAAGACCAAGGGGACCCTATAATAAGTGACAAACATTGGTAGGATTCTCCGATACTTCGGCAGAGTCGTCCGACAGCTCTGACCAAAGGGATACCCCCGGGCCCTCAAATAGAACTCCTTTTTAGCTGGAGGCCAACAGGAGCCTCCCAAGAGAGGCAAAGTCAAACAACCACAACGATGGCCCTACCCTCCAGGCGAACGCAACACTCGCCGTCAACATTACCAATGGTAAATCAAAGTAACATTAATGTTGACGTCCCTGGCGACATGTCTGAGTTTACACTAGCTAAGAATACTCTTCCCATCTTTAGCCTCACTGATCACTTACTATCTAGCAGTGAGGTGTCTATATTGAGCAAAGGGCTTTCCTTTGTGCCTACTGTTCGCCCCAATTTTTTCGAAATTCAAACTGAGTTATTACGATTTTTTCGTAAGTTGAGATTACATGCTTTTTTCTCACTAAATCCTAAGCCATTATCTCCATCCAATACTCCTTTCAGACTTCCATCGACCTTTTTGCCTTCTGCCAATATGGTTCCTGCAGAAATCTTAACTTTTGAGAAATTGGTGTTAAAAGATATTTCTGAATTAGAAAACCTCAGATCCTTTATCCCCTACAACATCTCATTGGATGAGAAGAAAGCTATAGCCAGTTTGAAATCCAATTCCAATTTGATTATCAAACCGGCTGATAAAGGCGGTGGGATTGTTTTGCAGAATATTGATATTTACAAAAGCGAAGTCCTACGCCAATTAAACAATCAGGAACATTATGCCAAATTATCTAAAAACCCAATCAAAGAAATTCAGGAACTTATACCTGAAGTTACTGATGATGGCCTTGCACATGGTTTTCTTAGTCGTAATGAATATCAGTTTCTGAATAAAAAAAAACAGAATACCGGTAATTTATACCTTGCTGAAAATTCATAAAGACGCCGCACAACCTCCTGGGCGGCCAATAGTATCCGGTTGTGGCTTGGTCCCAGAGCCTCTTGGTCTTTTTGTCAACCACTTCATTAAGGATTTCATGCCTGTCACTGAGTGTTACATTCGTGACAGTATGAACATTATAAATATTATCGAGGAATTTCCATATGACCCCACATCCGGAGTACTTTGTACTCTGGATGTGGAGTCATTATACACCAACATTCCACAGAATGACTCCATGTTGATCATCCAAGAAGTCCTTGACAGACGCCCTCGGCCTCTTCAGGTTCCCACTCTTTTTATTTTGCAATTACTTTAAATTTGTTTAACCAATTTTTTTTTTCTTTTTGATGGCCAATACTACGGCCAGATCAAGGGTACTTCCATGGGGGTAATTTTTGCCCCCAATTTGGCCATTCTATATATGGATCAATCTGAGTGTGGCCGGATCTTGGCTCCTACTAACCCCTTCCATAGTGGCATTGCCCTATGGAAGAGGCATATTGACGATATTTTTCTAATTTGGCAAGATTCTGAAACCCTTCTTGCGCAATTCCTACATTGGCTAAACAGTAATTGCAGTGGTCTTACATACACACTATCTACCAGTCATTCTTCCATTGCCTTCTTGGACCTTAACATCCAATTCCTTGAAGGGAGACTTATTACAGGATTGTACAGAAAACCCACGGAGCGCAATACCCTGCTAAGTTATCAAAGCCATCACCCACGCGCTTTGCGCAATTCTCTCCCATATTCTCAAATCCTGCGTTTACGTAGAAATTGTTCTATGAAAGAAGACTATTTTCGTGAAGCACAATGTCTTAACTTGAAACTCAACAACCTCACAATCCTCACAAACTCATCCGGAGCTCCCTTAAAAGAGCCTGGTATTGTCCCAGGGACATCTTACTAGAGCCTACATCTAAAACTACTGAAAATCGACTAGTTTGTGTCACAACTTTTTCCCCTGCATCAAATTCCATTACCAACATTGTTAAGAAACACTGGCCAGTAGTAAATGCAGGAGTGCTCACTGTGGACAAACCACTGTTTGCCTTCAGAAAATCTAAAAATATTAGAGATCCTTTAGTGAGTGCTGCTCTACCTTCCACTAACAGCACTGAAACACTGGATGACCTATGGGGCCTCCCACGCTTGATAGGCCATGTCAAATGGGGAGACAACCGTTACATCGCAACTTTTACAACGCACTTCTATTACAACACAACTTTTACAACGCTGGATCCATTACATCGCATGCCTTTACAACGCATGACATTACATAGCAGATGCTATTACAACGCATGCCATTACAATGTAAGTATAGGTAAGTATATAATTTTTTATTTTATTTTATTTAATATTATTTTATTAATGTAATTAATATTAATAATAAATACATATATTAATTTATGTTTTTTATATTATAAATTAAATATATTAATTTAAGTAATTTTATAAAATAAGTATGAGTATAGGAGTATATGTTTTGGGGTACTGAGGTATATGTTTTGGGGTGTTTTGGGCATTTTTAGGTTTCAGGGCTGGTTTTGGGTTTTGGGGTACAGGGGTATTTTTAGGTTTTAGGGCTGGGTTTGGGTTTTGGGGTACAGGGGTATTTTTAGGATTCAGGGCTGGGTTTGGGTTTTGGGGTACAGGGGTATCTTTAGATTTTAGGGCTGGTTTTGGGTTTTGGGGTACAGGGGTATTTTTAGGTTTCAGGGCTGGTTTTGGGGTACAGGGGTATTTTTAGGTTTCAGGGCTGGGTTTGGGTTTTGGGGTACAGGGGTATTTTTAGGTTTTACGGCTGGGTTTGGGTTTTGGGGAAGAGGGGTATTTTTAGGTTTCAGGGCTGGGTTTGGGTTTTGGGGTACAGGGGTATTTTTAGGTTTCAGGGCTGGGTTTGGGTTTTGGGGTACGGGGTATTTTTAGGTTTCAGGGCTGGGTTTGGGTTTTGGGGTACAGGGGTATTTTTAGGTTTTAGGGCTGGGTTTGAGTTTTGAGGTACAGGGGTATTTTTAGGTTTCAGGGCTGGGTTTGGGTTCTGGGGTACAGGGGTATTTTTAGGTTTTAGGGCTGGGTTTGGGTTTTGGGGTACAGGGGTATTTTTAGGGTTCAGTTTTTTTTAAAAAAACGACTTTAAATAAATTAAATTAATTAAATTAAATTAAATTAATTGAATTATATTAATTACAATTTTTAAATTAATTAAATAAAATTAATTAAATTAAATTATTAGAATAAATTAATTACAATGTAAAAATTAATTACATTTATTTAATTAAATTCAATTAATTAATTTAAAATAATTGCAATTTTTAAATTAATTAAATCAAATTCATTTCAATTTAAAAATTATTTAAATTAAATTAATTAAATATAAAGATATACTTACCTATACTTACGTTGTAAGGCATGCATTGTAATGGATCCTGCGTTGTAAAAATCGCGCTGTAATGGTATGCGATGTAAAATTATGCGTTGTAACGCCATACAACCATCAAATGTGGCAATTGTTCTATGTGTGATACTACCATTGAGGGGAAAGAATTCACCTATGATGATGTTAAATTTACACGTAGACACTTTACAAACTGCAATAGTGTAAATGTTATCTATGCTATCTTTTGTCCGTGTGCAAAGATCTATATAGGTCAGACTACCCAAAAAGCAAGTCTCAGGATGTGTCAACATAGAAGTCGCATACCCTGCAAGACACCCAACGCACCGCTGGTTGACCATTTTAGCGCACTAGCACATACAGAATTGGAATTCAAATGGACTATCATCTCCACAATTAAAATACCTCTGAGAGGAGCGAATGTGCAGCAGCTTCTAAATAAAGAAGAACTCCACTGGATACTTAAGACTAGAAGCATTCACAATGGGCTCAACCGGGCCGAGGATTGGACGTCACTATTATCAATTATTCACTGGAAATTGTCTTAAATACTGGTTGTGTTGGCTCTGTAATCCTGTCATAATGTCTAATTTTGTATATACATTCATGGTATGACTATGTACATAACAATTGTCAATTGTTATTGATTTTTGTCCTAATACTGTTCCTTCTAATTATTGATGCAAACAACTATATATATGTAGTCCCCATCAAATGTAGCTCGCTACACGCTGTCGACCAATCAATTTAGAACTGTACATCCTTGTGCCTAACCAACTGAGTACTTTTAATATGAATGTGTATTTACCAGGTTTTAATGAATTATATCACGATGTGCGGGTGAAAATTTTTTAATGTGGCACCATTTACTTTTGCATGAATTAGTTGACGAATGGGTCTGTCAGGGGTTCTTTTTTCCATTTCTTGACTGTTCCAAAATGTCTGCCCAAATGGTGCTTGTTTGCGATTGGGTCACCGGGATTCACATGGCCGCGGGTCTGGTTCCTATCTACGATCCACTAATTGAGCGAAATTAATTCTCCCTGTTGGAGACTTGCCCTTTAGATTCCAGTGGGTACCTACGCATGAACCGGTTACACTTGTAATTTTAAATATATAAGGAGTATGCCCAATGTGATTTTACTTTAACAACCCTTCACTTCCTGACCGTTCCATAATGGCCGCTTTTAATAAGCACGCGCATGATTGGACCACTGGAAACCACATGGCCTTGGTACCTCTACTTCCTGGATGCCGGCTACCACTCGAGTGTGGGTAATTCTCCCCTGAACGCGGACCACATTGACGACCCGTTCCTTGCCCCTTGTCGGTAAGAGTTTTGCGTAATTTAGATAGTCACTCTGCCTTGCACCCGTGATCCTTGTACCTCTTGTAATTACGGTACTGTTTGTCTTCCTTTCAGTACTGCTTCTATCACTTTGTTTGCAGTCTCGCTGTATTTCCGGTAAGCATTAATATTAATCTGCTTCTTGTTACATTGGCTATACGCTAATCACTTTTTTCAACTAATAATTACATTTTTGCCTGGTTTAGGTGGACTATTACGATAATATCCAGGCCTTGGGCTCTTTATATTAGCCCTGCAGGTAATTTTTTACCCTAATGCCGAATGTTGCATTACTAGTCTAAGATGCTGGGTTTACTGGCTTACTGGGTCCGCTTGCGTTATTGGTCAGGTGTCTCTGCCCCACGACCTGTCACACTTCCCTGCGAGGAAGTCACTCGTTGGCACTTATTTTCGTGCACCATAGCACTATTGGCAATTTATTTTCACTTGGGACATAGGTGGTATAATTCTAGCTTAATTTTGTCGCCACGTTACTTCTCTTTCTTACTGTATTTGGTTAAATCTGGAACTTTTTTTATCTTGACACACCTGAATACGTGGTTCTGCATCTCGGCACAATTGAATGTGGGTTTTTGGTTGGACACGGCTGGCTCATTTTCTGTGGCTGCAACCAACATACAATTGTTTTTTAACTGTGTGACCTCCATTTCCCAAAAAATGCCCTTACTTGTGTATTCTGTTTTCTTCCCCCCTTTTTTCCTGCTTTTTGTATTAATATATGTTGTGGCAATTGGTGCCCATAGTACGGGCGAAAAAGTTAATCTTGACTTTTCAAATAAGAAGGCATGCATTGTTTGTCCTGAAGATGAACCTTGAATAAGTAATAGGTTCGAAACGTCGTCGACCTAGTCACACTATATGCATGTGAATTGTGCTATTGGACGCTAGCAATAGTGTGTTCACTGTATTGTCTGACTGTTTATTGCAATACACAGACTGTTTGAATTGCCTCTAAATTCTTGTTTCTCCCTTTCTTAAGAGTTTTAGTTGGACATCGGCTGGTGTCCTGCTTGTATCACACTAAAATTCCTTGTATATTTCATTTATCAGAAATTAAAACTGTCCGGCTAGACAATGAATATAGTTGCTATTTAGTCTATATTTATTTCTTGAAGATTCCTTTTGTCTAGGGACCATTGTTCTGTGTAAAGATGCACAGCTGGAGGCATCACACAAGGAGGGGTAGTTGTGTGTGCAAATGCCTGGTGGAGGGGGGGAACTGTCTCCAATGGGACCAATATGACCTGGTCTATTTCCTCATTGAAGCACTTGAGTCTTTGGACTTGGGACTACTGCAGTTTTTCAGTGTTCTGGAGGTGTTCAAAAACCTGGCTCATTGCTCCCTGGTACCATGCAAAGGCATCAAGTACCTGGGAGTGACATGGATGTACACGTACCCTCCCACTACCCCTACCCCCACGGTCTGGCACGGTTTATGCCTGCAAAGTCAAACGTTATCCTCAGTGCCTGGGTTTGTGTTTGTCAACTCCAGAGTCAACTGTGTTGATGAGTTGGTTGATAATGTGTCTGCTGTGGTAAGGGTCAGCTGTGTATTAGCATCTGAGGTCGGAGATGTTGCAGTGCATCCTGTTGGACATGCTGGTGCCATCTGCCGAGCCAAACCTGATGGGCCAAGTTCCTACTCCTCGTCAAAGGATACAGGAGAGTTTTCTTCACCTGGGAGCTCATTCAAGGTTGGAGTCTGAGCCTGGTTGGTTTCTTTAGTCTACATCGAGGTGTTCCCAGATTGCACTGTTGGCTTAGAATTTTGTGATTATACATTATACCTCAACTGGTACACATTGAGTAAATGCCTGGGTCCCAAAACAGTTTTTGACGGATGATTTGCACCTTTCCCAATGATGTTAGCCTTGGTTTGGCGTAAACAATGCAACTTAATCATGATGTGGATTGTGTTTTTTGTGTTATGTTAATAGATTTGTAAAGTGTATGGCTGCCCCAGCAACAGGGTATCCCAGCGCTAGGCCCTGAAGCAACATTGCAGGGTGGAGATGGGGGGGGGGAGTGGCTGGACTGGGAAGAGCCAGCTTTCTATGGCCTTTCTAAAAGCCATTTGATTCTGATTGCTTCTGATGGTTGCACGGAGGGTGTTCCAAAGGGCTGATGCCATCGTCCTGAAAGAGCGCCCCCCAGCTCTTGCTCATTTTACTCAGGGAACACATGCTAGGTTCAGGTCCGCGGAGCGCAGCATACGGCGCAGTATATACGTCAAGAGAAGATCAGACAAGATAAGAGGCACTCGGTGGGTGAAGACTTTGTGGGCGATGCACAAGGTCTTGAAATGGATCCTCTTATCCACCCACACCCAATGAAATGTGGGAATGAGCTTCGACACTTAAGGAACCCTCTGAAAATGCTGTATGGTAGATTTGTTAGCACCTAGGTACAGGGAACTGCAATTATCCAATCTGGACTGAATCATAGATTGGATAATGATTTGGCGTGTTTGTGGGTCAAAGAACCATAATAGACTCTTAAGTCTGCGCAGAAGCCCAAAACAAACACCTGCCACCACTTTTCTTTGAGCTTCAAAGGACAAGGCACTCGGGTTTTTCGCAGCCTCCTTGGGCAAGGGGGTATAAAAGGGGGTGGTGATGGACAGAGCATCTGAACCGAGCAAACACTCAAACCCAGTCAACAGATCTGGGTTTGATCCATCAGCGTTCTTTAGCCCACTCTGACGCCCCAGTTCAGACATGGCCATATGCAAATCAGTCTGACCCTGTGCCTCAAGGGAACAATCCAGCCCAAACCTCCAAGCCATGCCTTCCCTGGACCGGAAACAAGCCTCCTAGGACCGGTTTCTGGCATTACAGCCGTCTTCAGCCAGGCTTCCTTGAATCCAGTGGCAAAGTGAGCAAGGGACTCACGTCTGAGCATACCCTGCCAACTTACGGCAAACAAAGCAGTACAAAAGGGGATGGTGATGGATGGAGCATCTAAACCAATCAAACACTCACAACCAGTCAACAGATCTGGGTTTGATCCATCACCGTTCTTTAGCCCACTCTGCCACCCCAGTTCAGACATGGCCATATGCAAATCAGTCTGACCCTGTGCCTCATGGGAACAGTCCAGCTCGAACTGCCAAGCCCTGGACCTGAAACAAGCCTCCTAGGACCTGTTTCTGGTATTACAGCCGTCTTCAGCCAGGCTTGCTTGAATCCAGTGGCAAAGTGAGGAAGGGACTCACGTCTGCGCATACCCTGCCAACTTATGGCAAACAAAGCGGTACAAAAGGGAGTGGTGATGGACGGAGCATCTGAAACAATCAAACACTCACACCCAGTCAACAGATCTGGGTTTGATCCATCACCGTTCTTTAGCCCACTCTGCCACCCCAGTTCAGACATGGCCATATGCAAATCAGTCTGACCCTGTGCCTCATGGGAACAGTCAAGCCCGAACTGCCAAGCCATGACTTCCCTGGGCCAGAAACAAGCCTCCTAAGACCGGTTTCTGGCATTACAGCCATCTTCAGCCAGGCTTGCTTGAATCCAGTGGCAAAGTGAGCAAGGGACCCACGTCTGAGCATACCCTGCCAACATATGGCGAACAAAGTGGTACAAAAGGGAGTGGTGCTGGACAGAGCATCTGAACCAATCAAACACTCACACCCAGTCAACAGATCTGGGTTTGATCCATCACTGTTCTTTAGCCCACTCTGCCACCCCAGTTCAGACATGGCCATATGCAAATCAGTCTGACCCTGTGCCTCATGGGAACAGTCCAGCCCGAACTGCCAAGCCATGCCTTCCCTGGACCGGAAACAAGCCTCCTAGAACCGGTTTCTGGCATTACAGACGTCTTCAGCCAGGCGTGCTTGAATCCAGTGGCAAAGTGAGCAAGGGACTCACGTCTGCGCATACCCTGCCAACTTATGGCAAACAAAGCGGTACAAAAGGGAGTGGTGATGGACGGAGCATCTGAAACAATCAAACACTCACACCCAGCCAACAGATCTGGGTTTGATCCACCACCGTGCTTTCGCCCACTTTGCCACCCCAGTTCAGATACGGCCATATGCAAATCAGTCTGACCCTGTTCCTCATGGGAACAGTCCAGCCTGTACTGCCAAGCCATACCTTCCCTGGACCAGAAACAAGCCTCCTAGGACCGGTTTCTGGTATTACAGCCATCTTCAGCCAGGCTTGCTTGAATCCAGTGGCAAAGCGAGCAAGGGATTCACGTCTGAGCATACCCTGCCAACTTATGGCGAACAAAGCGGTACAAAATCCGGTGGTGATGGACGGAGCATCTGAACCAATCAAACACTCACACCATGTCAACAGATCTGGGTTTGATCCATCACCGTTCCTTAGCCCACTCTGCCACCCCAGTTCAGACATGGCCATATGCAAATCAGTCTGACCCTGTGCCTCAAGGGAACAGTCTGGGAACAGTGCTTTGGTGAACATTGGAAATACTGTGTTTAAAGAGGGTATGGCATATGTTGCTTTCTCGCGAGTCAGAACATTATCTGGTTTGTTTTTGATTGATTTTGATGACACAAAGGTTACTGCATATGCGAACTGTGTCAAAGAGTATAATAGGTTAAGAAGAGCATAAGCTCCCAATTTAGGTCAATATCCTGTATTTGAAAAGTGTGTGGTAAAGGTATGAGAATATCTTTACTGAAGGTGTAGAGAAGGAAAAAAAACAAGATAATGTTGTGATTGCAAGCAAAAAGAAAAAGGACACTGTTGAAGGGATTGTTGGTTATCAGTTTGAAAATAGTTCTAGTGTTAACTGCTATGCTAATGTAGAAGTCAATGTTGTTGTTTTTCTTGAAGGTTTGCAACAGCAAAAATATTTTGTTACTTGTTGCATTCTGTTTATGAAAAATTGAGAACTGATACAAGTAAAATACAAACAGTTTCTGATGTTCGTAATCTTTTGGATGTGTGTTCTGGTTCTACACAATTTACACAAAATATCCAACAAGATGCTCAGGAATTTCTAATGTATATGCTTACCATATTGGAAAATGAAGGGCTAGAAGTCGGAAATATTTTTGGCCTTTCTAATAAATGGGAACATTATTGTGAAAATTGTATGTATACATGTAGCACTAATGTAAATACTGAAAGATTTCTATATTTGACACTACCGGACTGTAAATCAGTGTCTTTCAATACATTAGTTAAAGCTGCTAATCAAAACATGGAGTGTAGCCAATGCAAATCAGAATTGTTATCAACTTTATTTTTATAAAGATATGGACAATATATTATCTTAATGATGCAACCTTGTACAGCTGATGGAAGAAAATTGGACACTTTAATAAAACATTTTGTAGCTAATCAACTATCAATATCAGGAAGGAGTAGCAATAATTTTCCATGATGGTCCTTCCACAACATCTGGACATTATTCTGCCTATCCAAAAAGTGACAAAAGCTGGACTCTTTGTAATGATGCTGAGTTGGTTTTCAAACAACATTTCTCTTACGAATTACCAAATTCCTACCTAATTTTTTCAAAGCCAAAGTTTTAGGAAGATAATTCAGCCTCTGAGGAATTTATTATTATTATTTAATAGGATTAGCATTGGACAATTTACATAAAAAGGAGTGCAAAAACACTATTTGGCATCAAGGAAAGGTATTTCTTTGAATTATGGACTTTTTCTTGCACATTGTCTCGGTGTATATTTTTAACTGACATAATTTACAGTGTTTATAAATTTAAGTTATAACATTTTCTTAGCAGTAAACATTTTATATGTGTGTGATTTGTATTATCCGGTATTTTACTAAGGATGTATTGTTTTTTTTTTAAACAATCTAATTGATTGGGGTTTTTTTGCCCGCTGTTATGTGATGAGTACGATTGAAATCACTGTTTCTAGTGAAATTCAATATAATCTGAGAACAGCAAAAAAGGCAAAGAAATTACTTTGTAAAATGTTAAAATTATGCTGTGCTGTTAAAAATGTATTATTACATTTATAACAATTTTTTCTTTTCTTTTACAGATCCTAATTTTAAAATATAGAATTTAGCACAATTTAGATTATAAAAAACAACTGAATAAAATGTGTTTATTACTGTTGAGGTAAGTTTAAGTAAGTCTTAAAATGCACAATGGTCTGTGTTTCCACACAGTTGAAAAAAGGAAGATGGATGGATCAGATTCGTGCCACAGAATTCCAATGCAGACAGGTATCACATAGGAGACAGCTTCAGAGCACCTGTCTGCAAGATACATGGTATAGTGCACAATAGAGTCATATTGTGGTATTGTTGGTCCTGGTAATTTTAGAATTATAAGAAATAAAACTATTTAACTTAAAGCACATCGCTAAATGTTTTTACAAATGTCACAGTAGGCCCCATCCCTTCTTTTCAGTCATATATAAATATGTGCTATAAGTTTCCTAAAACAAAACTACTTAGAAATTGATCTTGTTCTCTAGTAGCAGTACAGAAATGTACTCCTATAATAAGAATTGGCCTAGCCATTAACCCTCTTTCTTATTTACAAGGTGAGAAAAAGGCATTCTGTATACCTTTTGTTTTCCATGTAAATATTATCTCATCATACACACTACTTTTCGTTGAAAAGGCATTCTATAGGTTTTACTGTGCGTGTTTGCACAGAACACTCATAGAACAAGACATATGTCCAGTTTTATCAAAAATGATATTCAGGTCATGTTTGTGAATGCTGCACCATCCTTCAATTTGTGTAGCAAAGCACAACAAGGAGAATTGTTTTCACTTCTCATTTTTTCTCTTTCAATATATGCTACATTACACAGCATATATTGAAGGAGAAAAATGCCTTTACTGATTGTTTTTGTGCAGGAAGGTGTCCCTTCCTGCGCAAAAACAATCTCCGCATGACACGGACATCCTTGCACAATGGTGCAAGGGTGCCTGTGTCACCACATGGCTGCAGTTTAAGCAGCAGTGCAGAGGGAAGCACAGACTTGCAACATATTTATGTACATATGTTGCATCCTTGTGCTTCAGAAGTACTACAGCATGCTGTAGCTAAACAGTTTACAGTTTACAGTCTCATGCTGCAGCACTTCCATATAGTTTGCACTTATCCATTCACCATACACCACAAATGCATTTTTTCAGTCAATTATGCACTACACATACATTCAACCAAACTTTCAGACACTATCATACAAATATAGCTCTTTTTTTAACCAGAGAAATTAGTTCTGAAAATACCTTATTTTTTTTGTTTTGTTTTTTTATATTTATTTTGTGTTTTACTGAACGATTTTTTTATTTTTTTGTATTTGAAAAAAAAAACAGAACTAGAGCAACAAATCAGAAACAGAAATAAAACGATGGACCCTTCCTAATGTCAGCACCTGACTACCTTTCTCCCCGTAATATTAT
Source organism: Lissotriton vulgaris (assembly GCF_964263255.1). Classification (NCBI taxonomy): domain Eukaryota; kingdom Metazoa; phylum Chordata; class Amphibia; order Caudata; family Salamandridae; genus Lissotriton; species Lissotriton vulgaris. The sequence continues at coordinate 1,747,575,312 of NC_141694.1, forward strand.
GTGGCCCTTAAGTTAATGAAGGGAATTGTGTGCACACTGGCTAGCACCCATCGTTACTATGCCTATTCCCTAGGGAATCAAAGTGCAAATAAAACAACCGCAAAGGTGCACCACAAAGGACAAGAAAATAAGTGCAAATGGTATTTAGCACAAGAAAGAATATTTCTCAAAGAGATGTTGATAATCTTCTGGTAATCTTTATTTTCAGTTTTCAGTAAAACATACAGCCGACGCGTTTTGTCCCAAGCTGGGACTTCTTCAGGGCTTTTATAGTCTTGATACGTCACTTTATGAGCGAATGTGAAAGTAAAGGGTCCAAGGGGCGCCTTCCCAGACTCTGTGGTCCTAATATGCAAGCCGGAATATATATTTCCTTCCAATGTCGAACAGTCAGGGTTGCACTGTAAAATTATTTTTGAATGGTGAGGACAGAGCTTTGCAGGATTCCTGAACAGTAAGAGAGATCGTTCTCGCAACCTTAATTTGTGTATGACTAAATTCCTGTTCTGAGTAATTTGTAGGAATTGCAGAGGACAGGTGGCCCTATCTGTCCCAGGGAGGAGGGTGTGGGCACTGTGTTCCAGTAGGCCGTTCGTATTAAAACAGCCGGCGCCCATCCACAGCCCTCGTCCCGCCGAAACACCCGCAAAGACGATGAGAACGATCTCTCTCCGGCTTGCATATTAGGACCACAGAGTCTGGGAAGGCGCCCCTTGGACCCTTTACTTTCACATTCGCTCATAAAGCGACGTATCAAGACTATAAAAGCCCTGAAGAAGTCCCAGCTTGGGACGAAATGCGTCGGCTGTATGTTTTACTGAAAACTGAAAATAAAGATTACCAGAAGATTATCAACATCTCTTTGAGAAATATTCTTTCTTGTGCTTAATACCATTTGCACTTATTTTCTTGTCCTTTGTGGTGCACCTTTGCGGTTGTTTTATTAGAGCAACAAATCAATTAACTTCTTGGGGGAAAAAACCTCTAGCACCGATGATTGTCTAAAGCCCGGCAAACCAAGTCCACAGATTGCTCTCCATAGCACAGCAAACTATTACACTTAATGCAGTGTATTTTTGCATTAGTGAATTGGGGACGTATATCCAGATGTTGGCTTGACGCAGACATCCCCGAAGTGCTTGCTATTGCCGGTGGTGGTGGTGAGTTTTCTCGGAGTCTTCGACACTCCTCGCGTGCTAGATTTACTGGATGCAAACATTTTAAATGTTTAAGCATGCTTGCGGTCCCACAAGAATGCTTTTTATTCAGATATCCACGTGAGAGTACTGATTTGCAAATCTTACAAGTCACCTTGGTGGCGTTCACTTTTTTCAGGCCAGAAGGAAATGTAAAAATTTCCCACATGATGGAAGAGTACCTCTCAGGATATGCAGGCTCCACTACAAATCCTGTTTGAATCTTCAGAATCAGATGATTCATGCTGTCCAGAATCCATTCTTCTTTAATAAAAATCAAAATCAAGTCTTAAATCACCAGAAAATCAGGTTCTTCCTAGCAGAGTTGTTGCTCCAAAGAAGCTCTAAGAAGAATGATTGAAATGGGTGGGGTCCTTCAACAGTTAGAATAGGAAGTGTTATGAACCAATCAAAACTCTTTTTTTCTAGGCATATGAGGTACGCGTAGGGTGCGCGCACGCAGCTCGCACCTGACTCGCACCCAGCGGGACTTCGTGAAATTGCATTTTAAAGTAATGTAAGTTTATTAAAACTAAAGGAATATTATTTTTATGATTAGTTCAGATAATGCCTTGCCTAAATATTTATATGAAATACATTATATATGTTTTTAGACATTAAAAAAATTCACTGCAGTCGCGCACCCACTGCATCCAGCACGTATGACATCACGCAGAACCGCGAGAGCGTCACGTAAGGTAATACGTATATGTCATGTATTCGCCAGGAGTCGCGTGCCAGTCGGATAGTGTTTGCGTAGGAAAAGGCACACCCATCGCACACCCTATGCGGATCCCACACAACAATCCCAAAATGTCGGATAGGTTGTGCGCAGTGATCGAGAAGGGTGCGCGACTCCAAAAAAAAGAAAGAAAAGAAATAATATAAATATATTTAAAAGAATATAAAAGAATATAAAATAATATATATTTTTATTTAAAAAAATACATTTAAAAAAAATATGTGTGATATAATTTAGGAAAATAAGATATCTAAAAATAAATAGATTCAAAAAATTTAGTAAAAGAATATAAATAAATATATTTAAAAATTAACATAAAAAAACCTTTTAAATTCACTGAAAAAACCATAGGTTTGAGGCCTGTTATAGTTAGGAATTATCATTTAAAAAACCTTTGAAATTCACTGAAAAAAAACATAGGTTTCAGGCATGTTATAGTTAGGGAATAGCATTTAAAAAACCTTAGCAATTCACTGAAAAAAAACATAGGTTTCAGGGGTGTTATAGATAGCTGGACATTTCACTCATACAAAACCATTGAAATTCCTCCGTTATAGTTAGTTGTATTAACTGTAACTCTCGCGCCCGCAATCCACTGGTGATGATGTCACATATTACATCATTCATGACATGGTCAGTGACATCACTGATGATAATACAACTAACTATAACGGAGGAATTTCAATGGTTTTGTATGGGTGAAATGTCCAGCTAAATATAACATCCTGTAAACTATGTTTTTTTCAGTAAATATATATATATATATATTTCAAACAGGTTGCTCCTTTTGTCCCCCTGCCCATGGCAGGCTGATGATCGTCGGATGTCAGTGGAGCTCACAGGCTTCGAAATTCTCCCCAAATAGCAAAGTAGACGATCACACAGGAGGGTATAATCTCACCACCAGATCTTATTTAATTCCAGTACTGCATTTCGCCTGTCACAACAGGCTTGCTCACACACTGAAGTGTGGGGTAAAGTTATCTATATACTTTCAAATACATGGCAGGAAAAGAGGACTTCATTTGGATAGTCCTGCAACATTTGTACACACAGCTGCCATTTTTGACTAGTATTTGTCAGCCGGTGTACACTGCAGTTCCTATTTCATTAGGTTTGTGTATAGATCCTTATTACAACAGTCAGTATATTATATAAGTATAATTCAATAAAACAAGTTTTGTATTACTGCATTGGTATTTCTTATCCAATATATAAGGTCAATACTATTCCTACTGCATACAGTTTGTGCATTCATTGGTTTTTCAACAAGCAGATTCTCTTGACATAGTGCCCGGTGTCCAAAGCAAATATAAACATGTTTCCAATGGCTGCAATACCACTATGTTCTGATTCTACCAAATGTAATAATCCTGCGAGTACATTCCATGGTAAGCATTTATCTCTATTTTCGACATAGTGTCCATAAGTGCTTGTGTGCAGATAAGTACATTCCCTGCCAAAATACATCCTATTGATCCCTTATGTAAAACATTACTCCCACAAATTAAATTTTAGGACCAGCCCAAAAAGAAAATATGAGTGTAAATATACAAAACCCCTCTCAACCACTGCTGAGAAAGTTACACTGGCTTCCGATTAAACAGAGATCCTTCTTTAAAATATGCTTCCTTACCTTCTGTGCGCTTCAGGGTCAGGGGCCACTGTTCCTCCAGAATAAACTGAAAAGATATGCCCCTACTCGCCCCCTAAGATCCTGCACGCAGCAGTTGCTTCTGGTGCCCCGCATTAGACTCCTTAGATCCGGAGGCATGGCATTCTCGTATATTGCCCCCAAATATTGGAACAGCCTTCCACTCTATCTACGAGAAACCCCCTCCTACCTTATTTTTAGAAAACATTAAAAACATTTCCTGTATTAAACCCATCCCTGTTCCTTGTGCGGCCCTCCCTTGAAGTTGATTTAGAGTGAAGCGCCGAGATGCCCCCAGGTGATTTGAGCGCTATATAAAAGCGAATAACATAACAAAACATAACAAAACATTATAGTGCTACCTATTTCCCCTTGTTAAATTTCTACACATTAAATATACAGAATGGAACACAGACGTATTGTTAGGAACACAAGGGTTCTCTTATCTGTAATATGCCCACGTCGTTATAAGTTGATGTGCCGTTCTTGAAGAAAAGGGTAGGGGAGAATCTCAATTTCCTTCTGGAGTCGGCCCCTTCATTTCCTCCTATAGTTAAAAGGAAATACAGAAAATAGAAAAATAAACTATCAGTATCTAATAGTAAGGGTTAAAACGCTAATAATTTACATTATCTCACATAACAATTTGCTATCAGATTCCACTAATCAATCTCCCAAATTCCTTAGGTCAGGTATATCACATTGTTTTAAAAAATCAAAATGCCAAGATAAATTATACTTAATGTTCTCGCAGATGCACGCTCAGTTCCTCGTCCTCGTTTAGGCCCCCAGGTTGTTTGCTCTTTAAATTAATGATATGCCAGGACTCACATTGTCTAAGCTGTAATTCTCTATTACCCCCTCTTCTGTTGTGTTCTATTTGTTCTATTGCATAGAATATCAGCAGTGAGCTGTTGGACAAGTGGTACTCAGCAAAATGCCTGGCTACTGGGTAATGTGAGTCTTTATTAGTTATTGCCCTCATATGCTTCTTAACTCTCTTTTTGGCTGCTATAGTCATGCTCCCCACATACCTAAAATGGCAGGGACATTCCAGAATGTAAATGACATAGGTGGTGCCACATGTCAGGAATTGCTCTATATTTCTCTCTGATACTGGAGTGAGGTATTTTTTCCACATATGACTGTTGCGGCATGCCCTAGAATGGCCGCAGGGAAAAAACCTTTTTAAATTAAGACGTATTTTAGATTGTGTTTTGGATATGTCCCCCTTCATGAGGATGTCTTTCAGATTTTTTTCTCTTCTGTGCTACAGTTTCTCCTTGCTCTGAGCAGTTCCCCAAATGGTATACTCCATTTCAAAATTTCTGGGTGGCTGCTCAGAGCAGAAGACTGTTCCCTGCTGTGTCCTTTCTGTGGAGTTTAGCGCAGATTTTATTCTGTCATATTTCCACTGCTACATCTAGGAATTCTATGGCTACCTTACTGATGTTAAATGTCAGTTTTAGATTGTAGGTATTTACATTCAGTTTCTCAATAAAGGGTTTGGCTGACTCTTCATTCCCTTTCCATATGATGAAGAGATCATCAATGTATCTTAGCCATTTGATGATTTTTCCTTCTGTTTCTGTACTTTCAAAGTTTTCCTGGACTTCCTCCTCCCACACTCCGAGAAATAGGTTAGCAAAGCTCGGGGCGAAACAAGTCCCCATCGTCATACCAAGGACTTGTTTAAACAGAAAAATATTGTTAGATAAACAAAATGTCATCATTTCAAGTAATATCATGGTATGTTCCATATAGCATATTTTTCTCCTTTTCAGGTAGTGATAACAACATTGCATGCCTAGTTTATGGTCTATTATTGAGTACAATGAGTTGACATCCATTGTCATAAGTAGGTAATTATCTTCCCAAACTACCCCCTTTTTTTTAATAAGGAAGTCTTTGGTATCCTTTGTATAAGATGGCAGATTAAGGACATATTCTCGCAAGAAATGGTCTACATATTTCAATATATGTTCTGAGACACATCCGATTGATGATACTATCAGTCACCCTGGTGGATTAGTAGCACTCTTGTGGATTTTGGGCATAGGGTCAAGAACTAATTGAGACAGCCCTAAAAGAGATAAAGAAGCAATGAGGTCACGGTCTCTGTTCTCCAAATGAAAGTTGAGATCACCAAGAATAGTGAAATCAACGGAGTTGGTATACTATCCATGTTTAAGAAATTTTTCTAGGGCCGTGGGGTCTATACATAAGTTTCCCTTTCCCATTGCGGAGCTTATTTTCAGAGGCACTGTTGTAGGGCCAACTAAAAAAGCCCGCCAGACACGAGAAACACTCGTAATTATGCAGGCCTGCGGTGCTATACCATCTATTCGGAAACCATAAAAAGCTGGTAATAAGGCACAAAGTGGCTAAATTGCACAACATGAAAGTAGAAAAGCTTACATCAATCCCGTCTTTCAATTGACTGTATTGTGTGAACATTGTTACTTTTTGAAAGTGTCTCCTTTTCTGTCATTATCCCATGAGAACATATTGAAATATTCTCTGCGCTCCCCACTACTACTCCCAGGTGCTCCGGGGGTCCCCTGTGACAACACCGCAGCGCCAGGAGGCGCTTGAAAAGATCGGGAGAAGCCCGGGACAAGGGCGGGACCATCTGTGGCCATCAGGGGCCAGAAGAGGCTGGACTGGGCCACCCCCTAAAACTCACTGTAAGAAACACTGTGAGTAGGCATAATTGCAACTTGCTTAATGGATATTTGACTAAGTAGGATTGTTTGATCGTCTTTCCTGTTTGTGCTAAAACCTGACTCACATTGACATCGAGTGTTTGCACACCGGTTGGGTCCTCAAAGGCACAAAGAACTCACGGAAACAACATCATAGTACAGAGGATAACAGGAACTATAAACAATCAATACTTGGCTGGTCCCAATTTTGATGGTATCAATACTACTGTGTTTCTTGCTATACTCACTATTTTATTTGTTTGGTTTAAGGTCATTCAGAGAGCTATGAGCAACTATGGACCAAAACAACCTATTGGCTTAACCAAAACACCCTAGGGAGGATGAATGTCACAAATGATATATTGATGTTACGTAGGGTCAGTTGGATCGGTAGCACAAACAAAAACGGGAGTGGGGATTGTATTATTGTTACTTTTGATAACCCTTTTACTGATGGCCAATTCCTATCTTACGGCCAATGTCATCAGCGGATGACTAGTACTGCAATTGAATTGTTCGCTCTAGGTTTTTTTTATAGGCCAGCGTATGTAAGAGGCATGACACGGCCTATCCAGGGAGGTAACTGACGTATAAGAGATAGCACAAGGGCGAGACCCCTCACCAGCTATCCGCCACCCGGGCCACAACTTAACAATCTTGGTAACCACTGTAGGAATGGGTTTGATGTCCCAACCCAAAATAGATTTGAACTTTTATCAGGCCTAGAGGCTTGTGACTGACTTGAGGGCTCGGGTGAACAGGGAAGGGTGAATTCGGTTGGGAGTGACAGAAGCCACTTGGGGCAAGAGGAGCCCTAACAATGTAATTTCCTGGAACATTGCGGGCTTAGGTGCCAAGATGCAGGATTATAATTGGATTACTTTCATTAAACAGTATCTTATAATTTGTTTTTAGGAGACTTGGTCTATTGAATGTAATCATTTTTTAGAAGGGTATAAGGCATATTACGTCCCTGCCATTGCAACCAACAGGGGAAGACCTAAGGGGGGATGGTCACGTATATTTCTGTTGCACTGACTTGTAAAGTATGTAGAGTACCATCTGCTAACCCTGGAATTCTTGGTCTAATTTTAAATGGAGAAAACTGTCTAGCTGGTCTGGTAACTTTTTATAATTCAGTTAACTCATGCTCAGATTTTAGTCAATTATCTGCTTTGAATGTTTTTATTAGTATGTCAATGAAACAGAGTCTACATAATCTTATGATCATGGGTGACTTTAATGTTCACCCTTGTGGTGACCCCCTATTTAAATGCATTCTGGATCTAAACTGTGTACGATCTAATGGTTTACATTTAGAACACTCAATTGAGGGGGAGCTTTTCAATGATTTATTGAATGATCTGGATGTGACACCAACCATGGCCTTGATGGATCCCGCCAAGAGATTTGAGATACCGACTTTTAAGGGACATGGGAGGGGAACTTTTATTCACTATGTTCTAATTTCACTATCAATGCAGTCTTTTGCGGACTCTTTTATCATTGAAGAGAGTGAATTTAGCGATCATAACCCGCTCACTGTACACTTGCTTGGACCGTGGACAGCTAAAGAAGGGTCGTACCCCAGTCAGGGAAGGCTGAGCACAACTGACGGGAGACGCAGACTGAGATGGTCTATGATGACCCCAGATCTGCTGTACAAAGACATTAAAGACATATGTGCAGACAAAATTAACACCTGCACCCAAGAAGGCATACAGCCTAGAAAGGTGCTTAGGGCGTTCCAGTCACTCTCAGATAAGGTCTCGAAGCTGTTCTCGGTACCAGCTAAAAATCTAGTTAATGTGGGCCCAAAGTGGTTCAATCATGACTGCACTAAAGCAGCAAGTAACCTCAGGCTGGCTTTAGTAGCTAAACCAAGAGAACAGGCGACTGTCCAACTTTGTCGGAAAGAATATAAATTTACTATAGCCAAACGCAAGGAATCCCTAAGGAAAGAGGCCTGGAACGAGATACTGGATCCCACAACTTTAAAGAGTAGCTCTAGATTTTGGGCCGTATTGAAAAAGCCTTTTCTTGTCCAGGAGACCGGCGACGGCCTTGAATACCATATACCCAAGGGGGAATGGGAAGGTCACTTCAAGCAACTATACTGTAGCCCAATGGAAGAAACTTCTAGCCTAGTACTTTGTACTAATGGAAATAAGTTTTGCATTGACAGGGGTGAAGTTCTTGAGGGTATTATGGGACTAACAGCCGGGAAAGCACCCGGACCCGATGGGATTCCTCCGGACTTATTTAAGTCTGAGCCTTCCTTCTGGGCTCCTATTCTAGAGTCTGTATTAAATCCCCAGTGCAAAGTGGTTGCCCACAATCCTGGGGGGTTTCTACAATTGTCCCGGTTTTCAAAAAGGGGGACAAATGTAGCCCACATTGTTATAGACGCATTTCGCTAATCGACTCTATGGTAAAAATATTCGGAAGGATACTACTGCAGAGACTTTCAGATTGGGTGGTGGAAAACAACATCATGTCCATCTCCCAGTATGGATTTTGCAGTGGTCGCTCAACAATAACCCAAAGCCTTAACCTATTTTTAATTTTAAGTAAGTACAAAGTGGCTCATAGGGGTACCATCCACCTCGCCTTCATGGGCTTATCCTCAGCTTTCGACTGTGTGAACAGGCGGAAGCTGTGGCAGTCCATGAGGGCGAAGGGGGTGGACAGTGGTATTGTTGATTTTCTTATAGATCTTCACAGCAATACCAGAGCTAATGTCAGATATTCTCCAGATCTGAGCGTAACAAATAATTTTGATATAAGAAAGGGAGTCCGCCAAGGATGTTTTTTGTCTCCCTTCCTTTTTAACTTTTATATTAATGATCTGGATAGCATTTTACAGGAGGTGCCGGCTGACTGTCCCAGAGTCGGTCGGCGGGGTATTCCAGTTCTTTTATATGCAGATGATGCAGTTTTAATATCTAGGACTGAAAGGGGCCTTCAAGCTCTTTTAAATGATTTTAAGTCCTTCATGACAGATAGAGACCTAGGGCCAGATGTAGGTAGGCTTTTACCGGGTGGTAACGGCCGAATTCGGCCGTTACCACCCGGTAAAAGCAATTTGACATGTAGGTCCCTGGATATTACAGACTCGGTAAATTTACCGATAGGTAAATTTACCGAGTATGTAAAATACCGAGTCGGTAACATTATGGCTACCGGTAAATTGGTATGTAGGTGGGACTCTTCTGAGTCCCACAAGCAGTACAAAATCGGTATTTTACCATCAAATAATACTTGATGGTAAAATACCGTTTCAGGTGTGCATGCACATGTGTGCATGCACACCTATGCCATATGACAGGCAGACCTGCCCTTGGGGCAGGTATGCCTGCCACATGGCACCCGAGCCTCTTTTGGGGGTGCCAGAGGGTGTCAAAGTGACACCCCCTGCACCCTTGTGGCTATCGGTATTTACCGATGTGGTAAATACCGACCGGTAAATGCCCGTTCATTCCTATGGGCTTCAAAGCCCATAGGAATGCATGGGCATCAACTGGTCGGTATTTACCGCATCGGAAATTACCGACTGTTTCCGATTCGGTAATTGCACATCTGCAATTACCTACATCTCGGTATTTTTATTTTCCGACCTCTGAAATACCGAGTCGGTATGACTCGGTATTTAAGAGGTCGGAAAATAAAAATTACCTACATCTGGCCCCTAATGATTAATAACTCTAAATCATTTGTCATGCAAGTAGGTCAACAACCCAGAAGAAATTTTATATTTAAAATAGATGAAGCAGTAATATCATGGGGTCCTTTTTGATACTAAATTAAACTGGGCCCGCATCTTCTTAAAAAGAAAGGAGAACTGGTTAGGGTGAATGCCTCTATTTTTAATTTTGCCTCGAAGCTGGGGAAAAAACCTACTGGGGGCCATGCTGAAACTCTATAATGCTAAATCGGTGGCAACGGCTACATATGGTAGCGAAAAATGGGGGTATGTCGGTGGTGAGAAGCTGCAGATTGTTGAAAATTTCTTTATGAAGCGTCTTTTGTACGTTCCCTCAGGCACGTCCAATCTTGCAGTTCATGAAGAATTGGGACACAATATATATGTGTAAAAATAACAGTTGATGTACAGAATGCAGAACAATGTCATACATTCACCCCAGTGCAGAGATCTGGGCCTAAATCCATCATTTTTTTGCACTCCACCCCACCCCAGTTCAGACATGGCGATATGCAAATCAGCCTTGACCTTGTGCCTCATGGGAACAGTCCAGCCCGAACTGCCAAGGCATGTCTTTCCTGGACCGGAATCAAGCATCCTAGGACCGGTTTCTGGCTATCAGCCGTCTTCAGCCAGGATAGCTTGACTCCAGTGGTGTGGAGAGCATGGAACTCACGTCTGAGCATACCCATCCCTCTCGGGGTAACAAATGCAAAAATAACAGTTGATGGACAGAATGCAGAACAATGTCATACATTCACCCCAGTGCAGAGATCTGGGCCTAAATCCATCGTTTTTTTGCACTCCACACCACCCCAGTTCAGACATGGCCATATGCAAATCAGCCTTGACCCTGTGCCTCATGGGAACAGTCCAGTCCGAACTGCCAAGCCATGTCTTTCCTGGACAGGAATCAAGCATCCTAGGACCGGTTTCTGGCTATCAGCCGTCTTCAGCCAGGATAGCTTGACTCCAGTGGTGTGGAGAGCATGGGACTCACGTCTGAGCATACCCATCCCACTCGGGGTAACAAATGCAAAAATAACAGTTGATGGACAGAATGCAGAACAATGTCATACATTCACCCCAGTGCAGAGATCTGGGCCTAAATCCATCGTTTCTTTGCACTCCACACCACCCCAGTTCAGACATGGCCATATGCAAATCAGCCTTGACCCTGTGCCTCATGGGAACAGTCCAGCCTGAACTGCCAAGCCATGTCTTTCCTGGACCGGAATCAAGCATCCTAGGACCGGTTTCTGACTATCCGCCGTCTTCAGCCAGGATAGATTGACTGTCTGAACTGGGGTGGCAGAGTGGGCTAAAGAACGGTGATGGATTAAACCTAGATCTTTTGGATGGGTGTGAGTGTTTGATTGATTCAGATGCTCCGTCCATCACCACCCCCTTTTGTACCACAATATATATGTGACATCTTTTCCCTATGCCCACTGACCTGCTGGATAAAACTGTGGTTGAATCCTGACATTCCACTGACACACCTGATTGTGAGGGAATGCTTGTCTCAGGACAAGGCACTGGCTATCCCATGGATAAAATATTTGAAATCCAGTTTCTCTAGACTCGGGCGCCCCGAATTGTTTGAAAATCCCAGTCAGATTGTCAAGGGGGACTTGGAGTTAATTAAACCGGCCTTCCTCATGGACAGGAAGACCCAGAGGGAAGGAGTGGCGCTCCAGAAGTCGAGTGTCAGAAAATATGATACGTTGAAAACGTGTGTAACTACCGAGCCGTATTTATTGGCCTCCCTGACCTCCAACGGAAAGTTTTTATTAACCAGGTTCAGGTTGAATCTTTTTCATCATCTGCTTGTCAGGCCAAAAACTGCTAATTTTAATAAGACTGCAGCTCCCTACGGCTGTGACGGAAAGTCTCTGCAGGATATGCTGCATTTTCTATTTTTATGTAGGTTTTATGAACACACCCTGCAAGCGCTATCTGGTGACTCTTTTAAGGAAGCTTAATTTTATTCAGATCAGACAGGCCCTGATGTATTTACAACTTTTGCACAATGATAGTATTCTCCAAGTTATTGAATTTTTAAAATTAACTGTTAAATATAGAAAATGCATGGACTTGAAGTGGCCCTTATGTAATTAATTTTTACAATCACCTGGTCTTTATGTAATGAAGAAACTATATCCTTGCACCTTTTGCACTTTATTAAGATATGTGTTTTTAACAAAAGTATTATGAATTGAGAGTATTATTGTATATGTACTTTTATGGTTTTCAACAAAAACCGAAATAAAGTTTTATTGTATTGTATTGTATTGAAATATATTAGCTAAGTATGTGCGATGTACAGAAACGTTTCTTTAACAGATTATCATTCATAACAGCTTATGTATAGGAGCATAAAACAACTGAGCTTATACCAGTAGGACCTATTGACTTTGCTAATGTTTTTAGCCAAGCTGTACAACATCACAGTTGCTGTGCAGAAAGGTTAAAAATATACAATGGAGCAACCACATCGAAATTTTATAGTTGTGAGCATGCATTCAAAACACACCTGTTTTTTTAACTACACGATCAGATGTGAATTGATACATTTTAAAAAAAGTCATACGAAAGAGCTGTTTTTAAATTTAGCGTGAAAGCAGGACTTTTCTTTTGTTTTTTAAAGTAAATAATGAGTGAGTTGTCAAATCGGGCTGTAGAGGGTTGAGGGTGCAGTCAAGCCATGCAGAGTGAAGTGATACAGCAGGCAGTGGAGAAGAAACAGAGCAGGTAGTGGGAGAAGCAACAAGGAGGAGAGAACACTGGTGTATTACAGCAATGTTGAGTGCCAGCAGCAGGCTATTTTGGGAGAGAAGCACATGGTCAAGAATGAGCGAGCAGGAAAGCTTGTGAAGGAAGAAGCTGGAAAACACATGCACTCTCAAGGAGTGCTTAAACAAAAAGAAAAAAAAAGTCCCTAAAAGCAAGCAGATGAAGCACAGAAGTCAGTCAGTCAAAGAAATGGTAAAAAGATTATGCTCCATTAGAGGCACAAACACAAGATGAACAAGTTGAAACAATGACAGTTATGCAATGGATTGTAAGCAAATAGGAGTGACAGTAAAGTCAACCAGTGGTAAACAATGGGAGTGCTGCAAGCCCCTTTATGTTCTTGGTAAAACCACAATAGGTCTGTTGCAACTAGGCAACTTATGCTGTCTAGTAAGCTCGACCTAAATCTATTCCCTTGAACAGGGCCGGACAGGGAACCATAACCGGCCCTGGCAAAGTGCTCAATCCTCCCCCATCCCCCCCCATCCTGGGGGTGCGACCGCGCTCTTTGCCAGGGCCAGTTTTCTGCCGATTTTTATACAGGGCCAATTTTGCAGCTATGCTGCAAAAACGGCCCTGAAACAAAATCGGCCCCCAGGGGCCGAAAATCGCCCCCCACCCGTGTGATGCACCGGGGAATTGCCCGGTGCCCGCAAGGGCCAGTCCGGGCCTGCCCTTGAAGTAAAACCTGTCCCAACTCCACCGGGAAATGCTCAGTGCTTGTTTGGGAAGGTCTGGGCCTGGAGAGGAGTTTATAATTCTTTTCTCTAGAAAGAAAAGGAATGGAAAACACCTTTAATAATTCATGGTGTAAACAAAGTGGTTTCTTTCTGGGAAAAAAATTATTTGTGGCATAGAAAGCAAGGTTAGTTGTGAACATGCTCAGCTGAATTTAATTAAAACATGCAAATTGTTGTGGATGGATTGTAATGATGATCACAGGTAGCTAGGAGGTATATCCATGTAAGAGGTTCATTGATGATTAGTTATCTCTGTCATCAAGCATTCCAACATTCCACGCAGACATCACATTCATTCTGGCTGAGCAGCTAAGAAGGAGAAGAATCAAGGTACAACATAAACATTTCTACCTGATGGAGATTCGCCATGCAACAATTTAACAGATTAAAGTGCTGCAAAATATTTAGCACTCTCCTTCGTTTATGGACCTGGGCCTCTTTGAAAGGGGCCATCAGTAGGGTTTGTGGCAAGACAATGGCAAGTGAACAGAAAAAAGCATTGCTGAAAACAAAGTAGGTGTTTATAGCATTTCTGTATGAAAAAATAAGCACCGGTTTGCAAAGCAACAACATTCAATAGCCTTCTTGCTCTGTTCTTTTGAGTCTCAACACTTCCCACAGGGTCAAGTTTGACCTGTGGTAATGTTTAAATTGGCTGTCATGGTTCATAAACATTCCTCCTTCCTGGGACTTCACAAAATAGCTATTGGTTTTAGCACTGCCATTTTCCTTTCTGTTTTACTGCTGTCAGAAATAGGCCTCTGGAAGCAGACTTTTGCTTCTCAATGTTTTATTTTATTTTACAGTCCTTTCTGTGTTTTATTGGAGTTTACTTTCAATAAACACACATCCAAAAAGTAGAAAGCACTCCTGTTCAAAAAATTTATTTTAGAATACAAAAACGCACTACACGTTAAACAAGCATTAGCAACTCTAACTGATTGCCTTTAATATTGTAATATATACAAAAACACAGACATGCACAAATAAACCCAGACTATCTAAACCTTGTCTCTGTGTAACCTGCCTGCTGCATGCACCGCAAGCTTGAAGAATGAAAAAAATAGGGCAAGGACATAGAAGGGACAGAAAGGCTGGGTGCCCACAGATGATAATCAAATAATCTGTCTACTTAAACAACGCTAAGTTTACAATGATAGCACATTAGAGCAAGACGTTTTTCTCAGTAAAGATTCCCTAAATGCAAATGGCATGTCCAGGCTTGATCCATGCTGCCTGTCCCACAAGACAAAGCAGTACCTCACTGATGAGGCCAATCAAGTCCGAAATCAATCTGGGGTTGCTTATATTCCCATTCAGCGAGGACAAAGCTTACCAGGACCAGGGCTGATTTGCATATTGCTGGTTTCTGATGTGGCACAGTGAGCAAAAAAAAACTATAGACTCAAATGCTGTAATTTTCGGTGGCTGAGGTTAGCTCAAACGTTCTACTCATCACTTTCATATTTTGTTCCATGGTCACAGTTGAGGTCGCTGCTGTAGTTTCTGCTTGGCTGGTTACTGTTTGCTGTTGTTGTTTATGCCAAATAGGAGCTGTGGTTGCTGCTGTGGCCCCTTCGGTGATCACTGCTGCGGCAGCAGCTGTGGTGTCCGCTGTTATGACTGCTGTTGTTACAACAGTGGTCCCTGCTGCCTGTGGCATAACAAAACATGAGGCAGTCCCACAGCAAGATATGCTGAAGGGGCTTCTCAAAATCACATCAGTAGGGCATGAGGACCTCCTCCAGTATGGGTAAGCATTGGGGGCTGGTGGGGGCTTTGTTAATGCTGCATTGTTTGTGTGGCGCCTTCTGTGCTTACCGCTTTTGTGTCCCATACTGCTGTGGCTGATGATGTCTCAGCAGGAGTGAAATGTATTGATAAATATTATTGGTAAAGCTGTGGTCATTGCTACATGTCATCAGGCCAGCTAAAAGTTAAACAAGAGTCATATTTTGTGCTGGGGTTTTTGGCTCCAGTCGCAACAAATATCAATGCAAACTGAATGTGACTGGAATATACCTACTACCGATCACCAATTTTTGTTTATTATTTTGGAATGTACTATTGGTTTGAATTGGAAACAGGTGGTAATCAGGTGCAAACTATGAAAGTGGATGAAAGTTTATTTTTCCCACAATAACTACTCTGTATGCTGTGGCAAGGAGGGTGAGGCTTTTTAATACACACCACCAAAGAAGAAGTCAAAGACAGTAGTGCACTTTCAGAGTCAGGATGACTTTAATCAAGTATAGGCTAAGCACCATAGTTATTTTGAATGTAGTTGTTGAGTTAAATCCTGTGTTGTGTAGAGACACACTCAGCACTGTTTCTATCTGTGAGAAAGTCTCTCGTTTTGCCCTGAACATCCCCATTGTTTGCTTGATAGTGGTGGTAACTGACTCTGACTCTGCCCTGGGTTCTGCTTACCAGACCCAGGACCAGTGCTCTGATTATAAGCTTTTAGGTAATTAGGTTTAATTAAAATTGCTACTAACAGCCTAGCTGCAAGCCCCTAGTATACAATAGGGCATGTAGGTTCAGATGCACAGAAGACTTAATGCACCTAAGTGTGCACTCCTGTGTTGGCTGCTTCCATTTTTAAGGCAGCACTGCTTTCAAGGTTGCTTTTACATTACTTTTTATCCACAATCAATTTTGGAATTAAAGGTACTTCCAAAGTCTCAAACTACTTTATTTTGTTTTACATGTAAGTCACACCTAAGGCATAGAAGTTGTGCACTAAAGATGCTGGATTTGTGCACCCTACAGATTATGAGTCATGCATGCAGCGCGTGCACACCACTGAGCAATGGCAACTCCCAAACGCGTAGAAGTTGTGCACCAAAGGCTCGATTTGTGCACCCTACAGATTCGGAGTCGTGCATACAGCGCGTACACACCGGGAAGCCGCACTGAGCACTGCGCTGGGTGCGCAACTTTTAATTTTACTGTTAAGAAATAGTCCCTATCAGTAATTTCTAATATCCTCATGAACCCCAACCCCCGGGGCTTACAAAAAATGTTGGGGATCGTGGGGGGAGCCACAATGCCCCCACGGTCCCGTCGGCTCTCCACGTCCTTCAGGAGCGGTCATTGCTTTTCTGCATGGGGAGATGCTAAGTTGTATATGGAAAAGCAATCTGGTTTGTATTTTGAAAGTGAGAATAGATTTCACTGCCGTGTCTTTCAAAAACCAAATGAAGTTTGCTATGGGAGGACGGGAGCCGTGAGACTCACACCCTCTCATAGCAAACAGCAGTGCCCCAGGGGTAGGCACTCCAGGACACTGCAGGAGCCGGACCTCGGGGTGGCGGTCTTCAGGGCCTTCAATGGCTGTAGCCGTAGGGCCACGCAGTCTGCCTCCCACAATACACTAAATCCCGGGGGTGGTGGTTATCTGGGATTGAGGGGGGTGGTTGAGGTCCCCACACTTTTAATTTTGAAGAAGGGACATTGGAGCACCCCACAACCATTTATTTTAAAGCACCGAGGGGTGGCTCTCAGTCTTGTATAGGAAACAGCAATGTTGAGAAAATCTTCCGGTAAGATAACAAAGGATTTTGAAGTCCATTTTCTGTGTTATTTTTTTAATTTGCAGGTGTTAAAGCAACGACAATTTTAACTCTGTTTTTGTAAATATGCCACTAAGTTTTGTAATGTTGACAATCTTGTCTTCCATTTAAATAGGCATAAAGTATTTATTGAAGTTCATTGTCATTTGGAAAATACCCTATTTTCCTCTTCGGTATCCAAATGAGTCTCCTGTATTAGGCAGATATGAGCACCACTTTCTTCCAGATAGCTCAATGCCAACCTCTGTCTACATCTACACCTGAGCCCGTTGACATTCCAGGAAAGGATTTTTAATTCATTAAACCCCCCATATGACCTAGTAAAGGCAACCATACTCATAAACTGACAACGTAAGCCGCTTACAATATTAAGATGACAGAGGTAAAATAATGTATTTTATTTTTTTCCCACTGCTCCCCACCGCGTGACCCCCCTCATCCTCCCAACCCTTCACCCTGAACTTCAGTGCCGCCTGCCCCCCTCACCCTCCCTGGGGTAAACCCCCAACTATATAAGTCATAAAGCCGATTGGTCTGCCCGTCAGCTAAGGAAGAAAAAAAACTACATCTGGCCTCCCCTTAACCCCGCCGCCCTAGACCTACCTCACTATTTGCTTGCCCTCTTCTTAATTTCTTTGATCAACAAGTCCGCTTTCTCCATCGAATGATATATATACATATGGTTGTTCCACATCACGCCGAGCGAAGCTGGAAACTTCAACTGAGCCATTGCGTAAAGTTTATTCAATTCTTCTGCCTTTTCCCCAATTCCCACTGCCTTTATGTGGTGGTGTGCACAGATCTGACCTAATCGAGAATGAGTAGGAACCTGCTGAAAAAGACCCCTCTTTTAGAGCGGAGGACAAAACAGCCTCCTTAATAGTGAAGGTGAGGAAATAATCAAAATTCGCCTTGGCCTTTAACTTCCAGGATTCCTTCAGAATGGACACCTGGTCAATTTTTTAGTGCGGTATCTTGTATTAATTTAATCACAAAGGCCTTAATTACAGAACCTTCAGCATCCTCGAGGATATTTATAAGTCTGAAGTTATTTCAACGGCTATGGTTCTCGAGATGCTCCAAGTTCTCCCTCATCTCCTTATTTTGACGGGATATACAACACACCTTAATTCATGTTTTATCAATGGTTTGATTTAATTTAGGAACCTCTAGTTCTAGGGCCTGAGTTCTCAAAGAGATCTCCTCAAGCTTCTGTGTCAAAGCGGCACAGGACGACTGTATTGCGACCTAATTCTGCTCCGAATTTGCAAATCTGCTTTTCATTTCTTCCTTAAAGGCCTAAAGAACGCCCACCAGTGTTTCTGAGTGTGTGTAAGGGTTGACTAGCCGCAGATGTTACTGGCATAGTTTGCAAAGACTCCACCCTAACATGAAAATCTTATTCAGATGTACCCACTTCTCCTCCCTCCGCTACCTCTAAGACCTGAAATTGTGTCCCAATGCCAACAAAAACGCAATTCTGGAAACAGGAGGGGAAAAGGGAAAAAGTCTGGCAGTGAACCTACAGAGAGGGCTAAGACCAGCAATCCTACACAAGTATAATAGTCTTATCATAAGAGAACTTTTGCTTGTGCTTTCTTGAAGAGACCTCTATCTTTCCTCCCTGAGTTGTCATTTTGGCACAAAGGTGTAGCTAGGAACCTAAGCAGGTCCTCACTGTAAGTTCCTGTGCTTCACAATGGAAGTGCAACAACAGGTTTCCTGATTGTGGTGTCATCAGTGTGTGTCTGGGTGCCTGTCACTATTTGGGAACTTATATGAATCGCTTTTAGCTATTAGTATTTTCAGGAAGTGAATCCTAAGAAATTGCAATCAGAAACATATATATGCGATAATACATTGCATTTACCGCATCACAAATTGAGGTTCCTTAAGTATTGCAAAATACAATTCAGTAAAACAAAGATTAGTACATCTGGCCCTTAATCCACAGAAGAAGGAATCCTACCAAAAAGCATAGGGCACAGGGGTGTTAAATGATAAATAGTATTACAATGAACGGATGAAAGGGTGACCCCCATGCAAGCCAAAACCTCTGAGTGATACACTAATGTGTTAACTGGAAAGTCACAGAAGGGATTCACAATAAAAATGCTACTTTTACTATTGCTGATTTGTTCACACAATGTGATGGTAAAATAATAAAATGAATGGCTAGAATAGAGCTAAAAATTATGATTAATTGGAAATTGATTTTTAATTGAAATTTCTATTAGAAGGCAGCAGCGTTGAGGAGACACACTCCTCAGATTTTGTTCTTTATTAATTAGGCCTAATAACAATGGCGGTGGGACCCACCGCCATCGCACCCTGCAGGACCGCCCGCCGAATTAAGATGGCTGGCGGATGGGGGGATGGCGGAGAGACCAACCGCCATCCATCCGATGGTAGGGACTGCAATCCCTACAAAAAAGGCGGCACCCGCTCAGGCACCACAGTAGGGATTACAATGTCCCTTTCCACTGGCTGTTTCATCGAGGTTAATCCACCATGAAAAGGCAGGCGTGAGTGACTTTGGGTCCCCTTCCCCGTGCCTCCAGTTTGAGGTCTGGGGGCACCTATGGTTACCCCCTAAACATACCTGCACCGTGTGGCAGGCAATAGATGGTACTTGCCACACATTGCAGGGATGTTCACAAACATGCCTCTTAGCAGTGAGGATTGTGCTGCAGCCGTTTTTCGAGCCACAGCACAAGCCTCAATGCTAAGAGTCATGTTTCCGACCACCTCTACAGTGGTCAGATCAGATCGTAATTTCCCTGGCGGACTGCCGACTCCCTGTCAGCTGGTCCTGTTCCCGACAGGATGGTGGTCGTACTCTCGTCCAACCACCATCATAATCAGCCCCTTAGTTACAAATGTAATTCTTTTGTATTTGGACACTTTTTAGATTGTGTAATATATTGTGTCATGGGTAGAGATTGTATTATTATGATTAATTAATAATTATGATACAGTCATTAATAATTACATCATTACGTTGCTGTTTTGCCTCCCAAGCTGGCACTATTTTGGTCGCTACTATAGTGGCGGCTGTGGATGAAGCTCTTGTCACTGGCTTTGTTCCTGCGGTAGTCACTTCTTTGCTTGCAACTATTATTGTAGGGGTTATTGCAAATGTTGTGGTGGCTGTGAACCCAACTGAAGTAGTTAGTGGGTGGCTTTGGTTGTTGCTGCTTATGCTATTCCTTTGCAAGAAGCTGTTTTCCTGTTGATGTTGCATCTCTGGTCACTACTATAGAATCTCCTGTGAGTATAGGTGTGGTTGCTGCTGCTGTCCTCGCTGTGGTGACAGCTCCTATTGCTGTTGTTCTTGTGTGTTGAGAGCTTTGTTCACTACTCTGGTTGCTGATGTGGTTTCAGCTGTGGTCATTAGTCTGACCCCTTTAGTGGGGGCAGCTACTGCCCCTGCTGTTGTTAGAGGTTATTGTTGTGATCCCTTCTGGGCTTTCAGCTGTGCTGCTATTCCTGCTGTTGTGGCATCTGTTGTTACTGCTTTTTTGATGGTCATTGTGACAGCTCTTCTGGTGAAAGCTTATGTGGTAGAAATGGTCTTTAGTGTTGTGGTGGCAGCTATGATTACGATAGTGGTACCACAGTATCACTACTACTGTGTTGTTATTGTTGTCGTGGACCCTCCTGTGATAACTGCTGTTGCAGAGCCTTTAGTCACTGTGATCACAATAGCCGTTATCAATGTTGTGGTCCCTGCAGTTCTGGACATGTTGTTGTTGTGGTTGTAGTCCCTGCTCTAGTGAAAGCTTTTGTAGTGATACCGATAGTCCCTGATGTGGTCACAGCTGTGGTCACTGTTATTTTCCCTGTCATGGAGGCAGATATAGTTGCTGCTTTGGTTTCTGTCAAGGTGGCAGGTGTGGCTGCTGCTGTTGTCCCTGTTGATGAGGCAATTGTAACTGTGGTGGTATCTGCTATGCTGACAGCTGTTGTCCCTGATATGAACCCAGAAAGCAATTATCACTGCTATTGTCCCTGCCCTGGTGGCAGTTGTGTTTTTTCCTGTGCTTACTGGGAACCTTTTGGACTGACAACTCTGGTCTCTTCGGTATTCGTAGCAGTGATACAAATACTTGTCATTTCTGTGTTAACCCATATTGCTGCAGATGTGACTGCTGCTGTAGTGTGTGTTGTGGTTACAGCTACTTTAGTCACTGTTTTGCCTCCTGTTGCTGCTTCTGTAAATATGTTAAAAGCTATGCCTCTGCTTTTGTTACTGCAGTTTTTGCAGTTGTAGTTGATTCTATTGTTCTGGCTAATGTCATTGCTGTAGTCCAAGTTGTGTTGGCAGCTGTGGTCATTGCTCTTTTTAATGCTGTTTTTCTCTGCTTTTGTGACACCTGTCATTGCACCTGTTTTCCCTGCTGTGGTAGCAGCACTGTTCACTTCTGTGATTACTACCGTGGGAACATATCTGTTCCCTCCTATAGTGGAAGCTGAGGTCTGATCTGCCCCCTGCTATAATAATACAGATATTTGTAAAGCGCGACAGCTACCTCAAACAGAGGTGTCCCGTGCTGAAGAAGACAGTAGTGCCGCAGAAGATGGACAAAGACCAGTTCTCTGGGACCTAGTCCGCCCCAAAGAGCCAGGTTTTAACCATTTTCCTGAAAAGAGTCTCAGTGTCTATGGTGCGGAAGTTACTGGGCAGAGAATTTTAAAAATGTTGCTGCTCCAAGAGAAAAGATCTGCCCCCCCCCCCACCCCCATGCATGACTTCTTGAAACGGGGAATACACAGTAAAAATTGTGAATTGGACCTCAAGGATCTAGACTGCTTATATCCACGTAATCTTAGTTTTAGATAGTTAGGGCATGTTCCATGCATGGCTCGGAATGCCAGTGTCAAGGCCTTAAATTCAATGCTCTTGGCCATTGGGAGCCAGTGAAGTGCTTTTAAATGCGGAGAGACTTGTTGGCGAAAAGGAACTCACCTGATCAGCCTCACAGCTGCATTTTGCACCATCTGCAGACGCTTGATCAAATACTTTTGTTGGCCCAGATAGAGGCCATTTGCATAGTCCAGCCTAGATGTCACTAAGGCATGCACTATGCTTTTCCGGCACTTCTCAGGCAGCAGATGCAGGAATTTCTTCAAATTCTTCAGTTTATAAAAGCAGGTAGCTGTCACCTGAGAATGAGAGGTCAGCCTCACACTTCACTCCTAGGTTTTTTATACAATCTGCAGGGTGGGGGAGGGCCCATTTCTGTAGGCCACCAGAAGACCGGAGCAGGGTGTGGCTCTTTCCCGAAAAACAGCACCTCTGTCTTTCCCGCATTGAGCTTGAGTTTATTGCTGTTCATCCACAGCGCAATATCTCTTAAGCCTCCCTTGAAACTCTCGAAAGTGGCCTTGGTCTGCTCTTTAACCCTTTCGATGCTGATGACGAGCTCAGCTCGTCATGATGCACAGTTGAGCTGTGTTGATGACGAGCTGAGCTCGTCATGAATACATAGTAAGAGCAATTTCCAGCACAGGGGGGGAAAACGCCTAGCAGCCAAGGTGTTAAATGTGAAGACCCACTGGGTGCTATGGTAGCAGCATACTGTTGTTCCTGCTGTCATTATAGATGATGTCAATATAGTTGCTAATATTGCTGGGCTTGTAGCTCTGGCAGCCATTGTTGCTGTTGTGGAGAAGCACTTGAAACAGCACTTATGGGTTTACTTTTGGCAGCTATAGGCGATGTTGTTTTACCTGTTGTGGTGGTGATTTTAATCAATACTATCGCTCCAGCTGAAGTGCCAGCTGTTGTTACTGCCATTGCCCTTCTGTGGTTACAACTAGGGGCAAACTTGTTGTCTTTGTCTTGCTGCTATCTCTTATTGGTAGTAAAGGTGGTAAATGTTGTGGCCACTGTCGTTGCAGTAGCTGTGGTCACTGCTAGTAGTACAGGAGAGGCATATGCAGGTAAGAGCGGTGGGGCGAGGTGGGCAGGACTTGAGAGACGACGACAAGGGAAAATTAAATAAATAATTGATTTCCCTTGTCATCTGTTGAGTGCCCCCCCCCAACCCCCACCCCACCGCTCTTACCTGCCCTGGCCACTCCTGTAGTGTTATACCTCTTGCTGCTACTGAAGTTCTTGCTTTGGTTACAGATTTGATTGTTGTGATTTCTGATGTGGTCTTCTCTGTGTTTGATGCTGTAGTCTCTGTCATTATGGAAATTGTTTGTGCCAATATGTTCTTTGATATGTGAGTTACTGTTGTTGCTGCTGCGGTTCCTGATGTGGTGAAAGTGGTGTAGTTGTCACTGCTGTTGTCCCTGCTGTGGTGGAGACTATAGTATTTGCTGTGGTAAAGCTGTGGTCATTGCTGTTGTCCCTGTCACGGGGGAAGCTATAACCGCTACTGTTCAATCAGCTGGTGCTACAGCAGTGACAGAAGCCTTAGTCATTGCTGCAGTGCCCACTGTGTCTACAGATGCTATTGCAATTATGTTGCTGCTGTTTTTGACACAGAGGAGTAACTTCGGTCACAGGTTTTGTGGTCATTGAATGGCTCTGTTTTTTTCTGCGATTATACGGCCTTTTCTTGAAGCCTTGTGGAGTGCTGTTGTTGGTGCCATAGAGGAAGGTGTGGTTAATGCTGTTGCGCCAGCTCAGTTTAAAGCCATGGTCACTGCTGTGGACCCTGCTTTTGAAAAACCTGTAGTCATTATAGAGTTGCCACTTTGGTCATTGCTTTCGTCCGGTGTTGGCAGTAGCTGCCTTTTCTGCCCCTTCTGTGTTGAGGTAGCAGCTGTTATCACTGCTGTTGTTCCAGCTGTGGTTGCAGCTGTGGCCAATGTTCTGGTCCCTACTGTTGATTCAGCTGTCACTGTTGCTGTGGTATCTGTTGTGCTTGTAGTTGTAAGTTGTAGTTGAGCGAAAATCAAGATGTGCTTACTTTGCATATGACTGTTAAAAAAAACTGTTGAGATTTTAATGATTAACATCATTGAGGTTAAGTGTGGATAAAGAAAAACTTGCCATGAAACAGTGTTGTTTAAAACCCTAAATGCTATGCATTACTTATTCTTAAACCAACAATTATCACTCTTAGTGACAAATTAACATAATGCATACAGGGCAATACAAATACCACCAATAGTAGACCATAGAATAAATATCAGCAATTAGAGATTGAGACAATACTGACCGAGAGAAAACATTACTTTGGCTATTCTATGCCACAATTCAATGAGATTAATGCATTGTTACAAATACGGAGATAGGTAAACAGTAAGTTACCCAAAACTTACTTTTAGGTCAATACCAACATATAGACCACGCACCAGTTCTGTTAATTTAAGTGTGTCTCGCCATCATCTCTACATTTGACTCATAAAGAACACATGTGAATGTTTTGACACTGCAGGCAGAAATTCACTGCTTTGGTTATAGACATCATATTTTGTCTCAAGAAATATGTAACCTTGGCAGTAGTTTGTGTAGTAGCGCTACACATAGCTACGCGAAGTGCACTTTGCACTATGCACGCTAGGCGTAGCCACGCGGACTGAGTAGTGCGGAAGGGA
Source organism: Lissotriton vulgaris (assembly GCF_964263255.1). NCBI lineage: Eukaryota > Metazoa > Chordata > Amphibia > Caudata > Salamandridae > Lissotriton > Lissotriton vulgaris. The sequence continues at coordinate 1,747,599,980 of NC_141694.1, forward strand.
AATTGCTGTTCGCACTGATTGCACAGTGCTGAATGCTTGTCCGCACTGTGCAATCATTGCAAACGGCATCTTGCACAGTGCAAGCGGTTGTTTTCTGCCACTCGAGTAGATGCGTACTCGAGCCACAGCATTCTCAACGTGAAATGGTAGTTTCTCATCGCGAGCGGTCACGAGCATACGCGACCGCTCGCAATGACCTCCCCGCCTTGAGAATCTCGCCGGGAGGTTTATTTTCCACGCTCGCGATCGGCAACTTGATGTTGCTGATCACGAACGTGGAAAAAGTCTCACCGGGATGTTGATTTTGCTCGCTTGCAGTCGCCAACTTGACGTTGAGGACTGCGAGCAAGCAAAAAATTCCTGCTACTCGTTTTACTACGTGCAATTTGCGTAGTGCGTAGTAGCACAAACTACTCACGCTCCGCGAGCGTAGCGTAGCGTATTCCTACGCCCAGGGTTAGAAAAGAGAGTCTCAGATTTTCTAACAGGTTTATTAACCATGGGGAATATTTACTAATCTTTCAAGCAATGCAAGGGAGCAAACTAAGGGACTGCGCTATGTTGTGTCAAAGGGAGAGAGGCATAAATGCTCCATATTTACAAAGGTATGGGGCATTTCTGCACTCTCCTTGTGCTGGTGCACTGTGTGCTGCCTAGCGCCAACGCAGGCTCCCTAGAACCATAGTAACTGATGTGATGGGCAGGATAGTTTTTGTGCAGGAAGGCGCACCTTCCTGCAAAAAACAATCCTAAGGGGCTTTTTTCAGAATGAAGCACACGTGGAAAGATGAAATAATGAGGCGGAATAAAGATATTTATCCTTGTTGCCCCTCACTGGGGAAGGAGTAGCATTTTGACACATTCCTAAGTTTACTAGCTTTAGTAATCTGGGAATGCACCAAAATCCATGGGTGGGTGCACGGGAACACCCAAGCTCAACCCATCGAACGTCTCCCAAGTTGAAGTGTAATATAACGCAGCGCAACCAGCTGCACTGCATTACATTTCTCTACAACGCCACACAAGACAACGCAAATTGCCCCTTGTGCTCCTTTTTATTAAATATTACTGAAGCCTGTCCTGAAGCAAATGCTTTTCCTACTAAAGCAATACCATGTGTTAGGAAGCATGTTTTGCGCAGCCTCGCTACACAACATGTTGTATTTATCACAATTGAATTCATAGCATACTAACGTTTGCTAGGAACCTACTATTAAATCTACATTTACAGCTTATTAACTATTTAATAAGAGAACATCCATGCAATAGCCATATTTTGATTGCTCTGTGGGCTTCGATTCCTTCATGAACTTTTCATTCAGTTAAATGGCTTGTTCCTGGCTCATCTCATTTTTCTCATCTCACTTTACTTCCACAAATGCAGTTATCTGCCTGTTCTGCCACACCAATTGTGATGTAAAATATCTGAATTAGACATGTATTAATAAGGTGCATGATCTAATACAAAATGTATTTTTTTCTAAAACACATCCAACTGGTAGGAATCTTTTGTAAATTATTCCCTGTGAACCCTAAGCCAGCAAAAGTGCATTTGTGGCTGGCCAATGACTTTGCTGGAAAGTCTCAGAAGAATAATGTATTTTTGTATCCATTTTTTTCAACTGAAGTTAATAAAGAGGCACCCAGACACTATTCATAGTCCAGCACTGTGCTCTGTAATGTTGTGTCCATTCTCTTCCTGTGGAAAGAGGCCCAGAATACTTAAGTAGATGAAGAAAATGGAGATTCCATGATATGGAAGACACATATCAAATCAAATCAAATCAAAAATAGCTTTATTCAATTTTGTTCCATAAAAGCACAATAAATAGAATAAAATATACCAGACATATTCATATGATCAGTATACTACAAAATCCTTCTTAAGCCAAATTCATTGTTAAAAATAAAAGGCTGAACTCATTTAGTAAGAGAATTAATGCATTGTATTCCTATATCTGATAGCAGTTTTTAAAAAGGAAGATACAGCAAACATAATCAGTTCATTCTGTAACATTTGTAACCTCAAAAATGCCGTTCTACATTGTCGAAGTTCCCACTTCTTTAAAATGGGTATTAAAAATCTTTTCCTGGGAAGATCATAACATTTACAAAAGAGTTTACAGTGTAGCATAGATTGGATGGAAACATCATCGCATGGACATATATCTCTTTTTGCAGACCATGACAATGTAAAGTGGAGTCAAGGATTACAGACATTTAAATGATACATCCAGGTACACTAAAATGATGCGATTGTGCGACTGTGGAGTTTTTCCATAATTAGTGACTGCCCATATTTGCCACATAGTCCATCATCTGCTGCATAATCTGCAGATTTTAACAATAAAACAATTGCTTCTAGCTCAAACGGTTCAGAAGTTGCTAAAACGCAACAACATGTGTTGCTCCACAGTGGAAGGCACTTTGCAGAGGTTGACTGGTCACCTTTCTGTTAGTTATTTTCATATTTGGGTGTTAAACTGGTACTAATGAGATGCAACCTATGTCCAGACAATGCTAAAAAGCGGTATGATGAGAAAATAAGAAAGTAACACTATCACAAAACGTTCCACATTATGCCACATAATTTTCCTTGTCTTGCCACATAATTTTGTCACCTGTTGCATGTTTTACCCCTCCCCTGCCTCATAACTCCAGTGGCCCCAGATATTTATTTAAAACATTTGTAGAGCGCGGCTGTCACCTGGCAGGTATCCTGGCGCTAAGATATATCCTCCATGCTCAATTCACATACTTATTTGCGCACCTTAATTTCACTTAAGTGCTCAAGAGGCATGATTTATAAAAGTGATTCACAAATTTGTAAATTGATGTACTTACATTCACAACGAAGTACATTTTCTCCAGGGGAAATAGTGGGTAGAGCACAGCAGGATTACCTTTCAAAACGGGTGAACCTCCCAACCTTGCACGTTTGTGATGTTTATGCTCTTTTGCTGATCATAAATCAACCCTAGATATGATTGGAGATTTTCTGGCATCGAATTATTTAATAAATCTGTTTCTAGCATGGGAGTGGGGAGAGCTGATCCCAGAACCCATAATAAAAAATGTTTTCAAAGAACAGAAACAATAGCCTGTAAAAATGGGCTGTTGTCAAGCATTTACCAATGCATGATTGCACCTATCCCATGTAGATAGGTAAGTGGGTTTATGCTTTTAACACCTTTGCTGCGGCGGCAATTCTGCTGCAGCGCTAGGGGGGCCACGCGGCGCTCCCAAGCTCGTGACGGAACCGCTCCATCACGAGCCTCGGGCGCGCTGTGCTTGTGATGGAGCGGTTCCGTCATGGCCCCGCCCGCTGAATAGAACACGCTGCGCAGGCCCGAAATCAGCGCCGCGCAGGGGTGCCGAGCGGGCCGTGACGGAACCGCTCGGTCTCCAGCACAGCGCGACCGAGGCTGGTGACGGAGCGGTTCCTTCACCAGCATGGAAGGGGTTAACACAGAGATCCTTTTGTTACCTGCAGTTCATAAATTGTAATCCATCTGATAAACCACAGTGAGCTGTGACGTATGTGACTCCTACACCATGTAATGTTCACAGTCTCATGTGACGCATCTTGTACATTGATTTACACACTTACATGATTTAGTGTCAATGTGTATTGTATGTTACGTAAAGCGCTCTGACACCTTGAATGTGTAATGTTATAAAAGAAATACAATAGTGCTATTTAAATTGGTATTTGTGTATATAAAGGGACACACCAACACATCTGACATTCTTACAATGCATGCACTTATATGCAGGGACTGAACAAAGTCAAAAGCATGCCTCTCTTAAGTACCTGTGAAGAGATAAAAAGCTGTTTTTGTTCCCCTCCCTTGCATTTGCATTTTATTGTGAGGTTCTAGGCCGTGTCCAATCAGGGTACTCAATTGAAAGGAGGCCTGATGGCCCCTTAACTTCAGCCTTTATCTTTGGCCCAACTGGAGGTAAAAATAAAAAATCCCTCTTGCTGCCTGCACGGTGCTGCTGAGAATAGAAACCATAGTCATACATGAATCAGGGGGTGTTCTTAAAGTGATGAAAAAAAGCAGCAAAAATATAGGTTGGAATCCTACTGAAGAGGGGATCCTAATGATCAGAAGATAGAGCTTCCAGGCAGACTAAAAGGGGCAGTTTGTGGGCGCTACTACGTGTGGGACCACTTTTATCTGCAGCCACATGTGGTACTCTGCCTTGACCTAAGGGGTATTGCTGAATATGGGTTTGACCATTCATTCCCTTTTTCTGCATATTAGGTAGGTATAGCATGCATTACTTACTTTGGGATACCTAATTTTTGCCTCATATCCTATCTAGGTGCCGGGTAGGGATTCTCCCGGGTCCTGAAGAAACGCATTGGATCCATCCTGGGCCATTGAGGCGTAAAACATGTCGGCCCTACAACACTCACAGTGAGAAATCCTTAAATCCAATTTCCCAGCACATGCTCTTTCATTTTTTATGCCTGCCCAGGCGGCCACTTTATTCAAATTGGAAAGGTATTCATTAGGCACTTTTAATTCTCAAGGCACTTAATTCAATGCACCACCCTACACTCACTATTCCCTCACTCATCATTACGGCAAAAATAGAAGATCTCTGATAAAGTGCCCCCGCCCCCCCTGCAGGGTCTATCGAGCATTGCAACACCCTCACGACATGGAGCAAGTCCAATGAAAAAGCATGACACAAATTTGCTTGTGTAGGGTCTCTATCTTCTGAGCCTTAGGATCTCCCCCTTTCTGTAGGGTTCCAACCTTTATTTCCACAGCCCCCAAATCATGTATGACTTTGATTAGACAGAGCATGGGTGCTGGACCTTTACTAGCTCCAAGTCCCCCTCTTTTTTTATGAACTGCGATTGGAAACTAGACAGTGCTTAATTTGAGCTGGTGGCTTCCGGTGCTCAGCACCTGCACTTACTAACCAACACCAGCACTTTTCATGAGCACAAGTTAAGGACACATACATTTATGGTAGGCACGGGGAGATTACATGATTTGTCCAGAATAACAGGTTGTTGAGCCAGCGCTGAAACTCGAACCTGGTTTCCCAGCTCCTAGGTCGGCAGCTCTGGCCATTATACCACATCATCTCCCCACTTTCATGGTTAGTAGTTGGTTCTGTTTAAGACAGCGCTAACAGGAGAATTGGGCTGGTGCATGCTGCCTCCTGACGGGAGCCACAGCACTTCTTTTTTCACAAATAAACCACTAAAAACCCGACAACGTGCAAACCCTGCAGAACATATCACTGGGACAATATCAGTGTTACGGCGGGATTTTTGATCTCTTATCTGATCACTATAGATCTAGATCCCAACTCAGGTCGACTGAACCTTTGTTACCTGCCATAGAGTAAAAAGCAATCCACTACTAGGTTAATCAGTTTAAGACTTTACACAACTCTGAAGAACCACTTACCACGAATAAGTTTTAAAGTTTTATTATAAAGCCAAAGATAACTGGAGATACAAACATCTCAATATAAGGTTCAAAAGATACACTGGCATCAATACAAACATGAATTCTCTAAATGCTCTTAGGCGACAGAAGAATATCACCAAGACTAATTCAAAGATCAGCAAGTTTGCAAGAATAGACACAAGTTGTAACTTGAGCGTCATTTACAAAAGGAAGAAAAATCCAGATTAGACTGTCCCTACACTAGACTAAGTGACATCCCTACTTAGCAGGATCTTAACCTAAAAAGGTGTCAGCCGTGGTGACTTCCAAAGAAGATCACTCACTTTCCCTTAGTCTTTGTTGTAAATCTGTGCATCGCAGTTATGCCCTCTCTGCCTACCCATCCGCTCTCTAAGGTTCCTCAGGCCATCTGTTCTAACTCCACCCAGGGGTGCTGTCCCTAATACAAAATCACAATTACAGTTGAAACGCCCCTCAGAGACGCCCCTCACGTACACCCCTCTCGTGGTGTCGGTTCTGGCTTTTTCCATGCTGATACTCCTCTGGGCTCCTTGTTAGCGTTGACCTTGCTTCTCAGGCCCTTCTCCGGCAAGACGGTACCCCCCAGGAAATTCCTGAAGCCTCCTCCAGGCCTGTGCCTGTCTCCCCGGACAGAGCTCTATTCATCACTCTCTTGATTGGAACCCCCCTCGCACCTGCAAACAGACACCCATGAAGTGGGCCCCAAATTCCGGCCTCCAGCTTATCTCTTGAGTCGTAAACCTTCGAGCATGGTCCACAATTTATGCTTAACACGACCCGATTTTAACTAGCACATGCAGATCAAAAGAAACGACCTTATCTCTTCAGGCCTACTTAGAATTACATGAAATAGGCCTGTATACTCTATGAACCTTTATTTCTCTGTCTAAACAGTATTCTAACTTATTATGCACACTGGTTATAAGAAACACTTCTATAAAACATATATTTTCAGTCTACGATCAATAATACTTTGAATTATAACAACATTAATCCATCTCCTGTGAAATTGTAAAGGCACGTTTTCTTTTCAGTGAGCTGCCATGAGGCCTACACATTTCTACGTTTGGTAGAATTACATTCTCCCCTGCAACAGCCACATAACATGGAATTTAATATCATTCTAACATCTCTAAACATTACTACATTAGCTTTCCACACTGATATATGCACTCTGTATTAATTAAACACTCTAATATGTATGCACTCTATAAATTCGACACTCTTATGTCCCTTTAACTAGACTTATGCAACGTGCTTTTAAATATGGTGCACTTCTACATTTTACTTGATTTGCGCTCTCTCAGTTCCCCCCTTTGATGACCTTTAGAGGTCATCACCATCACAACACCATCCCTGAGAGAATGAATTGAATCAAACAGAACTTGTTGCAATGCTCCCTCGCTTCATCATCTCTAGAGCCCTCAGACTTCTGTACTGGTTATCCTGCATCGCAGCTAACCTCTGCTCCTGCTCTCTCATGGATCTTTGCAACCTATTTGATCTATACCATTGATACAGCCTCACCAATCCCCACAATGTGATTACACAGATCACTATGATGATGATGGGCTTCATTATGTACCAAATGATACCCTTTCCTAGGTTGGCAAACCAACCTCCAACTTTACCCATTCCATGACCCACTTTTTCCCACACATTTACCTTTGTCAGATCCTCAATCTCATGATGAATTTCAGTGATGTTCTGTATATACTTTTCAAGAGGTTTTGAATTGTCTGGAATGTAAGTGCAACATTCCTGCACCTTCAAAGCCTTACAGACTCCGCCCTCTTTGGCTAACAGAACGTCTAGAGCAAGTCGGTTCTGAAGAACCATTGCCCTTATCGATTGCATCTCTCCCTCCACCAGCATCAGTGATCTAGCAGTGCTGGCAGATAATCTATCTACAACTGTTGCCAATCTCCTAATCTTGACATCATTCAGTATTAGCCCTAAAAGAGGGAACATGGCACCAAATACGTCTCCAACTACCTCATCATTGCTTACATCCCTTCTCCCTCTGGCTTGAGTTCTTCCCTCTATGATTTCTAGATCTTTAGCATGGTATATTTTGGAGAAGACAATTGCTAAATAACATGATCCATACCAATTATCCGGTAGTTTCACTTATGCATTTCTCCCACAGACAAAATATACATTCGGAATCACCTGCATTCCCTTCAAGAAATCCTTTGTATAGTATTCTATTTGGAAAGCATGTTCACAACTTACTTCTCCCACAAACACATTCTCATAGTAGGTTTTAACCCTGTATATACATAGTTTCCCTCTTTGCACTCGATCTAAAGCTATTGGACCATTACTACCCTTCCTCTTGTGTGACTTTTCCTCCTCGGTCCAATCTGTTTTCCATTGGCCCAAAGCCTTTAGGATCTTCTGCCTCCTGTATCGATCATCCACCTGACCTATAAACTTTTTCTCAATTTATGACACTTTACACGTCAAATTATTTCTTCGGGCATATGAAGTATCCAGTGTATTCCAAGGAATGAAAAATGTCCTCAATCTATCTTCACTCTTATAGTAGTCCCACTTATTCATATGCTTGTAGGCCGGGACCTCTGGTAAAACAGCGCCAAAATCTGAAAAATAATACTCAAAGCTATTGCGTCCATAAAATATACCAAGCAACAAGCTACATGTGATTCCATAAGTCAATGGAAGATGATGATACCTAATACCTTCGTCTACAGAGGCTGGCAATTGCATGCAGACGTAACAGTCCCTTGCGTCCATGGCATCAATGTATTCATACAGTAATTTAGCATAGGCATTAGATTTGGAATTTCCTTGTGATTCATCCACGTGCAACCTACGAGCTTCTGCTGCTAGCAAAGCTTTATCTTTCTCTGTATTGTCCCCCTTTTTACCAGCAGTAGCAGGTTTCAATGTTACTACAACTTTTGCTTCTTTTGTTGCCTTCTCTACATTTTCATGTCCCACTATATATGATACCATAACTACTAGAACTATAAGAAAAATTACACCCACTAAAAGTGTGCCTACTATGCATTTTGCTTTGCAGTTCGGGTTGCCGGCCTCCATGATCTCAAGACAGTGTAGTTCTATTTTTCTGCCACAGCACAAAGTCTCTTTTCTTTGATTCTTCAACAGTGTTTTCTTTGCTTATCCGATCTTTTCGAACCACACCTGAAAGCTGACAATCCCTCTTGCAAGATCAGTCTTTTGAATTATAGCAACAGACAACCCTAGCCCTTCTCCATCCACTAAATGAAAGGGTCCCTAAATTACTTCTTCTTCCACTTGGCGCTAGGTTATCTTCTCAATCTTGTTTATTTACAAAGTCTTTAGCTGTCTACAATCATGCGTGTTCCAGCTGCTCTAATCACGTATTCTAAAATTTCTAAGCGAAGAATGATCTCCTCGAGTGCTGGTATCGTTGGACCAAAAGTTGGAAATTCTACTCTGTTTAAAACCAGTTCTCTTATTCTGCTCAGATAAGGAGGATTGGTGACAGTGAGTGTCAGCAACCCTTCGATCTCAAGTCCAGGTACCAACAACACCACTTCCAATGTTATGATTGGGTCAGTACTGGTCACTGTCACTTCCCTCACCCTCCCGGATCTCCGTGCACTAGACATCTGCTGCTAGGTAGGTCCACTCACGAGTGGCGTATCTTCTGCAGGGCACGCGCACCCTCCTTGATCTTCTTGGACCCTCCAGTTCTTGATTCTGTGCACCTTCGTGCAGATCTGAGTCTTTGGATATAGGAGCAAGGGTTCTCTCTGGAGTTGGCTTCAAGCTCGGCCTCTTCTTCCTTTCAGGCCAACTAGCTTCTCCACGCCTTGTTCTCCTATTTCTTGTCCTCACACTCGGTTCTTGATCACTTGTGACTTGAGCAGTGTCTGAGCCGTATTCACAGCAACTTTCTCCTTCAGTAGCAACTTCAGTTTCACTGTCGTCCTGTCCTTCTTCCGCTTGATCTGAAGCACTCCCAGCTTCCTCCGACACCCCCACAGCTTGACTGATCCCCTCTAGTGGTTCGTCGTCCACTGCTGGATTTTCATCTGTGAGAGGAGCTGTTTCTTCCTGGGGTGCTGGAACTCTTCGAGTGTGTGAGGCGTGAACCCAATTTGGCAGCCCTCCATACTTGACAGCAGTATTCGTTGTCAGTATTATTTGATATGGTCCCTTCCAGCGCACGTCTAGGCAGTTCTTCCGGACGTGTTTCTTCACCAGCACCCAGTCACCAGGGCACAGGTCGTGACATAGGTCTCTGGAAGATGGAATTTCAGCAGCCTGCACCTGAAGAGACACATAATGAATGACATCAGAAAGTCCCTTGCAATAATCCAGGATCAGATCATCTGTGATATTCAACAAAGCTGCAGTTGGGACAGATGGAAGTCTCATTGCCCTCCCCATTAGAACCTTGTGTGGAGAGAGACCTGTTCTCCTGTCTGGGGTGCTGAGTACCAATGGCAGGGCATCAGGCCAGCATAAGGATGTTGATGAACACACTTTGGCCATTCGGGATTTTATGGTCCCGTTTATCTGTTCCACACTCCCTGAAGCCTCTGGTCGATAGCTACAGTGCAATTTCTGATCAATATTTAATGCAGAGCAAAGCATCTTCACAACTTCACTGTTGAAATGTGTTCCTCTATCTGATTCCAAAGAGGTCGGCACCCCGAAGCGTGGTATTAACTCTCTAAGCAACAACTTTGCTACTGTGAGTGTGCCGCACCTGCGTGTAGGGTATGCCTCGACCCATCTGGAAAATATGCATACAACCACCAGAACATACCTGAGGCGGTTGCATTTTGGCATCTCAATGAAGTCTAATTGCATTCGGTTGAAAGGCCCACCAGACCTCCCAATGTGACTCAATGTAACTGGTGTCCTTTTCCCCACGTTCAATTGCTGACATGTTACACACCTCTGACACACTGCTTCTGCGGCTACTCTAAACTTGGGGTTGTACCAAGTCTGCCTAAATACCCGCAGCATGGCATCTCTTCCTAAATATACTGGACCATGTATCTGTCTTGCCATTGGACTCACTAATTCATTTGGTAATACTGCCCTTCCATCTGCTGAAATCCACAAATCCATTTCACTTTTTATACAACCTGCAGTTTCCCATGCCTTTTTCTCAAAATCCGATGCGTTCTCTTGCATGCCTTTTAAATCATCCCAAGTATCAACTGTTTCTAGCATCATATTTAACTCTGTCTTCTCCTGTGTCCCATCCACTTCCACTTCCGTGAAAGAGTATCCTTGCTCCACGCAATAGCGAGCAACCTCATCGGCGTACCTGTTTCCTTGGGACACATAATCAGTACCTTTGGTGTGTGCTACACATTTAACAATGGCAATTGCTGCCGGACCTTGTAATGCTTCTAACAATAGTCGCACAAACTCCCCATTTCGAATAGGCGAACCTGAGGAGGTCATGTAACCTCTCTGAGACCACAATTGTTATGTTATGTTATGTTATGTTATGTTATGTTCTGTTATGTTATGTTATATTGGCTTTTATATAGCGCGCGGCTACTCAAAAAGAGTGTCCCGGCGCTTTTAGTAAGGAGGGCTACAGTGTAATAACATAACACAATTAAAAAAGAAAAATATCACAGACAGAGAAGACACAACAGGCAAGAAGGCCTACTGGGTAAACAACCAGGTTTTGAGGCCTTTTCTAAAAGCAAGTAGGCTGGTGGCTCCCCGAAGTGTAAGCGGCAGAGAGTTCCACAACTGTGGCACCAGTAGTCCAAAGGAGCGACCTCCCAGGCGCGCTCTCTTCACTCATGGAACAGTCGCCAAAAACATGGATTCTGACCTCAGAGAACGAGCCGGATGGTAGAAGGCAAGTCTCTTTTGGAGGTACTTTGCTCCCATCGCATGGAGGGCCTTGTAGGTCAGGGTCAAAGCCTTAAAGGCGATCCGCTTGCAGATTGGGAGCCAGTGCAGAGTCTGCAGCAAACCCGCTGCGCTAGCACGTCTATTCAAGCCAAAAATAGCTCTTGCCGCAGCATTCTGCACAACTTGGAGCCGCTGTAGCAGGTACTCTGGCAGGCCCAGGTACAGAACGTTTGAATAATCTAGCCTAGAGCCTATCAGGGCCTGCACAGTCAGCTTCCTATGCTCCTCCGACAAGAGGGGAAGAAACCGCCGCAGCATCCTAAGGAGGCCGAAGCAGATGCCCGACACCCCCAGGATCTGGGACTTCATCGTCAACCCCTTGTCCATCTTGACCCCCAGGTTCTTAGCCATTTGGGATGAACAAGTCGGGGGGAACATATTAATAGGCCACCAAGCCTGCCAGTCTGGCTCCGTGTTACACCCAAAGAAGAGTACCTCGGACTTATCGGAATTGCACTTGAGGCTGGGTGTCGTCTGCATAGGATACGATCCGGGCCCTAAACGACTCCGCCAATGCCGCCAAAGGGGTCATGAAGATGTTGAAGAGGGTCGGGCTCAAAATAGAGCCCTGAGGGACCCCGACTCCCAGAGGCGGCATCACAGCGGAATCTGGCGAGGCCCAGACCGTTTGCCGGCGGCCAGCTAGAAAGGAAGGAAACCAGCTGAGCACCGTCCCCCGTAGTCCAATCTCACAAAGTCTTGTGAGCAGGCCATCATGGGGGACGGTGTCGAAAGCCGCCGACAAATCCAGCATCACCAGCATGGCTTTGCCCCCAGTATCCAGAACCCCTTTAATGGTTTCTGAGACCTCGAGGAGCGCAGTCTCTGTGCTGAGATTTGGACGAAAGCCCGACTGGGTGGCGTGCAGAATCTCATTCGTCTCTAGAAAATTGGAAAGCACCGTCTGAACGTGCTTTTCCACAATTTTTGTGAGAGCCGGCAACAGAGAGATAGGCCTGTAGTTGACTGGGGCCTTTGGATCCAGACCAGGCTTCTTGAGCAGCGGGATGACCATTGCCTGCTTCCAAGCCTGCGGAACCACTCCCTGACTCAGCGAGAGATTCAATAACGGATTCGCCAACGGATTAATCACCTCCGCCATTTTCGCCAGAAATTTAGCAGGGCACGGGTCCAAGGGCGAGCCCGATTTCAAGTTGCCCATGAGTGCTAAAGAGGCGGGCGCAGATATAGGTGGAAACACGCCCAGCGTCAAGCCTGGCGAAGCCGGAGGGGATCGGTTAGCCTCAGAGTTAATCAGCCCCGCAGGTACAGCCGATGGAAAAGAGTCCTGTATGAGTTTG